>NC_030685.2:62274047-64844047 GCF_000004195.4 Xenopus tropicalis | reverse complement strand
TACACACAAGATTTCACAGGGTATATAAGGAAAGTTCAATATTGCCCTAAAACATTATACTGTACCTTATACAGTAAGGAGAAGTAGGGTTCACATCCCTCTCCTTCATACATTTTCACCAGAAATTATCCTAATTGAATGTAATGTATTTTACTCTCCCTGTCTTACATACTTTCATACACTAAAGGCTGTCTAAAGAGTATTCTTGTTTTCTTGCATCTACAGTGTACATTCTTGTCTCAAAACCATCCTGTTTTTGATAAAATTCAGTATTTTTTTGTATATAAATATTTTTAGTTCATCTGAGAAATTAGGCTGGTCAATTTACAGTTCATCAGTGCAAAGAAAATAAAAGGCTGGCTGTTAAAACACTTTATTGTGTTTATAATGTCAACAGCCAACCCAGAACTGCATGCCAGTGCATTGGATTAATGGAATTCTGCCACTGACAGTGTGGCCAGCTTGTACAGGTATAAGGCTGATCAGCTCGTTGGCAGATCAATTAGCATGCATGCAGCAAGCCTTAGCATCTGCTTGAACTTGTGTTAGTTATACAAGATTAAGCTCTTCTAAGCACTGCTAAACTACCGGTCAGAAAAATGGAACTGACAAAATTGACAGATATACAGAGTTTAAATTACGGGATTCATTTGCAATCATTTTTCCATTTTTTCATAAATATTGTTTTCAGTTATTGGTCCAGGAAAAACATTAAAAAATTTACTTCAGGGTTTTCAATAGTTCTAAATATCATGTTACGTAAATTTATATAACAATAACTTGTTTTATTCTTTTGACTTTGCCCAGGAATGTCAGTTTTTTTCTGTTTCTGCCGGGATTTGCAATTGGTCTTCATTATTTATTTTTTATAGTTAATGAATTATTTGACTTTCTCTGCTAATTCTTTCCATCTTCAAAGGGGGATCACTGAGTAAATTTACAGTTTTATTAATATTATTATTCTTTATCTTCCTATTTAGTTCCTCTGCTATTCATATTTCAGTCTCTCATTCAATCCAGTGCCTGAATGATAAGGTCAACAAGACGCTAACTACCAGATAGCTGCTGAAATTAAAAAGTGGAGCGATGCTGAACAAAATGCTAAATGCCTAAAAGAAGACAAAAAATAGAAAATGAAAACCAATTGCAAATAGTCTCAGAATTTTAATGTCTATATCAGTAAAAGTTCAGCTATTTTATTTCCTACACATTACCAGGGAATGTTATATCCGGTCATATGTCATAAGAGAGTTACTATGTATTTTGACTTAACAAGACAATAAAATATAGTATTTTGTTGGTCCGTTGTAGTTAGTACAGGGGAATATATACACCCAAGGCCTATTGCTGATTCCATATACAGACACTTTAGTTGGCCAACATTTACTATATGGTGTCAAGCCATGGCCTTTTCTGTTTTCTTGTAGGACAATATAAACAAACTACTCATAGGAAGCTTCGGAAAAGATGAAGTCTTACACAATCTTCTATTATACCGTGAACTGTGCCGTATATCTGTTAATGTTTAAATTAGACAATAAAGGGAATATTGCAAAATAAAAAGGGTTGCTGTCCCTTTATTGGCAAAGTCTTATAAACATTTTATTTAATGATACATAGAATTTTTGCAAAACAGGAGGCTACATTGTCATCAGCCCACATAAAATATCTTATCTGGATGAGAGGGTTCTTTTGTCAGTGTTGGTCCGGCACGCTGCGTTCCTATCACTCCACTGGGGACAATGAAGCTGACATTCCTTGTCAGCAGAAACAAAATGGGTTGTGAAGGTCTTTCATTTGGAAAATATCCTATTGTGGAATTTACTGAACTATTGTGGTCTGAGATAAAAATAAAATAATAGGGCAAATGTAAACAATCACACATTTAAATTGAGCAGCTCAATTTTACCAGGACATGCAGTCCAGGAAAAGATTCCTTAGCGCCTACACTTGTCATTTCCAATAATGCCTAAAATATTCCACTTTTTATATCGCAGCCAACTAGGGATACAAAATAGGCCTGACATTTAGGTACACCAAATAGTGGCTGTCTGTGGCATCTTACAGCAGCCCATGTGGCTTTTGCCAGAAATCACAGATTGCTTATATAAATATATAAATTCCATACCTTGTTCACTTGGACCCTTTAAGGAGAACTAAACCCCGGGGGCAAAAAGCCCCCTTAACTATCATTGCCTAGACCCCCCCTAACCTCTCCCTTATCGCATAGTTTTTACGTTTACACTCTGTCCCTATCGCTAACCACTAGCTAAAAATGCAGAGAAGCACAGCCGCGTACCTCGCCAACATCTTTTTACCGACTGAAAACACTTTTGGTCTCTCCGCCGATATGAGCGTGCTTGCTCATGTGCAGTTGGAGGCAGCAGGAAATCCGCTTCAACTACACATGTGCATGCAGGTTAGGTGTCGGCGGTGAACACTGCATTTAATGTATCAATCGCAAACTGTAGGAACATGTAAGAACATAAAGCCAGACACAGATCAGATGCCGGTTCTGCAGAGGCGTGGGAAAGTTTTATTGAGCAATATTGCTTTAAGAATACAACCCTGGTGGTTCTAGACTACAGCTTTCCAAATGTCTGCTTTAGGCTAATGTCAGACGAGGCGTAGGGATACGCTTGGGTGCAGGCACATGTAGCCAATATACCCATAAAAACGCGAGACTTTGCATTATCTTGCGTTTTTATTCGTAAATCGGCTACATGTGCCTGCACCCAAGCGTATCTCATTCAATCGGGTGCAGGCACATGTAGGAGGTGCAGGGCGGAATTTTCAGCAAACGCTTTTCCGCTTGCTAAAAATATCCGCCCTGCGCCTCGTCTGGCATTAGCCTTAGAGCCTTTAAATAACTATGCTTAATGGGGAGCTGAAATTATATAATACATCTTTAAAATAAACTCCTCTTATCTGAAAGCCTGACATCAGATGCAAATGGGAGAGGGAGAAGGGAAAGGTTGAGGTCCAGATTGGAATTCAAAAAAGGCCCTGGCATTTCAAGCACACAGAGGCCCAAACAGCCCCCCACCAGTCCAATAAAAAGTGAATGTATGTGGCATTTTATCAGGGCCGCCATCAGGGGGGCACAGGGAGGACATTTGTTGTGGGCCTGGAGGATGTACAGTTTTAGGTGGGCCCAACCATGCTGCACATTCCTGATTAGCTGGGCCCCCTTTCCAATCCAATATAGGCCCTTTTTCTCTCCTTTAGCTAGGTTGAAATTCATTGGTGGTCAACGGCTAATCTGGTTGGTTGCATCCAGTGCGTATGTATAACGTCAGTATGTATGGGGCAAAACCTTATAAGAATGCCTGTGGCCTGCCACATGCAGGTAGAAGTGAAGAGGTGTTGGAGAAGGTCTTTGCTACGGATTGGGATGTTATGTTTTTTATACTTATAGGGGGCCCTGACAACCAATGTCTTTTTTTAAATAATGTGTAGGGGGCCTTGGCCACCAATGTGTTTTTTTATAATGTATATGGGTCCTGGCCAACAATGTTTTTTGTGCAACTTGTAGGGGGCCCTGGCCAACAATTTTTTATAATTTGTAGTATAACATGTAATTATAGAATTCCAACATATTCCTTAGCATTGTACAATAATTGTGTGTATACATTTGTTTCGCCATCTTACTTGCATGTCAATTTTTAGGAGGTTTGCTTCCCACCATTAGTACAGAGTTTCAGCAAGATGCCTTATTAGGAATGGTTATTTTTTTTTGACCAAGGGTTTAAACCAAACAGCTCTTATTTGTGCATTAGAGATAGGGATGCACGAATCCAGGATTTGGTTTGGGATTCGGCCAAGATTCTGCCTTTTTCAGCAGGATTCGTCCAAAAAAGATTTGGTTTGTGGGCACAGTGATTTCTAATGGCCGCCCTGCATTTGCCAGAATGAACAGATTGTCAGCCTGGGACTTGCTGGGAACCACTGTCTACAGGCATCATGCTGTATAAGTAGGCCTGGAGAGGTTTGTTCATACAGAGCTCATTATCTCTATTTAAACAAACTATCCTCATTACAAGGGGAGAGAGGGAGGAAGAAAGATAAAAATAAAACAATAAACTGTTAGTGCTTTTAAATGGAATCAAATTAGGAAAATATGGAATTCTTTAATTAAAAGAATAGACAGAACACAAGTGCAGAATATAGTGTTCAAAAGATTTTTTTCTGATTATCAGTTTGAACCAATATAATGTTTAAAAAAAACAAAAAACAAAAAAAAACAAATAATGGAGCAGTGTATCATTTTGTTATTTTTGTTGTTTTATGCCAGAGTAAACCTTTTAATGCTAACAAAATAAGTTCACAAGAGCCAATGCTGATACTAAGTAATATTTCTAATGTCATTACTTGAGCTATAAAAAATGTTTAGGGAAAATAAAAGAGCAAGCATTTTAATTCTTGAGCAATCGTGCTACATAAACGGAATCGCTGAACCATTGCACAGATTGCATCAATTTACCATATGGGTCACTTCTGGACACTTGATAAATGAGCCATTTATCTACACTAAAAGGCATTTAAGTGTGACATCTAAGCAAAGGACCTATGCAACCATGTGCAACAACATCTATATATAATATTTATGTTTATCCAATAAAAGGTAGCAAAGGAAATAAACAAGAGGTAGCCACTTAGCATTATTGACTGTAGGTGTATGTGTATCTTTATTGCTGCAATGCTCAAATTACCAGGAAGGGTGGCATATTCACGGTAACACTGGTCACAAAACTAGTAAAGAATTCATTGTGTTTTGGGATGAAATACAAATAGTAGATTTATAGTGAGAAAACATGACAAATAAATATAGAATTGTATAGTTATACTTGTCACGAGCCAATTACGTCAAGTGGATTGCACTAAATTCTCTCCTCCGGGCTCTTTATAAAGTCAGCGCTTGTTTTTCCCCTTGTTTTTTTTAACTCACTACACTAAATTGGATGAGTTTATCCGCACAGTCCCTATAATGTATACTTGAGCAGGAAATATGCCTAGGGCAGGTTAAAGCCCTGCAGTGTTTGAGAATAAATGAGACATGTGTAGTTATTTACCCTGCCATGTAATCCCTTCTAAATCTGAGCCTCTCAAAAGGCTGTAAAAGGACACCCATTCTGTATTGGAAATCAAACACCAAATTCCAATAAATTAAGACATGATATTTGTCTTTATAAATCACATAATACTAAAGGGAGCTTGAATCTTAACTAGAAATGACTCTTGCTCCCCTACTTCTCCCATACTTAAAGGGGCTTTGCACCTTAAAATTAACCTTTATTTTAGTGTAGACAGCAGAAATCCAAGCAAAACCAAATAACTTAAATGTTTTGGGACATCTAAGATAAGAGATATTTTGGGAGAGTCTTGGAACGCCACTGGTAAAAACCATTTGTTCATCCAAACTTTACCCAAATATTGGACTACAAATCCTAACATACAGCAACACTTTATTATTGATTTAGGTGTGCTGGGGGGTGTAGCCCAGCAACACCAGGGTTGTATATTAAAGCAGTATTGCGCAATATAACTTTTCCTCTGCTTTCCAGAGTCACAAAGCAGCCCAGTACGTATGCAAGGGAACCCCCCCAAAAATAATCCCTCTTGATATGTGTAAAGCCGGCCATACACGCCCCGATATTATTGCACAAAACCATACAATATTTGGTGCGTGTATGGTGGCTCGAAGAGGCGACCAATATCGCAGAAGGCTGCGGATGTCGGTCGTCTTGCTGATTGGCCAGATTAAAAGATTTTTTTTTTATCATTAAAGGAGAATGCAAGACAAAATTTACAAAGCATACTGCCCACCTAATCAAATATTTACTCAGTCAGACTTACTTCACATGTTCTGTTTTCTAGAAGAGGCAGCCATCTTTAAAAAGGTATTCTCCCTTCCTTTCCCTCCTTGCTTCATACTGCACATGTGTTTCATTCCCCCCCCCCCCCCGGCAGATCCACTTCTGATTGGCTAGTGGGCATGTGTAGCTCAGAACAGGAGACAGGACTAAGTTTCCCACATGGGCCTTGCATCCAGCCTACAGGAAGCGGAGAGAGATTTCAGTGATGTCACTGTAGTCTTCACACTGCTGTAGGCTGCCAGCACCATATCTCAGAGAAGCAAGCAGGGATCTGGGAATTTAGATATGCTGTAAGTACTTAAAAAGAATGCCTTTATACTTAGACTAATTTATATTAACCTTTCCTTGTCCTTTAAAATTTTATTGATTTTGAATAACAGAAAAAGGAAATCAACAAATCGTCAATGCAGAATGTTATTTTACATCATAAACATGGTGTAAGCTTGGGTCACGTTAGATCAACATCAAGGTGCATAAACACTTAAACTGTTAGATTTGTTGCTCATTTCTGTCAAGAGCTAATTGATTTATCAGCTAGGATTTGTATATTCGGCAAAGTAAAGGTAGAAAGTAGGGCCAGGAAGGAAGGGGGAAGGCGACCGAGCAAAATCTATGCCCAGGGCTGAATCGCCAGGTAGAATTTCTATTGTTTCTACCTCCATATCTGACAATTCAGCCCTGAACGTCAGTGGAGGGTGGGAACAAACTTTTGTGCGACCAATGGTTGCACGAAAGATCGTTTATTGCTACATGTATGGCCACCTTTAATCTTGCTCTATGTTCTTTGTTCCTATAACTGCAGCTGGAAGGTTTCTATCACAGGACAAATGAACAGCAGTATGCCCTCCCTTCTGATGTTTGCTTACAGTGTATATCAAAAATTACACAATAATCTCTGTGATATATCAGTAATTTGACAAATTTGACAGTGCTAACTTTCTCATTGGTGAATTTTCTTGCATCTGCGATATAAGTTTTTGTTCACCTACTAGAAAATTAAGGGGTATCGTGGGACATTTTTATGGAGGGTTTACAACCCCTTAAACAATACTCTATATGACCTTCTGATGTTTGATTTCAGGCCAATATCTGCGATCTCATTGTACAGTACACTGTAGTTAGTAGAAAGATGATTGATGTATTACCCTCCAATGTATATGTGAATCGTTGACATAAGTAATAAACAAATACAACCCCCCTAAACAAAAATATATGCAACCCCACCATTTGTTTGAATAAAGTGTTGTCTGCAATTAATTTGAAAATGCTAAATTTTGAAAGTTTGGTGATTCATTTGGAAAAGTTTATGGGCCCGATTCACTAAAGTCCGAAATACGGAGTGCTATTTATAGCATGCGTTAAAAATCTTATCACTTCTTATTTTCCGCTCGATTCACTAAAAGGACACTTGTCATAATTAAGAAGCAATGTTCTTGGCGTTATTTATCTTACGATGACATATTTTAATGAAAAAAACTATGCAATAAGCGTTATAGGGGCCGATTCACTAAAGGTCAATAACGCTTATCGCATAGTTTTTTTCATTAAAAAGCATGCGATAATTAAGTACCGATTCATCAAAGTCATTTTGCATGTGTTAATCCGCATATCACATGCACAAAAAAAAAATGCATTGCGTTAATTAGCGAATAGAAATAGTACTAACGCATGATTCACAAACACATATGGGGCCTGATTCACTAAAGGGCGATAAAAATTTAGCGCATGTACCGGCAAATACCGCATTGAAATAGTCTTTTCGCGAGTTAAATAACGCATGCAATATCGCGCGTAAAAAAGCGCGAGTATGCTTATAGTGAATCGTGCGAAAAATTGCCAAAATTAAGACGCGGTAAAAATTTTAGCGCACAATAAAAATAGCGCACGTTTTATCGCCCTTTAGTGAATCAGGCCCATGAAACGTTAAACGTGCAAAATATCGTCTTAATCTGTGTGAATATTAACCCTACTTGGGGCAGGCGGTACTTAAAGAAAATTGCGGTTCGTGAACTATTGGCAACACAACATGGAGTTTGCAGTCGTATTTTTTCAAGTATATGTTGGCCCTAGAGTGATGCATCCCCCAGTTTTCAGGGAAATGGTGGTTTTCAGAAAGTAATGGTTACATGCGTAATATATTGCGCTCTGCATAAAATATCGCGCGCTGCGTAATATCTTGTGCGCTGCGTAATATATTGCTTGAAAATATGTCATCGTAAGATAAATAACGCCAAGAACATCGCTTCTTAATTATGACAAGTGTCCTTTTAGTGAATCGAGTGAAAAATAAGAAGTGATAAGATTTTTAACGCATGCTATAAATAGCACTCCTTATTTCGGACTTTAGTGAATCGGGCCCTATGTCTCCTTTAATGCCTGATATTCTGGATCTATACTAGCGTAAAATGTTAAAATGTACTGGGGCTCATCTGCTAACATATTTCTGCAAGGCCTACTAATGCTGTGCAAAGAGAACAGTTATAATCACTTCACACTTAATTATGTCGGTAGAATCATATAAAACCAATCGGAAAGAGTGTGGGTGTAAACAGAGCAGGCAGGATTCTCATTGGACAATATCCTTGCATCATTTGGACCTCCGGCTGCAACTGCAGTTTTATTTCCCATAATGCCAACCAGGGGACATGTTGCCCACACATAAAAATCTGTAGAATAAAAAGGTAAACATGAATGATTATTTTTATTACATTTTTAGATTTCCTAGATCTATAATTGTGTAGCCTGTGCATGGGCATTAGCACCTCCATTCTGGCACATACATAAGATTTTGGGGTGATAAAAAACTTGCATTAATAAAGGTGTCTACAAAATGGTACTTGCCTGCCTGCTCTAATTGTGGATCCTAAGACTGAAGGAAAGAACATTATTAGTGTAAATATCAATTAGTGTATAGAACAATATAGTGTAAATAATAATGATGAGTAAATCTGTCCATTTCACTTTGTGTGAAAAATTTATTTTGACAGGACCGTGACTCTTTTGCTGCAACCACAACTTTTTTTGATGCTCAACAAATTTTTCCGGGGCAAATTTTTGCAGAAGTCACCGTTCCCCCCTGGCTGCAAGAGATATTTATAGTACAGACTGCTAAAAACTCTTTGCTTGCCATCATCATTTTATTATAAACTGAACCCCGAATACGTAGTAGAGTAAATAATTGGTTCGTTATATGGAAACATTTGGACAGCAACAGGACAGTTACAAGACGTGTGCAATAAACATACCCAGGCTAGATAATCCTGCATATCTGGTTTATGCCTTTATGACTGTATTTATGCCCCCACTATATATGCACAGGGCAGACAGAATTTACAGGGTCCTGTATATGGAACTAAAGAGGTGGAGCAATTCCAGCTTGCACCCCTGTTGAACTTACTTGCTTGTTATACCAATATACAGTGCTATGGCTTTTTTTCCCTGACATATAATAATTCATTATGCAAATATTTATTTTACAACTACAGCCCTCCATTATTAATAGATGACATGTAAGTTCAATACCTGATTTATGGTGAAAATCAAATTAACAATATTTTCCTATTAAGATGCAGCTTGCTTTGTAGCCCTCTGATCATAGTGAGATGGAGCTGCAGAAGTGTGTTAGCAAGATAAATTGGACAAGTCATGCCAGGTCACAAACCTCTGAAGCTATTGTTTTATCTATGGCTGGAAAATATTGTATCAGTCACTTAAACACTACATCATGTCTGCTCAGTTTTTTTCTAAGTAAAAGGTCACGAGTGTTTAAATCAAATGCACACTGCAAATAATTCTCAAATGATAAACAAATTCAAGTCTGAATGTATTTTGCTTTAAACATGGTTTTATTTCACCGATTTGGAATTTTTTAAAATTAATAGGTGTATAAAGTTAGTAATTCTAAAGCATAACATAATCACTAATATGTAACAGGAACAGAAACCCAGTGGGGCTCATTTAAAAAGACTGTGGGGCTCATTTAAAAAGACTGGGCAAATTATTAGCAACCAATCAAAAAAACTTTTTCAGCCAGCTAGAGGTTAAACAGTAAAAGTAAACTTTTGATTGGTTGCCATGGGTTACTTCCCAGATGCAAATTTGACTAGTCTTTATAAATGAGCCCCAGTGTCTGACTGGAGGGTCTGGGGGTCTACAGGATTAGCACCTCAAGGGCCCACTGCCAAATTTCTCAATCCATGTCACAGCCCCCTCACACCCCACCATGTAGCTCCTGCCCACCTAGTACCTTCTCAATCCAGTTCTCCAGTTATTATGGGGGGCCTCAGATCCCAGATAGGCAGGACCCACCTTGTACCAGCTCTCCAAAGTAAAATGGCCAAATAAAACTACAGCTGAAAGATGAAACAGTAAGTACTAGCTATAAACCCAGGGGTGGGCAAACTACGGCCTGCCGAGTCGTGCCCCTTTAAAAGAATGGCCCCTGATTGGTTGCGCCCCGTGCGTGCGCGTGACGTCAGCACGCACGGGACGCAACCATATAAAGGATGGGGAGGAGATGGAACCAGCCTCACGTAGCTGGTGCGGGAGATGGAGGATGTTGAGGGTTGAGATGGAGAATGTTGGGGGGAGCTGAGAGGCCTCTTGATTTGTGACGCTGGCGCGGCCCGTCGGTACTTCAAATGGGCCCTAAACCAAAAAGTTTGCCCACCCCTGCTATAAGCACTACCTCAACCATACTGCTACTATATAACATAGTGAGTTGCTGTACAATACTTACTATTCAGTATTACATTGTAAGTGAAAGATAAGAAACGTGAAAATAGTAATGTTTAGGTGCTCAGTGAAAAAAGTGTTGATCATGTGAACAAGCATACATAAGGCCAAGATGATTCTCAATGGACGATAATGTAGTATCAGTGGTACCTCTAGCCCCTGAAATCCTGGAAATATTTTTTATTAAGCAGTGTTGGTGGATTTAATCCTTTATAATATGTTGAAATATTTTTTGATAAATAGTCTAGTAACTTGTGATTGTAGAGCAATTGGTAGAGCAGTTTGAGTAGTCTTCATAATATTAGGCTTCATATGGCTCACCAATGCATGACTCCCTCCGCTTAAAGGAGACATATCCTATAAAAATTATGAATGTACCAGGGAATTATATTACTCTAGATATAGAAGGATTGTGCTTAAAAATGTTGTGTTTCTGACTGATTTGTTGAGAAATTCCACCAAAACCCCACTAGCCCCGCCCATCTGTGCCACTTCCTGCTGGCTGAATTCTCTGGATGAGCTGGGGAGCTGGCGGCCCTCCGTACCCTGCACTGTAGGATAGGAACCAATCAGCAGCTAGGCTGACCTGATAGGGAACTGAAGCCTGTCTGTGCTTGTGTGAGTGCAGGGCTGTGATTGGCTCTCCCCCTCCTACTGTGCTTCCGGCAGGGACCATTAGGACACGCCCACTCTCCATTTCAAACTCGGGCAGAGAAGAGATAGGATCTATAGGGAGCTCCAATAAAGGGGCCATTGTTACAGATGGGGTTAATGTTTAGCCCAAAGGGAAACCAGCACCGGATATTATTCATAATTGCCCACAGGGTTAGGGGTTTTCCCATTTATCTAATATGTCTCCTTTAACACTTGAACGTAACATCTTCTATACAAATATTGGTTCTTTCTACAGGAAAGGTTTTGGGATATTTTGATTCAAGCCCAACTTTTGCTCATATTAATACTTCAAATCATCATCCAACATATGCATGAATATGCAAAGGAAAAGTACTATGCACCAAGTAAGCTATGCCCATATATTTCACTAGTATAAAAGTGAAATACATACTGCTACAGGTTTTGGATCTGTAATCCAGAATGCTCGGGACCTGGGGTTTTCTACTTAAGGGATTTTTTGGTTTTCCGGATTAAGGATCCCATACATGTATATAGAGTTTTCTTGCCTTTCTCCTTAAATACACCACTAAAATATTTCCCCCGTTTTGATGATAGCTGCAATAATGTAATAAAGATGAGCGCAGTTTCTAATTAATGACAAAAGAGGTGGAATAACTACCCAGTAGAGTGTATACAGATATATATAATATATATCATCTTTTAATTTGACCTCAGCAGTTTTACATCGACAGAATACATTTTGAACTGAAATGAACTCATTGTAATAAGTGTATATATGTATTTTAAGTAAGGTTAAATACTTTAAGAAAACTACATATTCCCCATGCAATGGAAAATAATATGTGCAAATCCATTTCATTTGCTCCTAATTCCCCCAAATCTCTTTTAACATGTCACAGTCACAAATGAGGTCACGGATCTGTCTAAACCATGAATCAAACGGTCTCAATGCATGGATGGCTTTGAAGACAGCACCTGGCAAATCTAATTTTTCACTTACTCCAAAATCGCTTAATGAAGTGAAGTTAGGTCATAAAGCACTATTATTTTGCTAAACACATTTATTACGTACAATATATGCCTTATTAAACTGGTCGGTACATTCCTCTCCTATTAGTTCAGATATATTGGTTCTTATAAACTGTTTTATCTTTTTTTATAGTTGACTAGCATGTTCTGGAATGCCGTAGGGAACATATGCCATTTTTGCCTGTGCTTCGTTCCACTAGTATGACTAGAATACTTAGTTCAACCCTTAGTGAGCACTGCATTTGAGGGAGCTAATCAAGGACCAACAACTGAAATATGGCAATATAACTCATCAGCTTATCAGTCCCGGTAAGACATTTGGAAGGTCATCACTAGAAAGAAAAGTCTTGGATGTCTGATCCTTATTTAATTTTTTTTCTGTTTGTCTGAGACTGAGATTAAGCTAGGCAAGACTTTATTGGGGTTTTCCTGCTTTATGCCATGCTATACTCAGCTGTTCTGTCAGGCCCCACCAAGAGTCCCACAACTATACACAATATGATGCTAAGTTCTAATAAGCTTTGCCATTTTTAACCTCTTCATAAGAAGTGGACACCCTTTTATTGTATAGTGCTCCAGGCTATGCTGATGCTTTATAAACATTTTAAATAGCAAAAACAATATAAAAAATATAGGAATAGGTGTATCATGCTAGTGTGATGAGCCTCTTTGTAAGTATATATATTGGGTGCCAGAATTTCATAAACAATAATGAAATGTAATTAAACAAAATAGCAAATAGCAAAATAGCAATATTACTAAAATTCAAATTTTTGCTCCAATATACAGTGGAGGAAATAATTATTTGACCCCTCACTGATTTTGTAAGTTTGTCCAATGACAAAGAAATGAAAAGTCTCGGAACAGTATCATTTCAATGGTAGGTTTATTTTAACAGTGGCAGATAGCACATCAAAAGGAAAATCGAAAAAATAACTTTAAATAAAAGATAGCAACTGATTTGCATTTCATTGAGTGAAATAAGTTTTTGAACCCCTACCAACCATTAAGAGTTCTGGCTCCCACAGAGTGGTTAGACACTTCTACTCAATTAGTCAACCTCATTAAGGACACCTGTCTTAACTAGTCACCTGTATAAAAGACACCTGTCCACAGAATCAATCAATCAAGCAGACTCCAAACTCTCCAACATGGGAAAGACCAAAGAGCTGTCCAAGGATGTCAGAGACAAAATTGTAGACCTGCACAAGGCTGGAATGGGCTACAAAACCATTAGCAAGACGCTGGGAGAGAAGGTGACAACTGTTGGTGCGATTGTTCGAAAATGGAAGAAGCACAAAATGACCATCAATTGACCTCGCTCTGGGGCTCCACGCAAGATCTCACCTCGTGGGGTGTCAATGATTCTGAGAAAGGTGAAAAAGCATCCTAGAACTACACGGGAGGAGTTAGTTAATGACCTCAAATTAGCAGGGACCACAGTCACCAAGAAAACCATTGGAAACACATTACACCGCAATGGATTAAAATCCTGCAGGGCTCGCAAGGTCCCCCTGCTCAAGAAGGCACATGTGCAGGCCTGAAGTTTGCCAATGAACACCTGAATGATTCTGTGAGTGACTGGGAGATGGTGCTGTGGTCTGATGAGACCAAAATAGAGCTCTTTGGCATTAACTCAACTCGCTGTGTTTGGAGGAAGAAAAATGCTGCCTATGACCCCCAAAACACCGTCCCCACCGTCAAGCATGGGGGTGGAAACATTTTGCTTTGGGGGTGTTTTTCTGCTAAGAGCACAGGACGACTTATTCGCATTAACGGGAAAATGGACGCAGCCATGTATCGTGAAATCCTGAACGACAACCTCCTTCCCTCTGCCAGGAAACTGAAAATGGCTCGTGGATGAGTGTTCCAGCACGACAATGACCCAAAACATACAGCAAAGGCAACAAAGGAGTGGCTCAAGAAGAAGCACATTAAGGTCATGGAGTGGCCTAGTCAGTCTCCGGACCTTAATCCAATAGAAAACCTATGGAGGGAGCTCAAGCTCAGAGTTGCACAGAGACAGCCTCGAAACCTTAGGGATTTAGAGATTATCTGCAAAGAGGAGTGGACCAACATTCCTCCTAAAATGTGCGCAAACTTGGTCATCAATTACAAGAAACGTTTGGCCTCTGTGCTTGCAAACAAGGGTTTTTCCACTAAGTATTAAGTCTTTTTTTGTTAGAGGGTTCAAAAACTTATTTCACTCAATGAAATGCAAATCAGTTGCTATCTTTTATTTAAAGTTATTTTTTCGATTTTCCTTTTGATGTGCTATCTGCCACTGTTAAAATAAACCTACCATTGAAATGATACTGTTCTGAGACTTTTCATTTCTTTGTCATTGGACAAACTTACAAAATCAGTGAGGGGTCAAATAATTATTTCCTCCACTGTACAACTTTGTAGTAAAAAAAACCATGATTTCTTTTGCAACAAAAGTGCGACAAATCAGAAAGAAACAATATGCCATCTAAAAGCTTTTGTGATCACGTAGAAGTCAATGGCAGATGTCATTTTTACAACTGAAAGATCTTTCTTTGTAAGGGTTTTTTGGTGTTTGTATTTGTGTGACAATACGAAGGGATATTCTGTCACAAAGGTGAACCACCCCTTTAAAGCAGCCCTGTTACCATGGTGGTAACAATAGATTAAGAAGAGATGTAAAGGGGTCAAGTATAGGGTACTGGCCAAGTTTAATTAAAAGTGTCCTTATTCATTTTCCTGTTGGACCCAGTAGCTTTTAGTTACACCACTAGTCATCGCTCAATATAGATTTCAAGTGTGAACTCTAAAATATATGTATTGCAGTGCTGACCATGATATCACATAATGCAGAGAACAGGATTGGGCGTCCAACGCAAAGTACAGCTAATTAAGGGCAGGTGCACGGTGGGACTAATCAGTGGGTAAGTCATGATAACACGGCCACCTGTCCTACTGACTCTGACATGTTCTTACTAGAAAGCCTTTACTTTTGGGGGCCCCCAATGACTACATTTGGCTTTCTCTGATCTAGGAGATATGTTAATTCTACATTTGCTCAGTTTGGTCTGGGGAAGACAGATTTTTAAATCATAGCATTGGGAAAAGCAATGCAAACTCCCCCCTCCCAAAATGATGATTGATGCCAAGGAGTAAAACAGTATGCAGAAAGTTATTATACATAAATCCTATTAACAACAGCTCATCCAGCACAAGGAACAGACATGATGGAAATGGGTAATACATCCTTATTATGGACTCCCTCCTACCTAGATCCTCTGATACATAAGAAGCAGAATTCACATTAAGGTGGCAAAGTGTGGAGTAATAGATGGGAACAAATGCACATGTGGGATAGCATTCCATCATAAATACACAACTGTACCATTCATTTTACACTGATTTCTTTAAAAAAAAAAAAACTTATGTGTCAAATTCACCAAAAAAAAAGTGTGAACATCTTTCAGAAAATGCAATGTCATGAAAAAATAACATAATTGTGTTCTTGGGAACTTTCTACTCCCTGCTGCATTATGGAGCTGAGAGAAATTGCTTATTATTTCGGGTAACATACATTTTTTTTTTTTTACCTAACAAGTCAAGAGAAAGCATCGACGTCACTCAGCGAGAGAGAGAGCACAATTTGCATAAATCAGCATCAATACGGAACGGTCAGCGCATACAGATGTACAGCTTTCCCACACGTGAGTCTTATCGGTGACCTTGAGCTTTGAAAGAAGCTGTAATTGATGAGTTCTAGTACTTAGCACTGTAATCACTATGTGCTAGTTAGAATCAGGGTGCTCTCGTCACTTTTAAAGATCTGTAAATATATACACTATCTATGTGTGTATATATAGTTTTATTTGATATAGTATGTTTTTATAGAGGTGTCATTAGGCAAATGACTCACTGAAACATGTATATTATAAGACAGATGCCCACCCTCACATCAAAACATTAGGTAAGAAATATAATAATAATACACAAATAATACACGAAAGCCATAGGTAAGAAATATAATAATAATACACAAAAGCCATGAATAACTTGTAGATTATTTCCTTCTAAGCGGTGCTTTGTGATGTCATTTGTGTCATATGACTTGCTGAAACTTTATAAAAAAAGAAAATATATACCTGTTGCAAAATATGAAAGTACTTTAGAGAACCATGAACTGTATAAAAGCTCTCAGCATTTGTCCTAGTTTTTTATATAGACCTCCTCTGTTACTTTTAATATCAATATATTTTCCAAGAGGGAGTACATTACTAACAGGACCCACCCTGTAAACGGTACTCATGGCTCAGCTTAAACAAGTTGTCAGTAGCTGACGCTGCATATGGTACTTAAATGTTTAAACAAAAATAATGTCACTAAGAGCCCCTGTAAACATTATAAGTAATAATCAGCAAGCCTTCCTGAAGGATAGATCAGGTCTTGAGAAAGGTCCCAATGTGGACCGAAACATTACATTGTTTGTTCATGCTATTTTAAATACACATTTTGTTTTTTTACAAGAAATCTCTGTGATGCTGGTCTTTTTTGTAGTGTGTATATATATATATATATAATATGCAGCAGAAGCCGGCACTCACATGTAAAGTTGATAAACGTGCCTGGGTGCAGTCCCAACGAAATGTTTACAGGTGCTTGGAGAAAGGTACCGCTCACACAGGTCAAAGTTGACTTTGACAAAGGCTGGTGTTGCAGCCGAAACGTCAGTTCTCTTGCCTCTACAATAAAACTTCAAAACTGAACCTAAGACTTGTGTGAGCGGTACCTTTCTCCAAGCACCTATACTATAAGTGATGCTTATGGCTTAGGCCAGTAATCCTCATCCAGTGACTTGAGAAACATGTTGTCCACCAACCCCTTGGATGTTGCTCCCAGTGGCCTCAAAGCAGGTGCTTATTTTTGAATTCCTGGCTTAAAGGCACATTTTGGTTGCATCACAGCTCTTATTTGGAACCCCAGGATCTTTTTGCATGCTTGTGTTGCTCCCCAATTCTTTTTACATTTGAATGTGGCTCACTGGTAAAAAAAGGTTGGGGATCCCTGACTTAGTTATTTTGGGGGATTACTTGTCCACAGTAGCAGAAATTTAACAGCGGATGACTAATCTCCAAAGGCTGCTGCTTACCTAAGGGAGTACTTTGTTTAAAGATAGGGAGCTCTGAACAAATTTCTGGTTTATAAACAAAGGGGGAGGTGATTTCAGTTCAGAACATAGCCAAACTTTCAAATTAATGTTTTATAATGGCAAAAAATATGAAAATATATTTAAATTTATAAAATATATAATTTTTTTTTCAATTAAAACAATAGGCAGAACGTAAGTCCTATTTAATGTGCTCTATTTTAGCAAGGGTGTTATTAGGTGTATACTGTCCCTTTAAGGATTCCTTTGCCCAAAACCTAATCTGAAGCATACAACAATATAAACATAAGAGTAATAAGTAGATGTAATACCAAATACCAAACTAAATCCTCAATCTTGCACGGCTATGTTAATTCTTTTTAATGTCAGAGAGAGAGGACTATAATAATATTATTGTAGGGGCGAGTAAATTAGAGAGGGTACCAATGGTGCTAATGCATTATATGTTATAGTTGTGACTGCATTTACACTATAAAGAAATATGGAGCTCTGGCTGTAGTTTACACTTATCTCTTAGCAAATGCTGACAAAGTCACATTTGTGACATCACTAATGTTTAAAAAGAGCTGACATTTATGAAGATGTAAGGCATGGATGTCCAATGTGCAGTCCTATAGCTGTTTCTTAAGTGAAACACCCAGCATTCTTTTACAACTCAAGACTCCTACACCTTAGTTACACCTTAGTTACCCCTAATGAGCCAGAGAGGTGATATTGCTAATATTGTTAACTGCAACCAGAATGTACCTACCACTAATATAATGGGGACCTACACATCCCCACACCCCACAAACACACTCTATTAATAGTCAGCAGTCGTAAAGCATTAATTGTGGCACACATAGACAATGCTCCCCTTCTGATTTATACTCAAGCTGTACAATACTGCAGAGGGTAATCATGTCTTCTACAGAGCTGGGAAAAATCTTTTTCTCTGTTAACACAGCAGGCATATTCCCAATAATCTGCTGCTGCTAATTGTTGAGGATTTCCAAATAACCAACGATTATTAATAGAGCTGCGGTCCTCAAGGCCATGATGTGCATCCGTTATTAAATAACAATTCATTTTGCTGAATAAATAATACTTATGATTGATGATAGGGCTTATAATTGGACACTAGATGTGCCTCTCCTGGGACAGGATCTTTTTTTTCCCCTAATATTAACTTAACATTTAGGAACCATAAGACCATTTATGAAAATCTGTTCTAAGCAATTGTGACAAAAGCAGTCTACCTAGCTATTTACTAGTACACAGATAAGGCTTGAATGCCAAATGCAGTATGTGACATTCACACTTGCTTTTTAATTCATGTTTTTTAATTCAGATTGTTTGTGTAATTCTCTTAAGCACAGACATAATCTGCTGGAAATAATACAGCATCAAAACTACTGCCCCATTTATATTGATTGTTATTCAAATAATATTCCAGCTGATAACATCACGCCAAATTAGTGTGGTTTTAGAAAGCAAAGATGGTCTGGCAAGCACAGTATTGGAGTCTGGGTAAGTGATTGCGAATCGGCTTCAGATACTAAAAAAATCAACTAAAGAAAACTTTTGTTGCATAACAAATGCCGCCTTCAACTGATATCACTGCCTACAAGCAACAATTTAGCTTGACTTAGGAATTTTAGTACAAGTGGTAATATAGCAAGGAAAAACCTTCCCACATGAAATACATATTGCACTTACGATATCTGTAAATGTGAATAAATTAATGTTATTGTAGTTGTAACTTTCATTTAGGGTAAAATCCTTTGAACAGAAGGCACAGCCATATTTAAGGGAAACCTTATTTAATAATATCAGTTGTGTAGATTATCGGGTTGTAATACAGGTATGGGATCCATTATCCGGAAACCTGATATCCAGAAAGCTCTGAATTACGGTACTAAAAGCCTGTCTCCCATAGACTCCATTTTAATCAAATAATTCAGATTTTTATAATTGATTCCCTTTTTCTCTGTAAAAATAAAACAGTGTTTTGTATTTGATCCCAATTAAGATATAATCAATTCTTACTGGATGTAAAGTAATCCTATTGGGTTTAATTAATGTTTTATTGATTTCTTAGTAGACTTATGCTATAAAGATCCAAATTATGGAAAGACCCCTTATCTGGAATACTCTTGGTCCCCAGCATTCTGGATAACGGGTCCTATACCTGTATATATTTAGGATGGAGGATGGTTAGTGCAGTTCCATATTGTATGTGGCGTTTTGTGCACAGGTCAACCAACAAGGCTCAGCCCTGCTGGCCATACACATTCAGATTTCAGTCTTCTTCCGACAAACATTTGGATATTGATCGTACATTTAAGTGCAATGATCTTAAACTAACATTCAGATTGAAATTGTAGAATAATTGTAGTCCTAAAAATTACAAATTGGAGGATGTTCTGAACATGAAATAGTTGGCAGACACTAATAAAACAATTTTTTTTTTACATTTTCACTATTTAATTTGTTTTTAATTGTTGGAATAAATGATAATAAAAAGTAGCTGCTAGTGTTTCTGACATTAAATTACATAACCCTGCAATCCTATGATTCACAGGAAATGCTTAAAAGGCCAGAAGGTGCTAGGCCTTCAGAGACCATGGGTGGCCTTGACATACTATGCAATGTATGAATATTACAGCAGCCATTCTTGTAAGAAAGAACATATTAATTGAACTTACAAAGATAATCACTGCCTGTTATGGGAGATATGTTACTGGGCACTCTCTTCAAAGGCAGTAATGCTTAATTTACATGGCCTGCCAGGTTATCATTGCTTGGCATACTAGCAAACACTGGAGTTTAGCATTGCTCCATTTTGCATTAAGGGTTATTTTAACACAAATATAGACCCATATAAGCGATAGGTATAACCCTTGCCCTTACAGGTATGGGATAAGGGAAGTGATGGATTTTGGGACTTGAAATTCCTATACCTTCCAGAGAATCTGTGCACCACACACCATAGAAAGCAAAAGTGTAAATGAGGGAAGGGATGCATTCACTGTGAGTCTAAAGGCAGCCATACACTAAAAGGTCCTCTTGTTTGGCAACCTAAGGTGGGCTATATTGGAGTAATCTGATCATTGGCCCGAGGGTCAAATCATAGTATTACAATGACGGAAATAGGACGCGTAGAAGCAAGGACTGTATCAATGAGCTGATGCGGTCCCCGATCCGATGGAAAAATCAAACCAGCCTGATTCACATCTTACCTATTTTCCCAAATACCAATGTACGGGTTTTCTAGAATGATGACCTCCCTATTTTACATACTGTAATTATTATGTCATATTATCTTCATTATAGACTCGTTCAATGATAGTAAAATTGTGTTAAAAGCTTCCAGCTCCAGTTGCAGGAACAAAGAACATGGAGTCAGATTTATACAGAGCAGGTGGGATTCTGGAATGTTATTTTGCATTTCATTCAGCTGCTGTCCCAGGAGAGGTGGGGAAAGGTTTTCTGAGAAGAATTACTTTAGGAATACAACCATGCTGCTGGACTACAGCTCCCAGCATGCCTTAATATGTTATGCTGACATTTGTAGTCCAACAACAGCTGAGTAATATGTGCTTGAGATGTGCAGTTCAGTAGGGTTCAGTGTCCCTTTAAAGGCAGTTAACTAATTAATTCCATCTCCTTTACTAACTAGATATCACTTCAGCAATCCTTGTTAACTGGGCAAAATCAGTGTGTTGGGGTTTATATTTTATGTAGTTATATCCATTTATCACAAACTACGGAAGAGAATGCCTAGCCAGGAAAGAAATCTGGCTCTCCTAGGTATCATGAACTCTGAAGAAATAGACAGAGGCTCCTGGTGTGTTTATACAAAGACACTGTTTTTTTGCGCCTATTCTACATTGCCTGATGAAGCAGGAAATGCCTGCGAAATGCGTAGCAATATTGTTGTGAATAAATTATTACTGAAAATTACCACTTTTGTTGGTGTCTGTCTGGAGGAGGTAAGTTTACTACTACCTCCTCTGAATTACCCATTGGGTTTTTAAGTGTTTTTAGCTAATTTTATCTTTTTGGCGCCTCTGTTTTGTCTTATTATTATACTGAGTCCACCCCGAGTGGAGGGGTGTCATCCCCATTTTTCTTCCTTCTACAGAGAGCGACTTCTTATTCCTGAGTGGGGTCAGGATAATCTCCCCACCTGCTTATACAGTGGTTGCCTATTGGTAACCCTTGCTTGTGAGTATTAATTTGTTTACTCTATTATTACTCCTTGTAAAAATATATTACACTATTGGGGCTCTTGGTGTTCCTTTTTGTTTTTCTGAAGAAATATTATTTGTCCTAGTGGACTTGCAGGCCTTGACAGAGTTGAATTAAATATATTTGTTTTTCCACTTATTTATAAAAAAAAAAAGAAACAAAATCTCAAGTTTTTACATATTTTATGTTGCATGGATCAGATATCTATTACTGCCGCCATCAGGGGGGCAGAGGGGGTACTGTTGTGCCATACCTAAAGAAATCTGCATCCCAATAGGAGTTATGGCAAAACTTGCACAATTTACATAACTTGACATAACGCCTAGAAGCTTGATGGGGCAGGCAGGGGCAAACTCCACTTGTAACCAATGAATTAAAAAACTTAAGGTAAACTGCTTATTATGGAGTAACGTCAGCTGTTTATATTGGGATTAATTTACTGAATTATATTAGCATCTTCCACATGAACTTTGTAGCAGCAACCTCATTGGGCCCCTTTGTAGCAGCAACCTCATTGGGCCCCTATGCTTTTGCAATTTTTGTAACTTTAAGGGGCACATTCATTAAAGAAATTTTCGTATTGAAATCTGAGACTTTAAGTACACAAAGGCATACCCCCCAACTGTCCTGCTTTTCGCGGGACAGTCGCGGTTTTTACAGCGCATCCCGCTGTCCCGGATAGTTCAATGAATGTCCCGCATTACGGAAATGCAGAACATTCTTTGAACTATCCAGGACAGCGGGATGCACTGGCTGGAGCCGAGCGCTCCGGCTCTGGCTCGTTCTGTGGCTCCTGCTTCTTATTCGGCTCCTCGTGATGTCACACGTACGCACGGGGCGCAACCTTATAAAAGGGCCTGTCGCTGCCGTAGAAGGAGCCGCATAAGGAGCAGGAGCCACAAGAAGCAAAGTCTATGGGGGGCACTGTCTATTGGAGGTACTCTCAATGGGGTGAATTCGGGGCTACTGTGTATGGGGTCAATTGGCACTGTCTGTGGGGGCACTGTGTATGGGGGTACTGTCTATGGGGGGGTACTGTGTATGGGGGCAATTTGGGGCATTGTGTATGGGGGCTACTGTCTGTGGGGCAATTGAGGGCACTGTCTATGGGGTCAATTGGGGCACTGTCTATGGGGGGCACTGTTATGGGGGGTACTGTCTATTGGGCCATTGGGGGCACTATTTCAACTATTTAAAAAATGGGGTGAGGTAATTGGGGCGTGGCCACACAAGTGGGCATGGTCAAAAAAAGCCAAATCTTTTTGTCCCTCTTTTCATTTTTCAAATGTTGGGAGGTATGCAAAGGCCCAACAGCCCCCCACCAACCCAAAAAATAGCGATTGTTTATGGCATCTTACAGTAGCTCCTTTGGCAATTGCCAGTCTGGGCCTGGGGTATAAATTTGTATATGTATAAACTTTCACCAGCGGGGGGGATATGTTATCACATCTATGTGCAATTTTTCAAGTAAAATATTTATGTTATTCAGTATTATGGCACATATCTGTGTTTACTTTGATATTATTGGAATTATTTTAATTACTGTTTTCTAATAAAAAGTATACAAATTTCTTATAGCATTCTTGCCATGTGGTGAACTAGAAATACAAAGTACAACCTTGACTTTGTTTCTCAAGGTACAAAGTGAATGGATTTGGGCTACTGGGATCTAAAAAAATAAACACATAGGAAACATGGCTTTTGGCAGTGTAAAATGTATTTTCTAAAATGTTTTAGTTTGCACAAAATTACAGCAGACATTTGCAAACTTATGCTCCAATGTCATTTGCATTGCCCTATTTTTTGCAATAATACTTTTTACTACATTTCCTCCTTAATGGTTGCTTGATATCGGCACAAACAGCCATATTATTGGCACAGTTTTCTTAGGGAATGAAAATGCCTGGAATCAGGCCGATTGCTTTCATTTTCAGTGGGAAGTTAGCAGCCTGTAATACATGGGAAGCTATAATGGATCATGAGATCCAGGCAGTTAGAACACTGTGCCGTTCCAATAGAAAACTGTGACAATCAGGATGTCCAATGACCCACTGTCCTAAGGGACAATGTATAAAGACAACATTTTAGAATGTGCAAACACAAATAGCCCAATCAAGCTCTCACTGATATCCCTCCACAAAAAAAAAGAAAGACTTATTAAGAAGAAAATGAAAAACTTTGCCAATCAAATCTTCTCATTCCTGGCAATACAAGGCTGGGAAAGAGCAAATGATAAAGGAGCCGAGAGACGCTCTTGTAATGCTAAACAGGCAATTAACAAACTCATGGGTGTTAATTATCTTCATACTGTATCATGTTCAATTAGTTAAATCTCTGCAACAAAGGTAACCATGAACAATTGCTTTGATAGGCGTACAGTACTTCATTTGTAGTTAATCGGTTTAAGTCTTGCAGTTGCTAGGCTACATGGGTCTCTGGAGGGATAACGCTGCACAGATGCACTATGTTTAAACGACTACAGAGAACTGTTTAAACTCAAACCATGTATAACTCTTTATTGATTTTTCACAGAAGATCTCAGTTCTGATGATAAGGTTTTGATATATTTTCTGCTACAGCCAGTTCCTTGGAGTATTGCAAGGGGAAAAAAAATCTGTCAATATGCTTCTATTATGATCTCTTGATCTGTATCCATAAAAACCTTTAGCCACAGCCTTATTATAAAATAATGGGAGAGGAAAAGAGGATGTTCCCAGGCTTTAATATACAAGGATTATGGTTACTCCCCCCTTCATGTAAATAACAGTGCCAGCTAAAGCAGTGTTTTAACAACAAGAACATATCCTTCTACTAATTAAACTGATTGACTCTCAGTAGGATGGGATCAGCTGCAGTATCATGAACTTAAACAATAAGTAGCAACTGATGGGCAGTTCACATCAATAAGGCAATCACAAGCCTCTTTCACCTGTCACCGGGCAGGAGTTGAGCAATAGCCACCCCCTGCAGATGGGCTACTTAGCACTTTCTGCCCTATTAGCAATTTATAATAGTAATCAAGAAACAGTCAGCAGATCAAGACAACCGCACAGTTCTCTGTTTAATTGGCCTTGCGTGCCTGGTGATAAATAGTTCTTGACTGTTATGGGTCACTCTAGTTTGCCTTTTAATGGGTCTCTCTGTTTAGGCTTACCAACAGATACCAGGTCAAGACTCAAGGAAGGTGCAAAAAAATGTTAATTAATATCAATAATAGGCAATTATTAGTTAGACAGAAGGACCTGCTAGCTGCGTGCTCTAATGACTCAGAGCTAACTTGAAGGGAAACAGTGCCAAATTAGCATAACTGTGTATGCAGACTTCATGGTGTTGCCCAGCAAACATCTGTTATGTTAGTAATTCAAATAGAATTTGTGCTTTTCTAGTTATATTTGCATAATTAGCAATTCTTCTTGGTCATTGCAAGGCATAACAATACCCTTGTGACTAGTATCCAAAGACACGGGCATTTTTTTTGCAAAGAGTTAACATGAGGTGTTTGCTGGTGCTCCACAGTAAATTGCTTTCTTTATGTACAGTATGTTAAGGCAAAATAACACAGGGTTTTTTTTTTTAAATAAAGTGACCTTAAAGAGATACTGACACCAGAAATGAACCCTTTTTACATCTATCATAACATTCTCTTTGCATGCTATTTATAATTTTGCAATAAAAGTATTTGCCAGATGTTTTTACATTGCCTATCTGATCCCCTATGTCCCTCTATGAGGGGGCGGCCATATTTGTGCAGCAGGCGTCTGTTAGCACTAGAAGCTATAACTGACAGGCTGAGAAGGGACAGTCAGGTTGGCAAAACAGTCAGGTTTAGGAACTTCAAGTAACAATTACTTACAAAAGCAGCCCTATCAGTGCAAAATGATCAACATGACCTATAAGGAACTTTTTATATAGATTCATATTTTAAAAAGTATTTTTTTTCGTGTCAGTATCACTTTAATACTTACTAACAAAAACAGATGTATGTGTGTGGCTATCTGATATCCTGTCCACGTACATTCTTTTATGTTTATTTACCAAGTGCTAGTGATATCTGCTGCACAGATTTATTAGGTAAAAATACATATATTGTAGTATATGCATATAGTGACAAGCAAATATTTTGGCAGGCATGAATTTGCTGCCAAATTCCACATTTTGCCGTCTGTGAAATTTTCTGCAAAACCGGGGCAAAAATTCACAGCAAAAAAAATTTACAGAGAAAAATGCAGTAAAAAACTACCCATTGACTTAACACATTTGGAGTAATAAAAAATTCCCCTTGACTTTAATGCATTTGGAGTGAGGAAAAAAAGTTGGTGAAGACACACAGCTACTAGTAGCGGCTACTTTTTCACGGCTACTATACTCCAGAAAATTCCTTCCCATAGACAATACTGACAATTGCCTCTGCTAAAACACACAGAGACAATTATCAGTAAATGATCAGCATTGTCTATTTTAGTAGCTACGACAAGTAACTGCAACTAGTAGTGTCTTCACCCTAACGCATTTCACAAATTTTTCGTGAATATTTTTTGTGAATTTTTCAGGAGTTTTGCGGCTCCTTTAGATAAGTGAATGGGACAGATTCACTCATCACTAAATGATATCGACAGCTAGAATCAGCCCATGCATGGCCATCTTTAGGCAGCAGTGCAGATAGGAAGGGTGGGGCATAGGCAGCACATAGTTGAAGGTCACCTAGAATATGGGTGATAGGTGATCTGGCAATGCAAGTGCCTAGGGATCCCTGTGCTCTAATAAAGCACCCGAAGGGCCAAAATGTAGTAGGACAGAGTAGCTATGAGGTCATGCAACACTGAAAGATCATTTCTGTTTGGCTTACAGTGGTTGAACAAAAATGAAACAAAAATTATTATATTTGGTCATATGTTATTGAAAAAAAAAAATGATCCAATAACATATTTGTGTGTGGCAAAAGTGAATCCTTAAGATTATCATATAATTTGAAGGTGAAATGAGAGTCTAGTGTTTTCCCTCCAGGAAAGTTGCTTTGCCCACTCTGCGGCCCCTGCAGATTCATTAGATTTAGAGTTGTTGGCTAAGGTAGAACTACACATACAAACAAGTCTTTGTTGCTGGAGGGCAAGCTGGGTGTGTTCATAACCACTAAAATGATTATCTGCAAGCACAGTCTGCTGCTATACAGACCATAACTGAATATAATAAGCTAAGGGAAACAAGTAACCACCAATAGTGCTAAAATAACCTTCCTTTGATGAAGCAAGAAAATAGGTCACAGCATTCTCTTAATAATAGAACTCTCTATGTGCTTTATCAGAGCAAGATGAATATTCTTGATAAACAGTCCAGGATCTTAAATACACAGTTAGTAAAAGATCACTCACACACACACACCATACGCTCCATTGTAAGTTTGTTTTATATATAATAATTGGTGCTCAGTGTGTCCTGACTTCAGAGTCCCCAGACAGAAACAGCTAGAGACCGTGTGCACAAAAATATGCATGAATATTCACATTTCTGTTAAACACAAGTCTGATTAATTAGCTGGCACTACAGTTACTATTGCATAAGTCTCTTGTGGCAGCACAAGTTAACCGTTATGCATATAAAATATGGCTTTCATAATACTCACTGGAACATTAATTGACAAAATAGGGGTGAAAATCCACTAACTAAAGAAGCATACAGTCTAGGAACAACTCCCACCCTCACATGTAGGTTTAATTGGTTACAGTATTATAGGTACAATACATACACATGTACTTAAGCCTTAGAGTACATAGGGACAATTTGCATTTAAATATATTTCTGAATTTTTAATGGTGTTTAATAAAAAAGGTAATCAAGCATTCTTACAAACATTGCACTGTAGCCAGTAAAATGGAGAGGGCTTAAAATAATGAGTCAAATCACAACAAAAAAAAGGAAAAACATAAAATTAGCCAAAGCCTCCATTAAAACGGAGAGTAGTCACATGACAAAAAGAAGAGTTGGGGAGCAACTCAAGCATAAAAAATGGATCTTGAATATGGGCTGTGATTGGCTGTTTGGGTCACCACTATGCAGACTGGCAGCCTACAGGAGGTTCTGTTTGTAAGTATATCAAGTCTGAAATTCAAAAATGACCACCTGCTTTGAGGCCACTGGGACAACATCTAATGGGTTGGTGAGCAATAGTGATGAGTGAATGTTTTCGCCAGGCATGAATTTGCAGGGGATTTCCGCATTTCGGCATTGGCAAATTGTTTTGGAAAACTTCTGTGAAAATTCACCACAAAAAATTTGTTGTGCATAAAAAAAAAGATGCAGTCACGTCAAAATAGAAATAGGTGCGGTCACGTCAAAATAGAAATAGGTGCGGTCACATCAAAATGCACACGGTTATGTCAAAATATGTAAAACATGACATCCACGTTTCTCAGATTTTTTGCAGTTTTGCAAATTTTTCAGTAGTTTTGATAATTTTCCGGTGAAACAGGACAGATTCACTCATCACTAGTGACTGGTGACAACATGTTGCTCGCGAGCCACTAGTTGGGGATCACTGCCTTAGAGCCACCATGCATCCAAAACAATTGTTCGTTAGCCAAACGTGTATTCAAGCCACATAGCAATATATAGAGAAACTGAAATCCAGCAATATTATAAGTTCAATTAATCAAAAACCACAAATGATAAAAAACTATATAAAGACTGACTATTTTAATACCCTTGGATCGCAATGTTTTACAGAGCTTATCAGTAATCTGCTATGTAACCTGTGCCATTTAGCCCTGTTTCAGTGTGATTAGCTGCCACCTTAGCCAAGCAGAAGCTTATTTATTTATATAAACTTTTACCAGTGCAGGGCAACAGTGCGTTATATTTTAATAACTTTAATAAACTTTAAATTTTTGGTGTTAATGTTCCTTTTTACTTTAAAAAAGAAGGCTCAAAGTTTGGGTTTTGTAACCCAAATCAGCCAATTAGCAGGTCCTGGTTCCTAATTTTAAAATATCAATCTGATTTGCCATCAGTCTACTAGATCTAGTGCAAATGGTGTGACTTGGTGTAGTAATACATTTCTTGATTTGACTGCAAGCTCTGTGGTGTTTCTTCCTTGTCTCTTACCACTTACCTCTTAATCTTGAATATAGTTATAGTTGGAGCCCATACCCGCACAAGCAATTTCATATTTAGGGTATAAAATTGTGTGATATAATGGTGACACCTTTGAAAATAATGTATTGACTACATGTTAGCAGCAGGGTGGGGCGGAATGAGCCCAAGTAGAAAGTTTGCATGTACATAGTGTTGCTGGACCTCCAGGTGGAACCAAGGTAAAGCCTATTTTACAACTTCAAGATATTTTACACTTTGCCCCCTTGTTGCCCCTCCCCCCCTAGGATTTGAGCCCAGTACTCATAGGTGCAACACTTTATGCTCTCAGAATGGAGCCCAAAGAATTGCACAGACTTGGCTTTCACCAACCACCTAGGACAGGGTCAGAACTAAGCGTAGGCAGAAGTGGCATGTGTTCAGTTGGGGGCGATAGGTATATACCTCTTCTTCCCACATACCCCATGTTTTGGCCTGTCTTCAACTATGGAGCAGGGCAGCAGAAGGTATTTCTTGTGCACCTTGCGAGTGCAGTAAGGGTAAGAACCCACGGAGCAGTTCATTCATCTGCAATAGATCTCTTCTATCGCTGGCGACAAACTTCTCTGAAAAGGCTTTCCACTGGCAACAATAGAAGTCACAGATGGAAAGCCCTGCGCATCGCTTCGTTTTCCGAAGTCGTGTGCAGTTGACTGCAACAGGAAACTTTGCGTGACTTCAGATTACATCAGTGATTCCTATTGTTGTCGGTGAAAAGCCTTTTCAGAATGATTTGCCGCCCGCGAAAGCAGAGATTTAACACAAGGCGACTGAACCACTTTGTAGGTTCTTACCCTAAGGAGGAGGGAAAGAGATCACAAGCGTGTAATGTAGCAGTGTTAGGTGATTCCCGGGGTGGGAGAGTTTTGGGGCACATGACACAGACTTGTCTAGGGAGACTTCCCTATTGGCCCAGTACTGCCTTAAGGGTGAAGACACACAGAGCTACTTAGTAGCATCTACTTGTCACGGCTACTAAACCCCATAAATACCCTGTAATAGACAATGCTGAGAATTGCCTCTGCTAAAACACACATAGAGACAGTTATCAGTAAATGATCAGCATTGTCTATTTTAGTAGCAGTGACGAGTAGCTGCTATTATTAGCTCTGTGTGTCTTCACCCTAAGGGCGAAGACACACAGAGCTACTTAGTAGCAGCTACTTGTCACAGCTACTAAATGCCTGAAAATACACTGCCATAGACAATACTGAGAATTGCCTCTGCTAAAACACACGTAGAGACAGTTATCAGTAAATGATCAGTATTGTCTGTTTTAGTAGCCACGACAAGTAGCTGCTACTAGTAGCTCCATGTGTCTTCGCCCTAAGGGCTCTGGCACGCGGGGAGATTAGTCGCCCGTGACAAGGGAGATTTGTCGCTGGCGACTAATTTCCCCGTGTGCCAGAGCCCTTAGGGTGAAGACACACAGAGCTACTAATAGCAATCTTCCCGAGCTACCATCCCACCGGCAAAAATGTAAGTCGCCGGTGGGATGGCACACGCTGCGCAGGCGATTTCGGCAAATCGCCGAAGTTGCCTCGCGACTTACCGGCGACTTACATTTTCGCCGGTGGGATGGTAGTTCGGGGAGATTAGTCGCCCGTGACAAGGGTGATTTGTCGTGGGCGACTAATCTCCCCGTGTGCCAGAGCCCTACCTATTTTTTATATGGTGTTTCTCGATGGTGTTTATCCACAACATCCACCTGCCACTGACCCGCAAGTTGTTCTGCAGTCACCGAATACAGTGCAAGTTTAACCAATGAATATCTAGAATGGGTTTTTAAAAAAGATATACTGTGTGTTGAAGCATAGCAATGCAAATCCTGCATCATCCAATCCGGTATAACATACCCATGTGAAATTACTTACAATATTTTAAAATCCAATCTAGAGGCAGCAAAATTCTCTTTTACACATCTCTAACCATTATTGCAGTTTAGGGTATATTTTAATTAAATTGCTTCGGAGGAGATATCTGACCTTTCCCATTTGTTTAATGGGCTCTTGTTTTTTTTTTTTTGATTTACCATTTGGAATTCTGCAGGGATTCATTGATTCATAATTTTCTTGTGTCCGACTTTGCTTTTTCTTTTTTTTTTCACTCTGGAATTGCATCTCCATCATTTTCCCCATGCAATGACAATATTGCTTCTATTCAGCAGGGACCAATGCTATTTTCTGATAACGGAAATAGATGTGCTGTATGCTGATTTACTTAGTTACGTAGATGTGGAGTTTCGAAATTGATATTTAGGTCTATGAAGGTCGCCATCCAGTCACAGTTATGCTAGGAGAATTATTTAAATTCGTGAGAATATGAAGAGAGACAACCCAATGAATACAACTGCGACTATTTTTGCCTAATTTTTGCAATCTGAGTAGTTTGATAAATGACCACTGGGAAATAAATAACTCCTTCCGGAGATCTTTAAATGGCAATCAGATCTTTTCCTGGATACATATTCAGTCCTGTGATTATTTTGTAGCCTTTACTACACATATAATGATATAAGAGGTTTATTACCTTTTAGAAGAAAAATGAATAGCATTCAGGGATGTATAATAAGTTCAAGTGATGTTTGTGCGGCTAATCACAAATTGCTGTTTTTCTAAAATAAAATTAACGTGTGTGGTCTATGAAGGAGATGACTGCTATTTGGCAACTTGCTACACCGCTTTTTATTTGTTTTATTTTTTTTAGGTATGGGATCTGTTATCCAGAAACCTGCTATCCAGAAAGTTCTAAATTATTGGACTCTCCCATAGAGTCATTTTTAATTAAATAATTCAAAATTTTAAAATTAATTTCTGTTTTCTCTGTAGTTTAAAACAGTACTTTGTACTTGATCCCAACTAAAATATAATTAATCCTTACTTGAGTCAAAACAATGTAATTTAATATTTATATGATTTTTAGCAGGCTTAAGCTATGAGATCCAAAAAAAACCCCAGGACCCCAGCATTCTGGATAACAGGTCCCATATCTGTACATTGGTTAATTATGTTTGTATTGTAATGATACTGCCTACCTATGGGTGAATGGGGTCCTGGGTAGCACAAAGCCACCCCTATTGATGGCTGGAAAAATTAAATTGAATTAAATTATTGTTGCATGTGCAATAAAACAACAAAGTGACAGAAATAAAGAAAATTTCTGTTCTAATGCAGGAATTTGTAGCTAACTGATGGTTAAATGCATATATAGGCTGGCATGGAGATATAGTTTTCTGTGCAGCATACTATGTGACATTCCATAGGATATTGATTGCAATATTATTGGGGGACACCTACATAACACCTACCTACATTCAGACACCAGTCATAAAGTGCTTACTCTCCCTGTGTAGCTTTGATCTCCACAAGGTACAATGGTTAGTATGGATTAAGTCTTAGGGATATTACAAGATGATCTAACCATTTGATTATAATGTAATCAAATATGCTACTAGTCAACTAACTCATGAAAACCAATCAGCAGATATCATTTATCGGTCATCCATTTAAAAAACATGGTTATTATGTGTTATATGTGACCTGCACCTTTTATTACCTTACCCTGTAATGCTGCACACTGGCCCTTAGAGAAACAATTATGAATAGTCAGATATGGTCAGATATGCTTTTTTTTGTCCAAAAATTGTTGTCACTGCAGACTTTCAGCATTATAGGCCATTTTCTCATACTTTTTAACCAGCTAATCAAATGAAACAGGACATTTTATTCTGATGGTGATGTAATGGGACATCCTTACACAAACCATTGCAGAACAAACCATTTAAAGGGTTGGTTCCCCTTTAGATACCAGATAAGATTACCAGATGAGTAACAACCAGGGAGGGCACAAACAATACACACCCACTGAAGAATAACAGCGCTACGATGAAATCTCATATGCAAAAATTTTATTTAACTAAATCAAAATTTCAGAGGGCAATGATAGATCCAAAGAAGTCAGAAGACGATTTAGATCTATTAGATCTCTTTGTATAGAGAGTGCTTGACAATTGCAGTGTGTGTATTTTTCATTTAGTTCCAGGGTACACTTATTACAGGCTTGGACAAGGCTCAGTAGACAGTCGTGGGCAAAAAATGTGGATAACTTATAGAATTATACTAGTAGATAAGACTTACTGAATAGCTATTATAGGAAAAGCAACAAGAATCCCAGCAAATGTGAAAGAGATTGGTAGATCAATTGACTCAAAAAGAAATGCAGATCAGAATTATAGTAGTATTAGTTAAGTTTTTATAGAAAAGTACATTAGAACAATAGCAAGAACATGACTGACTTTTTGGGGCAAATTTATGCAAGGCCTGTTTGAAGAGTAAAAAAATGTTCCCTAAAACAAGAAAAAGTATGCATTTTCTATTTTAAACTTAGTTATTCAATAATTCTTTAAAAGCCACCTTATAAATACTCTAGATGTTTACCTATGACTACGAGTAGCAATAACTAATACACAGGTCGTTCCAGCACTCATCCAGTAATGCTCTGTTGGTGGCAATAATTGGAGGCCCTTGGTTGGCACCTACATGCATGTATTGCTGTGTTTTTCTATCTATTGCAGTACAGATACACATGGGCACTTGCAGGAGAATATATCACTACTGCTTCCCAAAGCTAATATTCTATCAATTACTAATATAAAATAATAGTATCTTTATTGCCATCAGAACATTAAACCACTTTTTAAAACGCTGGCACTTACATTTTGAGCACCCTGGTATATCTCTGAGTTGGGGTCAGACTGGGATACTGGGGAAAATTCTGTTGGGCCCTGCCATCTGCCTGCAAGTCATTCATCCCCAGCCAACCCCGCTCCCAGCCCCACTGCCAGGTGTTGTGGTGGGCCCTTGAGTCAGGTGGGCACCGGGTACTCCAGCCTGAATTTGCTCAAACTTATTCAATTCCAAAACCCTTTAATTATACTAAATGTTTAATACTGATCTTAGGTTTACATTAAAACAGGTCAAAAAGAAGCTGTAATGGACTTGAATTAAAGGTCACTTTAAAAATTGTGTATGAATTCATTCAGGGTCAGTACTCAAGGTCATTCTTATATGGCCAGAGGAAAGGAGCTTTAAGTCACCTTTCTACCTGTGTAAATAAAGGGACTCTTAGTTATGATGTGTAAAAAATGTTCAATAAAACTCTCAGCGTAGCAGAATAACCAGAAAAAGATATCATAATTAGCCATAAATATCTCTTGTAGTGATGATAGCAAATTCCCATTAAAAGTAACCTCAAGTGATCATAGACATACATAGCTGTTATTCTATACTTAGAATTTCACAATATATTCAATTTTTGAGTTATGGATTTCTCCTGTTTGAAGAAGGCAGTCTTTAATTGTTGTAAATTGCCTGTCAAATGAAATTGATTTTGTGCAACTGGTTATCTGCTTTGGGTTCTCACACTTTATAATCAACAATAGTCCTTAATGAAGAACAAGGGCAAGGATCAGCATTTTAATCCACTGCCCTTCAGGCCCCAGTGTGACAACGTTGTGAGTTAAAGAAAATCTTTTGATGTCTTCATCTGGAAACTGTCTTTTTATTAGTAGTTGCCCTTCTATTCTAGTTGGGTCTTTCTTTGCTCCTCCCCTTTTCTAACCATGCCATGCCCTCACCCCCACCATTGCTATACTACACCAAAATGTATGTGAGTAGGAAAGACTTCATACAGGTCCCCATCTTCAAAATAACCTCTTTAGGAAACGTATGGATAAGTAGAGTATGCAAAGTTTGCTCCATGCCCAGTAACACACAGAACATGTCCTGTTTCGCTTTGCTGAAAAATTTGCGAATCTATCAAAAGACGGCGAAAATATTGCGTATCAAAATAAATTGTAGCCATGTCATTTTTTTTTTTGATGCACACAACAATTTTTTCATGCGTGCAGAAAAAAATGACACCCACATATTTTTTTTTGACTGACGTGCAAATAGATCCAATGACTCCAATGCATTTGGTATAAGAAAGAAAACCTTAGTACATTTAAAAGTGTGCCCACTGCCAGTCAGAAATGGCAATTTTTTCAGTGCTGAATTTTCGCAGAAGTTTCGCAAAACTTTCGCCAATGGTGAAATGCGGAAATTTGCTGCGAATCCATGTCTGTCGAAAAAAATTGCTCATCACTAATACCAATCACTTTGTACAACAAATGAATTACATTGAATGAAATGATGTTAATGATCTTATGCAATAAAATGATGAAAAAAAAACCTGTACATCGTCTGTCATAGAAAGGCATATTAAAGCTCAACAAATCGATACAGTGATTTATTTATACTTTTATACGTTACCAAACTATGGGCCCGATTCACTAAAGTCTGAAATAAGGAGTGCTGTTTATAGCATGCGTTAAAAATCTTATCACTTCTTATTTTTCACTCGATTCACTAAAAGGACACTTGCAGAGCGCAATATATTACGCACGTAACCATTACTTTCTGAAAACCACCATTTCCCTGAAAACTGGAGGATGCATCACTCTAGGGCCAACATATACTTGAAAAAATACGACTGCAAACTCCATGTTGTGTTGCCAATAGCTCACGAACCGCAATTTTCTTTAAGTACCGCCTACCCCAAGTAGGGTTAATATTCACACAGATTAACACAATATTTTGCACGTTTAACGCTTCATATGTGTTTGTGAATCATGCGTTAGTACTATTTCTATTCGCTAATAAACGCAATGCGTTTTTTTTGTGCATGCGATATGCGGATTAACACATGCGAAATGACTTTGATGAATCGGTACTTAATTATCGCATGCTTTTTAATGAAAAAAACTATGTGATAAGCGTTATTGACCTTTAGTGAATCGGCCCCTATACCGCTTATCGCATAGTTTTTTTCATCAAAATATGTCATTGTAAGATAAATAACGCCAAGAACATCGCTTCTTAATTATGACAAGTGTCCTTTTAGTGAATCGAGCGAAAAATAAGAAGTGATAAGATTTTTAACGCATGCTATAAATAGCACTCCTTATTTCGGACTTTAGTGAATCGGGCCCTATATATTTTAATTTGTGGCTTTTTCATTAGATGTAAGTGTGTCAATATATTTTTGTTTATAAAATTCTGCAAAGAATCAGTGTAGAAATAATATATTCTACTGAGTCACTTAGATTAGAATCATCACCAGGCTTACAAGTAGGAACTATGGCTTTGCTACATAGGCTTTAGCTACCCTTTTATTTCTGATATACATTTTGCAGACAACATGAAGGTGATATATACTAACCCAGCATGATTTACTGTGATTTAAGGTTAGGGGATTATAGCGCACTTGCCATTCTGAATACCAGTACTTGTGTCGACTCTGAGCATCAAAATGCTGCTACTAAGCCCAGATTGTTTCCCATTACCTTAAATACTAGACAGGATCGGAACTAGGGGTAGGCAGAATAGGCACCTGCTTAGGGTGGAATGATGATGGGGCACAAGGCAGTTACCTCTCCTGCCTACCTTTAGTTTGCGCTCCCTTGTCAGTGCCCCCATCTATTGTCATTGTGTGGCAGGGGCAGTGAAGGGAATGCACATGGGACACACGCAAGGGGGAAGTTGCAGGGACAAGGTGGCCGACCAGGTTGCCTAGGGCGCCCGGTCAACTTGCCCAGCCCCTGATGTTAGGTGAAATGTGTCTCTAACTATTCATGATTACTGCTCAAAATACTTCAACATGTGTTTCAAGCACTAATCATAGAGCTGGGTGCTTGCTGAACAGGAGTTACTCACCTCTGCCCTCTGAACTTAGACATTGGTCATACAGGAAGTAGTAGTACCTACTTCCTGTAGTTGGCAGGAAACAAGTTTAATTGTTTTTTTATGAGATGGCTGTCTCTACAAGTAGCGCTAATCTCCTTGTTTAACATAATCCATATGGTGTCCTCCATCTTAGTCGTCCTGTATAATTATCACCTGTTCCACTTCATTGATCTCCTCTATGTTCTCTCTGGGTAGGAACTAAGGTTGCTACATGGATAGTAGTTAAATGGCCTTGTCGGTCATCAAGACTTATGTCTTGTGCCAATATTATTAAGATGGACGAGAAATATATTTTATATTAAAGAAGGCCAGTGTTGAACTGGGGTGTCCAGAGCCCACCAGGGCTGCCATCCCAGGGGCCCCCCACCCCAGTCGTGAACTCCTCCACTAGCCTCAACCATATACCTTATACTTGCTCCGTGCACTGCAAGAAAGGGTGGGATGGAAAGCCCAAGGTTCTTGCCAGGGAGCAGGCCTGGGTTTGCAGGGCCCACAGGGTTTTTGTCCCAGTGTCCCCCAGATCCAGTCCAAACTTGAAAGAGGGAACCCAATTGGGAACATAAATATGAAGATTTCAGAAGGAAGGAGGGGTACAAAGAAAATGTCCAAACTAACCATGCTTTATAAGAAACTGTTGTTTATAAAAAATATATCAAAAACTACAGATAGAGAACACAACTTCAACATTTGGTTCTCTCATAGCATATAATTATATATCTCAATAGATGAAATTGGAGTGTGTGGCTTTGGTTTTTAATTCTGCATTTATTTTGTAACATTCTTAATAGAAAACTTTCTCAATTTGTTTTTACTTGGCCTCTTGTTGTCCCTTTTTACTCATGCACTAAGCCCCTCCCAGATTCACTCGATATTCTGGGAAGCAGAGCAATTTGGCATTTCCAGATTCAGTTTTTCAGGCAACAAATAGATGTTTATGACACTGATTTCTGCATCTGCCTCTTGTATACAGTACTCCCCATAGAGAAGCTATGCTCTGCCGCTCTAAGCTGGGGGTAGAAATCTGTATTAACCTCTGATATTTTAATCTGGATACTTAACATTCCCTTTTTTGGAGTTGATTTATTCCACTTCTTTTAATCGGTAATCTCTTTAAAAATACACATGCTTAACTGGGACACATGAAAGTCCTTATTTAGGGTACATTTTTAATTTGATAGCTGTCAAACCCTGCTGCGTAAGTAGCCCCCTGGGGATTGTTTTTAAGTGTATGTGAGCTCTTTTATATTCTGCTACATAACAATTTCTTTTCCATCCCCCAAACAAAGCTAGAGCAGACAATAGATACATACTAATGGAGCCCTGTACCTACCATCTGTAAGAGCAGCTGCTGGCTTGCATCTGTACAATATGCTGAATCTGAGAGCTCCACTAATCTGCATAATAAGGAGAAGGCTTATTCCACTCTAGCTAATAATCACAAGCAATCGATGCTCTCCATTCCCCTACTGTATCCAACAACAAAGTTTCAATATGTTTATCATGTGGGTTAGATGGGTGGAGGTCAAGGGAAAGGATAGGCTGCTTTCACATTGCCTGTGGTTATTTATTATATTTCATATAATGTAAAAACCTGTCTTTAAATCACCTTCCTGGCAGTTGTTTTTTGCTAGATTTACACCTTAAAAAAATATGCATTTAATTTCTGCACATAGTAATTTCTAAGGCAAATAAGGGCTCATTTACATCCTCAGATGCAGTGGGCAACTGCGCTTTTCCCTAAATGGGGTCTTTTATCCAGAATGCTCGGGACCTGGGGTCTTCCAGATAAGGGATCTTTCTGTAGTTTGGATCTACATGCTTTAAGTTTACTAAAAAATCATTTAAACATTAAATAAACTCAATAGCATTGTGTTGCCTTCAGTAAGGATTGATTATACCTTAGTTGGGATCACAAGTATAAGGTGCTGTTTTAATATTACGGAGAAAAAGGAAATCATTTCTAAAAATTAGAATCATTTGTTTAAAATTTAAAATTTGTTTAATTGGGAGATGGCCTTTTGGATGTTTCTGGATAACGGGTTTACGGATAATGGATCCTATACCTGTACTTGCCTTAAAATATGCTCTTTGCACTTTCATATAGTTGCAATTGGCGCTGCTCAGTCCTTCCTCCCATTCCGAATCAGCTATTGATGCCTATTGATGCAGGATAACCCTGGAGCTACCACATCTCCTGACCAGCAGGTAGCACCAGGGTTCTCTTTACTCCTTTACTCCCTGCGTCAATAGGTGCAGCTCATTTGTGCCTAAAGAATCAGGGGCAGAAGTCACTTGCATGCCAAACACTGAAAATGATGGCAGGAAGGCTTCTTAATATTTCATGTTTTCACAGAAATCACAGAAATCCGCAGCTGTATACTTCTATTTGTGCTGAATTATAACCCAAACATTTATGTTTTCACAGAAATGCTTAAAAATTTGCACTTATGTGCTGTCAATCAGATGTGTGTTGCACACAAATGTTTGCAACTGGCTCACTAAAGCGGTGAGTTTGTGTGAGCGTGGCCACTGCGCGTGGTCATTTTGCAAGAATATAGCATTAATGGTAACTTTGGCAGTATAAATTCACTGTGTGTGAAAAACTGTTTAGAAAATATTTTTCTGCGGTAAAAGTTGTGGCTCAACACGAAGGCATCACATATATATTAGCAACATATATATGCAATTGAACTCTTGGAGGAATACTTTTTTAACAAGCTGGTTTTGGGAACCCCACATTATCTTTGTCATTTGAATCTTGTACTATGGACCCATAGACTGGGGTGAAATGTGGGACTTTAACTTAAGCTAATGTAGGGAGGTAGTGCTGGGTCCCTTCAGTCCCTGCACTTACCCCCTCCTGCAGCTGTTCCCTATAGGGACTGTTCCCTGCAGGCACTAAGACTGTGTCTGTGTTGTGAGCTGCTGCCTAGCAAGAAGCCGAACTGCAAGCTCAAGGCTGCAGGAAGTTGCAAAGCAGCCTGGGAGCCACTAAAATGAAATGGAAGCTGGAAAGCCTGTCAGAGGAAGTCAGGGGGAGGAGAAAGAAAGTTCCAGAGCTCAGGAAGCTGCACGTGGGCTCAGAGCTGAGCAGCATAAGCAGACGCTGTCCTTTGGAACAGGCTGGTACAGGGAAGGCAGATCCTGTACCTGGAGAGACAGAGATCTATGGGGGCACTTTTTATGGGGGAGTACTATCTATGGGGGCACTTTTTATAGGGAGGGCTACTGTCTATAGGGGCAATGGGAGGTAATGGGAGGCAAATGTTGGGAGGTATGCAGTAAATGGTTACAAGCATAATATCCAAGGCTATTGTGATACTAAAATCTACAATTAGTATTGATGTTGGTATATATAGATTATGTATGGGAGTGTAGGTCAGTGTTGGTCTATGTGTCTGCACTTGGGTTTGCTTGGAAGCATTGAATTTTATGGACATTTTTCAAGCCAATTTAACTATGTTACTAATGCTATACAGGTGTGGGATCCCTTATCTGGAAACCCGTTATCCAGAAAGTTCCGAATTACAAAAAGGACATCTCCCATAGACTCCATTATAAGCAAATCATTTTAATTTTAAAAAATGATTTCCTTCTCCTCTGTAATAATAAAATAGTACCTTGTACTTGATCCCAACTAAAATACAATTAATCCTTATTGGGGGCAAAATAAGCTTATTGGGTTTATTCAATATTTAAATGATTTTTTAGCAGACTTAAGGTTTGGAGATCCAAATTATGGAAAGACCCCTTATCTGGAAAACCCCAGGTCACAAGCAATCTGGATAACAAGTCCAATACCTGTATTTTATAGCCAAATATCATTATCAAATAATGCTATATGAACCAGAATATGACGGAGTTGCAATAAATCATTAAATGAGAAATAGATAATAATACTTTAGGTCACAAAATTACAATTTAACATAATGCATTCTATCTATGCATCCTCTCTAGGACATAGCCCTCTCTCCCTGAGATATAAGTTATAGAAAAGCTAAGTGAAAATCTATACATACAGAGATTAGCCATCTTGATAAAGATCCAGGTCCTGAATCGAAAAGTCAATTGATTTCACTCCACAGGAATTAGTTTTATTCACTATACTTGTGTGTGCGATCTCTATGGAAATAAGCCCTTGTGTATGTGAAAGTATATATATTTTTTTAAAGAAAAAAATTTGTCTTCTAGAGAAATCACATCTTTTTCTTGCACAAAGAGTATTGGCTCCAATCAAACCCATGACCCCAGCACGTAGGGTATTGGCTCCAATCAAACCCATGACCCCAGCACGTAGAGTATTGGCTCCAATCAAACCCACGACCCCAGCATTTAGAGTAATTGCTCCAATCAAACACAGGACCCCAGGAAGAAATGCAAGGTAGAAATGCTTACCACTCTGGTCCAAAACACAGTGAAATTGCTTAGTACAGTTCCACTGAAATCTATTTGCATAGGGCTTCCATAAATCCAGTTAAATAGTTGAGTATGTATGTATGTATCTTTATTTATAAAGCGCTACTTATGTACGCAGCGCTGTACAGTAGAATACATTAATACAAACGGGATTATTAAGATAATAAAATATAAATACAAAGTATAACAATAAATACAGATAGATACAAGATAAATACAGTTGCAATAAGTTAAGAGTCAAAGACACAAGAGGATGGAGGTCCCTGCCCTGTACAGCTTACTATCTATATTGTACAAATGATTCCGCAAGAAGAAGCTTCCCTCTCCAAAGAACAACTATAAATATGGGATCAATAACTAGATATTGCTGTAGATTTACAGTTATATATTTTTTATTTCATAAAAAGGACAAACACCCCATCATCCTATGAACAAAGCAAGTATGTTCAAACTTTTATCACTTTACTATGAATGATAGTGATTTAAACTTTGATTTAAAACTTCTGTACCTAGGTAAAAGAGTCAAATATCTGTGACCATGCTTCTCTTTTGTGCCATATATCTGTAAGCAACTGCCATTCGTACCTGTGAAAAATACATTTATTTGTGCACTTAGCACTGCTACTTGTAATTCACTTGTACAGTTTTGTCTAAGGATTCACCACATTTTTAGCATGATTAGGATTCAGCCAAATGCAAGAGCCTAGCCAAACTGAATTAAAAAAAAAAAAATTTTGCATGCACTCCTTGTACATATTGACACTTTCCCTTGCATTTTCAGAAATTTCCATTTCCACTTCTGGGTCCGGATTTTGTTCAGTATCTGGCCAAATCCATACCCAAGGATTTGGGTATTCGGCCAGTGCATCCCTAGTTCTGTCTCTTGGATTTATTCGTTTATGATGTATAATTCGGGTGAATTCAGGCCTTTTTAAAGGTTTTATTCGAACAACCAAGATCCTAACATTATGTGCCATCACACCTTTACTTCAGTATGTGCCTCCAATCTCTCTCTTGCTCCATGAACACTATTTGCACTCACTACAACTCATTACTTGTACTCAGCTTAAACTGCCCTTTCTCTTTGCCTGAATACTCCTGTTAACCTTGACTCCATGACTTTGTCTTTAGTAGCACCTGCCTACTCCGGTGTCATTCCTACATTTTTTCTCTATTCTGAGAAAGGTCTAAGAGCCTAACTCTCCAGCCTGTTATATGGAATATGAGACAGATCAATTTAGCATGCCCAAAATTACACAATTCAGCAGAGGAGCCATTCAAGTACTTTTTTTAGGAGGGCACCACCAGTAACTAAAACTAATATATATAGTTGGTTCTCATTGCGGCGTTCAATTGTAAACTCCCCAGGTATTAAGTAGTTGCACAAAAGCAGGGCACTCCAAAATATAAATTATAATTAGAACAGATGGGTCTGTTTTTTGTGCCCTTGGCAAAGACCCTTAATATGCTTTTGTTTACCAAAGAGCTATACAAGTAGATCAAATGGTTGCTACTCTCCCTGAACCCTCCATACAGTTTTGGTGAGTGGCTATATGTTTTTATAGGCCACTTCTATGTCAATAATAAAAGGTTGATACTAAAGTGAACCCATTTAGATTCTGTTGATGGCAGGCTGATTATGCAGGAACCTGCCCATATTGTACAATAAATGTTAATCAACATTTAACAAAATTTTAATAAACCTGAAATTTTACAAAATGCATTTACATCTCTGCATTTAGTTCCTGTATGTATACGTACTCCGAATTATACCTACCCACAATTTATTTTCTATGTATGTACTGTAAATATAATTAAAAAATATATACCTGGGTGTATTAACATTGGAGACAAGCACTATGTTGCCCATCGCAACCAATTACATCTTTGCTTTTATTTTCTAGCTATTAGGTGACCATTCAAATCTAATTGCTAATTGGTTGCTATGGCCAACATCACCGGTGATATTTGTCTTCAATATTAATAAATGCGCTTCTTAATCAGCATATGATATAGCCAGCCCCTCTCACAAGTTTTTAGGTTTGGACTTTTTTTTCTTTGGGCGTTCCTCATTTTCAGTTTTGTTGGGTGCAATCTTTATGGCCTCTTCTGTTCCCTCTGACATATCTTAGATATTAAATTCTCTTTTGTTGCTTTTCCTACATTTTGAGTGAAGCACAATAGATTGTGACTTATGCTTTACTCTTTACCTTTTAACATTCTCCCAGAGTATATCAGAACAGAGATAATATAATTTATGTTATGTGTTTTGATTTGAGAAAATATCCATCTAATTCAGGGTTGAAGCCACATTAATAGCAAATTAAGCAGCTTTCCTAAAACCATCTTTGTTAAGGTGGCCATACATGGGCAGACTTCAGCTGCTGATTTGGGCCCTTCAGACCAATTTAGCTTATCTGCCTGTGTATGGGCACCCCTAATGTGCCTACCTGACCCGTATCTCGCCTAAAATCAGGCAGAACTTGATTGGGCAGGTTTGATTTTCCCGTTAGATCGGTCCGGTGACCACATCAACGAGCCAACGCGGTCCCCGATCCGACTAGATTTTTTTTCGGGCGGGCAGGCCCCTCGGTAGTGCCCATACACAGGCCGATTAGCTGCCGAAACGGTCTAAGGAACCGGTATCGGCAGCTAGAATCGGCCTGCGTATGGGGACCTTAACCCTGAAACATTGTGACGTAAATAGCACAATAATCTTCCCTAATATAACTTTTGTATGGTCTCTATTTGTTCTCTCACTAAGGTGGGACAATGAGTTGTTCAGATACCCAGCGCCACTAAACTTCTGACCCAAGCAGAAAATAATGTTATCTCTAAATATCTGTATCTAGTGATAGCCACAAGTTTGTTGTTACTGGAATATCTATGATGTTTCCTATGGTGTTACAGACCATCAGACTTAACAGTGAATTTCTTTTAAGTAAACTTTCTAATACTAAGGGCTCTGGCACACGGGGAGATTAGTCGCCCGCGACAAATCTCCCGTGTCTCGGGCGACTAATCTCCCCGGATTGCCATCCCACCGGCGAAAATGTAAATCGCCGGTGGGATGGCATATGCGGCGGCGCGATTTCAGTGAGATCACGCAAGTTTCCTCTCGAGGCAACTTGTGCGATCTCACTGAAATCGCGCCGCCGCGTGGGATGGCAGGTGATGGCAACTCGGGGAGATTAGTCGCCTGAGAGACGGGAGATTTGTCGCGGGCGGCTAATCTCCCCTTGTGCCAGAGCCCTATAAGGTAGGCTGGAAATGCAAAAGGAAACTGGGTTTTTAAGTTTGTTGTTTGGCCATTTCAAATGTCAGGTAGTAGGCTACTTATATGAGATTGCCACCACTCTGTTCATTCTTTATAGGTGCAGCTACTGAGGCCATAAAATCCACCTTTTTATATCTACTCCATCCCCTGAGTAAACCCCACTAATCAAAATACAACATATAAGCACACTATACCCCTTTCTTAATCTACTGTATGAAACTGTGCGTACCTCACCACCACTAATTTAAAATCATTAAACATTCTTTTGTTCATGGATAATTTTCAGCATTCTAAGCTACAGTATATACCGGCTAATTCATGGTTTCTCTGCTGCAATGTTCATACATACACAGACATTTTAATTGTTTCCCTTATTTCAAACATCAAATTAAACGCACTTAATAAATGGGATCTCAAAAGGTTTAATTAATGAACTTTTTTGTGCCATATAAAAATATCTGCTGTGTCTGTCTGTCTCTCTCTTTGTCTCTCTCTCTCTTTGGGAGTCTATGGGACATGATCTTCCCATAATTCAGAGCTTTCTGGATAATGGGTTTCTGGATAATGTATCCCATACCTGTATCCAGAATGATTACATGTTTTTAGTGAAAAATTTTTTTTGCATAATGCTGTAAATGATAGAGAGTCATGCTAAGACCAGAATTTTTCATGGTATTTTTAAATCATTTTTTATGTGTCAGAACTGAAACAAAAGTGGTATAAGAGGTTTTCAGATTTTTCATCCATTGAAAAATCAGAAAAATGTGTAGTTTTGATGTTTTTTCTGTGTTTTTGCTCGTGCTTTTCAATTAGGATATTTTAATAAATATAAATGACTACATATTTGTGGTTTTAGTGGAAATGAATTAAGTTGTGGTTTTAAAAAATGATTTTAAAACCACAAAATTGAGAATGTTGATAAATTGGCCTCCCCATCCGGCAGATTATTGTTTACCTGCTATCATGTCCACTATGTGGCTGACAGTCTGGGCTAAATTATATTATGAGAGCCTTGTACCTATGACATAATTTGATTTATGTGTGTTTAGCAATAAGTTGTATAAGTATTGCTTTTTTCTAAATGTATTGGGCATTTAAAGCAGCAGCAGTGTAAATGTGACCTTTGCTTAAATGAGTAAACAGTGTGATATGTTTTAGGAACCTTACAGAAAATGCTTTTATGGCTTGCTTACATGCATACAAATCATCCCATGGTTAAACAGGGCCGGGAAAAGCAATTCACGGAGCAGGAACACACAAGATTAATCAATAGGACTAACATCTAAAACTTGCTTAAAGAATATAATTGCACTTGTGTTTTCCATTTAGATGTTATGGTCCCCTAAAGAAATATAAATTGAACAATAACAGAATAATTATTTCTAAATCAGACCAACAATAAAATACAGTCCATCAACTGGAATTATTGAAAGCAAAGCTTTTTGGTTTGAAATAAACATAACTGTGTAGAACCTTATTATAGACAACATAATGCAGCCTCCTGTCCAATTAAGTGTAGACATACACAACCATATGAAGTGCTTGTGTTGCCTGTAATAGATCTCATTCTGGTGGAATCCTGGGTTATATTTTTATATTTAGATCTGAACCTTTTTCTAGTGTATTCTAGTATAATTGTGGAAATTCCCATTGTGTTTGTTCCTAGAACTTTCCTGCTTCTTGTACCTATTCTCTTAGTCCACTCCAGTCTGAGTTCTATCTGTCTGAAACTGCTGGCATCTTACCTCTGGTGTAGCTTTGTCTACATTGCCTGTATTCCTGACTACATCTCTGCTTTTCTCTTACCAGTAATGTTGCTGTCTAGGTTGCCCTATTTCTTTGGATCATTCTGTTGCCTTCCTGTCCAACAATCCTGTTGTGCTCCCCAGTTTTTTTGTGTGTTAAGTTCTTCCTATCCTGTTTGCTCCAGTCACCAATATTCAGAATATAAGTTCTGGCAAATATTGAGTACTGGAAAGAAGCAGTTATTTACACAAAATTACCCTGGGTCTGCATTTTTGGGAAGCTATTCAACTAGATTTTGGAACATTGTTGGTTGTATTCACTTCCATTCAGCCACAAGAGCATTATTGAGGATAGGCATTGTTATTGGGGATCAGGCCTGGCTCAGAGTGGGCATTCTAGTTCATTCCAAAGGTCTCTGTGCAGACCAATCAACTTCTTCAAATTCCATTTCAGCAAAACATCCTGTACAGAACTCTCTGTGCATGGGGTGTGTCATTTTAGACACAGTGCCCAGATGCTTTTTGCTAAATTGCTAAATTTGTGGTTTCTTTTCTTACATACCATGCCTTTTGGGAAAAGTATTTTCATATTTCCACAAACTAAGACAACATTTAAAAGGCCCCATTATTGCCCTATTTCTTTGGATCATTCTGTTGCCTTCCTGTCCAACAATCCTGTTGTGCTCCCCAGTTTTTTTGTGTGTTAAGTTCTTCCTATCCTGTTTGCTCCAGTCACCAATATTCAGAATATAAGTTCTGGCAAATATTGAGTACTGGAAAGAAGCAGTTATTTACACAAAATTACCCTGGGTCTGCATTTTTGGGAAGCTATTCAACTAGATTTTGGAACATTGTTGGTTGTATTCACTTCCATTCAGCCACAAGAGCATTATTGAGGATAGGCATTGTTATTGGGGATCAGGCCTGGCTCAGAGTGGGCATTCTAGTTCATTCCAAAGGTCTCTGTGCAGACCAATCAACTTCTTCCAATTCCATTTCAGCAAAACATCCTGTACAGAACTCTCTGTGCATGGGGTGTGTCATTTTAGACACAGTGCCCAGATGCTTTTTGCTAAATTGCTAAATTTGTGGTTTCTTTTCTTACATACCATGCCTTTTGGGAAAAGTATTTTCATATTTCCACAAACTAAGACAACATTTAAAAGGCCCCATTATTCCTGGCCTTCAAAGGAACAAAAGAAATGTGTGTTTTATACTATTCTATTACATAATAAAAAAAATCTATATTAATCATTGCAGCAAATCTGTGGCTTGCCAGTCACTTTCATTTCGAGTATACTAGGTTTAAACATTACACCTGTACAGATTAATTGCATTGGATTAGCTAATTCTCCTTTTATTTCCTATATGGTATTGGCAAAAGTTTTTTCAGATTCAAACCATTTGCTTATCTCCAAGGTTACCTCCGTAATCCCCCAATGCTTTGCGACAGAAATCTCTATAATAAGAGAGATTGTGTAGTTAGTTATCCTCATTATTGGTATCCCAGCATCTTTTGCAAGTGTAGGAAATTGATCAAAAATATTGTCCCCAGTGTAAAAACAAAGTCAATAAGCTACTCATGACTCCAGTAGACACTTCTGCTATCTAAGCCAGTGGGAATCTCTTTTGAGGATGATTTCCCTCTGTGCCCCTAGTTAGACATCATAATCCATAAATTCCTAGTTTATATTGCAACAAAGCACTAAATTGAATGAGAAAAAAAAATATTGGCTTTGCAAGCAAACTGCTGGAGTTTGGTATTCTATGAAGCAAAAAAACAAGACATTTATCATGATTTTTTTCCCTCATGATTAGTTCTTAATGAACGATGACTGGTTTTTATTTTCTCCTATTGTGCAATTTAAAGACTTTGGGAAAAAAATGACTTGTTGTAAAATAAATGACAACTTAATATTTATTAATAGCACATTAATGTTAAATAAGTAAATGGCTTTGCACTTCTACACATATCAAAATGTTCATAGTATATAGAAAGAAATGACTTGATAGATGAATTTTCTATAAAATAATGTGTAATGTAGGGGACTATATATAAAGGCTTTCCTCCACTTAAGTTATATATTATATCCTTAAACTACCAGCCCACGTCCCCTAACAAATTATTGTATGAACATTATAATGCCAGAGAGTTGTGGGTAATAGGTGCTAAATTGATTTTAAAGTAGGAATGGACCAAATCTACAATTTTGTGATTTGGATGAACCCCAAATCCTTTGTAAAAGATTTGGGTGAATACCAAACCTAATCAGAACCCTAATTTGCATATGTAAATTCAGCTATGCAGGGCTTAAAGAGAACTGACTTACGTGTGATGAAAAGTCATGTGATTTTTAAGATTCGGATTGAGCAAATCCCGAACCAAATCCTAGATTCGTTGTATGCCTAAGTGTCAGAACCCATGATGGCTAGGGGGACTGTGGAGACTTATTACCTCCCTGCTTGACTTACTGAACCAAGCAAAAAAAAAAAAAAAAAACACCAGGATACATATAACTGGGGTACAGGTTGGCCACAGCTTTATTAGAAAAAAACACTTCATTATTAGTCCTTGCCATCTGTTTTTCCACATGTACCAAAACATCTTAATGAACTTATAGCTGTTTTATAACTGAATGCTGGCCACTGGGAACACAGTGTACATGTATCATACATTTATCTCACCTTCGCAGGTGTAGCTGGGTGACCAGGGAACAGCTCCGGCAAGCAACAGAGAAGTATATTCCCCATGTTATAGAAATATTTTATTTTTCATCTTAGTTCTAGTTTCATTTTAACTCCAAGGCCTGACTGTTGTCTAAGAAACAGTAACTGTTTGTACAAGTGTTTATATACATATCTGATTACCTACACTCTCTCAAATAAATCATTTTCTATTTACATTTTTATGCCTGTTTCTGGTGTTTATGAATCTGTTTTATTATGGGTTTGCTTGATTCAATTGATTTGATTTTAATACCAGGAGCATGTCTGGAAGTTAAAAATCATTGAGGAAAGGCCGCGTTGGTCCTGAAATGTTCGATCATTTGTAAAGCACCTTGAATGGGATCACCCATTTGCTGCAATAATACAGGTACTGGTTTTCTAATTTGTTCTTGGAAGCTAACAATTCAACCTGATTGATTATATCTTGTTAATAAACAATATCTAATGTTTTAGTTTGTGATATCACTCGAGGGTAGCCGCTGGTGGCTTGTGATTGGTCTAAGATAGGGATGGGCGACGCGCGTCAGAGAAAGCACGCCCACGTCAAAGGAAGCCACGTGCAGTGAATTTTATGGTCGTGTAGCGAATTATTTTGCCTATCCCTCGTCATAGATTTTAAAAGTTGACCAACCACAGGCCACTAGCTATGCCCACCCCCAGCCCTCCCCTCTAGTGATATCACAGACTATGATAAAGCCTGTTTTATCTGATCAAATGCTTGTTCAATTATAAACTGTTTCGTAAGAAAGAAGGAAAAGTTAAATCTAAGATGTGGTTTATGATGTATCCAGTGGATTGTGATTGGCCAAAGATGACACATGACCAGTCACAACCCTTTAGCTATACTCACCTCCATTCCTCCCCTCTAGTGATAGCACAGAGCATAATAATGTCTGCACAACTGACAGATTTGTAGAATACTGTGTTTTTATTTTTCCGTACTTTTTATTAGGGTGTAAATTGTTTAGGTTTAAAAATATTATAGAACTGCTATCACATTATTATGGGCCTACCTGAGCATTTGCTAAGATTCATTTTAGCTAAAAAGTTAGAAATGAAAAAATGATCAGAAAGATGAGTTAAAAGTAAAAGTAAAGTCTTTTGACTTGTGATATCACCAGAGGGATGCCACTAGTGGGCTGTGATGGGCAAAAAATGACAGTCACAGTCCACTAGCTATGCCCACCCCTCTCCCTTCCCTCTAGTGATATCACAGATCATGGCAATGAAACACTGGGAATCAACCTAGAGTGATGAATTACTATTTGTAGCCATTGCCACGTATTTAAGATGTTGAAAATATTCTCATAGGGAATTATCTGGCAGGTTTTTTTTTTTGTTTGATTTATTCTAATTTTCTGGACAAATGGGAGGGTGAGGGGCATCATTACTTTCTTTGTAAATGTTATGGAAATGTATTTCTAATAAATTTGAAAGGACCCTTTATATTGGTTAGAAATAAGGATTTTGGCTAAATTAAGAAGGGGGTAGGCATTTGGGATCTCTTCAGGCCAGTAATACTGTGTTTTTATTTTTACGTACTATATTTTAGTGTGTAAATTGTTTAGGTTTAAAAATATTCTAGAACTGCTATCACGTTATTATGGGCCTACCTGAGCATTTGCTAAGATTCATTTTAGCTCAAAAGTTAGAAATAAAAAAATGAACAGAAAGATGAGTTAAAAGTAAAGTCTTTTGACTTGTGATATCACCAGAGGGATGCCACTAGTGGGCTGTGATGGGCAAAAAATGACAGTCACAGCCCACTAGCTATGCCCACCCCTTTCCCTTCCCTCTAGTGATATCACAGATCATGGCAATGAAACACTGGGAATCAACCTAGAGTGATGAATTACTATTTGTATCCATTGCCGCATGTTTAATGTTCTTATAGGGAATTATCTGGCAGGTTTTTTTATGTCTGATTTGTTCTAATTTTCTGGACCAATGGTAGGGTGAGGGGCATCGTTACTTTCTTTGTAAATGTTATGGAAATGTATTTCTAATAAATTTGAAAGGACCCTTTATATTGGTTAGATATAAGGATTTTGGCTAAATTAAAAAGAAGGGGGTAGGCATTTGGGATCTCTTCAGGCCAGTAATACTGTGTTTTTATTTTTACGTACTATTTTTTAGTGTCTAAATTGTTTAGGTTTAAAAATATTCTAGAACTGCTATCACATTATTATGGGCCTACCTGAGCATTTGCTAAGATTCATTTTAGCTAAGAAGTTAGAAATGAAAAACTGTTTGATCAGAAAGATGAGTTAAAAGTAAAGTGTTTTGACTTGTGATATCACCAGAGGGATGCCACTAGTGGGCTGTGATGGGCAAAAAATGACAGTCACAGTCCACTAGCTATGCCCACCCCTTTCCCTTCCCTCTAGTGATATCACAGATCATGGCAGTGAGACACTGGGAATTAACCTAGAGTGATGAATTACTATTTGTATCCATTGCCGCATGTTTAATGTTCTTATAGGGAATTATCTGGCAGGTTTTTTATGTTTGATTTATTCTAATTTTCTGGACCAATGGTAGGGTGAGGGGCATCCTTACTTTCTTTGTAAATGTTATAGAAATGTATTTCTAATAAATGTGAAAGGACCCTTTATATTGGTTAGAAATTAGGATTTTGGCTAAATTACGAAGAAGGGGGTAGGCATTTGGAATCTCTTCAGGCCAGTAATACTGTGTTTTTATTTTTACGTACTATATTTTAGTGTGTAAATTGTTTAGGTTTAAAAATATTCTAGAACTGCTATCACATTATTATGGGCCTACCTGAGCATTTGCTAAGATTCATTTTAGCTCAAAAGTTAGAAATAAAAAAATGAACAGAAAGATGAGTTAAAAGTAAAGTCTTTTGACTTGTGATATCACCAGAGGGATGCCACTAGTGGGCTGTGATGGGCAAAAAATGACAGTCACAGCCAACTAGCTATGCCCACCCCTCTCCCTTCCCTCTAGTGATATCACAGATCATGGCAATGAAACACTGGGAATCAACCTAGAGTGATGAATTACTATTTGTATCCATTGCCGCATGTTTAATGTTCTTATAGGGAATTATCTGGCAGGTTTTTTTATGTTTGATTTATTCTAATTTTCTGGACCAATGGTAGGGTGAGGGGCATCGTTACTTTCTTTGTAAATGTTATGGAAATGTATTTCTAATAAATTTGAAAGGACCCTTTATATTGGTTAGATATAAGGATTTTGGCTAAATTAAAAAGAAGGGGGTAGGCATTTGGGATCTCTTCAGGCCAGTAATACTGTGTTTTTATTTTTACGTACTATTTTTTAGTGTCTAAATTGTTTAGGTTTAAAAATATTCTAGAACTGCTATCATATTATTATGGGCCTACCTGAGTATTTGCTAAGATTCATTTTAGCTAAGAAGTTAGAAATGAAAAACTGTTTGATCAGAAAGATGAGTTAAAAGTAAAGTGTTTTGACTTGTGATATCACCAGAGGGATGCCACTAGTGGGCTGTGATGGGCAAAAAATGACAGTTACAGTCCACTAGCTATGCCCACCCCTTTCCCTTCCCTCTAGTGATATCACAGATCATGGCAATGAAACACTGGGAATCAACCTAGAGTGATGAATTACTATTTGTATCCATTGCCACATGTTTAAGATGTTGAAAATATTCTCATAGGGAATTATCTGGTAGGTTTTTTTTTTGTTTGATTTATTCTAATTTTTTGGACCAATGGTAGGGTGAGGGGCATCCTTACTTTCTTTCTAAATGTTATGGAAATGTATTTCTAATAAATTTGAAAGGACCTTTTATATTGGTTAGAAATAAGGATTTTGGCTAAATTAAGAAGAAGGGGGTAGGCATTTGGGATCTCTTCAGGCCAGTAATACTGTGTTTTTATTTTTACGTACTATTTTTTAGTGTGTAAATTGTTTAGGTTTAAAAATATTATAGAACTGCTATCACGTTATTATGGGCCTACCTGAGCATTTGGTAAGATTCATTTTAGCTAAAAAGTTAGAAATGAAAAACCATCACCAGAGGGATGCCACTAGTGGGCTGTGATGGGCAAAAAAATGACAGTCACAGTCCACTAGCTATGCCCACCCCTCTCCCTTCCCTCTAGTGATATCACAGACCATGGCAGTGAAACAGTGGTAATCAACCTAGAGTGATGAATTTCTATTTGTATCCATTGCCGCATGTTTAAGATGTTTAAGGACCCTTTATATTGGTGGGAAATGAGGTTTTTGGCTAAATTAAGAAGAAGGGGGTAGGCATTTGGGATCTCTTCAGGCCAGTAAGAGAAGTAAAAAGAAAAAAAAAATCTTTCCAAAAATTTCCTGATGTGTTTCCTGCTGTGTGCACTTGTTCATAGAAACATTAGACTTTTTTGTGGACATTTTGATAATAAATTTATCTTCACTTACTGGCCTGAGCGGGTCCTTGTGAAAGCCTAACCCTGTTTTTATATATTTTGCCTTGCGGAAGGTTTGGCGTATCAGCACCAACACTGGGCGCATTATATTGTGAGCCTTATACAACTTCTATTTTTGTGCTTGGTTACTTTAAACGAACATATTAAATACCTTATAATACCTATCTAATGTTAGGAAAATAAATTAAAACATGGTATTATGTATTTTATTGAATTGATGCAATTAAATGCAACCCTTAAATAATATAATATGCATTTACCATTTGAATGTCATTAATTATGTGTCTGGTTGGTAAAGTTAATAAGCTTCCTACTATTATCAAGGGCTTGTTTTGCTGGTATAAATACTATTTTAGCATCCTTAACATATTTGCAACAGAGTAGTTGTAATATTGTTAGATGTAGATTGAGGTGTCAACAGAGGGGTACCATAATGGCCTGTGACTGGCCAAAGATTAGGCAGTCACAGGCCACCAACTATTCCCCCCAACCCTCCCCTCTGATAACAGCACAAACCTGGTTGTTAAAGTTAATAAGCTTATTATAATAAACCTATTATTATCGGGCTTGTTTTGCTTTTATAAAAAACTATTTTATCATCCTTAAGCTTATTATTCAGCTGTTATTAACAAGGTTATTCTAATAGTGTTAGTGTTGGTGTAGATTGAGGTGACAACAGAGGGTACCATGGTGGCTTGTGACTGTCTAAAGATTGAAGATAAACTAGTCACAGGCCACCAGCTAGGCCCACCCCCAACCCTCCTCTCTGTTGACAGCACAGGCTATAAAAAACTGGGGAAGGAAAAGAGAGGAAAGGGAAAGAAAGGTAAAACAGTAACTGGTTAGCATTAACACGGGAAGGAGGGAAAGTTTTTTTTGTTTGTTTTTTTTTTTTTTTCAAACTTAGAACAAAAACAACAAATAACCACCAGTAAGTACTTAGATGACAATATTCCAGATGATATATGTCTGGGCATAGGATCTTGTAGTACTTTTCCTGCATCTGTGCCATTGTGGTGGAAGTATATTTGTGGCATCAGATTTATGATGGAATTTAGCTCTGTGGCTACTAACAATATATAAATCTTAATTAAGAAAGTATGTCAAAGGCATATAAGTACTTTCTCTGGTGGTGATACTTACCTATCCCACAGTGCTACAAACCTGCACTTATTAGGTCAGTTGGTATTGAGAACCTTACTGTGAAAGAGAAAGGAGGCAATGCTTTTTAGGTTTGATAAGGTAGAGCAGAACAGGTTTATCAATCAGTAAACTACAGTTATTGCCTGCAATGAGCTGAGGGGTTGGTCAGGGTGGCCAGAATTAGGTTCATTTCCACTTATTCATTCTTTTGCCAGGGAGTATAGAATTTATGGCTCTGACACACAAGTAACAGTCTGCTAGTATCGTAGATTCAAAGTTTGACTAATCTTGGCTGGCAACCAAAGTAGGAAGGCGAAGTAACAAGTTATAAAAGTCAGAGATAGAGAATGGCAATAAACAGCATGTGCTTGTGTTGGTTGTTGAAGGATTGATACACTTACCTCATATCAAAGGATGGAGAAGTGGAGGAGTAAGCCAGGTGTTAGCGGATAGTATGGTGGAATGGCTGCACAGCTTTTGGATGACCATTGATGGGAATCAATCTGTAAAAAATATTCTGGTAAATAATTGCTGCTAATACAGAGTTTTAGGGGTATATTTATGATTGCTCCGCCAAACATTTTGTTATTTAAGAAAGCCTGCTTATGCAAAAAAGGTATTTTTGCCCGAGTTAAGGAATTTCCTTAATAATTGCTCAAGCTGAAAGGTCCCTTTGTGCTATGAAAATGTACATAGGCAAGTTTGTCACAAGGTTTTTGCCGGTAACTGCCTATATATATAAATAAATATTAATAAGAAATTAAGAATGAAGAATGCAAGGCATAGAGAATGATTCACTTCCAGACTTCCTTTTACCCACTCATAGTATAATAAGTGAGGGACTTCCTCTGTTGCAGAGCCTCACTAAAGGTCAGAAAGAACACCCCAATTGTGTTAGATCTTTGGTAAAATTAAAAACGTATTTTTCAAAAACTTGGTCTGTAACCCGGGGTTGGGAGGCTGGGTAATTTGTATGAAAGTGTGCCAGAAAATAAGGGTTTGGGCATTCTATAAATTTTTGCTTGTCCTCTTCCACTTTCTACCATTATTGACCACCCAGGGCCAACCTCCCTCCTCTCCTGTGTTGCTACCACCAAACACCAGAAAATTTACAAACAGCACAGACTACTCATCAGAAAATGCAGGGGCACAGTCAATAGAGCTCAAAAGAACTGTGTTTAGCACAGGGATATTTTCTGAAATAATTTTTTAAAATTTCTAAACTCAATTATTCATTCTAGAAATAATATGTTAGCCTACCTCAAACCTCTACCTTGCTGGTGGGACAAAGATGAATTATTTGTCCTTCCAAGTTGGATCTGTGTAGGTGATGTCCTTGATCATGCAAGTCCCACTGATGTTGTTTACTGGGAAGGGGATGTTGCTGAGCCTATCAATTGGTTTCTATAAGAAAGAATGAAACAACACCAATAATTATTCACTTCAGCTAAGGTGATAGGAAACATACATACTAATACCACCATGGTACTATGTTAGTTCTGGGGGAATGCTCAGTGCCATTGCTAGATTCAGTTTTGCACTTACAATTCTTGGTTTTAGAGGGGGTTCCAGTCTTAGTTTTTTAACATTCCTCCAATTAACCGAAGATAAAAAAGGGTGGTCCTGGACATTGGCGCACACTCCAAGGCGTTGTTTGACGTCCTTCTTCAAAAGCTAAAACAAAAAATAATGAATAATTGTTTTTAAAAATTGCAGTTATTTCGCTTTATACCATTTAGTAAAATATTTACACAAGAAAAAAACAAAAACATTTATAGCCAAAGGCTTTGTGGCTTTTTTTTGTCCTGGTTTTGACGCGGAAAGCTAGTTTTTTCAAGGCCTCTTTGTCCAGATTAAAACCTGACAAATGGGGCAACCCTACACATAGCTGTGCAATCATAATAGACTATTTAACATATAAACTGTAGGTAATCAGGATATTTGAAGCCCAAATAAAGCCATAAGGGAAATGGACATTTGGATACTGAGGACACGGGACTCCCTATGATTTAAGCAACAGGATTACTGTAATGGCAGCAGCCATGTGTGGACTAGGATTCAAAATAAGTCCTTGCCTTTATTTAAGTACACTGAGGCCCAAGCAGCCCCAGTTCAGTTAGAATCTCAATGCCTTTTTACCAACCTGTTTTATGAAGTCGCACAATTCTGGCCTAACCCGTTCAGGATAATATGGCTCCCTGTTCATGATGGTCTCTAGTTGTTTTTTAGAGGTTCCATCTGGCGAAAAGGGCAGCTTGCCAGTGGCCATTTCATAAACAACGACACCGAATGACCACCAGTCTGCCGATGCGTTGTATGCAGTGTTTGCCAAAACCTTAAAAGGAAAGATAATTTATCAAATAGCAAAAACATTCTTCAATAATTCTTTATATTATTCCTGCCTCATCTGTAACTGCTCAAATAACAGATTTCTAAAATTACCACCCAGTTTAAGCAAACAATATTAATGCTTTAATAAAACAGGTATAAAATTGTAGATTGGGAATGCCTGGGCCTTAAGCAAACTATGCGAGCACTTTGGGTCAGATTTAATAGAGGCTGAGTTGTTATTGTCTACTCACTACAGAAAAAAAAAAAAAATATATATATATATATTTATATAAGTAAGCAGTTTTGGGTGTTTAGTGTATAGATTGAGCTGCAGAGAGGTGGATGAGTGAGCAGTTTGGGTGGCAAGAGGCAGGGGGCTGAGCCAAGTATTATTTGCCTTTGGTACCCATACTATTTATCAAATCAACAAACCAAATGCCAATATAGTAAAATGCATACTGTAGCTATGGGAATAATTAGAACATAAATGAAGAGGAGTAATTATATTCTAATAAAACACAGTGCCATGACATACCAGTATCCCTGTAAACAAAGTTTCATACCTCAGGGGCCATATATCCTGATGCTCCACTAATACCATTGTAGGCCTTTGAGCCTTTGAACTCATGGACACAGGCTAGGCCAAAATCGGCGATCTTCACGTGGCCCTCTTTATTCAGCAAGATGTTTTCTGGTTCAAGGTCCCTATAAGGCATATATTAGTTAATATTCCGTTACCTTAACTATAATAAATCAGAGAAAGTGACTGGGAATGATAGGAGAAATCACAGAGGAACAGGGGTTCTACCCACAAATCTGGGCCTGGTCATTCTGCACTCTTAGTATCTAACTACTTTTATTGCTTTGAATTTAGGGATATTAAATATTTTGGTGTGGCTATTGCTCCCCCAGATAAGGCACAAGGTTCAGGGTTAGGGCCGTGGCACACATGGAGATTAGTTGCCCACGATAAATCTTTGTTACTGCGGGCGACTAATCTCCTTGACATGCCATCCCACCGGCAAGAATGTAAAGCGCCGGTGGGATGGCAAATGCATTGCTTTGTTTTCCCAAAGTCACCCGAAGTTGTCTCTCAAGGAAACTTCAGATGACTTTGGGAAAAGTCCCAGGGATGGGAAATAGGCCCAGAAACAGATAAAAAAAAAAGAGAGAGGAAATGTTCTTACCGATGAACAACCCCATACTCTTGCAGGAACTGTAATCCAACTACTATTTCTGCTGAATAAAACCTTTAAAAGGAAATGAAATAAAAATTATAAGACACTTATGCTGTTTCTTTTGGTAAATTAGGGGGAACCTGGAGCTCCCACCATCTCCAAAGGTTGTCTCAAGGAACTTGTTACTTACCGCACTTCATGGCTTCTGAAGTATCCCTTTTGCTTGATAAGCTGGTGCAGCGTTCCGCCTCTGGCATACTCCATCACATATAATACGAGTGACTTGTTATAAAACAAAAGGTAAAGTATAGAATTAGGTCAGAACAGAGGAACAGAATTTATAAAATTTGTTTTATAATTACCACAAAAATATAACTGCAGGTTAGGCAAAACCAGTAGCATAACTTGCATCTATGGGTCCCCTGCAATAGAAATTTGCATCCCCCCTGTGTTTGCTCTTGCTCTATTGCTGCCCACTCCCCCCCATCCCCTCTACATGTGCTCTGTGCCAACAAAACTGGCAGGAAAGAAAATATAAAATGTATAGTGTCCATCTACTGAGTAACTGTGAATATATTATGTGAAATACTTTTATTAGCAATGTAAGCATTCTTGGGAAGAGGAAAATAAGCCCTCAGTAAACTCACTGCCCTGTACCTCAGTTTGGAAGGTTGCATATGCCCGTATAAGAAACGGACACAGCCTTCCTAACCGCAGTATCGCAGCCTCCGTCTTGATTTCTTTGTGGCTCATCTCCTTTTCCTTCTCTATAATCTTCAAGGCAACGTGTTGCTTCTTGATGGCATAAGAAGCCAGCATCACCTACAAAAGAAGCAAGAAGGAAATCATTATTACTTGGTCCCTTGTAAGGACATGAGTGAATCTGATATTACTGATGTCTTAAATAGGAAAATTCTTGTCCTATTCTTTTCAAAAGTGTATTGATGGAAACAATAAAGGGAAGTAGAGACTGAAATATTCTGTATCCCCCACTTTATCCCATTATTATCGGGGGCATATTTATCAAAGTGTGAAATTAGAGCTCCCTACAGAAAAATTCACTCACTTTCTATCTATTCAATGAATAGGTGGGTTTTTCTGTAGTAAACTCTAATTTGACACTGTGGGAGTTAGCGCTGACTGCGCGGGCTCCTGATTACTCACCTTGCCAAAAGAGCCTTCACCCAGCTTTTTCACCAGCTGATAATTATTGATATCGAGGGCCGGCGGTGTTATGGCCTCCACTCGATACCTCTTCTTATCTCTTCTTTCTAGGGAAATTAAAAAATATTTAATTTAAAGTTCATTCCATACATATACCTTATGGGGTATATTTATCATGCTGAGTAAAAAGTGGAGTAAAACACCATAAATATACCATTTCCCTGAAAACTGGAGGATGCATCACTCTAGGGCCAACACATACTTGAAAAAATCCCACTATAAAGTCCATATTGTGTTGCCAAAAGCTCACAAGGGAGGGGTTCTGAATTTGTGCATTAATGATACTGCAATGTATATTTGTTTACATTAGGGCTGCCCCTCTCCTGCCCGGGACACCTCCAACCGGTATTAAAATGCACCAGTGCAGTTACCAATAGTAATTACCAATTAGTTTTGATCATGTTTGTACCCATCCTGTGCCAGAGTGATAGATAATTAGTAATAGGTTTGCTGTCCTTACCAGTTGAGGTCTTCTCTGGACTTCTGCTTCTTTTTCTCTTCTTATCCATGTTGATATTTATCAAATTGTCTTCTTAGTCTCTTCTTCTTCAATAAAAATCTGTATTCCTGCAAAAAAAAGTCGCTCTGACTCCAAAATCTCCAAATTATTCGCAAAGTCACCAAGGAAAGGCTCCTGGATCTCCTGCTCCTAACTGGCAAAAAGTCAGTTAAATACTGGTCATTGGTACGATCCAGAGAGCTTCAGCGCAGCATCATCCAACTGTCACAGTCACAGTCACAATGGGGATGTATTAGTGATATATCTGGCTAGGATATTAATATGATGCAAACTTTTCCTGGTACTTCTAGAGCAGGATTAAACTGCAGCATACAGTGGGCATTGTCCTGCTGGCATTAAGCAGCAGGGACACTGGTGCTAGAGCCTAGGAAGTCTGCTATGTTATGGATACTCCTAGGGGAGCAAAATAGGAATATAAATAATTACATACAGAGATGGAAATAACACTTGATCTTTTAAAAGGAAAATGATGCCTTTCCAGGCATCGTATAGGGCATCTTAGCTGTTAAAAGAGTTAAAAAAACCCTCATATTAAAAGTTCTGGCCAGTATAAGGGTGCCACAAAACAAGCCTTTACTCAAATATAATTATACAAAAAAGAAATTTATTTAAAAGGCATAAGCCACATGAGTGACACAGTTGCTATTTAAAAAAAGATTTGGGCTATGATGAGACTCAATTGCACAGGGGGCCAAAATTCAAAACACACTTTACGTCGCGGGCCGAACAGGATAAACATTTATTGAACACATTAAAATTCAGTTGTCTTTGCTCTTATATCATTTTATCAGAGCTGGAGTGCCAGCAGCCATATTATTGCCCCCGTGTACCTGTGCCAGCAGCCATATTATTGCCCCATGTACCTGTGCCAGCAGCCATATTATTGCCCCCGTGTACCTGTGCCAGCAGCCATATTATTGCCCTATATACCTTTGCCAGCAGCCATAATATTGCCCCGATGTACCTGTACCAGCAGCCATAATATTGCCCCATGTACCTGTGCCAGCAGCCATATTATTGCTCCATATACCTGTGCCAGCAGCCATATTATTGCCCCATGTACCTGTGCCAGCAGCCACCATATTACCCTCATGCACCTGTGCCAGCAGCCACCATATTACCCCATGTACCTGTGCCAGCAGCCATATTATTGCCCCATGTACCTGTGCCAGCAGCCACCATAGTACCCTCATGCACCTGTGCTAGCAGCCACCATATTACCCCCATGTACCTGTGCCAGCAGACATATTATTGCCCCATGTACCTGTGCCAGCAGCCACCATATTACCCCCATGTACCTGTGCCAGCAGCCATATTGCCCCGTGTACCTGTGCCAGCAGCCACCATATTACCCCCATGTACCTGTGCCAGCAGCCATATTATTGCCCCATGTACCTGTGCCAGCAGCCACCATATTACCCCCATGTACCTGTGCCAGCAGCCACCATATTACCCCCATGTTACATAGTTACATAGTTACATAGGGTTGAAAAAAGACCATTGTCCATCAAGTTCAACCCATCCGAGTAAACCCAGCACACAACCTATACTAACCAATCTATACACTCACATACATAAACTATATATATACAACCAGTAATACTAACTGTAGATATTAGTATCACAATAGCCTTGGATATTCTGCTTGTTCAAAAACTCATCCAGGCCCCTCTTAAAGGCATTAACAGAATCTGCCATTACCACATCACTAGGAAGGGCATTCCACAGCCTCACTGCCCTCACCGTGAAAAACCACCTACGCTGCTTCAAATGGAAGCTCTGTTCCTCTAATCTATAGGGGTGATCTCTGGTGCGCTGATTGTTTTTATGGGAAAAAAGAACATCCCCCAACTGCCTATAATCCCCTCTAATGTACTTGTACAGAGTAATCATGTCCCCTCGCAAGCGCCTCTTTTCCAGAGAAAACAACCCCAACCTCGACAGTCTAACCTCATAGCTTAAATCTTCCATCCCCTTTACCAGTTTAGTTGCACGTCTCTGCACTCTCTCCATCTCATTAATATCCTTCTTAAGGACTGGAGCCCAAAACTGCACTGCATACTCAAGGTGAGGCCTTACCAGGGACCTATAAAGGGGCAAAATTATGTTCTCATCCCTTGAGTCAATGCCCTTTTTTATACAAGACAGCACTTTATTTGCTGTAGTAGCCACAGAATGACACTGCCTGGCATTAGACAACTTGTTATCAACAAAAACCCCTAGATCCTTCTCCATTAAGGAAACCCCCAACACACTACCATTCAGTAGATAGTTTGCGTTTATATTATTCCTACCAAAGTGCATAACTTTGCACTTATCAACATTGAACCTCATTTTCCAGTTTGCTGCCCAGTTATCTAATTTTGTCAAATCGCTCTGCAAAGCAGCAGCATCCTGCATGGAACTTATAGTTTTGCACAATTTAGTGTCATCAGCAAAAATAGAAACAGTACTGTCTATGCCCACCTCCAGGTCATTAATAAACAAGTTAAAAAGCAAAGGCCCAAGGACTGACCCCTGCGGTACTCCACTAACCACACTGGTCCAATTAGAAAATGTTCCATTTACAACCACTCTTTGTACTCTATCCTTCAGTCAGTTCTCTATCCAATTACAAATATTATGTTCTAGGCCAATATTCCTTAATTTGATCATTAACCTTCTGTGAGGTACTGTATCAAACGCTTTAGCAAAGTCCAAGTAGATGACATCAACTGCCATTCCAGCATCAAGGTTCCTGCTCACCTCCTCATAAAAGGCAACTAAATTAGTCTGGCAAGATCTGTTACGCATAAAACCATGCTGGCACAAACTAATAGTATTGTGAACTGCAATGTATTCAACTATCCTATCCCTTATTACCCCTTCCAGAAGCTTTCCTACTACTGATGTCAGACTAACAGGCCTATAGTTTTCAGGCTGAGAACGAGATCCCTTTTTAAATAACGGCACCACATTAGCAATCCGCCAGTCTCTCGGCACCATGCCAAACCTCAACGAATCCTGAAACATTATGTGAAGAGGCTTGGCAATCACAGCGCTCAGCTCATTTAATACCCTGGGATGAATCCCATCCGGTCCTGGACCTTTGTTTACCTTTACATGTTCAAGTCTCTTTTGAATTTCCTCCTGAGTGACCCATGCGCCAGTAGCTAAATTACTAGCACTGGGTATATTAAAAGGGAAGCCTTCATTAGCTGGCTCCTCAGATGTATAGACAGATGAAAAATAAGAGTTCAAAATTTCAGCTTTTTCCCCGTTCTCATCAACCAACGTACCCCCCCGTGATAATAAGGTTCCCACCCCTTCTTGCTTCATTTTTTTACTATTCACATAATTAAAAAATAATTTTGGATTCTTTTTACTCCTAGCTGCAATATCCCTTTCCATCTCTATTTTAGCTTGCTTGAGAGCTTTTTTGCATGCTTTATTTGCTTCCTTGTACCTGATGAAAGTTTCCGCTGTCCCAGCTAACTTGAATGCTTTAAAAGCACGTTTTTTATTACCAACCTCGACCTTAACTCTTTTATTCAGCCATAAAGGTTTTGCTTTGCGATGCCTCTCCTTGCTTACAAGGGGAATATACTGTTGTGTATACCTGCAAAGCAATGTTTTAAAGATGTTCCATTTTCCTTCTGTGTCTAACCCCATGAAAAGCCTTTCCCAGTTGACACATTGCAGAGATGCCCTTAAACTGGCAAAGTCTGCACGTCTAAAATTGAGCGTTTTAGTTACTCCCTTATAGAGCTGTCTCTGCAGCATTATCTCAAAGGAGACCATGTTGTGATCACTGTTCCCCAAATGCTCACCCACACAAATGTTAGAGATAAGTTCAGTATTATTAGATATTACCAGGTCCAAAATAGACTCATTCCGAGTAGGTTCTTGAACCACCTGAAATAAAAAGTTGTCATTTAGCATATTTACAAACCTACTAGCTTTTTCTGACTTAGCCACCCCATTACTCCAGTCAATGTCCGGATAATTAAAGTCCCCCATAATAACAACTTGACCCAATTTTGAAGCCTCCTCCATTTGCAAAAGTAGCTGGGCCTCATCCCCCTCATCTATACGGGGTGGTTTATAGCATACACCAATGATCATTTTCTTTGTGACCTTCAGCCCTACTGAAATTTCTACCCAAAGAGATTCAACGTTTTCATTTGTAATGTCTTTATTACATGGCTTTAAATCTGACTTTACATAAAGACAAACCCCTCCACCCTTTTTAATCCCTCTGTCCCTCCTAAAAAGCGTATACCCATTTAAATTCACAGCCCAGTCGCATTTTTCATCCCACCAGGTCTCAGTGATACCAATTAAGTCATAATTTTCAATACATGCAATAGCCTGCAGCTCCCCTATTTTTCCCGACAAGCTACGCGCATTAGCCAGCATGCAGCGGAGATTACTACTTCTTCCTCTACAGCTTACATTAGCTAAAGGACAGTTAGAGCTAAGGTGAAAATTAGTCTGTTTCCCTTGTAACAATGGAAGCTCCTTATCTGATAAACTATATGCCCCCCTCACTCCTCCCCCACAACCCTTTACTGGTCCCACTGCCCCATCTACACTAGCTCTCCCATAAGAATCTAGCTTACCAACCCCCCCTTGTCTAGTTTAAACACTCCTCCAGCCTCTTCACCTGTGCCAGTAGCCACCATATTATCCCCATGTACCTGTGCCAGCAGCCATATTATTGCCCCATGTACCTGTGCCAGCACCCATCATATTACCCCCATGTACCTGTGCCAGCAGCCATATTGCCCCGTGTACCTGTGCCAGCAGCCATATTGCCCCGTGTACCTGTGCCAGCAGCCATATTGCCCCGTGTACCTGTGCTAGCAGCCATATTGCCCCGTGTACCTGTGCTAGCAGCCATATTGCCCCGTGTACCTGTGCCAGCAGCCATATTGCCCCGTGTACCTATGCCAGCAGCCATATTGCCCCGTGTACCTGTGCTAGCAGCCATATTGCCCCGTGTACCTGTGCTAGCAGCCATATTGCCCCGTGTACCTGTGCTAGCAGCCATATTGCCCCGTGTACCTATGCCAGCAGCAATATTGCCCCGTGTACCTGTGCTAGCAGCCATATTGCCCCGTGTACCTGTGCCAGCAGCCATAGTGCCCCGTGTACCTGTGCCAACAGCCATAGTGCCCCGTGTACCTGTGCCAACCAAAAAATCAAGTAAGCGCCAGAACTCCTGTTTCTCCCGCCAGCTCTCTCTGTCTCTCTTGAATGATGGCGAATGTGCCAACCCCGCCAGTTTGACACATGTGTAAATGATAAACTGTTTTCCTTTGTGCATGCATAAAAATAAGTTTGGAACTTATAACAAGAAGCCTTTTGTTTTCCTCATCAACGGCCAGTGATATCCTTCTTTCCTAAATGCATTGTAGTTGCAAAGAAGTTCCTAATATTTATTGTTTCTCTTTTATTTTAATCTCTTTCTTCTGTAGGACCTTACATAGAGGGGTAAGCATGGAAATAGTTCAGACTCTAAAGCTTGTCACACATGCCCAGATTTGATATGGCAGTGTGTCTAACCATTTGGGCATGTACACCGGGGCAGTGACATTGTGTCAGATCCATAGAAAAGGTCACCTAAGGGCTCTGGCACATGGGGAGATTAGTCGCCCGCGACAAAACTCCCTGTTCGCGGGCGACTAATCCCCCCGAGTTGCCTTCACCTTCCATACCACCGGCGAAAATGTAAGTCGCCGGTGGGATGGCACACGCCGAAGTTGCCTCGCGAGGCTTTTTCGCCGATTTGCGCGAAATTGCGCCGCTGCTCTGGTACCTTTATGATGTCCTACCATGAAACTAAGAGTGAGTCAGGACCTAAAGATAGATGAAAATCACTCTGACTGGTTCCAGGGAGTTAGCTTTTCCTTGTCTGGACCAGTTTCTGTGAAACCTGAACAAAACTTTAAGTAGAAATCCAGGAACTGTATGTAACACTGCCATGTCTCCATGTAAAATCAATTTCGGAGAAAAATTCACCATGAAGAATGGCATCTTCTAGGAAAGAAAGGGAGATATTACTCCCTTCAAGGCTTAGATGGTGCCTTTTGGAAAACTAATAGGAATATTGTCATTCCAAAAAAAACCCCTTAAAACACTAATGTTTCTAAGTTACGTATTGAGGCTAGCAGTGCCAAGTCTTAAAGTATTGCAGATTTACGCTGCCACTGTCACCTATCTTTTTGTGTTCTGCAGGATGTTTTCTGGGGTTCTGCTGTTATCTGGTCTAGAAGACTAATGGCATGGTGATCCAAATGACAGAAAACCCCCTTATCTTGGAAACTCCAGGTCCCAAGCATTGTATTTAGTGGAATAAATAAAAACACAAACAAACCATTTTGAGGTTTACCAATATTAAGTTTATTTTTATTGATTTGAAACAACAGATACTACAAGACATGCAGGTGTTTGTACATAAATGTATATATACACAGATTAAAGGGGAAACATGAAGTCAGAGTGTTTATATGTAAAGCCAGTTGCCATGGATCACCTAGGTTAGAGAGTGACAGGAAAATTGAGGGCATTTAGGGGGTAATATGTAGTGAGAAGCAGAGAGGGCAAAAGAGTTAACAAGCTGGCATGTATATTATTTTATCATATAGCATATATATAGTAAAAGGGCATCTATCACATAAAAATGGTCCCTCCCACCAGAGGTGCAAGCTAACAGAGCTAGTGAGTGAGTACTCTCTGTGCCTCAGCATGGCCGGCCGCACTGGGAGCTCACTTTCAGTACAGGGGGCAGAGCAGTGGTGGAAACAATTTGTATGTGATGAGTGAGAGAATGGTAATTATAAGTCTTCATTTTACTAATCATATGATTATCTCACATTCATAGGGGACCAGAAAAAGATTCCAGCAACCAATGGAGACATATATTTCTTAAATAAGTCTACGCACAAGGAAGTGAAGTGTCCTGTATATACATAATCATACATTTATCTCACATTTGCAGGTGTAGCTGGGTGACCAGGGAACAGCTCCAGCAAGCAACAGAGAAGTATATTCCCCATGTTACAGAAATATTTTATTTTTTATCTTAGTTCTGGTTTCATTTCAACTCCAAGGCCTGACTGTTGACTAAGAAACAGTAACTGTTTGTACAAGTGTTTATATACATATCTGATTACCTACACTCTCTCAAATAAATCCATTTTCTATTTACATTGTTATGCCTGTATCTGGTGTTTATGAATCTGTATTATTATGGGTTTGGTTGATTCAATTGATGTGTTTTTAATACCAGGAGCATTTGTGGAAGTTAAAAATCATTGAGGAAAGGCCACGTTGGTCCTGAAATGTTCGATCATTTGTAAAGCACCTTGGAATAAAGTTCACGGGATCACCCATTTGCTGCAATAATACAGGTACTGGTTTTCTGATTTGTTCTTGGAAGCTAACAATTCAACCTGATTGATTATATATTGTTAATATACAATATCTGATGTTTTAGTTTGTGATATCACTCGAGGGGGCTTGTGATTGGTCTAAGCTAGGGATGGGCGACACGCGCGTCAGAGAAAGCACGCCCACGTCAAAGGAAGCGACATGCAGTGAATTTTATGGTCGTACAGCGAATTATTTTGCCCATCCCTAGTCATAGATTTTAAAAGTTGACCAAACACAGGCAACTAGCTATACCTGAGCATTTGCTAAGATTCATTTTAGCTCAAAAGTTAGAAATGAAAAACTGATCAGAAAGATGAGTTAAAAGTAAAGTCTTTTGACTTGTGATATCACCAGAGGGATGCCACTAATGGGCTGTGATGGGCAAAAAATGACAGTCACAGTCCACTAGCTATGCCCACCCCTCTCCCTTCCCTCTAGTGATATCACAGATCATGGCAATGAAACACTGGGAATTAACCTAGAGTTATGAATTACTATTTGTATCCATTGCCACATGTTTAAGATGTTTAAGGACCCTTTATATTGCTTGGAAATAAGGATTTTGGCTAAATTAAGAAGAAAGGGGTAGGCATTTGGGATCTCTTCAGGCCAGTAATACTGTGTTTTTATTTTTACGTACTATTTTTTAGTGTGTAAATTGTTTAGGTTTAAAAATATTATAGAACTGCTATCATGTTATTATGGGCCTACCTGAGCATTTGCTAAGATTCATTTTAGCTCAAAAGTTAGAAATGAAAAACTGATCAGAAAGATGAGTTAAAAGTAAAGTCTTTTGACTTGTGATATCACCAGAGGGATGCCACTAATGGGCTGTGATGGGCAAAAAATGACAGTCACAGTCCACTAGCTATGCCCACCCCTCTCCCTTCCCTCTAGTGATATCACAGATCATGGCAATGAAACACTGGGAATCAACCTAGAGTGATGAATTACAATTTGTATCCATTGCCACATGTTTAATGTTCTCATAGGGAATTATCAGGCAGGTTTTTCTTATGTTTGATTTATTCTAATTTTCTGGACCAATGGTAGGGTGAGGGGCATCGTTACTTTCTTTCTAAATGTTATGGAAATGTATTTCTAAAAAAATTTGAAAGGACCCTTTATATTGGTTGGAAATAAGGATTTTGGCTGATTTAAAAAGAAGGGGGTAGGCATTTGGGATCTCTTCAGGCCAGTAATACTGTGTTTTTTATTTTTACGTAATTTTTTTTAGTGTGTAAATTGTTTAGGTTTAAAAATATTCTAGAACTGCTATCACGTTATTATGGGCCTACCTGAGCATTTGCTAAGATTCATTTTAGCTAAAAAGTTAGAAATGACAAACTGATCAGAAAAAGGAGTTAAAAGTAAAGTGTTTTGACTTGTGATATCACCAGAGGGATGCCACTAGTGGGCTGTGATGGGCAAAAAATGACAGTCACTGTCCACTAGCTATGCCCACCCCTTTCCCTTCCCTCTAGTGATATCACAGATCATGGCAATGAAACACTGGGAATTAACCTAGAGTCATGAATTACTATTTGTATCCATTGTCACATGTTTAAGATGTTTAAGGACCCTTTATATTGCTTGGAAATAAGGATTTTGGCTAAATTAAGAAGAAGGGGGTAGGCATTTGGGATCTCTTCAGGCCAGTAATATTGTGTTTTTATTTTTACGTACTTTTTTTAGTGTGTAAATTGTTTAGGTTTAAAAATATTATAGAACTGCTATCACGTTATTATGGGCCTACCTGAGCATTTGCTAAGATTCATTTTAGCTCAAAAGTTAGAAATTACAAACTGATCAGAAAAATTAGTTAAAAGTAAAGTGTTTTGACTTGTGATATCACCAGAGGGATGCCACTAGTGGGCTGTGATGGGCAAAAAATGACAGTCACAGTCCACTAGCTATGCCCACCCCTTTCCCTTCCCTCTAGTGATATCACAGATCATGGCAATGAAACACTGGGAATCAACCTAGAGTGATGAATTACTATTTGTATCCATTGCCACATGTTTAATGTTCTCATAGGGAATTATCAGGCAGGTTTTTCTTATGTTTGATTTATTCTAATATTCTGGACCAATGGTAGGGTGAGGGGCATCGTTACTTTCTTTCTAAATGTTATGGAAATGTATTTCTAATACATTTGAAAGGACCCTATATTGGTTAGAAATAAGGATTTTGGCTGAATTAAAAAGAAGGGGGTAGGCATTTGGGATCTCTTCAGGCCAGTAATACTGTGTTTTTATTTTTACGTACTATTTTTTAGTGTGTAAATTGTTTAGGTTTAAAAATATTATAGAACTGCTTTCACATTATTATGGGCCTACCTGAGCATTTGCTAAGATTCATTTTAGCTAAAAAGTTAGAAATGAAAAACTGATCAGAAAGATGAGTCAAAAGTAAAGTCTTTTGACTTGTGATATCACCAGAGGGATGCCACTAGTGGGCTGTGATGGGCAAAAAATGACAGTCACTGTCCACTAGCTATGCCCACCCCTTTCCCTTCCCTCTAGTGATATCACAGATCATGGCAATGAAACACTGGGAATCAACCTAGAGTGATGAATTACAATTTGTATCCATTGCCACATGTTTAATGTTCTCATAGGGAATTATCAGGCAGGTTTTTCTTATGTTTGATTTATTCTAATATTCTGGACCAATGGTAGGGTGAGGGGCATCGTTACTTTCTTTCTAAATGTTATGGAAATGTATTTCTAATACATTTGAAAGGACCCTATATTGGTTAGAAATAAGGATTTTGGCTGATTTAAAAAGAAGGGGGTAGGCATTTGGGATCTCTTCAGGCCAGTAATACTGTGTTTTTTATTTTTACGTAATTTTTTTTAGTGTGTAAATTGTTTAGGTTTAAAAATATTCTAGAACTGCTATCACGTTATTATGGGCCTACCTGAGCATTTGCTAAGATTCATTTTAGCTAAAAAGTTAGAAATGACAAACTGATCAGAAAAAGGAGTTAAAAGTAAAGTCTTTTGACTTGTGATATCACCAGAGGGATGCCACTAGTGGGCTGTGATGGGCAAAAAATGACAGTCACTGTCCACTAGCTATGCCCACCCCTTTCCCTTCCCTCTAGTGATATCACAGATCATGGCAATGAAACACTGGGAATTAACCTAGAGTCATGAATTACTATTTGTATCCATTGCCACATGTTTAAGATGTTTAAGGACCCTTTATATTGCTTGGAAATAAGGATTTTGGCTAAATTAAGAAGAAGGGGGTAGGCATTTGGGATCTCTTCGGGCCAGTAATATTGTGTTTTTATTTTTACGTACTATTTTTTAGTGTGTAAATTGTTTAGGTTTAAAAATATTATAGAACTGCTATCACGTTATTATGGGCCTACCTGAGCATTTGCTAAGATTCATTTTAGCTCAAAAGTTAGAAATTACAAACTGATCAGAAAAATTAGTTAAAAGTAAAGTCTTTTGACTTGTGATATCACCAGAGGGATGCCACTAGTGGGCTGTGATGGGTAAAAAATAACCGTCACAGTCCACTAGCTATGCCCACCCCTCTCCCTTCCCTCTAGTGATATCACAGATCATGGCAATGAAACACTGGGAATCAACCTAGAGTGATGAATTACTATTTGTATCCATTGCCACATGTTTAATGTTCTCATAGGGAAATATCAGGTAGGTTTTTCTTATGTTTGATCTATTCTAATATTCTGGACCAATGGTAGGGTGAGGGGCATCGTTACTTTCTTTCTAAATGTTATGGAAATGTATTTCTAATACATTTGAAAGGACCCTATATTGGTTAGAAATAAGGATTTTGGCTGATTTAAAAAGAAGGGGGTAGGCATTTGGGATCTCTTCAGGCCAGTAAGAGAAGTAAAAGGAAAAAAAAAATCTTTCCAAAAATATCCTGATGTGTTTCCTGCTGTGTGCACTTGTTCATAGAAACATTAGACTTTTTTGTGGACATTTTGATAATAAATTTGTCTTCACTTACTAGCCTGAGAGGGTCCTTGTGAAAGCCTAACCCTGTTTTTATATATTTTGCCTTGCGGAAGGTTTGGCGTATCAGCACCAACACTGGGCGCATTATATTGTGAGCCTTATACAACTTCTATTTTTGTGCTTGGTTACTTTAAACAAACATATTAAATACCTTATAATACCTATCTAATGTTAGGAAAATAAATTAAAACATATTATTATGTTTTTTATTGAATTGTTGCAATTAAATGCAACCCTTAAATAATATAATATGCATTTACCATTTGAATGTCACTATTTATGTTTCTGGTTGGTAAAGTTAATAAGCTTCCTACTATTATCAAGGGCTTGTTTTGCTGGTATAAATACTATTTTAGCATCCTTAACATATTGGCAACAGAGTAGTTCTAATATTGTTAGATGTAGGTTGAGGTGTCAACAGAGGGGAACCATAATGGCCTGTGACTGGCCAAAGATTAGGCAGTCACAGGCCACCAACTATGCCCGCCCCCAACCCTCCCCTCTGATAACAGCACAAACCTGGTTTTTAAAGTTAATAAGCTTATTATAATAAACCTATTTTTATCAGGGGCTTTTTTTGCTTTTATAAAAAACTATTTTATCATCCTTAAGCTGTTATTAATAAGGTTATTCTAATAGTGTTGGTGTAGATTGAGGTGACAACAGAGGGTACCGTGGTGGCTTGTGACTGTCTAAAGATTGAAGATAAACTAGTCACAGGCCACCAGCTAGGCCCACCCCCAACCCTCCTCTCTGTTGACAGCACAGGCTATAAAAAACTGGGGAAGGAAAAGAGAGGAAAGGGAAAGAAAGGTAAAACAGTAACTGGTTAGCATTAACACGGGAAGGAGGGAAAGTTTTTTTTTTTTTTTTTTTCAAACTTAGAACAAAAACAACAAATAACCACCAGTAAGTACTTAGATGACAATATTCCAGATGATATATGTCTGGGCATAGGATCTTGTAGACATTGTACTTTTCCTGCATCTGTGCCATTGTGGTGGAAGTATATTTGTGGCATCAGATTTATGATGGAATTTAGCTCTGTGGCTACTAACAATATATAAATCTTAATTAAGAAAGTATGTCAAAGGCATATAAGTACTTTCTCTGGTGGTGATACTTACCTATCCCACAGTGCTACAAACCTGCACTTATTAGGTCAGTTGGTATTGAGAACCTTACTGTGAAAGAGAAAGGAGGCAAGGTGTTTTAGGTTTGATAAGGTAGAGCAGAACACGTATATAAAGTTATTGCCTGCAATGAGCTGACGGGTTGGTCAGGGTGGCCAGAATTAGGTTCATTTCCACTTATTAATTCTTTTGCCAGGGAGTATAGAATTTATGGCTCTGGCACACAAGTAATAGTCTGCTAGTATTGTCGATTCAAAGTTTGACTCATGGTGTTTGACTAATCTTGGCTGGCAACCAAAGTAGGAAGGCGAAGTAACAAGTTATAAAAGTCAGTGATAGAAAATGGCAATAAACAGCATGTGCTTGTGTTGGTTGTTTAAGGAATGATACACTTACCTCATATCAAAGGATGGAGAAGTGGAGGAGTAAGCCAGGTGTTAGCGGATAGTATGGTGGAATGGCTGCACAGCTTTTGGATGACCATTGATGGGAATCAATCTGTAAAAAATATTCTGGTAAAGAATTGCTGCTAATACAGAGTTTTAGGGGTACATTTATGATTGCTCAAGTCTTCCGCCAAACTTTTTGTTATTTAAGAAAGCCTGCTTGGGGAATAAAGGTATTATTTCCTTGATTTAAGGAATTCACACAGGTTTCCTTAATAATTGCTCAAGCTGAAAGGTCCCTTTGTGCTATGAAAATGTACATAGGCAAGTTTGTCACAAGGTTTTTGCCGGTAACTGCCTTTGGTATATAAATACTATATATTAATAAGAAATTAAGAATGAAGAATGCAAGGCATAAAGAATGATTCACTTCCAGAATTCCTTTTACCCACTCATTGTACAATAAGTGAGGGACTTCCTCTGTTGCAGAGCCTCACTAAAGGTCAGAAAGAACACCCCAATTATGTTAGATCTTTGGTAAAATTAAAAATTTCAAAAACTTGGTCTGTAACCCGGGGTTGGGAGGCTGGGTAATTTGTATGAAAGTGTGCCAGAAAATAAGGGTTTGGGCATTCTATAAATTTTTGCTTGTGCTCTTCCACTTTCTACCATTATTGACCACCCAGTGCCCAACCTCCCTCCTCTCCTGTGTTGCTACCACCAAACACCAGAAAATTTACAAACAGCACAGACTACTCATCAGAAAATGCAGGGGCACAGTCAATAGAGCGCAAAAGAACTGTGTTTAGCACAGGGATATTTTCTGAAATAATTTTTTAAAATTTCTAAACTCAATTATTCATTCTAGAAATAATATGTTAGCCTACCTCAAACCTCTACCTTGCTGGTGGGACAAAGATGAATTATTTGTCCTTCCAAGTTGGATCTGTGTAGGTGATGTCCTTGATCATGCAAGTCCCACTGATGCTGTTTACTGGGAAGGGGATGTTGCTGAGACCATCAGTTGGTTTCTATAAGAAAGAATGAAACAACACCAATAATTATTCACTTCAGCTAAGGTGATAGGAAACATACATACTAATACCACCATGGTACTATGTTAGTTCTGGGGGAATGCTCAGTGCCATTGCTAGATTCAGTTTTGCACTTACAATTCTTGGTTTTAGAGGGGGTTCCAGTCTTAGTTTTTTAACATTCCTCCAATTAACCGAAGATAAAAAAGGGTGGTCCTGGACATTGGCGCACACTCCAAGGCGTTGTTTGACGTCCTTCTTCAAAAGCTAAAACAAAAAATAATGAATAATTGTTTTTAAAAATTGCAGTTATTTCGCTTTATACCATTTAGTAAAATATTTACACAAGAAAAAAACAAAAACATTTATAGCTAAAGGCTTTGTGGCTTTTTTTTTTGTCCTGGTTTTGACGCGGAAAGCTAGTTTTTTCAAGGCCTCTTTGTCCAGATTAAAACCTGACAAATGGGGCAACCCTACACATAGCTGTGCAATCATAATAGACTATTTAACATATAAACTGTAGGTAATCAGGATATTTGAAGCCCAAATAAAGCCATAAGGGAAATGGACATTTGGATACTGAGGACACGGGACTCCCTATGATTTAAGCAACAGGATTACTGTAATGGCAGCAGCCATGTGTGGACTAGGATTCAAAATATGTCCTTGCATTTATTTAAGTACACTGAGGCCCAAGCAGCCCCAGTTCAGTTAGAATCTCAATGCCTTTTTACCAACCTGTTTTATGAAGTCGCACAATTCTGGCCTAACCCGTTCAGGATAATATGGCTCCCTGTTCATGATGGTCTCTAGTTGTTTTTTAGAGGTTCCATCTGGCGAAAAGGGCAGCTTGCCAGTGGCCATTTCATAAACAACGACACCGAATGACCACCAGTCTGCCGATGCGTTGTATGCAGTGTTCGCCAAAACCTTAAAAGGAAAGATAATTTATCAAATAGCAAAAACATTCTTCAATAATTCTTTATATTATTCCTGCCTCATCTGTAACTGCTCAAATAACAGATTTCTAAAATTACCACCCAGTTTAAGCAAACAATATTAATGCTTTAATAAAACAGGTATAAAATTGTAGATTGGGAATGCCTGGGCCTTAAGCAAACTATGCGAGCACTTTGGGTCAGATTTAATAGAGGCTGAGTTGTTATTGTCTACTCACTACAGAAAAAAAAAAATAAATAAAAATATATATATATGTATATATATATCAATCCAAATGGTGTCCGCACTCCAAGGCTCAATATTCTGCGGGGTGCTTAGCCAAAATTATGTATGCATAGAAAATGATCATCTGTGGCCAGCACACCCTTCAATGTTTCATCAAAAAAATTTTTATTGCAGATATATTGTTAAAACCAACGTTTCGGTCCTTGTTAGGACCTTTCTCAAGGAGAATTTTTTTTTTTTTTTTAAGTAAGCAGTTTTGGGTGTTTAGTGTATAGATTGAGCTGCAGAGAGGTGGATGAGTGAGCAGTTTGGGTGGCAAGAGGCAGGGGGCTGAGCCAAGTATTATTTGCCTTTGGTACCCATACTATTTATCAAATCAACAAACCAAATGCCAATATAGTAAAATGCATACTGTAGCTATGGGAATAATTAGAACATAAATGAAGAGGAGTAATTATATTCTAATAAAACACAGTGCCATGACATACCAGTATCCCTGTAAACAAAGTTTCATACCTCAGGGGCCATATATCCTGATGCTCCACTAATACCATTGTAGGCCTTTGAGCCTTTGAACTCATGGACACAGGCTAGGCCAAAATCGGCGATCTTCACGTGGCCCTCTTTATTCAGCAAGATGTTTTCTGGTTCAAGGTCCCTATAAGGCATATATTAGTTAATATTCCGTTACCTTAACTATAATAAATCAGAGAAAGTGACTGGGAATGATAGGAGAAATCACAGAGGAACAGGGGTTCTACCCACAAATCTGGGCCTGGTCATTCTGCACTCTTAGTATCTAACTACTTTTATTGCTTTGAATTTAGGGATATTAAATATTTTGGTGTGGCTATTGCTCCCCCAGATAAGGCACAAGGTTCAGGGTTAGGGCAGTGGCACACATGGAGATTAGTTGCCCACGATAAATCTTTGTTACTGCGGGCGACTAATCTCCTTGACATGCCATCCCACCGGCAAGAATGTAAAGCGCCGGTGGGATGGCAAATGCATTGCTTTGTTTTCCCAAAGTCACCCGAAGTTGTCTCTCAAGGAAACTTCAGATGACTTTGGGAAAAGTCCCAGGGATGGGAAATAGGCCCAGAAACAGATAAAAAAAAAGAGAGAGGAAATGTTCTTACCGATGAACAACCCCATACTCTTGCAGGAACTGTAATCCAACTACTATTTCTGCTGAATAAAACCTTTAAAAGGAAATGAAATAAAAATTATAAGACACTTATGCTGTTTCTTTTGGTAAATTAGGGGGAACCTGGAGCTCCCACCACCTCCAAAGGTTGTCTCAAGGAACTTGTTACTTACCGCACTTCATGGCTTCTGAAATATCCCTTTTGCTTGATAAGCTGGTGCAGCGTTCCGCCTCTGGCATACTCCATCACATATAATACGAGTGACTTGTTATAAAACAAAAGGTAAAGTATAGAATTAGGTCAGAACAGAGGAACAGAATTTATAAAATTTGTTTTATAATTACCACAAAAATATAACTGCAGGTTAGGCAAAACCAGTAGCATAACTTGCATCTATGGGTCCCCTGCAATAGAAATTTGCATCCCCCCAGTGTTTGCTCTTGCTCTATTGCTGCCCACTCCCCCCCATCCCCTCTACATGTGCTCTGTGCCAACAAAACTGGCAGGAAAGAAAATATAAAATGTATAGTGTCCATCTACTGAGTAACTGTGAATATATTATGTGAAATACTTTTATTAGCAATGTAAGCATTCTTGGGAAGAGGAAAATAAGCCCTCAGTAAACTCACTGCCCTGTACCTCAGTTTGGAAGGTTGCATATGCCCGTATAAGAAACGGACACAGCCTTCCTAACCGCAGTATCGCAGCCTCCGTCTTGATTTCTTTGTGGCTCATCTCCTTTTCCTTCTCTATAATCTTCAAGGCAACGTGTTGCTTCTTGATGGCATAAGAAGCCAGCATCACCTACAAAAGAAGCAAGAAGGAAATCATTATTACTTGGTCCCTTGTAAGGACATGAGTGAATCTGATATTACTGATGTCTTAAATAGGACAATTCTTGTCCTATTCTTTTCAAAAGTGTATTGATGGAAACAATAAAGGGAAGTAGAGACTGAAATATTCTGTATCCCCCACTTTATCCCATTATTATCGGGGGCATATTTATCAAAGTGTGAAATTAGAGCTCCCTACAGAAAAATTCACTCACTTTCTATCTATAAAATGAATAGGTGGGTTTTTCTGTAGTAAACTCTAATTTGACACTGTGGGAGTTAGCGCTGACTGCGCTGGCTCCTGATTACTCACCTTGCCAAAAGAGCCTTCACCCAGCTTTTTCACCAGCTGATAATTATTGATATCGAGGGCCGGCGGTGTTATGGCCTCCACTCGATACCTCTTCTTATCTCTTCTTTCTAGGGAAATTAAAAAATATTTAATTTAAAGTTCATTCCATACATATACCTTATGGGGTATATTTATCATGCTGAGTAAAAAGTGGAGTAAAACACCATAAATATACCATTTCCCTGAAAACTGGAGGATGCATCACTCTAGGGCCAACACATACTTGAAAAAATCCCACTATAAAGTCCATATTGTGTTGCCAAAAGCTCACAAGGGAGGGGTTCTGAATTTGTGCATTAATGATACTGCAATGTATATTTGTTTACATTAGGGCTGCCCCTCTCCTGCCCGGGACACCTCCAACCGGTATTAAAATGCACCAGTGCAGTTACCAATAGTAATTACCAATTAGTTTTGATCATGTTTGTACCCATCCTGTGCCAGAGTGATAGATAATTAGTAATAGGTTTGCTGTCCTTACCAGTTGAGGTCTTCTCTGGACTTCTGCTTCTTTTTCTCTTCTTATCCATGTTGATATTTATCAAATTGTCTTCTTAGTCTCTTCTTCTTCAATAAAAATCTGTATTCCTGCAAAAAAAAGTCGCTCTGACTCCAAAATCTCCAAATTATTCGCAAAGTCACCAAGGAAAGGCTCCTGGATCTCCTGCTCCTAACTGGCAAAAAGTCAGTTAAATACTGGTCATTGGTACGATCCAGAGAGCTTCAGCGCAGCATCATCCAACTGTCACAGTCACAGTCACAATGGGGATGTATTAGTGATATGTCTGGCTAGGATATTAATATGATGCAAACTTTTCCTGGTACTTCTAGAGCAGGATTAAACTGCAGCATACAGTGGGCATTGTCCTGCTGGCATTAAGCAGCAGGGACACTGGTGCTAGAGCCTAGGAAGTCTGCTATGTTATGGATACTCCTAGGGGAGCAAAATAGGAATATAAATAATTACATACAGAGATGGAAATAACACTTGATCTTTTAAAAGGAAAATGATGCCTTTCCAGGCATCGTATAGGTCATCTTAGCTGTTAAAAGAGTTAAAAAAAACCCTCATATTAAAAGTTCTGGCCAGTATAAGGGTGCCACAAAACAAGCCTTTACTCAAATATAATTATACAAAAAAGAAATTTATTTAAAAGGCATAAGCCACATGAGTGACACAGTTGCTATTTAAAAAAAGATTTGGGCTATGATGAGACTCAATTGCACAGGGGGCCAAAATTCAAAACACACTTTACGTCGCGGGCCGAACAGGATAAACATTTATTGAACACATTAAAATTCAGTTGTCTTTGCTCTTATATCATTTTATCAGAGCTGGAGTGCCAGCAGCCATATTATTGCCCCATGTACCTGTGCCAGCAGCCATATTATTGCCCCCGTGTACCTGTGCCAGCAGCCATATTATTGCCCCATCTACCTGTGCCAGCAGCCATATTATTGCCCCCGTGTACCTGTGCCAGCAGCCATATTATTGCCCTATATACCTTTGCCAGCAGCCATAATATTGCCCGATGTACCTGTACCAGCAGCCATAATATTGCCCCATGTACCTGTGCCAGCAGCCATATTATTGCCCCATGTACCTGTGCCAGCAGCCACCATATTACCCTCATGCACCTGTGCCAGCAGCCACCATATTACCCCATGTACCTGTGCCAGCAGCCATATTATTGCCCCATGTACCTGTGCCAGCAGCCACCATATTACCCTCATGCACCTGTGCTAGCAGCCACCATATTACCCCCATGTACCTGTGCCAGCAGACATATTATTGCCCCATGTACCTGTGCCAGCAGCCACCATATTACCCCCATGTACCTGTGCCAGCAGCCATATTGCCCCGTGTACCTGTGCCAGCAGCCACCATATTACCCCCATGTACCTGTGCCAGCAGCCATATTATTGCCCCATGTACCTGTGCCAGCAGCCACCATATTACCCCCATGTACCTGTGCCAGCAGCCACCATATTACCCCCATGTTACATAGTTACATAGGGTTGAAAAAAGACCATTGTCCATCAAGTTCAACCCATCCGAGTAAACCCAGCACACAACCTATACTAACCAATCTATACACTCACATACATAAACTATATATATACAACCAGTAATACTAACTGTAGATATTAGTATCACAATAGCCTTGGATATTCTGCTTGTTCAAAAACTCATCCAGGCCCCTCTTAAAGGCATTAACAGAATCTGCCATTACCACATCACTAGGAAGGGCATTCCACAGCCTCACTGCCCTCACCGTGAAAAACCACCTACGCTGCTTCAAATGGAAGCTCTGTTCCTCTAATCCAGCGTTTTTCAACCGCTGTTGCCTGGTGTGCCGTAGGCAGGGCCGCAATTTTTACTTTAAAAAAAAAAAATCCGGGCCCTGTCATTGGTTGCGCCCCGTGTGTACGGGTGACGTCAGTATGCACGGGGCACAACGTTATAAAAGGGCCTGTGTGTGGTCGCGTGTAGGCAGAAGTGCAGAGGCGGCGTGCGTGAGGGGAAGATGCTGCTGAAGCCGCCGAAGAGTAAAATGCTGCTGGGCACCAATTTATTAGGGGGGGACCACGGGGCACACTGACTTATGGGGGCACTGCTGCTGGGCACCAATGTACTAGGGGGGCTGGCTCTTGGCACCAATGTACTGGGGGGCACTGCTGCTGGGCACCAATGTACTAGGGGGGCACTGCTCTTGGCACCAATGTACTAGGGGGGCACTGCTGCTGGGCACCAATGTACTAGGGGGGCACTGCTCTTGGCACCAATGTACTAGGGGGGCACTGCTCTTGGCACCAATGTACTAGGGGGGCAGTTTAGTTGCACGTCTCTGCACTTTCTCCAGCTCATTAATATCCTTCTTAAGGACTGGAGCCCAAAACTGCACTGCATACTCAAGGTGAGGCCTTACCAGGGACCTATAAAGCGGCAAAAATATGTCCTCATCCCTTGAGTCAATGCCCTTTTTTATACAAGACAGCACTTTATTTGCTGTAGTAGCCACAGAATGACACTGCCTGGAATTAGACAACTTGTGATCTACAAAAACCCCTAGATCCTTCTCCATTAAGGATGCCCCCAACACACTACCATTCAGTAGATAGTTCGCGTTTATATTATTCCTACCAAAGTGCATAACTTTGCACTTGTCAACATTGAACCTCATTTTCCAGTTTGCTGCCCAGTTTTCCAATTTTGTCAAATCGCTCTGCAAAGCGGCAGCATCCTGCATGGAACTTATAGTTTTGCACAATTTAGTGTCATCAGCAAAAATAGAAACAGTACTCTCTATGCCCACCTCCAGGTCATTAATAAACAAGTTAAAAAGCAAAGGACCAAGGACTGACCCCTGCGGTACTCCACTAACCACACTGGCCCAATTAGAAAATGTTCCATTTACCACCACTCTTTGTACTCTATCCTTCAGCCAGTTTTCTATCCAATTACAAATATTATGTTCTAGGCCAATATTCCTCAATTTGATCATTAACCTTCTGTGAGGTACTGTATCAAACGCTTTAGCAAAATCTAAGTAGATGACATCAACTGCCATTCCAGCATCAAGGTTCCTGCTCACCTCCTCATAAAAGGCAACTAAATTAGTCTGGCAAGATCTGTTACGCATAAAACCATGCTGGCACAAACTAATAGTATTGTGAACTGCAATGTATTCAACTATCCTATCCCTTATTACCCCTTCCAGAAGCTTTCCTACTACTGATGTCAGACTAACAGGCCTATAGTTTTCAGGCTGAGAACGAGATCCCTTATTAAATAACGGCACCACATTAGCAATCCGCCAGTCTCTCGGCACCATGCCAAACCTCAACGAATCCTGAAACATTATGTGAAGAGGCTTGGCAATCACAGCGCTCAGCTCATTTAATACCCTGGGATGAATCCCATCCGGTCCTGGACCTTTGTTTACCTTTACATGTTCAAGTCTCTTTTGAATTTCCTCCTGAGTGACCCATGCGCCAGTAGCTAAATTACTAGCACTGGGTATATTAAAAGGGAAGCCTTCATTAGCTGGCTCCTCAGATGTATAGACAGATGAAAAATAAGAGTTCAAAATTTCTGCTTTTTCCCCGTTCTCATCAACCAACGTACCCCCCCGTGATAATAAGGTTCCCACCCCTTCTTGCTTCATTTTTTTACTATTCACATAATTAAAAAATAATTTTGGATTCTTTTTACTCCTAGCTGCAATATCCCTTTCCATCTCTATTTTAGCTTGCCTGATAGCTTTTTTGCATGCTTTATTTGCTTCCTTGTACCTGATGAAAGTTTCCGCTGTCCCAGCTAACTTGAATGCTTTAAAAGCACGTTTTTTATTACCAACCTCGACCTTAACTCTTTTATTCAGCCATAAAGGTTTTGCTTTGCGATGCCTCTCCTTGCTTACAAGGGGAATATACTGTTGTGTATACCTGCAAAGCAATGTTTTAAAGATGTTCCATTTTCCTTCTGTGTCTATCCCCATGAAAAGCCTTTCCCAGTTGACACATTGCAGAGATGCCCTTAAACTGGCAAAGTCTGCACGTCTAAAATTGAGCGTTTTAGTTACTCCCTTATAGAGCTGTCTCTGTAGCATTATCTCAAAGGAGACCATGTTGTGATCACTGTTCCCCAAATGCTCACCCACACAAATGTTAGAGATAAGTTCAGTATTATTAGATATTACCAGGTCCAAAATAGACTCATTCCGAGTAGGTTCTTGAACCACCTGAAATAAAAAGTTGTCATTTAGCATATTTACAAACCTACTAGCTTTTTCTGACTTAGCCACCCCATTACTCCTGTCAATGTCCGGATAATTAAAGTCCCCCATAATAACAACTTGACCCAATTTTGAAGCTTCCTCCATTTGCAAAAGTAGCTGGGCCTCATCTATACGGGGTGGTTTATAGCATACACCAATGATCATTTTCTTTGTGACCTTCAGCCCTACTGAAATTTCTACCCAAAGAGATTCAACGTTTTCATTTGTAATGTCTTTATTACATGGCTTTAAATCTGACTTTACATAAAGACAAACCCCTCCACCCTTTTTAATCCCTCTGTCCCTCCTAAAAAGCGTATACCCATTTAAATTCACAGCCCAGTCGCATTTTTCATCCCACCAGGTCTCAGTGATACCAATTAAGTCATAATTTTCAATACATGCAATAGCCTGCAGCTCCCCTATTTTTCCCGACAAGCTATGGTGAAAATTAGTCTGTTTCCCTTGTAACAATGGAAGCTCCTTATCTGATAAACTATATGCCCCCCTCACTCCTCCCCCACAACCCTTTACTGGTCCCACTGCCCCATCTACACTAGCTCTCCCATAAGAATCTAGCTTACCAACCCCCCCCTTGTCTAGTTTAAACACTCCTCCAGCCTCTTTACCTGTGCCAGTAGCCACCATATTATCCCCATGTACCTGTGCCAGCAGCCATATTATTGCCCCATGTACCTGTGCCAGCACCCACCATATTACCCCCATGTACCTGTGCCAGCAGCCATATTGCCCCGTGTACCTGTGCCAGCAGCCATATTGCCCCGTGTACCTGTGCCAGCAGCCATATTGCCCCGTGTACCTGTGCTAGCAGCCATATTGCCCCGTGTACCTATGCCAGCAGCCATATTGCCCCGTTTACCTGTGCCAGCAGCAATATTGCCCCGTGTACCTGTGCCAGCAGCCATGTTGCCCTGTGTACCTGTGCCAGCAGCCATAGTGCCCCGTGTACCTTTGCCAACAGCCATAGTGCCCCGTGTACCTGTGCCAACCAAAAAATCAAGGAAGCGCCAGAACTCCTGTTTCTCCCGCCAGCTCTCTCTGTCTCTCTTGAATGACGGCGAATGTGCCAACCCCGCCAGTTTGACACATGTGTAAATGATAAACTGTTTTCCTTTGTGCATGCATAAAAATAAGTTTGGAACTTATAACAAGAAGCCTTTTGTTTTCCTCATCAACGGCCAGTGATATCCTTCTTTCCTAAATCCATTCTAGTTGCAAAGAAGTTCCTAATATTTATTGTTTCTCTTTTATTTTAATCTCTTTCTTCTGTAGGACCTTACATAGAGGGGTAAGCATGGAAATAGTTCAGACTCTAAAGCTTGTCACACATGCCCAGATTTGATATGGCAGTGTGTCTAACCATTTGGGCATGTACACCGGGGCAGTGACATTGTGTCAGATCCATAGAAAAGGTCACCTAAGGGCTCTGGCACATGGGGAGATTAGTCGCCCGCGACAAAACTCCCTGTTCGCGGGCGACTAATCCCCCCGAGTTGCTTTCACCTTCCATACCACCGGCGAAAATGTAAGTCGCCGGTGGGATGGCACACGCCGAAGTTGCCTCGCGAGGCTTTTTCGCCGATTTGCGCGAAATTGCGCCGCTGCTCTGGTACCTTTATGATGTCCTACCATGAAACTAAGAGTGAGTCAGGACCTAAAGATAGATGAAAATCACTCTGACTGGTTCCAGGGAGTTAGCTTTTCCTTGTCTGGATCAGTTTCTGTGAAACCTGAACAAAACTTTAAGTAGAAATCCAGGAACTGTATGTAACACTGCCATGTCTCCATGTAAAATCAATTTCGGAGAAAAATTCACCATGAAGAATGGCATCTTCTAGGAAAGAAGGGGAGATATTACTCCCTTCAAGGCTTAGATGGTGCCTTTTGGAAAACTAATAGGAATATTGTCATTCCAAAAAAAAACCCTTAAAACACTAATGTTTCTAAGTTACGTATTGAGGCTAGCAGTGCCAAGTCTTAAAGTATTGCAGATTAAATTACGCTGCCACTGTCACCTATCTTTTTGTGTTCTGCAGGATGTTTTCTGGGGTTCTGCTGTTATCTGGTCTAGAAGACTAATGGCATGGTAATCCAAATGACAGAAAACCCCCTTATCTTGGAAACTCCAGGTCCCAAGCATTGTATTTAGTGGAATAAATAAAAACACAAACAAACCATTTTGAGGTTTACCAATATTAAGTTTATTTTTATTGATTTGAAACAACAGATACTACAAGACATGCAGGTGTTTGTACATAAATGTATATATACACAGATTAAAGGGGAAACATGAAGTCAGAGTGTTTATATGTAAAGCCGGTTGCCATGGATCACCTAGGTTAGAGAGTGACAGGAAAATTGAGGGCGTTTAGGGGGTAATATGTAGTGAGAAGCAGAGAGGGCAAAAGAGTTAACAAGCTGGCATGTATATTATTTTATCATATAGCATATATATAGTAAATAGTTAACAATACTTAAAGGGCATCTATCACATAAAAATGGTCCCTCCCACCAGAGGTGCAAGCTAACAGAGCTAGTGAGTGAGTACTCTCTGTGCCTCAGCATGGCCGGCCGCACTGGGAGCTCACTTTCAGTACAGGGGGCAGAGCAGTGGTGGGAACAATTTGTATGTGATGAGTGAGAGAATGTAATTATAAGTCTTCATTTTACTAATCATATGATTATCTCACATTCATAGGGGACCAGAAAAAGATTCCAGCAACCAATGGAGACATATATTTCTTAAATAAGTCTACGCACAAGGAAGTGAAGTGTCCTGTATATACATAATCATACATTTATCTCACATTTGCAGGTGTAGCTGGGTGACCAGGGAACAGCTCCAGCAAGCAACAGAGAAGTATATTCCCCATGTTACAGAAATATTTTATTTTTTATCTTAGTTCTGGTTTCATTTCAACTCCAAGGCCTGACTGTTGTCTACGAAACAGTAACTGTACAAGTGTTTATATACATATCTGATTACCTACACTCTCTCAAATAAATCCATTTTCTATTTACATTGTTATGCCTGTATCTGGTGTTTATGAATCTGTATTATTATGGGTTTGATTGATTCAATTGATGTGTTTTTAATACCAGGAGCATTTGTGGAAGTTAAAAATCATTGAGGAAAGGCCGCGTTGGTCCTGAAATGTTCGATCATTTGTAAAGCACCTTGGAATAAAGTTCACGGGATCACCCATTTGCTGCAATAATACAGGTACTGGTTTTCTGATTTGTTCTTGGAAGCTAACAATTCAACCTGATTGATTATATATTGTTAATATACAATATCTGATGTTTTAGTTTGTGATATCACTCGAGGGGGCTTGTGATTGGTCTAAGCTAGGGATGGGCGACACGCGCGTCAGAGAAAGCACGCCCACGTCAAAGGAAGCGACATGCAGTGAATTTTATGGTCGTACAGCGAATTATTTTGCCCATCCCTAGTCATAGATTTTAAAAGTTGACCAAACACAGGCAACTAGCTATACCTGAGCATTTGCTAAGATTCATTTTAGCTCAAAAGTTAGAAATGAAAAACTGATCAGAAAGATGAGTTAAAAGTAAAGTCTTTTGACTTGTGATATCACCAGAGGGATGCCACTAATGGGCTGTGATGGGCAAAAAATGACAGTCACAGTCCACTAGCTATGCCCACCCCTCTCCCTTCCCTCTAGTGATATCACAGATCATGGCAATGAAACACTGGGAATTAACCTAGAGTGATGAATTACTATTTGTAGCCATTGCCACATGTTTAAGATGTTTAAGGACCCTTTATATTGCTTGGAAATAAGTATTTTGGCTAAATTAAGAAGAAAGGGGTAGGCATTTGGGATCTCTTCAGGCCAGTAATACTGTGTTTTTATTTTTATGTACTATTTTTTAGTGTGTAAATTGTTTAGGTTTAAAAATATTATAGAACTGCTATCACGTTATTATGGGCCTACCTGAGCATTTGCTAAGATTCATTTTAGCTCAAAAGTTAGAAATTACAAACTGATCAGAAAAATTAGTTAAAAGTAAAGTCTTTTGACTTGTGATATCACCAGAGGGATGCCACTAGTGGGCTGTGATGGGCAAAAAATGACAGTCACAGTCCACTAGCTATGCCCACCCCTCTCCCTTCCCTCTAGTGATATCACAGATCATGGCAATGAAACACTGGGAATCAACCTAGAGTGATGAATTACTATTTGTATCCATTGCCACATGTTTAATGTTCTCATAGGGAATTATCAGGCAGGTTTTTCTTATGTTTGATTTATTCTAATATTCTGGACCAATGGTAGGGTGAGGGGCATCGTTACTTTCTTTCTAAATGTTATGGAAATGTATTTCTAAAAAAATTTGAAAGGACCCTTTATATTGGTTGGAAATAAGGATTTTGGCTGATTTAAAAAGAAGGGGGTAGGCATTTGGGATCTCTTCAGGCCGGTAATACTGTGTTTTTTATTTTTACGTAATTTTTTTTAGTGTGTAAATTGTTTAGGTTTAAAAATATTCTAGAACTGCTATCACGTTATTATGGGCCTACCTGAGCATTTGCTAAGATTCATTTTAGGTAAAAAGTTAGAAATGACAAACTGATCAGAAAAAGGAGTTAAAAGTAAAGTCTTTTGACTTGTGATATCACCAGAGGGATGCCACTAGTGGGCTGTGATGGGCAAAAAATGACAGTCACTGTCCACTAGCTATGCCCACCCCTTTCCCTTCCCTCTAGTGATATCACAGATCATGGCAATGAAACACTGGGAATTAACCTAGAGGGATGAATTACTATTTGTATCCATTGCCACATGTTTAAGATGTTTAAGGACCCTTTTGCCCATTTGAAAGGACCCTATATTGGTTAGAAATAAGGATTTTGGCTGAATTAAAAAGAAGGGGGTAGGCATTTGGGATCTCTACAGGCCAGTAATACTGTGTTTTAATTTTTACGTACTATTTTTTAGTGTGTAAATTGTTTAGGTTTAAAAATATTATAGAACTGCTATCACATTATTATGGGCCTACCTGAGTATTTGCTAAGATTCATTTTAGCTAAAAAGTTAGAAATGAAAAACTGATCAGAAAGATGAGTTAAAAGTAAAGTCTTTTGACTTGTGATATCACCAGAGGGATGCCACTAATGGGCTGTGATGGGCAAAAAATGACAGTCACAGTCCACTAGCTATGCCCACCCCTCTCCCTTCCCTCTAGTGATATCACAGATCATGGCAATGAAACACTGGGAATTAACCTAGAGTGATGAATTACTATTTGTAGCCATTGCCACATGTTTAAGATGTTTAAGGACCCTTTATATTGCTTGGAAATAAGTATTTTGGCTAAATTAAGAAGAAAGGGGTAGGCATTTGGGATCTCTTCAGGCCAGTAATACTGTGTTTTTATTTTTACGTACTATTTTTTAGTGTGTAAATTGTTTAGGTTTAAAAATATTATAGAACTGCTATCACGTTATTATGGGCCTACCTGAGCATTTGCTAAGATTCATTTTAGCTAAAAAGTTAGAAATTTCAAACTGATCAGAAAAATTAGTTAAAAGTAAAGTCTTTTGACTTGTGATATCACCAGAGGGATGCCACTAGTGGGCTGTGATGGGCAAAAAATGACAGTCACAGTCCACTAGCTATGCCCACCCCTTTCCCTTCCCTCTAGTGATATCACAGATCATGGCAATGAAACACTGGGAATTAACCTAGAGTGATGAATTACTATTTGTATCCATTGCCACATGTTTAAGATGTTTAAGGACCCTTTTGCCCATTTGAAAGGACCCTATATTGGTTAGAAATAAGGATTTTGGCTGAATTAAAAAGAAGGGGGTAGGCATTTGGGATCTCTACAGGCCAGTAATACTGTGTTTTTATTTTTACGTACTATTTTTTAGTGTGTAAATTGTTTAGGTTTAAAAATATTATAGAACTGCTATCACATTATTATGGGCCTACCTGAGTATTTGCTAAGATTCATTTTAGCTAAAAAGTTAGAAATTACAAACTCATCAGAAAGATGAGTTAAAAGTAAAGTCTTTTGACTTGTGATATCACCAGAGGGATGCCACTAATGGGCTGTGATGGGCAAAAAATGACAGTCACAGTCCACTAGCTATGCCCACCCCTCTCCCTTCCCTCTAGTGATATCACAGATCATGGCAATGAAACACTGGGAATTAACCTAGAGTGATGAATTACTATTTGTAGCCATTGCCACATGTTTAAGATGTTTAAGGACCCTTTATATTGCTTGGAAATAAGGATTTTGGCTAAATTAAGAAGAAAGGGGTAGGCATTTGGGATCTCTTCAGGCCAGTAATACTGTGTTTTTATTTTTATGTACTATTTTTTAGTGTGTAAATTGTTTAGGTTTAAAAATATTCTAGAACTGCTATCACGTTATTATGGGCCTACCTGAGCATTTGCTAAGATTCATTTTAGCTAAAAAGTTAGAAATTACAAACTGATCAGAAAAATTAGTTAAAAGTAAAGTCTTTTGACTTGTGATATCACCAGAGGGATGCCACTAGTGGGCTGTGATGGGCAAAAAATGACAGTCACAGTCCACTAGCTATGCCCACCCCTCTCCCTTCCCTCTAGTGATATCACAGATCATGGCAATGAAACACTGGGAATCAACCTAGAGTGATGAATTACAATTTGTATCCATTGCCACATGTTTAATGTTCTCATAGGGAATTATCAGGCAGGTTTTTCTTATGTTTGATTTATTCTAATATTCTGGACCAATGGTAGGGTGAGGGGCATCGTTACTTTCTTTCTAAATGTTATGGAAATGTATTTCTAAAAAAATTTGAAAGGACCCTTTATATTGGTTGGAAATAAGGATTTTGGCTGATTTAAAAAGAAGGGGGTAGGCATTTGGGATCTCTTCAGGCCAGTAATACTGTGTTTTTTATTTTTACGTAATTTTTTTTAGTGTGTAAATTGTTTAGGTTTAAAAATATTATAGAACTGCTATCACGTTATAATGGGCCTACCTGAGCATTTGCTAAGATTCATTTTAGCTCAAAAGTTAGAAATTACAAACTGATCAGAAAAATTAGTTAAAAGTAAAGTCTTTTGACTTGTGATATCACCAGAGGGATGCCACTAGTGGGCTGTGATGGGTAAAAAAATAACAGTCACAGTCCACTAGCTATGCCCACCCCTCTCCCTTCCCTCTAGTGATATCACAGATCATGGCAATGAAACACTGGGAATCAACCTAGAGTGATGAATTACTATTTGTATCCATTGCCACATGTTTAATGTTCTCATAGGGAATTATCAGGCAGGTTTTTCTTATGTTTGATTTATTCTAATATTCTTGACCAATGGTAGGGTGAGGGGCATCGTTACTTTCTTTCTAAATGTTATGGAAATGTATTTCCAATACATTTGAAAGGACCCTATATTGGTTAGAAATAAGGATTTTGGCTAAATTAAGAAAAAGGGGGTGGGCATTTGGGATCTCTTCAGGCCAGTAAGAGAAGTAAAAAGAAAAAAAAATCTTTCCAAAAATATCCTGATGTGTTTCCTGCTGTGTGCACTTGTTCATAGAAACATTAGACTTTTTTGTGGACATTTTGATAATAAATTTGTCTTCACTTACTAGCCTGAGAGGGTCCTTGTGAAAGCCTAACCCTGTTTTTATATATTTTGCCTTGCGGAAGGTTTGGCGTATCAGCACCAACACTGGGCGCATTATATTGTGAGCCTTATACAACTTCTATTTTTGTGCTTGGTTACTTTAAACAAACATATTAAATACCTTATAATACCTATCTAATGTTAGGAAAATAAATTAAAACATATTATTATGTTTTTTATTGAATTGTTGCAATTAAATGCAACCCTTAAATAATATAATATGCATTTACCATTTGAATGTCACTATTTATGTTTCTGGTTGGTAAAGTTAATAAGCTTCCTACTATTATCAAGGGCTTGTTTTGCTGGTATAAATACTATTTTAGCATCCTTAACATATTGGCAACAGAGTAGTTCTAATATTGTTAGATGTAGGTTGAGGTGTCAACAGAGGGGAACCATAATGGCCTGTGACTGGCCAAAGATTAGGCAGTCACAGGCCACCAACTATGCCCGCCCCCAACCCTCCCCTCTGATAACAGCACAAACCTGGTTTTTAAAGTTAATAAGCTTATTATAATAAACCTATTATTATCAGGGGCTTTTTTTGCTTTTATAAAAAACTATTTTATCATCCTTAAGCTGTTATTAATAAGGTTATTCTAATAGTGTTGGTGTAGATTGAGGTGACAACAGAGGGTACCGTGGTGGCTTGTGACTGTCTAAAGATTGAAGATAAACTAGTCACAGGCCACCAGCTAGGCCCACCCCCAACCCTCCTCTCTGTTGACAGCACAGGCTATAAAAAACTGGGGAAGGAAAAGAGAGGAAAGGGAAAGAAAGGTAAAACAGTAACTGGTTAGCATTAACACGGGAAGGAGGGAAAGTTTTTTTTGTTTGTTTTTTTTTTTTTTTCAAACTTAGAACAAAAACAACAAATAACCACCAGTAAGTACTTAGATGACAATATTCCAGATGATATATGTCTGGGCATAGGATCTTGTAGACATTGTACTTTTCCTGCATCTGTGCCATTGTGGTGGAAGTATATTTGTGGCATCAGATTTATGATGGAATTTAGCTCTGTGGCTACTAACAATATATAAATCTTAATTAAGAAAGTATGTCAAAGGCATATAAGTACTTTCTCTGGTGGTGATACTTACCTATCCCACAGTGCTACAAACCTGCACTTATTAGGTCAGTTGGTATTGAGAACCTTACTGTGAAAGAGAAAGGAGGCAAGGTGTTTTAGGTTTGATAAGGTAGAGCAGAACACGTATATAAAGTTATTGCCTGCAATGAGCTGACGGGTTGGTCAGGGTGGCCAGAATTAGGTTCATTTCCACTTATTAATTCTTTTGCCAGGGAGTATAGAATTTATGGCTCTGGCACACAAGTAATAGTCTGCTAGTATTGTCGATTCAAAGTTTGACTCATGGTGTTTGACTAATCTTGGCTGGCAACCAAAGTAGGAAGGCGAAGTAACAAGTTATAAAAGTCAGTGATAGAAAATGGCAATAAACAGCATGTGCTTGTGTTGGTTGTTTAAGGAATGATACACTTACCTCATATCAAAGGATGGAGAAGTGGAGGAGTAAGCCAGGTGTTAGCGGATAGTATGGTGGAATGGCTGCACAGCTTTTGGATGACCATTGATGGGAATCAATCTGTAAAAAATATTCTGGTAAAGAATTGCTGCTAATACAGAGTTTTAGGGGTACATTTATGATTGCTCAAGTCTTCCGCCAAACTTTTTGTTATTTAAGAAAGCCTGCTTGGGGAATAGAGGTATTATTTCCTTGATTTAAGGAATTCACACAGGTTTCCTTAATAATTGCTCAAGCTGAAAGGTCCCTTTGTGCTATGAAAATGTACATAGGCAAGTTTGTCACAAGGTTTTTGCCGGTAACTGCCTTTGGTATATAAATACTATATATTAATAAGAAATTAAGAATGAAGAATGCAAGGCATAAAGAATGATTCACTTCCAGAATTCCTTTTACCCACTCATAGTACAATAAGTGAGGGACTTCCTCTGTTGCAGAGCCTCACTAAAGGTCAGAAAGAACACCCCAATTATGTTAGATCTTTGGTAAAATTAAAAATTTCAAAAACTTGGTCTGTAACCCGGGGTTGGGAGGCTGGGTAATTTGTATGAAAGTGTGCCAGAAAATAAGGGTTTGGGCATTCTATAAATTTTTGCTTGTGCTCTTCCACTTTCTACCATTATTGACCACCCAGTGCCCAACCTCCCTCCTCTCCTGTGTTGCTACCACCAAACACCAGAAAATTTACAAACAGCACAGACTACTCATCAGAAAATGCAGGGGCACAGTCAATAGAGCGCAAAAGAACTGTGTTTAGCACAGGGATATTTTCTGAAATAATTTTTTAAAATTTCTAAACTCAATTATTCATTCTAGAAATAATATGTTAGCCTACCTCAAACCTCTACCTTGCTGGTGGGACAAAGATGAATTATTTGTCCTTCCAAGTTGGATCTGTGTAGGTGATGTCCTTGATCATGCAAGTCCCACTGATGTTGTTTACTGGGAAGGGGATGTTGCTGAGACCATCAGTTGGTTTCTATAAGAAAGAATGAAACAACACCAATAATTATTCACTTCAGCTAAGGTGATAGGAAACATACATACTAATACCACCATGGTACTATGTTAGTTCTGGGGGAATGCTCAGTGCCATTGCTAGATTCAGTTTTGCACTTACAATTCTTGGTTTTAGGGGGGGTTCCAGTCTTAGTTTTTTAACATTCCTCCAATTAACCGAAGATAAAAAAGGGTGGTCCTGGACATTGGCGCACACTCCAAGGCGTTGTTTGACGTCCTTCTTCAAAAGCTAAAACAAAAAATAATGAATAATTGTTTTTAAAAATTGCAGTTATTTCGCTTTATACCATTTAGTAAAATATTTACACAAGAAAAAAACAAAAACATTTATAGCTAAAGGCTTTGTGGCTTTTTTTTTGTCCTGGTTTTGACGCGGAAAGCTAGTTTTTTCAAGGCCTCTTTGTCCAGATTAAAACCTGACAAATGGGGCAACCCTACACATAGCTGTGCAATCATAATAGACTATTTAACATATAAACTGTAGGTAATCAGGATATTTGAAGCCCAAATAAAGCCATAAGGGAAATGGACATTTGGATACTGAGGACACGGGACTCCCTATGATTTAAGCAACAGGATTACTGTAATGGCAGCAGCCATGTGTGGACTAGGATTCAAAATATGTCCTTGCATTTATTTAAGTACACTGAGGCCCAAGCAGCCCCAGTTCAGTTAGAATCTCAATGCCTTTTTACCAACCTGTTTTATGAAGTCGCACAATTCTGGCCTAACCCGTTCAGGATAATATGGCTCCCTGTTCATGATGGTCTCTAGTTGTTTTTTAGAGGTTCCATCTGGCGAAAAGGGCAGCTTGCCAGTGGCCATTTCATAAACAACGACACCGAATGACCACCAGTCTGCCGATGCGTTGTATGCAGTGTTCGCCAAAACCTTAAAAGGAAAGATAATTTATCAAATAGCAAAAACATTCTTCAATAATTCTTTATATTATTCCTGCCTCATCTGTAACTGCTCAAATAACAGATTTCTAAAATTACCACCCAGTTTAAGCAAACAATATTAATGCTTTAATAAAACAGGTATAAAATTGTAGATTGGGAATGCCTGGGCCTTAAGCAAACTATGCGAGCACTTTGGGTCAGATTTAATAGAGGCTGAGTTGTTATTGTCTACTCACTACAGAAAAAAAAAAAAAAATATATATATATATATATATATATATATATCAATCCAAATGGTGTCCGCACTCCAAGGCTCAATATTCTGCGGGGTGCTTAGCCAAAATTATGTATGCATAGAAAATGATCATCTGTGGCCAGCACACCCTTCAATGTTTCATCAAAAAATTTTTTATTGCAGATATATTGTTAAAACCAACGTTTCGGTCCTTGTTAGGACCTTTCTCAAGGAGAATTTTTTTTTTTTTTTTAAGTAAGCAGTTTTGGGTGTTTAGTGTATAGATTGAGCTGCAGAGAGGTGGATGAGTGAGCAGTTTGGGTGGCAAGAGGCAGGGGGCTGAGCCAAGTATTATTTGCCTTTGGTACCCATACTATTTATCAAGTCAACAAACCAAATGCCAATATAGTAAAATGCATACTGTAGCTATGGGAATAATTAGAACATAAATGAAGAGGAGTAATTATATTCTAATAAAACACAGTGCCATGACATACCAGTATCCCTGTAAACAAAGTTTCATACCTCAGGGGCCATATATCCTGATGCTCCACTAATACCATTGTAGGCCTTTGAGCCTTTGAACTCATGGACACAGGCTAGGCCAAAATCGGCGATCTTCACGTGGCCCTCTTTATTCAGCAAGATGTTTTCTGGTTCAAGGTCCCTATAAGGCATATATTAGTTAATATTCCGTTACCTTAACTATAATAAATCAGAGAAAGTGACTGGGAATGATAGGAGAAATCACAGAGGAACAGGGGTTCTACCCACAAATCTGGGCCTGGTCATTCTGCACTCTTAGTATCTAACTACTTTTATTGCTTTGAATTTAGGGATATTAAATATTTTGGTGTGGCTATTGCTCCCCCAGATAAGGCACAAGGTTCAGGGTTAGGGCAGTGGCACACATGGAGATTAGTTGCCCACGATAAATCTTTGTTACTGCGGGCGACTAATCTCCTTGACATGCCATCCCACCGGCAAGAATGTAAAGCGCCGGTGGGATGGCAAATGCATTGCTTTGTTTTCCCAAAGTCACCCGAAGTTGTCTCTCAAGGAAACTTCAGATGACTTTGGGAAAAGTCCCAGGGATGGGAAATAGGCCCAGAAACAGATAAAAAAAAAGAGAGAGGAAATGTTCTTACCGATGAACAACCCCATACTCTTGCAGGAACTGTAATCCAACTACTATTTCTGCTGAATAAAACCTTTAAAAGGAAATGAAATAAAAATTATAAGACACTTATGCTGTTTCTTTTGGTAAATTAGGGGGAACCTGGAGCTCCCACCACCTCCAAAGGTTGTCTCAAGGAACTTGTTACTTACCGCACTTCATGGCTTCTGAAATATCCCTTTTGCTTGATAAGCTGGTGCAGCGTTCCGCCTCTGGCATACTCCATCACATATAATACGAGTGACTTGTTATAAAACAAAAGGTAAAGTATAGAATTAGGTCAGAACAGAGGAACAGAATTTATAAAATTTGTTTTATAATTACCACAAAAATATAACTGCAGGTTAGGCAAAACCAGTAGCATAACTTGCATCTATGGGTCCCCTGCAATAGAAATTTGCATCCCCCCTGTGTTTGCTCTTGCTCTATTGCTGCCCACTCCCCCCCATCCTCTCTACATGTGCTCTGTGCCAACAAAACTGGCAGGAAAGAAAATATAAAATGTATAGTGTCCATCTACTGAGTAACTGTGAATATATTATGTGAAATACTTTTATTAGCAATGTAAGCATTCTTGGGAAGAGGAAAATAAGCCCTCAGTAAACTCACTGCCCTGTACCTCAGTTTGGAAGGTTGCATATGCCCGTATAAGAAACGGACACAGCCTTCCTAACCGCAGTATCGCAGCCTCCGTCTTGATTTCTTTGTGGCTCATCTCCTTTTCCTTCTCTATAATCTTCAAGGCAACGTGTTGCTTCTTGATGGCATAAGAAGCCAGCATCACCTACAAAAGAAGCAAGAAGGAAATCATTATTACTTGGTCCCTTGTAAGGACATGAGTGAATCTGATATTACTGATGTCTTAAATAGGACAATTCTTGTCCTATTCTTTTCAAAAGTGTATTGATGGAAACAATAAAGGGAAGTAGAGACTGAAATATTCTGTATCCCCCACTTTATCCCATTATTATCGGGGGCATATTTATCAAAGTGTGAAATTAGAGCTCCCTACAGAAAAATTCACTCACTTTCTATCTATAAAATGAATAGGTGGGTTTTTCTGTAGTAAACTCTAATTTGACACTGTGGGAGTTAGCGCTGACTGCGTGGGCTCCTGATTACTCACCTTGCCAAAAGAGCCTTCACCCAGCTTTTTCACCAGCTGATAATTATTGATATCGAGGGCCGGCGGTGTTATGGCCTCCACTCGATACCTCTTCTTATCTCTTCTTTCTAGGGAAATTAAAAAATATTTAATTTAAAGTTCGTTCCATACATATACCTTATGGGGTATATTTATCATGCTGAGTAAAAAGTGGAGTAAAACACCATAAATATACCATTTCCCTGAAAACTGGAGGATGCATCACTCTAGGGCCAACACATACTTGAAAAAATCCCACTATAAAGTCAATGTTGTGTTGCCAAAAGCTCACAAGGGAGGGGTTCTGAATTTGTGCATTAATGATACTGCAATGTATATTTGTCTACATTAGGGCTGCCCCTCTCCTGCCCGGGACACCTCCAACCGGTATTAAAATGCACCAGTGCAGTTACCAATAGTAATTACCAATTAGTTTTGATCATGTTTGTACCCATCCTGTGCCAGAGTGATAGATAATTAGTAATAGGTTTGCTGTCCTTACCAGTTGAGGTCTTCTCTGGACTTCTGCTTCTTTTTCTCTTCTTATCCATGTTGATATTTATCAAATTGTCTTCTTAGTCTCTTCTTCTTCAATAAAAATCTGTATTCCTGCAAAAAAAAGTCGCTCTGACTCCAAAATCTCCAAATTATTCGCAAAGTCACCAAGGAAAGGCTCCTGGATCTCCTGCTCCTAACTGGCAAAAAGTCAGTTAAATACTGGTCATTGGTACGATCCAGAGAGCTTCAGCGCAGCATCATCCAACTGTCACAGTCACAGTCACAATGGGGATGTATTAGTGATATATCTGGCTAGGATATTAATATGATGCAAACTTTTCCTGGTACTTCTAGAGCAGGATTAAACTGCAGCATACAGTGGGCATTGTCCTGCTGGCATTAAGCAGCAGGGACACTGGTGCTAGAGCCTAGGAAGCCTGCTATGTTAGGGATACTCCTAGGGGAGCAAAATAGGAATATAAATAATTACATACAGAGATAGTTGATCTTTTAAAAGGAAAATGATGCCTTTCCAGGCATCGTATAGGGCATCTTAGCTGTTAAATAGAGTTAAAAAAAAAACCCTCATATTAAAAGTTCTGGCCAGTATAAGGGTGCCACAAAACAAGCCTTTACTCAAAAATAATTATACAAAAAAGAAATTTATTTAAAAGGCATAAGCCACATGAGTGACACAGTTGCTATTTAAAAAAAGATTTGGGCTATGATGAGACTCAATTGCACAGGGGGCCAAAATTCAAAACACACTTTACGTCGCGGGCCGAACAGGATAAACATTTATTGAACACATTAAAATTCAGTTGTCTTTGCTCTTATATCATTTTATCAGAGCTGGAGTGCCAGCAGCCATATTATTGCCCTAGTACCTGTGCCAGCAGCCATATTATTGCCCCCGTGTACCTGTGCCAGCAGCCATATTATTGCCCCATGTACCTGTGCCAGCAGCCATATTATTGCCCCCGTGTACCTGTGCCAGCAGCCATATTATTGCCCTATATACCTTTGCCAGCAGCCATATTATTGCCCCGATGTACCTGTACCAGCAGCCATAATATTGCCCCATGTACCTGTGCCAGCAGCCATATTATTGCCCCATATACCTGTGCCAGCAGCCATATTATTGCCCCATGTACCTGTGCCAGCAGCCACCATATTACCCTCATGCACCTGTGCCAGCAGCCACCATATTACCCCATGTACCTGTGCCAGCAGCCATATTATTGCCCCCATGTACCTGTGCCAGCAGCCACCATATTACCCTCATGCACCTGTGCCAGCAGCCACCATATTACCCCCATGTACCTGTGCCAGCAGACATATTATTGCCCCATGTACCTGTGCCAGCAGCCACCATATTCCCCCATGTACCTGTGCCAGCAGCCACCATATTACCCCCATGTTACATAGTTACATAGGGTTAAAAAAAGACCATTGTCCATCAAGTTCAACCCATCCGAGTAAACCCAGCACACAACCTATACTAACCAATCTATACACTCACATACATAAACTATATATATACAACCAGTAATACTAACTGTAGATATTAGTATCACAATAGCCTTGGATATTCTGCTTGTTCAAAAACTCATCCAGGCCCCTCTTAAAGGCATTAACAGAATCTGCCATTACCACATCACTAGGAAGGGCATTCCATAACCTCACTGCCCTCACCGTGAAAAACCACCTACGCTGCTTCAAATGGAAGCTCTGTTCCTCTAATCTATAGGGGTGAACTCTGGTGCGCTGATTGTTTTTATGGGAAAAAAGAACATCCCCCAACTGCCTATAATCCCCTCTAATGTACTTGTACAGAGTAATCATGTCCCCTCGCAAGTGCCTCTTTTCCAGAGAAAACAACCCCAGCCTCGACAGTCTAACCTCATAGCTTAAATCTTCCATCCCCTTAACCAGTTTAGTTGCACGTCTCTGCACTTTCTCCAGCTCATTAATATCCTTCTTAAGGACTGGAGCCCAAAACTGCACTGCATACTCAAGGTGAGGCCTTACCAGGGACCTATAAAGCGGCAAAAATATGTCCTCATCCCTTGAGTCAATGCCCTTTTTTATACAAGACAGCACTTTATTTGCTGTAGTAGCCACAGAATGACACTGCCTGGAATTAGACAACTTGTGATCTACAAAAACCCCTAGATCCTTCTCCATTAAGGATGCCCCCAACACACTACCATTCAGTAGATAGTTTGCGTTTATATTATTCCTACCAAAGTGCATAACTTTGCACTTGTCAACATTGAACCTCATTTTCCAGTTTGCTGCCCAGTTTTCCAATTTTGTCAAATCGCTCTGCAAAGCGGCAGCATCCTGCATGGAACTTATAGTTTTGCACAATTTAGTGTCATCAGCAAAAATAGAAACAGTACTCTCTATGCCCACCTCCAGGTCATTAATAAACAAGTTACATAGTTACATAGTTACATAGGGTTGAAAAAGACCAGTGTCCATCAAGTTCAACCCATCCAAGTAAACCCAGCACACCCAACCCACACCTACAAATCTATACACTCACATACATAAACTATAAATACAACCACTAGTACTAACTGTAGATATTAGTATCACAATAGCCTTGGATATTCTGATTGATCAAGAACTCATCCAGGCCCCTCTTAAAGGCATTAACAGAATCTGCCATTACCACATCACTAGGAAGGGCATTCCACAACCTCACTGCCCTCACCGTGAAAAACCACCTACGCTGCTTCAAATGGAAGCTCCTTTCCTCTAATCTATAGGGGTGACCTCTGGTGCGTTGATTGTTTTTATGGGAAAAAAGAACATCCCCCAACTGCCTATAATCCCCTCTAATGTACTTGTACAGAGTAATCATGTCCCCTCGCAAGCGCCTCTTTTCCAGAGAAAACAACCCCAACCTCGACAGTCTCACCTCATAGCTTAAATCTTCCATCCCCTTAACCAGTTTAGTTGCAGTCTCTGCACTCTCTCCAGCTCATTAATATCCTTCTTAAGGACTGGAGCCCAAAACTGCACTGCATACTCAAGGTGAGGCCTTACCAGGGACCTATAAAGGGGCAAAATTATGTTCTCATCCCTTGAGTCAATGCCCTTTTTTATACAAGACAGCACTTTATTTGCTTTAGTAGCCACAGAATGACACTGCCTGGCAGTAGACAACTTGTTATCAACAAAAACGCCTAGATCCTTCTCCATTAAGGAAACCCCCAACACACTACCATTCAGTAGATAGTTTGCATTTATATTATTTCTACCAAAGTGCATAACTTTGCACTTATCAACATTGAACCTCATTTTCCAGTTTGCTGCCCAGTTATCTAATTTTGTCAAATCGCTCTGCAAAGCAGCAGCATCCTGCATGGAACTTATAGTTTTGCACAATTTAGTGTCATCAGCAAAAATAGAAACAGTACTGTCTATGCCCACCTCCAGGTCATTAATAAACAAGTTAAAAAGCAAAGGCCCAAGGACTGACCCCTGCGGTACTCCACTAACCACACTGGTCCAATTAGAAAATGTTCCATTTACAACCACTCTTTGTACTCTATCCTTCAGCCAGTTCTCTATCCAATTACAAATATTATGTTCTAGGCCAATATTCCTTAATTTGATCATTAACCTTCTGTGAGGTACTGTATCAAACGCTTTAGCAAAGTCCAAGTAGATGACATCAACTGCCATTCCAGCATCAAGGTTCCTGCTCACCTCCTCATAAAAGGCAACTAAATTAGTCTGGCAAGATCTGTTACGCATAAAACCATGCTGGCACAAACTAATAGTATTGTGAACTGCAATGTATTCAACTATCCTATCTCTTTTTACCCCTTCCAGAAGCTTTCCTACTACTGATGTCAGACTAACAGGCCTATAGTTTTCAGGCTGAGAACGAGATCCCTTTTTAAATAACGGCACCACATTAGCAATCCGCCAGTCTCTCGGCACCATGCCAGACCTCAACGAATCCTGAAACATTATGTGAAGAGGCTTGGCAATCACAGCGCTCAGCTCATTTAATACCCTGGGATGAATCCCATCCGGTCCTGGACCTTTGTTTACCTTTACATGTTCAAGTCTCTTTTGAATTTCCTCCTGAGTGACCCATGCGCCAGTAGCTAAATTACTAGCACTGGGTATATTAAAAGGGAAGCCTTCATTAGCTGGCTCCTCAGATGTATAGACAGATGAAAAATAAGAGTTCAAAATTTCAGCTTTTTCCCCGTTCTCATCAACCAACGTACCCCCCCGTGATAATAAGGTTCCCACCCCTTCTTGCTTCATTTTTTTACTATTCACATAATTAAAAAATAATTTTGGATTCTTTTTACTCCTAGCTGCAATATCCCTTTCCATCTCTATTTTAGCTTGCCTGAGAGCTTTTTTGCATGCTTTATTTGCTTCCTTGTACCTGATGAAAGTTTCCGCTGTCCCAGCTAACTTGAATGCTTTAAAAGCACGTTTTTTATTACCAACCTCGACCTTAACTCTTTTATTCAGCCATAAAGGTTTTGCTTTGCGATGCCTCTCCTTGCTTACAAGGGGAATATACTGTTGTGTATACCTGCAAAGCAATGTTTTAAAGATGTTCCATTTTCCTTCTGTGTCTAACCCCATGAAAAGCCTTTCCCAGTTGACACATTGCAGAGATGCCCTTAAACTGGCAAAGTCTGCACGTCTAAAATTGAGCGTTTTAGTTACTCCCTTATAGAGCTGTCTCTGCAGCATTATCTCAAAGGAGACCATGTTGTGATCACTGTTCCCCAAATGCTCACCCACACAAATGTTAGAGATAAGTTCAGTATTATTAGATATTACCAGGTCCAAAATAGACTCATTCCGAGTAGGTTCTTGAACCACCTGAAATAAAAAGTTGTCATTTAGCATATTTACAAACCTACTAGCTTTTTCTGACTTAGCCACCCCATTACTCCAGTCAATGTCCGGATAATTAAAGTCCCCCATAATAACAACTTGACCCAATTTTGAAGCCTCCTCCATTTGCAAAAGTAGCTGGGCCTCATCCCCCTCATCTATACGGGGTGGTTTATAGCATACACCAATGATCATTTTCTTTGTGACCTTCAGCCCTACTGAAATTTCTACCCAAAGAGATTCAACGTTTTCATTTGTAATGTCTTTATTACATGGCTTTAAATCTGACTTTACATAAAGACAAACCCCTCCACCCTTTTTAATCCCTCTGTCCCTCCTAAAAAGCGTATACCCATTTAAATTCACAGCCCAGTCGCATTTTTCATCCCACCAGGTCTCAGTGATACCAATTAAGTCATAATTTTCAATACATGCAATAGCCTGCAGCTCCCCTATTTTTCCCGACAAGCTACGCGCATTAGCCAGCATGCAGCGGAGATTACTACTTCTTCCTCTACAGCTTACATTAGCTAAAGGACAGTTAGAGCTAAGGTGAAAATTAGTCTGTTTCCCTTGTAACAATGGAAGCTCCTTATCTGATAAACTATATGCCCCCCTCACTCCTCCCCCACAACCCTTTACTGGTCCCACTGCCCCATCTACACTAGCTCTCCCATAAGAATCTAGCTTACCAACCCCCCCCTTGTCTAGTTTAAACACTCCTCCAGCCTCTTCACCTGTGCCAGTAGCCACCATATTATCCCCATGTACCTGTGCCAGCAGCCATATTATTGCCCCATGTACCTGTGCCAGCACCCACCATATTACCCCCATGTACCTGTGCCAGCAGCCATATTGCCCCGTGTACCTGTGCCAGCAGCCATATTGCCCCGTGTACCTGTGCCAGCAGCCATATTGCCCCGTGTACCTGTGCTAGCAGCCATATTGCTCCGTGTACCTATGCCAGCAGCCATATTGCCCCGTTTACCTGTGCCAGCAGCAATATTGCCCCGTGTACCTGTGCCAGCAGCCATATTGCCCTGTGTACCTGTGCCAGCAGCCATAGTGCCCCGTGTACCTGTGCCAACAGCCATAGTGCCCCGTGTACCTGTGCCAACCAAAAAATCAAGTAAGCGCCAGAACTCCTTTTTCTCCCGCCAGCCCTCTCTGTCTCTCTTGAATGACGGCGAATGTGCCAACCCCGCCAGTTTGACACATGTGTAAATGATAAACTGTTTTTCTTTGTGCATGCATAAAAATAAGTTTGGAACTTATAACAAGAAGCCTTTTGTTTTCCTCATCAACGGCCAGTGATATCCTTCTTTCCTAAATCCATTCTAGTTGCAAAGAAGTTCCTAATATTTATTGTTTCTCTTTTATTTTAATCTCTTTCTTCTGTAGGACCTTACATAGAGGGGTAAGCATGGAAATAGTTCAGACTCTAAAGCTTGTCACACATGCCCAGATTTGATATGGCAGTGTGTCTAACCATTTGGGCATGTACACCGGGGCAGTGACATTGTGTCAGATCCATAGAAAAGGTCACCTAAGGGCTCTGGCACATGGGGAGATTAGTCGCCCGCGACAAAACTCCCTGTTCGCGGGCGACTAATCCCCCCGAGTTGCCTTCACCTTCCATACCACCGGCGAAAATGTAAGTCGCCGGTGGGATGGCACACGCCGAAGTTGCCTCGCGAGGCTTTTTCGCCGATTTGCGCGAAATTGCGCCGCTGCTCTGGTACCTTTATGATGTCCTACCATGAAACTAAGAGTGAGTCAGGACCTAAATATAGATGAAAATCACTCTGACTGGTTCCAGGGAGTTAGCTTTTCCTTGTCTGGATCAGTTTCTGTGAAACCTGAACAAAACTTTAAGTAGAAATCCAGGAACTGTATGTAACACTGCCATGTCTCCATGTAAAATCAATTTCGGAGAAAAATTCACCATGAAGAATGGCATCTTCTAGGAAAGAAAGGGAGATATTACTCCCTTCAAGGCTTAGATGGTGCCTTTTGGAAAACTAATAGGAATATTGTCATTTCAAAAAAGAACCCTTAAAACACTAATGTTTCTAAGTTACGTATTGAGGCTAGCAGTGCCAAGTCTTAAAGTATTGCAGATTAAATTACGCTGCCACTGTCACCTACCTTTTTGTGTTTTGCAGGATGTTTTCTGGGGTTCTGCTGTTATCTGGTCTAGAAGACTAATGGCATGGTGATCCAAATGACAGAAAACCCCCTTATCTTGGAAACTCCAGGTCCCAAGCATTGTATTTAGTGGAATAAATAAAAACACAAACAAACCATTTTGAGGTTTACCAATATTAAGTTTATTTTTATTGATTTGAAACAACAGATACTACAAGACATGCAGGTGTTTGTACATAAATGTATATATACACAGATTAAAGGGGAAACATGAAGTCAGAGTGTTTATATGTAAAGCCGGTTGCCATGGATCACCTAGGTTAGAGAGTGACAGGAAAATTGAGGGATTTTAGGGGGTCATATGTAGTGAGAAGCAGAGAGGGCAAAAGAGTTAACAAGCTGGCATGTATATTATTTTATCATATAGCATATATATAGTAAATAATTAACAATACTTAAAGGGCATCTATCACATAAAAATGGTCCCTCCCACCAGAGGTGCAAGCTAACAGAGCTAGTGAGTGAGTACTCTCTGTGCCTCAGCATGGCCGGCCGCACTGGGAGCTCACTTTCAGTACAGGGGGCAGAGCAGTGGTGGGAACAATTTGTATGTGATGAGTGAGAGAATGTAATTATAAGTCTTCATTTTACTAATCATATGATTATCTCACATTCATAGGGGACCAGAAAAAGATTCCAGCAACCAATCTTAAATAAGTCTACGCACAAGGAAGTGAAGTGTCCTGTATATACATAATCATACATTTATCTCACATTTGCAGGTGTAGCTGGGTGACCAGGGAACAGCTCCAGCAAGCAACAGAGAAGTATATTCCCCATGTTACAGAAATATTTTATTTTTTATCTTAGTTCTGGTTTCATTTCAACTCCAAGGCCTGACTGTTGTCTACGAAACAGTAACTGTACAAGTGTTTATATACATATCTGATTACCTACACTCTCTCAAATAAATCCATTTTCTATTTACATTGTTATGCCTGTATCTGGTGTTTATGAATCTGTATTATTATGGGTTTGGTTGATTCAATTGATGTGTTTTTAATACCAGGAGCATTTGTGGAAGTTAAAAATCATTGAGGAAAGGCCGCGTTGGTCCTGAAATGTTCGATCATTTGTAAAGCACCTTGGAATAAAGTTGGGATCACCCATTTGCTGCAATAATACAGGTACTGGTTTTCTGATTTGTTCTTGGAAGCTAACAATTCAACCTGATTGATTATATATTGTTAATATACAATATCTGATGTTTTAGTTTGTGATATCACTCGAGGGGGCTTGTGATTGGTCTAAGCTAGGGATGGGCGACACGCGCGTCAGAGAAAGCACGCCCACGTCAAAGGAAGCGACATGCAGTGAATTTTATGGTCGTACAGCGAATTATTTTGCCCATCCCTAGTCATAGATTTTAAAAGTTGACCAAACACAGGCAACTAGCTATACCTGAGCATTTGCTAAGATTCATTTTAGCTCAAAAGTTAGAAATGAAAAACTGATCAGAAAGATGAGTTAAAAGTAAAGTCTTTTGACTTGTGATATCACCAGAGGGATGCCACTAATGGGCTGTGATGGGCAAAAAATGACAGTCACAGTCCACTAGCTATGCCCACCCCTCTCCCTTCCCTCTAGTGATATCACAGATCATGGCAATGAAACACTGGGAATTAACCTAGAGTGATGAATTACTATTTGTAGCCATTGCCACATGTTTAAGATGTTTAAGGACCCTTTATATTGCTTGGAAATAAGTATTTTGGCTAAATTAAGAAGAAAGGGGTAGGCATTTGGGATCTCTTCAGGCCAGTAATACTGTGTTTTTATTTTTACGTACTATTTTTTAGTGTGTAAATTGTTTAGGTTTAAAAATATTATAGAACTGCTATCACGTTATTATGGGCCTACCTGAGCATTTGCTAAGATTCATTTTAGCTCAAAAGTTAGAAATTACAAACTGATCAGAAAAATTAGTTAAAAGTAAAGTCTTTTGACTTGTGATATCACCAGAGGGATGCCACTAGTGGGCTGTGATGGGCAAAAAATGACAGTCACAGTCCACTAGCTATGCCCACCCCTTTCCCTTCCCTCTAGTGATATCACAGATCATGGCAATGAAACACTGGGAATCAACCTAGAGTGATGAATTACTATTTGTATCCATTGCCACATGTTTAATGTTCTCATAGGGAATTATCAGGCAGGTTTTTCTTATGTTTGATTTATTCTAATTTTCTGGACCAATGGTAGGGTGAGGGGCATCGTTACTTTCTTTCTAAATGTTATGGAAATGTATTTCTAAAAAAATTTGAAAGGACCCTTTATATTGGTTAGAAATAAGGATTTTGGCTGAATTAAAAAGAAGGGGGTAGGCATTTGGGATCTCTACAGGCCAGTAATACTGTGTTTTTATTTTTACGTACTATTTTTTAGTGTGTAAATTGTTTAGGTTTAAAAATATTATAGAACTGCTATCACATTATTATGGGCCTACCTGATTATTTGCTAAGATTCATTTTAGCTAAAAAGTTAGAAATGAAAAACTGATCAGAAAAATGAGTTAAAAGTAAAGTCTTTTGACTTGTGATATCACCAGAGGGATGCCACTAATGGGCTGTGATGGGCAAAAAATGACAGTCACAGTCCACTAGCTATGCCCACCCCTCTCCCTTCCCTCTAGTGATATCACAGATCATGGCAATGAAACACTGGGAATCAACCTAGAGTGATGAATTACTATTTGTATCCATTGCCACATGTTTAAGATGTTTAAGGACCCTTTATATTGCTTGGAAATAAGGATTTTGGCTAAATTAAGAAGAAAAGGGTAGGCATTTGGGATCTCTTCAGGCCAGTAATACTGTGTTTTTATTTTTACGTACTATTTTTTAGTGTGTAAATTGTTTAGGTTTAAAAATATTATAGAACTGCTATCACGTTATTATGGGCCTACCTGAGCATTTGCTAAGATTCATTTTAGCTCAAAAGTTAGAAATTACAAACTGATCAGAAAAATTAGTTAAAAGTAAAGTCTTTTGACTTGTGATATCACCAGAGGGATGCCACTAGTGGGCTGTGATGGGTAAAAAATAACAGTCACAGTCCACTAGCTATGCCCACCCCTCTCCCTTCCCTCTAGTGATATCACAGATCATGGCAATGAAACACTGGGAATCAACCTAGAGTGATGAATTACTATTTGTATCCATTGCCACATGTTTAATGTTCTCATAGGGAATTATCAGGCAGGTTGTTCTTATGTTTGATTTATTCTAATATTCTGGACCAATGGTAGGGTGAGGGGCATCCTTACTTTCTTTCTAAATGTTATGGAAATGTATTTCTAATACATTTGAAAGGACCCTTTATATTGGTTAGAAATAAGGATTTTGGCTGAATTAAAAAGAAGGGGGTAGGCATTTGGGATCTCTACAGGCCAGTAATACTGTGTTTTTATTTTTATGTACTATTTTTTAGTGTGTAAATTGTTTAGGTTTAAAAATATTATAGAACTGCTATCACGTTATTATGGGCCTACCTGAGCATTTGCTAAGATTCATTTTAGCTCAAAAGTTAGAAATTACAAACTGATCAGAAAAATTAGTTAAAAGTAAAGTCTTTTGACTTGTGATATCACCAGAGGGATGCCACTAGTGGGCTGTGATGGGCAAAAAATGACAGTCACAGTCCACTAGCTATGCCCACCCCTCTCCCTTCCCTCTAGTGATATCACAGATCATGGCAATGAAACACTGGGAATCAACCTAGAGTGATGAATTACTATTTGTATCCATTGCCACATGTTTAATGTTCTCATAGGGAATTATCAGGCAGGTTTTTCTTATGTTTGATTTATTCTAATTTTCTGGACCAATGGTAGGGTGAGGGGCATCGTTACTTTCTTTCTAAATGTTATGGAAATGTATTTCTAAAAAAATTTGAAAGGACCCTTTATATAGGTTGGAAATAAGGATTTTGGCTGATTTAAAAAGAAGGGGGTAGGCATTTGGGATCTCTTCAGGCCAGTAATACTGTGTTTTTTATTTTTACGTAATTTTTTTTAGTGTGTAAATTGTTTAGGTTTAAAAATATTCTAGAACTGCTATCACGTTATTATGGGCCTACCTGAGCATTTGCTAAGATTCATTTTAGCTAAAAAGTTAGAAATGACAAACTGATCAGAAAAAGGAGTTAAAAGTAAAGTCTTTTGACTTGTGATATCACCAGAGGGATGCCACTAGTGGGCTGTGATGGGCAAAAAATGACAGTCACTGTCCACTAGCTATGCCCACCCCTCTCCCTTCCCTCTAGTGATATCACAGATCATGGCAATGAAACACTGGGAATTAACCTAGAGTGATGAATTACTATTTGTAGCCATTGCCACATGTTTAAGATGTTTAAGGACCCTTTATATTGCTTGGAAATAAGGATTTTGGCTAAATTAAAAAGAAGGGGGTAGGCATTTGGGATCTCTTCAGGCCAGCAATACTGTGTTCTTATTTTTACGTACTATTTTTTAGTGTGTAAATTGTTTAGGTTTAAAAATATTATAGAACTGCTATCACATTATTATGGGCCTACCTGAGCATTTGCTAAGATTCATTTTAGCTCAAAAGTTAGAAATTACAAACTGATCAGAAAAATTAGTTAAAAGTAAAGTCTTTTGACTTGTGATATCACCAGAGGGATGCCACTAGTGGGCTGTGATGGGCAAAAAATGACAGTCACTGTCCACTAGCTATGCCCACCCCTCTCCCTTCCCTCTAGTGATATCACAGATCATGGCAATGAAACACTTGAAATCAACCTAGAGTGATGAATTACAATTTGTATCCATTGCCACATGTTTAATGTTCTCATAGGGAATTATCAGGCAGGACCAATGGGAGCGTGAGGGGCATCGTTACTTTCTTTCTAAATGTTATGGAAATGTATTTCTAATACATTTGAAAGGACCCTATATTGGTTAGAAATAAGGATTTTGGCTAAATTAAGAAAAAGGGGGTAGGCATTTGGGATCTCTTCAGGCCAGTAAGAGAAGTAAAAAGAAAAAAAAAATCTTTCCAAAAATATCCTGATGTGTTTCCTGCTGTGTGCACTTGTTCATAGAAACATTAGACTTTTTTGTGGACATTTTGATAATAAATTTGTCTTCACTTACTAGCCTGAGAGGGTCCTTGTGAAAGCCTAACCCTGTTTTTATATATTTTGCCTTGCGGAAGGTTTGGCGTATCAGCACCAACACTGGGCGCATTATATTGTGAGCCTTATACAACTTCTATTTTTGTGCTTGGTTACTTTAAACAAACATATTAAATACCTTATAATACCTATCTAATGTTAGGAAAATAAATTAAAACATATTATTATGTTTTTTATTGAATTGTTGCAATTAAATGCAACCCTTAAATAATATAATATGCATTTACCATTTGAATGTCACTATTTATGTTTCTGGTTGGTAAAGTTAATAAGCTTCCTACTATTATCAAGGGCTTGTTTTGCTGGTATAAATACTATTTTAGCATCCTTAACATATTGGCAACAGAGTAGTTCTAATATTGTTCGATGTAGGTTGAGGTGTCAACAGAGGGGAACCATAATGGCCTGTGACTGGCCAAAGATTAGGCAGTCACAGGCCACCAACTATGCCCGCCCCCAACCCTCCCCTCTGATAACAGCACTAACCTGGTTTTTAAAGTTAATTAGCTTATTATAATAAACCTATTATTATCAGGGGCTTTTTTTGCTTTTATAAAAAACTATTTTATCATCCTTAAGCTGTTATTAATAAGGTTATTCTAATAGTGTTGGTGTAGATTGAGGTGACAACAGAGGGTACCGTGGTGGCTTGTGACTGTCTAAAGATTGAAGATAAACTAGTCACAGGCCACCAGCTAGGCCCACCCCCAACCCTCCTCTCTGTTGACAGCACAGGCTATAAAAAACTGGGGAAGGAAAAGAGAGGAAAGGGAAAGAAAGGTAAAACAGTAACTGGTTAGCATTAACACGGGAAGGAGGGAAAGTTTTTTTTTTTTGTTTTTTTTTTTTCAAACTTAGAACAAAAACAACAAATAACCACCAGTAAGTACTTAGATGACAATATTCCAGATGATATATGTCTGGGCATAGGATCTTGTAGACATTGTACTTTTCCTGCATCTGTGCCATTGTGGTGGAAGTATATTTGTGGCATCAGATTTATGATGGAATTTAGCTCTGTGGCTACTAACAATATATAAATCTTAATTAAGAAAGTATGTCAAAGGCATATAAGTACTTTCTCTGGTGGTGATACTTACCTATCCCACAGTGCTACAAACCTGCACTTATTAGGTCAGTTGGTATTGAGAACCTTACTGTGAAAGAGAAAGGAGGCAAGGTGTTTTAGGTTTGATAAGGTAGAGCAGAACACGTATATAAAGTTATTGCCTGCAATGAGCTGACGGGTTGGTCAGGGTGGCCAGAATTAGGTTCATTTCCACTTATTAATTCTTTTGCCAGGGAGTATAGAATTTATGGCTCTGGCACACAAGTAATAGTCTGCTAGTATTGTCGATTCAAAGTTTGACTCATGGTGTTTGACTAATCTTGGCTGGCAACCAAAGTAGGAAGGCGAAGTAACAAGTTATAAAAGTCAGTGATAGAAAATGGCAATAAACAGCATGTGCTTGTGTTGGTTGTTTAAGGAATGATACACTTACCTCATATCAAAGGATGGAGAAGTGGAGGAGTAAGCCAGGTGTTAGCGGATAGTATGGTGGAATGGCTGCACAGCTTTTGGATGACCATTGATGGGAATCAATCTGTAAAAAATATTCTGGTAAAGAATTGCTGCTAATACAGAGTTTTAGGGGTACATTTATGATTGCTCAAGTCTTCCGCCAAACTTTTTGTTATTTAAGAAAGCCTGCTTGGGGAATAAAGGTATTATTTCCTTGATTTAAGGAATTCACACAGGTTTCCTTAATAATTGCTCAAGCTGAAAGGTCCCTTTGTGCTATGAAAATGTACATAGGCAAGTTTGTCACAAGGTTTTTGCCGGTAACTGCCTTTGGTATATAAATACTATATATTAATAAGAAATTAAGAATGAAGAATGCAAGGCATAAAGAATGATTCACTTCCAGAATTCCTTTTACCCACTCATAGTACAATAAGTGAGGGACTTCCTCTGTTGCAGAGCCTCACTAAAGGTCAGAAAGAACACCCCAATTGTGTTAGATCTTTGGTAAAATTAAAAATTTCAAAAACTTGGTCTGTAACCCGGGGTTGGGAGGCTGGGTCATTTGTATGAAAGTGTGCCAGAAAATAAGGGTTTGGGCATTCTATAAATTTTTGCTTGTGCTCTTCCACTTTCTACCATTATTGACCACCCAGTGCCACCCTCCCTCCTCTCCTGTGTTGCTACCACCAAACACCAGAAAATTTACAAACAGCACAGACTACTCATCAGAAAATGCAGGGGCACAGTCAATAGAGCGCAAAAGAACTGTGTTTAGCACAGGGATATTTTCTGAAATAATTTTTTAAAATTTCTAAACTCAATTATTCATTCTAGAAATAATATGTTAGCCTACCTCAAACCTCTACCTTGCTGGTGGGACAAAGATGAATTATTTGTCCTTCCAAGTTGGATCTGTGTAGGTGATGTCCTTGATCATGCAAGTCCCACTGATGTTGTTTACTGGGAAGGGGATGTTGCTGAGACCATCAGTTGGTTTCTATAAGAAAGAATGAAACAACACCAATAATTATTCACTTCAGCTAAGGTGATAGGAAACATACATACTAATACCACCATGGTACTATGTTAGTTCTGGGGGAATGCTCAGTGCCATTGCTAGATTCAGTTTTGCACTTACAATTCTTGGTTTTAGAGGGGGTTCCAGTCTTAGTTTTTTAACATTCCTCCAATTAACCGAAGATAAAAAAGGGTGGTCCTGGACATTGGCGCACACTCCAAGGCGTTGTTTGACGTCCTTCTTCAAAAGCTAAAACAAAAAATAAATAATAATTGTTTTTAAAAATTGCAGTTATTTTGCTTTATACCATTTAGTAAAATATTTACACAAGAAAAAAACAAAAACATTTATAGCTAAAGGCTTTGTGGCTTTTTTTTGTCTAGTTTTTTCAAGGCCTCTTTGTCCAGATTAATACCTGACAAATGGGGCAACCCTACACATAGCTGTGCAATCATAATAGACTATTTAACATATAAACTGTAGGTAATCAGGATATTTGAAGCCCAAATAAAGCCATAAGGGAAATGGACATTTGGATACTGAGGACACGGGACTCCCTATGATTTAAGCAACAGGATTACTGTAATGGCAGCAGCCATGTGTGGACTAGGATTCAAAATATGTCCTTGCATTTATTTAAGTACACTGAGGCCCAAGCAGCCCCAGTTCAGTTAGAATCTCAATGCCTTTTTACCAACCTGTTTTATGAAGTCGCACAATTCTGGCCTAACCCGTTCAGGATAATATGGCTCCCTGTTCATGATGGTCTCTAGTTGTTTTTTAGAGGTTCCATCTGGCGAAAAGGGCAGCTTGCCGGTGGCCATTTCATAAACAACGACACCGAATGACCACCAGTCTGCCGATGCGTTGTATGCAGTGTTCGCCAAAACCTTAAAAGGAAAGATAATTTATCAAATAGCAAAAACATTCTTCAATAATTCTTTATATTATTCCTGCCTCATCTGTAACTGCTCAAATAACAGATTTCTAAAATTACCACCCAGTTTAAGCAAACAATATTAATGCTTTAATAAAACAGGTATAAAATTGTAGATTGGGAATGCCTGGGCCTTAAGCAAACTATACGAGCACTTTGGGTCAGATTTAATAGAGGCTGAGTTGTTATTGTCTACTCACTACAGAAAAAAAAAAAAAATATATATATATATATATATGTATATATATATATAAATATATATTTTTTTTTAAGTAAGCAGTTTTGGGTGTTTAGTGTATAGATTGAGCTGCAGAGAGGTGGATGAGTGAGCAGTTTGGGTGGCAAGGCAGGGGGCTGAGCCAAGTATTATTTGCCTTTGGTACCGATACTATTTATCAAATCAACAAACCAAATGCCAATATAGTAAAATGCATACTGTAGCTATGGGAATAATAAGAACATAAATGAAGAGGAGTAATTATATTCTAATAAAACACAGTGCCATGATATACCAGTATCCCTGTAAACAAAGTTTCATACCTCAGGGGCCATATATCCTGATGCTCCACTAATACCATTGTAGGCCTTTGAGCCTTTGAACTCATGGACACAGGCTAGGCCAAAATCGGCGATCTTCACGTGGCCCTCTTTATTCAGCAAGATGTTTTCTGGTTCAAGGTCCCTATAAGCCATATATTAGTTAATATTCCGTTACCTTAACTATAATAAGTCAGAGAAAGTGACTGGGAATGATAGGAGAAATCACAGGGGAACAGGGGTTCTACCCACAAATCTGGGCCTGGTCATTCTGCACTCTTAGTATCTAACTACTTTTATTGCTTTGAATTTAGGGATATTAAATATTTTGGTGTGGCTATTGCTCCCCCAGATAAGGCACAAGGTTCAGGGTTAGGGCAGTGGCACACATGGAGATTAGTTGCCCACGATAAATCTTTGTTACTGCGGGCGACTAATCTCCTTGACATGCCATCCCACCGGCAAGAATGTAAAGCGCCGGTGGGATGGCAAATGCATTGCTTTGTTTTCCCAAAGTCACCCGAAGTTGTCTCTCAAGGAAACTTCAGATGACTTTGGGAAAAGTCCCAGGGATGGGAAATAGGCCCAGAAACAGATAAAAAAAAAGAGAGAGGAAATGTTCTTACCGATGAACAACCCCATACTCTTGCAGGAACTGTAATCCAACTACTATTTCTGCTGAATAAAACCTTTAAAAGGAAATGAAATAAAAATTATAAGACACTTATGCTGTTTCTTTTGGTAAATTAGGGGGAACCTGGAGCTCCCACCACCTCCAAAGGTTGTCTCAAGGAACTTGTTACTTACCGCACTTCATGGCTTCTGAAGTATCCCTTTTGCTTGATAAGCTGGTGCAGCGTTCCGCCTCTGGCATACTCCATCACATATAATACGAGTGACTTGTTATAAAACAAAAGGTAAAGTATAGAATTAGGTCAGAACAGAGGAACAGAATTTATAAAATTTGTTTTATAATTACCACAAAAATATAACTGCAGGTTAGGCAAAACCAGTAGCATAACTTGCATCTATGGGTCCCCTGCAATAGAAATTTGCATCCCCCCTGTGTTTGCTCTTGCTCTATTGCTGCCCACTCCCCCCCATCCTCTCTACATGTGCTCTGTGCCAACAAAACTGGCAGGAAAGAAAATATAAAATGTATAGTGTCCATCTACTCAGTAACTGTGAATATAATATGTGAAATACTTTTATTAGCAATGTAAGCATTCTTGGGAAGAGGAAAATAAGCCCTCAGTAAACTCACTGCCCTGTACCTCAGTTTGGAAGGTTGCATATGCCCGTATAAGAAACGGACACAGCCTTCCTAACCGCAGTATCGCAGCCTCCGTCTTGATTTCTTTGTGGCTCATCTCCTTTTCCTTCTCTATAATCTTCAAGGCAACGTGTTGCTTCTTGATGGCATAAGAAGCCAGCATCACCTACAAAAGAAGCAAGAAGGAAATCATTATTACTTGGTCCCTTGTAAGGACATGAGTGAATCTGATATTACTGATGTCTTAAATGGGACAGTTCTTAGAAATGGTGCCTGATAGTATAAATCTTTTCAAAAGTGTATTGATGGAAACAATAAAGGGAAGTAGAGACTGAAATATTCTGTATCCCCCACTTTATCCCATTATTATCGGGGGCATATTTATCAAAGGGTGAAATTAGAGCTCCCTACAGAAAAATTAACTCACTTTCTATCTATTCAATGAATAGGCGGGTTTTTCTGTAGTAAACTCTAATTTGACACTGTGGGAGTTAGCTCTGACTGCGCTGGCTCCTGATTACTCACCTTGCCAAAAGAGCCTTCACCCAGCTTTTTCACCAACTGATAATTATTGATATCGAGGGCCGGCGGTGTTATGGCCTCCACTCGATACCTCTTCTTATCTCTTCTTTCTAGGGAAATTAAAAAATATTTAATTTAAAATTCATTCCATACATATACATTATGGGGTATATTTATCATGCTGTGTAAAAAGTGGAGTAAAACACCATAAATATACCATTTCCCTGAAAACTGGAAGATGCATCACTCTAGGGCCAACACATACTTGAAAAAATCCCACTATAAAGTCCATATTGTGTTGCCAAAAGCTCACAAGGGAGGGGTTCTGAATTTGTGCATTAATGATACTGCAATGTATATTTGTTTACATTAGGGCTGCCCCTCTCCTGCCCGGGACACCTCCAACCGGTATTAAAATGCACCAGTGCAGTTACCAATAGTTATTACCAATTAGTTTTGATCATGTTTGTACCCATCCTGTGCCAGAGTGATAGATAATTAGTAATAGGTTTGCTGTCCTTACCAGTTGAGGTCTTCTCTGGACTTCTGCTTCTTTTTCTCTTCTTATCCATGTTGATATTTATCAAATTGTCTTCTTAGTCTCTTCTTCTTCAATAAAAATCTGTATTCCTGCAAAAAAAAGTCGCTCTGACTCCAAAATCTCCAAATTATTCGCAAAGTCACCAAGGAAAGGCTCCTGGATCTCCTGCTCCTAACTGGCAAAAAGTCAGTTAAATACTGGTCATTGGTACGATCCAGAGAGCTTGGCTGAGAGTTTCCAACTGTCACAATCAGACACTAACAATGGGGAACTAATAGTGATACATGTGGCTAGGATATTAATATAATGCAAACCTTTCCTGGTACTTCTAGAGCAGGATTAAACTGCAGCATACAGTGGGCATTGTCCTGCTGGCATTAAGCAGCAGGGACACTGGTGCTAGAGCCTAGGAAGCCTGCTATGTTAGGGATACTCCTAGGGGAGCAAAATAGGAATATAAATAATTACATACAGGGATGGAAATAACAGTTGATCTTTTAAAAGGAAAATAATATGCAACATATAAACCTATATTGCTGAAAGAGTATACTACTGACTAAAACAGACTAGTATCAGTATCAGTATCAAAAAAAGCAATACAAATTATATATCATTTTATATACCACTAATTGTATTGCTGTTAGAGTCATACATTAGGGTGTGTGTTATATGTGTAAACATTTAATACGTTAACTGAAATGCAAAATATTCTTACAGAAAGCAATTATATGTAAAATAAATAACACCTAGGCTGTTCTGCATAGACTACAAATCCCATGATGTCCAAGTTCTGGTACATTGACCTGAACCCTGAAATAAAATATGGATGAAACAGGTCCAAGGTGCCTCCACATATGATTACAATCCATGGGAATCAATACTACATCTACTATTAATAGTACAATACTACTACAGAGTAGTATATTATAGCATTCCCTTATGTTCCACTATAATGTTCAGCATATAAGAGGGAAACAATTTTCTTTTTCTAATCAGTAGGAAGTCACTGTGATAAATAATGTGGACAAGATTTAGGAATATAAAAATAATAACATCTCCTATAAGCTGCACATACCAAGACATGCAATGTCATTCATTGTAGGCTCTATCAAGGAAGGGAATCTATTACAAATATACAATATCTGTAAGTGTTACAGCATAGTCTTTGAAATAGAAACATGCTGTATTTCAGTATTAGTGTTTCTTTAAAAGGTCCATGAGATTTACAAGGAACTGTGCTGCCCTATCTGATAAACAAGCAATTTTAGCCTTAGGCTAAATGATGCACTTTGAGGCTTTGATTTACTGTGCCGCAGATGATGTATTTCTTGTTCTAACCTAGACTCTGCTGTGATTAGTCATTTATAAGCAGAAGTTGGGTCTTAGATCTTTAAGTAAGCAGGAGGAAAAAGATGTTTGATCAGCTTTACTGGAGTGCAAGACAAAAAAAAGGCTAAAACTAAGAATTAATGATTTTATTCGGCTGCTAGGAAAACACTGACTTACGTCTTACATTTCTTATGGTGCTGATTTGTATAATATGTTAATTATAAAATCAAAATAGTAAACAGCTTTTTGTACTTGTGAAGAGTATTACAAGTGAACAGGCTGAATTGTATTTTTTTATTTATCCTGGTGACTTGTGAAATTTACTGTAACAAAATATATACTGGGCAATTTGCAAGGCTTATTTCTGGGACCTATGCAATTTTGTAACTTGCTGTTAGACGATTGCATGAAAATCTCTTTAGGGTTCAAAAATCCTCCAGAAGCATGACTTGTTTGTAGAGACATATTGAAATTATACATTGGTAAAGGACTTCATTGTACCCTCTACTCTTCTTGGCCAACAGATCAGTTTCAGGATAAAATTCAGGGGTGAATTTGAAAGCAGCAATAAACCCATTGGATATTATCTTTGATGGCTTATCTGCTGGAAATTCCAATGCTTTCCTCCTGCCAAAATAATTTATTAGCTAATGTATGTATATCTTTATTTATAAAGTGCTACTTATGTATGCAGCGCTGTACAGTAGAATACATTAATACAAACAGGGGGGTTAATAAGATAATAATAGATAAATACAAAGTACAACAATAAATACAGATAGATACAAGATAAATACAGCTGCAATAAGTTAAGAGTCGAGGACACAAGAGGAAGGAGGTCCCTGCCCCGTAGAGCTTACAATCTATATGAGCTAATCTATATTAGCTAATGCAATAATTAGCATGGCTCACTGCAAAGATTCTCAGTAAAGTATAGAGAGAGATTGTGCAACAATTGCCATCTATGTAATGAAGAACCTACAATGCAACCCCTACAAATCTGCATATAAATTATGTGCTACTTATGTACTTTGACTTATTGAGCAAGCATGGACTTACTTGTGCCAGTAGGTTTGAGTGTGGGTAGGTAAGAGTTTGGCTTAATACAAATGCTTTCCTTATTTGACTCATGGTCCTGTAGGATAGTGGTGGAAGAAAAATACACCCAAAAATTTACTAGAAAAATAGACCCAACATGTGCCATAAAAATTACCTATTTGCTATCCTAATGAAAGTTATTATCGCATATGAATAATAGAAAGTACAACATCATACACATATAGTGAATCAAAATACTGGAAAAAGCTGAAAAGTCCTCCTAAGATACACGTGGAGCTCCTCATAGGGACCAGAAAGTTCATGAATAATACAAAATTTACTGTAATCATCACAGTTCAAAACTGCTCAGTATAGGAAGGAAGGTTTATACCCCCCTAGTTATAGTACAGCTGGACAAAGCTAGGGAATATGCCCCATAGCCCTCCATTTTGTAGAAACCTACACGGGCCTATGCTTGTATTTTCCATCCACAAAGGACCTGGACTAGCTTAGTCCCTCAGTCAGTGCCACATCATACTCTCCCACACCATTTAGCTTGGATATTTACAGCAAAACCACATTGTATGGAGAGGGTTACCTTTTTTAGCTTCAGTCAGCAGAGTATGCTTAATGTCATTTATTGGTGTTAATGCCCTATTTTTTTTACCATAAGACAATTGTGGTCTTATTCCACAATAACGTCAACAGCCAGAATGAAGAGACTTTGATGAACGTGATATGTGAATGTAGTTTTAAAACTGATATCATCTTGATAATGTCACCAACATCCCCATTAAGTCAACAGAGAATTGATGGTTGGTCAGACATGTCAAAAAATTTCAAGGAAATCCCACATCTGTGTGTGCAGGCTACTGTTATTGGCACTTTCAGCAAGGCTCTGGCATTTTGAAGCTCCATTTTGAGAACTAATCTGAATGTGACAAGTGCCACAAGCCTGTAGGAAACCTTTTCAACAAACACAAGGCAAGTAATACCATAACACATAGAAACTTGCCATTGTCAAATATGCCAGTGCTTACACAAAAAGCCTGTTTTAAATTTGTTAGAATTGGTGATTGTTTGTCAGTTCTAAAGATATATTTCTAGGTTATTGTGTCCCTTGAAAAAATAAAAAGCTATGTTTATTCTGCCTTTTTACACCATCAATACCCACCTGATATTATTTTATCATGATGGACGTTGCTCTTACCAGCCCCTGAAATTGAAAAGAGGTTTTAGAGAAGCGTTTTTATTCACACCTTTAACCTAATGAATATTGTTTACCATTTATTTCCACATTTATCTTTCTAAAAACTGGACAAGGGGCATATTAAATGACAAATAATCAATATTGTTTATATTATATAGATTACATGGCAGTTACGTTGTACATCTCTCACATGTTATATGCATATAAATTGGCATTTTCTTTGTTGAACTTATTTTATTCATGTAATGAATTGTGCTAAATAATTTTACAACCTTTTATAGATGGCAATCAAAAGCCGGTCTATTCTTTCAAGATAGGCTATTAAACAAATGTCATGCCCCTCTTATGCTTAGTTGACCCTTCACAACAATGTTCCCTCTATAAAAATAAAAGCAAGGACATATTTTATGTTAGAGGGCTCTTTATTGACTGAATACCTTAAAGGGAAAGTAACAATAAGATGTAAATAGCTTCAACATAAAAGAACACAGAGAAGCCTTTTAGTTTTTATAAATTAGGTCTCTAAACTAATGCACAAAACAAGAATCTTTTACAAAAAAAAAAATACCAGCATTGTGTTGTTTAGCGACAACAAATTCCATACTGATGAAGTCCCTGGACTCTGGCTATATGTACAATAAGCCTGGGTTTGATTGTCAGCTCTTTTTGACATTGGCCAGTCATTACATTTAGTACCAAAACTGGATAAACTATGATTTAAGGAGTAAAATGTGTATAAAATGTTTTATACTCTGTAACTGAGGGTAGGGTCACCTTCTGGGGTTTATGGGATCATTTACTCTCATTTTTGTTATATTTGTATTGTTTTGTTAACTTTTGTTCCTATACAGACATACAATCCATTATCCGGAATGCATGAGAGCTTAGGTTTTCTGAAGTAATTTTGCCTTAATGTGGAACATCATGCCTTTATGCTATTAAATTAAAGATTAATTATTTAGTATTTAAGGTTAAAAAGGCAAATCAGTCAAAAATGCTGAATGATTTGTATAATAAGGACTTTATGGGAAAAGGTATTGCCATATATCAGAACTTTCTGGATAAAAGGGGGGGTGTAATGTACCCTCTACTGTAATTTCTAGGGCTTTTAAAAGGCACTGAGGAGTTCTGTGACCATAAAAAGCAAAGGGTCATAGGCCAAATGTCTTTATAAAGGTCATGGAAATCGTAGGTGACTTCTGCTGGCCTTTTAAATTTATTAGGGTGTAATTTGTCCTGAATGCATTTCATCGGCCATCCGGTCCACTTTATCAGCCGGAATTCTGCCTAAGTTTAGTAGAATATGCTGGATTTATCTCATTCCTTGCCTAAATTATTCTCATAAAAGAATATCTCTTAGATATGTTATTCCCATGTAATGAGCCAGCTTGTACACATAAAGGAGTGGAATACTCACTTTTAATAAGCGCTATGACCAAAAATATTGCTCTTGACTTGCAGTATATACAGTATATTAATAAAACTCGCTGCTTTTTGTGTCTTGGCTATGAAATTGATTACTGGCTTCTTTTTTCTTATATTCTAGTAAATATAATTCCCAGAGCAACATTAATGAAAAGGAAATCCACAATCACTATGATGAATGTCATTTCTGCATGGCTATTATGGAATGAAAAGTCGCCTTTTAGAGCACGAGCTTGCGGGAAGCAGGAAAAATAAAATCAAATAGTTAAGGTGAACGAGAATCTGTTATGGTTCAAATTGCTCAATATAATTTTCTGCTTAATATGTCCCATTTCTTATTTCTGTGCTAGGCAAGCAGGAGGTGCGGGTGATGTATGCATAATGTACTTTCCACTCTTCTAACCTGCTATATCTTTATTTTCTCTTTTTTTTAGTAGCAGATATTGACATAAAAGAAACCATTCTTGCTCAGCATTAACATAAAGGGAAATGTAAAATATTCTGAAACCGTGGAAAAATATCCCAGAATGGCATTGGCTCAGTTCAGCCTTGAGATGTAGCCAATTCATACGGCTATACAGCTGGCATTGCTTTGCATAAAATCATACACCTGTCTAATGTGTTGATTACTTGGAAAGCACATTCAGACTGTTTATGGAAGAAGCGCTTTGTGTATTTATATATTATTCTCTGTTCCATCTGGAACCCCATAGTGTTCTAACTATGGCATGATATTTTATTATTATTTATATGCTTTCTGTTGCATTTTACAATGAAAAAATGCTGTCAAAACATCACATTGGTTTTCAGTCTGAATATTTGTGGTGTAAAGTAAATAAAGTGAAATACTCCCTTTAAGTAATCTAAACTGTTAACTGTATCTAGTTTGGGTGTCTAATAAAACATTACAAGAACTGAATACTTATCCAGAATATTTATACAAATGTGTCAAACATAAAACATTTATTTGGTGCACAAAGCAATCATAAATTTATCCAAAGGACAGAGGTAACTCAGTGTTCCATGGTCCCCAAGCTCCTCCCTCCTAATGAGTTTTGTGTCATTGGATGCCTCTGATTAAGCACTTTCACACATAATGGGATAAATGGTTTTTAGTTTGCTACGTTTCTTGTTACCTATAGCAACCAATCAGCAGGTAGCATTTAATCAGGCCATACAATTTAGCCATTGACCTCGTCAAACAAGTGGCTCTTTCCCCGATATGCCCACCTTGGGCTAAAAGATATTGGGCCAATCTGATCATTTGGCCCTTGGGCCAATCTTTGTATGACCACCTTTACTTGTCAGCTGTGTGAAAACAAAGATCTAACTGGTTGCTATGGGTTACTAGATGGGGGCGAACTTAAGACTATTTTTATTAAATTAACCCCATAGACTATTCAACTATTTATTAAACCTAAGGGGTCAGTTTAATACCCCTCTGTAATATTTACCAAACATTAAAGGGGCATTTTATTAATCATTTCAATGGTGGATACTAATTGTCTTCATGCATGTGATTTGCATAACGGGGCAAGGACTTGCACAGGAGATGCACAGTCCCAGTCAGTATCACTCCACAGGGAAAAATGGTGGTCAACTGCTAAAATAAGTCAAACGCATCCTGATAAATTGGCACACCTATCAGCGTTGATAAATGTACCAATTTGGTGAAAACTTTTCTGACTGAAAGAGTTTCCTGGCAGTCAGGACAGGAAATCCTTCTGGATTCCTTAGTCCAGTCTGTAATACATCTGCCCCTAACATTTAATATCAGGTGTCTTTCATAAGTGCTATTTAGGGGAAGAAGATTAATTTATTAAAGACAATGTTATATGAAGGTTCATACATGGCATTTATTTCTATCTACATGATTTTGATTGCAGGAATTGGTAGAATTTTAGAACTGCTGAAGGAGAAAAGTAATGAACTTACGTGGAAGCATATTAATTGGATCCTTTGCCAATGTCCTTGTTGTTTAAATTCAAGCTGGTATTATTATTACATATTATTGTGGTTTATTCGTAATGCTCCGGCATTTTCCAGAAAACAAGGCATGACCACAAATCTATTTACGAAACCAAGACAAAGAGAAAATGTTAACAATTAAGTACTATATATATATATATATATATATATATATATATATATATCTCAAACTCAACAGTAGAAAGCACTCACAGCTATAGCATCATTCAAGTCAGTGATTTATTTCAGCATACCATCAATATATATATATATACACACTATAATCTAAATGCTATGTTACTTTTTCTTGAACAAATATGGCAAACAACACCTTTTGTAATGTTAATACATTGCACATAATTGATTAGGATTACCCTTTTGGGTACTCCCATTGACTTCCACATAAACTCGCAAGCTTCTAAATGCTGAAGTTTTATATTCGGGCTTTCAGGGGGTTTTGCACATAATAAATATTGAACTGTAATCGTAGAATCATGTTTTAAAAAAAATAGATTAGTGGTAGTTTTGGTACTTGCAAGATACGCAGAAACAGTCACTATAGCAATAGTGGGAGAAGTTGAGCAGAACCAAAAGAAATAGCTCCTAGCAATGTGCAGTAGGAGGATGAATTGTGGGTAATAGTTTTAAAAGAAAATTGAAAATTTCTATTCCAGAAGACTGTGGAAATCAGCATTGCAACTGTATTGGAATGATACAGTAGGTGATTTAAAGCAAAGGAAACCAGTTCCCACACCTGTACATTTTAAAAATATGGTTATTTTTTTTTTATTATGTATGGAAAGGAAGCTTCAACAGGGATCATGATCTACTGAGTTAAAAAAGATCCTTTGTACTACATCTGAGTTGTTTGTCTGTAGCAGAAGTCCTTCAGCATCCTTCAATCAACCTGCCTGATTCAGATCTGCCCAATTTAAGGCCAGTTATCAGTCGGGGAGGCCCATCAGGGATGCCCATACGCAGGCAGATAAGCTGGCAAAATGGTCCGAAGGACACAAATTGCCAGCTAAAATCTGCCCGTGTATGGCCACCTTTAGTTATGAAGTCTATTAACACCATAAAATTAAAAGGATTCATATACATTACATATATATATATATATATATATATATATATATATATATATATATAAAAAGTTTGACACAATAAAATTTTTCTAATTTTTCACTAAGACCTGTGAGTGCGGCATCTATGTAATTTTTGTATATATATATATATATATATATATATATGTTATTTAAGTCCAATATTTGTTGAAAATAAATCCTTTTGGGCATAAATCCTATTTTTATTATGTATTTATTATATATTATTTATTTATTCTCTGGATATATAGCACCCCTCAGCAACAATTAACCTTTGTTTTTATGAAAATCTTCTCTCTTTAATAGTAAACCAATTGTCTTCTAAATGGCTTTTGGCTACTTGCTATACAAACAAACTGAACCCAAGAGCACCCAATTACAACCTCTATGGCTACAATTGAGCTTATTTCAATGAAAAATGTTGCACCTTCTAAAGCAACAACATTTTTACAAGTGCAGCCATCAATGACATTTGACCTCTGTTTTTATAAAAATCTGCCCCTTTCAGTAGCAAATCAATTGCACTATGAATTGGTTGCCATGTTTTGCAAGTGCTACACTCAAGCTTGTCTTGCAGAATGTTGTGGCTTCTAGAACACAGACATTTTAAAAGCGCAAATAGGTTTTTGCTAAATGTGTAGGAGATTTTCGAAAACTGGGGAGAGCAGTGAGTTGTGTAAAAAAACCCACCTTGTCATGCTTTTACACTGATACCATTCATAAAGCTTGATGGTTAAATATGATAACTCATTGAAAAAATAGTGCCCAAAATAGCAGGATATATTTTCAAAAATGTAGTATCACTTTTAGATTTTGCCCTGATTATTGCAAGAAATTGCACAAACCATAGATATGTGCACTATCTTTATTGATTGAACTAATGTAGAAAAGGGAGTATCCAGCATTTTTAACCTCATTGGCAGTTACCTATAATGGTGTGGTGGTTAACTAATAAAATAGTGGAATGTGCAAACTAATTTATCTAGTTGGAGACATTATTGGGGGATATCTCTCCCTATTATGTCACTTACAGAAGTATGTTGCATCCTGAATCTGGCTAAAAGCCCATTGTACTCCAACATTGTCTCAGTGAATTGTGCTTAGTATGGAGCAATATTTATGCTGGTACTTGTATGGCGTTTCTCTGATCAGACAGGTAGTATAGTTCCTACAAGTGCTCTGTGCCTATAATATTCCATATAATAGGCCCCACAAAGATGGCCACTCACCCAAAAACTTTGTTTGCTTGGCTAAACCCTCTTAGGGCTGTGGCACACAGGGAGATTAGTCATCCACAACAAATCTCCATTGTCGCGGGTGACTAATCTCCCCGATATGACATCCCACTGGCGAGAATGTAAATAGTCGGTGGGATGGCATATGCGGCGCCGGCGATTTACCGAAATTGCAGGAGTTGCCTCGAGAGGCAACTTCAACGATTGCTCCACCGCGTATGCCATCCCACCGACGATTTATATTCTTGCCGAAGAGATGTCATATTGGAGAGATTAGTCGCTTGCGACAAGGGAGATTTGTCGCGGGCGACTAGTCTTCCTGATATGACATCCCACCGGCGAGAATGTAAATCGTCGTTGGGATGGCATACGCAGAGCAGCAATCACTGAACTTCGGCAAATTGCTGGTGCCGCGTATGCCAGCCCACCGGCGATTTACATTCTCGCCGATGGGATGTCATATCAGGGAGATTAGTCGTCTGCAACAAATCTCCCTTGTCGCGGGCGACTAATCTCCCCGAAATACCATCCCACCGGCGAATATGTAAATTACCGGTGGGATGGCATACACCTTGAGAGGAAACTTCCGCGATTTCGGGGAAATTGCGGCGCCACATATGCCATCCCACCGGTGCTAGAATATGTCGGCTAAAGTAAATAACCACATTAGTGGTGAGATAAAACACAATTATGCACTTCAAAGAGTGCATACATTAAGAACACAATATAAGATATAAGTGATATATAAAATATATGTATCATGCAAAGGAAAAATCCACTATGCAACATAAAGCTTACCTGAGGGGTTGCTCACTCAGACTACTATATGTCTCTAGAAAACATACAGAACTAGAATAAAAACACACAACAATAAACCAATTCACACAAAAGTAAAAAGTATGAGAAATTACTAGCCACATGCAAATATTGGGCCAGATTCAGTAGGATGACAAATGCTTACCTTCTAATTCAATTCCAGATTGCCCCATAGAGCCAGATGCAATTTAATGAGAAAGATATCTCTCTATGTTTATCACATGGAAACTCCATTTAAGTCTATGGGAAAAAAAACTGCAATGGAAATAAAACACATCTCACCATTAACATTTCATGTAATAAACTATAAACTAATGTTTTCTCATTTGTTTGAATCTGGTCCTATATGTATCAACCATCATATGACTCTTCTGCGTAGCCAGGCCTAGGCAGGAAAGCATTTAATACATACAGGTATATTTGCTGAAAATTGAAGCCACGCCATTTAGCCAGTGTCTATATTTCATGGAGAAGCAGGAAATACAATTTACAAAATAAAATTGTCTAACCTCTATTTCAGCTCAATAGCTGCCTTCCCGGACTAGTACCAGTAGAACATGGGTTACACTGTACTCTCTTACCCAGAATGGGGCTTCGCTAAGTGGAAGAGGAAGGTGAGGGTGTTGGGGAACTACACCTCTCTTGCTGCTATGCAGAAAAATGAAAACAGGGCGCCAGAGGTTCTTGCAAATAACAAAATAATAAGTGTTTATTGAACATCCACAGGGTTACTCACAATTCAGCCTCTCAGGGGCCAGTGGTACAGGCAACACCACATACAGAGTGTAATACAGACTGACACTCCCCTGCAGGCAGACTTGGTAGGAATCTCACTTCACCTCTGCGACACCCTGTAGTGGATCCCTCAGGGAATTTTCTATCTTGATTCCCTATTCACTTGGATCCCTACACTACAGGCAATGTGGCCTGGGAGAGATACCTCCAAAACTGCAAGTCCTATGCAGGAGCTCAGTGCTGCTCATTCTAGCTCAACCCTTAACTGCCTTAAACCCCTAGAGTGTACTATAAAGGGATCTACACCTGCCACTATCTAATGCCTCATTCACAGGGCCCTGTTCCTCAAATTCACTAGGCCTGGGCCCATGCCCTGGGCTCACAGCAGCCATACACCCTGTTCCTCAGGTGGAAGCAAACAGGAAGGTGCCACTCCTTTCCCAGCACTATACCAAAGTGAGGCAGGAAGTGGTCGCCATCCCTGCTAACCAATAGCACACATATGTTGAACTCATTCCTTAAGTGCTATTTTAATTTGGCAATAAAGGATTAATGCCAGTCTCAGACTGAGGGGACCAGGGCACACTAGGGCTGCCACCCCAGGGGCCCCCACACCCCTCCAGCAGCCCCCCGCTGCATGCCAACCCCCTCCACCCAGCACACATACAAAATAGTTACTTTCAGGTGCCCTGGGAAAGGGAGAACAACAGACTGGGGCGACCAGGGCCCATTGGGGCTGCCACCCCAGGGGTCCCCACACTCCCAAAGGTGCCCACTTTGTGGCCCTGCCAACGCCGGATTTGTCATTCGAGCGCCCCAAGGCCACCCCTCCCCCCCGCTTCAGCGAGCGCAAGTGCCCATGCGCATACATTTAATCTCCCATACGGAGCAGTGGGGAGAGGTCCCCATTGGAAACAAAATTTTAAAATGTAGTTGCGGCGAGGCGGGCCTGGCCCCTGCACCACTCCAGCAGCCCCCGCTGCACGCCAACCCCCTCCACCCAGCACACGTACAATATAGTTACTTTCCGGTGCGCTGGGAGAGGGAGAACAGCAGCCGGCTGGAGCTCCAGGGATCGTGTCTGGGCCATCGGGGCCCACCGGGTGCCCTGCCAGCCCAGTCCGATACTGGTTAATTCTCAGACAAAAAGATCACCAGTAGTCAGTAAAGTACGAAATATCTGCCACTCTTGTGCCTTCTAGTTAATTCACATTTCAGCCCCTGAGTTATATAGAGATCCAGTTTTGGTTTCAGATATTTGCCTTCCGTTGCAGGCTTTACAACTCACTGAGTTCCGTGTAACATTTTACGTGTTAAACAGGCAGGCATATAACTCATATTGTTGTCTATGTTAAATCTGCATTTCAGCAGCTGATGCACTTCCTATAATGAAGTCTTTTCCATCCTATGATAGGAAGCCATTACGTGCAGAGAAGCATGAATAAGTAAAATATTTTGTTATCCCGCTAGTCACATCATCTGAAATCTTTAAAAGCCAGAAGGAAACGGTTACAATCTCGGCTTGTTGTGTCATAAAAGAATAGAAAATCAGATAAAAATTTAATGAAGAAGGCTGCAAAACTGGTATAGCAAAATAATACAGTGATCCTTGTTATGCAGGCCTTAAGGTAGAATTATATTCCACTGAATACAAAACTTTTTTTTAAAATTTATTCTTAGCACCTACAGAAGTTCCTAGTAGGGTAGAACCACCAACAATGTATAATGTTTAATTACCACCATATGCTTCCCTTAGGCATTCTGTGTGACTGTATTAGTAACTTTTTTGTATTAGTAAAGCGTTATTTTCCATTTTTAGAAGAAACTGGCAGAATCACTTTAAAAGCATGTTCTAATCTGTTTATAAAAAAGTTATTCTACCTTCTAGTCCTTCTGGCCCACTGACTACGCTCATCTTATAATTTGAAAACTAGGCATGGAAGTAGTGTAAGACCTGGTTTTGTATGTATTTATAGTTGGTCCTTTACTAACAGGGCAAAATTTAATTGGTGGCCCCCACTGTCCCAGGAAATTTGTAACAGAATAACTATCAAGCACGTTAAGTTTAATTTAGTAAGACAGACAATGAAGAAATGGTCTCTGATTACTGAAGTAGCCATGATGGGCAAGTGTGCCACCCTGGAGTTAAATGACAAAATGGTGATGCAACAGGTAAAAAGGCAAAGAATTTAAAATCATTAAAATTAATATCAATTAAATTAAAATAACCATACTGTAGAGTTCTTTGAGTTGATGAAAATGAGGAGTCTGCCATCTCTGCAGGAAGCTTCTGCCAACAGTTATACCAGATGACTTGGGTCCCCTAACCTGGTGGGCCCTGGGCCCAAAGGTAAAGAGCAGTAAGAAAGATAGGTTTAAGAATGGAAGTTGGATTTGGGTGATGTGAGAAGGTTGTGGCTTTGAGAGAAATAGAGAAGAATATAAACAGACATATAGAGACACAAAAAAGAAGTAGTGAGGTTCAGAACAGTGAGAGAAAGAGACAGACAGTGCTGAGTGAATGTTTTGACATGCATGGATTTGAGGTGAAATTTTGCATTTTGACACTGGCAAATACTTTCATGAACCACGGCAGATTTTTGCCATGAAAAACACTATTAATCCCAATGTAACAGTTTTGTGAATTTAATAAAAAATCAAAATGGGACAGATTGCTCATTTGGGAATACTGTGAATGAAAATCAAGGGCGGCAGTGGTATTAACATAGTTAGGTAAGGAAAGAAAGACATTCGACAATTAAATTCAGACAAGTTTATTGATCATAAAATCTGGGGGTAGGGCCTGGTTTGGGTGGGAAGAGGACTCTGTTCCATTTTTCTTCAGTTTGAGATGGCATTGATTAATCAAGGAGGAGATACTAGCATGCAGGCTGGGTCAAATCAATGGTTAATAAAAAAAAAATATATATATATATATTTTGTACAAGTGACGGCACTCACAGGAATTTTGCACACAAGTTCAAAAATAGAGAAAAATCCAACGTTTCAGTCCCATACTGGGACTTTCATCAGGGATACCACCTCCAGTGTACAAACAAATGCTTATAACCCTAAAGTGGTGCCAAAAAGTGGTTGCTAAGCAACCATACACACACAAAAAAGTTGTTCATACAAAACAAATGAACCAGAATAAAAAATAAAGAATGGAGAGAAAATAGTAAAAAGGTAGTAAAGAGTGTTAATATGACAGAGACATATTAGGGGCATCGAGCTCCAAACCCCGAATAATGTTTGCCCTGTTACGAGACCAGCAGGAAATATTTCACCCAAATAAAGCTCAATAGAACAGTACCTATAGCAGAGATTCGCTGGTCTGTAGAGGTGAGCGGGCATATAGAAGCCCAGCCGTGTCAGCTATCCCCCAATGCATAGTTCACAGGATATACCAAGCGTACCCACTTTCAGGCATATGGAATCTGCAAGCTGTGCTGCTCATATTGCTAGGTCCCATTCTAATAGGTGCCACCAGTTACCATCCGTACCAAGTACCCTGTCATCAATGGGGATTTGGTGGGGATGGAGCACTAGCACCACATCTAGTCTGTGTCAAAAAACAGAAGTTTGTGAGGATATGGGGAAGGGAAGGAAACAGAAAAGTTACAGGAATTGCAAGATCACAGCTTGTATAGCAGTTCTATGATGTAAGCATTCTGATTCCAGAATTTTTGTGAAAGATCAAGAAGAAGAGGTAGATAAAGGTGATGAAAGATGGATTGGATCATTGAAGATAGTTTTGCCTTTGTTTATCAAGGTCATGGCTATCCTAAATGGATACCTTTTTAATCTCCGCTACTTTAGAAAAAAGACCAAACCAGAGAATAAGAGAAGGCCAACACTAAGAAAGTTCATCATATGACAGCTAACACAACTAGGGTTGTCAGTACAGAGTACAGTAGCTAGTCTTTAAAAATGGAATTGTCTTCCAAGCAAGAACTAAGTCTTTAGTCCCTTTAGTTACCATGGCAAATGTTATTCAGTTGTAGCTCCTTGCTACACAACATTGCCTTGTCTATCAGACAAAGGCTCCCAAACTGCAAAGTTGTAACCAGTGCATTGGGTGGGAAGGCCGCCTTAAGGTAATTTCATGCAAATGTTTGTGTTCTATGCAGGGGCGGGCCAAGCCGACCGGGCACCCTAGGCAACCCGGTCGGCCAACTCCGCCCACCTCCCCACCCCCTCCAAAGCACAGGAGGAGGTGCAGGGGGGGCGGTGCCATTAGATCGGTCATTGCAGAGGGAGCGCAGCAAGGGTCGGGTCTGGGCTGCCGGGGCCCACCGGGATTTTTCCTGGTGTCCCGGCGGCCCAGTCCGACCCTGAGTAGGAGTAACAGTAAAATGATAAAAAAAACAGAGCATACCTGGAAATCACTAAGGTATTGATGTTGGACTGGCCCACCAGGATACCAGGAAAACTCCCGGTGGGCCCAAGTGTCAGTGGTCCCTCCTGCTCCTTATCATTTGGCCTCCTTCATGGTCATTCCCTATTTTTGATGGGAATAAAGAGGAGAAATAGATGGGAGAATAGATGTTAGCATGTAAATATAAGAGACTAGGAAAGAGGTTGAGTGAGGAAAGTTTGGATAATGAGCCTATGGTCTAAGGTTTTCTGGTGGGCCCCTGAGGTCCCAGTCCAACACTGTTGATGGTGTAGCCTCTTCTCCCAGGTTAGTCTGATTTTTTTTAAGCACGTTATTGCCACTGTATGACCAATGTATTACATCAATAAGCAGTATAGTGACCAAGAGCCTGCGGTTTGGCTTGACTGGGAAAAACGATTTACGCTTGACCTCTCCAGGTGTTGTTTCTGCCTAGCAGATTATAGGTAATAAAGCAGTAATGTTTCCAAGTTTCCACATTAGGAAAGTATGTTCCATAAAGCACTGGCCTAGTGTAATAGGGCATGTTTGGGTCTCACAGTGGGCTTGAAGAGAAATTACTAATATTTTCTCTTTGCTAAAAGGTCCCCAAATGTAAAAAGAAAGGCTTTAAGGGATACCTGGAAGACATAATTTTTTGACACTGCGATAAAATTACACTTATATTAGGAGCAGAAATCATTCTAAAGTTTGTATTTTTGAACTGATAAGACCAGCAAGGTGTTATCTCCTAACCCAAGGGAGAAGTACACTTTGACTATCTATCTAGAGGTTTTTTAAGCCATTTATCCGTGTTTCATCTAATATGACACTTTGTTTAGAACACAAATACTGCATAAATCCTGGATTGGTTTAATTATACATATGCATTGTCTTTTGAGCTTAGGGATCTAAAGAAAGAAAACCAGCGCAGAACAACAGAAGCTCGTTGTCAAGAAATATTATGCAAATCAACTTGTTCTTGAAAGTGGGAAATAACAAGATATTGTTTCTCGGTTTCCTTTATTTCAACGAATTTGAACCACCGAGTTTTTCAACAATATTGAAGGTTTTTTGGAGCCATGTGCTGCATATTTCTATTCATCATTCATTCCTAATTTAGCACCAAAATAAGATTCAGATCTCTAAAAACTTGGCAGAAATACCTTCGACATACATGACTGCAGTATTTGTCATGCAACAAGTATTTCCTTTGTTAAAAAGGTCGTGTAGGATTATCATAGATTGTAAGCTTTGTGAGGCAGGTACGTTTGTGAGTTTAAATTGATGCATTTGTTAGTCTGAGCTATTGAGCCTCAATGGGGAATAAGCTCTCTATTGGATAAGTGGAAATTTTAATAGGGAAACTGGAGTTTCTCTGAAGTTGTGCTGCCATATGCTTAGGAATGTAACCGCCCCAGATAGCTGTGCCATATATCCCACCAGCTGCCATTGGCTGGAATCCAGCTCAGGTAAAACCAGTAGGAATACACTATATCTGTGACCCCTATGGCTATGCCACTGAGAATATGACTCAAAAATCTGAAAATGTTTAAATAAATCTGTATTTATAAGCCATGCAGAACTATATAATTTGTCCCTATATGTTTGCTTATTAAGAGGTGGATGTGTAAATAATTTTTTGTAAATACATATTCTTGTTACTTTTTTTCCCTAGTTTCTATGAGGTAGTTACTTGCATAGCTTGTAGTTTTAGCCTTATAAATGTAAAACATTAATAGTGACAACCTTCCTTATCATTAGGGAGGTGTACTATAACATCACTGGGGGCATTTCAACCATAAACAATCTTATATCGAGATATTCTATGCGCAGCAGCAACTATGTTTCATTTGCTTGCAGAAATGTTCCCTATTGTAGAAGGAATATCTTGCTCTCCCAAGTGGTACTGTCTGATGAGATCTAATTCAGGGTGAGCATTAGGGTAGCTAGGTGCAGGGTCAGACTGGGGGGTGCAGGGTCAGACTAGGGGGTGCAGGGTTGGACTGGGGGGTGCAGCTCCCACTAGGACTGCCGCCCCAGTGCCACCTGCCTGACATCCTCCACTGAACGCGCAAGTGAAACACGTCAGAGGACACCGGCGGCTAGGGAAGCAGTAACAGGGATCAGGTCTGGGCTGCCAGGACCCACTGGGTTTTTTCCCAGTAGTCTGACCCTGGCTAGGTGTAATTGGTGAAGTATTATACATAAGTAGTGAATATGTGAATAGTTGCTTCAATGCGGCTTAGTGATTTAATAGTGCAGGAAAGTTGTAGTATCTAGGCTGCTGCAGCTAGCATGTTCACCCTGTGCAAATGTTATTATACATTAATAAGTACTATGAAGTAGATTAGAGAACAGTAGCCAATAAAAGCACAGAAAAACAAGCACCAATATAAGTGCAAAACACCAGAAATGAGAGAAAAACCTAAATAGCAATAGCAGTGAAGGCTGTTAGGCTTGCTTTTATGGGGTTCTGTTCTTTAATGTACTTTATACTTGAGGAGATAGATAGAGAGATAGATAGATAGATAGATAGATAGATAGATAGATGATAGATAGATAGATAGATGATAGATAGAGAGATAGATGATAGATAGATAGATAGATAGATAGATAGATAGATAGATAGATGATAGATAGAGAGAGCTAGATAGATAGATGATAGATAGATAGATAGATAGATAGATGATAGATAGATAGATAGATGATAGATAGAGAGATAGATGATAGATAGATAGATAGATAGATAGATAGATAGATAGATAGATAGATAGATAGATGATAGATAGATAGATGATAGAAAGATAGATAGATAGATAGATGATTCTTCTTTTTAGCAAACTGGATATATGATGCATCAAACTAAGGTCCAGATATACCCATTAAAAAGCCTGATGGGTTCATACAGCGATGTCCACACAAATTGAACTGTTTGGATCTAGGGTCAGGTTAGGTTATTTCAAATCAATATTTGTCTCACTTAGCAATGACAGAAGGAATTCATCCTTTCTGTTAAAGTAGACCTTCTTATTGCTAGTTATACTGTATATGCACATGAGATGTGTACACTTTTTTGGCTTATGTAAAAAAAAACTTAAAGGAAAACTATACCCCTAAACAATGTAGGTCTCTATAAAAATATATTGCAAGCTCATATGTAAAACCCTGCTTCATCTAAATAAACCATATTCATAAAAATATACCTTTTTACTAGTATGTGCTATTGGGTAATCCTAAATATCTATCTATTCCAATTTGGTAACATTCTTTAATATGCCACTTAATATGATATAAACTATCTGTCGGTTAAGTATTCATTCTGGGGCTATAGTTTTCCTTTAAGTATTTTGGTTGAAAACAAGTCAATCAAGATATAGGTTGGCTGATTTTTCATTGTTAGTGAATACAAGTATGGGATCCCTTATCCGGAAACCCGATATCCAGAAAGTTCCGAATTACGGGAAGGCCATCTCCCATAGACTCCATTATAAGAAAATAATTCTAATTTTTAAAAATTATTTCCTTTTTCTCTGTAATAATAAAACAGTACCTTGTACTTGACCCCAACTAAGATATAATTAATCCTTATTGGAGGCAAAACAAGCCTATTGAGTTTATTCAATATTTAAATGATTTTTAGCAGACTTTTGTTATGGAGATCTAAGTTACGGAAAACCCCAGGTCCTGAGCATTCTGGATAACAGGTCCCATACCTGTTATATAAATTAGCTACATAATATTTGTTACAGCTAAACTCTCTCGCTCCAAACTGTAGGCTTTGGATCTTCTTACAAACCCCATTATTGTTCCTAAACCTTTAGGAAATCCCCTATAGTTACAAGTGGAGAATTTTAAACCAACCCTCAGCTCCAGAATGATCAAATCTTGTTCTTAAACAACTGCCTGTAACATAGATCAGGGCAAACTAGTTTAAGAATAAAACCAGGCCAAATTTCATCCTGGACACCCAACTCTTAATCCACAAATACATGTCTCCCAGCCAGACACTCAACTGGTATGAGCAGATAACTTTCCCCTTAGCCATTTCATTTGTTCATAGACATATGGTCCCTTGAGCAGACATTATAAGCACAGTAATATATCTTGCAAGCATCGCCGGATGGTTATAAAACAGATGCTAAGGAAAACACTTTCTGTTTACTTTTAAATTTACAAAGCTGTTATTTCACAAGCATACCAAGGAATCTTAAACATGGAAATGTTTGCAGCACAGATTTTGAAGCAATTAGCATTTTAAGCACTTCAAGGCCCGCATGTTGATCTTAATTGTGAGGCTTGCCATTTGCTTTTCTTCTGAACTCTAATTACTCAAGAACATGTTTTCAGAAAGGTTTATAGATCATGAACATTCAACTAAATAGCCATGTACTGTAAATTCAAATACAAGCAGACAATGAGACTGATATTGTGTAACCTTTAGAAGGTTGAAAAGGTCTTATTGCACAGTGCAGGAGAGCTCTTTAATAACCAAACATTTTGTGCTCTCAATTGCATTCCTTCCTAAGTCAATGTCCATATCAAGCCCCTATGTTCTCTGACCAGAAATCAGAAATACAGAGAGAGAGTGCTGCACTCTGCTCATAAATTAGCTCTAGTGCCTCTGAGCCACACTTGCCAGTCTGTAAGAATGAGCCACAGTCAAGCGCGACCCTAACAATATCAATCCGACAACCTCTGTCGTTGCCTGGAGGAAAACATGGGGAATCACTTAGCATTGCATGATTCATAATTAAGGTATAATAAAGGTGCACTTGGGTCTTGATTTATTTCACCATTTGTCACAGCATGTTAAGTCATGTAATCTAATTAATTACTTCAAGACATAAAGTGCCAGGATTCAGAGAGGCAGTCATTGTGTGTGGCTTGTGTATGCTTTTAAGCATTGCCGTGTTTTAAAAACCCATTGGCCAATTCAGTCATCTACTATCATTGCATTTCTCACAGATTATCCACAGTCACTTAAGAGGTTATCCACAGTCACTTATAATGACAATTACCACTTTTCTCACTTACAGTCTTTCCCTAATACAGTCCTGAAGCCTTCATGGTCTTGTGCATAGTTTAGAAGGAGGTAATAGATTATGTCAGGGTCAGGGACTGGGGGGCCCCAGGGGCCCTGCAGGTGCCCCTGCCGGCCGCATCCCCTAACCCCCCACAGGGTCCCCCCACCCAACATCCTCTCCTGGCGCGTTAAATTTACGCACGCTCAGGGGAGGACGTTGGGTGGGGGGACCCTGTGGGGGGTTAGGGGACACAGCCGGCAGGGGCACCTGCAGGGCAGAGGGAGCGCCTGCAAGGGTCGGGTCTGGGCCGCCGGGGCCCACCGGGATTTTTCCCGGTGTCCCAGCAGCCCAGTCCGACCCTGGATCATGTCTTAAAAAGATTACTAGCTGGAAGAATGGAATTCTCTTCTCTTCACCATTGTAGATAGTCTTGGAATTAATCGAAACATGGTTGATATAGCAATGTTATATACTGTATCTTTGACCTTGTTCAAAGCTGAAAAGCACTGGCAGGCATTTCTTTCATTCTGTAGCCGCCACTGAGAGGTTCAGGATTTGGCACTTTTTTATTCTTTTCTTTGACAAAATGTAGTGGTCACTGCATTTAAAGTCACAATAACCAAAAAAATCTTTATTCTAAGAGGGGAATTTCACTGCAATAACATAAAATCTTACCGAACTGAACTAGACTTTAAAAAGCCTGTATTACAAAATGACCCTTTTTATAAGCTAAAAAAATTCTACTATAAAAGCTTTTGGGGGACATTTCATTCAACATTTCAATAGCATGCTGTGCAACTGGTAACAATACTGCCACTGATATAAAGATTTATTCCACCTTAACGAAAACACATGTAGGTGAAAAAATGTTGTAGGGAATTTTTTTTTTTAAAGAAAAGGTAAATAGTAGGAACCCCAAAACAGTCACAGATCTCTCTCAAAAATAACTTTCCTAAATAGAAAAAAAAATCTTAATATTTAATAATAGTGAGTAAATCCCCTTTAGGATACATTTATAACATAAATAAGAAATATAAAGTAGAGCTAATAGAGATATGTATCAGGAAGACAAGGCTGTAAATATCCCAGATGGTGCAGCACAACATCTTATCTAAAAATGTAAATATAATGTTCAGTATCTAACAGAATCATTTTTTTCTATAGAAATATACTACTAGTACACAGCACCAAGATGCAACACTGCTCAATGTACTCCTTTAACCGCCAGAGCACTTTAACAAGCAGTTATAAATTTAAGTGATCAATAAATTGCATGTTTAAATGCAAAGCAATATGCTGCATCATAGCCTTTTTAAAGCTGTGCCTCTAAATAAGCACATATGCTACATATGGCTAAGCCGGGGCCTTGTACTGAATGCTTCAGGTTGTCACCTGCAGAATTAATGTGATGAATGGCAGTGTGCATGTGGCTTGTAGAGGTCTATAGGGAACAATTGAGAATGATTTTAGTCTATCCCAATTGGCTTTCATCACTTCTAGTGTATGCTTCAAGAGTTACACAGCTGGGAAAGGGCGGCTAAGCTCAATTTCTGAACAGGAGCATTATCTGCTATCAAAATAGACAGAATATATGAGAGCCTGAACATGACAATTCCTAGAGTAATGATGTTTTCCATTGTGACAATATCCACTTTTCTGAAGTCTTTACCCCGGATCTTTATTTATAAACCAAGCCATAGAAATAATTTATTGAAATGTCAGCTGCAGAGATCGAGCTTAGAAGGTGGTTTCTTTTGCTTTCTATTCTGATTTGTAAATAGGGAATATGAGGCACATATGCTAAAATACAGCTATTAGTTATATGGCAGCATATTGTACCACTTATATAAAATGTCAGCTGCTATGAGAAGACAGTTGTTGGAGGTGACACTGACATCTGCAGTCACGGCTATAGCCACGTTTAATTCTGTGTGTTTGTGTGCAGTTTAATGATGTGCTTCTGATTTTACAAGGCAAGTAACTTTATTTCCCATATTTAAAGGAGTGGTTCTCTTAACTTTTAGACGTTTAGTATGTTCCAATCGCCATTCCTAGCAACTTTGCAATTGGTCTTCATTATTTATTTTTCATAATTTTGAATTATCCGCCTTCTTCTTCTACATCTTTTTAGTTTTGAAATGGGGGTCACTGACCCTGGCAGCCAAAAAACTTCTGCTATGTGGGCTCACAATTAAATTATTATTGTTCATTTGTATTCCTTATATTTCTATTTATTCCCTTTGCAATTCCAGTCAAACCACTACTTGGTGGCTATGGTAAACAAGACTATAGCAACTAGATACCTGCTGAACAAAAAGCTAAATGAAAAACCGCCAAAAATAAAAAATGGAAACCAGTTGCAAATTGTATAAGTTAATTTAAAGGTGAACAGTCCCTTTAAAACAACAAAGACTAAAGCATTTTATAACAGTTGTGCACTGGAACAGGATTACAAGCACATAACATCCCACCACCGCACAGGTGAGTCCTTAGGGTTACTTTACCTAGGTCAGTTCTTTCTCTATCTTTTGAGTGGTCAGCTGGGATACATTCCCATTGGTACAAACACCAGATGACTAGTTACATCATTGCAAATCAATTAATTATTTTGGTTCCTTATCTACCCTAATAGTCTGGAGCAAAACCCAACGTAGTGCAAACTAAAGAAGCTACAAGTAAATATATCACAGATGAGGTATTGCAGTTAGTGATGAGCGAGTCTGTCACGTTTCGGTTCGCCATAAAATTCATAAAACATTAAAAAACCACAAAACCCATTTGTTGCACAACATTTTTGTTATCCGTGTCTTTTTTTGTCGCCCATGTCTTTTTTGGCGTGACCGTGACTTTTTTTGACACCAATGATGAAATGCGGAAATTTGCTGCAAATAAATGCCTTTGCTCATCACTAATTGCAGTTGTTATGTGCGCCTACTAATCTCTCCATAGCAGAAGAATCACTACAAAATGTACCCAAACACTAACATATTGGCAAAATACATGTTTTTGCCCATACTGCAGTTTTTCCCATAATTCCAACCTAACTGAAGCTGCACTATGCATTGCTCCTGCGGTAATTGCACCTGATGCATCAAGCGGACAGTTACACTGTCACACAATTGTGTCTAGTATTGTCAGAGTGGGGTTGCATCACAGTGCCCATTTGCATCAAGTTCACTGGGTAATAGGCTAGTTTACCTATAGATTCAACCCATGGTGGGTACCCCAGTGCTACTGCCAAGTTCAAGATGGTGGTAGTTCCATGGTTCCCCGAGAACTCAATAGAGTTAGTTTTGTTCCAATCATCAGATTAGCACTTTATGTGCTATTGAATACAGTGGTAAGTTGTGGTTGCTGAAGCACATATATTGTCATACTGGACTATTGCCATCATGACTTGACATTTAATTCTGGCAAAATAATTTATTGTCTAGCTTGAAGCCCCATCCCCTTTTGCTTTCTGAGCCCCCCTTCTTTTTCCGACTATAATGACCTCAAAGAGGTGCCTACTGTGAATGCCTGATTTTAATCGGAGCAGAGGCAGTGAGCATGCCCAGTAGGTACCTTTTTTGAGGTCTTCATAGTCTGAGAGAAGGAGTGCTCAGAAAGCAAAAGGGGGTGGAGTTTTCATGCAAGACAAGGAAGTCATTATAAGAGCTGCAGTTCAGCTTCTTGTAGTAGAGCAACAAAATAAATCCGCATGCAGGGAGAAAATTATGTTATTCTAGGGGTTGTTTAGAGTCATTTTAGGGGATTTCTAAATAAAATGCTTAGTTATCAAGTCAGGGACAACATCCACAGGGATGTATCTGCATTTACTGTGCTTTGTGACCCCCATGAACTCACTTGTTTCCGTTATTATGGGATGTGTTTGTACATTAAAGATCTTAAGAAACTGGAGGAAAAACCAAAACCACATTTTTATAAAGATGGATTACACAGTGCCGCGATATACACCATACACTTCTAAAGAGCAAGCATCCCGCTAACAGCCGCTCGTTTTATTTGAATGACTGCAGCTCCTACGTATCCTACATTTGTGCATTAAAGGACTCCCCATGTGCCTTTATTTGCAATACACCCCAGTCCATGTGCATAGCACTTGGATAAAATATTTCATGTACCGAGCAACAATGAAAAGAAGCACAGGTCTGACCCAGGTGTGTGCCAGCTGCAGACATGGAAAGGACTTTAAGGGGTGCATGGGTGTATATCTGGCCCACATACGGATGGATAAAAGCTGGTCCTGATGTACAATATGTAATCTGAGTGTGCACTAATGTAAGTAATTATAATTAAGTTTACGAATAAAAACAGTATTATTGTTACTTTGTTTGTGTGTATAGCAAATTTACATACATGTCATATATGGATATTAATATTATTATTTATTGTTTATTAATAAAGGACCCCATGTTCTGCAGTGCAGTTTTATACAATACTGTAGGGAAAGACACTACAACAATAAGAAAACAAGCAGTGGCTTCAGGTGCCGGCACATGGAAAAGCTGTTTGGAGCGTAGGGGCTGATTCTCAGTCTGAATGTATCTGTAGGTAAAGAACTGGGTTGCCACCTGGCCGGTATTTAACCAGCCTGGCCTGTAAAAATGTTGTGTGATGCCAATGTTATTAATATCAAGAAAAGATAAAAATATAGGAAGCCGGTGTTTCTTTCCTAAGAAACCTAAGGGCCCCTTAATATGATTGGTTCAAAAGGGGCTTAATATTCTATGTTATTAGTATTTTACACAGATAGATAGATGATAGATATTGTTTAGGTTATTTTACATATTTTGACACACATCTGTAAATCTGTTTCCTTCTTTGAATCCTTTTAGTATCCTTTGCCACTAATGTTTAAGTACAGCACTGTGCCTTGCCAAACTGCATTCCCAGCACTGAGGGGTCGGCTAGTATCTCCGCATCTCCGCTCATAACACAAGCTGTTCCTACGATCAATTAGAAAATTAGATATTTAAAGGAGATAATTACAGAGCATGTTTACACTTCCTTTCAGCAATTGACTCAAGCACTTGGAAGCAGCTCAGTGGAAAGACTGCCACCTACTGGTCGAAGACTATAACCTCAGCATACTCATGTACAAAGAATGCTGAAATTACCAGCACAGGCTAAGCTGCAGGGACTTTCTTTTATTAAGGGATTTCAGATAATGCTGAAACGTTTCAGTAACCTTGGATGTTATAGTTTTAAACTGTATATCAAAAGATCAGCATTTATTATATATTTTTTCCTGCGTGTATAGGGTTTCAAAATAAATTCTTGTGAATTTCTCAGCACTAAAGGATTTAATATATTTTGAGTTGAGCAATGAGGAATGAATTAACTTTTTATTCTTCTAACGTTACACTTAGGTTTATGATAGACGGGGAGTTTAATAGCTGCTACTTTCAGTTGTCTTGCAATAGTTATTATTTGCAATAGGGCAGTGTTTTCCATTCTTGCCCAACTCTGTGATCAAATATTTGATGTTAAGGTAATAACAGGTTCCAGGGATGGAGTGCTAGCTTTACAGTTCAACATGGTAAGTGACCCTTAGGGTTATGGACAAGGGTGTTTTGACTGCCACTGCCCTCTGCCTGCCTCTGCAGTGGTTGAAATAACCCTGTAGGCCTGTCACTATTGCTGATAGAAGAGAATGAAAACAACCAAACTATATGCACACAAAGCAGTGACAGTTGGAATTCAAGGGGCATAAAAGTGGCATATAAGACTGAAAATACTTATTTCGAATTAGTTGAAAAGGGTTTCCACCTAGCCAATGTTTGGCCCAGACAATAAAATTGATACTTGGTCCCTATCCTATCAATTGAGAAGGGAAAAATGGCACCCTAGCTACAAGCAGCAGCTGTTATATATTATATGTATATTATATTTATATTATATTGTTATATATATGTGCCCCAAGTGTCTACTGAGATAAGATGGGGTGGGTCTTCCCCGAATGGGAGTGTAGTTCAGTTGGGTTGGGAAAATGACCAGCATAGCTGTGCATGGCTAGTGTGAATCAAGGGAAAATGACCAGCATAGCTGTGCATGGCTAGTGTGAATCAAGGGAAAATGACCAGCATAGCTGTGTATGGCTAGTGTGAATCAAGGGAAAATGACCAGCATAGCTGTGTATGGCTAGTGTGAATCAAGGGAAAATGACCAGCATAGCTGTGTATGGCTAGTGTGAATCAAGGGAAAATGACCAGCATAGCTGTGCATGACTAGTGTGAATCAAGGGAAAATGACCAGCATAGCTGTGCATGACTAGTGTGAATCAAGGGAAAATGACCAGCATAGCTGTGCATGACTAGTGTGAATCAAGGGAAAATGACCAGCATAGCTGTGCATGACTAGTGTGAATCAAGGTGGCTTTCCTAAATTGTCTGGTTTGCATGTAGGAATTCATGCTTCTACTCTCTCAGTGCACCATTTGCTCACCTTAAGAGTTAAAATTCTAATATCACACACTTAAAAGCTATATTAATTACAGAACTAACCTATTAGATTTGTTAGCAATCAGACAATATAAAATCACAAGGAGAAACAACACGCTAACTTTTCACTGGTTAAGTAGGTCAACCATAGCCTTATGCAAAACTATTTCTTTGTGCCTATTCCTATTGCTTAGATTGCCCCACTCAGTATAATGGATAATCAGCTTTATGTACTGTAAGCTGCTCTACTTTAATAATGAAAATGTTGCATTCCAGTGATACTGTGAACAAATGGATATCATTTTTTGAATTATGAGTTCAATCTTGCGCACAATTCTATTAAAGGCAAGCCATTTCTGCACTAATTCACGCTGAAAAGATTCTGGTATATTGGAAAATCGAATGTCTTTGTGCCTTGGAATCCAGTATATTCAGTTTATTATTCACGTTCTCTGCTCCTGCATTAGTGTCTACTTCTAACATTAAATAGGGAAACCTATGTACAAATCAGGTAAATATTCTTTTTTTATTTGCTCTTTAAAATCAAACTTTTACTAAGTGGCTTTTTAGCCACTGATATTTTTTACAAGCAATAGCAATGTGTGCTGACCTTAAAAAAAGCAGATGATTCCCTGCTAAACAAGTTCTTTTCCAAGCTGGAACAATTCATTTTGGTGCAGGAAATAATTGTTTCAGTCCTTTCCCCTCATATGTGATACACGTCAGGGAGCAAGGATTCGGATGGGTGATATTGCTCGGCGCCATTGCCGAGAAGTACTGCGTGCTGCCGTCCCATAGGTGAAGGTTGGCATTTGCCTGCTCAAAGCACTCAGACCATTTCTGCCAATATATGTCAGTCAATCTGTTATGCCAATTCGTTAAAACTTTCCTGACAGTCCGAAAAGTTTTAATGTAACTGAAATTGGATTCAGCAGCTGGTAATCCTTCTGGTTTCCCTTATTTAATCTGTGACCCCTATTTGGCTGTAATAGTCAAATATGTACAGCTAGTAATAGAGTATGGGGTACATGCGACTTGGATTCTCAGGATGGGCCTTCGCTATGGGGAAGAAACTTATGGAGGGTGTTGTTGAACTATACCTCCCACTGCTACTGTGTAGTGCAAAGCTCAGATACATGATGGAATGGACATCAGGAGCTCTTGTGAACCAAAGATAACGGTTTATTTGTCCAAGACAAAAGGTGGTAATGCAGGGTTAATCAATACTCACACTCCTATGAGGTAGACAGACATTCTGATGTATAACTGATGGTAATACAGATTAAGCAGTCGAAGTATGGTGTCTTCCAGTTTATCCCTTCCCATAAAGAGGTTGGGCAGGGTAAGACAACCAGAAGAGTGACAGGAGGCAAGCTCACCGGTCGGGCAGGGTTAATTGCGGGCCTATGTCCCTGGCACTTCTGTGTCCCTAATCTAAGGCAAGTAAGCCTGTAGGAGACTACTCCTTTACTCTCTCTCCTGGATGGAGCAAATGAACTGCTCTTTCTAGATAAGTTCTGACTTCTTCACTTTCCTAGAAAGTGCTATGATGTTATTTAACCTGTTCTAGCTTTACCTCATTCACTGGGCCCTGTCCCCGACTTCACTTGTCCCCTTAGGGCCTAACAGTTCTGGGCCGTGTGCATCCCAGGCTTCAAGGAGCAGCCACACAGAACAGTTCCTGTAACCCAAGAAGGAAGATCCACCCCTTCCCTATCACTATATTAAAGTGTGGTAGGGTGTGGTCTAGCCTTGGTCTAGCCTTGGGCCAATAATAAGGTATATGTAAATACCAACTAGATACATTTATCCTGCCTAGTGACAAGGAAGAAAAGGAAAGGTAGGGTTTAACACCATAGGGGCACATTAACCCTATGGGTCCTTACAGATCTATAATATATCAGCGGTCACAGTCTTAAGCTAGTCCATTTGCTGTCAAGTCCATTTGCTGAACAAGCCACATATGAATCATTATCAAATGGGCTTGTGATGTAATAATAAATAACTAAACTGACCATTGTTATCTGCCCATTTATATCTGCCTTTAACACTTAATGGCAAATTAAGTGCTGGTGGACCCAGGCCGCAATAGAGACCTGCATTTTTCATGTTACCAATGGACCAGCCTGCACTTTACTCCTTGGTGCTCTTGTAGCTGGGCCTATGGTCAAAGTAAATGACCCCCATGGTCTAATATTTCAGTAAAATTAGTATTTTCCAACTGCGGCCCTTCTAGCACTGCCAAACATGCTATACCTCTGAGAGCAGAGGCTGAAGTTGTTGGTGCTATAGCATTAAATGAAAATATATTTCTTTCCTTAATTCATGCACTGATACCCTTCAATATACTGCAGCTTTTACAAAAAAAGCTGTTAAACATTTGTAGAGGATATTATTTTATTAAGAGGAATGAAAAGAAAGGTAAATGTTTCAAAAGATTGAACACAATGATGAAACGCAAAATCACGAAAGATAAAATTAAAATGACCTTTTAAAACATTTCCATTTATCGATTCCATCTGACTTTTTTTCCCCTCTCAAAGAATGTTCAGATGGCTGGCTGAAATACCAGCTCGTACAGTAACACCAAGTCCAAACAATTTATATTTGCTTGGGTGTCATAACTGAAAGATTGAACAAGCATTCACCTAAGTGTAGTGAAGCACAAAATAAAAGAGGGGGGGGAAATGAGTATATCCCCGTCTGTGCTGCAAAAATGAGAAAAACAAGAGCTCCTTATTAAAGTGCCTTCTAGTTACTTGACATGACGCATCTAGTCAGACGTAAATAATGACAGACGGAAACTATCATGAGATCTGTGAGGCATCAACATGCGGCCATCATTTTGCTTGGAACCTTGCATAGCTAGCAGGTTTCGGCTGCACGGGCTGAGAGATCATTTAAAAAGCACATTCTAATGATGCTGCCCATTGTAATAGTCAGCTGGATTGGCATGAAGTGCATTTGCTGTGGGTGAGGGGGAGAAAGGACAGGCGTAGACTAGGGTTCCTGTATATTAATGCCGCAATGTATTCACCACTTTTTCTACGTGGGATATCACCTCACTGCTAACCTCCATTTTTTACCCGCCAAATACCAAGTAATGTTTGTGTGATAATAAAAAAAGCACTGTACTTTTATTCACACCTATATATGCATATAATACAATCTCAGATATTATTGTGCCCTGGTTAAAAGAAAACTATACTCCCAAATAATGTAGGTCTCTATAGAAATATTTTGCATAAACAAGCTCATGTGTAAAACCCTGCTTCATCTAAATAAACCATTTTCATAAAAATATACTTTTTTAGTAGTATGTGAAATTGGGTAATCCTAAATAGAAAATTGCCATTTTAAGTACTAAGGGCCGCCTCCTGGGATGTTACGATTCACGGTGCACACAAACAAGCCAAGGCACACATACATGCTAGGCCCCATCAGCCAATTAATGGGCGGAGTTCATTTTGCTCCCACACTACTTACTGTTACAGTTAGAGTTGCATTATTTCCTGTCAGGTGATCTCCGAGGGAGCACACAGCTCATCACTAAAGGGTGGTTCATGAAAAAAAGATGTAAAAAGGCAAGACATCTGCCATTGACTTCTACATGATTTTGGTAAGTTTTAGCTGGCAAATTGCCAGCTTTTTTTCGGTGACTTTTAGTGTTAAAAAATCTGAATCTGCCCAGAAAGAAGCAAAGTTATCAGTAGATTTGTCATGTGGGCAAATTACATAAATTACCACACAAAGGCTGATTTGTAGGTGTAGCAGGTACAAACCATACACCACCAAAGGGGTGCAGGGTTAATTGTAGTTACCAAACATAAGTTCTATAGGAGAGTAAGCTCTTCTATGTATATATGTATGTATATATACACAATACGGCTGAATAAATAAAGGGTTACATACATATCCCTCTTTACAGTGCAGACTCTTTTCCTTTCAAATAATACCCCCCTCAGAATATTTGTTATTTTATCACCCCCCGTGAAAATGACACGGTCTTGACACAGCAATTCACAAAATTAATTTGTTTCCAACAAACGGGTTTAAATAGCATTTACAATGAATGTAGAATGGCAGTGCAATTTTCCAGAAGCTCCGTGGCCTGGGAAAAAAAGGAAGCATTTAGCTGTTAAATAGATTCTGTTAGCCAAGCCTTGTACAAAGCAGTAACACGTTTATTTGTTAAGCCAGTGACTTCCTTATACACCGCTGGGAACTGATGTGCAATAACATAATAGCATTATCACTTGCCAAATAAACCAGTGGCTTTTCCTGAGCTCTATTAAGGCACAAGGGCTTTTAGAGAGACAGGAAGGAAAATGACTCAGCAGTAGATCAAAAAGCTAATGCGTTCCATTTGTAAAAATACTGCCCTTTTAAATTAGCCGGGAATTAGCCTTTATGGTTCCTATTTGGTTTCCTATCTGACTCTAGAATTCTATGCTGGCATAAAAATGGCAATGGACGGTGTAATATTTGTGAAATTCTCTATGAATTTCGTCTGATACAGATTTGCAGAACTGCACTTTGCTTTTCAGAAAAACAATTGTGTCTTTTTATGCAGGAAAAATGTGAGAATAAAACCATTGTGAAGAAAAATTTGGGGCCGATTCGCTAAAGGTCATTAACACTTAATGCATAGTTTTGTGCATTAAAAAGTGTTCGTTAATTAAGTAACGATTCATCAAAGTAATTTCGCATGCGTTACTACTTATGCGAAAAAAATCTCAATTATCGCAAAACGTTATGCCCATCGCATTGTGGTAATTATCTAATAGAAATAATACTAACGCATAATTCACAGACATATGTTAAGCGTTAAAAGCATGAAATTGCGATAATTAGTGTAAATATTAACGCCTCCTAGGAGTGGGCATTATTAAACAAGATTGCGGTTCGTGAGCGTTTGTGAAGACGAGATGGAGTTTGCAGTCGATTTTTGTTGAGCATCAAGTATGTGTTCGCCCTAGAGTGATGCGTCCTCCAGTTTTCAGGGAACCTGAACCTGATATTACGTGCGTAATATCAAAATACTACAAAATAACGCATAAATATATATCGCATGCTTTAAAATATCGCTTAAAAATATGTCATTGCAACGTAAATAACGACAATAAAATAGCTTCTTAATTCAGGCAAGTGTCTTTTTTGTGAATCGATTGTTAATTCTACAAATAAGAAGTGATAATATTTTTAACGAAAAATAACACTCGTTTTTTCGGCCTTTAGTGAATCGGCCCCCATTGACTCCAATGCATTTGACATAAGAAAAACCAAAAGAAATAGCTCATTGACTCCAAAAAATTTGGGGAATGAGAAAAAAATGGTCAATGGCAAAAATATCCCATAGATTCCAATGTATCTGGCACATGAAGAAAAAAAAAATTTTTTTTTTTTTATTACAAGCCTACAATTCATGTGGCAGTTTTACTTTAGCCCCACAGTTGCTGCTTACAGTATACAGTGCTACATGCCAGATTACTTATCGGCTGTAAATAGGCTAAAGACATGGAAAAACATTGCACTTCTTAAGGAAAAAGGTCAACTGCAAAAGGTTAATTGAAAGAGTCATTTCATTATGTACCGGTCCTGGTCTTTATGTATGGAAAAGTCCAACCCCCATCCAAACCCATGCATTAGCTGTTATACACATTAGTACATTTCAGAGAAAATGCAGACACTTAATTCAGGTACTGTAAGGTTGATTTCCCAAGGCATATGTGAAAAATGTTCTATTTGATTTTAAATTTAAACTTAATAAATAGCTAATTTAAAATTGTGTTCTATATGCAAAGAAATAATCACAAGGCATTCGTTTTAAAAGGTTTCATTTATTCTTGTGAGCTTAATTATTGCGGGGAAACTGTGAGCAATTTGTTTTTTAACAGTGTCTGATTTCTGAGAATGGTTATTAAATATTAAATGGATGCATAATTCAGGCAATTAAGAAAGTAATCACACAAAGTAATGTAATGGAAGTTAATTATTACTGCATAAGCAAATAGTTCATTAACGATAGTAGTTGCTATGGCTGCATTCTTAATACATGCAGAGCTGAAGCATAAATCCTTGGAGTATTGCGTTAGGTACTGTAAGTATTAGAAAGCATACTGATGCAGGAGAGATGAAAAGTAAACGAAGAAAAGGTTTTTGCTGACCCCTGACTTGTGGAAATAAAGCAGGATCATCATTACATGAGAGTGAATTATAGCTACTACACGACTATCTCAGATGCCTATAATCTCTTTTGTTTGTAGTGCAAACTGTGGCTTAATTCAATGTAGAAATTGGGGAATTTGGCTTGTTAAATCAAAAATCAGCAATCCATCTTCCTTCTTTAAACCTCTACCCAGAAGACTTTCCCTTTTTAAACTAAAGGCTATAAAATGATTGCACAAAATAGTTTAAAGAACTGTACATAAAGCCCCATAACAGCTGTGATCTGCTATTTAAAGGCATACCAGCACTGGCATTCATGCTTAGGGCAGAACTTCTAGTGGTGCGGCAGATACAGGTGCCCTGGTGCCCAGGCAATATAAGGGGCCTATTTAATTATTAATATAGAATATTATGTGATCTTGTGGCCCTTTTCCATGACAAGAAATTAAAGTGGACTATGAGCCCTCCACTGTTCATGTCAATTAAATATTATAGTATATATGTGAGAACTCAAAGATACATAACATATTTATCCCCCTAACACAGCAGCCCTGATGTCACCTCTCTCCCCCACTCAGTGTCGGAGCGGGTCCAGAGGGGGCCTTAAAAAACAAAAATTTGGCTCTTAAAGTTTCTAGAGGCGGCTTTTTGCCACCCCTGGTAACTATCAGCTCACTGCTGCCTGAAGCAAGGTTCTCACCTCACCTTATGGCAGGAGTGGCCCTGCATGTAACCATATATAAATAGGTCAGAATAGGAACCCTATGCATTGCCTCAGCCTTATTTCCTTTTTCCTTCTCATTTTTTTTTACTCCTGCATATATAATTATATATAATTAGGGATGCACCACTATTTTGGTATTATGGTGAATCTTTTGTGAAGGACTGAAGTATTCCATAGAAACCTGAACCAAATCCAAACCCTAATGTGAAAAAATTACCAATTTACTTGTTCATGTGACCAAAAGTCATATGATTTTAAGGGTTTGGATTTGTTTAACCAGGCACTGGGAATTAGCCAAATCTGAATCCTGTGAACTGGTGTGGCTTGGATTCAGGCAAATCCCAAACCAAATCTGGAGTTCGGGGCACCCCTAATATACATATATATTAAATACTCATGACTCAGGAGGTCATTAGAACCTGTTCAACAAGGGTTTTGTTGTCTTTTCTTTTTCACTAGGTGTATTTGTTATCCCTCCGGGTGCAGTAGAATGGACCCTCATTAGACAGATGGTCTTGGGTTGATATTTTGTCAAGATCATGGATCTTTCAATTCTCCTTCCCTGTGACATGCATATAGCAGCGTGTTTTCAGTTGACAAAACATCTGGCAAGCTCCTGTGCTGGTGTGTCATGCAATCCTCACGTCACTTGATTTTTTTTTATCAAGGAAAATAATGTGTAATGCAGAATATCTTAGATTATCCTAATAATAGGCAACAACAAATACTGGAGTGACAGATTTCAACAAGACTGCTTCAGTAAAAGGCAAAGCCTAGTCAAAGTAAAAGCTTTGCTTCTGTGCCCTGTAGGTGAATAAAATTAACCCTTTACTGTGCCAAAGTAGATTGAGCAGACATTGCAACACAGGAAACAGAAGAATGGCACAACTGAGTTTTTTTTAAGAAGAACTTTAGATTTACAAAAACTAACAATGTTAGTAACCTTATAATTTAGTATGTAGTTGGTATCTCTTTTACTTGCCTATGCTATGAAGGATTGATAGATTAAGTCACAAGAGCATGGGCAATCTGCTTTTGATTAGGACTACAGGCTGCAAAACTAAATAGTTAAAGAGCCACTACAGGACTTGGCTACTCCTAGGTTATCCCAAAATACCTAAAGAGCAGTGACTGGTTTTATAGAGGGAGAGAGAATGGTTATAAGAGAACTCTAGTTCTGTTCAGTGTTTATTGACCATTAAGAGGTTTTAAGCTTTGGATACCTATCAAGGAGCCTGGCACAATTTCCTAGTTTCTGTGTCTGGAGCCACTGTATTATTACGGAACATGTAGTTTATTTCTCCCTGAGGAACTCACTGATGTGTCATTAACCCTGCCCTTTCCCAATTTTGTGAAGGTGTTAACAATTTTTACATTTTCTTTTACTTACTTTTTCCGATTCTTTGTTCCTTTTCCAGTCTCTTTGTTTCCCTTATATGTACCATTGGCATCCCTTCTGATGCAATCAGTACTTGCTGTTATTCACTGGGGTCTGGTATGGATTGATGGCTAGATGCTCTTCAGATAAAACAAAATGAGAAGATATGAATGCCAGTTTAACCAGCTGTTTGTAGTATGATAATCCCTTTCATATAAGCAAATAACTCCACTTTCAAAAGTCAATACACAATCAAAGACTTTCCTTGCAAAGTAGCAAGTCAAGGACCAAGACTACAGCACTCTTGGTGGCCAATTTAGCTACAAATAGCAAATATATTGATGACCGTTCAGTTGAACAATCATGAAGTTCACAGTGCCGGCAAAGGTTTCCATGGTCCTTCTCCACATTCAGAGATGCACCATTGGCCATTGTATTAAATGCCAGTAGTCCACCAAGTTTCTGGAAAATTTTTAAGCCAAAACTCCCCCTCCAAAATTAAGGACTATTATGAATTTTTATAAACATATAGGATATGCCGTTATGGTTGTTTCCTCTTTTTTCCTCCTTAATTCTTTCCTTTGTGCATTTTGTACATTTTCAGTACAATTTTCTTATGGCATTCCTATTGCTCAGTCTCTATACATTATATCATAGATCCTCCACAAAATGCTATTCCTACATTTATATTTCTGTGGATGATAAGTCAGTTTTCCAGTGGATGACTTCACTTTGTGATTCAGATCAGCTCCCAACAGGTTGCTGCTTCTGAGGACAAGCTATATTTACCACATGCTTTTTGGGTCTCCAGGTAGAAAGACTGTCAGATCTGTTAAATATCTATGCAGTCTAAGGTTTGTATCTCAGTATCTGAGGCAAGGTAAATTGACTTGTTAATCAAATGAACTGTACTGTTTCCCATATATTCTGTTACTGTAAATGATGTTATTGCTATAATTATTATTACAGAATATTTGTTTGCTGAAAGTTGTTATTTGTAGAGAAATTGCAAAAAAATGTGATTTCTTTCTTGTTCATTTAATTTTTGTACTTTCACAGTCTGGGGAACACATTCATTAAGATTATACTGATTTTCTTGAGGTTTGCCTAAACAAGTATAAGAACTATTATCCAGAATGCTTGGGACCTAGGGTATTCTGTATAGGATATATTAAAATTATTTGTATCACCATACCTTGTTAAAGGTATGCTTGCTAAAAATCATTTAAACATGAAATAAACCTAAGAAGATTGTTTTGCCTCCATTATGGATTCATGCAGCTTAGTACCCATCAAGTACAAGGTACTGTTTAATTAGTACAGAGAAAATATTTTTGAAATTAGAATTATTTGGTTAAAATGGCTGTAATTTGGAGCTTTCTGGATAACATATCCCATACCTGTATAGATGTTATATATTATTTCATTCAAGAGCAATAAAAGTACAGTATAAGAGATGGCAAAAAGGGGGGAAAGTAAAATAATAAATCATTGGATACAGAGCAGTGGTGAACAATGTTAAGGAAAATTCTCCTTTATGAAAGAGTGAAAGGCACAGCCTTTTGGGTTGACCCAATTCTATACTAGAGAGAAGCTGCTGTGGATTCATTCACCAACAAAAATCTTCCCAAGTGTTACATGATCTTATTATCATGGCATGTCTGTATAATTGGGCTACAATAAAGTGCCTTTGTAAACTGCAGACAGTCTAAATAATTTAATCAATAGTTTGTTATGAAAAAAAATATGAGTATCTTCTTTGGCCAAGCTTTCTATTCCATTAGAACCATGTAGCAGACCCATGTGCCCTCTGTATTACACTAATTGTTTAACCATGGCAGGTTATTACTTCAGTCAGAGGTGTAATGGAGACTGGGAAAAAGTAGGACACTAACATCATTTTCTAGTTTTCTGGATGCAATTATAGATAGATGAGAAACCATAAAAACACCGCACATGGGATCTCATCTCAGACAATTGAGATGAATAGTAAACCAAGCAAATTACAGACTGAGGATGACAATTCTATAATTGTTGGTTGTAAATTAGCAGGGAAATTATCCAGCAAAAAGAAAAGGAAAAGTGGAGACAATTCATAATGAACTTTAGTGCTGCATTGTTTGACAATAGCACTCTCTGTAAGCTGCCAAAACTCAGAAACAGCTCCCAACACTGACTTTGCTTCTTGTTGCCATTTTATTACTTCATATTTCTATAGACTTGCAACAAAAAGAAAAATCAGATATCAGAACTAACAGACATAGTTGGGAGGGCATTTATTAACATTCTTATCTCTTTTTCCCGATTCATGTTTTTTTTCAGTGCTAAAACTCAAATTTTTCATGTAAAAAAAAATCATACGTTTTTCGTGATTTATTAAGCGTCGTAACCACGAAAAACACCAATACAACACTTTGCCATCTAAAAGCTGTTGAGATCACGTAGAAGTCAATGGGAGCTGTCCTAGGCAAATTGTAACAATATTTATTTAATTCATGATTTTAGAGGTTTTCTGGGTTTTTTTTGTGTGTAAATCTACGAAGATTCATGGAGAAATGTAAAAACCATGAAACGTTTGTGGTTTTCATGTTCTTCTCATTTTTGTTCTACATTTTAATTTGATCATGCTTTTACATTTTGGACCTTTTAATAAATGACTAGACATGTTTTAGTGAAAATGAGTTTAGTCATGAAAATGAGAAATAAATGTGCCTCTAAGGTAATGTGCACATAGCGTTCAATGAGTTGGTCAACATGGCAGTCTTCTTAACGATCTACCTATGTCTGTTTGTTCTATTCATGCTTTCTTGCTGTGCTTTTTAAATTCAACTGATCTTGTAGACTGAATATTATTTACTAAGCCAACTGGCTTTCTCCTAATTGCTTTGTGTAGCAGTTCCTGACAATTTTTATTTGCAAGCTCCATGCATGAAAGACAAACATTCCGCTGCTTGTGAGAAGAACTGATGGCTTCTGATGGGGGCCATCAAACGTGTGAGACCTACTGTAGGCAGCAGTCTTAGGTTTTCTAGGTTGTGTGGGTTTAGTACCAAGCAGAAAATTAAAATCATACCTTCCTGATAACATCTGAGAAAGGAACATATCGAGTATTCCCCAAGCATCTTATTCTGCTTTTGTTCTAATAAATAGGGATCTACAATCCATTTTAATACCTAGAAGAATCTGGAGGGCAATCATTTTCATTAAATGGCTTTAATGAATTAATTACTACAAGTTTAGGATCCTTTATCCAGAAACTGTTATCCAGAAAGTTTTCTCCATAATAATAAAACAGTACCTTGTACTTGATCCCAACTATGTGATTTGACAAAGAAAGCATTGTCATTCAAAACTATTGGAATCACTGAAAGTAAAACCCACTGAGCGGGAAGTCGTCGCGATTTCCCCATTGCACTGAATGTAATTTCTAATTGTGGGTGGGGAATAGGACACCTGGATTTGTGGGAAATAAAATCACTCTGTTGTTGAAATCTCTAGTAACCGCTTGTTAGTAAAAGACGAGCGACTTGTCGCTGGAACTCGCTTTTTAAAAATCGTAGCAACTAAATCTCCCAGCGGGACATTAGTCTAAGGTACTGTATGGAGATCCAAATTATGGACCTCCAGAAAAAACCCAAGTCCAGAGAATTCTACATAATGGGTACAATAACTGCATTAGTTATTACAATAATCCAGGAAAAAATATGTAAATGCATTTTATTCACCCTGTATGGTATGTATATATATTAATCTATATCTAATATAGATAATATCTATATATAGGATTTGATGAAGAGTTATGCTGTTTCAGAAATTCACCCAATTAAAGGTTCTACAAAATGTTCAAATCTTTTCTTCCCCCATGTATTCTATTTATTTGCATAAATCTGTGATGCTTGCGTAATTAACCAGTAGTTGAAAATGCGAGATTTAACATGCAAACCTATTCATTTGGTACCGTATAAACATTCTTCATTTGATACTAATAACCAGAATAATTACAATGTATTACAAGCAACAAACTGCTGCCTTGGACATTCCTGCACACAGCAGATAGCTTGGCGCCATTTTTATAGTTACGCCTGTTAAGATTTAATAGACAAAAACTTTCATTAGGGAGCCGTTGGTGCAATTAACGTCCAGAAGGTTTCATCATGTACAGTCACTCTGCTAACGAAAGGAATTTTATTACTTTTTCATTGTTGTGTTAAATGCCATTATTGTGATGAACATGAGAAACACGGTTTGTGCGAATAGTAACTTAGAAACGCAGCCACTGGTCTTTTGTTTTTAATAGTCAAAACCTCAGGGTGCTTGTTTTTAAGCAAGAACAAATTCTCTTTATTCGTCCGTGTTCTAATTTCTAATTCGTAAGTGTTCTAATTTCTTTATCCTTCTAAAGTAGTCAAGATTCCTCGCTGTGCCCAGTATTTACAGAACTGGTATACGTTACCCGTGCTTCTTGACACTCTTAACATAGAACCACATTTTTTTTATTGGCTAAGATACTTTTAAAAAATCAGCTAGAGGTATACTGGCACTGGGGGATAAGACAACAGGTTATTTAAGAATTTTCTCTGCAAATATTTTTGACAAAGGGCTCTGGCACACGGGGAGATTAGTCGGCCGCGACAAATCTCCCTGTTCGCAGGCGACTTATCTCCCTGAATTGCCATCCCACCGGCAAAAATGTAAGTCGCTGGTGGGATGGCACACACTGCGCAGGCGATTTCGGCAAATCGCGGAAGTTGCCTCGCGAGGCATTTTCGGCGATTTGCCGAAATCGCGCCGCCGCGTGTGCCATCCCACCGGCGACTTACATTTTCGCCGGTGGGATGGCAATTGATGGCAACTTGGGGAGATTAGTCGCCTGCGAACAGGGAGTTTTGTCGCGGGCGACTAATCTCCCCGTGTGCCAGAGCCCTAACTGACAAAGGCAAAACATTGTATAGCTTAGTTCCCACATTTACAGGATGCAAAATAGTGGTGTTTGCAGTCATTTATAGCGATGAGCACATTTTTTTGCCAGGCATGGACTTGCAGCAAAATTCCGCATTTCAACAAAAATGTGACAAAATTTTGAAGCAAAAAAAATCGCAGATACAAAAAAGTAGTAGTAGTAGAGACAAATAAGTAGTGATGAGCGAATCTGTCCCATTTTGCTTCAGCGAAAAATTATTTCGAAAGATTTTGACGCATGTCATTTTTTTGACACATGCGAAAATGTTTTCTGACACAGGCAACAATTTTTTTGTTGCGCAGTGAATTTTTACGTGCCATTTTTTTACGCCCGTCTCACGAAACAATCCGCCTATGGCGAAACACGGAAATTCGCCACAAATCAATGCCTGCCAAATAATTTTGACCGTCACTACAAATAAGTCGCTGTGTCAAAAAAGTCGCCAAGAAAAAGTGTCACCGAGGCAAAAAAGTCACCTGTTGACTTTAATGCATTTGGAGTAGGAAAAAAACCCTTTTGACTGTAATGCATTTGAAGTAGGAAAAGTGTTTGTGCGTAAAAAAAAATCATCTATTGACTTTTTTTTTTTTTTTGCAAATTTTTAAGCAGTTTCGCAATTTTTTCTGTGAAGCCAAATGGGACAGATTCACTCATCACTAATCATTTATGCTTTATACATTAAGGTACAAGTGACAACTGAGCAAGGACAGCAAAAGAAGCCTTCAGTATATCAGTAAAACAATTACTTATTCCAGTCACTAATTGGCATTATATCCAGGTCAGTCTTACACACAAAATTTACTGAAAACCTCTCACAGCAGTTTTTGTTAGGCTGAAACGTTGACAGGAAGCTTTTGTGAAGGGATTCTGTCATGGGAAAACAGGTTTTTTACAAAATACATCAGATAATAGCACTCCCCCAGCAGAATCTTTCACTGGAATCCGTTTTTTTAAAAGAGCATCAGATTATTTTTTTATATTTTAATATCACTTTTGGCTAGACATAGTCTTAGTTTCCCAGGTGCCCTCAGCCATGTTGCTCTGTTAAACTTTAGTCACTGCTGTGTTTCAGGTTGGTGTGATATAACCCCCTCCCTTTCCCACCCAGCAGCGATCAACAGAACAATGGGAAGGTAGCAAGATAGCAGCTTCCTGACACCTGTATTGCTAAAATGCTCCCATGCCTCACCTAGTGGTAGACATAAGGCTAGCAGTCAATAGTAAAACATCCAAGTCCAGCTCATGACTCCTCCAGTTACATGGAGTAGGAGAAGCAATAGCTTGTTGTCTGAAAGCAGTTCAGTTGGGAAGCGCTGGCTCTTTCTGAAAGCTCAGACTCAAATAAACTAATATTACAACTTAAAAAACAATACATTTATTGGTTCAAGAATAAAAATTGAAATGGTAGAGTTAATTTTTTGTAATGTGGACAGTGTCATTTTATAATAAAAACTGTACCAGTAAAAATCATGACAAAATCCTTTTTACTATTCCAATTTGATGGGGATTACTCTGCCAAGGAGATGCAGTCCCTTAAGGAATAAACTACCAGAATTACTAGTGTAACTGTGGGGGTGGTATTTGGTCCATAATCTGAAGAAGTATGAACTAGATAATATCTTCCCATACCTCTATTTCATATCTCCTTCCCTCTGAAAGAAGAGAATTAGTTTTAATGTATATTCCAGTGAAATATTACAGAGAAAATTCTCATTAATAGGTAATTGTAAAACTTACTTTCTCCTTTTTTTTAAAGGCGAGAGAATGTAATTGCTAAAAAAAATGATCACGGAAAATGATTATTTTTCCTTTAAAGTCACATGATACCAGCATTCACCACTCTATGTGGGTTTTACTGGTACATTGTGAGTCAAGCATAAGAACTAACTTAGACTAGGGACTGGTTTCCACTGGGATATGTTCTATGTGTATATTACATTGATATTGCAGTGTGGGAGCATACAATTGGTTACATATTGGGTGTGCCTCTATGCCAGTAATTGGCACAGTATTACAGAATTTTAATTTTTTATTTATTAGTGTTTTTTTCTGCCCCAGTTTTTTTGTGTCTTCCAGGAGGGGATGTTGTATGATATTTGATCTAGGTTAGTTCTAGGTGAGTTTTTATATGTTTTTTATGTTTTCACACATACACAAAACTATTAACTTGCATATGCCTTTTCTTTAAATATATATGTCAGTAGCCCTGTGGGTATAGGTTAAAATTCTGGTTAATATGCTTATGTATATAAGGCTACACAAATCCCAAGTAGTGTTAAAAAAACATGTCATTTTCTTATAAACGGGCTTTAATATGATGATGAGAAGACAAATTAAATGCATTCCTGTGGACTGTTGTCCTCATGGGGCAGTTTTGCATCTGTCAGTGGCACAGTGTGAATCATGATCAGGGGAAGGAAGATGCAGACGGACCAGTGCCAAGCATGGGAATTCAAATGCATATTTGCTAAACAGTGACAGGCTTGGCTAATTTATCAGAAAACTGGTTGTGAACCACAGAATGTTTCTGACATGTTTTCCCTGTTGAAACTAACAAAATGCGCAAATTAGCTTACTGATAGCTAACTTATTGAGGTCAGTTATGGTTGGGTGACATGCTTAAAAAAAACAACAGAAGAGAGCGAGATCCAGAACAGCGTTTAATGGTTTGTTGGACAAGGCAATTAGACCCGTCCACTGGACACTAAAAGGAAAACGGGAGCGTGTAAAACAGGGATTGATTTTTCACAGTTCAATTATACATGGGTTGAAGGCTAGGAAACTAATCTAAGGAAACATTATTGAGCACAAGTTTACAGTAGCCAAGGTGGGAAGCCATAGTAGGCCCATTCCACATGAGTACTACAGCCAGAATCATTTTCCAAAAAATTAAATACAGCATGCCTTTGTGAGATTTGTGTGTGTATCAGTGGGCTGAGTTAACATCATATATTACACATGTAGTGTGCTTTTGTTTTATTACATAACTCTGGGTACACAACCTAAGTTTACGTTTTTATTATTATTTATGTTGGTTGATTGAAATTGAAATGAGAAGAAACACAAACATATTTTGCAGTGTTACATGGTTACATAGTTAGGCTAAAAAAGGCCAAGGTTAATCAACGTTAAACCCTTTAAATGAACCCCAGTTCATATATAGACAGACAATCATAACAAACTAAATATACACCCACATATATAAACCATATATACCAACATCAATACTAACTGGGAGATTTACTAATCCATGAATCCGAATCTCGAAAGGGAAAAAATCGGATTGGAAATGAAAATTTTGCGACTTTTTCGCCGCCATCGTGATTTTTTTGTATTTTGCGCGACTATTTAGTTGCCGTCGCGACTTTTTCGTATTGAACGATCGTGAATGGCGGAAAAACCTTTCCGACTTTGCATGATTTTGGAAGCCTTCCATGTCCAATGTATGAAACCCACTTATTGTACAGCACTGCGGAATATGTTGGCGCTTTATAAATAAATGTAATAATAATAATAGGAATAAATGGCACTCTGCAGCTCCAACCTGGCCCAAGGAAGTCACGATACCGAGGCTTGAATGTCCGAAACTTTCGTACTTGTTGCGACAATACGATCTTTTTGCGACGGCGGCGAAAAAGTAGCGGAAAATATACGACAAATTTGCGACGGCGACGAAAAAGTCGCAAAAATACCGTTCATTGCGAAAAGACACTTTCGGTCCGTTTGTGGATTAGTAAATCTCCCCCCTACTGTAGCTATTAGTATTACAATAGCCTTGGATACTATGCTTGTTGAAGAACTCATCCAGGCCCCTATTATAGGCAGGCTGTTCCCCATCGTTACTGCCCTCACAATGAACAACCCCCTATGCTGCTTCAAATGAAGTTCAAGTTCTGTTCCTCTAATCTAAAGGGGGGGCCTCAGTTACGCTGATCATTTTCATGAAGAAAGATCCCCCGCTGTCTATAATGCCCTGCAATGTACTAGTAGATGTACAGAAAATGGGTGTATACATTAAACACACATAAACACATACAACACAACCAATTACAATAAAAGAGGCCCCTGCCCAAAAGAACTTACAATTTAAATATTCAAGTTTATTTTTTTTGATAAATAACTCAAGTAAAGTTGGTTTTCAAGTTTTTTCCATTTAAAAATAAAAACCCTCAAATTCAAAACTTAGTTTTTAAAGGAGAAGGCAGGGTAAAAACTAAGTAAGCTTTATCAGAAAGGTCTATGTAAATACAGCCATAAGCACTCACAGAAAAGCTGCACTGAGTCCTCTATCAAAAGAAACACAGGATTTCTTGTCTCTTTTTGTAAACATGATGTTCCACTGTCTGACTTCCTTCCAGAGTCTGCGCAGTTCTCTCCTCTCTCCCCTCTCCTGCTACCCCTCCCACCAGAATGCTAAGAACTCCCTCCCCCCCCCCTTAGAAATGTGTGATCTCAGCTATAATGGCTAGAGACTGCAGGCAGGAAGCTACCTAAAATGGCAGCTGCTATCTTAAGCAAAAGGAGAAAGTTTCTAAAGCTGTTTACTCAGGTATGTTAATGGTTTCTGCAGAATAAATATAGTGTTCTAGGTGGCACTAATGTGGCTAATCTATTGGCAGTAAAATGCCAAAATGGGATGCTCACTGATTTGGAGTGCAATATCTCTAACAACCTTCAGTGTTAACACCAACTAGACCTGATTTTTATTTTGACAGAGGAGATATATTTGCCTATTTTGTGCTGAATCAACATCCCAGGAAAGTGAAAGAAGTTGTTGTTCAGCCTCCCATAATACATTTCTGTTCTACAGGTTTAAAGTTAAGACTTTTTTTTTTGTATTCAAATCTTTATTAATGCACAAAAAAAAAGAACTTGTTTTATACAGATTATTCCTTGATGGTCTTAAACACATTTATATTGTACATTTCTTCATTTAGATCTATTCTGCAAGATTTGTATACAGTAGGACATACAAGTTTCAACAAGGTAAGTAACTTAGTGCTATGAAATAATTCTATGTTAGTACTATCTTCTATTATTTTGCTCTGTCTTGTTTGGTAAATGCATATTTCACAATTTGTCATGAAGGTTTAAGTATGAGACCCATGGTTGCCAGGTTTCAATAAATTTTTGTGGCGTGGGTGATAAGGAGGATGTGATTTCTTCCATAAGATAAATTTCATTTACATTCGATAACCATTCCTCTACAGTGGGAGAGTCATCATTTCTCCATTTCCTGGGAATTAGGATTTTAGCAGCTAATATCAATTGCATCAATAGTCTTCTTTTAAATATTTTTTCGGCTTTATCTGTGTGTAGTAGCAATATCAATTGGGGAGAAAACCTTACCTGGCAACCGAGGATCTCACTACTTATTTGTTCAACCTGTTCCCAGAAGGTTTTCACCTTTGGGCATGTGTACCAGATGTGGGAAATTGTCCCACTCTCACCATTACACCTCCAACACTTATCGTTCTGTATCAAACGCATTTTGTAGAGTTGTGTTGGAGTTCTGTACCAGTATGATAAGATCTTGTATGAATTTTCTTGGAATTTATTACTTATGGAGCATTTCGCTACAGTTCTGAAGATTTTTTCCCATTCTTCTTCCACTAGGTCAATCTGGAGTTCCTGTGTCCATGTGCGGGTGAAGTGAGGTAAGTTGGCATATTTACTTTGGATAAAGACCTTTTTTGTCATCAAAATTTAGTTGAAAATATCTTTTTAAATAAATGAGATGATGAAATCGACACATTTTGGCAACATTTAGGGGGCCATTTATTAATGGTCTGATTTTTTAGTACTAAAAGTCGCAGGAAATTTTCTTTCTTTACTTTCACTATGTGTCAAAACAGCTAAGAATCCGAATCTGACAATTTGCCAGCTAAAACTTTTTTTTTAAATATTATCCTATATTATTAAGTGGGTGTTGGGATTAAGTCTTTCAATATACAAAAGAGTGAGTTTAATTCTTTATCTTGTGGGGAAAAAACACTCAATATAAACACAATATAAGATCCAACTCCAAAACACAATTAATTATAAATCAGCCTCTTAGATAAGCTGACACTGAGACCAGTTCCTTTCATGCTGATGGAAAAACTCTATTCCTAAAACAAGAGATGTATTCCTTACTGATATACTGTTTAAGTTATTTTCTTCTAAAATAGGCACCTTATTGTGTGTTTCTATGGTTCATTGTAATAATTGTACGTCATTTTGGATAGCAGTGGGGTAACTATAGAAGAAGCAGACTCCGAATGGGGGTCCCAGACTGCGCAGTTTGCTTCCTATATATATAATATAGAAATATCAGCCATAGGACGCAATCAGGCAGGGTGGGGAATCTGGTTCTGCTGGTTTGCCTCTCAGAAATGTTTTTTTGGGGGGGGACCAGCACCCCCTAGTTACTCCTACCAACCATCGCGACTGGCAGCACTTTATTTTTCTGTGCCAGTAAGTTAGCTACGGACTTAGACTGTGCATTCCATGGGGCAGGGACTTCATATACCTTGTGTCTTTTAACATGTAGCACTTTATGTAACTGCGTAGATTTATATTTTTTTATTCATTTCAGTATTTTCCCCCTGTATGTGCTGTTAATGAATCGCTATATAATTATATAAATATATACATACGTAGTAGGTTAGGGTTCATTACATTCTAGCCTCAGCACTGTAAAACATCCTTCAGTATGTTGTGTTCTGTTAACTTAGGTAGTCATTAGGACATACTGCACTCTTTTGATGCTTTTGCCTTACATGTACAGTATGTATGTATGTGTAACCCCAATTTGGCTATGAAATAGTTAAATCCCAGGCTAGTATGGTTTAGAGCATGGGCTACATGTGACTCTCTTACACAGGATGGGCCTTCGCTATGTGGAAGAGACCATGCAGAGCAAGGGTTTAGTGGAACTACAAATCACTGTAGCTGTGTAGTGCAGAATTGTTAAAGATGGACACCAGAAAGGTTCTTGCAGTTGAACTATAGCACAATTTGTTGTCAGAGACAAATGATGAAGCAGGGTTATACTTACAAATTCAGTTACAGATTTTAAACGATAGTAGTACTCTGAGGACAACAAGAGAGGGTGCACACCGGTTTATCCCACCTCTGTTTGGGAGTCTGGGCAGGGTAAATGCACCATGTCAGCTTGGCAACCCCTTTGGAAGCAGTCTGGATAGATAACTCAGTCCTCAGGTTGATAACCCCTAGCTTGAGAGTTCTTCGTGTGAGTAGGGATCAGGGTTTATTCTAGCCTGTCTCCTATCTCTACTCCATGGCCCTACTGCTGAGGCAACATTGCCGGATGGAAGAAATACTTCCTGCTACTTTCCTGGATGGGGCTGGAAAACTGCCCTTGCTTCCTTCCCTCTCTACCTCACTTTCCTAGAGAGTGCTCGACATGAGTAACTATCTAGCTAATCCTCATTCATGGGGCCCTGTCCCCGACTTCACCAGAGTGGATGGTGTCACTCTGGGGTAAATGGCTTTACTGGGGCCTGTTTCTGCTCCAGGCTCACTGGTCCTTTCCACTGAGAAGCAGAGGCAGCCAAATCGGAAGTCACACCTCCTTGCTAGATCAGTCTGCAAGGGGCGTGGACAACCATATTAACCAATAAGGTATAAGGCATGGTGCAACTAGATACATGGTAACAGTAATATGAATAAAGAAGTAGGGAATTAAAGCCATAGGGGAGCTAAACCCTATGGGGGAGATTTATTAAGACATTCAAATGCTCATTCGAACGCTCCGAGCATATCTTCACTGATTTTTCGCGCCTGCGCGACTTTTTCGTGTGCCCGTGCAACTTTTTTGTAAGCTTGCAAAAAGGTTTTGCCGCTGTTTACAATCGTTTGGTACGAAAATTTTGTGACTTTTGGATCGCCAATACTATATTATCGTGACTAATACTATTTTTCCGTAAACATTTTCGTGATATTTGCGATCTTCAGAAATTATCATATCCAATCCGAGTTTTTCCCATTCAGGATTCGAACTCGTGTTTTAATGAATCGGCCCCTATGGGTCCCTACATATGTATGATCCAAGCATTGAGAGGTGCTTATGATAAATCTTATCCAGAGCACACTGGCACATTGGAAAGCAGTTGTGATTCATGCCATTGTGCTTTATATAAGGGTGATAACATGGTTTGTAAATATACACCTTGCACATACACAAAAAATCCACATAGTGATTGCAAAAATTCAGTGTACCCAGCTGAGAATGCTTATAAAGCCAAGGCTTGTATTATATATGATAATTAGCGTATCCAACAGAATTTGCTGTATATAGAATTTTGAATCTGAATGTGAATAAGCAAAATAATTTTGTAGCATTATTGTTTATTCATTACGCTTGCTGGCATTAATATTATTTAAATCATAACAAATCCTTTATAATAAGCTAACAAGGATATTTGCATTCAACTTTTCTATTTGATGAGCTAAACCTGTGCTGTCTCCATATGTTGCACTGATTCCTTCCTCAGATCCTAATACTGTATCTGCCTTTAAAGGACTGGACCTTGGCTTAACAAAGAATGAAATATATATGTGTTATATAAATATATACATACACACACAGACTTGTTTAATAAACCAGAAACCTTACGGACAGGCAGCTTTATGAGATGCCATTCATTTATAGCTTATTTTATTGTTGTTTTGAATACAAATAAGGTACATTTCTTAGTCCATCGTTTTAGGGTGCCCAGTCTTTTGGATGCTCGTAAATGATATATTATATGAAAAGATTACAACTAACTGGTCTGGTGAAGATCATTAAAGGTGTACCCGCTCATAAAAATAAGCAAAAAACATAAAGATAAACTGGGATGCCTGGGTAGAACAGTTATAGGGTCCCCTGGCAACATGGCTGCAGAAGCCAAATTCCTATGGTTTCAGGTATATAGACATTTATATAGACATTTAGCCTTGGTCCCCTATCCACTGTTTTACTGGCCCACTCAGGTTATGCTAAACAAATCACTTAAAAAATAAGTTATATTATGAGATTCAAGACACTGACTTGTACTGACTGGAAACAGATTTCATTTAAGTTAGTTGAGTTTTGTTAGTGAATTTTCCCATGATCTTATTCTAGGGATGATTCGCCCCACAGTTTGGGAACCACTTGGTTAAAACAACACACAATACATCAATATATTTTTTTTAAAAAAGCTTATAAAAATGTGAAAATCCTACATGTGAATGGTATGTTTTTCTTTTTATTAAGAGAGACGTTAATGTGTGATCATTTACTAAACAGAATGAAGCAAGTGCAGTACTTTTATGAGCAAACATTATCTGTTGGAGTTAAACTTCTACCTTTCTTGCAGTCATAGAACTTCAAATAAAATATTTCATGAGATCCTGATACCTTATTTTTTAAGATTCCACAGGCACGTGCAACATTCTTCTGCCTTCCATGAGAAGCCTTCAGCAAATAAATTACAAATGAATTCACAGGGAAAATGTAAACATACCATATATTTAATATATTATTGAAAATGTATATGGTTATGTTTTATACCTATATTATGAGAACTACCCCTGTGGATTAGCATTTGTCTAACTGCAGTATAAGGATTAGAGTATAAGGGTATCCCAGGGGTTTTGGTTGTGGGATGAGTTCTTATAGGACTAAGCATCCTAGAACCCAGATTTTAGTTGGAAAACAGTAAAAACATCTCTAGTATAGTGGAGATTATAGATTATATATATATTGTTTATAACTTTGTGTGTAGCTTAGTCAGTACTAGTAAATGTCAAAGGGGTGGTTCCCTTTGAAGTTAACTTTTGGTATGTTGGCCAGTTCTTAGCAACTTATCTCTAGATAATATACAGCGTATGTAAAACATTAGCAGGCAGTGGGTGACATAGAAATGAGATGGTGAAATGCTTTTGGCCAGTTGCTTTTTCACACTGGAGATATTTTACCTGGTAAAAGAAAGTTGATTGTAAAGGGGGGTGAAAAGGTGGGGTGGAGAGGGCATATAGGAGCTGTAGTGAGGGCTGGCTATCCACCATTTTGTGAGGATAACAGCAGAGAAAAGGTCCCCACCCAACCTCCCTTAGTTGGGGGTTGGTTTTATTGTACTGGTTTATTGTTTTCTAGTTGTCACATTTGTGGCCTTGGAGGGTTAGGGGTACATTAGTTTGAGTTAACTAGCGAGGGAATTTGGGTGGGGGGAGAAACAGGTAAAGCGGCACGGATGATCTGCATCTTGGTAGTTGTCACAACTTTGGCGGGTCCTTGTCAGTCTGCTGGGGAGGGAAGCTTGTTCAGGTATGCCAGATCAGGTAGAGTGGATGGTTTAACCCCTAAGGTGGATGACCATTGGTGGACGGAATACTAAAGGTGCGCTATAAATCGCTGGGTGGGTACTGAACATGGCTAATTGAGAAAGGGGACTGGATAGGTCCCGGAGTGGCGGCGGTTATTCGCTGAGCTAACATTTTTTGCCACTTTAGACCAGATTTACTAGTAAGATCACTGCAGAAATTGAAATAAGCATTTCATTAAGCACCTCATAAGTCAGGCATACAAGAAAGATCAACACAGAAGTGGTGAACTAAATGAATCCCAGACATGCCAACAAAATGACTGCAGAAAATGTATAAGGAGCATATCAACCCTAGACATGCCAGTAAGACCAAAGCAAAAGGGACATTAAACACTTCTCCCAAAATAAGTCCAGAAAATTGAATTATAAACATATAACAGGAGACAATTATTATTTTTAATTTAGGAAATAACTCCTATTCATTCCGTAGAAACCACTATAATATTTAGTATTTCAAAAAAGAATGCACCCCACTTCTGTGCTTTTATATGGTCACTGCATGATTTGGTTACTCCTAGAATCCTCATACTATAGAGTAAGTTGTGCTGTGCCATATGTGTGTGTGCCTGTGTGTTAAATTTACTGGAAAATGCACAGCCACAGTGTAAATATGTGGTTAACGCATCTATTTGCTTCTTCGCTGTGAATATTTATTTATTTTTCTTGACCTATTTTCAGAAAGCAATTCTTGAAAGACAGTAAATAAAATTTAAATGAGTTCTTTTTTTAATGTGCGCTCATTCATGTATATTTAAAATGTGTTTATTAATAAGCAAAAAGTAAAACATCTTTATTTTTTCACAGGACTAATTATTGCAGCGGAGTCCCTAAAAGAATACTTTGAAGCCGCCTAAATGGAATGGGATGTCATGCAACATTTATTAGTGAGCAACTAGAACTGTCTCTTTGAAATTGCTTTGATTTACTGACATAACTTGGTGGCTTAAAGCTTTCAGCAACACCACACACATGAAAACAGTGACTGGTGAATAATTAGCAGCGATGGCGCAACCCTTAAGGAGGCTCGCAATGACATGCAATTAAAGAGCTACAAGGGTAAAATTATGTAAATCTAAAGACTGTCATTGATAGGCTAAAGATGATAAACGGTGATAATTTACAATAGTGTGTCATTAAACAGTGTACTGCAGGACAGGAGTACAGAATGACTTTAAAGGGAAATATATATATATTGTTTATCATCCATTTATTTCCTGTTATGGAGGCATAGCTCAATGAACACTGAATGTTCCTGAATAAAAACAAAAGAGGCAAGCAACAAGGCAGCTTTCACTTCTATGTGCAAATGCAATTGTAGGGCAGGGTGAAATCAATTACAGGTATAGGCTATTCCGGATAAGGGATCTTTCCGTAATTTGGATCTCCATACCTGAAGTCTACTAAAAAAATCAATAAAACATTAATTAAACCCAATAGGATGGTTTTGCATCCAATAAGGATTAATTATATCTTAGTTGGGATCAATTACAAGGTTCTGTTTTATGACTACAGAGAAAAAGCAAATCAGTTTTAAAATTCTGAACCATTTGATTAAAATGGAGTCTATGGGAGACGGGCTTTCCGTAATTTGGAGCTTTCTGGATAACGGGTTTCCGGATAACAGATCCCATACCTGTACAACATGCGGAATACTGTGCAAAGTGCAAAAAAATCCTTTTTCGACAAAGACCTCTGCACTTGAACCTGCTGCACGTCCTTGCATTAGATAGCATTGTATTGATGTGGGGTGGGTGGAGGCAAATAGGCATAACCCCACCTCCAAACATCATTCAGACACACAAGTTAGGGAGAGACAGAAAGTGCAGCCTGCAAAGGGTCCCTATCATTAAAGGGGCCTGTCACCCTAAAGGTGGCCACTCACGTGGCGATTTGCGACGAAAGATCGTCAGACCCGCCACTAACGAAAAGATCGTAAGGCAAATTACAGGCCCCAAAATCATGTGTATTTGTCAGACTGGGGGACCTGAGGCCCATGCACAGGCTACACAATTATAGGCGGTGGGGAGGAAGGGGTAAAAAGAGGAGTGCAGGAACATCTAACAAGTGCTGAATGGAAAGTTCAGGGCTGAAACGGCAGATAAGGAGGTAGAAACAATAGGATTTATACCTCCTTCTGCCGATTCAGCCCTGAAGGCAGATTTTGATCAGGCGCCTCCTGCGATATCGGTTGACTCGCCGACTTGCCATACACGCACCAAATATCGTACAAAACGAGGTTTCGTATGATATTATCGGTGTGTGTATGCCCAGCTTTAGGCAGGCAATATATGATTTACAGCACACTTTTTACAATACATTTATAACAAATACAGATTTTTTAATTACAAAAATAATTTGGCTTTCATGTTTAATTCACAAAGGACTTTTATTATACAGCTTTTTATGCGTGGGTGACAGGTCCCCTTTAACTGCTTGCTGTAAGGCAGATGGTAAGGACAGGTCTCGGCTGAACCTGCTGATGCTGTGTTTTGCGCCAGATTTTTCAGACCAGGAGCAGAGCACAGCTTACCCAGGGGTGCAAGTGCTTCTTGGATAAGCACTAAACAGCCAATACTTATATGCAATGAAAGGAATTTAATTACTTTTTAATAGATTCTGTGTTCTGAAAATATTTGGAAATGCAGTGAAAAATTTAGACAAACTTTCTGGCAAAATCCTTGGAAGGTGCATGGCTACTAAAGCCCCAGATTGTTAATGCTGCCAAGTGATGCCAGTGGCCACAAGACCTGGGTTAGTTATTGAAACAGTCAGATCAGCATTCTTATCATTCCTCTCTAGATTTACTACAGACCTGAATGAGCTTATGGCATTGGAAAGCACTGAAGTCAGATACGTAGGTAGTGGCCATGTAGCAGAGGATCCCCTCAAGCAAGAACATTTGTGGTCCCAATAAGGTAGAGATTTACAATTCACTCGCTCTTTTTTAAATTTATTTTTATAACATTTTTCAACAAGAATAATATTATTACAAATTGTTTTGTACATTTCTGGACATTTCTGGACATTGACCAATAACATGAACACAACAAAAGAAGAATAAGGAGAAAGGAAAATAAAAAAATGGCATAACGGTATCCCTATATTTTACATTTGACATATATTCTTCAAGTTTCTCTATGTAAAGCATTAATAAAGGTCTTCCAAATCTCACAGTTTTGTGCATATGTCTTTTCAGCTCCATTCTAAAGGAAGTACTGACTCAAAGTCTAAGTCAGAAGATACTTCCTTTATGCTCTAGTTGCTGCTACATTTTTTCTGTGTTTTTTTCTTTTTTCCCCACATGCTGGTTTTTGATAAAAATAAAATGCTTATCACCTAAAACTTTTTTTTATCTTTATACCTGTGGGGAAAAAAATCCAATAATATTTACTGAAGAGTCTTTTTCATAATAGAAATTACATTAAATACATTTACATTTATATTTCTTTAGCATATCTTTTCATTAAGGTAAAACCTTAATACCGAAATTCCTTCGCTATTTACCTGCCCTGGTAACATATAGCTGCTGAACTACATGAAATTGTATTCCTTCCATATTATCTCAAATATTAGCTTATTAGGCAACTCTCCATGCAGAATTCCAGTAAAGCATTACTTTTAGGCGGTATATTATTGAATAGGCATTTTGCTATGATTTTCTTTAGAATATATCATCACATGCTTTGACTTCAAGTTCTCTTCTTTTCTTGTTTTAATGAATTATCTAAATCCATGGTTATGATCTCCTGGTGAAAAAAAAACATACGGCAGGACCAGAATTTGGAGGAAACACTGATGAACCAGCATGCTCCTGGACTGAATGAAGACATCTCTACAGTCCACTTACATCTCCACATAAAATGACCCACCATTGCTTTCAGAGATCCAAATATCTGAGATTCAATGATGGATGGTGTCAGGGAAGCATCTAGTAAAAAGTTTGACCAAAGACTCCTTTACCATAGCTGTTGAGAGTGCCTAGAATAACAAAAATGAGCACTGTCTAAGACCAAAAATGTTGGCCCATCAGAAAGACAAGTGTGAAACAAAAGGTGGTGCAGAACTACTAGCTGGTCTCGGCGCGTAAAGACCCAGTGGGGAACTAAATGATGAGCACTTTCCATAAATGTTTTCAAAACAGGTCATCTTAAATTTTGCTGTACAGCCCCTCAACTTGCAGTTATGGAAACCTGATAGTCAGAAAGCTCCAAATTCTGGGACTTTCCCATAGACTCAATTTTAATCATATAATTCAAAATTTCAAGAATGTTTTTTATTTTTTTCAGGGCATTTTACTAAATTTTACTCTTTCTCTTCCCATCAAGAGTCCAAGGAGTATGGATTATGGCATACTGCCAGGAAGCCCACCTGAAACCCATGGCCAATAGGAAATCCCCAGATTCTGTCAGATTATGACTACCAATGGATAGGGTAAGGCCTAAATACTTACTCCTCTTCCTTAACATACTGCAAATCCTCATCTAATTATACACTGGGGAGACAGCAGATGGTGGATTATAAAAAAGGCAAGGCGTGTGTGGGAGCACATAACACAAAACATGACATTTGATGTGTCATTAAGACTCATCATTTGAACTGTAGCTATTCACAGGAGAAGCTTTCCTACTGCCATTGTAATTATTTACTGGATTTTTTTGGTTCCCCATCATGTGCATCTCTAAACGGGTACAGTTAGGTCTGCTTTAAGGTACTGATGGGCAGCGAGCAAAGGAACTTCGGCATTTTTTAAAAACTGCAAGTTGTTAAAACAGTAATTTAATAAGGGGTTATATTGTAGATCTCTTCCACCAATTAAAATTAGGGAGTTGCTTCATTCAAGATTGCAACTGAAATTATGGAGACCTCATAGTCCTAGTGCGTACAAAATGAGCTTTTTGCCCATTTATGAAAGTGGCACTGGGCCTTAGAGCACAAATTAAGTACTGCCGTTAGGGTACTGAAAGGTTTTATTTTTAGCACTGGGTAGAAGAGAAGATTGATGTCTAAAGTTACATTAAGCCCCTGACTCCATGGTCTTTAGTGTTTATAGTTTTATAGTTGACAAAACCCTTTTTAGGGCATCCAAGAAAGTAAAAAAATATCTAAAAAGTATCTAATGCAATTAATACCTTCAAGAATGATTTATTTTGGGTATAAAAAGAGCAAAGGTTCTGGGGGCCTCATACCCCATTCATTTGTGTACGGTGTATGGAAGGAATATAATTCATATTTATCTTCATCTCATACACCAGGGTAAAAAAGTAAAAGGGGGCAGGATTAGAACCTCTCTAGTGAAACGTGACTCTAACAGACTTACACAGGCCTTGGTATTCAATATCCCCTACCATACCACATGCAGAATAGGGGTCAGCAGGCTGTTTTAAAGAAAGTGACCACCAAAACAAAGGAAATCCCATCAAAATAGAATAATATTCCATTTCAGTCCTTCTCTTATATGCCCTTTTTTAACTTTGTCCAATAGGCAGATAACGCAACCTTTGATCTAGTAAAGTGCTCAGCGTGCATAGGTAATTATAGTATTTTACTTTTAAGCAGGAGTCCAAGGAAATTGCACAGAAAGGTCTCTCCCAGGATCTTTCTGCTCCCGCTTAGATTTCATTCCCAACTAAAAGTCACAGTTCTACTAACATGTACACAGAGCTTCTAAATTCATCAGATGGAAATTGTTCTTAGTGTTTATATAAGAACCTAAGACTTTATCTATCTTTGAGAGCTAATGTAAATCAGTTTCTATGGAAGGTTTAGATATGCTTTCCTTACTATATATGTAAAATACCAAGACGATTTTAACATGTTCTTGTTTGTGTAACTTGGCTTTCACTCTTTGATCTCATCTTAACATATCTCCTTGGCAGGTAATGATTGATAGCCATGTATTGTAAAGTATAGGCAATAAACACTCCTCAACTCATAATAATACAGCATAATGTATTTTTTATGGCCTGGTTCGATGGAATATTTCCTTGTCAGCTCTTCTTAATTGTCTAAACAAAGCCACCCATTACTTGAAAAAAAAAAATGCATGTTTAAACAAGCCATACTAGTTAAGGTTAACTGAACTGTGCAAAGCACTATAGGAGCACACGAGTTATCTCACAGCTTAATCTCCGGATGGCAGACCTAATGTTAAACTCAACAGTGATGGGAGACTCTGTTTATACTACCCTATTGTAAATTAAAGACATTTGTTGGAAACCTTCCATGGTGTCTGTGATATGGAAATAAAAGTAGACTGCAAAGTTCATACAGGATGTTAATGATAAGGTAAACCTTACACTACAGCCACTCATTTGTACAGCTGGCGGTTTATTCACCAATAAAAGTGGGCCATGATATGTCATATTTTTACTATAAATTTAGAGATACAATACAATAATCTTTATGTGCAGATCAATAACATGAGATACATTATAATATTTTTACAGTCTCACTTTTAGTCATGTTTTCTAATATGTAATATATTAACTGGAAAAACTAAACCGTGACTGTTTAATAACAACTGACTTCCATGAATTAAGACCACACCCCTTCCCTTAATGACATCACAAGTAATAAAACTTTTAAGTCTTTGAGCCTCTTTTAAAACAATTAACCTTCACAGCGTGTTGCTGGATTCTCTTATTGTAAGGGCTAAACTCCACAGGAGATTTTCACCAGATTTTGTGGGTCAGATTTTACTTGATCTTGTCATGCAACACCATGCAACACCATGAGATTTTGTGTGATCCTACAAAATCTGATCTCCATAGTCTGTAATGTAAATTAGGACCAGATAAAGTCGAATTGGGTTTTTTTCCTGCATCTACATCCAACAGTCAATGTATTTCAGTGAGAAAAAAAAGTCTGTACTGGTATGAACAAGACTTGAACTAGACTGCATTTTTACAGTATATCAAACTTATGTTTAGACAACACAGAGAAATTGCTATCTTATCTGTTATGAGTCAAAAACAGACCATCATGAAATCAAAGCTTTTCAATTCTGCATGAAAAAAACATGGGTCCATAAATAAATGGTGCAATGCCTGTTACAGAACTTCCTAAGTATACATGTGCAGCCACATACTAATGAAGTCCGTTGGGTTTAGGTGTTAAAAAATGAATCTTGTTAAGCCTGTTGGCACACAGGTGATTTTCTCCGTGGAGAAAAGCCAACCCACTGCCTTCCTCTCCCTAGATGTGTAAGCACTGACAGACACAAGGTCAGCCTATTAGCACACACACACAGAGCGGATTTCAGCCCAGAAATGCTAAAGTATGCATTTTGATGAAAGGCAGTGGATAGGCTTTTCTCTGCTGGCATACATGCCAGGAAGAAACACAACCCATGTTCCATTAGCCTTGATAAAATTAAAATAACTGTTTTATTGTACTGCTACTGTAGAGTCAGGGTCCTTCCACTACACCCGTATTTGTCATGTTGGTATCTCAACAAAGCACACAACTTTACATTTACTGCCCATTTATCTAAATCATTCATGCATGTTGCCATGTTACCAGCCCTTTGCAGGCCCGGACTAGGATTCAAAATAGGCCCTGGCAATTTGAATACAAAGAGGCCCAAACAGCCCCCACCACCCAATAATTAGTGACTGACTGGCATATTACAGCAGCCCCTCCGGCATTTGCCAGAATCCACAGTTTGCCAATCGGGGCCTGGTCCTCTATATCATATTGTTGGGCAACTACATGTAACAACTTGTAGGCTGTAATACAGACAAGGACTAGATAGACAGGCTATAAAGCATGGGGTACACTGGTCACTAACACACAGGATGGGCTTTCACTACGTGGCAAGAGCAAGGGGAAGGTAGTGCAACTACCACTTACTTAGGCTGTGTGCAAAGTAAATGAATGAACGCCAGAATGTTTTTGCAGCAAACTCAAACTGAATGGATTTTATTGTCCAAGACAATGGTCCACAGGGTTATGTAGTAATACTCACAATGCAGATGTAGCAATGAATTAGGCAGGTTCAATGCAGAGCAAGCAGAATTGAAAAAAGCACCACTGTGGAGAGTAGTCTGGGTAATAACAAAGTAACAAATATAATAATGTACTGTATATAGGGCACCAAAATATATTTTTTTTTTATTTCAGTGTGTGCCCATTGCCTACTTTTCAATATAAAATGTGTCTTTCAGTGAATTTAAATATTTTATTCTAGATAATTAGCCTATTCTTTATGTCAGTAATCTAGCAAAAGGCGTATAATAACCCTTTTTGGGAACATATCCTTTAGTGCCATTAATATAGCAAATTTTGCCCAAGAACGTTTATTAGAAATGTGCAAATATGCAAACATTATGTGGAGATTCTGTGTCACGCTACTGAACATAGGTGCTTTTCAGCAGGGTCACGCAGGGCTGGCAAGCAAGTTCTTTCTCTAAAACAGCTCATTAGGCCATTAATTTACATTTTTCTAAAGGCAATTTAATGTAAAGTGATCTGGCACCTTTTTAAGTTAGAAAAGCAGCTCTGCCATTGAGCAGACCGGCTAATCTAAAACAGCCGCTATTTGTGCGATCTTTTCAAGCCATAGATTTGTCGGATTATGAAAACTCCAGTAGTACCTCATATACTGATTACGTAGGCTTATTCATTCTATCATAATGAAAAGCATCTCCGTGTACGATTGCCCTGATATAGGTCAGGTGGACAGAAAGTCAAGTATAATCCCTATATGCAGGGGTTGTAAAGGTATGATCACATTAAGAAACTGTCCTTGTAAGTTATATCTTCTAATGTCTAATCACACACAATCTGACATAATGGCCTAATTATATTAAGGGTACAATACTGGCAACATATTGGGTTACTGTAATACAGTTCCCACTAGGAGGTGTTCTGTGGAAACATTTAGAAGTAGGAAGCCCTGAACTTATTCCCAAATAAATAAAATAAACAACTCTAAAATGTCTTCTTCAATGTATGTCAATTTTTAAAGGAGACATTTTATATAAAGTTCATATTCAGTTATACTTTTTATCCTCCCTCAAAATGTGAAATGATGCAGAAATAAAGATGTTTTGAAAGCATTTTACCTCCTACAACTGCCATTATATGAGAGCTGCAGAGACAATGACTCAAGTTTGAAGCCAGAGCAAAATGAAACATGGGAGTGTCCTTCAGTCTCCCACAGGAAGTGGTCACAGGACTGACTGACAGGCTTTACTCAGCAGGGAAACCCCTCCCTCCTTCCGTGTCTCTCTGCTTGAGCTGCTGCCGGGGGGGGGGGGGGGGGGGGGTTTATTGAACATCCACAGGGTTACTCACAATACAGCTTCAGAGACCAGTGGTACAGGCAACACATACCGAGTGTAATACAGACTGACAAGGGCAGACTGGCAAGAATCTCACTTCAACTCTGTGCCAGCAGCCATAGTGCCCCGTGTACCTGTGCCAGCAGCCATAGTGCCCCGTGTACCTGTGCCAGCAGCCATAGTGCCCCGTGTACCTGTGCCAGCAGCCATAGTGCCCCGTGTACCTGTGCCAGCAGCCATAGTGCCCCGTGTACCTGTGCCAGCAGCCATAGTGCCCCGTGTACCTGTGCCAGCAGCCATAGTGCCCCGTGTACCTGTGCCAGCAGCCATAGTGCCCCGTGTACCTGTGCCAGCAGCCATAGTGCCCCGTGTACCTCTGCCAGCCAAAAAATCAAGTAAGCGCCAGAACTCCGGTTTCTCCCGCCAGCTCTCCCTGTCTCTTGAATGACACTTGAATGACGGCAAATGCATGCGCCAACCCCGCGCCAGTTTGACACATATGGTTTAGTCCATTGTAAAAAAGTATGCTATATATCCCCTTTAATACACGGTGGCTTATTTACAAATGAAAGTTATAGAACTGTTAATTCCAATCAATCAATAATAAATTCATAATGCATACGATAATGAATCAGATCAATTTGTTATGGATCAACTGGATTTTATCGAGTGTTCAGTCAGTATCAATACCACCGTATCAACATGGATCTTGTTCACTGAGGGAAAACAAGAACATTGCCCATAGTCACTCTTTTAATAGTCTGAGGTATCAAATCTCTCTCTCTGGAAGGTTTAGAAAATGCTAAATACTGATCTTAGTTCTGTCATGATTTTTATGGTGTACTTTTTATTTCTAAATTACCATCTTTACATTGCAAATAATTCACACTTATCTCTTATCTCTTATTCTTGAACTAACAAAGGATCCAGCATTACATAACAGAACTGCTTTCAGCTAACCTATTATTTCTCCTACTCTGTGTAGCTGGAGGAGTCCCAAGCCGGACTTGGATTTCTTACAATTGAGTGCTATTCGAATATCTACCACTAGGCTGGGCATGGGAGCATATTAAGCTACACAGGTGTACAGCTATACTGCTGTTGCCTTTGCCATTGTTCTATTTATCGGCTGCTGGGGGGGAAATGGAGGGGGGTGACCACTCCAACTTGAAAGCAGCAGTAAAGAGAGACTGAAGTTTTTCAGAGCACAGGTCACATGGCTGAGGGCACCTGGAAAACTAACAATATGTCTAGCCCCATGTCAAATTTCAAAATTAAATATAAAAAACATCTGTCTACCAGCCCCCTAATTTGCACTAGGTGCAGAGTGCAGCATTTGCCAGGTTGCAGGTAGTTGCTAAGTGCGCTCTTGTGCTCCTTAGACTTACTTGCAACCCAGGATAAGTAAATGACCCCTTCTTTATTCATGGTAAGGGAATATCTATGGTCTGCCTGGTCTTCTTTGCCCAATTCCATTAAATAGGGCAGGAATGCCAGAACATGAAAGTAAATACATAGGGAAGAGAGGATGGAACTGAAGCACAGAAGCTTCATTAAAAATTATGCACACTAATGACTTCCTTTTTTGATGAAAAATAACATTTTTTAATTACTAGTATGTTTCCATGGGCATAGATATAATGTTCATTGACATGATAATTAATATGCTGCTCATTGGAATGTCCAATTAAAGACTAATATCATTGTTAAAACAGCACTGAAGGCTGTCAGAAATACCCAAATATACTAGCCCTATCCTGACACAAAATGCAGTAGGTATCACTTTGGACATCATTGTGTTTTCCTTATACCTACTAACCATATAGCAATGTGTTACGATCATTTAAAGTACATCAGCCTAATTACTCGTCTGCATTCAGGTAAGAGCACATTTTACAACTGGTGTAACCAAAGAAAAATGCAAGAATTTGTGATTTTTTAAAAAAATATTTACTCTTCCATTTAAAGTAATAAACTTACGAAACTTGCAAAAATAAACCTTGACATCAGTATGAAATATAAAAGCTCTCGAGACACATCATTTGGTTAACATGACCCGATCATCCCTTGTGCTATAAAACTTCAACTGATGTCCAGCTGATGACAGCTAATAAAAGAGAATCTTATTGCCAGGGAAGAGATGCACCCTTGAATACTGACACACGGGTTGACATCAAATACCAGAAAGTAAAGTCGAATGCCTTTTCAAGTTGCTTTAAATCTTTCAAATAAAAATATGTGGCCAATTATAGGGCTATGATGTGCTTTACTGAAGAGAGCTCTATTGTGTCTTTAGGAAATGATACTTAAAAGGAAGCCTATAATTTTAAACCAAGTTGGAACTGTCCAACCATTCTGTGAAGTTATTAGGTCACAGATTTTAAATTAATTAGTGATTTAGACTAATCAAAGTTTTCTAAACATCTGTGCATTGGGAGTAAAATAAAATCACTCGAGGAGGGGCATATTGTTGTACTGAAACCCTTGATCCTGCTGTTAGTGTCTGAAGCATCGCAATAGGAAACTGGGGTTGTCTAGGGTGCTAGGGCTTTGCGGTCAGCCCAAGGGACAGTTATGATGAGAATGGGGGAGACTGGCAATTTTTTCTCCTAGATTCTCCCAAAAGCCCAGCATGAAGAATAGTTAAGGTGAGATTTAAGGTCAATATATATTTGCTGACCTGTACTCTTGGAACTACAACTGATACACCAATATGTTTCCATATCTGTACTCACTGTACTCATTTCATGAGCTACGGAGGGGGGTATCCATAAGTAGGACTTTGAAGGAGGCCCTACCCAAAGGCTAGACCTTCAAGGGGCCTTATACTGTAAAAGTTTGACAACCATTGTAGACTGTTCCAAGCTTGTTGATTGACTGCAATTATACAATTTAGGTTTAAGTTTGTAAATCAGTCCCCATACACGTGAAGATTTGCTCGTTTGGCGAGGTCGCCGGGTGAGCGGATCTTCACCCGATATCGCCACCTATGGGTGGGCGATATCGGGGGAACGTGTAGGCTGATTCGATTGAATTGTAATGGTGGCAATGGGGCAGTTGGTTTGGGGGCCGCATCAACGAGCCGTTGCGGTCCCTGATCCGACTGAATCTTTTAACCTGCCCGATCGATATCTGCCCAATTTCAGGCCAGATATCAGTCGGGTATGGCCATCGTTTCTGCCCCTACACAGGCTGATAAGCTGCCAAATCAGTCCAAGGGACCAATATCGGTAGCTACAATCGACCCGTGTATGGGGACCTTAACCCATGGCAGCAACGAGAATTTTGCTTTCAATCACCAGTACAGTATATGGTCCCAAAGACTGATTGCCATTAATTGTTTATTTGTGTTTTTCTTTTCCAAATACAACTTTTCCTCATATTTACTAATCTGAGGCACTTTCCCTAAACATGTGTTTAGCTGTTTGGAGGTGACTAAAGCTGGCCATACACGCACCGATAATATCGTACGAAACCTCGTTTCGTACGATATTCGGTGCGTGTATTATATGTCAGCGAGTCGACCGATATCGCAGGAAGCTGCTGATATCGGCCGACTCGCCGATCGGACCAGTTTGAAAATTTTGATCGGGTGCCATAGAAGGCGCCTGACCAAAATCAAGGAGGTAGAAATCCTGCCGATTCAGCCCTGAATGGTGTGTGGCGGATCTGACGATGTTTCGTGCGACCGATGGTCGCACGAAACATCGTCAGATCGCCACGTGTATGGCCAGCTTTATGCTTAATATCCTTTGGGTCTACCCTGCAATCATGCAGTGCATGCTGGGTGCTTTTTCAAGACTGTAATCATTCTCATTGTCAACATTTTCATAATTACTCGTATAATGAACCAGTGCTTAGAACATTATGGAAATAACCAGTGAAATACTGTATATTCTTATATGACCCTCCTAGATGCTTAAATTTAACAGATAAACAACCAGGCCAAATCTATTCCAGCAACAAAAATGTAGTCCATTCTTGATTACCTATTAATTTGTCTTCAACTCTAATTCCAGACTCTCTAGTAAAACTTGTTGTACACAATTGAGGTTTAATTTAAAGGAGAACTAAACCCTAGAAACGACTATTTTATATACTAAACTGGCTGCACTAGCCTTAAGTTTCAGCATCTCTATAGTAGGAATAATATAATTGCCACAGTTGTCACAGTAGCTCCCCATCTTGGATTCTGTTGGAACTGTCCCAGACACTGCACATGCTCAGTGTGCTCCGGGCAGCTGTTGAGAAGCCGAGCTTAGGGGTCGTTGCAAATTATCAAGCAGAAAATGATGTTGGCCTGTCATATAAGCTAATGCTATAAGGCTGTTTAAATTCTGAGGCTAATTGCACTGGTTTCTGAGATTCAATGTATTAAGTATCTGTATTGATTTCTAATCAGCCTTATATTGTAACATTTATATTCTATATATACAGTATATTGTGCATCAGTCACTAAGCTCAGTAAGTGACAGCAGCAAAGAGCATGTGCAGGGAATCAACAGAAAAGAAGATGGGGGGCTACTGGGGGAATCTTTGGAGGCACAGATCTTCCCTGCTAAAGGGCTGTGGGTGCCTTGGGCTGGTACAGAAGCCCAAACATAATGTACAACATTCTTCTTTCGTTAGGCTTTAGTTCTCTTTTAATGCTTTGGCATCTTATGTGCCCAAATAATAGATTACAGTTTTTCTGGTTACGGTTTTATTCTGTGGAGACAATTCAAAGTTTAAAATACTCTTTTTTTTTCTCCAAATACTTGTAACCCTAATTGTAATAAAGGTTACAATGCATGTCTGAACAAGAACTACTATATTGTTCTACAAAACTTGGCAGACAGACTTTGGCAATAAACAAAATACTATGCCAAGAATGCACAATAATGTGTATGTTATATGTTACATCTATTTACCTTCTGAATTCCAACAAGAAATGAAAATTAATGCTAAAATGGAGTGTGTATTTCTTAAAAAAGCAATAAAACAACAGTCATCTGGGAGTACTGTGTCCTGTACAGAAGCACTTACTGGTCATGGAAAGCCCTAATGATTTCTGAGGTCATTATGTTCCATTGATAGGGATACATTATTTCTTATACAATGAGTACAGTTGAATGATCTATAACTTCCTTTATACTTGATGGAGTATTTTTCCAGTGAATGCTGTTCATCCAAAAGGCTTGCGTCCTTTGCAACAGATACAGCCTTCCTCATATTTACATCTCACTCCTCCCTCCTAAAATAACCATTTATAATTATATCTGCATTATATCCTTACTGCTAACAACAAAAACCTGTGTAAACACACCTCTTTTAATCAATTACCACATGGCCTTTTAAACATAACATAGGATTATCCTGAGTAATAGGGATAACTGCTGAGCAATATGATACAGTAACAGGTATAGGACCTGTTATCTAGAATGATATGGACCTGGGGTTTTCAACATAAGGGATCTTTCCATTATTTGGATCTTTATACCTTAAAGGAGAATGCAAGTCAAAATTTAAAAAGCATACTGCCCAATAGTCCTCCTATTGTTTAGTAAAAACGCCACACTTTTGGCTCACCTAATCAAATATTTACTCAGTCACACTTACTTCACATTTTCTATCTGTTTACTTGAACAGGCAGCCATCTTTAAAAAGGTATTCTCTCTTCCTTTCCCTCCTTGCTTCATACTGCACATGTGTTTCATTCCCCCCCGGCAGATCCGCTTCTGATTGGCTGGTGGGCACGTGTAGTTCAGAAAAGAAGACAGGATCAAGTTACACACATGCTCAGAGAATAGGAAGGCTGCCGCTGGCACCTACAGGAAGGGGAGAGAGATTTCAGTGATGTCACTGTAGGCTTCACACTGCTGTAGGCTGCCAGCACCATATCTCAGAGAAGCAAGCAGGGATCTGGGAATTTAGATATGCAGTAAGTACTTAAAAAGAATGCCTTTAGACTTTTAATTTATATTAACCTTTCCTTGTCCTTTAAATCTCCTAAAAAATAATTTTACATTAATAGAAACCCAACATGATTATTTTCCCTCCAATAGGTATTAAGTATATCTTAGTTAGAATCAAGTACAAGGCACTGTTTTATAATTACAGAGAAAAGGGAGATAGGCTTTCCATAATTCGGAGCTTTCTGGATAATGGGTTTCCAGATAATGGATCTTATACCATAGCAGTGTGACTCCTGGCATTTGGTTCTGTACAAGGAGCACTGGGGATGAAGCAGGGACACTTCAGCCTATCTCTCCAATCCCTTCCAACATCAGTCCAAAGTTGTTATATAGATACATTAAGAGGTGCTGTTTTCTAATGTAATACACATGGAGAGAGACTTCTTACTGAATATGCCCTCTGCATATTGAAACCCCTGGCCAAAGACACCTAACACTCTTTGAGCATTACTATAAACACCCTTATACCCTTAAATCCATGCTGGCTAAGGATAATTGGTACAGGCTGCAAATCCATAGATTTCATTTTTGATATCTGATACCCAGAAGAAGGGAGTGTGTGGCCTTTAATTGTACAGTATTTTGAAGCATTACCTCTTTTAACCCCATTAATAGCTACAATGCCTTCTTGCATGCAGCCTGAACACATTATTTCAATATCATAAAAATATACATAGGGAAATATTTATATACATACATTCTAATATATACAATACATTCTAATAGTTAATATATAAACATATCTCTCTATATATGTATACATACATTCTAATATACTGTATATGACATATAATACATTATAATATGTAATGTATAATAATAGCTCTATATATATTCATACATTCTAATATATATGACATATATAATACATTATAATATATAAAAATATCTATCTAAAATGTGTGTGCAAGTCTCCCAGTATATATCAGAGGCAATAACTAAACTAAGCACGTCCATCAGACCTTGCACAGTCATGTTATTGTCCACTGCCCCTCCTGTGGGGGATCAAGATCCTCATCCCCCTATGCCAAGAATCATGAGCATTATTCCACAAGGGACGACTCACAAGCCACTGATCGAGAGACAGATGACACAGGAAACCTTTACCATTGTTGTCCAACTTGTTTATTTCTATAATTCAGAATAATATTCCCGTAAGCCCCGGAGCTGAAGCAATTAAATGCTGAATGTCATGTTTTTCCAAGGCTATCAAACTTCCTCTCGGATATTATTATTATTATTATTTTGTTGCCTTATAAGTTTACCCAGCTCTGTATGTGCAATGAGGTACAGGAAAACCAAAGCAGAAAGGGATTATGCATGCAAACTGAAAGACTTTTTGAACAGGGTGATTTGTTATATTATTCACATTAAAGGAGACAGTTCTGAGGAAAGCAAACATTAATATATATATGATAATTCTTTTATCCTTGCATAAGGCATTATTTGTTTTTGGCACACAGTAAACACAGGGCTCTCTTTATAAAAGCTTCCCTACCTGTATATTTGAAAAATTGTTGAAATTGAACCCCAATACATATTGCAGAAAGCTGATATATTTCAACAACCTATTAAGTGTGACATTTATTAAAAGATGAAATATGCTGCTTTTGTCAGTAGCAACTTCACAGACGCTTGGGGAAAAACACAAAAGAAAAATAAATACACTTTTAGCTCTTTAAATTTCAATTAGATAAATCAATAGGGAAACTAGAAATAAAACTGCAATGGCCCTAAGGACTTAAATAAAGCTGGTAGTTTCTAATTCAGTTTATAGATGTGATTACTTGGATAGAAAATCCTGCTTGAGCCACAGTTCCAATAATGCATTCATATACCAGCGTTGGAGCCATTTAGGGTGCCAATTACCATTGTATGGTATTGATAATTGACCAGCAATGTTAGAAAGGGCTAGATTTTGTCCGTCAATGTGTAAATGGACACAATGTAATTGTTTTCATTTGCAGGCATCAACTCCTCTATATTAGCAGGAAACAAGCAAATAACTGGAGACTGGGCTCTGTAAAAAATAGTGTTTATCAAGTCTCTCAGTAAGGGGATATGTCATTAGAAGCATGTAGATTCAAGGCGACTGCAAACAACATTTTTAAAGGGCATAAGACTGTTAGATGCAAAGGAAGATCTGAGCAGACGCCTTACATATTTTCTCATCTGGTGTATACATCAGCACAGTCACATAGCTAATAAGTTCCACTGCAGTGTGTGTGTATGGAATCACATCAGCAATGCATGCACTTAGAAGCAGCTGACACAATGAGCAAGTTGTGAATAAAAAATAGTCCTTTACTAGCTAACAATGTGTTCTTTCCTCTTAGCCAGTGATCCTATGACCTGTACGACGCTTAGAATATAAACAGATGTATGTCTAGGAAGAGGATTTGTCTTCTTTATCTCACCAGAAGAACACTGCTTTTATTTGCATTACTGAATTGCTTAGCCGGCCAAGCATGCGTTGTGAAAGGGGTTTTTTTTTTTATTTTTGAAAGGTGCCTTTCTGCCATGCAACTGCTGTATATGAGCTCCTGTTGGATGCTCTCCAGCTAATATGGATTGTAAATACAGCAATAAATCCCACAACTGTCTTAAGCTGGCCATACACATTAAGATTTTTCTCTCCCTAATTTCAGTGCGATCCGATAAATCTGTTAGGTTAGTGGGCACCAAACCATTACATATTTACAGATTTTTCATCTGATATTGGTCAGAAAAATGATCGTTTCAGAATAAGCTTAGTCCTGCGATAACTTACATATCTTTTAACAATCTTAATGTATAAGGCCAGCTATAGTAGTCACTAGCAGGGAAAAATAGAGGGTATAATGGTTAGAAACAGAATTTGGCTGGCTCATTATTACATTACAACAGAACTTTCATAAAAAAGCCATGCCAGCCAGCATAAGGGATTGGATATATCAGATATATCATGTATATTACTAAACTCAAGTGGAAATCTCTAAATGGATACATTTAATCTGGCCATACATGCAGCAATATAATAGTTTATAAACATAATATAACATAGTTTTGTACGATTTTTGGACTGTGTGTGGGCTCTGAATTATTGTTCCGATCATTTTCGTACCATGGCTAGTCGATCAGACAGGTTAGAGAATCTCAGTCAGGTAATAATAAAATCTATGCATGTATTGTGTCTGACAATATCCTTGGGGGACCTACAATGCATTGCTGGGACATCACTTTCGTACGATTGGAGTCTGCTAAATCCTCCAATTTGTTATTTCAGTCTGAATGTTAGTTTTAGATCACTGCATTAAATGTAATATCGATATCAGAACATTTGCTGGAAGAAGCCAAAAGCCTGAATGTGTATGGCCACCTTTAGATATATTTCAGACATCAGCACATAAAAAATGTAAGGGGCAGATTTATCAGAATTTGAGTTTAGAGATAATAAATAAAGCAAAAGAAGGATCCGCCAAGATAGAAAGGGACAAATGGCATTGATTTCTATGTGATCTTGGCAAGTTTTAGCTGGAGAATTGTTGGATTCGGATTTCAAGCAGTTTTCACACATAGTAAATCTTGAAGAGATTGCTGAGTGAGAAAAAAGTCTCATCAAAAGTCACATCAAAACAATTGCTGAATTTCACAAATTTTTCACAGATTTGCTTGTCACTACCATGGGCCAAATAATAAAATTACAATGACGGGAATAGGACCCATTGGAGTGAGAGCCACATCAATAAGCAAAAGGTGGTCCTGATCCTACAGGAAAGTCAAACCTGCCTGACCAACTTCTCAACAATTTGAAACAAGAAATCAGTCGGGGGTGCCCATACACGGGCAGATAAGCTGCCAAATCGGTCTGAAGGGCCAAATCTGCAGTATGAAACTGTCCATGTATGCCTACCATAAGCCTCAAATTTTAATATCGCTGTTGTCCAAGATTTGTTGTGCACAGCTTTCCTTACTGCGTTCCATATCCATCACAATGTGTAATAATGCTTACACAAGAAAGGGACATCTCTTTTTTTTTTAGCAACTAGGAAAAAGCTTATCGATTTGATGCAAGAAAAACATGGAGAAAAAATTAACTCCAATTCATTTGATGCAAGATAAAAACCACCCATTCACTTCCATGCGCCTGATGAAAGAAAAAACACCCAATGACTCCAAATGTGTTTGGCAAAATTCTGCCGTTTTGAAAACTTTTCTGCAGTTTCCCAAATGTTTTTCGGTGAAGCAAAACAGGGCAATTTCGCTCACCACTAGCTAAAAGGGCTCTGGCTATGTATCAGGAGCTTTCTAGCAATAAGAAAAGGCATCACTGAGTTCATGGCAATATCCTTTATTTCAAGGAATCTGAAAATAAAGAGATAAAAGGAATGATATTGCCTATTCCATGTGGTCTTACAATACACATTTCTGTATTGCTGTAACCTTTTCAAAACCTTTCCAGTGCTTTACACCATGATTCATGATACTCTCTCTCTTTGCTTTAGCATTCCCATGTTACCTGCTTATCTGCTGTTTCCTTTGCTATAAGCATAGGATTTACAGTCAAGGCTGTTAAATGATTATTATATGAGGTCTATGGAGAAAATAGGGTTGCTGTGTATAGTTACAACTGCATTTGTTCTTGTTTGATGGCTTTTACCTTTTCTATGAAACACGATATGACTATTTTTTTTATTACTGGACTTCAGGCAGCACCCAGTTTGATATACAGTGCGGGTGGTGGTTGTTTTAATTTAATATTTACATTAGTGATAAAACTGATATCCCAGGTGACCCAGCTTGTGCCGGTATCAGCAAGTCAAGGGATGATTGCAGCCCTCGCCAGCTGGAATTCTACTCAAAAATCCATTACGCTACTGTCATCCCAGCATGAGATGTTCTGGGAATCCACAAAATGTTTTGGTCTTACAGTGATGATGTTTATCTTGTTTACAGACAAACATAACCTCATAAGCTCCTGCAAGATCAGCAAGGCCCATTAATAGGTCAACAAAAAATGAGGACAACTGCCGTTATGGGGTTCACATCTAATACTAAGGCATAAACCATTCCCCATTAAAGTGAAGCTGCTGTTGCCAAACTTTCACAATTCTTGCATACCTCAGATGTACGTGGCCCCATGGTCACATATAATGACTTCATTTAAATAGACAGTAAAGTATTGGGGAGCAGGGTTATTACTCGATCAGCACATTCCTTCTTCCTGGATCTGTATTTACTCAAAGGAATTAGAGTTGCAATATTGCTGGAAACGTTAACAGCTCTCTGCACACAATTAGATCAATAGAACACATAACAATAGGTCTTTGAAACATTGCTGACATTCTGGAGTTGATCCAAGCAGTATGGCAGCTTTAAGTCATTTATATTTTTATTATCTTTTATTAATAAATTGCTGACATATTCCAAATCACTTTACAGAGATCACACATCACTCACTAACCCAATGAAGCTTACACTCTAAGGTCCCTATCACAAAAACTATGGTCAGTTTTATCAGGATCCAGTTCACCTGCCTGCATGATTTTAGTTGGTGTGAGGAAACCTGAGCGCCTAGAGGACAATGCCAACATAGATGGGGTTGCCACCAAGCCCATTTTTGACCAGCCTAACCAGCAAATGGCCAGCTAGGGCAGGTGCCAGTATTACAAATTTACTCTGAATATAGCTGCCAGTAATAATATAATCTGTATAGTATAATCTGTCCCTTCCCTGGCTCTCTTCACAACAGATCACTCCCTTTTTACATAGAGACCAGCTTCTGCCCTGCCCATTCCCTGCCTCACCTGCCCATTTTCCTACCTCATCCAGGGCCGGCCTTAGGCCAATTGGACCTATTGGGCCCAATAGGGCCCGCACCAAGGGGAATAAGAACATAAAGCTGTCTAGCCTGCCCCCAACAATGATTGACCCATAATGCTGCTATGTGTTCTGGGACAATAAACACAAAGTGGGCACTGCATTCATACTGCTACCCCAGCACTGTGTATAGTGTGTGTGAGGCGCCAATAATCTCACACTGTATATACTATGCTTGGTGTGTGGCTTGGGGCCACATTGTGCCATGAAATGTTGGGGGCCAATGGAACAAGAGAAAGAGAGGTGATGAAGTAGGGTTACAACATCAGTCACATGGAGAGAGGGAGAGGCAGGGAGTATTTGCCCACCGAGCCCTGGAACCCTGTGCCAACTGGCAACATCTTGTGTAGGGGAGCTGCCAAACTGGTGCATATTGGACTCCACAGTTTATAAGACCAGCCCTGGCCTCATCCACCCATTTCCGCGCCCCCAAATGATGTCACTGCCACCCCCAACCTAAAGGCCAATAATAAAAGAAAAACAAGGTGGAACCCTTCTTACAGAGCAGAATGCAGTTGCACAAAGTGCAAAACAAGGCAGCAATTACCCATTTGCCAGTTTGCACTTTGCAAACTGTGATCTGCCTTTTCTGTAGCTCCCAAATACAGCACTGACTGTATTAATCAGCACATCACTGGGGATGTGTAGGTGGGGGGTGGCATGTAGGCGTCCCTTTACGTGACGCACAAGTTAGGGAGCATAAAATGGAGAAGGCCACAACAGAGCCCTCTCCTTATCTCCTTTCCTATGTCTAAGTACAAAAATGCAATCAAAATGGAAAACATTTTTCTTGTTTTTTTGTCTCAACAAATTTGTCATGTAAGCTTTGTCAAGCTATACTGTTAAACTGACCTTAAGGGTATAGCAAACAGAGAATTCTTAACAATTCTCTAGTAATTAAAGTGATGGAAAGGTTTCCATTTAAACAAATCTTGACTGCTCATTGGGTTAAATAGATCCGATATAAAGGATTTAATTAAAAAATAAGTAAACAAAACCTCTCAGTAGTTCTTTTAGTTACTTCCTAGTCTAGCGTGAAGCTCCACCCTTTTTTGCTTTCTAAACACTCCTTCCCCCTTCTTCCTTCTCCAACTATGATGATCTCAAAGACGTGCCTACTGCGCATGCCTGATTACTTGTAATTGGAACAGAGCAGTGAGCATGCCCAGTAGACACGTCTTCGAGGTCTTCTTAGTTGAAGAGAGGAGGCCTCAGAAAGCAAAAGGAGCGAATCCAGGAAGTAACTAAAATAACTGCTGTTCAGCTGCTTGTAATAGAGAAACAAAATAAATCTGCATGCAGAGAGAAATTTCTGTTTTACTGGGAGATGTACAGAGTAATTGTAGGGGATTTAACAATAAAAGGCTTATCCTTTAAAAAGATCTTGCTTGCGAGAAGACATTTTAGGTACATATTTGGTCTCAAAATATAATTTGTTAAACATTCTTTGAAAAAAATATTCTACACCAATATATCTCCACACAATATTTACTGGCTTGCCAGTGTGAATTATTCTGGGAGAAATTAGGAAAGATTTTCCTGTCTTCATTAAACAAAAGTGGATGAGACCTTAATCCGGAGACTTTCATGGGTGGAGATGAAGGCAATAATATTACTTCCTGGTTTACAGCTGGGAATGAGGGTTTTTTCTGCTTATTGCTCTTTCTGACTCCGTTAACATTAGTTTTCCTCAGTTTCCTAATTACAGGATCATATATATCTAGTTAAAGGCACATTCTCCTTCTATACGAAGAGAAGGCACAAGGCAAGCCAAGTAACTAAATATGTATTACAGCACAACCTTTTAATGTTGCATAAAACCTCCTTTACAGCTTGTTTATTGAACGATTCCCTGCTGTAAGAGCAAAAGGATGATAGTGCCTTATAGCTAAGTATGCTTCAGGGAGACATTTGCTCCTATTACTCAACACTGTAAGAATGCTTATAATACAGAAATTCCTTCTACATTAAATAAATACAGAAAATCATAATTTTTATTCATGCACAGAAAAAAGTCATCAGTCTCAGGATTAACTGAATGCAAACTGCTCTAAGCAGATATTTGCAGCAACAGCAAAGCAAAATATATTGAGGCCGTTAATAAAACTATCTGCAATCTCCCAAAAAGAAGGGCGAGAAAAATTGTATGGAGAAATTAAGCAAATTGATTTTTTATCCTTTAGTATACATAACATAGCAATGTAGTAGTTAAAGTTCCATCAAGTTCTTTTATGTCCTTATGAAACTCAGCTTCTTCACTAGGTAAAAAAGCATCCTTGGTCAGGAGACACCTAGGGTGAAGACACACAGAGCTACTAGTAGCAGTTACTTGTCGTGGCTACTAAAATAGACAATGCTGATCATTTACTGATAATTGTCTCTGCATGTGTTTTAGCAGAGGCAATTCTCAGTATTGTCTATGGCAGGGTATTTTCTGGAGATTAGTAGCCGTGAAAACGTAGCTGCTACTAGTAGCCCAGTGTCTTCACCCTTATTCTAAGACACACTTACCATGCAGGGAGGTGCCAGCCTATAAAATATGACCGGAGGTAAATAGTTAAAGCCACCAGATTATGTTTACTTGGGAATATGTATTGATCAACCCTCTCTCTTTTGGATGTTTGGCCAGATCAGTTGCACTCCCATTGTACTTATATATTTTTACTTAGCCTTGGAGCTCCCACAACCCCACTATTTGTAAAAAGGCATCTAACCCTATGTATCTGGCAGTTGCACAAAAGGGCAAGTCAGGGAAGGAGTGTACATACATTCATATGTAAATGTGTGTGGGTGGAAAGAAAACCAGTGTTGGCAATACTGGCGAGCCCCAAGTGCTCCATACAGCGCTGCCTGACTCCAATTCAGCAATCAGACCAGTCCCTAGAACTTTGTATTTTATGTATCTGGCAGTAGAACCACATCAAGGGAGAGAATTCCTCAACTTCACAAATCTTGCTGAAAAAATCAGATTCCCACCAGGACCTCCTGGTGAATACAGTACTAGAGCATTGGCTGGCTTCCTTGACTATTCATAAACAGTTATCATATGCCCCTTAAGCATCTCTTCTTAAGTGTAACAATCATATCTTGGCCAACTGTCCCTCAAAACTTATCCCTTTAATACTATTAGCTCAGTCACTCTTCCCTAAACATCTCCTATTTAAGAAATATCCTATATTTTGTTAGCAACAGGAGCTCAGCTTCTTCCTGTTCATATTTTACTATAAGAAAGTTATACTATAAGTAAACCTTAAAAATCAATCCTAGGTAGCATTTACTGGTCACCTCTTTGAAAGCAAATGTTAGATTAGTTAGATTGGTTGCTATGGGTTACAAGACTTAAAGTTTTGCTGGGTTGGGGACAATTTTTCACCTTGATCATTTTACTTCTTGCTGTGAATATGGTTTGCACCCAGTTTTAGTGGGTGTACAGGCGCTGATATAACCAACCCTATGTATACTTCGTTGCAGCATATTAAAGTTGAATGTTATTGGTGATTTGTGTGTATATATTTTATTTTCCCTTTCTTTTTCCATTTAAATGCTTCGAATATTGTTTTGCTATGATTAACAAAGATCAGTTTATACTTCCATACTGAGTTAAAGGAGCAGTTGGTTTGCAGATAGCAGGTAGCAGATGTTCTTACTGTTTTGTAGCTTTGAAAGAGCACCTAATCCCTCAGCCTTGTCTTTTATCTTTTGCTGAGGTCGGAGGAAAAAGGGTAAGTGCATTGTGATAGGAATGACCCCGCCGCTCATGAACTTATAGAAACTTAGCTTAATGCTACAGCTGATTGATGGCATTAAATTGCATAGAGTCTTTGGGTCTGAAATTGTGGAAAAATAGTCAAACTAAGGCTATAAAACTCAACTTGTGCAGTTCTTGTTACAGTTATCATATTGCAAAATTGCAACATTTTATGGGGCATAAAACATTTGTGTGCAGTTTATATTCAAACTTGTAGCTTAATGTATTTATTACAAAAATGTGGCAAAAATGTTTCTTTGACCCAAAATATGAAGATTCTGGTGTATTGTTGCTCTGAAACCATCCATGAAATGTGGCTTTTTTGTCATCGAGATTGTCAGATTCATATATCCCAATGGATTGCAGTTCTGCTCATATTATAAGTTATAATGACAGCCGAGCACCAGCAATACTGTACCAGGGAGCAAAAGGTTGGTTGCTGGAAAACCACCCAGTAAGAAGCAGATGGCCATGTCCTACCTACATACTGTATCTTACCTGTTGGGCCCATATGCGCTTTATGCTCTGTGCCTCCAGAATTTGGCACAAAGGCCGTCTCTATATAATAATATAGCATGTGTAATTATGGATAGGTAAAAAAATACATGTTAAGTGCATATAGTGTCAATCCAAGTAAATAAGTCCTTCTGGCAATTTAGTTTCACAATTACATTTTATTGGTAAAATCATTCCAGAAGCAAGGATACTTTAGGGCTCATTTGTCAAGGTGGAAAGAAGGTGGCTTCTGCAGAGAGACTCACTAGTGTAATGAGTGCAAAAGAATGCACTAGTGTTTCCTTTTAGGTTTCTAAGATTGTGAGTTCTTGGAATATAAATTGTACCAAAGTGTGTTCATTTAAGTTTAAGCTCAAGTTTGTCAAGATGATGCACTGTGGAGCAGTAGCGCTAATATCCCACCGGATGTGCATATAAGCAATAATTAATGCTAAGTTTAGGGGTGATTCAACACAGGAGCGGTTCCTAAAACAATAGTTATAAAGGCTAATGAGGACATTTAAGTGATTTTAGGAGGAGTGACAGCTGACACATGTTTGGTAGGAGCTACAGTGACTATTGCTCAGTATGCTGACGGTGAATAAGGAATAGTGTCCAGAGTATTGCTCAGTGTTGGACTGGCCTGTTGGGGTACCAAGACTTTCCACGGTAAGCCCTGACCTTAATGGGCCCTTTGCCCTTTCTGGAGTACAGTGTATTAACTCTTTTCTACATTTCCAGGTTCCAGGCTTGTTTTTCATTTATTCCCAGTAGTGAGACAGATAGGAACGAGTTAGTTTAGTGATGGGGTCAGGGAAATGACTAAGGCCTAATTTATAGCCACAGATAAGCAGGAGAATCTATCAAGGCTGTTAATTACATATAGGCAGCAGGGGGCTTTTTTCAAAAAGAATTTGCACAGCATAAAAGGGAAGAGCAAGAGCTAGTAGATTCCTAAAATTAGTCTGAACTGTAAATAACATGGGGATAGAGATGTTCTGCCTGCACACTGTCTGCCTGTCTGTACTATCCTCTGCAGTCTGTCTGTACCAACTACATTGCTCTGTGCTTTCACACAGATTGTACCAGTAATAATGCAACAAACCACCCAGGAGAGCACAACTGCCCACATAGAATAAGTCCAGAAAGTGTACTTTTGGAAACTGCCATTCTGGTTGGTGTAATATATCTGTGTATAAAATATTTCCCAAAGACTTTAGTAAACTGGTGGGCACAAAACCATGCCAACTATGGTATATTAATCGGTTAATGAACCTCTAAAACATGGGGATGCCAGGCTCTGGCTGGTGGGCCCTTAGTATAAGGATCTCTGGTGGGTCCCCAACACTGGTAATGTTCTCCTAGAATCTGTATAATAGCTAAGGGCAACACTGCTAAGGAAGAAGTAAAGGCTGTATGTCTGTGGTTACTGAGAGGCTACACATTTTAGGGTGGAGCCCTTCCTCAGGTAAAACAATAAAAGGTCCACCCCAAAACCATATGCAGCCTTTACATTAACATATGTATACAGACTCTACAACTTCCATAGCTATGTTGCCCTCTATTACTCTTCTGCAGTAACAGTTAGACAGTATATCTGGTAAAAATTGAGTTTGTGCGTCCATCTAAGTGCAAGATGGAAGTCAGCTCTGGGCTGTGGGTGGAAACTTACCCCTCAGTCTTGGTGTTTGTGGTCTGACATTTTATTTTACATTTTTTTTAATAAAGAAGCATTCAGCAATGCATTGCAGCAATAATTAAAAGCCATAATTCCTGTTTGTTTCATTGGCCATCTCCAGCATCATTTCTATATAAATCCCTTGCACAATAATGAACAATAATTTTGATAGAGACAGAACATCTGAACAGCTGCTTAGTATGTGGAAATTTTCCGACAGACTCTGCTTACAGTGTAATTATGCTGACAATTGGAGAAAAGCTCTTAGGACTGCTCACTGTAGCGGAGGCATCAGTTTCAATGAGGAAGAGAGGTTAGCAGCTGTATGTACGATACGAAGACATCACAACATTAGAACAGATACAGAGACACAGAGAGCCCCGAAGTCAGTTCATTTTGCAACTTGTTAAATAAAATGACTGTATTTGCTTGTTCTCTAGAAGCATTTAATCATATATTATTCCATGACAGAAGAATACATTCTGAAATTGGTTTCACTTCATATTTCCTAAAATGAGTGCCAAAGCCTTATTTCCTACAACAGCAAGTTTGGGTGAGCTAAAATAGATGCAAACTATACTCATGTTGATATTACTTTATTACAGATACTTGCACTTAAAGTCTCTCCTTGCAGTTCTACATAGTTGTACTGAGCTCCATTGTGTTGGTCTTGGAGCCCAATGACAAAGAGTGTAGCATGGGTAGCTGGGTATGGTGATGCTATGAGGGCTTCCCCTCCACCCATGGCTTGTGATTGGCTGTGAAAATTCCCAAGTTTGTTGAATTAAGGTAAGCCTGGAAGTATGTGGCTGTTGATTCCAGGCAATAGGGGCACTGGGGCCACAGCAGTATCCTTCCCACCCTGGAGTTGGTATAGGGGTTATCATTGCTGTTGGTGGGGTTGCATTGACTTTGAGCCCTGTGGTGAATGTAATGTCCAGTTGGAAAAGTTAGTTGGTAATTAAGTAGGCTGGGGACTGGAGGGAGGTGAGCAGCCTCAGGTCAGGGCCTTGGAATAGGCAGAAACCAGGATCCAGGTTCGGGCTCAGGGTAGAACCTCTGTGAGGACATGAGTATTGTCTAAATACTGTTTTAAGGTTGTGGCACAAGTGGTCCTGTTACAACAAGTTGTGGTTGGTTATGTATTAGCTCAAGTATCATTGTTTTTTAACAACTGCTGCCTTCTTTTACCAGTTCCAGTGGCATGTGAGTTATTTGGTGGAGTAAAAGCAAGGGGAAAGGGTGACAGTGGATCTTAACACTGCATTGGCCATGACTTTTTCAGCCGTGTGCAAGTGTATCTACTGACCCTGGGAAACAGCGGAGGCACAAGATATTTGGGTGTGCACTACAGGTTAAAACCCCTAGGGCAGGGGTCCCCAAGCTTTTTTACCTGAGGGCCATTTCAAATGTAAAAAGAGTTGGGGAGCAGCAAAAGCATAAAAATGTACATGGGGGTGCCACACAAGGACTATAATTGGCTATTTGGTTGCCCCTATGTGGACTGGCAGCCGTTTGGTAGTACACCTGGTTTTTATGCAACCAAAACTTGACTCCAAGCCAGCAACTCCAAAATAAGCACCTTCTTTGAGGCCACTGGGAGCAACATCCAAGGGGTTGGGGAGCAACATGTTGTACCCGAGCCACTGGTTGGGGATCACTGCCTTAGGCAATTAAACTGATATTTGTAAATGGAGACCAGTGAGTGGCAAAGAATAGTACATATAGATTCTAAGACGTATAAAAATGCTGGTTTGCATTTTACAATGTCAGTTTAGCTTTACTGAAAAAGGGTTAACAATGTGTTTTTGTATGGCAATCTGAAAATATATATCTTTCATTTGTATGTACATATATGTGTAAATATATATGTACTTTGTATATTTTTAAAATATTATATGGAAAAAATGATTATTTAAATTAAAGTTTGAAATATTTGTACTGTAACCCAAAGTCAATAATGTAATATACAAAAGTAATATACTATGTTACTATATAACTATAACGAATGATACCAGTGTTCACCAGAAAGTAAGTTGTGTTTCCCTGCTGCTTGGAATTGCACCCTAATTTAATAGCTCAGAAGTATAAAGCAGGGTTACCAGTAAAATATTCAACCATGGAACACAACTTAAAGCATCATGGGTTTTAACCTGACCGTACTCGAGGCTATATATTTTTTGTGAGTTATTTAATGAGCTATTTCTGTTCAATTTTACTGTAGAAAAGCAGACCTAATACCAAAAGCCCCCTAGAGCCATTTATTTATCCACACAAGGACAGCCAGCTTCATTATATTCCAAAACTCCAGCACGAAAGACACAAATGGTCGCAGTTGTTACAGCCAATGAAATGAAAGATTATCATCTCCAAGAAGCAGAAATTAAATGTGTCAGCTTCAGCTTTGAATCGCTGTTCACTTCAGATGCTACATGACGTATGGGTTATCTGCAATTTGCTTGGGGCATTGTTAGCAAGCTTATGCCTCCAGGGTAGGATCTCTGAACCAGGCCTCCAGCAGATGTGAGCTCTGCTCTACATACGTATTAGGCAAAACAGAACTCCCTTAGCTATCACTGCCGGGGAAAACTGGTGCCAAAACCTCGGTGACACGGAGGAGGTATTAGGTCAGATGAGTTACATTAAGTGGAAAGTGATAAATTCAAGATGACAATTCAAAACAGCAGTGCCTCTCCTGGTAATTATTTCCAGTGTTGCCTCGGGCAATGTTTCCTTGATACAAGTGGTGTGGCCAATGCTGAGCGGTTAATGAGGAAGAATTACGGTGAGGTTTAGGGATCTGTTCATTCTGTCGAGGCTGAGGTCATGGCGATTAGCTGAGTTACTGAGACAAACTGAGCACTCAGTTTTAATACAAGAAAAAACAGTCGGTGCCTAGTGGTCAGAGCAATACATTCTGCTGGTTAGTTCTTATTTCACAAGTGGGGAGATGAAATACAGGTATGGGATCCCTTATGCAGAAACCCACTATCCCAAAGGCTCCAAATTATGGGAAGGCTATCTACTATTTCAAGCAAAATAATTCTAATTCTTAAAAATGATTTCCTTTTTCTCTCTAATAATGAAACAGTACCTTTTACTTCATCCCAAGTACACTGAAATAATCTATATTGGTGGGAAAACAATCCTATTGGGTTTATTTAATGTTTAAATGATTTTTAGCAGACTTAGCAGGTATGGTGATCTAAATAACAAAAAGATCCCTTATCTGGAAAACCCCAGGTCCGAGCATTCTGCATTATAGATCCTTTACCTGTATAAAAAAGAAGTTGGTATTTTTGTTTGAAAACTGTGAATAAAGTTTAGGAAAATACATTTGCATTAGAAAATATGATTCCTTTTCTGTTTGGATATGAACATGAGGTTGTATGGCTAACGGCCTTAATTCCACTCACAATACAATAGTTCTCTCCTGCTTTATGAGGTTATGGGTATTACCATGATGGGAAATGATATGCACTATAGTGAAATGATGCCCCTGTTTGCTAATAGTAGACCAGAGCTTACACTTATTATAGGAGAGAATACACCATAAATACAGCTCTGGTGTCTTTAATCAGTATAGGATTAGACATTACAATTATCCTTATCGATATAAAGCAAACATTTCATATTTCAAATAAACTTCACAGTCCTCTGTGGAATAGTACAGGTTAATACTGAGGATCAGCGTGATACAAATTTCCCTGATACAAAAAGATAGCCATTTCTCAAATGGCATAAACTGTCAGCGTGCATTTTGTGTCCGCAGAAAAAAAAAATGCGTTTTCACGCAGGGAAAAAAGACTCATGGGGGGGAATTCACAAAAGTGATGATATTGAGACAAAATAAAAGTGGAGATAGATTTGTCAGATTTTCCACCTAATTCACAAACCTCTATCTCCACTTTTGTGAATTTGTCTTTTAAACAGACAGTTTTCAGATTTTGTCATTTTACCGTCATTTTTGTATGAATTTGTCTTTAGCTCTTAGTAAATCTGTCAGTGCCATCAAACCCAGTCCCACAGCTACAGGAGCCTTGGGGTAAGGATTTTACCAGCAGGATTTTGTATTTCATTTGCCATTTGTCATTTCACTTTGGGGGTATTTCCTGAGGGGTAATTTTAGTTTGCCCCGGGAAATTATACATCATTTTTAGGACAAGCTGGGCTTTATAATGTTGTCTATACAGGTATGGGATCCCTTATCTGGAAACCTGTTATCCAGAGAGCTCCAAATTACGGAAAGCCCGTCTCTCATAGACTCCATTTTAATCAAATAATTCAGAATTTTAAAACTGATTTCCTTTTTCTCTGTAATAATAAAACAGTACCTTGCAATTGATCCCAACTAAGATATAAATAATCCTTATTGGATGCAAAACAATCCTATTGGGGTTAATTAATGTTTTAGTGATTTTTTAAGGTATGGAGATCCAAATTATGGAAAGATCCCTTATTCGGAATACCCTTGGTCCTGAGCATTCTGGATAATGCTTTTAAAATAAAAGCATTTACTTCTATTTTACATTATTTTACAAGGTTCAGTGCATTGTTAAAATTTATGGTATATGTCCCCTTTAAAGAGGGGGCACTGCTGCTAAAACTAAAATTTTGCCTGGGAGGCTTTACTTTTCCTTTAATTAAAAATGAATATATTCACTCAAAATGTTATTATTGCCTTATTCATTAAGCTAAAACTAGCATATCAATGCAAATGTGAGTTAAAAAACATTTTTATATAAAACATATCAATTCAACTTTTTGTTTAATCAGTGTTTTACTTGTTTATAAAATGTCAATGAGGCTTTTTGCGCCTATTGTTTTAGGGTTAGACAGAGACAACCCCCCCCCCCCCCCGGGGCTCCCTTATCAACTTTCTCAGAGAATGTTAATAAATGGAGGATTCATTCTCCCTACTTATTAAACAGTCCCCCTAGTTATATAGGTCTTGAGCAAACAGCAGGCTTCTCAGTTAGGATACACCAACTGCCACTATGTAGCAAATAAAAAACATCCCATAAGTGGGAGGAGGAAGGATAGCCTAGTGGTAGGGAGTCCGCCCTGTGACGACAGGGTTGTAGGTTCAATTTCCTCCACCAGGGTCCGCCTTGTGACTGCCCTGGACACAGTCACATAACCTCCCAATGTCGCAAAGATATCAGCCCTTAGAAATGGGCTGGTGGAGCGTTGTCCAGATTTTTTTTCAGTGGCTGCATTTACATTTCCCCACAAACCCTCTCTTTGCATTTTCAAGGGAATTATACTGTCTATGGCAGCTGTAAGCAACTGTCACGGGAAAAATCCGTTTCTTATCACTGGCAATAAGAAGCCAATTGATAGGTGAGCTGAGCTGCAGCACAGGGACAATGGGGCCACTAATGCCGCTAAAATCAGCAAGTGCATTTTAGGGTTATTTTTGGGAATTTGATTAGGATATGTGGAAATAAGGATAGAACAGAATCTACACTGGGGAGCGGATAGGAAAGTAATGGAGATATTCTCTGAGCCGTATAATAGTGCCCAGCTGGTATGTAATACAGGAGATATCCTGTGAGCGCTATCTGTTATCCCCTGCTGGTATATGGTACAGGAGATTCACCCTACTTCTATGCATTATCAGGAACTCTTCAGCCATATATAGTTCAGCAGGGGGTACGCTAACCATTTAGCTGTTTTGCCTAGACAACTGCCCCAGTATTGAGTATGTTGCAGACTACACTGATTCCCAAGCAGCCACGGCTCATGTATCTAAATGGATTACTAATGAACTCTGAGCAGCGAATTGCCTTTACGTCTTTATACAAAATGAATAATAAAGTTCCATTTGCCAAAACACTGTCCAGCCAGGTGTCGCAACACAAACTGGGCAAATGTTAAATACATTTATTCCCATTCATACCTAATAGTGCAGGGCAGCCCTGGGTATTGCAGGGTTAAACTGAGAGCAAATTAAACACATTGACAGGGGGAATTTACAAAAGTGATGATATTGAGACAAAATAAAAGCGGAGATAGATTTGTTGGATTTTCCACCTAATTCACAAACCTCTATCTCCACTTTTGTGAATTTGTCTTTTAAACAGACAGTTTTCAGATTTTGTCATTTTCCCAACATTTTTTTTATGAATTTGCATTTAGCTCTTAGTAAATCTGTCGGTGCCATCAAACCCAGTCCCACATCTACATGAACCTCGGAATAAGGATTTTACCAGCAGGGTTTTGCATTTCATTTGCCATTTGTCATTTCACTTTGGAGGTATTTCCTGAGGGGTAATTTTAGTTTGCCCAGGGAAACTATACATCATTTTGTTCAGGACAATCTATCATTTTTCCACTTCTGTAAAAAGATTTAAGGATCTAAATACCTTCTTCTCTAGCCCCTACTCTCTAGCTGGGCAGCAGCAATCCGGCCCACACGCCAATATGCCAGGTGAATAGAGTTCCAACAGGACTAGAGCCCAGCGGGTTTTTATCCAGTGCCCTGTTGGACCAGTCCAACCCTGTACCCCAATATCCCAGTGTGGGTGCCAGTGTGTATGTGCTGTTTGCTGATCACCAAGATGGCGGCTGGGAACAGGTGGGGGGCCAATGCTGTCAGGCAGCTCTGTAGTTCTGGACATGCTATGGGGGCACAGATAAGTTGGGGCAAATGTCAGTGAAGTTATTAAAGAGGGGGCACTGCTGCTGCTAAAACTAAAAATTTGCCTGGGAAGCTTTACTTTTACTTTTAATAAAAATGTTTTCAATATATTCACACAAAATGTTATTATTGCCTCATTGATTAAGCTAAAATTTGCATAATTATGTAAATGTGAGGTAAAAACTTTTTATATATAAATTGAACTTCTTTTCAGTGTTTTACTTGTTTATAAAATGTTAATGAGGCTTTTTGCACCTATTGTTCTAGGGTTAGACAGAAATTTGTCCACTAACAATAAGCTGCTAATCCCCATTAATATGTTAAAGATCCCTCAATGGGGCCCCTACCAGAGATGTGAGTTGGAGACTGGGTGAAACAAAACAAAACAGAAAAGCTTAGAATTGATCTAACAGAGTTACACTGAGCTTTACTCCATTTTGAAAATGTCGGGAAAAAATTTCGTTAAAATGTCGTATAAATGTCGTTTAAACGACAGGTTCACAAAAGTGTCTGTAAACTGTCTTTCTTTCACCAAAAACAGAAGTGGCGGTTGAGTCGGAATTTAGGCGGATTTCTGTTTGTGAATCTGGAAAAAGTGTTTTCCACCAGTTTTTCCACCACTTTTACTCCAAAAAAGGGCCATCTCCACTTTTGTGAATTCCCCCCATGGACTCCAGTGCATTTGCCCCAGGAAAAAACACACCGTAATTGAAACGCATTTGAAAATTCCTATCCATTCAAAAGAATTTGGTGCATGAAGAAATGGGCCTTGGCTCCAATGCATTTGGCACCAGAAAAAATGAGCATAATGAGCGAGTGCCCCATCTCTTATGCTTATGTGTGCGCCTTTATATGGCTGCCACCCCCTGCCCCTCATTCTCCCACCCGGTGCACAAGGCAAATGATGCAGAAAGAGAAGAACTGTTTCGCAGCTGGATTTCAGCATATAAATATGGTATTTATTCATACTTAGGAACAGGTGATAGGTATATCAGGGGTTTCTGTGTTGTAGGGGGCTCTTTAACAAATGTTGGTTAGGAAGCTGGAGTTCCCCTTTTAAATATAAACAATAAGAGAGTTTGTTGAGATTTCAACCTTTAAAGAATTACTCTGGAGTTTATTATAGGACTAGTATTTTCATTACAAACATAAAGGTTTTGTCTATAAAAAGGAACAGGCTTTGAAATGAAAACACAGAATATTACAGTACACATACTCAACACCTAACACCAAACATTTACTAATCCACGAACGTCCGAAAAGCGTCCGAATTCGTTTTTTTTCATAATGATCGGTATTTTGCGACTTTTTCGTCACCGTCACGACTTTTTCGCGAATTTTTGAGCGCTCAATACGAAAAAGTCGCGACAATTTGCGAAAGTCGTAATGGCAATGAAAAAGTTGCGACAATTCACGAAAGTCGTTATGGCTATGAAAAAGTCGCAACAATTCACGCAAGTCGTAACGGCTACGAAAAAGTCGCGACAATTCACGAAAAAGTCGCGACGGTGACGAAAAAATCGCAAAAAATACAAAAAAGTCGCAAAATGTTAGTTTCCAATCCGATTTTTTCCCATTCGAGATTCGGATTCGTGGATTAGTAAATCAGCCCCCTAAGGTACATTTTCCAGGAGAGTAAATATTAGGGCTAATTCTTTAACCCAAAACAGAGAATTTAACAAAATTTGTTTTTTCAAACTATTAACTGAATATGAGCCAAATGTTTCATATATTTTGTGATCTATAACCTGCCAGCAGCCAAACACAGATATCTCTAGACTCTAACAAACCTTCTAGTTGTCCATTATCAGGGCAGACAGTCCCAAATCAGAGACACCAAACATCACTTAATAGTGGAGCAAGGTGAGGGATGGGATGTGGGGAATAGTTCATGAGTAGTGATGAGCGAATCTGTCCCGTTTTGCTTCGCCATAAAACGTCGTGAAACGTATTTGGCCGCGTCTGCGCCTTTTTTTTCCATGACCACGCCCTTGACGACTGCACTCAATTTGACATGCAACAAAATAAATTCCGCGCAACTAATTTTTCTGCAACGAATTTTCATGGAAGTTTCGCGAAACAATTTGCCAATGGCGAAATGCGGAAATTCGCTGCAAATCGATGTCTGGCAAAAAAATGTGCTCATCACAATTCATGAGTAACAAGGTTTTCTTTCAATCTGTGGAATTAGCTATGTCTTTGTAAACCAATACAGGTATCGGACCCCTTATCTGGAAACCCATTCCGAATTACGGAAAGCCCATCTCACATAGACTCCATTTTAATCAAATAATTTACATTTTTAAAAATGATTTCCTTTTTCTCTGTAATAATAAAACAGTACCTGTACTTGATCCCAACTAAGATATAATTAATCCTTATTGGAGGCAAAACAATCCTATTGGGTTTAATTAATGTTTAAATAATGTTTTTAGCAGACTTTTCAGAGATTTGAATTACGGAAAGACCTCTTATCCGGAAAACCCCAGGTCCTGAGCATTCTGGATAATGGGTCCCATACCTGTAATACATTTATATTTAATTTTAGTTTAGAAAGTCTTGTGGGGAAAAACTCCAATTGACTCCAATGAATTTAATGCAAGGAAAAAACTTGCCAAAAACACCCTTTGTCTTCAATGTATTTGACAAAATCAACAGTTTTGCTTATTTTTCTTCAAAAGGGTAAGTTTGCTCATCACTATACATAAGCCCTAATCAATGAATATTGATAATGTACTACAAGTTAATTTGAAGGCGAACTACCCTTTTAGCTAGTATGTTACTTTAAGGAAAGGATACTTACCGTGCTACCCAATAAAACTTGTGTAAAGAGCTACTATGTAAAAAAGGCCAAGTGTCCTATGAATGGTAATAAGACATGAAAGCTATTATTTTGGACCAACATTGTATTTTATAACTCACTGTTCCTACATATAAACATTGACAGTATGGCTACCTTTTATAAACATGGAGCAATCACTTTGCATCAGGATTATGCCCCCTGCAGTTTTATTCATAACTCTCAATTCTATTCATACTAAAAAACCATTTTTGGGATATAAAAGAAAATATTCAAAATAAATGATGCCTGTTTTTAGATGGCAAACCCCATGCATTTTGTTAAGTATTTTCAAGTTAAACTGCCTGAAGGTGCCAGATATACATAACAATAGTTTTACCTGCTTTTGGAAGCTAAGATCTGTTTTCCATGCATTTATATGACTGATTTTGCTGCTGCTTACTTTGATTGTAGTGTATGTGTTTGAATAGAGAAGCAGTCCAAGTTTCATTTTTATTCAACCGGTATACAAAAAAACTTCACCAAAAATATCCTTCATTCCACTAAAAAAATTGATGCTCACTGTGCATATAAATACCCTTTCCCCAAAGTTATGTAGGGACCCATAGGGTTAATGTTCCCCTATGGCTTTAAACCCTACCTTTCCTTTCTCCTTGTCACTAGGCAAGGATTGATGTAACTATTTAGTATTAACATATAATGTATTAATGACCCTAGGCTAGACCACACCCTACCACACTTAAATATAGTGTTAGGAAAGGGGTTTTTCTTCCTTCTTGGCCTGCAGCATCTGACCAGAGTGGATGTCTCCAGGAAGCCTGGGTTCCACACGGCCCAGAAGGTTAGGCCCTAAGGGGACAAGTACCCTTAGAGAGGTCGGGGAGCAGGGACCCTGTGAATGAGGGAATAGCAAGTGCAGAATATCACCTGTTATAGCACGTTTAGAAACATGAGACAGTCAAACTTATTTAGTAAGGGCAGTTTTTGGCTCCAACTAGGAAGTTAGAGGATTAGTCTTCTTTACAGGCTCTGCAGCCTTATTGTAGGGACCACAGGTATCAGGCTAGTGCTTATCCCCGAACCACCGTCGGCTGTTTGGGATCCGGTCCAATAAGGATAAAAGACAATTTGCCATAACTATCCACAGTGGTGCAGAACTGTTCCATATCTATTGTTCCATCTATTGAATCTGCCTTGCTTTAACCCCTCATGTGCTGTGAGTATAATTGCTGAAGATAGCAGCTCCCAGTAGATATCAGAATAGCACTCAATAGTAAGAAATCCAAGTCTGGCTTGGGACTCCTCCAGTTACTTGGTAGTAGGAGAAAAAATAGGTTACCTGAAAGCAGTTCTAATGTGTAGCACTGGCTCCTTCTGAAAGCTCAGACTCAGGCACAATGCACTGAGATGGCGCCTACACACCGATATTACAACTAGAAAAATGATTTGTTATGTAAACAGTGTAATTTAGAAAATAAAAAGTACACCATAAAAATCACGGCAGTGCCACTTTAATATATTTGTTTTATACCAAAGAGTGCCAGTGGGAGCAAATAGGGTTCGTTTATACCTTTCTATAGCTGCAAGAATGTGCACTAGGTGAAAATAAAATGGCACAGGGCTTTTCCGGGCCACTCATTCTCCTGGTGAGAATGCAACCCCCTTCCAAGAAACTGCAGTAAACAAAATGAGAGTTCATTTGTGACCAAGGATATGTTTTTGGGCTTTTAGCGCCCTTTCCATTACACATGCAAGAAAATCAATCACCAAGGTGACATGTGGGAAGGTTAATCAGTCAGTACCTCTTCTTTTTGAGTTGCAGCCAGTTCCGTTAAATTGCTTGAAAGTTTTTGAAAAGCTGTGATATACATTTTCATACTGACAGATTTGTGATTTGTTCATTTGTTCATCCATATACAGACTAGGCCCACCCATTCCTCTGACCAACAGTAATGTTGTGCATTTTGTAACATCTTTGTAATAAATAAACTAAAGTGTTAGTTAAATGTGTGCAGATACAGCATATCATATTCATCCCACTGTTAATTTAAAATATAAATAGCATGATAATATTATTTAAAGGGGAACTCCGGCTTCCAAACCAAAATTTGTTAAAGATCCCCACACAACACAGAAACTCCTAATATCCCTATTGCTGTAATCTGTTTCTTCAAAAAGTATGAATAATTACAATTTTATAGGCTGTAATCCAGCTTCAAAACAGTTCTTCTTTTTCTGCATCATTTGAAATCCTGACAGAGGGAGGAGGGACTAAAACATTGATGTTACAAATTGTAACAAGTTTTCCACAGCTTAAAGATGCATACAGGAACTACATAACCCACAATGCATTTCACTGTGATGTTCATTTTCTTATTGACATCACATGTGCAGGGGATTGTGGGATTGGGAGGGTGCAGGCTGAAGGCAGGCTGAGGTCAGGCGACTACTGTTACATTTTATTTGAGTCTCAAAGTAGTCAGCCAGATCAGCAGGGGAACAGGGGGCGGGGCTTAGGGAACTGTTCCAAACCATATTATTACATTCAAAATCATTAAAAGGTTGCATATTTTTGAATTGATAAATTCAAGTTGATAGAAATGTTATTTACTTTTCAAAAAGCTTAAATTGTGTTTGGTTGGAGTTCCCCTTTAAAAACAATCATCCTTTTTTTTTCTGTTAATACTATAGCTTTTTATCCTACTCCCACAAACAGCTTGTTTAAATGTCATTTTATACTGCAGGTTTTCACTCTCTTGGTTTCCTTGTAAACCTTATTCAACCTGCACTCAAACATCATGATGGCTCTGCCTTAGCCCAGGATACCCAAGAACCGCAGGGGAATTCATATGCAGGCATCACCGATCGTTGACCTGGCTATTGTTGTTTGTGATACTTACTGGTAAACTTTCCCAATCAATACAACATCAGCCCGCATAGCTCCTGGGAATGAAAACATGATGCAGTGCACTTAATCTTCAAGCCATCCCGTGCTCCCTGCTCTGCAGCTAAACTGAGCAGTTGGCCTACTTGATGCAGCATTATTGCTGCAGAGGTCAGATGTGAGCCGGCTTGGCAAGCGCTGATGAATGGCTGTTTGTGATAAAGCACCTCTTCCGTCCAGCAAGAGACATTTAATAATGATGGACCATAACTGCACACACAGAAATCCTTGTAGCTTGTTTGTGAGCCCTTTTTTCCTCCGTATTCTGCAGATGGCTGGTTACTATTAAACTATAATTCTTGAAGCATTTTCTAAAACTGGGAAAAAAAGGGCTAGCGATGCAGTTACGTCTTTCCAGCTAAAACATATTTGTAGCGTGCAGCTGCCTTAGATGTAGCTGATGGGTATTTCAGATTGTGTTCACTTTCATTGCAATGCTGTCTGCAGAATAACCATGACAAATAGGAGCAAAATAGTATATTGGTAGAGAAAATAAATTTGACACAGAGTATTTTGGTTCCAACCTTTCATTTATTTTTTTTTCAATCTTTTGGTTAGCTTGTATGCTCACCCTGAAACGGAAAAGAGGAGACTCATCAGTCATTGGTGTCATTATGATATATGTCTGAAATATTAGGCATTTCATTAATTAATGGTGGTTTATGTGCCCAACTTAACTTTCGCTTGTGTTACTTGTATAGGGCAGACATTTAAGGGAGCTTCATTCAAGATACTCACTCACGAATGCTTCTAGTATCTCTGCCCTTGTATTTTGATGCAAATCAGGAGCAAGATAAACAGCATTTTCAGAATGTGGGGTTGCATCACTTCCAGTGAGAGGGTTAAAAACTAGGGATGTAGCGAACCTCAAAAAAAAAGTTTGCGAAACGCATTCACGTACTTACGCCAAAAAGTGCGAAAATTCACGAACTTTGCGAACCCCATAGACTTCAATGGGAAGGCGAACTTTAAAACCTAGAAAAGCCATTTCTGGCCAGAAAACTGATTTTAAAGTTGTTTAAAGGGTGCCACGACCTGGACAGTGGCATGCAGGAGGGGGGTCAAGGGCAAAAATTTCTCTGAAAAATACTTTGTTCACACAGCGTTGCGCAAAAATGGAAGCTATTCTAGCTGAAATACGCTGCGTTTTTTGCTATTTCGCACTAAGCACCATGGAAACGGGATTTGCTGAAAAACGCCATGTGTGGCTTGTGCGGTGTTTTTAGGCCGAGAAAAAACGCAGCGGAAAAACGCCACGCGAACCCAAATTGCGGACTTGCGAACACCCGATGTTCGCGCGAATTAGTTTGCCGGCGAACAGTTCCCTACATCTCTATTCAAAACACTTGTCCATATAAAGAATCGGAGATTCAGAACTTTCTGGATATTGTATCCCATGCCTGTATCTCAATGTCAATATCTATGCCAATGGCAGAACTGATTTAGCTAGATATTGGTATATATATATATATATATACATACATACAGTATTTCTACATATATCTATGTATTTTTTCATTAGATGCAGCAGTTACGTGATTCAAGTGAATTTCCACAAACCGGTATGGACTTGTCATCAAGAATTCTTGGGACCTCGGGTTTTCTAGATAAGGGGTCTTTCTGTAATTTGGATCCCCATGCCTTAAGTCTACTAAAAACATTAAATAAACCCAATAGAATTGTTTTGCCTCTGTTATTACACAGAAAAACTAAATAATTTTAAAAAATCTGAATGATTTGATTGATATGGAGTTTATGGGAGACGAACTTCCCATAGTTTGGAACATTCTAGATAATGTGCAATATTATGCTTAAGCTGTATATTTCCTTTACAATTCTTCTCCAGCAGAACATGAATGCAGGCAAATAAAACAGATAAAATCCTCATCTGAATTCAGATAAATAATTTATGCTGATAGAAAGAAGTTCCCTGTCACAAAATATATATATATATATTTGTTTCTGGCCTACAGAAGAGTGTAGCTGTGTCTCTGTACTATAAGCCAAGTTTCCACTGTAATAATGACATACACACAGTAATGACAGTTGTGAATATACTCTACCTCTGGAGACCAGCAGTGCAAAATAATTGGTTATATAGCAGATTCTTGCAAAGGTGAAGTAAACATACTTGACTGTATATTTTTCACCATCAGTTAAGTCTCAATTGGTTCTAAAAATAAATATAAGACACTGAGCAGTATTAATAGATTTTGACACCTAGGCATTATACTGTCACTCGGCTATAAATGAAACATAACTCTGTGCTACACAAAGGAATTACTATACATTTACAGAAAAGGTGCTTTACAATAGTTTATGAATTGATTATATGATAAAGGAAAGGGATTTACAATAAATACAGCTTCATCTGGAAAAAAAGAGAACATTATCCTGTCTTTGTACATAACAATAATGGCCAGAGCAATGTACTGTAACCAGCTACTGCTGGCTTACAGAGATATCTCCCTGTGCTAACTGTGGGCTTGGAATCAATCTTCTGGTGAAACATTTGGGTATTTAGATAGAGGTTGCACTAAGAACAGTATTTATCCAGACCCATCTGAACACCTATTACTCCTACTATCCTACTACCCGCCAATCCAGTTGGAAGGCCCATGAGCATACTATCTGATCTTTTAGAATTGAGGAGAGTACTGTGTAAATAATAGCCTCACCTACACTCCCCACAATACTAGATAGCACCCATGATCGAGAAGAGGCAACTGTTAAAGAAAGTACAAACAAAGAAACAGGCCAAGGTCAAGCAAAGAGGTAATTAGGAAAGTCAAGGTCTAGGCCGAAGTCAGTAACAAATGAATCAAATAGAAGGCTCTACATTAATCCCAATTTAAATGGACAACTTTCTGTCAAACAGTGTTCCTAAGGCTCTAAATTATGCTATGGGAATAGGCAGTGTGTTAACAGAGGGCCTTAAACATAAGGATACATGGTGCAAACATGGAACATGCCCTTGCAACTTTAGCAGCCTACCATAGATGAACCAGTTAAAATAAAACCATACGCACCTGACAGAATCAATGAAACTCCACTCCAAATCTGAATGTTTTAGGGTAGAGCATGCCTTAAAAAGGGATCTCACTTAGGTGGGCCCCTGTTGAGTAGTTGAAGGAATAGTAGCCTTGCTGTTACTTATGTTACCCATTAATGCTGGAAACTTAAACTTAAGAATTGTTAGCAATAATCTCATGGATTGCACACAATAGATACATTTCCCAGAGGTTATAGCACAGGCAAGGTAGTTGTTATTGTAAGACAATGCACTTCCCTAGGTGCATCAGCCCTCAGTGCTCTTCCTAGGGGTTCTCTCTAGCCTGGGCCTACCCACTTGAGTTTCTCCTTCTGCTCTTCATGGTGGAGCCTCTCACTCCTAGAATAAGTTAGAATAAGATAAATATAGTATAATAAATCAGTCTAGCTACTCAGCCTTTATGTGTGGTCTTTCCTCCACAACTTTTACTGAGATGTACTTCTTCTTTCACAGCATTCCTTACTTAGGCCTCCCTTGCCTCAGGCTCTGAGTATTATCTGTTCTCCTCCATGAGAAACCTAAACGAGATGCTTATTTGCCTTTTATAATGGAGGGTAAAAGCCCATCTGCTGTACTTGGTAGAGCCTCTGACTACTTATGAACTATTCTAATATCTCATGCCTGCAATTAGATAAATATAGCATAATCAGTAGCTCAAGCTACTCCTCATTCATGGGGTCCTCCCTCCCCAACCTCCACTGAAATGTATTTCTTACTATGAACTTCCTTACTAAGGTCCCCCTTGCCTCAGGTTTCTGGAACAAATAAACCACTTTACTTTCACCATTTTGGAGCGTTGCTGGAGTTCTCTTCTCATGAGTGGAGTTCAAAGAGACCTTAAAGGGGTATGAGCCTATTTATCGACAATGGGGATGCACTGAAACAGGGATGCACCGAATCCAAGATTTGGTTGTGGATTTTGTCTTTTTCAGCAGGATTGGGATTCGAATGGCCGAACTGAATCTGAATCGATAAATTACTTTTTGTCACATAAAAAAATTTTCACTGCACATTTTGAATGTGGTTCTCTTTAACCCTTCCGGATTCAGATTCAGTTCGATATTCAGCCGGATCTTTTGCAAAGGATTCGGGGTTCGGCCTGATCCTACAATAATGGATTCAGTGCATCCCTACCTAAAAGCAAGCTTTAAACTGTGCTGCTAACAAATTCTGCTGCACATTAAACACATAATTTAGTACTTATTGTGGATTGCCCGATTCTCAGCACACAGATTTTTACAGCTAAACATAGTTTATGGATTATCAATTTGTTTATTTTTATTCTTCCACCCGTTTCTGCTTTTTATATAAAGTTGTATTATTACTGGGGAGAAGCTTCCATTCACAGCTGAAGGTGTTGGTTTTATTTCAAATATATTCAAATATGCTTAGATATATTTATACACCTGTTATACTCATAGATTAGTCAAGCATCCAACATCTGTAAAGTATCCAAAACCTCTTCAATTTTCCTACCAGCTATGAAGCAGGGTCCCTCTTTGAATGTGAAATCTCCTCAGACCAGTCACTGTGTTGATATATACCCCTCATAGAATGCTACAATATCTCATTCAGAATTGGAATAACATTTCCCAGTTTGTTCTAAACTCCCGTAAAGGTGTAGAATTGTGCTATCCTGTCTGTCTTTCCATCCCATTATAAATAGTGAATCAGTTTCAGAAATTGCATTTACTTTTCTAAACAGAAGGCAGCCTCCATAACTCTGAAAGTGCATTTATGCCAAAGAAATTAATCAGTGGCAGCTAAGAGGCTTGCATTTAGAATCAATTTTATTAGCACAATTGGCAATAGATCAATTTAACTTTATAGTCCTATGTTTGGAATCAATTTTAGTTTTGAAGTTCAGGGTAGATTTGTTTGAAAGATCAGCCATCATTTCGCTATTACTCATTACTCTTTTGTAGATTGATTCATTATCTTCTACCCAGTGGAACCATTATGGTACTTTTTATGACTAGAGTTATCTTACCGGGAGATATTCATGTAAAATCAAATTGGAGCAGGCGAAACAATTTGCTGATTGCTTTGGGGAATTTATTGCTTTCTACTAAAGCAATTATGTAACTCTGTTTACTTTACAGATTTATAGCAAGGGACAATAGAACCAGCAGTGCAAATGATGACGGAAAACTTTTACAATGAATATATTTGCGGTGAGAACACCACACAAACCAATAATTTATGCATAAGTAAGTTAAATAAGGCAGTATTTAATCTGAAAATAAAGTCTAAGTATTTGCAATCAAAATTTATTTTACATGGAACATTGAATAAAATAAGTAAACACCAGCACTATGTAGCACTATTGGGAACCTCCCATTTCTCTCATGACTCTCATTGTATAGATTGCCTTCTTTGTTGGCTCTGGTTCTTCCCAGGGCAGGATTGGAATTCAGTACCAGAAGCAGAGCCTCTTCCCAGGGCATCATTCCAGAGATATAGATATTCAGACACCCCTGGACATAAGGAGTCTGCCTAGAAAAAGGAAATTGCTTAATTGTGGCAATAAGATAAGAGGAGGTGTTAATCTAGAGGTTAAGTGATGAGCCTTTGATGTGGGATCTTATACTAGGGGTGTTGGTTTGATTCCCTAGACAAGTCACAATCTCCTGGAGTCCCAGCATACTTAGTGCACCTGTAATGGCCGGCTTGCTGTAGAGCGTTGTGAGTCCCATGGGAGAGAAGCACTATATAAATTATAGCCATATCCCTATATAAGGGCTTATTTCACATATAACTGTAGCTGAGCTTATGCAAAAATGGACACAATCTATGCTATTCATTAACGTTAATGGGTAAATTAAAGACATACAGTCATTGGGAAAACATGTTTTTTTTTCAAATGAATCAGTTAATAGAACTTCTGCAGCATAATCCTGCATTAAAATCCTTTTTTAAAAGTGCAAAACAGATTTTATAATATTTAATTTTGAAATTTCACATGGGGCTAGCCATATTCTTCATTTCCCAGGGTGCCACAGTCATGTGACCTGTGCTCTAATAAACTTCAGTCCCTCTTTACTGCTGTGCTGTAAATTGGAGTGATATCCCCCCCTCCCTTTCCACCAGCAGCCAATCAGCAGAACAATGGCAATGTAGCAAGATAGCAGCTCCCTGACACCTGTATTTCTAAAAGTGGTAGATATCAGAATAGCACTCAATAGTAAAACATCCAAGTCCCACTCATGACTCCTTCCATTACATTAAACAGGAGAAGCAATAGCTTGTTTGAATAGGTGCTTGAAAGCAGATCTAATGTGTAGGGCTGGCTCCTTCTGAAAGCTCAGACTCAGGCACAATGCACTGAGATGGCGCCTACACACCAACATGTTGGTTCAAGAATAAAAATTTAAATGGAGTGAATTATTTGCTATGCTATTTGCTATGTAAAACTTTTTATTAACTCTAATGCATTTGGCCGACGAAAAACACAGAGGAAACTCGAATGCATTCTCAAATGCATTCAACATCGATAAAAGCACAGCAAAACGCTATTTGACTCCAGTGAAGTTTTGCAATTTTGAGAATTTTCCAGATTTTTGGAAATTTTTCAGCAGAGCGAAACAGGGTAGTTTTGCTCATCGCTACTGGTGGGATCTGACCAGGCTTCTGGAGCAATGGCAATATTAATAGAAAATCCAAGGTCATGGTGAGCCATTAGCTACTTCATGGAAGATTGGGCAACACAAAGCAAGATAAGAAAAATAGTAAAAAATTTACCCTCATATGTAGGGATGAGCGAATCCGTCCTATTTCGCAAAAATGTAATGAAACGCGGCTACTGCCATTTTTTTTACGCACACAACTTTTTTTTGACGCAACTGCGATTTTTTCCTTAGTCGCCAAAATGCAGAAATGCAGAATTTTGCTGAGAATCCATACCTGGCAAATTTTGGCTCATCACTACTCATATGTAATAAAACAACTAAGTTTTCCCAGGTGCAGTAACCCATAGAAACTAATTTGCTTTTAAACCAGTGATGCAAGAAACTATTTAAGCTGAAACCTATAAAAGTCAACTTATGGTTTTTAAGTTATTAGGTAAAATAAGGCATATAACAAAGAAAAAATAATCTGTTTTCAGTCGAACCCCTGATGACCAGCTGTTTGAAGAACTCAGTATTCATTTTTAACCTACATTCTGGAGCTACCCAGCTGCTACAAACAATAAGCAGGCAATATGTGCACACAAAGGGAAAGAAACACAAATTCAGCCTAAGACCAGCACTCTCATAATAGGTAAAAAAAGAAATGTTTATTCACATACTATTTGTGCCCAACATATCGGTCCTCGTTAGGACCTTTGTGATTAGGCATTGTTAGATAATTATCCGCTCTTGGTACTCCCTTTTAGCTGGTAAGCCAAGGAACAGTAGGGTCTCTGTTATAAGATGATCATGTAAGGATGATACCACAATTACCTGGTTTCATCATACTTTGGTGAGACAGATCTAGGAGTATCTTGGGCTGAGTATATTATTTCCTACAAACTAGTTGATGACATAGGTACAGTATTCTCTGAAAGTTAAAACAGACCTCATCAGACAAGAAGGTAGATTAATATTCAAAATATTCACTGGATCAATTATTACAAAAACTGTAGCAGACAATAATAATATTCTTGATAAAAAGGTACCTCATTTTTAGGACTTCTCCTATGCCGATGACTAAAACACCTTTATCCTTCAGCCTCAGTAGATTTCCTCTTGTCACTTGCACAATGTTTACTGAACCAGTTCAACTTTGAAAAGTCCCTGCAATAATTTATAAAGTATAATGTCTTCCACATTTGGAGTAAAATGATTAAACATATTCGTTTTGTCTAAAATCAGTGGGCTGAAGGTGGGAAACTGGGTTAAAAAAAGAGTTAGAACCCCACCATCTGACTTAAGTAGTGCAAAAGGCTTCCCAGATTAGTTTACTATAGTTACATAGTTACATAGGGTTGAAAAAAGACCAGAGTCCATCAAGTTCAACTCCTCCAAGTAAACCCAGCACCCACAACCTATACTTACCAATCTATACACTCACATACATAAACTATAAATACAACCACTATTACTAACTGTAGATATTAGTATCACAATATGGCCTATGACTACGTATCTTTTGTATACGAAACGTGTCAGGACCTTTTTGTTTTAAGATCTCTGCAATAAAGAAAAGTTTTAGTGGACCAAGGAGTGCGTGCCATTTTTCTTCAAATTAGTATCACAATAGCCTTGGATATTCTGCATGTTCAAAAACTTATCCAGGCCCCTCTTAAAGGCATTAACAGAATCTGCCATTACCACATCTCTAGGAAGGGCATTCCCCAACCTCACTGCCCTCACCGTGAAAAACCCCCTACGCTGCTTCAAATGAAAGTTCCGTTCCTCTAATCTAAAGGGGTGGCCTCTGGTGCGTTGATTGTTTTTATGGGAAAAAAAGAACATCCCCCATCTGCCTATATTCCCCTTAAATCTTCCATCCCCTTTACCAGTTTAGTTGCAGTCTCTGCACTCTCTCCAGCTCATTAATATCCTTCTTAAGGACTGGAGCCCAAAACTGCACTGCACACTCAAGGTGAGGCCTTACCAGGGACCTATAAAGGGGCAAAATTATGTTCTCATCCCTTGAGTCAATGCCCTTTTTTATACAAGACAGCACTTTATTTGCTTTATTAGCCACAGAATGACACTGCCTGGAATTAGACAACGTATTATCTACAAAACCCCCAGATCCTTCTCCATTAAGGATCCCCCCAACAAATTACTAAATGTCATTTAGTTAGCTCTCTTACAAAACCTGCAACTTACTGTATGTAAAGCAAAGAAGACACACCATACTGACCGGTTATGTACAATTACCAATAAAAAGTATAACAAGGTTAACATATATATTTTTTTCTTCATTTGCTGGATAGTAGTCTGCACCCCTGCTATATTTCTCAATTATGAACATATGAAAACAATCACAATAAAACCTCGCTTTTCTTAAATATGGATTAGAGTGAGCAATAAATGGCCTGTAATAACGTAATAAACCTATTATGACACAATCAAATGTCAGGAAAGGAAAGTTTGTGAATGGTTTATGTAATATTCAGTATTTAGCAAGTGTTACAAATAAATGATTTTCCAGTGTTGGACTCAAAAAAATCCCAAAGTGTTTCAAATTATATTCAAAATTAGTGCGTATAAAGGTTTTATAAGTTAACCAACAGTTATTATGTGGAATATTTATTTGATCAAAATTTTTACAAAAATGGAAAAAAGCCTGAACGTGCTTTCTCCAAAAATAACAGATAGTTTGAGTCACAGAACAAGAGTGAGAGATGCCAAATGTATAAATTGCACTACGCGTATAAGAGATTTTATCCGGAAATCCCTAAACCAGAAAGTTCCAAAGTAAAGGAACGCCGTTTCCCATAAAGTTCATTTTAAGCAAATATGATTTCCTTATTCTCTGTAATAAAAAACTACCTTGTACTTGATGGTAACTAAACTAGGAAAACTTTTTTTTATGTTTACATGATTTTTCGTAGCCTTAAGTTAACCCAGAGAAATCCCATACCGAAACAAGAGTAATACTCTGATAATGTAAATAGAATGAAGACAAATAGCACAGTTATTATTTTTACTCCTTCTCCATTATTAGCTTATTATTCTTGTATAGGTAAGGCAATTCTTGGGAATTCTTTACTTTAACTCAACCAACAAGCTTCATACAGGTCAGGGGTATATTTATCATGCTGTGTAAAAAGTGGAGTAAAACATAACCTGTGATGTTACTCATAGCAGCCAATCAGATGCTTTGCTTTGGATTCCTAACTGTTGAAATCTAATTGCTGATTGGTTTCCATGGGCAACATCACTGGTTATGGTTCACTCTACTTTTTATACAGCATGATAAATATACCCCTTGGCCATTAGTGACAATTTTGTGACAAGACCTATCATATAACACAGGGGTGCCCAACCTTTCTTACTCGTGAGCCACAGTCAAATGTAAAAAGACTTGAAGAGCAACACAAGCACCATAAAAGTTCATGGAGGTGCCAAATAAGGGCTGTGATTGGCTATTAGGCAGCCTCTATGCACACTATCAGCTTACAGGGGGCTTTATTTGTTAGTAAAGGTCGCCAAGCGAGCAAATCTTCTCCCGATACCCCCCACCTATTATTATGGTGGGTATAGGCAAAGTCGGTCCGGGGACCGCATCAACAAGCCGATGCAGTCCCTGATCCGACTAGATTTTTTAACCTGCCCGATCAATATCTGGCCGATTTTAGACCAGATATTGGTCGGGCAGGCCCGTCGGTAGTGCCCCTACACGGGCTGATTAGCTGCCGAATCGGTCTAAGGGACCGATATCGGCAGCTAAAATCGGCCCGTGTATGGGGACCTTAAATTTAGTTTTTATTCAAGCAAAACTTGCCACCAAGTCAGGAATTCAATAATAACTCCCTGATTCGGGGACACTGAGAGCAACATCCAAGGGGTTGGGGAGCAACATGTTGCCCCCGAGCCACTGGTTGGGGATCACTTATATAACACAATAACAATATATTCCAGTAGGCGGCGTGTCCCAAGCAATTGAGGAGGTAGGGATTCCAGTCTAATGACTTTACATAAAGTTCAAGCAGGAAGGTTTTTTGCCACCACGGGGTATTTCTAAAACTACGGCAAAGCTACTTTCTCACTCTTTCCACCCAACCACCAAAACAGCAAAAAATAATTGTCAATCTTAAAATTTTTGTACTTGAAAAATATAATTTGACAAATCTCATTCCTGTATAAGAAAATCACAAATTATTAGGAAGATTGGAATCTTAATTTATAAACATCTCACAAGAGGTTTGATGAAAATGCCCATGATATTGTAACCCTTTGTGATTCCACCCTTTTTTTTGAGAATACCATTTTTAGTGGCTGTGACTGTACAAATGCCCTTTCCATTTTAATATAATTTTCAGTACAAATGATTGTGTTCATTTTGTGCCAGACCCAAATAGCAGGTTTTTCAGAGGACACCTACGTTTATGCTGCAGAGTCCAAATCCCTGTTTTGTGCATCAAATCCAGCTGCCAATTGCTCTGCAGTTCAAGGCTTGTATCTCTGTTGTTACCTCTTGCCAGAAAAATGTAAGTGAAATTCTTTGAGGATGAGTTACAAATTTTTGAGGTTAAAAAACGGTGATAAAATGATCGCAGTGTTTTCCTCAATCCCTATGTAAAACGCAGCAGAATATTTGAGGTCAAATTTTTGGATGGAAACAAACTTGCATGCAAAATACATTGGTTCATTCATTTCAGTGATGCTGCCATGTTTTATTCAATTAAAAGAAAACCCCATGAACTTGAATTTTGCTAAATCCCCTTAATGTATAATAAAAATACAAGAGTTACAGTTATACATATAACTTGTTAGAAGCAGATTGAATCCTGTAATATGGATACATAGATTAGGAAACATATCAACACAAAAATGGAGATGGGTTTTTTTTTGTGATCCCAATTTTTGGGGGAATCCCTAGCAGAATTACGAAAAAAAAACCTCAGATCAGATCAGAAAAAAATGATTGCAAGCAATAATTTTTCGCCGTTTCACAAATATTTCCAAAGATTCACATTTTTTTCAGCGAAGCAAAACGGAATAGATTGGCTCATCACTAATGATCATCTTGTGAGTGGTGATGAGCAAATTCTTTTTCGCCAGTCATGGATTCGCGTTCAAATTCTGCAATTCTCCATTGCCAAATTTTTTCACGAAACTGCTGCAAAAATTAGCAGAGACAAAAATTTGCAGAGTGAGGAAAAAGTCACAGTCGCATCAAAAAGATCAAGTCAAATAAGTTGTGATAGCGTCAAAACAGTTAAGATGGCATCAAATAAGTCGTGGTTGCGTCAAAAAAGTTATGGTCGCGTCAAAAAAGTTAGCAATTTTGTGAATTTTCTGGCAAAAGGGACGGATTCGCTAATCCCTATTGTGAGACAGCCAGTACAGTTATACATATGGAACCTACACTGAAAATGTGCTTAACCCCAACAGTGGCATAGCTAGAAATGAATGGTCCCCAAAGCCTTATTTTCTTACTGACACCTGTGAAAACCATTTAGGGGGAAATCATTTGTTTTGCACTGTAGCAACTGTAGCATGTTGAAATAATCATTCCCCTATAAAGTTAAATCAATGAACAATGAAATCAATGTGAGTCACATTTACATTCTTTACATATTCCTGTTTACAGTGCTGTTTACATGTACAGATGTACAGTATATGCAGAAGGTAAATCAAGGTAATCAAGTAACGTAGGTCTGTTGGCCATGGTAAATGGCACAGCAGGCCAAAGTCCTAAGACTCTACCAATAAGGCCTTTAGCTGCCTTTGACAGTTTGATTTCTTGGGTCACTGGCTCATTGACACTTTCCATAAAGAAATCACAATATTTTTTGATTTCTAATTAAAAAATATTTCAGAGGAATTTGAATTATACATGGAATTTCTTAAACTCCCAGAAACTCCTAAATACATTGTTTTTATAAATTATGTAAGAAAAATGTCAATGCTAGTGATGAGCGATTCCGTCCCGTTTCGCTGAAAATTTTGCGAATCTTTCAAAAGATTTGCGAAACAGCGAAAAACATGCAAAACAGCAAAAATGTTGCGTGTCCCAAAAATAAATGGCCTGCGTGCTGTTTCACGAGTTTTTCACCAATTTGTGTAATAAAATAAAAACTAATCTTTTTATTGACTTTTGCCGAATGGCGAATTTTTACGAGGCAAATTTTGACGCCCGTTTCGCGAAACAAACCGCTAATGGCCAAACGCAGAAACTCCCCACAACCCCTGCCTGGTGAATAATTTCGCCCATCGCTACTCAGTGCCATCAGTGTATATGTGCTCAGTCTCAGCGACAGCAGTAGATGTTTTTCCATGCAGCAGGCTGGGGGCTGTAAGTACTATCAGTTCAAGTAACTCCGATGGCCGTATGTCAGCACTAATGGTAAATAGACTTTTATTATACCTCAAGATCTTTTTTCAAAACACAACTTTAACCTAAAATCTAAACATGGAATTTTGTTTCACTCTAAGGGACATATTTATCATAAGGAGAAAGAAGTACTCAACACAGTTTAACAATTCCCTAGCAGATGGTACTTTTATGGAGCCTTTTTTCTAGGCGTCTTTTCTTCATTACATAAATATGCCTTTACGTTTTGCTTTGCTGTACCATTTATGCACATCTGATCAGTTCTAAGCAGTTTGCTGTTACTAGAAACATTCTGTTTTCGTTGAAATGAATTCTATTTTGCAGTGGAATTATCTAATTGATTCGATACATTAAAAAAATCATGGCAAACAGGGTCAGGCTGGGGGGGTGAAAACCGCATCCCCCGCCACGCCCCCTGACCCCCCCAACAGGGGCCCCAGTCACTGCCTGGTGTCCTCCTCTGATCACAGGGTGGAGCACAGACAGGGGTCTGGGCCACCAGAGCCCCTTAGGGCTGGGGCCCACCGAGTTTTTTTTCCGAGTGGGCCCAGTCCAACCCTGGTGGCAAACTTGCATGATCTCAAAAAAAAACCACTTGAAGTGTAAAAACAATTGTCTCCAATCGAGACACAAAAAAAACTTAGCCTTTTAAAATAATAAAAAAGCCTCCAGGTTTTCTATTCTTAATTTATTTGTTAATTAAAACCTGCACTGATTTAAAAACAATGGGAGTGGACCACTGCTGTCAGAATGCTCTAACAGTGCTGGAATCTTTGGCACAACACAGGAAAAACTACTGTTTACTTAAAGAAAAGTAGGAGATTTACCAATTTGAGAGATTCCTGCCTTAAGCAAAGTCAGAATGCACATGGTAAATGGGCAAAAGCCTCACAACAGTAATTTTTGTGTATAATTTTGAGGCATTTTTATTAACAAATATGATTTAAATAAAAATATGATTGAAATATTTGCCTAAATCTCAATATAATGAAGTTTTAGTAAATAATTAATCTTACCTACTTAGGAATATTCAGTCTAAATCCTGCATTTTCTTAATACTCTGAATTTTTCTAAAAATCTGTAACCAGGGGCATGTTTGGCTCATGTCCGGAGTGGCACTGAAATAATCTAGCTGCTCTTCTAGATAGTCCATCATCTTTTCCCTCTCTTCTACAGAGCTATCAACTTCTGATGTTTGTCAATGGATGGAGGTGATGCACGTGACGTGACTTCTGTAGGCATGCCCATGCGTAAACGCCTCATTGAAGCCACCAAATGATACCCGCGCATGTGCAATTGCATAGTATGACGTCTTCAAATGCTTACTGTGCATGCATGCCCAGAAATCGAGCAAAATTCGGAAGAATGGGCAAAAGACGGGAGAATGCCATGGGGTGATGGGAGACCAGCCAAAATAGGGTAACTCCCAAATAAAATAGGGGAGGTTGACAGCTCTGCCTCTACCCTCTTCCATGTTTCCTTTCTTTTTTCATTCATTTTCCCAACATTAACCACTCTCTCCAAGGTTTCTCTTGTTGCACTTCTTGTTCATCTATTTTTTTCTATGAGCAAATGCACTATAAATCAATTACAGAGTAGTTGGGATGCACCGAATCCACTATTTTGCGATCCGGCTGAACCACCTTTGTGAAAGATTAGGCAGAATCTTGTCTGCATCCTGAACTGTATCCTGGATTTGGTGCATCCCAACAAATAGGTTCTAACAAATTCATGTTGCATAAATTTTATCAAGAAGGGTCAATTGCCAAAATAAGTCCCTTTCTCCCAGCTCTCTTCACTACAGTCTGTATTAAATTAGGCTGCTAGAATTCTCCCCTCTCATACAAGAGAGTACAGGTGCTGAACTCTTTATCATGGCTTCCCATTAAACAGAGAATAACTTACTGTATGAACTCCTTCTCAAAGCCTTCATTCTTCTGCACCTCACTACATCTCTTCTCTTTATACTTCCCTGGCCACCTCATCTGCTCCTCTCCAAGCAACCACTTGGTTGTATTACCCACTACTATTGCTGTTTCCCACCTTCAACCTTTCTGCCTTGCCTCTCCTTACATTTCAACCCCATCCATGAAATGGTCCTAGTAGAATGTTCCCTCATCCTCTTCAAAAATAAACTCTTGGGACTACCTCTTGGGACACATGCATAACATTTGATCCCAGTTCCGATGGTTATAATGAAGTGATGACCACTGTAACCTGCAGCACTTATATAATTTTGTGCCTGTAATTTACCCACCCAATCTGCTGGGCAGGGACCTTCTTCCTCTTTTATCTTTTAGAACTTAAACCTTAATGTAATTGTATTTTGTATTTATTTGTATTTATTATTATAATGACCTTTGTTTGTGCTAATAATTTATTGTACTGCTGTACAGTGCTGCTGACAATGTGCATTTTGTACTATTTTTCGATCTTCCCTAATTGTTTTTTTTCTTACAAATTCTTCTTCTCTCTCTCTCTCTCTTTGTCTCTTTGTGTTTTCTCTAATAATTTTATTTATACAATAAATTACCAGTTAAAACTAAATGAAAGAAACACTTGTAGATAAAGTGGACTTCATAGTTCGTATGTGTTTTGACAGATAAACCCAAGTGAAAAGTACCTTTTTAATAAATGAAGGGGTTAAAATGGTTCACATACCACTAAAGGTATCTTTGCACAGTGACAGGTAATTAAAAGAGTAGCATACATACAATAATATATGATGGAAAAGTCTTGCACAGAGGAATGTTTATATCATTATCTTGTTTATTTTGCTATATTAACAATATGACTTAAAGTGACCCCTTCCCCTCATTGTGCTTATTCCTAGAATAAGGCGTATAGAGTAACCATAGCTGTTTTATGATATATTTCAACATTATATCTACAGTAGCAATGAGGAGAGAAAAGGTTTCAGGTGATGCCTTGGGGGATTTCTTTATGCTGAATGGAATAAACATGTTTTTAAAAGCTGTGTATGGGCTGTTTAATAATCTTTGTTCACAACAAAAGGTGTTTATTTCCAATGCTACATGGTACTGTCCTTTCTTCAACTCGTTTAGGTCTTTTAGACATCAAAATACATGTAAAAATGTGGAAGACAACAGAAACTGAATCTGCTCTTTGTTCAGACCAATGTACAATCACCAAGAAGTATTACCTTTAGTGACTGCATGTTTCTGTGAGTGATCCTATATAGTTTTCACTTTACTCAGAGTCCCTACTTCCTCTGTTCAATTGTACCCAAGTACACACTTGCACCCTATTGCAAATCCATGTGTCTTTATCTACTAGACAGAATCAGTGTCGGACTGGCCTAACAAGATACCAGGAAAACTCCCAGTGGGCCAGATGTCAGTGGGCCCTCCTGCTCCTGACCATTTGGCCTGTTTCATGGCCATTCCCTATTTTTGAATAGGAAGAAAGAGGAGAAATAGATGGAAGGATAGATGCAAGCATGTAGATAAAAGAGACTTGGAAAATAAAGAGGTTGGGTGAGCAAAGGAGGAAAAATAGTTTGGAAAGCAGGCCTAGGGTCTATGGTTTTCTATTGGGCCCCTAGGTTCCCAGTCCGACACTGTGCGCTTGATTCTATAAGGTCCTGTGTATGTCCTGTTTGTTATTAATATATGACTAAGTTATGACTAAGTTATGACTAAGTTGTCCCTCAGAAAACTTGATTCTGGCGTTGTCCTCTTTGAGTTGTTCATTTGAATGTCATATTGTAGATCTCCTTTGCTTTATACAAATATTAGAAGGTACCACATTTTTTCTAACATTAAACTTATGTGACTCCTTAAAAGATAATTTATATATTTAGAGTGATATTTGGAGTACAGTTTGTCAAGATTATTTTTTATTTATTTACATGAGAATGTATTCAGTCCCATGGTCAGGGGTGGTGAGTAGAAAACATGTTGATGCCCACCTCCATAACAGTTTATCAAAATATCAATGGCTAATATGTGGACGATTCAGGATCCAAAAGGTCTTTGGAAAGGCGTCCTTTTTATTCATTTAAATGTCTACTACCACCCCATTGAGACTCAGCATGCTACGCTGTATATGGAGTTGTCCCTGTTACTGTACATGGAGGTGTCCTACCCATTTTACTCATGCTTGTGGTCATAAATGTTTCAGTATTAAGATATTTACTTCTTACACAAGGGTAAACCTGCTCCCTATGACCCCCAAATGTCAAAATATGGGTTGCCATTTGCTTGTACCCTGTTGAGTAGTATAATGTTAACAAACCTGCAGAATTTGGGAGCTATGTTATATTTATTTCTACTAACAACCTAAGGACTAATAGTTATTGAAACAGTTTACTCTTCTATAGTGACAGTTGTATTTTATTGACCCTGTGTTTGTTTCACTCATTTAGCGAGTATCCTACCATTTAGTACAGGTATGGGATCCCTTATCCTGAAACCCATTATCCAGAAAGCTCCAAATTACGGAAAGCCCGTCTCCCATAGACTCCATTTTAATCAAATAATTGAAAAATTTAAAACTGACTTCTCTGTAGAAATAAAACAGTACCTTGTAATTGATCCCAACTACGATATAAATAATCCTTATTGGATGCAAAACAATCCTATTGGGTTTAATTAATATTTTATTGATTTTTTAGTAGACTTAAAGTATGGAGATCCAAATTATGGAAAGACCCCTTATCCGGAATACCCTTGGTCCCGAGCATTCTGGATAATGGGTTCTATACCTGTATCAGTATCCACTATATGTAAGAATAGCTACAGTATATTCTATGTCTAACAGAACATTGGTAGCAGGCGAAAGCATTCCGTTCTGAAGCATAGCTAACATTTGACTGAGCAAAGAAAATAAAATTAATCATGTATATATATTCCTCAGTTTATGTTTTTGTCCATCATTACATTCCAGTTTACAGCCTGGTTGCAAACAGATTTGAAATGGCAATGATAGGAAAAAGAAGTGCAACATTTTGTCTAAAGTTCATTCATCAAAAAAACTACAATGTTTTGAAAAGGGTAAAGGACCACGAAACCTATCAGGGATAAGTAAAGGCTACATACTATAGATTATTTTAATCCCCAAGCTAGATATAAAAGGGATAATTACATATTTGTGGTTGAAGTCATGTGGTGGAAAAATCAATACAACTTTTTGTATGACACTTCATTAGTGTGAAAAATTTTAAAAGCTGAACAGAACTGCACTGCAATTAGATGCCTCTTCTGCTGAAGCTTCGGTAATGGGCTTGTATTATTAGCTAGTTTATTTGAAATAGTGGTTGCACGATAGCAGTAATTGGAAAACATTGATTATGCACTTGTATATGGAAACCTTGGCAAATCATTACAGGATCAAGCAGCAGTTAGTTAGCCTTACTAATGAAGCACTAATTGCTGTAACTAGGTTAACAAGTTGGTGCAACTGCTGGAAAATACAAGAATATTCTTTATCTACAAAACAACAACATCTATTTCCATCCAAGCTGGTTCAGATGTGTTTGTTTGTGATTTACCTTCTGCTAAAGTGGCATTTGAATTCTTTCATTAATTTAAACTGTATAAGCTTTATATCTTGGATCATATTCATACTTCTCAGTAAACCTAATTGCCTTTCGTTAGGTAATTAGTATGTATCATGTGATCTCAAGGCTAGACTTTCCCAATGGATTCAGGAAAGAAACTTTGTTTTTATTGAAGCTGAAAGGATAAATTGACGACTCTTTCTCTGAGCAACAAAGAAGCCTGTTAATTTTTAGAGCACATTATTAGTCTGCTCACTGATGGAAGATTAATTATCAGAATCACCGATGAAAATTAACCTGTTAATATTGATCTTATGCATATCATAGGGTCATAGTGGGAAAATAGAAGTAATTTAGTGGAACTTACAAAAGAGGATGTCTTTAATATTTTTTCACCAGTAGATCAGCAGGCAAGATTGACATATTGGTATGTCTGACCCTACAATAGGGTATGTGATATGTAGATATGTGATAAAAGGCAATAAGTCTGCCCAGGAGCAGTAACCCATAGCAACGAATAGGATACAGTGGCATTACTTCCGGGAGTGTAGGGGTATGATCGCACCCAGGCTCACACCCCATTGGGGCTCGTTGGATCCAAGATAGGCCATATTGCAGGCAGAAGGACATATGATTCCGTAGGGGGGCTGGCAGGGGGCCTGGGTGCACATTCTTTAGCCGGACCCACACATGGCTAGTTATGCCACTGATAAGATGTTTGTTTTAATACAAATGGCCAGTAAATGCTACATGCTGGTTGGTTGCTATAGGTGATTAGACCAGTAGCAAATTTTGCACCATTTTACATTTTCCCTTTAAAGATTAAACATCTTATTTGTAAAAGAAGACACTTAAATGGAGTGGGAGGTAGCCTCCTAACATCTACGCTATAGTAGTGATAGAAGAACAGAATGCAACTTGCCGTGGCAACCTTGTAGATACCTGTCTTAGGCTTATGTTATATTATAATATATAATGTTTTCTATTTAGGGGTGGAACAAAATATTTTATGGAGCTCTTTCAATACTGTGCAGTGGGTCTCTTCTCCCTTTTCTATTTGACAAGACAATAATGACCTGCTACCATGTTTAGGCCTAGAGGACTTCCTAAAGCTTTAAGGGCACAGTATCACTAAAATGATGGCACCATGGCTATGGTAGTTCTGACCCTGAAGTTGCAACTTGTTATGGAGTAGAAATACCTTTATACTGAGCTAGCAGTCTTTTCTATTCACATAGGAAAGCGAAATAAAGCCATGGATAAAAAGAAATGGGAGTAGGAGTCCTCACTCCAGTTCCTCCTGAACCACACCATTCCACCAAATCTGCCCCTTTCTTCCATACCTGTTGAGAAAAAGCATAAGAATAATTAATGAGGTATTAAAAAGGCAATAAAATCGCATTTGGATATATCACGATACATTTCTTATTTTATCTGACCCTCATTAGTGATCTGCTGTTAATCGAATCAATCCATATTTTCCTAACTCAACATGCTTTATTTTCTTTTTCCAGTGTGCACCGAACGTATTGTAGAATGTATGAATGTTTTCTGCTATTTAGTATGGATTTTTATGTTAAGCAAATCATGGCATCTGCCAATCTTTTCAATTCCAAAGGGTAAGGAACGAGGTTTGTTAAAATGCTATAGAACATGACAGGCTTAATGTCAAGTTTATAACAGAAAAAGGGCAATCTTATTGTGGTTTATTCGGTTTTATGTCACTCCTTCAGTAGAAAAGCTCATTTTTTATCTAATTTATAGTATTTGAAATACCAAACAGATTTTTTTACATATCTCCTGAGCTTCTATCTCCTCTTGACTACCCTCATTCATTCCTTAAGGGAACTCACTTAAATCCCTCCAATTTAGTATCTATCTGGTACCAGACAACTGTTTTACTTGAGCATTTTCCTCCGTTGTTATAGAGCTGTTTCTAACTCTAAACATTTGAGTTTAATTACTGCTTAGAATATTTTCTATATTCTTATCCAAGATTCCTCTCACTTGAGCCCAATGGGCTGGAGAAGGAATTACTCCCTATGCTGCTTCTTAGCCTTTCCTGTTCAGATCTGTAATTGGCTCTGTATTTTTGACTTTTTGCTAATAAGCAGCTTACTTTCTCTCCCTCTAGACTCAACCCACCACTTTTGTTTCATGAATTTTACAAAGGATTTTAATAGATGCTTTAGGCTATGCAAAATGGTACATGAAGGAAGGCATTAATGCTCCAGCCTTGACACAAAGGAGGTGTGAATTGCTGCTTATCATTTCCGTCAGGTCTCACCATTTTCATTAGGAGTTGCAGAGGACAAAAGGGGAAATACTGTAGCTGTATCACAAAAATCAAGAAATATTAACCTGTATTGGGGACATAATTATAATTTCTTTGCACGTCACGTTGATTTTCCCGTCCAAACAATAGCCCCTATTATTTTAGGCAAAGTCAACGTAACCAGTTATTTTGTAAAGGGTCTTTCTTTCACATATTTGCACATATGCAGCCGGTTAAAAAAAAACCAATTCCACATTTATAAAAAAAAAAATATAGAATTTTTACAAGCTGCTAGGAATTGTGGGAGGTGGTAGACAAATATCACCTTTATCCTGCTGGACTTTATGGCTCTATGCCATCTGACCCACAGCTACAACAGCATAGTCCAAAGACAAAAGGCAGGTGTCAATGGGGGTGGGATTGAAAGTAAGTGCATTCCAGTAGATTTGTGGTGGCCTTTATGCTTGGCTTTAAGTCTCACCTTTCCTAATCAAATAAACATAAGGTATCAAGCAGTATACAGTTTTTAGGAAGAATGTTTAGAAATACATAATATTATTATATTATATTATGTATATTCCAGGAAAAATCAAAAGCAGCATCTAATGCAAATCATCCAAATTTACTGCACATATTGCACAATTCACACAACAAGGTCCTTTGTGATACTGGGCCCCCAAACTGCAATATGAAATGATATACGTAAAAATTACTCTCCATTTATTCATCACTTATTGTTCATATTGGTTCTTTTTTAAGCAAGTTTATTTTTTCCTTCATACACTCTTAGTTCTAGTTCATTCCTGCACAGGAGCATGCCAGAGTGAAATTGGGTAGAATGTTAAGGAGAACATGCATGCTATTTGTATTTATGTATGTATTTACAATAATAGCAATAAAGCTAGCAATGTATGTTCTCCTGGACCCTCTACCCAGTTACACTATGGCATGCCCCTGCGCAGGACTGAACTAGGATGACTGTGGTACAGGCAGGAAAGAAGGCAAAACAGCTGGATGAACTAGAAGACCCATTGATGGTTTGTTCCAACAGGATTTCTTTTGATGTCAACCTTGGTCCATCAGCCTAAACCTGGCCAGGCACTTGGTTTTTTTACACAACTGGCCAAAAGTCAATGAGTATCAGATTTCACAATCTAATTTTTACTGAACATTTAAATATCTTGAATATACTAAAGTAGGGATGCACCAAACCCACTTTTTTGGGTTCGGCCGAACTCCCGAACCTACCCCAACGGATTGTGCCAAATCCCGAGCAGAATCAGAATCTCAAACCAAATCCGGGATCTGGTGCATCCATATACTAAAGGTTCATTTTAAGGTGAAGAACCCCTTTAAATATTGTACACGTAAATGTACATAACAAGATATATTCTTGGGCTCTGTAGTTGTAATAATCACCCCAAAACCCAAATAGTTAGACGATAAAGAATTGATTGTTTCATTGCTATAAAAGTTTTGGGGTGGTTACAACAACTACAGAGCCCAGGACTATGTCTTGAAAGGGTTGCAGGCACATGTACAGGCAACATACATACACATGTACAGGCAACATACATACACATGTACAGGCAACATACAAGCACATGTACAGGCAACATACATACACATGTACAGGCAACATACATACACATGTACAGGCAACATACAAGCACATGTACAGGCAACATACAAGCACATGTACAGGCAACATACATGCACATGTACAGGCAACATACAAGCACATGTACAGGCAACATACATGCACATGTACAGGCAACATACATGCACATGTACAGGCAACATACAAGCACATGTACAGGCAACATACATACACATGTACAGGCAACATACAAGCACATGTACAGGCAACATACATACACATGTACAGGCAACATACATACACATGTACAGGCAACATACAAGCACATGTACAGGCAACATACAAGCACATGTACAGGCAACATACAAGCACATGTACAGGCAACATACATGCACATGTACAGGCAACATACATGCACATGTACAGGCAACATACAAGCACATGTACAGGCAACATACATGCACATGTACAGGCAACATACATACACATGTACAGGCAACATACAAGCACATGTACAGGCAACATACAAGAACATGTACAGGCAACATACAAGAACATGTACAGGCAACATACATGCACATGTACAGGCAACATACATGCACATGTACAAGCAACATACAAGCACATGTACAGGCAACATACATGCACATGTACAGGCAACATACAAGCACATGTACAGGCAACATACATGCACATGTACAGGCAACATACATGCACATGTAAAGGCAACACACATGCACATGTACAGGCAACACACATGCACATGTACAGGCAGCATACATGCACATGTACAGGCAACACACATACACATGTACAGGCAACACACATGCACATGTACAGCAACACACATACACATGTACAGGCAACATACAAGCACATGTACAGGCACATACTGTACATGCACATGTACAGGCAAGATACATACACATGTACAGACAACATACAAGCACATGTACAGGCACATACTATACATGCACATGTACAGGCAAGATACATACACATGTACAGGCAACATACATACACATGCAATGATAATATTAGTAGATATAGCAGGTTAAAATAAAAAAACTGATATTGCTAAAAGACATGAGTTTTGGAAGCAACAAGCAAGGGGACCCCTACACCAATACTTGCATTGGGCCATTAAGCCTCTAGCTGGATTATAGAAGCTAGATATTCGCTAGGAGGAACAAAACAACACAGGGTTAACTGTTAAGTCTAATTCATGTTTTTTTTAATGCAAACAAGGTTCATTGAGCAGAATATTGGTTTCCTCCTACCTAAAGAAACATGGGTAATGCAGTATTTGTTATATTTGCTCTATTCATTTCTAAGTTCTGCCCTCCGTACCTTACATTACTTTTTTGTTCAGTATGAATTAAGTCTATATTTTGTATTCTTAATGTGCACTGAAAATAATAAGCAATATTTCTAATCTGCCTACAATTGCCTATTGATCTTCCACAACCCAATACAAAATATATGCATGAGTGCTCAGCATCAGATTAATAACTTACCATACACTATGGTTTTAAAATCTCATTTGTTTAGTTAGAAAGTGTTTCTTATATATCCTGCATTGGTCATGTTACAAATAATGTTATGTGGGAGCAGGCAGAGAAATGTCCTAATTTATTATACTGTAAATGGAGTGCTCAGCCGCTATAATGATTTACACTGCTATTAGGAACTTTGATTCGGCAGCAATAAACCCGCTAGTTCAAACAAATGGAGGTAACATAGTTTTTCTGTAGCTCAGTTATAATTTTACAAAAACAATTTAGTTTGTAGTACTTTTCTGGTTCTGTAGTTACCTGCTTATGTTTATTTATCATCAAGATTATGTAAAAATCTATTAATGCGATACTGATATGTTCCACAAAGGTATCAACATGACTTTCTGGCAATAATTTAATTAATGTAATGAATCCAATTTATTTTTACAAACACTTGTCCCTGTACTTTTATTTAAGGCTGCTTGGGCTCTGGACATAGACCCAACAGGCTAAAGTACTACAATAGGGGCATTTATGAATACAAGTGCAGTGTCAGTTGTGCGTCTGTGTAAAAAACTCTTATTTAAATCTTTGCATTGTAGGAAAAAACATGGTGATTTGCACTTGTGGTCATAAAAGACCCCTAATGTCTTCGTCAGGCCATTAATAAGTTAATTAGCCAAATATGACACTTCGGGATTATACATATGGAAATTCACATCTGATACAATGTGCATCACTTGTCTCACTTTACATTAGAAGAGAAATAATTATTACATATGACAGTGTTTCTCAAAATATAAAACTTTCATGGAGCACTATGGAGCTAGGTATATACTTGGGAGCATTTATTTTGACTCCAGGCACAATTTCAAAAGTGCTAAAGGGCACAAAAGCACCTATGTGTCTTTACCCACCCACCCTTTATTACTGCAGTGAGGATAAATGGATAAATGCATGCACTGCTCTATTCACACAGGACACTAAACTCCATTTTAGGACACAGAGACCTGCAGCAATGCTTCTACGTGCATGGCAGGGAACAAAGTGCAAAAATCTGGCAGATTGTGTCCATATTTTGTACCTTGCAATGCATATAGTAAATGACCACCACTAAATAGGAGTTGTTTACAATACTCAAATTCATAAATTGGCCTCTTCCAATAAGATATAGATTATAAGTATATTCAGAATACTTCTGGGCTACCACTCACAGCATCAAAACTTTATAGCCATCGCCCCAAATTATTGAGCAATAGGATCATTCAATGAGAATTATTCTTAGGGAAGAGAAGTCTTTGATGTGGAAACCTATGCTAAAGAGCCTGGTTTGAATCCTTTAGGACCCTGGTCAGGGCACTTAATCTCCTGGTTTTCCAGCATACTTTGTGCCCTTAGTGGTACTATCCTCAAAAATTCTTAAGAAAATAGAAAATGTTTTAAAAAATATCATGTTACAGGTATGGGATCCCTTATCCGAAATACCCATTATCCAGAAAGTTCCAAATTACGGAAAGGCCATCTCCCATAGACTCCATTATAAGCAAATAATTCTAATTTCTGAAATTGATTTCCTTTTTCTCCCTAATTAAAAAACAGTACCTGGTACTTGATCGCAACTAAGATATAATTAATCCTTATTGGGGGCAGAACAACCCTATTGGGTTTATTTAATATTTCAATTATTTTTTAGCAGACATAAGTTATGGAGATCCAAATTACGGAAAGATCCCTTATCCGGAAAACCCCAGGTCCCGAGCATTCTGGATAACAGGTCTCATACCTGTACAATGATACATTAATAGTTTTTTCAGGGTCTTTGCAAAGCTACATGAATCTATATCAATGGGCCCAGATTATCTTTTACTCTGCAAATTTAACTTAATTGAAGTCTTGTGTTTAGAATTTATACATGGCAGAACCTGCAAAATGTATCTATGAAATTGCTGGTCATTTGGCAGCTGAGGCAAAGCTTTTTTATTTGGTTTTGTGTAATAATGGGAGGGGCTTATGCTATTTTAAATTCCCTTTGGCAACATGTTGCCTCATTGCCTATGAATAAGTAATACAATAGTAAGATGGAGAACCATAGGGTCTATATGCATGTCTTTTTAACATTATGTTTTGAATACATTTTCTATTTTTATGAAGAGTTACGGGATAATTCTATTTTTCCATTTTGAGCTTGCACCCTGGTCCTGTGGGCTGCACCCTGTTCTCTATGGCCATTAGACTAGTTATGCACACTCCCCATTAAAAATCGAATTTGTTTAAAGTATTATAGGGTCACCCACTAAGATGTTACTGACCAAACATCCATAACCAAAATACAAAGAAATAAAGCAAAGTCACCAAAACAATACCTGCTTTTTGAACAACTTTATTTCTTTATACCTGCCTATATAATTAACATCCCTTACCACGGGTTCATACTATTGTTGCCAAAGGCACTAAGTCCATTTTTTTTTCTAGCTGATCGCCTAAACAGCAACTTTTAGAAATCTGATTATGTAATTTTGGCTAGCAAATATGTAACAGCAATCTCAGTATACAAGATAACATCACAATGGCTAAAGTCCAACCGACTGTCTTTTTAAATTGCCTGCTATGCCTTCATAGATACAGGGAGTTTAAACAGGAACTGAGCACAATGTAGAAAAGAATGCAAGAAAAGTAGTCTTAATTTGAGACTGAAAATGACATGTGATTACAGCAAACTTGGAGCAAAGTGCACCAATGTATATGGGAATTTGGATACATAAACGATACACTATGAATAATTGGGAATCAAAATGAACTCTGAAGGCTGAACTTTCTCACTGATTTACAAATAAGTACCACAGTGTTTCACCTTTAGAAAGGTCTGGATATCTAGATGTAAACCAACTAAAAAGAAGTTAGAAATGTGGGTGTCAGACTGTCAGCAAACTGACAGCCATGGTAACTACCCTCTAATCCAGCTGACTTCAGCCATGCTCATAGCTGACACCACATAGACTGACTGACAGCTGAAGTGCAGGCACTCTTTAAAGGCAAAAGTGACATCTAGTCTATTAAGGCTGACAAGCACAATGCTGAGATTTGCCCTGAATGCTTGGTACTGAAACACTGTAAAGAGGTTATTTGAGAGGTCTTTAAAAAAGTGTCAGATTCAAGCTCTGATGATAACTGTATTGTAATGATAGCACTGAACAATGAGGTGTTCTGATTGCTTATTTTGGTTTTGAAGATTATATTTAGCGTTAGTAAGTGACTTTATAGCAACAGATCCTCTGCTGCACTAGCTATTCATTATAGTTCTTATCCATTGCTTGGCATTCCTCAGTTACTGTAAATACACATTATGAAAATACAAATACTCTTGTTAATTAAAGAGATACAGAATATGTACAGTTGTTAGCAAGACTACAATCTCTTGCCCGGGGCAGCATCACCAATAGTGTTCAGATGTTCAGAAGTATCTGCTCGCAAAGTGAAAGAGAACGCAATAGTCCCTTGAAAAAGAAAATTGTAGCTCCCAAACTGAAATAAGGAAAGTTTAGTTTGGCAATTAAAAAAAATGAGTTTCATCATAATTTGAAGGAAATGAGTGCTGTGGCTTGGGTTTGTGGTGGAACATTTTCAAAATTCTACATGAGGTTTGTAAAGCAGGCAGCATTGTTTGTACGGATAAAAAGTCTTCATAGATTGTATGCACAAGCACTGAAATAGCCATACACAACTGCACTAACCAACTATCTATATTAGGCTGTGGGCTAATTAACAGGTATGTTATCCATAATGCTCGGGACCTAGGCTTTTTCCGGATAAGGGATCTTTCCGTAATTTGGAACTCCATAACTTAAGTCATTAAAAATAACTAAAAACCATTTAAATATTGAATAAACCCAATAGGCTTGTTTTGCCTCCAATAAGGATCAATTATATCTTAGTTGGGATCAAGTACAAGGTACTGTTTTATTATTACAGAGAAAAGGGAAATCATATTTAAAAATTAGAATTATTTGCTTATAATGGAGTCTATGGGAGATGGCCTTTCCGTAATTTGGAACTTTCTGGATAACGGGTTTCCTGATAAGGGATCCCATACCTGTACTAAAATTCTGTTTTTGGATTTGGAATTTTGGCTCTTGATGTTACCAGGAATGGCTTTTTTCCCCCCCGGTAACTTCTCAAATTGCCTCATGGCAGCAGCACCCCTGATTATTGCAACCATTATTTTTATAATGAAAGCAGAGCATATAGATATAGCAACCTCGAACATTTGGTGATTATTGTTCAGGCAGTTCCCTTTCAGTTTGGACACCTGTATGTGGTCCTAAGTCCTTTTGGAACAAAATTTCCTTTTCCTAGGTTAAAAGAGAGTTTTTTTGCTCCACCAAGGAGGTTAGAGGGGTTAGAACACAACAATGACTGGGCGTCTAGTTTAGGGATAGGAGTAGGTGAGCTTAGGGGCAGGTAGTGTGCCAGTGAGCAAGACACCACCATGGAATCACCTATACTGGGTTAAAGTCAACAGATTTGAGTGTACAACCTCCTGGGTTGTGTGTTATTTACTGCTGGATGTATACTCTGAAATCTTTATGTGCTTTACTACTGATTGTATCAGAAGCTTTCATTTGGTGTGCATGAAGCATCTAGTGTTCTAGTCCTTCACTCCATGTTAGAATTCTCCAGCTGCATGGTGGGTACTCTCTCAGAGGGCAAAACCAATGTAACTCTTTTTAATCTGCTAGTTTGGAGTGCCCTGAATACATTTTGATGCAGCCCACACACTCTCAGTGTGTCTAATACTAACACCTAAGCGTGTGCTACACAGAGAAACTATGCCAACGTTGATAAGAGGGAAGATTGTGTGGCTCTTGTTTCTTCACCTAAGTAACAGAATGGAAGTGCTGAGGGTCCAGAGGCAAAGTAGGCCTTATTTCTGGATTAAGCCTCTGTACCAGAACTCTGTGTACCCTGTCCTGTAGACTTCAGTGGTGTAAGGCAGATCAAGTGCAGTTGAGCAAAGGCACTTCTGAGACCCAGCATTCGTTATCCAGAAAGATCTGAATTACAGGAAGGCAATTTCCCACTCTAGACTCTATTTTAATCAAATAATTAAATTTTTAAAAAATTATTTCCTTGTACCTTGTTCTTGATCCCAACTAAGATATAATTAAACTTGACCCACTCAATTGCCATATTTTGCTTCAGGAGACCCATACTTTATAGATATGTTACTTTTGCTACACTTGTACATTAAGGGAAGCCTATGCACTCAAAGTCTTTTGTCTTTTAAATGCAAAATAATCAGAATATACACTAGTTCCTACATCTAGAAACATAAATTGAGGGTCAAATAATTTTGCACAAACTAAGAAATACCAAGTTATCGTTCTTGGTTATTTTTCTATTATTAAATAACAGTAATTGTTAGTATTCCAGGTAAATCACATTGATATGTGGAAATAGGAACTTAGTACAGTACTCAGCTGATAAAAATTAAATACAGGTCACAGACATATTTGAGATCTGGAAGGATTTTTTATCAGTCTAGGGTAGTTTAATAGCCAATATAAATTGCAAACAGCACCCTGAGTTAGGCACAGGGCAGATTTTATGAGAAGTCTCTGTAACTTTTAAACATCTTTAGTACATTTTAAAAATATAATTGTAAAACACAGTAAACAGACTTCAAAGGTGGGTGTTTAGAGCTGGGTTAACAAAGTTGGTTCTGATTTCGCCCAGCTATAACTGCTCACTGAACAATAAGGCTATAATTAACGGTGTCACAAATAAGGGAAACATATTAAGGCAAGGACTGCAGCTACTCCATAATATATTACAAAAGCAAAAGCTCCTGTGGGATTCTGTTGTGATGTTTTGTCTTTAGAAGAAATATGGAAGCAAAATATCAATAATTTAGGCAATTACAGCCATTTAGAATTAAAGGAAAACTATTCCTCCAGAATGAATACTTAACCAACAGTTTATATCATATTAAGTGGCCTATTAAAGAATCTTAACAAACTGGAATATATATATCAGTAAATATTGCCCTTTTACATCTTTTCCCTTGATCCACCACTTAGTGATGGGCTGGGGGCTCCCTCAGAGATCACATGACAGGAAATAGTGCAGCTCTGACTGTAACAGGAAGTAGTGTGGGAGCAAAAGGCAGAACTCTGTCCATTAATTGGCTGATGGGGCCTAGCATGTATGTGTGCCATTGGTTTGTTTGTGTTTAGCGTGAAACAATGCCATAGTAATTTAATGGAAAATTTCTATTTAGGATTACCCAATGACACATATTACTAAAAAAGTATATTTTTATGGAAATGGTTTATTTAGATATATCAGCATTTTACATATGAGCTGTTTTATGCAGTATATTTTTAGAGACCTACATTGTTTGGGGGTATAGTTTCCTTTAAACTATCTTTCCATGACATAAATATCTTAGTTTTCAGGCACATATTTTGCAGAGTAAGGGCCATTATATATAATGGAAAGCCAACATGATCTCCACACCCCCAAAATGCAAACAAATATTGTTGTTTTGGTGCCATTATATTTATAAGACTTACATAACAGCAGTTCACACACGTACGCTTGGGCCCCTATCTTGTAGATGATTCACTGGGAAACTATTCCTTCTACCCTCCTTGTTGGGGCAATAGGCTCCACTTCACTTTTACCTATCCTTACCTGCTTCTATTCCTCTCCATCTAGTCTTCTTTTCCTCTTCCAGCTTGGACTGTCATGCTGCCCTTCCATAAGGACACAGACCCTGTGTGTGGTTTACCTCTAACAACCCCTAGTGGCTGGTGGTCAGCATTACACTAAACTTATTTTTACTAACTATACTGCCACCTGTTGGTTACATACTCACATTACTGTCTATCTTTCCCCTGCCACCTACTGGAAATTTAAAGAAAAACATGCAATTACAGCACATAATATACAATCAATCAACATTTTTGCCATTTCGCAATTTTTTTCACTAACAATGTCCTAACACACTCATAGCAGAACTAGAATGCTTATACAGAACTAGAGAGAAGGTGCTCCATCTGTCTAGGAGCCAGCAGATAAATGAAGACAGATGACAATATATTTTGTATGTTTTTTAATAACAGACTGTTACAGACAGTTATATAGTTTTATTGCCTCCATCAAATAATTGAAGAAACCCAATGATGAGTACTTTTTGAATTTTAGTACTGAACATCCCAAATATACAGAAGGCAAAAAAGGGTAATGTAATATAAAGTGGGGAGAAAAAGTAGAAAACTATTCACAATGCAAACAAGTTTTCCTTTGTACAGACAATTTTTCCTTTGCCTGAATCTAAAGGGGATGTTCATCTTTAGCAAAGTCCTATCAGAGTACAAGGACTTTGCAAAACAAGAACTTTACACAATATAGGAAAGATTCATTGAGAAAGACTTATGTGCTAATTCAATTCCATATCTCCCCATAGACTTTTATTGAGCTTTCACGACAAAAGTTTTTCTTATCAAACTGAAGCTGGCCCATAATGATTAAAAAGGCAAAATTTTTCACCCAGTACAGTTTTATAACAAAATTCTCAATTTCATTAGCAGCAAACTTTGCATTGGCATTTATTCATGCACTTTGTTTCACCGAACAAAAAACACACCTAACAGATGTAATTAATCTACCCATTACAGTGCATGGTTAATGGGGGAAAATGGGGGGATTTAGTCTAGACTTTAGTTTAGTTTTGGAGAATTTCTGGCATGAGCAACTGAGAGAAATGGGCAACATGGGAGTTTTTTTCTATCAAGAACAGTTGTACCATAGTGCTCAGAGCTTCTCTACAAATGTAGAGCAATGTATATGCTATTGCAGAGCATTGACTATTTATCTACATTCTATAAATTGCTAAAAAATGCTCCTATACTCCTGGATGGGTTAATTTCTGGAAGACAGGGTCACTGACTCTCTCTCTGATAAAACTTCTTACCACAAAAGTTGTTTTTTTAACCAAAAAAATGATACTACCATGAAGCTGGTCTAAAGAATGCACAATTAAAATGCGAAATGAAATAACAGCCTAATGAAGAATATTACACTGCAGAATGCTAATTTTTGCTTCTTATTTATGAGAATTATTTTCCATTTATGACTTTATAGTGTTTACCACTTAAGCTTTAATTGCATTTGGAAGACACCATTAGCTTTTATTAGGGAGAAAAATACAAACCGGTGCCCTGTTTAGAAAGGAGTGTTCCATTATATGACCAACTGAAACACCAATGGGAATTATATGGGTGAATAAATAAACCCTAGGAATATTCGACTCTCCAAACCCTATTACTTGTGAACCTAAAAAATCATATTCTTTAAAAAATGAGATATCTGTGACTGCTGTGATAATTTTTTTGTGTCTGTAAGAAAGCAGTCTAGTCTGCATTTACTAATGTTTGAGTTTTTTTCACAATTTGTATTTTCTTGCACCAAAAGACATTTTTGTTGCAAATGTGATGCAATTTATGGTGCGATAAAACAGAATGCTACAACAAATCAGAATGAAAAAATACGCCATCTAAAACTGTCAAGATCATGTAGGAGTCATTGGCAAATGTCCCTTTTACAAATGGAGGATGTTTCTTTCCTTGGTTTTAGAGGTTTTCACGTTTTTTTACCATTGGCATTTGTGCAATAATACGAAAAAGCGTCTGTTTTCACTTTATTTCTAGGGTTTCTTTTAATTTGTGCTTTTTCAATTTGAATCTTTTGATAAATGATTGACGTTCATAAAAAATGAACCATCAATGGCACTCTGCAGCTCCAACCTGCCCAAAAGATAGTGATGATACCAAAGCTTGAATGAATTCCGAAATGGTTGTAGTCTTTGCTTAAAATACTACTTTTTCGTGGAAGCTTATGAAAACCACGAAAAAGTTGTGCAATTTTTGTTCTATAAATTAGAAAAAATGTTTTTTTCTGAAAAAAAAATTATGGTTTCATGAATGGACCCCTATTTGTGTATATCATCTCATATATCAACATAATACAGGCAAAGGATCTATTATCCGTACCTGGCGCTTTCCAGAAAACAGATATTTCTGTAATTTGGATCGCCATACCTTAAGTCTACATTAAATAAACCCAATAGGATTGTTTGCCACCAATCTGGATCCATGCAGCTTAGTTGGGATCAAGTACAAGGTTCTGTTTTATTATTACAGAGAAAAAGGAAATCATTTATAAAAATTAGAATTATTTGCTTATAAATGACTCTAAGATGCCCTTCCTGTAGTTTTCCTGTAGATAATGGGTTTTCTGATAAGGGATCCCATACCTGTAAAAGGTTGAATAAAGGGAACCCAAATGGTCTGAAAACATCTGTTTTCTGGAAATCACTGATCCTTTCACCCAATAAACCAACATGGACATCCTTAGTTTTAAGATGGTTTTTCTAGATGTGCCACCCTAGAGAAAATCACATCAGATCAAAGTACCTCATGTTCCATTGCCCTGAAACTAGAGATCCACCGGAAACATTTGCAACAATAAACTCCGAAACTCTGTTGAGATAATGCAAACAACCTAAACATGAAACTTTACTTCCTGCATTTGGGTTTGACTGTAGCTTTATTTATTTATTTATTTTTCCATTTTAACGAAATTTGATTTGGGATATAGGAAACGCTTTGACATGTTTGTTAGGCCTACAAACCCATTCCACTCATCTTTGAAATAAATATAAAATTAAATACACTAAGGTATATTACCGCGGTCACTTACGGAAGCAAACATTAGCTGGCTGCAATTAAACTTATTCAAGCTTGACTAATTATAAAACCAAATGTGTACAATAGTTGATAGAAATCTTGTTTCAGCTACAGATCTTATTTATGAAACGTGCTTTTACCTTGATTGAAATTTTTTTTACAATTTTTTTCTTCTCCCCTCTCACTGCTGTTCCCAAAAAAAAAAAAAGATAATGGGGTAAATAATATAATTTGTCTTACGGTATCTTCTTCTGCATGTACGTTAAGCAGAGAAAATGGAACTGTAAATTATGAAAATGAAAACGGTTTAAGCAGAAGTCTCAGTGGCAGATAGCTTTATAGATTGATGTTATATTAGTCTCCCAAATAGCAGTTTATACAGGTTTTCTAACGTATTTACAAGGAGCTGCTGACCTATTTAATACAGTCAAGAATCTGTTAAACTTCCATAAATATTCACAATTATATTATATACTTGCTCAGTTTGCTTTTCTTGTTTATCATATTCATTAAAGCAAACCACATACAGGGACTGTGTCTGCAATCTATTCCTTGAGCATCGACTGTAGTGAACTAATGATACCAATGAAATTATTTCCTGTTCACTTCAGGGCTTATAACACAGGGAGTGAATCTATTTATCTCCAGCTAAAAGAAACAAAATGCACGTGTCATATTTTACTCTAATCCTCCCTAAGAATTCCCAGGGGGTGCACATCAATTGTTCATACTGTAAGCAAACACCTGGAAAAAGCAAAGAAATAAAGAGAGGAAACAAAGACAGAATTTTTTTTAACACCTAATTAAACTGAAGAGAAGCCAAGAGCATGGATAAGCAGTCAATACCCCATTCAGGATCGTTTCAATAACAGTTAGTCTTTATTTCCGTAACACTATTATTATTGCACTGTTTGCTTTAATCTTAGTTGATTGTGCTTGTAAAACTATTGTTGTATTGCACAACAGTAATGCAGTACAGGTAGGGGACCTGTTATCCAGAATGCACGGGACCTAGGGTATTCCGGATTACGGATCTTTCGGTAATTTAGATCTCCATTCTTTAAGTCTAATAAAATATAATTTACACTTTAAATAAACCCATTATTTTGCTTCCATTAAGCATTAATTATATCTTAGTTGGGGTCAAGTACAAGTAAGACCCTTTTATAAGGTTGCGCAACGTGCATACTGACGTCACACGTACGCACGGGGCGCGGCAAAACAGGTTTTACGACTGAGACAGGGCCCGTAATAGATTAAAGGAGGCCCAAGCTAGTCAAAAAACTCTAGCCCCCTTTAAAAGTAAAGATCGCCCGGGCCCAGGACCACTGTCCCCCCTGTGCCCCCTGATGGTGGCCCTGGGTGTTAGTCCTCAGCATTGTTGCTGAGCTGCTCTGAGCACTGACACCCTATTAAACAGAATGACTGCTCAGAACTGTCAGACATATCTTTTTTAAAGGGCTTCTGTCATAGCAAAATTGTTTCCCCCAGCAGAGTTTCAGGCTAATAGACTCTGCACCCTGGGTGGAGGAAACAATACAATTTTGGACAGAAAATTTTGGATCCAGCTCATGTGCATAATAAGCAAATGAATTAACAAGAGAAATATGTTTATATGTTGTAGCCTTACTGTTACCATCCAGCACCCCATTTGGTCAATGGAACCTGCATTCCTTTTTGCCTCCCTGCTCTCCATTTTACATGGTTTTCAGCAGATTTGCAGTTAAGAGTCTTATTATTGTTAGCTGTAAAGTTATGTTATTGATTTAGGTGATTATATAATGGATATAATAATCCTCATTCATTAAATCATTCAAAGCAGCTATGTTCCTGGTATGTGTTATTTCCTAAAACAGCAACAAATTAAATGCAAACAACTAAATCATACACTCCTATTACACTACATGAACATATTCTCTAGACACTGACATATATGATATATTCGCTCTATAATATTTGCTTTACTCTATATTACATCAGCAAAACATTGTAGTATAGGATATACTTCCATACGACTTGCTACTGCTTATTATACATTTACTGAACAGGTGAAAACTGCCTCGATTCCTTATTTATTTACACCGCTGGGGAACAACAGGCACAAAGCATTTATCACTTACCTTGCTTCTTTGCTTCTTATCAGCACAGATTAAGGAGAGCGTTTATATGAAAAGGGTATATTTTAGCTCTAGGTAACTCCCATCAGAATAACTAAATAAGAATTCTCATCTGTCTAATAGTTCTATATTACAGTAAAGAAACCCCAGCACTGCATGAATCACTCGGAACATTTCCATGGGTGGTATAGAACATTCTGCCTACTCACACTGTATTCGACCAATATTTGAAGTTAATTGATTTAAAGGCATTTGATTGTTTTGCTTTGCAAGTTTAACCAGAGAAAGAACATTATGGTGGCAGGCAGGTTCAGACTGGGATTCAAAATAGGCCCTGGTGTTTTAAATACACAGAGGCCCAAATAGTCTCCCGCCCAGTGCCGGACTGGCCCATGGGGATACAAGGAAAACTCCTGGTGGGCCCAGGTGTCAGTGGGACAATGTAGAGGCTGAGTGAGGAGTGGATGAAAAATAGTTTGGAGAGTGGGCCCATGTTCTACTGTTTTCTGGAGGGCCCCTGGCATCCCAGTCCAACACTGCCCCCACTAGCACAATAGATAGGAATTGTCTATGGCAGAGCGGGGTACCATGGACCCACCAGCTATGCAATTTAAGGGCCCACAACCCAGCCACAAAAGGGCCCACCACCTAGCCACTGCCAGTCCCCGCTCTGCCCCCAGCCACCACCAAAGTACCTGAAATCAATCCATGATTATTTAATATACAGTAAAATGGAAAAATAATATTTAATTCCATTTGTGTCATGGTCACGGCTTTATGGCCAATAGCCTTAATAGCAGACCCAATAGCATAATTTTGCCTCTAATAAGGATTAATTACATCTTAGTTTGGATCAAGTACACAGTACAGGTATGGGATCCCTTATCTGGAAACCCGTTATCCAAAAAGTTCCAAATTACGGAAAAATCATCTCCAATAGACTCCATTTTAAACTGAATTATTTGATTAACATGCAGTCTACAGGAGACAGCTTCTCATATTTCTGAGCTTTTTGGATAACGGGTTTCCTGATAACTGATCCTATACCTGTATCTATCATTTTACTTTTTTAATCAGTCTCTAAACAAAAACTTAATGAACGTTTCAGAAGACACGGCCTTAAGGGCCACGTATAGTAAATAGTGCTGTACCTGTCTGGGTTCCCACTGTGCGTCAATGTTTTTATCTCCCCGTGCAACGTGGGTAGGAGAAATGTCACATCTCTGCCTGTGGTCCATCCCTTGCTTATGGATTCCCTTTCAATAAGATGTTCAAAAACTTTTTAGCTTCAGAAAGCTATTCCCATTTTTTCAACTAATTTTCATTCTCCCTCCATTATTTTATCAGCTTCCACTATGCATTAACGTCTCCGAGCACATCTAAACGGTGACATTCTAATATATCATGCAGGCATGGGTTGTAGGTTATTTCCATAATTCACACACCCCTGAGAACGTAATTTGACAAGACATATGATTCCATGGATTGGTGGGATGTAAAATTAGCTCATTTCCATCCCATCTCTTAAAGCACTTAATGTTCTTCTTAATATTTACTTACAGTATTTTTTAAGTTCTCCGCTGAGTGGAAATTACCCTTTTGCAGAGAGTGTTTATATGGATGTCTTGTATTCAATTTATATATTTTATTAACAGCATTTGAATCTCGGTTCTAAATCGACAGAGCCGAAATAATGAATTTTCTACTAAAGCATGTGGTTTTCTTTATGGGGCCACAGAACAGCCCCTTAGTGTTTACCCAGGAGGCCTCAAGAATTTCTACATTCATCAACAGTTACAAAATTGTATTATGCCTCTTATTTTTGTTAAGCTGTGTTGCCGTAATTTCCGGCTTGTGTGTGTATATTTTTTTTTTTGCTTTATATAGCAATTTATCATTAAAGAAGTGCACCTGCAGGTAAAGGACTAAGGTTTATGGCTTTTATATATGGTAGTGCTAGCATTTTAGGGGAAGGTATGCTAGGTAACAGCTGGTAATTATTCTGTTTAATAGCTGTTAAGTGGTGTTAATTGCAGTTTAGAAAATGTGCTATACACAACTGAAATAGAAAATGTTGTTACAACTGGCAAGGTCTATTAGAAAGACATGATTTATTCGGATTTATTTAGAGTTTAATAAACTATTTACAGATAAACTGTTTCAGATGTAAATGAATCAGTTGTAGATAAATACAATATATATGTTTAAAAGGACAATAGGACTCTGCACTGAAAACAGACAAATTATATGCTTTTAGTTTATTTCCTAATTCCAATAAAACCATGATGGGAAGCTTGTGAACACAGTGCAGGTATGGGACCCAGAGTCGGACTCAAGGGCCCACCACCTAGGCACTTCCCACTCCTGCTCCACCCCAAGCTACCGCTATTCCCACTCCGCTGTGCTAATTACCTCACTGTTAAAAATTACAGATGGCTGTGTGTTCTACAGTGGAACACAGTCATCTTTCATTTTTAACAGTGAAGTAAGTAGCACAGCAAAATGGGGAGCAGTGGTGGCTGGGGGTGACTTGCATGCATGCAGGTGGCAGGGCCCAACAGGGTTGGGGCTCACAGGGAATTTTCCAAGTACCCCAGTGTGCCAGTCCCACTATAATGAGACCTGGTATCTTAAATGCTCAGTACCTGGGGTTTTCTGGATAAAGGATAATTCTGTAATCTTGATATCTATCCCCTAAGTCTGATTAAAAAAAAGACATTTAAACATTAAATAAACCCAATAGGATTGTTTTGCCTCCGATATGGACTCATGCAGCTTAGTTACCATCAAGTACAAGGTACTGTTTTATTTTTACAGAGAATAATGAAATTATTTTTAAAAATTAGAATTAATTGGTTAAAAACTGACTCTATGGGAGATGGACCTGTAATTTGGAACTTTCTGGACCCACGGAAAGAAGGGGAAAGTGTAAAAAATGCCCTACAGTGTGCAGGATTGTAGTCAGACAGGCCAGTTGTCAGGGTAGGTTGCAGACAAGCCCCGGCAGATGAAAGGTGCAAGGTTGGAGAGTCAGTCCAAGGCTGGTACACATACAATGAGTAGAAAGGCAGGGGAAAACCCCAGATTAGAGATGCAGAGACCTCTGTATTTCCCTTCTAGCTCAGTGGTTAAAAGACAGCCAAAAACCAGAACATCATCATTTTAGACTCTGTAGATCCAGGGCCAGCCACTACTTTATGTCAGAGAATGAGAAATGTAGTGGGGTGGGCCACTCGGTCTGTCAGAAACAAAATGTTCTTAGCCAAAGTGGTGAGGTAATCTTTATTAGAATATGTCAGGGTACCACAGAGGAACTTAATAACACAATAAAGAATGTATAAACTCCTTCTTATGACTTTCAAAGCCCTTCAATCCTCTGCACCTCTCTATGGGCCATAATTATTAAAGAGTGAAGTCAAAGCTCACTACAGCTCATCAGAGAGAGAAAAAAATCCACCACTCTATTTCTGGCATATTTATCAAGCTGTAAGCGCTCACTTTTACCCATTGATGAATTAAATAGAACATTTAAAGTACATGCTGTTCACGCTATCTTTACTCTATCCAAAATATCATGGATTTTTTTTACTCTCTAGGACAAAAACGGGAGCCCACGCCTGCTATAGTGCCCATTTGTAAAAAGAGACCCTATTTATAAATATGGTCTTTTTTTAAATTTTATATTTGTATATGATGTATCTAAATATTAGAAGGATGTACTGGTTTATATAAGTCAACTAGTTTTTTTCTATAGGCCCCTTATCCAGGAAGAGTCACCCCTGATTTATTCTGCAAGCCGTCTGCCATTTTGATTGTGTCTGTTTTTACACGACCATAATAGCAGATGCATTTGTAAATGAGCTGTTTGTGTCCCCCATCTCTACCAAATAACCGCATCCTCATCTTTACAGAGGGGTTTATCATACTCGGAAATAAAGACTCCCCATTAACTATAACTAAATAATAATGATTTTTTAGGATAACGATGAGAGTAAACCTTACTATTACACGGATCTGTTGATATGATTATGTTTCTTTGTGTAGTTATAAGGGCAATGATATGATTGCCATTTTTGTACCCAGGAATATAGATTTTTTAAATTTTCCGAGGGGAAATTATGGGGCACATTTACTAATCCACAAACGTCTGAAAAGCGTCCGAATGCGTTTTTTTCATTATGATCGTTTTCTTGCAATTTTTTTTGTTTTATTCCCAAAAAAAAAAAGAAATCATTTTTAAAAATGTGATTTATTTTATTAAAATGGAGTCTATGGGAGATGACCTTCCTGTAATTCAGAGCTTTCTGGATAACAGGCTTCCGAACGGATTCTATACCTGTATAGAGAAAAGCATTTTATTAAGAAACAGAATTGTCTACATTGGAAGGGACAGCTGTGGGGTCAAGAAGGAAATCCCCTCTTTGTTTAACCATTAAGAAGTCATGAGTGATTTAAATAATGGACACTTCACATGCTTTAAAATCTAGGCTAAGAAGATTAATGATAAAAAAGGTAACACAATTGGGGGCTTATAATAAGCTTAAGAACAATGTGAGAAACAGAATGGAAAACTAGTTACAAAACGGAGAAGGATTCAATGTGTTCCTGGTGAGGGCTTTGAGGGCTAAGGTGAACATATCCATGAAGATCTGATACACCAAAGAATCAGGCCCACGTGTCACTTTCATGCCAAACATTGGAAATGATGCCAACTGGACTTTGGAATCTTTCAGCACAATTCCATCCTATTTACGTCAAAGTGCAAGTACCATTATGTTAATTATGACGCATTGGCTGCAATTGGTTCTGATGCAACTTCCCATGGTGACCAACGCAGGAATAGAATTATACCTTTGTGAGACAAAAACATAATAATTCAAACCAACAAGCCAGTGACCCCTTAGATGGTAGTACAGGTATGGGACCTCTTACCCAGAATGCTCGGGACCTGGAGTTTTCTGGATAAGGGGTCTTTCCGTAATTTGGATCTCCATACCTTAAGTCTGCTAAAAACTATTTAAATAGTAAATAAACCCAATAGGGGTGTTTTGTCCCCAATAAGGATTCGTTATATCTTAGTTGGGATCAAGTAAAAGGTACTGTTTTATTATTACAGAGAAAAAGCAAATCATTTTGAAAAATTAGAATTATGACCTTTGTGTAATTCGGAGCTTTCTGGATAACAGGTTTCCGGATAATAGGTCCCATACCTGTAGTTGCTTGCTTATTATAATAAAGAGAATGTTATTCTTTATTTAGCCTTGCTTAGGGAAATATTGCTGTCTCCTTCTCCCACAATCCTCCTTATCTCCTGCCAAAGAGTCTATTTACAGTAAATCATGTGTGATAATCCTATAACAGACTAAATAAGATGTGGTGAAATCTGTAAGAACATGTAAGTCGCCGGCGGGATGGCAGACGCGGCGGGGCGATTTCAGGAAATCGGCGAAAAAGACTCACGAGTCTTTTCCGGCAATTTGCGCGAAATCGCGCCGCCGCGTCTGCCATCCCGCCGGCGACTTACATGTTTGCCGGTGGGATGGCAGGGGTAGGCAACTCGGGGAGATTAGTCGCCTGCGAACAGGGAGTTTTGTCGCGGGCGACTAATCTCCCCCGTGTGCCAGAGCCCTAAGATATACACCTTCCCATCCCCCATATGATCAAATAGATAAAGTGACAGAATGTTTAAGGTAAAACTAATCCCACAAGGTACCAAAGTTATAAAACATTTTTGCTATGGCAGGTGGTCTAGAGTCCTGAAAGCTTCACAGACAATTGAATTCATTTGTTTTGGTTCTTAGTGATATAAGAGATTGCGATGTTCCATCTCCCTTCACCTTTTTCTTTCTGCATTTATGACAAATGTAAATTGCTGTCATCCTAGATTCTCAATTTAAAGTACAGGGGAAAAAAATCTGCCTCGCTTAACAGCTCCGCTGCAATATTTTATGACCACACAATATGAAGTGAAAAAAAAGGATTTCATTAGTGAATATAAATATTAGTTTAAACCACTTTGTTAAATTGCAGTTAATTAAATGGACTTGTGAATATGAGCCTTAAACTGTTTTTATTACACACATAGTTAGAAAAGGTGTGCATAAATGTCATGCTTATATAGACGTTTTATTGCATATGATTTCATATTTAATTGAAAGTCCTAAATTCTTTTTAGCAGAAAATATCTGAAAATTGAAACTGCCGGAATAAATGCAAAGTTCCCTTCTGCCATAAAATTAAATTATTTCTCATCACATTTTACAACAATATATTGATCTTTTATCCTTGTCTTTGGCGAGGGGATCAATACCAATAACAGAAGTGTTTGGTTTGTGAATTCTTTAAAAATTGAAAATCTTATTTTACACAGGGTCCAAATACAAATAGTTTCTAAATATATACAACTGTGAAAAAACCCAATTCTCAAAACTGTTATTTACAAAGGTCGTGGTAAATGTCAGTTAATTAGGTTATCGTTGCTGTATTTTTCCTGACAATAACTTCCACATTGTCGAGAGATTCTTGCTTAATGGGAATGCACTACGACATTAGTCTGAGTATATCCTTTTCAGCAGAACGGCAACTGATTATAGCGAATAAGAGCATTTTGATTGTCCCTCTTCTCCGTAGGATGACTGTGGAAATTTAACTTCACACTCTGCCAATGTCTTTAAAGGAAAAGTATACCCCAAACAATGTAAGCTCATGTGTAAAACCCTGCTTCTTCGAAATAAACTATTTTCTGGGAAAAAAAAAATATATTTTCTAGAAGTATGTGTGTGGAAAAGATGTAAAAGGGCAATATTTACTGACCATCTACTCGTTTTATTCTTGTCTCTATGCTGGGAATCCACTCCCCACTCCATTGTCCTATTCCAGTAAAAGTTATAGGTCGCAAAGCAGACTGCGAATGTGGTTATATGGAACGTGCCATTAAAAAAACTACCATACAGCAGACCCCATGCCTCTCTATAGCCCCTTCAGCAGGTTCCATTTTCACTGCCCATCGGCTCATTTGTTTGCCGAGGACTGTACAAATGACACTTGCCAGCCCCCCCAAGGTTGTAAACTGGTCATGGTTGCATAGGAAGCTGTGGGCAATCAAACCACTTTGTACATTTATTTACATACAGTAAATTGAGAACACTATATCATAGTAGAGGATATGTTGCAAATGGTGTGTCCCTAACTCCTCATTATACAGAAACTTTTAGCACAGTCCAGGGCCTCAGAAAAGATCCTATGGGTAGGAAGGAGATGGCAGCTCAGCACTCACTAGAATAGTATTCTGAGCCTGAGGGTCTAAGGTAAGTGATTATAATCACCCTTTCCTCTCCTTTAATAATTAATCAAAGATAGAGAAAGGAATGATAGATAGATAGATAGATAGATAGATAGATAGATAGATAGATGATAGATAGATAGATAGATAGATAGATAGATAGATAGATGATAGATAGATAAAATGATAGATAGATAGATAGATAGATAGATAGATAGATAGATAGATAGACAGATGGATAAATAGATGGATAGATAGTGAGATAGAGAGAGGGATGGCTAATAAATATAGAGATGATAGGGTGGATGGATATATAGACAGATTGATAGCGAGAGAGAGAAAGGCAACACTAGCAAAGTGAGTCAATGTTTCCATTATTTTAACATTCAATCTTTAATGAAACACTAATATTAAAAGAGGTGCAAGAGCATTATTGCTTGAGTTTTCCTATGCCCAACAGAGCTCGACTCTATGCTCAGAGAGGGGAACACTTAGCAATAGTAGAGAATAAACATAACATTATAACTGGAGACTGTAGATGCAAGTCCAAGCTAGTGAGTTACACAAAATAATAGAATACACTGCATTTATGTACAGATTAGGCTGTGGAAGTGATCTGCTTCTGCAGGCAGCCCACCCTATGGTTGTAAAACTGGTGCCGCCAAATGTTCTGTAGCTTAAATGGGCAAGAAATGAAGGTCTGATCCGAAATTGTACTGAGGGAAAGCAAATCAGTGCTTCTCAGCACACCTATCAAAGAACCTTCCCCAGCCATATCACACACTGCAAGCATAGGCTGTATTTGTTCTAAGCCATTGTTTTAACATCTTACAAGTGTTTGGAAATGCATAGCTGAAAAAAATATCTCATTAGGAAAAAAAAATAGACTTTAGAACAACATAAACTTGTGAGAAAGGAAAATGTACAAAAATCCAAATGAATTCATGCCAATTTACATGCTCTCCGTCAGGCTACAGCTAACACAGTCTTTGTCTCTGTGTTAACACTGCATATTAGGTCAGGTTTTTAGCCCTCTTTGCTATTTTCCTGTAAATGACGACTTTTGATGTGAAACAAGCAACATGTCAAAGGAAGTTGAAAGATGTAGGCATTTTATGTCATGTCACAGTGACAGGCTAGTGAATATTTGGGCCATTAGGGGCTTATTAGTGAATAAATGACCAGATGGTTCAGTGATGCACAGAGATGGACAGAACTGGATGCTACTAATCAGCACTGTCTGTCTGTACTCAATGTCAAATCACATGACACAGTAACCAATGGATACTGAATAAAAGTTAGCATTAGCAAGTCAATTTCTTTCATGGGAAGAGTAAACACACTTGCAATGGAAACTTATAGATGCCTGTTGTGACACGAGGGGGAAAAAAATTAAGATTTGAAATGTAAGGTCTTTTGGTTTGGTTATCATTCATTGTTACAAAAAATAGAACTTTGAATATATGATCTTTGGTGTTTCGATTTGATTTCTTGGGTGTTTTTCTAAAGAATAACCACATACTAGCATTCATTTAGATTTGCAAGAGCATTGACTGTTTATATAGCACCAACATACTGTATTCTGCAGAGCTTTATAGAGATTAGACATCATTCTTTTCAGTCCCTGCACCAGTGGAGCTTACAATCTTAGGTCCCTATGACATTCACACACACTATGAATAATTAAAGGAACAGTAACACCAAAAAATGAAAGTGTATAAAAGTAACTAAAATATAATGTGCTGCTGCCCTGCACTGGTAAAAGTTGTGTGTTTACTTCAGAAAGTCTACTTTAATTTATATAAATATGCTGCTATGTAGCCATGGAGGCAGCCATTCAAAGGAGAAAAGGCACAGGCACACAGCAGATAACAGATAAAACACTATTGTATTCTACAGAACTTATCTGTTATCTGCTATGTAACCTGTGCCTTTTCTCCTTTTTTCCAGCTTGAATGGCTGCCCCCGTGGCTACACAGCAGCTTATTATATAAATTATAGTAGTGTTACTGTAGCAAACACACCAGTTTTACCAGTGCAGGACAACAGTGCATTATATTTTTATTGCTTCAAAGCTCTTTCATTTTTTGGTGTTACTGTTCCTTTAATTGGAGTGTTGAAGAAAACTAGAGTACCTAAAGCAAATTGTGATGTGTGTGGGTCAGCATTTTGTTGATCTGCTCCCAATTCAAACCCAACCCAACCCATCCCAGCAATGGGCCTCTAATAATAGGGCCTGACTCACCCATCGTTGATGTCACAAAGGGGGTGGGGCAGGCATATATATAAATAGAGGCTTCCAGATGCTCTAATATTGTGCGAGTGTTGGCCTAAACCCACCCCACCTTCAGGTCACATCACTAATATTAAACCTATGGCCTAAGCGTAGGGGAATATACAAACTCCTTCATCCTACAACCCAATCTGTGAAAAGCTGCAATACTAATCAATGAGCCACCCAGGATCATGAGAACTTTATGAGTTGAAACTCCAATTTTTAAATCAGCACAGTTGCGCTCTCAACACTAGGAATGTGTCTCTTCCCTCCAGCAACAGCAAACTCCAAATGGTAGGAGTGTGGGGCGAGGGGGTGCAACATTGGAAAGTCCACCTTAGCGCAACCAATGGCGCTGAATCACCCATGGAGCAACTCTCAATACAGTATTATCAACATATTTTTATTTTATGAAATAAGGACTTTGATATTCTAAGGTTCTGATAAGATTGACTGTACTATTTAAAAGGTCTTTGGACCAAAAACCAATATATTAATGAAAAAAATTGTTGTAGTGGGTATTTCAAAGCATTTCAATATCAAACCCCATCTTAAGACACCTTTCATATGGCTCAATCATTCATCAACAAACTATTAGGAAAATACATAGCAAAAATGAGGAGGGGAACAAGTACATAAGTCAAGGATGTTTTGTTGCTGAGGAAGACTTGCAAAGTCCTTATTCTAGAAAGTGATTCATAAGGAACTTTAAAATAGAGTTAGTGTGGGAGCTTTCCTGATTCACAATTCATCTCTTGGTGTGAGCTGTATGGTCGACAGATTGTCCTGAGCTGAGCGTAGGGACTGAGAGGCAGAAGGAGATGAGAACATATATATATAGAGAGGAATAGATAATGCAGGGCTATTAAGAACAGGATAAGAATTTTACAGAAATTGAATTTAGTAGTAAAGCAGTGGAGAGAGGTTTAGATGCAGGTGAGATGGTGTGGGTAGCAGCAGGATTGATTAGGGCCGTGACACACGGGGAGATTAGTCGCAGCATGGCAAATCTCCTTTGTCACGGGCGATTAATCTCCCCGCAATGCCATCCCACCAGCTAGATTGTAAATTGCTGGTGGGATGGCATATAAGGTGCCGCGATTTGCTGAAGTTGCCGAAGTTGTCTTGAGAGGAAATTTACATTCTAGCCAGTCAGATGAAATTGCGGGGAAATTAGTCGCCCGCAACAACGAAGATTTGCCACACGGTGACTTATCTCCACGTGTGTCATGGCCCTTATAGTTGGTGAAGATGAAATTTGATTCTGGCAGAACAGACAGTAGAATGTTGCAGTAGCCTATCCTGGAGACAATAAAGGCCTTACTATGGCAGTGAGGCTTTGCATGACTTTTGCCTTAATAGCACATGTAATACCTACAAGTGATATGTAAAGACAAATTGAAGGATGAGATCTCTCAAAGTTAAAGTGCAAAGGGTGAATAACTAACAACAACAGAATCTTGAGGCACCCCACATACTTGGGGGGGAAATGTTTAACAACATAATCTAACAATTTACAGGGGCAGTATACCATCTTGAATATGGTGCTTGTGCTGTACATGCTTTTTTGTTGACACTACTATCAGTAACCGCATAATACCCTGGCCCCCCTCCAGAGCCCCCCCATATCATACAATTAGGGAACCCCTAAACATGCCCCTTTGCTATACCTTGTTCTGAATAGCACAGCAGCTCACCAGGCTTGTCTTGCACCATCTCTGGCATAATCTTACGCTGCTTTAGGTACACTTCATCAAGTATGTGCAAACAATAACACAAGAAAAAGGGAAAGTTGTGCTCAACCACTAAATTGTAAACCATTAGGCGGGGGTGCAATGAGGCTGTGACCACAAAATACATATAAACAACCGCAAAAAATCCTCTGCACTCACCCATTATCAATATGTAGAAATAGGACATTAGGACATTAGGACATTTCTGTGCATTCAGCTACTAAGAAATGCCTTCCCTCCCCACCCCAAAAAGAGGGATTGTTTGTCCGTACATTGCAATATACTTCAAGCTGGCCAACTACGTCAAAGTCATCCCTTCTGGCCAGTCCTACACTGACTGACCTATATAAGTAATTTAAGATTAGTACTGAGCAAAGGGACTAAGTTTTACCTGCAACATGCTTGCTTATAAGGTGTGGTATGGTGACAAAAAGGTCCCCGGTTTCCTGGGGAAAAGTGATTGACAACAGGTATGTTGGGCCACGGATTCTCAGACATTTTTACTGAGGTGAGACCAGCAGTGTTTGGGGCATAGAAACACTTTGTTTCTCTGCAGTTTTTAAATTGTTGATCCGGGGCTGGTCTTACTGGGAATCCGCAAGAGCAGGGTGGGTGGATTCCCAAATCCATAGGCCAGGTTTTTTTCAGGAGGCCCTAGGCCTATTTGTAGTACACCTGACGCTGTGCAGGGAGCTGATGAGCCTGTGTGTGTGTGTGAGAGAGACACGCTGCTGGTTTTGCTCAGCTTCAGGAGAAAGAGAAGCATTTATTTTTGTGTTAGCCAGGAGGCTTGATATTTCTGTTCAAACTGTTGTTTTATACCCCCTGTGAGGGGAAACTTCTGCAGCCGCTGAAAAATAAACGCGGGCAGGAAGCCCTTACACCGGTCTTGGGGTGTGAAGTTGCCTCATTTGCAGCCTACCAGCGAGTGAACCCCCACAATTGGTGTTTCGGATGCGGGCATCGATTGCCACACGCGGGAGTCGCCTGACCACAGTAAGTCTCCTGTGGGAATTGTGTGGACTGTATATCGTATAAGTGATATTTAAAGGGACACTGCACATAAAAGTTATAATATGGAGGATGTCCTCAAGGCTTTGCTGCAATCCACGGCTACCTTACAAAGGGCCCACCAGGAGAGCCTGGTGCTACAGCAGCAGTCTAACGCCAACCAGCAGCAGACTAACGCCAACCAGCAGGAGGCAAATCGTTTGTTGGAAGCCCAGATTACAGCACTGGCACAGGCTGCAGAGAAAGATCGGCAGTTGCAAATTGAGCTGGTAAAACAGCTGACAGCCAAGGTCTCTGGGGATGCTGCAGTGGCCCCCGGAGTGCACTGCTCCATTCCAGGCAGCAACCTCCTGCGGAGAATGACTGGGCAGGATGATGTGGAGGCTTTCCTCTGTACCTTTGAGAGGACGGCAGAGCAGCAAGCCTGGTCGAGGGAGCAGTGGGCGATGATTGTTGCGCCACTACTAGTGGGGGATGCCCAGAAAGCTTTTTATGATCTGTCCTCCGAGGACGCTAAGGACTATGACAAGTTGAAGTCTGAAATCCTGCGGAGACTGGGGGTAACCACCTCTGTGAGGGCCCAGCGGGTCCACAGTTGGGACTTTAAGGTTAAGGGGTCACCGCGTTCCCAGATGTATGATCTCATTAACCTAGTGAAACGTTGGCTGCAGCCAGACTTGCTTTCCGGACCTCAGGTAGTGGAAAGGGTCACAATGGACCGATACCTGAGAGCCCTTCCCACAGAATTACGGCGGTGGGTGAGCCAATCTGACCCAAATACAGCAGACCAGTTGGTGGAACTGGTGGAGCGATACCTTGCTGCTGAGGACTTCACTACCCGGGCGGTGTCCACCCCGAAGAGGCTGTCTGCAGTTGTCCTACCCAAGAAGTCGGCTACAGTGGAGAAGCCCAGCGCAGAGGACCCCGGGAACCCAGGTTCAGAGTCAACAAGAGGAAGATCTCGCGGAGACAGCCCACGCCAGACCCGCAGAGCTCCCCAGTGCTGGAGGTGCCGAGAGTGGGGACATATTGCCCCCAACTGCCCAGCTGATCCAGAACCCATGGAGTGTGGAACAGAGAGGAAGTTGTCTCTGTTCGCTCGACCAGGTCTTGTTGCGGATCCTGAGGTACCTACTTGTGTCGTCCAGATTGGTAAGCGCACTGTGAATGCACTGTTAGACACAGGTAGCTTAGTCACACTGGTAAACACACAGCTCCTGAAAGACTGTCCTTTAACCCAGCGTCAAGTGGGAGTGGTGTGTGTACATGGGGACTGTAAGAAATACCCCACGGCCCTAGTGACTTTTGTGACCCCCGCAGGGACTGTGTGCCATGAAGTGGCAGTGTCTCCCATACTCCTGCACAGTGTAATTTTGGGCAGAGACTTCCCCTTATTTCGAGAACTGTGCCAGGAACAGGTTCCGGAGACTGAGCATGGGGAGGGGAGACTCCACCCAATTGAACTGGATCCTTCTATGGGGACTGTTAAGGACAGTACAATGTCTGGGGGAGAGAAAGTGGGACCACTCGTCTCAGATGTTATTGTAAATGGTACTGATGAGGGGTCAGAAGAAAATGAGTTGTTTCCCTTAGCTGTATTAGTTGGTGAATCTGAAGCAACTGCGGAGACTGTTGAGGAACCTAGCATGCCTGAGCTAGAGGTCTCCCGCGATAACTTTGGAACCGCCCAGCTAAGGGACCCAACACTTACTAAAGCTTGGGAAAATGTCACCATTAATAATGAGAACACAGAAAATCCTGGTGTAGATTGTGTATTTCCTCACCTTGTTGTACAAAATGACTTGCTTTACTATGTGGATAAGATTTGAGGGGAGATTGTGGAACAGCTAGTGGTTCCCCAGCCATATAGTAGAACGGTTCTCAATCTGGCCCATTCTCATCCACTAGGTGGCCACCTAGCATATGAGAAAACCAAAGACCGAGTGTTACAGCGGTTCTTTTGGCCGGGGGTATATGCAGATATAAAGAGCCATTGTGAATCCTGCCCAGAGTGTCAGAAATCTGCTCCAATGCCCCATTTTCGCAGCCCGTTAGTCCCATTGCCAGTAATTGAAATTCCATTTGAGCGTATTGCAATGGACTTGGTAGGGCCACTAATAAAATCTGCTAGGGGGCATCAGTACATTTTGGTAGTCATGGACTATGCCACTCGGTATCCAGAGGCTGTTCCCTTAAGGAACACCTCCTCAAAAACCATTGCCCGAGAGCTGTTCCACATGTTCACCCGTACAGGAATTCCAAAAGAGATACTTACAGATCAGGGGACTCCCTTCATGTCTAGAGTAATGAAGGAGTTGTGCAAGTTTCTCCAAATCAAACAGTTACGCACATCTGTTTATCATCCCCAAACTGACGGGTTGGTAGAAAGGTTCAACAAGACCCTCAAGGGGATGTTAAAAAAGTGGTTGATAAAGATGGGAGGAATTGGGATTGTTTACTTCCCTATCTTATGTTTGCGATTAGAGAAGTCCCACAGGCCTCTACGGGGTTTTCCCCCTTCGAGTTGTTATATGGGCGCCACCCACGAGGGCTGTTGGACGTGGCAAAGGAGACATGGGAATCTGAATCCACCCCATACAAAAGTGTGGTAGAGCATGTTGCAGACATGCAAGACCGTCTTGCAATGGTCATGCCCCTTGTGAGAGAGCATATGCTTCAGGCCCAGGAAGCTCAAAGCCGGATATATAATAGATCGGCTCGTGTCCGAACTTTCCAGCCTGGGGACAGGGTGTTAGTCTTGGTTCCTACAGTAGAAAGTAAGTTCCTGGCCAAATGGCAGGGCCCTTACGAGATTATAGAGCGCATAGGGGAAGTTAATTATAAGGTGTCCCAACCAGACAGGCGTAAGAAGGAGCAGCTCTATCATGTGAACCTAATTAAGTCCTGGAAAGATAGGGAAGCCCTGTCAGCCTATTCTACAGCTGTAGAGGTAGAAATCCCTCATGTGCCTGAGGTAAAAGTGGCTGAGACCCTCACTAACAGTCAGAAGCAGGAAATGAGAGAATTCCTGATCAGGAATAGACAAATATTCTCAGACCAGCCTGGGCTTACTGAGATAATAAAACATGACATTATAACTGGACCTGGGGTTAAAGTCAATGTCAGACCTTATAGGATACCCGAGGCCCGACGCCAGGCAGTTGCAGAGGAGATTAAAAAGATGTTGGAGCTGGACGTAATTGAGGAGTCCCATAGTGACTGGTCCAGCCCCATTGTCCTTGTCCCAAAACCGGATGGGAGCATCCGATTTTGCAATGACTTCAGAAAGTTAAATGAGGTCAGCAAGTTTGATGCATATCCTATGCCCCGGGTAGATGAATTGATTGAAAGGCTAGGACAGGCCCGATACATCACCACTCTAGATCTTACCAAGGGGTATTGGCAGGTACCCCTCACCGAAGGGGCGAAAGAGAAGACGGCCTTTTCCACTCCTGAGGGGCAGTGGCAATATAAACGCTTACCGTTTGGCTTACATGGGGCCCCAGCTACGTTTCAAAGAATGATGGATCGCATTCTCAAACCACACAGAGGGTATGCTTCAGCCTACCTGGACGATGTGGTTATCTTTAGCCCGGACTGGGAAAGTCATTTGCCTCGGGTACAAGCGGTACTTGACTCTATCTGGAAGGCTGGACTGACAGCAAACCCCAAAAAGTGTGCCATGGGGTTAGAAGAGGCCCGCTATTTGGGGTATGTTATTGGAAGAGGGGTAGTCAAGCCCCAGGTGTCCAAAATTGAGGGAATTCAGCAGTGGCCCCGGCCCAATTCCAAGAAGCAAGTGAGGGCTTTTCTTGGGATAGTGGGGTATTACAGGAGATTTGTCCCCAATTTTGCCTCCCTAGCATCCCCACTTACTGACCTCACAAAAGGGAGTAAAGCTGGAGCAATTACATGGACCCCAGAGGCAGAGGAAGCCTTTCTAAACCTGAAGGCATCCTTGTGCAGATACCCGGTGCTAATAGCTCCTAATTTCAAGAAAGAGTTCCTTGTACAGACTGATGCCTCTGAGGTTGGGTTAGGGGCTGTTCTGTCACAAGTGGTGAATGGGGAAGAGCACCCGGTAGCATACCTAAGTAGGAAACTAACCCCCGCTGAATGCAGGTATGCCATTGTTGAGAGGGAGTGTCTGGCCATCAAGTGGGCATTGGAGAGCCTGAGATATTATCTCTTAGGGAGGCAGTTCAAACTTATCACCGACCATGCCCCACTTAAATGGATGGCCCAAAATAGGGAAAAGAATGCCAGGGTCACCAGGTGGTTCTTATCGCTTCAGAATTTTAAGTTCTCAGTGGAACATAGACCTGGAAAGTTGCAAGGTAATGCAGATGCTCTCTCCAGGGTATATTCGTTGATGGCATGCTGTGCTCAGCCCCACGGGCTTGAGCAGAGGGGGGGGATATGTGGTATGGTGACAAAAAGGTCCCCGGTTTCCTGGGGAAAAGTGATTGACAACAGGTATGTTGGGCCACGGATTCTCAGACATTTTTACTGAGGTGAGACCAGCAGTGTTTGGGGCATAGAAACACTTTGTTTCTCTGCAGTTTTTAAATTGTTGATCCGGGGCTGGTCTTACTGGGAATCCGCAAGAGCAGGGTGGGTGGATTCCCAAATCCATAGGCCAGGTTTTTTTCAGGAGGCCCTAGGCCTATTTGTAGTACACCTGACGCTGTGCAGGGAGCTGATGAGCCTGTGTGTGTGTGTGAGAGAGACACGCTGCTGGTTTTGCTCAGCTTCAGGAGAAAGAGAAGCATTTATTTTTGTGTTAGCCAGGAGGCTTGATATTTCTGTTCAAACTGTTGTTTTATACCCCCTGTGAGGGGAAACTTCTGCAGCCGCTGAAAAATAAACGCGGGCAGGAAGCCCTTACACCGGTCTTGGGGTGTGAAGTTGCCTCATTTGCAGCCTACCAGCGAGTGAACCCCCACAAAGGTTAAAACTCCCATATGGTTGCCCTTTTATTGGCTCCATTGGGATCACCTGACTGTAGCTGGGAATAGTGGGGGCTACAACATGGAGGGAAGGCATTTCTTAGTAGCTGAATGCACAGAAATGTTCTAATGTCCTATTTCTACATATTGATAATGGGTGAGTGCAGAGGATTTTTTGCGGTTGTTTATATGTATTTTGTGGTCACAGCCTCATTGCACCCCCGCCTAATGGTTTACAATTTAGTGGTTGAGCACAACTTTCCCTTTTTCTTGTGTTATTGTTTATCCAGGAGCAGTGGCCAGCTCCATGATGTAGCCCCCACTATACCCAGCTACAGTCAGGTGATCCCAATGGAGCCAATAAAAGGGCAACCATATGGGAGTTTTAATCTTATAAGCAAGCATGTTACAGGTAAAACTTAGTCCCTTTGCTCAGTACTAATCTTAAATTACTTATATAGGTCAGTCAGTGTAGGACTGGCCAGAAGGGATGACTTTGGCCAGCTTGAAGTATATTGCAATGTACGGACAAACAATCCCTCTTTTTGGGGTGGGGAGGGAAGGCATTTCTTAGTAGCACAGAAATGTCCTAATGTCCTATTTCTACATATTGATAATGGGTGAGTGCAGAGGATTTTTTTGCGGTTGTTTATATCAAGCATGTGCAGGTGAAGCCTGGTCCAGGTTTAAACTCCGCATGCTCCTGCCAAAGACCCTAGCAAAAAGGACCTGAATAACCCAGCTGCACTTTTCTACTTTTCAGAACAAAAACTCAAGGCCTGAGTGAGAGAAAAGACTACTATGTATAAACCATAGTTTTTCAACAGCCAGTGAGCCAAAGCTTACACTAGTTATTTAAAATATCAATCAACCCCCAGACAATGACATGATACTTTTCAACTCTATCAAAGACATTTATGGCATAGTAGGGTACATGCTGTGCAAAAAGGAAGGGCAAATGCATTTTCCCACTTATCCTAAACCCTCCAAACCTGATTTAAATAAGATACTTTTTACTGCATGATAAAATAAAAAAGGGAAAAACTGTAATGATTTTTTCTCAAACAAAAACACTATTATCATTTTATAAGTGGAATAACTGCCTAATTATCAGAATGTGCAAAGAGAGCGAGTTTAAAGTTCTTCAACAAAGTCATGTCTATTAGCCTTATTAATAAGCGGCTCTCCTTTTCTGATCTGTTGGTTTGCTTATTGCAATAAAATGGACATGGGTTTAATTGATGTCACTGCTTGTAAATATTACAATCATGCCCTTTCTAAGGTCTTGTTTGGAACACTGTCTAACTGCAAGAGAACTCATTAAAATCCACTAAGTGTTTCCGTTGTTGTTGATTTCTGTTAATAGATGACAATCCATTTCCATTGTGTTTTTTCCCACTAAGCAATCGGAAACATAACAGATGTTTTGACATCATTACTGTGTAATCAGAAAAAAATGATTTAACTGCTTTGTGTTTAGTGGTGAATTCTTGTGTTCCTCAACATATTGCCACTCAAGTCCAGGGCTGATATAATTAGCAATCAAATGGCATTTGCCCTAAGCCTAACAGAGCATGGGGGACACCATCAGCCTATTCAACAATAACTTTCAACCGAATTTCCTTCCATGATTGAACTACTTAATTTTTATTAGCTAGTAGAGTTTAATATCAGATATAAAACATATTTTTATTAAAAAAAAAGTGTATGCTATTCCATTAAGAGCACTGTCTTGTAGAACATTCTAGTAGTGGCACAGATACCCTACTGTACTACTGCATGTAACTCTACATTGTCGGGAGAACAAATCAGCTCAAAAACACCAACTGCCCCAAGAGAAGTTAGTCCTTATAGTGGGGCAATGATTGGTCATTTTACATTTTCAGGGGAGCTTATATCAGGGGGGGCATAAAAATCCCTTGCAGGGCCACAGCTGTGATGTTGTTTAGGGAGTGATGGCATTCCAACAAATAATGACTAGGAAAAACCTCCACCACAACTTGCACAAAACTAACCTAAATAGATATTTGCTAAATAGGACTTGCTATGGTAAATCATTTGTTGTGCTACATGCTATTTTGTGCTTGTCTGTTGTTAAAGTGGAATTCTGGGGGAAAATGCTACACTGAGGTTGAACAAAATGTTGATTTATGGTACCTTTTTGCACTTTGTACATAGTGCAACTGTAATAAATAAGCCCTTATATCTTGTAGCTGATGTTTACTAACCCAGCATAAACCCATGGTGATGTTTAAATGTTTTTTAGGAAACTGTAGGCATGATAAACCAAATTATCTTTGTTGGGTTAATATTAATGGCCTTTGGCTTGTTCTGTCTGTTTCTTGTATATATATATATGCATCCTTCTTATTTCTCTTTTCTGTCTACCTTCTCTGTGTCTTCATTCACAACATCCATCTATTCCAGAGTGCCACTGAATTTTACAGATGTTTTGTCTGTACCTCTGTACATCTCTCTTGTTCCATCCCATTTATTTGTAATGTAGCAAAAGTTCTTTAGATGACATCTCCCGTTTCTAGTATCCAAAAACTGCATGAAAGAACAATATTCATTTAATCCATGGGGAGCTAATGTGTCCAATGTCCTAATCCAAAACATTTCTTTTTGTAAAAGCATACAGTTCCAATCACCACCCAATTATAGCAATACCCATAAACCTTAGAGTGGGCAATCTGTGCACTTTTTCCAAAAAATGGATAAAAAAAAGGGTAAATCTGTCTTACCTGTGTCAAAGGCTCTCCTAATGGAAGACCTATGATTGCCCATTCTCTATCGTAGGGTGTTTTGAGTTTTCCAACATATGTTAGGCCACAAGGACAAGTTATAATATATAAAACATATCTGGATGTACAATAGATTCAGTGTTTTATCTGAATTTCCTTAACAGAATGATGTTGGTGAAAAGAACTACCAGAGACCTTAGGGTCGATTCAATAAAGTGCGATTAGCGTTATCGCATGCTATTTTGCGTTAAAATTGATGCGAAAAAAATGCGCGATTCGCTAAAGTATTATCGCATGCATTGTCACATATTGCATGCGCTAAATAACGCATGATCGCAAGGCATTAATTTTAACGCATTGCGTTAATTCTCCCGCAGAAATAATACTAAATATCGCATTAGGCTATGCGAAAACTAACACCTACTTGAGGCAGGCGGTAATTATAGAAAAGTACAGTTAATGAGCTTTTGGCAACACAATATGGACTTTGCAGTGGGATTTATTCAAGTCTGTGTTGGCCCTAGAGTGATGCAGCCGCCAGTTTGCAGGGAAATGGTCATTTTCAGAACAGTATTTTTCCGAAAGTAATGCCGTGTATGGCTAATATGGTATGCGTTTTTTCGAACGCGGCAACAATTTGTGCGAGATGCTTTAATTAGCACGTGTTGCGTCAAATACCGCACGAAAATAGTCTTTGCGACTTAAATAACGCAAACAGCATCGCGTCTAAATTAACGCAATATCCATTTAGTGAATCATGCATTGTCGCGAAAAATAAGAAGCGTTATCATTTTTAACGCATGCTATATATAGTGCTCGTTTTAACGCACTTTAGTGAATCAACCCTCTTATAGCTACACATAGTACACACTGCACACTTATTGCACACTTTTTTAATCTTACTCAAAATATTACCATCAGTTTCATAACAACTTACATGGTCTGTTTTCATTAAAAGATCTCTTGGAACCAGTTGGAACCACATTTATCTAGGGGGCCAATTTTTTATTGCTTAACAAAATGGCCCAAAGGTTTTTTTACGATGGTATTAATTTTAGGGGATCCAGTCGTGTATTTTGAAGTTATAACAAACTGATTCTGTTATTCAGAAGCATTATTCTATTTTTATATTTAATGGCTTTACTTATAGATTCATTTACTACAGGCTGGCTATAACCTCTACATTTAAATCAGTGGACTGTTTCATGTAACTGTACACACATCACTCTCTGAGTTATTACGTATTGCAAAAACATTACCGCTTTTTTTGTACTAGGTGGATGAAAACTCGTGGACAACAAAAGAGTATTTCTATCCATGGGTTTCCTGGATAATTTATACCACAGACCATTATTCTTTTTAAAAATTTCAACATCCAAAAATTGAATGCATTTTTTTGTTATATGCAATGGTAAATTTTACAGGGGCACTCAATTTATTCAGGTTATCCACTATATTCATCAAGTCAGTTTTATGACCTCAATAAAGACATCATCGATAAAACGTAGGTACTTCAACAGAGAGTCCCCATATTAAGTTATGATATTATCGAAGCACCCATCGATGTGCCCTCCTTTTGGAGATAATATTTTAATATTTTTTCTCAAAACGAAAATAATTAAGAATTGGGAGCAGTAAACTTCACCTTGAGGAAACAATGGGCCTCACAAGGAGGTTATTGATATCCTTATGGATTTTGGGTAAACAATGCAGAATAGGACATATAGGGAATTCCTGTAACAAATAACTTTTTTCTGCTTCTGTAACCCAACCCTGCACTAGGGCATGAATCAATACCATTTTAATCTCTATCTTAAATCGTGACACAGGATCACCCTTCAAAGTTGTATAAACAGACTCAACATTCAATTGCCGTAATACTTCAGTACGATAGTCTTGATAATCCATGGTTACAATGCCACCTCCCTTATCCTCACTTAATGTTCATATTGCCTGTCCCTCAAATTAGGGTGTACTAAATTCAGACCCAGGGAGAACATTGACTTCATGTGCCACTGTTTTTTTTTAACTGTTTTTAACTTTTATATTTAAATTAGAAGGTGCTGGATCATATGTCGTTTGGTTTTCCATTTTTGCACCAAGTCATTAGGGTCACCACCCCCAAACTGATCAACTAGTCATAATTTATGTCCCATTTTAAAGGACTCAACCTCCCAATTAAAGTTATTAAATGGTACAGTAGAAACAAATGAAGTACTTTTACTTAAGAGTGATGACTCTGCCTTTGTTAGATGATGAGAAATTATGATGAGATAAATTATAGATTGGATTTATATGGGAAACTTTGAGGGTCAATCTCATGTTTCTCTTACCCCTCTGGTTGCATCTCTGATGCTTCCACTGGCGCTCCTGGTGTTCATTGGGGTAGCCTCTCCTGTTTGTCCTCTGTCGACTGGAAGTCCCTCCGTATGAAAAGGGTAACATGTTGGCTAGCCACGGGCAGTTCTGTGATGGTGCGCTGTGGTAGGCATCTCCTGGCATACTGACGTCACCTTCTCTTCCCCCACAGAATCGCCTGAGCTATAAATGGCATATTTATATATATATATCATCAACATGATCTACAGTGCCCAGCACTGCAGCTTTCCACCACCACAAGGTCCAAATTGATTAATGAAGGCTATGTTTTCATGGAAATATTGAGCACCTCCAAATATGTTTAACACTGCAATGTTTTACTATGTTCAGCTGCTTATCATAATGAACTAGTGTAAATTACATTACATTATAGTTTATGTTATATATACAAGCCTTAGCATTTCCTCACCTCGGAGGTGCATGTACCCTGGTGTGCCATAACCAAAAAGGTATGGACCATGCCTCTGGAACTCTTAGCAACATTAATTAAAACCTCCCATGCTTCCATTTTAAGTGGTTCTACAATAACTCTAGAAATCTAAATAATGACTTAAACAGAGAACAAAGTGTTAAATGTTTCAGTTGACCCTATTTCATCTGTATCTTTATCTTTTACAGGTTATCTATGCATTTCCATTTGGACCTATTTTGCCTGCTTCTGAAGAATTTCCCCACCCAAATACTTTTCAAGTTATTCCATACTGCCAACTTGGCATTAAACTGTCGGTTCTGACTGGAAGCTAACAAATGAAATTGATTCTGCAAAAATGAAAATAAAAATATAGTTTTCTTACTGATGGAAACAAGCATTGTAAGGGCCTCATGGAAGAAAAGAGCAATGGTGCTTCAGTAAAATCTTACAGCTTCAACGTAATTTCCATTCTAATATATAAACCACTATTTTAGTTTCCATCAATTTTCAGTGCTTTATGATTAAGCAATTTCTTTTTGCCCAAAACCATCAATTTTGTTGAAATATAGTTCAGTTCCCTTCCGACAGTTTATGAACAAGGCCAGTAATCTAATTTTTACCGCCTTAGCATCTCATCCTTCTGTTTCTGTAATAGCATATTTTTAGGAAAACCTCATTCTGCATTACAGCTATATTAAATAAGTAAAATACTGGCAGCCTGTTAATGGGGCAGTTCAGTTAACTGAATTCCCCAGAATTGGTCTATTGGGCATCTGTCCCTAACACTTGTTGGATTAGCATTAAACTACTACCCTTACACTTGTTTGGCTAATCCGAGAGAGAGTTTAGGCTGCAGAAGGGTTAATTACTGGTACTTTTCATTGCTATGAATAGTCAGAACAAACAGTGAAGATTACAGAAAGTTACTGCTTTCAAAAGCTATTACAGGTATAGGACCTGTTATCCAAAATGCTCGGGACCAAGGGTATTCCAGATAAGGGGTCTTTCCGTAATTTGGATCTTCATACCTTAAGTCTACTAATAAATCAATAAAACATTAATTAAACCCAATAGGATTATTTTATATCCAGGATTAATTATATCTTAGTTGGGATCAAATATAAGGTTCTGTTTTATTTTTAGAGAGAAAAAGGAAATCAATTTTAAAAATCTGAATTATTTGATTAAAATGGGGTCTATGGGAGACAGGCTTTCCGTAATTCTGAGCTTTCTGGATATCGGGTTTCCGGATAAGGGATCCCATACCTGTACATGATTGAACATTTTTAAATGATGTATAATAGAAAATTGTTTAGAATTACATTTGCATTGATACAATTACATTGATACCTGCAAATGTGAAATACCTTAAATGAGTGAAATATTTGTAATTGGAAAGTTGTCAAACTTTTATTTGTTATGTAAAAATATTTGGGTTTAAAAGTTTTCCTTTATTAGTTCCCAAACTGTGGGGCATGGATCAGTTGAAGTGGGTGAGCTTTGAGGAGAATGGCCATTTTCTCTCCTAGGGTCAGTTAGGGTGATATTCGGGTAAATATGTATTTACTGTCATAGACATTCTTGGAACTATGACTGAACTACTGAATGATTTCAGTATTTTCCTATATATGTACTTATTTATAATTAAAAGTTAAGTGGGTCCCAGGCTAAAGGTTGGACATTCAAGTGGAGCCCTGGCCAATAATGTAACCTTCAAGTGGGGCTTGAACTGAAGAAGATTGACAACAGCTGCATTTGTTTAACCCCATTAGTATCCATCATCATCAATACTCTGGACTCACCCTCAACTTCTCAGCAGCCTAGAATCAATAACTAGAATGTGCAATTTCTTTTCTGGGAAACATCCACAGGGACCTACAGGTTCCCACAATTAATGTACTGTTTCTGTATGGTACCTGACTGTCACTGGTTATAAGCTCCTTGCTATTGGTTGTGTCATGGAGTCTAAGTACTTATGTATGTAACACTATAGTATTTGCCCATGTATATTCATATATTGTTCTCTTAAGTGCTGAATTCCCTTGTGATGCCATAGAAATCAATAGAAAGCAAAGATGCAGTACATATATTTGAAACAGACCAATGGGATTATTTATCAATTTTCGAGTTTGTGAATTTGAGTTTGTTCTTCTAAATCAAATAAACTCCCATATCGAATGGTTGCTTATTTATTAATAAGGAAAACTTGACTCAAATATCTCAAATTTTTCAATTTAAGTTTGAGAATACGGCTTGACTTTGCCTATTACAACTGCCTTTTAGATGGCGAATTTTCACATTCGAGTTTTCAGGTTTTTTGCACTTAACAAATACCAGACATTCAAATTTTCGAACCAGAACTCTAATTCAAGTTTTTTAAGTGCAAAAGAATTGAATCAAGAAAGAATCAAGAGAAAAAAAATCAAACTTGACCGTTAACGAATCTCCCCCCCCCAAGTGTTTTTGTGTTCTGTAGGAGCTGGGCTTTTTGTTTGTGTGTTATTTTATGTATGTGCAATATGCCATATGGTACTTATCACACTTTGTAAAGTGTATTATAACACGAAGTGCATTTTTATTTGTGTTTATTTCAGAACTTAGGGAAAACATAAATAAACCATGTTTGATTTATTTTTTAAATGACAGTGTTTATATATATTTTCAGTAGTTTGATTTATAAGAATCTGAAGGTCAGATAGGAAATGTGAAAGGTCATATGTCATCTCGGCTATAACTTGTGTGCATCTAATGAGCTTGTATTGCAATATGTTTTCTATGTGACCGAATTATTTTCCTAAGGGTAGCTGACCATTCGTCTCCCAGCCTGCTGCTAAACTAGAATAATACAAGAGAGGGTCTTATTCTGTCTCAGAGATCTCGACAGCGTTCAATGCACACCTGCGTCTGTCCATGCATTAAACCCTGACTGCAGGATTCTTCTCACAAATGAACTGTCAGATCATTACCACATTTGATGCAAAATAATCTGTCTCGAAATAGGAATTGGTCTGCGCAGGCCGGAATTTCACTTTCTGCCGAGACTAATGCACTGCTTGAATATGCATTCATGGTGATTCGCGTCCATTTGGAATCCGGAGGGAGTACAAGTTGAGAGCAGATTTTCTGAATTAGCATGTTCAGAGAAAAGGGCCCTTCGTTTACGGCGTTACAGATGCCTCTCCCTCATGTTCATTACAATTGCATTTCATCAGCTTTATGATGTCCACATGTCAATTGAGTGTGAAGAGTTTGCACACAAAAGAACCTTAGGGAAAAGCACTTCAGCAGCCAATGAGCTGATTATCATACCTCAAATGGGATTGCGAATGCTGCTCCAGATACAATTCAAACACCAGCTTCAAGAAAGGAAAAAAAAAAATTTAGTAGCAATTTGTCAGGGCTGGAAAACAATTTTATTAGTAAGGATGCTTTTCTGTCTGAAGGAGAATAATTGTAATTTAACACCTTCAGATCCATCCGCATTCCCTGCAATTCTGTTTGAATGTAAAAGAAAATTGTTTATCCTTTTTTCTTTCCTTACGAGCGGTTTATTAAGGGCGCACGTAAAGATATTTAAATACACCATTTACATGTTAATGCAATTTTTTTTTTTTGCAGCCAAACAAAATGCCCTTGGAATGACGGCACTGACCTTGAGATTTTTTTCCCAGCATATCATGTGCCGTATGGAATATAAAAACAGGACATTTTAACGTGGAATTGGACATGGAATAAGAAGGGCGGGCGGCTTTTGCGGTTAAACAAATCCGTGGTGTAATTGTTAGAAACATATTTGTGTTGAGATCATAGCTAATAGTTTTCTTATTTCCTTTTCTTTTGTCTGGATTTAACCAACATTGAATCCTTTGCTCCCTGGAGCCCCTTGGCAATCCTATGTAAAATGCATTTAGTGCAAAGGCTGTCTGTTCCTTCAGAGCGTGTCTACCTTATGCTTTCATCAAAGTAGTCTTAACTCACACAGATGCACTATTTAACAATGCCATCCCCTGCTTTCATCAGAAGGGGGAAGGTTGTGGAGCTCTGCCCTGAAGAATAAGGGAGGGAGGGGGGGCAAGTCCCTTGCGATAGGCGAAAGCTGAACAGTGGTGCCAGTTTCCATCTGTCATGATAGCCTATCACTGAACCTTCAATCTGTCAAAAGCTAGCTGCCTAGCTGAAGGCTCCAGGAGATTTGGTGCACTAAACACATTTGACAACAGCATTATCACTGCAAGGAGCCCAGCAAAATGGCATCAATGTGTTAATTGTAGCTGGCTATGTAATGTGTCACTTCCTATACTATTTAACAGCGAATTTGGCTAATCCACCGCCACTCATTTTCTACTGTTTATAAGCATATGGCACTGTTTGTTATAGTGTTTCCACACACACACACAAAAAACACAGCCGGGCTCCCAGTGATCAGATTTAATATTGTTTGCCCATTCTCCACCATCTTTTCAAATGAAACAAGGGGGAGGGAGATGGTATAAAAACACATTGCACATCAGATTTCATTTTACTGTCTTGTTAGCAAAATATATATATATTATAAATATCACTCTGATTCATTCTATTGCCCCTCCCCTACCCCTGCTCTAAATAAATGGGAATGTAAAAAAAAATGAAATTGAGAGAGGAAATCTATCCTAAAAGAGATAAGAAAAAACCTTTCCACCCAAGTAGGTAATATTTAATTTTCACTCCGGGTAGTGGCAGGTGTTAAATTTCCCTTCTTTTCTGTCACTAATGCAAATGGGATTCCATTTTCTTTCACTCATAAAAAAATCAAGCCACATTAGAAATTAGCTATAAAATGTAATGACTTAAATGCTATAGTGTTTTACAAATCTCTTTGCATTTCTGCGCTAGATAATGCCATAAAACGGGCGCGGGGTAATAAAGCGTGGCAGGAAGTTGAGTTATTTAAAGGTCTTCGGTGGCTGCTTACTTAGCAATGCGATGTGTTGTGCTGGGTTTTCATTGTGGGGAAATAAGCATGTTTACGATTCACTTTCTTTTACAGGACCCAGAGCAATCAAAAGAAGTTTTAAAACTAATGCCACAATTGCCGTGAAGATTGTTTACATCGTTTGGAAATATGGCGAGGTTCGCAGAGTATTTGCAACTTTTAGCAAATGGCAGCCCGTCTGGTTAATGGAGCTCCTGAGAGAGCAGGGAAAGCTCTCCTCTGACACATCAGTGCTTAGCTATGGAAACGCCAATGAGCCAAGGCTTCACCACAAGCATCAATGACAAATGGCAATAAATATAAACATTAAAGGGAATCTGTGCTCAGAAAGAAAGCCTCCCTATCCCTGGCACAATTACAAGGAGGCTGGTTCTGCTTATAAATGAATATTGTGATATGTAGGAAACAATGTTCTGTAGGCATCTTAATATGCGCCAATATGGGCAATTATTTATTTGTATTTATTGACAACTGATTGCAAATCATTTTATATACTTATCATGTACTTATCTCATGCGGTTTGTTGTGGATACCCTCCTCACTCCTAAGTAAGTGTTCCAATCCCTCTGATATAATGCTGATTATAAATGTTGCGCTACACCAGTGAGGTTGTCCACATTGTTGATTATGCTCAAGGAATTGCAAAGTTTCACTTGTGTACACAAATTGTTATGTTTTTTTTTACAAACATCTTAAGAAGCAGGGTGTACCTTTTTCCCAGCATTTGTGTTGTAGAGGTGTAACTTCCAGCAAGCAGAGTTAATAACAGCATTATCATTCTGTTTGCTTGGAGCAAGTCACTAAGGAATTCCGGCTGAATATCTTTCTGAAATCACAATAAGGTTTGCTTCCACACTAGCACTTGCGCTTGCACTGTAGCCCTCAGGGCCGCCATCAGGGGGGGAGAGGGGGCCCAGGCTTATTGGGAAAGTTACAAAAATTGCGTGGGTTACACATAAGTTTACGTTAAAGGAGAAGGAAAGGTAAAAGGCAAAGTACGAAAAAGTCGCAACGGCAAAGAAAAATTTGCGCAAGATACAAAAAAATCACGACAGCGGCGAAATTGTTGCAAAAAAACCCGCACATTACGAAAAAAACGCATTCGGGCGCATTCGAAGCATTCTTGCCTTAGTAAATCTCCCCCCTTAGTCTTACTAACTGAGCATGTTCACTTGGTCTGCGTGTCTGTGCAGGAGTGAGGCATTATGGGAACTTTCTTTACACAGTTCAGCGCTTTTTCTTCCTGTTTGGCTTCTGATCTTCTGAACAGGTGAAATATGGGGAGACTTAAGGGCACTATTGAGAGAACTGAAGGTATGCCTGCAGCTTGAGATTAACTCTTTACAAGCCTTTCCGTCTCCTTTAAAACTTACGCGATTTCCATAATTTTTGTAAAAGTTGTCTAGAAACTTAATTAACTCACGTAACTTGCCTTGAATCTTAGGTAACTCGCATACAAGCAAAGGATAATGCAGAGAAGGGGCAGAAACAGTGTTGGACTTACCAGGAAAACTCCCGGTGGGCCCAGGTGTCCGATATCACAAAAGGCTGCGGATATTGGTTGACTCGTTGATCGGCCAGGTTAAAAGATTTGAAGGCGCCTGAGCAAGATCTACGTTCAGGGCTGAATCTGCAGGTAGGTAGAATTCCTATTGTTTCTACCTCCATATCTGACGATTTAACGCTGATCGAAAATGCTACGTGTATGGCCACCTTTTGGGCTGTGACACAAGGGAGATTAATCGCTGCACAACTAATCTCCCTTGTCGCGGGCGACTAATCTCCCCGAAATGCCATCCCACTGGCTAGAATGTAAATCGCCAGAGGGATGGCATACACGGTGCAGCGATTTACCAAAGTCGCTGAAGTTTCCTCTCAAGGCAACTTCCATGACTTCGACAAATCGCGCCACCACATATGCCATCCCACCAGCGATTTACATTCTAGCCGGTGGGATGGCATTACGGGGAGATTAGTTGCCCACGACAAGGGAGATTTGTTGCGGCGTGACTAATCTCCCCGTGTGTCACAGCCCTTAGACACCTGAAATCTGAGTAAAAGAGGGTAAACAGATGATAAGATTACTGAGTTGTCAGACTAGACAACAAAGCTAATTTAAGTGCAAAACAGGGTGCAAAGTGCAAAATGCTGCAGCAAACAACTCTAGTTTTTAGGCCCTGCCCTGCACTTTGCTAAATGGCAGTAGATCTCTGCATTTCAAAATGGAGTGTAAAGATCTACATCTGCCCCATCAATGCAAAGCTTGTGTTTATCAGACCCATATCCATGAGGGGCAGCAGGCATTAATATAGGCCTTTGCTCATAGGAGATCTAATGCAAAAGTATTGATGTATATGTGATTTGGAAGGGCTGGGTTTGATGAATTTTACCCAAATTCTCTATGCAACTATGTAACGCCGCACAAGTGCAGCCTTTGGCATGGATCTCACCTTGATTAATGACTAAAACTACTCTGCCTCTGGGTCTAATCGCAACTCTAATGTTATAGTTGTTAGTGACCGTTCAATCACATAGAGGCCCATTTATCAACATTCAGATTTCTGTGGTTTTACAGTTTTTTGAAACCATGAATAAAGTAATTTCCAGGAATGACAGTAATTTATCAAAAGATCAAAACTGAAAATGCATGAATGAAAAAACTTTCATTTGTAAAAGGGACATCTGCCATTGGCTTCTACATGATCTCTACAGGTTTTAGATGCCGTATTCTTCCATTCGGATTTGTCATGGTTTTGCCACATAATAAATTGTGAAAAAATTGTGTGTGGGGGATTCTGCAACAAAATCGGATTTTGGCATCAAAAAACCCAAACTGAAAAAGTCGAGCATTAGTAAATGTCCCCCATAATCCAGAGTCGGGCAACCTACAATGATCCTGCTCTTTAACAGTATAAAGTTGCACCGAAAAATTGTTGGCAAACAGAATCACTTTAGAACCATAAAAAGAAAATGAAAAATATTGCATGATACAGAAGTGTTGGATTGCAAAAAAAAAAATGTTCATTCAAATTGTCCATAACCAAATTATGATGTATGAAACTTCAAAAACAGCTCGCCCCCATCATAGTGATAAAATCTGCAAGGATTCCCAGTCAGCAGTCCCAGAAGGATCGCTGTGATAATGTGACTAGTAGCATGAGTTGATGTATGAGGTACTCTTTCAGAGTGGGGTCCTAAAGGACTGTCATGTTCCTGATGCTGTGCAAAGCCTTGTGCGTGTTTCTCGCAGTACAGAGTAGGTTAATGTATCACCACTCCACACCTCTAGGCTCAGGCATGTACTAACAGCTATACCATCTCCAGGGGAACACATGCGAGCCAGCCCAGGATGACTCTAGGATGAGGGTGTAAAGGTAATTGAGGGCAAACAGAGTATGTAATGCTGTAGCCAGGCCCAGGCTGGCAATCTGTGGATTCTGGCACATGCTAGATGGCACATGCAACATGGGTTGTTTGGGCCTCTTATGTACATGAAAGGTTTTCGTTCCTCCAAGTATAAACCAGCATGATACATTTTCTAATAAATATACCTCTGTCCCAGCATGCCTCCTATCCCCTCTCCCAACCCCCCCTCTGTCCCACAAACACCTACCCACATTAGGGAGTACACCTAACCATCAACACCATTAAAGACCATATCACCCAGTACCCCCCTATAAAGCACTGACCGAATGGGATGTAGCTCTCACTTTCAAACTTAATTTACACTACGTGAGATCTATTATATCCCCTCCCTCAATGTCACATGTGTGCTAACTAACAAAATAACAAACTAAAACAAACCAACACCATCAACATAAGGGAGGGGAGGCGGGGCCCACCAGTTGTTTACTGGTGGCAAGCTTCCTGCCAATGCTTTCCTAACCCAATCCCGCTTCCCCTTTCCATTTCCTCCAGCATGAAACAAACTGGCCTATCACCGGCCTGTAGGCTTGTCCAGTCACTCAGGCCCTCCTTACAGCTATTCAGGCCTTATATTCCCTTTAAGTTTTCTGAAGAAACTGTCATTAGAGACCCTATGCACTAATATGCCTTAATGCCTTTTTGTATAGGGGGAGACGAGAGCAGATATGTTTGTTTTCGCAGGTGCGGATCTTCAGTTTAATATCACTTGTGCCAAGTAAGTGCTAAAACCCAAACTTCTGCCGCTGCCCCCCGGCTCTGCACACTACCAATCACCCTTGTAAAATAACTCCAGTGATTCTCCCATGCATCTAAGGAAAAGAGAAATTGCTGTGTAACACAGAATAGCTTTGTTAGTGTAGTAATTAAGACAGGAGTGACATTCAAACGTAGGTTGGACAGGATGTGGCAAATTACTGTATTCTTTGTGTGAAAAGCTGCTCCTGCTCTGCTTTGTCTGTTCTCCTGGGAACTCATCATCCTCACTAAAAGTCAGAATGGGATTTTGTACCCTCTACTCTCTATCTATCTGTTCTGTGCAAACATTGTTTGTCAAAAAAAAGTGCTAATTTACCACCGAATGGAAGAAAGGGTATCCATATTCTACCTCTCCCCAGCAAATTTTAAGAGAGAGATTCCTCATATGCATTTGTGTGTCCATATCACAGAAAAAAAGGTTATTTACTAAGCATAGAATGCCCTTTCACTTTATATCCCTGGCTAGTAAATAGCTGTTCATCATGCCTTACTGAGAATATTGCACTTACATCCTTTCCCTGCTAATAGCCTGTTCTAGCGTCCATAATCCATCACTGTCAGGGCGCTTCACGTTTTATTTCCTCTTTATTTATTCCTCTCACCTTTCGGGGGTTTAGAAAAAAAAAACAATTACCTAGAACAAAACATGTAGCTTTTTTACATTAATCAGATTTTCTCTATTGATGTTTGTCAGTTAAAAATTTTACATCAGATACTGAGATTTTGATTGCAAGCGATGTCAAACGCTTACCAAAAAACACCATATAAATCATCTTGCAGCAAAGGAGTGCTTAAAAGTAGACGGTTTTGACTCAATACATCTGAGAGGACAGGGATGGCAGTTGGGTAAGTGTTTTATTTTTCCTTTCCAGTGCTTTTTTAATTGTGTTTCCCAGCAGATAGAAATCTGTCTCTGAAATCCAGCAATGTGCCGGATGCATCGAGCAGTCTGAATACCAGAAATATACCAGAAATATAACGCCATGGTCCATGGTAGCTATTTGCTGTTCCCAAATATTCTACAACATTATGAAGTACCAAAGGTATGCTTAGTAATTAGCTATTACAGTACTGTCACGGAAGACTCCGCAGTCAATATAGAGATAATTTGGCCTGTGCTGAATGACACTGCCGTCCAGACTTTGGGGATAATCAAGGACACATCCAGCTGTACCAGACATCTGTCAGACCTATGAATCATTTCAACTCGATTTGCAATAGCCAAGCAACTCAAGCAAAGATAAACATTCCAGCAGCACACAATCACACAGATAAATACTGTCTACTCCTGCAATATCATCTCCCTGCCAACAATAGAAAAGCACCTTTCAAATGAAGGGCAATGAAACAGAACCGTCATTTTCTATTAGGTTTATTCTATTTATTTTTTCTTAATTATAAAAGTGAGAACTGCATTATTAAATATATGTTTGTTGGACTTTGACATTCACACTTTTAAGATCTATATATGTTTTACTAAGTTAATATCAGTGCTGAAAGACAAAAGAGATAATAATAGAAATAGAGGTTATGTTAGAGCAAAACGTGTAAATAAAAAATGTATATATATAGATATATATATTTATAATCCTACCAGTTTGGTTGTATTTGTTTATGTAAGTGGAAGGCAAAAGCTTTAAAGACATGAAAGACAGGTGTAAGAAAGATGGAGTCTGAAAACTAGCTGTTTGGAAGAATATATTAGGGGTCATTTATTACTAATGGAAAAGGCAGCAAAGACCGCTATGTTTTTCATACTTTGCAACCTGCCCCATGGATGAATGTCAGGTATGGGCTCTTGCGTTCGAAAACGGTGCACAAAAACCTGTGCTTCCCCAATCAATACATACTTTTATCTTGTAGAAAGCTCGCACACCGAGGTTTTTAATGCTTTGATAAAGAATAAAGGACTATTAAATAATAAGTCTGTGTGCGAGACTGGGCAATGTGCACCCGGGTCATGTTATTTACGAGGTGAGTTTCACAAAAGTCTAATATATTGCCTGGGCTACGTAACCTTTGGAGCATATATTTTCTGCCTGAGCCGTGCATTTCTTAAAAGGAATTGTCCCAAGCAATACATCACTATCTGCAGTGCTGAATTCATGAGGGACAGGTGTGGGAAGGTGGCCCCCTATCTGCCCCCTAATTAAGTTTGGGAGCTCCAACAGGTGCAGGAAGCAAACGAGTCCTGTACTTACTCCCTATGGCGGGCAGTAAAGACAGGGCTGCGCTGACCTGCCAATGCTGCGCCGTGCTCCTCCCACCCGATTTATCATCAGGCATGAAATGTGGAGCTTAAATATGCCCTGTACGCGAGTGTTGCTTGAAATAGTACTTTCCAGGGTATAAATTACCCCTATTTACTGTTATTAGCGAAAACAAAGGCCTTCCCATTGACTTCTGCTATGGGCTTGTGCGAATACTGATTAAGCAAACAGGAAAATCCAGATGATAAGTCTCTGTATATGGCAGGAGATTTGAGGGGATAAAACTCTGATCAGCTTGATTTGACCCAATTAGGGTTAAGTGGACCTTGCTATGTTTCCCCAGATTAAGAGTTTAAGCACTTTTCTGTGGCTATATTTATAATGACATGAATGCTGTTTGTTAATTATTATTTTAGATATTATGGTTTTGAGGTATATACTGATTGAACATTATACTATAATAAAAGGACTCCTTGAGAATTACAGAACCGTAGACAATTTCTTATCTATAAAAACAACCTAGGCATTAATACTTTTGACACATTTCATGTTGAGTGCTTTTCCTTTGTTCAACAGGATTTAAAGGCTATAAATAGAGGTGAGTATAAATAGTAGGCTTTACTAGATCCAACGGTCTTGCAAAAGGGTCTCAGCTTAGTCCACTTGACAGAAGCTAAGTACCCACAGCAGTATCCTGGAAGTGTATAATAGCAAATAGAATTAGCTCTGAGCCAGACTTCCATGTAAGAACATTTCATTCCTGAATTAGTGTGCTGATTTTACCAGGGACACGGTCCAAGGCATGCTGCAAGCTGTAGGTCAGCAGGGTTGCTATATCATGCTGTAATCACATTGATTTCTACTTAACCATGTGGAATGCAGCCATCCTATTTACTACTCAGCCATGCAGCACATATACTTTATAGGTCTCTCAGTTTAATGGAAGGATCTGGCAATCCTGAACTTCTCTACAGCAATAATATTAAAGCATTGGCCATTTCATAAATGATATCTAAAAAAAAAATCATAATCTAACGCTGTATACTTGCAGAGAGCATAAGATAATATTTCTTGTTTTACAAAAACTATTGCAGCCTATAGGCATACAGCCATTACAAGCCCAGTCTAATTTATCAACATTGTTAACCTGGCCTGATACACTGATATATTTATTTATTTGTAATTATTATAACATCACCCCATCTTGGGTTTATTTATCTATTGTTCTGCTGTATATAAGTAACACTTTTTAAATAAAAATTATACATACAAACATATTGGCACATCTTGGTAGAACGTATATAATGAAATAATAAGTAACTGCCAAATAAAATGCATTTTTATTGGCCTGATTGAAAAGAAGTTACATTTTGTCTCTAAGAACAGAAAATGACACCTAGAATATAAAGCACTTAGACAGAGCAAATGTCACTGCATATATAAGCAATAAATTAATATGTCATGTCCCAATATTCAAGTTAGAAAAAGATGTTTTGAATTTAATTGCAAATGTCTGAGCATTCAGGACAAGCAATTTGTTGAAAGGTAATTCATTGTTTCCCCTGATGATGGAAAATCAAAAAAGGAAAAAAATTCTACATACTGCTGCAATATTTCCCAAGGCTTTAGGCAGCCTGGGAGCTACAAGAAGGATGAAGGTGGAGAGCTCATTAGAGGAAACTGGGTAGTGAAAGACAAGAAGCCAGAGCAGACGTGTATTGTAAAGACAAAGAGCTGGAGGACCCCAGCAGAGAAGACCATTTTTGTCTGGGGATGTATGTAAAGACCAAGATTCTATGCAGAAGCCTATATGGAAGAACTTCTACCTCTTGGGGGACCTTAAGATGCTGGTATTGCACTAAAAGCCATGTTAATGCTAGCATTCAAAGATCTGCCAAGTTTGGTGCTTGTCTAAACCAACATTTTGAGAGAGTAAATCTCCAGTGCTATTAGTTTCTACATATAGGGGGAGATTTACTAATCCATGAATGGTCCGAAGGTGTCCAAATGTGTTTTTTTCGTAATGATATGTATTTTTGCGACTTTTTCGTCGCCGTCGTGACTTTTTCATATGTTCCGCGACTTTTTCGTATATTTTCCGCAACTTTTTCGGCGCCATCATGAAAAAATCGGATTGGTTTTTCCGCCGTTTACAATCGCTCAATAAGGAAAAATTGTGACGGCGTCAAAATAGTCGCGCAAAATACGATAAAGTCGTGGCGGCGACTAAAAAATCACGACAAATATGAAAAAATTTCAACGGCGACGAAAAAGTCGCAAAATTTTCGTTTCCAATCCGATTTTTTCCCTTTTGGGATTCGGATTCATGGATTCGTAAATCTCCCCCATAGTGTTGACATACCTGTATTGAGTTTAAAGGGGGTAAGTTTCCCTACCCTGGAGTTTTTCCTTTTACAACAGGCAGAGTTTTAATGCTGTTCAAAAGTCAACCCCCCATGTAATAAAGTTTGCCCAGAAGCAGTAACCTATAGCAACCAATAAGATGTTTACTTTCAAACAGACGATCACTTAATGCTACATGCTGATTAGTTGCTATAGGTTAACCCCAGTTTACAAAAAGAGTTACACAACGTTTCCCAGACAAATGCAGAAAAAAAGATTTAGAAGATTAAGTACTAAAAGATGCAATAAAGGTGCTGAAATACCCTAACTTATCCTCCCTTATCTGTATGTAGAGCCCTGTTTTCCCCACATCACACAGGGCACACACAAACACCCCAAGCAAGGTCCAAGAAATAGAGTGCTATAGGGATACCCACAGAAATTAATTTTGTTCCTCTGGGGGGGGGGTGTTTGTTTGTTTTTAAAGAATAACTTTGTTTTAACTTTTCTTTTTTAGGAAACATTTCTGATTGGGGAAATCCAAGAATAAACACCAATGCCGGCTTTGTCATCTACGAGTTCTGAAATACCCACATCTGAAGATTAATTGCAGCCATAAACTCTTTAGTTAATAGTTTATACACCACAACAGCATCTTCTTAGGAAATTATTTCTTGAGAACCAATATCTTAAATTGAAAGAAATGTAAGAATGATCCTTACAATGAAGAAAATGAATTATGCCAAATATGAAAATGCCATTTTGGGACCCATTGAGACCGGTGAGATTACAGCGATTTTGTCATCACAAATGTGCTACCAATCAAGAACCAATACTCTGTTTATATCATTTACAAGAATCAAATGTATATTAAATATATTGACTGGACTTTTTTTTTTTGCACATACAATTTCTAGTGTTCCATTGCAGTCATCTATTACATGCCCTGCATCCTTTTTCGTATCTTAATTTCACTCCATTTCATTTTATGTTGTGATGGATCATTGGTTCTCAAAACAACATAATATTGATGTGCTGCCTTGTTTGCTGTTTTAGAGACAATAGAGAGTATTTAATGGTTTGAAAAATGCTCACCTAAGAAAAAGAGAATAAAAAAGAGCACAGTGATGTGTCCATTTAAAAAGAATATACAGTTGGGTTCATTGTCATTATTCACACTGATAAATGCTTCTCAGAGACAATCAGAGACCTTGACATGCATGGAAAAGGGTTTTAAGGAATAGTCTACTTTTTTTGTATAGTTTTATTTTTAACATTTTTCTTTAATGTATCAAAGAAGTCAACTGTGACCCAATGACATTGGTTTATGCCCAGGCAACAATCGCAACAACTTCATAGTAGTGATAATAATGAGTGCTGGTAATATTATCATTGCTTATTTCCCCAAACCTGTTGTAAGTACATGCAAAGACCTCTTCAAAATTGTTTTCAGACCAGTATCTATTGAATAACATCAAAGGAAATCCTTAATCCAACCTAAAAACAATACCATATTGACCCCATCTTTATCTTAAAGGAATAATATCATGGGAAAATTTGTTTTTTTTTTCAAAATGTATCAGTTAATAGAACTTTTCCAGCGGAATCTTGCATTGGAATACACTTTTCAAAAGCACAAACAGATTTTTGTATATTTAATTTTGAAATTTCACATGGGGCTAGCCATATTCTTTATTTCCCAGGGTGCCACAGCCATGTGACTTGTGCTCTGATAACAGTTCTAATGTGTAGCGCTGGCTCCTTCTGAAGATAGCGCCTACACACCAATATTACAACTAAAAAAAAATACATGAATAAAATTTTAAATGGCAGAGTGAATTAATTGCTATGTAAACAGTGTAATTTGGAAATAAAAAGTATCCCATAAAAATCATGACGGTATCTCTTTAAGTTTGATTTGAAGGTAGGTAGAAATGTACAAGATCCAGTTGTGTAACTGAAACTGAAATGCAACAGAGTATAAACTATACTTCAATTTTCCATGGCTTGTTATAGCTACCACTTTGCCACTGTGACCAATTTTGGGAATTTTGGGAATTTCCCTTAATTTCGAACTTTTTGAATAACGGGTTTCGAGATAATGGATCCCATACCTGTACAAAAATTGTATTTAAAATGTATTAAATCTGATAACATATAAATGAATGTTAAGTAAAGCATGAGAATTAAAGACTTGCGTAATGCACAGACTTGTGACACAGTCAAATATTATACAAGCCCCAAACAGGTTCTATTGTAGCTGCTTAGAAAGAACACATTCTAAGAAAGAATTCCTACAATAAATACACCATTAAAAATGAAAAATGGTACATTATATGATGAGTGCTAGGTGGTAATATTACGGATTGTGAAAAAAATATGTCTGAATGAAATGTATCATAGCCAAAAGTATGTTAAGCCCATCCTTACCAACTTAGGAGGGACATTGGTGCAAGAGTCATGAAGTGTATAGTGACTAATTGGTGCCCCAGACACTCTAGTCACGTAGTTGGTGTCATAACAATTATTTTTAAAAAAAATCTCACTGCACCATATTGCTCAAAGAGTTGTCACCAACTTGCTTCACACCAACACTACAATACTGGCCCTTAGTAACCTGCAGGATTTCCCAGGTTCCCCTTATGTCCACAATACCCAAATGTATAGGATAGGCAGATGTGTGTTTCACAAGGCACAATCATTTATCATGAACAACATCTAGAACGGGTGCACTGACTTAAAATATAATGGCAAAGTATCCATGAATATAATCCTAAATCATAAGGTGGAAACAGAAAATCCATTTTCTAAGCCACCTGGTACAAATAACTATTTATGTAGTATTTTTGGTTGAGGAGTCATATATCTGATATTTACTTCATTGTCTCTTTGGGGGTTAAAAAAAATTGCTTGCCAACTTCAGGTGATAATTCTAAATCTACTGGACTCATAGGCGAAGGGTGACTTTTTTTCTTGGGGAGGCTAAAGATAGGCCATACATAGACTGACCTAAAACTAATGTGAGACTTACTGGATTCGCTGCTGGCGTAAAAATGAAACTCCCAACTTGCGGTTCCCACTGACTTCCAGGGATACTGTGCAAAAGTACAGGTGAGAGTGTTTTTTTCACCCTAAAATGCAAAAACAAATTAGAGCAATTAGCTTTTTTAAGTGGAAAGAGTTAATTTAGGACTGGAGCACGGGTGGTAGGGATATTATAGATGCCAGGTGACTAAAAACTATTTAATTTCAGCTGCAGCAAAAGTTCAGAGCTGGTGAGGATCTTAGGTAAAGTTTACAGCCTGCAGATCCTTCTTATCAGTCTTCATTTCTGAAGTGCCTTTAATTTGTAATATCATCCATTCCCTACCCACATTTGTGCCATGATTGGTCAGTTTTACTGTCTGATTGCAGAATCCACAAGAAGAAAGATTCATTCAGAGGACAGCTGATAACAGAACCGGGGCTTGCAGCAATGCAAGAAGATTTCCTAATGTTAAAGGTGAAAAAATGACTTGATTTTGCCTAGGACAACTCCCATTGGCTTCTACAAAACTTGCAAGCTTTTAGAATTCTTCAGAATACATAATTCTGTCATTGTGAGGTGTGACAGGAACCCTATATTGTTATTATTATAGACATAACAAATTAAGCCGGAAGAATAGTCCTAGACACACCAATAACTGAGCAGTTCTTCCATTACTATAGTCAAGATTGGATTTTGACCTGATTCTCTCAGTGGGACATGGGACCTACATTCATACTTTAAAGTTTGTCTCAGGCCTAGGACCAATAAGCTCTGGGTTTCTAGACCTACCCCTTTTATGTTTTTACCAACTATCATGGGCGTCCGCAGAAAATTTTCCAAGGGGGGGCAAGTAAGCTAGCATCATCCTGCAACAGACAAATATATATATATACATATACATGATGTAAACTCTCACTGGGTGCCAGAGTGGAGCGGCTTTCAGGAGGTCGTGATGTCACAGTCACGTGACCAGAATGTGGGCAGGGACAGTTTGAAGTCACTTAGGGGCGTGTCCAGCGCCTGTACCTGCTAGGGAAAAGCCCGCCTCCTCACAGTGCCACATGAGAAACGGGGAGAGGAGTTGAGGTGAAGGTTGTAGTAATAGGGGGCATGGACGGTGCAGATGTGTACAGATAGAGGGGCTGCGAGTGGAGCTGCGCTTACGGAACTGGGGTGGGTGTGAGGGTCATACCGAGCGGCTACAGGAGCTACAGAAAGGGCTTTAGGGAGCGGCCGGTGTTATGTGTCCAGTTGTGCGGCCGGAGGCGGGGCACCCTTTCATTTGTTTGGGATTTGGGGGGGAGGCATGGGAGTGTGTATGTGTAGGAATGCTTGGGGTGGGCAGGCTCTCTCTTAGCGGGGCAAATGAATAGGAGCAGCGATAGTGCTGCACATGTACATGTAGACAGAGGGCAACTGGAGTAGAACAATATATAGTGTTGCACATATGTAATATAACTAATAATATCCCGGGATCGCCTCTAAAATTACAGTCCTGTGTTTGGACTCACTGGCCAGTTCCAACCTGTATGGAAACAACATCGGTGCGGGAAACATTCACAGGAGACAGTGGTTTATTTTATGAGGGTTGAGCAGCTGCACTCAAACCCAACATAACCCTGTGCCATGTAAGCGCCTATGGACCCTCCTCAGACAGCTGCCGCTGGACTGTCTGCCGGCCGTAGGTGGCGCTGCTATCAGGTGGCGCTGCCTCTGACGTCACGAGTGGGAAGTGCCGGGGAGATGCTGCAGCCGGCAAGTCAGAAGTCCGACTGAGGTTTTTTTTGCTACTTTTCCAGGGGGGGGCAAGTGCCCCCTCTTGCCCCCTTCTGTGGACGCCCATGCCAACTATCTTTAAAAGCTTTCATAATAACTTCCATATGTCTGTTCTTTCTTTGCAGCCCTTTTCCCATCTTGCTGCTGGTTAGCTTTGGCCTTGGACTTGAGTTTTATCCTTGTCAATGTTGTTATATAAAGGATATTTTAGAATAATAAAACAGCTTTGCGATGTCTGCTTGTATTGATTTATATTATACATGGCAACATTTCCTGAGGTGAAAAAGGAAGATGTAACCCATTTTCCAATATCTCACTGACCAACTAAAGTCTGACCTAATCCTGCAGCAAAATATAATTGTCCACTAGCCATTCCTGTCTATGAGTCCTCTGTTCATTAACCAAGTGCTTGAGGCAGGTTTAGTTTTGGTTTCTGAATAGCTTTTAGTCTGGGGCATAAACACGAAGAGACAGATTAACTATTTTTGTGCCCCGAGTAAAGTATTTTTAATATAAAAAGGTACCTGAAAAAGCTAAAATATATAAATGTATTTTACAAGGTAAAATCTAAATATATCTTACATACAAAATGGGAATATGTCATCCACATCTTGGCTTATTTGCTCCTGATGAGTAAATGTTGTCTTCTCACCCTTTCCAACATTTTAGATTCTGTTCTGCAAATGGGTCTATAATTAGATTTTAGTATCCTGATGCACAATGCCATTGGTTATCTCTCACTCCTGTTGTTTCTGAACACACTTTCCAGCGTGATATAACAATTTCTCATTAATTATCGCTGTTTGAACAAATATTGGCAGCTACTAAGGCCTCCACATTTATAATGTCCCAATCTTTCATAAGTGGGTGTGGGTTTTTGACATAACTGGACAATGACTCCTGCCTTTTTGCTATTGTCTTTTTTGGCCAAACTCTAACTGCCTGGCATTTAGTCTCCTAATGATATCTGTGCAACAACTAAACCAACGTTTATCTTCTGAGCTCCTTCATCATCTGAAGGCCCCATTTAGAATGAAAGTTATTTATGAAAGGGAAGAATATTCAGCTGCCAATGAGGACCTTGAGTATTCACATATATACTCATATTCACATATTGACATTCTAAATTTTTTTACTCTTGGAACCACTTGGGGTTGGTTTTGAAGTTGCTAAAAATTCTACACACAACTGAGACCTGCAAACCCTCAGCCATAGTTTATTAGCAACCTGGCCTAGGGGCTATACTGTAAGTTTTGTCCCTTTTGTTTTTATCCCTACACTTTGTAAATTACTTTTTTTTATCATTTCTTCTTCTAATGTAAAAGGAACATTACTTACAAAGGTAGATAAGCAACTGTGTAGCTGACAGTAGTGCAGTGTTCATTATAAACCTTTTAGAATGAGAAGTTTCTTTTTGCACTAAGTTGTCACGTTGTCTCCTCCAGAAGAAGTGTGGAAGAAAAGGTCACAAGCAAATCATACATATAATAAAAAATTAAATGTTTAGAGAAAGTGCAAATGAAAAAATATCAAACATTATTAAAGGTCACAAGAGATGCAATAAATATTGAGCAAAGGTACATATCATTTTTTTAGTAGTTACATTAAAGCAGTATTGTCATCTTTTTTTTTTAGAAATACTGTATATACTCGAGTATAAGCCTAGGTTTTTAGCACCCAAAATGTGCTGAAAAAGTCACCCTCGGCTTATACTTGAGTCGGGTGCCTTGGGTCCCTCTAGACTAGCACCCTCTTTCCTTTGTGTGCAAATTAGGCCACCTGCAACCAGACCCTCCAGTGCCCTGGCCTAGGCTCCCACTAGCAATACTTATTTCCCCTTACATCTCCTCCGGGACTGGGTCTGCTGCCAGTTTGCCAATGTGCAATGAGCGTGGGGTAGTACTCATATTGTTTTTGTTGACCCTCTTCTCCGCTTACAGAGCTAGTTTACTGTTTTTCTTTGAAATAAATATTGAAAAACATATACCCCACTGATGCCTCAATTAATGTAATTTTATTGGTATTTATTTTGATTTATAAAACTTTTTAATGCATTTCCCACCCTAGGCTTATACTCGAGTCAATAAGTTTTTCCAGTTTTCTTAGGTAAAATGATGTACCTCGGCTTATATTCGGATCGGCTTATACTCCAGTATATACGGTAATCACTGCTCAACTTTGATGTAAAGCAAAGGCAGATAATAGAATGGGATTGTATGGGGCTGATTTATCAACATTTGAATTTAAATTTTTGCCGCAATCCAAATTTTTGCACTAAAACTCAAAAATTCGAATTAGGGATTTTTAAAACTTGAATGTTCGATATTTATTAAGTGGTAAATTTAAAAAAACCTCAAAAATAACACTCTATTTCAATCTAAAAGCTTGCAAGTTAATGGGGGTTGTCCTAAGCAAAATGTAAGTGATTTTTTTTAATTTCAGTTTTAAGAGTTTTTTGAATTTTTCAAAATGTTTTAAAAGTTTGCAAATGATGCGTAGAATACAAATTTGATGCATTCAACTTTATTCAATTGAGTTTTTAAGGTTTAATTTTTTTAATAAATAAGCCAACATTAAGTTTGTTAAACTTTTATGTTCATTTGAATTGAAAAAAAAAACTCACACAAATTCTTCCCTATGCAGCCTTGTGCTGTATCCCAGATTGTTGCTATTAGTGGCGCATATTTTCCTCTCAGGTCCAGGTAAGCAAATAAGCCCCACCTACATGTCCCCTCAGCCTGACCTGTAGGTAGGCCATATCAGATAATGTTATCAAATCTGACATAGGGGCAGATTTACTAATCCACGAATCCGAATCCCGAAAGGGAAAAAATCGTATTGGAAACGAATATCAGAATTCAGGAACTCTATGGGGCAGATTTACTAATCCACGAACGGACCGAAAGCGTCCGAAAGTGTTTTTTCGTAATGATCGGTATTTTTGCGACTTTTTCGCCGCCGTCGCGATTTTTCGTATTTGTCGTGACTTTTTCATCGCCCCGTAACTTTATCGTATTTTGCGTGACTTTTTCGTTGCTGTTGCGATTTTTTCGTATTGAGCAATAGTAAACGGCGGAAAAACCAATCCGATTTTTTCGTGACGGCAATGAAAAAGTCGCGGAAAATATACGAAAAAGTTGCGACGGCAACAAAAAAATCGTGGGACATACGAAAAAGTTGCGACGGCGACGAAAAAGTCGCAAAAATACCGATCATTACGAAAAAACGCTTTCGGACGCTTTCGGTCCGTTCGTGGATTAGTAAATCTGCCCCATAGAGTTCCTGAATTCTGATTCTAAGCAATTTTTTGTGAAAAACGTTTTGACTGCATTTTATCACTAGCAATAAACTTCCCAAATTCATAACATTTAAAAACCTGTTACTGTCTGAAATGCATGGCCATAGTTCTCATACCTTAAAGAATTCTCAAGAGGTCAAGAAGAGAAGAAATGTCTGCAAAATCAACACATTTGGTTCTATTGTTTATAAAAAGCATTTATACAACAGGGGGGTAAGGAAATTGATAATAGGTAATAGTATAATAATAGGTATAAACCCTGCTTCAGACACAGTAACCCATGGTGCCCAATAAGAAATTTGCCTTCAAAGCATAGACCAGTAATTGTACCTCCTGATTGCTGTGGTTAATAGCAAAATCTGATGTTACTGGGGATGCCCTGAATCCAGGATTCGGTTTGGCATACGCTAATTAGGATTCAGATAGGATTCAATCCTTTACAAAGGATTCGGGGGTTCAGCCGAATCCAAAAAAGTGGTTTTGGTACATCCCTAGATGTTACCCAATATGGGTTCTTCGTAAATGAACAAGAATGTGAATGTCTGAATCTACTTTGGTGGAACAATATGCTATATAATACAATATTATTTTCTATCATTTTGGTGTTCACTGACATTGTTTGGTCACGTACGCATTTTCAATAGTATATGGGAAAGCAGAAAGAAATAAATCAGTGGAAAACAAATGATATTGCAGAGGCTGCTGTAGGACCAAAAAGGCTATGCATGATTACAAAGCCAAGTAATGCAAATGATATACTGACCTCAATTCAAGCGGAACTGATTTCTAGTTTGGTTGTCTAACTCTGTTTATTTGAGATACTTACATGAAAATATTCAAACAATGTTCCGGAAAGGTCCTGCCAATATTCAGTTACAAATACATCACCCTTGGAGCAATTCTGAACTGTGTATGAACAGCTGTAGACATAACACTTAGATTTTATTCAAACAATGAAGAAAAGATGTTTACCTACAAAATATGCATGTAAATTGTGTACAAGACAGTGCTTGCTGTAGTTTATTTAGTATTTGAGGAATATCTCATTGTTACCTTGCAGTTGTTTACACAGGGAGCACTCTGTCTATGTTTTCTGTTTGATTAAAAAAGTGGGGTCATCAACACTAGGCATATTTGCCAGTGGGGAGTAACCAACAGCAAGCAATAAGTGATTGGCTATGTTCAGCTAGCTGTAGGTAAAACAATAAATGTAACAATTTGACTGGTTGCCATGGTTAACTGCCCATGGACAAAAAATCAATAATGAAGACCAGTTGAAATGTTAAGAAGAGGCTATTTTATAACATACTAAGGGGCGCATTTACTAATCCTCGAATCCGAATCTCGAATGGGAAAAAAACGGATTGAAAATGAAAAATTTTCGATTTTTTTTCGACACCGTCGCGGCTTTATTGTATTTTGCGCAATTATTTCATTGTTGGTGCGATTTTTTCGTATTGCGCTATAGTAAACAGCGCTAAAAACCAATCCGAATTTTTCGCGACGGCGACGAAAAATTTGCGGAATATATACGCTAAAGTTGTAACGGCAACGAAAAAGTCGCACAAAATATGAAACAATCGCGATGGCGTTCGTGGATTAGTAAATGTGCCCCTAAGAGTTAACCTAAAGGTGAACCACTCATTTAAGGCCCAGTAGAAAGACAATATAGTGATTTTATTTAGAATAGCTCCTATTACTTTGGCTCATTTACCATTTTCTGCCATGGTCTCCCAGACTGGTTTGTAGTATTTTTGTGACTGTTCATGGCTTTAGAGTTTTGGAAGACAAAATGAGTATCAATTATAGTTCAGCCAATGCATGTTTATATATGCTTGCACAGAAATGTGTGGCTATAGCTTACCTTGTAGAATGAAGTAATGAAGTTCCATTTTCCAACAGGAATTATTGGCACTTATGGAAAAAAGTACTGGGATGGAAAGTCATTTTCCTTTACACCAGAAACTATTGTTCAAACAGCTGTTATACTTATAATATATTCAGGTAATGGCAACTCTAGAAGGTCTGTTTCTGGGGTGTCCAGAACAACTACTCTTTGAACCAAAAAAAATGATCCCTATTTTGCAGGTGTTACATTTAATAGGGAAGCAAAACATGATAAAATGGTTTGATCAAAGACACACACCCGTAAACTTGAATCTTTCTACTACCTTAACCCTAGTTAGCTCCTATAATATGATCTAAAGGAAACAACAACCCCTTTAGAAGCAGTCCAATTTGCTTTGACCATTTACCTGGCTGTTAGGAACCCAACTACTGACACTGCAAAATGTATGTTTTTAAGTTCTCTAAAAACCTGCCCAGTGTTTCTCTACATTGAATGCATTATTCTAACCTTTCCCACCCCCTCAGAAATAACTTTAATTTGAGCTGGAATATCAGGAATACCATGCATGGACCAAAGATCATATAGATTTCAAAATGGTCACTCTTCTGGAAAAAACTAGACATTAAAACCAGTGCTTCAGGTGCCCATACCACCTTAATTTGGAAAGCTGGTTTCACCTTAACTCCTATACCAATCTAAATATGTTGAGATGCTTGCCCATACAGTAGTAGGCCCCAGAGATGCTAACAAGTGGCAACTATCTACATTAAGGCAAGGAGGCAAATGCACTCTTCAACCAGTATCTAAATATGATGCACTATATTAAATATGATGTATTTAATATAGCAGTAAATTGGATTCTTGATTGGCATATATTTTTGATGCTCAGTGTTCATTGCTTACAATGTTCCTAGACAGTGTTCCTGCCTATTTATTAGCAAGCAGCTCTCCAGTGTGCAGGAAATAGAAAGAGATAAAGAGAAGTCAGGTAGATAGATGGTAATAACCTTTTTGTGCCCTCACCTCAAACACACACACATTTTAGGGTTTAGAATTTTTTATTTATTCGAAAATTCACGTCTAAAACACGTTGATCAAATAAAACCATGAAAAAATCTGAATGCGGCAAATTAGCATTCTACTCATCATTTTTTGAATGGGTGTGCTAACTCTCAAAAAAATTCTAAAAACCTATATTAAAAAATTAGCTTGAACCTTGCTAGAACAGTTCCCATTGACTTTTACATGAACATGCAAGCTTTTAGGTGCAGAAGTTTTACATTTGAGTTTTTTTTTTTAACTTTTTGCACTTAAATATTGAACATTTGAGGTGTGGAAACTCGAATTTGTGAGTTTTAGTGCTAAAAAATTGAATTGCAGTACAAATTTGAATTATACTATTGATAAATCAGCCCGATATGTCCCACTGCAGGTGCTTATAGTATGGTCCATATGTATGTATGTATGTATATCTTTATTTATAAAGTGCTACTTATGTACGCAGCGCTGTACAGTAGAATACATTAATACAAACAGGGGATTATTAAGATAATAAAAGATAAATACAAAGTACAACAATAAATACAGATAGATACAAGATAAATACAGTTGCAATAAGTTAAGAGTCAAAGACACAAGAGGATGGAGGTCCCTGCCCCGTAGAGCTTACAATCTATATGGGAGGGTAACTTACAGACACAAAAAGGCAATGTCCATATGGACTTTGACAGCTTTTCCTGCCTTAGTGCAAAATGGGTCTGATATTGTACATGCTGGCTTTTCTCAGCCTTTCGTATTAATTTTCTATTTCAACCACTGATTTTATAAAAGCTTTTTTCTTGAATAAGTAGACTAATTTAAAAAAATTTCAGTTTTAGCAAGTAACAATGACTTTGCAAATATATATGTGTAAATAACTTGAATACATTACCCAAAAAATGGATGTCCCTCATTTTTGGTTCATGGTGAATTATCATAATTCCCTTTTAAGGGGCAATCTGCCTTGAAATATCTTTTACTATGGTGTAGATGGTGATATCACAATAAAAAATTGCATTTGGCCTTTATTTTTTTGTCTTTGTGGTTTTTAAATATATAATTTCTTGTTCAGCAGTTTGGAACTGTTACCTTGTTTCTAGAGTTCCACTTATATTAGCCACTGGATTAATTTGCTTTTATGTTGAAAAGGTCTGTGACCTCAATAACCAGATATCATTTGAAATTTTTAAAGGGCTTATTAAAAGGCAAATATTTAAAAAAAAAAAACATAAAAAATAAACTTGAACACAAAGATCAGTTGCTCATTGTCTCAAAATATCTCTTCATATTATAGTAAAAGGAGTTCCAGAGTGAAGTGAATATATTTAATTAGGAGAAAAACATTAATAAAAGGAGGTTCAGCATTAATCTGAAGCTGAATCTTGAGTCCCGCAGTCAGTGCTATGAAAGACTGTTACAGATGTAAAAAAAAATGCTAGTTTTCCATTAAGGGCGACACAAATGCCAGATCCAAAGTGGCTGAAATGTATTTTTTCACATTCTTAGTTAAACTTACCTTGCAGATCTGTAATTGGGCATAAGAACACGAGCAGTCAAAACAGCCCCCAACATAATATTAATGCATGATTATTATGTATAGTCTTTTATCTGCGAACAGAGTCTGCTACTAGTTTCCTTAATTAAGGATACAAAGGGCTCCTTTATCTTTGCATATTCCCTTGCTAGGACATTGATACTCATTATTTGCAAAGTCCAAACACTGAAGTTGTGTCAAGAATGCATTCATCACTAGACAGGCACATATAGTCAGCAGTATTTTTTTACCTGTATCAGCGGATTTCACAATTTGCAATTTCTATATGGTTGTCGTGTGTTTTAATCGAAGAAGATCGCTCCCAAATAATGTGATCATGGGAATGATTCTTAGTATAGTATGATGGAATGGCAATAATTAACAGTCTGTGATTAGAAGTCTCTCTAGAAAAATACCCGCACATTAAATTTCTTCAGCTACAAGCAGCACTTCTGTCTAATGAGGTATATGCTGTTGGTTTCATTGTAAAATTCAATTATATTTTAGCATTGCTAAAGTCTGTAAGAGTGTATAGGGTAAGAGCTTTAGGAAACCAAAGAAGGCTGGGGCTCTATTTAGGATTACGTAAGGAACGTCCAACCTGCAGCTCACCCAAATCTACCAACAGTCAACTGGGGAATATTCATAAGTGTATCCTGGGACTCCAGACAATTAAATCAATGGAATGTGTGACTTCATTCAGGTTGTGCCAATGCCATATGTTTGCAGCAAGGCTGTAGGAACCCTTTCCTGTGTAACTATAGGTGGAAATAGAGGTTACCCCTGTTATTACAGTCTATTCTCCCTTGTGATTTTCATCTATATGAATTTAGTCATATTAATCATTAATCTTCAAGTGGCAACTTGGTTTCAAACAATTCTACTGATGATCCCTCTACAGATATTAACCACATATGTAGTCTTTTTGGAAGAATCTCTCCTGAATAAATGTCATCTTGAATATGCAACCATTCAAACAGGCATTGTTTATAAACCCTGACCCCATGATTTTCTGCTGACATTGCCCTAAGGCAGTGGTCTTTATACTGTGATGTCTGGTCTCTTGGGAACCTGAGGCAGTGACAAGGGGGCTCAACCTAGGGTCCAATTAGAATGAGATTTAGGAGAATGTCTATTTGTTCCCAGATACCAAAATACCCTACCTCAATCAGGGTGAGGTACGGGGTGAAATCGTATTTGCTGTACACTGGAACTATGGAACTATGTCCTAGATATGGAACTTCCATATTGACTGATCCACCAGTGTACCCAGGACCATCTGTAAACTTGTTATGGTTGAACCTGCAAAAGGAACTGGAACTAAAAGAAGCTTGACAATCACTTAGATTGTAAGCTCTACGGGACAGGGACCTCCTTCCTACTGTGTCTCATGCCACAGGGCACTTAATCTCTCCTATTTATACTTATTTTATTCTAATTTATTTTATTTATTATGACACTTGTCCTCCCTATATGTAATTGTGTATATTGTAAGATTGTACAGCGCTGCGTATCCTTGTAGCGCTTTATAAATAAAGTTTTACATACATCCATACATACATATATTGCCCTAAAGCATTATTCTACTGATGTTGCCATTAGTGAAATAATATGTTGTCAAATATTAATATTTATTTGCCTTTTTTTAACATGGGATACTGTTAAACTGCCTAGATGGAAATCATCACAGTTTAAAAACAAACCACAGAAACTTATCTTCAAAATTATTTTCCCCTTTCAAAACAGAAAATGTAATTTTAAAGAAATAAAACTTTGTTAATTTCGAAAAACGTACATAGACACGCACAATATATCGCCGTATAAACATTCTATTTTAGCTTTATTATGCTTCTTATTCCAAACCCAAGGGAGCATCATTTTTTTCCTGTAATGCAAATGCTTTAGTTAGATAGTTTATCTCTTTATTATTAGTTGTTTTGTTTATATTGATTTCTGCATAATTTAGAAGAACGCAGCCTGAATGTCAGTTGAAAAGGAAATTGCTTGTTTGAGTTAATAAAGATGCTTTACTTTTTTACTTGCAAAAGCAAAAAATATTTAATTATTCAGATAAAAGGAATTATTAAAACTGGGACATATAAGAATAGAGGTTTTTCATTCACATGCATAGAAGTCAGTATGAAGAATTCTTGGAAGACAGTGTAATCTGAGATAAGGAACAATGCTTTGGTGCTTAATCACAGTCCAGGATATTCATAAAGCTGACTTTTGGATTCTGGGAATGACTTACGAGCATAGTGCTAGTAAGCACTATAATTAGAAAATGAAAGCAAATACATGATATTAGTATCTTAATAAAGCAAATGAGCTTGCCACATGAACCCTACAGAGAAGCTAAACTAGGAATCTGGAGAAGTTGAACTTCTGGTTTTGGAATCAGTATTGTCAATGCTAAACCTGAACACATCAAATAAACAAGCATTAAGCTCTATTCTTTTTTCTTTGGGTGGAAAAATCTATAGGATAAGTTTATCTAATTTTTGAGAAAACAGAGGTCCAGTTATATGAAATTTAGAAGATCTTGTACTCCAATGCTAAGGCAGTTATAATATCTAAAGATAGTTGTGTCATTGTTAAGCTTTTTCTAGAAACATCGCATAACTATTAAGTACCCACAGGGATAGAAATAAAGGGTTAGTGATTTTTCCTTCATTGTTCTGGTATAAGGGTCAGTTATCCAGAATGCATAGGACCAGGGGTTTTCCATCATTCCATAATTTGAATTAACATACTTTAGTTCTACTAAAAAATTAAACATTAAACAAACTCAAAAGGTTTTGCCTCCAATAAGGATCAATCTTACCTTAGTTGGCACTATTTTACTGTTTAGTGTTTTATTATTACAGAGAAAGGGTAATCATTTTAAAATAATGTGAAGTATTTGATTATAAAGGAGTCTCTGGGAGAGATGGCCTTCCAGTAATTTGGAGCTTTCTGGATAACAGGTTTCTGGATAATAGATCCCATAAAGTAGTGTTAATTTAAGCTTAAATAAAAAAGGAAAGTGCCCGTTTACTATAGAAAGATTAATATAAGCATACAGGATTTTTTTTATTTGATAAGCTGTTATATAATAGTTCCTCCCTAAACAAATGTTTAACCCAACAGTGATTTTTTTCCCTTTCTGCCCTCTCCAGAAAACTCTATTAATAAATTAACTCTCCTATAAGGACTTCTCTATAGTCTTTAAAGGAGAATGCAATCAAAATTTAAAAAGCATACTGCCCAATAGTCCTCCTATTGTTTAGTAAAAACGCAACACTTTTGGCTCACCTAATCAAATATTTACTCAGTCACACTTACTTCACATTTTCTAGAACAGGCAGCCATCTCTAAAAAGGTATTCTCCCTTCCTTTCCCTCCTTGCTTCATACTTTCATTCCCTCCCCCCCCCCTCTGCCAGATCCACTTCTGATTGGCTGGTGGGCATGTATAGCTTAGAACAGGAGGCAGGATCAAGTTACACACATGCTCAGAGAATAGGAAGGCTGCCGCTGGCACCTACAGGAAGGGGAGAGAGATTTCAGTGATGTCACTGTAGGCTTCACACTGCTGTAGGCTGCCAGCACCATATCTCAGAGAAGCAAGCAGGGATCTGGGAATTTAGATATGCAGTAAGTACTTAAAAAGAATGCCTTTAGACTTACTTTTAATTAATATTAACCTTTCATTGTCCTTTAATGTCAATTTGTTCTACAAATTTACATCTTTATGTCCCACAGAGCTTTCCAGAGCCAAAATCTAGTAAGAAGGTTGCTGTTTTAAACTATAATGTTAAGAACCCAAAAAGCCTAGTGTAATGACCAAGGCCTTAATTTAGTGGAAATGCAGAATGGAAAAAAAAGGTATTGTCAACTGATGAATTTATGTTTCAATTTAACCATTTAATGATCCTTATAATTTTCCTATAATGAGCCAAGCTGTTGTACCTATTTGAAGAAGAAAGAACAAAAATCCAAGTTGTTACTTAACAGCATGCCCAGAGTTTGTTCTGCTATGATAACCACAAAAAGTGGGCTATTTTGATAATCCCAAGTAAATGTAATATATGTATAACGAATAGTCTGTTGTTCTGCAGAGAGAGAGAGGTAGAAATTAAATATGTTTGAAAATTTCAAAATTTATTTGTGGTGCCTTTTGTGCCATGAACCAACATTGTACAGTATATAAGACAGAAAAGAGGCCAAACTGGTGGAAGAGAGAAATGAAGATATAGACGGTGACGCAAACAATAGACTAAAACATGAATTACTTTAATACTTTAAATTGTCTTCACAGTTTGCAAGGGAATATAGCCAGTTAGTACATTTTTGCACAGTACAGTGATGACGCATCAGATTCATTAGACATTTAGATTTACCCTGAAGTTTTTATATGAATGTTCATCAAAAAAAAATTAATGGAGTTTATTTAGAGTTGGCTGCTGAGGAAGTGACTTGGATTAGTCACGAAACGCGAAAAGACTTGCTCTCTACCTGACCAGTAATGTGTTTTGCTTACTTTATGGTGATGTTTACATGACTGCTCTGTCCACATCTGCAAGTGGATCCAGTGTGCAAGATGGTTATTTAGAGCCCCCGTTACCTAAATAACAGCATTTATTCATATATATATAGTAATTCATGTTGGTTTTTCTCACAACTGCATATTAAATCTTAGGGCTCATGTACATCCGCAAGTGCAGTTGTGGTCCCCAAAATTTCCCTGTACACAGTTGTAGGCAAAACCACTTTCATTAAAGGTACTTGTATTCCTTTCATATATTTGTGCTTGGTGCTACTCAGCCCTTCCTGCTTTCTGATCCTAATCGGTTGCTGACACTACCACCACCTCTTGACCAGTCGGTAGCTCTAGGGCTCCCTTTGCTCCCAGCATCAATAGGTGCAGCACACTTGTGTCTAAAGAATCCTCCCAGACGTCACTCTCGTGCCAAACACCAATGAATGAAGCCAGACAGCCCTCCACTATTTGCATCCAATTTGTCACAAGATACATGTGCAGTTAGGGTAATTTTGGTGAATCTCATGCAGTTTTGCCAAACCCATCGTCCCCTTGTGACCCAAATGATGCTGGAATTCTGGTAAAAACACTGCATTGTTGGGGAAAAAAACATGGCAACTACTCTTGAAATTGCACCTTGCTCATTGCACTTGCAGACATGCATCTACAGCCTTAACAGCCATACAAAACAATTATTATATATTTAAGTTAAGAATCATGAATATTTCAAGGCTGCACGAATATATCCCTATCAAAATAAACAGCGTGTTACATGTCACAAATGCCAAATGAACAAATCATGCCTGCTCAGTGTGTCGTTTATCTGTTATATTGCTAGAAAGTTTTTGCACTGATTTATGTACCAAATAAATCAGCTGTTTAAAATATTTACTAAGTACCCATCACAAATATTTAAAAGAGCATTTGTGCCTAGGCTTCCCAAAACTCTTAACATTCCCATAGCAATACTGCGTATTGTAATAGCAGTACACAGATGGGGAATACAGTTTATGAAGGAAATTTGTGCTTAGAACATCCACAGCAAAACTTCAATCTAACACAGTGAATTGCACATTATTTGCCGTTTCAATTACACGGCCCAGTATTATTGCAATTTACATTTTAATTGGTTTCTCTGCATGCATATAATTTATTGATAGCACAACATAAATGTTGCTGATTTAAACCAATAATTGGTCTTTCTATATTTAATTTTCATCTTAAGTGCTAAAAGGATAACATCATTTTCATTTAAACTGGGGGTTTATTGAGTGTGTTCGGTATTTATCATCAAAGGCACAAGTGTGTGCAGGTACATGATTTATTTGCCTAAAGTCTATAAAATTGCCAGGATGTATAATAAGAAAGCAACTTTACTGTTTCACTGTACAAAGTAACTGCAATATTACACATGCCTAAAAAACTATATTTTTTGTTAATATTTTACAGGTTTAATCAAATGCAGTGCAATGCATTATGTGCTAAAGCAGTGGTGCAACTAGGGAACCAGGCACCCTGGTGCAAAAATTGAGTCTGCCCCGACCCCCAGAACATATGCCGCACACTTGCTCTTACCTTAAGGTTCTTAGTAGCAAGCGTGGTGACACTTGGAAAGCCTTATTCAGGGGAACAGCCTGCTCCCCCAGTTGTTCTGCCAGCTGCACTCTTGATGCAGACTTTCATGTTATCCTTTTACATTCCAGCCCTGCAGAAAGGACACGTGGATTGGCATTTGTTGCAAGATAGAGCATGAGTGAGAGAGAGAGAGATGATAATAGATAGATAGATAGATAGATAGATAGATAGATAGATAGATAGATAATTAGATAGATAGATAGATAGATAGATAGATAGATAGATGATAGATAGATAGATAGATAATAGATAGATGATAGATAGATAGATAGATAGATAGATAGATGGATAGATTATAGATAGATAGATAATTAGATAGATAGATAGATAGATAGATAGATAGATGATAGATAGATAGATAGATAGATAGATAGATAGATAGATAATAGATAGATGATAGATAGATAGATAGATAGATAGATAGATAGATGGATAGATGATAGATAGATAATAGATATGGATAGATAGATAGATAGATAGATAGATGATAGATAGATAGATAGAGATGATAGATGATAGATAGATAGATAGATAGATAGATAGATAGATAGATAATTAGATAGATAGATAGATAGATAGATAGATAGATAGATAGATAGATAGATAGATGATAGATAGATAGATAATAGATAGATGATAGATAGATAGATAGATAGATAGATAGATAGATAGATGGATAGATGATAGATAGATAATAGATATGGATAGATAGATAGATAGATAGATGATAGATAGATAGATAGATAGATAGAGATGATAGATGATAGATAGATAGATAGATAGATAGATAGAGATGATAGATGATAGATAGATAGATAGATAGATAGATAGATAGATCATAGACCAAGAAAACAAAGAGAAAGCTGTAGCTCCCACCCGCCATTAAGGAGGAAGGTTAAGTCAAACATCAATGTAAAATTGGGGAATGTTTAAACAACAGTTAAAATAATTACCGGTGCCACTGTCCATGGGCATGGAACGGGAGATTTCCCAAGTCTACCAAGATTAGCTATACCTATAGGTGACAGAGTGAACAACTAATACCTCAGTATAAACCTTTTATACATAACAAAAGAAAAAGCAACTATTTATTTTTTTGTTTATTCCAATTAAACATTTGCTTATAGAGGAGAAGTAAAATAGACTTTGATAGTATTGATAGTATTATTTACACAGTATAACAACATAGTCTATAAGTCATCTATATCTTGTTGTCAGCAACTTTATTTTGAGGGTACAGTAACCTTCTGGAGTACACACATGGACCCACCATGTATAAGGTGTAAAACAGCTCCCACAAAAACATAATGTATGCAATCAATTTAAGAGCATTTGCCAGGAAAATAATGCCACAAGACTGATGTTATTTCATAATTACTGATGCAATACAAATTATGATTTCACCATACAGAAATAGAGGTAAACATCCCTAACTGGTGAGCTACAGAAGCAAATACTAAGTATTTACAAACTTATTTACAAACTGGTTTGATTACAAAATAAAGACCAATTCCGATCATCCTAACATATCACTAATACTGCCTAAAGCAGTGGTTGTTATACATATTCAGTTCAAGCCCCTCTTGGAGTTTCAACCAATGGTCAGGACACTTAACAAATAATGGGTTGCAAATATAGGAAAGTACAGGTGTATCAGTCATTCAGCCACAGTTACAAGAATATCTAGGATTGCAAAGTGTTTTAACCCCCATATCTCATCTTAACTGTCTTCAAGTCTGGCTTTTATGTGTATCTCGGAAAGCATTCTCCCCATGTTATTAGTCTATTTAATAAAAAAAATGTTTACAATAATAATCATGTATTTTCTCTTTTTTTCTCTTTCTAGTTGATTTTTTGGAAGAGCAAAAAATTAAAAAAATACTTAAAAACAATATTTATTACCATATTTTACGTACAGTATGCTATTGACTTTATATCAATGAAAACGTCCTCGTTCCTGTTTATTTATCTCTATTTATATGCGCAGAACTATATTTTACTTAATTGAACTATTTTTTAGAAAATATTACAGTGGAAAATTTTACTTTCAGATTATTTTTAAAAAGAAATGTTGAACTTTTTTTTAGGGTTTTTTTTTTTACCAAGCTACAAATGATTCAAATACATCATAAATTAATTACTGCTGAAAATCCTGTCACATAAAGTCACTTCTTGTTCTAAACATCAGTTTCGGTTGGGGAAAAAAATTGACTGATAGCACTTTCATCCTTAACTTATTAATGCTACAACATCAGCCCTCAATTTTCACTTCAAAATATCCCACTGAGCCCTTCATCGGTTCATGAACTGACCAAGGTTTTATGAAATGTTACAAATACTATTAACACATAAACACCTTATTAACCTGGTGACCTTACAATGCAGAAGGGGCTGAAACTTCTCAGCTGTGTGGCTACTTTCCGTCCACATTTTCTTAAGGGATTTTATTTCCAATCAAAGAGGTTGTTTGAGGCTACATTCTGATCTCACTATCCCAACAGTATGGATATACGTAAAATGGAATTCTTCAGCAATAATATTAATTTTATGTCTCAATTGTACTGAATGTGTGTCATTGCAGTTGTAATAATAACATAAAGGGATCATAATAAAAAAAATTTATTGTAATAGAAAATACTGAATAAAATATAGCTCACAATTAGTCCACAAAACGGGCAAAATTGTTGCCTGCGTCAAAAACAATTGTTGCACTGTTAAAAAAAATTATGTGTGCACAAATTGTAGCCCACAAATTTTTTTGACGCACCTAATTTTTTTAACAGCGCAACAATTGTTTTTGACGCAGGCAACAATTTTTTGCCATCCATTTCGAAAAAAAATACGCCAATGGTGAAACGTGGAAATTCGCTGGGAATCCATGCCTTCCGAATTATTTTGCCCATCGCTACTCAACAATTTATTTTAATTCAAAAAGTTTCAATGTTTGTTGAAAAAATCAGATTGATAGTGTAATAACATTTATCAACCTTTTTTTACTTTCAAGGTTTTAGAAGTTTTTTGAAACCACAAAAAAACTCAAATGCCAAGCGTTTTCTTAAAACACGAAAAATGCATAGTTTTTGTGTTGTTACACAAATGAAAAAAAACTAAAAACCTCTAAAACCCCGAAGCAAAAAAAAAGATTAGCCAGTTGAAGAAGGACAGCTGCCATTGACTTGTACATGACCTCAACAACTATTAGATGGCGGATTTTTACTTTTGATTTATTGCAGTTTTGAGGCATATTAAATGGCACAAAAATCATGTTTTTTTCACGAAAGATTAGAGTTTTACTGCATAAAATATGAATCGTGAAAAAAAATAAAATACGTTAGTAAATGCCCCCCATAGTGTAGACTTTTGTATTCTAAAAAAAATTGCAGCTGGTGTTTTGTTTTTGGGCACTACAATTTTAAAGGTCTGCGGGGTTAATTTATACAGGTATAGGACCCATTATCCAGAATGCTCGGGACCAAGAGTATTCCCGATAAGGGGTCCCTCGGTAATTTGGATTTCCATACCTGTCTACTAAAAAATCAATGAAACATTAATTAAACCCAATAGGATTGTTTTGCCTCCAATAAGGATTATTTATATCTTAGTTGGGATCAATTACAAAGTACTGTTTTATTATTACAGAGATAAAGGAAATCAGTTTTAAAATTCTGTATTATTTGATTTAAATGAAGTCTATGGGAGACGGGCTTTCCGTAATTCGGAGCTTTCTGGATAATGGGTTTCCGGATAAGGGATCCCATACCTGTACTCATATGACAGGGCTTGAACAGAAAGTGTTGTTGGGTCATGGTCCCAGAATCACATAGCATATTACATTTAAGCTAAAAGGGCAAGTAGAACAGAAAAAAAACATAAAACAAAAAGAATACCAGCTTCATGAATATTATTGTCTACCTTATAATGAGTTTAATTTTATATTTCACACTTAAGTATATATCTATGTACGTAAGTCAAGTATTTATCCTTTATATACAAAAATACAACAGAGGTTGTGTGAGAAATCCAAGACTAAAGCTGGCCATACACGCACCGATACTATCGTACGAAACCTCGTTTCGTACGATATTCGGTGCGTGTATGGCATGTCGGCGAGTCGACCGATATCGCAGGAGGCTGCTGATATCGGACGACTCGCCGATCGGCCAGGTTAGAAAATTTTGATCGGGCGCCATAGAAGGCGTCTGACCAAAATCTGCCGTCGGCAGAAGGAGGTAGAAATCCTATTGTTTCTACCTCCTTATCTGCTGTTTCAGCCCTGACTGTGTGTGGTGGATCTGACGATGTTTCGTGCGACCGATCGCCATGTGTATGGCCAGCTTAAGTAAAGTAAGATAAGGGTAAAGCAAAAATAAAATGTGACTGAAGTCCACCTGATCTAGCCAACTTTGCTACAAACATACAGAGGACTGATCTATGTACATATCTTGCCTGATGTGCTAATACTCATTTAGTTTGTGTAAGTACATATATATCATACTAAACACACTATAGCCAGGGAATGTTCACTCTTTTGTAATTTTGTAGTAAATATGGTTGAATTGCCATTGTACTTTACTTTTACTTTACTTAGCCTTGGAGTGCTCCCACAACCTCCTTTGTACTTTTGTATTTTAGGTATTTGGGTTTTGCTATTTGAGTTTTGCTATTCTAAAAGAAAGAACAGGGGGGAATTAGCCTGTGAGACCAATGCTTTGGTCAGGAGCATCTTTTCCCAAGAAATGTAACCAAGCAGGAAGGCGGCAGCATATGAAAAATATGACTGGTACTAAATAGTTAAAGGGGTTCTATTCAGACTCTCTCCTATTCATATTGCAGTTATTCATTTAAACCACTTTCTGGCTGCTAGGGTCATTTGAACCCTAGCAACCAGATAGCTGCTGAAATTCCAAACTGGAGAGCTGCTAAACAAAAAGCTAGACAATTGAAAAACCACAAATAATTTAAAAAAAAATTAAGATCTAATGCAAATCTGAATATCACTCTCTACGTCATACTGAAAGTTCATTTTAAGGTGAACAGACCCTTTAAGACCACCATAAGGAGTTTACCTTGACATAGTACAGTGGCTTTGTAAGATGATGGAGAGCTCAACCCACCATAAAGCTTCCATTTGTGGTGCTTGTCCAGAAGTCCCAAGTAGCAAGGTCAATATATCAATAGAAATAAATCCAGTAGCACAGCAATGATTTAAGCTGTGCAAAAGGTGATTTATTCAGCCCATATACATACAAAAAGGGCAACATTTTGGCCTCTCTGGGCCCTTCATCAAGCCTTGAGGGAGCCTGAAGCATTGCACTTGTTACAAATGTATATGGGCGGAATAAATTACTTTTTACACTGTTCCTATCATTGGTATTCAACTGGATTTTTTTCCTGTAGTATGATGACTTAGTAATTATATGATCATAACTTTGTAACTAAAAACTCCCGTTTTTAAAAATGTCAGCACAGATCCTACATTTCTAACAAAACTGAGGACCAGGGAATGTGCCTTGACCAATTCCATCTCTACTGCATGTTTCTTCTAGATGTACTACATGTGCATAGACACATATTAAACATATTGCAGATAATTAACTATAAACATGATACTGTGGTTTGTGACTCTCTGTGGTCAGCGAGGGATCTCTGCATCGTATACAATATGGTCACAATTAGGTTGCAGAATTCTTTTAACGGTGAGTGCTACTCCTGGAAGTAATGCTTCCCTTGCCACCAATGTGTTGTGTTCTTTGTTGTTTGCATAACGAACATGTTTTTATAGTCTATGATAAAAATCTAAGCTCTTGATTTCCTCCCAAGTGCCTATCATTATAGGACTAGCAGGATGTTACTAATGTTATCCTTTTGCTCTTCTGTATATGTTCAGTTGCCCTTATGTCAGTACGCGCCATATTTGTTGCTTATGCTTTTGTTTTTTCTGTTCAAATCAATTATCATTTGCCCTGTATAGAATTTCTAGTTTTTTTTTTTTTTTTACAGCTAAGCTAATAGTTAGAGATATTTTTAAAACGCAATTTAGTCACTAGAGGTTATCCAGAAACCCGTTCTCCAGAAAGCTCTGCATTACGGGAAGGCCATCTCCCATAGATTCAGTCATAAGTAAATTGTTCTAATTTTTAAACATGATTTCTACTGATGAGCAAATCTGTCCCATTTCGCTTCGCCAAAAACTTCATTAAAGGAACAGTAACACCAAAAAATTAAAGTGTATAAAAGTAATTACAATATAATGTACTGTTGCCCTGCATTGCTACAGCTGGTGTGTTTGCCTCAGAAAGACTACTATAGTTTATATAAGTAAGCTGCTGTGTAGCCATGGGGGCAGCCATTCAAAGGAGAAAAGGCACAGGTTACTTAGCAGATAACAGATAAACCCCCATTATATGGGGCTTATCTACTAGTTATCTGCTATGTAACCTGTGCCTTTTCTCCTTTTTTCCAGCTTGAATGGCTGCCCCCATGGCTACACAGCAGCTTATTTATATAGTAGCTTTTCTGTAGCAAAAACACCAGTTTTTTGCAGAGCAACAGCACATTATATTTTAATTACTTTAAAACACTTTAATTTTTTGATGTTACTGTTCCTTTAACCTTTAAAAAGATACGCAAAACTGCTAAAAATTTGGGAAGCGTCAAAAATGATACACGTCAAAAACAACTGTTGTGTGCATCAAAAAAATGATGCAGCTAATTTTTGAGCTGCAAGATTTTGCGCCTATTTTGTTAGAAATCCGCCAATGGCGAAACATGTGAATCCATGCCAGACTAAAAATTTTGCTCATCACTAATGATTTCCTTTTTCTCTGGGCTGCTTTGCACTGAAATTTGTATTTTTCATAAGTGGCAAAAATGTTTGCCGATCTGCAATAGATTTTGGTCATTTTTGCTTTGCTGCTAAAAAAAAGCCCTCTTTTTTCTCGCTTGTGAGAAAAAAGTGGGAAAAAGCACCCTTTGACTACAACGCACTTAGAGCGAGTAAAAACACCTCTTTACTTCAATGCAATTGGCAAAAATCTGGCAAAATCTCATCATTCTGTGAATTTGTAAGTAAAATGCAGCAGTTTCACTCATCGCTAGTTGCTGACATTTCTCTTAATTTCTTACTTTCTCTTGATATTAAGAAATGCCAGCAATTAATATATCCAAATGTATTATGTTTAGAGTCAGCAACCAGGCTTACTAATCTGCTGCTGAAGGAATCCTCTGGGTTGTACTAAAAAGATACAGATGCAGGCAGTGAGTTTTCACATTTTGGGGCAGATTTACTAATCCACGAATCCGAATCCCGAAAGGGAAAAAAATCGTATCGGAAACGAAAATTTTGCGACTTTTTCGTCGCCGTCGGGATTTTTCGTATTTGTCGCGACTTTTTCGGTGCCGTCACGACTTTATCATATTTTGCGCGACTTTTTCGTACTGAGCGATAGTAAACGGCGGCGATTTTTTCGCGGCGGCGACGAAAAAGCCGCGGAAGATATACGAAAAAGTCACAACGGCGACAAAAAAATCGCGGGACATACGAAAAAGTCGCGACGGCGATGAAAAAGTCGCAAAAATACCGATCATTACGAAAAATGCATTCGGACGCCTTCGGACCGTTCGTGGATTAGTAAATCTCCCCCTTTGTTTCACCATGTCCAGACATCATTTTTTGAGTTTTAAATCCTGCCTCTAGGTGGTGCTAGAGTGCAAAGCCAGCAAAACACAATAAAAAAACACCAAAGACGATACACCACCTGGTGGTAAATTGTGGTATTTTTAGTATTCCCCATGTTTACTGGAAGAGACCTAACACAACAACATGGTAAAGGCACTTGGCTGGATCTGAAGGTCCCAGTGCTGTAGGATGGGTCACCATGATCCCACTGAATACAATGGCGTTTCCTTCTACCATAGAGAATAGTGATTATAAGGTTGCAAAGTTAATTTGGGTTGCCTTATAAAAAACACTATGCAACTGGAAAGCAGCTAAAAAATAAAAACTAAACGTAGTTTTGAGAAAGTGTAGATTCCTTAGTTATCTTTATGGAATGGAATGATAATGATAGCTAGAATTTACTAATACAAATATTGATTTGCATCAATTAAGATCAATTCACAATGAGACCATTTAAATATTCCAATTACCTTTGGAAGCATATTCTTGCTTTCTAGATTAGTATCTATATTGACTATATCTATTTGAAAAAAAATATAAATCACTGTACCCTTGTATGGAATTCCATATATCGTACCAAATATTTGGTAGTCTGGAATAACAAATTTTGAAGGATTGGACAATGATAAATATTGAATTTACCAGTCGAATAAGCCTATTGAATTGATTGGTCAGTTAGATTGAATCAGCGCCATGATGAAACATTGTCTCAGGCAGTAGAGTGTGGATAGTTATCAGGGGCTGCCCCCTGTAACTCTAAGTGGCAAATCTCTTTTTTTAACCATAAATTTGACTCTTCTACTGCAGAAAGCAAACTGCTCTAGCAATGTGGCTCCCACTTCCCTATCAAAGCACCCCAAAAAGTAAGTGTGGGGGGTGCAATCAGAATAGGTGCCTTGGGTCGCAAGGACCCCAAAATTACCCCTGGACCAAATCCAAATAAGTTCCGATGCCCCCAATCCAACTTTTTTTTATATCTGCTTTTATGTTTTGTGAATGCAAACAACCCCTTTCACATCAATTACCTGCTGTTTTTTTCTGTAGTTAATACATTTTTGAATGTATGTATAAAACACTCTAAAGCCAACAGTAAACCTGGGTAATCAGTAAACCTTTTTAACCCTTTCTTTGTTATTTCCTCCTGATGTTCATTATTCTAGTGTGGCTAGTCTAGTTTTATATGACTTCCTTACATTCAATCCTTTTATGCAAAGCCTACAATCCTACAAATGCAATGGAGCCTTTGCAAATACAATAATATGGATGTTATGTTAAGCTGGCCCACACTCTAGTAACCATATAACCAAATGAGAGCAAAGGGACTTAGAACACTTCATTGATGGAAGAAACCACTAGGATTTGATACTTTAGATGTTTTTAATGATTCACAGATTCTTGAACATGAATACACTGCTCAAAAATATATGTTCTAGTTGCCTCTCTCCCTCGTCCTTGTTGCTAAACATTTTAGAACAGATAATAAGGATCTGTGCAGCAGGGTCAATGATTATAGAGACAAAGGAGGTTTACAAAAATTAGTTGTTTGCAAGGAAAATCCTTAAAACATATAAAATGTTTCTCACTTATTTCATTTGGCTTTAAGGCAACTCCATTACAAGTATACATAATTTCAAAAACAAATTGGCAGTACAACTGCCAGATCCCTCTTGATATTCCAAAAAGACATATGTGGAGCTTCAGGGCAAAATTCACAGGAAAACTAATGTCAGGATTGTTTCCAAACTCAGGGCCAGACAGGATTCGTGTGTTGTGGTGGCATTGTCCCAGAATTAAATATTTTGTTTGAAGTGGAGACATTTTTAGGAAAGTAACTAATTCCTGTATTATGCTCACCACAGACTTGGCTCTCTATGGGCTTACTGTACTAATAAGGCAATACAGATTCTGACTCCTGACTTGGATACTCTCAACAGAATCAGAAGCCTACTGCCCTGTGTAGACCTAAAATGATTGTCTCTCAACCCAGTATATCATTTGGCATTGGTCCAGTTCTGCATGCAATTTGTGGTTAACAGCTCTACCCAAACCCCTTATAATATGATCTGTTTATTGGGTAGCACTAGCCGAATCAGACAGAGACTTGTTTATTTGACAAACTGACCAAATCAGTGGATCTTTACATGAATGGCCAGTTGTTCCCATTCTTTACAAGCTGTAAATGTATGTTTCCAAACAGGCAATAAAGGAACCCAAGAAGGTTCAAGGAGCTCAAGACAAAACAAAACTGTGATATCAATAAATCTAGAAGATAGTGGCATGTAACAATTACACTAGGTGTAACTGCATGATGCTGCTTACTAGGGGAAACTATTGTTTGTGTTGTGGTTCCCTAATTCTGTCCTCCCACATGACTCCACCATCAATCATTGGGATGCAGCTCTCCACCCACTATAAACCAACTTGGAAGAATGGTGCAACAAAAGACTATAGTCTGACTGATATTGTTGAAGGATTTACTGTGACTGTGAACAGTTTAAAGGCAAAGCAAAGGAGATATACATACCTCACCCTATAATATGACTTAATGCCACAGCTTTAACTAAAGGCCAGCTATAAAAAGCCTTTGCATAATCACAATATTTTTTTCTATAAATGTGCATAGATTGTTTTATGAAGAAGCACTTTCAAGAACCTTGGTGATGTTACAGCACTGTAGCACACAATGTTTGCCCTTGAGTGGTAATTTACCAAATTTCAGGCAGTAGTGGTTATGCTTTCAGGTATAATCTGAGGATGTTGGTGTACACACTGTTTATTTAGGAACAAATTTAAAGGAGACATATGTCTGCATTATAGTCCTTTAAATATAGAAGGATTGTGTTTAAAAAGATGTGCTTTGGGATGATTTATTTAGAAATCCCCCCAAATCTCTACTAGTCCCGCCTACCTGTTCCACTTCCTGCTGCCTCCTTTCCCAGGTTGCAGAAGGGCGTGTGGAGTTTAGCACACTGCACTGTAGGATGGGAACCAATCAGCAGCTAGGCTGACCTGATAGGGAACTGAAGCCTGTCTTTGCTTGCTTGATTGCAGGGTTGTGATTGGCTATCCCCTCCTACTGTATAACAAGGACCATTAGAACATGCCCTGCTCTCATTTGAAACACAGACAGGGAAGTAGCAGATCCATAGGGAGCTCCAATAACATTGCCATTTTTAAAGTTAATAATCATTTTTAGCCTAGATTAAAACTTATGCTATAGGTCTCCTTTAAAACAATCTTTAAGAAAAACTTTTAATGTCATAATAACATCAAAAAGACAGTAAATATCTTTAATGGGCCCCTTAATATTAGATAATCTGTTGGTTAAGTTCATTCTGGGGGCAAATTATGGTGCAACTTGCACCTCTTACATAAGGGGCAACAAGATAGCTGTACACATGTCAATGGCAAGTTCACTGCCATAGTATAAATAAGTGCAAAAAGGCACAAGAACTCTGTGTTTATAGTGTTTAAATGGGGCCAGTTCTGCAAATTTACTTTGCTGGGTAACAATTTAAGGCTACATTTATCTGAGGTTTTAAGGGGTCAAAAATATTCCTGTTGCATAGTTCTACACTCAGAAGTATTTGTACATAGATACCCCATGAGTTAAAAAGCAACTACATCCCTACAATTATAAGGCCAGAATTAATAATATTTTCAAACCTTTAAGGGCTGTGACACACGGGGAGATTAGTCACCGCGCAACAAATCTTCCTTGTCGCGGGCGACTAATCTCCCAAAAATGTCATCCCACCAGCTAGAATGTAAATCACCGTGGGATTACATATGCAGCACCGCGATTTGCCGAAGTCCCCTTGAAAGGAAATTTAGCCGACTTTGGCAAATCGCGGAGCTGCATATGCCATCCCACTGGCGATTTACACCCCATGTTTCACAGCCCTAAAGCTCTCTGCAGCGACTGCCTTTCTACAAAAATGCAGCAATTTCTAAGGATGTGATTCATTATAAATTTATAGAAAAATCACCCGAAACTGGGTGTGCCCTTTATATTTGAGAACTACCATGGGGCCCAGCACATTAACCAGCGCCAGGCCGGCTGGGTGTCCTAGGCAACCCAGCTAGAAATTTATGAAGCGGTGATTCACTATATATTTATAGAAACATCACCCTAAACTGGAGACTGGGAGTGCCCTGTATATTTTATTTGAGAACTGCCATAGGGCTCAGCAGTGCCCTGGGCTCAGCTCCAGGCAAGCCGCTTGGGTGCCCTAGTCAACCTGGTCAGCCACCTCACCCCCACCCACATTACTAAGGGGGGATTGGAAATCCCTAGGCACATTTTGCCTAACCCTAGTTCCAGCCCAGACATCAGCAGGTCAAAGTGATGCTGATTTGCTGATATCTATATAATATACTGCAGCTCAGGCAAGTAATACAGAAGGTCCAGTTGACATTTATAGATATTATAGAAATTAAATGTTCCGGGCACACAGTCACTTTTGCTCACCTTCCTGATGTCTATTTAAGCAAAATAAATAGGGGTGCATATATTTTGGAAATTTCTGCAGAAAAATTTGATTTTTTTTTTTTAGATGTGTGATTCAGTAGACGTAAGAGAGTAATGAAAGTTATCCAATTCCATTGTTTTCCTCGGGTGCCTGTTTATGATGCTGAAATATATTTTGTTTGATAAACTGGCTCCTTTTGGATTATATAGATTTTTACACACCCATAAATTTTCTCATATCTCAGGGCATATCTCCAATTGTATAGTAAAATAGATTGTGACAACATACTTTAAACCGGCTCCCGGCAAATATTCTTTTTAAAAAGACTTTTCAGGTCGTTTAGTTGGGGGGGGGATACTTTATCACACAGCACTGTAATGCCTGGTAAAGAAAGGCAATAATCAAGTATCCTTTAATTAGTAGCATTAACATAAATATATAAGGAACATATGCATTTGCCTAGACTTTTATGGTGCTGTAAAATCTACACAATTTACTTACAGGCAGAACATTAGGGACAAGGTGCAATAAGGCAGCATTCTGTGACATGGATTTATATGCTAGTTATCAGACGGTGGGAATAGCAGTGATTTAGTAGAATGTATTTGTGATGGGGAGAATAAACTAGACAGGCAGTGGGAACATGTCGGATTTAGACAGGCCACTGGTTAGTGTGTGTGTGCCAGACCCTACTACAAAACAGTGGGAGGTCTTGCATGTTGCACACTTACTCTCTAAAGACCACCACATTTAAACCTACAGAACAAGGAAAAATTGGGAGTTAAGGGGGAAAAAAATCCTCACGAGCAGCCTTCAAAGACGCAGACAGGTTTTGACTGGATTAACATTTATTGACTGTTTAAGCCTGCCTTTTTCTGCTTCAGGACATAGATACATGAGTTTAATTGCCAGGGCTGTTCAGCCAGCTGATCAGGAGAGGGACAGCCAAAGCTTTACTAATCGCTCCTTCATTAAAGATTAGAAAGTCTCTATTACAAAACAAATTAAGCATGCTCTGATCCTAACCCACGAGGGCCAATGGCATTGCAGCAAAGTTTAAGCTGTTAAAGCAGTGAAAAAAAAAACTTATTAAGGTTTAGCGCTGAGATAGCACTTTTGTATTGATTTTACAATACACAGGTATTATGATTTATGGAGTTGCACTGTCACTCTAACAAGCTGAAGGACACACAATATCATCTCTAACATCATTAAAATTCAGAAGCCTCTAGAACTAACTCATCAACTACTGCACATTGTCACACGGTGTTATTAAGCTATACTTTAGTTTTAAAATGCTATCATCTTCAGGGGCACATCTAGCCTGGCATCTGTACAATTTGGTGATCAATTACCACCGAGGTGCAACTCCAGGCTTCACAGAAAATAAGAAGATAGTTATCATTATTAAGGGGGAAAAAACAGACAAGAAAAAGGTGTCTGAGAAGTTACTTCCTATGCTTGAGTTGGTGCAATCAACACACCTTCTTTTTAAAATACATTAAACTATATGTTATTTATAATAGGCATTTTTTTATATATTATAATATGATATAATACATGCTATGAAAGAGACTGATCATATAGCTATAGGCTACAGTGTGTGTATATACAAACACACACACACACACATATGTGTAAAGAAAAGCCGGCACTCACGTCATGTAAGAGTCAATGTTGCCTGGGTGCAGTATATAGGTAAGTATATACAAAAAGGAAGGAATGCCGCACTCACAGGTCTTAGTGTAAAAATAAAGAAAATTTATTTAGGCAGACTAACGTTTCGGCTGGTTCCCCAGCCTTTCTCAAAGATCTAGATAGATAGATAGATAGATATATGATAGATAGATAGATAGATAGAGTTTTGCCACCAATATGGATTCATTTCATATCTTAGTTGGACCAAGTACAAGGTACTGTTCTATTATAATAGAGAAAAAGGAAATTACTTTTAAAAACTACAATTATTTGCTAAAAATTGACTCTATGGGAGATGGCCTTCCCATAATTTGGAGCTTTCTGGATAACAGGTTTTTAAATAGTGGATACTATAATATTAGGTACATTGTATATATACACAAGGTTATATACAAACAGACTAGACCAGATTATATACATTCCAGTAAAAAGCATTCATTATTATATTGACCCTTCTTCAAGTTACCAGAAACCATGTGGATTCCCTTTAATTTCAATGTAACCCAGAAAAAAAGAACGTATGCCAATGTAACTCTGTAACTTCCTTGCCAGACACAGACATTGTACATCTTAGGCAAAGAAAGGACTGCATTCTTCCACATTTTCCAAGTATGTGTTCATGTACTGTAGTCATCAATGTATCTATGTCTGTACAATTATATAATCATATATATAGTGTATACATATATATATATATATGTATTTATTTGTATATGTATGTAATAAACATTTGGTAAATGTAAGTGTGTAATTAACTGTTATTAGTAAACAGAACCCCACTATATGTATAAGCCATTATTTACTCTGCAGAAATGCTCACTTTGCTATAAACAGTATAGCAATCAGCTTTCAGTTTCCAATTGTTTTGTGGTAGACTGGAGACCCCTATTGGCTTGACAGCAATATTGGTACGTGTGATAATAAGCAAGAGCCGTGCTCGAGCACAAAGCAATGACTATCTCGCTTGCTGGTGAGTACTCATAGTTCATTTAAAATCATGCATTTAGCGTAAGAAAGTATAAATCCTTCAATGTGCTGATGTTATCAAGCATAGGTGGAATTACTTTCATTTCTTTTGTACTCCATAAAGGCAGCCTCTGCTGCATCAAGGTATAAAATATCATTATAATTAATAGGGTCATAGTGGCATTACAATTAAATTAACAGAACTACTTATAATGTAATAAGATAAACTATCAAGAATAATTAATTGGCCCCATTACTCAGCAATGCTGTCATTACAGGTTAGAAATGAGCACCATTACAGTCCACTGTCAGGTCGTTTGTCTTGAAACTTATTGTGAAATAAAAATATTTAACAGAAGAAGCAGGCATAATCAGTGTTACTAGTAATATATATATATTAGATGACTGTATTATATCAATACAAATAAAACACACCAAGAGCCATGTGGCTATATAAAAGTGTGTTATGGGAGTCTTTTTGTTCTCTACACCGTGCAGAGGAATATTTTCAGCTGCCAATTTAAGGTATTATGTGGTTATTTACCAGTGTCAGTCTAAAGTCTAAGTGGCAGCACAAGTTAGAATATCAAACATAGTTACATAACATTTCTTATAAACTACTTTCTGAATATTTCTTACTTTAAAAAACTGCTGCACACATTGCTAACACATGTGCTCACCAAACACAATTCATGAAGGATAATAACTAAGCTGCTTCTACTTTTTCTTTGTATTGTTTTTTTTATTTGGTCTTGTCCTGAGCACTTAGACAGAAAAGAGGGATCTATTTATTGCTATGAATGTACCTAGAATACTCTGGCTAACTAGTCTGCCGGCTGTATGATGCAACTGAATCAATTAGCTGCCATGATGGCAACAAGATGTATTTATAGAAGGAAGAAGTACAAATCATGGCGCAAGAGGCACATGTTTTGGGACCCATTGGGCAGGGGTAAACAATTGGAGAGGAGGGAGACATGAAGGCGAATCACCAGTGGGGTGATGGAGCATGGACCAGCACTGGGGTGGGGGCAATGTGAGTGACCAGGTGGGGGAAATAATAAGGGTTGTCACCAGGGTGTTGAACCAGACAGCCCATTTTTTCAAGGGACTGTCCAGGTCAAAACCTTCTGTCTGGTTTTCAACATTCTGAAAACTGGGCAGAAATTCTCTAAATTGCATTTGGCGGAAGCAATAATCCTGCCCCCAGTGTCATCACCGGTAATGTCATGACACAACTACCCACATGATGACATTAGCGATGTGAGTGATGATGTCAGGGGAGCACAACACTGACATCATCACACACATCCCCTTTGTCCGGGTTTAAACCTATCAAAAGTAGCAACCCTAGAAAGAAGGCAGGGTGCCAGACCAAGTAGAATTGCCTTAGGCATCAATACTACTTTTCTGGTACGTATAGAGAATAGATTTACCCATACTGTCTATAACAAAGGCAATATTAGAGTAAAAGAGACAACCAACAAACTAAAGTTAATTGCAATGCTCTGTGGCTGCCAAATGGGATAAACACTGGAAAGTCAATAGTTTTGTTGCTGCAGCTAAAGTGACTGAGTTACTATACAATAATATTCCAAAACAGTTATGTAATAACAGTGGCAAAGCCTGCTTGTCTATTAATATATAGGAACCAATAACATTACTATGATATGGTTATGTATCGAGGCAGCCGGGCTTGTTAACATTAAATGTTCAAGTCAGAAAGTTTTCATATATGGGAAAATGCCTCAGTGAAGAAGCTTCTGGATTTGTTTTCTTGTGAATATCTGTGTCCTTATGCATTTGTTTAAAATAATGTGAATGTGAAAAACGGACAACTGCAATTAGAAAACACAACAGAATCCAAAATCATAATTTGTATAAATGCATATGTTTTTCAGAGAACATAAAAGAATCAAAACACCACAGCTCCATTACAAGAAAAGTATCTGTAGAAAATATAGAAGAACGAATCAAGAATTACAGATGTATAGTAAAAAGGAAGAGGGCAAGCTAGAACAAGGAGCAGGAGGTATGGTGCCTCCTTTCTTGCACGGCCACTTGGCCTAAATGGTCTCCAAAAAAACTTTTGTTTTGATTTAAACCCCATGAGTGTGGATTCTCATGCTCATGGGATGTCATGGATGGAGAAAACAATAAGTTAGAAATTCCCTCACTATTGTTTGTAAAGTCAGTGGTGCTTCTGTCACAGCAAACTATCCCTAGTAAACTATCCCTAGCAAACCTCCCTAGTAAACTTAGAGCTCAATTTCCATTTTTCATTTTTAACCAGAGATTCTGCTCTATATGTGTAGGAAAGTTAATCTGCTCAATCTCCTCCCCTGGTCCAGTGCAAGCATAAGCAAGTTAGGGAAGGAGGGCACCATTGGGTCTGCTACCTAACTAAATAGTTCAAAAGGTGAATGATAGGGTTTCCACAGGTAGTAAATGTTTGGTGCAGTTCGAACTATCTAACATACCCTGTAACATGGATCTGGAATATGGAGTGCAGCCTGGTGTGAATCCTGCATGTTATTAAATTGCCAAAAATGTCAAATCACAACGACCTGATTCTTTCACTGTGCAAAGGTACCTTTTATCATCCCAACCAGTCAGAATGTCTTGTGAGTACAAGAGACAACTTGGAGTTGTTACAAAATACAATTTCTTCATTAAATTTACCACTGGTACATGAAGTAACTGCCAGAAAGGTAAATGGGTATAGCATAATGTAAGTATCTACAGTATATGTGAAAATTCCAATTTACATAGCACAGCACTGTTCATTATTACAATACAGTCATAGTACAAACTGTGGGCAAACACTGCAAAAATACAGATAAAATATTCACAGTAACAAAAGAACACACAAAAATTATGTGGTTGAGACACAAGAAGGAGAAGGGTTTCTGCCCCATAATGATTACAATCCAATCTTATCTTTAAAGCATAATATGTTTATCAAAGACAATATGATATCATTTTAATATTCTCTCAATAACATCCAGTAAACGTGCATATCAAGAATATCAAGAAGGTCAAGCAGTCCACCAACATGCTGGTATATCTCCCTAAGTAATTGTGAGTCAGCATTCTGACCTTAGGCTTAGTGCCCTCCCTTGAATATTTATTAGAGCACAAAGAGGTTCTCTAAAATGGTTGTTGTTAAAACAAAATAAAACTATAAATGAAAACCAAATAATGGCTCATGTATGTCAGCAAGTGCAGTTGCAGCCCCGCTATTTCACTCCAGTCAATGCACGTAAAACCACTTTTATTATTTTATGCATCGAAATACGTTCCTCGCACTTCTGTATTGTTCTGTATTAGTTGTGTGGAGATCCACCCAGTCCTTCCTGCTTTCTGTTCCAAATTGAGCGCTGCTCTGCCTATTGATGCAGGGGAACCCTAGAGTTACTGCCACATCTTGACAAAGGTTGTGGCTCCAGGGTTGCCCATGTGCCCAGTGTCAGTAGGTGCAGTATGCTTGTGCCCAAAGATTCAGGTGCAGATATTATTCCATTATGCCAAACACTGAAATGAGCCAAGGCGGCTTCTACACAATTGCGTTCTGTAGGGGCAGTGCAATTGCATCCAGAGCATCAGTCCTTTGCAACTGCAATGACGCTAGAATTCTGCGAAAAAATGCTGCATTGTGGGGTAAAAAACATGGCAATCAAACTCAAAATTGCACTCAGTAGACGTACATGTGCCCTATTATTAGAGAGAGATTTCATGTCAATTTTTCACTTTTTAACAATATGAAAGTTCATTGCAATAAAGTTAACAACAAATTGCAGTTATTGACTTTGCAGGTTAAACTGTCTCCTTCTTGCCCTTCGGAATATAATAAAATTGTGAGGGCATTGTGTTGTTCTCCTCAAAGTCATTCTGTAAATGAACTGTGTGTAGGAAAACATGAATGTAAAATGTTTTGCTCTGTCTAAATGCATTTCAAAATGACATGTTCATGGTTTTCCTCAACAAACATGCACCCAAGTATTCATATGACATTATATAAGAATACTAATTTGATGTTTTTGGAATTTTTTTTAAGTTTTTAAAAGAGCCACTGTAAATACATGCATAGAAGTTGAGCTTCATGTGCCAAAATTGAAATCTACAGCAAAAGTTAAACAATTGCATGCATTTAAACTCACACAAGTGCCTGTGCCACTATCCCAGTTCGTGCATTGCTAAGTAAAGGGCATTCAAAAAGAGTGAACCATGGAATTACCCCATGCCTAGGAAAGATGTTAGTTGTGGGGCTTCTTGTGGGTGTTGCCTACACACATAACTGATTTGCCCCTAATGAATTGCACAGAAATGATGGCAGTTGTTGCCTGAACCTTTCGGTTGTTGGAACAAAAAGCCTGCTATGGTAAAATGCATGCAAGTTGAAGCACACGTTATTTTTCAGTTACCCCTTTTTAACTAAAATTCTGGAGGGAAAACCTTCATTTTTGGTAAGATGCATGTAAGATGCATGGAGACTTGCTTGTATTTCTGTGCTTTCTAAAGCAATATCAAGCAATATATGGGAAGATCAAAGTTAATGAGAACTGAACCCTAAAATTGAATATGGCTAGAAATGGCTTATATTATATACTGGACTTACTAAAGTTGTCACAGGAGCTCTTGGATTTTGTTAGAAGTGTCAGTGGCACTGCACATGCTCAGTGTGATCTTGGCAGCTGTTGAGAAGCTAAGTTTAGGGGTAATCTCAAATTGTCTGCTTTCAGAGATGTCATGTACTTACAATCTGATTATTTACCAATCAACCTTATTTTGTGATGTTTATATTTTATATTATATATATAAATATATATAAATATATAATGTTATTTGTTGGTCCCTAAGCTCAGTAAGTGACAGCAGCACAGATCACATGCAGTGAATCAGCAGAAAAGAAGATGGGAAGTCACTTGGGTCCATCTTTGGAGGCACAGATCTTCACTCCTTAAGGGCTGTGGTTTCCTTATGCTGGTACAGAAACCAGAAACATTATGTACAACACTTATGCCTAATTCTTTTATTAAGCTTTAGTTCTCCTTTAAGGCTATTTAAGGAAACTATATGTTATATGTAGTACAGTATTTGCTATTTTTTCATATAGCTGTCACTTTTCTATTGGCTAAGAAGGCTAATCTGACCAAAAGATGGACTACAAAGTGGGGCTTAAACCCAAAAGGTTTTTAGGGCTCTTTTAAAGGAAGTGTAAGAATTAATTTAAAATGATTGGTACATGCAGTATAGAGAAGTTCTGAGACACTTGACTTACAAGTTCTATTACACAGAACAATGAATTCTATACAATCAGAATTACCCACTTTTGAAAAATATAAGGATAGTGTAAGTCACCAAATAGTTCCATGATCATATAAAAGCATAACAGGAAGGCCTTCTTAATTGAGAAGGATCTGGGTATTTTTGTAGATAACAAGTTGTCTAATTCCAGGCAGTGTCATTCTGTGGCTACTAAAGCAAATAAAGTGCTGTATTGTATAAAAAAGGGCATTGACTCAAGGGATGAAAATATAGTTTTGCCCCTTTATAGGTCCCTGGTAAGGCCTCACCTTGAGTATGCAGTGCAGTTTTGGACTCCAGGGTAGTCAAAGAGGAGAGCCTTCTGAGCACAGGCTCTCCTCTTCAACTACACTGTAGTTGAAGAGATGAGGAGAGCGGAACAGTAAGAGGGGGTGGGGCTTCACGCTTTACCAGAAAGTAGAGAAAAGGAGCTGGAGATTTCAACTTATAAGTCAGAAACCAGATCAGACTAAATGAAAAAACTAATGTATGTTATTCTGGGGGTTGTTTAGAGTAATTTTCTTTAAGTACTGGGCTGACACCCCTTACTAGTGAGCACATATAGGCAAAATTAAACAGATGGAATTTCATACTTATTTAATATCTTTTTCAAATCTAATAATATATTACAACCATGGTTTAAAGGAACAGTAACACCAAAAAATGAAAGTGTATAAAAGTAACTAAAATATAATGTGCTGCTGCCCGGTGTTGGTAAAAGTTGTGTGTTTACTTTAGAAAGACTACTATAATTTATATAAATAAGCTGCTATGTAGCCATGGAGGCAGCCATTCAAAGGAGAAAAGGCACAGGCACATATCAGAAAACCGATAAAACACCATTGTATTCTACAGAACTTATCTGTTATCTGCTATGTAACCTGTGCCTTTTCTCCTTTTTTCCAGCTTGAATGGCTGCCCCCATGGCTACACAGCCACACAGCCACTATATATAAATTATAGTAGTGTTACTGTAGCAAACACACCAGTTTTACCAGTGCAGAGCAACAGTGCATTATATTTTTATTACTTTAAAGCTCTTTCATTTTTTGGTGTTACTGTTCCTTTAAGTTCTCCTTTATGGTATAAAGTATAGTTTAAAGGCAGTATAGTAACAGTTTCTGCTTTATCTTATGAAGTATAGTTTAAAGGTAGTATAGTAACAGCTAATTGGTTTGCAGCGCTCATCATTACACATTGTGCCATTGAGAATGAACCTTACCAATGCTCATTATTAGGAAAAAATAACAAATACACACAATTAATCTTTTTGACACCCACTGGTGGCTAAAACGGTTACAAACAATGCAATTTATTTTAGCTTGTTAAACAGTTTTATTCAATTAACATTTTTATTAAACAATTATGTTATTTACCACTACTGAAAATAAAATACTGTTCCTACGCAAAGCATGGAAGTGTACAGGCAAAGTAAATATTTCCATAATTTTGATGACTTCTTGTAATTTTTAAACAAAACCTGTTGGATCCCCTTCTGTAGAGAATAATGTTATTGTTACCCTTTATTATATATTATTAACATATAATAATAATAATAATAATAATAATAATAATAAATTGTTACCCTTTATTATATATCTATGTGTGTGTGATTTATGGCGGATTTATGGAGGATTTCTTTCTCTGCCATTGACTTCTCCATTCAGAAAACATATGCACACATTTACAGCCTATAAAAACTGAGGTCTGTGTGTCAAATTTCCTAAATAACTACTATCATTCTACCCTACTTTTATTAAACATCCATATCCTGGCAATAAGAAGATATTGTAAATAAAATGCAGCTCCAGTTTATTAAAAAGAATAAAAGAGAGAATATTTAATTGAAAAAAATATATTCTTTAGCAGGTTAATCCTTCTACTGTACCTTTAGGGCTCTGGCACACGGGGAGATTAGTCGTCCGCGACAAATCTCCCTGTTCGCGGGTGACTAATGTCCCCGAATTGCCATCCCACCGGCGATTTACATTTTCGCCGGTGGGATGGCAACTGATGGCAACTCGGGGAGATTAGTCGCCCGCGAACAGGGAGATTTGTCGCGGGCGACTAATCTCCCCGTGTCCCAGAGCCCTTAAAGCTGGCCATACACGTTAAGATTTTAAAAAGATCTTTTCGCTATCGTAAGACCAAGCTTATCCTGAAAGATTATTTGAAAAAAACGATTTTGTCAATTTATGATTTATCAAGCGATATTGTCTAGTTGAAGCTAGGAAAACGACCTGCTTAGTTCTGCAAACAATTGAACAATGGGCAAATTTCATTGCTAACGACGAAAATTTTCAAACCTGCCCAATCAATTTCCTGCTTAGTTCTGCAAACAATTGAACACTGGGCAAATTTCATTGCTAACGACGAAAAATTGCCAGATGTACGATCGTTTCGGTGCCCACAAACCTTACAATACTTCAACAGATTTGTCCAATCCATAAATATCCTGTAAATTATATCCTTATATCCATTATATCCTTATAAACAGGATAGTGATATCAACAGTTATAATCAGTGCTTAGTGATGTAAAGTCATGTGACTCACTGAAACTTGTTTATTATAATAAATGAAGTACCCCCTGTTGAAAAATCCAGAAAGTCCTGAAACAGGGGAAGGCCTTTTCCCATGGACTCCATTTTAATCAAATAATTCAAATGTTTAAAAATGTTTTCCTTCTTCTCTGTAATAATAAAACAGTAGTTTGCACTTGAGTCCAATTAAGATATGATTAATCCTTATTGGAGGCAAAAAAATCCTATTGGGTTTATTGAATGATTAAATTATTTTTAGTAGACCTAAAGTATGGAGACCCAAATTATGGAAAGACCCCTTTTATTTACAAAATAAAAGGTGGTACTTTATTCACATATATACTGTATATATTGGTTTTGTACTACACCCACCATCCTCTGTCACTTTTCGGTCAAGATCATGAATCTTAAGCTAAACTCCTGCTCCCGGTATCCCAAGTACTCTCCTGTTTGTTTTTATGCATAGCATTCCTGTGGTGTAAGGGCTGGCTCATAGTAGGTGTAATCCAGTAACAGCTAGAATATCAGGTTATAGTAACGTGCAACTTATATCCAAAATGCATAAGCCAATGGCTGTCTGGTCATACAGGAATGGTAGTCTAGTAAAAGTCCTTGTTGGGTTCCATATCCAATCAGTCTTATGCCTTTGGATAGTCATAAAACTCCTCAGCCCTTTATACCTCGTTCCTACAATAAAAATGATATAGACATACTTCTGTATTTGACTACTATCCTCTTACTATACTCAGCAACAGGTGAGAGTGTAGTAGAATTTACCCATGCAAGGGGGCATATATATGAAGTATGCATAGAGTGGTAGTGGCATTAAAGATATCTGCAGCTACTCACCATTAAGGCCCTATTATAACAGCAGACAGAATTCAATAGAAAGGAAGGTGCAGTTTGCATGTACTACATTTGTCTTCTATTAAATTATATCAAGCTTAGGTTAACAGTTCATATGCAAAACCTGGCAAATCTAGGACATCTCATATGTCTCTTTCTTGTTTCTTACTTACTTTATAAAACTCTTTCTCCCATGAGCAACTTCCTTCTTCACTTGCCAGCACACTTACAACTAGTATCACTTACTGGCACAACTCAGATTTCCATGTGATGCGTATTGTTAGCAGCTAATAAGAGAGTACATCATGGGATTCTTACCCAACACCTCTAGGTCCCCACCCTTGCTAGTTGCTTTTTTATTCAGTGAAATGCACATAGAAGGCTGTACGTGAAGCAATATTAATTCATGTAGACAATGAATTTAGATGTAGTAGAACTACAAGGAAGCACATAACATAAAAATATATAGTATAGTATAGTATATATTGGCTGCATTCACAAGGAAATAGAACAGAATAAAGTGTCAGTGTAGATCAGAACTATGCATCAAACAGAAATCCACCCCCTCCACCAAAACACCTAGTGAGTCAACCTACTCACCAGGTGCAAACCAATGTTGTAGCGTGTAACTGATGTAACAACTCATGTGTAACTCCATTTGATACTAATGAGGGTCATATAAGGGGTCATTCTTGACCCCAGGTGGGGCGCTGTGCTCTGCTCAGTGACAAGTCTCAGGAGGCACAGCGAGCCTTGACAGTGCCCTGAGGCAGGCCGATACTCAGTACCTTGCACATCTGAATGACGTGCCAGGTATAGGGCAGGTATGGGGCATCCTTTGTGCCTCCCCCACCAGGGCCGGAACTAGGGGTAGGCAGAAGAGGCAGCTGCCTAGGGCGCAACGATTGGGGGGCGCCAGGCAGGACCCTCTCCTGCCTACCCCTAGTCCTCTTCCTCTATCATTGCCCCCACCGCTTTTCATTAGCGGTAGAGGCAATGACCGTTCGGATCGAGCCCCCCCCTCGCTTGTGCTTTGGTGCGCATGCGCCGTTCAGGGGGGGGAGTGGACGACCGGATTGCCTAGGGCGCCTGGTCAGCTTGGCCTGCCCCTGTCCCCCACCCAAACTTTACAAATACAGTGCTGTCCAAAGCAGTCAGCAATGTATTAGTGAAGGGAGACACAGATCTCTTCGCTCTAAAATGGAGTGCAGAGGCCTGCAGCTATTTGTGCACTCCCAAATGAGCAAGCAAAGTTGATTTGCAAATGAGCCCTAGTGAGTATAGCTCAGTGTGAACACGGAACACTCATCTGCACAAGTAAAATCAGTGGCATCTGCCACACGACTCAGTTTAAGTATTCGCCATGTTCTACAATGGAGATCATATAGATAACAGATTTAGAAGAAGACTGGCTTGTACAAAGCATGTTAAGCAGTAGAGCAGTTCCACTTGGATCATATAAATGCAGATATTCAGACAAGATATGACCAATGCACATAATTAGTTATGCTATTCATATTTTCCTTCCTCCTTAACATGTTCATGACCTTGTGCCAAATACATTAGTACCAGATGTGACATAGATTGACTTGCATGCAACAGTCCCAAAGGGATTAGGGGGACATTAAACAAACACTTAAATATGGCATTTGTTCTGCTTGTATCTAATTCCCACAATTGACCACCAGCACCCTGATTCTTGGACCCTAGGTCCTGGGTTAAAGGCCCACGCATTATATTGCCTTTATGGTATAACTAGCAACCTAGAATAATAGAATGATATAGCAGTGCAGGAGTAAAGTCAAGGAAAAAAAAAAAGTCAGCAAGAATAGAGCAGTCTGAAAATAGAATGATATGTACAATGGCAAAAGCAAAATAGTACAAAACATTATCTGAACTGTGCTAAAGCTAAACAATATTACTTTTAAAAATATAAATATATATATTTATAAGTAATGAAGTTAAACTTTAATTAAGCCTAACCTATTTTTGTTGATCTTTTCTCTTTAACATCTACACTGTAGACTTCCTGCTGGGCCTCTGGAAGCATGCAAGTGCTGAATATACAAGGAAAATCACCATAAAGCTCCATGCTACAGTTAAATACAAACACTCTTCAAGTCCTGCTGTGATTTGGCATCCCCCTTTGGACAGCTGGAAACTGAGCATAGTATCTGCTGCCAAAAACACATTATAAGGGAATTTGAATGCCCAGTTTCATGGAAACAGGCAGTAACTGACTTTATGATTCTGCTAGAAAATAATTAATAAAACGTTCGAATCTATATCTGAAACCAGTGCAACTCCCCTCCCCACTCGGTGCCTATGGCAAGAACTCTTTAATGAAAAGCCCCTTCAATGCTTAAACCATCAGTTTTACTTTAGACTTTAAGAGTGAGAAATAGCTAATAACATTTATACCAGCCTTCTGTTTTCTTTTTATGAGTCTGCTTTTCAGATATTGTCCAATGCATTGCTTTATTGCTTGTAGCAAAATAATTTTGCATGCTCAGTATCGTGCTGGGGAATGTAACAATGTTTAAATCACTATAATTCTACTTTAAGAGACACACTTAGGAATCGGGTTTTGGACGTAGAAGAGGAAAAGATTTGGAAAACATTGCTTACTTCTGTTGAGCCTATTTATACAGAAGATGCATGGTAGTTAGAATGCCTTATATTAAATCAAATTATTTGAGAGATCAGGAATGTCCTGGATGTGTTCTTTTATATAAATTATTACTACAGTTGGTGAAACAGTCAGGAAATTAGAGATAATTCACCAATACAACTATCAATAAAAAGATTAAAAAGAAAGTTTTCTGAGGTTTTCTCCATCAATAAAACATTCTTTTTCTTTTCAAACACTTTTTTTATTGTTATATGTTAGGAACAAAGGACAGACAATTTCAGCATAACATGTATTGGTTATATTCTAGGTGTTGGCTGCTGTTAAGCTTACATGTTTCAAGTAAGAAAGTTATTTAGTAGACCATTGGGAAAAGAGTAGGACTTAAGTGAAAGGTGTAGGGTGAAAGAGGATGGTATGAGGCCAGGAAAAAAGGGCTGTTAACCATTAACATGAAAAGCCTAAACAAAAACAAAATATAAGACAAGAAAAATATTCGTTTGACCTGTAAGGCTCTGCTGGGGTTTGATCCTGTGTTCTCCTAGCTGCTCTGCCTAACCACTGAGCTAGGAGAGCAGCCAACAAGCACTCATCCCCCCTTCTACCTGTTTTCCTGACTATATTTAATCACACCAGTAGCCTCATTGGTTGGGTGGGGTCAGCCAATCAGGGCTCTCTATTCCTTGCTCTGACTCTTGTCCCTGCTCTTTGTCTTGCCCTTGTTTTCAACCCTGTTGCTGTCCTGGTCCTGTTCCTGTTCCTGTCCTAGTCCTGTTCTTGCTTCAGTCCTGTTCCAGGCCTGCTCCTGCTCAGTTCCTTCATCTGCTCCACCCTGTTCCTTTGTCCTCTCTGTCCTGCACTGTCCAGGTACCACTTCTACTCCCACTTCGTCCAGTCACTATCTCTATGACCACTCAGTCCCACTTCTACCTGTTCCTGATTCCTTGCACCCTGATCCAGTTCCTCCCCTGACCTGTTGGCATGAATTCTTTCCTCTTCTGAAGGACTCACAATAAACCCTCACATGACCATAATGAAAGTCTATATTGGACAACAGTCTTAGGGTAGTATGAAGGCTTACCCAAGTCCAGCTCGTTTCCCAGACATTTTAAAAATGGATAGCATCCAGTTGTGTCATAAGAATGGACCCTACATCTACAGTCATTGATTAATGTTTCTAGTGGCTGCCCTCCTAATCCACATCATGCTATTTGATACAAGTTATGTGAGAGGGAGGCAAAGTCCTGACTCTCTGGGAATATCTACTTGTAGCAAGGTTCCTATATTGTTAGAAAATTTTCCATGATGATACAGTACTTTGCTTTTTTATTGACCATCATCCAATTTAGCCCATTTTAAAAGTGTAAAGTGGGAGATGATATAAATATTTAAGAATGTTGCCCTAGAATATATCATCTGATAGTACTGTATATACTCGAGTATAAGCCGAGTTTTCCAGCACTCAAAATGTGCTAAAAAAAGGAACCCTCAGCTTATACTTGAGGCAAGTAGCAAATTACCTATCCAACCTGGCAATTCATCCTCTCCAGCCATCGGTTGCGCACCGGGCATCCGTTGCGCATGCACGTCACGTGCACCCCCTTCCCCCTGTGTTTTCCATTCTGTTATTTGGAGGATTTATTTTTAAGGCATAGCACAGGCAATATAAAAGACCAAATTCCAAGCATGCCATCTGCCAAGCTTTTAAACTCTTTTAGATGCCCCTAGCCGGTTGGATAGGTAATCTGGTGCTGCCTTTACTACATGCAGCGGATGGGCCGGTTGGATTACTATGGATGGGCCGGTTGGATAAGTAATCCGCCAGTTTCTTTTAACTGAATAATAAGGGTTCAGCCCCATCAGGTTTTGCAAAATTAAAATGATAACATTTAGATGGATGGCAGGTTGGACAAGTAATCCGGCGCTGCCCTTACTACTCTGCCCTTACTACTCGGACACAAGCTAGTGTGCAGGTGTGTGTGAGTGTGAGTCAATAAGTTTTTCCAGTTTTCTTAGGTAAAATTAGGTACCTCTGCTTATATTCGGATCAGCTTATACTCTAGTATATACGGTAATTAGAGGGGAATATAAAATGTCTACAATTATCTTGTATTCTTTTCCTAGTATGGATTATTGTAAAGCAAAGGCATCACAGTTATGGAATGAAGTCACTATGTGAATATATAATCATTTTTGGGGTCTGAGCTTCGATGAGATAATGTGAATGACCATGTCCATTTAGGAGCAGTGGAAATTCAATCTTAATCATCCTTGTAAATGCACTGCATTAAAAAACTTCTACTTGAGAAAGCATATTTATTAAAAGTTCCTAATTCTCTAGTTGTCTTTCTAGTTTGAAAAAGGTAAAAAACTCTTTAAACTTGAATGTGTGTTTATTAATGAAAGAACCCAAAACTCGACAACTTGATCACTTAAAAACATGAAAAACGTAACTCAAATTGAAAAATAGCCTGAATTTTCCTAATACAACTCCTATTGACTCCTGTAAATTTCTCAGCTTTTAGATTCCAAATGTTCAAATTGGATCTGTCTATCTACCTCTTTGTACATCTTTGCCCATCTCTTCTTCCCACCATCCCTTCTTCCATACATCTGTCTGGGTATCACCTGTCTATCTATTGATCGATTTTTCATAAGAAAAAAAACAAAACACTTTTTCATGTTGCAACAGATCCATCAACGTTATGAGCTTTAATTGTCATTTATTATGATCCACAGTTTATTCCCGAGCTCTATCATGTACTTAGGGATTAGGCATCAATTTACCAAATAATGCCAAATTAGTACTGTAGATATTGAAATAAGACCTTTAAGGCAAACCAGTGGCCTAATTTTTTTTCTATTCAATCTGTTCGTAATCTTAATTCATCAATAACACTGCCTTATTATACAACTTTGACAGCTAACTAGAGCTCTTGATAAATTATACATCTCAAGCCAGATTTAAAATTTGAAGCTCAAGTGCTAATTATCTGTACAGGCCCAGTTAATAACGAGATTTCTTGTTAAGTATCTGATCACAGCATGGACATCATTTGTCAAGAACTTCAAGTCTGCCTTAGAGACCTGCTTCTCGAATTCTCCCTTGCCTACCATATGTAAAATTGGGATCTTTGTTTCCGTAATAACCTTTTATTAGGAAGTTGACATAATGATTAAGTTCACTGTAGATGCATACAATGAATTAGACAATTACCCTTGCTGCCTTAAACTGCTCAGGCTCCTAGCAAGATAAAATAATTAATATTGCATTTTAATTTGATGTGTTCCGCGTTTAAACCCCAATTTGCAAAGTACACCTGGAAGGATGCTGGTGTTTTCTTGCAGTTTGTGCTGATGAAATGGAAGCTCCTGCAGTTAAAATGCAAAAGCACAGAAGGCAGGATGCGCCACAATCACTTCTCAGTGGAGCGAAGAATTCTCCTGCATTAATGGCATAGGTAATTACCTAGGTCTTACTTTATGTCCTTCTCTCTAATGAAACAATAATCTTTCAGGCCTATATGGTATACACATTTGCACATTAACACATTCTGTGCCATCAATAATTTCCAAACAAGACAATATAAAATACTGGGGTCAAATAGGTACTTATATAGAAATAAAATGGCACTGCATATTAATGCCTTACAAAGGGAGATAAAAGATGTTCTGCCCATTATACAAATGTAAGAGGTTGCTTGAAAATGGCAAATGGATTTCTACTCTGTAAAATATGCAAAATCTTAAAGGAGATTTAATCCCTTTAATAGATGTCGCAGTATTACATGTAGTTACCTTTTACTAAATGTTTCTTTTACTGAGCTTCAAAAATATCCAGTTTTTGCATAAATACAAGTTACATATAAAAAACATGTTAGTTGACGTAAATATGTGGTCGTCCAAGTACGCTGCTTAATTATCCCAATCTTTATTTAATAAATATCAGCAGGCTGCACAAAACTACATGGATAAAGGGACTTCGAAAAAGTTAGCAATGTTCTAATCACCTATTTTCCATTTTATAAATGTAATTTAATATTCCCCACAGGGCTGTGCAGTTTCCATTTACCTTAGAGATACAAGGTGGCATCTACTGAGGGAGGGGCAGGATGCAAAGTCCCAAAGAAAAAAAAATAATTCACAAGCCGCCATGTTTTTGACACTTTCCTCCGTGCCCCATAGTCAATGCCTCTGGCCACAGGTTCTTGTGCTTAAAACACAAATACAACATTGCCTGTGTTTAACAGTGCTGTGCACATAAGGAGTGGGCATGGGATGCCATGTTGGTGTTCCCTTTCCTGCCCCCTACCCATCACTTAACCTGAGTGTCATTCAGTGTTAAATAAAAAGTTAATTTACAATAGAGTTGGGGCTAGAGGGACTGAACAATGGTTGTGTTTAAGTAAGTGTAGGTGAGGAAACAGAGCTATAAATCAAATTTCTGGGGGTTTTGGGTCCACGAAGAGTTGTTAAAAAACCTGAAAACCATGAAAATGTTGTGTTTTTTGGGTTCTTTTTACTTTGTTCCTGCTTTTTCAATTCAGCTCTTTGAATAAAAGCATTTGTGCTTTTAGTGGAAATGAGCTTAGTCGTGGTTTCAAAAACTTCTAAAACCACGAAATTCAGAATGTTAATAAATCTGCCCCATAGTGTCTATAAAGATAAAAGAAGCCCTGAGGTCTCAATATATACCATATACTGTACCCCAATAGTTGCAATTAGTGTATTATATATCAAACTTCCTTTTTCATCCAGATACACAGTTACATGGTAATAAATTGTCCTATTCATGTAACCTACTAAGGCCCTATAAAGTCTTTCTCTCACCAGCCCTTAAGAAAATCAAAGACACTAGGGATGCACTGAATTCAGGATTCAGGTTGGGATTTGGCCAAATCCCAGTACTTTTTGTAGGATTTGGATGCAGGAATTTGGGATTCGAAACTCAAAAATGATGGATCCAACAGAACAGAACATTTTCTTTCACTATTAGAACTCATTTTATTTTTACAACTTCCGTTGTAAAAATACAGTTTGCCACAGTCTGTCACTGACAACTTCTCCTCAGTTTTATTGACTTGAACAAGATTTTTGGATTTATCCAATGGAGAACAGAGGCAAACTGTTTGTTTAAAGGAGAACTAAAGCCTAAAGAACTAGGCTAGAAATGTTGTACATCATGTTTTGGGTTTCTGTACCAGCCAAAGGCACCCACAGCCCTTTAGCAGGGAAGATCTGTGCCCCCAGAGATATCCCCAGTAGCCCCCCATCTTCTTTTCTGCTGATTCACTGCAAATGTGCTGCTGTCACTTACTGAGCTTAGGGACTGATGCACAATATACTGTATATATATAGAATATAAATGTCACAATATAAGGCTGATTAGTAAATCATTCAGATTCACATTACATGTAGATCTGAAACCAGGGCAATTGCATCAGGACTGAATAATTAGCCCAGTAGCATCAGCTAATATGACAGCCAAACCTCATTTTCTGCTTAATAATTTATAATGACCCCTTAGCTCAGCTTCTCAGCAGCTTATCAGAGCCCAATGAGCATGTGCAGTGTCCCCGACAGTTCTAACAGAATCCACAATATGCAAGGTGACAGCTGTAAAGACCTATATCATTACTATTTTAGAGATGCTGAAACTTTAAGCCAGTGCAGTCAGTTTATTATACAAATATGGCATTTACAGCCATATTCATTTTTACGGTTTAGTTCTCCTTTAAAATGAAAAAAGTAATCAGATGCACCCCACTACAAACAAGTAAATAGCCCTTGACTAGAGATGTTTTTTCACTGACATTCATTTTTTTAGAATCGAATTTCAGTTTGTGGTGATCAAAGGGTTCCTCGGAATAATATTTTTGGAGCAACCAATTAAGTCATCCTCTAGTAACACACCAAGGCACAAGTGTGGGTAGTGCCCTTAGTCTGGACCAAGAAATGTTGACAGACTTTAGCAACTCCACTTTATTAAGAATGGTGTATGCTACAATCACTAGGGAAATATAGCTGGAGAAATTCTTCTCTACAGTTTCCCTAACTGCCAATTTTTATTGATTTCCATTAAGGACTATATTGTAAAAATAATTGAATTGTGTCTCATTCTGTTTTTCTTGGCGACACACAATGGCTTTGCCAGTTTTAAAGGATCATCAGGTATTCCTTCCATTTCAGTAGACATTGGAAAAGTTTTAATTTTAGAATGAAAAACACCACATAAGAATAACCATGTGTTGGTTTTGATTTTTGAAAAGTTAGCATATTTCTGTAAATTGTGCTTCACATTACTAAACAAATTATTTAGTTTGCTATAGGAAATTATGGTTTAAACCAACTGTGCAGTAGAGACGAGATTTCAGGAAAATTTCGACAGAACACACTAACAATTTTTTTTTACAATATTTTATTGCAAATTTTTAGTAAATACATTTACATGCATACCTATACTGTATCATATTTATAAAAGACAAAACATTTCAGTATTCAACAAGTATTCAGTATTGGTATCATATGTATTATCCAGAATGCTCGGATTTTTTCTGTAATTCGGATCACCATGCCTTTAGTCTAGTAACAAACATTCAAACATTAAATAAACCCAATAGGATTTTGTTGTCACTATGATGGATTTGCACAGCTTAGTTATCATCATGACCAAGGAATAGTTTTATAATTACAGAGAAAAAGGAAAAAAAAATGCAATCTATGGGAGATGGCCTTCCCATAATTCAGAGATTTCTGGATATCAGGTTTCCATGAAATTTCAATCAAAACTGACATTTTCCTATCATTATCCTTATTGCTACAAGAGAACCCAAATAATTAATTATTGAAATATACTTAAAATGCAATTTTCAACTTACATGATTGAGACATGATTGAGACAAATCACAATCTCAACTTTTTGCGATATTGTGGTTTCTCGAGATTTCATATTTATGGAAACTTTTTCTGACAAAACACTATAGTGTAAAAAAACATGATCACAAATAAAAATAAACTCAAATAACAACTGAAAATAAACTTGGCTATTTTCAGGAGCTTCTCCCGAATTGTGGCAAAATCCTAATCTTGGATTTTAATACATTTCCCCATAGTAGTCAAATTCTTGATTCTGGTCTGGGTGCACTTGGACAACAGTAACCTCCTACAGTTACAGAGGAGTTAACTGCTGATTTTTGGTTTCTAATACTACATTGTAATCAAACCTCAGTAGAACAATGGCATTGCTGTGATTTGAGTTGATTATTGCTAGATGATTGATTCTAGAAAAAATAATCGCAATATCTCTAGTAACAGTCAATTGATCATAGAAAAGGTAGCCACAGATCAGTTAGTATTCTCATTTTGGAGCTGGAGAAACATTAATGGTGGCCATACACTGGTCAATACTAATTGGTATGATAATTACAAGATACCTTAGTAGTGGCCATAAATGGTATAGCCTTCTTTCTATTGTTATTATTATTATTATTTATATAGCGCCATCAATTTACACAGCGCTTTAAAGAACAGAGGGGTACAAAAGACATAACAGTTAACATGTTCATATAAGCAATTCACAAAAATGGTTTGCAGTTACATTGGATGAGGATCGGAGACACTAAGGGGAGGGCCCTGCTCACAAGAGCTTACATTCTAAAAGGGAGGGATGAGACATAAGGTCAGGGTAACTAGCATGGCGTTGGAGTTCATGTAGGTGTATAAAGTAACAGTAAGTGTTCTGTTCATTTGGCCAACAGCACTGACTGAAATAGTGCTTTAGCATAATAAATGATCAAACCTGACACAAGGAAGTACAGGTATAGGACCCATTATCCAGAATGCTCGGGACCAAGGGTATTCCGGATAAGGGGTCTTTCCGTAATTTGGATCTCAATACCTTAAGTCTACTAAAAAATCAATAAAACATTAATTAAACCCAATAGGATTGTTTTGCATCCAATAAGGATTAATTATATCTTAGTTGGAATCAATTACAAGGTTCTGTTTTATTTCTACATAGAAAAAGGAAATCAGTTTTAAAATTCTGAATTATTTGATTAAAATGGAGTCTATGGGAGATGGGCATTCCGTAATTCGGAGCTTTCTGGATAACGGGTTTCCGGATAAGGGGTCCGATACCTGTACAAGGAAACTGGTTGGGAACATCTGCCCAATATCATAAAGAACATTTTTCTGACATGTGCAACTTAAGCATCTATCCATGATGTTAGACTACAGTTTTAATCGTCCATAATATTCTGTATATGGCTGCTATAGGTTGCTCCAGCAATATCTTGAAGGTTCACATTTCTTTTAATATATCAGCAAATAAGTCACTATTTGTGAAAATTAAATCATATTCTGTATATTTTATATATGTCCCTCTTTTAAAGTATATGTAATATGTGACCTCTTTTTGGAAATACCATGATGCAGTGACAGATAGTGATGAGTTAAATTATTTCAATGGGCATATTTTTCTCTGCTTTTTTTTAGCACCATATGGTTTAGTGCCAGTGGGAGTTCTCTGGGTTTTTTTTTTTCCGGGTGAAAACTGCAATTGTTTTTCCAGCAGAAACAAAACACATGGTGACATTTTAGTGCAGTATCATGAAAAATTTCACAATTTAAAAATGCAAAAATCATAGTCAATGAAGAATTCATATCCCCTTTAGTAATAAAGCTCCGGGGGCACTATTTATGAAGATATGCATGCTAGACTTATTCTGGAACTAAGGCGCTGATTTATCAAAATTCAAGTTTGTGCTTTTTTCACGATTTGAGAAAAAATGCGAACAAAAAAGTGCAAATATACTTGAGAATATAGAGGAAATTGATGGTATTTATTAAATAAAAAATGAGCGAAAAGCAACCAGAAAAAACTTGACAAGCAAAAGCTGGAAAGATTTAATTGAATCAATGACAATTGTTTCTAACAACTGTATTTATTTAATTTCCCTGTTTAAGTTTTTTTGCCTCAAAATGATTGAAACAATGTGATTCTCACCAACATTTGAATTTTTTTCCAAGACAAAACGTGCCCAGGAATATTCTAGATTTTTTCTAGCATTTTAGAAGAAAATTCCCACAATATTTGTTGGATATTTTTTTCACCTACACTTTTTTTTTTTTTTACAAACTTGAATTTGCATAAAAATTGGAAAGGTCAAAAACTCAAACTCTGTGTGCTTATTTATTAAAAATTTCAATTTAAAAAAAAAACTTGATTAATTAAAATAAACAACTCAAATGCAGCAAATCCACAATCTACACATCACTTTCGGTGTTCTGCCACATTTCAAAAGGATCTCAAAATTCAATTGAATTTTACATGAACTTGCCAGCTTTTACATCTCAAATTTTTATATGAGCTTTTTGTACTAAATAATAGTGATGAGCGAATCTGTCCCGTTTCGTTTTACCACAAAATTTGTGAATCTTTTAAAATAATTCTTTTCTTCACAAAAATGGCAAAAATGTTGCATGCATTATTTTTTTTTATGTAAATGATGCGTGCGTCAATTTCTGACGCGGGCAATAATTACTTGACGCAAGCAACAATTTTTTGACATGGGCAAATTTTCCCGCAGCAAATTTTGTCGCCAATGACGAAAGGTGGAAATTCCCCGCAAATCCATGCCTGCTTGCCCATCACTACTAAATAACTTTAAAAAGTTCAAGTTTTGGAAATTAATTTAAATTTCTGATTTTTGCTGCAAAATACTTAAATTGTGTTCAAATTTGGATATTGAGACATCGTCCTCTAAAAGTTTATGGAAGTTGTATAGGGAAAAAAAACTGTGCAAGGTTAGTAAACTGCAATTTTACAAAATACTATGGTGGGGAGGGCTTGTAGGCGTTCTGAGGCAGCAGACACAATATGGACCACAGTTGGGGGAGGCAGAATTGCTAGAAGAGTTGAACTTTTCATTAAAAAACCTGGAATTCGACTCCCCTGGTTAAATGCTGCCTGGGGCAAGGTTCTCACCTTGCCTTATGGCAGAACGGCAATGACAGGAGTTTGTTAGACTTGTCTAGCTTTTTAACTCTAAATTTTACTAACAACTTCACAGAGTCTCCATTTTATAGCTTTGTCGTGTTTTACATGGCAAATGGCTATATAAAAAGCAGTGGATAAAGTTGTATTTCTGTGGTGCTTTTAACACAGCTTTAGCACCATGCCCAAGAAATAAATACGTCTTTTTTTTTGGATACCTTCAGAACCAAACTAAATATTAAGCGACTATCTAAAAGCAAAGCAAGAAATAAACATCTTTTTATTGCATTCATTTTGGTCCACCTTGGGACAAATCATGATCAAAAAGAAACACTGTGAGAATTATTTTTACATATATTTCCTTTCCTGTTACTCTACACTCAATATATGTGATAGAAATGATTGTGTTCACAATAGACTTAATTAAATGTAATATATTTTGTTTAATGTTCAAGTTTGTTATCCACATAATTCTGAGAAATGGAAAGTCTGTTCATATTACAGTATTGTAGGAATTATTTCTTCTGTTACACCAGGCTAAGCATTTCAGACCACTGCCTTTATCTACTCTTTTGCAGGTCTTGAAATCACCAAGTGAGCTCATTTTTCCCTGTTGCCATAGTTACTGGCAATAATAATGAGATAATAACCTACTCATTCAACATATGTGAATGAATGTTCCCCAACAAGTCAGGAGATCTCGGCTCTCACAGGGCTGTAATTCTCATTACAGTTTTTTACGAGCTTAAGTTTCCCAATCCATGTTGCTATATGTGAGCTGTCCAGCCAATTTCATAGCCAATTAGTATCAACCAATCAGCTTAAATAATGACCCATCATTCCAAACATGGAGATTATTAAGACGCATGTGTGCTTGCTGATGACTGTAAATTGAAAGAGAATTCAAATTATTTGCTGGAGTCAGGTCACCTGATATCTTATACTTTAACAACTCTTCAAGCTACTTTTATCAGAGAATTACTATTTTCAGAAAATGACCTTTTCTCTCTGTAAAACTAGAAGAAGCTGTAAAAATCTTGTTCCCCTTAGGGACAATGAGGTTCTTTCACCTATATATGCTCAAAACATCTTTCCTTTTATTTCCAAGTAGAATAAAATACTTCTTTAGAAGAACCCCAAATATCAAACATAGAAATGCCACCATGATAATCTCCCAATTTTTCCCTGAATTCCTAATTATGGTCAATAAGAAAGACCTTAATGCAAAATTATTATTAAACTAATTTGATATACGTTATTTTAACCTGCAGTAGCCAATATTTATATAGTTTGTATGTGCGGTATAAGGGTAGTATGTTATGGAGACAAATTAGGGCAACCATTTCTTTGTGTGATAAGGTCTATATGAGGTCTCCAACAGCAACTAATAGTGCTGTTCGTAGGGCTCTGATCTTTACTAGACTTTTGCAGGAAGCTTACCAGGTCTTTGCAATTATGACTCAAAGCCTACATTTCTGTATTCTCTAGGCCCTGTCTACTCCCTCCAGTCCATTCAATGATCTCCAAGGGAATAGAAAATGGATAGGTTGCAGTAAAAATATAAAAGTCCACAAATCAGATACTTCATCACAAAAATAAAGACGTGACATTAAGACAAACTTTGAAATAACTACTCTCGTTGATATGTGTTACTACCTGCAAATAGCTGACATGGCATATTATGGTCATTATCATTATATGGCATGTATTCGTTTTTATCAAGCACCTTTTTTTAAAAAAAAAAAAAAGCTTTATAGAAGGGTTCTATAAGGAACGTCTTCAAGAGGAGCCATAGCACCTACAACAATAGTAGTAGGTCTCACTGACAAAGCAAGTACAAATTCAAGACATCAATGACAGCTAAAGAGGAAATCTGGTCTTTCTGCAAGATACTAAGGTTCATGTACAGGTGCAGGTTCCTTTGTGGACAGCATGCAGAATTTTGTGTCCATCTTAACACTTTGCACCTGGGTTTGTGTAGTTAAATGGATAACTGTAATACAGGGAAGTACAGAAAATACTTCTGATTAGCATTTTATTATGAAAGGTCAAAGGAAAAAATAAAAATAAAATATATTTCTCAATTTGCAATTATATGAGATTTGGTCTGAGCTTAAAATATAACTTACTTAGGTAGGCCTCCAATGCATCTAACAGTCTGTCAGTCCAACTACTGCCTGGTAAGTTGGGAAAGAAAGGTAATTTTCAATAACTATTTGGTGACGTGCACTGAGATGCACAGCGGGACAGTGGGAGAAGAAAAACTGATCTGGAAGTAGTTCTATTCTAAAATACTTAATTCCATGTTCTAACATAAGCTTTGAAGCTCCTTTGAAGTCATCATACATTTTTTTTCTACTTGTTATTTATATAACACTAACACATTTTACGCAACACTTTACAGTAAAGCTTGCAAGCTATGGTTACTATATCATCAACATACTAGGCTCATTTTTTATTCAGAAAGTGTGAGAAGAAACTCCTGCAGAAAACTGTGAGAACATGAAAACCTTTTCCCAAGCTGGAATTAAACTAAGGATCCCAGCACTGCAAGGCAAAAATACTACCAACCGAGCCACACTGCTGCTAGGTGTACAGCAGAGGCCAGCTCAGTGACAAGTGATGTCATCTATACCAGACATCTCTATCTGCTGATGCCATATCTAGGAACACTGGCTTCCAGAAGTCAAAGAGACTACACCTCTTGCTTGCCATCAAATTTTCTCATTAAGATATCATCACAAGATAATGGGTCACTCCTTTTTGTCCTTGCATATGGATAACCAGAATGGACAATATTCAACCAATCAGCCTGTTGGCAAAAGAACATACATTCAATATACTGGGCATTCACAGTATATAACCTGAAATTTAAGATCATTTTATGCAAGGTGTTCCAAAATAAAGAATAGCTCAGCAATACAGATAAAGTAGAGACAGATGATAGCCTCTTATTAACCTAATAATGTTACTTGGTAGAACTTTGTAGATCCCATTGCTGAAAGATTAAATGTATATGTGTGAAAATTGCTTTTTTTATTAGAAGACAGTTTGTTTGTTTCAATTACAGCTGAATTATTAGTCCAATTTCTGTAGCATCACATTGTTTCCCTATTTCCCTGCTTTATCAGCTGCCACTGCAAATTCATCACCTCCACAACAGACATGTTCTTAGAGTATGTCACCCCCTGAGAATACACAGCTGCCCAGATCCTCTAAAATCTACCTACTCCGCATGCCATATCATAATAACCTTATGGCACTTCAGGGGTTGTGGGTAACGTTTATAAACCTACTTTGCACAGATGCCACTCAAGTTTATTTCAAGATGTTCTAAGCCCTAAGTCTTACATTACCCACACCCCCTGTCATGCCATAACGCTTCATTAAGTGAAATAGATAGCGCCATTAATGAGTGATTCCACTGGGTTGTTGCTGAAACTGCATAAATATGTGATTATATTTTCATGAATGTGTCCTTGCATTGCAAATGATATTCTTACTGATGGCATGTGAACACTGTGCATAAATAAATACTGAACAAGTCTTCTCTCCTTTGTTTGCTGTTTGCTTTGCAAGAACAGAGCATCTTTCAAATTATGATGCAAATAGATAAGAACTAAGGGTTGTAAGCAGTAACAAATACTAATGCAGTCCTATTGGAGTACCTGATATAGCTCCTCACTGTGTCCATAGGGATTATGTACACCTGCAAGTGCAGCTATGGTCCCTGCGCTTTCCCAACAGTCAGTTGCATGTAAACCAAAAAAAGTAATTTTCAATAGGTACTTGCATCAAAATGAGCTCCTTGCCCTCCCCTATAGTTGTGCTCGACGCCACTCAGTTATTCCTGCCTTCTGTCCCTATTGACGCAGGGGAACCCTGAAGCTACTGTCACCTCCAGACCAGGTGGTAGCTCCAGAGTTTCCTTAGCACCCTGCGCCAATTGCCACAGTTCATTTGTGCAAAAAGAAAAGAACACACTTCATTCACACACTGAGCACTGAAATTTATGCCACACAGACCTTGAAAATATTGCATGGGCAGTTGCATCACCCATTTGTGACATTTGAAGTTCTGGGTAAAAACACTGCATTGTGGGGGAAAAACATGTCGCTTGCACTCAAAATTGCTCTTTGCTTACTGCACTTGTGGACATACGTGCCCTCATAGCTCCAAACTTGACTGCCATATTTCACCTGCACTTACAGACATAAAGCAACTGGAGTGATGGTAATTAGGTGAGATACCTCTATGTGAAGGAACCTAATAAAGCTGCCCACAAAGGACTGGTTCATAAAAACATGCAAATGGAGATGTGATCATCCTTCAAAATTACTAACTACTAAAATGAACTAATCAAAATAAATCTTTTGTAGATTTTGATAGGACAGTCCAATATGTTTAAGGCTACAAACTGTACAATGCCTGGCTAGTCAAGGTGATCTGTGCATAGCTAACTTACCATACAATGTTTACAGCAACTTCAAGCCCAATTTAAACCTTAATGATCCCAAATTTTCCCAAAGTTTCCTATCAAAGCACACTTTTTTTTCACTCAATAAATCATATAGGAATAAAAATCGAGAAAGTCAAAGTGCCTTTGTAGAATGTGTAGTTATTAAAATATTTTACGAAAAGAAAATCAAGCGGCAAAGGTTTCTATTGGGTGAATTTAAGGAGGAGGAGGAGGAGGTAACAAAACCTTGTTGAGTGAAAGTCTAGAAAGTTCTTCATACTCCACTCCTGAAACACCACATAAAAAAATTAACAAGCATTACCTTTCCCATGAACACAGATCTTAAACATTAGGATTGAAGTAGACTTTGCCACCACCGCCATCTATTTTCCAATTGCGTAATTTCCTCCAGCGCCGCAATCCTAATGCACAAATTCCTTGCAGTTACCCTGTAATATAGTACAGACCTCAGACAGATGTTTATTAGTGCCCTGCTTGCTCCTGCCGCACTGTAGTGACTGGGCGCATTGTGTTGCTATAATGCTAAAACCTTCCACTGAGGCAGAGCATAGTAAAGATCAGTAATGATGTTTGGAGGTAGTACTGAGCATGCCCAGGGCTTTGGGGAATCGTAATGCACATGCGCAAGCCCTTAACTTCAAAGTTTTTTAATAAGAAAGGACACTGGATGTTTACAATTAGCTTTGCAATAATTTGAAAATCAATTTTATTATAATATTAGAGGGAAAATCAGTGAGAGGAAAGCTACTGGTAAGCAGATCGTTACATACTGGGCAATACTCTGAGCTGCATTTATATTTTAACTTTTGTTGCCCTTTAACTTTTAATCTCTATTAGCAAATGTTACGACTAGAGTTTATGATCACCCTTTGTGCCATAGGTAGCAGAGTTCCCATATGCTGTAACTGGAATCGTGGTATCTGCAGGCAAATTTGATATGGGCAACATGCTGCAGGGGTTAGAATTGCTGCCATGTAACAGTGGGGTATAAATCAGTGCTGGGCCAAGCAGGCCGGGCGCCCTCGGCAATCTGGCTGGACTTGCCTCTCACTACCCCTGCGTGCATGCGTGGCCATTCACAAACGTGCCTACGTGAAAGTGTGCACTCTTGCATCTGCACAGAAGACGGGCGTGGGTGGTAATACTGGTGGGGGGGACATGTGGCCAGTGGGGGCACAAAGGCCCAGACTAGGCATAGGCAAAGAAGGTACATGCCTAGCACTTTGCGCCCTAGCCACGTGCCTCTTCTGCCTACTCCTAGTTCCGGCTCTGGTACAAATTGTTTTTTTCTTTTACAACAAATAAGCATTCATCTCAGATCTCAACCTTATTTGCTTTTGGCCTAAAGGTGGCCACACACGTGGCGATCTGCAATCTTTCGTGCGACTATCGGTCAGGCCCGCCACTAACCTTCAGGGCTGAAATGGCAGATAAGGAGGTACAAACAATAGGATTTCTACCTCCTCCTGACGGCAGATTTTGCTCAGGCGCCTTCTATGGCGCCCGATTAAAATATTTTGACCTGGCCAATCGGCGAGTCGACCGATATCAGCAGCCTCCTGCGACTCGCCGACTTGCCATACATGCACCGAATATCGTAAGAAATGAGGTTTCGTACAATATTATCGGTGCGTGTATGGCCAGCTTAAGACACCTTCTGCTTTGGGGCCCACTAGGGACGATCAAAAAGTTTGTGAAGCTCAGTGTTGAGTTTGTTTCTAACCTGGGCATCTGCAAGGAGTTCTAAGGTTGTCCCTGTGTTTATTCTGATTTTCTTATGTATGTTAAGGTATGTAAGGTATGCTTAGGTATGTTAACTGGCCTCTTTTGAGACTGACTCTAGTACTGTGTGAACATGATAGGGACCTTGAGTGTAAACTCCCCTGTGGCATGGTCACCGATGGGAAATGCTGGAGACCTGAGGTTTTCCTGATAATAGATCTTTCTGTACTTTGTATCTTTATACCTTAAGTCTACTAAAAAACTATTTCAACATTAATTTAACCCACTAGCATTGTTTTGCCTCCATTAAGGATTAATGATATCTTAGAATCAAGTACAAGGTACAGTTTGGTTATTTATTATTTTTTATAAAGAAAAGGGAAATCCTTTTTAAAAATCTGAATTATTTGATTTAAATGGAGTCTATGGAAGATGACCTTTTTGTAACAGGTTTCCAGAAAAAGGATCCCATACCTGTACTTTTTTATTATTACAAAAGTAAAGGGAATATTTAAAAAAAAAAGTATTATTTTGTTAAAACGGACTTGGTAGCTATGGTAGATGAACTTCCAGCAATTTCAAGCATTCTAGATTTCTGGATAACGGACCCCATACTTGTACTGGCACACTGGTATTCTTAGAGCAACACTGACTCACAGCCGGGATCTGCTATCAGCAGCAGGAAAAACAAATAAAGTTTTAAAAATGTAAAAATTCAGGAAAACTGTCAAACGGATTTATTGAACATCCACTGCAGTTTATTGGATTTTGTATAGCAATGGCCATTCCCCTCATAAAATGGTCTAGCGTGATCCAGTTAGCAGTGCAATTTATATGACATTTAGATATTTTAGTTCATCCCTTATCTAACTTGCATTTATCAATGTTATCCTTGTCTGCTATTTAGGTGTCCACTACCCCATTTCTCTGGCACCTCCAACTGTTTTTAGGCAACTGCAACATCTTTGGCAGAATCACTCTTTTAGAGTCATATCCATAATAATAAATCAGTAGCCTATTAAACAATATCAGTAGCCTTCACAAAGTCTGAATTTCTTGATTACAATGTAAAAAAGTATAGTGTTTAGAAAAAAAATTGAGTGCCTAATAATGATTACAGAATTAGCATCAATCATTGCTTTTCTGTGCCCTGTAAATAATTACTGTCATGGAAATTCATTAGAACTTGTCTAGTAATTGTTCATACTTAGACAGGGAACCTTTTTTGTGTTGGTGGTGAAATATTTGCTGACTTCAATCAGACTGGAGACGTTTGCAGTGATGAAGCCACTAATATGTGCCCTATCCGTCCCGGAGGAATTTCCCTGCCCTAGTTTTCACCCTCTTCTTGCCAATTAAGCAGCTACATTATGTATAATAGTGGAAGTCACTTATATTTCCGCTTCGCTGTATGCTTCGGAAGAAATGACAGGAAGATACTGGTGAATAATTAGAGTGCATTTTAAAGACTTGCAAAAAAAAAACTCAATTTCATTCTATTTTTAACTTTCCTTCCCCGTATCTTTTTTTTTTTTTTTTTGTTTCAAAGAAACTGCAGAAACCCTCATGCTCTGAATTATCTTAAATTACTAAGCAATGAACAAAATAAATGAGACGACAATGTTTGAAAAGGGAACACGTTTAAGGATAATGAGCATCTTGAAAAAGGTCAGTATATTTTGTGAGTGTGAAATGCGCCGCTTGAAGCTGTATTATGAAATCACACAACATTAATTAAAACTCTCACACAGCACAATTTTACAGATCTAACCTTTTCAGTTGGGCTTATTACAATTTTTTTTCCCTACTGTCGTCACTGGGAACTCAAACATCTCTTTTGTATGTTCCATCACGCAAACCACGCTCATGCACGTTTTGGACTACGTACTTTTTTGTTTGGGTGGGATGGATTTTAGAAGTCACCCCAAGTCCAGGCTGGCAATCTGTGGAGTCTGGCAAATGCCAAAGGGGCTCCTATAACATGCCATAGACAGTCACTATTTATTGGGCACCTTGGGCCTCTGTGTACTTGAAATCCCAGGGCCTGTTTTAAGTCCTAGGACAGACCTGACTCACCCTATATTACATATAAAAAAAGAGACTTCAGGGCGGCTATAGAATGCAAATTTCATTATAGTTAGAATTATCTAACTGCATAGGCAGAGCTACAGTATAAATCTGAAGAAGAAACCAATTCCAAGCTAAATACTCCTAAAATGTTTCTGATTTGTGTTTTAGAGTTAATTGATACTCCTTAGAGTTTAACAGCAGAAGGTTATACTTACAGATGCAGTGAATCCTGAATCCGGTCGAATACAGAACAGAATCTTAACCCCAATTTGCATCATCTGGTGTCCAAAGAACAGAATCATAAGCCAATAATAAAAAACATGAGTACTCCCAGTGAGGTGATGATTTCCAAATTGCTTGTGGCAAAAGCTTCCCCAAAAAGTTGATGACACAGTGGACAAAGGGAAAGCTCCATTATCCTCCTCAATAGTTGATGAGCAAGCAAAATATTGTAAACTGTATGCTTTTTGCAATTTTGCACTTGTCATTGCACTTCCTACTTACCTTGATGCATTACATACAGGAATGCAGTACTGATTTGCACCTGATCAGACATAGCACCTTTGATTACAAAACCTATGCTACATTGAGATTGCACACTGCATTGGAAAGCACCAAACAACTGCCTACAGTCTTTTAGGCCACCTGGTATAATGTTTAGCATGGGGGTGAAAACTTTCTCATTGGCCTTCCTCGCTTGAAGCAGGTGAGCCTGGGTTCAACAAGGCCCAGAAGTGATTTTGCCCTAGAGAAAACTATCAGTTCTAGTGAAGTTGGGGAGCAGGGACCCCGTGAATGAGAACAGGTTAGAGACAGGTTAATATTGAGTCAGATAGAATTAGCTAGTAAGAGCAGCTTTGTACCTCAACTTAGGATTTGTAGCAGGGAGTAGCTCTCCCCTAGGCTTTGCTACCTAAGTGAAGGGACCACAGTAGTTACGAGGGTATCAGGCTTAGATTTATTCCAACATGATCCAGGTCTGCTGTTTGTGATCTGGCCACTTGAGGTGGAAACCCAAAGGACATTATTTTACTGCCCATGCTACTCTCCACAGTGGTGCATCATGTTCTGCCTGTGATAACATTTTAGCATTTGAACCTGCCATCTATTTCTTTCTGTTTGCATTTGGGAGCATCAATATACACATGATCCCTGTGGATCATTTCAAATTAAATCCCTGTTGAGTTTTGTTGGAAAGAGCTTTTGGCATCCTTATTTCTATGTTACACTTATCTCTTTTCATCTTGCAGTGGAGAGGGGTAGTTTAACAACACCACTCTTCCCCATAGTGAAGGCCCAGCCTAAAAAAATAAGTCCAGTGTATCCCATACTCTAATTTAATTTAGCTGGTCGTAGTCTGTTTTACAGCCAATAAGGGAATACATTGTTTTCCACCTATGCAACTGTGCTGTTTATGCCATGCAAGAAGAGCACTTCACCAAAACTACCAAAATATTCTCCTCTGCTAATCTTAAAACACAGGTTTCGATTTTTTAACCTGAATTTCAGCTTTTCCAATGTAGAGAGTGCAACTAGTGATCTGCTTCCCACCCCCCACCCCCCCCCCCCCCCCCAATGCAACAGCTAAATAGTAACCTTTTGGCCACCATGCTATGTCCACTTTAAAAAATATGTTGTGTTCAAAGCAGAAATTTCAGGTGCTATAAATCCAACAATGCAGGAAAAATCAACTGGGTCATTATTTGAAGAGACAGCTATAACTAAAAGAGATGATTTCATTCTCATGGATAACAATAAATGACAAGGAAATGAATGAAGTACGAGCGACTCTGGACATCACAGTTACACAAGAAAAGCTCTGGATATTTTAAGTAACAAGATTGTCTGGCAAATATCCATTAACCAGACTCATGTGAATTTGCTGGAACTTTTGTAAAACTCAGTAATCAGTATAACAGTGGTTCGCCAGAGAATTTTAAACAACAGGAAGGTTTGCAGACAAATTAAGCATATTTTATTCCACGAACGCAGTTATGCTGCATCTGCATTTGAGATCATTGGTATGCAGTTATGATGGTGAACATTCTTGCCAGAACTAGTTAGAATATTCTAATCCTCAACAACACCTACCATGGGAGATTTGCTTTATAATGAGATAAAAGAACAAAATCAATTTTCTTTTCTTACTTCTCTACTTCATTCTATTAGTGAAGCAAGACAGCAATTGCCAATAGTTGAATGGTCACTGGGATGCCCAAATGGAAAACTACAGAAGAAATACAGTAGTTTTTGCAGCAGCATCTTTTTTTTGGCACACTTTCTAAGCTACAGGGCTACTGGCTCTGGCTGCTGCTTCATGCTAAACAGTATTGAGCATCACTGCTTATCACAATTCCCCTGTTGGTGTATTACAGCTTTGATCTTCAGCAAACTTCTTCTTGCTAAGTGTTGACTGTAAATCCAAGGTGCTTATGCACAGATTCCCAGTTTGGACCACCCACGTCTAATCACTCTGATTATATGTGCACATAAATAAAAGAGGCAGAAAACTTTCATCTTCTCCCTGGCTAATGTAACACATGCGTGAGAACTTATTGCTGTGGAATTAACTCAAAGTGCTGTTTTTTGCGGAACAAGCTCTGCAAACTGTTCAATGGATTGAAGTACTAAAGAAGAATAATAGTTCATTCCATGTTCACAGAACTCTATAGATGCACTAATAAGGGAGCAGGACTTGCTGAACGGGCATCTATTTTGCTTCTTTGTGCAGATGCAGCTGTCATCTCAAGCTACCAGGGATGACAGGGATTTCTTAATTTTGGAAAGGTTGCTGAACTTTTTATGTCTGAATGCAGCTTCTTATACACCCTCTGTTTTATCTTGATTAAACTGATTAAGTTTTTTTGGAGCTTTTCATAACTTAAGTTGTCTGAAAAGTCATACTAAGCCACCCAACTCCTTGACCATTCTTGTGAAGAGTTAGTCTGCCCTGTATAGTCAAAGTAACTGCTTAGCAGCTGTGGCACTCAGAGAAGGTGATATTGAATTACCCTGGATTCTCCCGATATTGCCCACCCGTAGGTGGGGATATCGGCAGAAGATCCACTCGCTTGGCGACATCGCCAAACGAGCGGATCTTATGGTGTATGGGGACCTTAACACATAGGGCCTGATTTACTAATCCACGAATCCGAATGAGAAAAATTCGGATTGGAAAACGAACATTTTGCGACTTTTTCGTATTTTTTGCTATTTTTTCGTCGGCGTTACGGCTTTTTTGTAAATTGTCGCGACTTTTTCGTAACCGTTACGACTTGCGCGAATTGTCGTGACTTTTCCATAGCCATTGTGACTTTCGTGAATTGTCGCGACTTTTTCATAGCCATTATGACTTTCGTGAATTGTCGCGACTTTTTCATAGCCATTACAAATTTCGTGAATTGTCGCGACTTTTTCATAGCCATTATGACTTTCGTGAATTGTCGCGACTTTTTCATAGCCATTATGACCTTCGTGAATTGTCGCAACTTTTTCATAGTCGTTACGACTTTCGCAAATTGTCGCGACTTTTTCGTATTGAGCGCTCGAAAAATTCGCGACAATTCGCGAAAAAGTCACAAAATACCGTTCATTACGAAAAAAAATGCATTCGGACACTTTTTGGACGTTCGTGGATTAGTAAATGTGCCCCATAGGGTTATTTGTTCCCTCTCCATTCAATATACAAAAAGCAGTGACAACCTCTAACAATAGTGTGACAGAACTGCATTACATGCGTTATAGATAAACTGTATCTCTCCATTTTAGTCAGGTCTTTAAAACCTTTTATTTCTATAAGTCTTGTAATATTCCCACTCTTCCCACTTTCTTTTTTTTAATGTTTAGATATCCTGTCATAGATATCTTCCATTCATGACCTTATTGAAAGTCCTTTCAGACTGACCATTTGCCATTAAAGGGTTGTAAACCCAATCATAACTCATAACTGTCCCACTGCGCCCCCTAGCTTTGCTATAGAATTTGCAGAAAAACGTAATTATAGAAGCAAAAAAATTCACCAATAAGAATTCTACTGACCAAAAATCTTGTTACAAGTGCAAGGGAAGTGACCAATGAGAATGCTGATTCACAGAACTATGTCAGGCATCTTGCTGTTATCTTACATTTTTTTCTTCATTATATGACTGGAATCAAACATGTGGAATAAAGGACAAACTTGTTCAGTGCTGGGAAACTGTGCTTAATGCTACCAACTCCAATTGCAGGAACAAAGAACAGGGATTCAGATTCAAACAGATCAGCTGGGATTCTCATTGGAGGACTTTTTGCATTTTAATGCAGCTGCTGGCCCTTAAGATTTCAGGGAAAGCTTTGGAAAAGTTTTATTGTGCAATATTGCTTTAAGAATACAACCCTGATGTTGCTGAACTACAGCTCCCAGAATGCCTCAACCTTCATTATATGTTAAATTGTTCTGGGATTTGTAGTCCAGCAACAGCTGAGTAAAGTTTGGTTGAGCAGTGCAGTGCAGCAGGGTTTAGTATTCCTTTAACTGTTTTTAATCTTTTTTTCATTGTTTTCCTTCTCTTTCTTACTTTTTTGTTCCTAACTGCCCATTCCTAAGTACTCTACAGTCTACAACAAAAGCTCTAAGGAAAAAAAAAGCTCTAAGGAAGGAGTCCCTGCAGAACATAGCAGCTGATTAGAACAATATTTGAGAAGAATTTACCAAAGCAAAGAGTTTTACATCACTCATTCCTGCATCAGCTTTGACCTCAACAACCATCATATAATTTCCTTACAAATCACACTATTTACTCTACCACCGTTATCACCTGTTCTTTATAGAGTGGGCCAACTACTGTTCCAGCATCACTAGAACATCAGCTCCTTTATATTAAAATCTTCCTATGTCTCAGTATGTCAGGTTCCCTCTAGAATGATGTCCTCTCATCTTCCCATCTGACACCCTGGTTTTCCCCACCACCCTTATTCTCGTCTCCCCTACCTGATGCATCTGATAAGATGAACCACGCTGAAACAATGATCCTTACTTCCTGTAGTTCATGCTGTCCTGCTAAAAAAATGATTTCCCAAAGTCTTCTTTCTATCCTCTAGATCACAGTGCTAACTCATAGCCTGCTCCGAGACAGCACCATCCGGGACAGCCTTGAGGAAGAAGAGGACTAAAACCACTCTCCTTCTCCCATCCCCCTCTCACTGTCTAGTTTAAGTGGAAAATAAAGCTTCGGGCCAGTCAATTCCACTTATCCTTCCCCACTCCACCCCATCCACTTCCCTTCTTCTCCGTTGCTTTATTTTGTCTTTAACTGTACAAGTTAAAATGTAAATAACCACTTGAAAGAGACTTGTTTTTTGTGTATATATACAGGTATAGGACCCATTATCCAGAATGCTCGGGACCAGGGGTATTCCGGATAAGGGGACTTTCCGTAATTTGGATCTCCATACCTTAAGTCTACTAAAAAATCAATAAAACATTAATTACACCCAATAGGATTGTTTTGCATCCAATAAGGATTATTTATACTTTAGTTGGGATCAATTACAGGTACTGTTTTATTACTACAGAGAAAAAGGAAATCAGTTTAAAAATTCTGAATTATTTGATTAAAATGGAGTCTATGGGAGACAGGCTTTCTGTAATTCGGAGCTTTCTGGATAACGGGTTTCCGGATAAGGGGTCCAATACCTGTATATATATATATATATATATATATATACTGTATATATATCATATATATAAAGTATATTTTTTTCAATAAAAAACACTAAAAGGAACAGTATACCAAAAAATAAAAGTTTTTTTATAAAGTAATTAAAATATGATGTAGTGTTGCCCTGCAATGGTAAAACTGGTGTGTTTGCTACAGAAATGCTACTATATTTTATATAGTTATATAGTATATTTTTTATATAAATAAGCTGCTGTGTAGCCATGGGGGCAGCCATTCAAAGGAAAAAAGCACAGGTTACATAGCATATTATACACTACAGAACTTATCTGTTATCTGCTAAGTAACCTGTCTCCTTTTTTTCCAGCTTGAATGGCTGCCCCCATGGCTACACAGCAGCTTGTTTATATAACTATACTAGTCTTTCCAGGCAAACACACCTGTTGTACTAGTGCAGGGCAGCATTATATAATAATTACTTTTATACATTTAAAATTTTCTGGTGTGTATATATATATATATAGCTAAGATGTCAAACAACAGTAGCCTGGATCACATTGTTATAGGGCTCCTGGACCTCCTGGAAGTTCATATATAAAATACAGCATTTTCAGCTATGTTTTAGTTCTTGCAGGAAGACTTTTACTTTGCCTTTTTAGTGTCTGAGCCATGAGATAGACAGACAGATTGAGAGATGCAGCACACATGGGGGGGCCAGACTGCTCCCCCAGTATTTACGCTATTGTGTCAGCTGCACTCTTGATGCAGACTTTCATGTTATCCTTTTACATTTATCCAGCCCTGCAGAAAGGGCACATGAAAGGGCATTTGTTGCAAGATAGAGCATGAGTGAGAGAGAGAGAAAGAGAGAGAGAGAAAGAGAGAGAAAGAGAGATGAAAGATAGATAGATGATAGATAGATAGATAGATAGATAAATGATATGCAATAACTATTTTATCCTTGGAAGGAAGATGCTTACACTTGCAAGATATAAGTACAAACTTTACATTATTTGTATGCATGGGTTAATCCCAAGAAGCAGCAACCTTACAGTTAATAGCCCTTTTAATTAAAGGATAAGCCAGTTATTGAACGCATAAACTAATCACAAAAGGATTACCACTGAAAATGAACATAGTCTGGGCAATTAGTCCAATAATTAAGATTTAAGTACTGGCCAGAGATCAAAGTACTTGCAATTTGCAATAAAGTTTGTGGAGTTGCAAGGATTTTTAAAATGTTAGCTTGTGTTTTATTGCCCCTTCATTTACTGTGTACCCAAGATAGCAGCAAACACATCGTCCCTGTGGATGTCAGCATGTATGGCTACAACAGCTGTTTCTACATAAGCCTGGTGTGCCTCACAATATGATTACTCTGTCAACGACTTCCATAAACGGTGGCATCTGCATTCATGAAACAGTGTTATCAATAAACGTTAACTCGCACAATTAGTGATCTCAAAAGAAGAACTTCTGCAGCAAAGGAAAAAGCTGTTTTGTACTAGTAAGAGTCTTCAGGTGCATATTTTGTTTTTCAGCATTTAAAGTTAAAAGCAGAACTAATTATGCTCAAGACCACATTACTTTCTAATAAATAAAAAGGCTTCACCCGTGTAATAATACAGGGAGTAATATAACCCCTGCTGCAAAATATGAGGATACCAGAAGTCATAAAGGAGTTTCATGACTATATAAAGGCACAAAGATTCTCTAAGCCAGTGGTTCTCAAACTGTGAGGCTGACCCCCTGGAAGTCCTGGAGCAATGGCTGAGGCGGCAATTTTGAAGCAAGCTATGTTGTGATTTGGTAAAGACGAAAGCAGGCATTTATATAATAACTTGGGCAGGCACAAGTCTCTGTGTTCCAATATGGAGTGCAAAGACCTGCCAAAATTATACAATAGCAGAAGGCCGTGTGCAAAGACCAAAAAACTGGTGTTGCCAGAACCTGACCTTATATCAGGGGAAGTTCTCATAACATGGGCACTGGGACATGGGTGAATAGGAGGCACAGTGGAGTAACAACGTTGCATGCTACGCTTGTTAAATAAAACAGCATTCGACTCTTTAACAAATACCATCTGCACACATTTCAAAGTGAATCTGTGAATGTAAAAAGTAATTTGTAGGAACGTTAATTAGGCCTCTGCCCTTGGTGTGTTACTAAGTAATTGAGCATCTGACAGTATTAACGAACCCTGCTTGGCACCGAGGAGCTAATTTCCAAAGAGAAGCCTAATGGAACACTGCTACACAACTGAGACCCTTGCTTTTTTTTTTAGTTTTGTTTTTATTTAATGGGATGTGCACATTAATAAAGACTGCACCCAGCCGGGCACAGCTTAGTAACTTACTCTTGGATGGTGTATCCTATTGCTATCTACACAAGAGTTGGCAGGGGTCTCTTTCTTGCTTGCAGTTAGTCTGAATTTTGGCCTTAAATGAATGTTTTGCTCTACATATTTGTGAACCAAAGGGTATCACAATGCAGGTGACTGCCCGGTAAACATGCTGAGTACACATTTGTGCCCTACCAGTCCATGCCACCTTTGTCTACACAGAAAGATGCATTTCCAAATGGGGATAATGGCCTTCCGAAACGTTGTGTATCGACTTTACAATAAATTACAGGGGTATATCCCCATTTCGAAATGCATCATATTCCTGTATAGCCACACTGGGAGTGGGGTGCCAAACTCTACCAGTACTTATGCACTAGAGAAGTAAGGCTTGTACTGATGAGCGCTGCTCTGGCATTCTCCTGTGTTCCACCACAGGGGAGCCCAGATAAAAACACATTATTGTTCTTAATGTGGCTGTACTCACAGGCACACTTTTTCTAATTTTGTATCTGCCCAGTCTTGAGCAGTATCAGGGCACTAGTAATTTTTAAAATTACTGGTGTAGCATAATTATCTATTAACATGATTTTAGGACATCTAGCATTGCACTTCAACTTCCTGCACATTCCTAATTATTTACCCAGTAACGTCATAAGGTTTTTGCTCTCTATTGAACTCTCTGTCTTTGAAGATGGCGTCCAAATGCTACAAATGTCACTTACTAATAAAACTTGGTAGTTTAATAGTTATGATTATGCTGCCCCCCAGCTGGTTTTTTAAAGGGACAGTACACTACCTAAATGCTAAATGGCTTTTCAAACACAAAGATGCAGATAATAAAACTCCCTACACAAAATGACCACATGAACCTGAACATTAATAGGAAATAATGTGAAAATTAAAAAGAAAATCCCATTGTACATTTAAAGTGCCTCTAAACTCTATTCTTTTTAATTTCCCTATGGAAGTATGGGCAACCCATTTCAATAATCGCATACAAAATTGCAAATAATTGTGACCAAGACTTTTCCCATAACTCATAATTTTTTTTATATCCTTTGACCACAATTATTGATCAATTAACCCCATAGGAGTTTAATGCATTATTATTGGCGTGTAGTTTCAACTTGTCTCTCAGGCTAGATGACCATAAATGTACACCTTCAAACAGTCCTCCATGATTTTTTTAATCATTAAAAGTAGCCAGAATATGGAGGGAGGGTAACAATAGAGTGGTTCTAAAGATATATGTAAATGTAATTGCAATTGAATGATGTATATGGCTTATTCACCCTTTTCTCTTCTCTGGTTCTGACTCTTGAAACAATGCAGCAGAAGTCAGTTCTCCTCCAGATCTTTAATCAGCAGCTTGTGCCTGGTGTCAAAACAGTTTTTGGGTACATAACCCCTTAAAATTCATTATAGGGAAACATTTCTGTCAAAGACAATGTTTTATAAACGTCAACCAATTTCCATTTATTATTCTAAGTAGAGCATAGCAAAAACCAGACAGATTTAAAGTCCTTAAAAGGGCAAAAAGTATTGTAAAAAACATATTTTAGTTCAGTGTCCTGACATCCTGACATGACTTTTATAGAATCCCAAGCTGAACCTGCATCCCCCTGAAATCCTGTCAGCATGAAATAATATTTCTCTAATCAGCAACATTTTTCAAACGGCGCTTAATATATAACTTTGGGTGGAAATAGAGTGAAGGTGTGTTATTTATTTATTAGATGAGAGCAAATAGGGCTGATTTTAAGTTTAGAAAACAGGACAAGTGTAAGAGTTGTTTTATTTAATAGAGGTATGGAATCTGTTATGCAGAAACCTGTTATCCAGAAAGTTCTGAACTACAGAAGGCCATCTCGCACTCTATATTAAGGAAATAATTCTAAGTTATTCCTTTTTCCCTTGTAATGATAAAACCTTATACTTGATCCCAACTAAGATATAATTAATCCTTATTGGAGTCAAAACAATCCTACTGGCTTTAATTAATGGTTATATCATTTTTTAGTAGATTTAAGGTATGGAGATCCCTTATCCAGTAAACCCCAGGTTCAAGCATTCTGGATAACGGGACCTGTACCTGTATATACATTAAGTAATGTCCAACTGCAGCCCTGAAGCTGTTGTCATACTACAACTCCTTCTCCCTCTGACAAGCCAACTGTTGGGGTGATGTTGTAGTTTATAGTTGTAGTTTAATAACAAGGGTCACAGGTTTGATGTCTCAATAGTCTCTTGTAGTGATGTTAATTTTGCCATTGTATCTAAAAGAGGAACCTATATTTCAGTGGATCTTCATACCTTTAGTCTACTAAAAATCATTTAAATAGTAATTAAATAGGATTGTTTTGCCTCCAATGAGTTAGGATCAAGTACAAGGCACTGTTTTATTATTACTTACAAAAAGGAATTCAACTTAAAAATTTGCTTTAAATGGAGTCTATGGGAGATGCCCTCCATGTAATTCAGACCTTTTTGGATATGTGTTTCCAGATAACAGATACCATACCTGTAAATAGTTCTGCAATATAAATCAAAAGTTTCAAGGCATTTATATCTGTCAATCAAACAAGAACTTTTAGAGATAATTGCGGTGAGAACAATCCTTAAATGTAAAAGTCCTACACCAACAAACTCAATAATAGCCCTATTACAGGTACTTATTAAAAATGTGCAGTTGTAGTAATCAATGCATTCTGAAGAAGTCACATGAGATCCACATTAAATACATTTGCTTTCCTATAGAAACAATCAACCATCCTTGTCAGTCAGCAGTTGGCTAATGTACAGTACAGATTTCGCCAGGGATACTGGTTACCTTTGACAAAAGATCTTGAAATAATATGCAAAAGACCTCTGCCAAGGAAGCATGACGTAATGTGTAGTTTCCCCGGTCTGTGTACCAGTTGATCAGTCTTGATAAATGGACCTTTTAAGCAAATAAGTTAAACAACAAAAAATGTGACATCGTAGATGAAAATATATCTCGATCCATTGTTAAAAGCTCATACTCTTTCAATTAAATGAAGATTCATGGCATAGTCACATATTTCCTTGTCAAATAAATGATGTCTCACATCAAGGATTACACCAATTTCTTTGTATGGAAACAAAAGGATTTATAAATTCATCATGTTCGCGCAATGTGAGAGACATTGCGAGTTAGTCAATAAAAACAGGCTTGTCAACTAAGATGCATCTAGGAAACGAGACCACTGCACATCACGGAAGATGATTGAAGGTTTGTGTTTCTAGCAGTCGGCAACTGTGAAATGAGTTGCAATAAGCTCAGACTCAACTCGATGTAGTTTTAGAGTTGAGTCTAAATGGTCAAAATAACATGAGATACTAAAGAAAATCTTGCTGCCTGCAAAACACAGCAAATTAGACATTACAATATCAGTAGTAAAAAGGCCTTGTAGAATCATTTCCCAGGTTAGAAAAGTAGCATTGAACGCAATTATTTAGGTTTTACAGTTGACATTAGGTTGCTTTGTAGAATTTATATATCTGTTTAGCCTATCTGAAACTCAGGGGGGCATTTAATAAGGGTTTAATGTTTTTTTACAATTCAAGCCTTTTTCAGAAAAGATATGATTTCGCGACATCCGAAAAACTGCGACAAATCTGGAATAAAAAATACGCCATCTAAAAGCTGATTGAGATCATGTAGAAGTCAAAGGCAGGTGTCCTTTTTACAACTGAAAGATCTTTCTTTGCTTTGTGGTTTTAAAGGTTTTGGGGGTTTCTAGACGCTTGCATTTGTATTACAATACAAAAAGATTGTTTTTTTCTGTGCCATTTGTGTCAATAAATCTGCCCCATAAAGTGTTAGACCTATAGGGCACGTGTTGTGTGATCTATTAAAATGGTGCAGACATCATACAGGTATAGGACCTGTTATCCAGAATGCTTGGGACCAAGGGTATTCCGAAAAAGGGGTATTTCCATAATTTGGATCTTCATACCTTAAGTCTATTAAAAATCAATAAAATATTAATTAAACCCAATACGATTATTTTGTGTCCAGTAAGGATTAATTATATCTTAGTTGGGATCAAATACAAAGCACTACTTTATTTTTACAGAGAAAAAGGAAATCAATTTTAAAAATCTGAATTATTTGATTAAAATAAAGTCTATAGGAGACAGTTTTTCAGTAATTCAGTAATTCGGAGATTTCGGGATATCAGGTTTCCAGATAAGGGATCCCTTACCTGTATTGATTCCAGTGATATCATTAAAAAGTTCTAAGGAACCCCCTCACCAAATAATCAGGGAGGAGGAAGAATTTTTTATAAAGAGGAATACTTTGTGGGCAAGTTTCTACCATAAAACTATTGTAGGCTGCAATATATGATAACCGGGGTTTAGCTACATTACTATATCCATAAAAGAAAGCAACTAATGATGGAAAAATCTACTTTTTTATCATATACAGGTATAGGACCCATTATCCAGAATGCTCGGGACCAAGGGTATTCCAGATAAGGGGTCTTTCCATAATTTGGATCTCCATACCTTAAGTCTACTAAAAAAATCAATAAAACATTAATTAAACCCAATAGGATTGTTTTGCATCCAATAAGGATTATTTATATCTTGGTTGGGATCAGTTACAAGGTACTGTTTTATTACTACAGAGGAAAAGGAAATCAGTTTTAAAATTCTGAATTATTTGATTAAAATGGAGTCTATGGGAGACAGGCTTTCCGTAATTCGGAGCTTTCTGGATAACGGGTTTCTGGATAAGGGATCCCATACCTGTAGTGATAGTAATATTCTGAGACAATTTGCATTTGGTCTTTATTTTTTATTATTTGTGGTTTTTTAATTATTTCATTTTTTTGTTCTGCAGCTCTCCAGTTTGGAATTTGAGCAGCTATCTGGTTGCAAGGGTTCAAATTATCTTAGCAAATAGGTCACGTGTCAGGTAGCTGCTATCTTGCTACCTTCACATTGTTCTGTTGATTAACTGCTGGGGGGGAAAAGGGGGGATGAAATCACTCCAACTTGCAGTGCTGCAGTAAAGAGCACAGGTCACATGGCTGTGGCACCCTGGGAAATGAAGACTATGGCTAGCCCCGCGTGAAATTTCAAAATTAAATATAAAAAAATCTGTTTGTGTTTTTGAAAAACGGATTTCAGCACAGAATTCTGCTGCAGAAGCTCTATTAACTGATGCATTTTGAAAAAACATGTTCTCCCATAACAGTATTCCTTTAAAGGTGAACCACCCCTTTAGGTGAGGTAGCCACCTGCTCACTAGCTCCTCTTATTCCATAATTATTCCCTAAACACATTCAAGGTGGCCACAACATTCTGGGAGTTTTAGCGTGAAAATTTCATTTCATGATACAAAATATTCTTTAAGTTTAAGATCCTTTGAGTAGGTTACTCCCAGTACACAAATGCTACAATATGTATCAGTAAGACGTCATGTATTAGTAAGAAGTACAGTGTGTATAAGCAAGATGTCATTGTTTGTGTGTGTTTATATCTTGTGTTTGTCTACTTTATAAAGTGTTAAGGGAGACATTGGCACTATACAAACAACAATAATAATTTTAATGCAAACCCTTTTTGTCCAACATGTTTTTTCATTTAGCAGTTATATATAAAATCAAAACGTGTCATAATCGTTAAGATTATTGTGGCATGTAGTGGGAGATAATTTGAAGCAATTCTAATAATGTTTCTTACCAAAAATCATGGCAATAAAACACCAATTGTGTCACAACCCCCAAGACTAGTAATTTAGTAAGTGACAGAATATTCATTTTAGTATGTACTAAGCACCTTATGTTGTACTGACTGTTCTCTCCCAGGATTCCAAGCGTTAATGATATGCGTTATGCAATGATTATTTTATTTATTAAACAGCCAAAGCATTTGCAGATAATGAGAGTAGCTTGGCTCATGTAATTATTGAGATATGAAAGTTATCATTATAGTGGGTAGGGCTTTGATGAAAAATTTGTGAAACTGTGAAAACAAATCACAAAACTTATATTTTGCCAAATGCATTGAAGTCAATGAAAAGACAAAATTTGTTGCATTTTTTATCTCTGCAATAACAGATGCCTTGCCCTAATTTGTTAGGAAAGCTCCTTTTCACTTTGCTATAATATTCTTTTAAAGGAGACATATTGGATGAATGGAAAAAACCCTAATTTTGTAGGCAATTATGAATAATATACGGTGCTGTTTCACTTTGGGCTAAACATTAATCCTATCTGTAAAAATGGCCCCTTTATTGGAGCTCCCTATAGATCCTATCAGTTCTCTGTCCTGTTTCAAATGCAGGGTGAGTGTCCTAACAGTCCCTGCCAGAAGCGCAGTAGAAGGTGGACAGCCAATCACAGCCCTGCAGTCACACAGGCAAAGACAGACTTCAGTTCCCTATCAGGTCAGCCTAGCTGCTGATTGGTTCCTATCCTACAGTGCCGTGTACTGAGAGCCGTCGGCCGCCCTGCTCTTCCAGAGAATTCAGCCAGCAGGAAGTGCCGCAGATGGGCGGGACTACTGGGGTTTTGGGGGAATTTCTCAATAAATCAGTCTGAAACACAACTTTTTAAGGACAATTCTTCTATATTTAGAGGAGTATAATTCACTGGTACATTATTAATTTTTATATGATATGTCTCCTTTAAAAAGGTTTCTATGTTGCCAATTTCTTCCAAACATGGCTCCTGGGCAGTTTCTTTCAATAGGTGAAAACATTTGCTAATCCATAATAGTAGGGTGTTAGAGCACAGTCCTTACTTTTGTCCACCAAGAAAGACTATTACCAAATCTTAAAGAGAAGTTTAGAGATACAAGTTCTGCATTTCTCCCACCTTCCATAATCTACAAATGTAAGACATAAGAACTATTTAGATCCACTGTATGAGTAAAGGTCTAAAAAATTTAAAGGCGCCAGCCAGATTATTTATTATGTATACTTCATTGCTAAGACAAAAATGAAGACATACATGGGTACATCCATACTAGTTGGATCTGTATTCCTTTCCAGCCAGAAAAGATGAATTTTTGGAGTCAGCACAATGAGCTCTGGACAGGTTAAATGATTGATAAGCTCGCCCATGTGTAGGCAGTAGGCACTAAGTGGGAAAAACAAATCAGGCACAGTGTTAGTATATTGGTGTCACTAAGCCAGAAGAGACTTGGGAATCAGAAAATTTAGTAAGTTGCCCTTTATTTACAGTACAACTACAGTATGCAGTAGAGCAGATGACATCTGTCACCAGTGCAAGCATGGAAAATGTCTTGAAGAGAAAGCTACTGCTTGATGTATCTGCATGAACAGGAGGTTAGCTGATCCTATCAGTATCCTATCAGCAAGGGTAGGATCAATCTCTGCCTTACCCACCATCAGCTTAGCCAGAGCTGGTTCACAATGTATCTTGGTGCGTTCCACCAATTTCTTTATCCCACATTCCAATATCCTATGTAGCTATTGATATATGAAGTACTGAAGAACACAATCACTTTGAGAGCAGGCTTTGGAACAAAGGAATTGTAGGGCAAGAACATAGGAGCACCTTAGCAAACTGCGCTGTGTGGACGCTAGTAATGTTGTTATTGTGTTGGGTTGAAAAACCCAACATACTGTTCTTCGACTTCAGCTTATTCTTCCGCTTTTTCTTCTTCTTCACTTTTGCTACCCTTTTTCATTATTTTATACAACCTGAACCTCAACTGAAATACAGTAACTGAGTGGAATATGTGTATTACACAGAATTACTTTCCATTTTATTTTCCCAACTCTTTGTTTATTGTGTTGGGTTGAAAACCCCACATACTTTGGCTTATTCTTCCGCTTTTTCTTCTTCTTCTTCTTAGCACCCCCCATTTTCTAAATGCTACTCCTCCTACAGTTTTAGGGGTACAACACCCAAACTCTCCACACTTCTTCGCCCCATAGCGGAGCAGGTTGCTTGTGCTTTTCTAAGCGATCCCGTCCCCCGTAAAATGCTGTCAGTCTCACAATGTTTATCACAATGTCCCCAAACTTTGCAAAGTTGGTCCCTGGGGGACTGCAGTTCAAAAATAGGAAAAGTGGGTTGGGCCACTAAAAGCCAATCAGATTGCATCCATTGAATTTTATTGGTTTAAATTTAGAATGCTCTCATTCTCACACTATTTATTCCAGGGTGCCCACTGTTTGTCACTGGGTGACTTTGACTCAAGGTTAGAAAAAGTGGGCACACCCACCAACCACCAATCACAATTTACCTACTGACTTTTATTGGTTTAAATTTAAACTGCTGCCGTTCTTTAACTATTAATCCTTGGGTCCCTAAACTTTGCATTAGTCACTGGGTAACTGCAGTGGGGAAATTTAAGTTGCTGCCATTCAGACACTATTAAAACCAGGGTCCCCAAACTATGCACAGTGGTTTTTACTATATAACTCTGGTTCAAGGTTAGAAAAAGTGGGCGGAGCCAACAACAGATCAGATTTCATTTCGTGACCACGTTTTTCAACCCAACATGAAGTTTGTTCTCAAACTTCCCTTTCTAGTTGTTTTTGCTATTTCTTCTTTGCTGGTGTATTTACAGGTGTAAGTTTCTCAGTAATGCTTGTGAGTGATCTGTTACCTAAGTAATCCAGACCTCTATTGCTCTTCTCACAATTAAATGGATGCAGTACTACATTCTCATTATACAAATCTAACTGTATATACATATATATACTGAAAAGTATATATACTGACACTGTGCCAATTTGATTCATTTGCCAAAACATTCATTATGGAATCCTTCACCAAGACTGATGAGGAGAGAGTTCAAAATCTAGAGGGCTGCAGGTAGTTTATAAAGAGAAAATATCTAACAATGCTCTAAAACAGCGTTTTTCAACCACTGTTCCGCGGCACACTAGTGTGCCGCAAGATGTTGCCTGGTGTGCCGTAGGCAGGGCCGCAATTTTTACTTTCAAAGTTTCAAAGTACTTTAATAAAATCCGGGCCCTGTCATTGGTTGCGCCCCGTGTGTACGGGTGACGTCAGTACGCACGGGGCGCAACGTTATAAAAGGGCCTGTGTGCGGTCGCGTGTAGGCAGAAGTGCAGAGGCGGCGCGCGTGAGGGGAAGATGCTGCTGAAGCCGCCGAAGAGCAGAAGTAAAATGCTGCTGGGCACCAATGTATTAGGGGGGGCCACGGGGCACACTGACTTATGGGGGCACTGCTGCTGGGCACCAATGTACTAGGGGGGCTGGCTCTTGGCACCAATGTACTGGGGGGCACTGCTGCTGGGCACCAATGTACTAGGGGGGCACTGCTGCTGGGCACCAGTGTACTAGGGGGGCACTGCTGCTGGGCACAGAGTTAAATTTTTTAACATTTTCTAATGGTGGTGTGCCTCGTGATTTTTTTCATGAAACAAGTGTGCCTTTGCCCAAAAAAGGTTGAAAAACACTGCTCTAAAAGTCCTTTGTACTTATCTGTATCCTTCCCCAAAGCAACCCAATGCGGCTTAAGTCCAACAGCTGTGTCTGCCTACCCTACAATTGGCCTTGTTATATACATTCCTATATTCTAGGAATAAGAACAGATATACATATTTTGATGTTAGAGTGTCTTATGCACCTCCCTACAAACTCTAGTGTTTATTATGCACATGAAATAGTCTTAGTTATATTTATGATGTCTCAAAAGTTTTAAACATGTGTTAATTCTGTTTAAAAAGTGTTGGTATATTGGAATGCATCGTAGCACAGTTATTGACAAGTCTTTTTACATTTTCAATATATATCTAAATTTCTATATGGAATGCATAGCTAGATTTAGTGGTGGTTTATGGTGGAAATTTATGGGCAAGCCTGACACAAGAATGACATTTTGAAGACTCGACATAATGTAAATTTATATTAAAATGCATAATTTAATAGAATAGGAAAAGTGAGAAAAACAACACATTGGCTAATATATTAAGAAAAATGTCTCTATTTACAGGAATTCCCCTGAATCCTTTGGTAATCTTACTGGCATAAACAATTTATTTGAAGTTTTTATGGTGTCGCTGACATGCAATGTTTGCTCTTTTCTCCTAGAAACCTTTGCTTGGTTCGCTCGTGCTGATTATTGGCAGCCACATAAACCCAAGGTAAATTTCCATTTTATCTGAATCAGCTGTGCAGTGTTCTTCTTTTCCAGTCAGTGAAGATTTTCAAAGGCACATGTCCCCTTAAAACAGTTCAAGGGAATTTAAGAGGTCTGAAAATCTACACTTGCACACAGTGAACAGAAAATGTGCAGCTCTATAAAATGTCCTTAAAGCTAGAAATTGTCATAAAAAACTCTTTTTGACATTGATTCCTATTCCCAACTTTGTTGTCTACTGAGTATACTGATCAAATTTAGAGTGTTTCTGTCATTTGAATGGATTCTGTCATTATATATTTAACCCCTTGTATTATAATAACATTTAATCAATTTAAATACAGAGGAGATTTTGCTGTGCCGGTAAATTGTTTGAATCCAAGTATCCAGTGACAACTGGGGAAGGAGGGTGAGGTTGAAATGAGGAGCAGGTAGTGGGAGGGGGTAAGGACACAGACTGGGGGAAACAGATATGGTACGTGCCTACCCTTAGTTCTGGTCTTCAAGTATCTCCTGTGCTGCCCTCGGTAAATGCATTTGCAGTATAGTAAACTTGCCAAAAGTACCATATTGCTCATGTACCTTCACACCTCCTCAGGGTGGTGCAGGGCATACTTGGAAAAATGGATAAAGCATGGCAGTGCAGTGCCCTACAACAAAATACCCTAGGCCGGTGTGATTTCCACCATGACATGAATTATATCCTGGATTTGTGTACAAATTGTATCTCTTTCAGCAAATGGGTCAATACTGTCCAGTTCTTTAGTTGCAGCAGTGAATGCAAATAAAAAAGGGAACCTTGCAATTACACCAGATACAGGCTTCTGGTACTTCCAATGTTCCCTTGCTTCTATTCACTCAACTGGGTGCAATGCATCAGAGAAAGCAGGGTGAGTGTAATAGTCCTTGCTGCAATAAGTTGGGATACAAGAACCATTGTGCATAATATCAATGGTCACATAATTTTGCATCCATTTAAGTACATACCGTGTGAGTACTTTCCAAAAAAAAAAAGCCTATAAAATTATTGAGATGTGATGATAAAGGTACATTTATGCATATTTGGTGGTCATGCCAAATATTAAAAAAGTATAGGAAAATTGTTCTATCAGGAGTGCTATCCTATGTATTCTATTGCTGAATTTAAGCGACTCCTTTTTTCTTATGCAGAAAAGAACGCTGAGACCTAAGACATATAAGAGGCTAGCAGTACACTTATTCACAGCAGCAAGATTGTGACTTGCAGCAAACTGGAAAAATAATCTGAGCTTCCAGGGACGGAGAGTTTATAAAGCAGGGAAAATTTGTGGGATGGATCTAAGTTCGGTGAATTTTTTTTTTTTTCCTGGACCAGTTCTCTTTTTTTAAGAATCAAATGCACTGGGACAAAAGTGGAGCAGCACCAAGTCAGCACGTTTCTTCCCTTTCTCAGGCATCCCCAGCAGACTTAATTTCTAGTACGTCAGAATAAAATGTTCTGATATTATTCTACTGCATTTGCAGTAGTCTGAACTAGAGATGCCTGGGAAAAAAACTTAGCAACTGAATTCACTGGTTGCTGCCTAATAGCAATGTGCCAGCTTGACACCCACAAGACCAGTGGGATTAATCAGGGGTCGGACAGGTGCGGGCTGGAATCCACACAACTTTCACAAGCCACAGGTAGGTTTGGGCTTTACCATGCACCCACCCCGCCCGCAACCTTACTATGTCCTATTTCTGCCACCAGACATCAGTATTTATAGATTTGCATCTGTGTACACCTGCCCCTTTTGTGATTTCAGAGTGGAGGCTCGGCAGACTAGGGTCGGTGAGGGTAAGAAGCAGGCAGCTTAGGGTCAGGCAGGGTCAGAATGGGGGGTGCAGGGCCCCAACACCACTCACAGGGCACCCACCGCAGCCCCTGCACCCCCAAAGGGGCCACCCACCTAACCCCCTCCCCCAGCATACGTACAGTATACTTACAGAACAGTAAACTTTTTGGGGAAGCTGCACACTTACTGATTAACATCCAGCAGCTCCCTCTGGCCCCTCCCCCCCCCAATACTATAAGCCTGGTGAGACAGAAGCATAATTTTTCTGCCTTCTATGGACTCAGTAGGTCCCTTCTACCCTCCTACCTCCTACCCCTGTGATAACGGTATCTGCCCCCCACTCGTTATGTATGTTCTGGCTGCAGAACTGCACTGAAGCCCTGGTGCTTAAGATAAAAATGCAAGTTATAAATTAAAAAAAAAAAGATTTCCCCAAAGAAATTAAGGAGTCTCGGGTGCTCTGGTTTAAAGTTGGGACACAGTGACAGCTTCCCATGTTCATTGATGCCCAGATTTTAAACCTTCCCAAACTGATGAAATGTTAGCAAGGAAAGAAAAAAATGTTCACGATCAACACAGCACAAAATGCAAACATTTCTACACAAACAGAGAAATATGGCTTTAATAAGCCCAAGCTATTTACATAAGGAAAAAATAATTCCTATTGAGTTAAATGGTTAAAAAATAATACATTACTTTTTATGGAGTATAAAATTCTGCAGTGCACAGAATACTTGGACCAGCAGGCTTCCGACTCGGTTACTGCAAGATTTATACTTGGACATTCCTTCTATGTGCCCCCTGTCGCTAAACAATTTCATTTTATGACGGGATCTAAATAAACAACTGCGCTTTTCACATTTAAATGTATATATACTTTTTTCAAATGGTGATGGCTTCGTCGACTTAATTTATTCTTACTTGATTATGCACAGTGTGAACCAAAAAGATGTCCATTCATATAAGCGAGATAATCTATTGAATAAACTAGACCCTTTAAATATTATCCGTACTCAAAACAGTTTTGCAGGTTTAACAGGCTGAAGAATTAAGGTGATGGACTCTAGATCCATGGTATATAGAATTTAATATATTTCTTAAATATGGGTTTTTGTTTGCATATTTTTTTATCCAATTAAATTCTAATGGAAAGACCTGGCTCATAGAAACTTGGTAAAATATTTTCACATATAAACTAATTGCAGCTTAGTTTTTCTGTACACAATCTAAACATCACAAGTAAGGCTTTAAAAATCTCTGTGGGGCAATAGGATATTAAAGGGAAACTAAAAATGTACTATAAAAACATGCCTATGAACTTTTATCATTTACATAAGTTAACAAAGTAGTAAGGGCTTAATGATGCAGGGGAACCCCTCAAACTACCACCACCTTTGGGCCAGGTGGTAGCCCCAGGATTCCCTCTGCACCCTGCAGTTGCTGCAAAGAATAAGGGCGCATGTGTCACTCGAACACCAAACACCGGAAATGACATCAGCTAGACTTCAAAATGTTAAATATTCGCCATACCTGCATTGTGCGAGAATTAACTCATAGCGGCATCAATTTTCCCAAATCAGTAGGTGCAGTTGCATCAATAGTATCACCCATTTGCAATAGTGTCAGGATTGTGGGGGAAAATACTACATTGTGGGAAACATGGCGATTTTCTGCTTTGTCGGGTGTCTAGAGAAGGGCAACTAAGCTGGTAAAGGTATGGAAAGTCTCAGTTATGAAGAAAGACTGGCCAAGTTGGGTCTGTTTATACTGGAGAAGAGGCGTTTAAGAGGTGACATGATAACTATGTATAAATATATAAGGGGATCATATAATAACCATTCTAATGTTTTATTTACCAGTAGGTCCTTCCAACGGACACGAGGGCACCCACTCCGTTTAGAAGAAGGGAGGTTCCATTTAAATATTCAGAAAGGACTTTTTACTGTGAGAGCTGTGAAGTTGTGGAATTCCCTCCCTGAATCATGCTGGCTGATACATTATATAACTTTAAGAAGGGGCTGGATGGATTCTTAGCAAGTGAGGAAATACAGGGTTATGGGAGAAAGCTCTTACTGGTCCGATCTTGCCATCTTGAAGTCACAAAGGAATTTTTTCCCCTCTGCGGCAAATTAGAGAGGCTACAGATGGGGTTTTTTTGCCTTCCTCTGGATCAACTAGAAGTTAGGCAGGTTATATATAGTCATTATGGTTGAACGTGATGGACGTATATTTAAATGTTATGCTGGTTTTATGCTTGTGGTTAAAGAAAACAACTAATTAATTACATGAAGTACAAACCATGGCTTATGCTTTATTCTACTTTTAAAGTGTGTGCCATTAGGAAAATAAAGACATTTTTTATTTTCACTTTGGACTGTTCTCTGCTGTTTTTTGGCTTGTTTAGCCCAGCACAGCCCAAACTCCTGCAGAGAAGTGTAGCAGAGGTCATGGATCTGGCAGGAACATCTAAAAACTTGACAGAATTCCATACAGACCTGCCTCCTTCACAACTGTAGAGACCAGCTGGCATCTTTTTCATCACATGGAAAAAATGCCATCCATTCTTGCTAATTCAGTGTGTATATAGTAGCTGTGAATGTTACTGGTACTAAGATTTATTGCACTATACGGACAATAGGCCTGTTTTTATATCAGGACCAGACTGGATACAGGCTTTAAGCACAGGAGAATCCGGATATACTGTATGCCCTAACATGTAAGACATGGTGTAAGCAGATATATTACAAGCCACAAGCTTACTGTGATTCAAACAATAATAAACTGCTGGGGCTTTATTTTTTCTCTTCTCCTATTTTTGTTCCTTTTTTTGTCTTATAGGTGATGACTTGAGGGACTAGACATGTGGCTTTATAGAGGGATAGTACATACTATCCCTGCTACATAGGAATGTTGCATCAGGGGGGACAGGTGGGAATTTCAAAGATGTTGACCAGCCCCATGTCATGAGGGTGATAATGATCCAGTCACAGATTTGTATAAACCCAAATTCCTATTTACAATAAATTGGAACATGAAATAAGCTTTTTAAAAGGCTCAGAATTGCATTATCACCCTCACAAAGTAGGGTTGGTGTAAACTTTCAGAACTCACTCAGGGGTCCCAAGGTTCCCAACCTTTCTCACTTGTGAGCCACAGTCAAATGTAAAAAGACTTGGGGAGCAAAACAAGCATCATAAAAGTTCATGGAGGTGCCAAATAAGGGCTGTGATTGGCTATTAGGTAACCTCTATGCACACTATCAGCTTAAAGAAGGCTTTATTTGGTACTAAATCTTGTTTTTATTCAACCAAAACTTGCCACCAAGTCAGGAATTCAAAAATAACTACCCAAGGGGTTGGTGAGCAACATGTTGCCCCCGAGCCACTGGTTGGGGATCACTGCTATAAAGGCATCTTTGTTACTGGTGCCCTCTTCTATGTACTTCAGTGTTCAACACCCAGTGGGACCAGGCAGACAGCAGGTTAATACACTCAGACCCCTGGGAGGGACATCCCTTCTAAATAAGTAGACAGTATCCCCATGATTTCAAATGGTGGACTCATGAAAGTAACAATGAGGGTTCTTGAGCAGTGACTGACTGTCAGCACCAGCATGTGGAAAGGGAGTCAAGGAGGGCTTCCCCACTATCACGTGCACCATAGCCCCCATGTTTTATCTCCCAGAACTTTTTGTATCTTTTTTCCATTCCCAGATAAGTGATAAAAAATCAAAAACAGATATAATTTCCTGCTTTACCTTGCAAATACAGTAGCTGCCCTACATACAATGTCAAGTAGCAGATTCATACAGCTCGCTTCTTCTTTGAAGAGGCTCATTACTTTTTGTTATAGAAAAAGCAGCGGTGACTATATCAGATGCAGGCATACGAATCAGACCCATCAGACTGTAAAAAGCAGATGTATAAAATCTGCTGAACCACAAGCTGTACTGAATAAACATGCAATGAGGCACTCGCACAGGATATTTTAGCACACCGTGTGCATAACTGAAACCAACACACATTTACATTCCACTTACATTACAACTGTAACCAGTAAATGTATTTTTAAAGGGGCAGTTTGCCTTAAAATTTCATTATATTGAGAAATTTGATTATATTTGAGATACACACTCATTTTTCAAGTCCTCCTAGGCTAGCTCCTATTTGTTGTATCCTAACTCTCTTCTTAGTTTCATATGTTTGTTGCTGAAGCAGCAGCTCTCATCATACTTTTATCATAATATGTATTAGAATGGTGAAAGTTGTAGTCCAACAACATTTGGGTGGAGGGATGCCATACAGTGTACAGTATATGCCCCCTATACATTGTTACCTAGGTTGGTAATGACCCACTTCTCCTAGCAACCATGCAGTGCTTAGAATGACAGGCTTAGAAAATGAACAGGTGAGGGTCTGACCAGAAACATAAGTGATAAAAAAGAATACAAATAACAAAATCAAGCCTTGGAATTGGGGTCAGGATGGGGTAAGGCAAGGTGGAAAAGAAAAAAAAATGTAAACCACAATTTCTATATCATTGTTGTTAGCTGCCCATTTAAGATTCTCATAGCACAATTCTTCAAAATACAGAGAAATTAATTTGACTAGATTTGGGAGTCACAGTCCTTCCTGAGAATGTTTTAAGGAGTTGTAACGCAGCATTGGTCAATAAATAATCATATAATTAAGCAAGAAATAAGGGCCCTTACAGATGGATATTTACTTTTGCATTCCCATACAGTAGCTTTTTATGTGGTCAGCTGCTTGGGAACCCATAAGTTAATGGATCCCATTCTTTCTTCTGTTCCCTGTTGTGTTACCCACCGCATCACACTGCATGCAGCCCCCAGCACATGGGAAAGCTAAAGCCATTAGGCCCTAACTCTTTTATGCAAGTTAAAAGTCTGGTTCACAACTCGTAGTGAAAGTAAAATTGTCAATTAACTTTTCTGTTTAACAATTAATTCTGTAGCTGGCATGCAATTTCCATTAAAGGAGGTATCCCATGGTATTTTGTTTTTATGTTGCAGCCTGGGGAATTGAATTACTTTGTCTTGTTGATGGCCTCCTGCCTCCACGCTGAACATTTTGCTCTCATCCATTTCCAGCAAAGCCAGTATTTATACCATAATTGACACAGTTCTGATGATACAGTACTTTTTGGCCAAAGCACAGAAGCGCTGCTTGAATATTGCTATCACCTTTGTGCATGTAAAAATCATTGATTTTGGAAATCCTAATCATGAACTAATTGCGAGAGCATCTTTTATAAAGTTTCTGGGACTCTTTTTTTTTCTTGTTGCACATTTTATTCTTCCTTACTTACAGGTTTTTTGTTTTTGCAATAAGTAGACTTTGTTGTCACAACAGTATTAGATCTCTTGCTCATGTCACTGACATTTCCCTTACAGCAGGGGTGGCCAGACTTTTCCATTCCGCGGTCGACTTATGACAGCGGAATACGTAAATGAGGCGTGAATGCGTGCATACGCATTCCGCAGCACTTCCACATCCCCAGCTTCATCTTGGTCCACCAGTGATCCACGGGGGATCGATTGGTGGACCGCGATCAAAGTATTGGCCACCCCTGCCTTACAGCATGTGCAGTCTTCAAGGACAAGTAAAGTGATATTCACTCTTTTCAACCCAACTTAACTATGTAACTATGTTTAAGCTAGGACTGTGTCAGGTGATGACCACATCCTGCCACTGTGAAGCCCAGAAGCCCACAGCATAACTCTGGGGGTCAAGTACACTTTGCTGTTGTGTAACTCTAAATAAAACAGCTGTAATAATTTACAAGTTAACAAGCGTGGTTCACGTAACCCATAAGTGCACCAGTACTGTGTTTGTGATATTGCGCTAAAATGTCAGTCATTAATATTTTCTTTCTGCCAGACAGTACTCGCACAGAGAGTTTTTTCATGGCCAAAAGAGGTTATGTTTTCAAATGATCACTTATATTGTGTTCTGTTGTGCTCCCGGCAGTTACTCTGGCTACCAGCTGGAGCAACACTACAGTCTACATGGAGAGGTAATGAGGTTCTAAATGAGATGCTATCATTAAACATTATTATCCAAGAATTTAAAGCCACAAAAGATTAACATTAAAATATCTGAAAGTACACTAGGGCTGCATGGTTTCCTAAAACCTATTATAGTTCCTAAATCACTTAGAGTAGCAAATAATGTTTATATATATGTTTATATTTATGTTGTTTGAGCTAGAGTCAGCAGATACAAAAAGAGTGCATATACTAAGGGGTTGATTTCCGACTTCCGACTTGAAAACGAACATTTTGCGACTTTTTCGTATGTTTTGCGATTTTTTCGGATTCTTTACGAATTTTTCGTTACCAATACGATTTTTGCGTAAAAACGCAAGTTTTTCGTATCCATTACGAAAGTTGCGTAAAAAGTTGCGCATTTTTCGTAGCGTTAAAACTTACGCGAAAAGTTGCGCATTTTTCGTAGCGTTAAAACTTAAAAGGTGCAAAGTTTCGCGTAAGTTTTAACGCTACGAAAAAAGCGCAACTTTTTGCGCAAGTTTTAACGCTACGAAAAATCGCCAGATTTTACGCAACTTTCGTAATGGCTACGAAAAACTCACGTTTTTACGCAAAAATCGTATTGGTAACGAAAAATTCGTAAAGAATCCGAAAAAATCGCAAAACATACGAAAAAATCGCAAAATACCGATCATTACGAAAAAAACGCAATCGGACTCATTTCGACCCGTTCGTGGGTAAGTAAATCAGCCCCTAAGTATATAATGCAAACGATTGTACTAATGATGTAAGTGCCAAATAATTTTATTTGTTTTTCTTTTGTTTTATTTTTTGTTTGTTTGAAAAATGCAAAATAAAAAACTTGTCTATTTTAGTAGCCACAACAAGTAGCTGCTACTAGTAGCTCTGTGTGTCTTCACCCTAAGGGCTCTGGTACACGGGGAGATTAGTCGCCCGCGGCAAAACTCCCTGCTCGCGGGCGACTAATCTCCCCGAGTTGCCTTCCCTCTGCCATCCCACCGGCGAACATGTAAGTCGCCGGCGGGATGGCAGACGCGGCGGCGCGATTTCGGGAAATCGCCGAAAAAGCCTCGCGAGTCTTTTTCGGCGATTTGCGCGAAATCGCGCCGCCGCGTCTGCCATCCCGCCGGCGACTTACATGTTCGCCGGTGGGATGGCAGAGGGAAGGCAACTCGGGGAGATTAGTCGCCCGCGAGCAGGGAGTTTTGCCGCGGGCGACTAATCTCCCCGTGTACCAGAGCCCTAAATCATCTCTACTGGTGCTATGTCAGTTATCTTGTTAGAATCTAACTGAGAAAATTGCACAAGTTTTACTTGCCAGTATTACACTGTGAGTAAACTTTAGTTTTTGGTGTTGTTCGGAAACCCAAAAAAAGATTTCAGAGATGATTGTAGGATGATCTGAGTCAGCAGGAAAGAAATCGTCCTGGAATCTCCTTTTGCTGCTAGTCCTGAAGGACTAAAAATTGAAAATATTGAGCAGTGTAGCTCACAAAGAAGCTACCACTTTACTATCACTTTGCATATGTGATCAGCAAGAAGGTATATAATGTATTCTTTCTATACCAAACACATCAGAACTCTACTTTAAAAATCTGGAAAGCTTATTTGATGAAAGGTTTGCCTTATCTTTGGGGCCTGATTATTCTTTCAAAGCCAACCACAGATATACCGTGCTTCTTTGTATAAAGGACACTATAACGTCTGGTACATTTAATTCTCTTAGCTGATGCTAGTAGCTGCAACTCTGTAATACCCAAAACAGCTGTCCCAGGACACCCAGTGTCTGCATAATTAGGCCCCTGCAATATAGCCATTAGTTCTTTCTTATACATTTTTATGTACATCAGGAATCACCTTAAGCATATGGAAACCATATCTTCTACACTGTATTTCTTATTGGATTAACATTCATTTTGCAATAGCCCTGTGAAACCTGTAGGTAATCCCTAAGAGTGAATTGTGTGTGTGAAGCATGGAAACACAGAGTTATTAAAATAGGGGGTCAAGCAACAATATTTTTTATTTACACTTTCAAATTGAAACTGCCTTTTTTTGTTGAATTAGTAGTCTAATTTAAAGTACATACTTGAAAACAGGAACAATTTCTTTAATTATCCATTACTGCACCGCAGAGATCTGATTAGCATTTACATTTCATAACAGGAACATTTTAGAGAACACCTACGAGTAAGAGAACATAAAGGGGCTGATTTACTTACCCACGAACGGGTCGAATGGAGTCCGATTGCGTTTTTTTCGTAATGATTGGTACTTTGCGATTTTTTCGTATGTTTTGCGATTTTTTCGGATTCTTTACGAATTTTTCGGATCCAATACGATTTTTGCGTAAAAACGCGAGTTTTCCTATCCATTACGAAAGTTGCGTAAAAAGTTGCGCATTTTGCGTAGCGTTAAAACTTACGCGAAAAATGCGCAACTTTTCGCGTAAGTTTTAACGCTACGAAAAATGCGCAACTTTTTACGCAACTTTCGTAATGGATACGAAAAACTCGCGTTTTTACGCAAAAATCGTATTGGTAACGAAAAATTCGTACAGAATCCGAAAAAATCGCAAAACATACGAAAAAGTCGCAAAATGTTCGTTTTCAAGTTGGAACTTTTCCAATTCGGGTCGGATTCGTGGGTTAGTAAATCAGCCCCAAAGTGTTGCTTAAAGCTTTGCCTCCAAACCATCACTTCTACACTGCTATGGGGAATCAGAGGGCTAAGTCATTTTACATAAGTGCACATTTCTTCATATTTCACACCTCAACACAATCTTACTAGAAACTGAGAACTTGGTGCCTTAACACAATATACACCCTCTGCCTCCTTCCCTTATCTCCATGCCTTCTCTGCCTCCTCTCAGCACCATCAAAGTGCCATCTGCATCCTCCATCCTGCCTATTAACCAATCCTTTTTCTCAACTCCATTAACAAGTACTTACTGCTTATTTATATACAGTACAGTATGACTGCACAAGCAATAGCCACAACCCATGCATGGGTGCAAGGAGGACCAGCGAGAAAAGCAATAGGCTGCACCTTTTTAATACGTCAGGCTGTGGGCCCCTAGCAACTGGACATGAAAGATACACTTAGGGCATATTTATTATAGTGTGTAAGCCAACATCACTGGTGATTTTGACCATAGCAAGGAATCAGATCTTTGCTTTTCTAACTTGTAGGTGACCATTCTAATTGCTGATTGGTTGCTATGGGCAACATCACCAGTGATGTTGGATTACACACTATAATAAATATGCCCCTTAGAATTAAAGGCAGGCACCAGGGCCTCCATACTTTGAACATCAGTTTTAGTGACCATTTTCTCCTGCTGGCTGAATACCATTTGTTGGGGTCATCCTTACAACTGTATGAAGCCATGATTATGACAGAGGACTTACAGTAGATGGGAGTATATCAAATAGGAGCCATACATCATAATTAAGGATTACTCTTCAGAGGTGATAACTCTTTGTACACTGTGTGATGCCTTACCAGTATTCCTCTTTGGAGTGCAGAGATATGAAGCATGCCCCTTGCCTGCATTAGGCAGCACTCAATTCGAGAGGGGAAAGTCCCCATTTATAAAAATATTTACTCTTCAAGATAATCTTGAAATTCTGATATACATTGATATTTTTTCCAACTTTCTGTATTTATTTCATGATCTAAGGATGGTCCTGACCAAAGGCTGAACCTTTAAGTGAGGCTTGAAACAGTAAGTATGATCTATACCAGTGATCCCCAACCAGTGGCTCGGGGGCAACATGTTGCTCCCCAACCCCTTGGATGTTGCTCTCAGTTATTTTTGAATTCCTGACTTGGGGGCAAGTTTTGGTTGAATAAAAACAAGATTTCCTACCAAATAAAGCCTCCTGTAAGCTGATAGTGTGCATAGAGGCTGCCTAATAGCCAATCACAGCCCTTATTTGGCTCCTCCATGAACTTTTATGGTGCTTGTGTTGCTTTCCAAGTCTTTTTACATTTGACTGTGGCTCACTAGTAAGAAAGGTTTGGGATCCCTGATCTATACTAACAAAGCAGTCAAAATGACCATTGTATCACACATATATATATATATATACATTATATTAGGGATGCACCAAATCAACTTTTTTCAGATTAGAACGAACCCCGAATCGTTCCTAAAAGATTTGGGCAAATACCGAACCAACTCCAAATCCTAATTAGCATATGTTAATTAGAATACGGAAGGGTTAAAGGTCCCGGTGTTTATGTGACAAAAATTCACAAGATTTTTAGGATTCGGATTATGTACGGGCAGGGGCATGGATTTGTCTGAATCTGAATGCTAGTGAAAAAGGCAAAATCTTGGCTGAATCCCTAAAATATATATATATATACAGACAGACTGGCAGACAGAAATATTATGTAGCAAATACAATATGTATGCAAGTAGATTCATTTCATTAGATGTGAAGGAGAAATCAATTTAAAGTTAACAATCTTGAGATTTAATTCTTATCTGGGGCTGACTGGAGAGTGTTAATTCATTTAATTAATAGGTTCACCAGAACACAAGTCAATTAAATTTATCACAATAATGAAAATGATCCTTGGCCAACCTTATTAGCATACAGCTGTTCCATTTCAGCATCTAGGAATAATTATATTACATCTATTTCCTTACAAATGGATTATATTGCCACAACTGAATACATTTGATCTAATTGCTCTTAATTTCTTTTACATGATGGTGAGTAAAATATTTGGTTCTGCTAATAATCAGACCCAGCGGCCCTTGGTTACTATTGCCACAGGTTTTTTGTTTGTCATTTTATGAAAATCTGCCGGTGACAAATCTCATAGTAAGAAAAAGAGATATCCCAAAGTGATCATTTAGGCAATCACTGATATATGTGGTTATTTACTAAGATGAATTCAGTACATTGAGGCCCAAAAAGTACATTGTCATCTACAAGTATATCTTGAGCTAGTGACAAATAGATCACACAACAAAAACATTTCCATTACATCAACCTCTTGATTGCTTCCATTTTTCAGGTTAAAATGTGTATTTAATAGAATCCTAGAATTCTGAAGAGATAGACTATGGTTTGATTTCCACAAAGTACTGACTGGAACTGTAATATATGGGCACTTGCCTTGTAAGACACTATTTCCTTTCTTGAGTTAAATGTTGGGAAGATTGTGCCAATCTTGAACTCATGCATTTCACTTCCTAGTGGAAAGCTGGTATATTATAATGCTTTTTTTTAGAAACAAATAGTATTATTATTTGGGTGGAGTACTCCCTTTTGAACATCGCTGTAATGTTCAATGACAGTGTAGTATCAGCAAGCCAAAACTGCACAGTAATATCCCTATGTCAGGTACAGGTATGGGACCTGTTATCCACAATGCTTGGGACCTGGGGTTTTCCGGATAAGTAATCTTTCCGTAATTTGGATCTCCTGACATTTAGGTTGCCATTTACTAACTGTCGGATTTTTTTCTTTTTCTGAATTGGATTTTTTTCATGGGGGAAAAAGTTGCGACCTTTTTGAGATTTACTATGCGTCCAAATGGCTTAAAATCCAAATCCGATAATTTGCCAGCTAAAAGTTAGCAGATGTCCCTTCCCTTTCCTGAAAGAACATTTTTTTGCCTTGAGCTTTTAGAGGTTTCAGATTTTTGCTGCTGGTTTTTGTGCGACAATTTGTCAAATTCGAGTTTCTGCAACATTCGTGGAAATGAGTTTAGTCAAATTTTTAAAAACAAAAAATTGGAAATGTTAAGAGTTTTAGTAAATATGCCCCTAAGGCTACTGAAAAATAATTTAAACATTAATAAAACCCAATAGGATTGTTTTGCCTTCATTAAGGATTAATTGTTGAGATCAAGTACAAGGCACAGTTTTTTTTATTACAGGGAAAAAGGGAATGTGAATTAAAAATCTAAATTCTTTCCCTTCAAATGGAGTATATGGGAGATGGACTTTCCGTAATTCTGACCTTTCTGGATAACGGGTTTCTGGATAATGGATTATATACCTTTAACAGCAAGATGACTGATGTGGCACTGGTAGGCTAGAGTCTTATTGATGAAACCTCTTGAGCCTCTAAATACTATTGCTCAAACATATGTGACTAAGTTGGACTAGATATCCCAGCATACGTTATCATATTATCAAGGGATAAAGCAAGCTGAGTTCTTTAGGTGTATACCTAAAGCAATGGTGTTTTATATAACTTTTCTCCCATTAAAGGCTCCATTAACACGCAAAAGAATCCTCAAATGGGTATCATATCGGATCTGGGTAATTGTGACTCAATGTAGATTTATGAAAGGATAACAATAAAGCTTATGCATTAGGAGGAATTATATATCCCCCAACTGTATATTAACAGTAAATCTTGTGTTTCAGATTCCTCATGTACAGTTATATACTGAACAAGACTAACATGCCATACATCTACAAATATTTTTTTATTCTGAAAAGAAACAAGGCAGTTCTTATTAACAACTTGTCCAAAGGTCCAGACTCCAACCAATGAAAGCAACGGCTATTGCAGCTCTATATCATAAACTAATGAAGAAGAAAAAGGTTAATTGCTTCCAGACTTGCGCCATCAGCAGATCCCTACTGGAGTTTTTCTCTACGACACCCACTAAGTCGGGGCCGAAATGAAAACTTAACTTTCAGCACCCAATAGCAGAAATCAGCATTTTAATAAAATGAAACTACAGAGGAAGTATAAACAGGTGAAAATTTGGGATCTATCTACAGTTCACTTCTTTAATTACCTTTTCAGTATCATACCTACCACCCACACACACAGACGAAGATTTATGGTTTTATGGCTTGGCTGCTTTGTTCGTATGTAAGGATCACACATCGAAAAGCTAATTAGCACTTTTAAATAACAAGCAAGACCAAACATTACTGAACACCATTACTAATAAAAACCTTGAATAATCTATATTTCTAGGTATCTCGACTTAGCTTTTTGTTTTAATTGTCCTAAACTTTGACTGTATTGTTTCTTATTTTAAGGTCTATGGCACACTAGTCTATGGGACTTAGTACTGTTAGTTGTTAGGGGCCAATTATTGTCTTTAAAATATACACACCAAAGGGTTGTGAAGCAAACGTTGGATATTTACAGTGCTTCTCTATCTTAATAATGATAAGTCATTCCCAACAATTTATTGGCAAAAAAGTGGCAAACCTACTACACTGTTTGTGGAGCAGCACTAAATACACTTTAACGGGAACTTTAATGGGCTCATTTATTAATTTTTGATTTTGTGAATTTGAGACTTTTTTCTAATATTTTAAACATGAATAAATGTGTTTTAAAAAATAACTAGAATGCTTGCTTATTTATTAATATGGAAAACTCATTCAAATAAAAAAATTTGAATACCTCAAATTGTCAAGCTTACAAACCTGATAAAAACTCGAAAATCTTGAATAGAAAAAGTTGGTTTGACTTTGCCTAGGACAACTCCCATTGACTTCTACATAAACTCACAAGCTTTTAGCTGCTGCATTTTTACATTCGATTTTTCATTTTTTGCACTTAATAAATAACAGACATTTGAGTTTTTGAACAAATGTTAGAGTAAAAAACTTGAATTTCAAAGTCAAACGTTAATAAATGAGGGATAAAATCACATTACGTAGGTGCCTCTAAGGTATGAAACACATCAGGTCATGTGAAGTTTAACCACACTCTACAACTACATTGACCACAATGCCCTGCACCTCTTCCTGTTTGTGTTGTTCCCACCATTGCCTTAAATATAACATATAATGATAACATACATAATAACATATAAATCACCATACATAAAAATATAAGAATAAAGGCTAAAAATGATGGCTGCTCATGTCAATCTAGGTTCCTTCCCAACTCCCACTGAATTAACAGACCAGTCAACAACAAAGGCAAGGAGTTGCTTGGAGTTAGGTGGTAGGACAATCTTATACATGAAACACTAAAAACAAAAATACAGTCACTATATTCTTATTAGTAGATGTATGTATAGCTCCAAACATTTTATAGAACCTATATTTCAATGGATCTTTGGGTTTTTGGTAGAGAAAAACAGACCAACATGCTTTCAGGCACGTGACCATTATTCCAAGAGGATCCCTTGGGTAACAACACACAGCTTTAAACATATTTTGGAACCCAGCCTCAAAGAGTATAGAGCCAGAAAACGAAAGCTTGATCATGAAGGCGTGAAATCTGCCAAACTAGCAATTTTTCATTTGTTTTATGTTTCAGCAATGTTTCTTCATTTATTTTTGCTAAATCTTTGTCATTGGCACTTGCCAATCAGTTGATATGGAGTACAGGCAAACATCTTCTTAATAGAATAGTAAATGCAAGATTTGTTTTTATCAGGAATGTTATATTGATTTATTTGGTATATGTTGCATGTTTGTAAGTTATACTCATTGTGGCATAGAAGCTGTGAAAACTTTCAAGAAAAAGTATCCCAGAATGCTCTACTAGACAGAACAAATGTGAAAAATAAGAGGAGCTGTGTTTACAGAAGCTGGAAAAGCCATTACAGGTTTTAGAAATGATGAATTCTCACCAGTGGGAAAGGGGAGGGGCTGTATGGCCTTAGTCCAGGAAATAGGAACCAGGAAATGAGCAGATGTATCTAAGTGAGCTGAAAAGTAAAGCTAAAATACTGTGATTTAAATATTTTTTCATTAGCCATTTGTCCTAATAGTGGCTCTTGTAGTTTCCTGTATATCCAGACTTGCTACTGAACCTGTCTGTTCTGTCTCAGAAGAATCAACTTTAATTTGCTTGCTGCATATGCTCTGTAAAATTCAAAAGTCTCTTACTAGGTGGAAAACCCTGCTGTGCATAAAACACAGGCGGAAAACCCGCTTGTTGTGAGAAAGGTACTAATGTTTTTGCCATTTGAGTGAATTCCCATACCATTAACATGAAGAAATGTTCTGTATATATATATTTGGCTACTGTGTCAAATGTTCTGTATTTTAGCTGGCAGAAATAAGCCCACAACTACTCATAATGCTATCTATTAATGTAAATTGCAACAGGTACAGAGGGTTCTTTAGCTTAAAACACAAACAAGAGTATTGTAATTACCACCTATACTAGCAGTGTTAGGCATCTTCCATTAAGGCTATAGAGGGCACAGTTTGCATTAGGACTTTGTGATTTTCTGTGGTGGCACAGCCACCCACAATTCCAAGTCAGGTGGTAGCATATGGTGTTCATACAATCATGCAGCAAACTGATGCCTTTAGGATCCTGAGTGAGAGTGGCATTGAAGTCCAGGCTGCCATACTGCCAGAAAATATCTTGTTGATATCCAGGATATCAAATTGTGGGGATGATGATGATGTTTAATTCTGCTTTAATTCTGCTTAATAAAGTGAATTAACCATGCATAACATTTTGGCACCCCCAAGTGACTTAGCCTTTCCTTCACCTTTAACAATATGGGAGAGCTATAGAAAGAGAAAAGGCACATGCAGCCACAAGGGCTGAAACCCCACAGGGTTGGGGTTAGTAACACCTATCCAGGAACTTGGGCATACACTCATAGTGTCGGATAGGCCCACCAGGATAATTCCTGGTGGACCCACTGAATAACTATTCAGCCTATTTCATGGTCATTCCATATTTCTGTATGGGAACAAGGAAGTATGAGGGAGGAGAGAAGGAATTAAAGTTTTGAGAGTGAGGCCATGGTCCAGGGATTTCTGGTAGGCCCCTGTCATCTCAGTCCAACACTATACTTGCAAGAGAAATAAATAAAATTGCAAACATTTCCATTAGATGAATATATTGGGAAAGTAGTCCTTGAAGACATATTAAACCCTGTAACCTATATTTCAAGCTCTTATAGTTAAATATCTATTTAGAGTTATATAATTGTACATATTACAACATACTTTTTTTTCAGTAAGTAACAACTTGTGTCTTAACTACGAGTTCCCCTTTATCGATATTTCGTTATTTTGTTTGGAGCCCTAAAAAAGTGAGTGCTGAAAAGCATTCTGTGTTAAGTGTACTTTAGAGAACTGTTACACAAAGAGCAGAGCCAAGCCTGTATCAGTCAAACAGCTTTTCAATAAGAGACGCTGTTCCAGAATAGCCTTTTTAAACTGGCTCAGAGGAAGAATATGGGTCAAAAGAGACCAAACTGTTGCTTTTTTTCTCCTGCCCGTGCAAGCAGCCCATAAAACAAAAGAGATTTGTCTGTCAATTTTAATTTGAGCATTTTTCCGAATCAGCCCTTTTAACTTCCCCTGCCTGTGTAATTCAATTCCACAGCTATCTGGCTCCACGATATGGCAGAGACATAAATTACTGGACAGTAAGACAATATTTTGATCTGAAACCAAGAACTGAGACATTATTAGGAACGTCAACAAGAGACTAGTCGTTTAGACTAAGGTACTGATAACACCAAGAAATACAGCTGTTTTGTGCTTTGCACTGAGCTGTCCTCCATAACAAAATAGCAACAAGAAGCTTTGTCCTATTACCCTTTTGACCTAAACTTGTTCCTTATTTGAGTAGCTTACTCAAGCTGGTTATATTAGTAATCTTACTAGTGTCCAAAGAATCGAAAAGCTGATATGACAGAATATCCCATTGTTCTTATTCGAATCTTGTATTTGCCTATTTGCTTTAATTTTTAGAGTGACTATGTTCATGCTAAAAAGTAGAGATGTTGGAAAAAATTGTCTTGTGCCTGCTGGGGCACTTACTTTCTAATCTAAAGGAGAAGTAGTAAGTCCTTCAGGCAAGAAGCAGTTATGACCAAAAAAAGAACTATAGAAGGTGTGAGGATGAAAATTAGGAACAGAACTGGAAGGAGCAGGTAGGAGTGAGATAAAGTGGGCATATAGACAGGGCAGACAGGAGCTGGTGTAGAGGCAGGAATGTGATAGAGGGGAAGTAGAGACAGGTGGAGTTTCTTCTGGTATTCTAGTTGCTTTCCACTCTCCAAAACATAATGGCAGGTTATTTGGCTACTGATAAAGCCTGTCTTTTTTCAACCTAATTTACTATGTTGCTATTTATGTGGCAGGTACTGATATGCATTTTAAAAATTCTTTCTGTAAAGAGCTGCATAATAATGTTGACACAATATAAAAAATAAAACATAGAAATATGGCCAGTAAGAGGGCAATTACTACTGCTGTTTTACTTGAGTGCCTTATGTCTCTGTTTCTTCTGGCCCTTCCACTGCCACTTTGATGTTACTGACATACGATTCGCATCATTCACCATTTACACTACATGAGCTAATTACATGCTTAGAATTGCTTTCTGTGTTCATATTTCAAACATTCCTGTCTAAGTAATTGTGCCTATCCAAAAAAAACTATTGCCAAAGCTCCATTGCCTTATGGAAACTTTTCTAGGGTTTATAAGCACAGCTGAGCAGATACATGTAACTAAATTGGTAAGAGGAATGGAAGTATTAAACTATGAGTAAAGACAAAGAAGGGAGGGATGGCTTTCTTTGGATGTTCTTTGAATGTTCCTGTGAGCAGAGCATTAGAGAACAATATATATAAAGTGTATGTTTATATAGTGAAGGGGTCTTTTTCACATAGAAAAGAAAAAATAACCACACCGTTTAACGTAATTTTCAGTGAAAATGGTTCTTTATGGCACGGGCAGGTCTGTGTAGGTATGTTTATATAATTATATGCATTGCGGTTCATTTGAAGGTGTTGAATTTGGTCAACTATTATCTTTTTTCAACCCAAATTAATTATGTAACATGCTAATCTAAACCCATGTACAGACCAGTGATCATCTAACCAATCTGTGAATGGATTGTAAGGGCATTTTAATCCCAAACACAGATATTTCCATAATGAAAGCAAATTTAATTCTGAGCAATTTTCCGAAATACATTAGTTACACATATTTCTGAGCTGCAATGAGTTGTTACACAACACAACTTCTTCACAAAGTAATAGACTAGTTCAATACCAGAAAACATGAAAGACTGGACTTCAAAGCAATCACTCCTAGACTTAAATATTATGAAGTCTACATTGTCCACTATAATACAACTTTTAGCAGGAAGCATCTTCAGATTACATTTTGTTGTTATTTCAGATGCAGTACTTTCCTTCTTCTTAGTAACATAGTAAGTTGGGTTGAAAAAAGACATACGTCCATCAAGTTCAACCATACTGCCTTTATATAACCTGCCTAACTACTAGTTGATCCAGAGGAAGGCAAAAAACCCCATCTGAAGCCTCTCTAATTTGCCGCAGAGGGGAAAAAATTCCTTCCTGACTCCAAGATGGCAATCGGACCAGTCCCTGGATCAACTAGTACTAAGAGCTATCTCCCATAACCCTGTATTCCCTCACTTGCTAAGAATCCATCCAGCCCCTTCTTAAAGTTATATAATGTATCAGCCAGCACGACTGATTCGGGGAGGGAATTCCAGAACTTCACAGCTCTCACTGTAAAAAATCCTTTCCGAATGTTTAAATGGAACCTCCCTTCTTCTAAACTAAGTGGGTGCCCTCGTGTCCGTTGGAAGGACCTACTGGTAAATAAAACATTAGAAAGGTTATTATATGATCCCCTTATATATTTATACATAGTTATCATGTCACCTCTTAAGCGCCTCTTCTCCAGTGTAAACCAGGGGCGGGCCAAGCCGTCCGGGCGCCCTAGGCAACCCGATCGGCCACCTGGCCCGCCCCGCCCCCTCCGTTGGCGTGCATGCGCAGTTCGGGGGGGGGTGCGATGCCGTGGGTCATTGCCCCCACTGCTTGTCATTAGCAGCGGTGGCAATGGCAAAGTAGGGGAACTAGTGGTAGGCAGCAGAGGCTTCTGCCTGGCGCCCCCTAATCATTGCGCCCTAGGCAGCTGCCTCTTCTGCCTACCCCTAGTTCCGGCCCTGGTGTAAACAGACCCAACTTGGCCAGTCTTTCTTCATAACTGAGACTTTCCATACCCTTTACCAGCTTAGTTGCCCTTCTCTGGACCCTCTCTAACTCAATAATGTCCCGTTTGAGCACTGGAGACCAAAATTGAACAGCATATTCTAGATGGGGCCTTACCAGCGCTCTGTAAAGGGGAAGAATAACCCCCTCCTCCCGTGAATCTATACCCCTTTTAATACAGCTCAAAACCTTGTTTGCCCTTGCAGCTGCTGCCTGGCATTGCTTGCTACAGCCAAGTTTTTTATCTACAAGGACTCCAAGGTCCTTCTCCATTAGGGATTTGCCTAGTGCAGTCCCATTAAGGGTATACGGGGCTTGCATATTTTTACATCCCAGGTGCATGACCTTACATTTATCCACATTAAATCTCATCTGCCACTTAGCTGCCCAGATTGCCAGTTGGTCAAGATCCTGCTGCAGGGATGTCACATCCTGGATAGAATTGACTGGTCTGCAGAGTTTTGTGTCATCTGCAAACACTGATACATTACTCATAATACCCTCCCCTAAGTCATTTATGAACAAATTAAACAAAAGTGGACCCAGTACAGAACCCTGAGGGAACCCACTGAGAACCTTACTCCAAGTAGAGAATGTACCATTAACAACCACCCTCTGTACCCGATCCTGTAGCCAGTTTTCTATCCATGTGCAAACGACTTCACTAAGACCAATAGACCTTAGCTTAGAAAGCAGTCGTTTGTGGGGAACGGTATCAAATGCTTTGGCAAAATCCAAATAGATTATATCTACTGCATCCCCACTGTCCAGCTTCTTACTTACCTCATCATAAAAAGCAATTAAATTGGTCTGACATGACCTGTCCTTCATAAAGCCATGCTGATTACTGCTCATAATGGCATTCTCCACTACATAATTTTGAATGTGATCCCTTAACAAGCCTTCAAATAACTTGCCCACCACGGATGTCAAGCTTACAGGCCTATAATTGCCAGGCTGAGATCTTACTCCCTTTTTAAATATGGGAATGACATTCGCCTTCTTCCAATTCCTAGGTACCGTACCTGATGAAAGCGAGTCTGAGAATATCAGAAACAAGGGCCACTGCAATTCTGCCCCTAGCTCTCTCAGTACCCGAGGGTGTATTCCATCTGGCCCAGGTGCCTTGTTTACATTTATCGTGTGTAACCCTTTAAGCACCATATCCTGTGCCAACCACTGTGTAGTTGGAGCTGAGGCAACAGTGCAGCTATTGGGTGGGACTTGGCACTCTGGCTCCTCTACTGTATACACAGAAGAAAAGAACTGGTTAAGCACATCTGCCTTTTCTGTATCCACTGTAACCATATTGTTACTATAACTCAATGGGGCCACACCCTCAACCTGCATTTTTTTACTATTAATATACTTAAAAAACTTTTTGGGGTTAGTCTTGGCCTCGGCCGCGATGCGCTCCTCATTTTCTATCTTTGCCTTCCGGATTGCTGTTTTACAACACTTGTTATAGTGTTTATAATCATTAAATGCATCTACTGTCCCCTCTGACTTATATTTCTTAAAAGCTTTCCTTTTTTTCCCTATTAACTTCTTTACCTCAGAGTTAAGCCACATAGGGTGATTCTTAACACTTCTACTTTTTCTTATTAATGGAATAAATTGAGAACAGTAATGATTTAATATCATTTTAAATGACAACCATTTCTGCTCTGTGTTTTTATCAGAAAACATAATGCCCAATCTATGCCCTGAAGCGCTGCCCTTAAGGAGCTAAAATTTGCCTTCCTAAAATTCATTGTCTTTGTTGACCCCGTGTAAATTTGTTTCCTGCACCAAACATCAAATGAAATAACGTTCTTCTGAATTAAAAAGAAGCTGCATTGGAATTGTGAGAACTTCATGCTACTGTGTATTACCATTTACATTTTCTCTGTATTTTTCTTTTTGGGGTTGTTGGCTTCCCCTTGCAACAGCAACGCTGAGTACCAAAATGTAAATAGAATCACAAGTTTACTACACTTGACAAAGGGCCATGTGAGGCTTGAAACGTATCTACAGTAAGCTCTGCGTCACCAGCCTACCTCTTATGGTATTTAAATGTTGTTTCAATTTTTGCACCGCAGGTGGAGGTGTACACAAAATCTAGGCCAGGGATCCCCAAACCTGTTTCACTAGTGAGCCACATTCAGATGTAAAAAGGTTTGATGAGCCACAAAAGCCAGAAAAAAGTTATTTGGGGATGCCAAATAAGGGCTGTGATTGGCTATTTGGTAGGCCAATGTGGACTGCTAGCCTGCAGGAGGCTTTGATTGGAGTAAAACTATGTCTCTGTGCTTCCAAAATTTGCTTCCAAGCCAGAAATTTAAGAATGGGCACCTACTTTGAGGCCACTGGGAGCAACATCAAAGGGGGTGGTGAGCATCATGGTGCTCCTGCGCCATTGGTTGGGGATCACTGATCTAAGCAGTTATATCTCCGAATAAGGACTTTAAGCTATACATTGGAATACTGAGTACCAGTATCCAACAAGCACAAGACCAGTTGAAATGTATTTAACCAGGTGTCTTGATCTCATTATAGATATTACTAAAAATTCCAAGTAATTTTACATACCAGTACAGAGATGTGACACAGAGGCAATATGTTTACATATACTTTTGGGTACCGGAATCACTTAATCTCTTCATCTCAATACCTCTATGTTACTAGCACATCACCAGGATAATTAGTTTGCCTTCATGTCTGATACATTCTATTGCCAAAAGTATGTGTACACCTGCCTTCTTCTGCTAAAATACCCTTTACCTTCTACTCTTTTGGGAAGGCTTTTTAGTATATGATGAAACATTGTTGGCTTTCATTCATATGTAAAAGGCTGGACACTGATGCTGGGTGATAAGGTCTGACTTCATTCCACAGATTTTCAGTTTGGTGGAGGTCAAGAATCTGTGCAGAACAGTCAATCTGTTCCATTCCCATCTCAGCAAGCCAGTTCTGCATGGACCTTAATTTATGCACAGAATTATGATCCTACTGAAGCAGGAAATTGTTGCCACAAAGTAGGAAGAAGAGGACTGTCAAGAATGTAACTGTATGCTGTAGTGGAATTTGCATTAGCAATGATGGCAGTCATGGGCCCATATTATCATCTTAATGCAATGGGTTGTTATACCTGGCACCTATTACTACAATCCCTTCTTTTCACAACACAGTATGTGCCTATTGTACCAAATTCCCCTTCCACAGGATAGAAGTTTATTATTTATCACATCTTACTGATTGCTCGGTTGATGGTGATTTCTGAAGTGGCCTGTTTTAAGTTCTTATTTAAAGGGGAACTATGGCTTTTGAACCAAAATTTGTTTAAGAGACCAAAAAAGCCATAAACCCCTAATATACATTTTACTGTAATCGAGTGCTGTCAATTTTCTGTGGTACCGAAGGCTTCAACACCTGCCTACCCAGCTAAGTTAAAATAAGTGCCTCTTATTTTAACTTAGCTGGGTAGGCAGGTGTTGAAGTGACGTGGGTGTATGGTTTGGTAAAAGGATGCGTGGTGGTCCTAAACGATGTTGATGGGTGGTGTTGTGCATCACTCAAACCAGCACAGGTATAGTTAATCCTGCATTTACTCTTCTCCCCCCCTGCTCTCCCTAAACCAGGCACAGCGTGCTAGTGTGGACACCTCAGTGTGTCACCGAGCCGTACCCCTTACTTTTAACTATTTGACATATTTTAATGGTTAATTAAAGGTTAAGTTATAACTTTGTTTCAGTCTACCAACTAATACAGCTGTGGGTGGTGCAGTGTTTTGATCTTCTTTTCTTTCTTCCTTAATTGCATTTGTTTTTGATAATGCACAGCCGCATGTACTCATTTTTTGTTTAACTGTTGGTGCTTCATTTATATCTTCAAAATGGAAAATGAGGTTCTATGTGGACAAGTGCAAAGTTATGCACTTTGGTAGAAATAATATAAATGTGAGTTACAAACTAAATGGTAGTGTATTGGGGGGATCCTATATGGAGAAGGATCTGGAGTTTTTGTAGATAACAAGTTGTCTAATTCCAGTCAGTGTCATTATTGTGGCTACTAAAGCAAATAAAGTACTGTCTTGTATAAAAAAGGGCATTGGCTCATGGGATGAAAACATAATTTTGCCCCTTTATAGGTCCCTGGTAAGGCCTCACCTTGAGTATGCGGTGCAGTTTTGGGCTCCAGTCCTTAAGAAGGATATTAATGAGCTGAAGAGAGTGCAGAGACTGCAACTAAACTAGTCAAGGGGATGGAAGATTTAAACTATGAGGTTAGACTGTCGAGGTTGGGGTTGTTTTGTCTGGAAAAAAGGAGCTTGTGAGGGGACATGATTGCTCTGTACAAGTACATTAGAGGGAATTATAGGCAGATAGGGGGTTGTTATTTTTTCCCATAAAAATTATCAGCGCCCCAAAGGCCACCCCTTTAGATTAGAGGAAAGGAGCTTCCATTTACAGCAGTGTAAGAGGTTTTTCGTGGTGAGGGCAGTGAGGTTGGGGAATGCCCTTCCTAGTGATATTGTAATGGCAGATTCTGTTAATGCCTTTAAAGTGGACCTGTCACCCAGACATGAAAAGCTGTATAATAAAAGCCCCTTTTCAAATTAAACATGAAACCCAAAATCATTTTTTTATTACCACATCCAAACCCATTATAAAAGCATTTCAAAATCCCAGCTGTCAATCATATATTGCCTGCCCCACCTCTATGCCTAAGGCATAGAGGCGGGGCAGACAGTTACTTTCACTTTGAATTCAGAACTTCTTAGATGTTGCTGCACTGCTCACATCCCCCCTTCCTCCTAACCATGTAATTTTGTAGCCAGTGCATGGATATGGGCATCAGGTCCCCCCATACTGGCACAGAAGCAAGATTTTAGCAGGATGCAATGCCTGCTTTCATAACAAAACACCACAAAATGGTGCCTGCCTGCTTGCTGCAATTGTAAATTCCAATGCTGAAGAAAATAAGATTTGAATAATTTATATAGTATAAGTAAAGTTTATTTTGCTTGACAAACACAATAGAAAACAATTTAGAATTATTTCTTAAGGTGACAGCTCCCCTTTAAGAGAGGCCTGGATGAGTTCTTGAACAAGCATAGTATTCAAGGCTATTGTGATACTAAAATCTACAGTTAGTATTGTTGTTGGTATATATAGTTTATGTATGTGAGTGTATAGATTGGTCAGTATAGGTTTGTAGGTGCTGGGTTTACTTGGAAGGGTTGAAATTGATGGACTTTTTTCAACCCTATTTAACTATGTATGTATCTGTGCCTATTTAGTACCACTCTAGTTAGTTGCTCTTGTTTGCCTTCATTTTGCTTCTTCTGCATAGAAACCTGGATACAGGTAGATGTTTCCTGCCCTAAGTGTAGACAACATGTTAGAAATATTGTGATGTGTGAGTCAGACAGCAGGAATGGTGATGTTCTCTTGACTGCTAAAATGACAAATGATGAGGTCCCCTTGCCTGCTATAAAAGAGAATTCTGCAGTAGGGGAGATTTTGAACAATGATCAAGAGGCCCCCTTGCCTGAGGTTGGAGATGGGCCTGCTATAAATTTGGCACTTCTTGAAGAAGGACTTGCAAGGAATTCTACATCTGAGACCAATGAAAATCGTAGGTGGAGGTTTAAATGTAACTCCACATTGATCTTTGGAGCTTGCTCTGTGATGACATTTATTGCTGTGCATATTTTATGCATGTTTTCTGAACTGTATATGAATTACAAATAAAAGCTTTTCATTTCATTACATATATTCATTATGTGTGTTAAGGGTTAAGGGTCACTAGATTTTGTGTCAAGATTTCTCTCTTATTGTCTACTAATAAGGCAAATGGAGGATCTGATCTCTGTTCTGAAGTTACTATGGTCAGCATGGCTTTGTTAAAATTAGAGAAGAGGCCCCCACAAAGAGTCCTAGTATGTAGCGCCTGCTGGGCAATTGCACAGATAATGGCTTCAGCTTCTCTAATCAAGTTATATGTGGGTTACGGTGTTGTTGCACATGTGTTCCCGTATTTTGCCCATCTGCATCAACCCAACAGCACATTACAAAGAGGGTACAGATCGTAACCCTTCACTGTTAATGTGCAAATGTGCTATCATTTTGAGTGTTAATAAATTATTATTACTATAGCTCCTTTTCAGGATATACAATTAATTTTACCAAAACTGAAATATTAAATATTAATAGTTTTATCCCAAAACATTTGCTTAATAATCTTAATTTAAATCTACTATTTGGGACCTTGAAATATTAACTAATTAAAATTGGGTCAGATTTATATAGATTGTATTCCTTAATATTTTCCTCTCTGATTCATTTGGTAATGAATGTCATGAATATAAAAAATGGATGAACAGCCCTCTCAATTTACAAGGAAAGGTGGCATTTTTCAAAATGTTAATTTTCTCTAAAATTTGGAATACAATTTTAGATCTCTCACTACTTTTAAAACATGCATATGAAAAGAAAAAAAAAGTTTATTTGACAAAATAAGAAACCTACAATTTCTCTGGAAATCCAGATAGGAATCCAAAGTTTACATCTTCACTCCCGATTTTAAGAAATTTAATTTAGCTTCTAATATTAGATATATCACAGAATCAGAAAAAGAATTCAAAAGAACATATTATCTCCTCTTTACATAAGAATTGATCTGATCAACCGTATAATATTAAAAGGAATCCAATATATAGAGACACAGTTATACCTTTGAAGATTCTTGCTAAACTGAATAAACTACATTACAATATATCACCTTTTCCTTCTCCATTTAATTTGGTTTTTCAATGAAAGAAAGGGATCAGATGTCATACAAATGGAAAAAGAGTGGGCTCTCTAAAATCAGACAAAGGGAAACCAGAGTATGGCACACACAGGCAGCATATGGAAGACAGAATACTTCCTGTTTGTGCCATATTTTGACTGTCTGTGTTTGCCATACTCTCCCTGTCCTACCCTGCCTATGTGTGCCATACTCTGCCTGCCTTACCTTGCCTGTGTGTGCCATACTCTGCCTGCCCTACCCTGCTTGTGTGTGCCATACATTGCCTGCCCTACCCTGCCTGTGTGTGCCATACTCTGCCTGCCTTACCCTGCCTCTGTGTGCCATACTATGCCTGTCCTGCCTTGCCTGTGTGCGCCATACTCTGTCTGCCCTATCCTGCCTGTGTGTGCCATACTCTGCCTGCCCTACCCTGCCTGTGTGTGCCATACTCTGCCTGCCCTACCCTGCCTGTGTGTGCCATACTCTGCCTGTCCTATCCTGCCTGTGTGTGCCATACTCTGCCTGCCCTACCCTACCTGTGTGTGCCATACTCTGCCTATCCTACCATGCCTGTGTTCCATAGTCTGCCTGACCTATGCTGCCTGTGTGTGCCATACTCTGCCTGCCCTACCCTGCCTGTGTGTGCCATAATCTGCCTGTCCTACCCTGCCTGTGTGTGCCATACTCTGCCTGCCCTACCAGTGTGTGCCATACTCTGCCTATCTACCATGCCTGTGTTCCATAGTCTGCCTGACCTATGCTGCCTGTGTGTGCCATACTCTGCCTGCCCTATGCTGCGTGTGTGCCATACTCTGCCTGCCTTACCCTGCCTATGTGTGCCACACTATGCCTGCCATACTCTGCCTGTGTGTGCCATACTCTGCCTGTTCTATGCTGCGTGTGTGCCATACTCTGCATTTTTCATTTTTACAAGCTCACAGTTATCAGTGGATCTTTTATGCTCACACAGGCAGCACAGAGCAGGCAGTACATATAGTGACACAATTTGCTGCTCCTACGGCCTGAGTCTGAGGTGTGAACAGGTGAACAATGTGGGGGCCTACAGTTTAAGCCTGAGGTGTGAATAATGCAGTGGGTGAAAAATGCAGGGATTAAAAGGTGTGAACAGCACAGGGGATTACATGTTTAAACAATACAGGGGGTTTACAGCCTGAATCGGAGATGTGAACCATGCAGAGGGCCAGTTAATCTCAGTACTGATACCATTTAAAGGTATCTATTCCAAACCATATGATTGCATTAAAAATAACAAAAAGGCTGAATACAAATTGCTGAATACTGTAAAGTTGCTTGGAATTATGTTTACTTTTCAAAAAACTTAAATTGTATTTGGGTGGATTTTCCCTCTAATTAATGTTAATCCTGGAAAGCCTGGGGAAATTTTCAATATCCTTTCTTAATAAAAAAAATTCAAATTTATCTATAGTGTTAAATATTAGAAATACAAATATAAATATATGCCCTTTGCTTTGGGTTAAAAAAAAACCCAATGTACTTTTCCTGATGTCCATAAGGGTTCCATTGTCTTGGTTTTAAAGAGTTTTAATACTTGTTCTGACAGTTTAATCATAGCACTAGGTTCCTAAAACTATTAATTTCTTCATAGTCTTCATAGAAAATGAAGACTATGGAATTTTATGGAATTTTGAACAGCTTTTGCCTTGCAGGTCTTCTGCATCTCTCAATGAAATCACTATTTACTTCTCTGCAAATAAGGTTGAATGTAAACAAAGTGGTCAGTCATACTTTGCATATTGTGGCGTTGTTAATTAGTCGTGCACTTCTCTAACAGGGTTAGGGAAGGGGTTAATCACCGTTTAACATCTTTTAATCAGAGAAGGTTTTAATTACAGGTCTAAAAGAAATATGGTTAATTACTACTCTGCAGGAACATATTTCTCCAGCAGTGCAAGAATGTCTGATCTTAGCACCTTTAATCTCTCCTCAACCCAGACTGAAGTTTATCACAAGTGATTAGCGAATCCCAAATTAATTTAATCTAATATGCAAACAAACAGTACAATTATATAGTCTAGAAAAAGACTTCAAATGATTTTCACACAGCAGTACACAAATATGATCCTTTGAGTATAGGATACCAGAACACCTAATAGAAAATCGAATAATATACATTACATAGTTACATAGTTACATAGTTACATAGGGTTGAAAAAAGACCTGTGTCCATCAAGTTCAACCCATCCAAGTAAACCCAGCACACCTAACCCACACCTACCAATATATACTCACATACATAAACTATAAATACAACCACTAGTACTAACTGTAGATATTAGTATCACAATAGCCTTGGATATTCTGATTGATCAAGAACTCATCCAGGCCCCTCTTAAAGGCATTAACAGAATCTGCCATTACCACATCACTAGGAAGGGCATTCCATAACCTCACTGCCCTCACCGTGAAAAACCACCTACGCTGCTTCAAATGGAAGCTCCGTTCCTCTAATCTAAAGGGGTGACCTCTGGTGCGCTGATTGTTTTTATGGGAAAAAAGAACATCCCCCAACTGCCTATAATCCCCTCTAATGTACTTGTACAGAGTAATCATGTCCCCTCGCAAGCGCCTCTTTTCCAGAGAAAACAACCCCAACCTCGACAGTCTAACCTCATAGTTTAAATCTTCCATCCCCTTAACCAGTTTAGTTACATTGAGTAACTGGAACTCTAAAAATTGATTTTTACTGTATAAATTGATTATGAAAAGAGATATCTTATTTTAAGGCACAAGGCAAAAGTTTAGGTCCTGGAGTTTGTTTGACCATGAACACTCTCTTCCTCAGAATGTACATGTTTACTCAGTATACCTCTAATGTGGTGTTGAATATCTTTTAGTAATCACAAGTTGACCATCATAGATCATATGAGATTTGTAGTTGCACACTTGTACTGGAATGCCACAAAGCCCCAGATGAACACAGGAACACTTCATTCACAGTCACCAGTACAGCTTCTCCAATAATTACTGTTACACAAATCCCCAAGCAAATATGAACAAAACAAGCGCTCCCAGGCCTCTGGGCCCATCTGATGCCTACCCTTGTTCAGTTCAAGGGCTTTGTACTGAATGGACTCCATGCACAGGGGTCAACCTTGTGTTCTCTTATAGGTCCTAAAATCTAGTTCTAGGTTCCCTTTTCATTGGTCCCTGTCTGGCAAGGTACCACCAGGGAACTGGCCTTTTTCTCACTCCTCGTAAGAGCCTTAGCTGCTCAACTAGCTGGTCTACCACTCTCACTACCTCTATTTCTCACCACCTACAGTGAGCTCCACAGGTCTAACTTACCACTATTGACTTACTTTGGGCACTAAGATGGTAAGCTTCATACTTCCTGGTGTCACCTGTTCTTCTTCTCAGCTAAAGAAAAAGTGGCATACTGCTTTCCCCCTTATATAGTCTCTCTAGGGAAATCCCCAATTTCACAGAAGACAAACTGTCTAAAATATCCTCAATGGGATCTGCCAATAACAGCCCAGGACATGCCTCCACATTGATGCAGACACACAGACCCTGTAAGCCCAGGCATCGACCAGTTTAAGAAGCATGAAAATAGTACTGATAAAAGGTGGAGGAAGATGTTCCACTTGTCATAAGAAACATATGAGAACTTCCCTAAAATAGCTATAAACGTCTGGGCAAGAAGGGGCAACAGATAGACGATGCACAAACAAGGGCTCAGGTTGGAAGTCAGGCAGGTCAGGGAACTTGGCTATGCTATGTAGACAGTGGAGTTAGCCCTACAAGGGGAGCCAAAGACGCCAAAGAAGCCACAGAAGGGCTGAAAGTTAGATACTGGTGCAACGTGGTATCAACATTTTTCACCTTGTGTTTGTAAAAATAAAAATACCATGCATGAGCTATGTATGCAGCCATTTGCAAAACACACTGCAATGCACCAAAGCTCACATTTTGTATATATGATCCAATCATACTGCTTCATTCATATATTTTAGAATTTCAAGTATTTATTGTTTTGTCTGCAGTTTATATCATGGCTCATTAATGAGAGCAAGTGCAAGTGCAGAGCACAAAATTGTGCATGCTTCAACGTTATTCACAAAGGTACTTGTGCCTATATACATTCCAAGCATATTGCTCCTAGGCACTGGTTCAGCCTGCTTTTATGAGTTGCGAACAATTGTGCACAAGGTACAAAGTATGAGGGCCATGGATAAAAAGGTAGCCCTGGTTTAAGGACGTGTTGCTTCTGTGGCTCTGTTTGCATTTTGTACCAATGCATACAACTGACTTGCAACTACAAGTTTGTATCTGCTGATCCCAAAATTTGCTTTAATTGGAAAAGGACTGATACATGCACTAATTTTTTTCTACAAAAAATATTGCAAATGTTGTATTGCTTCAAAGTGACTTTTCAGAACTTTTCATAATATTCTCCTTGGGCCAAAACCAAGATTGTGGTTTAGGGAATGATCCCAATACACAGCTGAAGAGCTGTAACAGACAGATCCATTAGATCATCATACTGTGCTACACATCATTTTTATTTTGTGAAAATGCATTGTGTTATGGGTAATTAAATAATACCATATACCTATATTACTGTAAAAGTACCTAAACAATAGTGGTCTCTAAAATGGACACAGTGAAGAACTCAATTCATTAAGGTATGTACATCTGAAATTCATTAAGGTATGTACATCTGAAAATACTTTGGACTTCCATAGGGTTGTCAATGCATCTATCCTGTCTCTTCTGATGAATGGTGTACAACTACACCTATTGATGCAGGGGATCCCTGAAGCTACAGCAACCCTGGATCTGGTGGTAGCTTGAAGTTTCCCAAAGTGGGTTGTGTCAGTAAGACCACCAGATTCAGATGCAAATGTCCTTTTGAACATGCACTTGAAGTGTGTGACCGCCCTCTTGAAAAAGCTTGATGCAAACTGCACCTGATCAAACTGCAAGCACTATTTTGTCCTTTTTGAAGCAAAGGGTGCAACCATGACAGACACAATTTGTAGTGAAAAACACTTTTGCATCCTAATATGACCCCTTATGGATTGCAGGTGGTAAATCTTGATGGAATAACTTCTCTTAAAGCAGACCCCATATCAGACCCCCATAAGTCTGGACCAGGGCCAGAACTAGGGGTAGCCAGAAGAGGCATGTGCCTAGGGCGCAATGTTCAGGGGTTGCTAGGTACATACCTCTTTCGCCAACCCCTAGTTTGTGCCCTTGTCCCCTGCCTGTTACTTCCCACCCCCTGTCCTAAATGCGGCTGAACACACACTTGTTCGCACATGGCAGGTCGGGGAGCAAAGAGGCTAGCCGGGTTGCTTAGGGTGCCTGGACGGCTTGGTTCGGCACTGGTCTGGACACAATTGCTGTAGTGCAAAAGCCAGTGATCCTCAACCAGTGGCTCCCCCCTTTAATGTTGCTCCTGGTGGCCTTAAAGCAAGAACTTATTTTTTCATTTCTGCCTTGTAAAAAAGGTTGGGGACCTCTGGTATAAGATAATGCTGATTTAGATGTTTTTACATTTCAACAGAAATAGCCAATGCTTTGTTTTTATAATGGGAATATATAACAATGTTTCAATCCAAAACACCTATTCTTTTATCACACAGAACACTTCAAAGGGGAAGATCCCAAATGCAAAACTTCTTCCATAGCGTGCACAAGATGTGTGATTCGCTTAGTGGTGTCATATTTGGATACTTAATGTTTCCATTTTCATGGACACTCTAAGCACTAAAAATGCTTAGCACATAGCGCAACCCATGCTTAGAAAGTACAGGAAATCAGCAATTGTCCAAACCTGCTTTGAATAAGAATGATGTAAACACTGAGGTTATTAAAGAGGCAGTTCCCAGTGTACTGAAAAGCTACCAATGTTGCAAGCTTTAGGGTGAAAACACACAGAGCTACTAGTAGCAGCTACTTTTTCATCGCTACTTAGGGCTCTGGTACACGGGGAGATTAGTCGCCCGCGGCAAAACTCCCTGCTCGTGGGCGACTAATCTCCCCGAGTTGCCTTCCCCCTGCCATCCCACCGGCGAACATGTAAGTCGCCGGCGGGATGGCAGACGCAGCGGGGCGATTTCGGGAAATCGCCGAAAAAGCCTTGCGAGTCTTTTTCGGCGATTTGCGAAAAATCGTGCCGCCGCGTCTGCCATCCCGCCGGCGACTTACATGTTCGCCAGTGGGATGGCAAGGGGAAGGCAACTCGGGGAGATTAGTCGCCCGCGAGCAGGGAGTTTTGCCGTGGGCGACTAATCTCCCCGTGTACCAGAGCCCTTAATGCCATAAAATACCCTGCCATAGACAATACTGAGAATTGCCTCTGCTAAAACACACGTAGAGACAAATATCAGTAAATGATCAGCATTGTCTCTAAAAGAAAACTATTAGGTTCATGTATTTTTTCTTTGTTCAGGTCATTGTTTTCTTGAGTATTGAGTCTTGTTTAACTTGTATTGCAGGTAATGTAAACAGTTTAACTATGCCTTATATTCCTATGCCGTTTGTTGCACTGCCAATTCCAGCACACTTTTCCTTAGAAAAGTGCCCCCAAGCCACCCCGGTCCAACTATTCCTGTCATGATGAACAGGAGCCCTTCCAGCTTCTGTCAGTCAGTGTTCCCAGTGCCAGTGCCCACAACAATTTGTAGTACTTGCTGAGCCACCCACCTCTGTTCAAACAATATTTTCTTATATTTTTCATCATTGCTATGGGAGGTTTATGATTGCTTTAATTATATTTGTGCATTTTCACAGTTTAAGGCAACATAAACCTTCCCTTAAAGGAGCAGTTCAGTATAAAAATGAAAAAATAGACTGCGCAAAATATAAAATGTAATGCACCGAAGATGAAAAATATGTAATCCACTTATACTCTTAATTGGACTGTGGCAGGCAAATCCCAAATGTCATTATAGCAGAGTTGATAACCCCCTCCCCTATTTTTTTGGGAGTTACCTGATATGGCTTCTCTACCCTGGTTTCCAGTTGACCAATAGCATTCCCCCGATGTCCATATCAAATTCCGGGCATGCATGCGCAGTACGAAAGTAATGATGTCAGCCTAAGCAGTTGCGCATGTGCAGACAGCGATTTTTCGGCTTCAGCTGGGCATTAGCACGTGTATGACGTCACTTAAGGGTATTGGCGCAATTTTCACGGTATCCCCCACCGCCGAATCATTAAAAGTTGACAGCTCTGTTATATATACAAAATAATTCTGCATTATAACCCCCAAGAAGCACTATGTCGGTCATCTTGCTCCTATCTAACACTATAACAGCAGATACAGGGTGTTTAGGTGTCAAAACAATATATTAATTTTTTTCTTCTTGACTGTGCACAGAACAGGGTGGTGGCTTTGGAGAGCTAAGGAAATATTTTACCAATAAGAAATAATTTCAAATCCTTATATATTATGTTAATTTAGCAAAATAAACTTTATTAAGACTATGCAAATTATTTAACTTTTATTTCTTTCAGTCTCTGAATGTTACAATCACAGCAAGATTGCAGCCGCCATTTTGTGGATAGTTTTGTATCATCCTCAAATCTTGTTTATGTGGCAAAAAGGGGGACCTGATACCCATGCACAGGCTACACAATTAACTGTGAGGAGGGAAGTGACATTTAAGAAGTGCTGAATGGATAGTAGAAGTAATTGACTGTCCTGCCTAAGGCATAGAGGTGGGGCAGGTAAAATATGATTGACAGCTCTGATTTTTAAATACATTTATGACAAGTATGGAAGTTTTAATGAAAATAAAATGTGGGTTTTATGTTTCATTTGCAAAGGACTTTTATTATTTTATTTATTCATTATTTATTTTTTTTGTTATCTGGGTGACAGACCATTGTTGGTAGACCCAATGTTTGTGGACTCCAGCAAGACTGCAGCGGAGCATCACTGTTTATGTCTCCTATTTCTTTTGCAGCAGAAAAGCTTGTGACCATTCTGACATACAACATTTTGCGTTCTTCAAAAGGCATAAAGTGGATTGTCCTTATTACATTTTTTTTTAATCTTATTATGAAATGATAGTCAAGGTATAGTTCCTCTTGTAAAAATACATTTTGTTACCCCCCCAAGTAGGTGTCAGAGGTTTAAAAAAACTCTTTCTTTCTTTATCTCGAGCGCTGGGGAGCTGGCCTCATAACTCTGCAGCCTTCTTGTCAGAAAAAATTATCAAAACCAGATTCCCCTTGGTCCTCAGTGGCAAAATGTCTGGCTCTAGCCTGTATTAGAGAGTTCTAATGCTCTTGGCTTTCTGGGAAACGTAGTGTGTGCCTCCGCAAGCAGTATGCTTCTGACTTATGTCACTCCCCACTACATGATGAGAATCTATATTAAAGCCATGTCAAAAGCATTTCAACAGCAAAATAAAATGGCTACAAATTATAACAGAATGAAAGACAGAACAAATATGACCCAAAGGAGCATATGGGTTTAAAGTATTCACTGGTAATAGAACAGTGAAATGCAGGATTATTCTGTTTCATTTAATAAATTCACTTTGTACTACCTTACATTTATCGAACTGCAGTCTGCAGTTTATACAATATACCTGTGGGGAAAAGCACATCATTTTTACAGGGGGATTCTATCACTACATTACTCAAAAATGCATATATTTTTGTATAAGTGCACATCATACCTCCCAACTAGTGATGCGCGGGCCGACCCAATACCCAAGGGATCATGGGTGGGTTTGGGTTGAGCTCCTCTGCTCGATATCCTCACTTGAGACCTAACACTGTGGGGGGGGGGTCTATAAATATAGGGCAGAAACCAGGTTGGGTAGGGTTCGGGTTAGGAGCAGGTGAGTTAGGGTCAGGTGTGGGTTGAGTTTTTCTCAACTCTCATATCACTACTCCCAATGCAAAGAGGGACAAAAAGAAATGCTGTACGTAGCTCTGTGAATTTTTTTGACTACACCCATTTAAGAAGGATCCGTGACTGCGGGCCAAGCTATTAAAATCGGACTGTCCCGTGAAAATCAGGACACTTGGGAGGTATGTCGTACAAGTTTTAAGATGATAGAAAAAGGCTACAAAGTTGCCTTGCAAAGAGGAAGGGGGCTCTGTACTTTTAAAAACAAGATCCTTGATGGTGTGATTTAGTAGCTGGCAGGAGCAGGATAGGGCCCAACAGGAAGTATAGGCAAGATGGGGAAATATATTATATTAGGGAACATCATCCTACCTGCCTTTCGTAAGAGTTGAGTGGAGGAGTGAACTAGGAGGCTAAGTTATCATGGCACAACTTGCAGAGGAATTGTTGCTAGGGGGTAGGGCTAGGCCCCAGTGAATCACATGTAGGTATTAATGGTGGGTTGTAATCTCCTTGGACAAGAAGGGTTGCCTCCTCTCACTTGCCCACCTGACACTGCTGCAGAAGGTGGTCGACATGGCAGGCTTTTCCACCTGAAGGTTTTGGTTGGTGAGTATTCCAATTCCATTGGGAGTATAATATGTGACATTGTGCCAAATGTATTTATTTCATATCTTATTGCGTTAATAATGGTTATGGCCTGTTACATCCGAACATGGACATCATCACTGTTTGTCTCCTGCAGAAAAATGGTTGTATAAAAAGTTGGGTAGAATTAGCAAAGGTGGGGAAGAAGTGAGGAAGCCTGCCATAAGGTGATGCACATTCATATGTTTATTAACCCCAACCCCATTTGATCATGATCAGTGGTAGGTGGGGCTTCAGGCATTTTAACCTCCCTGTTACACAGATGATCTGGCCAGTGTAGTTTATAGGTACCCACTTCAAAAGCAATGATGTAACTAATGTATAATATAAGATCAAACAGGTAAAACCCAACTCTACTTGCAAATTAGTGTTAGACCCCTTAAAACCAAATGTCTATAAAATCATTTTCCTTATTAAAAATAATTGGGGCTTTTTGGCAACACTACTGTCACCTATCCCAGTTACAAACAGAAACTACTACTATTTGACTGCACCTACCTTTTAGGCAAGCCCTGCCCCTCTTACCCCCCCTCCCCATAATGCACCTTTTCCCAGAAATCCACAGCTGCTGAGTTGCACAATTGTGCCCATAAGGCATCATTTCTGCCATTTGGCATGAGAGTGATGTGTGCGCCCAATCCATTTGGCACATCTGTGTTGCACTTATTGGGGCAGGGTACTGTAGGTAGCTCCAGGGTTCCCAAGCCAATAGGCACAGCAGTACTTAATTCAAAACAGGAGGCAGAAGAAAATAAAGTGGTACTTTGTCAATGCCTCTAACGGTACAAATAAAAAAACCTCAACCAGAAAATGGCAGATCTGAGAAAAAAACAAAATCTATATTGTATCCACAAAACCCCTCCCAAAATCATATGTTCTCATTTGGAACACTCACTGCTGAAACTGAAAGCAGTACAAGAAACATAAGATGGGACCATGGGATTTTAATGGGCGAGCAGCTGCACTCATATCTTACCTCAGAATGCTCAAGGCCAATCATCGGATGGAGTAGTGTAAAGTTAGTCACCTAGTGGAAACCGATTATCTGGAAAGGTAACTGATATTTTACTATCTAGGAGTATGACAGGCAAGTGTGGGTTAAGCAGATGGTAGGGAAATTCTACACAATGGCTAAATGGGTAATGTTGACTGTATAGGTTGATGGAGACCAAATAATCATCTTGGGGTGTCTTATTTTTTGGGCTAGGATCCCTGGTTCCAGTGAAAGCAAAACACAATTATTTTGCTTTCTACTTTGTGTCTTGTTTCAGCCCAATAATACCCCAAACCACAAATCAAGGTTTGTACATTATTGTTTTACTGGAAGTGAAAAAATTTGACTGGTCTACACAAAATCCTGACCTCAACGTAAATGAACTGGGAGCCAGGTTTGCTTGACCAACAACAGTGCCCAACTTTACTAATGCTATGGTATGCTTGGTTCGGTAGAAGCAAATCCCACCAACAATGTTGCAAAATCTAGTGCAAAATCTTTGTAGAAGAGGCTGTTACAGCAACAGAATTATCCAGAATGCTCAGGACCTGGTGTTTTCCAGATAAGAGGTCTTTCCGTAATTCGGATCTCCTACCTACAGTCTGCTAAAAACATTATTTAAACAGTAATTAAACCCAATAGGACTGTTTTGCCTCCAATAAGGATTAATTATATATTAGTTGGGGTTAAGTACAAGGTACTGTTTTATTATTACAGAGAAAAAGGATTTTTTTTTTAAAAAAAATGTAAATTATTAGGTTAAAATGGAGTCTATCAGAGACAGCCTTTTTGTTATTTGGAACTTTCTGATTAATGGGTTTCCGGATAAGGGGTCCAAAACCTGTATTATGGTAAGGGATGGTACAGAGGCAGGTATCCAGGGAAACTGAATGTGGTTGGATTTACAGAACCAATAAGTACCAAGCTGCCTGGATAACTACAGGTGCTATTGTGTGTATATAGAAGGCATGCTTATAAACAGTGAGCATGCCCAGTAAATAACTTCAGCACCAAACTAATGAACAGTACCAACTACACTAATAAGTGTCATACAAATTCAAAAAGATTCTAAAGTTAACTAAGTCAATAATATAAGTATGGATTTTATTGTCTTAGGGAGGATGTTTGTCCCCAATGACTTGGAGGCAGAAAGACCATATATACTGCCAAACAGATACTTCTGTAATCTGCCAGTTGGGGACCCCTGGTACAGAGTATCAGAGTATACACCCTGTATGAGGTTACTGCATTACTTCATGGTAAGGGCCCGGAACAAATGTAGGAACCTTGTGCACCCCTTGTTTTTTGTAGACCAGTCACATATAAATGCTGACTTTAAACCTTTGTGTTGTGCTAGCACAATGCCTTGCTTGTTCACAGTCCTATTTGCGGATAATATTAGCCCTATTAGGCAACATCAATCCAATTTTTTAATAACACATTTTTATAGCTACAATATGCTCTATTACATGAGGACAAGTTATTTTTGATGAGAAAATGCACTTTCAGCCACTCATTTAAATTATGATGGATTATACAACCACCAGATGCAAGTATGGTACATATAAATGCAGCCTATGTATTAACGGATGCTAATGGAAAATGACATAAACTACAGATGTGGCACGGCCATGTGTTATTAAGCCATACTGTACATGCAACATGCTTTTAAACAGGGACCTTGCAGCTGTGCTGCAAACAAATATTCCATTAAAACTGCCTTAGTAGATATTGAAGGATTCGCTAAGCACAAAATGATATAAAACAATATATATATATAGTAAATTCATGCACAGTGCCAGTACTTTATAGAGCAGTCATTATATAGGTAACTGGACTCCTACACACTTCTCTGATTCATCCTAATGGTTAGCAGGGACGTCAATAGTTGACTTAACACTTGGACTGAAGAATGCTTAATGACTCTTTTTCTTGCCAAGTCTGCACAGGAATTAGCCACTTCACCTCTAACTGTGTGGCAACACCTAGTCAGAGATTTTAATTAACGCAGTACTTTTTAATCACTGAGAAATGCAATTCTTTTTTCTCCCTCGTTCTCTTTTTTCAGTTGTTGTTGAATTCAATTTGGTTTTTTATTGCGACTCCCATAAAAAAAAAAAAAAAAGTCCTGATGCATTCCGGAACTTTGGAAATGTTTTTAGCTGCTAGTGACACAATGCAGCTGTTGGACCTACAACAAAGGCTGAAGTTTATGAGCAATCTGAATTAGGATGTAGGTTAACCAATTAAAACCTACGCAGCTCCCCTTGAAAGAAAAAAAAAAGAAAAAAGACAGGCTGCTCGCTGGAAGGCAAAATATAAAGCTATAGGAGCTCTGTGTTCAGAAAAGTCTGATTTGCAAAGATAACAAAAAGCAAAACTTTCAGGTTTGTGATAATGACAGCTATAAGAGATCATTACAGCTCTGTTACATAAGTGTAAAGGTCAAGCACATTTCATTAATAAATCTATGCTGATTTTATTTTATTCAGCTTGAAACATAGCCTTTTAGAGGTCTATCAGCAACGGGATCATAAATCCAAATGACCTTAAACCCGGTAAAGTAAAAGCTTATCTGTAAAGCAATCAGCACCCCGACAGCGCTGTCGTTTGCACGTTGTTACAGGTGCAGTGAAATATATAATTTTTGGTCACAGAAAATAAAAAACGCTTTCTCAGGGTATAAATAAAGGAGCACAGAGGGATAGGGCTCTTTTTGGCACAAGCTAACAACATCTTACCTAAGCTGACCTGGTCTGCAGTCTACATTTTAATGGCAGATCAAGGCATAATAAAGACACCCCCTTTACAGTTTACAGTGTAGCCCTACAAATAATGGTTTGTAGATTTGCAGCCTCCTTGACTAGTAATGGTTAAAAATAATACTAAAGCATGTGCATTTTCAACACATAACTAATCCCTCCTGGCAGTACTTATTTTGGGGGGATAGTATTGAATTTCAGCATCAAAAAACACTGGAACTGAGCAGATGTGAAAGAGGTCGGATATGGCTGATCATAACTTGCAAATAGGAGCACCATTGAAAACAAAGTTTTTCCAACTTTAACCCTCCTGTTATTAGGATTGATTCCCCTAAGCATTTCCAACTCATTTCACACTATCACTTCTCATACCATTTATGCAGTTTGCCAACTAACCACTCATAGATGAAAATCAACTTGAGATCCTGACTATTCCACATATTGTCAGGGAACTGGACCTTCACTATAAATATGGAAAAATTGCATTTACAATTACTGAATCCACCTTATATTCTAAAAAAGATGGGAAAAATGGACATGGACAATGCTCAGCCAGACACCTCCTATCAAAATTTTACTAGAGCGCAATCCAAGGAACCCCCTTTCTCCCCTTGTTTTTCCTCCCCCATATTTTTTGCTGCAAGGCATGCCTAGTTATGTTGTATTAAAATGGCATTAAAAAAAAACTCTATGGGGAGATTTATTAAGACACGAACGCTCAGAGCATTCATTCGTACGCTCTGAGAGTATTTTCGCAGATTTTTTCATGCTTGCACAACTTTTTCGTACGCCCACTCGACTTTTTTGTATGCTTGCGTGAAAAATTCGGAAAGGTTCTGCCGCTGTTTACAATCATTCGGTACGAAAATTTCGTGACTTTCGGATCGCCAATACGATATTATTTTGACTAATACGATTTTTCCGTAAGCATTTTCGTGATATTTGCGATCTTCAGAAATTATCTTATCCAATTCGAATTTTTCCCATTCAGGATTCAAAATCGTGTTTTCTTAAACATACTAATTATCATTTCTATAATACTATTTGTTATGCAGAGAATGTATCACACACTAAGGCAAGCTTCATAATATACAGAACATAACAGAGATCCCAGTTTATTTGTCTATTATTATACATAATTATCACGCAATTCCAGGCTCAAAACTGCAAACAATGAAGGGTCAGGATGGTATTTAAATTGTGAAATAGTCTGTTGTTCCATATTAAAACACAAGAGTACTGAAGGGTTCATGCTGTGCTAACAACTAAGATGCCGACTTGAAGGTGTTTTATTTGAAACTAGTTGTATATAAATGGAAGTTGTAGCTGTATGTCTAAAACAGGTGAGAAAACCAAGTAAATGTTCCATGAAGCAAACGGTTTGATCTATAAATGGACCTTATGGCACCCTCTTGTGGCAATATGTATATGAGCATACAGGCACATTTTCAAAAAATACATTAGAATTAGGAAGGGGTTTTTTTGGTATGTAGATAATGGAGATTTTTTTCCTGTTTTGTCAACAAACTCAGGCTAATTAAAAATAATAATAAAAAGACAAGAGAGACCAAGCAGCCCTAGGAGTGAAATAGGAGCTCTGCCGGGATAATCTAATGAGATGAAAGAATGCGAAGTCAGCGCGATTGTCCCAAAATGAGAAGTAGATAACTACACTCTCTTTTCCATATAATTAGCTGCACATGGAAAGATAGGGAGAGATTCCCTTTTTCATCCTTAGTTTAATTAAAGTTACAACTTAGCCGATTAAAGATGTTGGGCTCTAGCAGACACTATGATAAACGCTATAGTTACAACCTTTATATATATGATGCCTGTCCTTAATAAAGCAATACTGTTATTAGAAATTGGGTATGTATACCCACATCAATATGTTATATTAAAATCGAGCAGTGTAGCTCTGTTTCAACCAAATTTCTATTTCTTCTGGATAATCTAGAATTGCTTTTTGCCTGTGGACGTTATTTTTGTGACTGTATGTGATTCCTTTCTGGCAATAAACAGCAGCCCTGTCTCACTTTATGGCAGGAATTCTAGATGCGTGTTTATTCTACAACACTACTGCCTGGGAATGTCTTTGTTTAATTTGGCTATGACCGTGGTGAAACATGGGGCACTTTGTCACCGGCAGGAAAAAAATCACTTATCTCAGGCCAACATAAAAAGCCCCAAAAATACCTTTCCCTTGGAATGAATGGGGAGCACCATATTTAGCAATGTATAGATTGGTATGCTTCAAGCATTTATGACTGCAAAATAGTCACAGCAAATTACATACAAGCAAAAAAGGCTTACATTTTAAAGCATTCATATAAAAACATACCACAAGGCAGTGTCCTCCCATTGTCGCCATGCCTCATGTTAGCCACTCCCACCTGTTTCTCAACCGTTTCTCCGTATTGGGCGCTTCATCGGAGGAAGCACCACATTTACATCATGTTATAGCATTAAAAAAAAAACCTTCTAAGACAATGCTGCTGATGATTTCCATTCACATTAATCTGATGGCACACCTGGTCCTTTTCAGCCATTCCAGCACCATACTACCTACTACCTAGTTGTATCCTAAAGATTTTGCTCTCTGCTCCTTAGACAGCACCTTCTAATTAACATTTTTACCTTAGAAATCCCTAGGCATCAAACCCTGTACTCTCTCCCTTATAATGACTTTACAAAGCATTAAAAGTAGATTTGCTTAAATGATACATTGGCTTGAAAAATGACACTTGTCCATCAATTAAATGCCACGCCTCAACTTAGGTAAGTAAGTGGCTGCACAAAGCCTGCACCCAGGCCTGTCCAACCCTAATTATACCATTGGGGAAGAACTAATTCCCGTTGTATAACAATTATGCCACTATATCCAAACAAGGATGGTTTGCATAACTACTTCCCTAGTAATTATGCCACAGGGGAAACAAACCCTAATTACACCACTGGGGGAGAACTAATTCCTGTTGCAGAACAATTAAGTCACCATCCCCAAATAAAGTCTTTATGGATTGCTGACATGGAAGTAAAAAATATGACTGGCCTGCAGAGAGGCCTGACACCAACCCAACTGAACACCTATGTGACAAATTGGGCACTGACTATTAAAAAGGCCCAGTTGCCCAATATTAGTCTCCAACCTCATATAGCTGAATGAAATCAAGTGCTAACAATAAAGTTCCAACACCTACTAGACACAGTAGAGATTTGTATAGCAGGAAAGGGAGAACCAAATACAGTTACTTCTTAACTTCTACTATTCCTTGATTTCAGAGTGAGATGCTGGAATGGCATTTAATGTATGCAGATACAGATACTAATTGTAGCCCTAGATATTTTTCCTATTCAAGGATATAACAAAGTCGCTTTAAAAGCATCAAGGGAAGCTACAATCACAAGACTGAGCACTGTACAACCTTATTGTCTCATGGCAAAGTATCCTTTACATTGACTATATGAAACCCACTCTCTCTAATCTATTATGTGAATATCTCTTTAGGAATGCTCACTTAGGACTGTCCTTACTCATTTGCATTAACTTAGTCATTATGAGGATGTTTTGAAGTCTAGGTACATTAGGCACTAACCTATGGGCGTTTATGAAATCTCATCAAATATTACCTTATGCAGACTCATTTTGAGCATCATGTTACACATGCTCATGAACTTAAGCTTCACATTGTGGTTAAGATGAACTACATGTGATTTGGACACACATTGATGTTTATATTGCACCAGTCACCCAAAGGACCACCCCCACCCCCATATAAGACAAAGCAATGATGAGGCCATTTGGTTATAAATTATCAAACTACCTTACCCTATCGCTCTTTGTGGTGACCCACAGTCCTTATGTTACTTCATCTCAATAAAAATCTTTCAAACCTGATGTATCACCTTCCACGGTACAGGATCACCTACCCTTTCTCATCTTAAGCAACACTTCTGCTGCTCATATTACGTTATCTCTGAAATTGTGTATTATCATATGACCTTTCTAATCATGTTTGGCACTGAGGCACAAACTTGCTTACTTATATACCACCTCAACCACTACCTTAGAAAAGATTTTACCTACATTCAAATTAGATATTACGTTATAAAATCTCACCTTGAGTATCATGTTATGCTCCCTTAGCTTCAACAGCTCCTTATGCACTTTGCCTTACATAATCATTATATGCATGAACATAGGCCTTACCTTCAACATTTGTGTAGGCCTCATTTTGCAGCATACCACCCATCACCTTGCCCTCATTCCCTTGGTTAGTTCATCTTCATTAAAATATTAAAAATATTACTATATGCAACAGGATTGTGGCTGATATTTCTACCCGCCTTGACTTCCTTTCCCTGCTTGGTTTCTAATACAAATGCTCCTGTTCGGTGATTGCCAGCTCATTTTCCATTAAAGGACATCCTATATTTTCCCACGATATATAAAGGTTGGGCACATCTACCCCACCCAAACTGCATCATTTATACTGTATATATCCCCTACATTCACCAGCACCATCATATTTTTCTCTAACAAATAGCAGCTTTCACCCGGCAGCCATTTTCCCTTCTGGCACATAAACATTTTTCTTCAGCAGAGTGCTCAGCAGAATTTCTATGGCTGCTAGACTGGAGAGTGTGTTTAGTATCCTGGGTTGAGAAGAACTGAGCATGCCCAGTAGCCAACAGCCAAAGTAAATTCGTGAGGGAGGGGGGCAAGGGGATGCTGCAGCCTTACTATTAACCTTTTAAAAGTTTCAAAGAGGCTGTTCATTAATTAATTAGTTTGGGGGGCTGTGGTTTCCATGTCCTTTAAGCAGGCTTAGGGACAAAAACATTCCTTCAGGGCAAAACAGTGTGGACCTTCAACTCCACAACATTGATCCAGTTCCGGACTAAAAATTTGTGGATTCTGGTAAATGCCATAGGGGCTGCTGTAGACATTAGACTATTTATTGAGCCTATGGAGGGCTGTTGGGCTTCTGTGTACTTAAAATGCCAAGGCCTATTTTGAATCCCAGGCCAGGCCTGCCCTGATCTATCTGAATCATTTGACTTAAACAGCTGGAACATGGGGATGTTTAAACCTGGGCTGTGGGGGGCCAACTCTGCTTCATATGCAGGATATTTAAATAGTGTTTCTGCACCATTACTATTTTAATGGAGAATTAAACCCTAAAAATGTATTTTTATGTTTGAAGTAGAATTGGCACCTTACATTAGCCATGTGTATGAACTATGAATGTAAGCTGTCATCAGAATGTTCTAGTATGGCTCACTGCCCAAGTCTCTGTCGTCATGCGCTCTAATCTAAACTAACACACATAAAATGCCTAGCCATAAACTTGTCAGCTGGTCAGATACAAACGTGCACCTGCTTGGTCAATGACGACTAACAGAGAAGGCATTTCATATATGAATGGAATGCAAGGGCTCTGTCCAAAAACCCAGTGCCAGCACCATATTACCCAGCAACAAAGAAAACTTACCTATTATACCTGAAAGATTTGCAGTAGTGAGGAAACAACAGCACAAGTGCAATGTGACAAACTGCTTGTGCACCACCCACTGTTGTCCAGGGCAGCACCAAAAACTGAAATTGAAACCAAGACATCCTCTCTACATAGATTTTCATAGTTTTTTCATGTTATCTGGTAACACTAATGCAAGAAAGTAGTGAATTTTTGGTGTACACTAAGAAACTAAGTCCTTAAGAAGGATATCTCCAGTTCTTAAGAAGGATATTAATGAGCTGGAGAGAGTGCAGAGACGTGCAAATAAACTGGTTAAGGGGATGGAAGATTTAGACTATGAGATTAGACTGTCGAGGTTGGGGTTGTTTTCTCTGGAAAAGAGGCGCTGGCGAGGGGACATGATTACTTTGTACAAGTACATTAGAGGGGATTATAGGCAGATAGGATATGTTCTTTTTTCCCATAAAAACAATCAACGCACCAGAGGTCACCCCTTTAGATTAGAGGAAAGGAGCTTCCATTTGAAGCAGCGTAGGGGTTTTTTCACGGTGAGGGCAGTGAGGTTATGGAATGCCCTTCCTAGTGATGTGGTAATGGCAGATTCTGTTAATGCCTTTAAGAGGGGCCTGGATGAGTTCTTGAACAATCAGAATATCCAAGGCAATTGTGATACTAATATCTACAGTTAGTATTAGTGGTTGTATATATAGTTAATGTGAGTGTATAGATTGGTAGGTGTGGGTTGTGTGTGCTGGGTTTACTTGGATGGGTTGAACTTGATGGACTCTGGTCTTTTTTCAACCCTATGTAACCAGGGCTGTGGAGTCGGTAGATAAATTCTCCGACTCCGACTCCTCAGTTTCTGATATTCTCGACTCCGACTCCACGACTCCTCTGTTTTTAATATGCTAATGCAGTGCTGTCCAACTGGCGGCCCACTTTAAATGGTATCAGTACTGAGATTAACTGCATGGTTCTCACCTCAGATTCAGGCTGTAATCCCTCTGTATTTTTTAAACATCTAATCCCCTGTATTGTTCACCCCCTGCATTGTTCACACCTCCTGCTCAGGCTGTAATCACCCACATTGTTCGTCTGTTCACACCTCAGACCTGTGTATAGGCAGCATAGGGAAGGCAGAGTATGGCACATAGGCAGCATAGGGCAGGGAGGGTATGGCACAAACAGGCAGCATAGGGCAGGGAGGGTATTGAACACACAGGCAGCATAGGGCAGGGAGAGTATATGGCACACACAGGCAGCATATGGCAGGCAGAGTATGGCACACACAGGCAGGGTAGGCAGAGTATGGCACACACACACAGGCAGGGCAGGCGGAGTATGGCACACACAGGCAGGGCAGGCAGAGTATGGCACACACAGGCAGCATATGGCAGGCAGAGTATGGCACACACAGGCAGCATATGGCAGGGAGAGTATGGCACACACAGGCAGGGTAGGGCAGAGTATGGCACACACAGGCAGCATATGGCAGGGAGAGTGTGGCACACACAGGTAGGGTAGGGCAGAGTATGGCACACACAGGCAGCATATGGCAGGGAGAGTATGGCACACACAGGCAGGGTAGGGCAGAGTATGGCACACACAGGCAGCATATGGCAGGGAGAGTATGGCACACACAGGCAGGGTAGGGCAGAGTATGGCACACACAGGCAGGGTAGGGCAGAGTATGGCACACACAGGCAGCATATGGCAGGCAGAGTATGGCACACACAGGCAGGGTAGGGCAGAGTATGGCACACACAGGAAGGGTAGGGCAGAGTATGGCACACACAGGCAGCATATGACAGGCAGAGTATGGGACACACAGGCAGGGTAGGGCAGAGTATGGCACACACAGGCAGCATATGGTAGGCAGAGTATGGCACACACAGGCAGGGTAGGGCAGATTATGGCACACACAGGCAGAATATGGCAGGGAGAGTATGGCACACACAGGCAGGGCAGGCAGAGTATGGCACACACAGGCAGCATATGGCAGGCAGAGTATGGCACACACAGGCAGGGTAGGGCAGAGTATGGCACACACAGGCAGCATATGGCAGGGAGAGTATGGCATACACAGGTAGGGTAGGGCAGAGTATGGCACACACAGGCAGCATATGGGCAGGGAGAGTATGGCACACACAGGCAGGGTAGGGCAGAGTATGGCACACACAGGCAGCATATGGCAGGCAGAGTATGGCACACACAGGCAGGGCAGGCAGAGTATGGCACACACAGGCAACATATGGTAGGCAGAGTAGGGCAGAGTATGGCGCACACACAGGCAGAGTATGGCACACACAGGCAGGGTAGGGCAGAGTATGGCACACACAGGCAGCATATGACAGGCAGAGTATGGCACACACAGGCAGGGTAGGGCAGAGTATGGCACACACAGGCAGCATATGGCAGGCAGAGTATGGCACAAAGGCAGGGTAGGGCAGATTATGGCACACACAGGCAGAATATGGCAGGGAGAGTATGGCACACACAGGCAGGGTAGGGCAGGGTATAGCACACACAGGCAGGCTAGGGCAGAGTATGGCACACAGGCAGCATATGGCAGGCAGAGTATGGCACACACAGGCAGGGTAGGGCAGAGTATGGCACACACAGGCAGCATATGGCAGGCAGAGTATGGCACACAAAGGCAGGGTAGGGCAGAGTATGGCACACACAGGCAGGGTAGGGCAGAGTATGGCACACACAGGCAGCATATGGCAGGCAAAGTATGGCATACACAGGCAGCGTAGGGCAGAGTATGGCACACACAGGCAGCATATGGCAGGCAGAGTATGGCACACACAGGAAGGGCAGGCAGAGTATGGCACACACAGGCAGCATATGGCAAGGACAGTATGGCACACACAGGCAGCATATGGCAGGCAGAGTATGGCACACACAGGCAGGGCAGGCAGAGTATGGCACACACAGGCAGAATATGGCAGGGAGAGTATGGCAAAGGCACACACAGGCATGGTAGGGCAGAGTATGGCACACAGGCAGCATATGGCAGGGAGAGTATGGCACACACAGGCAGGGTAGGGCAGAGTATGGCACACAGGCAGCATATGGCAGGGAGAGTATGGCACACACAGGCAGGGTAGAGCAGAGTATGGCACACACAGGCAGCATAGGGCAGGCAGAGTATGGCACACACAGGTAGCGTAGGGCAGGCAGAGTGCTGCCTGTGTGTGCCATATACTTTCTACCCTATGGTGCCTGTGGGAGGTGAACCTGGCAGGGGTTTGTTCTGGGAGTTTGTTAGCAGTTGGAAATAGCCATTAAATGGTCCCTAAGGTGTGTAATTATATGCTGGGGGTTGCTGTGCTATCCACAGGGGAGGAGTGTGTCTTAATATGACATAATATAATTTTTTCACATATGAATGATGGTTGATATCCCTGCAGTGAGGCCCAAGCCTTTGGGTTTTTGCTGCACTACCACCATTCTGATAAAAAGGGTGTGGTTTGAAGTGGGTGTGGTTTAAAAGGGGGGAGTGGTCAAAACTGGCTTCCATTAGCGGCCCTCCACCATGTATGCGCGAGAAATTCCGGCCCTCGGCACCGCAGAAGTTGGACAGCACTGTGCTAATGTATTTTATACATCCAGGAAGGGGCAGGTGGGAAGGGGCACTTAAAACACGACTGAACTGATAATAAACTGATAGACAATTTTATCTATACTCCTACTTCTAATGATTTCCCTAGAATCCCATAGTCATGTTTAAAGTTTAAGCTAACATTACAGCTGAATTACAGCAGTTTTTCAAATGTTTTAAAGCTTCAGTCTTAAACTATGGACTATCCATTCCCTTCACGTATACAAGTATTTCTAGTTATCAGTGAGAGTTAGGCTAGGTTCCCAGTGGAACCCGACGCAGTGGAGCTGCCGCACCGTAACTGTGCGTTACGTCCCATTTAGTGAAGCATACAGTCAATGAAAAGCTTCATGGTCACTCAACGTGTTCGTTTATGCACTGCGTGCATTGGGCTTTATTCTTATAGCAGAGAAGTAATTAATTATGACTGTTTGTGAATTGGGACATTAAAACTTGCTTAATTTTTTTTTTTATTCCCATTTAAATATAGTAGGAGTCGGAGTCGGTTCATTTTTTGCCGACTCCGACTCCAGGTACCCAAAATTGCCTCCGACTCCTCGACTCCGACTCCACAGCCCTGTATGTAACTATGTAACTATTATTGCCATAACCTGGGTTTGCACATGAGTGAATGGCACAAGCAGCTAACTATAATAGGATTTCCAGACAAAGCTGCAGGGTTCATACAAAGCCAATTATAATTTTAATTAGTAGTTTTTTCAACAGTGCAACTAAAATTAAGTGAAACTGTGCCCAATTCATTATGAATGCTGCTGCAATCCCTTCGTTGGGCTTTGTTTGATCATACTCAAAATTCGTAGTATGTATGAGTACATCATAGGTGCTAGATAACCATAGTCCACTTAGGGTTTGTACTATAAAGGCACAGAGCTGTTGTTATGCATTGGATAGACAAAAACTCTATGTAGATTAGATTACAGCAAATTCCATTTACCTTCGAAGGACTCTTCAGTACATGATTTCTCAAAAACTAGCAGTACTCGGTCAATATTTATTAAAATATACTGCACTAGCAAAAGGCCAGGTCCAGCAATCTGTTCTGGCAATCTGTGGAGGGGCTGCTGTAAGATGCCTTAGACAGTTATCCAGGGACCCAATCCTTTAGTAAGTATGCCCAGAGCTGCTTTAAAGCAATGGTGCACTCACGGAAAACATTACATTGGTGGCCCTATGCAGCCCCACTTGCCCATAAAAAAATTGTGGCAGTATTGTCTTTTAATGTGTATTTCCTGGCCACTCCTACAAGTTGTGATGATAGCAGTATACTCTGATCATCATTTGTGTGGGCATATTTGGACTCTAAAGCATCCCAGAAGACATATAGGATAAACTTAAAAAAAAAACTTCTAATCTTGTGGGCAATTATGAATAATATATAATATATAGGGGCACATTTACAAAGGCACGAATGCTCGAGCGTTCATGCGAACGCTCCGAGCGTATTTTCGCCGATTTTTTCGGGCGTCCGGACGACTTCTTCGTACGCCGCACGACTTTTTCGGACGTTTGCACGAAAAAATCGGAAAGGTTTTACCACTGTTTACAATTGTTCGGTACGAAAATTTCGTGACTTTCGGATCACCAATACGATATTTTCGTGACTAATACGATTTTTTCGTAAGCATTTTCGTGATATTTGCGATCTTCAGAAATTTTTGTTTCCAATCTGATTTCCATTCGTGATTCGGATTCGTGGATTAGTAAATGTGCCCCATAGTGTTGGTTTCACATTGGTAAAAAAAAATAATACTATCTGTAGAAATGGCCCCTTCATTGGTACACCCGATAGATCCTCTCAGGTCCCTGTCCCTGTTTCAAATGAGGGGGGGGGGTTGTCCTAATGGTGCCTGATAAGTTTTATCAGAAAGGTCTATGTAGAAACAGCCATAAGCACTCACAGAAAAGCTATACTGAGTCCTGTATCAAAAGAAACACAGGATTTCTTGTTTCCTTTTTTGTAAACATGTTGCTAGGTGTCTGCCTTCCTCTCTCAAAAAAATCCTTTATTCCCTGGCTAGAGTCTGCGCAGCGCTCTCCCCTCTCCTGCTCCCCCCTCTCACAAGAATGCTAAGAACTCCCTCCCCCCTCCCTTAGGAATGTGTGATCTGAGCCATAGTGGCTAGCTGTAAGCGGGAAGCTACTTAAAATGGCAGCTGCTGTCTTAGGCAAACCAAAAAAGCTTCTGGAACTGTTTACTCAGGTTTGGTAATGCTTTCTGCAGAATAAATATATTGTTCTAGGTGGCACTAATTTGGTGAATCTATTGACTGTAAAATGCCAAAATGACTTTCCCTCTCCTTTAATGAGAATTCAGTCATAAGAAACCTATGGTGTCAATAGTGAAAGGCACATGGTTATGTACTAGAAAGGAGTTGCAAGGTTCCATTACCACATTTAGATCTAGCTTTACATAATGTCAAAACAAAGAATTTTGGCCAAGAACAAGTGTAGCTTTTCTAAACTTTTAAAGAGCAAGGAAAGGCTTCTACTATAGCCCCTAATATATTGTAGAGCCCCCTTGCCTGTAGCAAATCGCCAACTTTATTTTTTTTTTTCAATAATGCTAACTTCTCCCAAAAATTGCCTTCTAACTTTGCAGTATTTGCAGTCTGTCACGGCAGCCATCTTTGATTTCCCCTGCTTGCCCCCCCCCCCTTCCCCGGCCACCAAACACAGGAAAGGTTGGTTGCAGTGCTTAGAATGGATATAGCATAAATTATCATTCTATACAGATACATCGATGTTCAGCAGCTTGTTCTCTATTTTATTTTAATAGTTATGCACGTGTCAGAAAAATCACAACCCTCACCCAACTCAAACCACAAACTGTTGCCCGCGCATTCCAGCTCTTTACTGTACTTCTGTGCATCTCACAAACACCCGCTCGCACCCCCCCACAACAAACACCCGCGCTCGCAACACACCCCCGCTACTCGCAGCACTTGCCTGTGCTTCTGTTCCGGTTCCTCTGTGTCTGTGTGCACAGGGGCCAGGGTAGGGGAGAGGAGGGGAGTGCACACCCTTCTGTTACAGAAAATGAGCAGTCCGCATGCACCATCTACAGTGTCCTGGTCGCATAGTCTGTGCAGGAGCGATGCATTATGGGAATTCTCTTTACCCAGCTCAGCGTTTTTTCTTCCTGTTTGGCTTCAGATCTTCTGAACAGGTGAAATATGGGGAGACTTAAGGGCACTATTGAGATAACTGAAGGTATGCCTGCAGCTTGAGATTAACTCTTTATTAGCCTTTCCTTCTCCTTTAAGCACAACAATTTCAGAGTTCAGTCAGTCCAATGGCTAATGACAAGAAGACAGGATGTATCGCTCTAGCAGGAAGCACAAAGGACATGAAAGTTTTTGACTGGTTTCATATTAGTCACTTGAATGTTATACTTTTATCAGCCTCTTAATGTTACACAAACAAATAAGATAGGGGAACAGTTTAATTAATAACAGTGGCCCTTTTTGAGTAAATCTAAATGGACATTTCTAAATTCCCTCATAAAGGACATGTTAAAAGCATGGTTTACCTTCATGCTAACAATTATAGAATGGCCTATTCTAGGCAACTTTTCATTTTTTATTCTTTATAGCTTTTGAATTATTTGCCTTCCAATTGTCTCTTTTCAGCTATTATATGGGATCACTGACCCCAGTAGCCAAAAAACTACCCCTACAATTGTGCTACAATTATTGTTACTTTTTATTGCTTATCTTTCTGTTTAGGACCTCCTCAATTCATATTCCAGTCTCTCTTTGAAACCACTGCCTGGTTGCTAGGTTAATATGGACCCTAACAACCAGATAGCACCATGTGTACTGACCACTGTACTGCTATTAGGGTTGCCACCTTTTCTGGAAAAAAACCACAGGCTTTCCTCTATATTTATCTTTCTTCTATATCGATAACTTTAGAATAAAGCATAACTTTTAACAGCCAGGTGGCAACCTTAATTGCTACATGAACTACACATCCCTGCATCACTCTAAGTAAACAACAATAAGTTAGGCACACTGGGTAACTGCTAGTGTGAGTTCTAGCTTTGCAGGTGGGCAGCAAACCCCTCAAAATTGCCCCCCCCCCCCCCCCCCCCCCCATTGCCCTGAATAGTAATCACCTGGACACTTTCAGTGAATCTACAAACAGCCTGACCTACCAGTGAACCAGCAGGGCATGGAAATGAGGTGGGATTTTGAGTGCCTATCAACCACACTAGCAACCTCCTGTTCTGTCATTGCAATCACTACTACATGACCTCTACAAATGATGGCTGACTTGTCCAACTTGCATTAGTCTGGCTCTTTCTGAACTACAGCTCCCAGAATTCAACACTGATCCCCCGCCTAAAATAGTTTTCTGTGACTGAAGCAAGTTATCCAGCCACCGTGAATTTGTGAAAAGAATAAATGACCTGTCAGTTTTCCAATTAACATATTCAGTTCCGATTAATATATATGTTAGTAACCTAGAAGCCTTTCCCTTGTCACTAATGCGAGTGCACTCACTAATGCAGCCACACTAAGCCCTGACACCCCTGTACAATATAATGGCAGAACAATGCGCAGGTACATAGGGCGGCCTGTGTGTGAATGTGGCAGAAGCAGGACTCATGTGACAGAAAGGTCACTTACTCTGCTGGTAACACTTTATGACCTCAGCCAGTCACTGGTCGAGTCACCACAATTGCTGTCAATAAAGCTGTTACAAAGTGACCTTGAGTGGATTCTCCTCCCTCTATCCGGGTCTTCTTTATAAAGGGCGTTGTGCGCTTGCGTGCTGTCCTCCGTTCAGTTCGACCTCTGGTGCCGGTAAGAGGAGTGTGTGAGCAGGGCCCCGGGTATCCGTAATCCGCCAGCATCCTTCACCGTCCGGTATCTTATTAAGACCCCTTTGTGTTTAATTGCCAGGGGGCCTGAAGGCTTGCTTTTTGCGTTGTGTATTTGGTGCGGAGGCGCAACCATTTTCCTGTGTTCTCATCGCTTCTCTCCATTTTCTCCCTGCAGAGGGGCTGTGACAGACTTCCGAGCCGACACCTTCCGAGGAACACTCACCCACATTCAACATGTATGCCTGCGCGAAGTTCGTCTCCACACCCTCTCTGGTGAGTAACCCCCTTGCCCTTCCATAGTGCGGCCTGTGCCGGCCGGCCGGCAGGGACACTTAGGGCCTAGCTGCAGAGAGCCGGCCCATCTAGGTCAAAGCCAATGTCCTTTGACAGTCGCTTCCGCCCAGTGATCCTTCCGCATAATCCACGTTCACATTGCATTGCTGCTTCTTTGCTGCAGACGTCTCGTACCCAGAATTCGTTCTTTATTCTTGTGCTGGCAACATTTTCATTGACCTTTAAAACTCTGCAGCCCAAGGACACATAGAGGCCTCCATTCAAACACTGCAAATCCCATTAAGCGCCCAGAGCAGCTAGTAGCTCTGCAAGAGTGCACTCTCTTTTCACCGATTTGCTGCTTTTGGTGATCGACTGCATTGCAGTGATTACTTGTAGACCGACTAGCTGAGACGACAGCATTCAAGCAATCGAGTGACTATACCTGGCCTATGTTTTCCAGCCCAGATAGTAGACTGAAGGCTTGGTGCTTTAGTTAATAAAGAAAGGTAACTGATACCAAAGCTAGAAATGTCACCTGCAGCCCTCTGTTGCTTGGTCATAAATAAGCTGTGAAATGGCAGTTCTTGTGTTATGGCAATAGAAAGCTAGTTTCTATATCGGTGGTTCTCAACCTCCCTAATGCTGCGACCCTTTAATACAGTTCCTCATGTTGTGGTGACCCCCAACCATAAAATTATTCCTAAGACCATCGGAATATGTGTTTTCTGATGGTCTTAGGCGACCCCCAAAGGGGTCCTGACCCACAGGTTGAGAACCGCTGTTCTATATCAATGTACAAACCACCTTTTAAATAGCGCTGGTTGCCAAAGTGATCAGACTTAAAAACATTTTTTTTTTAAAAATTGATTTTCATGCTTTCCCTGGGGGCTGTCAGTAGCGGAGATGTATTTGATTCCATGCATGTTTTTAGAAACTGTTTGCTTTTGCATTGCTAGATCCGTGCTGGGTCCAGAGTTCTGTACAGACCAGTTTCTGCATCAGTGTTGTCTCGGCCAGAGGTCCGAACTGGAGAGGTAATGTTTGACTTGATGCTATGTGTTTTTTTAGGAGCAGTTTGACTGACTTTCACCTTCAGAGTCTTAACATATAGATTATTTGGGTGCCTTTTATGTAAAGCTCCCCTCTTAAATGTAACGTTGAGCTGGGCTCAATTCCTTCTCTCTCTTCTCCTTCATTCATTAGTTCTTAATATAACTTTTTGTACTTTAACTCATCTCTTGCCAGTTAAATTCAACCTATACACTTGTGTTTCCTAGCTAGTCAATAAGAGTTAAAACTGAGTGGAAAGGTAAATCTAATGCTTGATAGGTTTTTAAGGTGTTAACCTGCATCTTATGTAACTAAATGTTACTGTGAATGGAAGTTGTGGGGGGAAAATGTAAAGGCTGCTGCTTTTGAATATTTGACATACCATGAACTTGAAGGGCACCCTGGATCCATAGGGGACTAGGTTATATCAAGGACATTTGCCTTTTTACACTTCATGTTATAAATGAAAATGTATGTTGATGATTGGATGTAATTTACTGAAGCAGAGTATTTATTTTTGTATTTATATTTTTTTAATTTTTCAGGGAAACGCCACACTCCTCAGTGGGACTCCAAACCCCTTCACACAGTTGGTACTGAGGGAATTCCAGACCAGTGCAGTCAGCAGGGACATTGACACTGCTGCAAAGTTTATTGGTGCTGGTGCTGCCACAGTTGGAGTGGCTGGCTCTGGTGCTGGTATTGGAACAGTGTTCGGCAGCCTCATTATTGGCTATGCCAGGTAATGCCATAATCCGCTGTAAATAGCTGTTCATTTTATCCAGTTAAGAGAGTATGTCTTCCAAATAGGTTCTCAGACAGTTACTGCCCCCTAAGGACAGGGTTCAGCTCCCATTGGTTTAGTCTACATACCTTTAGTTGCCTTTCACACCTTTGGCACTGTAAAGTGCCACCTGATCCCATTACAGTTGTGTTCTTTCTGAAATGTAACATGCCTGAAATGTAACATGTCATCTTTCTGGTATATCAATTTTAATTTTTTTTTTTACACGTGTAAACTCTTGCAAATATTATGCATGAGTGCATTAGCTGCAGTGATGGGAACAGTGTTGTCTTGAGTGCTGCTACATGGAGTGGAGATCGAGCTAAAATACACTAAAGCATGCTTTTTCAGGCAAATCTGTGCTCCATGTAGCTGCATTGGGCCAGTGCTTTGACTTTGTGCACCTACACTGAGCTGTGGGTGGAAGCACATACAAGGCAGGCAGAGAAGCAGACCATAAACAGCATGTGACTTTGCTCTTAGAGTTTATTGTGAATACAATTGTTAACTTCCTGCAAACTGTTGCCCCGATTATATCTTGAAAGATCCTTTTAAGCTGCAGTCCAGGCATATCTGGACCCCAAAGTTAAAATTGGGCAATAGTCAAGTGAATGTAACAAGTATAAAGAGGGGTAGGTGTCTTTGTACGAGAGACTGAACCCCCTCTTAGTTACACTGCACAGTCTTAATATATGTTTGCATGGTATGGGCCAGTATTTATCCCTAGTATATTTTGGGCTTTAGAGTAGCCCTTATATTCATTAGTTATACTGTCTGGATGAAATGACCTACGTTAAGTACCAGGTTCATGTGCAGTTTGGCAAGATAGCAAGGATGTGGCTGCAGCCTTCAATAGCCATGGTCCCATGACTTTATTGTGATGGGCAGGTTTTAGAAAATGGTAGCTTTGCTATACCACCCATTTTTCTATAACTCGAGATATAGAAGATGGTAAATATTGATTTGGCCTCAAATGTCATCCTACTTGCACACCAGACTGGGGCCTCACTGCACTGTTCTGCCATAGGGCCTGCCCCATTCCCTGTGAACCATAGCCTTAGGCCCATAGGTCACAAGGAATCTGGCTGCTCTGCATACTTCTGGCAGTGACGGGTTATTTTGACCACTGATTTTTGCTGCACTAAAATGGTGCCAGAACTGCCTCCTGCCTATTGCTTCAGGCAGTTTGGGCTGCCATCCAAAATTTGAAGGTCTTGCACAGAGGTCTGTCTTCACTCTGAACATACCTTGAGCTAAACAGGAAAATGAAGCTATTCCATGTTTAGTCTTTATAAAGTAGATTACAAACGCAAATTTAATCCCCCTGCATAATAACCTGCTAATGACAGTCGCAACAAAGAGTGTGTGGGTTGTATACTGATCTGCCTTGTAAGGACAAAACTTAGAGTAACTTCACTTTTAACTATTGGCAAAAAGCATGTTAAGCACAAGCCATATTCACTTGATGAACAAAGGTATACTGTCCCTTTAAAGGTATTAACCTAGGTTACTGTTGTCACTTCAGGGGTTTACCAAAACAAGTTATTCACATGTGAGATTTTTTGAGTGATGTGTGAAATCCAAAAGTTTGTAAAAAGTGCCCTTTAGAATCACTTTTGGGTTTACCCATTGCATTTGCTCCAGTATACAAACGTTTATGTTGCACATACTAAAAATTTACTTTTCCCCCCCCCCCCTACTCTTAGAAATCCATCACTGAAACAGCAGTTGTTCTCTTACGCCATCCTGGGATTTGCCCTGTCTGAAGCTATGGGTCTCTTCTGTTTGATGGTTGCTTTCCTTATCCTGTTTGCCATGTGAATGAAGAAACGGTCTACAATTGAGAAATCAACTGTAATAATATTTTACTGTGGGTCCCACGGAATGTTGTCGTCGTGGAAATGTACAATATTTCCAAAGTCCTTTCATTAAAAATAGTAAAACTTTAAGTATACAAAGTTTGTACTGTTTTTGTGACCAGCACTTATCTAGTCCTAAGGAAGTTGCAAAATTATTCTGAAGATATACGTAATTCCAAAAAAGCACTACCTTGTAAAATGTCCTGCCACATAAATGCATTAAAGTCCAGATAGTTGAATGGTTCTGTGGAATTCTTTGCAGAAAATTTGTCCAAGCCTAAACTTATTCTTAACAATTTAAAAGAAGAATGCAGCACAAATGTCCAAGCAGGGCTTTCTTAGTAGTGGTGGGGCCACCAGCACTAGATGTATAAAATAGGTTGCTGGTTAGCTTTTCTACTTTTTTTTTTTTTTTTTTCCCCCATATACAGGCTTGTGTCTCCAGGGGTATTTTTGCCATGAGGTAGGCTGAAATTTTATTAGGGGTGGTCCTTTCATTATTCACCTTAAGATTGATTTTTAGTATAATGTTGTAGACAATCCTATTCTGAATTCTATTCTAAATTTTCAATTGGCTTGTTTTTTGTTTAGCTGTTTGTTCAGAAGCTCTCCAGTTTGCAATTTCAGCAGCTATCTGGTTACTAGGGTCTTGTTTACTTTAGCAACCAGGTGGTGGTTTGAATAAGGGACTGGCATTAATAGGGGGCCTGAATAGAAAGATAAGAAATAAAAAGTTACAATACAGAGTAAATCCTTTTTAGCTGTGGGGGTCAGTGATCTCCCCCCCCCCCTTTAAAAACTGGAAAGATTTAAAAAAAGGAGGGCAAATCTAAAAACTATTGAAAAAAAAAAATTGCAAAGTTGCTAGGAATAGGACATTCTATAGTATATTTAAATAACTTAAAGGTGAACTATCCCTTTATTTGTGTATTACAGAAGAAATTTAGGGGTCCATTTACAAACTTTCAAGATTTACTACAACAGAACTGCTAAAAATCTGACAATTCACCAGCTAAAACTTGTTGACATGGAGAAGCCAATGGCAGATGTCACTTCCCTGGAGGATCCTTTGTTTCAAAACTTTAAAGGTTTTCGGAAGAGGTTTTGGTGCAACAATTTTGAAAGTCGCAGTTTCACAACTCTTTAATTTGGCCAGTTTTAGTAAATTGGTCCCTAGAAAAAGGGCTTACAATGGCATTCCTGTAACATGGGCCTTTCCATATAATAGATCACATACCTGTATTACTGTAAAGTTCTGTATTACAAAATTAGTTACTGATGCAAAATTTCTCACATTGAGGTTATTGTGCAATTTGCGCTAGCAAGAATTTAATCAGACAAAAGGGTAAAAGTGAACTGATATTTGGAGCTAGGCGAAATATGTTTAAAGGACAGGGAAAGCCAAATTTCCTGGAATTGCCAATATGTTGTGCACGGTCAGTTAATTCAATTTGAGTTTATGCCTCAGCTGGTGCTGCTTTGTAGGTAAAAAACCTTTCTAAAGCAGCACCACTCTCTCTACTTTCCAAGCATCACTTGCACAGACTTTAGACTTGTGCATGCACAGAATACTATACTACATTTGGGAAACTTTCAGCATGCTGCCCATCTGCAAGTCTGGTGTAAGGAGGCTTGGAATTTAAGGCTTTACAATTTACTGGCCTGTTATATCTTTAGTCTAAAAGGAGCACTGGGAATAAACTTTGCAATTAAATCCATGGTTAAGAGGGCCCAACATAACGACTTCCAAGCTTTCCTTGTCCATTAATTAAAACAAAAATAATCCCATGAACAAATAAGGAGCTTGGGTGCATGCGTTGGGCCTCTGGCTGTGAAGAAGTGAGTAGAACTACTTGTTTGTGTGGTTTCTGTTGCAGCAGACATCCGGTTGGGAAGCATTGCGAACCTCAATACTCCTTTTTATCCTGCCCCCAAGCTTTGCTTTAATGCAGCAGCCATAACTAAACACACATAGTCCAACCCAAATGAAACAAGTATTTAGTCTTAAAGTAATTAAAAACAAAGAAACTTTTTAGAGCGATACTGGTACATTCTTGTAAAAATCTTTGATGTTCCCATGTCACTTTAAGCTGGCATTTGGGCGAATAATGCAACACAAGTGCTTACAAAACAGCACTCGGCATCCAATCTTTGCTCAGGGCTCTACTAATTTGTAGTTAGACTGCTGAGCGAAATACAGAACTTTCAGACCCCCAAAGCTTTCAAGGCAAACATAAATAAAATGACTGATACTGAATGCAGTGCAAACGGTTTCAGTGCTTTCGTTGGGGCAAATACTCATTTCTGACTTCGGGTACATTTAATGTTGTAGAATGGTTTTCCGTGATGTGCAGCAAATGGTGCAAGTGACCCAAATATCAGGGATCACAGTTCTAATTGCAGAACAACCCACTAGACTCATTTATTTGGTGACAATCTCTGTAACCCCGGGGATACATTTGAGATAGGTGAAAGCTTACTGAGCTAAATGAGAAGCCAGCAGGCACCATAAGTTGAATGCTGTGAAAAGAAAAATAAAATTGCATGTGGTTCAGAAACTGCGGAAAAGACAAACTTCTTTACAGAACACGAGTGAGTTCATGCTTAAGAACTAATTTCATTTACATTATTAAAGGGTTTCCAAGGAATCATTGGTCCAGTGGGACACGGGAAGAAGTCCTAAATAACTGCCTGCAATCTGTAGGGCAGGGGAAGCAGCTTGGTGCCTGCCTGAACTTTCATAGCACCCTGCAGAAGCAGCAAGAATAGGTGGGGGGGGGGAGGGTACATGGCAGGGAGAGGTTTGTGAACCCTTGGGGAGACAGCCCCCACTGGGCCCAAGATACCCCAGTCTGACAATAAATACAGATGAGCATTTGTAGTTGTTCTGATGTATTGCCTCTTGCAGTGGCCACATATTCTTGTGTTGGGTTTAAAAAATCAATTTCCAAAAAGTCTAAATGAGAAGTAAAACGCAGCAAAAAATATTTTTTATCAAGTTACAGAATGGAACATAAGATTCAATAAATGAAAGGAGATCTAAGGTTAAATTAGGCTACACTACTTTACTAGCCACCATGACCCTTTAGCGGTGAAGGTATGTGTCCTCAAAGGTGCCCACAGTTTCTCTTCATCTTTTCTGATGTTTACAGCACATGCTCTGGGCTGGGGCCAGTTACCCAAGCCTAAGGACCATTTCACAATACAACACCAGTTACTCATTTATTCACTTTAACATTACATACAGAGCAGTATTTTATTTATAGGCACTTGAGAGCCTGTATCTACATTGGCATCTTTTGGAGGGCAGTGCCTACATGGAAAAAAATCCGCCAAGCTGCTACCATTACTTTTGGTTAAGTCTGATGGCAGAGCTGAGGGGTAGGGGGTACCCCTCTGTTCCACAGTGTGTAGACTGTACTGTACATGCACCAATCTGTGAGGGGAGGGGGCATTCAGAATTGGGTGCCTAAGGCAGACTGGACACAAATACATCTACATGGCAGCATAAAACCTGTGTACACTATATTAAAATGTATTAAAATTAGCCCTGTAACGGGGGGCAGAGTTTGGTGCCACGGGAAGCAGCAGCAAAGTTTAGGAGATCCAGTTCAGTAGAAGTTAATGTAGAAGTTAAAGAAATTAGTTCTGAAGTAACATATTGTTGGTATCTTAAGGTGGCCACACATGTGGCGATCTGCGATCGTCAGACCCGCCACTAACCTTCAGGGCTGAAACAGCAGATAAGGAGGTAGAAACAATAGGATTTCTACCTCCTTCTGCCGATTCAGCCCTGACAGCAGATTTTGCTCAGGCGCTTTCTATGGTGCCCGATCAAAATCTTTTGACCTGGCCGATCGGCGAGTTGACCGATATCAGCAGCCTCCTGCGATACCGGTCGACTCGCCGACTTGCCATACACGCACCGAATATCGTACGAAACGAGGTTTCGTACCATATTATCGGTGCGTGTATGGCCAGCTTTACCCCTATCCACAAAGATACTATAGATCCAAGTGTCCCTTCAACTTGCTTTAGGGATTGTCCTAATAGAGGAGACTATTTACATGCATGGTAACATTGCCCTATTGTTTCTGCTCTCTGAAGTATCCCAGCTTATCTCGCAACTTATTTCTATACCCATCCAAATTACCATAGAAATAACATTGTTGTTACTCCCTCACCCTAACCTGCTCCCACAGCAATAATTATTAGTTGCCAAGATACTCGCCGCTACACACTGGGTAATGGTATAACAGACAATTTTTTTCTAACAAATCAATGCTCTCTGAAGGTGGCCATACACGCACCAATATTATTGTGCGAAACAAAGTTTTGTATGATAAACAGTGCGTGTATGGTGGGAAAAGAGGCAACCAATATCGGTAAAAGCTTTGTCTTGTCAAAGGTGCCCAAACATTGTAATGTTAATGCTGAATCGCCAGATAGGGGTGAAGAATTCCTTTGTGTTTACCTGCATATCTGACGATTCAGCTCTTAACGTTAGTAGAGTGGATGAACAATCTTTCCTATGACCAATGATCGTGGGAAAGATTGTAATCGTAGCATGTATTGTCACCTTTAGATGATAGACTGGACTTACATAATAGCATTTGCCTACCATGGGTTACTTACCTTTCCACTGCAATACCCTCTTAGTCTGTATCTAAATTTTGGTTAGATTGTATCAGTTTTGGGAATAACATCCGTAATACCCTCAAAATACTTTTTGTTCAGCTGGGACAAATTCACTTGTCATTTACCTGCTTTAGACTCTTTTTTTCTTTTCTGGTAATTTCAAATATATTTTTTTTAATTATTTGTAATGTTTTAATTTTCTGTTTATGCTGCACTTTGGTAACATACTGTATTTCTGTTTACTATATCAACATTACATTGTGTTGTTAAAATGATAACAATGAATATAAAAAAAAAACTAGTCTTGTAACATCAGCTATGATATATAACCTCATTTTCTAATACTGTTTTGATTATTTGTAATTACCTCTAAGCTTAGTTTCTCTGCAGTCCAGCCCTGTCCCTGACACTCAAAAGATGGCTAACATGACCTCTGGGACCTCTAGGCATCAACCTGCAACTGGCTGAAAAGGTTAATCTCTAATTGGTCTAGTGGGGGGTGCTAGGCACGTACCTCTTGTCTGCCAGGGGTTTGATCCTGGGGCCTCCTGGTTGCTAGGAATATACCTCTTGTCTGCCAGGGGTTTGATCCTGGGGCCTCCTGGTTGCTAGGCATGTACCTCGTCTGCCAGGGGTTTGATCCTGGGGCCTCCTGGTTGCTAGGCATGTACCTCGTCTGCCAGGGGTTTGATCCTGGGGCCTCCTGGTTGCTCTCCCACTGGGCCAGAAGAGTAGCCGTCAAGCACTCATTTCATTGTCACCTGGATCCCTGCTATATCACCCCATCAGCCTTATTGGTGGGCTGAGTCAGACAATCAGGGCTGACCCCGGCCTGTATAGGCCCAGCCCTCATTACATCCCATGTCTGAGCATTGGACTTATATTTGAGCACTGTGGCATGACCCTTAGCTTTTGTTGAGGGGGGAAGTGGCCGGCCGGGGTTGCCTAAAGCGCCCAGCCGGCCTGGCCTGGCACTGCTTGGCCAGCCTTTATTGATAAAAAAGATGTCCTATTTGCTTGGTCAGCTTAGTAATTTTTCTTTGGACTTGCTCTTAAAGGAAAAGTAACACCAAAAAATGAATGTGTTTTAAAGTAATTAAAATAATGTTCTGTTAACCTGCACTGGTAACACTGGTCTATTTGCTTTAGAAACTCTACTATACTTTATATAAATACCTTGTTGTGTAGCCATGGGGGCAGCCATTCAAGTTAGAAAAAAGGAGAAAAGGCACAGGTTACATAACAGATAAGTCCTGTAGAATGCAATGGTGTTTTATCTAGCATCTGCTATGTCAACTTTGCCTTTTCTCCTTTTTCCAGCTTGAATAGCTGTCCCCATGGCTACACAGCAGGGTATTTATATAATTATAGTAGGGTTTCTTACGCAGGCACGCAACTTTTACCAGTGCAGGGCAACATTATGTTTTAATTACTTTGATACATTTTCATTTCTTGGTGGTACTGTTCCTTTAAAAAAGAATTACTCACCCCCTGGTTATTTCTTATCAGTTCAAGCCCCACTGGCCACCAAACTGAATCAAAAGGGCTTCTATAATCTGCACCGAAAGTAGCAGAGTGTAGTTGGTGGCCTCTAGGTTTGTCCTTTAACATGCTATGCACAGACTGTGGTAGTGATCAGTGTCAGGGAGCTCTTACATACATGGCCGGCACCAACTCTACTGCAGCAGAGAAAAACAAGGGACACTAATTACTTTCAATATCAGTTAAACTAACTGATATCTTTAAAACTACTGAAAATATAAAATGAGTGTTAGCTAGAAAGCAGCTTAGAATTATATATTCTTACATTGGACAACATGTTCTTTTTGGGTTTACATATCATTTTAATCACAAGTGCTGAGCCTTAAATGTATCAGCATGGGATGATTTTACCTTCCATTAAGCCCTGCTAAGATGACACGTGGATGGATTTAATTGTCCTGCAAAATGACGTGCCATAAAATGCAGATACATTGTTCTGACCCCCTCCCCTTTTCTAAACTACAGAAAAGATTAATAGTGATGTTATAATTCTTTGCTGTCACTGCATCCCATTCCACCCAAGTATAAGCACATTCTTCTGTTTTGGTCCATTTGATTTTCAGTTTCTATTGTGCTATGACAACTTTTAAAAAAGAAGAATATGCAACTCAGAGTAACAAACTGTGCACTTTATAACCTTTCCATTAAAGATTCGTGCATTTTGGAAATTTGACTTTTCCAACTAAAATGGGTTTTTAATGTAAATAAGCATACACTGTGCCCTACCAATCAGCGTGACCACTCACAGCCAAGATCACAGCATGTCTAAGTAAGGAGCAGTAATTGGCTGTATATAAAAGTTGTGTGTAAATGTCACTTGTGTGCACATGACCTATATGTCAGCTTCTCTGCCCTCATTAAGATTCTGGCAGTTAATTTAACAATATTGGCTTTATTTTACACATTAACTGCTGGGTCTGAACCACAACTGGTATACATTTTCACTATGTGCATTTCAATAATGAAATAATAATGTAAATAATGAAGTAACGGGCCATTGAGCAAATTGCATTTATTATAATCTCAATTTTATACAACATACATACAGTATAAAGATATTCTGAATAGGATTTCAGTATAAAATGATATAGTGTAGGGATGTTAAAATTTGTTTATTTGAGGCTTACTTACCAATTTTTGAATTTGTGAATTTTAGAGGGGTTTTTTTCAATCTCAATAAACAACAACTTCGTATTCTTGGAGCCACTGCCTGGTCAATAGTGCAGCACTGCTTGATTCAGAATGAAAGGAAGGGCTGCACAGAGCCAGGTATGAGCAGCACATTTTGCATACATGGGTCTTGTGTATATTAGAACCCCGCTCACAGAACTGTGCTGAAATTAATGATAGTTTAATTAGGCCTTAATTTTTTGGGATGAAAGAGTTTCAGCTATGGATGCATGCATAAACTTTGAGATACATATAACAGATACATATTTTACAGATAGATCCATAATATGTAATGTTAATGTTATGTTAATATATAATACGTTATAATTCTTCTCAGGTCTGATAAAAACATATCATGCAATACAATATATCAGTTGTATGTGTAGTCAGTGGTATGAGACAAAAACTGCTTTTAAATATAAATGAAATGCTATATTCATATTAATGTAGAATAGAATTGGATTTTCTTTTAATTATGAAAAATACATATGGGGTGTTGGTAGTATTGTTTGTGTAATTAGCAATATATTTATGCTATATGTGTCCTAAAGGCACTCTCAGGAAGGAGGGGAGTTATTTATATCATAGGATATTCTAGATTCTTTGCAGCATTTCATGTGTAACTCTGCCTTAGCTGTGGAGTTGAAGTAATGGTCAGCAGCCTATATAGGAACACGTTTTACAGAGTCCTCCATTCACATGTCCTTTGACTTCTAGTTCAAAGTGTTTGGGTTTCACATAGAGCTCTGCCATAAAATTTCTGCAGCCCTGACTAACTACTGTTACTGAACAACAGATAACATTTTGCCAACTAAGGTGGATCATGCTGTCAGTACAACATAAACTTTAAGATTTGATTGACAGAAAAGCATTCCAGGACAAGCTTCGCCTGAACGCAACAGAAAGCACCTATACCTACACCTACTTAGCCCTGAGCAGGGTTCAGCCCTTCTAGGTGGTATGTTTGTAAACACTGGAAGCTTGAAGCTCTGAGAGCCCCATGGCCCTGGTTGCCACTGTGGGACTGAGTGTGGAAGACAGGCAAAATACCAATGTCAGTGACCACTCTGCCTGTCTTTCCCCTGTAACATGGTGCTGAATTAGGGCAGACTGAATAAGTATGGGAAACTGGGTTCTTGCTGGTGCTTAATGACCAGCAAGGGAAGCCACCTAACCAATCCTGAGCCTTTCCTGGGCTGGTCTGGTTACCAAGGCAGCAGCATCTTCCTCCTGCACATAGAGCTGTGGACCAGAGCTGCTTGCCTCTCACAGCCTTAAATCAGTGCACCAGTTGTCTCACTGTGTTCCAAATGCATATTGCTCTTACCTTTAAATCATATACATATATACCATATATATTCCCTTGCTGTGTGAACTATGCAAGCATCCTGATATTTGTCATTTTTATCCCTGTCTTTATCAAAAAAATGTTGCCACTGTCTCTTTACTAAACATTAAGGAGTCACTCCATGTCCATTCAGACTTAAACAAGTGACCTTTTACAGTGTTTATGTCACCATAACACAAATCTGTGTGTGAAATTAATACTGTGACAGAATCTTCAATAAACAAAAAAACACTAAAATGATGGCAATTTCACTTGACCCTGGTTTGAACAAAACCCCTTTCCCTTTTAGTCAGACTGCGATATGAGGCTCTAAGGGTGTCAGGTACTGCTGCAACCAGGAAACGTAATTTTATGTTTGCTGGCACAAGTCTGAACTTTGATCCGGGAATAGAAATGACTTTTTATATTAGGAGCTGAAGTGGTGAAGGGAATATCAGTCAACCAACAAGAAAAAAAAAGTGTTTTTATTTAAGTATTTTTTTATTCGTTCGTTAACAAAGGAAGGCAGTGCGATCAGAAAAAAACCAGATTGAGAGTTGACCTAACACGACTTCCTAGCAGCCACCGACTGCGTACAACTCAGTTACGCCCACTCATCCCTCCCACAAGCGGCTGCGTAATGCGTCACTGCGCTTGCGTAGAGTCGTGACGCCAGTCTCGCGTGAGGAGACGCGGTGTTGGGCTTTTCTGTGGGACTGGGAAGCTGCTGGGAGCCTGCACTTGACAGCTTATCGGGAGGTGTAAGTAGCGTTGTGGGACTGCGGGCTGTGTTAGGAAAGGCTGGACTGTTGGGCAGAATGCACTTACATGGATTCCCGGGCCCCCCTGCTGTCAGTGAGCTGCAGACTTGGAAAGGGAGGGCGGGAGCTATGGTGCCTGGATGTTATTTACGCTGCTGCTGCTTGTTTTGTCACAGAGGTTCAAGTCCCTGTAAAGCCATTGTGGCTCTTCCGAAGTCTGCGGCTCACTGACAGCAAGGGTCCGATAATCCAAGTAAGAGCAGCACTGCCAACCCCCCTTAATTCCCAAACCCACTGGGTCTGGGACTGCCCCCCCCCCCCATGGGGGCCCTGTCTGTAAACCACAAAACAACACCACCTCAGGAGATCTTAAACACAACAAATCCCTCACCTATAGAAAGAATCCTACCAAGATTTCTGGGGGTGGTGTAAGTTGTAGTTCCACAATGTGTGGGGTGCATGACTGCCCAAGTATCCTAATATAAGCCCTTGGGTGCAATGTCATGGAGACTGGCCTTCACCTAATGGCATCCTTGCACTACAGTACATTCCTGAGAGGTTCCTATGGGCTCCTAGTGGGTGCAGCATTCTGCACCTTTGCTCTAATCCTGTTTGTTGTATCATTAGCCACTTCATTCCTTTTGTAAGAGCTTGCATGGATATCTTGACTCGATTTTCATGTGACCGATTGGATACAGTTTTACAATGAAACATGTTTTCCCTGTAATAATCAAATGTGATTGAGTTAAATGAAAATCGCATACAGTTTCAGCCGAATTTCGGGAGATTTGTGTTGGAAATTTCTGTATAGCTAGCCATAAACAGAAATAGTAAAACGAGATTTAACTTGTTTGGATTCCTGGCCATGCTGCCTGCCATTGACTTGAATGGTGCTAGTGGTAGGTGTATTTTGGTTCTGTGTTTTTGGGCTATGAAATAAAAACACAACAAGGGGTATCGTATCTTAAATCACCTTGTGCCCCTTTACTGTTGTTCTTGTTGGTTGGGAAATGCTTTAATGAGCAGGAGTAGTGTTTGGGGGGGGATTGAATCTGAAACAATCTTATATAAGATAAGAATGGGAACTGTCAAGCTTTCAGTCATATTTAGGGGAGCAAATGGTAATTCACCCCAATTCTCACCCTAACTGACCTTCAAACTGAGCCACCCTCACTACTGCCTCAAGCCCCCCCCAGAAAGGCCGGGTTCCATAGTATGTGAACCACTGCTATAAGGTATCACTGGGTCGGGGAAAGGAATATAAAGAAAAGAAAGAATAATAACTTGCGTCTTTCAAAGTGATTATAACATGGATTGCTGTGTTTGTATGCACGTATTGCTGTGACTATTAGGGCTGAACTACATAGAGAGATTTTGTTGGATATGGTGATTGCAAACAATCACATCTTATAAGTCTTATGTAGTTGTGCGGGTCTGTCAGTGGTGCAGCTGGTATAAAAGTGGAAATGCTGAGCTTTTATCTGACAAGTAGTCGGACAGACTTTTTCTCATTGAAATACACTGACATATGCAGATACATGAAAACAAGAACCCATCTGACTTTGAGAATCTGGTTTTGTAACATCCCACATAATTTAAACATTTTTAGAAAGGTCTTTTCAGTACATATTTGACAGCATACTGGTCTACTTTATATAGGGTTAGTTCACTGTTAAACTCTTTCATGTAGACAGGAATATACTGAGGCAATCTGAAATTGGTCTTCAGTTTTTTCCATCACTACTTTAATTTGGAATTTCAGCAGCTATCTGGTTGGTAGAATCCAATTTGCCCTAATAACCAGGCAGTGGTTTGAATGAGAGACTTGGATATGAAAAGGAGAGTGCTCAAAAAGATACTGTATATACTCGAGTATAAGCCGATCCGAATATAAGCCGAGGTACCTAATTTTACCTAAGAAAACTGGAAAAATTTATTGACTCGAGTATAAGCCGAGGGAAATGCAGCCGCTACTGCAAGTTGAAGTGATATCACCCCCCTCCCAGCAGCTAATTAGCAGAACAATGTGAAAGCATCAAGATAGCAGCTCCCAGTATATATCAGAATAGTACGCAATAGTAAGAAATCCAAGTGCGGCTTGGGATTCCCCCAGTTACATGGGAGTAGGAGAAACAATAGGTTACCTGAAAGCAGTCCTAATGTGTAGCGCTGGCTCCTTGTGAAAGCTCAGACTCAGGCACACTTTACTGCTGCGCTGCAAGTTGGAGTGATATCCCCCCTCACTCCCAGCAGCCAGCAGAACAGTGGGAAGGGAGCAAGATAGCAGCTCCCAGTAGGTATCAGAATAGCACTCAATAGTAAGAAATCCAAGTCCGGCTTGGGACTCCTCCAGTTACATGGGAGTAGGAGAAACAATAGGTTAGCTGAAAGCAGTTCTAATGTGTAGCGCTGGCTGAAAGCTCAGACTCGGGTACAATGCACTGAGATGGCGCCTACACACCAATATTACAACCAAAAAATACATTTGTTGGTTCAAGAATACAATTTTATTTGCTATGTAAACAGTGTAATTTAGATCTAAAACTATACCATAAAAATCAGTATTCCTTTAAAATTTACTTTGGGTTGTGTTAGAAAGTGCTTGGCAGCATCTATTACACAAACTCCAGCCTGGGTCTCCCACTTCAAAGGCCGTTGTGCCACACACCTACTGCTTTTTGTGCCACTCCAACCTGTTCATTAGATATATGCCTCATCCATTATTCGCACTGCTCACTGTGACACAGGGACAATTCCTGTTTTAAAATTTGAACGCATTTCCAGGCTCATGCTGTGTGTATAGAGAAGGGGGGACGGGACACTGAGCCCCCCCCAAATTGTTATGTGAAAGTTCAGTGCACATCAAACCTTGTAATTGGGTCATGTCAGGTCTTTCTTTGTTATTCCACCTTAAAGCGCAAGGAAAGGCAGAAATCAAGCTTGTTGCTTTGACAACATTAAAAAGAGACTGACACAAAGTACTTACTGTATTCAAAGTGTCTGTCCAGCAGTACAGCAACATCCCTGTATTTTTAAATTGCTACCACACCAAGGCCAAGAGCATGCGTAGTAGCTCAGCCTTGCTGCACCATGTGTGTGCTTCTTCAGCTAGACTTTTCTTCTTGTTTAGTGATGAAGTACACGTCACTTGATACAGAAGCGCATCTTTGCTGATCCTTCCCTTACATTTACCTCAACCAATAGGAACCTAAGCGTCATGTTGCCTTGGAGACTGTCAATTCCTTACCTGGTACTTCTTGTGAAAGTAATTTTGCACTTATGCGGTAGCTAAAGGTAAACTAAGAAAGAGCACTGAAACTTTTCTATGATGGCGACTGCGATAGGCCTGCTAACAGCTGACATAGGAGTCTGAGGTACATACTCATACTTTTCCTTATAACACTAGAGACAGAGCTGACTGCATGACTTATATTGATCAGACCTAATGACTAGATTTGAGTAAACATTCATTTGTACATGTTGTTTGGGAAATACATAGACTATATGGGGCCAGAATCAGCACCAGGTTCAAACTATTATAAATTTGTTGTTCTTTTAAAACACAGGGGCTCATTTTCTAACACTAGGCAACTTTGCAACAGTGTTTTAAGGAACAGCCACTAATTAGGGTTACTGTGCTCACAAAAAAATTGCCTTGTTTTTGTAAATGGGACTGAGTATAAGTAAGGTCTAGCTACAGCTACATTTCTAGATACATTCTTGTGCCTCTAGGGAACTAGAGGTGTTAAAGTAACAACAATTACTTTTAGCATCTTTAATAAAAATAGCTGGGCACATGATCTCTAGTTAAAAAAATGCATCTGTGAATCCGAAGAAAGGTAACTGGGTGCTAAATCTTTGAGTTACAGGCACCAATTTGGCTCATGTTGCTATAACTCCTCTTTACATCCACGCTGCATCAGGCTTTGGTGTGTTCACAACTAATCACTTAAAGGGGAAGTTCACCATTAAATAAACTTTTGTTATAGATTTGTTTTTTAATTATTAACCTTCCATTTCTGCCTCTTCCTTGCCTGCAACTGAAAATGCCATCACTGACCTCAGCAACCAAATAAAAAATCTAGTGTGAGGCTTCAGTAATATTCTGATCCTTGTGGTTTTGCAGTTGATGCATGTTGCTTTTGAGATTTACAAAAACACACATATCCCCATATATAATAAAAGGCACTAAGTTTGCCCAGTAGCAGTAACCCATAGCAACCAATAATATGTTTCCTTTTAAAGGAAAAAGAAAGTCAAAGTCACTTGGGGGTGCCAAAATGTTAGGCACCCCCAAGTGACTTTGACCACCTACCTTTTACCCCGGGTTGGTGCCCCTGTGAGGAGGGAACAGCACCAGCCCGGGGTAGCTGCCGGCGCTTCCTTCTTCCTGATTTGCTGCGCGCGCATGCGCAGTAGAGTGAAAAGCCAAACTTAAACATTAAAGTCGGCTTTTCACTGGCATTTCAGCAACGGAAGCCGGAAGAAGGAAGCGATCCGCTCCAGGTGCCCCGGGCTGGTGCTGTTTTCTCCTAACAGGGGCACCAGCCCGGGGTACGAGGTAAGCGGTTAAAGTCACTTGGGGGTGCCTAACATTTTGGCACCCCCAAGTGATTTTGCCTTTCGTTTTCCTTTAAATGCTTTTATATGGTCGTGGATCTCCTAAGTGAAATAAAATAGGGGACGCATTATTCACTATATATCTTTGTATTGCAGAGTGGGCATGGACCCATATGACTTTGCATTGTAGTATGATAATTCAACTAGTTATACTGACAACTGCAGTTTGAATGTATAATACATGCAGGGCTTGTCATCTCTAGCGATTAAGTTTCCCTTAATTAAAGCTAACAAAAATATCTTGCATGCACAGAATGCAGTTTTTACAGTTATTAGGGCTTTGTTCATTTTTGGACTGTGTATAAATTGAGATTTATGAAAAATATACATGCTTGTACATGTAAATCAGGGTGCCATTTGTATTAAAGAGATATGGTCATTAGAGGTAAAGGTGTTTAGATGTGCCTAAACAGAATGGTTGACATTGCACTGTACTGTAGTTTAATATAAAATCACCTAACCACCAATTTCCTATGGTGCTTCAGTTCCCTGGACACCTGGCAAGGAGTCACTGTACATTAGAATTTGTCAGAACTGCACTTACTTAAATACTTAAGTCACTTTGGCAAGTTATTGTGCCACAGAGTGGCCAGTGTAACAGATTCAACATATTGTTGGGGGCCAACCCTCCCTTCATCAGGCTGGTAGGATTTGCCCAACGAAACGATCTGCTTCACCAGTCAGAAATTGGCAAGTACCTAAAGAATCCCAGTGAGTGCAGTTGCTGTCTTTGCTTTAAACCCTGCTGTACTGCAGTTTAGACTTATCTATAAACTTACCATCACTTTTTATACTTTCTTATTAGCATGTATTCTTTAGTTAAGACACATTAAGATTAATTGCCTTTTATCTGCAAGGCTCATGAACATTGACCATTGGCTCATTTAGCTGTGAGGCCTGCAGCATATGTTGCATTTGACCCCGGTGGGGATTTTAGGTGGTCTAAAATCTTTACTCACTCATTTTAAAGAACAAGAAATGCAATCTATGGAAGATGCTGATGGTCACTGCAAGCTTCTAATTGAACCCAATTCAGGTATAAGCATATTAAAGAGTATGACCATTAATAACAACATATCTCATGCATAGATTATGTAAAAATGAATATAAGCAGAACTATGTCTTATGCTGTTTGACTCCAAATGCTACTTTCATAGTCTCCAAGGGCAATGCTACAATAACTGAGTGATTTGAAAGGCATATTTTGGAAATGTTTTACGTATACATTTGTACCAGTTTTGATTTCAATTAATGGTTTAAATACTATTAGACAAATGGCTTTCAGTTCATCTTACTATAGATATTATTTCTTTATCAGATATTACTTTATACATATACTTACAAGAATTTTAGTTGACGGCATGCTGTTGGGCTTTTCATCAGCAGGAACTGGACTGGGCATTTTGTTCAAATAGTAGGATGTATGTGTAGCATACAGGGAAATACTGCAAAAGAACCTGTTCTAGCTTGGGCGAAAATTCATTTTTCAGGAGGAAAAGAACTTAGCACAAGGCCAAGGCAAACACTAGAGTAGCTTAAAGGGACAGTTTAACTTTACAAATGTTAAAATTTTAAAATAGTACATCACTAATAGTGACTTATTTTCAGTTGCTATCTACCTTGATCACTCTGTTACTCTGACACAGAGTAACTCTTAGATACATCAGTTGCTTTTCTGTGATGCTCCTGAGAATTGTAGCAACTTATGTTCATTGGTGATGTATAGAAGTCATTCTATTAAGTTAAAAAACTTTTTGTTTTTTCATGTACCGGGTGCAGCCGAAGCATGTCAGTTCCAAGAAGAGCTCATATAGCGTCTGTCAACGAGGAACTAGATGTAGCTTGAGTCGGAACAGAAATTATTTCTGCTTTCAGTTTCATGTTATTATAAGTCCCTCACGCATAAGACCTTAGAAAGGTATGTATTTATGGGTGCCAGTACTCTCTGGTACAAGCAAGGGGTGAAACCCTTTAGGTTGAATTATCCTCTGGCTTCTCTCACTAAAGTACACAATGTCTAATGAGGGACCAGAGCAGAAAATATTTTTAAATTATTAAGGTTGCCAGAGGCCTTCGTTTAGTTGTCTTTTTTAATATAAGTTAACTGTTTCTCAAAGTTAAAGTCAATCATTGAAATGCTAAAATACAGCAGAGTCATTTTAGGTCAAATACAGCCCCAGTCTAATTACTTGGTTTGCTGAACTGCTCTCAATAAGTTTTTGCGGCTTTGACTAAAATCCCTCTCTTTTAACCGATTTTTTTCCCATTTAGTCAGAAATCTTTAGTAAGATGTATTAAAAAATGTAATATGTTCTGGGTAGGCAGAAGAGGCACATGCCTAGAGCGCAACATTGCGGAGGCGCTAGGCACATACCTCTTCTGTCATGTGTCACCCAGCACCGGGTGGGAAGTGTATAGGTCTTCATACCTACAAATACATTTATTTTTAGTGTTTTTGTTATGCTTAAAGGCATATAAGCCATGCAGAAAGCTGTGTGTAACTTATCATTTAGCTTTGTCATTAGTTTGCTTGATATATAGCTTCCTGTGCGCTGCACCCCAGCGTTTCCAGGGCCAGGAGCTTCACTTTAGATCCAACAGAATTTTCCAATAAATTAATAGTGTTTTTATTCCAGGCTTGGGGGGGGGGGGGGAGTTTAATCTCCTTTTATTAAGCAACAAATGCATTAACAATGCAGTGTTGGTCCTCCTTATGTTTGGTTACAGTGTAATGATGGTAAGCCCACAAGACACACTAATGTCCCCCTTTTATCAGGGATTAGACTGCAGATGTTGTTATAACATAGGGAGATTGTTGTGCAATGCAGACTTGCCGACATTACACTATAATCAAACAGCAGGAGTGCCTGCAAAGCATTGTTTGTGTTTGGCCCTAAAAGGAAGGTATTTAATCCACCCTGCATTGAACACATTAAAAAGACCATGGAGCCTTCATTAAATGGGATATAAAGCCTTTAAAACATTTTTATTTATTAATTAATTTTTTGTAATCTAAGCACCAATTTAGGAACTTTGTTACATCTTTCTCTCAGAGGAGGGGAGGCATTAAAGCTAAAGAAATCTAAAGGTTTAGAGCAGTGGATTTGAGTAACGCAATGTAAGATAAAGATGTATAGAGAAGGAAGGAAATATTATTGTTGCATACCGAGACAATAAATGGAAGTAAATGGAAATTAGTGTTGTATTTTAATAGAGAACCTAAAACAGAAGCAATGGGGCAAATAAGATGGAGGCAATTATTTTGTTAGGAAATGTTGCCCATTATCGGTTTATGTTTCTTCATTTAACGTGCACAGACTATAGATTAACTAAGTTCTGTTTCTCTACTTACAGGTAATACAAGGACCTAAGGAATATGAGTGATGACAGACCTTTTGTATGCACTGCCCCTGGATGTGGCCAGGTATTTATATACTCATTGATAAAAGACGTATTTTGCATTATGACGAATTCTAAAGCTTAGTTGTAAATCAACTGACATTCAATATTCACTTCCCTGTCAGTGAGTTAAAAATTACAGGACAGAACAATGTTACTATGCTTTTCTGCCTTGGTCATGATTTAAGTATTCTCTGTGTCTCCCAAACACCAATTTATAGTTAATACAGATTGTGCTGTAGCAATTAGGTTGTGTAATTTGTATGACTTATATGAAGTACGAATTTGTTCTTACACAATTTAATGATGGTTACTTCCGTCTAATTATATATCTTACCATTTATACATCTTATTTACCAGTCATTTTTATTATTACTTCCATTTCCGAGTTTTAGTTGTAGTCTCTTTTATATTTACTTTTTTTCTGCACAACTTTTTTTTTTTTGCTGCTATTGGAGTCTGTGGTGTTTTTTGTAGTGAAACTTAGCAAAAAAAATTTCACTCATTACAAGTTTGAAGTGATAGTTCATTGAAAAATTCCTAAACTAAATAACTAAGTAATAATAATTATTGTATTTTTCCCCAGCGTTTTACTAATGAAGACCATTTGGCTGTACATAAGCATAAACATGAGATGACGCTAAAGTTTGGACCTGCTCGAAACGATAGTGTAATAGTTGCAGGTTAGTGAACATGAACAGAAGTCATTGATATCGACTCAAGTACTAAATATGTTTCCACAGAAAAATTTACTAGAAGATGAATATAGTTTATAAAAAAAAAAGTTTTCTTTTTTAAAAAAAAAAAACGTGATAGAAAATAGCTCTTAATCAGCTTCTATCTGCTCCCTTATAATATTCCCCCCTCATTTTATAAAATAATGTTGCCCTCCCTCTCTGACCCCTCTATTTGTATCCTTCCAGTTTTCATACATTACTTTCTCAATCTCTCTTAACGTTCTGAAAGCTTCCTTTTTGCACAAAGATGCATATTTATCAAGCTCTGTAAAGAAAAAAAATTGAAGTGAGAATAACACTAAAGAAACACCATTTTATCTCCTGGCTCCTTGCTTTATCACACTGGGTAAGGATATGAAGAGTGTAAAAAGCTGTGAAAAAATGACATTGCTTTTTAAACCACTTTTTACTCAAGATTTTTTCCTTTCCCTAAGTTTGTTCCATGGTCTTTAAATTATGCTGTAAATTTTGGAGCACACCAAAATACACATCTTTAATTACAACCCTTGTTCAATGACATTGCTTTTTACACTTTTACTTTTTGCTCCCTAAACTTGAACCATTGACTTTAATGGAGAAAACTATGGTGTCAATTTCTGGAAAAAAATCTAAATTCACAGCTTAAATAACACACTGGTAAATGTATGCTGCTTTTTGCTCAATAATTTATTTTCAGCGTCATTGATTTTAATTACAGTAGCTTTGAGGTGAGGTGTAAAATAATGGTGTACTTTCCCAGAGTTAATCTAAATATACACCTTCGTAAAAATCACCACTTCTAACTTTGCAATAGATTGTGTCTGCTGTGGTGATGGATGGTGTTAAGACATCAGTAGGGTCCCTTAAATGCATGGTTTAAAAATGGGATAAAAATCTGATGTGTAAAGTACATGGAAGCTTTTGCCATCTTACACAACATGCCTGTGGGGAGGAAATGCTGCATGCTGTGTCTGCATCGGACAAGATAAAATATGATAGTGACTGAGATTTTCTTTTTCTCTCACTGAAATACAGTTACGGACAGATTTATCACCCTTCATACTTTTTTTTAACTAAAATTCAAATGATAACTTCAAATCAAGTATTAAGTGTTTATCATGTAAAAGTCAATGGGAGCTGTCCTAGGAAAAATGTTAACTATTTTTTTAGTCTGAGTTTTTCATTTTTTTATAACTGGTAAACTCACAAATTCAAAGTATTCAAGTTTTTTCCCCCCACAATTTAATTAAATCAATTTTTTAAGGTTTACAAATTTGAATTTTGATAGAGTCCTCCAACTGTCTGATGTAGACGCATTAAAAAAAACACTCTAGCCAACTTTATTTGATCTAATTTACATGTGGAGATCAGATTTTGTAGGATCCTACAAAATTTTTTAGTGTTGCATGACAAGATTTTGTGCATCAGAAATTAAAATCTCCCATGTAGCTTAGCCCTAAAGACATTTTATACTACTTTTTTTTTTTTTTTGTATAAAACATTTTGCACAGCTTGATAAGTAGTCCCCAATGTTTGTAGTTATGACTGTTCATGTACCTGCAAAAACTACACATGCACACAAGGACCAGTAAATAATTTAGTTTCCAAACATAGTTTCTTTGCTATTGGTACACAACAGCTCTTTTTTTCCCTTCCTTTTTGTTTTAAAACCTTGCCAAATAATGTTTCTTGCCCATCTGTGTGTTGAAGTAAACAGAAAGGCACACATCTGTTTGTTGTCTTCACTTCCCGGTTTAATTACAATACAATCATTAAACATGGAGTAAGAAAGCTGGTCAGTGTTATTAGAAATTCCACTAGATGGAATGGAGTATTTGATGGCTTCTTCTTATGAACAGTATTCAGGTATGGAATCAATTATCTGGAATGCTTGGAACTGGAGTTCTTCCACGCAAGGGCTCTTTCTGTTATTTAGAATAGTTAGCATAATATAGTGAAATGTATAAATGCTAAATACAGTGTTTTTTATTTTTATAGTTATCTTTCTCTACAATTAGACACTGACTTGTATTCTAACCGGAGCACCCTGCCAAGAACTGCTTGCTTCTTTAAATTATTTCTAATACATACATTTTAACTTTTAGGCCATCTTTAATGGCCATGTGCTTCTTTATGGTTATCTTGCAAATACAGTACAGTTTAGGAAAGGAGTATAAATAAAAACATGCAGAAAATTGTTTCTCGTTGTATGATCCTTTATTTTTTTTTCACAGATCAAACACCAACACCAACTCGGTTTTTAAAAAATTGTGAAGAAGTTGGTTTGTTTAATGAACTTGCAAGTCCGTTCGAAACTGACTTCAAAAAGGCCTCTGATGATGACATAAAGAAGGTAATTTTGCATATACATAGAGACACGAACTGAGGGCTTGCTTATGACAACCATACCTTGCGTTACGGTAATACAAAGTAAGAAGCCACAAGAGAGAAGTTGTCACTGGCGTTTTCTTGTAACAATTGTTTTTTATATTAAAAAGCTTTCCAGGTTTTGTTTGTACTGGCCAAACCTAAGGTACTATCTTTAATAAATCAGCCTGCAATTAAGCTAAATAATGAAAAGGACTTTTTTGTCCTCTGAAGAAAAACAAGTAATGGAAACCACTTCTCTTCCAGCAAACTATTAAAGACGCACATTGTACATACTTCACACAGAAGCTGGGATCTGTTAAAGGTTTAACTAGTAGGGATGCACCAAATAAAAAATTCATTCAGATTCCAGCATTTAATGCAAAAAAAAAAAAAAAATGTCTGAATACTTAGCATTTAGCCAACTGAATAAAAATGCAAAACTTCATGGGCTGATTTATTAAAGATTAAGCTCCTTTTCATGAGGGATTCCCAGAATTGTGATTTTTTTGATTTATTAAAACTTTCCTGACTGTCAAGAAAAATATCCTGACATCCAGGAAAGTTTTAACAAATTGACTTATGTATGAAATGAAACACCTCTCTCTCAGTCTAGAATCCTCACTCCCTAATACATATGCCATGTGGGTGCAAAGATTTGGACAATTATTTTCAGATTCAAAAAATTATATTAAAAATAGTTTTAAACAAGTGGTCTGCGTTGCTCATAATGAATTAATAACAGCCGATAAATTAAGATTTAGCTAATATTTGAGGTACAATTGACTATTCTTCCAAATCCAAAAATCAAAATTATCAAGAGTTGTTATTAATAGAAGTTACAGGTTGTAAAATTACATCATAACAAATCCAGTAATTATGGCTAAATCGTTTACAATGACATTCCATGAATATTAAACTAGATTCAATCCACTAAATGCTTGTGTGGACATAGAAATACACAGAGAAACAATGTTCTATGCCTACAATAAACTGCAGCTCATACAAAAATTTTACTCCCAGATAAGAAGGACATATTTGTGATAAAGTATTTTCTATCAAACACTTTTCATCACAGTGACATTTTAATTGCTAAAGCTGTTTTTAATCTGATTTTGCTGCAGCCCATTTTATTTAAAATGCCTCAACTGAATGATTTATTCTGGTAAAAAAAAAAAATTATTTAGATCAAAGAGCTGATCAAATTCCATTCTTTTCTTAAATGCTGCACAGATTTTTTTTTACCTATTTAATCCAAGTTTAGGGTGCTACACACAAAAAAATAGCCTGACGTTTATTTTGTTTGTCTTGGGTTGCTTTAAAAAAAACCAACAACCACTCTTGTTTTATTTTAGCTGCCCTTAGATTTGTCTCCTCTTGTAACACCGGTTATAAGGAGCAAAATCGAGGAGCCTGTCATAGTAGAAACGACGCATCAAGACAGTCCATTACCTCACCCAGAGTCTACCACAAGTGACGAAAAGGTGAGAATTTGTTGGAAAATCAGTTTGATGTTAAATAAAACACATGTATGGGACATGTTATCCAGAATGCTCGGGACCTGGGGTTTTCTGGATAAGGGGTCTTTTTGTAATTTGCATCACCATAAATTTAAGTCTACTAAAAAATAATTTAAACATTATTTAAACCCAATAGAATGTTTTGTCACCAATAAGGATTAATTATATCCTTATTATATACCTAATTGGGATCAAGTATAAAGGTACTATTTTATTATTATAGAGAAAAAGGAAATCATTTTAAAACAAATGTGAATTATTTTATTAAAATGGAGTATAAAGGAGTTGGCCTTTTATCACAAATAAAAAATGTGGTACTGTGTTAGCCAGTGACAAAAATAATAAATAAAAACAAACAAATAAATACAAAAGTATTGTAGAAGTGATACCTGTATTAACCAACAATAACAATGCACTGCAAGCTTTTGGAGTTTCAAGGCCCCTTCATGAAAGCTAAAATGGCACAACATTAATACTGTTAGATCAGAGGAAAGTGTTCACGAGCAATAAATTAGGAAGTTACAGATAGAGATCTCTATTTATTGCTCATGGACACTTTTTTCTCTGTTCTAACAGTGTATATATGCTGTTCCATTTCAGCTTTCATTTGTATTTTGTTTTGGAACTCTGAAAGCTTTTTATTGTTGGTAAATATAGGTATCACTTCTACAGTACTTTTGTATTTGTTCTTCATTTATTATTTTTGCCACTGGCTAACACGGTACCACAATTTTAGTTTTGTTATAAAGGGGATGTAAATGCAAAAAATATTTTGTCTAATGAAATGTGAATGTAATTTTTGCAACTTTTCCCATGTTCATTCATTGCATATTTCTGGTTTTAGAGTGAAGACACACATGGTGATTAGTTGGCGCGGCTTTTTTAAAAAAAAAAAAAAAAAAGGCAATAGTTGCAACTAATCGCAGCGACGGTCCCACCATAGGTTATTATGGAAGTCACTGTGACTAATGGCCTGTGGTTTTGCACTGCGCGGATTAGTCACCACAACTTTTTACAAAGTTGCGTCTACTAATCGCTGCATGTGTCTTTAACTTCAGAGTTATTTTGTAAATAACTGCTTCTGTAAGCAGTGTCTGTCTGACCCTTTCTCTTCTGTGCCGTATCGGTGGTTAAGACCTTTGAAACAGTGTAGCAAAAGCCAGTCTAGCTCTGTGAAGGAGCATTCATTGCTGACTTGTGCCATGTTGTTTCCAGAGACACAACCATTGATGAATGTGGAGTAGAAAACTGTTTACAATGTTGTTTCATTAGATAAGATTTTATCTTTTATCTTATTTTGGTGTTTTCATCCCTTTAAGGGCCCTGGTACACGGGGAGATTAGTCGCCCGTGACAAATCTCCCTTGTTGCTAGTGTCTAATCTCCTCGATATGACATCCCACTGGCGAAAACGTAAATGGCATACGCGGCGGCGCCTCGAAAGGCAACGTATCCCCGCCACTTATGCCATCCCACCGGCGATTTACATTTCGCCGGTGCGATGTCATATCGGGAAGATTAGTCGCCCGCAACAAGGGAGATTTGTCGCGGGCGACTAATCTCCCTGTGTACCAGAGCCCTAAGGGTAAAAAAAATGGAGCTACTTGTAGCAGCTACTTGTCACAACTACAGAAATAGACAGTGCTGATCATTTACTGATAATTGTCTCTACATGTGTTTTAGCAGAGGCAATTTTCAGTACTGTCTATGGCAGGGTATTTTCTGGCACATAGTAACCGTGACAAGTAGCTGCTACTAAGTAGCTCTGTGTGTCTTTGCCCTTAATGTTTCTGTTGTTCCATTCCTTGATAAAACTAAAGTGTACAAAGTGGGTTTGGATGTTTCCAACTGGATGTTTTCTAAATCACATTTGAAATGTAGTAGCAACATATATGTACTGACATTCTGTATTCAGCCTTTACCCTTCTCCATGTTTTATTGCTACTTAATAGTAAAATTGTCATTTCAATCTGAGCCTAATGTTAATGATTTAACTAAATGGAACTGTAAGCTGCATTTATATACTTCTCTTAAAAGATTTAAATGCCTCGAGTTGAACTTAGGCCCTTGGCACACAGGGCATTTTGTTGACCACTGCCCCAGAGAACCATGGCAGACAAAACTCACCTTTCCACTTGCTCAGAATGCTACTGAATGACAAGTGTCCTATTGAACAGACACAGTCCAGTGACGGCAGACCATGGGCAATGTCCACCATTTACAGCACACATGCTGCTTTTTATTCTCAAATATTTGGGTCAATGACAAGTAGAGAGAGTGGTGTTTTGTCTGCCACTGTTCTGTCCCAGCAGAAGGAAAAAAGCCTAGGAACAGTAACACCAAAAAATTAAAGTGTATAAAAGTAATTACAATATAATGTACTGTTGCCCTGCATTGCTACAGCTGGTGTGTTTTCCTCAGAAAGACTACTATAGTTTATATAAGTAAGTTGCTGTGTAGCCATGGGGGCAGCCATTCAAAGGATAAAAGGCACAGGTTACTTAGCAGATAACAGATAAACCCCCATTATATGGGGCTTAGCTACTAGTTATCTGCTATGTAACCTGTGCCTTTTCTCCTTTTTTCCAGCTTGAATGGCTGCCCCCATGGCTACACATCAGCTTATTTATATAGTAGCTTTTCTGTAGCAAAAACACCAGTTTTTTGCAGAGCAACAGCACATTATGTTTTAATTACTTTAAAACACGTTCATTTTTTGATGTTACTGTTCCTTTAGCAAACCTGTTTTCAAAAACTTCTCAAAAATAAGGTCACAAGTGGGAATTTGGTTCTCCTGAATTCCCATCTTCAAATCAAATACTGGTATAGGATCTATTATCCAGAATGCTTGGAACCTCAGGTTCTCCTAACAAGGGATCTTTCCGTAATTTAGAACACTGTTTCATAAATCAATTACTACTTGTCACACAAAAATTAAATTAACCCAGTAGGATTTATTTGCTGCCAATATAGATTCATGAGGTTTCGTAAATGTCAGGTACAAGGTACTGATTTATTATGGAGACAAAACAAAACCATTTTTAAAAATTAGATTTATTGGCTTTAACCGGATTCTATGGGAGATGGCCTCCCCAATAATATAACAGTTTTGCGGATAACAATTGACATACCTGTACTTCCTTCTATTTTGCAAGAATCATGTAATAAGTGAATGTATTATGAGGAATATATATTAACAGACTTATTTCATGTTATAGGAAGTGCCATTGCCAGCCGCACAACCCACATCTACCATTGTACGCCCTGCGTCTCTTCAGGTTCCTAATGTGCTGCTTACAAATACAGATTCAAGTGTCATTATTCAACCGGCAATACCTTCACCAACATCCAGCACTGTAATCACGCAAGCCCCTCCAGCTAGCAGACCAATAGTGTAAGTATCCCATTCTGTTGCTTTGTAATTTCAATACAAACTATCCAAAACACCTTTAACTCTCTGGTACCCAGCAGATTTTACGATAATGGTTTGTAACCAAAGTCAGGCCGTGTCCTTTAGTGTGCAGCATTTGATTTAGGTCAGTGGTTGCCAGCTAAGAATGCATGGGGCCCTTTCAAAATTGCAGAGCCTTGGGAATCACTAGTTACTAATTGTTTTTTGTTTTGTTTTGTTTTTTTTTATAGCCAATGGCCCTACAGGCAGATTTGAATAAAATAACTTAACTGAAGGATAAAACTAAATAGGCATACTTGCAAGATGTCAGTAGCAGGCTAGAGAAATTATGCCTTTTGCTTAGAGGAGGATAACCTATGATAGCAATCTGAACTACAAGCTGGGAAACCTCTATAAATGAAAGGAAAGAATGGTATGAGCTAACTAACAAATCATATAACATTGCTTTTATAACATCCTTTGTTAAATTAGACACTTTCCTTAGTGCTTCCCCTGCAAAACAAGTTCTCAAACAGGCTGTGTGATTTTGCCAAAAGAGACTTTATTAGATAGCTAATTTGGTTGGTAAAGTTGAGCTTTTCCAGAATTATTGTGACATGCATATACACACATAAGCAACATTTATACTACTTATCATACATTTTCAAGGCACCTAGGGCAACAAAATTATATGGGCAGGGGTGATTGGGGTATATCAGCTGGACCAACCCCCCAAGAGGGAGAGCCCCAGGATACAGATCACTGGTGCATATGTGTGTCAGATATACATCACCCCCAGGCAACATGCATGTGATAACTGCTGGGCATGTGATAACTGCTGGGCATGTGATAACTGCTGGGCATGGATAAGACAGGCCATGCTGGTGGAACCCTGGAAGTAAGTTTGGATTTAATAAAGATTGTATGTCAGCCAAGCAACTCATAGAAAGTGGCATAGCTGTCCTGCTTCTTAATACAAAAATAAAAACCTTTAATTTAACCTTCCCCTTAATAAACAGAGCATTTTGGGTGTGAAAAAAGTTTAAAATTCATAACAAAGTGACTGCTCACAGAACTAATTACATTGACTGTGACTGTTTTCATTGACTGTGTTCATGGAAATATGCAAAAATTAATTCTACAAGTCTGTAATTTGTAGGCATGCCTATCATGTATAGCGCACTGAAGTGTGTAACTTAAAAATACTTGCACTTGTTTGCTGTAAAGGGAAAGTATACATTCTCATGGAGAAAAATAAGCTATGGAACAGTTCCTCAGCCAAATTTTGACATATATTTAATTTAACTGTTATTCTGCTTATATATAAAAAAAAAAATTTCTCCATGAAAAGCTGGTAAGATGCCATACTGCAAGTAAATGAGCTCTGTATTTCTGCTGCAGTAACGTCTGAGTTATGCCCTTGCCCTGTAGAGCTTACAATCTAAGTTGACACGTCACCCAGAAATGGCAGGCATGTAGTTTAACTCTAAACTAAGAGCTCTAACACATTTCTGTTTTGGGCATACGCTTTTAATGTTCTAAAATAAACATTCAACAGTACAATAATTTGATATCTTTGATATTTCCTAATGGGTTGCAGTCCAAGGCTCCTGATTGTATTGTAAAAATAGGCTTTCTATGTCCTGGCTGAAACCTAATAATTACCAATGTTGCCAATGTTCCAAGACATAGATCAGTGTTTAAAAGGATAACGTACATTTGATCACTGATTTTGGATGTGCAAAGTCTGTGGTTGCCTTGTTTTTAAGGTTAGCATCCCTGCTTTTTTTTTCTATCCTCAGACCAGTTCCAGCTCCTTTTCCTCTATTGTTACATCTTCCTAATGGACAAACCATGCCTGTTGCTATTCCTGCCTCAATCACAAATTCCAATGTACACATACCTGCTTCAGTCCCAGTAAGTTTGTATGTGTGTGAATACTCCATATTCCTAGTAATGTTATTGTGCTGATCCACCAGTCTTTGCTGTGTGCTGTTTCTTTTCCCTTGTTCATCACACACTAACATTGACCTTTTTTATCCAATTCTTTTATTTTTCCTAAGAGACAATATCTGATTATTTATATTTTTAAGGAAATGTCTTTGTTTTAATTTTAATATGTGAATGCATCAATCTATAGGCATCTTAAGTAAAAATGTGTATTTAACTTAAGGAAAAGCTATTTCTTACAACATTAGTGCTTTTTGTATGTTGTGATAAAGCTGTGCAAAGTGCTATAGTTTTTGGGATGGGGGCAGTTTGTCTTAGTTTTGACAAATGCAGCATGGTAAAGTATAGTCATGTTTTTTTATTTTGGTTTACAACTTTGTTGTACTTAAATCGGGGTCCAGGCCTAAATCCAGCCCTATTTAATTCATTATATTTCAGTTTCTCGAGTCTAAACTTTAATGCCGGCCCATGTAGGCTTCATTGAAATTCCCATGCACAACATTAATGCAATAGTGGCTGGTTTTGGGTTCCCTTAAGAACCTGGCACTCCAAGTGGTTGAAATACTCCCGTGTGCCTTTAGACTAAATGGTTGTGCTGCTGGAGTAGATCACAACAAAATGTTAATTGAAGCTGCGCAAACAAAACAACTGGACTAAATATATTAATTTTAATATTCTCATCTCTTGTGAAAGATAATACATATATAAATGAAGATTGAAAATAATAGTACAGGTATGGGATCTGTTATCTGGAAATGTGTTACCCAGCAAGCTCAAAAATATGGTACAGGTATGGGACCTGTTATCCAGAATGCTCAGGACCTGGGATTTTTCGGATAAGGGATCTTTCTGTAATTTGGATCTCTATAACTTGTCTGCTAAAAACCATTTAAATATTGAATAAACCCAATAGGATTGTTTTGTCTCCAATAAGGGGTCATTACATCTTAGTTGGGATCAAGTATAGATATGGGACCTGTTATCCAGAATGTTTGGGACCTGGGGGGTTCCGGATAAGGGATCTTTCCGTAATTTGGATCTCAATAACTTAAGTCTGCTAAAAATCATTTAAATATTGAATTAACCCACTAGGATTGTTATGCCTCCAATAAGGATAAATTATATCTTAGTTGGGATCAAGTACAAGGCACTGTTTTATTATTACAGAGAAAAAGGAAATCATTTTTAAAAATTAGACTCCATTATAAGCAAATAATTCTATGGGAGATGGCCTTTCTGTTATTCGGAACTTTCTGGATAATGGCATTCCGGATAAGGGATCCCATACCTGTACAATGTTCTGTTTTGTAATTACAAAGAAATGGGAAATCATTTTTAAAACTTAGAATTATTTGCTTATAATGGAGTCTATGGGAGACGGGCTGTCTGTAATTCTGAACTTTCTGGATAACGGGTTTCTGGATAAGGGATCTCATACCTGTACTGCCACTTCTTACAGAGTCCTATTTGAACAAATTGTTCATAGTTTGTGACTGATTTCCCTTTTTTTCTTTAATAATAAAACAGTGTCTTGTACATGGGATGCTCCATAAATCCACGTTGATGGAAAAACCTCTCCTGTTGGTGTTTTTTATGGTTAAATATGTATTAGTAGCATTAAGGTATGTTGCTAAACATTACTGTAAGATCCCTCACACTAGTAACTGTGAAAGGAGAAAGCAAATCTATAGTTAGGGACCAGCTTAGTAAAGGTTGGGTTTTTTTTGTTGCAGAAAAACATCATTTTTTTTTTTTGCTATTTATTATGTGTAAAAACGGCAACAAATCTAAAAGTAAAAATACGTCATCTAAAAGCTGTTGAGGTCAAAGGGAGCTGTCCTAGACAAATTGAAACAGTCTTTCTTTGCTTTGGGGTTTTTTACTCTTTATATGTGCAACAAAATGAAAAATTTGTGTTTTTCACATTTTTTCCACTTTTTTTTGTTCATGGTTTTTAAAAAAGGCTGTATTAATGAATTCATTGGCATTTGTGGTTTTAGAGAAAATGAGTTTGTTCATGGTTTTAAGAACCTCAAAAACCATGAAAATTAGAATGTTGATAGATGATGGGACTCTGCATATATACTCATTTAACTGTGTCCCAGAAAGTCAACCTTAACTTCACATACCTATCAGGGTTATCTACAATTTACCCAGTTTGCTGGGATACAGAACTTGAGTTTAGCATGTAATTAATGCATACTTGGGCCCACAACATGAGAACCTAGCCTTAGGCGTCAGGGAGTGGCCAGTTACCAGCGGTGGGAAAAGCCGACTAGTTAACAACACAGTGGAGAATTCTAACACAGTATTTTGCAGATAGCTGTAGGCACAATTCTACTTTTATTCTGCTGTGCTTACTCCTATAAGAGCATATTACAGTACTAGTTAGTGTAGCTATGTGATAGGGAAAGGTATAGTACAGTACAGTATGTTTAAATTACAAAAAGGAAACTCACTCCCTCTTCTGGCTGCTGGAGGAATTGCATCTTTATGAATAAGGCTTTCCTAAAGGCCATTGCATTTTAATCCAATTGTTTTTTTTTTTGGGTCTGAGTATTTTATAAGATACACAGTATCTTATTCATCTGAATTTATATATACACGTTGTAGTCTGCTTGGCTGATGTGTGAGGCCTGACTGGATTTGGGACTGTTTAGATATTTGCTGCTATCATATACCTATATATAAGAAAACATGCATAAAAGAAATCTCACTCATGCTACATTGAGAAGTTATTTCTATTACAATATATTTAATCAGATATAAACATTTATGTGGTGTTTACCTTAGCAATGATCCCATGTTTTTGACAGATCTGAACATGATGTTATATTTCCCTGCAACAGTATTTTGCTCAATTATTTGTGCATTGCCCCACAGCAATGACAGTTAACTATGGCGATGTAATGTAAATCACCTGTGTGAATGATCCCATTCTGCATGCAGTGTGAATGTCACTTTCATGGCATAGTCACTTTGCAGTCACCAAGCAGATCACCAGCGTGTCATGTGTATATATTTGCAGCAGTGCAATACATTTCCTAGGGATCCTTTTATTTTGCTTTTTGTTTACACGCATAGATACATGCAGTGCATGCTGTTCTCTTAAACTCTTACCATTCTGCACAGTTTTATGAAACAAGTTCTGTTTTATTCACAGCTCGTTAGACCCGTCACCGTGGTGCCTACTATTCCAGGGATCCCAGGGCCTGCTTCCCCACAACCTGTCCAGTCAGAGGCAAAACTGGTAAGTATACTCTTCTTGGAATAGTACTTGAATGCGGGCAAATCAAGGCTTTGCTTCATGCTTTATGACAGGAAGTAAGCCTAAAACAAAACACTGAAGTCCTAGACACTGAATATTTGTATTGCCATAGGCAAATTGTATGGTGACAACAAGTTCCCATGGGTATGATGTACTGTTAGTAACACTAGTCTTGGCATTCTAGTACTCATGTACTATTGAGTGGCGTAAGAGGCGGCGATATCATGAAATAGGCACTTGTGTTCTATAAGCATGAGACACTAAAAACTGCATGATAGACAATGGGGCCTTAAATACCAATGTATTGAATCATGAATAGCCGCCCTAAACTCACAAATCACCATCTGCTTATGGTTTTTTGTCAGAAGAAATAATGGGAAATTATTGATTTCAGAGGGCCAGTTTTTTTACAATTAGGAGTTATTCCTACAAACAGACATAGCGGTTTGAGTTGGCCAGTGAGGGCCAATTAGACAGTGGTAACATTGTCTGAAATGTGCACAGACTATTCATTCCAATTTAATTCTGCTTACCTTTAAATGTTTAATAAAACATCTAGGCATAGAGTATTACATTTATGGAGCTTTGCTTATGTGCATATTTCTACTTACTAATCTAGAGCAACTATATTATAACTATATTTATAAATCTAGAGCAACTATATTATTCCTTATTACAGCAACCCCCTGATTATCATTCATAAACTTTAGCGGCTGACGGTAGAATGCTTGCTAAGCTTCACCAAGCAGTTACGTTTTAGTGCGTCGCCTCTTCAATAGAGGAGTACCCTTAATTTAATCTTAAATGGCTACTTTGGAAGCTAATATTTAACCACGTGTGGTCACTTATAATCTTGAAGATTTATATGCAGGAGTTCAACTAATCCTACTATTGGCAGCAGCCTTCTTCATATTCATATTTACAGAAACGCAAGAATACGTGTCACGTGTCAAAAAAAAGTGAGCGGAATTGTCTTAAAGGAGAAAGAAAGGTACAGTCATTGGGAGGGGGGGTGGCAAAATGTTAGGCACCCCTGTTGAATGTAACCACCTGCTTGATACCCCTGGGCCAACAGGTAGCATTTGGCACCCACCAATGATCGCACCTTTTTTCCTTCTTTAAATTTCATTTTGTATGCTATATATATATATATATATATATATATATATATATATAGAAACAACAACAATATATATTTATCCAAAGGATAACATGTTATTAACTAGGCCCTTGTTTACACAAAATAAATATAAAGCCAAATATTTAATGTCCTCTGGCCAGATGGCCGGGTCTCTCCTTAGTGGTGTAATGGGCTGAAAACAAAGTGACCAAGCAGAAAAGGTGCAGGAAAAAATCACCTGTGCAGATCAATAATGTAAAGCCAATATCCACATATTTATTTATACAGTTATGGGAATTGTTATCCGGAATGCGTGGGGTCTGGGGTTTTCTGGATAAGGGATCATTTTGTAGTTTGGATCTCCATACCTTTAGTCTCCTAAAAATAATGTAAACATTAAATAAACTCAACAGGATTGCTTTGCCTCGAGCAGGGTTTAATTATAGCTTAATTAAGATCATGTACAAGGTACTGTATTACTATTACAGAGAAAAAAGGAAATAGTTTTTTAAATTATTTGATTAAAATGGAGTATATGGGAGATGGTCTTCTTGTGATTCCGAACTTTTTGGATAACAGGTTTCTGGATAACAGATCTTATGCCTGTACAATTAATCAAATACATTTATGTTAATTGTCTTATTATGAATAAGTTGTGACTGTTCTGCAAGAGTAGCAAGTTTACAAATACAAGGTAACCTTGTAATGCAATGAAGCAGGTAGGGTACTGGCAAAAGCACAAAAAGCAGGCTGTTAATGTAAATGGGGATTGCTGGGTAAATTCTATTTAAAATGAAAAAAATAGATAATGCATTTACATTACATTTATTTAACAGCTTGGTATGTTCTTTAGCATACAGCCTGGTGGTCAGTTAGAAGGTTAACGGTTGGACACCTCTGTACTTTATTTCATTACATTTAATTGAGTAAAAGCCACACCAGATTATTTAAGTTAATTGATATTCTGTACAACACTTTGCAACCATGACAGCCCCAGAGTGCCACGTCAGTATTGGCATGCCTGAATCTAAATGATCTTGTATGCTGCAGTTCTCTCATACAAATATGCACACTTAGTCATATATATATATATATATATACACGCAATGACTGGAGTGTTCTAGTTAAACTAACGGAAAGCGATAAAAGGGGGAGCGCAATGAAGAGAACATTAAATAAAATTCTGCCCCGTGGGTTTCACCATGTACAGACTTTTTGTGACAAACTGTGAATTATCTTTCTGCCTAGTGAGAAGCCAGTAGGTTTCTGCAGGAGACTTCTATTGAGAGCTGACAGAGGGCAGCTTGGCAAGCGTTCAGAAAGCTCTATTAACTTGGTTAAGCCCGGCATGGAACCTTGTGTTCAGCAGAATTCTTCTGACCTGCCTCTCTGCATGCCAAGCTCATCAGCAAACACCTAATGAGCCCCCCTCTAAACAGACCCAATCCCAACCTACTTCAGTTGCATATGTTCTCTGGGGGAGGAGAGACAAGATTTCATGAGGACTGATGATGCTGCAAAGACCACAATAATGATAATTAACTTGCTGAATTTAGAAGATTATGCTGTTAATTAGTTGCAAAATAAAGATAAGTAATAGAGCAGCAGATGGTCGGATAACACCCAGGAGAAGGAGGGTTATTACTCTGATGAGCCTTCGTGGCAGATATGAAATATGAATCTGACTTTTTCGTAAGTTGTTCCTAGAGAATATTACCTTGTTTCCGTGAGCTCATGATGGAGCGACCTATCCCAACCAAATTTTGACAGATGTGAGAGGGTTTTGTTTTCAAGGGTATGCAATGCACAAGCTACACATTTGATACAAAAAAAAAGTTTTTGCCAAGTTTGAGTTAAAAATTAAAAGGCATTGTTACGATTCTGTCAAGGAAAAAAAAAAAAATCTCTCTTCTGAATATTTATTATTCAGTTCTCCCTCTCTGGAACAGTTGTTATACATTGCTACCTCTATATACATCCTACATGTTACATGACTCCCAGCTGCTATTGCAAATATAATGATAGTTGGTTTATTATACATGTGCACTCCTTAGTGCTTATTTCCTAAGCTTTTGCACCACTTTGACCACTGCATGGGGCACTTTAAATGAGGCCTTATATGTGGGAAGTAAGAGGGGATGTTGCAATAAATGGGGGGACAGGCCAGAGTACTGTTACAGTTAGCAACAATTCTCTTCTAAATATCTCTTGCGTTATGCCATAAAGTTGCCTACTGATTGTCTCTTTAGGTCAGGAACCCCAATAATTTTTAGCATCTATTTTATGAAACTGACCACTTTTTATGTCAACTTTTGTTCACATTTTGCCATGCAGCTTTAAATGAATTATGTTTTAAAGGACAATGAAAGGTTAATATAAACTAAAAGTAAGTCTAAAGGCATTCTTTTTAAGTACTTACTGCATATCTAAATTTTCAGATCCCTGCTTGCTTCTCTGAGATGTGGTGCTGGCAGCCTACAGCAGTGTGAAGACTACAGTGACATCACTGAAATCTCTCTGTCCTTCCTGTAGGCTGCCAGCGGCAGCCTTCCTATTCTCTGAACATGTGTGTAACTTGATCCTGTCTCCTGTTCTGAGCTACACATGCCCACCAGCCAATCAGAAGCGGATCTGTCAGAGGGGAGGGGGGGAGGGAATGAAACACATGTGCAGTATGAAGCAAGGAGGGAAAGGAGGGGAGAATACCTTTTTAGAGATGGCTGCCTGTTCTAGAAAATGTGAAGTAAGTGTGACTGAGTAAATATTTGATTAGGTGAGCCAAAAGTGTGGTGTTTTTAACTAAACAATAAGAGGACTATTGGGCAGTATGCTTTTTAAATTTTGACTTGCATTCTCCTTTAATGTGTTGTGGTCTAGTTTGCCTTTGCCTGTTTCTTGCTATGACTTATAGAATTATCATTAATGTATTTATTAGGCTCCAGTGCTGTATATTAGGTGTAAGAATGAAAGTGTATAAATGTAATTACAGTATAATGCACTGTTGCCCTGCACTGGTACAACTGGTACATTTGCTTTAGAAACATAACTATAGTTTAGTAAACAAAGCTGCTGTGTAGCTATGGCAGGGGTCCCCAAACTTTCTTAATTGTGAGCCACAGTCAAATGTAAAAAGACTTGGGGAGCAACATGAGCATCATTAAAGTTCATGGAGGTGCCAAATAAGGGCTACGATTGGCTATTGGGTAGCCTCTATGCACACTATCAGCTTACAGGAGGCTTTATTTGGTAGTAGATCTTGTTTTTATTCAACCAAAACTTGCCACCAAGTCAGGAATTTAAAAATAGCTGGTTTGGGGACACTGAGAGCAACATCCCAGGGGGTTGGTGAGCAACATGTTGCTTACGAGCCACTGGTTGGGGATCACTGAGCTATGGGGAGGGAGAAAAGGCTGTATAACCTGTGCCTTTTTCCAGCATGAATAGCTGCCTCCATGGCTACACAGCAGCTTTTTTATATAACTATGTTAGTGTTTCTGTAGCAAACATGCACATTTTACCAGTACAGGGCAACAGTGCATTGTATTATAATTACTAAACACTTTTATTTTTTGGTGTTACTGTTCCCTTAAACATACAGTATATATGCGTATATGTTTTTTGGAGTGTGAGTGGAAACCCATGCAGAAGCAGGGAAAGATTCAGATACAGATTCCTTGCTTTTGTCCCAGACTTGGAGTTGAACTCAGGACCTAGCACTTGAAGGCAGAAGCACTAACCACTGACCCATCATGCTGCCCCCTTGCCCTTAGCACAAGATTAGTTATTAAACACTGATACGGAACATAGCTGAGGTTGGGATAACAAGCACGCCTAGCACTACCAGGTGCCTTTTACATGTCAAGTAAATCTACATACACTTACTTAAGCTAATGGCTTAGCATTCATTAAGCTACTGGGGCTCATTTTCTAACGGTGAGTCAGAAAGGCACTGTTGGCAGCTGCCAGATAAACACCTTTAAACAAATTAAGGGACTCGGGAAAGTTCCAGCTTGTTATATTATTTTTAGCTAAAAAGAAACGAGGCAAGAAGTCATACCGTACAGCTAGAAAGTTGCACTTTTAATTTCTATTGTAAGGCAAGAACATAGACGGCACTATATGTCAGTTAATGTCCATATAACTTGTCAGCATTTTTAAATAGTAAATTATTTTATTCACTGTTAACATAACTAAGACTATTGTATTCCTGTTAAGCTTGATCCAATGTACAACAATTGATTCAAGGACAGTCCCAAATGTCCGACTCTCAATCCAGATTTCTGTCTGTCTGACTTTGTCCAGTTCACGGTAAAGCGGCCCTGAATATGCATTGAATGCTAATATGCATTTCTCTTGGGGCATATCTAATGAGTTTTGTAGAGTGAACACAACAGAACCATGCCTGGCTGAGTTAATATTGGATTATATAGCGCTGTCTGGTCAACCCCTAATTGGCATTGTAAGGGAGCGTCAGGAAGAAAATATGAACTGAAACCTTTCTGTTTTGCAAATACAACACATAACATGAACTTAATGACCATTTGCAAGATTAATGTTTTCTTCCTAACTCAAAAAAATAAAAACCCTGCATGTCAGCTCATAAAAATAATGAGCAAAAGGTTGCAGATAACTGCTTAACCCCCAGACTGTAGCTCTCCAGTCCGAGCAGTCCTGCAATTACAGGTGAACCTTTGCACGATTACACTTAATGGAGATGCACACTATCTTTTAGCATTACATACATTTTCTGCATTGAAGAATTGTATCTAAATGTGATATTGATGTGATAAAAATGTCTACATGCAACATCACTGCATCATAGATCTACTTTAAAGGATATCACAGTTTAAAAAGAGTGGTATAAAAACCTATAACAATTATGGGTCTTTGATAGTGACCTACTGTAAGGGACCTAGAGCAGATTTTGCTAGTATGCCACTGAGCCACAAAGGGGTAAAAGAGAAAAGGCAAATATATTTTTGAAAACCTTTTTAAATTGTAAAAATTTGCATGCAAAACTCTGCAAGTAAAAGACGCTAAGTTTTATAAAGGTCAGTGGGAACTGTCTCCAAACATTTCAAGCAAATTTATTTTATTTTTTCCAGTTTATCGAAATTTTCAGCCTCATTAAAAATAAACAGAACACTGTTTGCATCTTTTTTCCACGACAACCCTATTCTGGCTTTTTCCTTAAATTTGCTAGTTCTTGAAAAGAAAAAAAAAATGCATATAACTCAGCATAGGTTTTGCTGGCTAAACCATACCCCCTATATTTATTGGTTAATAATATCTTTTTTACTGAAACTAAGGAGGTAACCCCGATTATGATTTGTGGATCTGTTTTCAGAATTTTTGGTACCTTTGGTCTTCTGGATCTTTCTGTAGTTTGGATCTATACTTAGTCTACTAAAAAGTCATTTAAACATTAAATACACCTAGTAGGATTGATTTGCATTCAGTAAGCATTCCAACAACAAGGAAAACATGTTAAGATTTTCTTAGTAGTATTATAGTTTTTCACTTCTGGGCTTTAAAAGATTTTACATTATTTATATCAGTCCCTGCCCCTGTGGAGCTTACGGTTCTGGGTCCCTATCACATTTACACCCTTTTCAGGTGATTTAATCAGGAGCAAATTAACCTGCTGGTATTTTATTGGAGTGTGAAAGGAAACTGTGTTGGTTTTCTGCCATTACATCAGACACAGGAAAGATATACAAACTCCTTGCATGTAGTGTCCTGGCTGGAATTTAACCTACAACCCCTGCACTGCAAGGTAGCAGTGATTGTTCTACCAAAATTGTGGCTATTATTTTTTGTTGTTAATGCTGTAGATCCACGTGGAAGTAAAACAATGTGAGGCTGATATATTGATAACCATTAACGGAATTCAGTTTTTATTCAGATTAGTAGAAAGTGCTTGTGTGGGCGTAGGATTACATTACAATCTAGCTAACAAAGGGGAAGCAAAGTGCATGCTGTAAAGATTGTTTGCTTGGATAGGTTTTCACTCATTACCACATTTTACAAGTTTATATTATTGGCCCATGTATGTGGCCCTCACACAGGCTAACCCAACCAATATCTTGCCACAAATTTGGGAAGATGTCGATAGGGCATGTCTAAAAATCCCATCAGGACAAGGAGTGCATTGGCTCGTCCTGACGGCCTGTTCTTTAAGTGTGATCCGATCCCAAGCTGGGCATATCGGGGACAACCTTGCCAAAAAAGCAGATCTTTCAATGCATGCCCAGCTTTAGAGAGCCTTAAAGCCCCTACTGCACTTCTAGAGATGGATAAAAGAATTTTCCCTGCATTCCAATCAGATATTGATCCAGTAATAGTTGGAAGTAATAAACAGGCTGGTGTTTTCTATACCATGTATCTTTGTTTACCAGGAAATATTTTAGATGCTGAATTTATATTCTTCTATTGTTTTCTCTTTTAATCAGAGACTAAAAGCTGCATTGACTCAACAGCAGAATCCTCAGGTAACAAATGGCGATGCAACAAAGGGACAAGGCAGCGGAACTGCAAAGAGTCAGCCAGAGGAAGCTCAGCCTCATTCACTGCAGCAGCCTGCAACATCCACTACAGAAACACCGGTATGCAGTGCTGCATTTGTTCTTACTGACTTAGTAAAAAGTTCAACCCTATACCTAAAAATAGATATGGATACATAGCCAGTGATGGATACCAGTTTCACAAGGTCTAACTGGAAACCAGGAGGTGCTAGCAAAATTGTAGGTTAGGTCATCTCTCTGTTGGTGTTTTTCCACCAGCAGGGGAACAGCCAAAACTCCACTCCCCATTGACTTAAATGAAAAGACCTGTCTTTTAGGAGATTTAGACCAAAAATGCTTAGCTGCACATTTGAATGCCAAAAGCTGCCTGTATCTCCTGTGTCAGGCAATTTCCATTATGAAGGTAAACTGATATGTGGCTAAATACATGGGCAGAAAAACTGCCTCATCTGGCAGTAGCCAAATTGTAAGAAATCCATAAAGATTAGAGAATAAGTATATACTATTACAGGTATGGGATCTGTTATACACAAACCCGGTATCCAGAAAGCTTCCAATAACAGGAAGGCCATCTCCCATAGACTCCATTTTAAGCAAATAATTGTAATTTAAAAAAAATATATATTTCCTTTTTCTCTGTAATCATAAAACAGTACCTTGTACTTGATCCCAACTGAAACCCCAGGTCCCGAGCATTCAGGATAACGATTCCCATACCTGTATAACACTTAGCTTCAACATAAGCAAGAAGATGCTCAGAAATCAGCAGCCCAACATATTTTTAGCTTTTTTTAATCTGAAAAAGGCTTATTAATTAGACTTATACTGAAAAACCTTATTAAACCTAAACATTGGTGTTGGGCTTCTTCTCTCATGTGAAGATTAATATTATACTTATATTCAACAAAAAGCCATGTTAATTTGAAAATGTTCTCAGTATTTAAGTAGAGCTATAGTTTTTACATTTATATACAGATTTCTTTTTTTATTATTTTTTCGTTTTATTCATTTTACCCTACTACTGGCCATACACATGAAGGGCCACATTCCATTGTTCTGTTTTGTTTGTTGTAAATGAACCTGAGATGGGACCCTCTTCACTTTTTCTGCTGTTGCACTAGCCAACATGATGCATCAGCAGACAGAGTTTTTAGTTTGAACAGATAATGTGCAATACAACATTATGCTTGATCAAAGCCACCTTCCAAGCTGACATATATGCCCAAACACTTAGGTGGAAAATAATTATTTTCTGTTTAAAATTGAAACTAGATATTATTTAATGGAGTGGGCAAAAACGTCCGACATTACTAGCAAGTTTTTATCTCCCTGTCAGCTCAGACAAGTCATTTTCTTATCCTAATCGATTTCAAATGTCAGCAATGTAAGAATAACCGTACCCTGCGCTAAATGCCACGTTAAGTCTTCCCTGTGAATTCCTCTTAACCCTTTTTATCAGCAGTCTGTTGTCACAGGCAAAAGTCCTATAATTATAATTCCCAAAAATACACTTCTAAATGAAGGCTGTTAATATAAGGGCAGCCTAGGATCTTTATATGAGAACATTGTAGCTACCATTGTACAGCTTGGCCTCTCTGCCATGTTTTTTTGCATGGGAATAAAACTTGAAATTGCAATATACAGACATTGTGAAAGTATCCAGGGTATCATTATGTCTGTACAAATGCCTATTTTAAGTATTCCAGTGGATTCCTTAATTTATCATATTGCTGAAAGATGCCTTGTTATAGGGACTTTTCCTGTGTAAATCATTTTTGGAAAGTATATTTGGTTGCTGTGGGAATAAATAGAGCAGAATTGGCTCTCGTATTGAATTTTCAGTAAATGTGGGTGCTGCCATACACTTTACCACTGAAAACAAAGGTGTGCTAAAGTTTGTTTCCATAATGATGTTAAAAAGTAAAGCAGGTTAAAACATTATTGGTTGAAAATCAACAGTGTATTAATGTCCTTGCGTGACTTAAGAAACACCTCTAATCTTGAAGAGGTGGACTCAAATTTTTTTTTTTTAAACTAAACACCAACTGCCTTGTCCTTGTTTGTTGCAGGCATCTCCTGTTCCCCCCGCTCCACAAACTCAAAGCACAGGGGGGCGCCGGAGAAAAGCAGCAAGCGATGACCCAGATGAGAAAAGGAGGAAGTTTTTAGAACGGAACCGCGCAGCTGCTTCCAGGTGCCGGCAGAAGAGAAAAGTTTGGGTGCAGTCTCTAGAGAAGAAAGCCGAGGACCTCAGTTCTTTCAATGTGCAGCTACAGGTACATTTACTTTGGCCATAAAAGTAGAATTTTAACAGAGAAAGAGTGTGTTCTCTTCTATTTATTTGTATAGGGCCTTCTGTAGGTGACTTTTAAATGTTTATTATTTTTAATAGCATGTATAAAACACACAATAATGTAGATATTAAATATGTTTTCCGTGGTGTTTGTTTCTCTTAGAGAATATACACTTTTTATTTTTTTTTAGGCTGAGATTTAATTAGAATTTTAATTGCACAATTATTTTGCTAACCAGGTTGGCCTAAACCCTGGCTGTTTACCAATACAATGTGCACTTTTTTTTTTTTTTTTTTTGCTGGATTTTGAATTAACCAGTCAACTTTACCTTACAGGGTTAAGCAAACATGCATGTTTACAAATATGTGTAGAATCTAGCATTAAGCACAGCAGTTGTCCCTATTAGATAAAATAACCATATTCACAGCAGCCTTTAAATATATTGTGGAAACAGCCAGACAGCAATGTCCGTGATTGCAGCGAATGAGTCGTTTCAGTGGCGGCCCAGATATTCTGCATTCTTCTGTCTTTTTCAGAACTTTTGTATTTTTGTGGTTAGGGGATCGTTAGACAGAAACAACCTATAAACAGATGCATCTTGTTTCAAGGCATTGCCAACAAAGAAATAACAGTTACAAATATATACACAAGTAAATTCACTTTATATAATTTGTTGCCTTAGTTTGTAGTAATTAAAATGTGATGGTTTATTATGTTCGTTACAAGAAGCATACAATAGTCTTGTGAGCACGCAGCCATAATGCCCCAAAGGGAGGCATTCAAGCTCCTGTGAAAACAATCTTGCACCCATCTCTGTTTATTTACCTGCAATGCAAACAAGGAAACTGGATTTCAATTTTTTTTTTTTTATGCAGATGGATTTTTTTTTTATAGATCAGCATTCTGTCAATTGAAAGATAGCTAAGAAAAAATATGTAATTAAACAGTTGCAGTTGGCAAAAAATTTATTTATTTATTTTTTTTATAAAATCAACATTTCTGCTAGTGGTGCCCAAGTTTATTTTAAAAAAAACAAAAACAAACAAAAAAGCTTTTTTTCTAGTGAAATATTCATTGCTTAAAAATGTTTATTTGTTTTAAAGTTATTTGTAATTGCAGTTGCTTTTAACAGAAGGATTCTATTTTCTTACAAAAACCATTTGTAGGTAGAAGACCCCTTAAACTCCACAGATATCTTGATGCAATACAGTACAGGTATGGAGTCCCTTATCCTGAGACCTCTTATCCAAAAAGCTCCGAATTACGGGAAGGCCATCTCCCACAGACTCCATTTAAATAAAATAATTACAATTTTCAAAACATTCTCTTTTTCTCTCTTTTTCTTATAATAATAAAACAGTATCTTATGCTTGATCCCAACTAAGATAAAATGAATCCTTATTGAAAGCAAAACAATCCTATTGGGTTTATTTATTTTTTTTTTATATAGTAAACTTAAGTGATGGCGATACAAATTACAGAACGGTCCCTTATCCAGAAAACCCCAGGTCCGGAGCATTCTGGATGAGAGGTCCCATACCTGTACAATATGTTTTAAAGGATATACTGTTCATCACTTGAAACACCAATGGTCTTGATTGCATCTGATTTGTGAAATAAATAGCAGAACATGGAGGTCAATTTTAACCCTTTAAGTACTGCTTCTCTTTAATTTTGCTGCACCACATATTGCCAGTAACTGACTAGCAAGTCACACATTTAACATTAACACACAATCTAGAATCTTTAGCACTGGCACTATTGCATGTTTATTCTGGTGCTTCAACTGATCAGGGAACAAAGTGGGAGCCTCGGCATTGCAACAGTTTTGTGTTAATTAATTGCCTGAGAAATCACCAGGTTTTTGGTCAGAGTTATGAAATAAAACAAGTAAAGAACATCTCCCAGTGCTCCCATATGAAAAGGATTCACAAGTGGGATTTGCTCAGCAGAGCGTGATATTAAAAAAGAATATTATAAGCAGTATTTTTATTAGGATGCACTAGCAAAGGGTTTGTCATTCTCATGGCTAAGTGGCCACTGGCAGATGGCTGCTCTATATTCTATACATTTAGTACACCCTAGTCATTTCTATTGTTGTAATTTCTTATATACCGTGGAAACGGCATTTTAAAATAGATAAAATGCCGATGATTTTTTCTAGTCACTCTGATAAACATGGGCATGCACTGAAGCTCTAATGTAAATATATATTAACATAGCATTATTGCTTTGTTAGTGTTGTCTGTCCAATAAATACTATTATACTGTGTTGTATAAAGTGTTTATAGCCAAGTCACCAGCCTTACGGTCTCATTTTTATGACTAGAGATGAGAAAGTCTCTTTGTTTATTAGAATGAGAATATGTAGGCTGTTCATGAGATTATAAGGTTCCCATTACAGTATAGGGTACAAAAAATATGGAATACCGCATATTTATTTAAAAAAAATAGAATCCTAGGACATCACAGATTATGCAGAATAAAGAAATCTACGTTGTAGATCGATTGAATAGATACAGTGTGAAGCGAAGGCTATATTCTATACACACAACAGACAAATCCCTATGGTGCTTGGTTGAGGGGTTTGCAAAGTTTGTTTGAGGGTAAAGAGAAATCGCTCTTTCTATGCATACATACGAACCTTATAAACCCATCAGTGCCAAAAAAAAAAAAAAAGGAACTTTGAACCCCAGCAACAAGAAAATAAACCTAAAAGCTATCTTATTGTTCTTCGTTAAGCGCAGTTTATTGTGCCATTTGGCTCTGACTTCTTACAGCCTTTCATTTGACCAATGTGTAGAAGATTAGGGAAAAATACTATCCGTGCAGATAAACTCTAGACAGACATCACTGCGCCAATCACTTACGCCTTGGGAGACTACCAAATTCAAGGAAACACAGGACTTTTTTTTTTTTTTTTTTTATTAATTTTAAACCTGTGGTTTTGAGGCATAGAAAACCTTAAGGAGAGAAACAGACAAGCTGGTGCCAATAAAAAAATTCTAGCACAATATGGAAATCGTGTAAAAGCCATATGGCTACTTAAGAGCTCTATTAGTATTAACGCTTTCATTTCTGCTGATGGATGCTCGTGTTTATTGTTTGTTTTTTGTATTCATTCGTGTAGGAATGTAATTTGCACCTTCCTTTGCTTCCAGGAATGATAAGCAAAAGCACTGAACCAGAAAGGTCTAAAATCCTTAAAATAAAAAATAGTTAATACGAACAGCAAGACCTAAAAATGGTCCTATAAATGCATGGTGGAACGGCAAGCTCCCAACTCACCTACATGAACGTAGCAAAGCCTCCTTTTGAATGAGGCACAATGTTCTTTATACTCTGGAAGTGCACTCCATATTATTGAAATATAAGGCCACCAAATATGGGCTTAACCCCAATTGTAAAAATAAAAGGATATGATAAGACTCAGTGACATTCCATTTAAAAGCATTAGGCTGAAGGCAGAGTGTTTTTATACAGGTCATATACTTCTAATATCTTGATATTTTTCAACAGGAGTAACATCATTTATTATAATACACAAGTTTCAGTGAATCATGTGACAAAAATGACACCACTAAACACTGATTATCAATGATGAAATTGCTGAGCACCGTTAAGAATATCATTTACAGGTTATTCCCTGCTCTTATATATTATAAAGATAACCATGTGCTTCGATAAAGGTCAGGGGACTCTGAGGTTACTTCTAATAAAACTCATATTTAACAACAGAGGTTACTTTATTATAATATGCAAATTTAAGTTTAGACAAATGTCATCACTCAGCACCGAATATAACTGATGACATCACTAAGCACCATTTATAAGGATGTTGATAACTTATAAGGCTATGTTTCACAGATGCTTAGCATACCTGAGCTAATCTCTATGTCATGGTCAGACCTATTCAATCAGTAGTTTGTGTGACATGCACTGGGATGCCACACATGACATTGCCTTAAGAGTAGAAGGTAGGTAAACATCAAGCCAAACATACCAATTAATAGTTTAGATGCTAAATCAAAACTACAGGTATGGGACCTGTTATCCAGAATAGTGGGGATCTGGAGCTTTAGTTTGTCTACTAAAAAATCATCAGGACCGTTTTAAAACTCATAATAAATTATACTTTAGTTTTTGCTCAGGTTCAAGTTACTGTTATATTATTACAAAATAAAGGAGATCATTTTTAAAAATTAGATGACCTTCCGGTTTTTCAGAGCTTTCTGGATAATGGATCCAGTACCTATACTTTTTATATATTTTTTATATATATATATATATATATATATATTTTATATATTTTTATTTTTTACACATATAAACTTATGACAGACTGCATTAGGTGAATCAGTCTTGTCTCTGATATGGAGGTAAATCTTTGGATATACTTTATCAACATATAAATAGTGTTAACCCTCTGTTCATATCTCCTCATTTTGACTTCACATACAACAATTCTGCCCCATGTTAAAGCCAGAAAATATTGTGTTATGTTGTATTAGAAGTCACCTCAGTCTGCTCTGACCTGTGTAAAAGCACCTGGTCTGCAAACTCATGCCTTTATGTTGGCAAAGAACATCCAATATTGCTATACGTAACATCAGAGGGTTCACTATTCCTTATATAATATACAAGTATCTACAGTATAATGGAAATAACCAGTCAAATGTATTTTGCTGTTTGTGATGTCAGACAGTGACAAATATAATATATTCATCCCATGTGTTTTAACAACATGAATCACAGCCCCTTAATATGACTGGCTAAGCAACCCTCGCACCACCCTTGCCCTAGATATAATAATACTTTAAAACAGATGCTAACACACATTTGATGGCGTTGTGCTGTTTTGGTGCTTGTATACACTAACAGCACATTATTTATGCTTAAATTCTAATTAGCAACTAATGCGGTGTCATAAAGTCTGAAAAATTGGAGTATGAAATGTGTGTCATGTCAGTGACCAGTGGTATCCTCTCTTTAACAATGATAGGTATGGGATCTCTTATTTGGAAACCCCTTACCCAGAGAGTTCTGATTTTCTAAAAGGGCCCATTTTAAGCAAATAATTCAGCTTTTTTAAAAGGATTTCCATTTTCTCTGTAATAATAAAACCGTAGCTTGTACTTGATAAGGACTAAGTTGTATGGATCCATATTTGTGGCAAAACAATCCTATTGGGTTTATTTAATGTTTAAATGATTTTAAGAAAACTTATAGAAAAAGGAATGGTTAAAATTAAGAAAGCAGAAAGGTTTATGTAAATACAGCCATAAACAGTTACAGAAAAGATGCACTGAGTCATCTATCAAAGGAAACACAGGATTTATTTTCTTCTTATGTGTATATATGTTCTTGTTATCAGAGTTACTTTTCTTAGAAGAATCCTTCAGGGCACAGCTCAATTTGCTCCTCTCTCCCTCTTCCACCTCTGCTCTCTCCCCCTCCCCTTTTTTCTGTAATGTGAGCTGGCAGAGCGGAGACCAAGCTAAAAAGGCAGCTGCTATCTTAAACAAACAGAAGGAGCTCCAATGGCTATTTACTCGGGTATGGTAAAGCATTCTGCAGAATAAATATAGTGTTCTAGCTTGCATTATTGTGACTAATCTGTTGGCAATAAAATGCCAAAATGCTTTTCCTCTTTCCTGCCCTGCCTTCTCTAAGGTATCATGATACAGATTACAGAAAGATTGCTTATCCAAAAAAACCCATGTTGCAAGCATTCCTGATAATAGATCCTACACCTGCAGGAGTTAAAGTATGGTTAAGTGAGGTGTATACTGACTTTTACTTGTTTGAAGAAATTTAGGGGCAAAACATTTGATTCTGAAAAACAGCTTGGTATTTAAAGTAAAGAGCTTCAGTTGGCATTTAATAAAAACAAAAACTCTCATGGGTCTACTGTATATGGGTTTTCCTATGGATTAGAGTGATACTGATTGCTAATTTAGGACACTGTATACACATTTAAATATACTATCATAAGTACTTGTACTTGGCTTGGAACATCCCAATTCCAGTTTTCATTTGAAGATAAATTTGGCAAGTATGGGTAGTTTTACATTAAAATATTAAGGGATGGGATGTATTATCTGGAAACCCTTTATCCAGAAAGCTCCAAATTATGGGAATGCCATCTCCCATAGACTTCATTTGAATCAAATAATTCAGATTTTTAAAGATGGTATTCTTTTAATCTCTCTAGTAGTAAAACAGTACCTTCTACTTGATCTAAACTAAGATATAATTAAAGGAGAAGGCATTTTGGCATTTTACTGCCAATAGATTAGCAACATTTGTGCCGCCGAGAATGCTATGTTAAGCTTTACCATACCTGAGTAAACAGCCCTAGAAGCTCCCTCAGATTTAAGATAGCAGCTGCCATTTTAGCTTTGGATTCGTAGCTTCCTGCTGCAGTTCTAGCCATTGGTAGCTCAGATCACACATTCTGATGGGAGGGGGGAGCAGGTGAAGGGAGAGAAGAGAGGACTGCGCAGACTCTGGTCCAGGGAATGAAGGATTTTTCTGAAAGAGGAAGTCCGATACAAAAGTACACTTGTACACAAAAGAAGACAAGAAATCCTGTGTTTCTTTTGATAGAGAACTCAGTGCAGCGTTTCTGTAAGTGCTTATGGCTGTATTCACATAGACCTTTCTGATAAAGCTTACTTAGTATTTACCTTGACTTCTCCTTTAATCCTTATCTGAGGGTTTATTTAACATTAAAATGTTTGTTTTTGTTCTCTTTTTAAGTAGATTTAAGGTATTAAGGCAGTGATCACCAACCAGTGGCTCGGGGGCAACATGTTGCTCACCAACCCCTTGGATGTTGCTCTCAGTGCAACCAAAGCAGGGAGTTATTTTTGAATTCCTGACTTGATGGCAAGTTTTGTTTGAATAAAAACAATATTTACTACCAAATAAAGCCCCTTGTAAGCTGATAGTGTGCATAGAGGCTGCCTAATAGCCAATCTTAGCCCTTATTTTTCACCTCCTTGAACTTTTATGGAAGGTTGGGGATCCCTGTATTATGGTATGGAGGTACAAATTACAGAAAAGCACCTTATCCAGAAAACACCAAGTTGTGCACATTATGAATAACAGGTCCCATGCTTGTAATATGATTGCAAAAATTGGTGTAAAATTCTGGATACCTGCAAGGAACACATACTGTGTTTGTATTATGCTTCCACATATTAAAGGGCTTTTATCTTAAAATTACATTCTTAATATGGTTTAGTCTGCAGATGTCTAAGATCATTTGCATTTGTTCCTCACTTTTAATTTTTTTTATTTAATTTTTTTAACAATGTTTTGTTCTGCAGCCATCGGGTTTGTATACCAAACTGCTACCTGGTTGCTAGGGGGTTAATTACAAAAGTGGAATCAAAGTGGAAGATGAACAGTAGAAGATCTGAAAAGTAAAACAGCAATAAAGAAGATTAACAATAAGACTGAAACTTCACATTTAGTTGTTTGGTAGGTCACATATTTCCAGCTGCAGGCTGAAAAGAGACAAAATAGGAAGCCTGTGAATTCATGCATAGTGAATGACAACAAACACAACCAGTGACAACATTCTGTAAGTGCAAGGATGTGTTCAATACATCAGAGCTGATCCCGTAAGATGCTAGCAGCAGTCAACCAGCTTAGGCTTTTGTGAGGTTTTAGGGGCATAAGGGAGATAATGAGAATTCACTTAGGACAGTGGTGCCCAGAGCATTTCACAACCTGTGGGAATTCAAGCTGCCCCTGGCAACAAACTGCCCAAAATTAGCATCTAATACAGTAACGTTATAATCACAGCATCCTAATCAGTTGATGTGTATAATGTGCAAAGAATTCAATAGCTTATAGTAGTATAAGTCTAATATTAATGCACCAGAAGGTATTTTTAGGCATTTTGTTGTCATCAGGATTGCAATTACAGGCAAGAAACCACTTGTGCCATTGCCCTTATACAGTATACTGCCCAATACTTATTTTCAACATAGCAGAGATAATAGATTTGTTGGGGTAGATGGTACATTCAGGAAGAGTGTAGTAGAGTAGTAGAGGATTTTCCTTCATCTGAATTTTGGGATATGGGACATATATATTTTATATTTGAATAACAGTACCTTGGTTAAATACAAGCTAAGGATTTATCTCCCTCCTACCACTCTCTGAAGGGTTAAAAATGGCCGTGTTGGCGGCGATTTGAGAAGAACAAAATTTCTTTCTGTCTGCCAACAGCAAAACCATTGGCTGTGAAGAACAAAATGACTTGCAAAGAAAATTGAATGTCAAAGAAATAATTAAACCGTTCTTTATGTGAGCACATTAATCAATCCCGCGTTTTCCTTAATAACTCTTCACTTGACGTGCTGGCAAAGCTGATCAGCATAGTGGGCAGTAATGACCCATGATTACTTTTACGTTGCATTTAATAGTAAAAGTAATAAGTTTGGAGATGTGCCTTTAGCATGGCAATTTAGCCCACAAACAGTTTCAGCAGCAGCCACATTTAGAGCTACAAGATCTTAAATCCCTTATTATACATTATTAGGATATTGACACTATTTTTTGTACAATAACAAACACTTAAAAAATGTGCTTAAAAAATATGCTTCTTACCAACAGCTAAAAATAAAACTGAAAGAGTGGATTTATAGTAAAGTACCATCTTAGATTGCCATGCTTATACTCTTTACTGTACTCATGTTCACACATTTACAATTTAAATTATTTGGCTAATGTCATACAGGGTAGCTTTACCACCACTGCCGTCATGCAGAAAATATGGTTAGTAACATGGTCAGGCTACATTTGATTGGAGTAGTATATTTACCATAGTAATAAATGGTAAATCAGTGTTTTGGTTTTAACAACCCTCTAGGGTTGCCCCCCTGCCAATATTTGACTGGCCCAGCCAGTAAATCACCAGCTTGGGCCAATGTAATTGCTGGTAAATTTGTAATGCCCTAGAAGTCCCCTACCTTCCTGACCCTTTCTGCTGCCGGATTCCCCCGCTTATGCCCTGCCCATTACCCCACCCCTGTGTGACATCACCTCCTGTTCCCCCACCCGAAGACTAGCATTTAATTTAAAAAAACATTTCATGGCAGCAGTCAAAATGGCCCAGGTGACATGACACTTCACAATGGCCAAGGGCAACAGTATGATCTTATTTTTTAGATTTCAATAATTCGATTTGGCATAACCCTAGCACTCTTTGTAGTTGACCATTATGTTTGGGAAAGTCAAATCTTTAAAGCTCTGCCCTCTTTGTTTATGCACACAGAACATTACATGACTAAAGGTTTCATTGCCTTTAGAAACCTTGTGGGTAAGCACTGATTTTTAGGGTTTTCATAAAGACTGGAAAATAAAAGATAACTTCTCTTCATAATATTCAGTTGCTCCTGGGAAGACATATAGACTATACCTTGAGTCTGCTAGAAATCATTTAATCATTAATTAAACCCAATAGGATTGTTTTGCCTCCAATAAGGATTCAGTATATCTTAGCTGAGAGCAAGTACAAGGTAATGTTTTATTATTATGTAGAAAAATGAAAAACTAGGATTATTTGAATAAAATGATGGCCTTCCCGTAAGTCAGAGCTTTCTGGATAACCAGTTTCCTGTACTTTTTTATTGCATATATATTAGATTCAATATGATACTGTATATAATTTACATACTGAGGTTTTTTTTTATAGATTTAACAACATCCTAGCTAATCTATACATTTCCAGTGTGTCCACCATTGCTCTAGAAAGTATATCTTTATCCTAAAAGGGATTCACTTATCCTAAATACCCTATTTCAAATATTGATTCCGAAATATAGAACAGATATGGGATGCCTTATCCAGAATCCAGTTATCCAAGAAGCTCCAAATTATGGGAAGGCCATCTGCTATACAGCCTATTTTAAGCAAATAATTCTGATTTTTAAAAATGATTTCCCTTTTCTCTGTAATAATAAAAATGTAGCTTGTACTTGATGGTAACTAAGCTGCATCAATCCATATTGGTGGTTTGGGTTTATTGAACATGTAAATGATTTTAGCAGACTTAAGGTATGGTGATCCAAATGTCAGAAGGTTCCAATTTTGGATAACAGGTCCCATACCTGGGCTATTAAGTAAATTTTAAGTTAGAGGTGGAGGACAGGGGAGACTCTTCATCGAGGCTACTCGAAGCGCCCCTGCATGTACAGATTTAGCTTAGAACAGGTTTAGGATCCGTTATCCAGAAAGCTGCAAACTACAGAAAGGCCATCTCCTATAGACTCCATTTTAATCAAAGAATTTTAAAACATATTATGTTTTTCTTCTGTAATAATAAAACAGAACCTTGTACTTGATATCAACTATGGTATAATTAATCCTTCTTGGAAGCACAACAATCCTAATGGGTTTATTTAATGTTTATATGATTTTTTAGGAGAGGTATGGAAAGACTGAAAACCCCAGGTCCGAGCATTCTGGATAACAGGTCCTATACCTGTAATTTGTTTATTACATTGGTAGCACACATACAGTGACATAATATGCTAGTTTATGCCATATATTCATCTACTGTAGTTAGTAAATTAGTAGATAGAGATACTTCACAAAATTTAAAAAAAAAATCCAATTTGTGATGTTTATAAGAGGTACCACTAAATCCATTAAGCTGACATGTAAGAATATACAAATCTGTTAGGTATTACATTAGGGTTTGTGTATAATGGAAATAGAAGTATGGTTACCATTTGTTTAGATGTATTGATCATGCTAACTGCTTTGTACATCCTAGAGTAGCACAGAGGGCCAAACCCACCCTAAAATAAAGCAGATGTATTAAATGGGTTCTAAAGTCAAGAAACAAAAATACATTTAGGGATCTCCACACACAAATACATTCAAGGCTCCTGTAGCTGATTGCACAAACCCTTTTTGCTTTAAGCATTATACAAATGTAAGTCCAATAGAACCGAGGGACATTATAATTGATAGTCAAAATACTTGTGACTGGTCCACCATGATTGCATTTGGTGCATCGTTGGGTAGAATACTGCCCATTGCACAGAACAGTACATTTTGCATTATGTGGCTCCTTTTATAAATGCCTTACCTTGGCTTCCCTTGGCTTGCAGTGTGGTCGTTTTAATTAAGAAAATGTCCCTGCAATTACTCATCTAACAGAAAACAATGGGTTCCTTTAAGCAAAATTTGTTTTAGCAGGCTTCCAAATTCAGTCCATTATGTATAAAAGGTACAAGTCTCTAATAAAGCAAAGGGCTTTTGCTGTGTAAGGGTGGGAGACTAATCTCCTGAGCAAATCCCTTCCTCAGGCCATTTGCTGCAGTGCATGTGGGGGTCCATTGACTGGAGAGGGGAGCTGTGTTTCTGCTGTGGGAGGTAAAAATAATAGGGGGGATAAAATGTCATCTGCAGGCTTACTTCTCTGCTTCCAAAGCATAAGGCATAGACAGGGTGACGGACAGGAAAACCATTTTCATCCATTGGTTTGGTCAGTATCTGTACACCCCAGGGTGCGCTGTGATTTGCTTATGGCTGGAATCCAGCAAGGCTACACAAATAGCACCATCCACAAGCACCAGAATATACATTTATTGAGGTAATCAATAAATATGTTTAGGACAACAATTGTGATCTCCATATCACCCCCACTTAGCCTTTATATGTAAGTATAAACAAGCTACACATTTCCTTACTAGTCTGATTTACAGAACAAAAAAGCTTTGCTCTCCAATTTATTTGCATGTTGCCAAGAGAAGCAAAGGGAATTATAAGCCCTATCCAAATAACAATAGTGTGAACACAACATAATATTGAGATAAAATCACTGGGTACTTTTGTTCGTGCTTTCATAAATTTTAATTATTCTCAAACACACCGTTCAGTCTCTGCAGTCTGTTTCGCTCTCAATGGTTTGTGCCATCTCCTGTAATGATTTACCTTCAGTTTGCAGCCAGTTTTCAACAGCTCATAAACATTTTATACGAAAATTAACCCATTGGAGCTGTGCCATATTTGCCCTATTAAAAATAACTTTTCCTTTGAAATTCCCCATAATAATTGCATACCAGGGTATGTTGTGCAGGCCCATAAGGTGTTAACCAGCATGGAATTTATTGGTGGTTAGTTAGAAATTCTCAGAATTACTAGTTATTAAACCTACAGTAAGACATTCTGAAGAAAGACCCAACAGTTTACTGGACTAAACCCCTCTAGCTGCCTTCCTGTATCACACTGATTGCTGCCCATGTCAAGGTCTGGAATCTCCAAAATATGTTCTTTTTGATTGTAGGGCCCATCAGTCCTATTTTTACTCTGTAAGACCCCTGTTTATTATAAATTAATGTAATGTAATTTTTAAATAAATTATGACATATATACGGTACTTGTATAGTAGGTGTATTTCTGTAGATAACTACCTACCTACAGAAATACAGACTTCCACTACCAGAAGTCTGCTTCTTTATAAAGTAAAAAGTTTAAGGCAACATTCTGTCTGGGTCTAGGGCTTCTTATCAAGACTAGGACTGAAAGATCAATAAGAACAAAGTAATCTTTCCTGGATATGCCCACTTTGAGGTTGGCGATAAAGATCCTCAGACCCTTGGGCCAAACGGTCAGATATAGAAACCGCCGGGGCAAGGACCGTATTAACGGGACCCATGGAATATTTATACCTGCCGATGGACATCTGACTGATTTTGGGCCAGATATCAGTCGGGTGGGCCCGTCTGAGGACCCCATACACAGGCCGATAAACTGCTGACCATCAGCAGCTTTTATTGGCCATGTATGGCTACTTAAGACTGGGTCTGAATTCTTAACTGGCCCCAATGTCCAAGTATTATTTCTCTGCCTTAAAAAGAATTTAGAAAGACTTAGAAAGGTACTTCTTTTTAAAGTATCTATATACAGTAGTGTTTAGGGTTTTTGGTTTATTGCACCTACGAGGCCTGTACGGTGGTACAATGGTTAGTGCTGCTATTGTCTGCAAGGAGTTTGTATATCCTCCCCAAGCTTGCATGGATTTCCTTCAGGTTCTCTGCTGTCCACCTTTGCTCCAGAAACATACAGGCAGGTTAATTGGCTCCTGATAAAAATGACCATAGTGTGTGTGACTGTAAAGGTGCCAATACACGTGAAGATTGGCTCGCTTGGCGAGGTCGCCAAGCAAGCGGATCTTCACCTAATATCCCCACCTACGGGTGGGCGGTATCAGGAAACATGTAGGCTAATTCAATAGTTTTATAATGGCAGCAATGGGGCAGTCGGTTCGATCCGACTGAATCTTTTAACCTGCCCGATCGATATCTGGCCAATTTCAGGCCAGATAGCAGTCGGGTATGGCCGTCGTTTCTGCCCCTACACAGGCCGATAAGCTGCTGAATCGGTCCAAGGGACCGATATCGGCAGCTACAATCGGCCCGTGTATGGGGACCTTAATAGGGACTTAGACTGTAAGCTCAACTGGGGCAGGGACTGATGAATAATCCCTGTAAAACGCAGTAGAAAACGTCCTAGAAATAAAGAATAATTATAGCAATAAAGTACATTTAAATGCATGTGATACTACTCTGTACATACATACAATATTTACTATATTTATACTATGTTTTATACAGCACTTTATATTTTGCATATTTTTAAAATACGTCACAAATACCGCGCAGTTAAGTTGCTGCCTTTAAGTGCATAGCCCACTACTGTTATTGCTTTGCTCTGAACTTTGAGGATTTGTTCCAGTTGGTTCTAAACAGAAAGTTTCCCCTTTACCTCCAGAATGAAGTCACCCTGCTGAGAAATGAAGTGGCGCAGCTGAAACAGCTTCTTCTGGCTCATAAAGATTGCCCTGTAACCGCGATGCAGAAGAAATCTGGCTATCATAGTGAGTAATGTTCCATTACCCATGGCCTTGGGCTACATCAGTGAAATACTGCCAAAATGAACCGTGCTACCATTAATATCACAGTCACACACACACACATACACACTCTCTTAGTGTTTAAAATAAAATAATGAAAATAAGGCAAGGTTATTGCTGGATAAGCTAGGAGAGCATTTAATAAAATTATTTTCCACATTCCTTTATGAGAAATTAATCTCACCACACATGATTAAGTTCAGTGCAGGTTTGTGCTGCATGGAAGGAAACATTTGAGATTTTTTTTAAAGAAATGGGTTATATTGGTTGCTATCCTTTAGCAAATGCAATTATAACACCTCTGTATGTTTATTGTATGTAACTGGTGCAGTCGGCATCTCCACTGCAGCCAGAATATCCACTGGAGAAAAATGTAAAGCGACAAAGAGTGCCAGTGGGGTCTGCTGTATTTACACCTTTTAGACTTTAACCCTTTCTAATCAAATCAAATATTTTATACCCTGCTAGTTATCCAACATCCTTGCCTTCATTTCATTATTTTTTCTGTCCTAACTTTCTAAAAAGTATTAATGCTGCTTGCCTATTTTGTATTGATAGTTTTGCATATATTTGCCTTCTTATGCACAGCTGTGGGATCTATTATTTGGAATGCTTAAGACCTGAGGTTTTCTACAAAAATGATCTTTCTATAATTTGTATCCATACCTGAAGTCTACTAAATAAAAAATTGAAAAGGATTTACTGCCACCAACATGAGTTTATGCTATATTAGCATCAAGTATTAGGTAGTTAAAATTACTGAGAAAAACTAAATCTTTTTTTTATTTAAATATAGCTCTGAAGCATTTGTTTCTGTGTTTCCTCCGGTACATTCCTTTGTTTTCTGCCACAAGGAAGTGCAAAAACAAATGCGCCCCGTACTTACACAGGCACAGTAGGAAAAATAGGGTGCATTTGTTCCTGCGCTGTCCTGTGGTCGAACGCAGAGGAATGCACTGAAGGCAAGTGCAAAAGCAACTGCTTAAGAGCACAAGCCCTTAGAGCTTTCTGTATAATGGGTTTCAAGATAATAGATCCCATAACTGTATATTAAAGAGCCAGATGACTATTGCTAGTGTAGAGAAAGGGGGTTCGCCTACCTGTGGAACATATATATATATATATATATATATATATATATATATATATACTGTTCAGAAACCTTGGGTTTTCTGGATAATGGATCTAGTTGGGATCAAGTACAAGGCATTGTTTTATTATTACAGAGAAAAAGGAAATCAGTTTTAAAAATGTGAATTATTGGATTAAAATGGAGTCCATGTGAGATGACCTTCCTGTAATTCAGAGCTTACTGGATAATGCATTTATGGATAACATATCCCATACTTGTGTATGTATATAGCATGTTGAGGCCTATTTATTAACCTTAAAGGGCTTGCCCCACCAAAAGGGCAGGCTAATAGAGCTCACACTCCGGTTGGGGAATACAATAGTCTTTTTTTTTTTTTTTTTTTTTTTTAAGAAAAAGTCCCCTGCAGTGCTAGGCTATTGGCACAGGGAGCTCAGGGTGTGGGCAGCCATGTTGTGGGACTCGCATGCACATAATGAGTAAGTGCCACAACTTGCTCATTATGATGTAGGCACATCCACCGCTCCTATGTCATACACATGCAAGAGGGGAGCTTGGCTCGTTATTCCCATGTTGTATCTGCTCTTTACAGTGTGAATGAGCTTTTCTGAGTGAAACCCCCAACAATTGTGTTGTGTTAATTTGAATACACTGTTGTTAGGATTTAACTATTGGGTCTGGAACAAGGGGTAAAAAGAAGAGGCACATGCTTAGTGCACAGTGATTGGGCGCTAGCATGTACAGTACCTCTTCTGTCTGCCTACCCCTAGTTTTGTATCTAAGAGGCAATGCTGAGCTCTAGCACCCACCCAATAGTTAAGTTCCAACGACAGTGTATTCAAATTAACACAACACAATTGTTGGGGGTTTCACCCACCAAATCATTTAAGTCCCAACAACAGTGCCCTGGGTGAGAGAAAGGGAGACTGAGCTGACTGAGCATCCACAGTCGTAGGGGGACACAGACTGCAGGGTTTGCTTCCTACATTTCACATATAAATTCATGCTCCACGTCAGCTACGAGGTGGGAGAGCAGGGGGGACAATGTGGATTTATATGTGAGGGGTCGGGGGGACGCATCAGGGTAGAGGGAAGACACGTCAGGACAAGGGGGCCCTTACAGCTTGGCCTGGCACTGCTGCATCGAGCTCTGACATCCCATTGTACAGAATGATGGGCCAATTGCTCTAACCAACTGACACCTTGATCCAAGCAGGACTTGTTTTGGTAAATGCATGCAGCCCATTAAAGGCTTTCCTGTGAAGAAACTGAATTAATAGCTAATAACTGAATCCATCTGGATTTTAAATTAATCTGCCCCTCCGTTAATGTTATATTCAAGGAGTGGCTGAAATAGTGGCAAGTCCACAATAAAAAAAAAAATCGAAGAAGCCATGTTTATTAATAACCTGTAATGTCATTTACCTCTTCAGCATTTTAAAAGTTAATTGTGTTTTTTTTCTGCTCTCTTTCCTTTTTTTTGGCTGTGTTATACAGTATATCAAGCAGCTGCCGCTGTAGAATAAATGGCCAATTTTGTCCCTGCTACACAAATTTGTAACAAATAACAAAGCTGGGAATGCATTAGGCAGCATTCATAATATATAACAGCAGCTTTCTCCTTTATGATTTAATGATATTCCAGGATATTTGTAAATGTGAAGATTGTTTCTGCCATATGCAGCCACTTCATTTTAATTTGCCAGTGTCAGTAATTCGGGAGGATAAAGAAACATTTTGAATTGCAGGCAAACAGTTCCTCAGGTGCTCGCGATAAAACTTAATAGCTTCCATCTTTACTTGCAGTCATTCTAAGCTGCTTTATCAGAGCAGGCAATATTTTTTAATTTAAAAGAATTGAGAAGTCAATGGAACTTTCTGTCGCTATATATATTTAGAGCGCTGATTTTTGTCATTTCTGAGCTGATAAATCTTACTCGGTGGATGCAAAGGCATTTGACAGGGTAGAGAATAACATTTTGTGGTAAATTGGAACGGCATAGGCATATGCTGGAGATAGGTATTAACAATGATTGCTGCATGGATGAGGTTATTATGCTTCTCATCTGATAAACCCACACAATGGAGAATGGATGCTTCCAGGAATGAGCAGAGCATGTATTGTTCCATGGAAGCAGCTTTCATTTACCCCCCCACCCACCCACCATGCTGTGTGTACTTATGATAGACTATATTAAATGTGCTTTATAGAACTCTGCAGCAGTATGTGATGTCACGTTATCTTGTTATTACCACATGCAGTCTCCTGACTTTATATCTGGCTAAAGGTTAGTATGTATATATTACTGTCTTTATCATAAGTCACACCTTGCCTAGGTCTTTATCTCCAATGAGATTTTGGCAAGTTGTATATAGAAGAAGTTGTTTTAATTGATCTTGAAAGGCCTTTCTAAATTAACCACAAATCTAAGCTGTAATTAACTTGCCTTGTTAAAGAATAACTAAAGAATCTGCCTAGAAATGCTGTAGTTTTACACTGAAGTAGAAATGCTGTAGTTTTACACTGAAGTAGAAATGCTGTAGTTTTACACTGAAGTAGAAATGCTGTAGTTTTACACTGAAGTAGAAATGCTGTAGTTTTACACTGAAGTAGAAATGCTGTAGTTTTACACTGAAGTAGAAATGCTGTAGTTTTACACTGAAGTAGAAATGCTGTAGTTTTACACTGAAGTAGAAATGCTGTAGTTTTACACAGAAGTAGAAATGCTGTAGTTTTACACTGACGTTACTGTACAAGCCCCGAGGTTCAGCAGGACTGTAACAGTAAAAGATTTTTAACTCCCCATCTAGGATTTTGTCAGGCTCGTCTAGAACGCTAGTAGCACTGCACATGCTCAGTATGCTCCGTGCTTCTGTGTACAGGTATGGGATCCATTATCCAGGAGCCAGTTATGCTGTTAAGTAAGGCTTGTCTTGGGCACCCTGGTGTGGTTGACTCATTATTAATGACTCAAGTGCAGAACAAACATTCTGTGCTGCCAAGTAATGTGAATATGAATTAATTACAAATCTGCATTGTATTGTAACATTTATATTTTATATATTGTGCATCAGCCCCTAAGCTCAGGTAAGTGACAGCAGCACAGAGCATGTGCAGGGAATCAGCAGAAAAGAAGATGGGGAGCTACTGGGGCATCTTTGGGGGCACAGATGTTCTCTGCTAAAGGGCTGTGGTTGCCTTGGGCTGGTACAGAAGTCCAAAGGTCTTGCACAGCTAGGCTTTGTCATTGTTGATCAATAAAAATTATTGAGACAGGTGTTGAAATAACCTGGATGTAATTTAAAATGGAGGTAAATGACGCTCAAAGGCTCAAGCTGGCCATACACGCACCAATATTAACATATATTTGGTGCGTGTATGGCGGGACAAAAGATTTTGAGCATAATCTGCGTTTAGAGCTGAATCGTCAGATAGGGGTAGAATCCCTATTGTTTCTACCTCCATATCTGACAATTCAGTTCTGAACGTCAGGGTGGGAATGGTCTTTCCTGCAAAAGATCGTAATTCTAAGGTGTATGGCCACCTGTAGACACTTAGAAACTGAGCTGCACTGATGAAGCCTATTGGATGAGCAATGAGCCAAAAGTTAGATTCGTACATACAGAGCACAGTTCAACAAGTTCATCATAAATTTTACCAATGGTTTGGCAGCTTTTGGAGATCAGATCACTTTTATTGTATGTATTTTACCTTATGGTTCTTAGCACTCAGTGCTTACCTTGCAAATATATATATATAATGTTCAGTTCCTGAACGAAAGTTCCAATCAGGAACTGAAACCTTGGACTGAATAAACCTCATAACCTCATTTTTATTTTTACATCATGATTTTATGTGCAAATCCCTGTGAGTGCCAATATATATATTTAATTTATGGACAAACAATCCCTGTTTTGCTTAAAGGGGGCCATTGCTTGGTAGCTTAATGCACAGAATGTCTTAATGTCCTATAAATATATATATTGTGAGTGCAGAGGATCTTTTGTTGTTGTGTATAATATTATCAGACAAGCACACCCTTTAAAATAATGTTTTATGCCTTTTAATAGAGGCTTACAAAGTTTTTAAAGGTGTACTGGCCATTTTTAAAATTTCAGATTTTTAAAATTAATATTCTTTTTTCTGTTATAATAAAGCAGTACCTTGTATTTGATGCCAACTAAGATATAATTAATCCTTATTGTATGCAAAACAATCCTATTGGGTTTATTTAATATTAGAATTATTTTTTTAGTAGATTTAAGAGTATTCTGGATAATGAGTCCTATACTACAGTCTATACAGTAGATATATATAAATATATTTATATATATATAAACACACACACATTGTATATTTGGCTATACTTGTCTTTAAGCAACATACTTTTGGACATTAAACACTACCTTAAATATATCTATTACCTATTTTCTTAAATACCATTACATTGCACTGATATATTTTCACTGGCTGAACAATAAAAATGACAGAATTAATAGTCAGATTTAGTGCGGGAGATTTTTTTTTTTTTTTTTTTACACACTGAGCTCAATTAATGTGTGAATGCGTGGAACAGCTGGTGATATTTAGACTCTAAATATTGCTTATTCTCCAGGGTGCACATCATTAGAGTCAGGTGCTGCCATTATCAGTCGCTTCACTTAATGGATAAGCAGACGCACGAGGAGGAAAACTCGTTTTTATTATTTGCAGCAGAAGAATTCCAGGATTTGTGTTTTCTACCAGTTTTAATTAATGCAAAATGAAGATTGTTTACATGTGAAATTGTCCCGGACAGCGAGTCTATCACCTTTTCTCTATTTATAGCTTAGTAAATGAGCAGCGAGCCTCGCCGTTAATAAACAGGAGCACCTTGTATTATTTTAATGGGAAAACTTTGAAGTTAACAATGATGATTACATAAAATATAGCTTTGTTGTGTTGAGATCCAAAAAAAAAAAAAAGCTCCAATCAGACGCATTTGCTGTGTTCCGTACAGCTTTCCGTCGCTGCCAGCCAGGCCCTGCCCACTGCCACATCACCACATTTTCAGGCCAGAAGCATTGGAAAGAGGGAAGAGAAGCAGCATATTATATAAAGGTTAATTAATACCCTCCAAACATGGGAGCTATTTATTGCGCCAAGCATCATGCATTGACTTGTCACCAGGCAGCAGCTTTAATATAATGACCAAAAACGGATTAATGTTTTCGCATATTAAGATGCTGGAAATTTTTTTTTTTCTACTTGGGGAACGTGTTTCCTTGTATGTGGGAAACGTGTTTCCTAGTATTGGCTACAAAGCAGTAGTTTTGTCAAGCTTTATGGATAGGATTCTAGATTTGACTCTGAATCTGAACAGTAGTCTTCTAAGTTCATATGGGGACGAGTTACCCTTTATCTTTGTTATGAGGTTAAAGCCCCCTGCTTTGTTCCTAGATTTGTTCCGGTATCTTTAAGTTCTACAGTTCTTACAGTTCTACAGGTAAATGTGATCATACCAATTACCTCTGGTATAATTTCATAGCAGCAATTTACCATTCACTAATAATACCACTGTAAGTGGCCTTTTGGGTTTAGCTCCCCTTTAACGTTGGGCTGCCACCTGGGAGTATACGGTGGGTGCTGCCAGATCAGCGTTCCTGAAAGAGGGATTTATGAAACTGGGACTAAATATTGTAAACTGTTTTATTCATTATTAATACTTCTGTGAATTCCTTTTCTTTTGTTCTTCTGATTGTAAGTGCCGTGATGATCAGTTGGCCAATGACACACAAGCTTTACATCACAGCATGGCCTTAGTCAACCCAATTAGCTCTGCTCGTATTGATGGTAGTTGAGCACACCAGATGCACAACAGGTTTGAGCCCTTAGTCTGTCCTTTTGTACAACTGTCCCAGCATTCCTTGACAGCCAGGGACTGATCCCTGGTCCCAGGTTTACTAGAAGAAGTTATACATTTCATGAGGTGCACAATCCTATAGCCTTGAAATGAAAATCCCAGATTTTGCTACCAGCATTAGATTTGATTGGCTTCATTCAAGGGCCTTCCCGGTGGCTGGTGCCTTTCTCAACAATACAGGGGCAGGAAGCAACCCCAGGACAATCCAGTTTATGTAAATTTCTAACTTCCTGTATTTCACCTTGCCTGTTCTTTCTTTTAATGCAACAGATGCTGAAAAAGATGAGAGCTCAGAAGACCTCTCCGTTCCTAGCAGCCCTCAGATGGAAGCAATCCAACACAGCTCAGTCAGCACTTCCAACGGCGTCAGCTCTACATCTATGGCCGAAGCAATAGCCACGTCAGTTCTCTCCCAGATGGCCGACCAGAGTACAGAACCAGCAGTCTCTCAAGTTGTAATGGCTCCGCCTCCTGCCCAGTCATCAGGAAGTTGATTAAAACACCTCTGTGGCATCAGGGCTTAGTAGTCACCATTGACTTTAGGGGGCAAACCATTGAAAGGCCAATCTTTATTCTAAAGGTTGCGAAAGCCTTGTTGTTGTGGGTTTTTTTTATTTGTTTTGTTTATTTTTGTGTTTTTATTTTAACAAAAACCACTGAAGAGCAGGTCCTACTCTTGTTCAGGAAGATTATTATTCTTTTTGGAAAAAAATATGTACTGGTCTCTGTCCCTAATCATACACACTGTTCCAGTAGGGCAAGAGACACTTTGCAATGTGATACTCTTGTTTTAGGAGATATCACAGTGACCTTTTAAAATCTCATTGTAGAGGTTGTGCTATGAATGCTTTGTGACATTTATACCAAAGTTCTGCCTAGTCCCTTGTGACCTTCTCGGCAAGGTCATAACGCACTAAGCAGGAGCGGAAAAAAGACAAGATCTTTTTTGCTTTTAATCTTTTTTTGCCTTTATTTTGCACATTTGAAGGAGGAGAATCTTGGGGGCAGAATTTCATAAATGTATTTATATATATATTTGTTTTCTGTAAGCTATTTTGTTTTATTCTCTTATGTCTAATTGAAACTGCACAAGTTATAGCCGACATCCTACGAACTTTCTATAGGTCGGTCACCTCACTTCAGAACTGTAATATATAAAAAAAAAAAAGGAAACTGTTTGCTCTTTATTTGCAAGAAGATGTAGTAAAAGTGCAATTCTTTCATTTTAGTGCTTTATTTGGGCAAGCCTTTCTAAAATTAGTGAAAACCCCATACTGTGCAGTGTTAGTTTGCTAGTAACTGAGTAGAATAGTTTTTTGAAAATCTGCATATTTATGTGCTTTCACTAGCGTCCCAATCGGCCATATTCCCATGAGGGATGACTGCCAGTAAAAAAAATATGTACAAACGCTAACATTGGACAACTCAAAACATATTTTGCCATTGTGTTTGCGAGCTACCTTGTACTGAATTATTGTGTAAGCAACGTCATATTTCAGTAGCAAAATTTTGATACCTTTCTTGTGGAGAAACAAATCAGTATATATATATATATATCTTGCAAAGGTTAATATAATGTGAGTGTGCATCCAGGGTAGCAGGGGGGGTGGGGGGGTGGAAAAGGGATCATAGGGGGTGAGAATGGATCCGTAGTTTTCCAGCAAACTATGCTTGAATGTTTTAAAGATGCCTTCGATGTTCCGCTGGTTTATAGCAGATTGCAGATCATACAAGGAAAATCTTCTGTATGTTATTTGCTAACTTAACATTCCATGATGTCGTCTATGAGCGTGGAGCTGATTGTAGGGTACACATTCTCACTGTCCGCTCGAACGCCGGATATTGAGTCTTCTCGACGTGCCATTGTCTATTCTGATTCAACATGCAATATTTCAAAGTAGTCTCACTATAGAAAAGCAAGTGTTTACATGGTTGTTGAACCACATCTCTCTTACAGGATTTAAAAAAGCTTATTTGCAACAATGCTCTTTTTTTTTTTTTTTCCTGTCTATAATCCAAAACACTCATGAATTACTCAGCAAATAAATATATATATTTTAATCTAAATTAAATAATTTATTGGGTATTTTAGACTGAAAAAAAAGTTTAAAAAAGAAGTCCATCTATTAAGCTGTCCATATATGAGTTAATCAGAAATGATCTTATTTGAGGACAATGCACTACATTTCTTTTTTTCTCTAAACAATCCCTGCCAGGGATATTCAGCACGTTAAACACAGATTAACCTCTGTGGTACAAAATGTGAATTCTGCAGGACAGCTTTAGCTTCATGTTAAAGGGGGGGGGGTTGCAATTAACTAATAATTAGAAAGAAAAATATTCCTGGCGATAATGCAAAGTATGTTCGTTTTTATTTATACATTTCAATGTTTTTTTTATTTATTATGAAATGATTTCAACTTGTAAATGAATCTCGTGACTTGTAAGTGTGAAGAGAAAATGTTCATGGTGAATGATTAATGATCAAATTTTGCAAAAAAAAAAAAAAATGGGAATTTGTGTTCAGCCAATAAGGAAACTGAATGGTTATACAATTTCTGAGTCTCAACTTTGTCACTGTCTGTATGTCACCCTTTCAGATCTTTGGATTTAGCATTTCACAGACTGTACAGTTTCATTTCCAGTACAGTTTGCATGAGAAAATCATGTATGAAATAAAATCTATTATTTAACTTTGGTTATTTTTATTGACTTGCAGATTCTCTTTCTTTTCTTTAAAGGTTGCCTTTGTCCTGGAAGAAAGAACATATAAAATAATTAAGAAAGCTATTGGTCTGTTTAAGTGTAGGATTTATTATGCAGCAGATACAACAGGTGACTTTTTATCATATTTTAGTTACAGTATCCAGGTACACTAACACTCATACCCTTGGTAATATTAGCTCAATTGTTATTCATCTAACATAACCAATCGTACTAATGGTGAACACACAATACCGTGCACTCTAAAAAGCTATTTTTTTTTAGTTGGGATCTTACCATCATTATTTCAATGTAGATGCATAAGCTATTACTGTGTTCCTGCAAAGCTAGAAATAGTCACATACCTGCTACTTGTGAGGGTGGCCATGTTGGGTGACACATGGGCAAATAATGAGTCCCCTACCTCACTTGTGTGCATTTGTATGATGTAAGAGCAGTGGATATTCCCCACCCTTTATGTCGACCTGGGGCACTTGCTTATTATGTGCAAGTGTGTGCCCCCACATGGATGCCTGCACTGGAAGGGTGGCTTGGTGCCTGCAAGGAGAATTCTTTGGAAAAAACTATTGTTCCCCCAAACCAGAGTGTCTGTTAGCTCTCACTTCCAGTGGGGGAAGCAATTTTTAGATGATAGGTGCCTTTTGAATTTGCTTCCATACTAATTTTTTTACTGTCATAAAGCCTAACAGGCACTAGCAGGGGGAATAGAAGGGTTTGTTTAGATAATTCTCCAACTTGATCTGGAAAGGTTGATTTGGCAGCTTACATCGACCCTTAAATAAAAAAACAGAATAATTGTAATGCCAAGCATCATACAAAAAACAGTAGGTGTTTTAGTGACTATATACAGGTATGGGATCCATTATCCCGAAAGCTGTTATCCAGAATGTTCCAAATTACAGAAAGACCATATCCCATAGACTTGATTTTAATTAAATACATTTTTTAAAAATCATTTTCTTTTTCTCTGCAATAATATAACAGTACCTTATTCATGATCCCAACTAAGATATAATTACTCCTTATTGGAGGCAAAACAATTCTGCTAGGTTTATTTATGGAGATCCAAATTACAGAAAGCCCCAGGTCCCGAGCATTCCAGATAACAGGTTCCATACTATATATTGTGTGGGTACTTTACATAGGACTGAAATTCACAGATATCACTAACAAGGAAGAAACATAATCTGAGCATAAAGATATCCTGTCATTACTGCAGTCAGCAATTACTCCAAAGTTTCTAATTCAGCAGAGATTCGCATTATAGCAAATGTGATTTATAAGCCATTCCACTATAATGGGCTTAGTTATAAATACACTGTAAAACTGTTGAACCTGCAAATGTCTATGAAGTGATCTCCTTATCCAGAAAGACTTATCAGGAAAAGTGGCACAACTAACAATTGCCAAAGAAACTTAAGCTGGCCATACACATTCAGATTTTAGTCTTCTTGTGAACATTTAGATTTCGGTCGTACGTTTAAATACAACGATCTGAAACTAACATTCAGACTGAAATTGTAAAATAAAGCCCTTAAAATACAAATTAGAGGATGTTTTGAACATGAAATAGATGGCAGACACCAACTGTATGAAAGTGACTTCCATTGTAGGTCCCCCAAGGATATTGTCCGATACACAATACATGCTCGGATTTTATCGTTCTCGGACCAAAATTTTCTAACCTGTCTGATCTACTAAATGACCGATCGCCATTGTATGAAAATTATCGGGACAATACTAGGTTTTGTATGATTTTATTGGTACGTGTATGGCCTGCTTTAGAGAAAATACCCATTAGGCAGGAAAATGTACCTAGTAGGAGCCCAGTATCTATGCAAAGCCTGAGGTATTGGAAGTCGTCATTAGAAGGTTCAAAAAAAATAAACATGGCTCTGGAATAGATGTTCAAATTCATGGTCATATTTTAGACACCCTTTCTAAGATGTAACTCTTGTGCAATATCATTCTAGATATCAGTAGTAAAGCTGATTAGTATGAATATTAAATGGGGCAGGTTTTTAGTAGGATATTTAGCAAATGGTGAACTCAAACTTTTACCCATTGATAAATACACTTCTAAAAATCCATTAGGAATCAATGAGAGTGGGTGAATTTTTCACTAATTTCACACAGTGATAAATCTTCTCCATAGACTGCAATGTCATATCAGGAGTAAAGATGGTCTTTCTGCAGGATTTGGTCAAGTAGCAATCCAAGCTATAATAATCTGTTACATATGGTGGAAGATTGTTTACTCAGAATAATCCATCCCATTTAGCAGCCTGTTAGCTGTCAGCCTATTTGCTGTCTGAGCACCTGTAATGTTGGAAAACATGCAAATTTAAGGTCTGGCCCCTAAAAAATGTGTAAAACACCATAACCACAATGCATTCTGTGGAAATTCTGCAATGTTTATGCAATGTAAAGTTTGCCGCAAGTTTGGTCATCGCTAAATATAACTTGAATTCTCTTTAAATTCTGCTAATTCTCTTTAAATTCTGATAATAGAGATTTCCTGGCTGAATTTATATGGTTTTTCTTGACTCATTTTACTGTTGGGGGATAGAAATAGTGACATGGTGTAAGGGGTTAGTGGAGGTGTCAGAGACCCTTGCCATCTTTAATAAATGATGCAAATAAGAGCCCAAGCACCTGGAGAGAGAGGAGAAGGGGGCAGTCAAGTCTTTGCTCCAGAACCAGGGACTTTGTCAAGAAATATGTCAGGGAAGCAGAAAATTTCCAAACAGATGAACAATGTCAGACAATTTTACAGTTCTTTCAACCAGAAATATTCCCTTTCCTCTGTTTGCTGCCTCCAAAACAAAATCAAGGGCAACTCTCCAGGATGGGTTCAGAGCATAAAATGTCATTCCCATATTGGGTATAAAGTTGGGTTGGGATTGAGAGTATAAACTATATATAGACTTATATCTTGATGTTTCATCCTTTTCTCTTGTTAGCGGTGTTCCAAGAAGGCATCCACACCCTATGGGCAGAGTCCCCAGCTTAGGGCCATCAGGCTACAGGGACTACCCAGGAACAGGCCAGACCAGGCATGAGAAACAGCTGGATGACAAGCTGTGGAGTACAGGTTAATATTTTGGAACCTAGGTGAAAAACAAATTATTCATGAATCATTGCTCTTAGTGTCTGTTTTGCGAAAGAGCAAAAAAAAACAATTTACACTTTCTATGATAGCAATCATTAATGTAGGGTCACAGGATGCAAGGCTTTTATTGGACAGGAGCTGGGGTAGTTAGCATTATCTTTTATTTTTCTATATAAGTGAAAATGTGAATTCTGATGTACTTCTCACCAGTGGTGTAACTATAGGGGTAATAGACAGAGGGTTTTGGGGAAGGTTCCCCCGCATGTGTCCTGCTGTCCCCTTTCCTGTAGGTTGAAAATTATGGCAAACCTTCTCTCTGTTACAGTACATGTTCCAATGATATAATGCTAAACCCCAAATAAGTTACTTTGCACAGTGAAAGGAAATTCTGAGCACCTTTCCAAGATACTTTAATTACACATTGTCAGTGGTTGTTTGTCCCTTTCCGGTCTCTGGTTCTGACTCGTAAAACAATGTAATTGGAGTCATTTCTCCTCCAGGTCTGTTAATCAGATGGTGTCCAGCACTGTTTCAGGAGTCAGAACCAGGAGTTCAGAAACAGCCAGATATATACGTCTTTTAATAGCAATTGCATTTATAAATAACTTTAAAACTATTGTAAATAAATGTTGGAAAGCTGCATAGAATTATTTTCCTTTACTATGCCAAAAATTGTTTTTAGATGGTGTTCTCTTTAACTGGGTTCATTAAAGCTACCCCCAGATCTAATATACAGGAAATATAAATCCAGTTTTGTCAAATGTAGTGCAGATATGAGCATATTTATCAAAGTTTAAAAACAGAGCTCACCACTGTACATGCATTCAGCTATTCACTTGTATAGGAATTTTAGAGACATATTTATTAAAGGGTGAAGGTGAGTTCTATTTTCACCCTTTGATAAATATGGCCCTAAAAATCCTGTCCAAGCGAGCATAGAAAAGTGAAAATTCCCTCTGACAAGCTGTGCTGAGTTTAATTTCCATACAATGACAAATATTCCGCATAAGGATTATTTATCAAAGGGTAATAATAAATCTCGTCACAGTTCATTGGAGGAAAGTTTCACCTCTCTATTGACTAGTAAATCATTTTAGAGGGGTGCAGTTATCAGAGTGAACTTATACTTTCTACCCTTGATAAATAAGCCCCTAAAAAATCCTATATTAGTGAATAGACAGCTGAGACCCCTGGAAGCTTTATTTTCACCCTTTCTGTTTGTCTCCATTCGCTTTTTTTCTCCAGGTTTCAGGGCTGGAGAAATCCTGTGCAAAATAATATTACTATGTTACGTGGCCAGACTTATATGGATGCGGCTGCAAAGATGGCACTAAATGAACACTGTACTGAACAGTTTCTCCAAGGTTTATTTCCATAAAAATCCCCTAAACCGAATTATTTAAAGGGGTGGTTCCCCTTCAGGTTATCTTTTAGTATAGAATGGAATTATATGACTTCTTCATGACTCTTTCCAGCTTTCAAATAGGGGTCACTGACCCCAGCAGCCAAAAAGACTGATGCTACAATTTTATTGGTATTGTAACTTTTTATTACTTTTTAGTCTATTTAGGCCCTTCTCTATTCATGTCTCATTTTCAACTACTGCCTGGTTGCTGGATTAAATTGGACCCCAACAACCAGATATCTGTCAATCTGGGGAGCTGCTGACAAAAAGCAAAATAATTAAAAAAACCCAAATAATAAAAAATGAAGATCAGTTGTAAATTGTCTCAGAATAATCTTCAGTACATTATACTAAAAGTTACAGCCCCTTTAATACATTACAAAATACTGTTTTTTAAAATATAAAATTAATTTCATAAACACATAAATGGAGTGTTCCCTAAGCCCTTTTCATCATATGCAGGCCAGACCAGTACCCACAGGACCCAAGGGTTTGCTGGTTGGTCAGACAGGTTCAGGTTATCCAATTACTATTCTAGCGGGTAGGAGGCTGAACTTGGCTGATGGTGAAGGTCTGCCTTCATTCTTTTATATACCTGCACCTGCCCCACCACCTCCACTCACATCAGATATGGGTTGTGGCAGGCAGGGGTATATAAGGAACAATGGCTCAGCTGGTCAGGTTGTGGGGTTAACTTTTTGCCAACCTGGGCATCACTAATGTACTCGGCTTCGATGACATCTTATCAGAGCGAGATGTTAACATGTTTATTTGCTGATCAGACAATTTTAAAAAACATTCAGTGCACCATGTTGGCCCAACCTGCCCAATCATTATACCAACTATGTTAGCAATATTGCCATGGTGAATCTGCAGATTGGGAAGTGAAGAGGAGTCACAGCTCCACTTTCCTATTTCTTTTTTTTCCTTCCTCTGTTCTGTCGTGGTTTTCCCTTCCTTGCATAGCAGGCTTCTAATAATTCTAATCCCAGCCCTAGTCACCTCATGTCCAGCTGACTCCCTTACTCATGAGAAACTTGAAAGAAAGTTTAGCATTCATAGTTTCAGGGGCCACATTCATGGTCTCCCACCCCTGGGCCGGCCGGCAGAAAAGCAGATTGAGAAGAAAGGAATCATCCTGCATCCTACAGATGTGTATCACCCTGGGCAGGGGCTGGATAGTGAGTATTTTCAGTGAGCTATGCAACTTCCAGCCTGTGGCTATAACTCTGTAACAGCTGGAGAGCTGAAGGTTGGATTAGAAATAATGGGGCCACACACATGCTCTTTCGCTCCAGGCTCTGCTGCCACCACTAAGGATAAGGCCTGCATGAACAAACAAATTGGCTTTTACAGAATTCCAGGCATTGGTAGCCATGATTCCTTACACTTAGAATTCGCATGTACATCACATCTTAATCATGTTTAAATTAATTGTATCCCTCTCATTCCAAGAACCAGACCAACTGTGTGCAACTATTTTATATATCATTGAATATAGCTATATCTGCTGTAAAGGGTATCATTATGTGGATACAAATCGCCATGTTTTTACCCATTCCAGCGACATGTTGAGATGCAAATAATGAGGCAAAACAAGCACAATTGTGCATACTCAAGTTTTCAAATAAAGTTAAGCTGTGGCTGATGTTATCAGAGGGGGGGTTGCTTCACTTGCTTGTTTGCAACGTTAGCGTGTAAGTCTTTTGGCACAAGTCTGCTGTTCCTACTGATGCAATCCACTGTGGAAACCCTGGAATTACCACTATGTTTAGGACTATGATACACAGAGCTACTTGCCACAACAAGTAGTTGGCTACGAGTAGTTCAGTGTGTCACTGCCCTTATAATGGCAGCGGCTCCAGGGTTCCTCAGCATCAAGAGCTAGCACTTACAATTTAGCAAAAGTGGCAGGAAAGATTCAATGATACTTGGTGCAACTATATGGAATTGCAAGCCAGTAACCATTCCTTTTTCCCCTGCAGGCATACTGGCACCTCCAGGGCAATTGCCCTGCTCATGAAGGCTGCTATAAATTGAAGCGAACTTAAGCAGCCTGTAGAAAATAAAAAATACATTTACCAGAACAACATTTTTATTTAAAATTGTGGACAACAATGCTAGAGAATATTCGTAAATTAGCCCTTATCTATTAATATTAGTGTTGTTTGTATACAACTTCCAGTATGCTTCCACATATTATAAAGGATGAAAGTACGCTGGGAACAATGCCATGCTATGGAGAGAAAAGGGCCCCATGAAATGCATGCAACTGGAGGAAACTTCCCTATCAGTCCTTATAGGCGGTAGAACCTCGGTACCTGGCATCCCTCTGGGAGATGCTGTGCTGAAACTGATGGAGCAGTGACTGTAGCATATGCCACATACTGTACATGGATATTAATGATGTATTCCCTGCATGCCTATGTTTCATGCACTCATTCGCTTCCTAGCATTACTGTAGCTGAAAAACAAAAGCATAAGTTTGAGTAAAGTGCCATCTAGTGGCAATGTAGCAAAGTCTTTGTGATTTGGTTGCAACACATTTAAATAATTTTACACATAAGAGCTATATATCTTACATAAAATATATTGGGTGGGATTCGCAGACACACCTTACTGTTCCTTATAATAGCATTAAAATGGTTCCACCTGTCACATTCAGATAGTCTTGTACTATTTTGTTTTGAATTGCTGTTAGGGTCCCCCTTTTACTCTCTAGCTACGCTGTGTGACAATACAATACAGCACATCAGTTGGCAGCTGTGGCCATTGGGTAATTATTTTTATTGCTCTTTTGGAAACCTCTGAAAGCCACACACAAGGGCATGCACATTATACAGTTGTGTGTAAGTGAATAAATCTGTCTCGGGAAATCCTTGACAGTCGCAGCCCTGGGTTAATCCATTACTGACAGGTACTGTGAGCAGTAATCAGTATGATCACTTGTGTGGCACATGGGGGTTTGTGACAGCAAAGTACTCAGATACAGAAGAAAGAGAAGAAGAGCAGACACGAGCCATGGGCTTCCAATCCATGTGGAAGAGAGAAAGTAAGGCCTGAAGTGTAAATAATCCTTTAAAAAACCCTGCACCTAATAGTTCCCATACGGAATTGGTTTGTACAGATGAGCAAGGTTGCAGCATTGGCCATTCCCCTGAACCACTCAAACCCTGGCCTTCTACATGGATAAACCCTAACAACAGTCCTGACTTTTCCCCCCTATGGTGGCCCTGGACATAGAACTGCAAGAACTTGGCCGACATTAAGCCCTGACCTCAACCCATCTAAACACCTGCAGGATAAACTGGAACACTGACTGCCAGTCAGACCTGAAGCCCAACATCAGTCCCCAACCTCTTAAGCATGAAGGAAAGCAGGATCCTTGGATCCTACCCCAGCATCTAGTGGAAAGCCTTCAGAGAAGAGCAGAGGGTAAAGGCTGTTTGAGGCACAAACAGAGGACAAATGTCACATTAAGTAAAGTAAATTGATACAGAACATTTGCATCTAGTAAAGGGCATTTTCCCCTAAAAGTCTGCTCTGTTAATGTCTAAATATGGTAGTGGTTCATCCAGTTAAGGCGTTAGTGTACTTTTTTTTTTTTAAAGGTGCATTTTATTAATTTTCATACAAACAAAAACATAAAGTAACACATTTAATAATGCAATGAGGAAAACGTATTGGACTTTCTTTTCCAGGTCTATCTCTAACATTTGTTACCAACATCAAAGGGATAGGTGTAACATTACAGAGTGTGAATGTGAGTCTGGCAGCAGTTCCAACATATTGGGTCTGTCACCTTACTGAGTTAGATGTTCAGGGTATGGCAGAAAAAGTTGGGAAGGCACTGGGGGACTTACTATGCAGCTAGGAGCAGTTTCCCTCTAGGTCACACCAAGGGGCCCCAAACTTTGTCAAATTTATCAGGTGCGCCTCTAGTCTCGTATGTGAGTTTATACAGAGGAGCTACCGCATTCACTAGATTCTTCCAGGCTGTAACGGTGGGCAGGGTAGAGCCCATCCAATGCATTGCATTGCATAGAACAGGAGTATTCTGTAGCGTATTCTGTAGCAGTATTCTGTTTTGAGCAATTATACTGTCTAGGACTCCTAGTAAGCAAGTTTCGGGAGCAGTCACAGTAGGGAAGGCTAAGTTATTCGATAAGTATTTAGTGACTGCTGACCAGAACTTAGCGATATGGGGACATGCCCAGATCATATGAAAAAAGTTAGCAGGGCTGGCTGCACATCTCGGGCACTTATCTGTTGGGGTACGGCCCATCTGGTGCAACCTTAATGGTGTGATATAAAGGTGATGAAAGGTTTTATACTGTATCAATCTGTCTCTAGTAGAGATGAGACAGTTATACATGGAGTCTGTTGCCTCCTCCCAATCATCTTGGGTGAGTGTTGGTATTTGGGAAGTCCACCATATTTGTGCTGAGTTAAAGGGTTTGGGGCCTGCTGAGAGTAAGTTTTGGCAGGGCCGCCATCAGGGGGGCACAGGGGGTACAGCCGTCCCGGGCCCGGACGATTTTAACTTTAAAAGGGGGCCCGGCCATGCTAAAGTTTTCTTAGTAGCTCGGGCCCCCTTTGATCTGTTCCGGGCCCTGTCATTGGTGGTCAGCGGGTGATCCTATTGGTCGCGCCCCGTGCGTACATCACGTCAGTACGCACGGGGCGCAACCTTATAAAAGGGCCTGGCTTCTTTCGGCAGTCAGAAGCGTCGAGGTGTCATGCAGGAAGGGCCTCGCCGGAGGAGCGCGAAGGCTGCTGCCGATGCCGCCGACCAACAGGACGCTGGCTACCAATGTACTGGGGGAAGGGGGGCATAGCTGGCTACCAATGTACTGGGGGAAGGGGGGCACAGCTGGCTACCAATGTACTGGGGGAAGGGGGGCACAGCTGGCTACCAATGTACTGGGGCAAGGGGGGCAAAGCTGGTTACCAATGTACTGGGGCAAGGGGGGCAAAGCTGGCTACCAATGTACTGGGGCAAGGGGGGCAAAGCTGGCTACCAATGTACTGGGGGAAGGGGGGCAAAGCTGGCTACCAATGTACTGGGGCAAGGGGGGCAAAGCTGGCTACCAATGTACTGGGGCAAGGGGGGCACAGCTGGCTACCAATGTACTGGGGGAAGGGGGGCAAAGCTGGCTACCAATGTACTGGGGGAAGGGGGGCAAAGCTGGCTACCAATGTACTGGGGCAAGGGGGGCACAGCTGGCTACCAATGTACTGGGGCAAGGGGGGCACAGCTGGCTACCAATATACTGGGGCAAGGGGGCACAGCTGGATACCAATGTATTAGGGGGGCCCTGCTGGCTACCAATGTCTCATATCTGTGAGTCCTTTGTACTGGTGGGAGGGGGGCCCAGAAAAATTTTTTGTGAGGGGCCCCGTGATTTCTGATGGCGGCCCTGAGTTTTGGTATAGATTTGAGGTAAGCTTTGCTGGATTACTAGAATGGAGAATTACCTCCACTGTTGGCGTTAGTGTACTTTAATGATAAAATGTGTTTCCTCTCACACCTTGGGCCCAGTTATTCACATGGTGCTCTTTCTGGTGCTTATTCAATGAGATTACCTGTTACCTTACTAATTGTATTTATTCAGTCATTAGGTTAATTAGGTGCATGAAAGGTTATGGACAGTCAGGTTAAGTGGATAATTTGCTGGGTGTAACTACATTTGCAACAACCAATCCCCATTATTGTTTTTTTTTCTCCTTACAACTTCCCCTCTTTTTCCTGCTTGGAGCTATTCTTCAAATTCTCTTCTTATGTCTAATTGCAAATAAACAAGATTTTGCCCCACAGCACTCATTCTATCATACTATTAGTTGAAATAATTTTCACTTCTTCCCCTGGGGTATAAAGGTTTTAATGACAGCCCCCTAGAATGATGCTATTCCTGGCTCTTCCCTTCCCAATTGCTAACATGAACTTTCCCAACAAGAAGCTTTTCAGCTTTACTCCTATACCAATTCACCAGCATCTCCCATACCCTTTCCCCTGCAGCTCCCATACCCTTTCCCCTGTAGCTCCCATACCCTTTCCCCTGCAGCTCCCATACCCTTTCCCCTGCAGCTCCCATACCCTTTCCCCTGCAGCTCCCATACCCTTTCCCCTGTAGCTCCCATACCCTTTCCCCTGCAGCTCTCATACCCTTTCCCCTGCAACTCCCTTACCTTTTTCCCTACAGCTCCCATACCCTTTCACCATCAGCTCCCATACCCTTTCCCTGGTATCTTCCATACCCTTTCACTGGCATCTCCCATACCCTTTCCCCTGCAGCTCCCATACCCTTTCCCTGGCATCTCCCGTACCCTTTCCCCTGCATCTCCTATACATTTTTCCCTACAGCTCCCATACCCTTTCCCCTGCATCTCCTATACATTTTTCCCTGCAGCTCCCATACCCTTTCCCTGGCATCTTCCATACCCTTTCCCCTGCAGCTCCCATACCCTTTCACTGGCATCTCCCATACCCTTTCCCCTGCAGCTCCCATACCCTTTCACTGGCATCTTCCATACCCTTTCCCCTGCAGCTCCCATACCCTTTCCCCTGAGGCTCCCATACCCTTTCCCCTGCAGCTCCCGTACCCTTTCACTGGCATCTCCCATACCCTTTCCCCTGCAGCTCCCATACCCTTTCACTGGCATCTCCCATACCCTTTCCCCTGCAGCTCCCATACCTTTTTCCCTGCATCTCCCATACCCTCTCACCAGCAGCTCCCATACCCTATCACCACCTCCCATATCTTTTTACCAGCATCCATGCACTTTCACCGGCATCTCCCATACCCTTTCCCCTGCAGCTCCCATACCCTTTCACATTCAGCTCCCATACCCTTTCCCCTGCAGCTCCCATACCCTTTCCCCTGCAGCTCCCATACCCTTTCCCCTGTAGCTCCCATACCTTTTTCCCTGCAGCTCCCATACCCTTTCCCCTGCAGCTCCCATACCCTTTCCCCTGTAGCTCCCATACCTTTTTCCCTGCAGCTCCCATACCCTTTCCCCAGCAGCTGCCATACCCTTTCCCCAGCAGCTGCCATACCCTTTCCCCAGCAGCTCTCATACCCTTTCCCTGCAGCTCCCATACCCTTTCCCCAGCAGCTCTCATACCCTTTCCCCAGCAGCTCTCATACCCTTTCCCTGCAGTTCCCATACCCTTTCCCCAGCAGCTCTCATACCCTTTCCCCAGCAGCTGCCATACCCTATCACCACCTCCCATAGCCTTTTACCAGCATCAATGCACTTTCACCGGCATCTCCCATACCCTTGGCACATGATTGATTGATTTTTGAATGTGACCTGTGAATGTTTAAACTAAATCTGCAAAAATTTAATTAATGTAAAATTGGAATTTTGGGGCATTTTCATACCTCCCAAGATGCTGGATAAAGGATTATTTTCACCATGCTCCTATGTGATCTGATCTGGCCACCTTTTAGATCTACTCCTTTTTGGGTCAGCCATTGAGGACCTGTCTCATCAGTAATTATCCATATAACAGCAAAGTTGCCATCTCTGAATATAGGAGAAACTAAGGGGGTGGGGTGGCCTGATAGCAGTAGAAAAATGTTAGCTAAAGTAGGGAGGGGACATAAAAAAGGTCTGGTATAAATATTCATCCATGCCAAGCACATTCTGAAAGGTAAAAAAAGTCCTTATTTCACCAGGAAATCGCAAAATCTAGGATTTGGTTTGGATGAATCTTAGTTCTCTTCGCAGGATTTGCTGAATTTTAAAGGAACAGTTCGGTGTAAAAATAAAACTGGTTAAACAGATAGTCTGTGCAAAATAGAAAAATTTTATATATTAAGGCTGGAGTGAATGGATGTCTAAGGCTGATGCTACATGGGGCTGGTTCTCAATCTGGTGAAAAGCGGGAAACATTTTCCCCTGCAAAACAATTCAACCTTTGATTAATCCTCTCCCAAATGCCCATCTAAAGGGGAAGACAACCAATGCACAATGAAATAAGTATCATTCTAAGTAACGCTCCAATTTACATCCACTATACATTTTATAAAACCTACAGCAGAACGATCACAACGGGGCAAAAATCAAACCAGCCCCATAGCTTTCTAAAATCTTCCAGTTGTTAGAAGAGAACTACAACTCCCAGAATCCATTGCCAGAAATCACCAGTCAGGTTATGAAGAGAGCTCACCTTGCTCATCCCCATATGGCAACAAGCAGAAACAAAGGTGAAGGAAAGTCTAGCTATTTTATTGTATTCACCTTTAGACAGCACTGCAATTGGCACTTTTCTCCCTTTGGATTGCTACAGTTACAAATACAAATATTTTGATCTTGTTTGCATTGAAAAGGGATAGAAATTCATGGTTTAAGATGATAAACTATGTCCAGCAGATGGCACTCTGCATACAGGTATTAACAGTAACATATATGTGATCTTAATCAGTAATGACCATCTTTTACAGGTAGCAGGCCAAGCATGCTGGAGGGCCAGATTAAATTAAAATTATTATGGCATACAGTAAAATCCTTCTAAACATAATGGGGGCAATAAAGGGCCACATCCGGTCCACAGGCATCCAGCTGGACAGCTCTGATCTGAATGAACAGCTAGTCACGTCTGTATACTGTATTAAAATATTCTCCAGCCAATAACCATGAATGATACCTTATATTAGCTTGGATCTACTAAGATGCAATAGAAGTCAATGAAAAGTGGATATTTACATTTTTTAATGAATGGGATCTGTTATCCGGATGCACAGGTATGGGATCTGTTATCCGGAAACCAGTTATCCAGAAAGTTCCAACCTATGGAAAGGCCATCTCCCACAGACTCCATTATATCCAAATAATTCATTTAAAAAAATTATGTCCTTTTTCTCTGTAAAATCAAAACAGTACCCTGTACTTGATCCTAATAAGATATCATTAAACCCTATTGAATTTGCATAATGTTTAAATGATGTTTTAGTGGACTTAAGGTAATTATTATTATTATTAACATTTATTTATAAAGCGCCAATATATGCCGCAGCGCTGTACAATAGGTGTACAGAGTAACAAATAAAGCAATCAATAACCAATACAAGAGGTGAAGAGAGCCCTGCCTGAAAGAGCTTACAATCAGATCAGATCCAAATTACAAAATGATCCCTTATCCAAAAAAAACCCAGATTCCAAGCATTCTGGATAACAGGTACCACACCTGTACTCGTGAAACCTTCAGTTTAACCTGTGTGTGATGTCACTTCCACCGACTGGGCGCTTTTTGGTTCCTAGGGTGGCACCAGACCTAGATACAACCTTGCTTGTTGTCTTATTTCTATCTACTAGTGGGGAATCACCTCACATAGGCTTTAATAGTGAAGCTGTCCTTTGGGTTGCCACCCGGACAGTATTTTACTAGCCTGGCTGGTAAAAATGATGCTTGATGCCAATGTTATTAATAGGGAAGAAAGATAAAAATATAGAAAGGTTGGTATTTTTTTTTAGAAAAGGTAGCAATCCTAGCTGTCCTATTGCTTCTGCTTCCTGTGCCCCGGGGAAACACTGAACTGATTCTGCCTCCTGTATTTTTCAAGGAGAACTGGTATAGAGAATTCAGATTATATAATGAGGTATAACAGTACTTGGACTGCAGAATTCAGAGGTTGGCCAACAAATTATCAGGTTAACTGATTCTGGAAGGAATGTATTAAAGGAGACATATCCTATGAAAATTATGAATGTACCAGGGAATTATACTCCTCTAGATATAGAAGGATTGTACTAAAAAAAGTTGTATTTCAGACTGATTTATTGAGAAATTCCACCAAAACCCCACTAGCCCCGCCCATCTGTTCCACTTCCTGCTGGCTGAATTCTCTGGATGTGCAGGGGAGCCGGCGGCCCTCCATACACTGCACTGTAGGATAGGAACCAATCAGCAGCTAGGCTGACCTGATAGGGAACTGAAGCCTGTCTGTGCTTGTGTGACTGCAGGGCTGTGATTGGCTCTCCCCCTCCTACTGTGCTTCTGGCAGGGACCGTTAGGACACGCCCACTCTTCATTTCACACTGGAGGGAGAAGTGATAGGATCTATAGGGAGCTCCATTAAAGGGGCCATTGTTACAGAGAGGATTAATGTTTAGCACAAAGGGAAACCAGCACCGTATATTATTCATAATTGCCTACAAAATTAGGGTTTTTCCCATTAATCCAATATGTCTCCTTTAAAGATTGCCAGCAATGGGATCACTGATTATTCAACAGTAAAGTCAATACACTGGCACACACTTGTTGCAACAAAGTGCCACTGCAGTGTAAAGCTGGGAACACATAGTGGGTCAGCCTGGTGGGAAGCAGCAGCATTCAAAATGCCCCTATCTGCCTTTCACCAGTCAGCTCCAGCTAGAGAGTTTTCGTGCCAAGGTATGTCAGCCAGGTAGCAGTGGGGAAATGCACCGTCATTAGCCTAAAGTTTTGGTCAGACAACAGCATTTCTATCAAACTGCAGGAGTTAACAATGTTCACTCTGTGAATCTCTAGCAGAATTTACTTTGCCATCTGTCTGGTTTTGACCTGTACAGCCTGGTATTCATAAGGGCTTTCTGGGTCAAACCTGCCTGGGTACCTTGGGTATGGGTTTAGCCAAACACCAAACTGAATCTGAACCTGGAAGTTGGAGAAATTTAAGCGGGAAATGCCGGTTAGCCTGCAAAGCGCGCACATCCTTTTTTCCAATACATAGGGATCGGATTTGGTTTGGGCAGGCTCATGGATTCAGCCAAATCCTGCTAAAAATGGCCCGGGTCCACCAAATTCCAAACTGAATCTGGGATGCAGTTATTGGTTAGACAACCCATACCTATATATATATTATATATCTTATCTATATATACTGCATTTATTATATACCTATATATATCCTGAATATTGGGTGCATAGTGAAGTAATCGGTTATAATCTGACATTATCTGACTTCAGATGGGATTGATTCCTCTGGATCAACTAGCAGTTAGGCAGGTTAAATATAGGCATTATGGTTGAACTTGATGGACGTATGTCTTTTTTCAACCTAACTTACTATGTTACTATGTATTATATATGTCAGTTGTGTCACATAACTTCCTGAAATGTACGAATTATAATGAATATATGAGAGCCATGAATATCCTGTAAATAATATACTTATAAACAGTGCTTAGTAATGTCATCAGTTATATTTGCTGCTTAGTTATGTAATTTCTGTCACAACCCAATTAAACTTGCCCCATTGTAAAATGTGAGGAGGGCTTCAGCATTGTGCCTTTACATAGTCATGGAACTCCTTGGTGACTTTGTTTTACTAGCCTTATAGTTTACAATAGGGGGTACATTATTCACTATATAGTACTCCCAGTTGTGATGCATTTATGTTGATCAAAGAACTCCTTGGTGACTTTGTTTTACTATCCTTATATTTTACAATAGGGGGTACATTATTCACTATATAGTACTCCCAGTTGTGATGCATTTATGTTGATCAAAGAACTCCTTGGTGACTTTGTTTTACTATCCTTATATTTTACAATAGGGGGTACTTATAAACACTATAACAAGTGTTGTAAAACAGCAATCCGGAAGGCAAAGATAGAAAATGAGGAGCGCATCGCGGCCGAGGCCAAGACTAACCCCAAAAAGTTTTTTAAGTATATTAATAGTAAAGAGATGCAGGTTGAGGGCGTGGCCCCATTGAGTTATAATAACAATATGGTTACAGCGGATATAGAAAAGGCAGATGTGCTTAACCAGTTCTTTTCTTCTGTGTATACAGTAGAGGAGCCAGTGGGCCAAGTCCCACCCAATAGCTTCACTGTTGCCTCAGCTCCAACTACACAGTGGTTGGCACAGGATATGGTGCTTAAAGGGTTACACACGATAAATGTAAACAAGGCACCTGGGCCAGATGGAATACACCCTCGGGTACTGAGAGAGCTAGGGGTAGAATTGCAGTGGCCCTTGTTTCTGATATTCTCAGACTCTCTTTCATCAGGTATGGTACCTAGGGATTGGAAGAAGGCGAATGTCATTCCCATATTTAAAAAGGGAGTAAGATCTCAGCCTGGCAATTATAGGCCTGTAAGTTTGACATCCGTGGTGGGCAAGTTATTTGAAGGCTTGTTAAGGGATCACATTCAAAATTATGTAGTGGAGAATGCCGTTATGAGCAGTAATCAGCATGGCTTTATGAAGGACAGGTCATGTCAGACCAATTTAATTGCTTTTTATGATGAGGTAAGTAAGAAGCTGGACAGTGGGGATGCAGTAGATATAATCTATTTGGATTTTGCCAAAGCATTTGATACCGTTCCCCACAAACGACTGCTTTCTAAGCTAAGGTCTATTGGTCTTAGTGAAGCCGTTTGCACATGGATAGAAAACTGGCTACAGGATCGGGTACAGAGGGTGGTTGTTAATGGTACATTCTCTACTTGGAATAAGGTCCTCAGTGGGGTCCCTCAGGGTTCTGTACTGGGTCCACTTTTGTTTAATTTGTTCATAAATGACTTAGGGGAGGGTATTATGAGTAATGTATCAGTGTTTGCAGATGACACAAAACTCTGCAGACCAGTCAATTCTATCCAGGATGTGACATCCCTGCAGCAGGATCTTGACCAACTGGCAATCTGGGCAGCTAAGTGGCAGATGAGATTTAATGTGGATAAATGTAAGGTCATGCACCTGGGATGTAAAAATATGCAAGCCCCGTATACCCTTAATGGGACTGCACTAGGCAAATCCATAATGGAGAAGGACCTTGGAGTCCTTGTAGATAATAAACTTGGCTGTAGCAAGCAATGCCAGGCAGCAGCTGCAAGGGCAAACAAGGTTTTGAGCTGTATTAAAAGGGGTATAGATTCACGGGAGGAGGGGGTTATTCTTCCCCTTTACAGAGCACTGGTAAGGCCCCATCTAGAATATGCTGTTCAGTTTTGGTCTCCAGTGCTCAAACGGGACATTACTGAGTTAGAGAGGGTCCAGAGAAGGGCAACTAAGCTGGTAAAGGGTATGGAAAGTCTCAGTTATGAAGAAAGACTGGCCAAGTTGGGTCTGTTTACACTGGAGAAGAGGCGCTTAATAGGTGACATGATAACTATGTATAAATATATAAAGGGATCATATAATAACCTTTCTAATGTTTTATTTACCAGTAGGTCCTTCCAACGGACACGAGGGCACCCATTCCGTTTAGAAGAAGGGAGGTTCCATTTAAACATTCGGAAAGGATTTTTTACAGTGAGAGCTGTGAGGTTCTGGAATTCCCTCCCCGAATCAGTCGTGTTGGCTGATACATTATATAACTTTAAGAAGGGGCTGGATGGATTCTTAGCAAGTGAGGGAATACAGGGTTATGGGAGATAGCTCTTAGTACTAGTTGATCCAGGGACTGGTCCGATTGCCATCTTGGAGTCAGGAAGGAATTTTTTCCCCTCTGGGGCAAATTAGAGAGGCTTCAGATGGGGTTTTTTGCCTTCCTCTGGATCAACTAGTAGTTAGGCAGGTTATATATAGGCATTATGGTTAAACTTGATGGACGTATGTCTTTTTTCAACCCAACTTACTATGTTACTATGTTACTTTATTCACTATATAGTACTCCAGGTTGTGATGCATTTATGTTGATCAAAGAACTCCTTGGTGACTTTGTTTTACTATCCTTATATTTTACAATAGGGGGTACATTATTCACTATATAGCACTCCCAGTTGTGATGCATTTATGCCGGTCAAGGAACTCCTTGGTGGCTTCTAATATGCTCAAACATTTTAACAGGGATACTGGACATAATGAAAGTATTGCTACACAGGTATATGGCCATTGCCTGTTTATAAACTGCTCCCCTTGGATTCTTGGGACCCAAGGCAAACACCCTCCCTACCCCAGGCTGCAGTTGCACCTATGTAGTACTGTTGAAGCATAAGGTGCCAGAGCCCCATACTAGGGTGACACTGCTCAGGCCATCAAGGGAGAGGGGAGAAGGATTTCCTGTTACCAGGGCAACACAGACAGCCGCCAGCCTGACCGCCGCCTCTGTCTGAGGAGCTGCAGCTGGTCATGTGGGGGGAAGCAAGATGGCGCCCAGGAGCTGGAAGGATGCGGTGTGAGCAGTGCGATCTAGTTTCATCCATTCAGAGAGAGAGTGGTGTGTGCCAGTGACACAGCCGGACTCCCCTGCGCCGGACCCTTCCTACATGAGTCCCTGTCCCGTTTCTTTGTGCGCACACACCCAGCCTGGGGAGTAACCCTACATGCCGCCCGGCGGGGGCTTCACTTTCCTCTGTCACTTTCATCTCTGCAGTGGGCACCAGTCAGCGTTGTGAGCTCCCCACAGCCAAGGATTCTCCCAAGGAGAAGCTGAGGAACAGCGCTGCCATGGCTCTCACTTTATTCGGTGAGTAACACCAATCATCAGCCTCATCCTTATCTGTAAATTAGCTGTCAAGCCAGATGTTGTAGTACTACAATTCCCACAATCCTTTGTTCGTGCCCAGAGTTGGACGTTCCATATGCCTCTGCATATTCCCCATTGTTTCCTTGGGCGTGTGCTGCTCATTTCTTCCACTTCTCCCAGCTACTGATGGACTGCAACTCCCATTCACTACCTCATTATATGTTGGATAGTGGGAGTTGTAGTCCAGCAGTATCAAGGCATCCACAGGTTGGGAATGATATGCCTTTATGGTCTTTATAATGAATCACTAAATAATGGGGAACAAGCAGTCATAGATACATGATAGATTTACCCCCAGCAGGCTGCGTCTTGCATTGGCTATTTGCACATTACAGCCCTGTGTTACAGCAGTGCAGCCCGGAGAGGCGAGTGATTGGATTAAGTAGAACCAATGCCTGAAATCTGCTCAGATACAGTAAGTCATAGCAACCAACCATCAAGAAGCATGTAGCAGTCACTGGTTTGAACACACACATCTTATTGGACTGGTTACTGCCAATGAGCAAACACAGTGCCTTTTATTACATATGGCGGTAAAGCTGTGTTTACTAACACGGGCACTGAATTGCACTAGTGCAGCTAGCCATTGTGACCAATCAGATCTTTTACCAGAGGACTAGTTAAAATGAAGTGGTGCACTTGGGCAAATGAAATATATCACCTGTGTTAGTACATTAGCCTCCGGGTATCTGGAACAATGTTGGGCCCCGATGAAGCTTTCCCAAATGGAATGGCTCTGAACTGCTGCGCGCCTGATGTTCCCATGGCACTGCTAATAGATGCACTGTGAATATACAGGATATAGAAGTGCGTAGAGCTACTTGATTTACAAGATTAAAGGAGACCAGCTTATTTGTTATTCAACAAAATGTGCCCGCCGCTGGCCAAATGACTTATTGCAGAAGTCTCCTGCACTAAGGTTCTCCTTCAGGTCTGCTAAGCAGCTGACATTGTCTCAGGGGTCCGAATCAGAAGCAGAGAGGAAAGATAGCCACATAGTGCTTTCATTAGCATTTACAAGTAAAGGTGGCGTGTATATGGGCTGTAGGACCGAGCTGATGTGTCCCTGGTCCCAAGGGAAATCAAATCTGCCCAATTTTAGGACAGATATCGGCCAGGTAGGCACGCCAGGGGTGCCCATACATGAGCAGAAAAGCTGCTTAATTGGTCTGAAGGTACCAGAAAACGGCCCGACTTTATGGACATTTTTTGTAAATTTGTTGGGCAGTTGCTTAGAAATAACCAAGGAATTGAGAGTCCTATTAAGTAGCACAGAGCTGCTGTATTTAGGAAACACTACAGCAGCCATATGCTCAAGTAGAGACTAACAGGGTACCACTCTGCTTTTAAACTTAATTGTGGAATCTAAATTATAAGATCCATTCAGCTCAATTTGGCTATTGGGATATGGGCCCAGTAGCCAGGCTGGTTTTAATTAGCTTTATCATAATGGACCCTTAAGAGCTAAATGCTGGCTGGCTGCTATTGGTTAAGTATGGCAGATTTTAGACATCATAGGGCCCCATACTACTTGTGTAGCTCTCCCACCCACCCAGGCAGGCAGAGTTATCAGTCCACAAAAAGAGTCAACTATATTCCACACCTGGGCATGCCTCCTATCCACCCAGTCATACTCATTACACCCATCTAATTTACCCAAATAATTGGGCTTCAAAATAGGCCATGGCTTTTCAAGTACACAGAGTCATCTTACAGCAGCCCCTCTGAAATTTGCCGCAATCCTCAGATTGCCAGTCCTGGCCTGCTGGCAGGGCTTGAGTGTGTGGCACAGTAGACAGTGGAATTGGCATCTGGCAGAGATACCCTCAGTATGTGCCCTATAGTGGAAAACATATGGCCACTGCGGCTTTTGGAATACATCAGCTTTGGTGTGATTGATAAAACTGGCTGCAGAAGTGAGTGGAATCAGTTCCCAGTGTGTATGTGGAACTCACTGTAACTGTTACACAAAGAGAAGAAACAAAAGACATGGAGAAATAGTAGTAACATGAGAAAGAGTTCTACGGTTACACCCAACTGTAGCACCCCTGCCATTGCTCTCCCCTCTCCATATGTCTTTGTACTTATAAGCACTTAGCCACAAGTGCAGAGTCAAACAAACAGATGGTCGCTTTTCATGGGCTTGGAGCACTATGCGCAAGAGAGCGGTAGTATGGTGTAGGCCGGTTATTATCCAGGCCTCTCCCACAACACCCAGATCTCACATTTGAAAAATCCCTTCCAGATTTACACAACTAGCTATACAGATGTTTACAAGCTTTTTCAGCTTTTTCCAATGAATACGATAAAAGCAGTTTTGCACTGTTAACATTGTGCAAGGGAAGCACCCACTGCTGCCAGAAAGTCCAGTTACTGATGCAGGAAGTGCTTGCTGGTGCTTTTCTGCTCTGTTCTAATGCTGGTGTTTCAGTGAGTAAATAAACTGAGCCCAAATACAAAACTCTAAAAATTGCCCCTCTGTTGTAATTTCATGGACCTTCCTGTGTGTCTCCAAGGTAACCAAGAAATGTAAAAGCTGCTGGGAAATAGAGATGGAGATGACAACCTGGGGCGTTATAAGTGATATCCTAGTTGTGCCTACCTTATTCACTTATTGTTCATTGACACCTGGGATTTATCTACCCACGTGACAAAGCCTTTTATTTTAGTACGGAGTTATAGATTTTGTATGGTTTAGGTTTAGATTTCTATGGAAGGTTATTGCTTGGGTCTCATTTTGTCACTCCCTGGTAGCCTTTATTTCTGGCTTTGTGTCTGTTTCCTTCAAATTTCCTTTCCTGCCCCGTGGCAACACAAGAAGGGATGGGTTAGTGAAAGTCTTAAGCAGCATTCAAATTACAGGAAGGGATGTGCTGAGTTTGCTGAAAAGCTAACAAACAGCGAGAGCTGCGGGGAGAAGGAAATAATCATCTAGTCCAATCAGAATGCTTCCTGTGCTCGCTGCTCCCTTGGGTTCATTCCTTCAGTATTTAATATAAGTCAGCACAGCTCATGCTAATTACCTTGCCAGTATGGATTGGGGTGCTGGGTTTTAATACAAAATCCCTTTAGATTGTCAGCTCTAGCAAGCAAGGGACCCCTTTTACCTATTTTAACGGTTAGTAGTTGCATGTATGATATATGTGCCCTTCTGTTGTGCCACACTGCAGAATATATTTTGGTGCTTCATAAATTTGAATTAAAAGAAACCCTTATCATAGTATATTTCTAGTTATACAGGTGTAGTACCTGTTATCCAGAATGCTCGGGATCTGGGGATTTCTGGATACGGGATCTTTCTGTAAAAACTCAAGTAAGGATTAATTATATCTTAGTTTGGATCAAGTACAAGGTACTGTTTTATTGTTACAGAGACAAAGGAAATCATATTTAAAATAATTGCTTATAATGGATTCTATCGGACATGGCCTTCCCTTAATTCGGAACTTCTAGATAATGGGTTTCCAGATAACGGACCCCATACCTGTACTATTGGTTTGGTGCATTAAGCTGTCTTTGGTTAACCTACATTTAGTAATGGGGAATACCTATACAGACACAACTTAATGGTACCTCTGTTCAAAGTACAGGTATGGGCTCTGTTATCCATAAACCTGTTATCCAGAAAGTTCCAACAAACTGGAATGCTATTTCCCATAGAGTCCATTTTAATGAAATAATTCAAATTTTAAACATTATTTTGTTTTTCTCTGTTATAAAACAGTACCTTGTAAATATAAAATGTAAATGTAAATATATGAAAATATAGTATCTAGTAGAATTAAGTCTAAAACAACTGGACTTTTCTGAGTTTTTCTTGAAAATCCGAGTGGCTTCTTCAGTTCAAATGACTGGTAGGGAATTCCCCGGTATTTAAACTCTTGATGGTAGTAGAGTCACAGACATCCAATCACAATGGTTCCATTGAACTTGTTCAGTTAGGTGTTAGCTGAAACTGACAGGTGTAAGAAGGTATGATCCAATCACAATGGTACCAAGATTCTCATTGATGAAGGTGTTAATCCTTCAAAGTACATGACTGGAAGTGTGAACTGTTGTGAAACTGCCGGGGTAAGGATGTCAACGCGCCATTGTATGTTGGTGACAAGCGGTGTCTCAGGCCCCCTCCTCTGTTCAGGGATGGTTTTTCCAGGCTGGCATAAATGGCCTCTTTCACACCTCTTTCAAACCATCTGTCCTCTCGGTCCAAAATATGCACGTTACTGTCCTCAAAAGAGTGACCTTTTTCTTTGAGGTGTAGATAGACCGCTGAGTCTTGTCCTGAGGAGTTTGCCCGCCTATGTTGGGCCATTCTCTTACAGAGAGGTTGTTTTGTCTCCCCAATGTATAAGTCTGAGCACTCTTCACTACACTGGACAGCATAGACCACATTACTTTTCATGTGCTTGGGTGTTGGGTCTTTCGGGTGCACCAGCTTCTGTCTCAGGGTGTTGCTGGGTTTGAAAAACACAGGAATGCGATGTTCCAGCAACATATGGAATGACTATGTTGTTTCGCCTGCTGTGTTCCTCCCTTCTGTTTGTAGGTCTGGTCTTTCTGTTGGTCTTTGATTTGGTTTTGATTTGGTTTTGATGAAGGCCCAGTCTGGGTACCCACAAGTTTTCAGAGCTCCTTTTAGATGTTTATATTCTTTCTCCTTGGCCTCTGCATTGGATGCCACAGTTTCAGCCCGATGATGTAGAATCCTAATTACACCCAGTTTATGTTCCAAAGGGTGGTGGGAATCAAACAGCAAGTACTGGTCTGTGTGGGTGGGTTTCCTGTATACTTCAATATCCAGGTCCCTCCCCTCTTTGATAACTATAGCACAGTCCAAAAAAGCCAGTTTGCTGTCTTTCACATCTTCCCTTGTGAACGTGATGTTTTTGTCCACCGAGTTTATGTGTTTGGTGAAGGCTGGAACCTCGCGTTCTTTAATTTTGACCCAGGTGTCATCCACATATCTGAACCAATGACTTGGTGTTGTTCCCTTGAAGGTGTCCAGGGCTTTCTTTTCCACTTCTTCCATGTAAAGGTTCGCTACAATTGGAGACACAGGCGAACCCATGGCACAGCCATGTTTTTGTCTATAGAAAACTTCCTTGTGCTTGAAGTAAGTGGTATTGAGACATAGGTCCAGTAAGGAACAAACTTGTTCTGGGGTCAGCTTTGTTCTGCTGCTGAGGGTGGTGTCTTGTTTCAGCCGTTTCCTCACTGTATCAATTGCCTCGGCAGTGGGTATGCATGTGAACAGAGATGTTACGTCATAGGACACCATTGTATCATCGATCTCCAGCTTTAACTCCTTCACTTTTTTGACAAAGTCCATGGAGTTCTGAATGTGGTGTACTGTGTTTCCAACTAAGGGGGCTAAGATGTTGGCCACGTATTTAGCAATGTTATAAGTCACACAGTTAATGCTGCTGACAATTGGCCTCAAAGGGGCTCCTTCTTTGTGTATTTTTGGGAGTCCATATAGGCATGGAGTGGCTTCGCCTGGGTAAAGGCGACGGTACAAAGCTGGACTGATGACCTTTTCCTTCTCAAGGTGCTGCAAGCAGTCTATAACCTTCTTCTTGTAGTTGCTTGTTGGATCTCTCTTGAGTTGCTCATATGTGTCTGAATCGTTGAGCAGTGTGGACACTTTGGCATGGTAGTCTGATGTATTCAGTACCACTGTACACCTTCCTTTATCTGCTGGCAGGAGAGAAAAACTCAGAAAAGTCCAGTTGTTTTAGACTTAATTCTACTAGATACTGTATATCATGACCTGGATGAATGAGAATCTTCATAGACATATATGAAAATATAAATGTAAAATATAATTAATCCTTGTTGGAAGCAAAACTGTTGGGTTTATTTAATGTTTAAATATTTTTTTTTAATAGACTTAAGGTATGGAGATCCAAATAATGGAAAGACTCCCTTATCTGGAAAACCCCCGGTTCTGAGCATACTGGATAACTGGTCCCCTACCTGTGTAACAAAAACAGAGGGGCTGGGCAAATTTGCACCTGGACAGTAACCCATAGCAACCAATCATATGTTTACTGTTGTTGTTCTACCTTCAGCTGGCTGAAAAAGCTTACCACTGATTGGTTGCTAAGGGGAAGCTGCCCAGGTGTAAATTTGCCCAGTGTTTAAAAATGAGCCCCAGGGTGTTGCAACAGTTATGTCTGTGTATTTCTAGCCTCAAATTTACACCACCATATCACGAGACCAAATTGGGTTATCAGAGGGGCTATGGCCTAAACATAATGGAGCCTTACACATGTTTAACTGATATCACTCGCAGAAAGCAATACTGTCTGCCATTAACCTAGACCAGTAAAAGCTTGCAGAAGATGCTGGGCATTGTAGCTAGAGTGGCATCTCAGCCTTGGTAAGTGTTTCAAGTTCTGCCACTGGATTCACTTAGAAAACAAAAGTGGTGGTTCCTTGGAGATATTGTATAAAACTGGCCATAAATGGCAGACAAAAGTTGCTGACTCCACTCCACTAGACAGAGTTGGCTGCTTATGGCACCTTAACATCACCTGCCTGAATAATTTGTCTAGATATCTTTTGGGCACGCTTGAACTGCAGTGGTGGGTTAATGCGTACTTCACCCAAAGAGTCTGCATGTATGATGAATTGATCATTGCCCCCCCCTTCCCCCTCGGATCATCTTGATGGGTCCTCGCGGTTTAAATGCAAGTTGCATGTGGGGTTTTCTGTGCCTTTCTTGCCCCTCTCTTATGCCACGAGTAGGATACAAGGTATCATTCCTTGTCCTGACCTATCTGCTGGATGCATGTTGTGTAGCAACCCCAGTCTGTATGCACACAGTCTCATTACTTGTCAAGCCACAACGATGCTGCTTCCCAGGTCCAGCTGGTGGCTAGATCCCGTGGCGCTGCATATTCCTACACTTACATCACTGCCTATATAAAGGCAGAGCCCAGCTATTATTTCCTTATAAGTTGTGTCATCTAAATGATAAAGCTTACATGGTCACAATGGCTCCTGTGCCTGGGAATCTGCTTCTTATTGAAATGGAAATATAATCCTTTTATAATAGGATTTATAAGTCTGGTATTCCACTTCTGCATTGTATAACCTCAGTTCATTTTAATTCAGCCACAGATATTTGTTTTCTTTTATGACTTATTCATCTCCATAACGTTCAGTTAAATACACTGTATGGCTAGTGTGAGACTGGGGGCTGCTCTGCTGTCTTTAATAGAGAAGGATAAAACTGGCCATGCAAGCAATTATTATTATAATTAGAGCATTTCCATTGTTCCAATATATACTCTGCTAATTCAGTGATTGCAGAAAGCAGATCAGTTCAGCCAGCCGCACAGTTGGTGCCCCAAATCTGGCATCTAGGGTGTCAGCCGGGACCCATTCAATGGGCAGTGCCTGAATAGCTGCAAGCAGATAATGACTGCTGTTTTGTTCCTATACACAGGCAATTGCCTTTCTTAAGGCAGTTGGCAGCCATTATTAGCCTGTGCATTGGCACCTCGAATGCCAGGGGATTAGGCACATGTACAGAGCAGCTGATGCACTGAACTGGAATTGGGGCCAGCAATGGATGACGTTAGCAGGCTATTATAACTGAACCAAACAGATGTACCATGAACTGGAACTACTCGGCTACTTGGCTTTATAGATGTATGGGACCTATTATTAAAAATGCTCGGGACCAGATAAGGGATCTTTCCGTAATTTGGATCTTCGTGCCTTAAGTCTACCAAAAAATCATTTTAATTTTAGTTAAACTCAGTAGGGTTGTTTTTCCTTCAATAAGGATTAACTATATCTTAGTTTGAGTCAAGTACAAGGCATTGTTTTATTATTACAAAGAAAAAGGAAATCATTGAAACATTTTTAATTATTTGATTAAAATGGAGTCTGTGGGAGATGGCCTTCCAATAATTTCTGGATAACAGGTTTCCGGATAATGGGTCCCATACCTGTACATTATTTCTGCAGCACTAGCAAGGTAGGCAGAGCTTTACAAACAAATGAAACAAGACCTTAACAGAAAAGAGGTAAGCACAAAACAAGAGTAGAAGGCTCTGCTCACAAGAACTTACAATCTAAAGGTTATGGAATGGCAATGAGTTGGCACGAGGAATGTGCTTGAAAAAGTTGTTTTTGGGGATGATTTATTGAAAATTTCCCCAAAAACCTTACTAGTCTCACCCATCTGCTGCACTGTATGCTTGATTCTTTCCCAGGCTGTGCAGTAGCACCTGCTTTGCAGGATAGGAACCAATCAGCAGCTAGGCTGACCTGATAGGAAACTGAAGCCTGTCTTTGCTTGCATGACTGCAGGGCTGTCCCCCTCCTACTGTGCTTCTGGCAGGGACCATTTCAACACCCCTACTCCTCACTTGAGACAGGGACAGTAGCTGAAAGCTGACACATATATCATTATTGCCAACAAGAATGTGGGAGTTTTCATATGCTATATGTCTCCTTTGAAAACAAAAAAAAGGAATTGACCACTAGAGGACGCTGAGTACCCAACAAAGCTTGCAATCTGTGCTTACAAATAGTCACTGGATTTATCAGTTTTAGAAATTTTATGTGAACTCCCCTCAGAAATGTAAAAAATGTCTAATTAATATCTCATTTGAGTAAATTAGTAAATGGGCTGTTTCTGACTGCTGACTACTCAGATGCTCATCAGCATGTTAGTTTTATATGGGATCTTCACAATGCCTTCCTAATCAGTATCTAACTAATTAGAAAACCATTTCATTATTATTGCCGCAAATGATGCACTCTTGGGCCTATGGACTGAATATTCACCATGATTCCCTGTGAACTGAGTCATCTGTAGCTATAATACCTTTTCATGTAGTGCTTAGTGGATATGTAGTAAAATAGCAGGTTTAGAGACCTGCCCAGTTTAATTAGGTGGACCATTACCCTGACCTGAAGCCCAGATTTTTACCTGCCCTGACACACCAATATGGCACACATTTCCTGGGGTACTCATGCCGCTGCAGCACTCTAAAAGCAGGGCTGCAATGATCAATATTAAACCCCTCTAATTTTACATAGTTAAGTTTGGTTAAAAAAAGACCAGAGTTCATCAAATTCAACCATTCCAAGTACAATAAACCCAGCAAACACAAACCTATACTGACCTATCTATACACTCACATACATAAACTATATATACCAACAACAATACTAACTGTAGATATTAGTATCACAATAGCCTTGGATACTATGCTTGTTCAAGGACTCATCCCCTCTTATAGGCATTAACAGAATCTGCCATTACAACATCACTAGGAAGGGCATTCCCCAACCTCACTGCCCTCACCGTGAGGAACCCCCTACGCTGCTTCCAATGGAAGCTCCGTTCCTCTAATCTAAAGGGGGGGCCTCTGGTGCGCTGATCTGTTTTATGGGAAAAAGAACATCCTATTTACTCAGTTAACAGAACCAAATATATAATGACTAATAACATTTTAATGAAGTGTCTCTTAGATGGTAGAAACACTAAGGAAATATTTTTGTTGACGGATTTTAAAGGTGATTGCTTGATCAGTATAATACCCTAATAGCAGTATTGGGCTTTGGGTTGTGGTATGTGTGCCAACACAGTGGGTGCAACAGGGCCCATACCAAACACAAGAGGAAGGTGGCACAAAGCTGAAGTAGGAATTTGACTCATAATCTTTCTGCACATTGAGAACCTTCAGTGAATTGGAGCAGAAGCTCTGTTTACAGGTCAGAGGATCCATTTAGTGCATGTGAGTGCAACTGGCAGTGAGTATATGCTCTATTCCCTGTAGTTTGGTACAGCAGCACACTGCATCATTTCTTACAAAAAAAAAAAAAAAATATATATATATATATATATATAATATAAAATACCTATTACACCTTTGGCAACTGATGGTTTAGCTGTGCTTCACCAAGAAATAGGAATTTGTTGAGGGGGCATAGGATGTTAATATGTTCCCCATGTTGTTTTACCCCTAGCACTCAAATATGCAGGCAGCTTAATTGGCTTCTGACCAAATTGACCATAGTGTATATCAATGTAAGAGGGATTAGATTGTAAGCTCCACTGGGACAGGGACTGATGAATGGTATGTAATATCTGTATAGCACTGCCTTAATGTATATATGAGTAAATTGGGGAAAGAGAAAAGAAATTTGAAGAATAGCACCATCTAGTGGTAAGAAATGCTATGTGCCCTTTAGTTAGCATTCATGGAATTTCTTAGTCAAGGCAGGCAATATTTTCAACCTGCTGATATTTGTAGATGCAAATATACAGAAAGGGAATGACATGTGCCGTTTACTTTACTACTCAAAGTAGTAAAGTCCTGGGATATTTACATTTTTTACAACACTCCCATACAGCCAATCTACTATTACTAATGAGGCAATACACTATTGTATATTCTTTTTTGTGTGTGTTACATACAGAGCAGGTATTAATTACACTTTTATTCAAAAGACACATTTACTTTACCGCAGCCTGGGTGGGGCTTGTGATGTGTATACATGGGCCAACATTACCTGCCCACTCCAGCCCAAGTCACAGCTTATTGGTCCCAACTGCATAGGCCCCTGTAACGATCCAGTCATCAGCCTGCTGGCCAGATGATCTGATAAACCTGATTAAGGCCACCACTTGGGTATCCAAATAGACAAAGATCTTATCTGACCCCACCAGTGTAGCTATGAGAGGGGATGAGATAATAAGGCTAAGGCAGAATATATAGGCAGAAACATAACATATATTAAAAATGCAGCTAATGTTACAGAAATGAATACATCTCCATTAAAGTTTGCATGAAAGAAAGAAATTGAATAATAAAAAGAAGGGGGTGGGTTGTTCTCATGCACCAGTTTTCCTTAGCACAGAGGTTTCTAAACCTTTTGCTCATTCCCTATTTGGCTCAGTATATATTCAGTCCCCAGGCTACATACATGCACACTAACATACACGCATGCAGTTTTTACATTCTGCCGTATATTTGTTACTTACTTTTATTTCTATTTAAAGTTCTAATGCTGCATTTCTAAGAGCTCTTGCCTTTTTGCTTCTCTTTTCCATCCCTACTATTTTATTCCTTCCCTCATTGACTTTCTCGCTTTGCCATTAGTTTGTTTCCTTTCCCATTGTTTTTTCTTTTCATCCTCTCCTCTTCTGTCTTTTCTCCCATCCTTTCACTATCTGCTTTCCCCTCCTGCCCTTTTTTCTTCTGCTCTACCTTTCTCTTTGTTTCTACCTTCTTTTTTCTCTCATTTCTTTTCTCTTATTTTCTGTTTCATATTCTGTATCTTCCCTTCCTTGGCATGCCATGTCCACTGATGTTTTCTTTCTCTTCTACTTCCATTTTATACCTTCCACCTTGGCCTCTTTTATCCATGTTCACAGCAATGTGCCAATAAGAGATGCTGTGCTAAAATTACATTCTGCTTTGCCGCCGGGTCTAGCATTAAATTATATGATTCCAGAACTAGCAGCAATTCATTTCAATAGAGTATGTTCACCCTTAAAATAGGCCCCCTCCATGGGATAGAACTGATGTCTTGTTAGCCATGCTCCACTTTGTTCCCTCTCACAGGCATATAGGGAGTTGTATTCACTGAATGTACATTTACAAAATGCTTTACACAAAGCTATAGGGGTAGATTTATTAAAATGTTTAGCACAGAAAAACTCACCCATTTACTATTCATTTCTATGTGATTTTTAGAAGCATATTTATCAAATAATGAACATAAACTTTTACCCATTGATATTTACACTTCTAAAAATCTCCTAGGAATGAATGGAAAGTGGGTGCATTTTTCTGTGGTAAACTCTAATCCCACATTTTGTTAAATCTGCCCCTTAGTCCAGAGGTAAAGATCTGACCACGGCATCAGTATAAATGGCATAGAGTTTTTTTTCAAGACAAACGTGTTACAGTGGGGTCAGGGGGTGCTTCAGAGGGTCCCAGCTCCAGGCATGATGGGTGCTCAGACACATGCACAGATGCTGATTTGGGGAGACTAGGGCCTTGAGCAGCCGCTGAAGCATAAGATTACTGTCCCCGTTGCCCAGTTACTGGTCAGATTTAAGTACAAAGGCAAATGTGAGCACTGATTTATTTATAGGGTTAGATAACAATTTTTTTTTTTTCAATCTTTCATGATTTAATATCCTCCTACATGTAATATTTACAGTCTCCTTGCTCTAATACCCACCAGGTTATTTTTCAATTTATGGCAGAGTATAATATTAATGGTATGACACAATGGGATAACTGATATGTATGTAATTGGTTCATTTGCTATGCTGCTATGGTTATTAATGTCAAGTGTTTATCCAGGGAACATTGGGGCATGCTGCACCATGCTGGAGGGGCAGGTTGGTAGGTAACTGTGCCTTATATGCTGCTTTGTTCCATGATGGACAATATCGGTAGTACTATAGTATGCTATTATAGAAGGGAGGAATATCATTTTGCAGTAGGCTATAGGTACAACAAAAGGTGCTTTACATTCTATTAAAGAAACAAAGGGCACAAAATTGCCTCTTGTGGCTCCTATTGATTTAAATTAAATATGACTGAGAGTGCTGGCAAGGAAACTTTTGTGGACAATTTTGGGAACTTTTCAGCGGGCTGGAAAGCAACACATGCCCTCAGAAAATGGTCACAGTCTTTATAAACTAAAGCAGTTTAGAATAACAGTACAACTATGAGTTTGTTTGTTTGTTTAAAGCAATGTAATTAATACCGGAATTCTTGTTTCTCTTGTAGACAATGACGAATACCGGCCTCCTGTATGGAAATCATACTGTAAGTATCCAGCAGTGTCCGTGGGTGTTGTTTTGATCATTTTGTATTGATAATCTCTGTACGATTTTCACTCTTTCACCTTTCTTTGCAGAGGAAATTATGTACATGTATGAGACCTATTATCCAGAAAGCTTTGGACAAGAGGTTTTCCAGATGAGGGTTCTCTCTGTAATTTGGATCACCATACATTGTCTACTAAAAAATGTAACATTAAATAACCCCAACAGGATTGTTTTGCCTCCAATAAGGGTTAATTATATCTTAGTTGAGATAAAGTTCTAAATTAAGTATTTGAATTTGTGGGAGGTACCTTCCTGTTATTCAAAGCTTTCTGGATAATGGGTTTCCGGATAACAGACCCCATGCTTGTATATATGTCTTACCCTGTAACAGAAAGTGAGATGCACAACACAAAAGGGCACATGTAGGGGACAATGGCAAGACTAGAGAGTGACTGTACCGTATATAGCAGTGCTCAGCTTAGTTATACAAAGTAGCACAATTTATCAAGGCACTTGGGGTTCATTTGCTCCTTTAAGGTAAACTATAACCCCCGGAATGAATTAACTAACTGATAGTTTATATTTTGTTAAGTGACCTATTAAAGAATCTCACCAAACAGAAAGTAGTGTCGAAAAAGGCAGAACTCTGTCCATTCATTGGCTGATGGGGCCTAGCATGTATGTGTGCCTTGGCTTGTTTGTGTGCACTGTGAATCCTAGTTCACAGTGCACCTCCCAGGAGGTGGCCCTTAATTCTTAAAATGGCAATTTTCTATTTAGCATTATCCAATAGCACATGCTATTAAAAAAGTATATTTTTATGAAAATGTTTTATGCAGAAGAAGCAGGGTTTTACATATGAGCTTGTTTATGCAATATATTTTTATAGAGACCAACATTATTTGGGGGTATAGTTTTCCTTTAATGGGAAAAGGCTCCTGCATAGCATATTGTGTGGCACCCACACTGGCCTATTGCATTGCCTTTCTCCTGTTATACTGGTGTTGTGGATTCCTTTAAGAGTGTGGCCTGATGTATAAAGTCAGATTAATGGATTAGGTCTGCCAAACACTGGTCCTTCACGGAAAGTTGCTTAATTAAATTTATTTATTTGCCTCTTTTGTCTAAAAAACTATCTGCATATACATGTATGTGTTTTATTCTAGTGTATCAGCTGCAGCAAGAGGCTCCTCACCCCCGGAGAATTACTTGTACCCGAGAGGTTGGTATCTGCATCAAAGCTTATACTTTATAAGGTTTTATATACAGATTGGAAGTGTAAGGGAACAAGAGCAAAACATTTTTTTAAATTAAATACTTTCAAGAGCTGCTGCCTTCCCCACTAATATCAGGTTGGAGTGGAGCAGATGTGGATAAAGCCTGGTGATAAAGCCACCTACCGAGGACCAATCGTACTGTGCATAAAGTCTGATGCTAATGACTGCGTGTCCCAGTGTGATTTGGTCACTACATATATATATGCTTAGCTTAAGTAGGCCTTCAATAAAGTGAAAATCTAAACTTAATTATATGCTTTTGCATCCTCTGATACACATTAAGTAGGGTGAATAAAGCTGCTATGTGCAGATAAGGGTAAAGACACACAGCTACTTGTCACGGCTACTAAATGCTAGTAAATACCCTGCCATAGACGATACTGAGAGTTACCTCTGCTAAAACACACACATAAAGACAATTATCAGTAAATAATCAGCGTTGTCTATTTTTTTAGCCATGACAAATAGCTGTTACTAGAAGTTCTCTGTGTCTTTACCTTAAAGCAGGGATTCCCAACCTTTTATACCTGTAAGCTTCATTTAAATAGAAATGGTTTTGGAGAGCAACACAAGCATGTAAAATGTTCCTGGAGCTGCCAATGAGTGCTATAATTGGCTACTTGATAGCCCCTCTGTTCACTGGCAGCCAACAGAAGGCTCTGTTTGGCAATTACACTGGGTTTTTATGCAATCAAAGCCTGCCTCCTAACTTGAAATTCAAAAATAAGCACATGATTTGAGGCCACTGAAAGCAACATCCAAAGGGTTGGCGAGCAACATGTTGCTCACGAGTCACTGGTTGGGGATCACTGCCCTAAAGGGACAGTGTAACCCCCTCTTCGACATGAGCTGAATGCACGGCGTGCTCTGAACATACTTTTTGCCTACTGTTTTAATTATGAAATATTTAAACAAGTATATAAAGCCAGTTTCACTTTAGTACTTCCTGTCCCACAGAACTTTAGGAGCTGATAAAACTAATTACCAGCCTATAAAAAATAAAGATATACAAAATAAAGATATACATACATACATACCAGCCTAGTGAGAAGCCCCTGATAATGAGGCGCTCAAAGGCTGCTGCTTAGATAACAGAGAGGTTTGTTTCTTTAAAGATAGATAGGGAGCTCTGAACAAATTGCGGTGTTTATAAAGAAAGGAGGAGGTGAGGACTGAAGAGGCTGGCTAAGGCTAATGACCCAGGGGGAGATTAGTCACTGTGATTTTTAAAAAGCGAGTTCCAGCGACAAGTCTCTCGTCTTTTCCTAACAAGCGGTTACTAGAGATTTCAACAACAGAGCGATTCTATTTCCCACAAATTCAGGTGTCATATTCCCCACCCACAATTAAAAATTACATTTAGTGCAATGGGGAAATAGCAGCGACTTCCCGCTCACTGGGTTTTATTTTCACTGATTCCAATAGTTTTTAAATCAATGCTCTCTTTGTAAAATCTTTTGAAAAAGGGTCTCATAGCGATTCGGAGCGATAAACAATTTGAAGTAGTATCGTTGGTTTAGGTACTGGCAATTTATATTCTTTTCTATGTAGAGATAAAATGAGTGACTTGTCGCTGGAACTCGCTTTTTAAAAATTGCAGTGACTAGTCTCTCCATGGGACATTAGCCTAAGGGAAGGGATCTACATTTTAACTTCATTTTTTTTTTTTAAATATTTAATGAACTTCATACTGTAAAACTGATTGGGCAATAGTTTTAGAGTAGCCAACAAAAAAAAAATCAGTTGACATTTCCTGCTCCCACAAGTTATGGGTCATTTACGCTTTGCACACATGCTGAGCGTGGGTGGTTTACACAATAATATACACAACATTCAGTGGCCTGCATCATGGCAGTTTGCACTCGTTTTTTTTACACTTTGTACAGTCCCTCTCTTTAAAGGGGTAGTTCAACTTTAAATTATTTTTAGTTTGTTATAAAATGACCAGTTCTAAGAAACCTCCCAATTGGTCTTCATTAGTTACTTTTTATAGTTTTTTTTTTTTATTTAAATGTTTTTATTTTGAGATTAGAAGTAAGGTATACAGAGGAGCACCTTTTGGGTTATCCCGGGGTGCCAGGCAGGTTTATAAAGTAGTCATAAACATAGGGAAAAGGGAGGGGGGGTAGAGGGAGGGAATGAAAGAGGAGAGAGAAGTTCAGGATAAAAGAATAAGCTTAAGTAATAAAATAAAATAAAATGGGAGAGTAACCAGTAAACTTAGGGGAAGAGTTTGTGTGGGTATATGTTTGTCGAGCTTTTGTCTTGTAGGTAGATAATCAGGTCTTGTCTTTTAGTGTGTCAGTATGCCTTTAGAAGGTATCTTTTCCAGGTTGATCTTATAAGTGTAGTGAAATATTTCTGTACGTCATCCAGGGGGCCCAAATTTTGTTGTGGGCTTTTAGTTGGCCTTTTTATAGTTTTTTAAATAATTTGCCACCTTTTTCAGACTTTTAATTGGGGGGGTCTTTGACCCCTATATAACTGCTGCTGAAATTCCAAAATTGAGAGCTGCTAAACAAAAAGTAAAATAATACAAAAAACATAAGTAATAATAAAAATGAACACCAATTGCAAAGAATATTACTTTCTACATTATACAAAATGTTAAACCAAAGGTGAACAACCCCTTTACTCACAGATAAAATCCAATACCTGTATGGTATATGTGAGCTCATAAACTGTATTTTATAAAATAAATGCCAGTAAAACAAAATATTACCTGTCTCAGAAGGATACAGGTACTGGACCCGTTATCCAGAAAGCTCTGAATTACAGAAAGGTCATCTCCCATAGACTCCATTTAAATCAAATAATCCAGAATGTTAAAACAGAAATTCTTTTTTCTCCTTAATAATAAAACAGTACCTTGAACAGGTATGGGACCTGTTATCCAGAATGCTCGGGACCTGGGGTTTTCTGGATAGGAGATCTTTCCATAATTTGGATCTCCATAATTTAAGTCTACTAAAAATCATTTAAATATTGAATAAACCCAATAGGATTGTTCTGCCCCCAATAAGGGGTAATTATATCTTAGTTGGGATCAAGTACAAGGTTCAGTTTTATTATTACATAGTTACATAGGGTTGAAAAAAGACCAGTGTCCATCAAGTTCAACCCATCCAAGTAAACCCAGCACACCTAACCCACACCTACCAATCTATACACTCACATACATAAACTATAAATACAACCACTAGTACTAACTGTAGATATTAGTATCACAATAGCCTTGGATATTCTGATTGATCAAGAACTCATCCAGGCCCCTCTTAAAGGCATTAACAGAATCTGCTATTACCACATCACTAGGAAGGGCATTCCATAACCTCACTGCCCTCACCGTGAAAAACCCCCTACGCTGCTTCAAATGGAAGCTCCGTTCCTCTAATCTAAAGGGGTGGCCTCTGGTGCGTTGATTGTTTTTATGGGAAAAAAGAACATCCCCCAACTGCCTATAATCCCCTCTAATGTACTTGTACAGAGTAATCATGTCCCCTCGCAAGCGCCTCTTTTCCAGAGAAAACAACCTCAACCTCGACAGTCTAACCTCATAGTTTAAATCTTCCATCCCCTTAACCAGTTTAGTTGCACGTCTCTGCACTTTCTCCAGCTCATTAATATCCCTCTTAAGGACTGGAGCCCAAAACTGCACTGCATACTCAAGGTGAGGCCTTACCAGGGACCTATAAAGGGGCAAAATTATGTTCTCATCCCTTGAGTCAATGCCCTTTTTTATACAAGACAGCACTTTATTTGCTTTAGTAGCCACAGAATGACACTGCCTGGAATTAGACAACTTGTTATCAACAAAAACCCCTAGATCCTTCTCCATTAAGGATACCCCCAACACACTACCATTCAGTAGATAGTTTGCGTTTATATTATTTCTACCAAAGTGCATAACTTTGCACTTGTCAATATTGAACCTCATTTTCCAGTTTGCTGCCCAGTTTTCTAATTTTGTCAAATCGCTCTGCAAAGCGGCAGCATCCTGCATGGAACTTATAGTTTTGCACAATTTAGTGTCATCAGCAAAAATAGAAACAGTACTGTCTATGCCCACCTCCAGGTCATTAATAAACAAGTTAAAAAGCAAAGGCCCAAGGACTGACCCCTGCGGTACTCCACTAACCACACTGGTCCAATTAGAAAATGTTCCATTTACAACCACTCTTTGTACTCTATCCTTCAGCCAGTTCTCTATCCAATTACAAATATTATGTTCTAGGCCAATATTCCTTAATTTGATCATTAACCTTCTGTGAGGTACTGTATCAAACGCTTTAGCAAAGTCCAAGTAGATGACATCAACTGCCATTCCAGCATCAAGGTTCCTACTCACCTCCTCATAAAAGGCGACTAAATTAGTCTGGCAAGATCTGTTACGCATAAAACCATGCTGGCACAAACTAATAGTATTGTGAACTGCAATGTATTCAAGTACCCTATCCCTTATTACCCCTTCCAAAAGTTTTCCTACTACTGATGTCAGACTAACAGGCCTATAGTTTTCAGGCTGAGAACGGGATCCCTTTTTAAATAATGGCACCACATTAGCAATCCGCCAGTCTCTCGGCACCATGCCAGACCTCAATGAATCCTGAAAAATTAAGTGAAGAGGCTTGGCAATCACAGCGCTCAGCTCATTTAATACCCTGGGATGAATCCCATCCGGCCCTGGACCTTTGTTTACCTTAACATGTTCAAGTCTCTTTTGAATTTCCTCCCGAGTGACCCATGCGTCAGTAGCTAAATTACTAGAACTGGGCATATTACAAGGGAAGCCTTCATTAGCTGGCTCCTCAGATGTATAGACAAATGAAAAATAAGAGTTCAAAATTTCAGCTTTTTCCCCGTTCTCATCAACCAACTTACCCCCCCGTGATGATAAAGTTGCCACCCCTTCTTGCTTCATTTTTTTACTATTCACATAATTAAAAAATAATTTTGGATTCTTTTTACTCCTAGCTGCAATATCCCTTTCCATCTCTATTTTAGCTTGCCTGAGAGCTTTTTTGCATGCTTTATTTGCTTCCTTGTACCTGATGAAAGCCCCTGCTGTCCCAGCTAACTTGAATGCCCTAAAAGCACGTTTTTTCTTACCAACCTCGACAATAACACTTTTATTCAGCCATAAAGGTTTTGCTTTGCGATGCCTCTCCTTGCTTACAAGGGGAATATACTGTTGTGTATACTTGCAAAGCAATGTTTTAAAGATGTTCCATTTTCCTTCTGTGTCTAACCCCATGAAAAGCCTTTCCCAGTTGACACATTGCAGAGATGCCCTTATACTGGCAAAGTCTGCACGTCTAAAATTGAGGGTTTTAGTTACTCCCTTATAGAGCTTTACAGAGAAAAAGGAAATTATTTTTAAAAATTAGAATTATTTGTTTATAATGGAGTCTATGGGAGATGGCCTTTCCATAGTTTGGAACTTTCTGGATAATGGGTTTCCGGATAAGGGATCCCATACTTGTATTTGATCCCAACTAAGATAAAATTAATCCTTATTGGAGACAAAACAATCCTATTGGATTTATTTAAAGTTAAAATAATTTTTTAGTAGACTTAAGTATGGAGATACTAATTACAGAAAGATCCCTTATCTGGAAAACCTCAGGTCCTGGGCATTCTGGGTAACCGTTTCCTTAGTTAGATTAATTAGATAGATGACGTGATTTCCCAGAGTATGGTTAAGTTGTGAGTGCACATACAGCCCTGTTACAGGTAAGGATGTCACATAAAAAACGAATCCTGCACTTGTGTAACTGTACATGTGTCTTCGCTTGTCTAAAAATTCCAATTTGTATCTGCAAATCTGTTGCATTGTCTTCCTTCCGGCTAAATGTTTCAGCGCAGATAATTTATCCAGAACCCTTTTTACTTGATGGATCTGTGATTTTTGTTGCTTGGTGATGCAGAAAGCCAGGGAGTAGGAGTACTGCAGAGCCAGTTCACAGGGAATATAAGCAACCCATTAAATGAGAAAAGACATTTCTATTTGTACATGCACAATAGACATTTAGCCAGTTCAGCTATAAGGAATTTGAGATGATATTGTGATGTTTTCTGTTGCTGTTTCTATTTATGTAGTTTTGATCTCTGTAGAGTGCTTTGTACATAACTGGTGCTCTAAAGATACTTACATACAATGCAGAACTTAATGGATTTGTGCTTTTAAAAGACACTTAATGGGACATTTTCACTATGGGATCCGTTATGTGGAAACCCGTGATCCAGAAAGCTCTGAATCATGGAAATGCTATCTCCCATACACTCCTTTATAATACAATAATTCACATTTTTTTTAAAATAATTTCCTTTTTCTCTGTAATAATAAAACAGTAGCTTGTACTTGATCCCAACTAAGATATAATTAATTCTTATTGGGGCAAAACAATCCTATTGGGTTTAATTCATATTTAAATGATTTTTTAGTAGACTTGCAATATGGAGATCCAAATTACGGAAAGATCCCTTGTCTGGGTCCCAAGCATTCTGGATAACAGGTCCCATAGTATTATAAAAATAGCACTTGTTATTTAGCCTGCTGGGCCTCTTTTAGCCACTGTTTGATCTCCAGGATAAGTGATTTCTCTTAGGGGCACATTTGACAAAATGTGAGCTTAATACATAAAAACTCACTCCTATGGCATTTTTAGAAGTGTATTTATCAGTGTGTGAAAGTTAGAGTTCACTATTTGCTAAATATGTTTATAAAAATCCCATAGGAATGAATGTGGGTGAGTTTTTATGTATTAAGTTCTAAACTCACATTTTGATAAATCTGCCCCTTACGGTTTGTTGGAATAGTTTGTCGATTTTTGATCGGTCATACAGGGATGAATCGTCAGATATGGAGGTAGAAACAATAGGATTTCAACATCCTTCTGTCGATTCAGCTCTGAAGGCAGATTTTGCTCAGGCCCCTTCAATGGCGCCCGATCAAAATCTTTTAACACCCCCCCCCGATCGTCGAGTCGATCGATATCGGTTGCCTCACCGGGTTGCCATAAATGCACCAAATATCGTATGAAAACGAGGTTTCGCGTGTATGCACATCTTTAGTCTAGGCAGGACAAAGTAATAAACGTCTGTGGTGTTCTTTGTTCTGCCTACCGACCTGATTTATACTGGATATGGTAGCCTTCTGCTCAGCTTGGTCATTTGTATAGCTTTGTTTTAAAAGTTGTAGTAAGAAACAATCTCTTGATGGTACCTGTACTTTGTCTTCTTTAATTAGAATTATAAGGTACATGGAACCATGTTGGTGCCAAAACAATCGTAATGGTTTTATTTAAAGAGGTTCCTTAAGTTTGAATTAAATACTTCTATTCTGTAGAGCGTGATATTCGGACACAATTTGCAAATAGTCTTCGTTTATTAATATTGGTGGCCTTTGAGTTATTCAACTTTTTGTTCAGCCATGCCCCAGTTTGGCATTTCAGCAGATATCTGGGTGCTAGGGTCCAGATTACTCTAGCAACCTGGGAGTGGTTTAAATTTGAGACTAGAATAGGAGATGGCTTGAATAAAAAGGTAAGTAATAAAAAATTACAATAGCAATAAAATTATGGGCAGCGAGGGTCAGTAACCCCCATTTGAAAGTCAGGAGAAGCCAGCAAATCATTAAAAAAACTATAAAAGATAAAAATAAGGACCAACTGAAAACTCGCTAAGAATTAGCCATCTCAGGTTAACTTGAAGGTCGACTATCTCTTTACTGAGACTTAAGACTTATGGTATGAATATCCAAATTATGGAAACATCCCTTATTCAGAAAACCCCAGGTCCCAAGAATTCTGGATAATAGAGCTATACCTGTAACAAAATCAATTCGCTACATAAATGCTGACTATATACTGCTTTTTTATAGAGCGCTGAGAGAATTTCCAGACTCCAGACAGTATGTTTTCAGCTGTGATATATTTTGGTTTCACTTCCAGTCACTATAAAAAGAATGTGAAGAGATAACAATATCTTTGGTAACAATGGGGATTTGGGGACATTTCCACTTCATTCCTCACTAGCAGATTCCTCTTACTCATTCTGCCATGTACTGTAATATTAATGTCCGACAGGGGATCTATTTTTATTCTGGGGCCAACCACGCAATAGATAGATAGGAACAATGGCATTGTTTAATGTCATGGGTTTTTAGCCTGTTTATTTTAGCCCAATAAGTTGGGAAACAAAATGTAGGCAATGGAAAAAGCTAAATGAAAAAAAGTAAATGTTGAAGTAAATGAAGTAAATGTCTTAGCCCTACTACCAACGCCACATTATGATTATTTTTTTTTTTTGTCTTTAGGTGTTTAACAGACCAAAGTACTACGGAAGAGAGTAAGTAATAGTCTATTCAGTAGGAGTTATGCCCTTTACTATGAAACCAATGTTATCAGATGGCATTATTATTATTATTACAGAAACACATTAAAAACTATGGAAACAGGTATGGGATCCATTGTCCGGAAACCCATTATCCAGAATTACAGGAAGGCCATTTACCATGGACTCCAATATAATCAAATAATTCACATAATAAATGAATCCTTATTGGAGTCAAAACAATCCTATTGGGTTTATTTAACGTTTAAATGATTTGTTAGTAGACTTTAAAGTATGCTGATCCAAATTAAGGAAAGATCCCTTATCCTGAAAACCCTAGGTTACGAGAATTCCCCACCCCTATTTTAGTCCTTTGCCTTCCTCTTCCCTTCTCTAGTCATATCCTGTTTTCTCTTTTTTCTATCACTTCCTCTTTCATGCTCTTTATTTCCTTCATTTCTCTCCTCATACCTCACTCTTTCCTCCTTCCCCATCTGTCACTCACTATGTCTTCTTTTGCTCCTTCCTTTGTCTATTCGCTCTTTAATACCTTTTCACAGTTTTCTCACAAGTTCTGAGAAGTGTTTTCCTTTGTACCCGCTAACACACATTGAGGAAGTCACAACGTTTGCTCTAGGAATAGTGACCCATAGCAAGCAATCATCAGGTAGCATTTATTTGTAAGCAACATATGATTGGTTGTTATGGGTTACTAGACCTGATGTAAATGTATGAGTTTTATTACATTATGCTGTTTGCCTATACATCCACACTACTCCCTGGTTATGCTTTAGAACTCAGAGGGCGAGCCTTGAGCTATACAGTATTCCATATAAATCAAAGGCAAAACTAGGTTTCCTTACTAGAATTCCCTATGCTTTGCATTTCATTGAAAAGAGGGTATTCTTCATCACTCATGGGGCAACAGGACAAAAGCTCCTACTCTGGCAACAACTAATTTTTGCACAAAAGCCACATCAATCTCCTAAGTATATAAAGCAGGCCAGCAATTACAACATTGTATTAGCCCACTTGCTTAAGGATTTTGAAGAACTGTATTTCCTGGTCCCCTGAATTCAGGATACTGAGACCTGTAGACATTGATTAGAGGAGATATATTTGTGCAGTAAGCACTTTATCGGTACACCAGTAACACCAAAAAAGGAAATTGTTTTAAACCAATTCAAATGTAATATATTGTTGCCCTGCACATAAAAGTTTTGTTTTGCTTCACAAATACTACTATAGTTTGTATAAATAAGCTGCTGTATAGCCACAGGGACAGCCATTTGAGCTAGAAAATGTGAAAATGCACAGGTTATATAGCAGATAATAGAAACGTTCTGTAGAATACAATGATGTTTAACAGAGCTTGTCATCTTTTATGTAACCTGTGGCACTTAGTACTATTTCATTTAAATAGCTACCCCTGTGGCTACACAGCAGCTTTGTTCATAAAAACTAAAGTAGTCTTTTGGAAGCATACGCACAACTTTTACCAATGCAGCACTGCAGCGCATTATATTTTTATTACTATGATTCACTTTCACTTTTTCGTGTTACTGTTCCTTTAGCATAGACAAGACCAGCACGCCTTATATACTAGATATCAATTGGTTTGGAAACTATAAGAGACAGTTGCTCTTAAACAGACCTAGATTGCATTTACATTTCACCAAAAAGGCTTAAATCATTAGAATGTTGTTGAGATAGCCATATTGAAATTAAATCAACATAAATCATTATCAGATACTAATTGCTCTTCATTTGATGTTATAGATTTTTTGGTATGATTTCAAGAGAGGAAACAGACCAATTGTTAAGCGGAGCAGAAGGAAGTTACCTCATTCGTGAGAGTCAGAGGCAGCCTGGAACATACACTTTGGCACTCAGGTGAGTAGTAGGTTTAGGGCTCTGGCACACGGGGAGATTAGTCGCCCGCGACAAATCTCCCTGTTCGTGGGTGACTAATCTCCCCGAAATGCCATCCCACCGGCGAAAATGTAAATCGCCGGTGGGATGGCATACGCGGTGGTGCAATTTCAGTGAAATCGCAGAAGTTGCCTTGAGAGGGGAGATTTGTCGCGGGCGCCTAATCTCCCCGTGTGCCAGAGCCCTAAAAATGAGGTGAGCAATTGCCATGTGTGGGAGATAAACCCTCCAAACAGTTGAGTCCAGGCTGCTGCTTAACCATTGCAGTCTTGCTCTGAAAGTGCCTTATTGCTTGCACAAAAATGTGTCATTTGTAGACTCTCTGCAATGGCTTGTTCTCTTCCTTAAATGATCTGTCATTTGCTCTTACAGTGTTTTATATTGATTGTAAGTCTATGTTGTGCTCCCTTCAGGGTGGATGAGTGAGGCAGTATGTCTTTCTGGTGATAAGTGATTGTTTAATAAGCACAGAATACAGAGTTTATTATTGATTTTCTGAGCCTCTCCCATTAGGTAGCAAAAGGTCAGAACTGGAACAAAAATGTGCATCAATCCTTGAGGCATGCCCTATGAAGGAAAAACCTTATACCTTCTTACAATAGCAGTTGTTAAACTATGTTTATTAGAACTTCATGCTGAGGTACTAGGAGAATCAAGAAAAGCACATAGGCATTCTCAAATCTTAAGGTCCCCATACACGGGCCGACTATAGCTGCCGATATCGGTCCCTTGGACCGATTCGGCAGCTAATCGGCCCGTGTATGGGGAGAGCAGAGCGGCCTGGCCGACCGATATCTGGCCTGAAATTGGCCAGATCTCGATCGGCCAGGTTAGAAAATCCGGTCGGGACCGCATCGGCTCGTTGATGCGGTCCCCGATCCGACTACCACATTGCCGCCCACATAATCCGATCGTTTGGCCCCAGGGCCAAACGATCGGATTATTTTTTTTTTTACCTAAATGCTCCGTCGCCAAGCGAGCGGATCTACTCGTGTATGGCCACCTTTAGAGTAAAGGTGGCCATACACGAGCAGATCCGCTCGCTTGGCGAGTAAACTCGGTTTACTGGAATTCCCATTTCTAACTATATTAGTATTTATGGACTGCAGCAAGTTGTAGTCAACCAGCTTAAAGACTGATGGGCCATGCTATATGCTCAGTATACTTTATATTGCCCCATTTTGGGCAGATAAATATAACTGAACCCCTACATTTTGTTATGACTCTGCTACCATGGGGGCAACTGGATATCAACTGCTGTCTCCATGCAGCACACACACAAATCTGTGAAAACAGACAAAAAATGCAAAAAGCAGCATAGACAAACAAACTGCTGTTTTTTTAGTAATTTCGAAACCCCTATTGCAAGGGTATGTTCCAGTCTCTATAAAGATACAGTTTATAGTTATACAGAGAGAGTGAGAGCTGAAAAAAAGCTGAATATACATTTTTTAAAATTAAACTTAAAAGTGAATTTAAAAAAAAAAAAAAAAAGTGGAATTTAAGCCTCATAGTAGGTTTGTTATTTGGTTGCTGGGGTCACTGACAGTTGTATGGCTGGAAAGAGTGATTAAAGAAAGGCTGAGGTCTAAAAACAACAATCTACTGCCTTCCACACTGACATCAGTGTTCACTGAAATGCACAGCTTATGCCTGTCAGTCTACACATAGGGGCCTATTTATTATGCTACGTAAAACAAATTTTGCAGAAAGTCCAAATGCCAGATTTAACACAATACTTTTTACCTGAAACCTGGCGATGTGTGGTAAATTTTGTTGCCATTTTTAACACGGCATAATAAATAGTATGGTAGGTATCTCAGGGCGGAAGGCAACGGGTCAGCATTTTCTTTGTTAGTGGAGAAATGCCAAGTCGCCTTAGCTGGCCTTGTGAGGGAACTTTCAACTGCCTGTCTGACAGCTAGCTAGCTGCAAATTGGGCAGGTCAGTAAATCCCATCAAAATAGGACCGAATTGATGGGACTGCTTAAGGTAGCCATATTTGGGCCCATAAAACTGCTAATGGACCAAGTTGGCAGCTTACTGGCCTGTTTATGGGGCCCTCAGACAGGCCTTCCCGACCGATATCTGTCCAAAAATTGTAAGATGTTGATTGGACAAGTTTAAAAATCCCGTCAGGGAGTGGAGCTCATTGTTTGTGGTCCTCGCCCCAACAGCGTACATCATGTTTGTGTGTGATTTTAATGCAATATCACCTACCCCAAGGTGGGCATATTATAAAATATCCGCTTATGTGGCAACCTCGCCATACAAGTGGATCTTTTAATGTATTGCTTCCTTTAGGCTCGATCATTGGCCTGGGGGTTGATGTGACCCAACACATGTGTGGCCAAATTACATATAACCATTTAACATAGTTCCAAATATAACTTAATGTAAAGGCTTAAATCCCTTTTAAAAGATTGAACTTGATGAGCCGTTGTCTTTTGTCAGCCCAAATTAGCCCTGCATGTAATTTACTATTGCCATCATTTGTGCAAGTAACTGGAGTCTAGCTCTGCAGGGCAAAATGAGATTTCTGTAAATATATGTTTGTGTTCCAATTCACGTCATGGCCCCTCTCTTGCTCAGCCTTAACTAGTGTTTATCTCAAAATGACTGCCTGGTTGTTGTGAAAGTAGGCAAAGCGAATTAGAGATAATCACATCTTTGCAAAGTTAAAATTGCTTAATTACATGTGCCTTTTCTACATGGCCCAATTTGTTGGACATTTTGAGAAAGAAAATCCCTCTGATGAATGCGCAGAAGATTCCCACAGAAGGCAGAGCAACTCCCCCAGCATGTTATCATTATTTTACTCATTCAAGCCGTGACTCACAAATTGCCCATATCTCCTGCTTCTTGCCTTAAATATCCATCTGGGCTGTGATTAAAGCCATATCATATGGTAGAACTGTTGGCCAGCAAGAAACACAGCACTGATGTCAGTTTGAATACAGAGTGGGGGTTAAAAAAAATAAACATATTTTTTATGTATTAAAAATGGTAGCAGATTTCAAGTATCTCCAGGGATTATGATGTAAAGACGTGGGCTCTATTTGTCTCCAGTGAATTTAAAGGGCCAGTAACACAAGAAAATGCATCTAGGCTGCACATTTGGATGCATCATTTGTAAAGTATGATATTTTATGTACTGCTATAGATTATAGCTGTATCTAATGGAAGCACTTTGGTCGGGTTTATATTATTGCCACAAAGATCTGATTCTCAGCCTGATGATAAGCACATGCTCAAAATAAAGGTGACCATACACGGGCAGATTTCACTGTCGATTAGAGTCCTTCAGGCCAATTCAGTAGCTTCTCTACCCGTGTATGGTGACCCCCTAAAATTGTCCAGATGCCAATTGGGCATGTTTCCCTGTGAATTGGGGACCACATTGGCTCATTGATGTGGTCCTCACTCTGACGGGTCCAGTTTACGCTGCTGTAATTCAAATTGTTTGGCCCGAGGGCCTACCTCGGGTGGACAAATAACTGCCAAAATCTTATCATTGCCAAACAAGTGCATCTTGTAGTGCAGTGCTGTCCAACTTCTGTTGTACCGAGGGCCGGAATTTTTCCGACCAACGTGGTGGAGGGCCGATAATGGAAGCCAGTTTTGACCACTCCCCTTTTTGAAACCGCACCTACTTGAAACCACACCCATGTTATCACATGGCCATACCCATATTAATGGTTGTAGTACAGCAAAAACCTGCCATACTCTGCCTGCCCAACCCTGCCTGTGTGTGCCATACTCTGCCTTCCCTACCCTACCTGTGTATGCCATACTCTGCCTTCCCTACCCTGCCTGTGTGTGCCATACTCTGCCTTCCCTACCCTGCCTGTGTGTGCCATACTCTGCCTTCCCTACCCTGCCTGTGTGTGCCATACTCTGCCTTCCCTACCCTGCCTGTGTGTGCCATACTTTCACTGTGTTTGCCATTCTTGGCTGGTTTGTGCCATACTTGGCCTGTGTGTGCCATACTCTGCCTTCCCTACCCTGCCTGTGTGTGCCATACTCTGCCTTCCCTACCCTGCCTGCATGTGCCATACTTTCACTGTGTTTGCCATTCTTGGCTGGTTTGTGCCATACTTGGCCTGTGTGTGCCATACTTGGCCTGTGTGTGCCATACTCTGCCTGTGTGTGCCATACTCTGCCTTCCCTACCCTGCCTGTGTGTGCCATACTCTGCTTGCCCTATGATGCCTGTGTGTATGGCACACAGGCAGCCTACAGTGACACAATGCTGGCACTGCTCCAACAGTCTGCACAATAACTATATATTAAAAAACTTTTTAATTGCAGTACCACCTCAGTATATGTCCTTTTTGTAGTGTGCAGGGTGTATTTGTGGGTTTCTACTGCTCCTGAGGTGTGAACAGGGGAACAATGGGGGTGATTACAGCCTGAGCCTGAGGTGTGAACACTGCAGGGGGTGAACAATGCAGAGATTAAAAGGTGTGAACAACACAGGGAATTACATATTTAAACAATACAGCCTGATTGCAGCCTGAATCTGAGGTGATAACCATGCAGGGGGGGCAGTTAATCACAGTACTGATACCATTTAAAGCTTACACAAGAGTAAGCCATCAAAGCAGCCAGACAGGTGGGGGGCCACACAGAGGGGGGCCCGCGGGCCGCCAGTTGGACAGCACTGTTGTAGTGTATGGCCAACTTTAGCCCCTACGCTTGAATCAGACTAAACTTGTGACTGAGCCCAGACGATTTTGGCAGTGAAACATCAAAGTATGCATTCCGGTGTCAAAATCCATTCTGTGTGCCTTTACCCAGGCCTATGCAGTGGATCTGGGTGCAGTCACAGGATTAGGCTATTTTAAGCTTTGGGGCTATTTTTGGCCTTTGAAGCAGTGGATTCCAGGAGAATGCTTCCAATACCTGTGGGGCAGTAACCCATAGCAACAATCAGTGGTTAGATTTTTCCAGCCACCTGCAGATTATACACTGAATGCAATGATCTGATTGGTCACATTGAGCCTAGGTGCACATTTGCCCAGTCTTTATAAATGACCCCCAATATTGTGGTTTGGCAGTCCAGCTCAGTCTCGGATAACTAAGGTTGGGTAAGTGTTGAGGCAGGGCCTCCTCCTGTTGGCGTACACTTGCTGTACTGAAGTGCCTGTGTCGCCTTTTAATGTTACAGTACCTTCTGTTCTCTGTGCTTATAAAATGATAATTGTTTGAGATTTCTTAGGTTACCATGGTTTCTTACAGGCTATACTGCGACAAAGATAAAGGCTTGGTAATGTTCAGACATTTGCCGGCTCTGCATTATGTTCATTTTGTTAGTGCTTCATCGCCCAGAAAAGATATTTACTTACAGGGACTGAATTCTAAAAAGGGTGATTACTGCTAGATTTTGGCTCTCACTATAGGAAGAGGAATGTTGGGGTGGGATATTGTTGAGACTGTTGTCATTGATACTACAGTTACCTCATTATGCCATCAAAAGGATATACATATGTATTGATATTGCCCATTTTAGTAGGCTTGAAGTTACTAAATGTGGTAACAAATACCCCAGGCTAATGGAAAGCATCATTTTTTATTCATTTGCAACTTGTGTATAAATTTAAACTTGCCATAAATAAAATACTACTGTTTTGGGTACAGTATATCTATGTTGGCGAGACAACCCTAAGTGATATATTTGTACCATGAATATCAGTTTATGCTCCTGCTAATGCAATTTGTCCACCGGTGTGTTGGCAGCTGAGAAAAGCTCTTTAACTTCCTTCTGTTTCTACGAATAAACAATATAAAGCTGACTATACATGTGTAGCCTCTCATATGGTACCTTCCCAGCCCATGGTCTTAATTAAAGAAAACTATACCCCCAGAATGAATACTTAAAGGAGAACTATATCCCCGGGCTCAAAAAGCACCCTTAAAGGAGAAGGAAAGTCAAAATCTATTAAATAGTACTACTATTGCTGTGTAAAAATGCTATATTCCTGGCTTGCCTAATGAAAGATTTACAGAGATACACATACTAGAACTTACATACTTGTTTTAGTGAACGGCGCCGCCATCTTGTCCAGCATGTCTGTATGGGCTGAAAAGCACAAGCCAGCCCCCCCTCTGCTCCCCGCTCCTGTCACAAAGATTCTGCAGCTCCCCGCTCCTGCCACAAACCCCCCCAAGCTCCACAACCCCCCCCCAAGCTCCACAAACCCCCCCGCTCCTGCCACAAACCCTCCGCCGCTCGCAGCACCTGCCCCCCCGCTTCCCCCACCTGCTTGTTACAGAGTTCAGCGACGCTGCGTCGCCATGGCAACCGGACGCTCCTGCCGTGTGTGCATGCGCCGCCTACAGTAACAAGTCGCCAAGTCTTGAAGGAGCGTTGCATTATGGGAATCTTCTCTACCCAGCTCAGCGTTTTTTTTTCCTGTTTGGCTTCTGATCTTCTGAACGGGTGAAGTATGGGGAGACTTAAGGGCACTATTGAGATAACTGAAGGTATGCCTGCAGCTTGAGATTAACTCTTTATTAGCCTTTCCTTCTCCTTTAACTATCATTGGCTAGACCCCCCCTCACCTCTCCCTTATCGCATCGTTTTTAAGTTTACACTCTGTCTCTATCGCTAACCGCTAGCTAAAAATGCAGGGTAGCACAGCTGCGTACGTCTCCAACATCTTCTTACCGACTAAAGCCTCTTCAGGTCTCACCGCCGACACCTAACCTGCTTGCGCATGCGCAGTTGGAGGTAGCAGGAAAGCTGCTGTACTTCTCTGTAAATTTTAGCTAGTTTTTAGCGATAGTGACAGATTGTAAACTTGAAAACTATGCAATAAGGGAGAGGTGAGGGGGGTCTAGCCAATGATAGTTAAGGGTGCTTTTTGCGCCCGGGGGTATAGTTCTCCTTTAACCAACAGTTTATGTTATGTTAATTGACCAATTAAAGAATCTCACCAAACTGGAATATATACATCAGTAAATATTGCCCTTTTACATCCTTTCCCTTGATCCACCATTTAGTGATGGGCTGGGTGCTCCCTCAAAAATCATTAATTGGCTGATGGGGCCTAGCATGTATGTGTGCCTTGGCTTGTTTGTGTGCACTGTGAATCCTATGATCCCAGGAGGATCCCCTAATTCTTAAAATGGCAATTTTCTATTTAGGAGCTCATATTGCTAAAGTATATTTTTAAGAAAATTGTTTATTCAGATGAAGCAGGGTTTTACATATGAGCTTGTTTATGCAATATATTTTTATAGAGACCTTTGTTTGGGGGTTTAGTTTTCCTTTAATAAACTCAGGGTGAAGACAGATAGCACGATTAGTCACCGCAGTTTTTAAAACCTAGTCACGGCAACTAATCCCAAATGCTAAATGCAACTTGTATATTTTGCATGGGGGTTAGTGGCTGCGATTGGGGTAGGATTTACCCCCCTCTCTGTCATTGCTCTTACTCAGGGTGCCTCAATCATCTATTTGTACTGGTGGGATTGCTGAGAGAGTCTGGTAGTTCCTTGCCCTCTGCCCTTAAGCATAGCTGCACGCTTGCTCACATTATGGCACCACGTTTGTAAGCCTAATTACTTCTATTAGACAGTGATAAGGGCCCTGACACACTCTACTGATTTGGAGTTAGTTCTTGCTTAACTCTCTGACTTCCAGATAAGAAGCCTTACCCCTTACACAGTGGCCCATCTGTTTCCCCTGACCCTCATGTGACTCTGCTGCGGATATGTTGTAAATATGGAATTGATAGTGGGCTGTCTGCTTGCTAGCTCATAGGCTAGTTGCTGCCAAAACAAAAGAGCATCTGATCTGGTGGAAAATTCATTTGTGGCATTGGGAAAGGAAATTATATCTGGATACTGGTTAGCGTACAAATATGGTCCGTCTCTTGTTAACTGTTAGAATCCTATGGCTGAGTATCAAGCTATATAGTAGGTCTTGTGCCAAAAATATTTTATTTTAATTTCTTGCACCACACAGGGAGGCAAAAATCTGCAACTGAAGTAAAGACACAAAGGCTATCTCCAACAGACAGTTAAAAGCAAATAAATGAAAAAGTATTTCATTTTTCTTTGTAATAATAAAACAGTGCCTTGTACTTGATCTTGACTAAAATATACGTAATCCATATTGGAGGCAAAATAATCCTTTTATTTATTGAATCCTATTCTGTAAGGTTTAAATGATTTTTTAGCAGACTAAAGGTATGGTGATCCAAATTAAAGAAAGTTTCCTTATCTGGAAAATCACAGGTCCTGAGCATTCTGGTCCCAAACCTGTGCCTTGTATTAGTAGGAGCACAGTTGAAATTTACAGTCCACTTAAAAGTAGGGGGACGGGTGTTCTCTTATTTTTTTCTCTTATTCTTTCTCTTATTTTTATATAGTACCAACATATTCTGCATTCTCCTGCCTGCACCAATGGAGCTTGTAATTTAAGGTCCCTACCACATTCACACATAGTATGGTCAGTTAAGGGGGGGCACACTACTTTGTCAAACAGGCACAGGGAAGACATAGAGAATCCCCATATCTGTAGGTATTTCCCTGGCTGGAATTGAACCCAGGACCCCAAAGCTGCAAGGCAGCAGTGCTAACCATTGCACCACCATGCTATATATGGTATCTTTAGCCATTGGTTTTACAGAATGCATATGGTGTCTTTCCAGCCTTTCCATCTGCCTTCTGTGTACAGGTATGCAATAATAACAGTTGAATGTAATCCCATGAGCCCAGTGGCCAGAAAAGCTGCTAGTTTTGGCGAATTAGGGGAAAGCAAGGATGAGGATGTGGTTAAGAGATACTTGCATTGAGAACTACTAATCTCCCCCGTGTGCCATCTGTGTGCCATCTCGCCCGTGACAAGGGAGATTTGTCGCGGGCGACTAATCTCCCCGTGTGCCAGAGCCCTAAAAGTTGCTAGTGGAATTACCAGTAGCAACCGATCAGCAATTAGCTTCGATCATTCTAGTGCAAGTTAGAAAATGAAAGCATAGATATGATAAGTGACCTGTGGTTACTGCTGTAGTGCAATTTAATATTGATGGTAGTAAATTAGCCCCACTTTGTTCAAAAGGGTCACCAGTTTCTAAAGCCAAGCAAATACTGTTCTCTGGTTAATAACATTGCAGTCAGTAGAGGACAGCTTGTCATCAAAGTCCTCCAACAAGGTTAGCTCAAAAGAGCAAGAAAAGCAGTTCCCATTCGTATGAAGTACAAATAAAGATGAGGCTCCCTGTGGAGAATAACCTATTTAAATATGTTTCATTAAAAGGGAACTCCACCCAAACACATCTTAAGCTTTTTGAAAAGTAAACATAATTTTATGCAACTTTTCAATATACATCAGGTAAAAAATTGCAGCCTTTTCATGATTTTTAACATAATAATATGGTTTGGAACAGTTAGTCATCTGTCCTCAGACTGCCTTCAGTCTGCATCCTCCCAATCCTACAATTCCTTGCAACACATGATAAGGAAAGGAACATTACACTGCAATGCATTGTGGGTTACGTAGTTCCTACATGCTATCTGTAAGCTTTGGGGGAGTTGTTACAATTTATAAGATCAGTGTTTTATTCCCTCCTCCTCTGCCAAGATTTTAAGTGATGCAGAAAGAGAAGAACTGTTTTGCAGCTGGATTTCAGTATATAAAAATGATATTTATTCATACTTTTTGAAGGAACAGATTACAGTGATCGGTTTATAAGGGATTTCTGCGTTGTGTGGGGCTGTTTAACACATTTTGATTCGGAAGGCCAAGTTCCCCTTTAAAAATATAGGGTATGCAAATCCTGCTTAAAAATGATGTATTATTGCCATTTAACTTGTAATGTCAAAGGGATGGTGACATTTGTTAAATTTTTGTTAAATAATTAGAAAACGCATAATTTAAAAGATGGGTAAAATTAGCATGTAATGTCCTATTTACACCCACTTTTCTATTACAATCACATTACCTTTCCCTACACATCTACACAACCCAAACAGGAAAAACTCCCCAGAGACTTTCTAGATGTGCAATTTGTTTGTGCCTCAGCCAAATGGGTACTAGCAGTTTGATTTTTTCCTGTAAGGGCAGTGGCAGACAGGGAGATTAGTTGCCCCGTGACAAATCTTTGTTGCCGCGTGTGACTCATTTCCCCGCAATGCCATCCCACCGGCAAGAATGTAAATTGACATACGCGTTGCTACGATTTCCCAAAGTCGCCTGAAGTTTCCTCTCAAGGCAGCGAAATCATAACGACGCGTATGCCATCCCACTGGCAATTTACACTTCTGCCGGTGGGATGGCATTGCGGGGAGATTAGTCTCCCGCAGTCTGCCACTGCCCTAAGAGTGAAGACGCATGGGGCAACTAGTATGAGCTACTTTTTTACGGCTACTAATGTCCAGAAAATACCCTGCCATAGACTATACTGAGAATTGCCTCTGCTAAAACACACGTAGAGACAGTTATCAGTAAATGATCAGCATTGTCTATTTCTGTAGCTGTGACAAGTAGCTGCTACTAGTAGCTCCGTGTGTCTTCACCCTAAAGGTCCCCATACACGGTAAGATCCGCTTGCTTGGCGAGAATCTTTTAACCTGGCCGATCGATATCTGGCCAATTTCAGGCCAGATATCGGTCGGCCAGCCCGCTCGTTTCTGCCCCTACAAGGGCAGATAAGCTGCCGAGTCGGTCCAAGGGACCGATATCGGCAGCTTCTATTGGCCTGTGTATGGGGGCCTTAAGACTTAAAAACTGGACAAGTAAACTTCGGTGCCATAAGCTATGTACATTTGACCATGTACTAAATGGACCTTGTCCAACAAATGTGCCCAAGGGAAAGAGATAAAACAAATGTTTGCCACAGGTGAAGCTCCTGGGGGATAGACTAGGCCTTCTTGGATTTTTGGAAAAACATAGAAATTTGTGGATGTGGATGTCCCACCAAAAACATTTAGCAAGATTTTCATTAATAATTCCCAGATGATAGATAGATGTGTTTTGAAGAGCATGTGTCAGGCAGTCCTCACTCAAATCCGCTTGCTTGACCACTTCTAATGCCTGACCTTTCAGCAGAATCTCTCATGTTCGGCCGAATCCCAAAATAGTGGACTCGATGTATCCCTAGTTTTCAGTGCAGCCACACGGGCAGCATAGGAAAACGGATTAGCTCTCAGCCTCGTGGAAAAACGCAGGGTTGAGAGAAGCGGATCTACGCTTTGTGCCCTTAATGCAGATTGGCCCAATTAGCTAGCGGCAGTTAGTAGCTAAATATAACCACCCAAATATGTTTTTCCATGTTATATAACTGTTCAGTATAATCGCTTTGCATTCCAAGTTGCCATTTTTAGAAAGGTCAGAGGAAAAACAATGGCTGTAAAAGGGATAAAGGCTGTGAATTCATTGCATTAGGAGAGGGTCTTCAAAATGTCCTTTTTACAGCAGACAGCCCACAGAGGGTCTTTTGTGAAACGCCAAAGGGTTTGTGCTTGGACAGCAGCCAGACATACAGAATACTTGGAAGTTGTACTGTTCTGTCCATTTGTTGCTGTGCAGTAATTGCTGGCACTGTAGCCAGCAGAACCCTGAATAGCCCCTTCCTGTTCTGCCCCAGAGATGCATGGCCGCTCCGTACCACATCTCTCTATTGATGAACTGCACGAGAGGAGTTTATTGTCTGTGTGGGATTATTGACAGTGAAAAGACAGTCGTGGCAATGAAAATATCAAACGAACTGGAGATTTTTACGCCCCGGTATTTCCACCAATGTAGTGCCGTGCCTTAAACAAGTAAAATAAATCATTTCTTGTGCTTTTGCTTTGTCTGTTGCTAGGCTGCTCTCGCCAACCATATAGCACGTTTTTTACATTATTTCTGCTTACAGAAAAGATCTTGTTTCTCCTCTCCCTCAAACATGCCCTTTCCTCTTTTTCCGAGGCAGATTTGGGAACCAGACCAGAAACTTTAGGCTCTACTACGATGGGAAACATTTTGTCGGAGAGAAAAGGTTTGAGTCCATCCACGACTTGGTGACGGATGGCTTGATTACCCTCTACATTGAGACCAAGGCGGCGGAATATATTGCCAAGATGACTATAAATCCCATTTACGAACATATAGGGTACACGACTCTAAACAGAGAGCCGGCACACAAAAAGCAAATGCCAGCCCTGCGGGAGGCACACGTAGAAAAAGAATGTCCAGGAGAAGATGGGATATCAGAAAAAAGGGTAAGCAATTCAACATCTAAGCAACCAATAGTAACATTATGTGTAAGTGCATGTACATAGCTACATATCTGTTAATCACACTGTTGATGTGGTTTAAAAAGATGGCCATGCCAGTACTGTTATGACATTGTGGGTGTGTCTTTTTGGAGGAACAGGAAGCTGTGATTCTTCTATAGATATGCCATCAGAATTGCCAACTCGCATGGATTTTTTCAGGTGTCACCCTGTTTCACCCTACTTTTACTTGGCAACCCACAATAACAACCCAATCTCTTGGTCCCTATAATTTTCACCCTAATTAATGTTCCCTTTCTTCCCTTTCTTTCTTTGAAAAGTCCTTAAATGAACCTGCATCATTTTGGGTGTGGCCAGGAGTGTAATGTAGTTTGGTTGGGGCATAACAGGACATGACCAAGATGCGCCGTAAATACAAACCTCAGGCTTTGTAGTCTCCCTGCTAAAAAAAACATTGTGCAAACGTGCTAAGATTGTATAAATCCAGATGCTTTTGTTCCAGTCCTACTAATCATGTTCCCTTAATTACCTGGACATGTTTTAATGTGTAATTAATTAGTAATTTCAAGCATGTTTTTCTCTCACAAGACACATTTTATTGCACTTAAAACACATTTGTGACTGATTATAATGATGCTAATGGTTTAACCTTACAGAACCTAAACTCCTTAGAGCAATGTTATAGTGTAGAAACCATGGGCATTCTTTTCATACCGCATTAGTCATTCTGTTAAGTGCAAGATAGCTTTATCTGAACGTTAGCAAATCATTTATGCACTCCCGTAGCAGAATGTGAGTGAGGTAACTGGGATCATAGTCTCTAAAAGTTCAGCTCAGCAGAGACCAAGCCATAATGTAATCCTTTTTGTGACCAAATTGCTGATACAATACTCTATGATTTTATAAGCCTGTTGGGGACAGGTCTGCCTTCATTATATATGATATGTTATTTTTTTTTTTTCATAGACCATGTAGCAGAAGCCAGGTTTCTTTTAGACCTTATGTAGTAGGTGGATTTAGCTTCATTGTTTAGAAGTCTGACCCAAGAAAGTTTTGAAGTTTTGGGCAGAGGATCCCTTTAAAATAGGGTTAAAAATGGTTCTTCTTTCTGGTTCTTGATGTCAATCTCCCTCATAAATAGTAATTACCCAGTCCATTCTTGACTGACTGGCTAGGCCTTCAACAAGAAGGAATCTATCCGGGTCATAGCTATTTATAGTTTGGAAGTTGGAAAGCTGTGGGTTCATCATGTAGAGAAGGACATAGTTCCAGGTAAGTCTGGCAGAGATTTGTCCAGGTTTTAGAACTCATTTGAACAAGATGGGCAGTTTTAAACCTAAAGCAAGTGTAAATACTGGACTGTCTTTTTTACAAATGGACAGTAGGCAACCCTATTTGGGTATTTGGACAGCCTTACGCTTTTCAAGCTGTACTAAGTACTTATGCATAGGCAAGTGCTATGATATGACCCAAAGCTAAGTACAGCACAAATGCATATGGCTAAGCTGATGCCTTATTCATTTTCTTTCATTTTCTCTACTTTTCCAAATCTTATATTGGGGTGACCCTCTGGAGTGCCTGTATGGTGTATATGTGGTTTATGTGCGTTAGGGCTTGGCATTTGGGCCCCCCCATTAAATTGGCAAGTTACACTGATGTTCACAATTATTCCAGGGACATTTTTGCATTGGTTTTTGATCAAGGCTTATATACAGTCATGCCCCGCACCAGCACTATAAATAGGGCAAGTATTGGCAGTACATTCTGCCTCTTCTTTTAAATCAATAAAATTCATATCTGTTTCATTGTAAAGTACAATTTATGCATATTGCCACCCTTTCCCTACAGACATTCTTGTTTGGGTTCAGGGGCTGCATAATAAAGCCCTTGGCTAATGTAAAACGTTAGTACGCTGTCCAGTTATTCCACGGTGTGACGGGCAAATGTCTGACCCACTTTCCCACAGAGCACTTCTTTAGGGAAGTACAAACGAAGCACCGACCTTCAGACAATGACAAACTTTCCCAGCACACACAGCCAGTAGGTCTTTGCATCACATTAAAGAATAAGAATAGTTTCATTTTATCATTTTCCAAAACCCAGTTCTGTCTGCATATCTTGTTGTGTGGCAGGAGAATTTACCAGCTTATAAATTATTCTGTTCATTAATAGATAAGTGGTGGTATCTTTCCACTCCACTAGCTGCTCCCTGTCAGAACCTGGCAGCTCATAAATGTGACATGATAAACTGCTGCACGGATTTTTCTTCTAAATTCCTCATATTTCTTTACTATTTGATTTAGCTTATTTAACACCAATACTTTTAATAATCACTGAAACCCCCAAAATATCCACATCTGTGCGTTCTTGAGTAAAGCTTATAGGCTCATAGGCATTTTGGCTTTTACAGTGTTCTAAGGGAGAATCCTATTAGTCAACACCAACATCTCCTCCAAAGCCACCTCCCATTATATGCATTGGAAAGTACCTATGGCGGAAGGTTCTATGAGGCAGGAATCTCTTTGAACACTCAATTTATATAAACGGGAAGTTTTTGTTGGCAGGGAGTTCTTCCCGATAGGTCTGTAGCAGACAGAGAGTAAGCAGTGTGCATAAGGTGACCATTAATTTTGCATTCATCAGTCACTGTTTTTCACCTATAAACCTCTGCTCTGGGCTTTAAATATGATCTCAAGCTGGTCACATATGGGTAGATCTATAAGGTCACCAAGTAGTTACATTAGGCTTATCCAGTCATCTGCGCCCGGGTCAACAACTGAATCAGTATTAAAAGGGACATATAGGATAAATGGGAAAACCCTAATTTTGTAGGCAATCATGAATAATATAAGGTGATGGTTTCACTTTGTGCAAAAAATTAATCCTATCTGTAAAAATGGCCCCTTTATTGGAGCTCCCTATAGATCCTATCACTTCTCTGTCCGAGTTTGAAATGGAGAGTGGGTGTGTCCTAATGGTCCCTGCCAGAAGCACAGTAGAAGGGGGAGAGCCAATCACAGCCCTGCACTCACACAAGCAAAGACAGGCTTCAGTTCCCTATCAGGTCAGCCTAGCTGCTGATTGGGTCCTATCTTATAGTGCAGTGTACGGAGGGCCGCCGGCTCCCCAGCTCATCCAGAGAATTCAGCCAGCAGGAAGTTGAACTGATGGGCGGGACTAGTGGAGTTTTGGTGGAATTTCTCAATAAATCAGTCTGAAACACAACTTTTTTTAACCACAATCCTTATATATCTGGAGGAGTATACTTCACTGGTATATTCTTAATTTTTATAGGATATGTCTCCTTTAAAGCCCTGTCCAAGCTCATGAGACCAGAACTGCATCCACGGCACATGTCACCCAGTGAGATCTTTCAGACTTCCCATTTGATGTCTGACCTCGTCTCAGTAACACACTGATCCTAAAACTCAGTAGTACCTGTTAATTGTCATTCTTCTTACTTAGTTCATAAGACAGGGATACATTGTTCCTGTGCACAATAAATTCCAGGCAATGAGTAGATAAGGGGCAAGGAAGTGGAAGGGAAACCACTTTCCGGGAATTCCTTTTTGAGGGCATTTTCCTATAAAACTGTTATTCCCTGTGCAAATTAAGGAGCTATTAGTGCAGTCAATACTCCTTGTGCTAAACATACTGTACCATTAGACTGTTTGAAAATGTTAACGCTCTTTAAAAGGAAAACATTTCTGCCATATACTTTTAATAAAGAGACTTTTACATTTCAACATATTAACAGCCCTCCCACTGTGCCAGAACATGTTCCTGTTAGATGACAAGGACACAGCATAAGATCTGTTATCTGGAATATATGGAGGTGGGGTTTTCTGGATAACAATGTTTTCCAATATATTTATATAATTTAAAACAGTATCTTTTGAGGCTACCAAAACACTTCAAATGATTCCATTAAACAGGACTTGCTGCATTTTACAGCTTTCTGGATAAGAGAGTAAATGCCTGTACTCGCAATATGCCACATCATGAAAAAGTAAAGTTTTGTGATTTTATTACTGGTGCAGGGGTGTCTGTTGAAGGTGGCACAGTTACAGTATGTTACGTTGCCTATTTTCTGCCTATAAATGTTCACATTTACAATGAATAAGGGTCTTTGTGAGTGTATGCTGTTTACAGATTTAAATGTAACTGATTATGGGGTGTGTTTACTAAGATTGGAGATAAATATCTCTGATCTCTGGTGATGTTGCCCATAGCAACCAATCAGCAATAAGATTTGAACAGTCCCCTGCAAGTTAGAATTCAAAGCAAAGACCTAATTGGTTGCTACAGGCAACATCACTGGTGATATTTATCTCCATTATTAGTCACAGGAAAAATGGCCTCCGGGTGAAAGCTGGCATTTGCAGCTTTCAAACGGAGGGGGATATATGCAGTCCAAATGATGCCATTTGGGCGGGGGTGAGGAGTCAAACTTATATACATGGTAGAAAATTAATTGTAGGGTTTGCATGTCCTTTAAGTTAACTTTAAGTATGTTTTAGAATGGCCAGTTCTTAGCAAATTTTTAATAGGTCTTTATTTTTTATTAATATAGTTTTTAAATTATTTGCCTTCCTCTTCTGACACTTTCCAGTTTTCAAATGGGGGTCTCTGACCCTGGCAGTCAAAAAATATTGCTCAGTGAGGCTACAATTTAAATGTTATTGTTACTTTTTAAGACTTATCTTTCTATTCAGACCAACTCCTATTTATATTCTCATTTAAACCATAACCTGGTTGCTAGGGTAATAAGGACCCAAGTAACCATATACTGTTGCATTTCCAAACTGGAAAGTTGCTCTATATAAAGCTAAATAATTCAAAATCCACAAATAATAAAAAAATGAAGACCAATTGTAGATTGACTATGAAGATTTTGTGATTGATTGGATTAGTGGAAGAGTTCATATGCTGAGGACTTCCCATACCAGGCAGTTGAACTGAACAAGCTGCTCGGATGAGTAGTGAAACATTTTCAATGATTACTTAGCAAGTACTTTAGATTTACGTATACTAGATATACCAGTTGTAAATTGTTTAGCTACATCATACTAAAATTTAATTTAATGGTGAACAACCCCTTTATAAAAAAAAGAGAGATAAAAAATGTCTTGGAGTGGAGAGTTTAGTTCCCCTTTATTACAGACCCCTGTAAGATTTTTTACAGCTTGTGGCTCGAGGGCTGCTGGCCTGTGCACAACTGAATCATGTCTGTGTCCTCTAGCAGGGATGCTGTCATTCTGGATGGAAAAGTAAAGGGTTTGTTATTTTCGGGGCTTCCTGGGGTATATACCCTTCTTGTGTGAGTGGAAGCAGGGCATAAATCAAGGAATGTTCGTGTAATTAAAGTGATATCGATAACACTAAACCAATGGCAGCAATGGATTTCTAAAATATTCCCTAAGTCTTTGTGTGAGTTTAATTTACTTAGCTCATCAAAGATCTGCCAATTTTTACCCTTCTGTGTTGAGCGCTAATCATTTGGCTGACAGGGGGTCAATTATAAACACTGGGCAAACTTGCACCTGTGCAGTTCCTGATAGCAACCAATCAGTGATTAGGTTTATTCAGCCAGCTGCAGTCAGAACAATGGAAGCAAACATCTGGTTTCCATGGGTTACTGCCCAAGTGCAAATTTGCCCAGTTTTTATGAATGAGCCCCAAGCTTGTAACTCATCTGACCTGTAACCTATAGCACCATGTGTAACCCCCACACCCTAAACCTTTGGTGCAGTGTTTTGATAGCAGATCTAGGACCAATTCTTTCTGGAGCATTTCCAATTGAAAAAGGTCCATAGTGAGGCACAGGGGCTACCTTTGCACAGCGCTAATCATAGCTGAAAATCAGAAGCAACCCAAAGCTAGCCACAGGGGCTAGTCAGGGTGTAAATGGCCTTTGTGCCTTGTGGGAGACCATTAGGCAGTCACTTACCCTCATTCAGTAAACGATGGAATAGAAAATGTCCAAAGCCAATGGTCATAACAATTATTGGGGTTTGGTCCCCCCATTGCAGTCCAACATTTGCTCAGGCCCCTATTAAAAAGGTTGTATCAGTCCTCCTGCTATAGTCTGGGTACCCATATGGTGGCCAGCACCGCAGGGGAAAAGCAGGGCACAAAATGAGACATAGATAAGGTCTTGATTTAGTTAAGGTTGACCCAAGTTATATTTAACATTTAATGGAAGAGGGTTGGCCCTTGGTCACTTCCAGGTTGGACCCTACCCACATACAGTATGTTAAAGAACAAAGCTTTATGATGAAGCCAAATTATCTGCCTGGATAGATTGTAAACCAGTGGGATTACTGTGCCCAGTCTAAACTGCATACTGATTGGTCTTCTTGCATGAACATGATTTCTACACTTTCTTCACTTTGAAGCACAAAAGTGTCTTTTGTCTTAGAATTGTCTCTAGCCCATTAATATCTTTTTAAATAAAATTGCTTTTAACTTTAGCCACTGCTTTGTCACTTAGTGTATGGCGGGTGAAGGAATGCAGGGCTAAGTGTAAATATTTGACTCATTTGACTCGACTGCCTGTCATGTTTTTAACATTGCACCATTAAGTAGACATGGGCCAGACCGTGACTAATACTTCACGTCCGTCAGTCATTTGAGATTTTTTTAAACTTGTCAGCTATAACAAAATAACACCATTCCTTTCAGTGGGGCTACAGAGATTTGGCAAGAATCCAATTTAGAGCAGCTAGGTAACAAACAGCTTCAGCATTACCTAAATGTTTTAACTGGAAATGTTTTGTTTTGGTTTTTTTTTTTTAAAAAGGACACTTCCTCTTGTTGCTCCTTTACCATAAATAACAAGAGCCTGTAGCGCCGAGACAGGAAATCATCCTTAGTGAATCAGGCCAGACACAAAAGTCACTGCTATTAACAAATGCCCTATGGTTTATGACGTCACAGATTTCAGTGCTGATTGATAAGTGCTAGACTCCTGATGTAGGCGTATTGGAGCAGCCCTGTTTCCTAGTTGGGAAAATCCCAAGCAACTGCACACCTTCTCTATCTAGCTAAGAGCCTAAAGTAAAGCCTTGTTTATACCACAGGTGCCCTGCCCAGGCCACTCTGCCCATCTGCTTCACAGGCTGCCAAAATGGGTCCCTGCTTCCCCATACCTGTGCCTGAAATGTAGAGTTGTGCAGCTGTGTTAGCGGGTGCCATGTTTGCTTCTTGTTCTGAAGGATTTCTATATGTTCACTATCAATTAGGGATGCACCAAAACCACTTTTTTGGAGTTTGAAGGATTCAGCCATGTTTTAACCCCAACCTTTATGTATGTATGTATGTATGTATAACTAGAGCTACACTCAGATGTAAACAGTGTTGGTGAGCCCCACAAGCATGGGAAAGTTCTTTGGGGGCTGCCAAATAAGGGCTGTGATTGGCTATTTGGTAGCCCCGTGTGGCCTGTGGTCTCCAGAAGGCTCGGCTTGGCGTAAATCCATGTGTTTGCGCTTCCAAAACTTGTCTCCAAACCAGAAATTTGAAAATGGGAACCTACTTGGAGGCCACTGGGAGCAATACCAAGGGTGGGGGTGAGCACAAGAGGCACTGGTTGGGGATCACTGATCTAGGACCATTCACCCTGGAGGACTTGGGTCCCATCACACTTTAAGACATGATAATATATTGCAAAATGATGTGAGTTGTGGAACCTGCGATAAAACCCACTCCCCACAGTACCCTGGACATCTGATGAGATCTCAGTCACAATAAACGATACGAATAGGAGCTGCACACACTAATAATGGTATAACCATTTTATTCAGCCATTTCCATCTTAACATCTAAAAATGGCCACATATAAAAGCCATGGCCCCCTGGCCTCTGCAGTTCTGATGCCTATGGGCACACAGTAGTATGGAAGGGTGATTATTATATTCAACCAGTTAAAGTTCAGAATCTTTTTTTTTTTTTAAGTTCAAGCAAAGCTTTAAAAACCTTTAAATATTTATGAAAAAGTAGGAGCTATGTGTACATTAGCTTTCATTTTTCTCTAGCTCATAGGTAAACAGGATATATATCTCTTTACATTTACAAATGTTGTTTTGATAATGCAGTCTGTATATAGTAGTTAAATATTGTATATAGTAGTTAGAAAGGTCAGTCTCCTCTGAAATAAAGCTTTTTCTTTTAACAAGGGAATGTTTTAAATCTGTATAACATTTAATAGTGGAAGATATTTTAAAAAATCTTAATTTGTAAAACACAAGGAAGAAATTCTACCACCCAGTATATACCCTGAATTTGCAAGAAGTTAACACTGACTCTGTTGCTGCCCCCCCTCCAAATATATATCACCTGATTGTGCCATCCCTGTGGAACTGCACTGATAAACCAACTGGCCAATGGTCCGGATCCAGACAGTATTTCCTAGCGTGCTGATGCCACATACTCATCCAGAACAGGCATTGGCATTTTTATGGACACACATTTCTACTGTGAATCCAACAAGAAGTTTTTTTTTTTTACTTTTTCAGGAAATTAGAAAGTGCTAATCCCTTCTGTGTTTACAGGGATACTCCCATAGTTCTTCAGGGCCTTCGATTTCATTGGATTTACACAGCTGGAGTAAGCAAATAAAAGCGAAACATTATAGTGAGCAGATACAGAGTGACTGTGTTGGACTGGCCCACCAGCAGGGTCGGACTGGGCCACCGGGACACCAGGAAAAAATCTGGTGGGCCCTGGCAGCCCAGACCCGATGCCTGTTGCCACTCCCCTGGCCACCTGTGTCCTCCCCTGACGCGTTTCACTTATGCACACTCGGGGGATGATGTCTGGAGGGGGCCCCTATGGGGGGTTAGGGGGACGCGTCAGGCGACGGAGCGCGGCAGGGCCACCTTGCCCACCAGTAAATTCCCGGTGGGCCCAGATGTCAGTGGGCTCTCCTGCTTTTATCCATTTGTTATACTTCATGGTCATTCCCTATTTCTGGATGGGAAAAAAAGACGAGTATTAGGTAGAAGGATAGATAGAGATCACCTGACTGATGTGACCTTGCATGTATGTGTGCATTGGCTTGTTAGTGTGCACTGTGAATCCTATGATCCCAGGAGGCGGCCCTTAGTACTTCTATTTTGGATATATACTTATTGTACAGCGCTGTGGAATATGTTGGTGCTTTATAAATAATTGTTAATAATGTTTTATATATATTCAGAGATAGAAGCATTAAAGTGGACCTATTTGTTATGCACTTACAGTATATTTATACACCTCTTGAGTAACGTGTATTCTTGATTGATGCGCTGATATGTAATCAGGGGTTACAGTACTGCAAGTACAGATATGGATTTTTTTTATAGATCTTATTGTTTGCGTGTAAATCTTGGAGAGTGTCATGTTATTTCTATGGAGGGAGACATTCTGGGAACGTACTTGACTTGTTACCAAACAGGAAGGCCCTATCAGAGAGATGAAGTCTGGATGATGGAAAGTCTTAGAAACATAATTACTGCTGTGATATTCTTAGAACAATGGATTGTTTATGTATATATTCCTATATGCAATACTTTAAGATATGGTAAAATAGAATTATTTATAGGATGGTGAGTGACCAGTACTTCTTACTTGGAAGGTATGTTTTCCTTTTATATTAAGCAAGGTATTTTTGGTTCCAGTAACTGATGTTAATATGAATATTTTAGCACCACTTTTCCCTTCAAATGCTTTCATTGTATGCAATGAGTACCTGGAAAAACACAACAAACACCATAGAAGATACATATATTAACCTTTAAGTTATAGTATCTTATAGAATGTCCTATTCCAACTTTGCAATTGGCCTTCTCTATTTTTTTTTTAGTTTTTGAATTATTTGCCTTCCTTTGCTATATCTTTCCAGCTTTCAAATGGGGGTCAGTGACCCTGGCAACCAAAAAAGTATTACTTTCTATTCAGTTCCTCTCCTATTCATACTCCAATCTCTCATTCAAACCACTGCCTGGTTGCTAAAGAAAATAAGACTGTAACAACCAGATAGCTGCTCAAATTCCAAACTTGAGAGCTGCTGAAAAACAAAAAGCTAAATAACTGGAGAACCACGAAAAAATTAAAAACAATTCTGATTTGTCTCAGACTATCATACCAAAAGTTAGTTTACGGTGAACATGCCGTTTAATAAAATATTTCCACCCTGCACGTTTCCTTCATGGTCTCTTATGTAGCAACCCTTTTAACTCCTTCACCTTTCCCATGTTTTTTTGTTATATCATCTCCATCCTTTTACTTATTGGCTTCCCTATCCCTTCTTTCTTACACAGTGGCCCTATACCTATGTTTGTCATCCCAAACAAGCATTTTTTTTTATTCATTTTTTTCTAATTTGCTGATCTTCTCCTTCCTGTCTTCCTCCTTCCTGTCATCTTTCTCCAGTCCTCTCTGACTTATCCTGTTCATTTTCTTTTGCCCCTCTCTCTCTCAAACTCCAATAACCTGCTTTGTGTATATTTTCAAAATCTCAACTATGTTGGGGGAAAATGGGGTAACCCTATACACGCTTATTAAAGGTTTAAGAAAAGAAAAACATAATCCTAATTTAATCCAATTTTTCATACATATCTGATTAGTTCAGTACTATATAAACTATAAAGTGCACCCCATATTTTGCTGTTAAACAGAATCCATAAAAGTAAACCAGGTGTTCTTGTTCACACTTTTTTTGGGTGTACAGGTATAGGATCTGTTATCCGGAAACCCGTTATCCAGAAAGCTCTGAATTACAGAAGGGCCATCTCCCATAGACTCCATTATAAGCAAATAATTCTAATTTTTAAAAATGTTTTCCTTTTTCTCTCTAATAATATAACAACCCTTATCCGGAAAGCCACAGGTCCCGAGCATTCTGGATAATAGGTCCCATACCTGTATTCATTTTTGGGGTTTCCTTGGGAAAAGTTTTTCTTTTAAGAGGGTACATATTTGGGATTTATTTAGCATGTGTATGTTGCTGTGTGCACCCCCAAGTGGTTATACATGTTGATGAGATAACCAGATATATTCTTTGTCTTCATTGGGTGTGACCCATTAGGTCAACATTGCGTGGGAAGTTTAAAGGCAAAACACGTATTGTAACATACACATGACAAGGTATAATAGCAGCATTCTGTATGTGAGCTGTAATGATAGGAGAGTATTCTTCATAGAGAATAACGTAGGTGGCCAGTTGCAGATTACTTAAATTCCACGGTAGCTGAACCTTGTGCTCTTAGGAAAGGTTAAAGAAATAGTTGTCTAAATCCTACATTGTACATGAGTGAGATCAGTAAGAGGATTGTCTCTAAAACTCTTATATAAGTGAATGAATCTTACCCTGATTCACAGAATATTAATCCAAGTGATAAGATAACTGTTACCCACAATGGTGCCTTTGTTCTGCCCTCTTACACACTACTGTACCCTGACAGCCACGAGGTGTGTAACGCCCTGAGAAGCCAACTGAAGCTATGGGGCCATTTAGCAGACATGTTTGTGCAATATGAAGCATTAGGGTTATGGCATTATGTAACACATGTATGTTTTGCTTATGGGTGCTTAATGTAATCAATAAAAAAAGATGATCAACCATAAATTGCTAAAAAAAAAATGTATGTAAGACAAACTTGCATATATTTGCTAAAAATTAGTTAATCCTTAATATCCCTAATTTTTGGATATGAAACAAGCAATAGAAAAACTGTTAATGGGTTTGTTCACCTTTGAGTTAATTTTTAGTATGTTAAAGGGTGGCCTATTCTATTGCATTGTAATTTGCAGTTGGTTTTCATTTTGTTTACTTTTTTTAATTTTATTTTTAAATTATTTGCCTTCTTCTTTTGACTCCGCTTTAAAATAGGGGTTAATGACCCCAGCAGCCAAAAAACTATTGCTCTGCAAGGCTACAGTTTTATTATTGCTACTTTGTATTATCTATCTTTCTATTCAGGCCGTCTCCTATTCATATTCCTGTCTCTAATTCAAATTAGGTTGTTAGGTTCAATTCAAATTAGGTTGTTAGGTTAATTTGGACCCTAGCAACCAGATGTCCCAGACTGGGGAAAGACGAGTGACTTTCTTGCAGTTTTAAAACCCTAAATCCCACAGCAATGACAATTCCCAACAAAGGTGAAGGATCTGAGCAGTAGTTGCTTATCAGCAGACCTGGCAAGGCCTGGGCCTAGGGCGGCACAAATATAGGGGCGCCATTCCACCCAGCCACACCTGAACCTTGTTCACATACGGAGCACTGGGGTCTAGGTGCACTGAGGTTTTCTGTTCCTGGTGCTCCATGTGTGAGCTAAAAAGATGCGCTTGAGCGCGATCCTGGGGAGGAGGAACGGGGGGCAGCCTCTGGGAGCCATGTTTAGAAAACTGTCTCTGAGTATCAGCCCAATGTAGGGTGTTCCATGAAGAAAGTGTTCCCAGAAGCAAAGCATGGTTTCCGTCACAGGATTCCTATTGTTTAATCTTAAGAAGAAATCTCGCCTCATTATTGCTGGTTTGGAAATGTCACAAACTTTCCAAGAAACTAAGTCATTTTTATTTTCACTTTGAATAAAAAAGGAAATTTGTAACCCCTGATCTGCTGGGGTTTTATTAATGTGGGGTTTTTTTTTTTGTTCTTTTACACCCTCCATATACAGGCCAGCATGATTACAAATTAATTGTATGTGCAGTCCATCCATAGAAACCATGCTGATTTGCACATTAATGTGACAAATGTTTCCCTTACATCATTAAGTTATTGATTTCTAAACATTCATTGACTGCTACTGTAAGATCGTATTGCAAAGAAAGCAGTCACTGCCTGTGATTGATAGCATAATCCTTAGAGCTATGCAGCAAGGTACTGTGCACATTAAGGTGTTCTTTTTTGTTTTTATTTTTTAACCTACATTTTGTGATTAGAAAAAGACACAGAAGGTCACATATAAGATTGTACTATTGATCCATCTTTATAGATTCTCTTGCTTGCACTAGATCAGTGCTGTCCAACGTATTACATGTAGTAAGTCAGTTATTTCTGATATAGCATGGGGTGCTGGATTAAATAAAATGTTGGTGTTATACAGTGAAGTCTATTGAGCAGACTGGGGACCATAAAAATCCTTTGGAGGGCCACATTCGTGCTGCGGACCTCCAGTTGGACGGCAGCTCCCATCAGTAAACTTATATCACTTAAAAATTGCATTCCCTTCTCAGCAGAGCAGCTCGGCTCTGTTAAATGGAACGGTTGGATGAGATATTTTATTTTACCATATAGCATCAGTAAAGTGAGAGCTAGCTAGGTCTGGAGAATATTCTTTGGAATTTGATGCTCCATCTTCTGAAAAATGTGTGTATAATTATCTAAGGCAATATCTATTTACTTAGGGCTCTGGCATACGGGGAGATTAGTCACCCGCGACAAATCTCCCCTGTCACGGGCGACTAATCTCCCGGAACTACCATCCCACCGGCGACTTACAGTTGCGTCACGAGGCATTTTCGGCGATTTCCCAAAATCACCTGTGCAGCGTGTGCCATCCCACCAGTGACTTACATTTTCACCGGTGGGATGGTAGTTCGGGGAGATTAGTCGCCCCTGACAGGGGAGATTTGTCGCGGGCGACTAATCTCCCCGTCTGCCAGAGCCCTTAGAGGGAAAAAAGAAGTTTGCATATCAAAGTCAAGCCGCATCAGTTCTTTCTCAGAATGGCAATTTGATGGTCTCCTGACATGTAACTCAGCTCAGGTATGGGGTCCATAATCTGGAAACCCGTTATGCAGAAAGCTCGAAATTAGGGCAAGTGAATTTCCCATAGACTCCATTTCATTAATCAAATAATTCAAAATTTCCAACAATTTTCCTTTTTCTTTGTTATAATAAAACAATACCATGTTTTTTATCCTAACTAAGATAATGTTAATCCATACTGCAGGCAAAAAAATCCCATTGAAATTATTTTTGTAGCAGACTTAAGGTATGGGGATCCAAATTACAGGGATTCAAAAAGATTCCTTTTCTGGAAAACCCCAAGTGCTGAGCATTTTGGATAACAGGTCCCATGCCTGTACTAGCAACATGCCTGTGTAGTTTGGAACCATACTTTATTTAGAGAGGTGAGTCTGTGGGTAATGTTTCCCCTGTGATGAAATGTATGTACATTGTGCTTAATTGTATGGAGGAAACCACAGGCGCATGGTGTTTAGATGCAGTGATGAGAAGCAGAGAAGGGTGCCTGTAGGGGTTAGTTGGCTACAGGGGAATAGGCTTTTCCCAAATACAAGAAGGTTATGTTTTCCGCTGTGAGGTTTTGTCAAAAAGAGGGTTATTTTTTTTTTTTTGGGGGTAAGTATGTACTGGCTGGCAGATTAGCACCATGTGACTCAGGTTGGCTGGGGGGCACAAGCCTTATCCATCTAAACTGCAGTAGGAATTTACCAATTCTTTACTTAGCTTTGAAGAACTTTTGGTCACCTTTCGAGAATTACCTCCCCTTGGCGATAGTTGTTCTGAGGTTGACTCTTTTTAATATTCAAAGGGTGGGAGAAAAGTGTGGCTACTAGCCCCCTTACTGTCAACAAGACCTTATGGATCTATACATCTACTTCAATGGCCAATGGTGAATGCCAACATTAATAAACACTGACTATAAAGCAGTAATTGCCATTCTCTCAACTTGTAATATTGAGACTGGCCAGAAAAAACTCATGACAAGAAAACCTACTGTCCAGTTATGTGTCACCCCCATATGCAGCTGAAGACAGCAGAATGCTCAGTCCGGTCAAATATTTACCCCACAGTAGCAACCACTGTTGGTTACTTTTGTTCAAATTTCCAGCAAATATTCCTTTTCCTGAGTTTTTTTCCATTCTGCTTGAAAAGGAAACAAAATAAAGTGGAATAGCGGAGCTCTGCAGAACTCTATTAGTCATCCATTGCTCATTATCTTCCCACCAACATGCCTGTCTGTTTTTCTTGTTTAACCAGTTCCTCTGTAGGAGTCCCTGCCGCCCTGCCTCCTGTCATGCACACTTCTTCCCTGAACTGGTTAAGGAATGAGAGATTCTTGCGTAGGGGGGACCGGGGGTGGGAGGCAGAGAGGATGAATACATAAGAGCTGCTCTTCTGTTCCATTGGTTCGCTTTCCTCTGATTGTGACCTGTGTAGAACAGCGTGACGGCTAAACCTACATTCCCCCTCCTCGCTCACTAAGCTGATTTCTTCCCACTTTGAGCATCCATGGGATCAGTGCTACACTGGGCAGACTTCTTGTAAAGATAACGGGTGCTGGGGTTTTCTGAAAAAACAGATTTAAATGGAAGATAAAGGAATTTCCCATATTTTAAATGACCCAGGCACCCATTTGTGTTTTCATTTCATTTCACGACTTTTTCAGGATCTGAATCCCTGTGATAGAATCCTTATCTTCTACCCAAGGCGCACTTAGTCATACGTTGGACCTCTATTTATTTTACAAATAACTGTATTTATTTTTATTTTTTTTGCAAAAGAAGATTAGTTTTTCGGGTTAATAAATTTTCCAGAAATAAGTGCTAAAAAAAAAAGTGTGCAAAATGCCATCGAGAGAGTCCCAGATAGGCTTTCAGAATAGCAAATCAGCGGCACGAGTTAAAAAGCATGAGAGCCAGCAGCAGGATCTGCTGGTCGCTGCTCTTGGGATGAAGCTGAGCTCTCAGAAAGCCTCGGCGACATTGTGGCAACCTCTGAAACTGTTTGCTTATTCGCAGTTAACCTCTCTCGTACGAAGAGCGACGTTAAAGGAGAATGAACAGGTTCCCAAGTATGAGAAAGTTCATAATTTCAAGGTAAGACTTTCCTTTTCCTTACATATTCATTATCATGAATGCTTTCATTGTGTTTTTTATAAAATATTTATATGCTGACACATTTTTGTTACATATCCCAGTATAACATCATGCCCTGCGTTTGCTTGCCGTTACTTGTGTTATGCAAATGGAAGAGCTGTGTGGAATCGGTGACCACTTATAATCATTCAGTTTGCATACCTACTGTACAGGTATGGCATCTGTTATGCAAAATGTCTGGGACCTGGGGGTTTCCAGATAAGGAGTCTGTCCATGGTTTGGATCGCCTTACCTTAAGGCTACTAAAGAACAGCTAAACATTATCCAGAGAGTGTTAAATTACAGAAAGGCCATCTCCCATAGAGTCAATTTTAATCAAATAATTATTTAAAAATGATTCCCTTTTCTCTGTAATAATAAAACAGTAGCTTGTACTTGGTGGTAACTAAGCTGCAATGAATCCATATCAGTAGCAAAACAATCCTTTAGGGTTTATTTGGTTTAAATGTTTAGCATACTTTGGTATTGAGATCCAAATAATGGAAAGATCCCTTATAGGTATTAGGTCCCAAACATTCTGGATAATAGATCCTGTAACTGTACAAGGTTTTATTTTTACAGGGCAAAGGATATCACTGAGAACATAAATAGGACTTTATGGGAGATGTCATTAGTGTGTGTTTTTCAGCTTGGTTAACAGGTTTCTGGATAATGAATCCCATATCTGCACTATGATTGTATTTCCTCTTGTCTGGATAGAGGCATGGGAACTAGCAGCCAGAGACCTATTGTGCAGAAAGCTCCACAATATATCCATAGTGTACTTTTACCACTTTAATGCCATACAATGAAAAATCTACAGTGTCCACATAAAAGCCTATAGTGCCAGGCCATTTGTTTACATGGGAACACAAGACCAACATGAAAACCCCATGCATTCTAGATAATAGGCCCCCTTATTTGTTTTGGTTTTATTTTCACAGACACAGGAGTGAAGGCAATGCAATTAAAGCTTCATTTCAAACGAATACAGACTAATGTCAGTGCATTTATGGCTACAATAAAATCATAATATAAATAATTATTTATCAAGTCTGATATATTTAAAGGCCGGTTCAACTCAATTGACCAGACTCAGTAGCTATCATTGTCCAAGCTTTCCATGGATACCAATTATCTGACTGCCTAAAGAACGACCAATCTGAAAGGTTGCATCCCATGGAAAGCTAGGGGCAATCATTATTTTAAAAGTTTATTCCAGGTAATGTGATCACTATCGATACTGATTGAATTAAAGTGCACACAGACTTTCCTAGTGGATCCCTCTGATCCATTGAATTAATTTGTTCAGATTTGATCCAGTTCTGCCTGAATCACTATTATGCATAATAATTCCTCAAATCACTATGGATATTTATAACCAATCTTTCCACAATGATTATATATACATCGTCATTATTTTTGGAACTTCATTACTTAGCTGTTTTCAGACCAGAAATATCAGTATTTGTGATGCAAGGGAGAATTCCTAATGAATTGGTTCCTCCTCACTTATTGATCACTGTGCTGCTGGCTATTTGGCCTCCCCGATTGGCTCTTTCACACATGGCTTCCTTCTCCCTGTTCTCTGGGGTTTTATTTAACATCACATACACCTGAGGATTTAGGGGAATATTGATCAGTGTGGTTTATTCTCCTTCCAGGATGTTAATTTTAGCCTTTGCTAATTTATAATTTTCTCTTCAGTAGCCAGTACAATTGCTATGATATTGGCTTGTTAGCTTGTAGTGGGCTGTAAATTAGCTCTTTGGCTTTAGTCCTGAACACCACATGCAAATATTGATGTGATTGAGATCTCAGAGCAGGGATTAGCCTCCTGTGTCCCTTTCTGAGATTATTAGACTTAAGGCACAATAGGAAGAAAGGAACTCCTTGTATATTTCTTTAGAGAGTTCTATGCGCAAAGTGAAAGTTCATGGCTTTGCATTGCAGTGCAATCAAAAAGTCACTTATTGTCAATGTGGTTGTGCATGGTTGGTGCCAGGGGGACAGCTGTCCCTGCATAGAACATGGAGCTGTTAGAGCCTGACACCCTGGCACCGGGACCATAGAACAAGCCTAGACATGCGTGTGTGTGCCACTCTGTTATTTCCCAGGCTGACATTTGGCACTGGAAATTTTAGGATTTGCAAATGACTGGAAAGTCGTTACCCAGCTGCTAGCATTTTACAGGAATGTACCCTTATATTCCTCTGTCACTTTTCTTACTGTAAAATAATGACTTATTTTACAGTATTACAATTATTTATCTTAATCCTCCTTCTTACAGTGTCTTTATTTATTAGACATGAATCTGCCCTAAAGAGCAAGAATAATTTACTTTAGGCACTTGTACTCCTTCCCTAAGTACCTTGTGCTGGGGATTCTGGGACTTTGCCACACCTACAGAACCATAATGACAACCTGAGTGGCCTTTATGTGACAGGCAAGATTTATTAAAGCATGTTTGATGTATGTCCTTGCTTTATTGGCCGTCACTCCCCAGCCCTCCCATATCACTTTGTTGTGGTTGGCTGCCAGGGACAAAATAATTATGTGCCACAGTGCTTATCTAATGAAGAAAGGAAAAGCCTTAGGCGCATACAGTCAATACACGCCATGCCAATAAAGCAAGATTGAAAGCCCATAGAGAGAGATTCTGCACAATCACAATGGCACTACGATTAACAATGAGTCTATGGCTCATTATGCCCACTATTCCCATTATTAAGGCTTATTTCTTCCATGTTTAATTTGTATTTGTTGTAACTAAGAAGCACCTCCAGTTAAGGGGAAACTCTGTTTGTTGTGTCTCACTTATCTTTTTCTTCCCCAGGTGCACACATTCAGGGGCCCTCACTGGTGTGAATACTGTGCCAACTTCATGTGGGGACTCATCGCTCAGGGAGTCAAATGCGCAGGTATTTCTTTTTCCATCTGAACACGCCATATGTCGGCTTTCATTCCCATATTCTATATTGTTGGTGTTCTTGAAAACTGCTGAAAGTCATTGATGAAATATTGGTGAAATATTCTTATTTAGTTAAAGGGGTGTTTACCATTAACTTTTAGTATGTTATAGAATGTCCTTTTCCAGGCAACTTTGCAATTGGTCTTGATAGGTTTTATAGCTAGGTTTTCATAGCTTTTATAGTTTTTTAATTATTTGCCTTCCTCTTCTGCCTCATCCAGCTTTCCAATGGGGGACACTGACCCCAGCATCCAAAAAAAATCTATTGCTCTGCAAGCTTATAGTTTTATTATTACTGTTTCTTTGTATTCCTTCTTTTTCTATTCAGTCTCCTATTGATATTCCAGTCTCTCATTCAAACCACTGCCTGATTGCTAAGGCAAACAAGAGCCTAGCATCAGATAGCTGTTGAAACTGGAGAGCTGCTGAAAAGCAATGAAACTGAAAAAACATAATAAATGAAAACCAATTGCCAGTTGTCTCAGAATATGAATGTCTGCATCATAGTAAAGGTGAACAACCCCTTTAATAAAAATGGCAGCCAGAGAGTTGACACAACCTCACTTTGTGGTTCTCAACAATTGCCAAGGTGATTTGCACCTGGGATGTACCTTTATATCCATGCTACCGATAATTAAACATACACTAAATAACACCGCCGACCCAAGCATTTGCTCTTGCAAGTTTGGGTTCTTGGCCTGTACTGGAGGCAGCTCTTTCTCCCAAACCCATTGAGTTCCCGTCCTTTTGTGCCTGTGAAACAGGTCTGTGATGTGCAAGTGAAATCAGACACTACTCATCTTGTGTCATGTGAATGGATGTGTAACCTAGAGGCATATCCACCCTGACCCCAAAGCTGCTGTTAAAGGGAACCAAGGCATCTGTTAACTTGTCAATTAAATTAGACTTGACTTAATTAGGGATGGAATCTCCCCTTTGGAGAGATCTGTATAAACATATGCTGCAGGGAGCTGAAAGTTATTTTGGCTAGGGGTTAGACCTCCGTGTTCCACATCTGTCCCCGTACAACTGTGCTGTAGGTGAGCATCTGCTAATAATGAGCGTGCAGACATAGAACTTCTCCTGCAACTCACTAGGGCCAGTCCAACAAGGGAAGGAGACATGTCATTAAATTGTTTTGCAAGGAATCCTTTATCCCCTTTACATTTCAGAAGATCTTTACTTAGAGATTGCAGTATTCTCCTGAGCTATGACTCCCAAATCCATACGCAGCCTCTGATATCTAGCTCTTAATTCTGAGACTTGCAGTTCAGCCACTTGTTAGCTTTATTGGATCTCTCTATAGCTCAGTGCGGTCAATCCATTCAGTGTATAATTCAATGTATTGTGACTTGCAGATTTTCCTATGCAAGTTTATACTTTAATATAGGTGCAGGGGTTTGAGTCTTTATTGGATAGGTAATGATAGGTATAATAAAGCAACAATAGAACCGTAGGAGGAGAAGCCTGGCCTAGGGGCAGCATAGAGGCTTATTAAGCAGAACATAATTAGCGGGTATCAGCTGAACTGCACATTAGCTGTGATGCAGTATGACCCAGGGCAAGTGCATCCGAGTGTTATTTAGGAAGAAATCAGAATAGGCACCACTGAGCAGTGATAGTGTGCTACTATGCTACCGTGGGTACATTGCCTATAGTGGTACCTGTGTAGCCAATGAGCTTTCTCTGTGCAGTCTAACAGGCAGGATTTGTGCCCCGTGGTGCTGTGATTCCACAGCTGACACCCCGTGTAAGTACATGTGTTCCATGTAGGGCAGGAGAAGGGCAGTGCAGGGATTGGCTCCTTCACAATGGATTAAAGGGCGAGTAATGCATCGTATTCCTGTGGGGAGGACAAAAGGAAATCTTCCTGTGTGGCATCAGCATATGTTGCACATCGAGTGCTTCTTTGTGGCCCAGGCCGATACAGTCTAGTTACACTGCAGCCCAACATCTGTGTGTATGTTACAGAAATGTGCATTGGCTTTTCCTCCTGGCTGGGAGCACATTATAAATACAGCCGGTGCTTCATATTAACAGTATGGGAATAGGAAACATGCTAGTGTTTATGTTAGTTATGGGTGAAGGATTGGTTCGGCCTGTACAGATTCCTTTTATCTGTATCTGGCCAAATAGCTGTAGTGGGGAGTCGTTAACATAGAGCTGTGCAGCGGGAGATACGGGGGGGCTGAATTTGGCCACAAATGGATTTTTGTGCCCCCCCCGCCCGCCAGGACATTATTTTTTATGAAAGTTTTGTATGCAATTGTCCCTTTCCAGGATCTCTCCTTGGGACTTTTCTGGATAAGGGGTCTTATTGTTATCTTGAGAACCATGCCCCAGTATAATTGTTTTGCCATGAAGATCTGGTTGAATCTGGGTTCCCATCAGTTAAAAGGCACTGAAACACATATTAGCTACAGTTATTAATTCAATGGGGCAGGCAGGTACCCACACTGTCACCGCTGATATAGAAGACAAACAGTCAACAATAGGAATTCAGGGATACCTGGCAACACAGCTTGAAGGGGGGGTGTAAGGCACAGATCGAAATAATTTACAATTTATTAATTATAAGGGGGTCCTAAATGGCCAGTCAAAAAGGGCCAAACTTAATGGGATACAGCCCCCAGATTAAAGGGCAAATCAAACATCCATATCAAGCAATATCCCAAACTCAACTCAAAATTTCAGTTTATATATATATATATATATATATATATATATATATAAATATATATATATATATATATATATATATATATATATATATATATATAAAAAATCACATTTTTATTCAAAGATCCATATTAAAAGCATACAGACCCCACAAAATGCCACCTTACGCATGTCTCAGGCCCTATGCCCTGAAATTTCTCATTATGGCAAACTCAATTACCACCCTTTGATGATTATGCCCCTAGGTATTTACTTACCTGTAGGCAGTAAAGCATGAGAATGAGGCTTAGTTTACATAAAGAACATTCCGTCTCTGCATACATTTACATGCAAATAGGAGCTGCCATATTGTTGTCCCTTTTGACTGTCACATTAGTTCATGCTGTTGCAATCAGCTATAGAAGCTTCCATTCCATTTATAAACACAAGAAAACAAAAAATGTTGTTCATTTAGAAAAAAGCCATGTTATAGGGAATGTTTTATACTGAAATCAGGATCCCAATATAAATGAGGCTTTTTTGCCCTTCTATTCTGAGTTGGAATGGATTAATATGCAAAAGGCACTAACAGGAAGAATGCTGGGAGAATTATTAACATGAGGTATATTAATATCTCGGTAGCATTTCTGCGCACAGGAGCCATCTGCACCCCATGAAGCATCAGCTGTTTGTTGCAAATATGTTCATGCGGGCACATGGTACTCTGGGGCTCATCATACGTGTAATGCAAATTTGCTCATCTTTAACTTGACATTTTTAGGTCAGCATCCTTTCTATTATATAAAGCTTCCACCGTGACTGCTGAGAAGAACTCTTTCTGCTCTCCTTGTAGGAACATTTTATTCTGCTGAGTAAAACTGAATAAAAGTAAATTTTTAAGGCACAGCGAGTCCCTGTTCTATATTCCAGACATAAAAGCCCCAGAGAATATCATTATAGCTCTCTGGTGTCCAGTAGGTAACTACACAGATATCTTCAGTCCCCACTATGGTCATTATTAGAACTTTATTGACGTTATTGCATCATTATCATAAAAGTAAAAAAAAATGACTGCAGTCTGCTGTAACCCCCAGAATGATCTCTTATAATATGTCAGGTTTTCTGCTGTAGGGATGTGACTGGCTTAAAGCTGGCCATACACTAATAGATCTCCTTGCTGAGGTTGCCAATTAAGTAGTGGATCCTTGCTGTATTGAGCTGATCCAGTCGTTTAGCCCCCAAATCAGATTTTAATACGGACATGCTGGGAGAGACCTGCACGCCAAGGTTGTTCTTCCCCATCAGGATTTTGAAACTAGATGATAGATATCTGCCCAATTTTCGCCCTTATCTTGGGTGCCTGCCAGACCAATAAGCTGCTGGCTTGGCATGGAGAGAGCCAATCCAAGAGGTACTAGCACCCAAGGCAAGTACCTTTTGTCTTCTCCTATTCCATCAATTCCCACCCATTTGCCACTACAGTCCCCTCTCATGTTCACCCTTCCTTCACCTGTAGCCTTGTCCTGATCGCCCATTTAGAAACTTACATACAGGGTGGGCTTAGGGCAACAAAAATGAAGGGACAATTTAATCATTTTTTTTTATTTTGCACCCCCTTTTAGAGCATTAGCCGAATGCTTTCTCTGCCTACCCCAAATTCCAGCTCTGAATAATTTATTAGCCCAGGTATGGCCATAACTCTTTTATGCATGAAGAGAAGAAGGGAGTTGCCCAAACTGCTGGAACTTTGCAATGAAACTGATTCTCAGTTATGTCAGAATAGCCTTTAATAGGAGGATGAGAATTTCAGAGTGGAATGTCTATCTGGAATGAGTTAGATATAATCAGTGAGATAAAGTTTTAAAATATACACCATGAATAACCTGAACACTATATCCTATAACTCTGCTTAGTGATGTCATTGGTTGTAACACTGCTTAGTGATGTCACTTGGGCACATGACTTATTGAAACCCTGCACTGTACGCATCAGTATTACGCCTCACATCCCAGAGAGCTTAGCTATTTATTTTATGTCCTAGTGAGATCTTTGCACCCTGTTAGGCTGCAAAATGAGGGACAATCTTAATAGGTGAGAATAATATAGATATGAAGTGAGTCTCCTGATTGCCTTGTTTGGGATATCTCATGCAGCGCAGATATAACACCCGCAGCCGTGCCTTTCTGACAGCCTTTAGAGCGCACCAGATAGCCGATCCCAAGTGGCCTTGTCACATCTGTCATGGAAAGTGTGGCGTAGCTTTCCAAGCCATCTCAAGCATTTTGTTTTGCTTTGTTTGATAAGTGAACTGTTTGCTGTGGTGCGTTCTATCTTGTGTCACTCCTCACCTCTGAGCCATACGGCATTGGCCTACTCTATGGTTTCTGGGGTGTAGTTTTCCTCTCAGCAACTTTTTCATGGGATAAAAACCAAGGGAGAAACATAAGGGATTGCACTCAGGTGAAGAACATTAAGCCATTTGCTATGACTCCTTAGCAATTTCCAGCCTGTCTCTATAAGTTTTTGCCATTGGCACCTCTTTGCCACCTTTCTAACTACCATATTTTTCTACATGCAGCCATCATTTCTCTTTTTGTATCGTAAAGGGAACCTAAAACTCGCTCTTTGTTAACAGATATTTTATTTAAATGTAACTTTAATCCACCATGGAACTGGCTGAAGATTGTTGGTTCCTGCCCAGCATTCAGTTCTTGATCTCTGATTTTCATTACAGACTGTGGATTGAATGTTCACAAGCAGTGTTCCAAGATGGTTCCGAATGACTGCAAGCCAGACTTGAAGCATGTTAAGAAAGTTTACAGTTGTGATCTGACCACATTGGTAAAAGCACACAACACGAAAAGGCCGATGGTCGTGGATATGTGTATAAGAGAAATAGAGTCTAGAGGTGAGACTTGTCTTATACATTGGGGCTATTGCTTGGTTCTAGGATGAATTATTGGAGTTAATATTTTGATGTCATGCATGGGGGAAGGGGGGCCTTGCATCCAATATCAGCCTAGAGCATTTGGCTTTAATTATTATAATACAACATCAAGAGAAAATACATCTGTGCCAAGCCACTACAATACTCTAGCAAAGGGCATATTGGCATATTATTTTAGGCAAGGCAAAGGGCCAAGGAGCTGGGATCTGTCGAGCAGAATTTGCAATTTACATTAAAGGGGTTGTTCAGCTTCAGAGACCCCATTTAAAGCTGGAATCATTCAGATGAGGAAGCCAAAAAAAAGAAGAAATAAAGGCCAGTTGAAAAGCTGCTAAGAATTGGCCAATGTATAACATACTAAAAGTTAACTTAAAGGTGAACTACCCCTTTAAAAATGGGAAAGAGTGCACATGTAGGCCATTTATTAAACAGGGTCAGTCAGAAGGACTAATGGAAGATCCCACATGCAAATAAAACAGGCACATTGCAAATGAAATTTGCCAACAAGTTAATTGCTTAAAATCTCAAGTGATTCTATTCTGGGTTAGCCAAGTGATGTCCAATATAATTTGACCTTAATACCCATGCGCTTGCCTATTGAATGGAAATGATACAGTGCGTTGCATCAGCAGTCTCAGGGGAAGGTGCCACATATAGCTTGATGTGTAGCTGGGGACCGAGAGGGAGGGTAAAGCTGAAGGAGACTACAGGTCAAGGTAACCTTTAAGCAGCAAGCTGAGGGCCCTGCTACACTATAATGAGCTATTAGAGTTCTACTGTGGGATAATAAGCAAGTTGGATATGGAATGGCTGTTTCACCCATCTGATATTCTTTTATTATAGGTCTCTCGTCAGAAGGATTGTACAGAGTATCAGGTTTTACTGATCTAATTGAAGATGCCAAAATGGCTTTTGACAGAGGTAGGAGAACCTTTACTTTATTTTGGCCTATCATTATTTCTACTCAAACAGCAAGTGTTCCCTTGCTTCCATGCAAATACTGTATGTAAAGTGACATGAAAACTCAGCTGGCCTGGATCCCCACTATATTAGTGCCTGCCTCTATGGACTTTATGAACAGAAGGTCAACCTTTAACCTTGAACAAATGCAGAATTCTACTGCCCCTCCCAAACACTCCCTCCAAATGATCTGTATTACTTGGGTAGCCTGCACAGTGACCTCAAACATTCCCCCAGAGTAAAGGATTGCAGCCTCCATATTGGGAAAAGGTCCTGTCTTCTGGGCTCCTTGAGCCTGCTCTTATTGCAGCTAGGGCTAACAGTTGTCCTTAGCTTTCAAATGCACACGTTTTCAAACACAACATATAAGTAATGTTCAATGAGGAATGTTTGAAACGGTGTGTATTTGGAAGCCATGCTTCCCTGTTTGCTCTAGCTACTATAGGAGCAGCCTAAAGGTAGGCAAGAGTGATGCAGAGGCTACTCCCAATACCTTTATATCACTGTTTATACAAAGCTGGCCCAGGACAAACATACAAACCCCTTGCAGGTAGCACCCAGGCTGGAACTGAGCTCAGAACCCAAATGCTGCAAAGTAGAAGTTCTTATTCCTAATAAATTATGAAGAACTTGAGAATTCCCCTGTGTTGTCAACCACTGCCAAAAAGCATTACATGTATTTATACTAAGCCAGCTTCTAGTATAAGTAAGTACAAGGTACATAGGCGATAAAACTAAATTCTCTGTGTTCCTGAAGGAACCTTTGTTTTTTTGCCAACATAAAAATTTCTTTCAAATTGCAGACATTCAGCCACCATGATACTCCACCATACACCGCAAGCATTAATTTCATCTCTATTTCCTTTCTACAGATGGGGAGAAGGCTGATATTTCTGTGAATGTATATGAAGACATCAACATTATAACCGGTGCACTGAAACTATATTTCAGGGAACTTCCAATCCCAATCATTACATATGATGCCTACCCGAAATTCCTAGAGTCTGCAAGTAAGTACACATGAGAGCTGCCTGCTGTTAGCAAAGCAGTTTTTTATATTCATATAGATTCATATTTCCAATGCTTTTAAGTTAACCCTATCAATTATGTCTATTTTGGCTCAGGGCGTACTTTGCCAATCCAATGTTCACTATAACCTTCCATGTCACTTTAGTTAATAAAACCTTCCATATGACCCACTTGCTCTGCATGTCCCACGTCAGCACATTCGCAGTATGGCGTTTCTGACATCAGATGAATATATACATAATAAATGATTGTAGAGTGCATGTCTGTAGATAACATGAGAGGATATGGGGCTGGGAGTGGTCTGTGCAATCCCATGACTAGAGCAATATTAGTGCTGGCATATACAAAAATAAATGGGGTTATGCCTGGCCTTTCTGCATCAGTGTTCTACAGGTATTTTATGCCAAAACATAACGTCTATACAGTAGTTTTTGGCCTTAAAGCACAGGCTTGATTAGTCACATAATGTGCTCCCTCTAGTGGTGAATAGGAATATCACATCTGACCACTTATATAATGTCTTTGCATTTGCTATAGGTATACTATCATTTTACATCATTATATAAGTGATTATAGTGATTCCCTTTAGCAGGCAAGATCTGTGCCCCTAAAGATGCCCCAGTAGCTCCCCATCTTCTTTTCTGCTGGTTCACTGCACATGCTCTGTGCTGCTGTCACTTACTGAGCTTAGGGACCCACTCACAATATACTGTATAAACAGAATATAAATGTCACAATATAATGCTGATTAGTAATTCATTCACATTGAATGGCAGTTTAGAAACCAGTGCAGTTGCATCAGAATTTAATCATCAGACCTGTAGCATCAGTTTATAGTATCCAAGATTTATTGCTCATGTGACAACTGTAAAGACCTATATAATTACTAATATAGAGATGCTAGTGCAGTCAGTTTAGTAAATCAATTATGCTCTTTCTAGCCATATTTACTTTTAGGATTTAGCTCTCCTTTAGGGCTAAAAAAAACAACTTTTTAAATGCTTCTTAGTTACTGTATTTTAGAGCTTTCTGAATAATGGGTAAAAGCTCCTAAGGTTTCATGAACACCCGATAGCCAGGTTCTCCAGCCTGCCCAATCTATGCATTGCTTGTAATTCATGGCCCAACACACAGTAGGGTTATCATTAGAATAACCATCTTCCTTATTATTTTCATGCAACGTAATCTCTGTGTATGTTTGTTCTGCCAGAGGCTCCAGACCCTGATGCACAACTAGAAACCCTTCATGACGCTTTGAAGCTGCTGCCTCCAGCTCACTGTGAAACACTACGGTATCTCATGGCCCATTTGAAAAGGTAAGTTCTCTTATACTGTAGGTGTGTTCTGTTTATACTCACACAGCCCTATGGTAATGATACACTGTTATATTGCCATTCTGCCAGGCAGTTACTGTAGGGGGCACGCATGCATCACAGCCATGGGCACACACAGAGCATTAGCTGGGATATTAGCTCAATCTGCCAGTCAGGGTGTGATGTGAGCTCAGTGTCAGTCTGTGCATGTAGAGAGGCAGCCTGTAATTGGCCAGAAGCTTGTCATTATCAGCCTTTTATTGATTCAGAACCATATAAGAGAAACAGAGGCATTTTTCTTGTGTGATTCTGCCTGATAGCTGTAGTTGTAGCCAGGGTTCCAAGTTTCTCTACTCATTTAGTGGCCAGTTATACACACACACACACACACACCTACACCTGAAATTTACAACACAGTAGTGGAAGGCCATAGTACTTGCCCACTTGGAATGACATTTGTTTCTGCTCATCATGAGTGGAATATATATATAGATTTGATAGAGAGAAGTCATGTAGCTGTGTAGCAGTGTCTGGGTGTGTGTTTCCTGCTGCAACAACCCCCTGGAGGTGACAAACCAAGGACACCATTGGCACATCCAACCACAGGCCATTATGAATATAAAAGAAGCTGATAATTTAAGTTTTTGCAGTCATAAGCCAGTTAATATATTTTGTTAGCTTTTTTGTCAGTTAATGGGGTGTTTACTGTCCTTTTACAGGGTATTATGACTGCCTAAATCTCTCCCATCGTTGTAGCAATTTGTAACTCAAAGCCACATTACATTAATGACTTGCTCTAATTAAAATGAAAATGTGACACATCATATCACCAATAAAATGTCAGCCATAAGGCATCATGGGCTGAAAAAGCTAAAACTTGTCTGTGTTTGTCCTGCCCTTGTGCAATGTTCCTCCAGGCGTCCATTGGACTGAACTGAATCTGTGCCTTTGCTACACGTCATGTGACATTCATTTTAATTAATGAGACAGGCCCTGAGAAATTAAAAAGCCAAAACTATCAGCAGGGGGTGCGTGGGATTTGCTATTACAGGAATGCCCTTCGGATAGGTCACACTGATCCCATGCACTGTCTCTCCTCACAGGGTGACTCTACATGAGAAGGACAATTTAATGAGTGCAGAGAACCTTGGTATTGTGTTCGGCCCAACTCTCATGCGAGCCCCGGAACAAGATGCCATGGCGGCACTGAATGATATCCGTTATCAGCGGCTCGTGGTGGAGATGCTGATCAAGAACGAAGACATTCTATTTTGAATATAATCAGGAAGAAACCATTTTTGAGATGAATAACGTTAATAAATGAAGGATAGTTTTGCAACATAGCGAGCAGTTTGTTTCCAGGCGAGTCCCTAATTTCCTATGTGTACAGCGTGCAGAAAGGACAGGCTTTTTGTTGTGGCAATCAGATGTATATTGTATAAATCGGGAAGCTCCTCTACTATTACTGCATTGTGTTTACAGTGTAACCACTTCCACAGGATTGCATGATTCTCTCCGTTTTTGTCGGGGATTTCCTTGGAAAAACAAAAACTATCTAGGAAAAAAAAGCCTCTTTCCAAGCGGGTAGTGAATGTAATACGGCATGTTTCTTCCTCCCCCGTGTAACTTGGCCTTTCTGTTCTGCCCAATCAGATTACAGCGTTGAGTTGATCTCATGAATGACTTTTTTTGCTCATTTCACTTCTGTTCTTGCTTTGATGATTGTTTCTTTTTTGCCAAGTTTCTGTATCGTTTGGAAGAGGAAACCTGTGAGTTGTGAATGTTTTATTCCCTTTCCGTGTGGTGCTTGTGATTAAAATGGCAACGATTATTATTTTTTTAATTGTATTTTTGTATTTTTCAACCAGCATGCATGTATTAATTTATTAAATCTAGGTTTTAGAAACCTTTTCTTCTGTGTCTTATTTAGCTTTAAGCAAAGCTTGTTCTGTTATAGCAGCAACACTTAGCACAGGGGGTCTGGGAAATGTCTCCAAATAGTCTCCATTTCCTCTAGAAATGAGCAAATAGCAATGCAGAACTTTGTGGAAGTGGAAGATCTTCTAGTATATCTTGTAGCTATCTCCTGGTATCCTGGTGGGCCACCCTGACTGCGCTGAAGGCTTAATGCATTCTTTCCTGTTTCAGCACAATAATCTCCCATTCACAAAGCAAGGTCCATTCAGAGTTGGGTTTGTTGCGATAGGAGTGGTAGAACTTGTTTAAACTGTACAGAGGCCTGACCTCAAGCCAAATGAATACCCGTGGGATGAACTGAAATGCCTACTGTCACCTTAGCCTGATTCCCAACATCAGTGCCCATCCTCACTAAATCTCTTTGGCTGAATGGTAGGAAACAGCACCTACAATGGACTGACTACATATTACTGAACATGCAGATGTCTGGATACCTTTGGCCATAGAGTGCATCTTGTTTAGAGAAAATGTTTTAAAAAAATATTTAAACACTGCTGCTCTTTAGACTTCTATGAAAATGTGGGTCTTAAACATCTGATCTGCAGTTACAACTCTGGTAGTGTGGCCTTAAAGGAGAAAGAAAGCTAAAAAGTAAGCTTTATCAGAAAGGTCTATGTAAATACAGCCATAAGCACTCACAGAAACGCTGCACTGACTTCCTGTGCCAGAGACACACAGCTCTCTCCCCTCTCCTGCTCCCCCCTCCCTCAAGAATGCTAAGAACTCCCTCCCCCCCTTAGGAATGTGGATCTGAGCCAATCAGCAGGACGCTGACTCATAGTCTTACAAACTAAGCATGTACACTGGTCTGGGTGTCTGTGCAAGAGTGAGGCATTATGGGAACTTTCTTTACACAGCTCAGCGTTTTTTCTTCCTGTTTGGCTTCTGGTCATCTGAACAGGAGAAATATGGGACTTAAGCTGGCCATACACCAGCAGATCCGCTCGCTTGGCGATGTCGCCAAGCGAGCGGATCTTCCCCCGATATCCCCACCTACGGGTGGGCGATATCGGGGACCATTTAGGTAAAAAAAATAATAATCCGATCGTTTGGCCCTGGGGCCAGACGATCGGATTATGTGGGCGGCAATGGGGCAGTCGGATCGGCTCGTTGATGCGGTCCCCGATCCGACCAGATTTTCTAACCTGGCCGATCGAGATCTGGCCAATTTCAGGCCAGATATCGGTCGGCCAGGCCGATCTGCTCTCCCCATACACGGGCCGATTAGCTGCCGAATCGGTCCAAGGGACCGATATCGGCAGCTATAGTCGGCCCGTGTATGGCCACCTTTAAGGGCACTATTGAGACAACTGAAGGTATGCCTGCAGCTTGAGATTAACTCTTTACTAGCCTTTCCTACTAGCTAATGGCACACAGCTCATTTTCTGCAAAAATGTATACATTAGCGTTTCTGCTCCAAATTCTTATTCTTAGGGGCTGATTTACTTACCCACGAACGGGTCGAATGGAGTCCGATTGCGTTTTTTTCGTAATGATCGGTACTTTGCGATTTTTTCGTATGTTTTGCGATTTTTTCGGATTCTTTACGAATTTTTCGGATCCAATACGATTTTTGCGTAAAAACGCGAGTTTTCCTATCCATTACGAAAGTTGCATAAAAAGTTGCGCATTTTGCGTAGCGTTAAAACTTACGCGAAAAGTTGCGCATTTTTCATAGCGTTAAGTTTTGTTCGTTTTCAAGTCGGAACTTTTCCAATTCGGGTCGGATTCGTGGGTTAGTAAATCAGCCCCTTAGTGTCCAAAATACTGCTACTAATTGTATAGCCACCCAGGCCACTCCATGGAGAGTTGATAGGGCTGAAACTTGGTCTTTCAGAGTTGCTGCCCTTAAACCATTGTCCATGTACTCTTAAAGGGAAACGAAAGTCAAAGTCACTTGGGGGTGCCAAAATGTTAGGCACCCCCAAGTGACTTTAACCGCTTACCTCGTACCCCGGGCTGGTGCCCCTGTTAGGAGAAAACAGCACCAGCCCGGGGCACCTGGAGCGCAGCGCTTCCGTCTTCCTCGCTTCCTTTTCCTGAGTGCCAGCGGTGGGCGCATGCGCAGTAGAGTGAAAAGCCGACTTTAACATTTAAGTTCGGCTTTTCACTCTACTGCGCATGCGCGCGCAGCGAATCAGGAAAAGGAAGCGCCGGCAGCTACCCCGGGCTGGTGCTGTTCCTTCCTCACAGGGGCACCAGCCCGGGGTAAAAGGTAGGCGGTCAAAGTCACTTGGGGGTGCCTAACATTTTGGCACCCCCAAGTGACTTTGACTTTATTTTTCTTTTAAAGAAATTCCACAACAATCATTTGCATGAGTACTGATTCACATACACCAATTTACAGATATTCCTCAGTTTCACATATTTTAAGAAACTGAGGAATATCATACTTTCCACTAGCAATGTTGATTAATCTTTATAATTTGGACCTTCATGTTTAGTTATTTGATCTCAATGCTGCCAGCTTTCACTTATCTAAGTTGGGCCATATGAGAGGCCCCTAACTTAAATTCTCAGCTGTGATGACAGTTAGGAAGGTGGAAGAACTGCTACATTGAATACCTTGGGAAACCAGGGTCTTCACCCAGGTAGGTTTATAATGACTTCTGATTTCTGTCCTCAGTTATCTTCATTACATATCTGCTAGTTACCTACTAGAGCAAAATGTTGGATGTTTATTTGGGGCACACTTCTCCCAACATAAACATGTCACAGTTCATCAGCAAACATGGTTATGATTTGTCCCTTCTTCAGGGCTTCCAGGGTAATTCTCACACTCTGGAACCTTTCCCTGGGGATTCTCGACATCCCCAATGGTTTTCACACATCCAAAGTGACTCTCACACTCGTGAATACTCGGGCTACTCACTCAGCCCTGCTGTCTCTCCCCTCCTGAGATACCAGCTCACCAGTTTCTGGCACACTTTGGCTTCCCACCAAGCCACTCAACACATGGTCATGGCTCCCTCTGCTCCTTGCAGTGGCAGGCAATACCCCCAGCCCCTCTGGGAGTTCCTCACACAGTCAGGCAGCCTTTCTGCCCTGTGCCCCACTCTGAGAGACCTTTTCTCTGTGTGACCTTTCACGTGAGTGTTCAACATTTGTCTGGGTGACTCCTCACTTGGTTACGGCTCCCTCTGCTCCTTGCAGTGGCCAGTGGCACCCCTAGCCCCTCATTAACTTTCTGTAAAGGTACTGTATCAAACACTTTAGCAAAGTCCAAGTAGATGACATCCATTGCCATCCCAGCGTTAAGGTTCCTGCTCACCTCCTCATAAAAGGCAACTAAATTAGTCTGGCAAGATTTGTTACGTATAAAACCATGCAGGCACAAACTTAGAATATTGTGATTTGCAATGTATTCAAGTACCCTATCCCTTATTACCCCTTCCAGAAGCTTTCCTACTACTGGTGTCAGACTAACAGGCCTATAGTTTTCAGGCTGAGAACAGGATTCCTTTTTGAATAACGGCACCACATTAGCAATCCGCCAGTCTCTCGTCACCATGCCAAACCTCAATGAATCCTGAAAAATTAAGTAAAGGGGTTTGGCAATCACAGCGCTCAGCTCATTTAATACCCTGAACCTTATTCCTATGTCCCGGACCTTTTGTTACCTTTACATGTTCAAGTCTCTTTTGAATTTCCTCCTGAGCGACCCATGCATCAGTAGTTATATTACTAGAATTGGGTCTATTAAAAGGGAAACCGTCATTAGCTGGCTCCTCAGTTGTGTAGCCGGAAGAAAAATAAGAATTCAGAATTTCTGCTTTTTCTTTGTTCTCATCAACCAACTGACCCCGAGATAATAAGGGTCCCACCCCTTGTCGTTTCATTCTTTACTATTTGCATATTGAAGAAATAATTTTGGATTTTTTAAAATACCTTTTTCAATACCCCTTACCCCTTGTAATACCCCTTTCCATCTCTATTTTAGCTTGCTTGATAGCTTTTTTGCATGCTTTATTTGCTTCCTTGTACCTGATGAACGTTTCTGCTGTCCCAGCTAACTTGAATGCTTTAAAAGCACGTTGTAAAGTTATATTAATAATCTTACAACGTTTTTTTTTTACCAACCTCGACACTAACACTTTTATCCAATTATAAAGGTTTGGCTTTGTGATGCCTTTCCTTGCTTCCAAGGGGAATATACTGACCTGACTTGCTAAGCCTTTCCGAGTTGATACATTAAGGAGATGTCCCTATACTGGCAAAGTCTGCACGTCTAAAACCTAGAGTTTTAGTTACTCCTGCCTTATCTTTCTTTGCTACTAATGACATTGGTCTAATGAATAATTTTTACTGTCTGGGCGAGCAAATACCAGTCCTGGGGCAGTCATGTATGATGCACAAATCATTGGAACTGTTTTATTACTCATATATTTGTAATGTTATACGTCAGGGGTCACTGACATAGTATGTGAGACATGCTTTAGAAACTGATTAGCACTCTCAACAAATCCCCTTGGTTGATGATCTGTGAGTCCCTTTCAGGCAGAAGATGTTTGTGCCCAGTCTGGTGCTTCTGTCGGCGCTTGTGTGATGCTCTGCTGGGTGTGGTGAGTATTTTCAATGAGGGTCCCAATAAAAACACCTCCCTGTCATTCAGCAGATGACGACTAAGAAAACTTTCTCTTACTGGTAATAATGCCAGTTTTATATTTTCAAAGCCTCGTAAATTGCTTGTAAATTGTCGCAACTTTTTCGTAGCCATTACGAATTGCTCGTAAATTGTCGCAACTTTTTCGTAGCCATTACTACTTGCTTGTAAATTGTAGCGACTTTTTTGTAGCCGTCGCGTCGAGTACGAAAGTTTCGGATTCATTCAAGCTTCAGTTTCAGACTTTCCTTGGGCCAGGTTGGAGCTGCAGAGTGCCATTGAGCCCTATGGGAGACTTTCCTTGGGCCAGGTTGGAGCTGCAGAGTGCCATTGACCCCTATGGGAGACTTTCCTTGGGCCGGGTTGGAGCTGCAGAGTGCCATTGAGCCCTATGGGAGACTTTCCTTGGGCTGGGTTGGAGCTGCAGAGTGCCATTGAGCCCTATGGGAGACTTTCCTTGGGCCGGGTTGGAGCTGCAGAGTGCCATTGAGCCCTATGGGAGACTTTCCTTGGGCCGGGTTGGAGCTGCAGAGTGCCATTGAGCCCTATGGGAGACTTTCCTTGGGCCAGGTTGGAGCTGCAGAGTGCCATTGAGCCCTATGGGAGACTTTCCTTGGGCCGGGTTGGAGCTGCAGAGTGCCATTGAGCCCTATGGGGTTCAATGGCACTCTGCAGCTCCAACCCGGCCCAAGGAAAGTCTCCCATAGGGCTCAATGGCACTCTGCAGCTCCAACCTGGCCGTTGGCTACGAAAAAGTCGCAACAATTTACGAAAAAATCGCAAAATGTTCGTTTCCAATCCGATTTTTTCTCATTCGGGATTCAGACTCGTGGATTAGTAAATCAGCCCCTTAGTCTTCAGGCTTTCCTGGAAAGAAACTCTATCTCTTCCTCTATAGAAATATCCACTTATATCCACAGTTAGGAATTGGAACCTGCCTATAGGGTAAGGAAAGGATAGAACAGGGCAGCTGAAAGTGGAGCAGGCACTAGATGTCTGAGGGTTATGTAGCATGGGCCGCCTATTGCCCCAACCAGGAGAGTAGAGGGAAACAGTGTTTCCATCCACAGAATAGGGACCCAAGCGGATAGGGGTAGACTTCAAGAGGGCTTGTTGAGCTTCAGCTAGGAGTCTGCCAGTAAAATTCCTGGTGGAATAGCAAAGGGGCACCGCAGGGAGTGCCGGATTGCTGAGCCAGGTGGGGACAGGAGATCCCACTGAGACTGGGGACAGTGGTGAAGTGCCAAAGGTAGCTACCCCTGGTAAGGCTGATGTCTTCTAGACACGGGCATGGTATACAGTATGTGTATTGAATTATGGAAGAAAGCCTGTTTGAACATTGTGATTTGACCTGCATGCTGTGACTCCCAGACAAGACGAGGGAATAAAGTGATTTTTGTTACATGACTTCTTGGAGTGCTTCCCTTGATTTTGGTGTGGCCTATCGAGTGCAGGTAAGGACGCTGGCCTTTAAGAAGTGTCACCTGGGTTCTCCCTACAAGCCCTGACCCCATGCCTGTATTTGGACTTGCTTCTGTCTGCTCTTTATTCCATACATTCCTCAGACGTCTGTGCATTTTCAGTTTTTTCCTTATTAAATATTAACATGCAGTTGGTGTCTAGCCACTGTGTTATTTACAGCCCTTGGGCTCCTGTTAGCTAAATCGGTAGATAATCCTGACATAATGATCTAACCCAGTGCTGTCCAACTGGCGGCCCCCCTCTGTGTGGCCCCCCACCTGTCTGGCTGCTTTGATGGCTTACTCTTGAGTATGCTTTAAATGGTATCAGTACTGTGATTAACTGCCCCCCCCCCTGCATGGTTCTCACCTCAGATTCAGGCTGTAATCCCTCTGTATTGTTTAAACATGTAATCCCCTGTGTTGTTCACACCTTTTAATCTCTGCATTGTTCACCCCCTGCAGTGTTCACACCTCAGGCTCAGGCTGTAATCACCCACATTGTTCCCCTGTTCACACCTCAGACAGACTAGAAACCCACAAATAATCCCTGCACACTACAAAAAGAATATATACTGAGGTGGTACTGCAATTAAAAAGTTTTTTAATATATAGTTATTGTGCAGACTGTAGGATCAGTGCCAGCATTGTGTCACTGTATGCTGGCACACAGAGGCAGGGTAGGGAAGGCAGAGTATGGCACACACAGGCAGGGTAGGGAAGGCAGAGTATGGCACACACAGGCAGGGTAGGGAAGGCAGAGTATGGCACACACAGGCAGGGTAGGGCAGGCAGAGTATGGCACACAGAGGCAGGGTAGGGCAGGCAGAGTATGGCACACACAGGCAGCATAGGGCAGGTAGAATATGGCACACAGAGGCAGGGTAAGGCAGAGTATGGTACACACAGGCAGCATAGGGCAGGCAGAGTATGGCACAAACCAGCCAAGAATGGCACACACAGTCAAAGTATGGCACACGCAGGCAGGGTAGGGAAGGCAGAGTATGGCACACACAGGCAGGGTAGGGAAGGCAGAGTATGGCACACACAGGCAGGGTAGGGAAGGCAGAGTATGGCACACACAGGCAGAGTATGGCACACACAGGCAGGGTAGGGAAGGCAGAGTATGGCAGGTTTTTGCTGTACTACAACCATTAATATGGGTATGGTCATGTGATAACACGGGTGTGGTTTCAAGTGGGTGCGGTTTCAAAAAGGGGAGTGGTCAAAACTGTCTTCCATTATCGGCCCTCCACCACGTAGGTCGGAAAAATTGCGGCCCTCGGTACCACAGAAGTTGGACAGCACTGATCTAACCTAACATTAAGGAGCCAGCTAGTAACTGACAGGGGAAGTGTATTTACATTCTGCCAGTTCCAAATCACACTGCCGCCCATGGCTAAAGCAGGAGGAGCAGCAGCCATTATATAGGAGGTCTCTGGTTCCAGGTAGTTCCTGACAATAAGTGACGGCCATCAGAAGGAAGAGGAAGTGGAGTGTGCTGATGTAATGGGTGGGGTGACGTTAAAGACAGCCCAACACCCTCCTGTGACCGACCCAACCCAGCCTGCCCAACACTAGATTGTGGGAGACATATAGCACAAGTAAAACCAAATAATGTTGTAGGCAGCAATGAAAACCTTATGGTGCTGGTTTCACTCTGGGCTACAAATTAACTTTAAAAATGGCCCCTTTATTGGAGCTCCCTATAGATCTGATACAGTCCCTGGTTTATTTTTTTTTTTCAATTCTTTATTTTAGATTTTGCAATTATGGGAAGGGATACAGAAAGGAAAAAGGAGGGGGGGAGGGAAACAGTGCTCTTATACATTATGTCGTTACTAAACAGTATAAATTGTAGGAAACAGCTGTCAACAAGTCATTGCTAGTTTGTCACAGTAATATAGAACAGTACATAAACTGTGGTAGATAGATAAAAGTGCTAATTTAAATGGCAGAGATTATAATGACAGTTATAATGAGTTTGTGTAGTTTAACCAAGGTGTCCATATGTTCCAGTATTGTGAACTCTTATTATGGATCAAAAATGTTATTTCTTCCAATTGTTTTAATTCGTTCATCCCTGTTTTAAATGAGGGGTGGGTGTGTCATAATGGTCCCTGACAGATGGTGGGGAATAGCCAATCACAGCCCTACGGTCACACAAGCTAAGGCAGGCTTCAGTTCCCTATCAGGTCAGTTTAGCTACTGACTGGCTCCTACAGTGTTTTGAGTGCAGTCACAGTCAACTCCCCTGCACAGGGAGTAAAACATATGGGCAGGACTCAGAGGGGTTTGCAAAAATTTTCAATAAAGATAATATACTGCTATTTTAATCACATCCCTTTTATATTTAGAGGAGTATAATGCACTGGCACATTCTTGCTTTTACACAATATGTCCCTTTCAACACCAACTGCTAACATGGAATATGTTCTGCAGAAATCCAGTACTAAATGTATTCTCCTCCAGTAAATGTTGATGGAGCTTCTTTTATGAAACGGGTCTGTCCATTGCCCACATATATATATATATGGCGAACCCAGGGTGGCACTCTGCTTCAGCTCTTACCTCGGGTGCAAGGTAAATTTAAATATCCAAAAAAAGACCAGCAACACCGAGTTATATTCCAAAATTGGGACCGAAACGTAACGTTGGTTGTTCATGCGTTTTTAATACACGATTGATCTTTTTGGAATATAACTCAGTGTTGCTGGTCTTTTTTTGGATATATATATATATATATTTACATTAGATTATTTTCAGAGTGAGGATATGGACAGGGGACAGTGGTGATTTAAGCTGAGAGCAGTAGATAGTATAGATTTAGTAAAATAAGTTATCATTTTTGTGCATTTGATTCTGTCAAAACCAAAAGCATTTCATGCAAAATGCTGGAAAATCAAGCAACTGCCCTAAGACGCCCTGTGGCCCTTACTTACAGGCTGACTTTCTGTTTGTTCATGTGATTATTCCTTGGGTTCCAGTGCCATTAGAGTTTGCTTTTGGCTGCAATGTATAGTCATTCTGTGTTCATCAGGTTTGCTATTCAGTTTGTGAAACCTGTATATTAAGAGAAAAAAAAACTGTTAGTTAAATACATGTGCCGTATGGCATTATGTTTTTGTAGTATTATATGTAACCAGGAGGAGAGCTTTCCCCATGTTTTATTCACTGTTATAATGGTACTGGTACAATGACAAATGGCTGCATAAATTCTAGTATGGTGGTGCTTGTCCCATTATATAAGGTTCTGTCATTCTCCCTCCTTACTGTGGTGCCACTGCTGACCTGCCTTTTTGTATTGGCTTCTGCTTCTCTTCTTTTCCATTCTTCTCTCTATAGCAGAGGCAAAAGTACCTACACAGCAGACCCCATGGACAGGGGGCGCAGACTGTGGGGTCTGCTGTATTGCAGTCCCCCCCCCCCGACCCCTCTGCTACCTTTTTTAAAAATATCAGCATGGAGAGATGCGGCTTCGGAGGTGCAGTGTGAGCAGGCCAGGAGGGGGGTCGGAGGAAGAGAGTGAATGCTTAGTGGCAGGGAGGCCCCTCAGTGGCTCATGGCACTCTGCTAGTGTATTATGGCCTATGGCTGACACTACAGACTTCAAGACAAGAGGTAAATGTGAGTGTGTACATGTGAAAGGAGGGGAAGTGCAATTGGGGGAGAAGGGCCACCAGTCTGTACTGCTGCCAATCCAGTGAGAGCTGCTACAATAAAGTCTGCGTTTTGGTTCATTGCAGATGTCGGTACCTTGGCTGCTTTTCATGGTTAAAGGCTTAAGTACCTATCCAGTGACACAGTCCATCCACCAGCCATGAGTGGCCCCATTACACACACCTTTCAAATGTTTTTTCTTTTGTTACATGTGTTTTAATCTTTATCCTCTTCTCATGTTCTTCCCCTTTATTCCCACAGGAGTCGTGGCCTATAGAGTGTAGCAATGAAATGACAGAGGTTGCCATACTGCTGATTTATCGCTGATCTACTTTAAGGCACATGTAGTTGATGGGCGGCATCATTTACAAATACAGCTGCTCTCATTTGTATCTTTATTTAGAGGCTCAAGTATACTGGTCTGTGGGAATGAGTGGGGCACTTAATAAAAGTTTGGGGGTTGTACCAACATAAAATACTGATTTTGACAAATAAGAGATGGGATTGTCATCTTTTTACGGCATCTGAACAATCTTTCAATTTTTGTAATAAAATTCAAAGAGAGTGCAATAGTGCCCCCCTTAGCAGTCATGCAGTGAGCATTTTTGTTGGGGGTCTGACTGTGCTTTGCACCTTGTACCAGATAAAAAATCTGATGTGGGGTGCAAAATGCAGTGTTAGGGTAGCAGGCCAGCCCCGTCCTTACTCCCTGCTATAGGGCAGGCTGTAAGTATGGGGTCCCATTGTGACCCGTGTTTGCTGCCGCTCCTTACCTTGACCACTTAAATGATGTGCAAGTTTTGGGACAGGTTGGGACGGTGTCTACAAAGGTCCACTGAACAGTTTGATGCCCATTGTGCATAGTATTGCCTAAATATGTCTTTGTATCGCAAAGCACCAAACAGCAAAGCTAAGCTAAATGTAGTAATTTTTATGTAATTTTTGAAAATTGTCATTTTACCCTATTCTATATGCTACATTTAGTAACGTTCCAACATGACACATTCTAAATATGAACGCCACAGGCCTACTGAACCTTCTATCTTCATCTGTGAGTGGTCGCTCTGGGTGGGTGAGCACAAAGTGCAGGCAAAAGGCAGGCATATAGTAACCAAGTGCCTGATGTTGCCTAGGGGCTGGGGAACGAGCAGAAAGCGAAACCCGGAAGTACTGTATAAGGTGTATGAACAAAACAGTTTTCCAGTCTGCCATATAACCCTGCCCCAGGAATAGGAGGATTCCATAGTATCCTGCTAGTGTTAAGCTATTCAGACACTATTAAAACCAGGGTCCCCAAACTTTGCACAGTGGTTTTTACTATATAACTGTGGTCCAAGGTTAGAATAACTGGGTGGAGCCAACAACAGCCAATCAGATTTCATTCAGTGACTTCATGTTTTTCAAACCCAAAATGAAGTTTGTTCTCAAACCCCCCTTTCTAGTTGTTATTACAACCATTTCTTATGGGTTTTATTTACCTGTAAGTAATTGATTTAAGGGAGGACATTTACTATTGCTTACTGGACACTTGGGGTTATTTTAACTGCAAGAGCACCTTGGGGCACAAAATGTTGCCTCTTACAGCTCATTCAAAGAGCACTACTATCCAGGGTCTGGCTGCATTCTACACCTCGTGCCGGCACAAAGTCTAAAGGTCAGAGGCTGTGGCCATAGGGCAGGCATTAAGTACAGGGCCCTGTTGCAGTCTCTTCCTAGTGTATCTAAAAGTGGGCAAATTAGGGTGCAATATGGGGAACACTTTTGTTCATCCTAACTCTCGCCCCCTAGGAATACACAGCTGCCGAATGCATGCAGTGCTGTGTTCATGAGGAGCATGAAGGTCTCCGTTTTCCAAAACAGAGCGCAGAGACCTGCAGCAATTCTTCTACCTGCAGGGCACAGGGTAAAGGACAGAATTGAATGTTTTCTCTCTTGAAACTAAACAGCCATGCTATAATATTATATGATGATTGAATATAGAAAAAAAGACAAGTTCATTGACTCTGACTTTGGTAGGTTACATAAATACTCTGATGGACGCATTATGAAATGACTATGCATCATCACTGATACTATATATACTATAGGGGAGACCTCTGCAGCTCAATTTATCCTTTCATAAATATAAGGAATAGATGGATCATAGGACATTGCAAGTTGCCCAATTCACAAATGCTGACATAGAAACTGTACTGCACCGGATGGTATCTCTTGGGTTAGAGGTATGTCACTGTCTCATTATATTCACAAGTCGGTACTGTATAGTGTGGTATCTTGTTATTACACTGGCTTTGGGTTGAGTGTCTTTACCAACTGAAAGTGCTCTAAACATGCCTGGTATGTGGTTACAAATACAGGTGGCATTGGCAAAGGCAAGAGAAATATAGTTATAGAATCTCTTATCTGGACACCCAGTATCCAGAAAGCTCTGAATTACAGGAAGGCTCTGTAATACTAGTACAGGTATGGGATCCCTTATCCGGAAACCCATTATCCATAAAGTTTCGAATTATGTAAAGGCCATCTCCCATACACTCCATTACAAGCAAATAATTCACATTTTTAAAAATGATTTCCTTTTTCTCTGTAATAATAAACAGTACTGTGTATTTGATTCCAACTAAGATATAATTAATCTTTTCTGGAAGCAAAACAAGCCTTTTGGGTTTATTCAATATTTAAATGATTTTTAGCAGACTTAAGTTATGAAGATCCAAATTACAGAAAAATCCCTTATCGGGAAACCCCCAGGTCCCGAGCATTCTGGATAACAGGTCCCATACCTGTAGTAGTAGCTTATCCTAAGATTTCATTAATCCATATCAGTGGCAAAACAATCCTATTGGGGTTGAATAGCCTCTTGGGATAACACAATAAGCAGGTGTATATTGTATAAGATATTCATGTTTCCGTGAAGTCGAGATATTATTGAGTATTTAGATGTAGAATTGTGTTACTATACTGTAATTTGAATGCATGTTTTAAAAAACAGTTTTGTTATCGTTTGAGGATCCTGAGATGTAGTTGCGCTTTGCTCCTCCAGCCTGCAGGGGCCGCTAATGAGAAAAAGCCTGCAGGGGCCGCTAATGAGAAAAAGCCTGCACGGGCCGCTAATGAGAAAAAGCCTGCAGGGGCCGCTAATGAGGAAAAGCCTGCAGCCTTTATGACTGAGCGTCGCTGGGCCTCTGACGCTACCGGAAGTTGTGTCTGTAAACACAGCCTGGCGAATTCTGTTGTTTTCTGCCCTTACAGCGGCGCAATCCCCTCTCTAGTTATCGATATTAGGCGGTCATGGAAGATAGCAGCGGGTTCCGGCCCTCGGGGGGCAACTTGGAAGATCCCCCGAACAGCAGGGTATTCTTGGTGGTCAGCAAATATGTGACGGAGGATTTAATCAGGGAAAGGTTCTCTGATTTCGGCGATATCCAAGATATCTGGGTGGTAAAAGACAAGCAGACAAAGGAGTCTAAAGGGATCGCGTTTGTCAAATATGCCAAGTCCTCTCAGGCGTGTAAGGCAATGGAAGAGATGCACGGCCGGTGCCTTAGTGAGAGCACCAAGCCCATCAAGGTGAGCGCTGCAAAGGCGGGGTTTCCTCCGGTCATTGGTACCGAGCCCTTGGGCTTTGCTCGCCTGCGGGGCCCCGGGCAGTGTAAGAGGGATTACCCACAATGCCAACTGGGGTGAAATATTTGGGTCATTTTTATTTGCTCTCTAACATGTATTGATTGATGTATTCTGCAAGGCGAAAAGCTCAGCTAGAAGCCCAGCGCTTGGGAGATTTTGTCTGAAGCTTTGATATAGAGCTGGGCGGTATGACCAAAAATTTATATCACGGTATTTTTCAAAATTATATCGGTGTCACGGTATTTGACGGTATTTTTTTTTCCATGCATGATTAGGTGTTAACCCCATTTCCTAATAAATTAGAGAATAATTAGTATTGAAAATCAGAGTCAGGCAAGCCAAGGATCGGCAACAGAAAGTCGTAAGGTAAATCAGGCAGGCTTAGTTTCCCAGGCAAGGCCGCAGACAACATAGCACAGGAGGAGGCGTTTGATAGCTTTAAATACCCCCCACGCATTCGCAGAACCGGCGCTGTCAGCGCGTCACGGACGTGCACGCTTTGACATGTACGTGCGCTTTGACGCACGCGCACCTGGACGCGCGTGCGCAACGTCCCATGGACAACGGGACGCGCGCACACACGCAAGGAGGCGCGCAAGACCGGGCCGCACAGGTGAGTACCCTGACACCCCGGTATTGCGGTATCTGAAAAATGAATATAGTTTTAAAAAAAAAATATCGGTATTAAACGGTATATTGCCCAGCCCTACTTTGATGTTTGCCTGAATGAATGGAACACCAATAACTCCTTATACAAGCCCCTAACCACTGCCCTAGGGTAGGTGGGTGCTACAAACGTGTGTATTAAATGGCAGATATAGGGTGGTGTCAACTCTACGAATCTTAATGTTTTTGCAGACTGTACGCAAGGAACATCTAAACTGCAACTTTAGCTATTGCTGAATCTCTAATGAGATGTACTAATGCCATTCAAACTTATGGTTATAAAAATGTGTGTAAGGTTTAGGAAGTCATGGAATACAGTCCAATACAGTATTGCCTGCCCTGTAGGAGGTGTTAAATAAAGAGATCTCTGCAATCCAGCCTAGTGCTTTCCAAATAAGATCTGTAGCCTCATTTTAAAAACCAGTGTGCTTTGTACTTGCACGATATAGATCAGGGGTGGGCAAACTTTTTGGCTCAGGGGCCACATTGACTTACAGACGGCCCGGGCCGGACCAGCGTTATGCCCAGGGCCACCATTAGAAATCACGGGGCCTCTCAGCTCCCACCCAGCATCCTGCAGCTCCCCACCCCAGCATCCTGCAGCTCCCCACCCCAGCATCCTTCAGCTCACCCCCAGCATCCTTCAGCTCACCCCCAGCATCCTTCAGCTCACCCCCAGCATCCTTCAGCTCACCCCCAGCATCCTTCAGCTCACCCCCAGCATCCTTCAGCTCACCCCCAGCATCCTTCAGCTCACCCCCAGCATCCTCCATCTCCCCCCTCAGGATCCCACCCAGCATCCTCCAGCTCCACTCCCCAGCATCCTCCAGCTCCACTCCCCAGCATCCTCCAGCTCCACTCCCCAGCATCCTCCAGCTCCACTCCCCAGCATCCTCCAGCTCCACTCCCCAGCATCCTCCAGCTCCACTCCCCAGCATCCTCCAGCTCCACTCCCCAGCATCCTCCAGCTCCACTCCCCAGCATCCTTCAGCTCCGCCCCAGCATCCTTGAGTTCCGCCCCAGCATCCTTCAGCTCCCCCCTCAGCATCCTACAGCTCCCCCCAGCGTTCTTCCCATCATCCTCCTCCCACCAGCTACCCCCCCCCCCCAGCGACCTACATCTTCCTTTGGCTCCATGCTCCATCCTCCAGCGACCTCCTGCCTCCTCCGGCTGTGTCAGTCCCCCGGCTCCCGCTGCATCTGAAGTTTTATACGGTTGCGCCCCGTGCGTTCAGACGTCACGCGCACGCACGGGGCGCAACCAATCAGGAGTCGGCGGGCCGGATTAAAAAGGTAAACCGGCCGGATGTGGCCCGCGGGCCGTAGTTTGCCCACCCCTGATATAGATAAATAGGGTACAACTGACCCTTTCATTATATTTGTACAGTTATAACAATAGAGCAGTGGGGGAATTATTACATAATGGCGTGTGTCTGCAGTAATTTAATCTCTGAATCCTTTTTAGGTCTTTATTGCACAGTCAAGAGGTTCTACAAGTCACCGAGATGTTGAAGACGAAGAGCTAACAAGAATTTTCGTAATGATTCCAAAGTCTTACACAGAAGAAGATGTAAAGCAAAAATTTAAGGTATATTAGTGTTTATTTTAATTGTATTTCTACTGAATAGACTACTGGCATCTTGCCAAAAAAATACATACGACAACCAATGATAAAGGGCCAATAACAAGAATCATGAAATCTCTGCAGATTCATTTATGAGTTCTGTAATCACTGAGCTAATATCTAAAATGTCCTCTAGGACAAGGCTTTTAGTGGCAATGGAAGCTGTAATATATGGCCCTTTGTTCTTTGCATAAACATAGCTGATAAATTGCACGTATGTATTTGTAAGAAAACAGAACACTAATCTTACCATGTTTTTGGAAACATGAACAGTGCAAAGAATCTGAATGCATATACATTAGTGCCTCTTACTGGACCTTTGTATTTAACCTAAAGTTACTTAAAGGGGCCTGTCAACCTAAGAAATAATTCCAAATCCTTTTGTACCATGTCAGTAGAGCAAAATAAACTTTACTATGTAAATCATTGAATTTCTTTTCAGTCACGCAGTCACCATTTTGTGTACACTGTTATTTAGGAAAGCTTTGTATTGCCCCAAAATCTTATACATCTGCCATCTAGGTGACATCTAGGAAGTGCTGAATGGAAAGTTAAAGTAACTGTTATTTGAAATCTGAGCTGTCTGTCATATATTTCCTGCCCTGCATCTATGTCTCAGGCATAGAGGCAGGACAGGCAACATATGATTGACAGCTCAGATTTTTAAATACATTTATTTACAGGTATTGAATTTGGGTTTCATGTTTAATTTTTAAAGGAAGTTTATTATGCAGCTTTTTATGTGTGGGTGACAGGTCCCCTTTAAATAAAAGTTGTCAATTTACCATTGAGATGTTATAGAAGTACAATATTGAAAGACTCCTTACTGAGGCCTTATACCCTTATCACATATATATGTTAATGAAATTTGTGTTGCTCACTTAATACTGTTTTCCATTGATATTTAGGAGTATGGACAAATCGAGTATTGCTCAATTATTAAAAATAAGAATACCGGTGAAAGTAAGGGTTTGGCATATGTGAGATTCCTCAAGCCTTCTCAGGCTGCCTTGGCTATAGAAAACTGTGACAGAAGTAAGTGCTACTTTTTTATGTATTTACTTATAAAGAAATGCCTTATTTACCTATGCTCTATAAAGAGAATATCATGCATCCTTCTGCCTCCGACTTCTGTTTTTGTACATTAACTCTGCTAGAATTGTGCCAATTGCTTACAAAGGAGCACTGTCTTTTGTATCCAAAAATATACACCTGAGGGTAAATTTCAGCCCTAATAGAGAGTGTTTTGTAGGTTTTAAGGCAATCTTGGCTGAGCCTAAGAACAAAGGTGGAAGTGGTGGAGGCGCAGCAGAGAATGACTACCACAACAGTGCAAGGCAAGAAGCAATGATGCAGCATGACCACGCTGCTGCTGCTGCCACTGTCTTTCCTTACGGTAAGAATTATCATTTTGATAACTTGCTAGAGTGTTGGAGGATCCTGGGATATCATTACAAAAGTAACATTTTGGAGCCTGATTAGAATGGGGGCGGGACACAGAATTTTTATTTTACTGAGTTCTGCGGACTTAAAGGGGTGGTTCACGTTTAAGTTAACTTTTAGTATGTTGAATGGCCTATTCTAAGCAACTTGTTACTTGGTCTTTATTATTTATTTTTTAAAGTTTTTGAATTATGTACCACCTTCTTCTGACTCTTTATGACTTTCAAATATGGGCCACTTGCACTGGCAGCCAAATTTTATTGTTATTGTTACTCTTTATTATTTATTTATTTTTATTCTGGTCCTCTCCTATAAATATATCAGTCTCTCAATCAAACCACTGCCTGGTTGCTAAGATAATTTGAACCCTAGTTCAACCCTAGTAAATATTGCAAATTGAAGACAAAATGTAAATTGTCTCAAAATATTTATCTCCAAATCATTCCTAAAATGTGAACAGCCATGCTTGCAAAACAGACAGTGACTGATGGATGTCAGTTAAGCCAATGTCAGTTCCATTTCCAGGATGTAGTAAAGTCTTACATTAAGTTATGACTAGCGCCAACATGCTGCAAGGTTTATTGTAGTTGTACACAGCACCAAAACCATACAGCAATCCTTGGCTCATTACTATATCACATGTACTACTACTTTCCACTTCTGCTTCCTTCCTCTGTTTGTGCTGTCATTGTGCTTCTTTAACTTTAATGATTGCTCTTTTTTATCTGCCAACTACCACTCTGAACATCTTTCCTATCACTGACATGATTGCACCTCACTAACTATCTCTGTCTTTCTTTACTAACGTGGCTGTTTCATTGTAACTGTTCTCCCTCTCTGTTCTTTCTCTCCTTTAGTTTCATGGCCATTTCTCATCTTCACAAGCATTAATTTACATAGTGCCAGTGAGTTACATAACACAATGTTATTAACACGAGATACAAGATAACACAATAGTATTTCTCCCAAAAGACTAATACCATTAGGTAATAAAGTAGTAAATGGATAAATATGCACCAGCAATTATAAGAAATATAAAACGATACTGCAGTTAACACCCATTCTTACAAACAACTTTTCCAGGCCTACGTTTATTGCCATATATTTGAAATTCTATACACATATATTAGCTGTAAAAATTAAAGAATCCTGTTTTAATAAGTGAATGTGAGTAATAGTAGACTAGATACTAAACTGTAAAGGCAAATGGGCCAATTTGGACTTTTTTGCCACCTTATTGTTATGTAGTTCTGTGGGAGGTGGGCAAAATACTCCAAATTACCCCTCAATGTTGAACTGGAAGAAACCTGTGGGGTTTCAGATGAGTGATTATTATTGCCTGCATGAAACTATACTGGTCTCTTTTAATTCTGAGTTAGAGTGGCTCAGTGATTATAAGAGTTTTGTCCCCTGCCTCTGCGCTACAAAACACCAGGGGCTACAGAATGCTCTGAAATAACCTGTGTGATATAGGTTGGCAAGTAAAAAGTAAACATTTTAATGCCCTTTTTTTGTTTTTGCATGAAAGAATATGATTATGCATCTTATGACAAAAGTGCAGATGCCAGAACGCAGGAGACCATATCCAAGAGACTCATAGTTGTTTCAAGACTTCCACTGATTCAGGAGCAAGCACACAATTTATTTGATCTGGTTCCTGGTCTGGAATATTGTGAGGTCCAGCGAGATCCATATAACAGTTTTGGTAAATAGTTATTTAAATTTTGCTTTGTATTGTAATCCTCACTGTAATTAAATACTGCATTGTTTGTAAAGCTCAAATCTCTGTCTTTAATTCTCTTAGGACATTTTATAATTTGTGATAAATTAGGTTTTAGAGCTCACAAATAATTTGGAAGGTGTTATGCAAGACAGTATCCTGCCTGTTTAACTGTTTGTGTGGTATCAGAGTCATTTTTACATCTGTCATGTTTTTTGCTAGGCCATGCTATTGTACAATACCAGAACATATCATCCGCTATATATGCCAAGTTTAAGCTGCATGGATTTGAGTATCCTCCTGGAAATCGTCTTGGGGTCTCTTACTTAAATGATGGTGGCGATGGCTCTGAGTAAGTACAGTGGGGGGTTTTCAGTGTTGAAAAGCCAAATAAGAATCTGTACACTGAAATGTACATGTTTCTTCATTGTCATTCGGTAGAGTAGGACTGTCCAAATGATGGCAAATATTGAAAATGTGTCTCCTTAAGAACTATTTATATTCAGGTTTGGCATGCTACATTATGTAATTGTCCTAGTTAGCCACACTGCTCTAGATTGCTTAATCAGACAAAATTACTTTTTTAATCAGGCACCTTTTATTACAAATGTTTTATGCCTGTTTTCATTAAATTTGAAATTAAAAATAGCACAGCTATTTCAATGTATGCATTTTTGGGTCAAAAGTGACAAGTGATGTCCACTCATGTGAGTTAAAAAAGCCTTGAGGGATTAGTAAGCATTTCTCTGCTAAATATGCAATCCGATAAATGCTATGTGGGGCAGTAGGCTAAATGTTACAGTATCTGCCAAAATTGGATTTCCTGATTATGTGCTGCTTTAAGGCTGACCATATTAATGATTACTTTGTTCATTGAAAACTTACTTTCCCAATGTGCAGACTTCTTCGAAAAATGGCTTCACAGATGGTGGCTGCTCAGGTCAGTTCAATGGTATGGGGCTCTTCACAGCATTATCCTACAGCACCGGTGTGTATAATATCACTTTTACAATTTTTTTTTTCATTTTATTTATTTATATAGTTATGTGTTTCGTCTAACAAAAGGGCAGATTCTCCAGCATTCGCTACATAAAATTCACGAGTCTTATTTATTTAGGTTCTTGCACAAGGAAAGTCCAAACTTAAATGAGATAAAATGAGAGCCCAAATAACTTCAAGTGTGTTCCAAACACAATTTCCTTCACCTTCCTTCACCTGTATATGTAGTACATCCACTGCACTGGTGGAACTGTGGGACTGGCAGGTCCCTTCCTCCCACAAATAGTGTAGTAATGAAGCCGGACACGCAATGATATATGCAGTCGGGGTGATTACCCCATTTATTGTGACCACCTAGATCAACATTTTGGGGAATGCACCCTCCCTTCGTCAGGAGGGAAGTGTGTTGCCATTTACCATTAATGCTACTGTATCTTTGGACCTGGGTGGCATTCCCCTACACTCTGCAGCCTCACCACCCCACACCCTGGGCACAGAGAGCATGCACAGTGTTCCACACCAAACAGTGTACAAGTGTAAAAGTGAATACCTAAATAACGTACAAAAAACACGCCTCAATGGCATCAGTAAGTGCTAATTATCACATCACACATGATCCTTGTTAGTTTTACACTGTTCGGTAGCACAATCACCACTAGGTGTCACCACTACCTCTTTAAAGTCCATTGTGATATAGTCATTTTGTGAGTTTCTTACACTTTTTACACCTTTTAAAGTGTAAACGAGTGTTCTTTTATAAAAACTGACGTTTTGTCAAGGCTCCTTGTTTCTTTGCAAGGGTCTCTGTTGGGACCAAAACATCAGTTTGATTAAAGAAGACTTTTTTTACTTGTAAGTGCAGTTTATGTTTGCTGCTTTATTCTAAAAAATTCTGGCACACAGAGAGCAAACTTTCGGCTGTTTTTGAAGTTTTATTAAAAAAAAAAATCCAAAGTTTCGAGCATAGACATGCTCTTCCTCAGGGACAAACCGGCAGACTGAAAAGCAGCACAAACATTTAAACCCTAACCAAAAAAATGCACCTGATCACTGCACCTGTTTTACATTGGTTTCCATGGTTACCAAGGACTGCTTTTGGTGCTAAATTTGTTTAGTTAGGGATTAAATGTTTGTGCTGCTTGGTGTCTGTTGGTTTGTCCCTGAGGAAGAGCAGTTTGTGCTCCAAACGTTGGGGTTTTTTGTAATGAAACTTTTACTGTACATTAAGTCCCAGTGTGTGCAGCACTCTGTCTTTCATTAATTCATTCATTTTGTCTTGTCCTACACTTAATGGTAGCAGCTTATCCATATGGTGCTGGCATGGATGCAAGCCAGGTAAATTCAAATATCAATGACCTGGAGAATACACATTTTCTCTGGATTTGTGTAATTTTATTGAGACATCCCAGCACTACAAGTTTTGTCTTACCAGACTGATATTTGAATTTGAAAATGTTGTACAGCCAGCACGGGGTCTGTAAACTGTGAGGAGTACCTACTGACGACATTGGGAGCTACGGCAGGACTTGATGTCTTTGCCCTATTAGCCACGTGCACACAAGACAGAGAGGGAATACATATATTCATCTTCAGTGTTTAAACTGAGCTTGGATTTTATAGAGAGAAGTTCTCCTTTCTTTTTGTAATGCATGTGGTGGTTTTCTCTTGTCGAAAAGTCCTTTTATGCTTCGGGAAGCTTATAAAATAAGGCTAGACAGGCTACATGACCTTTAGCAATATGAAGGCATTTCACAAAGTATCACCCTGCGAACACCATAAACATGGTTGCTGCTAGACAGCTAATAACATCTCTGCTTTGGTCTATGTGCCAAATGTCTTCTTAGAAGTCTTGTTATTAAGTAAATAATAGGCTTCTTATTTAAGCAGAAGCACTAAAGCACTTCAGAAATATATATGAAGGTACAGTTCTTGCCACTAAAATCTGAGTTTCCTGCCTGAAAAAAAAACCTGACTAGTCCTTCTTGCCAGAAAATTCAGCAATAATCCACATTAAAGGAACAGTAACACCAAAAAATGAAACAGCTTTAAAGTAATAAAAATATAATGCACTGTTGCCCTGCACTGGTAAAACTGGTGTGTTTGCTACAGTAACACTACTATAATTTATTTAATAAGCTGCTGTGTAGTCACGGGGGCAGCCATTCAAGCTGGGATAAAGGAGAAAAGGCACAGGTTACATAGCAGATAACAGATAAGTTCTGTAGAGGGGATTATAGGCAGTTGGGGGATGTTCTTTTTTCCCATAAAAACAATCAACGCACCAGAGGTCACCCCTTTAGATTAGAGGAAAGGAGTTTCCATTTGAAGCAGCGTAGGTGGTTTTTCACGGTGAGGGCAGTGAGGTTATGGAATGCCCTTCCTAGTGATGTGGTAATGGCAGATTCTGTTAATGCCTTTAAGAGGGGCCTGGATGAGTTCTTGATCAATCAGAATATCCAAGGCTATTGTGATACTAATATCTACAGTTAGTACTAGTGGTTGTATTTATAGTTTATGTATGTGAGTGTATAGATTGGTAGGTGTGGGTTAGGTGTGCTGGGTTTACTTGGATGGGTTGAACTTGATGGACACAGGTCTTTTTTCAACCCTATGTAACTATGTAACTATAGTGTTTTATCTGTCCTCTGCTATGTGCCTGTGCCTTTTCTCCTTTGAATGGCTGCCTCCATGGCTACATAGCAGCTTATTTATATAAATTATAGTAGACTTTCTGAAGTAAACACACAACTTTTACCAGTGCAGGGCAGCAGCACATTATATTTTAGTTACTTTTATACACTTTAATTTTTTGGTGTTACTGTTCCTTTAAGCTCATGGGAAATTCATTGTGACAATGGATATATCCTTCCAAACACCTATTCCAGTGCCTCCATTTTTCAGACTAACAGGTCCACCTATTTTTAAGTTAGATTGGTAGCTTTATGCACTCTAGGTGCTTTAGACCCCTGTTGTTGTCACTTCAGTGTACATTCTCAAGTTCTGTACTGCACATGCACTTACAGGGGAGGCCAGGGATACCAGGTAGGACTGAAAAAGGCTGCAGAGTGGCACTCAGCATAAAGTACTTTTATTGTTTTTTTGGAGAAGAGGGGCTCCAGCCTGGGATAAATTGCACATTCAGGTTTTAACAAACTCCCCAAAAAATTGCAGCTGAACTGGGCTAAGTCCATAAAGATTAAACTATAGCCAAGGCAAAGTGCAAAATTTGTTGTGCAAGAACAAGTCAGTCTAGTTTCTACCAATTACAGTCTAACTGTCTTTTCCACTCTCTGTGGCATTGCATGGAAACTGGACGTACATGCATATACTATGTGACTAATCTAATCTGACTCCCATTAAAAGCATTCATTTTTTAATTCAGACGCCAGCTGAGTAACAGACCTAGGGGAAAGGGTCTTCTGCTACATTGTATTGTATCAAGACTCAGAAATAACCCCTTTCAATGGCTATTGCAGGTATTGGATCTGTTAAGCAGAATGCTCAGGGCCTGGGGTTTTCAGGAAATACTCTGGGGAAAAAAGTTTAATTCATGTACTGGGTTGCTAACAAATACATTATCTTTCGTTGTGCAAAATGGACATCCTCATTACTTCCCCCAGATTTTTCAGTGCTCCTTACCTGTTGACTCGAGCCACAGGAAAAAAAAACCCTAGCAACAATCTGGAAAGCTGCACATTTTATTAATACTCATTAATTTATTTTATTATTATTATTATTATTTATTAAGTCTCATTATTGGTTATAATATACAGATCAAGATCTAGTCATTTTAACATTTAATAACATGAATTACTTTATCAGGTTTTCATTGAAGTTAATTCTTTTATAATGAGTTCATAGTAATCTTAAGAGCAAATTATATGTGTTTGGCTTCTCCTTTTTGTGACAGAAGGTAGTCTCTTTAGTTAAACAGTATCTGAGGTATAAAATATGCGTATGTCTGTCTGCAGCCTTATGAGCGACCATATGCCTCCCCAGTTACGTCTCAGCTCCAGACAGACGCTGCTATTCCATCAGTAAAAAAGAAGGCTCCAAGCGATGCACAGTCGAAGGAAAGGCTATTCATTGTGTTTAACCCCCACCCATTACCCTTGGATGTAATGGAAGATGTTTTCTGGTAAGGTCTTTGCATTTAATAAGCATTTGCAGGCTTCTGGTATTAATTAAAGGGATTTTTCAAAAGAGCAAACAGTTGTTTATATATTTAATTTTGAAATCTGACATGGGGCTAGCCATAATCTTAGTTTCCCAGGTGCCCCAAGCCATGTGATAAACTTCAGTCAGCCTTTACTGCTGCGCTGCAAGTTGAAATGTTGCCCCCCCCCATCCTCCCCTAAGGCATTAGCCTTAATAGTAAAACACCCAAGTCTGGCCATGACTCCTCTAGTTACACGGAGTAGGAGAAGCAATAGCTTATCTCAAAGAAATTCTATTGTGCAGTGCCGACTCCTCAAAACTCAGGATCAGGCACAATGCACTGAGATGGTGCCTACACACCAAAATTACAGTTAAAGAAATACATTTATTGGTTTAAGAATAACATTTTAAATAGTAGAGTGAATATTTGCAATACACACAGTGTAATTTGGTAATAAGAACTACACGATAAAAATCCGAATCCCTTTAATGTTTTTTCAGTGGTGCATTGTATTATTTGTTCCCTATGTCAATGGAGAATGCTTCAAACCTAGGAATATGCATGTCTGCTGAATCGCATCCTTTAGATACATGCAGTGAGTCATAAAGTAATGGATTGTCTTTCTGTTACCCCACAAGTCGTTTTGGGAATCTTATTGAAGTGTATATTGTACCGGGGAAAAACGTTGGCTACGCCAGATATGCGGATCTCTCCAGTGCCAATGACGCCATTGCAGTTTTACATGGGAAGATGGTAAATGGTGTAAAGCTGAAAGTGATGCAGGCAGATTCTCCCAGAGATGAGTCCAACAAGAGACAGAGAACCTATTAAACATGTTTAGATCAGGTAAGTGCTTTGAGCCAGAAAGGTAAAAAAAAAAAACTTACAGGACCCTACTTCATATAGAGTCTGTCTGTTTAAAGGCAAACTGTTGCCTAAACTTTTTCCTGTACTTCGTACCGGCTATAGGGTAGGTGATAAGTACAGGGCCATACTACACCCAGCACCTACCAGCTTTCCCTAATTGTATGCCTGGATGAGGCCGGATGGGGGATTCCTACATGGTGGTGTGTGCCTGTTTATTTTTGATAAATAAATGAGCCCTCCTGCAATTTGCAGCGCAACACTGATAAATGCCCGCTTAGGTTTTTTTCCAGTGAGAAAGTACCCTGACCATTTATATTACAAAAACTATAAGAAAAATTTCAAGTATCCACTACAGTTTTGAACTGGTTTATATCAAAGGGTAAGAAAAGGTGGATTTACTGTTAGTCACCTCCTAGTGACTCCATTCACTGAGTTTTATTTTCTCAGTACTCAAGTGCCAAGCTTTTGCTTACCTTTTTCAGGCATGCTTATTGCTGACTGACACTCATGCATACACAGTTAGGTGGAACCAGAAAATGTACTCTTGTGCACGCTCAAGCCCAACTGGGAATGTGGGGGGCATCCCACAGTGAATCCACCTTTACTTGCCCTTTTAAAGACTATTTCACTTTAATACATGCATAGAATGAAAGCAGCCAGTCATTTTGTAAGACAGAAGTGCTTCTAAACCAATAGGACACTTTGGTGGAAACGAGAGAGCAACCAAATTGTGCACACCAGTAAGATATAATTTGAATAGGACTGATGTTAGTGCTGATGAACGGTTACAAACTGATCAGACTTCTTTTTTCTCTGCAATCAGTGTAGGCGTGCAGGTAGAAAAAAATGGATTTTGACATTCAACAAAAACAGACTGAGAAAAATGATGGTTTAAACAAATGAGACAGCTTATAATTGTCACCTATTGGATAACAGGTAGCATTGGAATATCCTAACTGGAAGCTGGGTAAATCTTCTGGTTCTGTTTTTAAATTGAACAACATTATTTATTGGCATGTAAGGGATCCTCATTATAATATAATCTGACCCTTGAACATGCATGACAGGCTGACTGCCCAATATAACTATTTGCCCAGTACTGCAGAATTTTTAGGATGGCCATACAGGGGCCAAAAAAATCCCCTGGTTTCAGGAGCTTAATGGTCCACGTATGAGGCCATCTGACAGGCCTGGCTGAAAATTGACCAGGTTTAAAAATCCCATCGGGGCAAGGACCTTATTGACTCATTAATGTGGTCCTTGTTTAAACAGCCTGCATTTACCAACACTGTGATCTGATCGTTTGGCTCAAGGGCCACGACATTGCTCACCTCAAGCCAAACGAGCAGATGTTTAAATGTATGGCCAGCATTAGAAGCTACTTGCCCCCTGCACCTTCAATCTCTCTTTTGCTGCCTGGTAAACACAAAGAAGACATGACAATGAAGCTTTTATGACATATGAAGACAATAAACCTTTAAGACCAACACCACTTAAGACGTGACCTATTGATTTTATATTAGTTTTGTTCTTATTGATTGTGGAAGCACAGATTTATCAGATCTGCTAATTTATTATACCCAGCAGCTGAACCAGGGATCTTAACAAGCACAAATGTGTTTTACAAGGCAAATGATCAGTCTGACAAACTTTTTACATTGTCTCCCTTTAGGCTGATGCCACACGCGGCGTAGGGCTGATGTTTTCGGCAAGCGGAAAATCGCTTGCCGAAAATTCAGCCCTACACCTGCTACTTGTGCCTGCACCCGAATGAATGGGATACGCTCGGGTGCAGGCACAAGTAGCAGGCGTAGGGCTGAATTTTCGGCAAGCATTTTTCGGCTTGCCGAAAAAATCAGCCCTACGCCTGGTGTGGCATCAGCCTTAAAAGAAAAGTAACAACAAAAAAATGAAAGTGCAGTGGTCATTAACATCAAATAAAGTTGGCATTTTTTTACTTTTTTTACTTTACTTTACTTTGTTTATTGCAAGGTAGACATTTAGGATAACCACCCCTGCATAATGGACTTCTGCTAACAAAACAGTCACAATAAATTGTAAAGGAAGGGGGTTGTATAATAGCACTGGAATTTTCCATTGCAAAGGGATTTTTGTGGCCTTAATATGGAAGATTTCTTATACTGTAGAAGACTCCTAAACTTCTGTTTGGTATCCATTTAGCATTGGATTGAGATTTTCATTGCCAATAAAAGAAACAATTTATAGATTTACAGTATTTGAATAATCTCTCTCTCTAACAAACCCTCACATAAACTGCCATTGAATGCATGTAGTTAAGCTATTAGTATGAACTTTGTAGATATATACTAGGGATGCACCGAATCCAGGATTTGGTTTGGTATTCGGCCAGGATTCTGCCTTTTTCAGCAGGGTTTGGCTTCGGCTGAATCCCCGTTCCTGGCTGAACCTAATCCGAATTCTAATTAGTATTTGGTAGGGTTAAATGTCACCACGTGAACACAGAAGTGGAAAATTTAACCCTTACTTATCCTAATTAGCATATGCTATTTAGGATTCGGTTCGGTATTCAGCCAAATCCCTTGCAATGAACTGCATTTGGTGCATCCCTAATATATACACATACACTTTCATAATGGAAGCTCTAGTATATGGTATAATGGTGTTCTCCGTGTACAAGCACAAACCAAATGTTCCTTTTAAAGGAGCCCCTAGTTCAGCCAGTGCAAGAAATACTTCTAATTCAGACATTGTGACCATTCTTTGAAAATAACTCATGTAAATATTGCATATTTTAGAGAGTTGTTGCTGAGACAGTTGAGAGTAGTAGGTGTTTTGTTGGCTAGAAATGCTGGCATGAAATGGGAACCTCGCCCATATGCTTCAAGAATGTTGGATTTTTATTCTTCAGATTTTCTGTGTGTGCTGCTGGAAACAGCAGGACTGGATTCTGACTCTTACGGAGGCTCCATGTTGAATAATACACACCATAAGAAGGGCTTTCCTTTCTCTCTTTGTAGAATAATTGATAAGGCCAGCCAGTGGAAAATGCTGTATGTGCCCAATGCCCTGAGCACCTCCTTTATGAAACTGACACATCTTGCAATTTAAAGAACAAGTCCTTAATAAAAGAAAACATAATTCTAAGCAACTTTGCAATACACATTCATTACCAATGTGTGTATATATAATTGCTATTAGAAGTAGTGTTTGTCTGTCCTTTTCTATTCCCTGCCCTGGGGGCTCTGGCATATGAACCAATGTAACACAAGCAACAGACTGACCGACCTGCCTCGCTGGAGGAGACTGACATTTGTTTTGTTTAAAAAACAAAGTAAAAAGTAACAACTTTTCAGCAAATGCTGCTTTCTATAGCAATTACATTTACAAATAACTTTTGAAGCACTGAAAATGTTTAATTAATTCACATTGGAAAGTTGCTTTGAATTATGTTTTCTTTTATTAGACATGTTCTTTAAAGTAAATTTCCAAGTACTTGAAGTCCACAGATGTCCAAATACTATCTATTCCATGTAATAATATAATAGTGCTTACAATTCATTCAGATACAAGTTCTCCCTGCTTGATTTTATAGCAAATTTTATTTAGTTCTCTTCAATTGCTATTTTTGATCTTGAAGTTTCTCTTCACTTTCATTAGAGCCTGTTTGGCTTCTATTCCAGCAGGAGGAGTCTTTGGGAATTGCAGAGGCCTTTTGATGTGCTTAACATTTTGTTCTTCTCTTCATTTTCTCCTGTATAACTCCCAGAGTGCCTTGGGTTTGTGTTTGTAGGCAAGTTAGGCTCTCCACAAATGAGTTAGGGAAGGTAATATACAGGGCTGTGGGCCTTCTCCCTCTCTGTGGTGCCCCAGGGATTAGACAGCAGAGATATTAATTTTGGGGACATTTCCACTGCCTATGAATTTTCCTATTTCCTAACTTGTATTTGAATGAATTGTAAGCACAATTATATTATTATGTAATGAATTGGAGTTCTCAATACCAATAAGTTTTTTTTAAATTTTGATTTGTGTAATTGATTTCAGGCACTTGTAGTACTAGTGTAGGTGTTGGACACTAGTCTCTACCCCCAACCAAGGGTTTTTTTGGAACTAATATTGACCGATTAGTAGTAATGAGTTTCGGCAGGTTTAGCCATGAAAAAATTCCAACAGACTCCAATGGCTGCCAGTGTGATCCAGATATGTATGTGTTGGTCCCCATAGAGAAATTGCATATGAGAAAGCATTTGAATTGGCAGTTTTTGTACACAAAGCTGCATTCTTGCTTAGCTGACCGTCAAAACAGAACCCACACAGATGTACAGTGCCTGCCGCAGGCACCTAATCTTGCACTGAGTTCATGCAACTTGTTAGCAAGTGATTTTAAAGGTCAGATTGTGAAAATGTCTGTGTCCAATAGTGTGTATCCTTCCCTGTCTGAAATGTCTTTTTACATTCAGTCCAGACTATCTTGTACAACACCGTATATTGGGTCACCCGATAACATTGCAAGACTTGTCGCTGCGTCATGTACTGTGTTTGTGGACATTTGTGTTTTTCTCCCCAACACCATAGTGCAGAGCTTCTCACTAGATTGAACATGTAAACCCTGAATGGGCTGACTTGCTGTGTAATGGGGTCCTGTGAAGAATAAAGGGCAGGTTGTGGCTGATGAGATGTCATCATCACAAACTACAATGTGAGTGCCAGACACAGGCGCTGTGCTTGCAGTGTGTACAGCCCAACCACTATTGGTCCCCTGTTCATAGAATAGGAATCCTTGTTAAAGGTTGTGTTTTCCATTTAAAAAAATGTCACATTCACATTTCTCACATATTCACATTGCACCTGAGACTAGAAGACCAGACACACATTATACACACACATATATGTATATGTAATAGCAGAAATGTTAAATGCTACTGTGGCCTCCAAAATAATAATGCTATAGCCTTGGGCATGGGAAATCATTTCGGACGTGGGGACTTTTGGAGGAACTTACTAAGACATTGGCCCATAATATACATAGGAGCTAATGCATTTTGGTGAATGTTAATACAGTATGGAATCTCTTATCCGGAAACCTAATATCCAGAACTTGGCAATCTCCCATAGAGTCCATTTTAAGCAAATAATTCTATTTTTTAAAAATGATTCCTTTTTTCTCTGTAATAATAAAACAGTACCTTGTACTTGATGGTAACTAAACTGCATGAACCCATATTGCTGGCAAAACATTCCTGTTGGGTTAAATTAATGTTTAAATAAGTTTTGTATGGCGATCCAAAATACAGAATTACAGACCCTTTATCTGGGGAAGCCTGGGTCCCAAGCATTCTGGATAAAAGATCCCTTACCTGTAAGTGGTGCTAGATAACTATTGTTCATATATCTATTGTGCTCTTTCTACAGAACAGAGACTAAGTTTTGACATGACCCTCAGCTGACTGACAGAAACCTGACTGGAGACAGCTTTTATGTACTGGTTTAGTAACATGCGTGTTTAAAAAACGGGAAGAAAAAAGTGACATGGTCTGCATTGAGAACCTTTATTGTTTTTTTGTTTTTTTTAATATAATAATTATTATTACTCTTATGAAATAAGCAAGTAGCAATGTTTAACAGTCCTTACTTTTTTATTGTTGAGGTTATGCATAATCTGTACATTCTTGAATTAAATAAACATTGATTTAAATGTTTGCGTGTGGTTTTCTTTTGGCTATGGGGTTGGGTTACAATTTCATTGTTAATTTTATTGCTTAGCTTTCTGTTCAGGGCATCTCCTATTCACCATCTAGCCTCTTATTTAAACATTTTACATTTTATAGGGTAAAAGATTGAGGATATAGGATAACAATTATGGGGATATACTTTACATCATATTCATAGCTCTTATATTCTATAAACTATATATACATACACACACAGGAAATGTTTGTTTATAAATAATATATATTTTCCATTTTGTTGAAGTAGTAAAAGTTTGCTGGTCCTAAAAAGAGAAACTTTAATAAAAATGTTGAAAAATGACCTATGTCAGGATTTTGTTATATCGGAGAGAGTTTTGGGCTTTGGACTAATCCATCTAGAGCCTTAAGGCTTCAGTTTAGCTTTTCAAAGCTCTTGTGGATTCAAGTAATGTCATATATAAAATACACGGTATTAGTCAGTCACTGTTAAATTCTAAAATAGACGAAAACACCACCTGAGTGATACAGCAAACACACAGGAGCTCTTGTGATGTGTCTAGGGAAAAACTGTAATTACAGGAAAGAATTCTCATTGGTGGTTTAATTCCAGGCCCTTTGCAAAGTTCAAAGATTAGGCCCCCCTTGGCTCATGAGATGGGGACAGGCACAAGAAAATATTAGTGTGTCATTTAGCCATGCTGAAGATTATCAGATGTCAAGGATAAAATATATTTATTGACCCCCTAATCTCACCCTAATTTTCAAGCTGGGCTGTTAGATGTAACAAGAAGAACAAGTAACTAGTCTCCCCAGTTGCCATACTAACTGGTCCTCAGACTGAACTCTTGCTGTTGCTCTGCATATGGAAACACTATAAGCAGGTTCAAGTCTACATTTGGTCTGGACTTGCATTAGCTCAAAACAACAGGTACAAGACAACTTTATTCTATTAGTCACTTTGACTATAGTTACAAAAATACCTAGAGCAAGGGGCTTTTCTTGCAAAAATAATGTTGTTTTCTTAATCCTGAGTTTGGGAAACAACAGTTTTGCCAACAGTATAAGCTGCATCCCCACATAATGGTTTAAAGGGGATGTATAGTATAAATGAAAAAAAACTCCAATCTTGTAGGCAATTAGGAATAATATATGGTGCTGTTTCCCTTTGGGCTAAACATTAATCCTATCTGTAAAAATGGCCCCTTTATTGAAGCGCCCTTTAGATCCTCTCTGGTCTCTGTCTGTGCTGACGGCCCCTGCCAGAAGCACAGCAGGAGTGGGAAAGCCGATCACAGCCCTGCAGTCACACAAGCATAGTAAGGCTTCAGTTTCCTATCAGGTCAGTCTAGCAGCTGATTGGTTCCTATCTTACAGTGCAGTGTGCCAAGTTTGTTCAGAAGCAGTGGCCAGCTCCATGTTGTAGCTCCCATTGTTCCCAGCTACAGTCAGGTGATTCCAGTGGTGGCAAATAAAAAGGGCAACCATTTGGGAGCCTTAATCTTGAAAGCAAACTGCAGGTAAAACTTAGGGCAATGCCCCACTAGGCAGATTGTCAGGCTGCGGATAAGCCGAATCTTCTAATCGTGTCAGCACTGAATCCCCCTGGGTGCAGGCACATGCAGCCGATATCCGCCAGCAAACCCCAAGTCTCACATTAGCTGACGGATATTGGCTGCGTGTGTCTGCGCCCAGGTTGATTCGGTTCTTATGGGTTCAGGCACAATTAGAAGATTCTGCAAGCGTAAAGGTGCATTGTCAGCCTGTGCTTATATGCATCCACCTTGTGGGGCCTCACCTTTAGACCAGTGTGCCACATATTTATGCACAGGTTGAAGATTGTTGAAGACCAGACTCAGAGAAACACTGCTCCGGCACTAGTGGGGCTTCTGACCCGCCTATGGGGGCAATTGGTCAGCCCAAACCTGCCTGACCCATTGGTGCCGCTGGGTTTCAGGATAACCTGCGCATTACAATACATACAGATGCAGTACAATGTAATTTCTACATGCAAAGCAGTATTCCCTGGAAAGAAAGTCAAGTTTGGTCCTAATTCATGGAAACACAGGTAAGTGGCTCCCTGACCCCTTATAGGGCACAAAGCAGTTTAATGAGTATGAATTCTATATTTCATTGTCGTTTCACACAGGTTTGGAAAGGCACAAAATTCCAGCGAATGCTGTTTTGCACACCATACAAAAAAGTGGCTGCAATATTTGGCCATAAATGACATTTTATGTGCTCTAATTGGAACCACTTAGTTGGCGTTACAGAATGCATGTGCTCTATGTGGAACCACTGACTGGGCTTTACACTTTCTGAAACGTAGAGCTTTGTTCTTGAATATTTATATAAGGGAAAGAACGCAAATCTCTGGCTGAGGAAAAGGCATATTTTAACAGAAGTCAGGTGCTTTTCTGCTTGTGACTACCATATTGATCTATCTCCTTTTTTCCCCCCAGTAATGTGATCCTGGCTCAGTCTTCCCTAAAGAGAGTCAATGATCTGCTGAGTTGTATAGTAACCCTGCCGACCTGTAATCTGTGCCAGACAAGTAGAGATAAAATAAAATCACAAAAAGTAAGCTCACTTAACCTTTCAATAGTAATAAAGGAAACTACACTCTTGAATACTGCAGGTCTCTATAAAAACACGGTAATGGGAAATGTTTACTGACAGGGCCGCTGCTGCCAACAGGTGAGTTGAGAAACTTGCTACAGGCAGCAGCACCCTGCGAGTTACCAGGGGCGGCAAAAATGTAGATTTTTCAATTGCAATTGCCCTCTCTGCAATAGCGATGTGCATCCACCGCAACCCACACGGAAGCTCCTATTGGCAGGTGCAGAGAGTGAGGGGGATGGGGTTGGAAGGGCTGCCTCAGGGTGGGAAGGGGGCAGAATCACCCCTGTTTACTGATATGTATGTGACCTGAAGTCCTCTGGTATCTTTCAAAGCAGCTGAGTGTGGCGGGAGGGGACCAGGCAGAACAGGGGTGGGACTGGGGCAGATGTGGCCACGAGTGGCATACCAAGGGGGCACTTTATGTCACCCACCCCATGTGTATGCAGCGCTGATCCATTCTAGAAGGTCAACACGCAGGACAAGGTTGTTTTATTGTTTGTGATATCAAGCCTATAGCAGCTCTGTAATTGTTCAGCTCTGTTAAAGAAGAATGAGAGAGAAATGAACATATGTTCTTGTTATAAGAAATTCTGATTTCCATTGTATTTGTCAGTCTGATTTCTAACACCAACCAGCACATCAGTACCTGTGACACCAAGCCCTCCTGCAGGAATGGCTGCTACTGTATAATGGTCATTCTTGGGATTGTCCCACCATTCCCCATCATGGCGTGACGGCTGCATGCTCAGTGCCCTACTGGTACATTCACACAGCAAAAAGCTGAAGTTAAAGATAAAAATATATATAAAAAGTGACCTGGAATGTATCACTGTAAGAGCAAATCCTTATAAAAATGAAGTCAAAACACAAGATTTTGACTGAATTTCATTGCACTGGAATAATGTCCATATTGCAATATACTGCAGCCATATTCAGCATAAGGAAAGGATCCCATTCTCCCTTTCATAGTTTGGATTATCCAGTGCCACCCCAATAGGGATTGTAATATTCAATGAGCAGATGCCTGTGGGTGCACCGCCCAACCTGTCCCTGTAGGGTTACTGTGCAGCCATTTCTCCTGTGTACCCAAAATATTGGCAGGTGAGCAATAATGCACTGAAACATCCACATTGTGGAACCCCCATACGGAGGGGTAGGGAAATCCTTCTGATTAGTGACACACAAGAAACTATTTTCTAAGAGTCAAATCCATTCCCTTTTAAAAATATACAGATCCCTAGTCCTGCCAATGCTATCTGAGCCAGGTGAGTTTGAGGGCAAAGGCACCAGGAAGCAGAACCCCTGTGGCACCGTGCCTTACTCAACAGCAGAATAATAAGCTTTAAACTTTGCTAGATACAAACCCCAGCGTAACATTACAGCATTACAGCATTCAGATTCTTCAGTGCAGTTACATATAGGACTTGCCTCTAAGCTTTGGCATTCCATCAAAATCTGGGCATCCAGCTTAGTCTCCTGTCTCCTAGTAGCACCCTGATACATTGCTGCACTGTAGGAACATTTAGCATCCAATTATTTTTATCTTTGCTGTATAAAATTAACTAGACCATTTGCAGTTCGTCTCCATTTTTTATTGAATTATTCAACTTTTTATTCTGCAGCCTTACAATTTGAAATTTCAACAATTCTCTGAGTTGCTAGGTACCCACTTACCTTACCAACCAGGCAGCAGTTTAGAAGTCAGAGTAGAAGGTAAATAGCACCAGAGGCCTGTATGGTAAAATAAGCAATAAAAGCAGGGTCAGGCCATGCCCACTGGGATGCCCCTGGTAGTTGTCTGTGAGCCAGCTGTCCCCACCACTCAACTTTGCTACTTACTTCAGTGTTAAAAATTAAAGATGGCTGTGCATTCCACAGTGGAAAGCAAAACAGCAAAACAGCAGAGGGGGAATGGCAGTGACTGGGGCAAGCGGGAGTGGTGGTGGTTGGGTGTTGGGCCCTTGAGTCAGGAAACCATTGGGCCCTAGGTACCTCAGTCAGTTTGTGAATGAGGATGCTCATGTCTATATTAGGGAGAGCAAAATAACTGGCCAAAGCTGCTCCTCTGTTATATGTGCAAAACACAATTCCTGGCAGACAAGTCACTTTTCCGATAAAATGATGCTGCCCCACTGGGGTTCAGAGGCATAGCTAGAGTGCATGTGGGTGGTAAGATTTCCCCAAACACTATACTCAGTACAAGATTCTATTACATTATAAATAGACATTGCAGTTACCCCAGATGGCCTGTAGGTGGAGGAGTGATATAAGAAAGTCTGTCCTGGGGCAAAAAGTATTTTAAGATATATGAAAGGTAATTTACAAAACCATTGCAAAGAGCAGTTAAGCCCAGAATTTCAGCATAATTGTGGCTGTACAGGGAGTTGCAACATCGCACTTGCAACAGAACAATGCATAGAACTGTATGTGGGCAAGGGGTAAAAGCGTCTCTCTCTCTACTGGAACAAGGACAGCACTTGTCTATATCTATATATTTATATTGTTCATGCATTTTTAATACACAATTGATTGTTTTTGGAATATAACTCGGTGTTGCTGGTCTTTTTTGGATATTTAAATCATTTACCTTGCACCCGAGCTAAGAGCTGAAGCAGAGTGCCACCCTGGGTTCGCTGCGCTATATATTTATTTATATATGTCTATATAGTCTATATATATAAAACAAAAGCGGTGTCCGCACTCAAAGGATTTGTATCATAAGAATAAAAAATAAATTTTATTACAAAATATGAAACAGGAACATTGTGAACCTCAACGTTTCAGCCCCCCACAGGGACCTTCGTCAGGAGGAAAAAAAAACCCACAGCGCCTATACATATATAGCGATATCTATATATGATATTGATGCCACCTTGGTATTATATATAAAATATAACTATAGAAGCAGCATTAGAGGTTAGAGTAGTCAGGGTGCCCATGGTAGTGGGGGGGGGGGGGGATACTGGCAAGCTGTGGGGCCCTGCTGCCTGAGCCCCTGTATCAGTGCCATAGCGGTGCCAATGCTGGGACTGGGTAGATATCACATTGGGACACTGCAACTGCTGAGCGTCTGATAGGATTCCCTGGCACATACGTTCCTATGGTAATAAATCGGTATCTGCAGTGTGGCGCTAATGATATGTGGCGCTAATGATATGTGCCCCATCCGCACATGACTGCCCATTCCCCCTGTGACAAGCGGCATTAGCCGGCCCCGCAGCCCTAGGACGTTCCCATGCAGACCCACTCCGCGCCGACTCCGCTCCGGCTCTTCCATGCAGCCGCCTGTCCCTGTAGGATTGCACATGCCTCTCACTGCAGGGAGGGGCACCCGGTAACCCCGGCTGGAACTGCGGAGAGGAGCAGCGGAGACTGGGGAAGTACAGGCAGCGGGAGAGCCCGGAGAATCCCAGGAGCTGCCAGACTGCTGCAGTGTCGGACAGGCTGCTACAGACGCACTGATCCCTGTCCCCTCATGTGAGGCTTCGGCCGGTGACATTTGTTGGCCGCATCCCCTTGGCTTAGTGCTGCATTGCTGCTCGCTGGTAAGTGCATCACTACCTTATGCAATTGTCACTGTGCATCTGCTCTATAGCAACGTCTGCTGCATTAGCCCATAATGTTGCCATGCAATACAGAGAGGAGCACATTGCAGGGGTTTGTGGATCGGCAGGGGGATCCCACACTCACTTTGTAGCAATGTAACCTTGCTGCCTTCTGTGCTTGCAACTTTACAATTCTGTCTCTTTTTCTGTCTGTCCAAATGCACATGTTGTAGGTCAGGGAGGCCCAGCCGCTGCCCAGGGAGTAGGGCAACTGAGAATTCCTTGTTAATATATACTTATGTTTCTATACTGCCCACACGGACCTGGCCTAATGAGTGTAGCAAATGGGACAACTATACATTAATGCTGCTGGCTGATTATAGCAGTTATTAGTTACTATTAGCAGGCTGGGAGTGGATTCCAAGCACCTGTTACTCAGTCCTTTTCCCCCCACCAAACCCCCAGACCTCTACTGGTTTGTGCAAAATCAGTCACTGTATAAGGGGAAAAAGCCCACTGGAATGCAGTATAGAATAACCCTATACTAGCCCATGTGCTGAACTGGGACTGCAGATCAATGTATCTGATGAGCACTAGTTGTATCATTGACCTGCAGCCCCCCTGCAATCCTTGACAGTTCCATTTAGTACTGGGGCCAGTCTCAGTTGCCAGAGAGAAATAAAAAACAGCATTATTCAGTGTCTGGTTTATTTGGATATTCAGCAGACCAGTTGTTAGGGGGCTGCCGAGGGCAGGTGTAATGATCAGAGCCGTGTAGCCGGCAGGCCTCTGTCTGCTCAGGTACAACTCTCAGTATGCAGGAAGCAATCTCAGGGATGCTGGGAGTTAGAGTTCTGTTACAGCTGGGTCAGGCCATACTGTGAATACCTAATATGAGCGGGCATGCTTGGTACCAGTGCTGTGTGAGATGATGCCCAGTCCCTGCTGAAGGACAATAAGTGGCATTAAGTGAAACCGTAGGAATGCCCTGTTTGGCAGATGGGTGCAGATGATGTCATAGTCTTTTATTGCCCCCCCCCCCATCACTGCAAAGTGAATTGGTGAGTGGGGAAACTGATGTAGGCTGATGTCATGCTGACTCAATGCCGGAGCCTTGCATGTCTACTGTTTATTATGAGTGCTCTGGGAAAGAGAAACATTTGCTGCTTATATATACACATATGAGCTGTACACACAATTACAATGTAAGAACATTCCTAAGTAGGTGTGTTGCTTAGAAAATGCTTCTGTGACTATCAATGGGGTGTGAAAGCAGAAAAGTTCTTTTGCTGATTTGTCCCTTTGTATCACTGTGTGACTTTGGGTGACTTTGTAAGCTCCCATACATAATAAATATAGTAGTTTTACGTTTCTTTTATAGGCAGCAAAAGAGTTAAAGTGAAAGTTCACTTTCATATAAAGTTAGAAATGCACCCATTATAATCAACTTTTCAATTGGTCTTATTCTTTTATTGCTCATTTTTTTCAGGTTATTAGCTTTCCGATTCTGCCTTTTTCTGGCTGCAACTGAAAAATTCTCTTTAGCTTTTGGGGAGTCACTGAGGCTTTTGAGATTTTAATTGTATTTTTTTTTTATTTTTAATGTTAACTTAATTTTAATACTTATCTTTCAATTCGGGCTTAGCTTTGGCCCTGTATAAACTTCAAAATTGATGTCTAGTTGCTAGGGTAACTAAGTATATGGCAACCAGACAGCAACTGGAAATTCAAAGCCTGACAGCTCCACAATAATAAAAAAAAAAAATTGCAAACAATTACAAAAATAAAGACTTTAGATGAACTGAAGCTTCTCTGCAATACCACTGTCTACAACATACTAACCCCCATATGTAATAAAAGGGACTAAGTTTGCTCGGTAGCAGTAACCCATAGCAACAAATAAGATGCTTGCTTTTAAACAGGTGAGCAGTAAATTGTACCTTCTGATTGGTTGCTATGGGTTACTGCTTCTGGGCAAACTTAGAGCCTTTTATTATATAACCCCTTAAAAGTTGATTTTCAGGTAATCTATGCTTGGGACATCATACATTCCTGTATATAAGAACACAAGTGTTGGATCAGAACCAAAAATGTTTGGTTATTTTGACAAACTCTCCTTTCAGTGCATACGGATGAGCCACATGATTGGCGCAGGATTATGGCTTTTAAGGTGGCCATAGACCTTAAGATCCGCTTGGGGTCGCCAAGCGAGCGGATCTTCTCCTGATAACCCCACCTACGGGTGGGTGATATTTGTGAATTTAGGCTAATTCGGTCGTTTGGCCTTGGGGCCAAACGATCGATTTAGAACGTCGGTAATAGGCGCAATCCGTTCGGGGACCGCATCAATGAGCGAATGTGGTCCCTGATCCGACTGAATTTTTTAACATGCCCAATCGATATCTGGCCGATTTCAGGCCAGATATCGGTCAGGCAGGCCAGTCATTTGTGCCCCTACACGGCCAATAAGCTGCTGAATTGGTCTAAGGGCAGCTACAATTGTCCTGTGTATGGCCACCTTTAATAATGACTGACTATGTGCATGACAGTTAGTGCTGGCCCCTAGGAAGTACTCAGACCTCCAAGACAGGAGAAGCACAGGTTGGTTATATAACGGGTTTCCGGATAATGGATTCCGTACCTAAGGTGTATGCTTCTACTGGCATTAAGTTAGGAAAAAAACAGGTGTGAAGTCAGTGTGAGGTTTTGTACCATCTACATCTTTGTGTTTCAGTCGTATAGAGATATGGGTGAGCACATAGTGGCGAGTTGTATCTTACAGTACGTGTGCTCCTTTGATATATGTTGTACCACCTGCCTAAAACACAGGGCTAAATGATGTTATAAAGAGGGGGAATTAATAATAATCTATGCTCATTTGTTTAGAGGCTTTACTTGGCATCTAGCTAGTGTAGCGCTACATAGGGGGCAATGGAAAGCCAGAGGGAGCGCTGTTCTCTCGTGTAATCGTGTAATATACCTGCTATGGGGTACGGCACAGGGGACTTATTCATGTTGTTTTCAGGCTGACAAGCTCCAGTTTTGGGACAGATTTGTGTTCCCCATTCACATTGTATAAAAGTGACTGGTGGATTTAGACAGTTCTCTGCTGGGTGAGGATTAACTCTTGTGCCATCAGCCTAACAGGAACTGCTCATATAAGTAAGCCTTTTTTGTTAAAGTCCCCTAAAATGACTCTAAACAGTCCCCCAGAATATCATACCTTTCTCTCTGCATGCAGATTTATTTTGTTTCTCTAATACAAGCAGCTGAACTGCAGTTATTTTAGTTACTTCCTTGTCTAGCGTGAATCCTTCTGAGCACTTCTTCTTTCTCCAACTGTGATGACCTCAAAGAGGTGCCTACTGCACATGCCTGATCCATTTTAATTGGAGCAGGGGCAGTGAGCATGCTCAGTAGGCACCTCTTTGAGCTTATTATAGTCGGAGAAAAAGAAGGAGTGTTTTCAAAGGAAAAGGGGTGGAGCTAAAAAAAGGAAGTTACTAAAAGAACTGCTGTTCAGCTGCTTGTAATAGAGAAATAAATATACATGCAGAGCCAAAGGTATGTTATTCTGGGGGCTGTACAGAGTCATTTTAGAGAAAAAGTTTACTTATTCTTGTAAGTATGTGTAAAAATGAAATCTGCTGTTCTTACTGCAGAAGTTCCTTGGGATGCAGAACATATTTCAGCAGCATGGGGCCTTTGGGCAGCTGCTGTGTTAGTGAATATCACCAATAAATAGATGTTTTTGCTGAAGGAAGAAAAAGTGATTTCAGACCCCACTGTAGCCAGAGTTATGCCAAAGCAGTACCTCAGCCTCTCCTTTGTAATATCTCTGCCACCACTTGGCAAACTGCATTTAATGAATAATTTGAGTGAGCGCTGATGTATATTTCAGTTTGCTGAATATCCTGACTGTGCCGAGTGCTCACTGTCCCATACGAGAGAGAGAGAAAGAATGATGGTATTTGCCATTTAGAGGATGATACCTGAGTGCCAGCTGGGCTAGCTCCAGTGGAAGCAATGGAAATAAAATACAACATTCTGCATACTGACCTTGATACACGGGATATGACGCACACAGCTCTATATATTGGCGCAGGGAGGTTTTATTCTAGAAATGACTCATTTAATTCTGTATTCTGATGCTCCGTGCCTGTTAATTGTAAGACTGTGTAATACTGTCCAACTTCTTTCATGTTGTGTTGTACCTACATTAAGAGGTTGCTGAACTATCACTCAGAATCCCTCAAACAGACAAAAGAAAGGCACACAGTAATGGGACCTGTAATACTAAGGTGGGGGTGTCATGGCAGTTTTGGTCATGAATAATTTGGCCACATAAAGTCCCACCAACACCAGGGATGGCTGGGATAGTTCTGTGTTGTGAGCAGATTTCTTCTTGACACTGAGGAAACCATAAAAACCTCTCACACCAGTTGTTGAGAAAGACCTTGTGTAAATTCTAATGTTATGTTCACTTACAGATCTTTATCATCTCCATATCCAGCATATTTACTATGCCTGAGACCTCATGAAACAAATTGGCAGAGGAAGGAGGCCATAAAACATTTCTTATTTGCATTCTTTAAACTGGGAAGGTTTTCTGTTCCTGGCAAAGCAATCTGTAATGGGGCAAGACATGGTGGATGCTGTTATTATTCTCTGAGCTGCTAGTTGTATAGGGGCAAATGTATAATAAAAACAACATCTTTTTAAATGAAAAAAGTTGCACCAATCTTATTAATGTCCTGTTGTTATTAGCACAGGTATGGGATTCATTATCCGGAAACCCATTATCCAGAAAGCTCTGAATTACCGGAAGGCCATATCCCATAGACCCTATTTTGATAAATTACATTTTTTTCAAATTATTTTCTTTTTCTCTGTAATAATAAAACAGTACCTTGTTCTTGATCCTCCTGATTGGAGACAAACAATCTTATTGTGTTTAATTAATGTTAATTAATGATTTTGTAGTAGGTATGGAGTTTAAATTGTATTCCCTGTTCCATACATTCTGGATAACAGGTCCCATACTTGTAGAGTCTTTGTGATATATGAGATATTTGGTGTAGAACTGGTAACATTCCATGCTGGAAATATTGTAAAAGAAACTGAAAGCATGAAATATTGTGAAACTAAGTATTTTCGGCTTATTATCATGTATAGCTGTAGGTAGATCAGAATAAGCCTTCAGACAGTGCCTGCGTGCCTAGGGAAGCTGTCAGTCTGTTGCTGTTTGGGCATATGTGTCACAGCAATGCTACTAGGCAAGTCTAACAAAACACTGGATACATATGAAACAAAAGCTTGGCTGCTAGAGGCTAAAAAAGCTACATTGTTACTTACCATTAGTGCCTTGGCTTATAGAAATGAGGACAAATACACCATGATTTGCAGAGTTAATAAAGGCCATAGCTTTTAATTAAACAAACAACCTTTAACATGATATGATGACAGTAAAATGCCCATAACTAGGCTTGGCACCTTTTCTTGGAAAAACACCATTATCATGTATCTGTTATTTTTCCTATAATAACATTGCTATTAAGTAGAATTTTTACCATCCGGGCCAGTAAAATACAGCTCTTGTGGCCACCCAACCCCCAGCCTAACTCACCATTTTAGCTCTGACAGTTCAGACAACCTTTTTAAAAGAAATGCTGTGACAGCCGTATCCAAACAATCAATACAGTACAGTCCCCACTCACTGCAGAACAAAAAACATATTACTACATAATGATTAATGTACAACACATCTCAATGACTGTTTAAAAGAAATCCAAAGTGATCAAACCAGTTTTGGGGGATGGATAGGATGCAAATTGCCTAGATCCTAAGTACAGCGCCAACTAAAGGAAAGCCCAGGAAAACCCTACCAAAAGTCCAATGTAAACCCTTCCCTTCATGAAGGTGGTCGGATGGCTCCATACTGGTGGCTGCGGCAGCCATGGTGTACATTATTCTCCTGGGTGTACTGTTAGTTTAGTTCAAACAGAAATGCCTGAACCTCATTTGTGATCCAACAACCAAGGTTATGGTATTTTTTGTATGCTAAAAAAGGGCTCTGGCAAAGACCATATTTGTATAAAGTTCTTCTACATGGTAACTCCAGCTGACCTACTCTAATCTGATATCACACATTCTCTCAGTTTTTATAAATGTATATAGCTGTGTCTTATATTGGTAAAATCTAGGCAAACTCCAATGGTGTATTTACCCTGGCAATCTCCCATCATAGGCATCCAAACTAGTCAAGTCCATTATTACTTGTTACTAAGGTTGCCATCAAGCCACCATAGTGGGCAGTGTGGGGTAGAAGGCTGAGCTGGGAGAGGGAATTAAAGATCGGCTGGGGAGACTCATTTTTTCTTGTGGCATCAACATTTTTCCAGTTATCTGCTTGTTGGGCCAGGACGGCCCCCCTGGGCATCATGTCTACTTCAGTAAGTACAGACAATTTCTTCAATGCCTGCCTTACTATATTGAACTTCTGTATTCGAGGGTTACTCTGTCACAAATTTCTTGGGGCAGTGGGGGCTCACCATTGAAATTTTGCCCAAGGCCTGCTGGCACTTTAAAGCCATGGTTACAATATTGGATTTTTCTTCACCAATGGGTGATTTGTGAATGACTGATACACCAATTTTTCTATCAGTCTCTGCCCTAGTTATGAGTTAAAGTGGCGCCTCACCAAATGGCTGGACCTGTAGGAGGGGCTTAAACAGAAAAAGTCCAATGACCTTAGGGTTTGGCTAAATCCTGGATTTGACTCATTTCTACATTTAGTCATATCAGGTTTTGGATCATTATTACCTTTATATCAGGTCCCTCTAGGATCCACCTTTTCAATTCTTCTTTATGGCTTGATTTACTGACATTGAGAATTGTCAGGGGAAGTTTAACAGATTGTCTGACCTACTTGAGATGAATTGAAACCTGTATGTGTATTACTAATGATCATTTTGCCATATTCCCTAAAGGAAATGGAGCTTGTTTTTGTTTTGTATTAATGAGGCATTGGCAGCCGGAACAGGTGCCCAACTAGGTGTCTCTCCCTCAGAATCATGCTAAGCAACATTACATTATTCAAGGACAATACGAGAACAAGAATTGGCACTGGGTGTTCCCATATTCACTTCCTCTACCATTTGTCATACAGCACCATATTCTCTAGTTCTTACTAGATAGACTGCCTTTTAAGTTGCTGAGACTCGTGTTTGTTCCTCAATATATCACGTTTATGAATAGAAACTACTATATCTTGGCATTCATCATCGTATTCTGAGCAGCTAGTTGTAATGTTCCCATTGAAATTATAAAAGATGTACCACCCTACACTGTATTCCTACAGTCATTTTATCTGTAAAGAAATCAATCATCTAAAGTGCATGGAAATTACTTGCGCTTTGTGTTTTGAGCAGACCATTGATTTAGTTGTGCAAGTAATCCCAAGTGTGTAGCTGAAGCTTTGTCACCTCTGGCTCAGGCTACCTGGGTGCTAAGTAAGGCTAGTCCTATAGGGCTGCTTTATATTATGGGACGAAATATGTACAGCGAGTTAAAGGAAACTGTTATTATGATTGTAGATATTATTATTTCATAAATTATATAGAATGGCTGGAGGTTCTTTTAGCGCAGTTTGGCCTTAATTTTTCATCAGGTTGTGCGGCAAAAAGTTTTTTTGCCCATTAACTCCAATGCATTTTGCAAATTTTTGAAAACATTTTGGAAGTGAAACAGGACATAAAGAAATAATGTACAACAACATACACATTTTATGTACTTTTCAGGGGTAATTTAGTAACATTCGGATTTTCGTGGTTTGACTGAACTCATTTCCACGAAATTTACAAAAAAATCAGAACTAAAAAAGCATAAATGTGCAATAAAAAAAAATACAACAAAAAAATTGCAGAAAAGTTTGTTTTGTCGCACAAAAGCCAGCGTCAAACAACCTCTAAAACCACGAAGCAAAGAAAGATTTTCCAGTTGTAAAAGTGACATCTGCCATTGACTTCTACATGATCTTGACAGGATTTTCATGGCAAATTTTAACATGTGGAATAGGGATGCACCGAATCCAGGATTTGGTTCGGTATTCAGCCAGGATTTGGCCTTTTTTGGCAGGGTTCAGCCGAATCCACAGTCCTCGACCCCTAGTAAATCATGAAAAATGCAACATAAAATCTTTAGTAAATGCCCCCTCTAGTGTTTAAAGTACACAGGTAAGTACATAAGGAAAGTTTCAGGACCAAACTTGGTGCATTTTGTCCTGCTGAAAAACCACACAAACCTTCTTTTGCAGCTCCCATTTATTTGAACAGGAAACATCTGGAACTTCCCAAAAGCATTTTTGTGCTGAACAAAGTCTGTACCAGAGTTGTAGGCTGGAACTAGGGGTAAGCAACAGAGGGGGCTGCCTAGGGCACAATAGGGTGCACCTGATGGGGGCAGTGTGAGTGACTGACACATGAGTAGGTAAGCGAGAGATTGCTTTATGTGACCTTTATATAGATAATAATTATTGAAGGCAGACATAACTCGTTGTACCACACTTGCATTTATACTGGCATTTATAGGCATTGTTCTCATTGACTGAGACATTCAAACAGGGAATACATGTATTATTTAAATGATTGCTTGATGTGTTGTTTGTTGTTAAGAATATTGCCAAGTGTGGGACCTATTGTCCAGAGAATCAGCTGGGGTCTTTCAGTAATTTGGATTATAATACAATGCATTAAACAACTAGAAAACATTTAAAACGTAAAAAATCCCAGTTGGACGGTATTGTTATTAACATAGATTTATGCGGTTGCCACTGAGTACAAAGCACAGTTTTATGGACTATGAGAGATTGCAGTCCTGTGCCAGCGTTTCCTTGATATCACATTTCTAGATATTAAAGCGTGTACCTTTATTAGCTAATTCCCCAAAAAAGTACTTTACACATCGGCCCTTATTGTAAGTACTATGTCCCTCACAGACCCATCTTATGGCCATGGGAGAGAGATCCTCAGCAGCATTGCATAGACACCAGCCTTTAAACCGCCTTTAAATGATGGCTCTGGAACAAGAAAGATGTTGTTTACCTACAGTCAGTATTATAGTGTATATCCTCATTCTACTTAATACTAGACACTTGGTCAGGACTGGGGTCCTGAGTTCGGTTTCAGCCAGGGCACTATCTGCAAGGCGTTGGTATGTTCTGCCTGTGTCTGTGTGGGTTTCCGCTGGGTGCTTTCAAAAACATACAAGCTCCTGATAAAACTGACTGTAGTGTCTGTAAATGTTATACAGAGCTTAGATTGTAAGCTCCACTGGGACAGGGGCTAAAGTGAATGATGTATAATCTTTGTAAAGTGGTTTGGAAATGTGTTGGTGCTATATAAATCCCAGGAAATAGATACAAATAAAATACATATATCAGTTCTGTTACTGAATACTTGGCAGCATCATACTGAATATGAATTTCTGTCTAATAATAGACACTGACCCGGTGTCATACTGCATACATTCCCAAGCATTCCTGGTTAGCCTTATATTGTATAGTATGGCAACTGCTACATAAGAATGGACAATAGGTCAGCATCATACTCTATATCCCTTCTTCTGCCTAAGAATGGATGCAAAGTCTTCTTATAACCTACTGAATCTAAACATTATTCTACCTTAAAGCTCAAGTCTCAGAGCTCATTTTAGGCAGATGAGTTCAGTTACGTTAGTTTTAAGGCAAAGCATTTTTCTTACCTAGTCAGCAAATTTCCTGCAACCGAATTAGAATCTGACCCTGCACGTCTTTTTGCTAGACCATGGTGTGCCTGGTTATTATGCTTTTCTAACCCTTAGGAACAAATTATTTTTTTTCAGCGCTAATGTTATTCAGTCTAGTGTTTGAACTAAGTAATTAAATCTCCATTCCTTTGCCTTTAAAAGCTCCACAACCTCACAGTGCATTGCTGAGCCGCGGGGTTCCTCCATATCCCAGTGCAGCTTTGCCATACCTTCCAGAAAAGATGATACATTTAAAAAGCCAAATGCAACACAACCCTATTGGTACTGCCTCATTCCTGATGTAAATGTACATTCTAATAGGACGTTACAATAATACACTATAATATACAAGAGTCAAAAATATCCTGTAAATTATATCCTTATAAATGGTACATAAATTATATCCTTATAAATGGTCATGTCATCAGTTATAATTAGTGCTTAGTAATGTAATTTCTGTTACATGACTCATTGAAACTTATGTGTTATAATAGATAATGTTCCCCCAATTGTAAAATCTAAGCATATTAGATGTCACCTCAGAGTTTCATGACTTGTATAAAAGCAGTTGGCCATCATCCTCAGGGGCTAATAATATGCCTATATTTACAACAGGCAGTGCATTATTCAATATATATATTTAAACTATCAGAGGCTTCTTAGGGAGTGGCCTTCTGCCAATAGACACATGGAGAATGTTATAATGAGAGGTGTTGCTTTAATAATACATACATGAGCTTTCAACCAGAGATATGACCCTTACCCGCAAAACATTAACCTACACCCAACCTTAACCCACAAAATGTTGCCATTGTAGGACCTGCACCCAACCCATGCCCACATCTTCCCCCTCTGTGCACTGTATGCCTCCGGTTCGAAAGACAGGGAGTCTTCAGGAGCAGAGGAGGAGTGTTCTTCCCCAGTCAGTGGTCACCCACATTTCAACCCAACCATTGGTAAACCTGTGGGTCCTGGGTCAACCCACACACCACTAGTTGCAACATATGACATATTGGATTATGCTCAGAGTTGACAAAATGAAAGTGATATAACCAATGTGCAGGGCCAAGAGTCAGATCTTGTATAGCTTGGGAAAGTAGAGCTTCATTCTACTAAAACTTAATAAATATGGCATATTCTGAGCTATGTCTATTATATATTTATTTACAGAGTAGCCAAGTCTTAGCTCTTTCTGAGACATACTTGCAGTTGGCCTTTGAGCAGCACTAACTATAAAAAGTGTTTAACACTGATTCCTGAAAAGATACTTGTGACTTTATTTTGAAAGGTTCCTCAACAGGTTTTACAATTGCATAGCGTGCAGTAAATCAGGAGGTGTGGTGTTCCAAGGCAGGCTGTATGGGTGATTCAGCTTTTAACTCCAATTTGCTTATAAATCCTTATGGCTAAGTGGAATGCCATAGTAAATGCTGTTTAGGTGTGTAGTTTAATATAGGGCCCTGTTTGTCTGCATTCTTTATTTAATAAAAGTGGCCATATTGCTGAACACAGAACCAACATTAAAGATGGTAGCACATTTGCTTTGCTTTTCATCTCTGAAGCAAATAAATACATAACACCAAAACAGTCTTAAAATTATAAGGGACAAGCTCCAAAAAAAGACCCACTGCAAAATGTCTCAGAATTTCCCTATCTACATCATACAAAAAGTTAATTTAAAGGTAAATTCTGAGACATTTTGCAGTGGGTCTTTTTTTGGAGCTTTTACTCAGTTGCTGGAGTCCAATTTACCTTAGCAACAAGGCAGTGGTTTGATTGTTAGACTGGAATGAATATAGGAGAGGGCCTCAATAGAAAAAAAATAATGTAATAAAAATAACAATGGCAATAAAATTGTAGCCCCACAGAGCAATAGTGTTTTGGCTGGATCTCCTTTTTGAAGGCTGGAAATAGGAATGCCAGTTCAAAAACTTGAAAAAAATGAAAATCACTTTTTTAAAGCAACATCATGGGCAGCTGCTCATCAGAGATCCCAATTATAGAACCAATCTTTGTGGGCTCATTAGTGTAATGCAAGGTCTTCTGAGTAGCAGAAGTGAGTAGCCTTCAACTGAAAATACTATCCCGTTGTCATGGTCACTGCAACCAAAAACAGCGACTGGGACTTATATTATATTCTGTAAGTAAATCATTAACAAACCACAAATAAAATGAATGCCAGTTGCAGATTGTCTTAGGGCAAGGGCACGTGTGCGTATTGTGAGATAAGCGCAGGCTGACAATACGGTTATACACTTAAAACAATCTTCACATTTCGGCAGCAGGCACATGTTTTCCAAAGTCACACGAAGTTACCTGCAGGAGGAAACCTTGTGTGACTCCGGAAAAACAAAGCAAAACGTAGGCCTTTCCACCTGTGATTCGTTGCCCACTGCAGCCGACTTAACTCCCTGAAATGCCTTTCCACTGGGCAGATTCAATGCTTCCAGGTGTCTATGATGATTCTCATTCACCCAGGTCTAGTAGAATTAAGTCTAAAACAACTGGACTTTTCTGAGTTTTTTCTTGAAAATATTTCACCACTCATCCAAATGGCTTCTTTTGTTCAAATGACTGGTAGGGAATTCCCCGGCATTTAAACCCTTGAGGGTAGTACAGTCACAGACATCCAATCATTATGGTTCCATTGAACTAATTCAGTTAGGTGTTGCCTAAACTGACAGGTGTTTTACACCTGCACTTATCCACAGTCTGGCAATATGCCCCTGTGCCCTAGCGCATAGAACAGTGATCCCCAACCAGTGGTTCGTAAGGAACATGTTGCTCCCCAACCCCTTGGATGTTGCTCCCATTGGCCTAAAAGTAGGTGCTTATTTTTATATTTCTGGCTTGAAGGCAAGTGTTGATTGCATAAAACCCGGTGTAAAGCCAAACATAGCCTTCTATAGGTCCACATAGGGGCTACCAAATAGCCAATTATAGCCCTTATTAGCACCCCCAGAAACTTTTTCTATGATTGTGTTGCTCCCCAACACTTTTTCCATTTGACTGTGGCTCACAGGTATAAAAGGTTGAGGATTCCTGCCTTAGAATATAACTTTAAACCTCATTTGAGGGTGAACTACCCTTTAAAGGCAGTGGCCCACAGGAAGATTAATCGCCTGCAGTTATACCTTGCGCGACTTTACAAAAACGAAGCAACACATAGGCCTTTCCACTGGATAATCACTTTATTGCTGGTGGAAAAGCATTTCAGAAAGATTAGTTGCCCCTGGTAGCAGAGATATAAATGCGGGCGACTAATCTCAACATGGGGCATCAGCTTAAACATGGGCGCAAACAGGCCAAACAAAACCTTTAATTGGGTTCTACAGTTTTCTTTTTAAAGGGCAACTGCACAGATGCATTAGATTTTTGTTTTAAGAATTGGTTGAATACCTGTTTAGAAAATGAAAAAATACCAGGTTACTTAAATACATTTTTAGTACAAAGTTGATGCGGGGAGTGGACTGATTGCCCCTTAGTATCACGAAGGAATTTTTTTTATCCCTCTGAGGCAAATTGGAGAGGCTTCAGATGGGGCTTTATCAGTTAGCCAGATTCACCTAAGGCAAAAAGGATGAACTTGATGGACGTGAGACTTTTTTTAACCTCATCTACTATGTTACTATTACAAGGAAATTCTGGTTCACAGTCCTGGGATTAAAAAAGGAGCTTCAGTCAAGGGAAAAAAACTTCCTGATTCACTGGGAGGTGCCAAATGTATTGGCCTCTTTATCGAACTGGACTTTTCTTGTCCTCCAATTATTTTTTCCAGCAGTCTTTCCAACCTGAATTTCCATGGTCATGGGCCCTTTGCATTGGGTCCCCAAAATGTATAAACCTCTAGTTTAATTAATAGCTCTAATTCAGTGTCTGCTCTTGTGATCAAGCCGCCTACCTCCTTATAAATTCTCCACATCACAGTAAGTGAAAACATTTATAAAATTGTACCGGACCGGTAAGTAAATTACCCTGTGCAGGAAGAATGTGGTTTCCCTCCAGCGCTGATACTGTAGCTCAGTACAATTTCAGCAAGAGCTGAGGTTCCATAGGCAGGACCAGAGGCAACGGGGGAATGATCTTTACTTTGAAACCTAAGACTTTCATACATTTTTCAGATCAGTCTCGGGTATTGGAGAGGTCATATCTGTGCCTGTCCTTTTCTTTAATTGGTTTTGTTTACTGAATGTGCAGCTAATGTAATTTAAAAGATAAACAGAAAATCACATAGAAAAAAAAAAACACATGTTGAATAGGTCCTGAAAGGACACTTTTTTATATGTAAGTTTAATTGGCATTGGAATAGGCAAAAAACAGTAAAGGCGTTTAGAGGGTTTTAACTCTGCAAGCGATGCCAATTACCATAAACCGGAGTATAATTAATGAACATTTCCCTTGGAGAAAGCCATCGATCATTTTAAACTTAAAAAAAGTCAGTAATGTGCTACAGAATGGCTTTATAACAAGTATCAACTATGTCTTGTGAATCCCATTGTGAATCTGCAGAGTCATAGAAGTGAAAGGCTACACACAAGGTAGTTGCTATGTAGCCTATTAAAATGAAGTTTAAATTCATGTCAGTAGTTAATTAGTTAATTTCAATAGTCGCACCTATTGGCCTTTCTATTGCACCACCACTGCAGAACATGATACATCAGATATACTCCACACTGGGAAATGTTCTTTTCCCAACCCAAGCGGTTGTCAAACTATTAAGCTGCTTCCCCTGGCAAAGTGTGCAGCAGCGGTGGGGGGTGCTCAGCCTGAGGGCCAGTTGGAGTAGAGTGGCTTTTTGGTCCCCTAAGGTGGCCACACATGTGGGGATGGGTCGCACGAAAGATCAATCCCACCCTCCACAGACGTTCAGGGCTGAATCATCAGATATGGAGGTAGAAATATTAGGAATTCTACCTCCTTCTGCCGATTCAGCCCTGAAGGCAGATTTTGCTCAGGCACTTTTAATGGCGCCCAATCAAAATCTTTTAACCCGCCCGATCGGCGAGTCGACCGATATCTGCAGCGATATCGGTCGCCTTGCTGAGTCGCCATACACGCACCGAATATCGTACGAAACAAGGTTTCGTAGGATATCATCGGTGCGTGTATGGCCAGCTCTAGATACTCTTGGAAGCCCAGCTTGAAGGCCAGGTAGAGCAAGATATGGGTTAAAAATGCATTTGTTCTAGATATTGTTGGAAGAATAGTAAAAAAAAAACCAACAACTAAAAGAGAAAAATGTAAAAGCTAGCAATAGTAAAACGTTTGTTCTTTCATGCCTTCAGGGGCTACTATCATATTGATTTTGACATAAAAATATTAAGCCATTTTATTTTTCAGGCCCACTTCTTTATTGTAAAGGTTATCATTTTCTTCATTTGAATGACATGCTCTGGTCATTAACAGCCCCTGTACTGCACTCAGATACTAAATTTATGGGGCATCACAAGGTTACCGATTAGGCAGTTCAATGCAGGTCTGTTAGAGAGGAACCGAGGGAAAGGCTGCACTTGACTGAGTCTATAAGTTTGTCAAAATAGATACATTTATATTCTTACAAACTTATAGACTGAAAATGCTCACATAAATAAGCATTAAAGAATATATTTATATATACAGTCGTTAATGCTCATTTATGTGCATGAAAAGTTGTCTTTTTCTCTTTTTCTATATTTCCAGGATGCTTACATGCCTTTTTAGCATTGGTAAGTGCTCGATTACTGTCAATGTGTAACAGACTCTGATTGCTCTAGAAGTCATTTCCAGAAGAAAGAGTCAATGACAAGTGCATCTTGTATTGATAAACAATTAACTCCTTCTTGCGCTGAATAATTTTTCCCGTCTCTGAGATACAGTTGTTTTATCACTGATATCGACCACGATTTAGAGATTTAAAAATATAGGTTTATGGTTTGTTGGCATTGGCAGGTTCAGCTTTGGAGATGATCCAGCAATCTTTTCTGGCTCCAGGCTTGTTCCAGAGGTGAAGACGCTTCTCTCTTGCTTATTTAAACAAAGTAGGGTGCAGACATTATTTGAAAGACATTGCTATAGCTATAAGGCCTAATTTTGATTGCAAGCACAAGTGATTTAGCCTCAAATGGATTCCAAACTGAATATACTTTGGTGCCATTCACAAAGGTAATTGCTCCATGCACCTTGTAGCTACTTGTGCGGAGCTCCATTTCACCTGTCTGGTCCATGCTTAAATTGCATCCAGTTGAGCATATGGACACTACTAGAGCCTGGAATTACTGCCATCCTAGACATGATGGTAATGACAGAGTTCTACGTGCTAGTTGCACCTATGGATGGAAAATCTGGGGCCTCCTTGTAACTAAGGACAAGCTCTTGATGCATAACTCCCAACTGTTATGATTTTCACTGGACTGTCCCAATTTCAATAGTTCAGCCCACATCCCTGGATTCTTATTGAAAAGTCCCTCATTTCCCTTTGATCTCCTGTACAAAAAAGATACAAAGAGAGCCCAGAATACTCAACATTTGCACATAGATCAGGGGTGGGCAGACTTCGTCCATTGGTGATCTACTGTTGACTCCTCCCCCGCGAAGCAGCGTACATACACATTCACGCCGCACTTCCGCATCTCCTGGCATCGTCATGGTCCACTAGGAATCCACGGGCGATTGACTAGTGGACCGCAATTGACATTTTGGGCACCCCTGACTTAGATACAATTGTAACTAATAAGATAAACAGGTCTCTTGGGAGAACTGAGACTTGCATCTTAAAGGGCAATTTTACCTTCATTAGCAAAACTATAATAACACATAAAACAAACCCCAAAGCTTCCAGAAATGTGTTCAAACTTTACATAACCTGCCAAATTTTGTAACATGGGAGTGGTATTTAGGGGGTGTGGTCGCAAAATGGGCATGGACAAAAATTTTCGCTGTGCTACACACACCATTTATTTTTGTAATGTAAGGAGGTAGGTTGATATGCTGTGAATATAATGTCCAACCAGGAGGCACTGACTGGAAGCAAGCAGAACCAATAGCTAGTAGGGATTATATGGAAACTTCTGTTATAATATCTGTAAAGATAAGAATTGAGATGTTTAAACATGAATGGGATAAAAGTGTACAAACACATGCAAGATCAGCACAAGGTTAATGTTTAATTCAAAGAATGTTTGGTTGGGATAGGGTTTTTCCTCTCTTTGGCCCAGAAAAGAATAATTGGGAAAAGGCAGAACTTGGTCAACTTGTGGCCCTACCAATGGGTTGTGAGCTGTTCTTAGATAAAGAACCCAGGGCAATGTTTATAAAATGCTGTAAAGTTTGGTAGCTCCATCCGGTCACATAAAGTAAATGCAAGGAAAGTTGCCTCCACAAACAGTTTGTAGGATTGTGAAATTGTCATATTATAGGCAAGGCTTCCATGCAGTTCCCACAAACATTTTGTATCATACAGAAATTCCACTTCTTTTTGGTTTCTTTCGTGTTAGTTCCTATCTTGCAGTAGATAAACAGTTTTTTCTCCATTTGTTTTTCTTTAGTTGTCACAGTTTCCAAAGCAATTCAAGATATTCCAAAGCAATTCAAGATATTTTGGAAAATAACCATGGCTACATAATCAGACTGAGAATTGTTAGTGTTGGTTTTTAGCTGCAAATTTCATTTCATTACTTTTAATTCCATCGTTATAGATTTTATTTATGAACTCAAACACAGTATGCAAAGGGCATAAATGCACACAGAAATACTTCAAATACATAGCATATACCACTTTATGAATTAGTTTAGGTGTCTGTAAGTTAAGTAGGCCACCCCTAGGTTGGTTTGTGGTTTTGATGGTGTCAGCATTAGTTGTGTTATGTGAAGCATGGCTTTAGTTTGTCATTTATTCAGTGCAATTTGGTTGGTTGTTTAGGCTCAACATTTAGGGCTGTCACCTTTTTTTGCTGACAATACTGGCCTTTGGGTTGGGGATGGGCACTGATAGCACTTGGGGTGGGGTAATGACAAAATGGGGTGGGGAAATGAGTGGTCTGGGTGGGATAATGGGTGGAGCCTCTGTTTAAAAGTGGGTGATTGGTCATGAAGTGGGTCAGGGAAGGGAGAGATTTATTGGAAGGTCTGACACCTTTACATATTTACCAGCAAATATATCAGAGGTGAATTTGTTATACTGGCGCTGGCCCTAGCTGTTGATTTGTCGGCTAGGCCAGTCAAATACGAGAGGGTACGCAGGCCGGACTGCCAGAGGGGCTGCTGCAAGATGCTATAAACAGTCTCTATTTATTGGGTTGGTGGGGGGCTCTTTGGGCCTCTATGTAATGCCAGGGCCTATTTTAAATCCCAGTCCAGGTCTGCCAGGAGGCAACCCTAACAACATTTGAAATGAGCCCTGGATATAACACCTATACGTATGTTATGTACATTGTACCTTGAACTTTATTCAGAGAAGAGAAGTAACAAGTGTTAAGACACACGTACCTTTGTGGATGGTGTTTAAATGCACACAATTTTGCATTTAGATTACTTGACCCCCTGGCACAGACCATGATCCATCATCCATCAATTGTTAAAAGAGATACAGAGCTCATTAATGATAGACAGGGTTAAGGTTGCCACCCGGACAGTATTTGACTGACCTAGCCAGTAAATCACCAGCTAGGGCCAGGGGCAGTGTTACACATTTACTGGCAATATACTTGATGGCATATTTGTAATACTGTATAAATCCCTCCCTTTCCTCGCCTTCTCCGCCACCTGATTCCCATTTACGATCAGGCCTTGGATGCCCATTACTCCACCCCACTGCCCATTCCCACATTTCCCACCCCTTAAGTGTTGTCATGACCATTCTTGACCGGAAGGCCAGTATAATGGGATCCAAAAGCTGTTTATTACATAGAATATGGACCCAGTCTGGGGTTGCCACCTTTTGGACTGCATTATACTGGCCTTCGGGTCAAGGATGGTGATGACAACACCCATAGACATGGGTCTTTTCTTTTCAATGTTTGCCTCTCCCATGAAGAGAGCACTGCTGAATTCTGTGCATTGGGGGCTGTACGTGGGTTAGCTACAGAGTATCAAGGGGTAAGTTGTTACAGAGCTATGTACCTATCTCCAACCTCTGGCATTTAGTACAGGACTGCCTTGTTCCTGACTGCACTTTGTTCGGTAACTTGCTCTACAGAAAGTGCAACTGCAGGAGCCATAGCAGGTAAGTGTATGGGCCATTAGTTGTCATTTTTGTACCTGTAGTTCTTCTGCAGTTGCGGTGGGGTATTTATAAATGAGGCCTGCAGATAGTTCCTAGCTAGATAATTATGCCTACGTTGCTTATTATTATTAGGTGTGCTGGGAAGTGTGTATGTGCCGCTTTTGTAAAGCAAAAACCAGTAATATTCATACTTTACAGGACCCAAATAGAATATATAATGCACTTTTAAGAGAGGATGCTGGCTAAATGGCATTTTAAAAGGATTGGTTCTTGTAAACACAGAACTCCAGTTTTGCTGGACAGGTTTAAATTAAATTGAAAAGGAAATAGTACAAGTTGAGGTTTTTAAATTAATTCTGAGAGATAAAAGCTGAACAGCATGCTTCAGGAAATTGCATGCGCAAAATGAAGTGCCGCAGGAAACATTTGCAGATAAGATAATAGATTTTCTGAAGACAAAGTAACGTTCTTTAGCAAATCAGCAAATTCTACCACTGCACTCTTGGCTGGGAAACTACTTGCAACATTGCATTAAAAGCCATTGCAGCTAGAACATGCTGATACACTTTTATATGCACATATCTTACGGCTAGTACACTGTAAGGATAGTATGTTGGGCACAATTCCAGCACCTTGCTGCCATCATAACCTTCGTCTAGGGATTCCCTGGGCCTAAGTTAGACTTGTGCATGCCCAGTATTATAAAGCACTGGCCAGGGACAAAAAGGTATTTTATAAAAAAAAGCTAACAAATTGGCCCTCCTTTCACTTTAAATGGGAAACACCTGCAGGCACCTAGTGTAGTTAAGTGACAGGTTCTGCCAAATGTGTTACAAAACACTTAAAATTGCGCTTTTGCCCTTACCCTTAATGCAGAACAAAACTGACGTATACATGATAGAGCCCCTACAGAGGTTATCCTCCCAAAGCACACCACCCACACTTCTGAATACCGCCCTGCGTCGCTGTGCCTGGCCATAAAATGCAAAAAAAAAACATAGCGTTGGCAACTGCCGTGTCTGGCAACTGGGTATTCAGTGATGTAATTTGATGGAGGTCATGAAGACCCTATATGTAGTCAAAATGATTGGATTGCTGGTTTGTCCTTTTGCTGCCATGATATGTAATACAACTGGACAGCCAGTGAGTGTAAGTTGAAATCTTGTAGGCAGAGACCTTCTTCTAAGTCTTAGAGGCTTAGAGCTTGGCCTTAGCAAAGTGAATCCCATCATTTTAATGCACATTACAAATGTTACAGTAGTATATTGGTTTTAGTTGGATTAAAAATAACAACCAACTGTGTTGAACTGGGGTGCCAAGGGCTCATCAGGAGGCTTAGACCTTGGACACACTTACCACAATATCACGTTGCTTCTCTTTTCTGTTTGCTTGTCTATTAACTTGTTATACTTGTTCATTTTTCCACTTGTCTTTTTGTACTTCATTATCTCCTTTCTCGTTCCATCTCTTTCTTCACTTTCTCCCCCATTTTCCCTCCTGCCTTTTATGCAGAATGGGGAGATGCTTATGGTACAGATTGGTAAGATGAACAGAACCGGCCACTGATATCTGTCCCCTCCCAGTAGGCCAGTCCGAACCTAAGTACTGATAGGTCTAATACAAGAAATCTTCACCAGAAGTAAAGGTCAAATCAAGCTTTGATCAGTTTTTATTTATGTTTAAATGGCAACTGTTAGCAGTTATACGGAGTTGCAGGTACAGCAAAACCATACAGCTCAATAGTACAGTAAGCAACTTCATCCACAGGTGGCCAACATCTCTGCCATGTCTACCTAAAAGTCTGTATTGCAACTTATTACTGCTGTTTAAAGGAAATCTAAAGGTTTAATTACTAAAATGTTAAGGTATAATTACCAAAATGTTATCATTTACCTGTTAGCAGAAAACTGCACCAGCCTGGGGTATTTCTGTAGAAGCTCATTCACTGCAATCTTCTTCTTGTGTTTTCTTTTCTCTAGGCAAATGGATATTCATTTCATAGCAAATTAAGATGGCAACAGTGGACAGAAATTCCCTGAGTCTGTGCATTTGTTAGTGAACAGGAGCAGTTACCCAAGGTATGTGATATGCAATTATATTCGCTCACATTTAGGCTTCCCCAGTGATTGTACCTTTGCTTTTCCTTTAAATAGAATCAATAAAAAAAAGTAATTTTGGATGTATTTGTCCTTTAATTGCATGCATTTCTGATTCTCATTTTATACTTCTAATGGAAACCACTGATTTGATATTACCTAGATGTTTCATGCAGTCCTCGTACTGTCTGCTAATAAATATTTAGATGGAAAATAAATCTGCTTTGATGTCTGAGAAAATCCATTTTGTCCAGAAAAGCTATTTACAGTTGAATGATCCATTAGCACCTAATGTCTTGATTTATTTTAATATGCAGGCTGTAGCGCATAATCGCATTTACCTGTGCTAGCAAGATGTCTGCTTCATTTACCTGTGAGAAAGAACAGAAATTCATTTAAGGAAACCAATCAGATGCTCTACCAGACTATCAGACTACTAAAACCTAACTACCCATTGGTCTCTATGAGTTACTTTACTGAACACTTTCCTCCTGCTTTATATATATAATGTGCCCATAGCTGATTTGCCTGACCCATGATTTATATGGTTCCTAAAAAGAAGGTGGCGGAAAGAGAAAAGAACAAATAAGTACAGTTTGGTAAAATGGGCATCTTATAGGACAACATCCCAATAAATACAAACGTACTGTATAAATGAGCTGTCCAAAGAGGGACTGCCCTGTGAAAATCAGTACAGTTGGGAGGTATGGTTTAATCAGCTGCTTTGTATTTCAAAGCTTAACACGGGCTGAAGTCCAGGGTTTGTTTATGCAGAGCTCATTTTCTCCCTTTAAAGAAATGTAGAAGTTTTTTGGGGAGGGGAGAATGAGATGAGAGAAAAATATTTTAATTTCCACCTTAATTTTTAATTAAGGTAGAAAAATATTAGGAAAATATATATTTTTCAGTTAAAATAAAAGGCATAATTCACGCGCAACGCAAGTTCCAATTTCTTGTGCTCATTTTTTAATAAGCTTTTAAAGAACAGGCCGGCACTCCTTGACTTGACAGGCCGGCACACTTTTCACCAGGTGCAGATCAGATGGGGAATCTCAGTTCTCTCCCTCCAAATTGCCAAATAGTCCAAAGCGTGCTCTGATGTACTTTAGTGCAAGCAAATTCAAGACTAAGGGGGCGGGCCTGTGATGTCGGGGGGCAGGTACCTGATGACTTTGTATTGTGAATTTCATATTGTATATGGTATATTGTTATTTTGGTAATTTTGTTTAGGCCTGGAACACTGCTGGACCGGCTGAGTAACATATCTACTATTAATATCCAGCCTAATGACAGTGGGCAGATTGACCTTGGGCAGTCAGTAATCATTTTCTGCACACAATGCCAGTCAGACTGCTATTTTTTAACAGGACCTGTTATCCACATTGGGATTCTGAGCACAAGTGCTTGGCATAGTAATGTGTGAAATGGCATCTGAAAAGTACTCGGTTGGATTTAAGTTGATGCTATTATCAGTAGCTTTTGTCAAAGGGCACAAAGAAGTGTTTTAATGTTGATCTGCCTGCTCTACAAATTCCATAAGAGACAGGGAATGTTATGATGCTGTGCTATGCTATGATGTATTTTGTTTAAAGCATCGGACTTGTTCTTAAGATGTGTGTATTTCAGTGTAGGGGGCCTCAGCCTTTACAGAGAACATTTGTCTAGACTCCAGCAAAAAAAAAAAAAAAGGATGGAAATTTCCAAGAATAGAAAGCAGTAAACAGCAATGGAAGTACATTTTTTCCAAAATGACTAAAAAGTCTTAGAAGGGTTGGCTGACACACACAGGGGCCAAAAACTGGCGAATAGAAAAGATAAGTGCCTAGTGCCACCACTATTATTGTGCCACTGACATGTGCCTTTTCTACCTACCCCTAGTTCCTTCTCTGCCCAGATGTGACACAGCTTTCACAGTGGTCAGTTATAATCTAAATATATATAATTTGGTTTACAGTATAAAGTGTATTACAGTGCTCCCCCTAGGTTTCCCAGGAGTTAACCAGTTTTAGAGATTCGTATCGCAGATCCCCTGACAAATGTTACTTTAGGCTAAAGCCAAACAGGGTTTAAGGCCGAGAACCAGTCCCTACGCTCTGACAAGCTTTTGGCTGTGCATGCGTGCTGAGCCACTGCATCGGCCTGAGTACAGGCGCACTGAGCGTATTTTGGCACCTAATTGCACAAGCATGCATTTCACCCACCTTAGAGTTGACGTCGCTGAATGTAGATAGATTATTATATTAGTTCGGCAGTATCAGTATAACCTGATCCAGGCAGCAGGAGGTCATAGAGAGCATTACTTATGTGCATGGTTTAATTGAATTACTTACATATTCCTACCATTTAATTATTAACCTTTATTTATGTAGTAGGTAGCACAGTGGTACAGTGGTTAGCTTAGCGGCCCTTGGTCCGATTCCAGCGTGTACGATAGGCAAGGAGTTAGTATGTTTTCCGAGTGCTGTGCTTGCCTGTAAAATATGCCGATGCTATATAAAGAATATTAATATAGTGCTGACATTTCAGAGGTATTATACTTCATTCCCTTCCCTAGTGGAGCTTATGATCTAAGATGCCTACCATACACACTCTGTGGTCAATTTCATCAAGAGACAGTCATTAGACCTGTACAGTTTTTTTGTGTAGGAGGAAATCAGACAAATGCAGGGGAGATAGTTCCCATGGTCAGAATCAAATTGTGGACACTAAAGCTGGAAGGCAGAAATGCTAACTGCTACCCTTTAATGCTCAGTTTATTGTAGAAATTGTTCAGAACACAGTGCTATAGAATGTAATACACAATACAGGTATGGGATCCATTATCAGGGAACCCGTTATCCAGAAGGCTCTGAATTATGGGCAGGTCATCTCTCATCCATTTTAATCCAATAATTAAAAACTTTATAACATATTTCTTGTTTCTCTGTAATAGTAAACATTGCCTTATACCTGATGCTAAATATGACATAATTAATCCTTATTGGAAGGAAAACAATCCTATAGGGCGTAATTAATGTTTAAATGATTTTTTAGTAGACAAAGTATGGAGATCCAAATTACAAAAGACCCCTTATCCAGTCAATGTCAGATTTCTAATAATGGTGCCCAGAGACCGCCCCCTATCTCTGCCCCCCCCCCCCGCATCACGCACATGTCCTGTCCCCATGTGAGCAAAGTCTAGGTGTGGCTTGGCGGCATGCTGTCCCTAAATCCAGAAACCTCCAAATTAAGTAAAGGCCATCATAAATAGACTCTATTTTAATCAAATAATAACATTTTTTTAAAAATTACTTTCTTTTTTTGTAATAATAAAACAGTTCCTTGTACTTAATCCCAGCTAAGATATAATTACTCCTTATTTGTGGCAAACCAATCCTATTGGGTTAATTTAATGTTTAAATGTTTAAAAAAAAATTTTTTTAAGCAGGCTTAGGGTAAAGAGATCCAAATTATGGAAAGACCCCTTATTTGAAAACCCCAGGTCCCAGGCTTTATGGATAATAGACTCATACCTGTATAAGAAATGTAGCATTAAGTGCTAAGTGTTAAGTGACACAGGAGGCAAGACATCCCTGCTCTGTAGAGGCTTAAAATACACAGTTAAATAATCAACGGCAATTTACTGTCCAACAAGCACTGGAGTCACCTATACTTATACTGAGAGGCAAAGCAGATTTAAAGGAGATTATCAAGTTATTAGATTTAATAAAAATATCAGCTTTTCTGAAAGCTAAAATAAGTGGATGTTATATAAACAAGTTAAGCTTCTGGAAATCCGGCTGCTTGTTTTCCCAAAGGTTATTGTCCTTATTTTTATTCCTCAGAACATACTTTCTTTTTCCCCAAACACAAATGTCTAAAACAGGGTACCAAAGGGCAGATGGTTAGGCAGTTTGCCTACACAAACTGGTTGCCATCTTGGCAAATACAAGCCTTAATCTGGTTGTTTAAGCAGATGCCTGATTGCACATGGGTAAATATAAACTATCCAAACTGAATTAGGGAATGCATATGTTGTAGTGGGTGATGATTTTTTATATCATGCAGTGCACTTGAACTTTATTGTATTGCATTTATTGTATGCCTCTACACAGCGATTGGGTACAATGGTTGAAGTTATTAATAGCCCCTCTTTTTATTGAATTTGGATAGGGATTACAAGGAATGGTGGTAAATGAAACATTTTGTAATTGGACCAGTGTTGTTAGTGGAGTACCGCAGGGTTCAGTCCTTGGTCCTTTGCCTTGTAACTTGACCATAATGTGGGCATAGAAAGTACTGTTTCTATTTTTGCTGATGATACTACATTGTGTAAAACTATTCAATGCAGGATGCTCCTACTTTGCAGAGTGATTTGACTAAATTGGAGAACTGGGCAGCAAACTGGAATGAGGTTGATAAGTGCAAGGTCATACTCTTAACATTATAGAAATGTGGCGGGGAATTTTTCTTTTCCATTGAAAAGATCAATGAACCAGAGGCTCCTCCTTTAGACTTGAGGGCAGCCTAATTGTTTCTTTATCATGAGGGCAGTGAGGTTTTTGGATGCTCTGTGAGGTGATAACAAGACAGATTCTATTCACACCTTTAATAGAGGCTTGGATGATTTCTTGAACAAGTATAATATCCAGGGCTGCTTTGATCTCAAGATCTACAATTTTTTTCATTATAGGTATCGTTATGTATAGTTTATATGTGTGAATGTCTGTAGAATATGTGTATATGCACAAAATTGGATTCGTTTGGATGGACCTTGATAGATTTTGGTCTTTTTTCTACTAAAATGTAACTATATCCAATCATATTAACCCTCAAATCAGACCCCATTCACCCCAACCCCACCTTGTGTTACACTTACAGCAGCTGTCGACAGCTGACAGACCTTCAAATCCACTTCAAATACATTATCTGACACCTTTACGCAGGAACAGGTTGTGCCTCGTGCACCAAAGTAGGCTAGTGTGACAAACTGACCACAGCAACTGTTTTCCAGCTAAGACATCACCTATTAGTGTAAACAAGTCCCCAAGTGTGCCATAACCCCTATATGAAATAAAATTGTCATCCGAACTAATCGACTGTATGAGGAAGGTGGTTTCTTTAGTAATATGTATATATTAGCTGCCTGTGTCTTGAGAGCAACTCATTTTATGTATTAATTTTCCGGCCACAATAATACTTTCGACTATACATATACACAGATATATGAATTAATATAATACCTCTGTTATTGTAGATTTGATGTGGCTCTTATTCATTATGTTTAAGTGAATCAAGCAGTTTATTATGCATCTTTGGTTTAAGGGGTTACAGCTACTGTTAATAAACAGTTCCCACCATGCCGTGGGTAAATAAAAGATGCAACATACAAAGCTAGTGACCAATTCTGCTTTGTTCATGGGGAAGAAAGCAGCATGGAACGTGTAATATAATTTCCATACTTCCTTTGTAACATTAGGGCCTTGGTGGGCCCTGGGGTGGATCAAATTGGTGGGCCAACCTCACCAACACCACAATTCTATCCCTGAATTATTGGGCCCTTGGGCAAATGCCCTCTTTGCCCCTTTTTATTAAAGGAGAAGGAAAGGCATTTTGTCATTTCAATGCCAACAGATTAGCCACATCAGTGCCACCTAGAACACTATATTTATTCAGCAGAAAGATTTACCATACCTGAGTAAACAGCCCTAGAAGCTCTCTCTCTTTGTTTAAGATAGCAGCTGCCATTTTAACTTGGTCTCAATAGCTTCTCTAGCTGCTGGTAGCTCAGATAACACATTCTGATGGTAAAGGGAGTAAATTTTTATGAATTCTTATGGGGGGGAAGTGAGCAGGAGAGGGGAGGGAGCTGGGCAGACTCCTGGAATGAAGGATTTTTCTGAAAGAGGAAGTCTGATAGAAAAAGGAAGACAAGAAATCCTCTGTTTCTTTTGATAGAGGACTCAGTGCAGCTTTTCTGTGAGTGCTTATGGCTGTATTTACATAGACCTTTCTGATAAAGCTTACTTAGTTTTTACCTTTCCTTCTCCCTTAAGGTGTCCGTGATCAGGACATTGATAGAATGATTTGCAAATTTCTCCCATGTATTTTTGTATTGAGTGCTCTGGCCTATTGACTTAGGTGGTAAAATACAAGTATTTAGTGTGTACTAGATAGGTTACTGTAATAAAAAAAATATGTTGTATTAACTGCCAGTATGCAGTAGTGTCCTGAAGGACTTAGTTCAGCTCTTAAAGGGGTTGTTTACCTCAACATAAGAAAAAATAATATCAAAAATAACTTTTAGTATGATGTAGGGCATGAGGTAGGGGAGGTAAATAACACATTGTCTAATTCCAGGCAGTGTCATTCAGTGGCTACTAAAGCAAATAAAGGGCATTGACTCAAGGTAGGGTTGCCACTTCTGCCAGCTAAGAAAGCCGGGCAGGGGGCGGGGGTGACGTCATGGGGGCAGGGCAAAGGCGGGGCAGTGACTTTGCGGGGTGGGAAGGAGCCAATCGCCACGTCAGTGTTACTGAGTCCTGCCTAGGTTTCCTAATTTGGGAAACTGGGCAGGAGGTTTTGACCCGGGCAGCCCTTCCGAAAACCAGGCCGTCCGGGTGGAAACCGAACAAGTGGCAACCCTATATGCAGTGCAGTTTTGGGCTCCAGTCCTTAAGAAGGATATTAGATGGGGTTGTTTTCTCTAAAAAAAAAGGTGCTTGTGAGGGGCCATGATTACTCTGTACAAGTACATTAGAGGGGATTATAGGCAGATGGGGGGTGTTCTTTTTTCCCATAAAAACAATCAACGCACCAGAGGCCCCCCCTTTAGATTAGAGGAACAGAACTTTAATTTGAAGCAGCGTAGGTGGTTTTTTCCACGGTGAGGGCAGTGAGGTTGGGGAATGCCCTTCTGAGTGATGTTGTGATGGCAGATTCTGACAGACATGCATAGTATCCAAGGCTATTGTGATACTAAAATATACAATTAGTATTGATTTGGTATATATAGTTTATATATGTGAGTGTTTAGATTTAGGTTGGTATGGGTCTATGTCTGTGTGCTGGGGTTCGCTTGGAAGGGTTGAACTTGAAGGACTTTTTTTCTTAACCCACATTTACTATCTTACTATTATGGGACAATATGCAGTTGGTCCATATTTTTTGTTTCTGGTCTTTGAATTATTTAGTTGTTGTCCAACTTTTCAGTTTGGAATTTCAGCACCTATCTGGTTGCTAGGGTCTAAATTACCCTAGCAGGCAGGCAGTAGTCTGGAGTTTGAATTATTATATTTCTGTTGTCTTGACTGGGAATATTGGGAAAAATCCTCATTCTAAGTTATGCTGTAAATCTTAGACTACAGGAGAGGCGGTTGATAGAATAAAGTAAATTCCTGCGGCTGCAGTCCCATGGTACCTAAATGAAAATCCATTCAAGAATCAAATTGAATATTTATAGAGTAGATGGAATTGTCGTTCTGCACTGTGCTTTCTACTAGGAATTGCTAGATATTTATTCACTTTGCAGCCCATTTCTTTCATTCTGTCACATTTAAGACCTATTTTCCTCAGAACTGATGGCATATTTTCCTTTGTTGCTGTTATGTATTTGACAGGTTTAAAGTGTTCCCCTGAAATAACTGAGGTATACTGGCTGGTAGTTTGTGGGTAATGTGGGTCATGTTATACTGCTTATACTACTGATGTCCGGTTGTGTACTTGTCGGATTCCGAGCATTCAGAATTGGCGCAGGTTCTCCCCTAGTTGGCTTCAGTCTAATAATAACGATTCTTCATCGGCCGGAACAATTTTGGAATGGAATGAAGAGATATTTGCAGCTCTAGCAGTTGAAACAAGAACATTGTCAGAGTCATCCTAGTAGGCATCAGACTACTACCTCTGCTAAAGCAAGCCATGGGTTAAAAATGCCAGAAAAGTGGTTGTATTAAAGATGGGCTAAATGGTCTCTCACTGTCTTAACTGCTCTGCCCTGTACTAAACATTATTTGTGTACCCCAGGCAACCATTGCACATTGCAGTGGTTTGTGCATGATTTTAGCCCCCCAAAAAATGGACTGCCAAAAACCTAGAAATAGTGAATTCTGTGCAAGTGTCAGTTTAAGTGGATGAGCTCTAATTATTTTATGTTCTTAATAAAACAAGTGTGAGATGAGATCTGTGAGATGAGATCCATCATCCATTAACCCATTATCCAAGGATGCAAGGGGATCTAAAGTAAAAAAAAAAAAAAAAATCCCCAGGCTCGTTACTTTAAAAAAACCCATCTCCCAAATGATTTTTTTTTTTAATTAAAAAATCTCTACCATTTTTTATAAAAAACCTAATTGTATACAGTTGAATTCAATTTCCCCTTCGCTTTATTTGCTGTGACTGCTGTAGACACAAATCTCTAGACGGCTACTGGCTGCTCTACAGGGAAATGATCAGCACTACCCGGCATTTCCACAGCTGGGAGGTACGGTGTGAGGGTTGTTTTGCACTAAGGTTAGCAAAGGTTAGTGAGGGTATACAAAACATCATATATCCCTGCACAGTGCTTCCCTGCCATTCGAAGTAGCAGCCAGCAGCCATCTAAAGATTTGTATCCGCAGCATTTAGAGCAAGTAAAGCAAAGGGGGAATAAAACTGCATACAATCAGGTTTTTTATAAAAACGGTAGAGAGAGAAAAAAGGAATTTTGTTTTTTGACTTTAGATCCCCTTTAAAATTAATTACCTTTTTCCTTTATAATGTGCCCTGTACATGCCCAACTAAGGCATAACTAATCTTTATTGAAGGCAAAACAATCCTATTAGGTTTATTTCATATTTAAATAATTTATTAGTAGAGAAGTACATTACAGAAAGACCCCTTTTCCAGAAAACACCAGGTCCCATACCTGTAGTTACAAATACTTTTGAACTACTTTTGAATTAGGTACCTAATTTTACCTAAGAAAACTGGAAAACTTATTGACTCGAGTATAAGCCTAGGGTGGGAAATGCAGCAGCTACTGCTAAGTTTCAATAATCAAAATAAATACCAATAAAATAACATTAATTGAGGCATGAGTGGGGTATATGTTTTTCAATATTTATTTCAAAGAAAAACAGTAAACTAGTAAGTGGAGAAGAGGGTCAACAAAAACAATATGGTATCAACAATGATACCTTAAGAGTATTACCCCCTCAGCTCAATCAGCAACCAAGCTAAAACACAAAGATTTTATATAGAATATGGGACAGGTGAGGATGGTAGATGAAGCAACAGGAGGTTAAAAAGTTGCAGCCAGAGCCTATAGAAGGATGCCTTTGGGTAGAGCATAGAGAGAAGGGGACAGTTCAGGCATAAAGATTAAAAAAATGTGGGACAACAAACTAAAGGGGCAAATGGACTTTTGGGGTTTAAAAATAAAATTAAAGAAGCTGCCTGGTAAAGAAGGTGGCCATGGGCCATGGGCATTATGGAATACTGAACCCCCCCCACCCCCAAAGTTTGCTGAAGCAAGTTAGGTTAGCTCACCAAAGCAGCAGCAAGAAGATCCACTTCTCCGGACTGGTCTAGAAAATCCACCAGTAGACTTCAGTTCAGAAGGCCCTGCCCTGCCTGAAGCAAGCGATGAAGGGAGTACTAGAAAAAAGGAAGGCAGGCAGCCACTCCCTCCTTCCCTTATGCGCCAGCACCTGTGTCCAGCACGAAGGACGGCAGCGCAAACTGGCAGCAGACCCGGTCGCAGAGGACACGTAAGGGGAAATAAGTATTGCAACTGGGAGCGACTCAGGGCACTGCAGGGTCTGGTTGGGGGGGGGGCTAATTTGCACACAAAGGACTGGTGCTGGACAGAGGGTGCTAGTCTGAATGGACGCATGGCACCCGACTCGAGTATAAGCCGAGGGTGACTTTTTCAGGACATTTTTTTTTTGCTGAAAAACTAGGCTTATACTCGAGTATATACAGTATATACATAAAAGTTCAGAATATGGTTTATTACTTATCTGCACTGCAGATTAGATAAAACAGGAAAAACCTCTTCCTGTAGGCATTTGGCTCCAGAGCCAGTGTATTAGATTTACAGTTTTGCATATTCCTATACATTACTAAAACATGTAATAGCAGGCTACATATAGGGAATGTTTGACTTATTTTGGGTTGAGTCTGTTCTCAGAATTTCCCTTGGCTTTAATCCAGAAACTTGTTTGGAAACATTCCTTCAAAGTTTTTGTAAAGGGGAATGTCTCATGGTCAGTACATCGCAAAAGCTTCTTAAAAACTGGTAAAGTGTGTTTTATCTCTTCATATACGGTTTTAGCATCAGCAGATTCTTTTTGGGATTGTCCCTCACAAGTACTGTACTTTAAAAAATAATGAAGCAAGACCTTGTAGGTGGCTACCATATATTTGTATGTAACCATATACAGATCCATTATCTGGAAACCTGTTATCTAGAAAGCTCCAAATTATGGAAAGGCCATCTCCCATTATAAGCAAATAATTTGAATTTTTTAAATGAATTTCTTTTCTCTTTTGTAATAAAACAGTAGCTTGTACTTGATCCCAACTAAAATATAATAAATCCTTATTGGAGGCAAAACCACCCTGTTGGGTTTATTTAATGTTTAAATTATTTTTAGTAGACTTCAGGTATGGGGATCCAAATTACGGAAAGATCTCTTATCCCAAAAACCCCAGGTCCCAAACATTATGGAGTGGGAAAGATGTAAAGATGTCACATAATTATATATATATATATATATCACTGGGTTTTTAATAACTTTTTTAAGCATAAGACACTGCAGTCTTTATGAATTCCATTTCAAAGCACTTTTGTACAATATCAACACAATACAGGGCCCTCTGTGCCCTGGGTCGGGGGGCCCACTGTCTTTGCCTCGCACTTGGGTCTCCAAGGGGGACACTAACCTATGAGCCCCAGCCTGTCCCCTTATGGATACAATAACAGATATTTTAAGCTACAGTTATACTTGCCTCTAGGGTTCTAAGTGGAGGGCAGGGTGCAAAAAACATGGCGTTTTATACAACAGAACTGATATACAAACTGGTTATGCCACCACTGGAAATAGCTGAGCACTAATCCTTTAATGGGGCTTTATTAACCTTTAATTAACTACAGTATAGGATTGTAAAGCTTAGAGTTATGGAAAAAAATCCAAAGTTATTTCACTATTAATATATATTATAAAAATGACGGTTGCTAAATAAAGCATATTTCATGCAAGCACACAGTCTAAGCAGCTAGTGGAGAAGGAAGTGGAAGTCCAGCAGCAAGTGGAATTCATTTCTTACCCACCCCTTGGCTGCTTCAGCTCTGCTGCCTCCATTCCCTCCCTGGAGTTAAGTTCGTCAGAGTGTTTGTTTGGGCACAGTAACGTTCATCAGGCTCCGGGACTCCCATGAACACAGCGCTTGGGGTGAGCTCATTTAAACCGGCTTCCCATATTTAATGAAAGGGGTATTGTTTAGCACTCAGAACTGATTCTGTAAAGGAGATATTTCCCATGTGGCTATAGGATACAGAGAAGTCGCTAACTTGGAGAATTCTTGTGGTAAAAATAGCACGTTTTGTCTAAAAAAAACCCAGCCCACTAAAGTATTGTTCATTTTATCAAATGGTGGGTTCTGATATATTATCCATATTTTGCAGTATATTTGACAGACAATGTGCTGATTGGGGGCACCCCAGTGAATGTAATTGCTAACCTGAGACCCTGACCAGTAAAATACACACTGGCCTAGGGAACTTTGCATCTCAGCATGTTTTTTTAATAGAGCAGTATTAGTATTTTCCCATGATCCATTGTGCTGCTCCTCAACTACATAGTAAAACATGGTTGTGAGATGGAAAGCAACCATGACCAATATATTATTTTTACAGAAGAGAAGTACCTGACCGATGGTTCAGCTTAGTGATTAGATTCACTTGGAGGGGTATGATAGGGATATATATAATATATAGTCAATAATAATAGTCACCTCAAATCTGACCATTCTGGTGTGAAAACCACTCCTTTAGGGGTCTGCTTTCTGGGACTGCCCTGGAAATTTTTGTACAGTTGAAAAGTGTTTCGTTTAAGGGTAACAGCAATAAACAAAAATAAAAAATTATTATTCTTTTTTTAAACAAATAATGTTGTTAGTGTGCACTTTCAAAAAATAAGTCTAATTTATACAAAAAGTAATATTTGTATTTAAAAATATCTAGTTTTTCTGGTAGAAATACATAAGTGTGTAGTATTTAACCCTATTACTGCTTCTCTGCTGGAGACTCTGTGATCCTGGAGGTGAGTAGCAGACTACCATGTGAAAAAATGGCTGAATTCTGCAGATATATGTTATATGTAAAGTCAAATACATAAACTGAGTTATAGTAGTCAGTCAGCTCCACTTGAGTGGCTTCAATTCCCACAGTCCATTGTGATTAGCTGACCTGCAAAGAAGGAGAATCCCAGAAGCATGCATGGCACTGTGGGAATTGGAGTGTTGGCTGTGGGAGAGCTATTAACTTTAGGGAAAACTCCTAGATGATAAGAAACAGGCTCTGTGTTGGGACAAGTGTGTACATTAATCCCATGTAAAATTCATTCCAGACAACATATATTTCAGTTATTTCTATAAAGTGAATGATGTCCCATCTGTTGTAAATTGTATGGATATTACGAGTCACAGAGTAGTTCCATGACCATGTAACGGGCCAAGGCCAAACGCTGAGTGCTTTTATACAGGTCTTGGTAAGATTCATTGAGTCATGTGATGCAATTTACATCACTTAAGGTGGCCACACACGTGGCGATCTGGCGATGTTTTGTGCGACCATCGGTCGCATGAAACATCGTCAGATCCGCCACACACCGTCAGGGCTGAAACAGCAGATAAGGAGGTAGAAACAATAGGATTTCTACCTCCTTCTGCCGATTCAGCCCTGACGGCAGATTTTGCTCAGGCGCCTTCTATGGCGCCCGATCAAAATTTTTTAACCGGTCCAATCGGCGAGTCGACCGATATCAGCAGCCTCCTGCGATATCGGTCGACTCGCCGACATGCCATACATGCACCGAATATCGTACGAAACGAGGTTTCGTACGGTAGTATCGATGTGTGTATGGCCAGCTTAAGTACCAATTATAACAGATGACATCTTCTCTCATAAGGGTATATTTTACAGGATATTTGTTGCTTTTGTGTTTTATGTAATGATAGAATTGGAAGCATTGTTGCTGAATAAGTTAACTGATATTTATTTTTTTTCTCTTTTTGCCCGGGTCTGAATTTCTGTCTCTTTCTAGATAGCATTTTTGGTAAGTGTGAAATATGACTGTGCTTGTGCCACCGTTTATGATTCTTTTGTAATGAGTCACAGAGGCTTGGATAGAATAGAATAGAAATTGCTGAGAGCTTTATCAAGTGAATTATGGCGACTGACTGAGGGGAAGCAGCTGCTCTCTTGCAAAGAAACACATCCCTTTATTTGCCTATAGTGAAACCTGTATTCAGGGCTCTAGGAATATGAATCTAAATACGCACTAACCTAAATATTTCACAAAGCTTTACATGTTTTGTTGTCGATGTCAAGTGTGCAATTAAAGGTGTTGCTTAATCCATATAAAGATTGGTAACTCTAAGGGGAAATTGTAATGAAAATGAGTCTGCTACCCCAGATTCTTCTGAATGATTTATTAAAGCAAGCCAAAAGTCTATAGTATGTTGTACAGGTAAAGGACCTGTTATCCAGAATGCTTGGGACCCGGGGTTTTCCGGATAAGGGGTCTTTTTGTAGTTTGGATCTTCGTACCTTAAGTGTACTAAAAAAATCAATCAAACATTAATTAAACCCAATAGGATGGTTTTGTATCCAATAAGGATTCATTCTATCTTAGTTGGAATCAAATACAAGGTGCTGTTTTAGGGAATCAATTTTAAAAATCTGAATTATTTGTTTAAAATAGAGTCTATGGGAGACAAGCTTTCTGTAATTCGGAGCTTTCTGGATAATGGGTTTCTGGATAACGGATCCTATACCTGTACTGGAGTGGATTCTGTAGTACTGCTCAGTTTTTGCTAGGGTCCAGTTTACCCTAGCAACAAAGCAGTGAGTGGTGTGAATGAATTATTTAATTGAATAGGAGTGAGCCTGAATAGAAAGATAAGTAAATTAACATTAACAGTAAAACTGTAGCGCTGAAGGCTAGTGCCACATGTGGCAGATTTACGGCCTCTGGATAAACACAAACTGCGAGAACCTGCCCAGCGATTACATCAGCCTTCTTCCTTGCCTGTACCTGGAACCATTGCGTGGGCCATATTGGGGTGGATTTCCGTGTGGAACTGCTTACGCATGTTTTCTGCTCTGACATCCGGTGTGTGTGTCTGTACCCGCAGTTGTTCTGGATGCAAGCAAGGCAGGGAGTTGGATGGCAGTGTAGGGGCTGATTCTCTGCCTATGTTTTTCTGCAGGCTGAGAGTCAGCCCATGTGGCATTAGCCTAATGCAAGAGAATAAGCCAGTGTGAATCCTGCCTGCTGTGGGTACACACAACTGTCCTTAATTCATTTTTTGATGGGAAACACATTTATTTATTCCAGAACTAAACAGTACAATAGGACTCATTTACAGCTTAAGTGCTGTTGCAGTCATGATAAAATGCAGGGCCTGATTACCCTCTAATACACCCTAGGGACTTCCCTTGGGCCCACCTGGTTTTAGGGGCCCGGTCCTCCTGGCTGGACTGCTTTGGTGTGACTGAATCTGATCGCATCTGATCACCCAGCATTACTCTCAATGAGACTGACCTGCCCGTGGTACTGGGTAGAAAAATGTGCCCAAACATAGCTGTAGTATTGCTTCTTTTAGTGCTGCTCCTACAATGCCAGCTGGGGCCTGTCTGCGGCCCACACTTGCCATTGCCACCAATAATCTACCCCAAGGCTACAGCTGAGCTGAGCCAGGGCCGCTGCTGGCCAAATGGGTGCCCTAAGCATAAATTTACTTTTGTGCCCCCTCCCCCAAATATTACAGAAGTAAAAATAAAATACTAAAAAAAAACACCTACTATAGGGGCCCCACACACAGTGCCCCCAATTGCCCCCATAGACAATGCCCCCATAGTAAGTGCCCCCAATAGCCCCCATAGATTGATTGAACTATCCGGGACAGCGGGATGCGCTATAAAAACCAGCGGGGCAGTGTTGGGGGGTATGTTATAATATATAAAAAAAAAATTTTTTTTTGGAGCAGCTTATAGGGAGCGGCGGCCCTGAGCTGAGCAAATAGTCTGGGGGTGTTTTACATGAAGTTGCCACTGTGTCATCCTGCTATGAGTTCCAGGGGTGTTTTACATGAGATTACTACTGTGTTGTCCTGCTATGAGTTCTGGGGGTATGTTACATGAGATTGCCACTGTGTTCATCCTGATGAATTTTTAGGGTTTTTTACATGAAAATGCTACTGCATTCATCCTGCTATGAGTTCTGGGGTGTTTTAGATGAACTTGCCACTGCATTCATCTTACTAAATGTTTTGTGTATAAATGAAATTGACAACCAGTGGAGTTTGTATGAGAATGATGAGTTTTGTGGTTTAATAAAAGCTAAAATGGATGCTTTCCTGGGACTCCTAAAGTGGGCGTGGTCTAAATTGTTTCTGCCATTCCTACCCCTGTTCCCAAATTTCACTCTGGATCTGAGGTGGATTCTGCCCTCAGTGCTGCACAGCGGTTATAAAGGTGGGGGCCCCAAAAGCACTACCCTACCTACATTATGGCGCTAAGCACCAATGCACCTCCCCCCACTAGTTTGTTTGGATGAATTGCGCACATGTACAATAATTGAGGCACCGTAACCCTCCACCTTGAAGGGTTTCCAGGATTCTCACTTCAAAGCATGCAGGAAAAGTGCTATAGGAAAATTGGTTACAGGCATACTTTTATTATTATAATTAATATTATTAACATTTATTTATAAAGTGCCAACATATTCCCCAGCGCTGTACAATAATTTTGAAGTATTTGTGTATAATCTGTGATTACACACGTTTGCTCCCTTCTTTTGTACAGCGCTACAGCAGTTAACAAACACATTAATAATTAACACAGGGTTTTAGACATAAATACATCAGTTTGTCACCCGTTTCCAAAATCTAACTTGGACTCATCCTCCCTCTCATCTGGGACTTGGAGTCTTGATCTGGAGATGAATGGAACACACACATGCATAATCACATCAGGTAATGATCTAAAAGACAGAGTGATTAATCTTTATGGCTGTCTGCAGTGGCAAATTGCTTCTCCATGTCAGAGCCTGCTAAGAAGCTGGAAGGGGCAGACATGACATTTAACTGAACTGAATTGTTATTTTTCAGTTTTATGTAGAACTTCCTTAGCATTAACAGTTTTGGGTTAAATTGTTCATTTTGATGGAAACAATTTTTTGTTGTGATCACAGTATTTTCTTTCTGACACACACCTATACAGCAGAACACCAAGACAAGTGCTGCTCCATGTTGCTGTTGGGTAAGATCTAAACATTTATCTCCCAGGGTTATCTAGGTCCTTTTCTGGGGCCATAGGCCCCAGCTACACAAGTTCCACGTCTTGAATGGCCTATTTGTTGTTTAGACCCACAGAACAAGCACTAAACCCAGCAAGCACTGAACATATACTGAACTGTATGCCCTAGAAATAGCTTGTATGTGAGTTCAAATATTTAATTGTATGTGTGCTATTAGCACTTTAAACGTTCCATCTGTAGCCCACCCTAGGGTATGGCTTGATGTACTGTAGTTGCAGAGTGGTGCCAAACCATAAACATCAACACAGACCATTGTCTAGCACTGCTACGTCCTAAAGAAGATTTGACTACTAGGCAAATATATCAATTAATGGATGAAGTCGTTACCCAGGGTCATTGTTTCATAAGAGGCATGAGGAAAGATGATGCTACTGCTACCACAAGTGGACATCCTAGCCAAGAGGCTCAGAGGTCAAGGGTGGACCAGAGAGTCTATAGAAGACTTTTGGACAGAAGAATGTGATAAAGCCTTCGACCAGCTAAAGTACTCCCTCACTCATGCACCTGTGCTGGCCTATGCTGACGCAACTATGCCCTACACACTTCACATAGATGCTAGCAGGGAAGGCCTGGGGGCTCGTTCGGGATATTAAAGCTACGCCCACATTCCCTTTAAGAGTAACAACCAGGCTAGAGGTCAAAGGGTCGATGGTGGGTGCCAGCTCTGGGCCAAAAGCGGCAGTCAAAACTGTATGCCCTATGGAATTAAGTCAAGAGATGACCCAGATGAGGGGACAACTACAGATGTTAACCGAACTAATGACTCCAAAAAGCCATTTGTCAACCTCGGAGGCAGCTAGCACTATGCTCAATACCACATCGGCAAGGTCAGACCTGGTCCTACCCCTGATAACACTTTCGGAAACATAGTGATATGTTACAAGTGTGGAGAGGCAGGTCATTATAGAACAGGATGTCGAGGATGCTGGAGGACAGAGACTTATTCGTTTCTAAGCTCAAAACCTCCCGTCAGTCTTTGTATGAGAATTTTGAAGAACTGGATCCAGACTTCATTATGGCTAAACAGGTGGAGCAGTTGGAGAAGGAAAAGAAAGAGCTCCAAGAACGTCTGAAGAATCAGGAAAAGATCAGCACCTTACTGTTGGAGCGAGAGAAGGCAGTAGAACACAAGAACAGGATGTCGAGGATGCTGGAGGACAGAGACTTATTCGTTTCTAAGCTCAAAGCCTCCCGTCAGTCTTTGTATGAGAATCTTGAAGAACTGGATCCAGACTTCATTATGGCTAAACAGGTGGAGCAGTTGGAGAAGGAAAAGAAAGAGCTCCAAGAACGTCTGAAGAATCAGGAAAAGATCAGCACCTTACTGTTGAAGCGAGAGAAGGCAGTAGAACACAAGAACAGGATGTTGAGGATGCTGGAGGACAGAGACTTATTTGTTTCTAAGCTCAAAGCCTCCTGTCAGTCTTTGTATGAGGATTCTTCTCGCTGGGGAAACCGAGAGGAAAATGGATGGAGAAGAGGTGCAGACCGAGATGAAGATAGAACACCACGCCATGGCTTTTATGATGACTGTGGGCCAAGGAGAGGATTTGATGATGACAGAGGCCCTAGACGTGGCTTTGATTACGATCGTGCACCATCTGAGAGGAACTACCCTGCTCATAAACTTGAATTCCTTGCACTAAAATGGGCAGTGGTAGATAAGTTGCATGAGTACTTGTATGGAGCAGAGTTTGAAGTGCAGACAGATAACAATCCGCTAACTTATATTTTGACAACAGCAAAGTTGGATGCCACTGGCCACAGATGGTTGGCTGCACTAGCACACTACAAGTTTAGTCTGCGCTATCGACCTGGTCGGGATAATCGGGATGCTGATGGACTGTCCAGAAGACCTCACGGAGATTTGCATCCAGATGATGAATGGATCGAAATTCCTGCACCTGGGGACCGTGTAGTTGTGACTGTGGTGACAAACCAAAGATTCCCAGTAGATACCAACACAAACAGGAAGTAAACCCAGTATTACACAGGAACTGGGCTGAAAATGAGTTAGAAAAATTAAATGCAGATAAATGCAGAAAGAATGAACAGGCAGAAATGGCAATAACAGTGCAATGCAATGTAAACTGCACTAGCAGTTAAGTTCTAACAACAAAGTAAATAAACACCTCAAATTCAAAAATGTGGGTGTTTGGGAGCTCCCCTAATGTCCTATAAGCCGGCAGCATTGGGGCCCTTAAACAACAATTCACATCCAGGAAGTAGTGTTTTCACTGTAATCCACTTGTGTTGGTCAGTACTAATAGTCCCACAGGGGCTGGGGGCAGTCTGTATCTCCTCTGACAACTGACACAGATTGTTCCTCCTGTAAAGTCTGTATGAGGGAACTATATTGTACAGGATATCCCAGTGTTACTGCTGCTGCACCAGTTACATATATATATGTTAGTTACCTGTATCTCAGTACTGTGGCACACTTACTACTGAGATGTGAGACAGGAAACTTGTTTGGGGCCGCAGGTCTCCCCTCAGTGCTGAGCTGGTGAGTAGGAATGGCGCTGGGGGGGATCTCTCTCACTGTTTCCCATGCAGCATCACACACACATACTCTGGCCTTTAGCAGAGATCTCTGGCAGCTCTCCACCCCTCAGGTCCTCAGATCCACTTCCTCCCTTCTTCCTCTTCCTTTTTGGAGCACATCCTCTCCAGAGCATGGCCTTCTGGGATCTGTAGTCCCTTCATTCCTATTACAGGTATAGGACCCATTATCCAGAATGCTCGGGACCAAGGGTATGCCGGATAAGGGGTCTTTCCGTAATTTGGATCTCCATACCTTAAGTGTACTAAAAAATCAATAAAACATTAATTAAACCCAATAGGATTGTTTTGCATCCAATAAGGATTATTTATATCTTAGTTGGGATCAATTACAAGGTACTGTTTTATTTCTACATAGAAAAAGGAAATCAGTTTTAAAATTCTGAATTATTTGATTAAAATGGAGTCTATGGGAGACAGGCTTTCCGTAATTTGGAGCTTTCTGGATAACGGGTTTCCAGATAAGGGGTCCAATACCTGTACTATAAATATTGCTGCAGTCCTTATATCAACAGTGAAAATCCACATAAGCTTACTTTCAAGGAAACCAGCTGGGCTACACATCTTTGTTTTCCAACCTTCACATCTTGTAATATTGTAGCAAATGGTTACTCTCTATATCTAGGGGGGCATTCCAGAGGATTCCTATGTGCCGCCAACCACCTGGCCCAGGGGCAACATGGAGAGTGCAAAAAAATGGACACCTTGCCCCCTCAGATCATTTCAGCAGCTTATCTGCTCATGTATGGGGTTCTCCGATGGGCCTACCTGGCTGATGTCTGGATGAAAATCATGGCAGGTTTGATCTTCGCTTTGGATCAAGGACTGCATTCGCCCAATATAGCCCATCTTAGATGGGCATATAATGTATGGCAAGCTTTAGTATAACGTTATTACTATTACTTATATAGCGCAATCAATTTACGCAGTGCTTTACAGAATAGACTTAACAGTTAACATATACATACTGTATAAACAGTTCACAAAAATGGTTTGCGGTTACATTGGATCGGAGACACTAGGGGGCACATTTACTAACCCACGAACGGGCCGAATGTGTCCGATTGCGTTTTTTTCGTAATGATCGGTAATTTTGCGATTTTTTTCGGCGTCTTTACGACTTTTTCGTATTTTTTTGCGATTTTTTCGGCGTCTTTACGATTTTTGCGTAAAAACGCGAGTTTTTCGGCGTCTTTACAATTTTTGCGTAAAAACGCGAGTTTTTCGTAGCCATTACGAAAGTTGCGCAAAGTCGCGATTTTTTCGTAGCGTTAAAACTTGCGCGAAACGTTGCGTCTTTTAAGTTTTAACGCTACGAAAAAATTGCGACTTTGCACAACTTTCGTAATGGCTACGAAAAACTCGCGTTTTTACGCAAAAATCGTAAAGACGACGAAAAAATCGCAAAAAATACGAAAAAGTCGCAAAATGTTTGTTTCCAATCGGAATTTTTCCAATTCGGATTCGAAATCGTGTCTTAGTAAATCAGCCCCTAGGGGGAGGGCCCTGCTCGCAAGAGCTTACATTCCAAAAGGGAGGGGTGAGACATAAGGTCAGGGTTATGTAACGATTAACATAACTAACTTAACTAATCACTATAATCAACACAAATCTGCTGGAAAGCCAAAATCTGCAGTGGACCTTTAACACATTTTATCTGTTGGGAAACCCTGCATATGAATTCTCCTTTGAATGATATAAATATAATTTCATAATGTGTATATATATATATATATATTTATATATATAGACTCTCTGTGTAATTGCTGAGCACAACACATTCAGTAATACTGTCAAAATGTCAGTTATCGAGACAAATCCCTCCAGCTATTTAAACCATCTGCCAATGTTTTTGTGTGGACGACCTAAAATCCCTTAAGGACTGCTGTTTGCATTTGCTGGTGCTTGATTTTCATGTCTTGAGTAAAAACTATAGGAATGGAAAGGATCAGTACCCAATAAAAGAGAAAATAATATGTAAACTTTTTTCCTTATCATTTATGGAGACTTTCAATTTCAAACCTGCTCATTCTGTGAATCAGCCATTATCTGGTACATATTGGTTAAGACATACACATACCAGAGTTGATAGAAACTGTGACAGCCAAAATTCTGTATAAACCTGAATTGTGTCACTATCACTGTCAGTGTATCACTCAAAACTGTGGAAAAAAAGAGTATATAAATTGTATATACACTGTATATTCTTGTATAAATATGAAATATTAATAAAGCTTATTGGGAAGTTAAATCTACCTACAGGGTCACTTTTGTTCGACTTTAAAAAGAATAACATTAAAGACTGTTTTGTACATACGCAGAATGTTAATGAAAGAGTGTGAAATTGAGGTCATAGACTACCCTGCTATTATGTGCGTTTATTTATAGGAGACATTTTGGAAACCTATCTTGGTAATTAGAATAACAGACCTAATTTTCAAAGTAAAAGAACACCTACGTTCACATAGCTAAATAAATATTTTATCTGCCAGCCGGTGAGCTGTTAATAGCTTTCAAAGTCATTTTCCTTAATGATAGATTTTAATATTATTGCTGTTCTACAGTAAGGTCAAGTAGAGGCAACACTTACTGTAAACGAAAGAGTCGGTATTCAAATTCACAATCGGGTATTGATTTGCTGTGCATTATTTAAGAATTCTGGGGTAAGCAAACACATGGTAGGTTAGATTTTCCGTGTCCTTAATGACTAGAGTGGATTTAAATATTTATAGTAAAGTAGGATACTACTGTATACACAGGCTTATTCACAAAACAAAGATCAAGGCAAAGTGCAAAGTGCAACTACTGTAACAGACACACAAAAGGGGCATATTTATTACAGTGTGTAAGCCAACATCACCAGTGATGTCGCCCATAGTAAATAATCAGCACTTAACTGTCACCTACAAGTTAGAAAACAAAAGCAAATATCTGATTGGTTGCTATGGGCATCACCGGTGATGTTGGCTTACACACTATAATAAATATGCCCCAAAGCGTGTATTGAGTGTGCCTCTTAAATTGAGCCAAAAAGCCTTGTCTTCTGAATACAAACTGCCTGTGTTTGGTGGGTGTAGGGCTGCCACCTTTTAAAATTCTTTTTACTGGATAGGGTGGTGATGAAAGCGGGTGGGCCATGATGTAAATGGTGTGACAAGATGGCATGTGATGTTAAAAGGGGCATGGCTACAACACAATAACATAGGGACAACAAATTTTGCAATGGGAAATTTTGACCACACCCATTTTTGCGACCACACCTCCTAAATACCACTCCCATTTTACAAAATTGGAGAGGTTATTTAAAGTTTGAGCACATTTCTGAGGGTTTTGGGGTCTTGTTTTATGTGTTATTACTATTTTTCTAATGAAGGTAAAATTACCCTTTAAGCTGCAAGTCTCAGTTCCCCCAAGAGACCTGTTTAGCTTATTTGTTACAATTTGTATCTAAGTGCAGGTGTAGCTTGTTAACTTTTCTGGGCTCACTGCCAAGCTACTTTTTAAATTAAGTTTGAGAAGCATTGTATATTTTTTAGCGTTCATTGCAGGAGATCAAAGGGAAATAAGGGACTTTTCAGAAAGAATCCGGGACTGCGGGCTGAGCTGTCAAAATCGGGAGGTATGCAGCACGATCAAGGGGGAGATAGGGGAAGGGAAAAGTTAGGATTGGGGTGGGTCGATGGCTTAGATGGGCAGGCAGGGGCTAAATTTAAGGATATTACAAGTTTATATATTGCCAGTAAAAATAAAATACCCTTCTACATGGGGTAGTAAAATACTGAGCAACAATGCCATAATAATGCTTCTGGGACACATCACCACACCCCATTCCTGGCTGAAAGACCTTGTGTACCAGATGCATCAATAATGCATGCTCTTTCTATATTCTGAATAAAGCTAGAACATTTCCAAAAGAGCGGATAAATGGTGTTCTGCTGGGTAATGTTCTCTATAGTTTATGTTGCTCTGCAATATGCAGTTAGGCATATTTAGCCACTGTCAGTGGTAAGTTTACCAGACCATCCCATCGTCTTGTTCTGATGAAACCTGTAAAGTCAAAATACCAGTGTGCAAGTGAGTTCCCTGGCAGCGCTCATCCCAAGCGGCTATTAATAGCCTGCATTTCCTGAAAACAGACACCCTACAGATTTTAAAATAAGCTTCTTAAGCAGTTGCTGCACAAGGGACAAATTGCTTCCGTACCATCGCGCTAATACTACAGCGAGCCACGGCACTGGGGAACAAGGATATTTTGCTGTATCAGAGATTTTCCTTCACTTATATCTGATAAACAGAATTGGAAGTCATTTATTCAAACAACTATTACATAAAATCAGGGAACGGAATATGGATGAAATTTGGTTAATACTTTGGATTAGGGATGCACTGAATCCATCATTTTAGGTGATTACTGAATCATCAACAGAAGAATCTAATGAGTACTGAACCAACTCTGAATATTCAAATGTTAATGTTAATGTTTAATTGCATGATCTGTTTACAAAACGCTGTTGCATTCAGTTTCTACAACTTTAAAGCCAGATGACTTTAAAGCAATACTGTCATGGGAAAACATGTATTTTTAAAAAGGCATCAGTTAATAGAGCTTCTCCAGCAGAATCCTGCATTGAAATCCATATTTCAAAAACACAGATTTTTAAAAATTTAATTTTGAAATTTCACATGGGGCTAGCCATATTCTTAATTTCCCAGGGTGCCACAGCCATGTGTGCTCTGACTTCAGTCACACTTTACTGCTGAGCTGCAAGTTGGAGTGATATCCCCCACCCCAGGCAGCTGATCAGCAGAACAATGGGAAGGGAGCAAGGTAGCAGCTCCCTGACACCTGTATTGCTAAAAGTTGTAGATATCCGAATAGCACTCAATAGTAAAGCTTCCAAGTCTAGCTCATGACTCCTCCAGTTACATGGGAGTAGGAGAAGCAAGAATCAGACACAATGCACCTGCACACCAATAACTAAAAAAAATAATTGTGAGTGAATTATTTGCAATGTAATCAGTGCAATTTAGAAATAAAGAGTATACAGGTATGGGATCCCTTATCCGGAAACCCATTATCCAGAAAGTTACGAATTACCGAAAGTCCATCTCCCATAGACTCCATTATAAGAAAATAATTCTAATTTTTAAAAATGATTTCCTTTTTCTCTGTAATAATAAAACTGTACCTTGTACTTGATCGCAACTAAGATATAATTACCCCTTATCGGGGGCAGAACAGCCCTATTGGGTTTATTTCATGGTTAAATGATTCCCTTTTCTCTGTAATAATAAAACAGTACCTTGTACTTGATCCCAACTAAGATATAATTATTCCTTATTGCAGGCAAAACAATCCTGTTGGGTTTAAATGATGTTTAAATTATTTTTTAGTAGACATAAGGCATGAAGATCCAAATTACGGAAAGATCCCTTATCTGAAAAGCCCCAGGTCCCGATCATTCTTGAGAACAGGTCCTGTACCTGTACCATAAAAATCATGACAGTATTCCTTTAAGGGTTCAGATTCTTCAGTTTGGGTGAACACTTTGGGCAGGGGTCCCCAACCTTTTTTTACCCGTGAGCAATAGTTAAATAAAAAAAAGTTGGTGAGGAACACAAGCATGAAAAAAGTGCTTAGGGGGTGATCAATAAGGGCCATGATTGGTTATTTGGTAGCCCTATGTGTATTGGCTGACTACAGGAGGCTCTGTTTGGTAACACACATGGTCGTTATACCTCCCAAACTTGCCTGCAAGCCAGAAATTCAAAAATAAGCACCTGTTTTGAGGCCACTGGGGCAACATCCAAGGGCAGGCATCCACAACCTCTATTTGTTAAATGTAAACAGACTTGGGGAGCAACACAAACATCATAAACGTTCATGGAGGTGCCAGATAAGGGCCAAGATTGGCTATTAGGAGCCTCTATGCACCCTATCAGCTTACAGGGGGCTTTATTTGGTAGTAGATCTTGTTTTTATTCAACCAAAACTTGCCCCCAAGTCAGGAATTCAAAAATAATTACCTGGTTTGGGGACACTGAGAAAAACATTCAAGGGGTTGGGGAGCAACATGTTGCCACCGAGCTACAGGTTGAAGATCACTGACTTACCATTTCACATTTATCAGGGTTTTCACATGGGGCTAGTCATATTCTTCATTTCCCAGGGTGCCACAGCCATGTGACTTGTGCTTTGTCACACTTTGTCACACTTTGCTGCTGCAATTTGGAGTTATATCACCCCCCTCCCTTTCCCCCCAGAAGCTGACCAACAGGACAATGGGAGCAAGATACCTGATACCTGTACTGCTAAAAGTGGCCCCAGTTTGGTAATCTGAAAGCAGTTCTAACATGGTAAAAAAATGGTAAAGAGAATTGTTTGTTATGTAAACAGTATAATTAAGAAATAAAAAGTACACCATAAAAATCACAACAGAATCCCTTTAAGGAAAGGAATATCACAGTGCAATGTATTGTGGGTTATGTAGTTCCTGCATGCTGTCTGTAAGCTGTGGAGAAGTTGTTACAATTTGTAACATCAATGTTTTAGTCCTTCCTCCCCTGCCAGGATTTCAAGAGAAGAACTGTTTTGCAACTGGATTTCAGCATATAAAATGGTATTTATTTATACTTTTTGAAGGAACAGATACAGTAATAGGTATATTAGGGGGTTCTGTATTGTGTGGGGCTCTTTAACAAATTTTGGTTTGAAAGCCGGAGTTCCCCTTTAAATTAATATATATACACATCCATCATATCCATCCTTAACCTAATTTGTAATGCTTTATTAGGAAGAAAGATTCTTCCCAGTTTTCAGATTCTGCTTCAGATCATCCTCGTCCATTTTCCTACTAGTATCATCTTTTTGAAATCTAGCAGCTCATCTAATGAGAGGCAGTTGCAGTTGATATAATATTCATATTGCCATGAAATACATGTTAAAATAATATTTCGGTGAGCTGTGCAAATAAGCATAATATCCCAAGCGTACGGCTACATTTCAGCATGTAATGTGGCTCTCACAGTGCAATAACTGGCACGGCATTTTCTGTGTATAACTCAGAGCAGCAGCTGCTGAATTCCAAGAGGCCCGAGGAGTACAGTGCTAGCATTTGAGCAGAGCGGGTATTGCCTTGCTTTATGGGTTATTTGCTTCTAATCCAGCCACTTAATGGACACAATTGCCTCTATATTATTTCAGAATTTATATAATAAAACACTTTTTAGAGTGTGATCTGGAAAAAAATCTCAGTTTTCAACATTAATGATATAACAAATCAACTGGTCACAAGTTACAACTCAGCTACCATAGAAATCAGTGGAAGGTGGATATATAGGTATGGGATCCCTTATCTGGAAACCCCTTATCAAGAAAGTTCCGAATTATGGAAAGGCCATCTACCATTGACTCCATTATAAGCAAATAATTCCAATTTTAAAAAATGATTTCCCTTTTCTCTGTAATAATAAAACAGTACCTGTACTTGATCCCAACTAAGATATAATTAATCCTTATTGGAGGCAAATCAAGCCTATTGGGTTTATTCAGTATTTAAATGATTTTTAGCAGACTTAAGTTATGGAGATCCAGATTATGGAAAGATCCCTTATCTGGATATCCCCAGGTTCTGAGCCTTCTGGATAACAGGTCCTATACCTGTATTGATTTTGGCATTTAGATTTTTCACAAAATGGCAGGAGAACCCAAGGATTTAAGAAAATAATGGTCAGCGTACAAGTTTATTTTACAGGTCCCGTCATCCAGAAAGCTCTGAATTACAGGAAGGCCATCTCCCATAGACTCCATTTTGAGCGAATAATTAAATTCTTTTTAAAATGATTCCCTTTTCTCTGTAATAATAAAACAGTACCTTGTACTTGATCCTAATTAAGATATAATTACTCCTTATTTGAGTCAAACAACCCTATTGGTTTAATTCAAGCTTAAATGATTTTTAGTAGACTTAAGGCATAATGATCTAAATTGCTGGCAGTTCCCTTAACCATAAAGCGCCAGGTTCTGAGCGTTGTTGATAATAGGTCCCATACCTGTATATGGCTTATTGTACTCTGCACCCTTTTGTAATTGACGCTTTTCTGTCTATATAACAAAATCATATTGCCCTTATTAACTAAAGGCTTTGGAATCATTTAACCTGTCCCATGAATCCTCAATAAATACAGTGGTGTGAAAAACTATTTGCCCCCTTCCTGATTTCTTATTCTTTTGCATGTTTGTCACACTTAAATGTTTCTGCTCATCAAAAACCGTTAACTATTAGTCAAAGATAACATAATTGAACACAAAATGCAGTTTTTAAATGAAGGTTTACGTTATTAAGGGAGAAAAAAAACTCCAAATCTACATGGCCCTGTGTGAAAAAGTGATTGCCCCCCTTGTTAAAAAATAACTTAACTGTGGTTTATCAATTTCAATTTTCAATTTCAATATCAATTTCTGTAGTCACCCCCAGGCCTGATTACTGCCACACCTGTTTCAATCAAGAAATCACTTAAATAGGAGCTACCTGACACAGAGAAGTAGCCCAAAAGCACCTCAAAAGCTAGACATCATGCCAAGATCCAAAGAAATTGAGGAACAAATGAGAACAAAAGTAATTGAGATCTATCAGTCTGGTAAAGGTTATAAAGCCATTTCTAAAGCTTTGGGACTCCAGCGAACCACAGTGAGAGCCATTATCCACAAATGGCAAAAACATGGAACAGTGGTGAACCTTCCCAGGAGTGGCCGGCCGACCAAAATTACCCCAAGAGCGCAGAGACAACTCATCCGAGAGACCACAAAAGACCCCAGGACAACATCTAAAGAACTGCAGGCCTCACTTGCCTCAATTAAGGTCAGTGTTCATGACTCCACCATAAGAGAGAGACTGGGCAAAAACGGCCTGCATGGCAGATTTCCAAGGCACAAACCACTTTTAAGCAAAAAGAACATTATGGCTCGTCTCAATTTTGCTAAAAAACATCTCAATGATTGCCAAGACTTTTGGGAAAATATCTTGTGGACCGACGAGACAAAAGTTGAACTTTTTGGAAGGTGCATGTCCCGTTACATCTGGCGTAAAAGTAACACAGCATTTCAGAAAAAGAACATCATACCAACAGTAAAATATGGTGGTGGTAGTGTGATGGTCTGGGGTTGTTTTGCTGCTTCAGGACCTGGAAGGCTTGCTGTGATAGATGGAACCATGAATTCTACTGTCTACCAAAAAATCCTGAAGGAGAATGTCCGGCCATCTGTTCGTCAACTCAAGCTGAAGCGGTCTTGGGTGCTGCAGCAGGACAATGGCCCAAAACAAACCAGCAAATCCACCTCTGAATGGCTGAAGAAAAACAAAATGAAGACTTTGGAGTGGCCTAGTCAAAGTCCTGACCTGAATCCTATTGAGATGTTGTGGCATGACCTTAAAAAGGTGGTTCATGCTAGAAAACCCTCAAATAAAGCTGAATTACAACAATTCTGCAAAGATGAGTGGGCCAAAATTCCTCCAGAGCGCTGTAAAAGACTCGTTGCAAGTTATCGCAAACGCTTGATTGCAGTTATTGCTGCTAAGGGTGGCCCAACCAGTTATTAGGTTCAGGGGGCAATTACTTTTTCACACAGGGCCATGTAGGTTTGGATTTTTTTTCTCCCTAAATAATAAAAACCCTCATTTAAAAACTGCATTTTGTGTTTACTTGTGTTATCTTTGACTAATAGTTAAATGTGTTTGATGAGCAGAAACATTTAAGTGTGACAAACATGCAAAAGAATAAGAAATCAGGAAGGGGGCAAATAGTTTTTCACACCACTGTAAGTTAACTGCCAGCTCTTTATTTGTTGTGTTTATTTACCGTAGTCACACTAAGCAAATTGAATTGTACAGTTGTCATCTTTTCAGGAACCTGTGAAACCTGCAGGCCAGCCAGAAAGTAACACCTTCTAACTAAATTGGGGATAATACTTATCTCAGAGGAACCCTCTGTTAAAAGAGTTATAAATAGGTATTTATGAGATAACAAGAAAAATTTCTAACAGAAAATGTTCTTACTGTTGTCTGTGATTGGCTTGTTTCAGTTATATTGTTCTACGTATAGTCACTGGCTGCTTCTACTTTCTGCAGGCTCAGTGCAATGCAGTGCACAGGAGGTGATAAGATAACAGAATATGTTCAATAAGGTTTCTTCTGCATGGCAGCATTAGTTTTGGTGCAAAGCAGACAATTCCATGGTGGGTGCATTGTATATAGCTGCACTGTGGCATAACCAGTATGGCTGCCAAATAACTCATGTGTCTAATGTAAGGCAATAAAGGAGAAGGAAAGGGAAAAACTAAGTAAGCTTTATCAGAAAGGTCTATGTAAATTCAGCCATAAGCACTCACAGAAATGCTGCACTGAGTCCTCAATCAAAAGATTGTTGTGTCTCTTTTCCTGTGCCAGAGACACACAGCTCTCTCCATTCCCCCATCTCCTGCTCCCCCCACCCTCAAGAATGCTGAGAACTCACCCGACCCCTAAGGAATGTGGATCTGAGCCAATCAGCTTCCTTATAGTCTTACAAACTGAGCATGTACAGGGGTCTTGGTCTCGGTGCAGGAGTGAGGCATGATGGGAACTTTCTTTACACAGCTCAGCGTTTTTTCCTCCTGTTTGGCTTCTGATCATCTGAACAGGAGAAATATGGGACTTAAGGGCACTATTGAGAGAACTGAAGGTATGCCTGCAGCTTGAGATTAACCCTTTACTAGCCTTTCCTTCTCCTTTAAGACCGTGCAGGATAAATTTAACGGTGAAGGTTTGTATATCATCTAAAAATGATCATGATTTAGTTGTTATGAGCTTAGCAAAGGGGCCCCAACCCCAAAATGTCTGAACACATCTGTGTCCATTTTTTATTCTGAATGGTACAGGTATGGGATCCTTTATCCAGACACCCATTATCCAGAAAGCTTGGAATTACAGAAAGCCTGTTTGCCATAGACTCCATTTTAATCAAATAATTCAGATTTTTAAAATTGATTTCCTTTTTCTCTGTAAAAATAAAAAAGCACTTTGTATTGGATCTCAACTTAGATATAATTAATCCTTATTGGAGGCAAAACAATCCTATTGGGTTTAATTAATGTTTTATTGTTTTTTTAGTATACTTAAGGTATGAAGATCCAAATTACGGAAAGACCCCTTATCCGGAATACCCTTGGTCCTGAGCATTATGGATAACAGGTCCGATACCTGTATAGTGACTATAGTACAGTATAGCATCTATTACAAAATAAACCGGACCATATGTATATGTCAGTGCTGTCCAACTTCTACGGTGCCGAGGGCCGGAATTTCTCTAGCATACATGGTGGAGGGCCGCTAATGGAAGCCAGTTTTGACCACTCCCCTTTTTGAAACCACACCCACTTCAAACCACACCTATTTTATCACAATGGTGGTAGCACAGCAAAATCCCAAATGATTGGTCCTTACTGTGGGGATATCAACCATCATTCATATGTGAAACAATTATGTCATATTAAGATATACCCTTAAATTCCATATGCCTCCTCCTCCCCTGTGGATAGCAGAGCAACCCCCAGTACATAATTACACACCTTAGGGACCATTTAATGGCTATTTTCAACTGCTAACAAACTCCCACAACAAACCCCTGCCAGGTTCACCTCCCACAAGCAGCATAGGGCAAGCAGAGTATGGCACACACAGGCAGCACTCTGCCTGTCCTATGCTGTCTGTGTGTGCCATACTCTGCCTGTCCTACCCTGACTGTGTGTGCCATACTCTGCCTTCCCTATGCTGCCTCTGTGTGCCATACTCTGCCTGCCCTACCCTGACGGTGTGTGCCATACTCTGCCTTCCCTATGCTGCCTGTGTGTGCCATACTCTGCCTGTCCTACCCTGACTGTGTGTGCCATACTCTGCCTTCCCTATGCTGCCTCTGTGTGCCATACTCTGCCTGCCCTACCCTGCCTGTGTGTGCCATACTCTCCCTGCCCTACCCTGACTGTGTGTGCCATACTCTGCCTTCCCTATGCTGCCTCTGTGTGCCATACTCTGCCTGCCCTACCCTGCCTGTGTGTGCCATACTCTGCCTGCCCTACCCTGACTGTGTGTGCCATACTCTGCCTTCCCTATGCTGCCTCTGTGTGCCATACTCTGCCTGCCCTACCCTGCCTGTGTGTGCCATACTCTGCCTGCCCTACCCTGCCTGTGTGTGCCATACTCTGCCTTCCCTATGCTGCCTCTGTGTGCCATACTCTGCCTGCCCTACCCTTCCTGTGTGTGCCATACCCTCCCTGACCTATGCTGCCTGTGTGTGCCATACTCTACCTGCCCTATGCTGGCTGTATGTGCCATACTCTGCCTACAGTACCTGTCTGAGGTGTGAAGAAGTGAACAATGGGGGTGATTACAGTCTGAGCCTGAGGTGTGAACACTGCAGGGGTAGAACAATGCAGGTATTAAAAGGTGTGAAAAACACAGGGGATTACATATTTAAACAATACAGCCTGATTACAGCCTGAATCTGAGGTGAGAACCATAAGGTTCTTAAGGGGGGGCAGTTAACAAGAGTAAGCCATCAAAGCAGCCAGACAGGTGGGGGGCCACACAGAGGGGGGCCGCCAGTTGGACAGCACTGGTATATGTAATCTGTCTGTACACTTACATTTATGGAATTTTTAAGGATGACATAAGTGAAGTTATTTAAATGTTTGAGAACTTTGGAGTTAGTAGTTTTAGGAAATATCAGAATGATGTAAAAATTGCAGCTTAATTGGATTTCTATTGCCTGACATCTGTTAATGAGACCTAGAAGATGCGTTGGATGATGTGCTCTTACATTCGGCAAGGGCATTCTGGTTCTGCGCTAATTTGACTAATTACGTAATATACACCTTCCCGTCTGTGCAAATGAGCAGGTCAGGACAAGGACTTACTGACCCAGTTGATCTCTTCTTTCCTAAATTAATTTTGGAAATCTAACAGGAAAAAAAAACTTGATGAGATGATAATTAATCATTTAATACAAAAGTTTTTTCTTTCAGTAGTGCAAGGAGCTTCAGCTTGCTGGTGTGCTGTGTTACTTGTACTATATGTTATAATATATTGCCTTTTCCCACCCACATTAGAAATAAAACAGTAATATAGTATATTTATCATGTAAAAAGCGGAGTAAAACATTACCGGTGATGTTGCTCTGAGCAGCCAATCAGATGCTTTGGTTTGGTTTTCTAACTGTTGAAATCTAATTGCTGATTGGTTGCCCTGGGCAACATTGCTTCACTCCACTTTTTACGCAGCATGATAAATATATCCCTAAATGTATTAGATTAGGCTGCACAGCTAGAAGCCATGGGATTGGATTGCCCTGCAACTGTTTATTCTAGCCGTACCAAAGGGACACACAGGGAATTTATCACATTTATAATTTTTTTATTTCCCTGGAAAAAACATTTTATTGCTAAAAATTGCGTATCTACTTTAAAACACAAATTTTTCATTATTTATCAAGTGTAAAAACCACGAAAAACTCAAATACAAAACTTTGCCATTTAAAAGCTGGGGAGGTCAAGTAGAAGTCAATGGCAGCTGTCCTTATCAAATTGTAAAATCTCTGTTTAGGTTTTATAGACATTTGGGATTTTTCTTATCTATAATCACATGAAAATTCTTATGAAAACAACGATTTTGAGGTTTTGAGTAGTAAATTGTAGTTTATTTAAAAAGTGAATTTAGTTGTGGTAAAAAAAAACATAAAAATAATAAATATGTCCCTTTGTAGTTTATTTTGTTATAATCCTTCCCACAAACATGGTATGTTGGATAATCAGTCCCTATTAGACAGCACTGTCCTAGATGTCACAAATTCGTGCTTTAAAAGGATTCAGTGTCCCTTAGTATAAAGCTGACCATACAAAAGATCTGCTTCTTTGGCAGCCACCTTGAGGTGGGTGATATTGGGCCAAATGATCGAATCACATTGACTGCATGAAGGCTGATGCACTCCTCGCTCTGATAGGATTTTTAAACCTGCCAATCTGCCAGATATCGGTAGTTTCTCAAATTCTGAAAGTCTTTCCATCCATTCTGTAAAATTCTGCAATAATTTACACTAATGTCACAACCTTTATAATCCATGAAAGCTGGGAACCAGGGAAGAAGAGCACTAGCTTCCCCAGTGACTGCCCTTGGGTTTTTCAGCAATCAACAGCTCACACCTTTGCAATATCACCCATTGCACCTTTAGAATCCAATGTTAGAAACACTTGGGTGGATTTCATTTGGGGATTCACTAGTTGATGGAATCATTCTCAGATTGTATTGTGTAGTAGGCTGGTTATAAGCCTGGATGTTTCTATGTGTGGTCAGGTTAACATTCTTCATTAAATGTTTTTAACTTGAATATAACAGAATATGCTACACAGAACCTTTACCAGTCCCATTGCTAACTCCTACTTTGGGTAAGGCTGGCAGTGAACATTCATCCAAATATGAGCACAGTGTGGACTGTGATGGGGGAAGAAGTCTAAGGCATTCTCCTTATAGATATATAAATTGTGTTAATAATGCTTTGGGAATAATTAAATGTAGAGATGTGAAATAGTTAAGGTTCCCTACAGTTTAGAAAGTCCCTAGAGGGCTAATAACTCCAGCACGGGGCTGGGCCCTTTTAAGTTAGGAGAGGAACACTGTTTCGCTTTTCAGGTTAGAGTTCCCTGGTATGTCCCTGGTACATCTTCTATTGACCAGGGCTGTCAGGTGTCTCTAGTAGTGATGTGTGGGTCAGCCCGACACCTGCGGGACCCGCAAGTTGGGCAGGTTTGGGGCGACTTCCGCATACTATTGCCAGGTCACAGGCAGGTTCAGTTTGAGCTCTTCCTTTGTCTCCCCACCTGCACCTTACTATGCCCACTTTTACCTCCAATGTGCACCTTTTATAAACTCGTGTCTGTTTGGCCCCACCCCCCTCATGGCATCATAGTGGGTTGGGGTGAGAGCGGGTCCATAAAATTGGAGGCGCCTTGGATTAGGGTTGGGTGCAGGTGGTGGAGCAGCGGGTCAGGCTTACATCAAAAGTCTCTAGTTTTCAAAAAGGCAATCACTATGACTTATTGTCTCTTTGGACCTTGCCTGTTTGAGATGGTGGATGTTGCTAGAGAGCCTGAGTTTTGGGCCTCAGTAGGAGTAGCTCATGTGAGGTTAGATCCAGTTATAGCTATGATTTTAAAAGTCTTCACATGGAAAGACCATTGCACAGTTTGCTGCTATACTGCCCAAATGATTTAAACTTCAGTGCACTGGGGCCAAATGAACTTGCTGTTGTTGCTTATCTGATTGCAATGACCAATTACAAAGGACAATGTCATGTAATAAATAGGTGTTGTTAGTGCTTTTGCTGTCTGTAGTATAAATCTAAGGCAAGCAGTATGAAAGTACATATGTGCCAAATGAGTTTGTTTTCTGGGATTTTTTTCCCTTTTCTTTGTGGATTGACACATTGGATGGATTTTATTTTCTCTGACCATAGTGCACCCCGATAAACACCCAGCCATATGGGTTTGGGTAACTCCCAGACTTGCCTTCAGTGACACATTTGCAATCATTTAGGAACTTACCTAAATTATCCTTCCTGGAATTCAGCACCAGATGCCTCTGTTCCTTTTTTCCAGTCCTTTTTTTGTCAATTTTGACAGATTTTTGCAAAGACAGCATTTGTACCCTGTCTGAGTCAAATCTTAATATAGTTCCCTATTTGTGTAGAACCGCAAAAAGCACATTTCACACCCACACTGTAATTGTAGTATGTGAATTTCATAATACCACTCTAATCAGCCCTGTGCTTTCATAGAGCTACTACTGGGATCTGACTAAGAAACATTTTATGAAGGGTATTATACATGTTGGGAAAGGGACTTTCTGGTCCAAAGAAAAAACAGATTCAGTGGGCAGAAAAAAATGTAATGTGTTTCTTTTTAATCTTCTCCTGGATTAAAAGCAACATTTTAAAAAATTGCCAAAGGTTTTTTTTATGTATAGCTGATCTGAAAGGAGAAGGAAAGGTAAAAACTAGTAAAAGTAAAAAATAAGCTTTATTGAAAGGTCTTTGTAAATACAGCCATAAGCACAGAAAAGCTGCACTGAGTCCTCTATCAAAAGAAACACAGGATTTCTTGTCTTCTTTTGTGTAAACATGTTCTTCGGTATCAGACTTCCTTCTGTCAGAGAAATCCTTCAGGGGCAGGGTCTGTGCAGCTCTCTGCTTTCTCCCTCTCCCTTCTCCTGTTCTCCATCCCATCAGAATTTGCTCACCCTCCCATCAGATTTTGCTCCCCCTCCCAACTCTGTAATCTGAGCTACCAGCAGCTAGAGCTGCAGCTCAGAAGCTACTGAGCTAAAATGGCAGCTGCTATCTTAAACAAATGGAGGGAGATTCTAGGGCTGTTTACTCAGGCATGGTAAAGCTTTCTGCAGAATAAATATAGCAATCTAGCTTGCACTAATGTGGCTAATCTATTGGCAGTAAAATTCCAAAATGCCTTTCCTTCACCTTCAATCCAATCATTGGCCGGTGAAAGAAAATGTAATTCTGAGCAACTTTCCAGTATGCATTCATGAAATATTTTCACTGGTTTTAAAGTTATTTGTAGACTTGCACTTATTTGTGAACTTTACACTTGAAAGCAGTTTCTGTCACTTTCTGCACTCCCTGTTCTTGCTCTTGAAACGTTGTAGCAGACGCCAAATGTCCTCCACCCTAGACTTTATAGCAGAAATGTAATTACCCTTGGGGTGCAATTGCTAGAGTGCTAAATGCATGCCCACTCTGGCAGCATCAGGGGGCACAGGCCACCCCTATCCCTTTGGCCAGCTGAAAAAAAAGTGTTTTGAAATATAATGTACTACTGCCCTACAGTGGTAAAATTTCTGTGTTTGCTTCAGAAAGATCACTACAGTTTATATAAAGTAAGATTGTGTAGCCACAGGGTCAGCCATTCAAGGTGAAAAAAAGTAGAAAAGCACAGGTTACATAGCAGATCCCAGATAAGCTCTGTAGAATACAGTGGTGTTTTACAGAGATTAGCCGTTATATATATAATCTGTGACATTTAGCCATTTTTTTTAGATTAAATGGCTGCCCCCCATGGCTACACAGCAGCCTATTTCTACAAACTACAGCAGTAATTCTGAAGGAAACTCACAATTTTTACTAGTGCAGGGCAACAGTACATATTATTTGAAATATCTTAATGTGCTTTCATTTTTTGGTGTTAGTGTTTCTTAAAATCGTGCTTTTGGATGGCAGGATGGATAAGGGCGGGGGAAGGGGGCTTCTACATTGTTTCCATTCAACTTTAAAACCACTGGAACCAAGAAAAGTTGCTTAGAACTACATTTTCTTTCATTAGGCAAAATTTGATGTTTGGGTTTTCATCCCCTTTAATACAATACATACATTGAAATCTCCCCAGGGTTTCTGTAGGCAAACCATTTTATAAAGCTGAGGTTTGAATATAATAGGCAATGGCAGCTATATTTCCTGTCTTACAAGGTAAAGATACTCTAGGGAGATGTACAGCGATTCTTCCTTTTTATAAAACATCATTAAGGAAGAGAGTAGAGTGTTTAAAGTGCAATTGTTTATAAGGTAATAGAGAACCAGTGCCTTAAGCCCTGAATCTTAACCTGGGGTCCCTAAATGTTTAAAAACCAACTCTCAGCTTGCCTCCATGGTTGGTTATATGTTGAAAGATGCTGGGAATTTTAGTCTAAAAATTATGTTATGTTAGGGGGAGATAATTTCAATCAACCTTGCAATATACATCAATTAAAAAATATGCAGTCTTTTTCACGATTTTTAATGTAATATCGATTGGAACAGTTACTTAAGCCCCACCCCCTGTTCTCCTACTGATCTGGCTGACTACTTTGAGACTCAAATAAAATGTCGACTGTCCTCAGCCTGCCTTCAGCCTGTATCCTCCCAATCCCACAATTCCCTGCACATGTGATGTCAATACAAGAAGGAATAGAAAGGTTCTATAGTTCCTGCATGGTGTCTGTAAGCTGTGGAGAAATTGTTACAATTTGTAACATCAGTGTTTTATTCTCTCCTCCCTTGCCAGGATTTCAAATGATGCAGAAAGAGAAGAGCTGTTTTGCACCAAGACTTCAGCTTATAAAATGGTATTTATTCATACTTTTTGAAGGAAAAGATTACAGTGATAGGTATATTAGGGTTTTTCAGTTGTGTGGGGCTCTTTGGTTTAGAAGCCAGTTTTCCCATTTAAGGGCCCATACAAAAGTAAAGACAGTAAAACTGAAAATAATGAAATAATGGCTTGTGTTGGTCACTACTCCTTTTAGCTGAACAATTATTGTCAGTATAAAGCTACATCATAATATCCATTCAGCACAAAGACAGAAAGTAATTTGCCAATAGAATCTAGTATATCTAGGTTATGCTATATATAAATTCAGAATTGCCGTTCCTTCATGCCAGTTATGTAGTATTAATGCACCTAATGCTTGATGCCTGGCTCCCCCAGAAGGTTTTGGATCCCATTCAAGCCCAGCTGTGGGAAAGATGAGAAGTCGTCTGAAGCTGTGTCTGCCCAAGCTGGAAATAAACCTCATATAAATGACTAGACATCTGCAGAGCATTAATTCCTTCACTGACATGGCTCAGGCTAGTACATGGATTTAGCAGAGGTCACTAAGCCAGGGGAAACTAGTAGAATATGGCAGGTTGGTACAGCGGGTTATAAACAAACAGACACATTGAACTAGCATGTTACCCTCACACTCCCTCCTGTGAGTGACAGTTTTTACAAATGTGTTTGGAGACCTTGGTCATCCTTCACTGGGGGCCTAAAGTCAGCACAACAGAAGTATAACCTTCTGTTTTTTTATAAATACCACAACCCTGACATGCCTTAGTTTTGGCGAGAAACTTTAATTTTGGACCAAAGAGACCAGTAGGATGGGTAGAGCGGGCAGGGTTGCCAAATACTACTAAGTTAGCAGGCCATACCCATAGGGGGACCCCTGCGATATTTCATCAGTAGCTTTGCAATGGTGGAGATTGCCCCCCCTGCACCCCCCACAATGGAACAGTAACTGAAAGCACAACAGAAGTGGCCATGTGGTACCACAATATAGTAGAATCAGAGTCAGTGACAGGCCAATGATCAGGACAGACAGGAGCATGTAGCTAAGTAGCACTACATCTGCCCTTCTGAATATAATAAAACACTGGCAAGCACAAACTGACATGTAATTTCATGATTTTTATATAATATAATAGTAGATAATATAATAAGTAACAATGAGATGACCAACAGTGCTGGGAGGGATCATTCTTACTTTATAATTGTATTGTATCTATAATTAGTGTGGCATTCTTTTTTGGAGAGCTAGATGGGGACTTTTAGGGCAGGAGTACATGGGGAGATTAGTTGCGCTGCAACAAATCTCTGTTGTCGCGGGCGACTAATCTCCCCGCAGTGCCATCCCGCCAGCTAGAATGTAAATCCGCTGGTGGGATGGCATACGCGTTGCTGCGATGTCCCGCAGTCGCCCGAAGTTTCCTCTGAAGACAACTTCGGCGACTGCAGGACATCACAGCGACGTGGATGCCATCCCAGAGGAGGGTTATGTCCTCTACTTGGTTATTATACCCAATGGTATGTAAGGCAGCAAGGGTTATGTCCCTTTAAGGTTCCTTCTATATAGGTAACAGTGTTTTTTTTGTTTGGGAATCTTAAAACTTTATATAAATGTAAATGGCAATTTGCATTTACTCAGAATCCTAATGGGCCCATGAGATAGTGTGAATTCTAATGGCTATATTCACTGTAATGAATTTACACACACGATAACCTTTTTTTCAATCATGCAAATTACCGCAAAACCTTGAAATTATGAAAATGTGTGACAATTAATAACCTATCTGCTAATTTGCTCTGTATTTCTTGATGAGTAGCTTCTATGGTATTTACTCCTTGAATATCAATTACATTTTTCATATTCCACTCGTGTTATTTCTCAGTGTATTAGCCATTAATTCTCAGAGAGGATAGAAACTAATAACAGATGTCAGTGTTTCCTCACGTCTTCTGCTTGTTTCCATTTATTATAAAAATATACAGCCTAAATATGACCATACATGCACTAATGTGGGTGGGTAGTTTGGCTTCTGCCTACCTTACTGCCAGTCTATTTGAGCACCTGTGGCTACCATAAGGAGGAGGAGTTGTCCTAGAGCAGGGGTGCCCAGACTTTGTCACTATGTGATCTACTCTTGCCACCTGGCCTCCGTCATGAGATCTACCACAGTTATCATTTGGCGCAACAAGCAAGAAAAAGTATCAATCGATGTTTAACAAATACACATTGCAATATATAAATGCAGTGCCAAATTCACATTCAAACCCCACATAACATTATTCAAGTGCCAACTTCAAGTTTAATGTGAAAGGATTGTAGTAGTTTTTACTTCCCTTCTTCATGGCCCACTTTGTAGTCTGCACACAGAAACATATAAAGTGGGAACAAATATATACAGAGGCCTGTTGGAGACAATCGTCTATACTGGGATAAAACTACAAAGACGGATGGCTTGAGCAGCCACACGCAAAAGCTCCAGTATTCTGGGGAGAAAAATGAAGTGGCGGGATGTCATCCGACTGCATTCCACAGGATTACCAAAAACTTTAAAGTGATCTACTGGTAGACCACGATTTACCTTTTGGGCACCCCTGGCCTAGAGGTTAAATGATCAGCCTTTGATATGGATCTCATGCTAGAGGCCCTGGTTTGGTTCCCTGTGGCAACTCCATGTGACCCTGGACATCAGTCACTTAATCTTCTGGTGTCCTGGCAAACTTAGTGTGCCTATAATGGCTGCTTTGTTTGCTTTAAAGAGCTTTGAGTCCAATGGAGGCAAAGGGCTATATACATGATACCCTTATCCTTTAGGAGCAGTGTGAACAGACTCTAACATTGGATAATTTGTGAACAGAAATTCTAATCGGCTGCAGCATCTTCTCAGGACCACAGCTTTTATGGCGCAGGGGGTACATTCTTTGCTTGTGTATTTCAGCGACCTGAGAAGCGTTGAAACCTTCATTGCCACTTTTCATTCACTTTGCTTCCCAAGTGGAAAGAACATCGCATTAGCGTTTTCTGATAGTTCTCTGTTGGCTGAAATACTTTGGTTGAGAATGCACCCAGTGTGCTGGTAGTTTTCTTTTACTGTAAGATTATGGTATATGGAGTAGGCGCCAATCAGGCTTTGAAAGTATCTTCTGATTTAAAGTGACACAATTATCTGCTGTTAATTGCTTCTTTCAGTTAGTTGCTGCAGGGGACCAGCAGATTGAGAATTAAGCAGAACTACAAGTTAATTTTCTTTTCCCAGGGGCTGCTTGGAAAGGCATGCATGCAAGCTTCTTGTAAGATATGGATACTTTTACATATTTTCCAGTTCAATATGCCTTTATATATGTAACCAATTTATGTTAAGAAGGAAAGTCATAATTCCTAGAGGGGTGTCAAAATAATTAGAATAGTTAACATGAGACCACAGGCTAAATTCCTGCAGGGGTCCAGTTGGGCAGACACGTGCCCAACCCAGACTCGCTGACCTGCAACCCAACCCACACCCAATATGTCCACCAACCCAGACCACAAAGGCAACTGCCAGGGTCGGTAACTATAAAAAATAATGACTATAAAAAATAAATAATGAAGACCAATTGCAAAGTTGCTTGCAATAGGACATTCTATAATTATAATGAAAGTTAACTTAAATGTGAACAACCCCATAACATTTACACTTTTTTTTGCACTTTGCACCTTGCCCTTGACTTTTTGTAATCAAACAGACAAATCTTTATCTATGCAAATTGTTCTGGTGAAGCTATTGTGTAGGATCCCTCTAATAATATTATTATCTTTCTTGATTTTTAGATTCTGCATTTACAACAAACATAAAATGAGTAACTCGTTTGGAAGAGCCGTCTTCACTGCCTGATATACAAGAGGAATTTGCTATGATCTTTCTGGCACCTTAATATTATTTCTAATTACCTTAAAAATGAGTTCGGAAGAAAAAGGCATATCACCGGCTCACAAAACATCCACACCTACGCACAAAAGTGCCTCATCGTCATCTTCGTCCCAGAGGGACAGTAGACAGGTAGGTACCAAAAGCTGCTTCGGTTGGCATTCATTTATAGATTATTGTGGTGGTACTGACCATTGTTCTTGATGGAGTAAAACAAGGAATGAGTACAGTATGGAGTTTTTGCTTCGAAAAACTGAATAGATTGCACCAGTGTCAGACTGTGGTGTCTGGGGCCCACCGGGGCTGCTACCTTGGGGCCCCCCAGCCCACTTGCAAACTCTTCCACCCCCAAAAATCCAAAATCCACCCCATGAAAGGTGCGATAGTTGTTAATGTGAGAAATCTGTGAGTACATATTGAAAGCATTTTAGGGCAGCATAATGGGGGCAGTTTATTGGCAAAGTCAAAGTTGGATTCTCCTTTAATAGCCTTTTAAATGATAGTAGGGAATACATTCTCCTCTATTTAATTGTGTGTCAATATAAAGTCATAAGCCTTAATATTTCTATTTTCTCCACTCACAAAATCAATGAATATATACTAAAGCATAAGGGGGCAGATAGCTTTCTGCAAGTAAGCAGGGGGATAATGGCGTCCATATTTTTACTGCACTGTATGCACTGTGGGATGAGAAATATTTATAATGGGTCTGTCTAGCAGTGACGGATTATATTGGTTGACAAAAGAGCTAATGATGGCATGAATCATTAGAGCAGAGGACACAGAGAGAGGAGAATATGTGGGCTATAAAAATAAAATGTTAGCGTCTGGCGAGAGGAGACTTCATGACATTTCGTTTGAACAATCGCTTCATCACAGAAGAACAAAAAAGTCATAGTATTTTGCAGTATTCTATCTCAAAATAATGAGCTTTTAGTTTGGTAACTAGTTATTCATTTTAGAAATCTCCATAATGAATGCTAGCCTTTTTGTTTGCATACATGAATGAAGTACATTCTTTTAGGGTGCAAAAATTTAGATTGTTAAAGTCCTCATACATTTGCTGGGTGGCTGTAAATGATGCCACAATGTAGTTTGTTTTTCGATATGGGTTGGTCATTGAGCTATTTGGGATCTTCTTGGTCTTTTAACATCAGGAGTGCTTTCTGTAATGCAGCCTGACCCGGAGCAAACTTTTCTTCTTTTCCTACAGAATGTTTTATTCGTTCTTGTAACGTCTGGCCCTGTCCTGCAGCTACATATGGTCACCTTCCTACAATAGTCATTTATATAGCTATACCCCAAGTGCCTGCTTTGCCTATACCTCAGCAGCTATATGTAAAGCCTTCCTGGGTCCCTACTATCTAACTACAGAAATGCAGGATTACTACTGCCCTACTTTCTTTCTAAAAAAAAAAAAACAGATAGGGGTCCCAAGAATTTAGTGCAGTTTATTGGGATTTTTCTGTTTCCAGTAGCTGTAGCTTTACAGGTCTTAACATTAAAACTGCAGGAAAAAAAGTTGGCACCTGTCTGGTTTTAAGCAGGACAGTTCAGTTTCTTTATGCCTGCTTTGATTTCAGAGCTCAGAAAACATGACAGAACTCTTCCTGATTAACACAAACTTCATTACTGGCTGCCACATCATAGCACTACTGACATCATCAGTCCGCCCCTAAATGACATTGATCCGCCCCCAACAAAACCATCCCTTGCCCCCCCCCCACATCTGGATCTTTAGCAGCCAAAAGATGTCAATGTTAATTTTATTATTAATCTTTATTGATCTTGGAAATAAAGCTGGCCATTACGTCAAGGTCCTCTTATTTGATAAGGTTGGTGTGAGGGTTAAATCAGTGCCCAATTACGCCTTCCAAGCAGAGCCTTAAGTATAGGAATGCACAGCTACAATTGTGTCAAACGCATTACCACCTTGGGACCACAGCTATACATAAAAATGCTGCATTGTGGGTAAAAATCATGGGCCCTCAAAATTGCATTTTGCATGTTGTAGTTGGTGTCGTTAATGTCCCCTCTAGTATCCTGAACAGGCAAATGCAACAGCTGGGGACCTGCATGAAGGGTATCTTAGATATATGCTGTTTTTATTTTCACCTTAGGAGTCCAAACCTTCTCTCTTTTCTTTCTTCTTCTGTTTGATATTTCCGGTCGGAGCCCACTCTGAGCCCACATCAAATATAGTTATACTGTATGCATACATGATAATGATTTGCAGCAGGTAGATACACACTGTTGTTTATATTCCTGGAACATTATAAAATAGGCATGCCATAAGAATGATGATTGGCTGTGCATTGTCATAGGGCATTTGACCTGATTTTGCTCACTTATGTTTTAGAAGAGGATAAATATTCTCTGGGGTTTACAATACACTTTTTCTCTAAAGAAGATGTATGAATTTCCCTTTCATTCCAAACAAGTGTACAGTAATCTGGGGGCAGAACCCATGGTGATGGATCAGAAGGCTGCGTGGTGCCTGTAGTTGTGCTTAGCTCACTGAATGTTACAGATCAGTGGAAGTGCTGAGAGCACATATTTTAGATTGCCGAGCAGACAAATCACTGGGGTTGCTTGGCACAGCTGCAGTTCAGTAGCAGGCAGGAGCCCACATTATTTAGGCATCAGTTGGGAAATATTAGGGAATTTGAGACTTAGAGATTGTAGTTACAAAGTATGTAGGCTAGAGTAGTAGAGCTAGAGCATCTTGACCACATTTCCAGGCAAGTTTTTTTCCTCTGATTACATGGGGGTAAGAACTGGTTAATATATTATTGCAGTAAATCAAATGTTTAATGTAGGCCTTGTTTATGGGTACAGTCTGAATTTCCATGGCCCCCCCCAAAAAAAAAATATAGCTTAGTTTGCATTGAGAGCCCCCAGTATGCTGTCTGGATGACAGTGCATATATATTAATAACACTGTTATGCTGTTAAAAGATTATCCATCCACTTAGATGAACATTATTCAAGATTACTTTGTATTGATCCAGACAATGACAAATGTAAATCCCAAATGAAGGCAATTGCAATGTTTTTAGTTATTACCCCTGTACAGTATAAGCATTCTTTTAATGAAGCTAATTAGTAGAATTCCCTATTTGTGCAAAATTACTTTTCTCCCAAAGGTACCTAAACTATCACTCAGCAGAGCCTTCTTTAGCAAGGAATTCTGCATGCTTCCTTCCCATCTTGTAAAAAGTCATTTACTTTGGTGATGACAAATCCAGTTTGAAAGAATTTTACTGCTGTATCCTCTGTTATTACTAGAGTTTCCACTCAGCCGGTATTTGACTGGCCTAGCCACAAGCTGGGGTTGGTGTCAGTATTACAAATTTACTGGCAATATAAATGCCAGGTTAAGTTTGTAAGGGTGGTAACCCTACCTATAATCCCTCCCTTCCCAACTCTTTCTGCAGCAGATCACCCCCTTTTAAATAGAGGCAAGCCCATTACTCCTTACCACCCACCCATTTCCCTGCCCCATTAGCCCATTCCCCTGCTTAGCCCACCCATTTCACCGCACCAAGTGACATCACTGCCAATCTCAACCTAAAGGCCAGTATTTATAGTAAATAAAAAGGTGGCAACCCTAGTCATTACCCTGGGACAAACATGTGATTCCTTATGGACTGTCCTTACATGTAAATACACTATATGGCATCCTATCTTGGACATTTTTATTTGATTCACACTTAACATCTCATTCCCAGTGTAATAAAACCCATATGGGTCTCTACTGCCAATTCATTCTTTCTTTCTCTTAATACATTGAGAGAAACATTTATATAAAAACCTGGCCAAGCCCATCTATAGCAGTCGTCTGTAACAACTGGTCCCAAATCTGCCTCAATTTTGTTTTATTTCCAGTTAGCCAAGTTAAAAACTACAATTAAAAAAAAAAAAGACAATTACATGTATAGTTACAAAAATCACAAATTGAATACTTAATACTAATGTTAATTAATCCGCCCGGGTCTGTACTGCCAATTCCAGTATGCCAATATTTGGGATTGTGACTATCTTGCAAAAGTGTGGACAAAGTGTGGAAAGGAAAAAGCCCTTATCCAGAAGACCCTAGGTCCTGATCATTCTGGGTAACAGGTCCCAAAGCAGTGCCAACCTTTTGTGAAGAGAGTAAGCATATAAAGCCCAGGGCCACAGTGTAATACTTCCAAGGTTACTTCTCATATCCATAGCCTAAAAGAGGTGGGTACATTATTTTTACAAAAATTAACTTCAGTGACATCACTAAACAATGATTATAACTGAAAATATCCCTTGGCATTATTTATGAGGATATATTTTACAAGTTATATAGGACTTTTTCAATATATAGGTGTCGGAATAGGCATATATATTTTTTTTAAACAAAAGGTACAACTCTGGTACCCAAGTGGTTAAGCTTGGAGCCATATGAGAGAATACAGCTTGACACTTTGGCTGGCAGCCTTGTCAGTTGAAGCATTTAGTGCCTGAATTGACAGCCAAATTCACAATTGCGCTACAAAGAAGCTCTGCAACTAAACTAATCAATTGTAATTCAGGAAAATCTATCACTCGACTTGGAAAATGGTGCTTGTTGTTGGCATACAAAATTGGTAGCTCTGGCATCTGAGATGTTTTGTAACAATCAATTTTCTACCGTCAGAAACAGAATCCTTTTCAATTTAGTAGGATTGGATTCCCTTGAATGCGAGGTGAAAGTGTGGGTTTTTGTCTGTGGTGAAATAAAGTGTTTTGGCACTTATACAATATATAATATGATACAATATCACCAACGCCACTGGGATGTTGGTTCTACTGATTTACCATCATCCTTCTACTCCTGTATTAGCTCTTCAGAAGCATCAATGGCATCATACTCTATAGGAATATTCAATTAGCCAGCTAGTTTGCTGCACTGGCCTGTGTAATCAGTCACCTCTTTTTGTGGTCTCAGCCAGGCATATATAACACATATCAATGATTTGGTTAATGTAGAACTACTGGCCAAGGAATTGAATAGTATCTTGGCTTGGCTTTACAAGCTGCAGTAATCTTAGTGATGAGCCAGAGAGTATTGTGCTGAAGCCATTTGGTGTGGCAAGAGCGCTACATTTTACTTGCCACTCTCAGAAGGTGCTGTATTGCCTGCTATAAATTATAAAGGAAAACTATACCCCTAGAATGAATACTTAACCAACAGATAGTTTATATATTTAGCGGCCTATTAAAGAATTTTACCAAACTGGAATATATATACAGGTATTGGACCCCTTATCCGGAAACCCGTTATCCAGAAAGCTCCGAATTATGGAAAGCCTGTCTCCCATAGACTCCATTTTAATAAAATAATTCAGAATTTTAAAACTGATTTCCTTTTTCTCTGTAGAAATAGAACAGTACCTTGTAATTGATCCCAACTAAGATATAAATAATAGTAAATTTTGCCCTTTTATATATTTTCCCTTGAGCCAGCATTTAGTGATGGGCTGTGTGCTCCCTCAGGGATCACATGACAGGAAATAATGCAGCTCTAACTGTAACAGGAAGTAGTGTGGGTTAAAAAAGACAGAACTTTTTCCATTCCTTAGTTGATAAGACACAACAGGGCCGATTCACTTAAGTGCGATAAAACGTGCGTTATTTATAGCATGCGTTCAAATTTTTATCGCGTCTTAACGCACGATTCACTAAAAGCATACTTGCGTTAATTTACGTGCGATACTGCTTGTGTTATTTTAGTCGCGAAGAATAAATAGTTGCCGCGTGTGAAAAAACGCAGGCCATGTTAGCCATACATGCCAATGCTTATGGAAAATTACTGTACTGAAAATGACCATTTCCCTGCAAACTGGAGGCTGCATCACTCTAGGGCCACATGCAATGTGCGACTTAACGCACGCAGTAATACTATAGTGAATCGCGCGTTAATTTTCGCGTCTATTTTAATGCAAAAAAGCGTGTGATAAAAATTAACGCACTTTAGAGAATCAGCCCTAACATGTATGTGTGCCCTTGGTTTGCTTATGTGCACTGTGAATCATATCATCTCATGTGGAGGCCCTTAGTACTTAAAGCGATACTGACACAAACAAATACTTTTCAAATTATGAATGTACATTAAAAGTTGCCTCTAGGTCATGTTGATCATTTTTCATGGATGGGGCTGCATTTGTAAGTAATTATTACTTGAAGTTCCTAAACCTGACTGTTTTGCCAGCCTGACTGTCCCTTCTCAGCCTGTCAGTTATAGCTTCTAATGCTAATGGCCTCCTGCTGCACAAATATGGCCGCCCCCTCATAGAGGAACATGGGGGATCAGATAAATAGATAAAGTTAATTCAAAGACGATGTTATGATATATAAAAACAGTTTCATTTCAGGTGTCAGTATCTGTTTAAAGGAGAATTAAACCTAGTACCCCCTCCTACCCCTCAACTGCCCCTCTCCTCCAAGCTCCCTTCCCGCAGAATATTTCACTTTGTCATGACCTGCCATAAATTTGCAAATTTGCGGAGTTCAAAGGGGCCATCTTCCCCTGTCTTCTGATCCTCTTCTCCTAGAGCACCAACATGGATCTTGTAGGAACATGTGTATGCGTTACTACTCATATCGTATGTGCAAAAATCTCAATTATCGTAAAGCGTTATTTCCATCGCATTGCGATAATTATCTAATAGAAATAATACTAACGCATAATTCACAGACATATGTTAAGCGTTAAAAGCATGACATTTGACAATAATCTGTACTAATATTAACACCTACTTGGAGTAGGCGTTTATCCAAAAACATTGCGGTTCGTGAGTGTTTGGCAACACAAGATGGAGTTTGCAGTCGAATTTTTGTTGGATTGGGAAGAAGAGAATCAAGTATGTGATCGTCCTAGAGTGATCATCCTGGAGTTTTCTGGGAGAGATCAACTCTAGAGGGATTATCAGAGAAGGAAATAGTGAGGCGCTACAGGTTAAATAGAGCAGCAATCTATGGCCTGTATGAGGTACTGGAGCCTTATCTGCAGCCACTAACTAACAGAAGCCATGCTGTTCCTGGCATTGTTAAACTTCTGTGCTCCCTTCATTTTTTCGTCACAGGAAGTTTTCAGAAAGTTAGAGGGATCTATGGTGGAGTGTCACAGCCCGCTAATATCGTGTGCTATGAAATAATGCATAAATATATTGCATGCTTTCAAAGACAAGTGTCCTTTTTGTGAATCGATCGTTAATTCTCAAAATATAAGAAGTGATAATATTTTTAGCGCATGCTAAAAATAACACTTGTTTTTTCGGCCTTTAGTGAATCGCTAATAGCTCTTGCGGGGAGGGATTGAAGGGGAGACTTTGTTCTACCAACTGTAGAAATAGGGCCAAGCTTTTTACATTTTGCATTGTGATCCCCCAAGAAAGCCGCTTACAAAGAGCAGGGGCAAATATGGGCCCCAGGCCTCTGGTGTGGCTTTAGGGGGACTCAGTGCTAGAGCAAAGAGTGAAATTGTGCTTTCAGCAGTAGAAGAGATGAACCAGCTTTTTGGCACCCCTTGTAACTTGTGGGGTACTGCCGTCTGAGACAAGTTTCTTACCTTGCCTTATAGCAGGAGAGTTTGTTTGTTTGTTTGTGTATGCATTATGCAAGCAAGGAATACCAGGGGCTAAATACATAAGGTAGCCTTTACTTAACATCTGCTTAGGGCATGAGTTAAATACAGAACCTTTTGCTATCTAACAGATATACAGATAGCTGATAGAGAGCAGAATAAAAAGTGATTACAGTTATGGGATGCCTTATCTGAAAACCTTTCATGAAGCTCAAAATTTTGGTATGGGAACGCCATCTCCCAGAGTGTATTTTTAATAAATAATTCTGTTTTGTGTATGTAGACCTATTCTGCTACTGACAGGAAATCCTGCATTGAATTCCACTTTTTGGCTCTGCAGGAGCCCTGTGCCTCGCTATATGGGAGAGCACGTTCACTGTAAAATGTTGTGCCTCCACCCTGGGTCAGGCTGGGCTCTAATACCTCTCCCTGGGAACTTCTTTGATCCACAATAACACACAGAGATAAAGGTTTATTTGCAGAACATTGTAACTTTAAAGGGGGGGTTCACCTTTAATAAAAAAAAAAAAAAAAAATTAAAAAAGGAGATACAGTCGTTTAAGTGATATTTGCAATTTGTCATCATTTAAGATTTTAATGTATCAGCCAACAGTGGTGGGGCTGCATAAAGTATGTTAACTCTGCCAGCCAAGGGACTCACATAGCAGGGAGGAGCAGTCGGCGATCGTTACTGTGCACGCCCCTTCATTGATCTGATTGGCTAGATTATGTCAGCCAATTAGATCACTGAAATGAAGGGAGCATGTGCAATAGAGCTTAGTGCCTTCGCTTCCTGCAGACTGCTTGGAACATCAATGACGTAGACAGGCCCTTAATCACCCAGGGTGTCGCCGATCACGGTGGCTGAGGCAGAGAGGAGAGACCTAAGGCTCTATGCAGCACTACATTTGCAGGTATATATTTTGAAAACGATCTTTTTTTAATTAAATCAAATTACAAATATAATGTAAATTACTATATCTCCTTATTTTTTTTAAAACTTTAAAAAGGTGAATCACCCCTTTATTGCAGATTTGCAGAGATATGGATCTCTTTACAGTCTCTCTTGGGTACACACTCGCTTTATAACAGCAAGTGCTTAAATATCTTTTCACACAGTATCTTATGCAGCTTTTGCAACATCCAAATATTGATTGCTTTTGGTGAACCATCCCCATCACTAGGCAAAGCCCTCAGAGGTTAATTATTCTGGGGATCTACCTATTTCTGAGCCTGAAATAAAATTGACACTGCAGGGTACTAACCCTTACTAGTCTCCTCGTTGGAGCCTCTGACTGCTTACTAAATTAACTTGAACTTATTTTTCACTACTAGAGTGACGGTTACTTACTTTTCCTATACTGGAACCTGACTCATTTTCAGGCCCACCAGCACCACAGCACTTGCTGCAGCAAGTGTGCGGACCAAAAAGAGGTGGAGCACATGGAACCTTCCTTTTTTATAGAACAGCACAGTGACATCTAATGGGCAGTTCCTGAACTGCCAGGAGAATACGTTAACACAGGAAAAGGAAACAGCTTCCCTGTAATTACTCAGGACCCAAACTAGCTGGTTAAATTATGCCCATGGGACCTAAGGACCTTAAGGTTGGCAAAACCTTTTCCCTCCTACATTTGATTTTTACCTTTTTCTCTGTAATAATAAAACAGTACCTTAAACTTGGAGGTAACGTAGCTGCATAAAGCCATATTGGAGGCAAAACAATACTATTGCAATTGCAACTTTTTTACAGAGTATGTGTAGAGCATTCTCAAAATTCAACTATATGTGAACCTTTCCTTCATAGGTACAATATATATATATATTTATACACACACACACAAACATATATACATACATACATTTTTTAGCCACTGTACATCACCTCTTAGTACATGAAGTGTGGGAAAAAGGTGCTAAACACATTTTTAGAAGATGGACTTCCTTTGTGCGCAATCAGCTGAGAATTGTACTTGCTACATCAAGCAGATCCGACTGGTTTAGTTTTTCTGGCTAATAAAACATTTACACTTTCTATTGGCAGGCATAGTTGAAGTGGTTTTCCCAACGAGCGCAGTTAATGTATTGATTTTCTTGTATGGGCAGAAATCCATCAATCAGAAAGGCATCGATCGATAAACCCATTCCATTCCCAGGAATGTTGTACGACAGCGTTTAATGAACTGACAGATAAAGTAAATAAGCATTCATTGTATTGTAAACCCTTTCTGTAATCAAGCAAAGGAATCATAAATGCTTTTGATAAAAGTTGTGACAAATAACATTTCCCAAATCATTGCTTTTCATGGACGTTATATGTTTTCTTAAAATTAAAGAAATTAAAGTTGATAGGTGGAATTGCATGTAGGATTTTACCTCTACGTTATTGGTTGTCATATGTAGTTTTTGTAATCAGAAATGGTAACATGGCTGAAGGATAAAATACGGGTCATTTTTTTGCTTCTATGTCTTTATAATTAAAGATGTACATTCACCATAACCTTATTTCTCTATAAGGGCAACTATTTATTATTTTTTGTTTGTTAGGCCCACTTCATGATCCCCCTCACACTTCACATGATCTACACTGCCTAAAAAGAAACTTGTACTTCCCTGCTGAATTGCAGAGCTGTACAGTGGGGTTAGCAGCTGCCATGTTTAGCACATCACTTCCGGTCCAGGGTCTGTTATATGGTATATTTCTCAGTGGCAAGGGTAGCCAGTTGACTTCCAGTGTGTATGACCCTAGAATGCAAATATTTTTAGAAGAAAGATTCTGTAAAAGGATAAATGGTACCTTTCTAGATATTGTTTGAGTACACATCCCAGTGTGCTTGGAGAGCTAAAGATTATAGTTTGACAACAGTTGACTGTGATAGGCATAAGCAGTTTTGTTGCTTCACCTATTGCAGAGCTCAAACTCCTTACATCACTCAGCAAGCTTAACTGCCAGGTTTGGGCAGGGAGCAGAACAGCACCTATAATGCCAAATGTTATTAGCCCCAGCTGCAGTCTATTTTGGGACTGGGGAATAATGGAGGTGTTAGGAGGCAGTATTCCATCTCTGCATTTACAATTAGCAGGTAGTAGAAGTAGAAGGACAATAGGAAGAATAATAGCCATGAGTCAGTCTATTTTTGTTCCACTAAATAAATTATTAAAAGCTTCATCTTTGTCATTGCAGAGAAAGATACCGAGAAGGCTATTAACTCTCTCTTGCCAAACAAAACACCTCGTCCAGATGGCATTTAGCAGACTTGTTATTAGAAATTTTCTGTGAACAACAGGTTTTCCTACATTGCTTTCTTTATTCTTTAATGCCACACTAGCCCATTCCAGTCCTATTTTACATCTAGTAACATTTCCTATTTGAGTGAAGTGGAGAAGTTCAAGGGTGGCATGGTGTAAATGAACTACATCTTGGGGATTGAGACTCCCTATTATATCCACTGGTGGTCAGATAGAACAGATTTTATCTGTTGGACTCCAACCATTTCTTGGTAATATTCTTAACAATTTGAATTTGATTCATGTAAAGCTATGATTAAATATCCAGAATGTATTCTTATTCCATGCCTCTCATCTTATGCTTGCTTCCTTAGCTCAGTACATCTACAATTTCATTTTCGTAGCTTAATTTTATGATCTTTCTGTTGATTTTCCTCCTGCCCAAGCACTTCACTTCTATAAAAGACCTTTATACAAACCAGTCCTGCCAAAGCTCTTGAAAGAGGACTATGATAAGGCCAACCGTATAACAGATGTCACAGATCTGCTTTCTTTCCTTAACATTAGAGTTGTATTTTTTAAAGTCCCGTATCACCTACCTAGGAATGCTGACATTCTATAAGCAGTAGATAGTTTGTGCCATTAGAGTCGTAATTCACATTATTTTTCACCATATGGGTTTAATGTACTAATTTATAAAAGTGGAGGTTGTTGTTGATCATGAAGTTCTATCCAGCCCAGATTCACATTTAGTTTTATGTTTACCTCTTCTTCTGAATCTGCTTGATTTTGATTAGGAGGATTTGATTTTTTCATCAGATTGAGAACCGCATTGGCTCATTGATGCGGTCCTCGCTCCAACAGCTTGTCATTGTAATTTTGAATATCATCCTGATATTGCCCACCTTAGGTGGGTATATCGGGGAAAGATACACTTGTTTGGCAATCTCACCAAATGAGCAGATCTTATAATGTATGGACACCTTAAAGCTGCTCTCAAGCATAACAACAGAAATATAATTCGAGCCAAACAAGGAGTTTTGTGCCATGTAAAGTTAGTGGAAGTATGCAGTCTAAATAGTTACATATTTCTTTGGTGTTTTTTTTTATTTGCACTAATGGGCCAGGTATATTGTCATATTTTAATTATGAATTTAGAACTGTTTCTTTTTTTTTTTTTGTTTTTTTGTCTTACCATTTAGATGCATAGACAAATCTTTCTGACTGTAAACCTAACATGCCAGCCCCATTTTAAACTTTTTCATGCTGGCTGTCTCTGTTACTTCGTAGTTTTTGTAACTCTGTCATGAATGAAGGTTTATAACTCATTTAGTATGGACCCAAAAGCATTGTCTTGTTAAAGAGGAATAAAACCTACCAACCCCCTTTTAACTAGTAGCTTCCTGAACAGGTCTTCCTGTCCACTTCTCAATTTCTCCAACCTGGCTGTTGGGCCATTGCAGATGAGCACAGCATGCTTGTTGGCAGTATGTATTGCCACTCCAAATCTAGTGGCCAGGCTCCCTGGGGGGCGTTGTGGAGCAAGTGCACAATAAGCCAGGAAGAGCGTATTAACAAAACTTGTTATATGTTGCTGTATCTCTAAAAACAGCACTGAAGCCTTTCTGTAATGCTGGGAACCTTTCTATTATGATGAGCATTTCAGTCATTTTTAATGGTTGACTTCATGTCCTATTGTTACTTGGTCTTTTCAGTGTAACCCTTCTACCAGCAAATGATATGATTTAAGACCATGGAGGCTGTGCATTGTATCTCTCACCTGTTATTAGCAGTTCTCTGAGCAACCTCCAGTATGACCTCCCTGTTATCCACTCTCTGTAGAAGCGCAGTGCTGTAGCTTAAGTCTGGTCACTGATCCCAAAGTGTGATCTCATTTCAGTGTATTCACTACTTCTTACCATTTCATGCTGTATTGCTCTTCATGAATGTATGAATGTTTTTTTTTTCAGGAAGCTGACAGTTGGGAAATCATAGAGGGACTGAAGATAGGACAGTCAAGTGTCCAAAAACCAGAGAAACATGAAGGTTTTATGTTAAAGAAAAGAAAATGGCCTTTAAAAGGCTGGCACAAGGTATTATGGCTACAAAATTCTTGCATGTTTGTCAATAGAAAACTAAACCCTAAAAATGAATATAGCTAGAAATGTCATATTTTAATATACTGAACTTACTGTACCAGCCTAAAGTTTCAGCATCTCTGTAGTGGTAATGATCCTGGACTTCAAACATGTCACCGGGGGTCACAATCTTGGAAAGTGTCTGCGACACATACATGCTCGGCTGTTGGGAAGCTAAGCTTAGGGGTTGTTGCAAATTACCCAGCAGAAAATGAGATTGGCTTGTAATATAAACTGATCCTACATGGCTGTATGATGCTAATTGCACTGGTTTCTGAGGTGCCATGTATTATTTTTCTGTATTAATTGCTAGTCAGCCTTGTATTGGGACTTTCATATTCTATACTTACAATATATTGTGAGTGGGTCCCGCAGTTGCTGCACAGAGCATGTACAGTGAATCTGTGGGGGAGCAGATCTTCCCTGCTAAAGGACTGTGGGTGCATTGGGCTGGTACAGAACCCTCAAACATAATGTGTAACATTTCTAGCCTACTTAAGTTAAGCTTTAGTTCTCCTTCAAGGGAACATTTATCTCTAAAATACACTTTGCAGATGTTAGTACGTTTATCCTTGCCTTTCTATTTTGCTTTACTAGAAAATGTGAAACGCAAATGACATCTGTTTTTTTGGGTTGGGTGATCTGAGCAACGACAAATAACACTGATTATGAATGGGGTGGTTAATTGCCATTAATATTTTTCTTGTTTCCAAAAAACTAATAACTAATAAATATTTATTTTATATATTCTAGAGATTTTTTGTCCTGGATAACGGTATATTGAAGTATTCCAAATCACCAATTGATGTAAGTACAGATTACAGTTCTTTTTAGAAGAGTGATCTAGATTTTTGCTCATCATTCGGAAAGCTTTATATAATCTATCCCAGCAGAGAAGGCTGCCCAGCTATTAAACCTAATCAGAGCATGGGCAGTAACTGTTATGAAACGAATATGGTGGGAACTGAGTTATTTTAATTATGTGTGCATACTCAGAATTCACCCATAAATGAAGACATCCCTTTCCCCAAACCCAAACTGTCCAAGGCCTTGTGTGTTTTCCCATCGAGATACATTCTGTGACCACTGATAATTTTAGGAGAACTTTTTGCTGTCCACAGACGTTCTGAACTTCTGCACCAAATAGCTTCCCATAGGCTATGCATTTCGACCTGAACTCGCTAGACCTGAACAAGCTAGAACCTAAATTGGTCTTCCTGGTCTGCCAACTGATTGGCCCACTGGAAGCTGCTTTTTTTGTCTTCAGAAGGAATCAAGCCTTGTTCTAAATTTACATCTGGGGCTGATCTCTTTCAGTGTTCAGTAGGGTTGCTATCTGCACCCTCACCATCATCCCCCCATACTGTTAACCCTGTCTGGTAGAATTAGTGGTGTTCACAGGCCATGTATCACAGGAACAATGAAAAGAGGCCATGAGTTGCTCAGATAGTGAGCATACCAAAAAAACATATTTACCTTTTGTTTGAGCCCTAGGCAGGTGTCTCTGATGAATATCCTTGGTTTTGGCTTTGTGTAATAGGGGTTGGAAAATTTCCCTCAGTTCTAGTAACCTAAAATAACCAAAAAACAGGTCACATTTACCATCATGCTGTTTGAAAGCAAACATCCGATTGGTTGCTATGGGCTATTAGAACTGGAGCAAACGGTGTAATTCTTGCCTGTTGTTGCCAAACAGATTTTCACTCATCAGGGGGCCTTGCTATAGTCAATCATTTTTTTCATTCTTACTTCTGTTTTCAGACACAGAAGGGTAAGTTACATGGAAGTATAGATGTTGGCCTGTCTGTGATGTCAATCAAGAAGAAGGCTCGGAGAATAGATTTGGACACAGAGGAGAATATTTATCATCTGAAGGTGAGTTTCACGTACACACATATTCTGCAGCCAAGAAATCTCAGATCCATGTAGTCATCTGGAATAAAACTATTGGCATGAAAAATGCATCTAACATTTTGGAGATTGAAGCTTTCCTGTGTGAAATATGTAAATAATTTAAACCAGCCAATGGATAATACTTCATTGAACACATAATATTATGTTGCCTTGAATCAACGAGACTCATATCATTGTATCTCGGAAAAAATACAGTACTGTAAAATAATATCTTCCGATGATAAAAAAAATCCTTTAAAAAAAGAAGAAAACCCACTAGGAACAGAACATACAGATCATTACATTACACACCTTTTAGGTTGCAGGTTAAAATATAGTTCTGGGAAAAAGGGGTTAACCATTTAAAGCATAAATAGGAGATTCAAGCCCACCCCCCCCCCCCCCAAAAAGAAAATCTACACTCAAGGACAATGTGGTTTAGGCATGTAGTACCTAGGTACTAAATTACCAATAGCATCCATGGGGGAATTTAAATGAAGGCTAGGAACCAGCATCAAAGAATTTCCATACAGCATAGAGGATAGAGGTATTATACATAAGTTGACACTGCTTTTATGTTGCTATTTGTTCTGGGGTTACTATTATAGTTTAATTTAACTTAGTTATCATTAAACTGAAACTGCCATGTGTTCTAGGGACACTATATATGGAATTGCCCCTGTATTTATTCTGGGATGTATGGATATTGGCACTGTATTGATCTTATTGTGTGTTCTGGGGTTTTACATATGGGGGGGTTGTGGTGGCATTTCCACTGAATTTCTCATACCATATGTTCTGGGGTATTAGACGTGTAGCTGACATTTTGGTTTCTGGGGGTATCAGTGTTGGTGCATTTTAGCACCTTCTTTAGTATATCAAAAGAAACACAGGATTTCTTGTCTCGTTTTTTGTAAACATGTTCTTTGGTATCAGACTTCCTCTCTCGGAAAAATTGTTCATTCCTGGGGCCAGAATCTGCACTGCTTTCTCCTCTCTCCCTTCTCCTGCTCCCCCCTCCCATAAGAATTCATAAAACTCACTCCCTACCAGCCTCTAGAGCTGTAACAGGAAACTATGAAGACCAAGCTAAAATGGCAGCTGCTATCTTAAACAAACAGAGAAAGCTTCTAGGGCTTTTACTCATATATAGTTAAGCTTTCCGCAGAATAAATATATCATTCTAGGTGGCACTGATGTGGCAGTTGGCAGTAAAATGCCAAAATGACTTTCCTTCTCCTTTAAAGTTTAAAATCAAATACATGTTTTCCAAAGTAAAATGCATAAAGATAGCATAGTAAAACTAGGCACAGATCTATGTGTGTTACCTCTCCCAGTGAGTATTCATTAAAGAAATTACAAGTTGTAAGAGTTGTGTGGTTTTTGGGAAGTTTTTGGTAGCTGCCATGTATGTCTCTTCCTTTCACTGGCTCTCTGGCGACAGTCAGTGCCCAGGAAGCACAAAACAGTTCAGCATATTTATTGCCACTAATTATTTTGATAGAATGTTGAAGTTTTTTTAAATTGTGCTTGTTAGCTTCATACATATTATTTCAGAAAATGCTGAAATAGAAAGAATAAATGCTCCCGAAACTGAAGCTTTCATGCTAAAGATTTAAAGCAAAGTTTGTATGCAGTATTGGTTCATGGCAGACTCAACATTTTGTTTCCTTTAGGTAAAATCTCCGGATACGTTTGACGCCTGGGTATCAAAATTGCGCCATCACAGACTGTACCGTCAGAATGAAATAGTGAGGTCACCTCGAGATGCCAGTCTCCATATGTTTCCATCAACATCAACTACAGAGTCCTCACCAGCAGCAAATGTCACAGTGCCAGAGGGAAAGGTATCCATAGCACTACACTTCAGAATACATACATAGTTGTATAATGCATTGTTTTATGTTTTTTTCAAATAGTCTGTTTAACTTGTGTAAGTATCTATAATGAGAACTTTATATCGGGTTAGTATGTCACCGTTTGTATGACAGGCAATATCAACATTTGAGTTCTGGATAAGGAACAAAAAAGAAGAAGAAATTAGGGTGATGCTTTCTCCCAGTGTATTTTGTTTTATGCATTCACGATGATCTCAAAATCTTAATTGATCAGGAGGAGAAATAAAGCCTGAAACATACCCCAGCACCACCAGGGACTCAAGAGTCCTGCAGCAGGGTTGGTGGGTGCCATCTTGTGCTGCTTAAGGTCTTTCTCATTGTGATCAGCACACAGGAGCATGAGCAGTGAAGCTAATATGGACCTTGCTTCAATTGAGAATTCTTCTTGTTGGTCATCACAGTTAAGAAAACCCAAAGTGGCATGATATGCTTGCCATCCTGCTGCGCTATTCTCTATTTTTTAGCCAAGAAAAAGTTTAGCTGCTGTTTTGTGAGTCCCTAATGGCATATATTTTCTCAGCCTGCTCCAGGGCCAAGAAGACGCACATGTCTAGGACACAGCAAGCTGGGGGCATTAGGCACGGGGGGAGAGCAGGGTGATCGAGGGCTTCCCCGATTGGCACTTCTGCACATTACATTGGCTCAGCACGCCCCTTCCTCCTGATCATATAATTGAGCTTTGCGGGGGTGCCCAAAGGCGGGGTCTTGCCTTGGGTGCCCCTTACCCAGGCCTGTTCCAAGCACGTGGGTGCATTCCCATATCTGGAGTTGTGTCGCCATATGCTATCTTCTCTGCTGTATCAAGTTTGTAGATTTACTAACTAATTATTTTAAGGCCATAATATCAATATTGATATGTTTGGTTTAAATTCAGTTGTAGGTTGTACTACCTTCATCCATGAAACAGTAAATGGCTTTGCTCATTTAGTGTGGTTTTCAGTTAATTTTTTATGCAGGGGTTGCATTTATTTGCTGTTTTGAACAAACCACAAATGAGAAACAAATAACTACATTAGCACACATTTTCACTTTTATTGGTGATGCATTAAAAAACTCATCTGTGACTTTTAAAGGGCTGATTTATTAATGGCAGTGAAGGGTGCAAAGATAGGTGCAAATACCCTGCCCTGCAGGTTGCAACCTAGGCACATCTTAGGGCTGTACTCTGAATGTGGCAGTGCTGTCATGAGGGTTGTCTTGGGTCGTTATTAAGACATTGTTGGACTGGACCTCCAAGCTCCCACCAAAGAACATCCAGGGTCCAACAATTTGATGTCAGAGAAAGTTCCAATGTGCATAGAGGTTATATAGGCTTATGGTGAAAATAAGAGAGGATTTAGGAATTATGGGAATTGTCCCAGACTTGTGCCCCACTAGGGCTAGACATCCCCTAGTAGATATCTTCTGGTACTCTGGCAGGCCATTCTGACCCTATCTGGAAATAAGTATAATGACGTGCAGGGATAAAGGCCCTGGAGGGTTTGTTTGTCACAGTCCTTCTGTGTGTGTACTGTATATCATAATTTTCACTTTGAGTTCATATATAATGCATGTATGTACAAACAAACAGCTCCACTAAGAATTAATTGTGACATATGAGCTGAACAAGTTATGACTGCAGACTCTGTGTTTCAGGGGGATAATTCTGGCTTTCAAAGGACAATTCCTGGATGCTGATATGAGCAGGGGGGTCAAATATGCACAGTATAGGGCAGCTAAAAATATTTTGCTATGTACATTGCAGCTGTGCCATTGGCTGGGGCAGTAAAAAAGAATTCAGATATACTGTAAGCTTTAGAGGCTGGTGAGGGGATTGGTTAATTAAAGCTAAGGGTTATAAAGTTTTGATTTCTTGGTAGGATCAGGGCATATGATCCATTTGGGAATACATTATTTAAGACAGTGCTGGAGTATATGTTATTAGTGCTGGAGCTTGGGGCCAGACAGAGATGTTACAAAGCGTTTTTTAAAGAAATGTCAGAATAATGATGACAGATCATTGAGTGCTTTGTGAATGAATGAAAGCTCAGCCCTGTGTTACAGCGCATGCAGTGGGACCAGCGTGGGTCTAGCAATGAGAATCAGTCATGTGTGGCCACATTGCATCACTGGGATGGTTTAGGAATGTTCTCTGCAGAGAAAAAAATCTGCACCGCAGTCTAATGATAGAACTGTCCTCTCTAATGTGTCTATTGTTCCCATCTCAATGCTTTGCAGCACAGAGCATATCACTCACTGAGGCCGCAGAGTTTGTTTGGCCCCTTGGAGATTCCAGCTTGTGACTGGCAGTCAGTGTTCCCATATATCAGCATGGAGAATGATGCTCTGTATAACAGTAATACAGTCTTACTGATATAAATGCATTCTTTTTAATTCAAGGTTTAGATCCCATTTAAAGAAGTGAGGATAGTATTTAGGATTGGAGCACTACAGGCACAACAGCCCACATTATTTCATATTGTACACTTCATTTTTGGGCTGACGACAGTCATGATTCAAGTCACCACTACAATTTGAACAATTTATAGTGCACAACAGGGCTTATTCATGTACAATCTGCCCCACTTTTGTACCTTTAGCATAGGAAATAAATATTTGTACCTGACTATAAATGGAGCACAGTTTAAGAAGTAGGACAGAAGGCTCTGAACTTTGTGCTGGATATGGCAGCGAATGCACAATTGGTGCAAGGAGAAGAGTGCAATTTTACACTCTTCAGTGCACCAACACTTGTGCCTGTCATAGATAAGGTATGTTTGCATGGTGGTACAAGCTGGCAGAAATTATGGTCATCACCCCTGAAAGAAAGTGTGTGCACTTGTTTTGAGCCTCTATTCTAACTTGCATGGACAGCCATTGATACATTATTTTTAGCAATTCATTCTTCTGAACAGAACAACTGTCATACACTTTTACTGACTTTTACAGCATTTCCCGTTATACACTGTGCCAAAGGTAACAAGAGAATATAGTCATTAGCCTACATTGATCTTTGTTCATTGAGGAGGAGGTAAGGCTAATGCCAAATGAAGCTGATTTTCAGCCAGTTGCTAAACGTAGGCCCAGAATTAGCCCTTGTGTTGGCATCAGCGTTTCCGTGTGCCTTCACTTGGAGCCATTGTGTCAGCCCGGGTACAGGCACACAAGGCAGATTTCAGTGCCAGAACACATGAGTATGCATTTAGGAGCCAAAATCCACTCTGTTTGCCTGCACATGGTCCAACGCATTGGCCCCAGGTACAGGCACAGGGAAAGGGTGATTTCAGAGTAGAGGTGGATTATAGGCCTGCATTTATCAATAAACCCTTAGGGTGATGGCATACAGGTTTGCCTAACGTAGGAGTGGATTCTAGGCCTAATTCCATCCATAGAATCTAAGGGCGATGGCATACAGGTTTGCCTATGGTTTGCCTAGCATAGGGGTGGAGTCTAGGCCTGCGTTTATCCATAGGCCAAGAATCAGCCCAGTCTGGCATTAGCCTAAGTGTCATGTCACATGGTAAAATTTGTTACCAATGGTTAAGTCTGCACTCTTGGGGGCATCAATCTCCCAAAAATGCCAACCCCTTTACTAATATGATAATCAGCACAAATAAATTACATTACTCATTGTGGAAAATGCAAAGTAATTTTCCCCTGCAATTTACCTGCAGCACTTCTCTGCGGTAGCACAGCTTTGACCATTGGCAAGCCTTTATGCTATCACCCTTAGAGCCTCATACACTATTTTGGGAAATGACTGCACTGTTCTCCAACAATGGGCCAAATTCAATTTGACGACAAAAGCTCAACTTCTAATATAATGTCAGATTTTCCGAATGAGACAGATGCAGTTCAATGTGGAAAACGTATCTTACTGCCTATTACATTGAAGTCTGGGGGGGAAAAACATTGTCCAGAATTAGGGCTGTCCTTAAACTGAATCTCACCCATAAGTTTCATGTGATAAACCATCAAATAACATTTTCTCAAACTTAATGTCCTTTCTGGGGCTTTGCGTCAGTGGGATTTATCGATTAGTTACCCTCAGATGTTATCAATATGAAAAGTGATCCCAAAATAAACGAAAGGGAAAGTTCAGCCTTAAAGCCATTTTTTGCATTTGGACCACTATGAATAAAAGCATTACATTTACGTGGCGTAGCCGCCTTCTCTTCTGAAGCTCCATGTTAGGAAATGAGATTACAGCCATGGACCTGAGCCACATTTTAATCTTGGAAGGAGTCTAGACTTTATATAGTAACCAATTCCCCAGAGACAGCCTGTGACTCATATTGGTAATAAATTTATAAATGATTAATTCTGCTTTGCTTCTCAGTGATTTCTAGTCTATAATGTTTTATTCTTACTTGCAGGGGCTTAAAAGAAAACTACACATTTCATCAATATAAATTTGAATAAAAGCATGATATGTCCCTCTTGTGTTACTTTATAAGGGTAGACGTTACCAAGGAGTCCTTGTACCATACTGTGAGGTTTATATGGACTGATGTTCTTTATAAGTCATCAAGAAGTTCCACATGTCTATAGGCTGAGTAGTTTTCTACAGGTCACAGGACTCCAAGGTGACTTTTAATATCCTCATATTTGACAATAGGGTCAGTATTGGGGGGTAGAGGAGGTACTGTCATGCTGGCCTAGTGAAATTTAAGTCTGAATGGGGGTCAGCCACACAAAGTATAAGTGTGGACTGTAGTCAGCTGTCCTCACCCTGCCTTCAGCCTGCATCCTCTAAATCCCACAATCCCTTGCAAAAGTTGTATGTATAACTTTATTTATAAAGAGCCACAAGAGTACGCTATACAATCTTAAGTTATGTCAATAAGGAAAGGAACATCACAGTGCAATGCATTGTGGGTTATGTAGTTCCTGCATGCTGTCTGTAAGCTGTGGAGAAGTTGTTACAATTTGTAACAATGTTTTAGTCCCTCCTCCCTTTCCAGGATTTCAAATGATGCAGCATTTCAGCATAAAAAGGGTATTTATTTATACTTTTTAAATGAATAGATAAGATATATTAGGGCTTTCTGTGTTGTGTAGGGCTCATTAATAAATTTTGGTTGGAAGGCAGAGTTCCTCTTTAAGGTTTTTGAAGTTACATTGGCAATGTTGTGCTGCTATCTTGCATTGATCTATCAATAAAACTGCAAATGATAGGTGCCATCCTCGTGTGATTGGAAATTATTAGGGAAAAGGGCTGTGCAATGCTACCATAATACATTTTTCATTTACCTGGGAATCATGCCCATGGGAATCTTAGGGCTGAGTATTCCAAGAGAACACCAACATCCAGTTCTTTTCATATTCTGCAAGCACTGAATCATACATTGAATCAACACAGACATCCCTGACTTGTCCAGATCCTTCCATACACATCCCACAAACATTGACCGAGCTGTGACCCAGTTGGAGCCATGGGGTTTGATCACCACAAATTTCCCTGAGAAGGTTTCACATGTTCAGAATGCCTCAGGTTATATTGTTATAGTTAAAGATTAAAGGGAAAAAGTAAATACATTGATCTTTTTAATTAAAGTTTTGTTTTTAAAAACAAGAACACAAGTATAAATCATATATGAAGTACTTTAGGCTCATTGAACGTTTTGGTGCACAATGCTACATTCTACAAGGACCCTTACAGAGACGCTAATGATTTTTGAATGCACATAACCATTAAGCATTGACATATCAGCATTCTGCCAAGTGTATATAGCACAACAAATAAGCACTCATCTCAGATCTCTCAATAACTACTGTCAAGCTGAGATTCTAGGTGTAGGAGAAAAAAAATAGATTTTCTTCCCAAATTTCACCCTAATTAGCCTTCAGGTTGAGACCCCCTTGTCACCGCTTCAGTGCTCCCCAGGGAGTAGAAAAACCCTACAGGATAACTTTAGAAACATCATGTTATTCTAAGTCCTTGTACAGCAAGCTTCATTAGAAACACTTTTGGGGTTATGTATGTTGTAATAAAAGGGGCAAACTTTGCTACAGGTCTAGTCACCTATTTCAGCCATTGAGAAGGTAGCATGTTTAAAAGGTTGCTATAGGTTGTTGCACCTTGGCTAAACTATGTGCCATTTATTACATATGGGGGTATGTACATTAGTGCAACTAATGGGGGATTTAGGGATAACATTTCCTCCTTCTCTACCTTCTTCTTTAAGTTCTGTCAGAAGGAAGGAGAAAGGTGGCAGTTCATAACTGGGAGTGCTTTTGCTATAAGGCAAGTTAAGAAACTTGTCACAGGCTGCAGTGCCTGGAAGGATGGCAAAAGTTGTGCCTGGTAACTTTAAGAGATGAATTTCTGCTTTGAAAAACTGAATTTAAAGTCTTTTAGTGCAGACAGCCCATTTACACTCAGCACAAGTGATACTGCACTGAAATAAGGTATGGGCTTGGGGTGAGGGAGGCATCGAGAAGGCCACCTCAGCAGGGGCGCTGCTGCCATTAGGCATGTTGAGAAACTCAGGCCTCAGTGTTCCAGGGGCATCAAAAAGCCACTCCTCGTAACTATAACAGCTGAATTTCCGTTTTTTACGGAGAGTGCAATTGTGCTTTCTAAACTAGCCATGCAGCAACTCGCTTAAAATTACAAAAATGCTTTTTTCATTTTTTTCCCATTCCCACTGTGGTCGTTATATGTCAATTATATGTCTTTTTGGAGTATTTTCATTTCTTTTGAATAATATAAATAATATTATTTAAAGAGCAGTTGAGGTATAAAATACTATAACTCAGTTTTATTTTGTCATGATTGGTCTCCTGCTGTTTGGCTTATATAAAACTAACCTAAGAAAAGATAAGAAAGATTTCAACCATGTACATCTATAAGTAAAAATTGCTACACATTGTAGCTGAGCCCTTTACCTACATCAGTGCTGTTCAACCAAGTTTACCAGATTAGATATGTCCCCAAAACTGCCCAAATCATCAATAGCCTTGTGTGGCAACATCATTTTAACAATTTGTTGGCCCCTGGATATATAACAGATACTTACCCCACTATATAGGAAATATAAATATATATAGACAGAGCCCTCTGTTATTGTAGATTATGTACCGTATCAACTGTATGGGTCTAAATTCTAAGCTTAAACATGACACATATCTATGCGTGTAGTACAGGTATGGGACCTGTTATCCAGAATGCTTGGGACATGGGCTTTTCCGGATAAGGGGTCTCTACTAAAATCATTTAAACATTAAATAAACCCAATAGGATTATTTTGCCTCAAATAATAATTCATTGTATCTTAGTTGGGATTAAGTACAAGGTACTGTTTTATTATTACAGAGAAAGAGGAAATCATTTTTAAAAGTGTGCATTATTTGTTTAAAATGAAGTCAATGGGAGATGGCCTCCCCGTAATTCGGGGCTTTTCTGGATAACAGGTTTCAGGGCAATGGATCTTATACCTGTAATAAAACAATTTCATGTTTAAATAGGTATTTTTCTTTCATAGAAAAGAACTGATAGTTAAAATGCATTTTTATCTACTGTATTAAAACAGTGGTAATTTATTATTAATATGTTTTATAATTAGGAATGCACCGAACACACTTTTTTGGGTTCGGCCGAAACCAAATCCTTCAAAAAAAAGCCTGGATACCGAATCTGGGATTCGGTGCATCCCTATTTATAAAATTCCTAATCCTATTATTTGCAGTCGAATTATAGTACAGTTATACAGTACTTTTGTACATTTTCTTTCCATTCTTACGCAGGTACCGCAGAATAACTTTTTGTGGCAATCCCCCATCCCGTGCAGTAACAGCCTACCCGCAACATGTACCACAGGCCAGAGCAAGGTTGCGGCATGGTTACTGGACTCAGAAGAGATGGATAAATGTGCAGAGGGTATGTATTCCTAGACCTGACAAGTGAATCTAGCAGAACCCAGAAATACCTCCATTACCAGAATTAAAACTTCTAAGAAATAAATGAGATGATGACATATAAGCTGACAGATAACTGGAGCTGAAAAGAACCTCATTATTACGATACAGATGGATGCTTCATCTTTGTATAGCTTCTGCACTGATCAAGTAACTGGTTATATTGAAATTAAAGTACTTTCATCTAGTTTTAAAGATATAACAGCAAAAATCTGTTACTGATTGAAGTTACTGATCCACACTAGATGCACTAGACAGCTATAATTGTGTTTACAATGAAAAAAGGTAGATGTCACATTATGTCCGGTCTCTCTAAAACAGTATGACCAACCAATGGCTTGTGAGCAACATGTTGATCACCACCCCTTTGATGTTGCTCCCAGTGACCACAAAGTAGATGCCTATTTCTACATTTTTGGCTTAGAGGCATGCAGAGCCTCCTGCAGGCTAACAGTCACATGGGGCTACCAAATAGCCAATCACAGTCTTTTTTCATACTTGAAACTTTTCATACTTGTGACTCACTAACACTTTTCACATCTGAGTATGGCTCAGGACTTAAAAAAGATTGGGGATCCCTGGTTGAAAACATGGACACCAACATTCAGTAGGAACACTGAAAAGCTTATGTAGTACATTTTGTAATAACATAATCTGGCTAAAAGTAAAGCTTTATATGGAATATATGTATCCAAATTATGCAGAAGGAAATTGTTTCCACAGTTTTACTGGGGGGTGGCAAATGTTAGGCACACCCAGTGATTGTAATCACTTACTTTATACCCCGGCTTGGTGCTCCTGTTAGGAGAAAACCACACCAGCCTGGGGTAGGTGCGAATGAGCGATCCTCTTCCTCCTGTCTTCTTTCTTTGCAATCCTGGGGCCGACACATGAGCAGTAGAGTGAAGAAGTCTTCTTTTTTTTAAAGTTCAGCTTTTCACTCTACTGCGCAGGCACAAACAGGTTGAAGACAGAAGAAGGAAGAGGAAACACTCGCAGGTACCCGGGGCTGGTGCAGTTTTTTCCTAACAGGGGTATAAAGTAAGCAATTACAATCACTAAGGGGCACCTAACATTTTGGCACCCTACAGTGATAGTACCGTTCCTTCTCCTTTAAAAAGTAGATCTTAACAGCATATGCAGTCATAATTAATGAGACACTAGAATGCAACCTGTTTCTCGCAGAACTCACAGAACAATGATCGGGCAGTCATATTGCTCAGCTGCAGCCCAAGCACATCATAGATGTTTCTGTATTAGCCCACACCATTTCTTATGAAGAACGCTGCTTCAGATGTTTAGGTCTTTAAGCCAAATCTCAAATCTTCCTCCTGGACTGGATACCATCTGGCAAGATTCAGCCTGGCCAGCAAATGATTTGTAAAAGACCACATAAACAGCATCTGTACTTTTCTTTGCACCTCCAACAGTTGCATTAATCTCCATAATTATACGTATTTTAAATTGTAATTCACTTTTGAGAAATACATTTAATTGATCATCATGATTTCAAAAATGAGCTTTGTTTAAGGTTGATTGTTATAAATTACATGCACTGAGACAGTTTTACTAATTCTGTTTTTGTTTTTTTCCTTTAGATCTGGCCCAATGCCAGTCCAACTTAATAGAACTCAGCAAACTTCTCCACAACCTGGAATTGCTGCAGAGAACCCAGTCAGCACCAAATTTCATTGACATGCAGGTATAACCAAACCTAATAAACTCATAATGCATAATAGTCTGTGTTTATAAAGTTTTTGGGGAAAAGGGGAAAAAAGTGTTCTTGAAAAACATTCAATGCTTCAAGGGTGAATTAATTTCTGCACAATACAAATCACATTTCTGGTTATAATTAGATCCTGACCTACATCATTACGATTTGAGTACTAAAAAGTATGTATGTATGTATATCTTTATTTATAAAGCGCTACTTATGTACGCAGGGCTGTACAATAGAATACATTAATACAAACGGGATTATTAAGATAATAATAGATAAATACAAAGTATAACAATAAATACAGATAGATACAAGATAAATACAGTTGCAATAACTTAAGAGTCAAAGACACAAGAGGATGGAGGTCCCTGCCCCGTAGAGCTTACAATCTATATAAAAAGTGTGGCGGCATTTATTTGGAAGTAATGTTTTTTTTAAAGTCTGTAAGGTTTTTATTATCAGCCTGCTGGTTGACTTCTTTCTGATGTAGTTTTGTTCATTTCAAAAGGCATTGAGCAAAATATAGTTATATAAACCTTAATATGCACTTATGTTCACAGAAATGACAGATGTGTAATAATGTTATTAGCCACAATCCTACAAATACTGTTGTGTTCATACACTATTTTGCAAAGCTACAATGCTCCTATTATAAGGATATTATATTAATATTGAATATGTGACATGTCACCTGGGAACATTTTAGGGACATGCACAGTATTGCCAAAACATATATATTCCTGCAAAAAATGGATTCCATGGGAGGTGTATGCTCATGTTAGCATTTTCTAATGGCAAGGAGGGTTGCCTTGTCCTGTAAATACTGCGATGTGCCCTACATGTGACTGAGATTTTATATAATCTTTATTCATTGTTGGATCCTTTTGTTCAGTTCTTAGTACAGATTGTTCCCTGGGGGCCTGTGGGTTTGACTTGCCTTGCTTTTATTTCAGAGGACTGACTGCACAGTGGAGCTACATTGTTCTTATTTTCATTACAAAATTAAAGTAGTAAAGAAGAACAGTAAAAACACTAAGTTTACCCAGCATTTTGGATAAGTGATTTAGCTTTACTGATATATAATCTACATAAAGAATGAGCTTTAAGCAACACTGTCACCTTTGCAAAGGACGTACATTGTTTAGTGGTGTTGCTAGGTTCTACCAATATTCCACGCACCCTGAAAACAGATTTCTGTTTATTCTGAGCAAATCCTTATTGACTGTTATCCAGGTGTTAACAAATAACAGTAATCATGAACAATGTCAGACTGGGATGCCAGGCGCCCACCAGAAAACCTTAGACCGTGGGCCCACTCTCCAAACTATTATTCATTCATTTCTTACTCAGTCTCTATATTTTCCTAGGTTTTTTTTATCTTTACAGACTATAATCTACATATGCTTTGTCCCCATAGAAAAATAAGTAATGACCATGAATTAGGCCAAATGGCTAGAAGCAGCACAAGCCACTGACACCAGGGCCCACCGGGAATTTTCGTGGTATCCCTGTGGGCCAGGGTAAACACTGATCATAAATTAAAAAGGAAGGTTGTGTTTTCAAATGTCCTTTGCATATTTAATGGACTTCCAAAAATGCATTTTCAGTCTATATTACTAAGCTTGGAGTGCCCTCCCCCAAGCGTGCACAATTATTAGTTTATTAGTCACAGGGCCCCCTTGGTCATGGGTTCTGTGGAGTAAAAGACCAGTGAATAAAGACCCTCCATACCAGAAGATTTATGGTGAGAAGAGTAAACTTTCCATTCAGTGACAAAAAAGGGCTACATAATGGATTCCCAAACTGTGGGAATCAAAACAGTTGGGGGGGGGGGGGGGTGGCGGCACAGTGCTGGAACTAGGGGTAAGCAGGGGTACTGCAAAGGTTGGACTGAAGCCAAAATGTTTGGAATTCTCCAGGCTCAATGATTGTTTTTACACTGCTGCCATATTACCCTTCCCATCATTCATTATCATATCATTTATTTTTTAATCCAGCGTATAGTGCTGATCACAAATAGTCTCCTGATGCAAGTGCTTGTCAAATGAGCACTAAAGGTTGTGATCTTGCAAACTCTTTGTGCTCATGTACCTGCATTCAGGGCATTAATAAATAACACCTATATATGGGGTGAAGTTTGCTTCACTTCTTATCATCTATAGCAACCAATCAGAAGGCAGAATTTACCTGTTTAAAAACAAGCATTCCTTTGGTTGCTGTGGGTAACTACTCCTGGACAAATGTTCTGAAGGGACCTGGATTAGATTGATTTTGCAGGTTCTGAATCCTTTCCTTAATAAATGCTAAAATTATTATGGATTGATTTGAGCTGATTGGTCCATAATGTGTAGCAGTTGGATTCACTGGGAAGTGCCTAATATATTAGCACCCCAAGTGCATCAGACTTTCTTGTTCTTTAAAAAGGAACAGTTATTTGGGTCATTGAGGTTCTGTTGCAGCTTTATATTAAAGCTTTGTGTCACTGTCATGCACACTGTTGGTTATTTCTATGCTTTGCATGCACATAGATGTCTTGTTATTGTCACTCCTTTATTGATTGTTTTCCTGTCTAGTTTGGAGAACCAAGCAGACCTGTCACATTGTGCACTCACATCCCCTGCTTACTAATGTACTGTCTGTGTGGCCTGTCTTTTCTTGTGTCTTTAATAGCATTCTGTTCCTCTTAACTGTTTGTGCAATATAGGCTAACTGTGTAGATATATCAAAGAAAGACAAGCGAGCGTCGAGGAGGTGGAGAACAAAAAGTGTCAGCAAAGATGCAAAAATACAACTTCAGGTACACTGATAATCTCTCATAAATCCACTTCCAAGTGTAATCTGTGTTGGCTCCATAGTGCAAAAGGAACCAGACTAGCTATGAGCTGTGCCTGCCCAGGATAGTCACCTGGATTCAGATATGTCACAATCATGTTAATCATATATTTCTTTATGAAAGCTTCCAAGGGGAATAGGGGCTGATGGTTGGTTAAAACAAAACTATGCTATATAAAGTGTGGAGGGTGGTACTCAGTGGCTGGCCTGCAGCTGTATACTGCCCCGAGCAACCCCACAGCCTTGGTGTGGCCTTAAAGAACTTTGCACAGCCGTGGCAAATGCAATACATGGAATTCTTTTGAAAAGTGTGGTGCTATGGAAAAACAGCAATAAAGTATCAATTTGCAAAATATCAATTCTGCTCCTCCATTCTAAAATACAGTAGCTCCAGTGTGGATAAATATAAAACTGTACCTAAATGGCAACTTTTAGTTTAAGGCACTGGATAGGAAAATGGCTCATAGTAATGAATTAGCAGTTGCCATTTGAGTACAGAGAATTAAAAATGGATGCATTTGATCGGTACATACCGGTCGATCACATTAAAACCAAATATTGTTTGTATCCCCATAAAAGTTGGACTGTGGATCAATGTCTTTACCTGTAAATTTGGGTTTCTAATTGACCAGAGATAACTCATTTGGCATGCTGCAAATTTAGAAACCAGAATCCTAATGATTTTCGGTGATGGTATAATTTTCAGTCTAGTACCCCGAAGAAGATGTTTGCTTTAAAGCAGTTTTATTGGTTGCTGGATTTTGCAGGTTTCTGCAGAAGAATTCAGTTCATTCTACTCTAATTCTATGTCAGAAAGTCATTGTAACAATGAACTGTGTGTGATAACAAATAAAACATGAGTTAGTTTTGTTAGTTAGTTAGTTGTAAGTTAGTTTTGCCATTGGTACTACAAAGACTGCATTATGCCAACAAAACAAAATAACTGGCACTTAAAGTTTGAGTTAACGTCGCTTTTCATTATTCCTGTGCGTGTGTCATCGTCACCTGTGTCTTTGTTGAAGTAACTACATTATGTGTTCTACAAATGCTTTTCCCCAGTGTTGCTAATCCCTGATGCATGTTTACTCTCTGTCCTCCTACTGTATCCAAACACAATCACCTTAGTTATCCCTAAAACAAACTAATTGTAGGTGCTACATTTGCTTATTGCAACCAATCAGCACAGCCTAGAAAATGAAGGCCAAGAACAGGTTGGTTGCTATTGGCAACTGTACTTGGCAATTTGTACTTATGTTCCTAAATAAGTCCCCGGAATGCTTGCATATACCGCTGTACTTATATATTTGTGCTATAAAGCTCCTGTGTCCATGAAGCAGGCTACCCAACCTGCAGTTTCTGTAATGCTTAATATTTGACACAATATTAACTGGTTAGAGCATAATAATGCTGCTTTCTGTATTTACTAGGTTCCTCACAGTGCTTCAATGTCTCCAGTGCGTCTGCATGCCTCCAACCCAAACCTCTACGCAGATGTAGAGTTCCAGAATCCTCCAAGTCATGTCGTTGATGCCATGGAATTCGCATCTGATTACACAAAACTGCAGGAAGAATTTTGCCTCATTGCTCAAAAAGGTACAGTTAAAGGACCACTGGAACCAACAGAAGGTCCATGTATATTGTGTGTTGTTGTTGTATAGTTCTTTTGGTAACTATAAATAGAATGAAACCTGGAAAAAACAGTGTTTCTCCCACTTTTTCAGTTCAAGGCCTGCTTGAAGGGCTAGCCTTTAGTCATTGCCTCCCCTTAGCCCACAACAGGGTTAGAGATTTAGGAATACATTGGTGTATCAGTCACTTAACCATAGATCCAACATATCTGGGTGGGCTTACAGATCTAGGAGAACATATAGTATTTTCCCCTAAATCCCACCTTAAATGGCCTTTAGGGTACATGAGTCTCACAGTTTGAGAAGCAATACTTTCATCCCGTTTGCTGCAAGTAATGATTCAGATGGCAAACATTAGCTCACATCTTCTTAAGAATAACGAAAACAAAGGACTATAAGAAAGAAAATGTAGAGAAAGAGTACAGAAAACAAAAAGTTTGAAGCCTTATGGCAGTGATCCCCAACCAGTGGCTTGTGAGCAACATGTTGCTTCCCAACCCCTTGGATATTGCTCTCAGTGACCTCAAAGCAAGTGCCTATTTTTGAATTCCTGGCTTGGAGGCAAATCTTGGTTGCATAATAACCAGGGGTACTGCAAAGCAGAGCCTTCCTTAGGCTGCCATTCCACAGAGAGGCCACCAAATAACCAATCACAGCCCTTATTGGAACATTTTTTATGCCTGCGTTGTTCTCCAAATCCTCTCACAGTTGAATGTGGCTCACCAGTAAAAACGTTTGGGGACTCCTGCCTTATGGTATAGAGTGACATGCAGTTGAGGAAGGAAAGAGAAGGAAGGAATTCTGGGACTGAGCTTTCATCAATGAGCCAACTATGTATTGCCTTTGCTGTCTGGCTTAATGGGATACTGACACCAGAAACTAAAATTTATTTTTACATCTATCATACCATTGGCTTTGCCCAAGCTTTAGAATTTTGCAATAAAAGTATTTACCCAATGCATTTACATGATTACCCTTGTTCCTCTATAAATGGTTGACAGGAGATAATAAGGAATTAAGATAATTAATACCTGAATTAATTAAGTTAATGAAGAAGGAAAGGTAAAATCACTGGGTGATGACAAGTTATTAGGCACCCTCTAATGATTCTAGTTACCTGCTATTTCAGGATGTAGCACCAGCACCAACTCTGTTTGCGTCTTTTATTCCCCTAGGTGTCCCCTGCAGCAGTTTTAGGAGAGCATATGCACTCACCCAAGCCCAATGAAGGTCTGGAAGACCAGAAAAAGATGGCTGTGTGGAGCTCAGCAAACTGTAACCTGGGCTGGAGCTCCTCTTCTTCTAACAATGCATACTGTTTTCTGAGTGCCACACCATCTTCCTTCAGTCTTCCGAGTGTCCCCTGTCTGGCTTGGGGAGCTGAGTGGTTAAACAACTAGAATCACAGGGAGTTTGCTTAACAGTTTTACCTTTTCTTCTCCAGCAAGGGCAACAGAACAGAAGGCATATTGATCAGTGCGGGCTGTTAGGGAATGTTGAGAGCTGTAGCCCAGCAGGTGCAGGTGCTACAGGTTAAACATCCCTGAACTGATGGAGGATTTTTCCCCGGCCCCAGTTTTCCAGAATTATCAGGGCCCCTTCTTTTCTAATTCTTGCCCTGGATACCACATTTTTTTTAAGAATACTGTATAAACATAAAATCTTTTTCCAAATTGACCTTTTTATTTAATACAAGAAAAATAATGATAAATGATACATTAATATGGTTAATGCTTTTCTGTTTTTGTAATATTTTGTTGATCCTAACTTCCCTCAATGTTGCTTTTCAGTCCATTCTCTTTTAAAATCTGCCTATAACACGATTGCTATCGAGAAGGAGAAAATGAAGCAGATGGTTTCCGATCAGGATTACAGCGGGCAGAGCACACAGATTGCTCGCCTCAGACAGTCACTCTCTCAGGTATCGATGCTCTTTTAATTCACAAACTAGTTCATGTCATTAGAATGAACCTCATTGTAGGTCAGAGCCAGGATAATGCAGAAAACTCCCCCAATGGAAGGGGGACCCTCTAGTGTGTAGGTGGCACATTCCTGGCAGTGAAGGAACAGCATGGAACATATGAAGCTACTAACCACTACCCTGAGTGCCAGGTGCAACAAAACACATAATTTTCAGTTTAAGGCAGATAAAGCCATACATAAATTAATTGTTTTAAATATTTTTTATGGAATAAGGAAGTGAAGCTGCAGAGAGGTTAAACTTATAATATCCTTTGGCTGTTATTGGCACTGTATGATTCCTGTGCTAGTGGTCTCCCCAAGGCAATTGGATCCACAATATTTTATATAACTCTGCAAGGTGGGCATCAAGGTGGCACCAAAGAAATGTATATTCATTGTGTTTCTGGGTGTTTTAGGGCAATAGGGTTTTACCGTCACCATCAATGTACTCTATGACCCTCCATAGCAGGATTAAAATTCACGTCACCTGTTAAAGTGGCATCATTTCAATTAAAGCTGCAAACCCTGACCCAGACCTACAGTCCATATTTTTAGCCACTTTTTCGCCAGTATAATATATCTTAACTCACAATCAGTTTTCTCTCTGGTTACTAGGGTCTCTGACCCTATAAGTTTTTGTGTTCTTCACAAGCTCTTGGAGAATGTTTCTGGGAAAGATGTATTAAGGCAACTTCTACTTTAAATGCAAATAATCAGAGTTGAAAAGTATTGTACAATTTCATTTGTTACTGTCAACTACAGAGCAATAGCTGTTAAATAGAATATATTTTATGTTAGATAAAATGATAACATGATAATATTTTCTTTATAAGAACTGACTTATTTCAGGATTATTCAGTAAATAACAATCCTAATTGTCCTTCATTCTTTATTAATAACTAATTCCGTTCTGCAGGCACTGAATCATAATTCTGAACTGAGAAGCCGGCTAAACAGAATTCACACAGAGTCAGTTATTTCTGATCAAGTTGTTAGTGTCAACATTATTGCAAGTTCAGATGAGGTAAGTTGTGGGTGGAGCCTGTGGTGTGCAACAGGGCTGGAGCTAGGGGTAGGCAGCAGAAGTATGTGCCTAGGGGAGCAACTATGGGTGGGGGCAATGATCCTAGACACATACCTCAGCTTTAGTGGTGTAACTTGCAGCCCCCCCCCAAATTATATATTTTCCCTCCCCACACAAAGAATCACAGGTGGTGCAAAATCCCCCATAATTTTACATGTTTTGTGGATTACCTGCAACCCCCTCCCAATGAGTGATGAGTTTTGCAAGGGGAGGCAATTAGGGTGCCATAAATTTGAGTAGCCACTTTATAAGAATGGGTTTTCCAAGACTCCAGTAGTCTTGTACTTGTGCTCACCCACTGGCCCTCCACAAACCGTATATCCCAGTTCCTTTGCAAGAACTCACATGACCTGTGTAAGAAATGAAAAAATGTGCACTTTTATTCCTTTTAATTACCTCAACGATCCATCTTGCTCCCTTGACAAATTCTCTAATGAATATAAAGAATACTGCACAGTCACTGAGTAAGGACTCTCTTCTCCAACTTGGTGTCCGTAGAATCGATGTAGCTTTTTTTGGATTTTAATGGCCCCATACTTATGGCATTGACATTTTATTTTCCTTTCCCTCTGACATATTTGATATGACTCTATATAGTAGGAACAAATCTTTCAATGAAAGATAATTCTAGTTTTTGTTTTGGTTGCAGTCTTGTGAGCCAATGCACGTTAGTCTGCCCTTATCACAGCAGGTGTCCAACGAGGGCAGATTGTCTATGTCTGAATCTGTGTCTGAATTCTTTGATGCTCAAGAAGTGCTTCTTTCAGCCAGCTCCTCTGAAAATGAGGTGAGTCTGTGTCCATGTCATTTAGTTCAATTAAGCATTATTTGGCCCATTCAGGCAAGAGTGTTTTTTTAAAAAGAATACTGAAAGGAAGTAAGTTATAAGATGATACTGGGTCTTTTTTGTGTAAGGTACATGTTTTTTTTTGCACTTCATGGTTGCTCCCATATTATTAGTTTTACTTAGACATAAACATAGATATCTCCATAGATCCCAAGAGAGTAGTTCTTCCTAGTTGTGTTGGAATTGTAAGGTGTTATCTTTGCCTATATAAATACAGATAGCACTGGTATAAATACTGTATTAGCTATAATGTTTTGCAACTAAAATGTTAATGAAAATTTCTATTTTATTTTGGATCACCCCTTCACCCCATTCTCATATGCATCATTGCATTGCATCGTCCATTTTACCCCCTTTCCTGCCTTCACCCGCCTGACATTCAATCCATTTTTGCATTTGTCCCTCGTCATACATTTTTCTTCTTCAACTTTCTTGTTCTTTTTATCCCTCCTCCTTTACTTTCCTTAGTATGCAACTTACCCTCATGTTTTTTCCTCAATACCCTTCTCTACTGTATTCTCTATTATTTATCTGTCATCTCCACAAATTCCATTATTTTACTGCTTCAAATACAATTCTCCCCACTTTGACCAACAGATTTCATTCATTCCTCTAAAGCTGGCCATGAACGCACCGATAATATCGTACGAAACCTTGTTTCGTACGATATTCGGTGCGTGTAGGGCAAGTCGGTGAGTCGACCGGTATCGCAGGAGGCTGCTGATATCGGTCGACTCACCGATCGCCCAGGTCAGAAAATTTTGATCGGGCGCCATAGAAGGCGCCTGAGCAAAATCTGCCGTCAGGGCTGAATCAGCAGAAGGAGGTAGAAATGCTATTGTTTCTACCTCCTTATCTGCTGTTTCAGCCCTGACGGTGTGGCGGATCTGACGATATTTCGTGCGACCATCGTCACGTGTGTGGCCACCTTTAGGTTCCATCAAAGCTTTGCCTATCTCTCTTCTCACTGCAGTCCCTTCCTCTTTAAAACCTTCATCCACTCATTCCTTTTTCATTCTTGTTCCCACTATGCTGCTTTACTGTTCTCAATCTTTGTGAAGCTAAACTTTATATTCTGTTAGAAACTCATGCCAAATGCTACTGGTATCAGCCTTTCTTGGTAAATGCTGACAATATGACATATGGTGTTTATTATGAAGGGGCTATTGCTCCTACATAAATGTCGATCCATTCAGCTATAATTTCCTTAGTTACTGCTGTATAGTATTGCCATAAAATTTATGGTATTTATGTGTGGCTTTTACAGCAATCATTGCCTCAATATATGAGGCGAGAAGTGAGTGGTTTATATACCCATTACAGGGTTTTTTCTAGTTGGTTAAAAACAAAACAAACATATATAAGAATGTATAGATTGGAGAAACAAGTAGTACGTCACATTACAAATGGTTGTGTTGAAATTTAAAATGCAGCTTATATAACAGCTCTGTCTGGGTGATAAATAGAGTGGTTACTAAATTCATAGGCCACAGGGCTATATTACATCAAAGGCAGAATGCTAAATAATAGACACTAAAGCAATTCCAATGAATATATTCTGGGTTAGGTTCTTCCTTTAACAAGTTACAAGACGGTTGATTTATTTGGATATAGCAGGAATTAGTAATGTGCTACTGCAGTTATTCAAAGTATTAGCCTCGGTATGGGTATGTTAACTAGACGAGGACTGCAGAGAGGGGCAATGGTCAGGTTATAGTGATATTAAAATACCCAGTAATGCTGCACTGATAATTTCATTATGGGTCCATATCCATGTGTAGTTCCTAGTTAATAAGACCACCATACATTTCATGCAGTTTAATGTTAAAGGTTCTGTCAGTGTGCTTTGTTGGTGCTTTCTGGCTGGACTGTGAGAAAAGAAGGACTTCCGCTATTAAAAATTTTATCCAAAGACTGAATTTGGCATTAAACTTTAACAACTTCCTTTATTTATGTGACCCAATCTTACTAGCACTCTGAACATAAGAAAAGAATATGTCTGTTATTTGCTATTGTGCTTGGACACATTAAAGGACATGTAAACCGTACATTTTCCTACCATGTATATAGTTTGGGCACTGCATATATCTCCTCTGTTCACCAACACCTTCACATTTAAAAAAAATAGCAGCTTTCACCCAACACCCATTTTTCTCTTACACATCTTCAGTGACATTTACATCTGCAAACAGCACATCTGCATTGTAAAGTTGCAATGAAGAATGCAGGCTTACACAGGCAGAATTTACTTTGATAAACAGTTTTGCTTAGATTAAGCACTGTAAGCTTAGCTCAGGAGAGTGAGAAAAAAACATGTTTCTCCAACAGAGCTAGAATAGCAGTGCCACCTCTTCATTGGCTGCTAGACTGGAATGTGTGTTTGGTAATCTGAATTGAGAAGAACTGAGCATGTTTAGTTAGCCAAGAGCCAAAGTCATTTCCTGAGGGAAGGGGCCAAGTAAAGTTAGAGGAGGAGAAGGAAGCCTAAGTGATTCAGGGGAGGCTGCAGCCGTACTATTAACCTTTTAACAACCGGAGTGGCAGGTATTTAAATATTTCAAAGAGGCTGTTCACTGAATACATTTTGTGTGGGGAGTTTAAATGTCTTTTAAATAGGGATGCACCGAATCCTGGATTCTGTTCAGGATTCGGGAAGAATACAGGCTTTTTTGATCCGAATCCTGATAAGCATAAATTAGCATATGCTAATTAGCATTCGGAAAGGGTTAAATGGCCTGGGAAAATATTTTCTGCTGCAAGCATAGCACACAGTGATTTTTAACCCCTTCTGATCCTAATTAGCGTACGCTAATTAGGATTCGGATTCGGCAGAATCCGTCGGGGTGGGTTGGATGCATCCCTACTTTTAAACCTTTATTTCTATATAAGAAGTACGCTCAGTTGGGTTAAATATACCTAGTATTATTTTGTGTATATTGATTTCTTTTGGTATACTAGGACCTTAAACAATACAAGTGGTGGAAGTGCAAACGTAGTTCCTAGCAATACCTTTCAAATGTATTCCTTATTTATTATGCTAAGGAGATTATATCTGTAATTTTCACATCAAGGGCTTATTTATCACTAAACATTCTCTTGGTGTTTGCTCTTCTGCTTTATACTCTGTCTTCTCAGGCCTCGGATGATGAATCGTACATCAGCGATGTCAGTGACAATATCTCAGAAGACAACACTAGTGTTGCAGACAACGTGTCCCGTCAAAGTACTGTATACAAACATTATGAATTCTTTTCATACTGTGATAGATTGTCTATGTGTGTATGACTGGGGTCTGTGTAAGTAAAAGTATTCTTATCAGCAACAGAAAACCATTCATAAACGATAAAAATAAGGTGTCTCTCTATTTGCTGAATTCATATGAGGATGGATAATCTATTCAATATATCATACATTATGGGGTTATGATAAATACATTTAGAAGGTCTGTTTCTAATGTGGTCAAAATTGTGAAATGCAAGAAATAGCTTATCCGTAAGGTCTATCTTACTTTCATTTAAATTTGCCTAGAAAATAAGCTATGAATTGTGCAGGCAGAGCATTTATTGTTTGCGTATTACTGCATATAAAAATGAGTAGGAGCTGAACTCCAAGCAATATATGAGAACTGACAGTATTCACTTGGCATAATAATCTATGCCTGGTTCTGCTGCAGCGTCTTGGAACATATCTTTATATGAGGGCTGCTGTACTGTAGCATTGTGTCAAACCAGCAAAAACAATCTTCTGTCAGAGTTTTTACTTGTTCTTTAGGAAACATAATACATTGTTTTTTTATTATATGCCCTTCACTGTAAATTAGAAACAAGAAAGGCATTAACATTTATGTGATAGACCAATGTAATAGGGCAATATTTACCGATATATATTCCAGTTTGGTAAGATTCTTTAATAGGTCACGTAAAGGGTTACTGTCATGCTTTGTATGGTATACTTTTTATTTCTAAGTTACACTGTTTACATAGCAATTCACTCAACCATTTAAAACTGTATTCTTGAACCAACAAATGTATTCTTTTAGTTGTAATATTGGTGTGTAGGCGCCATCTGAGGTCTGAGTCTGAGCTCTCAGAAGAAGCCAGCGCTACACATTAGAACTGATTTTAGGAAACCCATTGTTTCTCCTACTCCCATGTAACTGGAGGAGCCCCAACTGGACTTGGACTGTTCAGGTCACATGACTGTGGCACCCTGGGAAATGAAGAATATGGCTAGCCCCATGTGAAATTTCAAAATTATATATAAAAAAAATCTGTGTTTTTGAAAAACGGATTTCAATGCAGGATTCTGCTGGAGAAGTTCTGTTAACTAATGCATGTTGAAAAAAACATGTTTTCCCCTTGCAGTATTCCTTTAAGGGCTCTGGCACACATGGAGTTTTGTCGCAGGCGACTAATTTCCCCGTGTGCCAGAGCCCTAATAAGATATAAACTATCTGTTGGGTTAAGTATTCATTCCAGGGGTATAGTTTTTCTTTAACCAAGACTTTTCTTCCTGTAGCTCGGTCATAGTTTATCAACAATACAGCAAATATCTCTGCCTCCTAAAAGCCAACCATAAAATCTTCCGGGAAAGCCCTAAATATTGCCCCCTAACAACCATCTGAATGCCAGCCCTAAAATAATATTGTTTTGTTATATTACTTATGTCTTTTTTATCTGTATCTAGGTTATATTATACCCTAGCAACCAGATGAAATTCAAAACTGGAGAGCTGCTTAACAAAAAGCTAAATAGTTTGAAAAAAAAATGAAGAGCATTTGCAAATTACCTTATAACATTAATCTGCAGGATGCTGCCGCTTTGCAGAGCTATTTGACAAAATTGGGAAACTGGGCAGCAAACTGGAAAATGAGGTTCAATGTTGACAAGTGCAAAGTTATGCACTTTGGTAGAAATAATATAAACGCGAACTATCTACTGAATGGTAGTGTGTTGGGGGTATCCTTAATGGAGAAGGATCTGGGGTTTTTTGTAGATAACAAGTTGTATAATTCCAGGCAGTGTCATTCTGTGGCTACTACAGCAAATAAAGTGCTGTCTTGTATAAAAAAGGGCATTGACTCAAGGGATGAGAACATAATTTTGCCCCTTTATAGGTCCCTGGTAAGGCCTCACCTTGAGTATGCAGTGCAGTTTTGGGCTCCAGTCCTTAAGAAGGATATTAATGAGCTGGAGAGAGTGCAGAGACGTGCAACTAAACTGGTAAAGGGGATGGAAGATTTAAGCTATGAGGTTAGACTGTCGAGGTTGGGGTTGAAAAGAGGCGCTTGCGAGGGGACATGATTACTCTGTACAAGTACATTAGAGGGGATTATAGGCAGATGGGGGATGTTCTTTTTTCCCATAAAAACAATCAGCGCACCAGAGGTCACCCCTATAGATTAGAGGAACGGAGCTTCCATTTGAAGCAGCGTAGGTGGTTTTTCACGGTGAGGGCAGTGAGGTTGTGGAATGCCCTTCCTAGAGATGTGGTAACGGCAGATTCTGTTAATGCCTATAAGAGGGGCCTGGATGAGTTCTTGAACAATCAGAATATCCAAGGCTATTGTGATACTAATATTTACAGTTAGTACTAGTGGTTGTATATATAGTTTATGTATGTGAGTGTATAGATTGGTAGGTGTGGGTTGTGTGTGCTGGGTTTACTTGGATGGGTTGAACTTGATGGACTCTGGTCTTTTTTCAACCCTATGTAACTATGTAACTATCTCTACATCATACTGAAAGTAAATTTATAGGTGAACAACTCTTTGAAAACAACCCGAACAAGGTTACAGATATATAAAAATGTGGTTGTATAGTTGCTGTTACATTCAACATAGTATATAAGCATTGACCTTTAAATTTCGCTCTAATCTGAGATCAGGCTGGGATGCCAGGGACAAGGGGCTCTCTACGCTCCATACTAATACATCTTATATATAAAATCTTTTTTCAGATAAATACTGTACTTTTATTTTAAAGACATATAACTGGGAAGCAGAGGTTCTTACAAAATACCGAAATCATAAAGACACAGTTCTTGTACCAAAAGTCAATACTTTCACTGACACTGATTTATTTTTGTTATGAAGCATCAGGAAAACGTCCTCTGTGATTCTGCCTTTTCTTTCTTGGCTCTGCACCTACTATATTATGAGTATCCAGCTCTCTCCTTCAGAACAACTTGTACAGGAAGTGCTCTTGTTTATTCTCATAAAGCACTCTGGTGGGTCTCATTTATTTTCACCTTCTTCAATAAATCTTCAGTGCCAAAGTAACAAAAGAAAATATTTCTTTTTGACTTGGGATATCACTTATTTCAGTCTACGGTGCCTAAAAAGGAGATTCTAGTTCCTATATCTAAAGCTGGCCATACACGATCACATTTTATCAGGGTTGGACTGGGGGGTGAAGGGCCCACCGGGGCTCTGCAGGTGCCCCAGCCGCGTCCCCTAACCCCCCCGCAGGGCCCCCCTAACCCCCCCCGCAGGGCCCCCGCCTGACGTCCTCCCCGAGTGCGTATAAATGGAACGCGTCAGGAGGAACAGTCAGTAGAGGGAGCTCCGGCAAAGGTCGGACTGGGCCGCTGGGGCCCACTAGGGCCGGGGCCCACCGGGATTTTTCCCGGTGTCCCGGCGGCCCAGTCCGACCCTGCATTTTATTCTGCTTCCGACAACCGTTCGGATATGAATTGTACATTTTAATGCAACAATCTGAAACTAACATTCAGACTGAAATTGTAGGATTAAAATCCTAAAGATAACAATCGGAAGATGTTATAACTGCTAATAATCGCCAGACAACAATCGTAGAAAAGTGATGTTCCAGAAATACATTGTAGGATAACCAAGGATAACGCCAGTAGGTACACAACACAATCGTTATCCAACAGAAATCTTCTAACCTGTCCATCAACTAATTGACTGATCGCCATAGTATGAAAATTGGGGGGATGATAATTTGAAACCCACACACGGTCCGAAATTTGTATCGGTGCGTGTATGGGCAGCTTAACTAGCTAGCTGTATGACCCCCATCCATTTTATAATGTTGAATAAAGCCTAGGAGGATAGATAATATGTTTTTACTTTGTTTAGACAGCCTTCATAATGAAATTAAAACTGTTCTAGAAATTATGCTAAATAAGTGAGCATTAAAGGAATACTGTCATGGGAAAACATGCTTTTTTAAAACACATCAGTTAATAGAGCTTCTCCAGCAGAATCCAACAGATTTTTTTATATTTCATTTTGAAATTTCACATGGGGCTAGCCATATTCTTCATTTTCCAGGGTACAATGCACTGAGATGGCTTCCTACACACCAATATTCATCACCCTTGAATATAAAGCTTGTGTAACATACACTTAACTGCACTCTGTATGTCTTTGTTTTCATTTAGTTCTTAATGGAGAGCTATTAGGTGGAGCCTTTAGGACAGGCCGGCGAACTTGCCTCCCTGCTCCGTCTCCAGATACCAGCAATATCAACTTGTGGAATATTTTGAGAAATAACATCGGCAAAGACTTGTCCAAGGTTTCCATGCCGGTGGAATTAAATGAGCCGCTCAATACTTTACAGCACCTGTGTGAAGAACTTGAGTATAGCGAGCTGTTAGATAAAGCTGCTGAGACAGATGATCCTCATGAACGTATGGTAAGGTATATGCTATTGGCCAGATTCTCTGTGATATCAATAGAAATAATTTCTGTTTTACACTTTATGGATATAGGTGTACCAGTGCAGCTACCCATAGCAACATGTACTGTCATTGCATTTGCAATATGAGTGCTGAATTAGATGCAATTTTTGTGTACTGTTAAAGTATTTCAGCAGTCTGCCTGGTCTAAGTTTCGGCATTGAAATGGTGTCTGTGCCCAATACTGTAGTGTCAAGCAAGGTTGGACTGGGCCAGTGTGACACCAGGGCGCTGAGGGGACCCCGGAGCTACCACCTGGTCAGGAAGTGACAGTAGCTCTAGGGTTCGCACAGTGCCGAGCATCAATAGACGCAGCAGCACCCAATTAGGAATGGAGGCAGAAACGACTGAAAGGTGCCAAGCATTTAGCAGCAAGTACCTTTAATGAAAGTGGTTTATACGCAACCCACTGTGGGGAAAAGCACAAGTTGTCCACTTTGTTTGCACTTGAGCCTTTGTATGTTCGCCCTGTGTTTCTCCCTAGTGTGTGAATGTGATAGGGACCTCAGGTCATCAAATCCACTGGGGCAGGGACTGATGAAAAATCTCTGTAAAGAGGTCACAGAAACCGGCAAGATCATTTAGAAGGAAGCATCGAGTGGATTCACTGGTGGTGCCAAGAAGCAGAGGCATCTCTGTTCAATTTCAGCTTGATTTTCTATTTTTATTAGAATGCAATTTTTATAGTTTCAAGCCCCACATAATTTGAACTAGGACAGATCCATTTATTAATCAAAAGAAACAGGGCAGGCTTTACATATGAATGCTGGGGTAGTGCTAATTAAGGCTGCTCTTATTCAGCCTGCAGTAACTGGGGGATCTCGCTCTATGAGCCTATGTGTGAGACTGCTGAGGAGGAAAGGTCTCTCAGAGTGCTGATTTTTTTGTGTTTATACTCTTAAACAAGCATTCTCTTGAGAAGGACCCGCCGAACATCATGATTTATATAAAGCAGATTCTGAGCGTGCAGCGTTGTACCCAGTGCTATTGCTCTGGGACTTATTAGCCTGGAGATTGTTGTTGCTTCTGCTAAAGAAAATTGCTGGAAAGCTTCATGCTAGAAAACGACATGTAATTACAAGAAAAAAAAAGTAAAGTTCTGCAAACAAGCAAAAGGTATACTACTCAATTCAAAAAACATAGACATAGAGATATGAATTTCATTTTGTTATACATTTTACATACTTCCACATCATTAACAGGTCCCATGGCCTGTCCCTAAACTGATCTTTAATATCAATTGGTGGTTCGCTTATTAGGCTTAGTAATAGGCTTATACAGGTGTATAGGCATTATGGGAGTGCCATCTCTCATAACTCCATTATATGAAATTCTAATTACAAATATAGGACCCCTTATCCAAAATGCTTGGGACCAAGGGTATTCCGGATAAGTGGCAGTGGCAGATGGGGAGATTCCTCTCAAGGCAACTTTGGGCAACTTCGGGAAATCGTAGCGACAAGTATGCCACCCCACCGGCAATTTACATTCTTGCTGGTGGGATGGCATTGCGGAGAGATAAGTCGCCCGCGGCAACAAAGATTTGTTGTGAGGCGAATAATCTCCCCATCTGCCACTGTCTACTAAAAAATCAGTAAAACATTAATAAACCCAATAGGATTGTTTTGCCTCCAATAAGGATTAATTATATTTTAGTTGGGATCAAGTACAAGGTACTGTTTTATTATTATAGAGAAAAAGGAAATCGATAAAAATCTGAATTATTTGATTAAAATTGAGTCTATGACAGGCTTTCCATAATTCGGAGCTTTCTGGATAAAGTGTTTCCAGATAACAGATCCCATTCCTATATTAAAAATGATTTTGTCTTTCTCTGTAATAATAAAATAGTAGCTTGTACTTGATGGTATGGTAATTAAGCTATAATTCATCCTTATTGGTGGCAAAACAATTCTAGTAGGTTTAATTAATGTTTAAATGATTTTTTAGTAGAGTTAAGTTATGGAGATCCCTTATACTGACTCCCCAGGTTACAAGCATTCAGGATAACAGGTCCCATACCTGTAGCACACATGGCGTTTTCTCTACCATCATTTTCCTGCAGGTATAGATGTTCCTAGACATTGGCAATGACCGTAATAGAAATCCGCCTCACAAAGCCAGTTCTGTAGACACAGATTTTGGGCTAAAAGCATGCACGGCAGTAGGCACATACAGCTGAGAGTCTATGTCTGCTTTCATACCACCATGCCTGGAAGCGCTGCATTATTGCCTCTTTATTTTTTTGCAGAACCTCAGTGTAGCACTCACATGTTGCAAAATAATTTTATTTTTATTTATTCATATATCCTGATGTAAGAAAAATTTAGGTCACCATATACTTTAGGCCAGTGCTGTCCAACTGGCGGCCCGCGACCCCCCTCTGTGTGGCCCCCCACCTGTCTGGCTGCTTTGATGGCTTACTCTTGTGTAAGCTTTAAATGGTATCAGTACTGTGATTAACTGGCCCCCTGCATGGTTCTCACCTCGGATTCAGGCTGTAATCAGGCTGTATTGTTTAAATATGTAATCCCCTGTACTGTTCACACCTTTTAATCTCTGCATTGTTCACCCCCTGCAGTGTTCACACCTCAGGCTCAGGCTGTAATCACCCATATTGTTCCCCTGTTCACACCTCAGGAGCAGTAGAAACCCACAAATAATCCATGCACTCTACAAAAAGAACATATACTGAGGTGGTACTGCAATTAAAAAGTTTTTAATATATAGTTATTGTGCAGACTGTAGGAGCAGTGCCAGCATTGTGTCACTGTAGGCTGCCTGTGTGTGCCATACACACACAGGCAGGGTAGGGCAAGCAGAGTATGGCACACACAGGCAGCATAGGGCAGGCAGAGTATGGCACACACAGGCCAAGTATGGCACAAACCAGCCAAGAATGGCAAACACAGTGAAAGTATGGCACACGCAGGCAGGGTAGGGAAGACAGAGTATGGCACACACAGGCAGGGTAGGGCAGGCAGAGTATGGCACACACAGGCCAAGTATGGCACAAACCAGCCAAGAATGGCACACACAGTGAAAGTATGGCACACAGGCAGGGTAGGGAAGGCAGAGTATGGCACACACAGGCAGGTTAGGGAAGGCAGAGTATGGCACACACAGGCAGGGTAGGGCAGGCAGAGTATGGCAGGTTTTTGCTGTACTACAACCATTAATATGGGTATGGTCATGTGATAACATGGGTGCGGTTTCAAAAAGGGGAGTGGTCAAAACTGGCTTCCATTATCGGCCCTCTACCACGTAGGTCGGAAAAATTCCGGCCCTCGCTACAACAGAAGTTGGACTGCACTGCTTTAGGCTGTTGTGACGGCATCTGCATAATTTTGGGTGCTCAGCATTAAAATAGCGCTTTAGGAGCAAGACTGCTGTGCATATTGACACAGCCCGCAGAAGCAACCATAGTTTAACTGCCAGCGTGAAGGATGGTTGTATCTTCAGGGTTCCCCTGCATCACTAGGCACAATTGTATTGTACATGATTTGGAACAGGAAGACCCACCAGCACAAAACACAACTATAAGAAGTGCAAGAAGTAGCTTGGGCACAAGTACTTTTAATGAATGGCATCAATCCATGCAATTGCTGTGTCCATTTGGGTGAACGCAACTGTAGTTGTAAATAAGCCATATGGAAACCGTTCAAACCCCAAAAAATTACTGCAATGCTCAGTAGCAATCCTAGCCACTGGGAACTTCTTATTCTAGTTGTAGAAGTCTAATATATACAACTCTCTTTAGCATAATGGTTACTAATTTGATGCAATTTGGCCCAGTGCCCACCAGTGCCTTGTGAAGTTTTCTTTGAAATACTGTGGGTTGCCACATGGTTTTCCATTCCAGTTTTACTTGAGAGACACACTCAGATGTAAAAAGTGTGGCTCTCAAATAAAAGTGAGCCATAGAAGCATGAAAAAGTTCCTTAAGAATGCAATATAAGGGCTGTGATTGGCTATTGTGGACTGCTGGCCTGCAGGAGGCTCTGCTTGGAGTAAAACTGTGTCTCGGTGCAACCAAAACTTGCCTCCAAGCCAAAAATTTGAAAATGGCACCTACTTTGAGGCCACTGGGAGCAACATCAAAGGGGGTGTGAGCAACATGGTGCTTATAAGCCACTGGTTGGGTACCACTGACCTAAAGCATGCTACTTTAGGTTCTTTTATATACCTTTTATATGTTTTAGTATATGTTTTATTGTTTGTAAGGGATGTATCAGCTTGGGACATACCACTATTTTTATCAAAGTGTCTTGTCTCCTCTTATGATGCTGTAAATTGAATGTAAGGCTGTAACAAAGCTGCCTTATGTGCCATCTTATTGCTGTTCTGTATGCTCATCTCACTTGTGCAGAAACTCACTGTAATTTGCTCATACAAGGTCTGATATAAAATGAAATAGCATTTTTGCGTGTAGGGATTAATTTGCCTCTAATTACTGCTTTTGATACATCCCAAAACAGCTTTGGGTTATTACCGTGCTTTAGGCTACTGTCTACATCATTTTCCCAGAACTTTTTAGGCAAGTAATGAATAAATCATTTTTGTAGAGGTTGGAGGGGAATTTACAATTATAGTTGTTATTGAATAAATGATTTATTTCCCATTTTAATCGAATGGAACTGTAGTCTGATACAATTATGCTACGTAACTAAGTTGACAATGTACCGTTTGCCAAACCTCCTGCCATCAAAATGTAATCGATACGGTAGTACGTCTTTGGTACATGTGAATAGAAAGAGTAGTCTCTTGAGGTTAGATTCAGTAAGCTATAGCAGTCTAATGGTAGAAAAGACAACTAATACTTTCCAAATAATAAAAGTGAGAATCTTGGCCTGAATGTGCTGGAGTTATTTACATTGTTGTACTAAATACAATCACAAGAAAATGTGATGGTATCTCTGCCTATTAAGTGTTATGGGTGAACTACATGTTGTTTTATAGTGAACTACTTAACTTAGTAGTATAGTGCTAGGCTTGTAAAACAATGCTTAATTTAAAATATTTAGAATATTTTATAATATTTTGTATAAAAATATGCGTGCATTATTAACATAGCATATATTTAACCTACACTTTTCTTTACAGGCCCTAATTGCTGCATTTGCGGTCTCAGGATACGCTTCCACTTACTACCGAGCAGGAAGCAAACCATTTAACCCTGTGCTCGGGGAGACATATGAATGTATAAGAGAAGACAAAGGATTTCGTTTTTTTTCAGAGCAGGTAAGTTGGGCTCTTGGCATTATGTATCTTAGTGCCATTTATAAGTCTGTGTTTCTATGGGCTTTGCATAAAATTCCCTTTTTAGCTTAGCACTGCCAGCATGACAGTTTGAGAAGACAGGGTCCTGGTCAAATAAGGATGGGTGGGACTATGTATAATAATAATAATAATAATAGTAATATTATTATATTTCAGGTTAGCCATCACCCCCCAATTTCAGCCTGTCATTGTGAATCCAAGAACTTTGTTTTCTGGCAAGGTATTTTTCAAAATAATTATAAATCTTGTGTATGTGTTTTGGTGTATTACTCCTTATAATGTATAAGATATTTTGGTGCGTGTGGAGTGGGTTCTTTCAGGAATTAGAGGGACATGGAGGTTTGATGAGATGATGGATTACACTAATGTATGGAAAACATTCACAAACCAGCTTCCATATCAAGTAGTAGACTAACACAGTACTTTGCATTCTGTTTATATGTAACTAGAAGCCAGCTGTTCTGGGCTGTTTCTACCCATTATTACAGAAAGTAATTCGACTAGATATGTTTCCATGGACCTAGGCACCCTAAAACCGACCCTATGTGCAGGATGAAATAGAAGTGCTTAGTGAAGGAGCCAAGTCCACAAAAGCTTTATACTTATTTTTTTAACATTATATTTATAAACAGAAAACTACCTCGCAGTATTTAAAACTGCATAAATATATGAAATAGAAATATTTCAGAAGAACTTTGGTATAACCTGTAGGAACACAATGTACAGGTATGGGATCCCTTATCCGGAAACCCATTATCCAGAAAGCTCCGAATTATGGAAAGCCTGTCTCCCATAGACTCCATTATAATCAAATAATTGAGAATTTTAAAACTGATTTCCTTTTTCTCTGTAATAATAAAACATTACCTTATAATTGATCCCAACTAAGATATAAAAAATCCTTATTGGATGCAAAATAATCCTGTTGGGTTTAAATAATGTTTTATTGATTTTTTAGTAGGCTTAAGGTATGGAGATCCAAATTAAGGAAAGACCCCTTATCCGGAATACCCTTGGTCCCGAGCATTCTGGATAACGGATCCTATACCTGTACTACTAAGAGCAGATCATTTTTTTGTAGTAAAGGAACACTTTATAGTACCACCATCTCTACCAAAAGGGACAACATAGCTACAGTTGAATATACAGTATATATGTGTGTGTTTATAAAAAGTGCTATACCCCCTATAATACATGGATATCAGAAGTCACAGAGGGATTTCATGAACCTACAATTTAAGAACAAGATCCATATATTACTGTCCAGAGAAATGTGTCCTACCATCACCATATTTCAATGTAGGGTCATTATTTCTCCCTGGGTTTCCTTTTGGTATTTGCTTGAATATTTTGGAATATTAAGTTGTTTAGTAAACACATTTTTACAATACCTTTTGACTTTCAGATATCAGATGGAAAAATAAATTTTGGGGAAAATCAATGGAAATATTGCCTTTTGGAACAGTGAATGTTACATTACCAAAGTAAGATTTTTAAAATGTTTGTTTTACATGCTTAAATGTTAAAAAGTATATATAAAATATTTTTATTATGACATTTAAATTATCATTATTGCTCCTTTTTAATTTCACCTCTGCATTACTTTGTTATGTTGGGGGTGGCTTTATGTGATACAGTTGTCGCTGGGCAGGGAGTGGGCAGTGACATCACGGGGGCAGGGAAGAGACAGGGCTGTGACATCATGGGGGCAGGAAGAGATGGGGCCGTGACTGCCACTAGGCGGGGCTATCGGGGTGGTTGGCTGATAATCGCGTCAATCTCAGTGAGTCCTGCTCGGTTTTCCTAATTTTAAAAAACGGGCACGAGGTTTTGACCCAGAGAGCCCTTCTGAAAACCGTGTGGCAACCCTCTTTGTGGGGGAAGTCGCAGGGGTCTGCACTCCCAAATAGGCTGTAGAGCAGTGCCGGGCCTCGGGTTGGGGGGGCACCCAAGGCAAGCGTCTCCTGCACTCACCTGCTCCACTCCTCTTCTCCCCTCTCAACTTGATCCATGCAACAGTTTGTGGGGAGTGCAGACTTCAGATGGCCTTAAACTAGGGGAAGGCAGGCAAAAGCAGTATGTGCCCACACTCCCACTCTCTTGTGCCCATGGCATGTGCCTTTTCTGCCTACCCCTACTTCATGATGCAGAGACCTGCGGCAATTTGCACAAAGCCTAAGGCGGTGTGTAAAGTGCAAAAAATGAGAGATTGTGGCCTACTATTAGCTTTCTATCCATGTCTGTCTATGTGTACACCTTTAACCTATAACACATTTAGGTGTTAGGTTCTCCGATGGGTCCTAGGAGGCCCAGTCTGATACTTTCGTATTTATATTATTCTGGCAGTCTTGGATATCTTGTTCTGTTTTTTATTTATATTGGTGCATGGTAAGAAAAGAAAAACTTGCCAAGTCAGAATAGATGTTAACAAATCCATGTTTATAAAGACAAAAAGTACTGAATTGTCCATTGGGTCGGGTGCAAAACCCTGGAACCTTCTGCTGATGGAAGGCAGTATTCCATTGTAAGAAAATAATGAAGCAGTATTTCAGATCCAGTCTGGCATGATTTACTGGTACCACCAAAAGTCAAACATGTCCACGTAGGCTTGGCTTGTGATGGGCCACTAAATCACCTTAAATTGAATTCTGAGTTCAACTTCATTCTTTTTGTGCATTGAAAAATTGCCTTTGAGGACTCAAACGAGAGTCCTTTTATGAATTGCTCTACTCCTACTGGAAAAAATATAAAATGAGGCCTGCTAAAGGCATGAAATGTTTTAGAGATGTTTTTTCGATGCAAACAGAACAGAACTATTTTTGACAGATGCTTTTTTTATAGGTATGGAGATTGTTACATCTGGAATAAAGTCACCACATGCATACACAACATCCTCAGTGGGAGGAGATGGATAGAACATTATGGCGAGATCACCATACGGAACACAAAGAACTGTGTTTCAATGTGTAAGATGACATTTATCAAGGTAAGGAATCCTGCAAGATCAGCTGAGGCGTTATTGATTTGCAGATACAAGCTGGCTGACAAGGGCAACCTTTATGTCTTTATCAGTAATGACACAGAGCCATATTGGCTTAGTGCAATAACTCCTTTCTTTCACATGATATGATATATATAGGAAACCTTTTATTCGTGCCAAATCTGTACTGAATCCTCACACCTGTTGGTTAAGATTGTCAGTAGGGATATACAGCAATTAAAGTACTCCATATTGTAAAATATAAGGATATTATAAGTGACCAAGGAGTTCCATGTCCATGGGCACCACAAATAGGGGCAAGGGGGCACTTGGCCCCCCTCCCCCCTGGAATTTTTCAGACCTCCCAACTGTTCCAGATTTCAGCCCACAGCCCACTGTCCCAGATAGGTGTCTACGTTTCCCATATTGCCCTGCCTTAAAAATGGCTGTGTGTTCTGTTGTGGAATGCATGGCCATGTTTAATCATTAAGGGAGGTTCAGCTATGCAGGAGGCAGAGCCAGGCAAGCAGCATGGGAGCACTAGTAATGCTTTCAGTCTATCCATTTTCTGCAGTGATCTCCCTGGTATATTTGGGATTAATGTGATCATTGTCCATTTTTTGTAATGATCTTACTGCCATGTCTGGATGCAATTAACGTGCTTATAATGCAATTCTGCAGTGATCTTACTGGCATATATGGACAATAATGGCTTAATGGTGTAACAAAGCACAGTGCATTTTTGGGGGTGCCAGGCTTTGTTTTCATCTTAGGCCCCATGTTTTGTTGAGACAGCCTTGCTCATCCATGTACATTGTGGGGAGTGGGGGGCATGTGTCTTGACCCCATGACAAGAGGCTGCATAGTAAGTAGCAGGCAGCAGTAAAACATGAAGAACAGCTATTGATTCCCTTTTCAGTCAGCCAATCACTATTTGCAGTAGTTATACTCCCAGTGGGATAATCTATTCTCTCTTTATTCAGCCTGAGCAGTGAATCCAAAAGGTGCTAAACTGCACTTCTCCCATCTTTCATTTGCTATGCATAGCCGATCTGAATGAATGAATGTTTAATGAATGATAGATAGGTGCAGAGAGTATTATGCTGCCATTGTAAGCCTGTACATGTGTGGAGCAAGCTAATGAGAACAAAGAAAGACTGGGCTTTCCAATCACTAACTCATGTTCCTGGCCTTGGAACACAGCATTAAGTCCATTAAGGGCCCTGCAGTGTATCCTGCAATGCAGTATTTAATTGATGTCAGTCTCCCCTCTGGGTCTGTACCCATGGGAGCACAATTAAACTCTGTACAGTTTTATCTGTGTTCAGCATTTATGCATATTTAGATACATAGATGCAACAGCGTAGAAAATACAATGTGACACTAACCTTATGCTGTAACATTTTCATTTAACCTAATTTTTGCCGCAGTCTGGTGGACTGACATAATCTACAGACTTATTTTTGTGCTCATTTACTTAAGCTCAGGTAAAATTGCAGGTCTTTTGGCTTCATTCTGGACATGCCCCATGAGAAATATTTGATATCAGAACTAAGAAAATCGAATAAGGATATGCCAATAAGCTGTTGGAATAACTCCAGGACAAGCCATCTGTTGATGTATTGCTGTCTATTTATCCACAGGGAAGCTACTGGAACTCCAGTGCTAATGAGGTCCATGGAGTTGTGATGGATCAGGAAGGAAAAGTGGTTCATCGGCTCTTTGGAAAGTGGCATGAAGGCCTGTATTGTGGGGATGCACCTGCAGCAAAATGCATATGGAGGCCAGGTAGAGACCCATAACTCTGGAATGGAAATTTTTAATTTAACAGACTGTATGACTCTATGAGAAGACTCCATCATGTACAAAACACAGTCATGTGCATCTATGTGTTCTTGCACAGAAAAATGGGGTGTTTTAGTGCATAGAAAACGTTCTTTCTCATATCTCCATTTATACTTAAAAAAATGTGAGATATTATGCAGATATTGAGCTGATGGTTTAGATGATAGGAGCCAGTGATTCACAAAAGCATTTCAATGATGAGACACACTGCTCATTTGTATGCAACTGCCTGGCTGTGCTAATAAACCTAGTGGGTGAGCTTTACCCTATAGGGTATTCCATGAGAACAGATAGGTGTAGCCAAAGGCATACTGCACCACATTCATTTAGGTCTTTGTTTTCAGTAATACAAGATTCCCTCCTCTCTGTTATTATGTGAGACCATATATGTCTCAGGTAGCAGCACCCCAGCACTCTTTTTGTGCCCAGAACCCCAAGCAAGCCACTCCCTTCTTTCAGGCCACAAATTTGACCAGCATGTCTGTTGGAGGTAGGATTGCCACCCAGCCAGTAGTGCACTGGCCAGGGCCGAGGCCAGTATTACAAATTTACCCGCATTATACTTGGAGGTAAATTTATAATCCCTAATTATTTAGCCTTCTACCTGCCCCTAAACCAGCCCAATTCTGCCCCCCACTCCCCCTTCACCCTGCCCATTACCTATTTCGCACTGCCTTCTAGCTGATTCTCCCTCTCCTTTGCTTTATAGTGTAGCAGCTCTACTCTCACCCCATTTGGCCCCCCAGCCTCCAGGTCATAGGCCAATAAGGGGCCCATGAAAATGTGGCAACCCTAGTTCGAGGCCTAAGATTGGGAAAACTAATGATTTGAAAATCCATGAAATTTGAAAATGAAGAACAATTGAAAATATTGCTTGGAATAGGTACATCAATAACAGTAAAAGTTTATTTAAATATGAACTTCCCCTTCTTATAATATATTTAATTTTACTTCAGGGTTTACTTTATTTTCAGTACACATGCTCTCAAAATAGACTCAAATATGGCCTTTTTGTGTGAACTACACAGTGTATTTATTTTTTATTACTGTTATATTTATTGTAGTGCTTTAATCTCTCAGGTTCCATGCCCACCAACTATGAGCTCTATTATGGTTTCACGAGATTCGCCATAGAGTTGAATGAGCTGGACCCAGTGCTGAAAGACTTCCTTCCACTGACGGACGCAAGATTCAGGCCAGATCAAAGGTAAACATGATACAAATAAAATAAAGGCTCAGCTCAGTTGCATAGTAATCTGTATGACTGTATGACATAATGGGTCATTACAAACGCTACTGCAACTGTGCTCACTCTAAATACAGGTTAATGTTGTGCTTGTTGATCTGCTTTCCCACCTGCTACCCTCCCACCTGTTCACTCACATTCCCCCCTTCCCACCCACTCTCAGATAGGAGAGAATCTATACAACTGCAGACCCACAGTTCTGGGGGGTCTGCTTCCTCTAATTATGCTACTGATCAAACATACAAATACTGACCAACACAGAAGCGCCCTGCTTGAGTCTAAATAAACATAAAAATTCATTTATCTCTGTGTCATTGCATGTTCTACCGACCAGGGACAGAATTAGGAGGTGGCAGAAGCAGCTCTGTATTTAGGCCCAGTGCCACACTAGGCACCAGATCTAAATGTCCCCCCCCCAGACTGCAGAAGTGATGTCATATGCGCACATGTATGCGTGATGTCATACATGTCAATAATCTTGGATGGAACCCTCACCCCCCCCCCGATCTACCACTGGATTTGGACAGGTACATCTGGCAGTGGATACGGAGGGTTTCTATTTTTTTTTTATATTAATTATATAGGCGCCCAAGGGCCTCCCCCCTAAGGCTGCCCCCCTAGGCACAGGCCCTTTGGTGCCTATATACAGTACATAAATACAGCTTTGGGCAGAAGAGGTTCAATTAGGAGCCTGGGAGAAAAGGGGTGGGGATTGGGGTTGAAGATGGGGTGGGAAGCGTGTGTGGGGGGGTGTTTGAATGAGTGGAGTGAGGCATGGTCAAGGTGTCAAACCAAACAGAATTGCCTTAAGTGTCAATAGTAGTTGGCCTGATTCTGCTACTAAACACTGTAGCCCCCCCCACTCCCCCCCCCCCACTCTCTGTGTTTTTTTAAAAACGAAGCCATTTGAAAACTAAACTTGATTTGCCCGTGTATTCTTCCTGTTTCTGTGTTAGGTTGTTAGAAGAAGGGAATGTAGAAGCAGCAGCTATGGAAAAGCAAAGAATAGAGGAGCTCCAGAGAAGTAGAAGAAAGTGCATGGAAGAAGACCATGTGGAGTACACAACAAAATATTTCCGGTGAGTTTGACTGTAAAGGGAGTGGCCAGTGGCCCTGTTTTCAAGGTCGTAGACAAATGTGGCATTTAGTTCCATTCCTTGCTATAGTAGGCAGTTTTACGGTGGGATTGAAGTAGGCTTTTTATAATCAGTTTATCATCACTATCCCCCACCTAAAAGTTTTTTCTAGAAGAGGTGTTATTTCTTAAACGGAAGTTCACCTCTTAAGGGTGATGTCCCATGGAGAGATATAGTCCCCCGCGATAGATCTCTGCCACCGCAAACGACTAATCTCTCCAAAATGCCTTTCCATTGTGTAAAGGCCTACGCATCACTTTGGCTTTCCAAAGTCGCACAAAGTCGCCTGCAAAAGTCGCACAAAGTCGCCTGGAAAACCGAAGTGATGCTTAGACCAGCGATTAGTATTGTTGCTGGTGGAAAGGCATTTTGGAGAGATAAGTCGCCCGCGGTAGCAGGGACCTATTGGGACCTATTGCAAGCGACTAAATCTCTCCAAGGGACAACAGCTAAATACATAATAAGTATGTTATAGGTGGACCTGTTCTAAGCACCTTTTCAAATGGTATCTTATATTTTTAGCATTTTCAAATTATTGCCTTTCTCTTCTGCCTTCTCTCTGCCCTGCAGTGGTTGATGGGAGTCGCTGAGCCCGGCAACCAAAAATCAGATTCACTTTTATTTGTTTTATATTAATATTTTTTTGTTCAGGCTCTTGATACTGATGAATAGGACTGGTAGAGGGAGAGTGGACAAATATAGCTTTCTTCATAGACTAAGGGGCGGTTATAATGGGGGTTATAATGTTTAGGGGAGGGCTGGGGCCATCAGGGGGTTGGGCTGGAGATGTTGGGGCATAGTTATGACACACAGCCCAGACAGGGAGTTTTGAACCATTGGTGTAACATTGAACATTGGGGTTGGGGTTTGCTTCCATCTATTAGGCCTGATGTTTCAGTTCTGTCCAGGCAGGCATCTATCCTTGCTCAGGACAAGCGGAATATATGAAATCTTACATGGGGATCTAGCAGCCAGAACAGGATTAACAAATACAAAGCGAAGGCAATCAGTCCACAGCCAGGGACTCCACAAAAAGAACAGGTTATAAAGCCTATTCTAATAAGATTACTTTAAGTCCTGGAAATAGGAAGAGGGAAGCAGGAAGAGAATTTGAAAGCAATGAGCCATGTCATAGAAAGGCAGATGCTGACACTGCACTGCCACCTACAGGAAGACAGAAGATATAGCAAATATAATTCATTGCACAATTGTTCCATTAGGTTGAGATCACATCTCTCAGTAGGCTATTCAAATCTTTACACTCCCATCTCATCATGATCTGGGCAGATTACTACAGTTTACTTGGATGGAATTCATTGTGCCAAAAAAGATAAGGGCCTTCCCCGAACAATTACCATAAAGTAGAAAGCATGGAATTTTCAGAAATAGAATGGTTCACAGTAGCATTAAGGGTATGCTTTCAGTGAAACCTAGGGCCCCTAGCCCAAACCTTACAATAGTCCCAGGCCATAGTTCCCACACAAGCAACAATACAGTTGCCTTTACACATTCATGGAGGTTATGTCATACAGTTGCCAAACCCTGAAGACTGGCACATGCTTACACACGTTCCATCAAGAAAAGTGTGTTTAATCCGTGGGTAACAGTATAGGGCCATTTACTACAACCCTGGGCAAAAGTGCAAAAACCTGCCCTTTAGTGCTTAAAATAACCTCATTGCCGTCCCCAGGGCCGATTTTCTTGTAAAGAGATCTGGAGGTCCTGGAGACTGCTATAACTACTCAAATTAAAGGGGCTTCTGAACCAAAATTTGTTATAGAGCTCCACGTAACACAGAACCCACATTATACCTATCACTGTAATCTGTTCCTTCAAAAAGTATGAATAAATTCCATTTTTATATGCTGAAATCCAGCTGCAGAACAGTTTTTCTCTTCTCTGACAGGGGAGGAGGGACTAAAACATTGATGATACAAATTGGAACAACTCCTCCACAGCTTACAGACAGAATGAAGGAACTACATAACCCACAATGCATTGCACTGTGATGTTACTTTCGTTATGGACATCGCATGTGCAGGGAATTGTGGGATATGGAGGATGCAGGCTGAAGGCAGGCTGAGGACAGTCGACTACGGTTACATTTTTTTAAGTCTCAAAGTAGTCAGCCAGATCAGCAGGGGAACAGGGGGCGGGCCTTAGGGAACTGTTGCAAACCATATTATTACATTAGAAATTATGAAAATGCTGCCTATTTTTATGTTTTATGTATATTACAGAGTTGCTTGAAATTATGTTTACTTTTGAAAAAGTTGTGTTTGGGTGGAGTTCCCCTTTAATGTTGCTTTTTCTGTTTTGTTCCAGGAAGGTCATCGATTTCCATCAGAAAGAGATGTGGATTTCCAATGACACTTACTGGGAGTTAAGGAAGGACCCTGGCTTTAGTAAAGTGGATTTACCTGTGCTTTGGTGATGTTGGAATGTCACCTTTGAATATCACTCTATAGGAAAAAATCAATATCTATGCACAAGTCAGTTTCATATTTGCTACTACGATGTCTCTTCTCTTCTGTTGGTTTCTGTTTGGATGCACAAACATGCCATTGGCTTTTGTATACATTTAAAGCAAAAGACAGACGTTGGCTAATGTATTATGTTGGATCCTATATGGAGAAAATTTGCTGCATTTGTACAGACCTTCAGAGTAGCTGCGTGTACTGGTACCAGTATGCTTGTACTGCTGCTGAATGTAACCCAAAGTCATGTAACGGCGTAACCAATGCTAACCATGTATTTAGCCACTTTGGCAACGCAAGGCGGCCTCCATCACTTTATTAAGGATAAAAATAGAAAAAAACACATTCATTACTAGTGTTTGCACAAATATTTTTTTATCTCTATATATCAGTATGAACTCCCACAAGCAGCTGGATATTTTTCTGGTGCCCAATGTTGTCCACATGAGCCTAAATTGCTTTCCCAAGGGGCCTGTTTCGAGTGCAATTCTGCTGAATGCCTCGTGGATTAGACTATGGGGACAGGGGGAACATTTTTATAGAAAAATACAGCCATTACTTTTCTATGAATGGGTTAAAAGAAAGGCATATACTTATCAGAGCAAAGAGAGAGAGAAAGTAAAGTCTTTGTGGGGTGCTTCCAGCCTATACAGCATTTTTTTTTCAATTGGCTTTTGGCATATTTTATAAGTACAGGAATTTTATGTTAGATATATTCCATACACTGTATTGCAGTGGCTCCCTGAATGCAAATCTGCTATCCTCCTGGGGAAAAGGAGAGCAGAGCAGTGAGAAGAGGGCACAGCCAGAAAGGCAGTCAGAGTACAGTTTAAGGTGAATGCATATTTGCTGTTCTAGATACTGGGGCAATGCATAGACTACAGCAGCATTAACCCTGACATGTGCTAAGAGCTCCTCCCTTCCAAATAGTGGATCTGTATACCCATACATTCTAAAAACCTATTCTTTATTATGTGTGTATGTATGTTTATGGAAGATCTTTTCTATATGTATATAAGAGTAGGTGGCACATTGGCAAGCATTACTGCCTTAATGATTGGCTTTGGTTCTGACCAGGGCACTATTTCAGTGGCAACTGTATTTTCTACCAATGTTTGCATGCCCCCCACCCCACCATAAACCAAGCATATTCTGGTGCTTCAATTGATTTTTATTGAAAAGTATGTGCCTGAAGCAGGGAAATATGCTACAGGGTTGGATTGGGCCAGTGGGTGGGGCACCGGGGCAAAAACCCTGTGGGCCCCAGCCCAGACTAGATCCTCGTCGGCGCTCCCCTGCCGATCTCCCTCCCCTGATTGCCCTGAGGATAAGTATTATGTATTTGCACTTGTGAGGGCCCCTGCACTGAAAGATCCCAAATCCTGAAAAGCCCTAGGTAAGCATTAAGGATAAAAAGTCCCACACCTGTATGCATTATATATATTTGTAATTTGGATAACTATACCTTAACTAAAAAATCATGGCCATTAATTAAACTCAATTAATTAGAGCCAACAGGATTGTTTAGGATTAATTATATCAAACTTGAGAAACTCTCTGCTGCCTTCTTTGTGCAGCCCTCTGCATTCTGTTCTGATTTAAGGCCTCACAACCCTGACCAGTCAAAATGCCTCACAAGGATTGGATACTAGCAATCGCATTTTAGCAGCTGTATTTTTTTTCTCTTGATACTTTTGGGAAATATATATATATACTATAAACAAAACAAGCAAGGGGCTATACAGCCTTTGTTGAACGCTCAGAAGCTATACAATAGGTTGACAAAAGAATGTGATACAATTTGGGTAGATTAGAAACTGCGTGAAAAATGCATGGCCTGTTACACAAATAAATTAATAAATATTGCACATTTCCTCTAAGAGTGATTCTAAAAACTCTGAACTAATACAAATTGCTATTGGTGTATGGGGGCTGCAGCCCCTTGGCATTATGGGTAAACTATGTGGCACGGAGCGAAAATTTGCTTTGCCCTCCGTTTGTAAATGCCTTCCAGATGTGTCATGTTTTAGATTTGACTTTTAAACTTATATTTTACAAGAACAAAGATTGTTTACTGTACAAGAAGGCAGGTATTGTTTTCCACAAAAGGTGGCAACCCCCCTACTCTTTACTTTTAAACTATATGACCCCTGTGGCGATCCTTGAGTGCCTGTATGCCCATAGCGGCTGCAACCCTACTCTTGCCAAATGTGTCTTCTCCATAGTGGGGCTTGTGACATCAGGGGTGGGGCTATGCCATGACAGTTGGCAAATGGTGAATCACCAAGTCAGTCAGGTATTTCCTTATTTGGAAAACAGGGCAGGCAGTTTTGACCCAGACAAGCAGGTTGCCCGGGTCAAAACTAGACAGGTGGCAACCTTACATATAATGTATAGTAACATAGTAACACAAAATAGAGTAACATTTGGAAGGGCACCTAAACACTGCCGGGCTGCACTGCACAACCACAATTTACTCAGTTGTTATTGGACTGCATGTTGTAGTATACTGGGAACTGTAATCCAGCAATATTAGGGCTGTATTTTTAAATCAATATTGCTCATACAACTCTGCAAGTCTGGCTCTATGTTCTTTGTTCTTGCAGCCGGACCTTGGAAGCCTTAAATGTGTAAATTATAAAGGAACTCCCCCCCCCCACCCAGGGACATAAAATCACTACTGTATCTTAATATAGGGAAGTCATGTTTTGACGTGGTCCTGCCCCTGTTCCACCCCTGCTCTACCAGCTCCCTGCCACGCTCTTTGCTCACTGCTTCAGAGGATGCTGGGTGAGGATTCAGTGCATTTCAACAAAAGGCAAGTTGGGTTTCATGAGAAAATTACTGACAGCAGGAGATGGACCTGTACTGCAGGAGACTGGGGCATAGGGACTTAAATCAGGGAGAGCCCAACAAATATGATGGGCACTGACACATCTGGAAGAGCTGTAATAGTGCTATATGGATGGACATTCATGGGGATGTCTGGGAGACCGTTTTTTTAGTTCCTACAATGTGAGTTGTTTCTCATAGAGTGAGGGCACAGGGCTGAATGTTAAGTATACAACAGCTGAACTATACATCAGCTCTTCATGAAAATACATGTATATGATGCAGTTTTATGTGCATCAAGCTGTCCAACCCTAACCATTTGGTCCCAGCAGGCTGTGTCTGATGAGCAGAATGTGTGCGAGGTGTGATTTCAATTTCCACGGACGCTGAACTGTGATCATTGTAATGTCCACTGATCCTGCATGGGTAATGAACCTGATTAACCTGCCAATGAATGTTGTGGATGCCTTAAAATCACCTGGTTTATTTGATATGAAGTTATTTACCATAGAAAGGGGTGGGCTGGAATTGCCTCCCCCCCTCCCCATGGGGTTGATAGTAGAAATCAATATAGCTAATTGTGATACTGTCTCTAACTTTATTAAGAGGCGCATATGAGGGAGAACAGTCACAGATCCAAAACAGCCTATTGAAAAGGTGCATCTGCCAGATCTGGCAGCTAGTTGAGTATTAAGGCTGATGCCACACGTGGCGTTTTTACGCTGCGTATTTTCTCAGCCTAAAAACGCCGCACAAGCCACACAGCCCCTGACTATGGCGTTTTTCAGCCTAGTACTGGTGACGTAGCAAATCCCGTTTCCCATGGTGCTAATAGTGCAAAATAGTAAAAAATGCTGCGTATTTCAGCTAGGTCTGGCAGCTGCCTTTGTGTATACATAGGAATAGCTTGCTGTGCAAATACTGGCGTATTTCAGCCAACGCTTGAAAAATCCGTGCTAAGGCGTTTTCTAGCGTATTTCCGCATTGTGTGGTTTGCTTCGAGTCTTTTCAAGTTATTTCTATGGATGATGATATCAGGCGTTTTTCAGCCGCTGAGAGAATTAGAAAATACGCAGCGTAAAAACGCCACGTGTGGCATCAGCCTAAGGTATAACTGGCAGTCAGATGAGTATGAAGGTATAACTAGCAGTCAGTTGAGTATGAAGGGATAACATAATAAGGCAAGATTTTTTATTATAGACCCTTTTCATTTTCTACACAGGTGTAAATAGCGCTTAACAGATCTCAGTTATATACCTAATAAGAAATATTTTAAAAACGTCACTGTTTTGATTGCTCTGCCTGAGTTTAGCTTTCTGCTACTCCTGCTCTGCCTCCTGCAGTGGTGCCATAGAAACAAGCTCCTCTTTTGTGAGAGAATTTGTGACTCCTGTATGCATCGTACAAGAGAAGGCATAAAGCATTGCAGAACTGCAGTCTCACTAGAAAGGAGTGGCCACATGACACAAGTTTTCAAACTGTTTATGACTGTGTCCCCGTGAAAGGACAACTAAAGGTCTCCTAGCCCGTACTTCCTTTATATGTACTCTTGCTACATGGTTCCTGCAAGTCATTCAGAGTCATTCTAGTTATAGGCAGTTTCCCCAATACATTTGCAATGGTGGATGAATTGGTGGTCCTGCACATGCACTGTCTCCTGCTGGGCTTCCATAGTTTGACAGTTGCACTAGTAACAAGTGCCAATCAGTATCAGGATTGGAGGGGTGATTAGGTCAAAGAGCATTAGAGAGAGAATTGTTATGTCATAGTACTGCTGTAGCTGTGGGCTTGTACAGCAACTCCATGGCGAGAATGAATTAAAACAAATTAAAGTCTTGTATGGTCTTTGCCTTTAATTAGCTTAAGGAGACAACTCCTTGTCTTTTGCTGCCATGTAGGTCAGAAAGTAATGACACATTATTGCTGCAATTAGGCAACTGGGTGCAGCTTACCTGGGCTACATTCACAGTCATGAGTATGAATAGCGGCACTAAATCCTACATTTCTGGAGATATTTGCTATACCAGCATAGGGAGAAAGGTACAGTGGCACACAGCCACCCTGACCAGCCTACCCCATACCATTCAACAGGCAATACAAAACAATGTTGTTTACTCTAAGGGGATTGGATAAGATATCTCAGAAGTGCAAATGTAAACTCGCTGTTATTTTGCATAGACATTGCCATCAATCTGCTGCTCTTAGTGCTTGTTCTAATAAAACTCTATGTGCACTGTTTCACTGAGACTCGCTGTCTGTCTTTGTTCTACTGCACTACTATAAATAACACCTTTACATGCAGTTATATCTCCCATGAATAAAGCTTAGCAAGGTCGAAGCTGGCTGTACCCTGGGGGGCACCTAAAGGTAAAGCGGTGGGCACAGGGACACTGCAGTACACACTTGTGGAGAACTTGTAATTGTATTTGTTCAGAAGGCTGCCTTACTATCTCCCTTTTTGCGAGCGACTAATCTCCCCGATGGGATGGCATATCGGTGGGATGGCATATGCGGGCGACGAGATTTCCCAAAATCGCTGAAGTTTCCTCTCAAGTTTCCATCCCACCGGCGATTTAAATTTTCGCCGGTGGGATGGCATTTCGGGGAGATTAGTCGCTGCAAGATTTGTCGTGGGCAACTAATCTCCCCGTGTGCCGCAGCCCTTAGGTGACAATAGCCTTAGATACAGGGCTGTGGAGTCGGTAGATAAATTCTCCAACTCCTCAGTTTCTGATACTTCCGACTCCTCTGTTTTTAATATGCTAATGTATTTTATACATCCAGGAAGGGGCAGGTGGGAAGGGGCACTTAAAACACAACTGAACTGATAATAAACTGATAGACAATTTTATCTATACTCCTACTCCTATACTATACCTAGGCAAATCCATAATGGAGAAGGACCTTGGAGTCCTTGTAGATAATAAACTTGGCTGTAGCAAGCAATGCCAGGCAGCAGCTGCAAGGGCAAACAAGGTTTTGAGCTGTATTAAAAGGGGTATAGATTCACGGGAGGAGGGGGTTATTCTTCCCCTTTACAGAGCGCTGGTAAGGCCCCATCTAGAATATGCTGTTCAGTTTTGGTCTCCAGTGCTCAAACGGGACATTATTGAGTTAGAGAGGGTCCAGAGAAGGGCAACTAAGTTGGTAAAGGGTATGGAAAGTCTCAGTTATGAAGAAAGACTGGCCAAGTTGGGTCTGTTTACACTGGAGAAGAGGCGCTTAAGAGGTGACATGATAACTATGTATAAATATATAAGGGGATCATATAATAACCTTTCTAATGTTTTATTTACCAGTAGGTCCTTCCAATGGACACAAGGGCACCCACTCCGTTTAGAAGAAGGGAGGTTCCATTTAAATATTCGGAAAGGACTTTTTATTGTGAGAGCTGTGAAGTTGTGGAATTCCCTCCCCGAATCAGTTGTACTGGCTGATACATTATATAGCTTTAAGAAGGGGCTGGATGGATTCTTAGCAAGTGAGGGAATACAGGGTTATGGGAGATAGCTCTTAGTACTAGTTTATCCAGGGACTGGTCCAATTGCCATTTTGGAGTCAGGAAGGAATTTTTTCCCCTCTGCAACAAATTAGAGAGGCTTCAGATGGGGTTTTTTGCCTTCCTCTGGATCAACTTGTAGTTAGGCAGGTTATATATAGGCATTATGGTTGAACGTGATGGACGTACGTCTTTTTTCAACCCAACTTACTATGTTACTATGCTACTCCTAATGATTTCCCTAGAATCCCATAGTCATGTTTAAAGTTTAAGCTAACATTACAGCTGAATTACAGCAGTTTTTCAAATGTTTTAAAGCTTCAGTCTTAAACTATTGACTATCCATTCCCTTCACGTATACAAGTATTTCTAGTCCTGCAATTTTTTTTTACTTAATTAGTTATCAGTGAGAGTTAGGCTAGGTTCCCAGAGGGCATTGTGTTCCCAGTAACAGAGGAACACGACGCAGTGGAGCTGCCGCACCGTAACTGTGCGTTACGTCCCATTTAGTGAAGCATACAGTCAATGAAAAGCATGCCTCATGGTCACTCAACGTGTTTGTTTATGCACTGCGTGCATTGGGCTTTATTCTTATAGCAGAGAAGTAATTAATTATGGCTGTTTGTGAATTGGGACATTTAAACTTGCTTTATTTTATTTTTTTTTATTCCCATTTAAATTTAGTAGTAGTCGGAGTCGGTTCATATTTTGCCGACTCCAGGTACCCAAAATTGCCTCCGACTCCTCGACTCCGACTCCACAGCCCTGCTTAGATATTATGCTTGTTTAGGAAATCAACCAAGCCAGCCTAAAAAGCATTAACAGAATCTGCCATCACATCATCCGACAGGACAATCCCCAAGCAAACTCCCCTCAATGTGAAGTGCCACCTATGTTGCTGACTTTTAATGACCCTCTTATATAGCTCACCGTTTCTGCATAAACAATGAAAAAACCATTAGGCTGCAGGGGTGGGACAAAACAGAAAAGTACCTCAAATCCCCCGCCCCATACACACCCCTATCAGAAAGGCGAATCTGGTAAAATATAGGTGATCAGAACAGCAGGAAATAGAGAAAAGATGTGGCTTCTCTTCACTTATCTACTGGTACTGGGGCGCCTCCTACTGGATAACATTGGTAGCAATGGCAGATTTAATATGCCAACCTGCCCATTCCCTGAAGCAACAGAAAAACAAAGCACGTGGATAATCAGTCAGAATCAGCCGGCCACCATACACACAGGATTACTTCTATGTATGCCAGAAGATTATATGCGAGTGCTGATCTTGTGTTCCTGTACAAATGTTACATGGTGAAGTCCAGCCAAGACATCCATGGACCCAAGGCTCTTTAAGAAGGCATGCAGGTGAGGATCCTACATGCAGAAACCTCTTCCCATCCCTTGCTATGTGGTATCTACAAATGACTGCCACAAACCAATCACTCTCTTCAAAAACAATTTATTAAACAATGACTAAATACATTTTTTTGGTTAACTTTTTTTAAAATCCACTTAAAAAAAAAAAATCACAATTATAAAAAAAATAGAAGTGAAAGAAAGTATAGAACAGAGAGATAACAGGAAGACAGATAATAAAGAAGGAAGATGTAAAAGAGATAACACAAATCAACAAGTCCTAGAGGACAGATAGGAGGTTTAGTAAGTAAAAGGAAGAAGACAATATTTAAGATAGGAAGCTTCAGGTAAGTATGGAGTTACTTAGTATTAAGTATGTATAGAAGGAGAGAGAGAGAGAGAAAGAAACAGAGAGAGAGAAACAAGGAAGGAAAGAATCCAAGAATAGTAGATCCTGGCTTGTTGTAGCAATGCTGCTACTGGTGTGCCGACTCACACATCCACTAGGGGTTCAGGTGCAGATCAAGTGTATCCCAAGGTTCGACAATAACGATCCAGCAAGTGCATATATAAAGCAGAACAAGTGAGACCAATGTATACACAACAAAATGAATTTACCAGGCATTTTTTTTAGTGCAGATATTTAATTAACAGTTTGTCATTATTTGAGTGATTTGGTTTTCTCTCAACAATAAGCAAGGCCTTGGTGTTAACTAAACTAGGATAAGCCCCTGCTAGACTCAAAGCAATCCTGTTGGGCTTTAAAGAACATGTTTACACTGCTTTATTGCCATTGAGCTTCACATTAAGTAAAGACCCTTTATACAGAACACTCTGGGTCCCAGCATTTTTGCATAACAAATCCCATCCCTGTATCATGTTTTTAAGGACTTCAACTTATACTTTTACTCCTTTACTGGGTAGCAACTCTACCCTCCATAACAATGTATATTTCTATTTTGTCCATATAAAAACAAGCTACCTTCAGGTACATGTTACAGGCCTTACATGTGTTGGGTGTCACCACCCTTAGTCACGATACAATAAAAAACCCTTACAGGTATTTAGAAAAAGGAAAGCAGTTTCCCCCTAGTGGAGGTAGTGTGTTTTTATATGGACTAAATAAAGATATACATTTATATGGAGGATAGAAAAGCTATAACACATATAATAAATATATTCTATACCATACAGCTTTGGATATAAACTCTGCATACTGTTCATTACACTAAAGCCATGTGTTTCCTTGCTACAGGCCAGATTGCCCTTCCTCTAAGGAATCATGCAGAGACATTTGCTCAAATTCTAAATTAGCCGATTGGTCAGATCGTGTATAGTTAGGCCCTGTATCCACTAACTTGCATCACTGTGGATGAACATTATGACCATGCAATCCAGCTCTGACTATCAGGCCAACACTGTCAGACAGTTGGAATTGGATTGTAGAGTAGGAAAACTCACGGCTTTCCAGTTAAAGCTGGTTCATAACCCCAGGAATGCAGTTTTTGCAACAAATAATTCACACACAAATAAGGAAGCAAGGAATTGTACACCCATGTATAACCTGACCATTTAGTAGCAGGTGCATTACTGTGTGATTTACCAACTACTGCATAATGTTGCAACTGAATTCTGTGGTGAGAAACATCTGGCCATTGCAGTGGGAGGAAGAAAAAACAAACCGTTATTGGCACTTTACATGAGAAGCCATTACATTTTGCAATATGCAGGAGTGACCTGTCCACATAATATGCTATACTCTCCATAATCACTTTATATTCCATCAGCGGGAAAATACAACCTGCCCTGTATGTTTTACTTTATGTACAAGCTTCATTTTCAGTTGGGCATCACTGACCTATATCGAGATAGGTGAGGCGGAAGTCTTGTTCTTTTGCTAGATCATTGAGCATTTTCACATAATCAGTATAGGGAATACTCAGAGGGCTTCTTTTCAGCATGCTTATCTTCTCCCCGGATGAGTTCCTCATGCTGTCCCAAGTGCAACTAAGGTTATTTCCAATCACCTTGTTCTACAGTGGGGGAAAACATCATATTCATACTCCCAAAACAACTGCACTTTCCTTACACATGCACAATACAGATTGGATGAGAAGAAGTACAATGATAGTCTGGGTAATAAGCCAATATGGATGATGCCATTCACCCAGCAATGACTTGCATGAAGTCGCTAATCAGTGGTTCCCACTGAAGGGTAAATAAGTCAAATGAGGCTGAAGGGTAAATGAGTCAAATAGATGAAACTGGCTGCTAGCAAAGCGCGGCATGTTGCACAGTAAGGGGACAATTTATCAAAATCTGAGTGTTGAAAAACACATCGGAAAAGGTGAACACATACACAAATATTCTTTAAAATTTGAATAGTTGCAATTTATCAAAGAAAAGGAGACGCCAGAAAAAACTTGGCAGGTAAAAAACAAAAATACTTTTTTAATAATATCTGTGTTTAAGCACCCTTTTCTACATAGGCCCAACTCAATGAGCTCATGTAAAAAATGGTTCTCTTTATATGTCCCTTAAAGGGATTGTTCAACTTACTAAATTAACTTTCAGTATGATGTAGAGAAGGCTACCGAGACAATTTGCAATTGGTCTTCATTTTTTATTATTTGCATTTTTTGAATAATTTAGCAACCAGGCAGTGGCTTGTAAAAGGAACAGAAATATGAGAATAAAGAATAGAGAGGGGCCTATATAGAAAGCTAAGTAACATAAAATATAAAATTGTAGCCTCACAGAGAAATAGTTTCTGACTGCTGGAGTCAGTGACCCCCATTTGAAAGTTGGAAAGAGTCGGAAGAAAAAGTAAAAAATGGAGACCAATAAAAAAAATGTTACTAAGAATAGACCATGCTATAATATACTGTACTAAACGTTAACCAGAAACTGAACCACCCCTGGACAGTAATAGCGTTTGTCAAAGCACATTTCCCACTAAAGTTAATTGGAAGCTGCAGCTGATACAGATGAACATTGCAGTCAATGTGGTTCAACCTAACAGCAATATAAGGGCAGTGGCAAACGGGGAGATAAGTCACCCCGCTACAAATCTTCGTTGCCGTGGGCAACTAATCTCCCAGCAATGCCACCCCACCGGAAAGAATATAAATCACTGGTGGGATGACACACGCATCGCCCCTCCTCTCAAGGCAACTTCGGGAAATCGTAGCGACAGGTATGCCATCCCACTGGTGATTTACATTCTTGCCGGTGGGATGGCATTGCGGGAAGGTTAGTTGCCCGCGGCAACAAAGATTTGTCGTGGGGCCCCTAACGTCCCCATCTGCCACTGCCCTAAAGGTCACGACCCCTATTTCCACCACATACCTAATACTACAGACAGAAATCAGGCCAAGTGTTCTACATCAGATTCTAGTGGGAGACTTAGTAGCATGGGCAACGTTTGCCCAGTAAAATAACCCATAGCATCCAATTTTATGTCTGCTTTCAAATGTTATGGGTTATTAAAAAGGGGCAAAGCTTGCAGTCTTTTATTTTATATTGACACATACTTACCAGAGATATATTCATATTATTGACTGGAATGGCCTTTAGTTTGGTAAGAAGCAACCCTCTTGGCTACTTTTTTTAGAGGTTCCAGATCCTGTTGTGAAAAATCAAAGTGTTAAGCACTGTCAATTTTAAGTACATGTTATACTAAAACTTATTGGGTACCAATGCTGGATATAGTACAACAAGACATGGTCAGACTTTCTGTATGTGAGAAACTAAAAGCAGAACAAAGAGTTGGTGTAAAATATCTGGACAAGAATTCTGGGACTTCCCAACAATCCCAATAACAGAAAAGGCAAAGAAAGATCAGAGATTCTATCTATCTACCCACACACCCATGCATCCATCTATCTTTTAAAACTGCTCTGTGAGCAGAAGTGTAAAAAGAACACTCAGGTCCAGCAGACATCTAGGTAAGCAATCACCACAAACATAATCAGTCCTTAGCTGCACTGAAGAACTGATATTGTAATGGGATTCTCAGCAATTACAAATGGAGAGCTTTATTATAGTGAAATCTGTAGTTTGTGGGCGTATTTCGGTATAAGTGCTGCCCCCACTATCATGCTATAAGCAAAACACATGCCAGTTTCTACAAAGGTTTCCACATGGCAAGTTATAGTGAACTCTCTTTCGTGAGGGGGACCGGACTCTTGAGCCACTGTATATTCTGGAAGGCGCCATCCTTTCTGCACAGATAACTCCTATAAGAACAAAGACAGAGGCTTTCTGATCTTTCACTTTGGTCATACAAAAGTAGATCAGGGGTGGGGTGTGACCATTTTTCCCATTGGGGTCCAACTTTACTTGCTGGCAGGGCCCACAACTATGGCACCCTTGGGATGTGCCCTGCTTAGTAGTAAAGGGCCCCATGATTAGTAATGGTAGCCCTGCTCATGCACACGTGCATTATACACATGTACATAACAACCATGTCCGAATCCAATATGGTAGCTGTCCCTTAGACCAAGAGTGAGAATAACATCAGTCATTCGTTAACATTAGAATCAAACACGAAATAGAGGCAAAAAACCCATGATAATACCTGTAGTGAGCCAACAGGATTCTCCTTCATCTGATTCAGTGGTTGCTTGGGCACATCCCTTACAGTATTCTTTACAGGCAGGCTGTTTATATAGAGAGGACAGCAGAAGGAAGTAAACTGTTATTTCTACTTCTTGACAGGACATATGCAATACTCAATAAATATATTGGGACACACAGTGTATAGAAACCATAGAAAAGATTTCCAGTTTATTACTCACCATTTGCCAGTGCTTCCTTGTTATATGTTCAGTGCTGATTCAGCAGCTTTTTGTTTTGTGGCTTTCTTGCTTAAAGAACATACCTGAGCTAACTATATCACCAATAACCAACCGAAAAGTGAAACTAGGGTTATGTACTTCTCCTTCTGCTTTTATTAAGGTGTACACGGGAGGGTTACCAGTCTTTGTTCCAAATCCATGCAGCTGCTGAATGGGGGTTTTGCACGGATTGGTTGCAAGCTTTGCTTCCAAGCTGAGATAAGAAAGTAGGGTATTAGTGGAGGTATAAGGTACATTTAAGATGCCAATAGTCAACCAGCACAGGGAGTCAGATATTAAGCAGAGGGTAAACTGCAGATATTCCATGATTATCAAACTGAAAGCTGAAAAGAGACAGTAGAGGAAAGCAAATAACTCAAAAACTATAGAAAATAAAACATGAAGAGCAATTTAAATGTTGCTAAGAGAAGGACATTCTATAATATATTAAAAAGTTAACTTAAAGGGCACCATCATAGTAAAAGTTTCCCCTGCCAGGGGTGTAGGCAAATTGAGCCCACACATATGTTCCTAGTGACCGCAATGCCACCTGCATTGGGAAGAAGCCACATTGGGACTCAAGGATCAGGGTTGCACACTTGCGCATAACCTGCAAGCCGGCAGACTCACTCATTACATGTCTGACCAAACATGGCTGCCAGCACCAACTTCCTCTGCAGTGTGAGCTCAAGAAGCCTGAACCTCCAGAGGTTTAAGCACTTTGACTAGGATAGGTACCCGTTCAACGAGCAACTGCCCCTCAGTATTTGCTGCCAGTTTGATTTATATTTCTGGGTAATGTTAGGTCAAAACATTTAGGATATTTTATAGTTCATGAAAGTTTTGTCATTTTCTATCTGTAGCCTTCTGAACTCTATGTCATCCAGTCAAGTGCAGCACAAGCTGGCTCCTCCATCTGCCCATGGGTAATTTGGACTGATAATACTAGTGCCACCAATCTAAAGAACAGGCTGCTCAGGCACTTAATGAGAGAAACCAAATGAAATTGAGCAGCAGTAGAAATCAGTAGCAATGCAGAAATGAAAGCACTGCGAGTAGCCCTGCACTAGAATCACTGGGCACCAGCAACACTTTGCCATTAAGTGACCACAGTGACCCACCTCTTTTCTAATCAATGTCAATTACAAACTGCAAGGATCAACACTCAAAAGATGCATTTGCCACTAGCCTAAATGGAAAATAAAGATCAGTGTGACTATGAAGAGTTTCATTCATCTAGGTCATGGTGTATCTAGTATAATTAAATCTAAATTAACTGGACTTGTTAAGTAATCATTGACGATGTTTCACTACTCATCCGAGCAGCTTCTTTTTCCCATTACACAGGTATAGGAAAAGACCAGTGTATTTTGCCATGACAGTTATACAGATGTATGCACAAAGGGTAGACCCCAGGTTTGTGATGCCACACAGGGCAGCATAATGGCTCAATGGATTGCACCTCTGAGGTCCTGAGCTCAATTCCAGTTTGGGCACCATCTACAAGGAGTTTGTGTGTTTATGGGATTCCTCCAGTTTCCTCACACTCCAAAAACATACAGGTAACTGGATCCCAATCAAACTGTCCTTGTGTATGTGTGAATGAAAAAGGGGACCTTGGATTGTAAGCTTGTAATATAAAGTCCTACAATGTACAGATACCCAACACCAAGACAACCATTAAGCAGATTTGGAAGGTTGAAACTATGCCCCACAGACACTGTATGAACTACAACTCCAGCATCACTATATCAAACCTCTAGAGGCAGCTCCCTGTCCCCAACCATAGACAAGCTCTAATCTCTCCCCAGCACCTGGTGGATTTTTCACAGCTCCTTTTGGGCGCGTCTGGAAATCTCTCCTGGGACATAGCAGAGGAATGGGGAGAGCCCTACTCTCCTAGGCTTAGAGCCGCGCAGGAAAGGTTTCTCTATGCGCCGGCTGTAGGCTGCACTTCCGCTTCCGGCCTCCAGCTGCCTGTCAATTTCGCCACCCGCGGTAAGAACGCATGCGCAAGCTAAGGGAGCTAATACATGCTTCTCTGGGAACGGGAGGGCTAAGGGAGCTAATACATGCTTCTCTGGGAACGGGAGGGCTAAGGGAGCTAATACATGCTTGCCTGGGAACGGGAGGGCTAAGGGAGCTAATACATGCTTCTCTGGGAACGGGAGGGCTAAGGGAGCTAATACATGCTTCTCTGGGAACGGGAGGACTAAGGGAGATAATACATGCCTTTCTGGGAACGGGAGGGCTAAGGGAGCTAATACATGCCTTTTTGGGAACGGGAGGGCTAAGGGAGCTAATAAATGCTTTTCTGGGAACGGGAGGGCTAAGGGAGCTAATACATGCTTTTCTGGGAACGGGAGGGCTAAGGGAGCTAATACATGCTTTTCTGGGAACGGGAGGGCTAAGGGAGCTAATACATTCTTGCCTGGGAACGGGAGGGCTAAGGGAGCTAATACATGCTTGCCTGGGAACGGGAGGGCTAAGGGAGCTAATACATGCTTCTCTGGGAACGGGAGGGCTAAGGGAGCTAATACATGCTTGCCTGGGAACGGGAGGGCTAAGGGAGCTAATACATGCTTCTCTGGGAACGGGAGGGCTAAGGGAGCTAATACATGCTTCTCCTGGAACTGGAGGGCTAAGGGAGCTAATACCGTATATACTCGAGTATAAGCCGATCCGAATATAAGCCGAGGTACCTAATTTTACCTAAGAAAACTGGAAAAACTTATTGACTCGAGTATAAGCCTAGGGTGGGAAATGCAGCAGCTACTGCTAAGTTTTAATAATCAAATAAATACCTGTAAAATTACATTAATTGAGGCATCAGTGGGGTATGTTTTTCAATATTTATTTCATAGAAAAACAGTAAACTAGCTCTGTAAGCGGAGAAGAGGGTCAACAAAAACATTATGAGTACTACCCCACGCTCATTGCACATTGGCAAACTGGCAGCAGACCCGGTCCCGGAGGAGATGTAAGGGGAAATAAGTATTGCTAGTGGGAGCCTAGGCCAGGGCACTGGAGGGTCTGGTTGCAGGTGGCCTAATTTGCACACAAAGGACAGAGGGTGCTAGTCTAGAGGGACCCATGGCACCCGACTCGAGTATAAGCCGAGGGTGACTTTTTCAGCACATTTTGGGTGCTGAAAAACTAGGCTTATACTCGAGTATATACAGTACATGCTTCTCTGGGAATGGCAGGGCTAAGGGAGCTAATACATGCTTTTCTGGGAACGGGAGGGCTAAGGGGGCTAATACATGCTTGCCTGGGAACGGGAGGGCTAAGGGAGCTAATACATGCTTCTCTGGGAACGGGAGGGCTAAGGGAGCTAATACATGCTTCTCCTGGAACTGGAGGGCTAAGGGAGCTAATACATGCTTTTCTGGGAACGGGAGGGCTAAGGGAGCTAATACATGCTTGCCTGGGAACGGGAGGGCTAAGGGAGCTAATACATGCTTCTCTGGGAACGGGAGGGCTAAGGGAGCTAATACATGCTTCTCCTGGAACTGGAGGGCTAAGGGAGCTAATACATGCTTTTCTGGGAACGGGAGGGCTAAGGGAGCTAATACATGCTTTTCTGGGAATGGGAGGGCTAAGGGAGCTAATACATGCTTCTCTGGGAACGGGAGGGCTAAGGGAGCTAATACATGCTTCTCCTGGAACGGGAGGGCTAAGGGAGCTAATACATGCTTGCCTGGGAACGGGAGGGCTAAGGGAGCTAATACATGCTTCTCCGGGAACGGGAGGGCTAAGGGAGCTAATACATGCTTCTCCGGGAACCGGGAGGGCTAAGGGAGCTAATACATGCTTCTCTGGGAACGGGAGGGCTAAGGGAGCTAATACATGCTTCTCTGGGAACGGGAGGGCTAAGGGAGCTAATACATGCTTCTCTGGGAACGGGAGGGCTAAGGGAGCTAATACATGCTTCTCTGGGAACGGGAGGGCTAAGGGAGCTAATACATGCTTCTCTGGGAACGGGAGGGCTAAGGGAGCTAATACATGCTTCTCCGGGAACCGGGAGGGCTAAGGGAGCTAATACATGCTTCTCTGGGAACGGGAGGGCTAAGGGAGCTAATACATGCATGTGTGGGAACGGACATGGGATGTTGCTCTCAGTGGCCTCAGAGCCGGTGATTATTTTTGAATTTCTGGATTAGAGGCAAGTTTTGGTTGCATATAAACCAGTTATACTGCCAAACAGCCTCATTAAGGAGCTACCAAATATCCAATCACAGCCCTTATTTGGCACCCTCATGAACATTTTTGACACTTGTGTTGCTCCCTAACTCTTATAACATTTGAGTGTGGCTCATTGGTGAAAAGGTTGGGCATCCCTGCCATACACGGTAACATTTGCTCTTTTAGCATGTGAGTGAATCTTTATCCGATGGGCCCACCTTTGGTTGCCAATGTTGTGCAAGTCGTTTGGCCTTAGGGCCAATGAAGGGCACATGAAAGGTCAGGCAGTGAGCCAATATGGTCCTCTAGCTGCCAGAAATCAAGTCTGCCCAATTGACATCCGGACGAATTTTGCCCAAATGTCAATCAGGAAGGCCTGTCATATGGCCCTGTACCCGGGCAGATAAGATGCTGAATTGGCAGCCTAAATCTGCTTGTGGCCACCTGTATGGCCACCTTAACTGCAGGGTAATGCTTTTTTTTTTTTTTTATATAAGAACACCTTAGAGAAGCCATTATAGGCTAACCTGTGTAGCCGTTGGAATGCAATCAGTCCTAGGTTGTTGTCTGTCTTGTTGCTTTTAGCCATGAATAAGGGGAAATCGTGCTTTTGGCTATCCATAGATTCCAATTTTCCCCAATACCCTTCACATCTCATCCCCTCGCCAACAAGGTGCTGGAGGACTCACCAGTCACTGTAATATATTCCATGCTGCAGACAACCAGGAGGGTTATTTGGTTGTGGGACTTCATTTCGTTAGATGCAACTACACTCCTAAACACAAGGAAAGGGTAATATGGCAAACCATCATGGCAGCGCATTGCATTGTTTACTGCCTGGTGCCCAGTCTAGGTAACGTGTTTGTGACTGATGTAGTGACTTTGACTGAAAAGTACACTGCACGAGAGAGCTTAAATATATTGCAATATATGGACAAACAATCCCTGTTTTGTATTAAGGGAAGGGCATTTTTTTTAGTAGCTTGATGCACAGAATGTTTTTGTGGCCTGTATATATTGATAATGGTTGAATGCAGAGGACTTGTGTCTGTTTCAATATTGTGGTTGCAGCAATTTAGTGGTGAGCGCAACGTTCCCTTTTTTGCTATAGTTTATACAGGATCAATCAACAATTTAATCAGTGAAACAACCATTTATTGGCTCAAATTTTAACAAAACAGAAAAAAAAGAGCAAACATAGTATACCAAATGACAAACTCATGAGTGCCTCATGGTACCCATACTCCATCCCAGTGCCTCATGGTACCCATACTGCACCATTGGGTGCTTCATCAGAGGAGGTAAAATTATCTCTGATGAAGCACTCAGTGGTGCGAAACGCATTAGGAGAGTGGAGTATGGGTACCATGAGGCACTGGGATGCACCCGTTTGTCTATTTATCTATATATTCAGGACATATCAGTGGGATATAACTTAATGATTCTCTTTCTTAATCTACTAATATTGTTGTGTAGTTTATACAGGAGCAGTGGCCAGTTCCATGTCAGGTGATTCCAATGGGCCAATAAAATGGAAACCATCAGTGGGTTTATGTGAGGCGCTCTGCCGGACCGGCGCGCTCTCCTACCTTAGGTCGCGCCGGCCGGCAGACGCGCTCTATTAGGGGCCCGCACTTCCGGGTTCGGCAGGGACGGCGCGGCGTTACTGCGCATGCGCGATGACGCGCGGACATGCGCAGTCGCGCGCCTTGAAGCATTAGGCGCCATCTTTGTGTAGGTTTTCTAGGTTTCCGGTTCCTTTGATTTTTGGCGCCAAATTCGGCTATTTAAACCCCTTCCTTCATTGTTTTCATTGCACAAGCTGGCTTCTGTTATCTACAGTACCTGCTCTTGCGTTTTGTTTGCTGTTTCCGGATTTGACCTTTGCCTGTACCCTGACCACGATACTTGCTACCTGCCTTGACCTTTTGCCTGTACCCCGACTACGAATATTGCTGCCAGCCCCGACTTGTGCCTGTACCCCGACTACGTTCTGCCTTTGCCTTGCCTGTACCTCGTATCTCGTCTGAACTCTGAAGGTTTGCAGGACCCCAGCTTGGACTGCAGCAGAAAGTCCGGGGCCCCAAAAGGGCGTCGGTGAACACCGGGAAGAGCTGGGAGTTCCTGTTATACTGTAGGAGTCAGATTTTGCATACAGCGGTCGCACACTGGTTCCATTCTAACTTGAACGTTACAGTTTAACTCTAGAAGCAAGCAAGATGCAAGTTAAACTCTGTCCCCTTTGTAAAATGTATAATAAATCAGATTTCTTAATGAAAGTGAGTGTAGGACTGGCCAGACTGGGGATGACTTTGATGTAGTTGGCCAGCTTGAATATATTGCAATATAAGGACAAACAATCCTCTTGTTTGTCCAAGCGTTGCTTAATGCACTAAAATATATAATTTCTTAATATATAGAAGGACACACTCTGGAAAACAAAAAATGCCTGGGTGCTGAGTACAGCATTATATAGTATAGAAAACCAAAAAGGTTTGATAAAGGTCCTAATGTGTGACCGAAACGTTGATTTTGCACAATAAAGAATTATTTTGATTTTCTTTATCAAGTTCTGTGCAGTGCTGAGTCTTTTTGGTTATATACACATACACACACTTTGCACATTATGCATATTTTTATATAATAGGTGAGTGCAGATGACCTCTTGTCTTTGTATGGATGAAATATAAGTGCTAAATAGAAAGTGCTATGGAATATGTTTGTGCTATATAAGTAAAGAATAATTTAGATACCAGGCTGGTAAGAATTGAGGTTTTTTTTTATGGGTTAAACCACATGCAGCATTTTGTTGCATGGTGTAAACAGTTTAGGACATAGGATTTTATTGAGGTATTAAGTACAAAGCTAACTTTTATTAGTGTAGTTGATCTACAAACAAGTATAAATGAGCAAGCATTTTCCAGATAAAGGATTCTGAGCCAACAGGAGCCAACTGCAGGAATCCCACATATCAACTAGTGTTAGATTTATACTACAGGGGGACTTGGTGATTCTCATGAGCCCCCTGCCAAACCAAAGTAACTTGTTCACTCAACCCATTACAATACATTAGCAACAACTGCAGCCATGTATATTCCATGAGGAATAGCCTTTTGGTGGGTCTCCTTCATTATTCAGTTTGCACCAGATAGATGCAAGATAAGATTTAGTGGTGGAAGCAAGATTAAAACCTGGAAAGTTAGATAAATAAGGAAAAATAATTGTGTTTTTTATTAGGACACCCCTGTGCTTGGTGTCCTCACATTTCTATCAGTCAATTCTGCACTTTGTTGGGGCTGTTAATAAACCCTTTAGAGTCTAGGATCTTATTACTGGATAAACTTACATTAGATAACTTACATTATCTGTGTAGTTGAACAAGCATGCATTTTAAATAATTAGAAATTAGCAAGCATTTTCCATATAACAGCTTCTGAGCCAGCATAATGTCACCTGTGACACTGCAGGAATGCCACCTATTAGCCAGTGGTAAACTTATACTAATGGGAGCCTTGGTGGTTCCCATGGGCACCCTGCAGAACCAATGTACCTTGGTCACGCAGTCCTTTCCATTACATACATTACATACATTATCAACAATAGCAACCATGCATATTCCATGAGAAGAAGACTACGGGTGGGTGTCCTTCCACTTCAGTTTGCAATGGAGGTCAAACAGGTGCAAGATAGCACTGGTGGTGGGAGCAAGATTGAGGGCCAGTAAGATCCACAAGTTAGATATATAGATAATAAATCAATTTTGCACATATGCAGACCTATGGCACACTGGGTGTCTTTTGTGGCAGGCAGAAAGTACAAAATGACACTCCCCATCCTTCATTGCTGCTATATTGGACATGGGAGGAGACAGCTGGCAAATGTCACTGCTCCATTAGTGTTCCTTATATTTAGTGCTACCAGGAGTGTTGACAAGCACACAGGGGCCTTCTGGCTGTTACTGTTGTCTGCTGGAGGGCAGCAGCAGTGAAAATGCCCATGTGACATTAGCACACTCCAATGCCTGGTGCAACCAGGAATCCTCTTAAATTAAATATGTGGACATATTTGAGCAAAACAACTTTTTCTGCTCTTTCCCTGGGCATCTGCTGGGATAAAATCTACAGTGTCTGCAATATTGCAGTAACATCCAGCAATCAAGAAAAGTTTATGGTGTTTTCAGAAATAATACACCAGATAATATTTGCAGGCAATATAACCAGCTGATTTTTTTTATTTGATGGTGATGTGTAATGATGATAGTGATAAGTCAGAAAAACTATATTTAATACTTACAATCCTCAGCAAAACCTATCCTAGTGTGCAACAGTGTTTCTGACCCAAACCTGAACCTTGAGTGGTATCTCAAAAAGGTTGGTCAGTTAGTGCCCCAACCAGCACAAATAAAAGTATCTTGAACCCAAATTAGCTAGCTGTGATTTTATTTTAGGGCTGACAAGCTATCCCTACTGTGCCTTTAGCTAGTGTCTATGGCAATGTATAAATAAATAGAACAATCCAGTGATATATTTTGTTCTACAATTTAATGTGCATTTTACATACATTTCCTTGAACCATGAATATCACACCATAGATGGGGTCCCAGCTTTATAGTTACCCCATTGACGACTTATTTCCTTTCCTAAATATTAAGACAGTTGGGTAGGATGGGGTTATATTCTGCCCTTGATATGAAATTGTAGCAGGCTGATGGATACACCAGTGTGTGTATCTGTAACTATACTATGATGGACTGGTGGTTTTTATAGACCTGCTAAACCAGTGTACCTTGATTAGTTAACCCACTACAATAAATTATCAACAACTGCAACCATGCATATTTAATGAGGAACAGCCTACAGGTGGGTCTCCTTTACTCGGTGCAAGATGGGTCAGAAGCTAGATAAATAGGGAACGATAAATCAGGGAAACATAAATCCAAAGGGTTAAAAAACCACTATTTTCGTTACATCCTTGGTATTTTGGTATGGCTTTTTTAATATTGTTATGATGCTCAGCACATGTGCAGTGCAGTGGCCTGGCATGCAGAGCACTAATGCACTTGTACATCAATAACCCTGCAACCCTATGTGTCTGGCTGTGTGTGCCGCTATGGAGGAACCAGAAATAGTGATGAGCGAATTGTTTTGCCAGGCATGGATTTGCAGTGAATTTCCGTATTTCATAATTGGCAAATTGTTTTGTGAAACTTCCACGAAAATTTGCAGCAGGAAAATTCGTTGTGCGTGAAAAAAAGTCACGGTCGCGGCAAAATGGGCGCATTCGCAAAAAAAAGTTGTGCACATCAAAACACGTTTTGTGGGTTTGCTCATCACTAACCAGAAAGGCAAATGGGGTTGCAAGGATTACTTCTATGTATGCCAGAAGATTATATGCGAGTGCTGATCTTGTGTTCCTGTACAAATGTTACATGGTGACGTCCAGCCAAGACATCCATGGACCCAAGGCTCTTTAAGAAGGCATGCAGGTGAGGGTCCTACATGCAGAAACCCCTTCCCATCCCTTGCTATGTGGTATCTACAAATGACTGCCACAAACCAATCACTCTCTTCAAAAACTATTTATTAAACAATGACTAAATACATTTTTTTGGTTATCTTTTTTTAAAATCCACTTAAAAAAAAAAAAAATGCCCCCCATGTTTTAAAGCTTTTTAATAGAATGCCTTCTGCAAAGCATTCCTTCAGTGAAATACATACATTTTGAACGAAGTATGAAACAAAAACAAGAGAACAAATCAATTCCATAGCAGATATGAAGCACAGAGGCTCTAGCCCAAGGTAAAAGAGGCAGTAATTCATTGCTCTGTCACTTAAATCATGTCCCCAGAAACCATTTCTGTGTAACATTACTTACTGTTTGTTATTGGGGGGGGGAGAAAATGATACCAGAAAAGGGTTTTGCTGGGAGTCTCGTGGGATATCATTTTCTGAGAGACATTATCTTTAAATATTGCAGTGGCATATATGGCTATTTTTTTTTTTTTTACTCTTTCTGCTTGTAATGTACTTAAGTACTTTTATACACAGTGATGATTCAACCCAACTCTTATATGTAATGTGAGGTAACACTCCTACTGTCTCCTTCCGTTTGTCATGTGATGTCCTGCTGAGTCCTTATATTAAGTCCTTTTTCTCCATTCCTTATGCCCATTCTTTGATTGAAGTTCCTTAGAGCAATCTTATGCCCATTCCTTAATTTAAGTTCCTTAGAGCAATCTTATGCCCATTCCTTAATTGAAGTTCTTTAGAGCAATCTTATGCCCATTCCTTGATTAAAGTTCCTTAGAGCAATCTTATGCCCATTCCTTGATTGAAGTTCCTTGGAGCAATCTTATGCCCATTCCTTGATTGAAGTTCCTTGGAGCAATCTTATGCCCATTCCTTGCAATCCAGTAATTGTGAATTGTAGGCCATTTTCCTAGCCTTCAGTTTACTTTGCTTCCAATGGCTGTATTCATGTTTTAATCCAATGTTGGCACCTTAATGCATGGTTCAATAGTCTTCTTCCTTCTCCATTTTTTCAGCTACCCCACACTACTTATAGTCATCAATGTGTATTAAAATATCAAGTCCTATTTACACTCTTAATTTTGTTTTAGCCGAAAGCAGTGAGATTTTTGCAAACAATTTCCTACTTCTGTATATAATGTAAACAATCACAATGATTAACACAATGTATACTATAATAATAATAATGGAGTGAATCATAATGTTCATTATAGCAGATGCAGTTGGACTCATACCAAACAGGCTTTCCCACCATGATAATTGAGAATCCTTACGTAAATGTCCCACAATATTTGTTATTTTGGTTGTATCATAAGTAACTTTTACATGTGTCATTTCAGCAAAATCTTTCAATTGTTTCTCCAAATGCATTGAAACATTAAAATCCACTAACCAATCTCGGAAATGTTCAGTCATTTGTAGTTGTAAAATCCCAGGGTCTAACTCCCTTATAAATTTGGTCCATGTTATATCATAAGATACATTTTTGATAGTGGGAACTGTCAAATTCATCCCCTCAGTTGACAGGCTAACCACAGACTGGTTAGTGCACCATGTTCCATTATGTAAAAATATAAAATATTCTTGTACTGAATCCCTATATGTTACATTTTGGGATTTATTCAAATGAAAGCATATACGCCCCTGCCCTAAGTAAAAAATTTTGCTTGTTCCTTCTACAGAGGTCACGGTTATGCTACATTCATTTGAATCCATCCAACAATCCTTACTTGTAAGCTGGTATGGCATACATAATACATTTTGTTGAGGATGATTGCATTTGTCTAGATTGACTGGTTGCCAGTAAGTCTTGTTCCAGAACACGTGTGTATATGTAATATCTGGAAAATATACATAACCCTTTATTAAACTGCCAATATTAACTGCCTGAAAAAACAGTGTAGTTGTGCCTTCCCAAGGAGTTAATGCATGGATTTCACATGAGTCAAATGTACATTTTCCAATATTAATATCCCATGATGCTATATGACTCATGGCAAAAGATGTCACTCTGGATCCAGCTTCCACCATGAGTACCTTTGGCCAGATTTTAAATGATAGTGATAACATTATTTCTTTTAATAGAGATTCTGTTTGCATTTGTACGCATGATAATGCCCAAGATATATCCTGACCTAATTTAAAATTAGCATCTACCAACGATATAAATTTCTCTCTCATTATAGATTGTAAATTAATTGAAGTCTGAACTTGGCTTTGCTGTAGCCAGTTCATCCATCTATCAATATCTTCTTGTACACTAAACCCTTCCTGTGAATGTCCAGCAATTTGTGATAGTTTGTTCCTAAACACTTCTAAATCTATAGTATTAACCACCCCCATACCTATGCCTGCTCCTCCCAATACTGTAGAATTGTATCTCTGTTAGATCTTGTTTGCTGATTGTGTGGCCTGCTAAATAAGAACCAATCTCTCAACAGTCTTGCTTGCACTCTTGTATATGGTGTACAGTTAGGATATGTATATGCTATTACCCATTCTTTTGGTATTATATTCCATGTGACTAATTTGTAATTTACCTCTCTTGCTCCATGTGTAGGGGAATCTAATTTAATTTGTACGGGGCCACCTTTTTCAAAGGGATTACCATTAATCTTTGTTTTTATAAACATAGTTGATTCTATAACGTGCTGTGACTCTAATTGCTACATCAGATAAATCAGGTTTGCATTCCCACACACCAGCTGAATTACCATCTATGTGTAAACATAGTTTAGATAATTGTTCCGTTCCTCCTAAAATTTGCCCTAAATCTGAATTTATCATTTTGCCATTGTGCAACCAGTTCATATCCCCTCTATTTTTACAATAACATGACAATTGTATCTCAATCCCCTCCTGCCATTCAACCATAGTTGATGATTTAACAAATTCTGTTTCCCATACCTCCCTAATTACTCCTGCATCAAGGGTAATTGTTTTGGATATTATAGATATTTGTACTTCTAAAATGCACTGTTCCAATTTTTGATTCTCCATGCTTTGTTGATTGATAGTCCTGATCAACTTCATCAGTCTCTTTGGTTGCATGTCCATGGATACATAAAAGAAGAATAAATGCAATCTTCCAGGTGCTGTTTATTGCCCATTTCATGATTATACCATAAAAATGAGTTCAGGATTTTGTTGAAAAAAAAATGAAAATTTTGCAAGCTTCTCTCTGCAGCATCAGTCCTTATAGTTTAATGTATGTTCCTTAATAATACTAAACTTTGCTATCTTTGTTACCATATATGACAAAAAGACAAAACAACTAAACTCAATTTCCTTAAATGCTACCCTACAAAAAAAAGACAAACAAAAACAAAATTCAATTTCCTTTAACCCTTTCACTGCCAGCCGATTTGTCCCAAAAGTGAACATCTACTGCCAAGCTGTTTTTAGACATTTTGCACTCATTACATTTGCTTCGGTTTCTTGACAGGAAAACCTACATGAAATAAAGCATGTTATATATCGTTTTTTCCGGAACGAATTGGGCTTGAACATTGTAATAAAATTTTGTACTTTTTCTGGAGATTTAACACATTTTTTGAGTGAAATATGTTAAAAAAAAGTGAAATAAAGAAAAAAGTATTTTTATTTTGTGTTTTTTTTCCAAGAACGATTACATTAACTTACAAAAATTTTACTGTTTCTAAAAGCCCCGATTCTACTGAATCCAACAATACCAAATATGTATTGGTAACCCACTTTTCTTGCCCAGAAGACACCACAATAATAAAACAGCATTTTGCGCAATTTTACATCGAAATAAAAGTGAAAAGGCCATCTCTATTTTAACATGGCATATCTTATGACAGAAATGGAAGACCCCCATAAGTCACACATTTTTAGAAACCGCACACCTCTATATTTTTAGTTGTGGTGTAGTTTTTGCTCTAAATGTAGCTCCTGTCGTACAGATAGCGTAAAAACATATGCCATATTTTTAAATTTTTTTTTTTTTTCTGAAACACTATCACAGTAACGAAGTCCAAAGTAAATTTGAGAATAAAACACTAATGAAAATTTTCAAATGAAGGCAGGTTGTAAAAGAAAAAGTTATCCCGAGTAAAACGATACCCCACATTCATGGGTGCACCTAAAGCCACGGCCTCCAAACAGCCCAAAACAGGGGCAATACATAAGAGCAATTTCAGCTCGAAAGTTTGGAGCTGCGCTCTAAGTGCACACCATGCAGCTTTTCAGTCTAAACACCCCCTTACCTGTGAAATACCCCCACAAACTATATGTTTTCTGAAAGTGCACACCTGTGGCTATTCAGCAGCGCCATTCTTGCTTTCCTGCATGCAGAATTGTGGACGCAGTTCTCCGTAGAAGTTTGCAATTTGGCCTGAAATAAAGAAAAAAAATGATCCAAAGTTAGATTTCTCCCCGAAATTGCCATAACAACGAAATAAAACCACTAAAACATCAATCTGCAACTTGTCCTGAACAAAACGATACCCCACATGCATGGGTGCACCTAAAGCCACGGCCTCCAAACAGCCCAAAACAGGGGCAATACATAAGAGCAATTTCAGCTCGAAAGTTTGGAGCTGCGCTCTAAGTGCACACACCATGCAGCTTTTCAGTCTAAACACCCCCTGACCTGTGAAATACCCCCACAAACTATATGTTTTCTGAAAGTGCACACCTGTGGCTATTCAGCAGCGCCATTCTTGCTTTCCTGCATGCAGAATTGTGGACGCAGTTCTCCGTAGAAGTTTGCAATTTGGCCTGAAATAAAGAAAAAAATGATCCAAAGTTAGATTTCTCCCCGAAATTGCCATAACAATGAAATAAAACCACTAAAACATCAATCTGCAACTTGTCCTGAACAAAACGATACCCCACATGCATGGGTGCACCTAAAGCCACGGCCTCCAAACAGCCCAAAACAGGGGCAATACATAAGAGCAATTTCAGCTCGAAAGTTTGGAGCTGCGCTCTAAGTGCACACACCATGCAGCTTTTCAGTCTAAACACCCCCTTACCTGTGAAATACCCCCAGAAACTATATGTTTTCTGAAAGTGCACACCTGTGGCTATTCAGCAGCGCCATTCTTGCTTTCCTGCATGCAGAATTGTGGACGCAGTTCTCCATAGAAGTTTGCAATTTGGCCTGAAATAAAGAAAAAAAAGATCCAAAGTTAGATTTCTCCCCGAAATTGCAATAACAACTAAAAAAACCTGCCCAATTTAGCCCCAAAATATATTCTATTTACCTTTATCTGTTTAGTTGAACATCTTTTGACTGTATAGCTTCATCTGTATTCCTGCGAATCTTCGGGTGATGCGGGGAGGTGGTGAAAGGGAGTCATTGCCCCCACCGAGTAATGACAACCGGCGGGGGCAAGAGAAGGGAGCGCGGGCTAGGGTTAGGCAGGAGAGGTTTCTGCCTGGCTACCCCCAATTGTTGCACCCTAGGCAGGTGCCTCTTCTGCCTACCCCTAGTTCAGCCCTGGCATTAGCTAAAGCATACCTCTCAACATTTGAAAAATGAAAAGAGGGACAAAAAGATTTGGTATGCACAGCGCGGCAATTTTTTGTGTGTGCCCACTTTTGTGGCCCCAATTTCCACACCCCATTTTTGAAAAAAGAAAAAATACTCCTTATATATAGTTGAAATGGCGGGATCAGACGCAAATGTGCTATACCCTCATACTGTACTATCTAATAAAAATAAGATAAGGCAGTCAGTTATAAGTGAGTTATAACAATGTACCAGTTTTGCCCCCCCATACACAATGCACCCATAGACAGTACCCCCCCATACACATTGCCCCCATAGTCAATACCCCCATACACAGTGCCCCCAATTGCCCCCATACACAGTACCCCCAATTTCCCCCATACACAGTGCCTTCAATTGCCCCCATACACAGTGCCCCCCATTACACAGTGCCCCCCATTACACAGTGCCGTAATCTATTACATAAATTGCATAGCACCCCAATTCTGAAAAAAGCTGAATGCCTGCACCAAGAACAAAATATATATTGCCCAAAATAAAGGTCTAAATATCTGCATTGAAAGCTGAGCTAATGAGTTGTGAATTCGCCAGTTTCTCTCCAACCAAAAGAGCTATGCCATCAGAACAGTACTATTACTCATAATAGGGAGAAAGACTACAATTAGCATAAGTGTTGAAATGTTAACTCCCATCTACCAACAAACTAGAACTTTCTTTTCACTACTGCAAACAAAGACCCTAACTGTGCAAAAATAATAAAAAAAATATTCCATGGAGACCTAATACTGTACACTAGTAAAACCTAAAATGTCACCCAGAAATACATATAGCCGTAGCAACTGCCCTGAAACACTAGTACTGCCCTGTACACTAGTAAAACCTAAAATGTCACCCAGAAATACATATAGCCGTAGCAACTGCCCTGAAAGGGTAGCTTATGAGGTGTCAGTAAAAAAAAAAACCTTGTGGCATCAGCAGGGGAGATGAAATCATCCGCAGGCAAGATGAAACATCATGATCATCACGCACCACAAATTTTTAGGGGCCCAGTCCGTCACGCAACACTCAGTTGGCTATACATAACCTAACATAACATTTTAGGTAAGGAAACACCCAAACTAACCACGACATAAAACCTAAAAAAAAAATCTGACCTGAATACATAAACCAAAAGGCTATTATATTAATTTTGCACAAAGCGGGATGCCAATTATAATAAATTCTATCAGTGCACAACAATTTATTACCCTTTCAATAGTGCAGCCGAGTATGGTATATCTCAAAACATTGTTTGAGACATAACCCAGGGTTGCGACGGCACTTAGGGCAGTAGTACCGTGTATCTCGTCTTATACCCCTTTTACGGCACACTCTGCAAGCTTTTTGGGCAAACACTTTTCCAGGTGTGGGTGGAAGCGTATCAATAAAGTGCTTCCCAATCAATCGGGCCACATTGTCACTGGGGGGCATCTCAGGCTCTGTCTCCTCTACGCCACTAAACAACAGGGCAGGGATTATCTGCAGCTGGTATTTATAGTAGGATAATTTGCGGCCTGGTACTGCTGCCTTATATACAACGTATGAATTTCGAAGGGCCATTTGAATTAAGTATATACCAACTTTTTTGTACCAGGCCTTAGTTTTTCGAGTGGCGTTGTAGTAATGTTGGAGTTGATCAGTTCTGTCAACGCCACCCATGTACCTGCTGTATTCCCTGCAACAGAGAGGTTTTGTTTTAGGGGGCCTACCAACTCTCTGTACCACAGTTACTGACTCATCGTGGATTGTCGTCAGCATGAATACATTTTTTGTGTCATAATAATTTATGGCAAGGAGCTCATCATTTCTTAGGGCATAAACTTCTCCACGATTAAGTTTTTTGCTGACCAGATCCCTGGGCAAGCCCTTTCGGGTACGATTTATAGTGCCACAGGCTGGGGTATCTAAGCAATATAGGGCAGTGAACAGGGGGATACTAGTGTAAAAGTTATCCACATATAAGTGGTAACCTTGGCCCAAAAGTGGAGAGATGAGCTCCCATACAATTTTGCCACTGACAGTCAAATCAAGGGGACAACCAGGGGGGTCTAATTTGGAGTCCTTGCCTTCATAAATCATGAAATAGCTGGTGTACCCCGTAATGCTTTCGCACAGTTTGTAAAATTTGATCCCATAGCGGGCACGCTTGCTTGGGATGTACTGCCGAAATGCGATGCGCCCTTTGAAGAGTAGAAGTGACTCATCTATACAAATGTTTTGGGAAGGGGCATACACTTCTCCACACCGCTCAGACAGGCTATTTATAAGGGGCCTCAATTTATGCAGCCTGTCATGGCCGGGCACATCAGGGGGTACAGCCGTTGCATTGTTATTGAAATGCAGAAACCGGAGCAGTAGCTGATACCGGTTTCTCTGCATGGTGGCAGAAAAAACAGGGATAGACAACACAGTAGTGGTATCCCAGTAGGACTCCAAGGAATTTGCTTTTATGAGACCCATAGCTAAAGTGAGTCCCAAGAACTTTTTCATTTCGGCAATGTCAGTGGGATGCCATGCCTGCGCTCGAGCATACCTAGGTAGGGGATTACGGGCAAGGTATTGCTCGGCGTATAAATTTGTGTAGAGGACCATATCCTGTAGGATGGCGTCAGTAATATATAATTGAAAAAAATCAACTGGTTCAAAATTCCTGGTGTCCACCTTAACACCAGCGACTGCAGTAAATGGGGGAATCTCAGGGGGAAAATTACAAGGAGGCCTCCACGCAGGCTCTCCTCCAGCTGCAGCATCAGCCCTATCACCCTCTCCCTCATTTGGAACACTCTCCTCTACCTCCACCTCCATGGGCTCCTCAAGAGCACTAACCGTGCTACTACTACACCATGACTCCTCAGTAGAGGGGGCACATACTCGGAATCAGAGTCACTGAACTCCTCCGAGCTAGAGGCCATGCACAGTGCAGCAGCCTCTTCAACAGAGTACAACCTTCTAGCCATGTTGCCAACAAAATATTTTCAAAACTAATATAACACCCTAGTCTAAATGCCCCCAATCAGTCACACAAAAAATCGAGTAAATCACAATATGATCAGAAGCCAGACAAACTACAGCAACACAGGCAAGGCAGAGTAGAAGAAAAAAAAAACGGATAAGATAAACAAATCTGGCAAAGAAACCCCACCCCTCCCTTGAACTCTAGACCTCCCTAAAAAAAACCACCAAGGACAATGTAGAGCAAGAACAATCCGGAACAAGCAAAGAAAAAAAAAAAAAAAAAGCAAAAGCCAGTAGACCAACAGCAACACAAAAGTTCTGTAAATACAACCAAGAACAATCAATAAGCAAGAACAGTAAATGAACAGCAACACAAATCTAAAAATGCAATGGAACCACTGACATGCAATAAAAGGCAAGAAAAGAAATGCAAAATCAAGGTAATACGCAGAACTGGAAACTCAGAAAATCACAAGAAACACAAGAAAAATGAAATTATGCCGTGTGACTTGCGTTCAGGCTACCTGATCACTTGTCACACTGCAAAATCAAGCTAACACAAGCAATATAACTAATCAAAAGTACAACGCAGAACTGGAAACTCAGAAAATCACTAAGAAACCCAAGAAAAATGAGATTATGCTGTGTGACTTGCGTTCAGGCAACCTGATCACTTGTCACACTGCAAAATCAAGCTAACACAAGCAATATAACAGTAATAAAAGTACAACGCAGAACTTAGAAATCAGAAAATCAATGAAAAATGAGATTATGCCGTGTGACTTGCGTTCAGGCTACCTGATCACTTGTCACACTGCAAAATCAAGCTAACACAAGCAATATAACAGTAATAAAAGTACAACGCAGAACTTAGAAATCAGAAAATCAATGAAAAATGAGATTATGCCGTGTGACTTGCGTTCAGGCTACCTGATCACTTGTCACACTGCAAAATCAAGGTAACAAGCAATATAACAGTAATAAAAGTATAAAGCAGAACTTAGAAATCAGAGTAATACAGTAAAACAAGTAAAACAGAAAATAAAGTACAATGCAGAACTGAAAAAGCAATGAAACACAAAAGCAATGAACAAATGAAATCAATAATATAAAATAAAACTGATCAAACAGTGATAAGTGTGTAAAGGCTAAAAAATAAAGGCAAAGTAAAAAATATGTATGTGTGCACACTTGCAAAAGAAGTGAGTGTGTGTACAGGTGTGTATATGTGTGTGTAAGTGTAAAAAAAGTAAAAAAAAAAAAAAAAAGTGGAAACTGCAAAAAAAAAATCAGCAAATAAAAATTACAATAGTGTAAATGGTGTAAAGTGTGTAAATGGTGCAAAAAAATGTACCTGGGGCAGATCTCAAAGGCAGGCTGGCAGATCTCTGTGCTGGAGGGTCGCAGGGGGCTGCAGGCAGGTCCACGAGGCTCCAAGAGTGAGAGGGCGGCGCCAGGGGCAGGATTTAAATACCCCAAGCAGCAGGCACGTCTTGATGACGTTGCTGCGACTTGGGGTCAGTCTGGGGGCGATCGGAGGCGGCAGAGGACGTCCAGGGCCGGTGAGCTCGTTGCCTAGGGGGTTGTGGGGCTGGCAGCGCGTCTCTGCACTCGCATTGATCGGCGAGTGCAGAGAACGCGCTGACTTAGTGTAAAACGTAGCTCCTACGTGCTGGGCACTTAGCGACTTTTTTTGCCAGCACGTAGGAGCTACGGCCTTGGCAGCTAAAGGGTTAATGCATGTTTCCTAAATGATATCCCCCACTTTGCCTTTATAAGCTTTTAACTGGATTGCATGCTTATATTCATTATTTCCATCTGATCTTTGAATTAGGTATACAGATGGTCCAAGTTTGTCTGTTACTAAATATGGGCCATCCCAACTGTTCTTAGGAAATTTCTTTTTATGACCTTTGCCTTGTTTTAACACTAACACATATTCCCCTACTTGATACTGTCTCAGATCAGCTTTGCTATCAAAATCTTGTTTGCTCTTAGCCACTGTCATTGCCTCTGTTCTTGCCACCTGTCCTTGAACTGTAGCTAACCAGTTTTGTAACTCCTGAATCCATTCCTCAGATGCCAGTGTTAAACATGTCTGAGTGTTCAATGGGAGCAATGGATTTTCCCAAGATGGCATGGTTCTTCCAAACAGTACTTCATAGGGGGTTAAACCAGTGTGTCTGTTCACCCTTGATCGCAATCTACATAGAACAAAGGGTAGTAAATCATCCCAATTTGTACCATTAGCATTGCAAATCTTGCTCAATTCCTTTTTAATCTGCCCATTTATCCTTTCAACCAAACCCCCTGCCTGAGGGTGATATGGAATATGTAAATTCCATGGAATATCTAACCAATCTGATATTTCCTTCATAATGTCATGCATGTTGTAGTATACTTTAACATATTATTGATGCTGGGAACTGTAATCCAGCAATATTAGGGTTGTATTTTTAAATCAGTATTGCTCATACAACTCTGCAAGTCTGGCTCTATGTTCTTTGTTCTTGCAGCTGGACCTTGGAAGCCTTAAATGTGTAAATTATAAAGGAACTCCCCCATTCAACAAAAGGCAAGTTGGGTTTCATGAGAAAATTACTGACAGCAGGAGATGGACCTGTACTGCAGGAGACTGGGGCATAGGGACTTAAATCAGGGAGAGCCCAAAAAATATGATGGGCACTGACACATCTGGAAGAGCTGTAATAGTGCTATATGGATGGACATTCATGGGGATGTCTGGGAGACCGTTTTTTTAGTTCCTACAATGTGAGTTGTTTCTCATAGAGTGAGGGCACAGGGCTAAATGTTAAGTATACAACAGCTGAACTATACATTGACTCTTCATGAAAATACATGTATATGAAGCTGTCCCAACCCTAACCATTTGGTCCCAGCAGGCTGTGTCTGATGAGCAGAAAGTGTGCGAGGTGTGATTTCAATTTCCACAGACGCTGAACTGTGATCATTGTAATGTCCACTGATCCTGCATGGGTAATGAACCTGATTAACCTGCCAATGAATGTTGTGGATGCCTTAAAATCACCTGGTTTATTTGATATGAAGTTATTTACCATAGAAAGGGGTGGGCTGGAATTGCCTCCCCCCCCCCTCCCCATGGGGTTGATAGTAGAAATCAATTTAGCTAATTGTGATACTGTCTCTAACTTTATGAAGGAGAACAGTCACAGATCCAAAACAGCCTATTGGAAAGGTGCATCTGGCAGCCAGTTGAGTATGAAGGGAAAACGGCAGTCAGTTGAGTATTAAGGTATAACTGGCAGGTGTAAATAGCGCTTAACAGATCTAAGTTATATACCTAATAAGAAATATTTAAAAAATGTCACTGTTTTGATTGCTTTGCCTGTGTTTAGCTTTCTGCTACTCCTGCTCTGCCTCCTGCAGTGGTGCCATAGAAACAAGCTCCTCTTTTGTGAGAGAATTTGTGACTCCTGTATGCATCGTACAAGAGAAGGCATAAAGCATTTCAGAACTGCAGTCTCACTAGAAAAGAGTGGCCACATGACACAAGTTTTCAAACTGTTTATGACTGTGTCCCCTTGAAAGGACAACTAAAGGTCTCCTAGCCCGTACTTCCTTTATATGTACTCTTGCTACATGGTTCCTGCAAGTCATTCAGAGTCATTCTAGTTATAGGCAGTTTCCCCAATACATTTGCAATGGTGGATGAATTGGTGGTCCTGCACATGCACTGTCTCCTGCTGGGCTTCCACAGTTTGACAGTTGCACTAGTAACAAGTGCCAATCAGTATCAGGATTGGAGGGGTGATTAGGTCATGGAGCATTAGAGAGAGAATTGTTATGTCATAGTACTGCTGTAGCTGTGGGCTTGTACAGCAACTCCATGGCGAGAATGAATTCACTTACCTTCCCACCAGTGTCTGTTCACACATGTACAGTAGAGTTAACCCCGATCTACTCTACTGCGCGTGGACCAAATGCATGAAGATCTAAGGTAAGGAGATGCCAGCGCAGCTCCTGGGCAGTTTTTCCATGGGCCGGTGCAGTTTTCTACCAACAGGAGCACATATCTCCCTTTTTGCGGGCGACTAATCTCCCCGAAATGCCATCCCACCGGCGAAAATGTAAAATGTAAAAAGTTTCCTCTCAAGTTTCCATCCCACCGTCGATTTAAATTGTCGCCTGTGGGATGGCATTTCGGGGAGATTAATCGCCGCGAGATTTGTCGTGGGCAACTAATCTCTCCATGTGCCGCAGCCCTTAGGTGACAATAGCCTTAAATATTATGCTTGTTTAGGAAATCAACCAAGCCAGCCTAAAAAGCATTAACAGAATCTGCCATCACATCATCCGACAGTAGAGCTGGGCGGTATGACCAAAAATTTATATCACGGTATTTTCAAAATTATATCGGTATCACGGTATTTGACGGTATATAAATAAAAAAAATAAATAATAAATATTGGTGGCCCCCCCCCAACACCAACCCCAACCCCAGCCCCCCCCAACCCCAGCCCCAACCCCCCAGCCCCCCCCAACCCCAGCCCCAACCCCCCCAGCCCCCCCCAACCCCAGCCCCAACCCCCCCGCCCCCCCAACCACAACCCCCCCAACCACAACCCCCCCAACCACAACCCCCCCCAACCGCAGCCCCCCCCAACCGCAGCCCCAACCCCCCCCAACCACAACCCCCCCAGCCGCCACAACCCCCCAGCAGAACTTACCCAACTTGTAGTTCCTCCAGCTCCAGCGATGCGTCCTAGCGTGCGCGCTGACGTCACATGCGCGCCGACGTCACGTACGCACGGGCGCAACCCGGAAGTAACAGGAGAAAAAAAGCAGGAGGCGCGCATACCGGTATAGCGGTATGTTTAAAACTTATACCGTTTTTTTTTTTAAAACCGGTATACCGGTTAAACCGGTATACCGCCCAGCACTATCCGACAGGACAATCCCCAAGCTAACTCCTCTCAATGTGAAGTGCCACCTATGTTGCTGACTTTTAATGACCCTCTTATATAGCTCAACGTTCCTGCATAATCAATGAAATACCATTAGGCTGCAGGGGTGGGACAAAACAGAAAAGTACCTCAAATCCCCTGCCCCATACACACCCCTATCAGAAAGGCGGATCTGGTAAAATATAGGTGATCAGAACAGCAGGAAATAAGAGAAAATATGTGGCTTCTCTTCACTTATCTACTAGTACTGGGACGCGTCATACTGGATAACATTGGTAGCAATGGCAGATTTAATATGCCAACCTGCCCACTGCCTGAAGCAACATATAAACAAAGCACGTGGATATCAGTCAGGATCAGCCGGCCACCATACATACAGGATTACTTCTATGTATGCCAGAAGATTATATGCGAGTGCTGATCTTGTGTTCCTGTACAAATGTTACATGGTGAAGTCCAGCCAAGACATCCATGGACCCAAGGCTCTTTAAGAAGGCATGCAGGTGAGGGTCCTACATGCAGAAACCCCTTCCCATCCCTTGCTATGTGGTATCTACAAATGACTGCCACAAACCAATCACTCTCTTCAAAAACAATTTATTAAACAATGACTAAATACATTTTTTTTGGTTATCTTTTTTTAAAATCCACTTAAAAAAAAAAAATCACAATTATAAAAAAAAAAAAAATGCCCCCCATGTTTTAAAGCTTTTTAATAGGATGCCTTCTGCAAAGCATTCCTTCAGTGAAATTCATACATTTTAAATAGGGGATTAATTTTCAACGAAGTATGAAACAAAAACAAGAGAACAAATCAATTCCATAGCAGATAAGAAGCACAGAGGCTCTAGCCCAAGGTAAAAGAGGCAGTAATTCATTGCTCTGTCACTTAAATCATGTCCCCAGAAACCATTTCTGTGTAACATTACTTACTGTTTGTTATTGGGGGGGGGAGAAAATGATACCAGAAGAGGGTTTTGCTGGGAGTCTCGTGGGATGTCACTTTCTGAGAGACATTATCTTTAAATATTGCAGTGCATTGTGTGCAGCATCATTGTGTGCATTCCCACAAGTGACCCCTGTTCCATGACACACTGTTATGGGATTTGTGGACAGCTCGGCAAGACACTGGTACTGTCCGTTAACACTCAGCTCATCTGAAACACAAAGGGAAAGACAGAGATAATGATCACTCCTGGCAAATCAAATTCTGATCCAGCAAGTGCATATATAAAGAAGAACAAGTGAGACCAATGTATACACAACAAAATGAATTTACCAGGCAATTTTTTTAGTGCAGACATTTAAATTTACAGTTTGTCATTATTTGAGTGATTTGGTTTTCTCTCAACAATAAGCAAGGCCTTGGTGTTAACTAAACTAGGATAAGCCCCTGCTAGACTCAAAGCAATCCTGTTGGGCTTAAAAGAACATGTTTACACTGCTTTATTGCCATTGAGCTTCACATTAAGTAAAGACCCTTTATACAGAACACTCTGGGTCCCAGCATTTTTGCATAACAAATCCCATCCCTGTATCATGGTTTTAAGGACTTCAACTTATCCTTTTACTCGTTTACTGGGTAGCAACTCTACCCTCCATAACAATGTATATTTCTATTTTGTCCATATAAAAACAAGCTACCTTCAGGTACATGTTACAGACCTTACATGTGTTGGGTGTCACCACCCTTAGTCACAATACAATGAAAAACCCTTACAGGTATTTAGAAAAAGGGAAGCAGTTTCCCCCTAGTGGAGGTAGTGTGTTTTTATATGGACTAAATAAAGATATACATTTATATGGAGGATAGAAAAGCTATAACACATATAATAAATATATTCTATACCATACAGCTCTGGATATAAACTCTGCATACTGTTCATTACACTAAAGCCATGTGTTTCCTTGCTACAGGCCAGATTGCCCTTCCTCTAAGGAATCATGCAGAGACATTTGCTCAAATTCTAAATTAGCCGATTGGTCAGATCGTGTATAGTTAGGCCCTGTATCCACTAACTTGCATCACTGTGGATGAACATTATGACCATGCAATCCAGCTCTGACTATCAGGCCAACACTGTCAGACAGTTGGAATTGGATTGTAGAGTAGGAACACTCACGGCTTTCCAGTTAAAGCTGGTTCATAACCCCAGGAATGTAGTTGTTGCAACAAATAATTCACACACAAATAAGGAAGCAAGGAATTGTACACCCATGTATAACCTGACCATTTAGTTGCAGGTGCATTACTGTGTGATTTACCAACTACTGCATAATGTTGCAACTGAATTCTGTGGTGAGAAACATCTGGCCATTGCAGTGGGAGGAAGAAAAAACAAACCGTTATTGGCACTTTACATGAGAAGCCTTTACATTTAGCAATATGCAGGAGTGACCTGTCCACATAATATGCTATACTCTCCATAATCACTTTATATGCCATCAGCGGGAAAATACAACCTGTCCTGTATGTTTTACTTTATGTACAAGCTTCATTTTCAGTTGGGCATCACTGACCTATATCGAGATAGGTGAGGCGGAAGTCTTGTTCTTTTGCTAGATCATTGAGCATTTTCACATAATCAGTATAGGGAATACTCAGAGGGCTTCTTTTCAGCATGCATATCTTCTCCCCGGATGAATTCCTCATGCTGTCCCAAGTGCAACTAAGGTTATTTCCAATCACCTTGTTCTACAGTTGGGGAAAACATCATATTCATACTCCCAAAACAACTGCACTTTCCTTACACATGCACAATACAGATTGGATGAGAAGAAGTACAATGATAGTCTGGGTAATAAGCCAATATGGATGATGCCATTCACCCAGCAATGACTTGCATGAAGTCGCTAATCAGTGGTTCCCACTGAAGGGTAAATAAGTCAAATGAGGCTGAAGGGTAAATGAGTCAAATAGATGAAACTGGCTGCTAGCAAAGCGCGGCATGTTGCACAGTAAGGGGACAATTTATCAAAATCTGAGTGTTGAAAAACACATCGGAAAAGGTGAACACATACACAAATATTCTTTAAAATTTGAATAGTTGCAATTTATCAAAGAAAAGGAGACGCCAGAAAAACTTGGCAGGTAAAAAAACAAAAATACTTTTTTAATAATATCTGTGTTTAAGCACCCTTTTCTACATAGGCCCAACTCAATGAGCTCATGTAAAAAAATGGTGTATGTTTCTCTTGATATGTCCCTTAAAGGGATTGTTCAACTTTAAATTAACTTTCAGTATGATGTAGAGAAGGCTACCGAGACAACTTGCAATTGGTCTTCATTTTTTATTATTTGCATTTTTTGAATAATTTAGCAACCAGGCAGTGGCTTGTAAAAGAAACAGAAATATGAGAATAGAAAATAAAGAGAGGGGCCTACATAGAAAGATAAGTAATGTAAAATATAAAATTGTAGCCTCACAGAGCAATAGTTTTTGACTGCTGGAGTCAGTGACCCCCATTTGAAAGTTGGAAAGAGTCGGAAGAAGCAAATAATTCAAAAACTATGAAAAATAAAAAATGGAGACCAATAAAAAAAATGTTACTAAGAATAGACCATGCTATAATATACTGTACTAAACGTTAACCAGAAACTGAACCACCCCTGGACAGTAATAGCGTTTGTCAAAGCACACTTCCCACTAAAGTTAATTGGAAGCTGCAGCTGATACAGAGGAACATTGCAGTCAATGTGGTTCAACCTAACAGCAATATAAGGGCAGTGGCAAATGGGGAGATAAGTCACCCCGTGACAAATCTTCGTTGCCGTGGGCAACTAATCTCCCAGCAATACCACCCCACTGGAAAGAATGTAAATCGCCGGTGGGATGACACATGCATCGCCCCTCCTCTTGTAGCGACACGTATGCCATCCCACTGGCGATTTACATTCTTGCCGGTGGGATGGCATTGCGGGAAGGTTAGTCGCCTGCGGCAACAAAGATTTGTCGCGGGGCCACTAACGTCCCCATCTGCCACTGCCCTAAAGGTCACGAACCCTATTTGCACCACATACCTAATACTACAGACAGAAATCAGGCCAAGTGTTCTACATCAGATTCTAGTGGGAGACTTAGTAGCATGGGCAACGTTTGCCCAGTAAAATAACCCATAGCATCCAATTTTATGTCTGCTTTCAAATGTTATGGGTTATTAGAAAGGCGCAAAGCTTGCAGTCTTTTATTTTATATTGACACATACTTACTAGAGATATATTCATATTATCAACTGGAATGGCCTTAAGTTTGGTAAGAAGTTTATCTGCAGCAACCCTCTTGGCTACTTTTTTAGAGGTTCCAGATCCTGTTGTGAAAAGTGAAAAGTGTTAAGCAGTGTAAATTTTAAGTACATGTTATACTAAAACTTATTGGGTACCAATGCTGGATATAGTACAACAAGACATGGTCAGACTTTCTGTATGTGAGAAACTAAAAGCAGAACAAAGATTTGGTGTAAAATATCTGGACAAGAATTCTGGGACTTCCCAACAATCCCAATAACAGAAAAGGCAAAGAAAGATCAGAGATTTTATCTATCTACCCACACACAGCCATCCATCCATCTATCTTTTAAAACTGCTCTGTGGGGAGAAGTATAAAAAGAACGCTCAGGTCCAGCAGACATCTAAGTAAGCACAAACATAATCAGTCCTTAGCTGCACTGAAGAACTGATATTGTAATGGGATTCTCAGCAATTACAAACGGAGAGCTTTATTATAGTGAAATCTGTATTTTGTGGGGGTATAAGTGCTGCCCCCACTATCATGCTATAAGCAAAACACATACCAGTTTCTACAAAGGTTTCCACACGGCAAGTTATAGTGAACTCTCTTTCATGAGGGGGACCGGACTCTTGAGCCACTGTATATTCTGGAAGGCGCCATCCTTTCTGCACAGATAACTCCTACAAGAACAAAGACAGAGGCTTTCTGATCTTTCACTTCAGTGATACAAAAGTAGATCAGGGGTGGGGTGTGACCATTTTTCCCATTGGGGTCCTACTTTACTTGCTGGCAGGGCCCACAACTATGGCACCCTTGGGATGTGCCTTGCTAAGTAGTAAAGGGCCCCATGATTAGTAATGGTAGCCCTGCTCATGCACACGTGCATTATACACATGTACATAACGACCATGTCCGAATCCAATATGGTAGCTGTCCCTTAGACCAAGAGTGAGAATAACATCAGTCATTCGTTAACATTAGAATCAAACACGAAATAGAGGCAAAAAAACCCATGATAATACCTGTAGTGAGCCAACAGGATTCTCCTTCATCTGATTCAGTGGTTGCTTGGGCACATCCCTTACAGTATTCTTTACAGGCAGGCTGTTTATATAGAGAGGACAGCAGAAGGAAGTAAACTGTTATTTCTACTTCTTGACAGGACATATGCAATACTCAATAAATATATTGTGACACACAGTGTATAGAAACCATAGAAAAGATTTCCAGTTTATTACTCACCATTTGCCAGTGCTTCCTTGTAATATGTTCAGTGCTGATTCAGCGGCTTTTTGTTTTGCGGCTTTCTTGCTTGGTCCCTCTCCTACATGTAGAACAAATAATATTTACTGCATAAACCCTGTTAAAGACATGTTTTGTGTACCTGAAGCAGAGGCAATGTAAAATTTCAGCAGGTTTACCAATCATATATCTCAAAAACTTCCAGATTAGGTGCAAAGAAAATAACTTGCAAGGGAACCCAATATAGTCACTGAAACACACTGAATGGCTCAGTTGTGGACTATGAAGAATGCTATATGGCAGCTCCCATTTAATAACCTTTGGGCTCACACTCGATCAGTTTAAAGTTATTTGAAAGCTTGTTAAGGGATCACATACAAAATTATGTACTGGAGAATGCCATTATGAGCAGTAATCAGCATGGCTTTATGAAGGACAGGTCATGTCAGACCAATTTAATTGCTTTTTATGATGAGGTAAGTAAGAAGCTGGACAGTGGGGATGCAGTAGATATAATATATTTGGATTTTGCCAAAGCATTTGATACCGTTCCCCACAAACGACTGCTTTCTAAGCTAAGGTCTATTGGTCTTAGTGAAGTAATTTGCACATGGATAGAAAACTGGCTACAGGATCGGGTACAGAGGGTGGTTGTTAATGGTACATTCTCTACTAGGAGTAAGGTTCTCAGTGGGGTCCCTCAGGGTTCTATACTGGGTCCACTTTTGTTTAATTTGTTCATAAATAACTTAGGGGAGGGTATTATGAGTAATGTATCAGTGTTTGCAGATGACACAAAACTCTGCAGACCAGTCAATTCTATCCAGGATGTGACATCCCTGCAGCAGGATCTTGACCAACTGGCAATCTGGGCAGCTAAGTGGCAGATGAGATTTAATGTGGATAAATGTAAGGTCATGCACCTGGGATGTAAAAATATGCAAGCCCCGTATACCCTTAATGGGACTGCACTAGGCAAATCCATAATGGAGAAAGACCTTGGAGTCCTTGTAGATAATAAACTTGGCTGTAGCAAGCAATGCCAGGCAGCAGCTGCAAGGGCAAACAAGGTTTTGAGCTGTATTAAAAGGGGTATAGATTCACGGATTACAGAGCACTGGTAAGGCCCCATCTAGAATATGCTGTTCAGTTTTGGTCTCCAGTGCTCAAACGGGACATGATTGAGTTAGAGAGGGTCCAGAGAAGGGCAACTAAGTTGGTAAAGGGTATGGAAAGTCTCAGTTATGAAGAAAGACTGGCCAAGTTGGGTCTGTTTACACTGGAGAAGAGGCGCTTAAGAGGTGACATGATAACTATGTATAAATATATAAGGGGATCATATAATAACCTTTCTAATGTTTTATTTACCAGTAGGTCCTTCCAATGGACACAAGGGCACCCACTCCGTTTAGAAGAAGGGAGGTTCCATTGAAATATTCGGAAAGGATTTTTTACTGCGAGAGCTGTGAAGTTGTGGAATTCCCTCCCCGAATCAGTTGTACTGGCTGATACATTATATAGCTTTAAGAAGGGGCTGGATGGATTCTTAGCAAGTGAGGGAATACAGGGTTATGGGAGATAGCTCTTAGTACAAGTTGATCCAGGGACTGGTCCGATTGCCATCTTGGAGTCAGGAAGGAATTTTTTCCCCTCTGCGGCAAATTAGAGAGGCTTCAGATGGGGTTTTTTGCCTTCCTCTGGATCAACTAGTAGTTAGGCAGGTTAGATATAGGCATTATGGTTGAACGTGATGGACGTATGTCTTTTTTCAACCCAACTTACTATGTTACTATGTAAATGGAAAAGGCATAACGTTTCCCACCAATGAAAAGGCCACTTAAAGAACATACCTGAGCTAACTATATCACCAATAACCAACCGAAAAGTGAAACTAGGGTTATGTACTTCTCCTTCTGCTTTTATTAAGGTGTACACGGGAGGGTTACCAGTCTTTGTTCCAAATTCATGCAGCTGCTGAATGGGGGTTTTGCACGGATTGGTTGCAAGCTTTGCTTCCACGCTGAGATAAGAAAGTAGGGTATTAGTGGAGGTATAAGGTACATTTAAGATGCCAATATTCAACCAGCACAGGGAGTCAGATATTAAGCAGAGGGTAAACTGCAGATATTCCATGATTATCAAACTGAAAGCTGAAAAGAGACAGTAGAGGAAAGCAAATAACTCAAAAACTATGGAACATAAAACACGAAGAGCAATTTAAATGTTGCTAAGAGAAGGACATTCTATAATATATTAAAAAGTTAACTTAAAGGGCACCATCATAGTCAAAGTTTTCCCTGCCAGGGGTGTACGCAAATTGAGCCCACACATGTTCCTAGTGACCGCAATGCCACCTGCACTGGGAAGAAGCCACGTTGGGACTCTAAGCATGTGGACAATAAGGTTTGCCACAGTAGTGTGATTAAGAATCAGGGTTGCACACTTGTGCATAACCTAAAAGCCGGCAGACTCACTCATTACATGTCTGACCAAACATGGCTGCCAGCACCAACTTCCTCTGCAGTGTGAGCTCAAGTAGCCTGAACCTCCAGAGGTTTAAGCAGTTTGACTAGAATAGGTACCCGTTCAACGAGCAACTGCCCCTCAGTATTTGCTGCCAGTTTGATTGATCTGGGTAATGTAAGGTCACAACATTTAGGATATTTTATAGTTCATGAAAGTATTGTCATTTTCTATCTGTAGCCTTCTGAACTCTCTGTCATCCAGTCAAGTGCAGTCCTCCATCTGCCCATGGGTAATTTGGACTGATAATACTTGTGCCACCAATCTAAAGAACAGGCTGCACAGGCACTTAATGAGAGAAACCAAATGAAATTGAGCAGCAGTAGAAATCAGTAGCAATGCAGAAATGAAAGCACTGCGAGTAGCCCTGCACTAGAATCACTGGGCACCAGCAACACTTTGCCATTAAGTGACCACAGTGACCCACCTCTTTTCTAATCAATGTCAATTACAAACTGCAAGGATCAACACTCAAAAGATGCATTTGCCACTAACCTAAATGGAAAATAAAGATCAGTGTGACTATGAAGAGTTTCATTCATCCAGGTCATGGTGTATCTAGTATAATTAAATCTAAATTAACTGGACTTGTTAAGTAATCATTGAAGATGTTTCACTACTCATCCGAGCAGCTTCTTTTTCCCATTACACAGGTATAGGAAAAGACCAGTTTGTGTGTTTGTGGGATTCCTCCAGTTTCCTCACACACTCCAAAACATACAGGTAACTGGATCCCAATCAAACTGTCCTTGTGTATGTGTGAATGAAAAAGGGGACCTTGGATTGTAAGCTTGTAATATAAAGTCCTACAATGTACAGATACCCAACACCAAGACAACCATTAAGCAGATTTGGAAGGTTGAAACTATGCCCCACAGACACTGTATGAACTACAACTCCAGCATCACTATATCAAACCTCTAGCGGCAGCTCCCTGACCCCAACCATAGACAAGCTCTAATCTCTCCCCAAGCACCTGGTGGATTTTTCACAGCTCCTTTTGGGCGCGTCTGGAAACCTCTCCTGGGACATAGCAGAGGAATGGGGAGAGCCCTACTCTCCTAGGCTTAGAGCCGCGCAGGGAAGGTTTCTCTATGCGCCGGCTGTAGGCTGCACTTCCGCTTCCGGCCTCCAGCTGCCTGTCAATTTCGCTAGCCGCGGTAAGAACGCATGCGCAATCGTTAAGCGATAGATATAAACTACAATTCCCGAGGAACCGCTTTCGTGAAACTAAAAACAGGATTTAGAGGGAATTGTAGTTATTTATTTATTTATTTTTAGAAAACTACAGGGCGACAGGGGCAGGTGCTTGTTTCCTAGGTTACAGGGAGCGTGGCTTATGCCTAGTAAATCAGCGCGCTGCCTGGAATTGCCTGGGTTTCATTGGCTGCAGCAGAGTGGGCGGGAAATGGCAGCTGGTTCATATCTAGAGCCAGGGAGTACCTGTCTCACAGCGTGGTACGCTCAGTGGGAACGGAGGTCTCTGTTAAGCTAACCCTAATACACTGGCTTCAGGGCGATGGCTCTTCGCGGAGGTGCCTGTTGTTTTATTTGCTGATTTTCAGCGGGCACGGAGAGCAAGAGTAGGCGCGGACTAAAAAACATCAGCTGGGAGACTCCTCCGTTCGCACAGCCCTACCTGCCCCATGTATTGCCGGAGTGCCCCGGGCTTTCCCTGGGAGATGCGCCTGGCGCTCCCCGGTCCGTCCGTATGGGGCCGCGGTCAGCATCATCTGCTGTCGCGAAGAGTTCGTCTCTGTCAGCCCTTGGGAGCCCTGGTGTGGGGGGGACAGTCCGGGTGTGGGGGGGTCGGGAGAATAAAAGGAGGCGCGCTGGTGCGCAGGCGCAGCATGCTTTCCCTGAGCTGTGGGATGTGCGTGTCAGCGAGGCCCCCGACATTCTTCTCTGGGAGCGGGAGGGCTTAGGGGGCTAATACATGCTTCTCTGGGAACGGGAGGGCTAAGGGAGCTAATACATGCTTCTCTGGGAACGGGAGGGCTAAGGGAGCTAATACATGCTTCTCTGGGAGCGGGAGGGCTAAGGGGGCTAATACATGCTTCTCTGGGAACGGGAGGGCTAAGGGAGCTAATACCGTACATGCTTCTCTGGGAACGGGAGGGCTAAGGGAGCTAATACATGCTTCTCTGGGAACGGGAGGGCTAAGGGAGCTAATACATTCTTCTCTGGGAACGGGAGGGCTAAGGGAGCTAATACATGCTTCTCTGGGAACGGGAGGGCTAAGGGAGCTAATACATGCTTCTCTGGGAACGGGAGGGCTAAGGGAGCTAATACATGCTTCTCTGGGAACGGGAGGGCTAAGGGAGCTAATACATGCTTCTCTGGGAGCGGGAGGGCTAAGGGGGCTAATACATGCTTCTCTGGGAACGGGAGGGCTAAGGGGGCTAATACATGCTTCTCTGGGAACGGGAGGGCTAAGGGAGCTAATACATGCTTCTCTGGGAACGGGAGGGCTAAGGGAGCTAATACATGCTTCTCTGGGAACGGGAGGGCTAAGGGAGCTAATACATGCTTCTCTGGGAGCGGGAGGGCTAAGGGAGCTAACACATGCTTCTCTGGGAACGGGAGGGCTAAGGGAGCTAACACATGCTTCTCTGGGAGCGGGAGGGCTAAGGGAGCTAATACATGCTTCTCTGGGAACGGGAGGGCTAAGGGAGCTAATACATGCTTCTCTGGGAACGGGAGGGCTAAGGGAGCTAATACATGCTTCTCTGGGAACGGGAGGGCTAAGGGAGCTAATACCGTACATGCTTCTCTGGGAACGGGAGGGCTAAGGGAGCTAATACATGCTTCTCTGGGAACGGGAGGGCTAAGGGAGCTAATACATGCTTCTCTGGGAACGGGAGGGCTAAGGGAGCTAATACATGCTTCTCTGGGAACGGGAGGGCTAAGGGAGCTAATACATGCTTCTCTGGGAGCGGGAGGGCTAAGGGAGCTAATACATGCTTCTCTGGGAGCGGGAGGGCTAAGGGAGCTAATACATGCATGTGTGGGAACGGACATGGGATGTTGCTCTCAGTGGCCTCAGAGCCGGTGATTATTTTTGAATTCCTGGATTAGAGGCAAGTTTTGGTTGCATATAAACCAGTTATACTGCCAAACAGTGTCGTTAAGGCTGCCAGTCCACAAAGGAGCTACCAAATATCCAATCACAGCCCTTATTTGGCACCCTCATGAACATTTTTGACACTTGTGTTGCTCCCTAACTCTTATAACATTTGAGTGTGGCTCATGGGTGAAAAGGTTGGGCATCCCTGCCATACACGGTAACATTTGCTCGTTTGGCAGGTGAGTGAATCTTTATCCGATGGGCCCACCTTTGGTTGCCAATGTTGTGCAAGTCGTTTGGCCTTAGGGCCAATGAAGGGCACATGAAAGGTCGGGCAGTGAGCCAATATGGTCCTCTAGTTGCCAGAAATCAAGTCTGCCCAATTGACATCCGGACAAATTTTGTCCAAATATCAATCAGGAAGGCCTGTCATATGGCCCTTTACCCGGGCAGATAAGATGCTGAATCGGCAGCTTATATCTGCTTGTGGCCACCTTAACTTCAGGGTACTGCTTTTTTTTTTTTTTTTATATAAGAACACCTAAGAGAAGCCATTATAGCTTAACCGATGTAGCCGTTGGAATGCACTCAGTCCTAGGTTGTTTGTCTTGTTGCTTTTAGGCTGATGCCACACGTGGCGTTTTTACGCTGCGTATTTTCTAATTCTCTCAGCGGCTGAAAAACGCCTATCATCATCATCCATAGAAATAACTTGAAAAGACTCGAAGCAAACCACACAAAGCGTAAATACGCTAGAAAACGCCTTAGCACGGATTTTTCAAGCGTTGGCTGAAATACGCCAGTATTTGCAAAGCAAGCTATTCCTATGTATATACAAAGGCAGCTGCCAGACCTAGCTGAAATACACTGCGTTTTTTACTATTTTGCACTATTAGTTTTTAGGCTGAGAAAAAATGCAGCGTAAAAACGCCACGTGTGGCATCAGCCTTAGCCATGAATAAGGGGAAATCGTGCTTTTGGCTATCCATAGATTCCAATTTTCCCCAATACCCTTCACATCTCAGCCTCTCGCCAACAAGGTGCTGGAGGACTCACCAGTCACTGTAATATATTCCATGCTGCAGACAACCAGGAGGGGTATTTGGTTGTGGGACTTCATTTCGTTAGATGCAACTACACTCCTAAACATAAGGAAAGGGTAATATGGCAAACCATCATGGCAGCGCATTGCATTGTTTACTGCCTGGTGCCCAGTCTAGGTAACGTGTTTGTGACAGATAGTGACTTTGACTGTAAAGTACACTGCACGAGAGAGCTTGAATATATTGCAATATATGGACAAACAATCCCTGTTTTGTTTTAAGGGAAGTACTGAGTCTTTTTGGTTATATACACATACACACACTTTGCACATTATGCATATTTTTATATAATAGGTGAGTGCAGATGACCTCTTGTCTTTGTATGGATGAAATATAAGTGCTAAATAGAAAGTGCTATATATTTAGATACCAGGCTGTTTAGAATTCAGATTTTTTTTATGGGTTAAACCACATGCAGCATTTTGTTGCATGGGGCTAAACAGTTTAGGACATAGGATTTTATTGAGGTATTAAGTACAAAGCTAACTTTTATTAGTGTAGTTGATCTACAAACAAGAATAAATGAGCAAGCATTTTCCAGATAAAGGATTCTGAGCCAACATAATGTCACCTGTGACACTGCAGGAATCCCACATATCAACTAGTGTTAGATTTATACTACAGGGGGACTTGGTGATTCTCATGAGCCCCCTGCCAAACCACAGTAACCTGTTCACTCAACCCATTACAATACATTAGCAACAACTGCAGCCATGTATATTCCATGAGGAATAGCCTTTTGGTGGGTCTCCTTCATTATTCAGTTTGCACCAGATAGATGCAAGATAAGATTTAGTGGTGGAAGCAAGATTAAAACCTGGAAAGTTAGATAAATAAGGAAACATAATTGTGTTTTTTATTAGGACACCCCTGTGCTTTGCTTTGTGCAGGGCCGCCATCAGGGGGGCACAGTTGGGCCGGGCCCGGACGATATCCTTGCTTTAAAGGGGGCCTGGCTGTGACAGGTTTTCTTTTAGCGCGGGCCCTCTTTAAAGAACTCCGGGCCCTGGCTGTCATTGGTGGCCAGTGGGAAATTTGATTGGTTGCCCCCCGTGCGTCCATACGCGCGGGGCGCAACCATATGAAAGGTGCAGATCAGCGGAGGGCCGGGCACAGATCGCGAGGACGCAGAAGAGGAAGGTGAGCTGGAGGAAGCCGCATGGGAGCTGGAGGGAGTCGCTGGGTGTGGGTCGGGGGACTGGACGAAGTCGCTGTGGGGGAGCTGGAGGAAGCCGCTGGGAGGGAGGTGGAGAGAGTCGCTGGGTGTGGGGGGGGAGCTGGAGGAAGTAGCTGTTGGGGGGGTCAAGGAAGTTGCTGGGGGGGCTGGAGGAAGCTGATGTTGTGGGGGGGCTGGAGGAAGCTGATGTTGTGGGGGGGGCTGGAGGATGCCGCTGTTGGGGGGGGGCTGGAGGAAGTAGCTGTTGGGGGGGCTGGAGGAAGTTGCTGGGGGGGCTGGAGGAAGCTGCTGTTGGGGGGGGGCTGGAGGAAGCTGCTGTTGGGGGGGCCTGGAGGAAGCTGCTGTTGGGGGGGAGCTGGAGGAAGTAGCTGTTGGGGGGGGCCCGAGGAAGTTGCTGGGGGGGCTGGAGGAAGCCGCTGTTGGGGGGGAGCTCGAGGATGCTGGGGGAGCTGTGCAGATGTTGGGGGGAGCTTGGGCACATATCAAGAGGGGGAACCACAGGAAGCCACTGGGGGGGAGCTGGAGGATGCTGAGGGGGAGGAACTGGAGGGCAAGGGAGGGGGGTTAACTGGAGGATGCTGGGGAGATGCTGGCTACTAATGTTTTAGGGGGCCCTGGCTACCAATGTCTGTGTGTCCTTTTTACTAATGGGAGGGGCCATTGAGGGGCAGGATGTGGGTGGAGGGGGGCCCAGAAAATTTTCTTGTGATGGGCCCCGTGATTTCTGATGGCAGCCCTGGCTTTGTGTCCTCACATTTCTATCAGTCAGTGCTATTTGCATTGGACATCTGACCATGGCAGGAAGGTAGCTGTTTGCCATGCACATATGTAAACCTGAGGCAAACTGTTTTGTCTGCCACACGGTGCAGGTTTCGGGGAACAGGAACACTGAATTTAACATTTTGGTGCACCCCTGAGTGGTTATACCAGGGGTGGGCAAACTTTTTGGCTCAGGGGCCACATTGACTTACAGACGGGCAAGGCCAGTGTTACGCCATTTCCGCTCGTCAGTCTTTAGACGCCAAGTTTCGCGTGATGAGACTTGCAGAGTCAGCGGGCCTGATTAAAAAGACCAACAGCCGGACTTGACCCGCAGGCCATAGTTTGTCCACTCCTGAGTTACACCTTTTCTTCCAATTTTATCCCTTCATGCAATGTTAATATGGTGAAAATGCCCAATGCCATTGCTCCTTGAAATTAGTTTCAAGTGTTTGCAAAATAGAATTTATAAGAAATTCAACTGAAACATGAACATTAAATCAAGTAAACTACAAATACGTTTATATAGAAAATATTTTTTTTTTTTTCAGGGTGGGAACTTGCACAACCTGTAGTGAGTATGTTCCTAGGAACAACAACAAAGACCCATATTCATTTACCTATTGAATTATTAATTTGTTTGGGTAACCGGAGTACCTGAAGGTAGACGGGAATTCACAAACAAGGCTGAAGATGCTAAATGCTAAGGATGCAAAATATTCTGTTCTGTGCTTCAAATTAAACCCCTAATAGAATGAACTGCAACTAGTAAGTAGCTGAAGGCAAGCTGAGTTAGGCAGTTCATACCTTATTATGTTTTCTGCTGCCACCAAGAACTTTGTTAAACAAGTAGGCGATGGAGGAAGGCTGGTTCCTGTGCCCAGTCTCAGTGAGGCTGACAAATACCAACCCCTCAGCCTGGTCATCAAGAAGAAGAAATGCTTTCTATCTAGAAAATTTAAATACATCTCAACCCCCTTTACACTGAAAGATATCCTGAATGGTGACAAGGAGTTATCTGCAGGTAAGGTAAAATGTGCACTCTTCCCTTAAACCTAATTACTTGCTTATTTAGCTATTTTCTGGTTGTTTTTTTTCTTGCTTAAAATGTATTTTTATAAAGCTTTTTATTGCCCACTTTGCCAATCACTTAAAATGTCAGGCTAAAAAATATGAAGCAGGGCAAATTTTAAGGGCAGAACCACTAGGCAAATGCTTGTAGTAGCCCTTTAAAGCAACTGTTACATGGGCTGTTCACCTTTGAGTTAACTTTTAGTATGATGTAGAGAGTAATATTCTGAGACAATTTGCTGTTTTGGTCTTCATTTTTTATTATATGTAGCCCCCATTTAAAAACTGCAAAGAGTTCAAAAACTATAACAAGTAAATAAAGAAGACCAAATGAAAAGTTGCTTACAATTGGCCATTCTATAATATACTAAAAGTTAACTTAAAGGTGAACCACCCCTTTAACAGAGAGCAGTAGAGGGGTACTTTGGATGGTTGTAAATCACACTTTTCACAAAAGAAAACAATGGGCCAGATTCAGTTCAATGAGAAAGTTATTTCATGGTTTATCACATGAAACTCCTTTGAGATTCAATTTGAGGCAAAGAAAATTTTCCCCAAATTTAATTCAGTTATTTCATGTGATAAACTTAGAGTATGTTTTTCTGAACTGAATTGCAACTGAAATTACCTCTTGTCCAGGAGTTTTCTTGTGATAAACCTATTTCTCACTGAATTAAATCTGGCCCAATGTGGACAAAATTGCTCCATGTGGCATTGCTGTTAGAATGAAACCTGGCTGGTTGGAATTCAGATTTGTTGTTTTCTTTTTTTAATGGGTTAAACTGCACTTTGTTGGGGCTGTTAATAAACCCTTTAGAGTCTAGGATCTTATTACTGGATAAACTGCAAGGATAACTTACATTATCTGTGTAGTTGAACAAGCATGCATTTTAAATAATTAGAAATTAGCAAGCATTTTCCATATAACAGCTTCTGAGCCAGCATAATGTCACCTGTGACACTGCAGCAAAGCCACGTATTAGCCAGTGGTTCCCATGGGCACCGTGCAGAACCAATGTACCTTAGTCACGCAGTCCTTTACAATACATTATCAACAATAGCAACCATGCATATTCCATGAGAAGAAGACTACTGGTGGGTGTTCTTCCACTTCAGTTTGCAATGGAGGTCAAACAGGTGCAAGATAGCACTGGTGGTGGGAGCAAGATTGAGGGCCAGTAAGATCCACAAGTTAGATATATAGATAATAAATCAATTTTGCACATATGCAGACCTATGGCACACTGGGTGTCTTTTGTGGCAGGCAGAAAGAACAAAATGACACTCCCCATCCTTCATTCCTGCTATATTGGACATGTGAGGAGACAGCTGGCAAATGTCACTGCTCCATTAGTGTTCCTTTTATTTAGTGCTACCAGGAGTGTTGACAAGCGCACAGGGGCCTTCTGGCTGTTACTGTTGTCTGCTGGAGGGCAGCAGCAGTGAAAATGCCTATGTGACATTAGCACACTCCAATGCCTGGTGCAACCAGGAATCCTCTTAAATTAAATATGTGGACATATTTGAGCAAAACAACTTTTTCTGCTCTTTCCCTGGGCATCTGCTGGGATAAAATCTACAGTGTCTGCAATATTCCAGTAAAAGTTTATGGTGTTTTCAGAAATAATACACCAGATAATATTTGCAGGCAATATAACCAGCTGATTTTTTTTATTTGATGGTGATGTGTAATGATGATAGTGATAAGTCAGAAAAACTATATTTAATACTTACAATCCTCAGCAAAACCTATCCTAGTGTGCAACAGTGTTTCTGACCCAAACCTGAACCTTGAGTGGTATCTCAAAAAGGTTAGCCAGTTAGTGCCCCAACCAGCACAAATAAAAGTATCTTGAACCCAAATTAGCTAGCTGTGATTTTATTTTAGGGCTGACAAGCTATCCCTACTGTGCCTTTAGCTAGTGTCTATGGCAATGTATAAATAAATAGAACAATCCAGTGATATATTCTGTTCTACAATTTTATGTGCATTTTACATACATTTCCTTGAACCATGAATATCACACCATAGATGGGGTCCCAGCTTTATAGTTACCCCATTGACTACTTATTTCCTTTCCTAAATATTAAGACAGTTGGGTAGGATGGGGTTATATTCTGCCCTTGATAGGAAATTGTAGCAGGCTGATGGATACACCAGTGTGTGTATCTGTAACTATACTATGATGGACTGGTGGTTTTTACAGACCTGCTAAACCAATGTACCTTGATTAGTTAACCCACTACAATAAAGTATCAGCAACTGCAACCATGCATATTTCATGAGGAACATCCTACAGGTGGGTCTCCTTTACTCGGTTTGCACTGGAGGTCAGAGATGCAAGATGGGTCAGAAGCTAGATAAATAGGGAACGATAAATCAGGGAAACATAAATCCAAAGGGTTCAAAAACCACTATTCTCGTTACATCCTTGGTATTTTGGTATGGCTTTTTTAATATTGTTATGATGCTCAGCACATGTGCAGTGCAGTGGCCTGGCATGCAGAGCACTAATGCACTTGTACATCAATAACCCTGCAACCCTATGTGTCTGGCTGTGTGTGCCGCTATGGAGGAACCAGAAATAGCGATAAGCAGCAAATTGTTTTGCCAGGCATGGATTTGCAGTGAATTTCCGCATTTTATCATTGCTGAATTGTTTTGTGAAACTTTCACGAAAATTTGCAGCAGGAAAATTCGTTGTGTGTCAAAAAAAGTCACGGTCGCTGCAAAATGGGTGCATTCGCAAAAAAAAAGTTGCGCACATCAAAACACGTTACGTGGGTTTACTCATCACTAACCAGAAAGGAAAATGGGGTTGCAAGAGCCTAAGAAGAATATTGTGCAATGGGGCAATACATAGGGTTGGCAACACCCTTGAGGTTGCAGTATATGTGATCTTAAAAGCTTTCTAATCTTTGGGCTGTTGGTTTTGCTGATGGAGTTTGTACATAGATATCGAATTGGTTAAAAGTCTGGTTACAGAGAATCAATTTTACATTCTATAATTGGACTCTGCAAGTTTCTGTATTGGTTCTACTTTGTCAGCCTGTTTATTAATTCACATAGGGGACAATGCTGAAATCAGTGTATCTGTATTTCCCAAAAACAAAAATCCAGGATGTGTCGATCTGGCAGGGAGTTCCAGGTAGCCATACACTAATAAGGTGCACTTGTTTGGCAAGGTTGACAACGAGCAGATCTTTCCACCGATATACCCACCTAAGGTAGGCGATATCGGAATAATAGGATCGGTTGGCCCTTGGGCCGAACAGTTGCTAACAACAACGCAAATAAGACACATGGGTGCGAGGGCTGCATCAATGAGCCAATGCTATTGGAAAAATTAGGCCAGTTATCAGTCAGGAAGGCCCATTGGGGGTCCTCATACACAAGCAGATAAGCTCCTGAATCAGCAGCTTAAATCTGCCCATGGCCACCTTAACTGGCAATCTGAGTGGCTATGTGGCAGATGATATTCAATCATAATTAGATGTAAGGTGCACTTGGGATTTAAAAATATATTGGTTACTCTTGTTGTTATTATGGTTAAGGAAAATCCTTGAAGTGGATTACCTATGTGAATAATAAACTTTTCTGTAGCAAGTAAGAAGCAATAAGGGCCAGCAGGATATTGTCCTGTAAGATTCATGGGTAGAGAAGTTAATAAGACCCCATCTAGTATACACAGTGCAGACCAAAGCACTCAGAAGGATATTACTCAGTGGTCTCCAGAATATCTAAGGATTGTGGAGAAAGAAACAGGCAAGACTATTACTGGTAGACAGGCTTTGCTCTTTATTTGGGGACAAACAGGCAGAGCAGGGTGGTAATGATTGCAGGTAAGACAGGCACTGCCAATACTATAAACACGGTAACACAGGGTTATGTAAAGTTTGTGGTCAAAGTCCAGGCGCAATTCACCATCATAAGTCAGGAAAAGTCTATAAACAATAAACCAGCTACATAAACATATTGGAGTATGGTACTATCAGTGCACTTTAAATACAAGTAGTTTGCACAATGAGATGCCCCATGTACTTCCGATAATGGAGCTGACCTTAAACTTCTGTACCGGTGCCAGTGAAGGCACAGATATCGGCGCTCACACTGGAGGCACAGCCTCATTAAGCTCAGAGAGTCTAGAAGGTTTTAGTTATGAGGAAAGACTTAAGGTGGGATATGATCACTATTTATAAATATATAAGGGGACCATAGAACCCTCTGTGTTTTAGTCACAAGAAAGGAAGTTCCATCTGCTCTACTGTGGTTTATGTAAGTTTGTGTCGTCTTATGAGGAATTATGTTCATACTTGAATTGTTCATAATTGAACTGTCTCTTTTTTCCTTAGGTGTAAGTTCCTACCAGTTGCTGAACTATGAAGATAAATCTGACTTATCATTGAATGGGAGACATGGAAATCAAATTAGGAATGATGTTGGAATAAATATTTATGGGTCTGATTCTGTTGCAGTTAAAGCTTCATTTGGTATTGTAACCAAACACGAGGTAGAGGTTCCAGCACTGCTAAAGGAACTTCTTTCAAGGTACAGTGTATATTTGTATAATCTTGACTTTAGCCTAATACTCCACGATATTGGCAGGATCTGTGTTGTGGCTCCAGGAATCACTTAAACTAGGCCAGTGCTAACATTTCTGGGTTTATAATCAGGCTAATATTTCACAGGCTTCATCAGAACAATGTCAGACTAGAAATAAAAGCTATTTACAGGATAATGCTATTATTGTCACAGTATAATGTACAGACCTAGGTCCCTGACCAATAGAAAGATACAAGGCTACTTACTCTTATGTGGCCTCTTGAAGGTGAACTAAACCCTAAGAAGAAATATGGCTAAAAATGCCATATTTTACATATTTTATATACTGTACCAGACTAGAATTTCAGCATCTCAATAGCAGCAATGATCCAGAACTTCACACACAGGGGGTCACCATCTTGGAAAGTGTGACGCTTGCATGCTCAGTGGGCTCTAAGCAGCTGCTGAAGCTAAGCTTAGGGGTTGTTGCAAAATATCAAGCCTAGAAAAAATACCAGCCTAGAATTTCAGCATCTCAATAGCAGCAATGATCCAGGACTTCACACTTGTCACAGGGGGTCACCATCTTGGAAAGTGCGACGCTCGCATGCTCAGTGGGCTCTAAGCAGCTGCTGAAGATAAGCTTTGGGGTCATCACAAAATATCAAGCTGAAACTGAGGTTGGTCTTTAATATAAGGTGATGCTACAGGGCTGAATATTACATTCTAATGCTAATTGCACTGGTTTCTGAGATGCCATGGAATAATTATCTGTATTATTTACTAATCTGCCATATGTTGTGGTATTTATATTCTACATATACAGTATATTGTGTGTCTGTCCCTAAGTTATGGTTAGTGAGCTACTGGGGGCAGTATTTTGCACTTTATGGTAACTAAGCTATGTGAATCCATATTGGAGTAATTTGGATTGAGATCCAAATTACAGAAGAAACCCTATTTGTAAGTCCAGGTCCCAAGCATTGTGTATAATATATTTCATACCTATATTACATTTAAAGCACTCACTGGAAATGTATCCACTAATGCATATTAGTGCAAAGTTACATTATTTGGAAAAGTGTATTATGCAGTTTTTTTTTTTTTTTTTTTTTTAGGACAATTGACCTAGATCACTGTTTAACTCATCAAGCAAAAGAAAGTGGCAAAGAGGTGCTCTGTGTGGTCATGGAGAGTATCCGGACAACTCGTCAGTGTTCTTTATCAGTCCATGCTGGCATGCGTGGAGAAGCAATGAGAGTATGTCTGGCAGATACAAAGCTTTTCCCCATCCCTTACTGCAGAATGTATTGATATGAAGCATGCAGGATAAGATCATACACTGTTCAGCATAAAATAAATCCAGAACCTCTATCCCTGTTCAACATTGGTGGGGGGTGTGCTTGTTGGGTCCACATCAGTAAAAACATAATGGTTGAGGCAAGTGCAAGTATACTTTACATACAGAATCATTAGTTTGTTTGGGATTTGGACAAATCCCAGCACTGGTAGGCAGAACGCAGACCCTTAAAGTTGCTGGATTTGAAAGCTCTGGACAATTAAAATGCATCAATTTCATGCCCACAGCTATTTTTGGTATTTGGGATTCAGCTGAACCTTTTATAGAGGGGTTGGGTTTCATCTGAATCTAAAGATTATGGATTTGGTTGCACCCCTAGGAATCCTAAGCATGCATGTCAAGAACAGTCCAGCAATAAATGCTCACTATTAGCCCACCCTTATGATGCACCCAATCTAGGACCCAGTTCAGAATCCTTATGGTTCTAATTCATTCTGCTGGACCCCAGCTGTTACCCACTGCACCTCTATTCTGCCTGGAGCAGCACTTGCTGTTTAGTGTGTGCTACCAAGTTGCTAAGTTTATATCTGCTGCCTGGCCAGGGATATGTATGTTGCATGGTCTTCTAGTTTGTGAAGAAACTACATCTGTGTCCTATATAAGTTTTTTTTAGCTTTAATGTTAATCTTTTTTTATTTTAGTTTCATCTGATAGAAGAACAAAATCACAAAGGTCGTGACAAAGCCATTGTTTTCCCAGCTCATACAACCATTGCATTTAGTGTTTTTGATCTGTACATTCATCTTGATGGCCACTTTGGTAAGTACCTAGTTTGGAATAGGACCTTGTATTTATAAAATGACATCCGTAACTTCAGTTACTTCTTTCATTTAACTGTAGATTTATTATACAAGGGTATTACTTTCTGTCCATCCAGGCTGTGTATGTGACATGGCCTATTGTTATGGAACTCTTTGGAGACTTGCACTGTGGACATGGGGTGGGGTGGAGGGGTATATTAACTGCTGCGGCTCTTTAGGTAGAACACTGGTACACATGACTCTCTATGCTGGGCCCATGCAAAATAGTGAACGTAAAGGGACTTGATGATGAGCTACAACTCTCACAAGCGTTTGAGCACCAGTTGTTCTGAAATAGGAACAGTGGATTTATAAGAGAATATAAATGAAAAAGCATACTTGACTTGGTACACTGTTTGTGATAGATCATCAGCTTTACATTAGTCACTTGAATATCATGCCACCAAGTGTCTGCCCTCACCTAGGATCTAGTTGCCTAAAAGATACCTTGGGTTTCCTACAGTCTGGTTGGTTTTGCCCGGGGAACTACACAGGACCAAACTGGGACTCAAAATAAGCCCTGGTGTATCAAGCACACAGGCACAAACAGCCCCCACCAGCCCAATAAATAGTGACTGTCTATGGCATCTTACAGCAGCCCCCATTCTGCCTGCTTAAAAACCCACAAGCAGAGAGAAGTGTTAGATACCCTTCATGTACCCTTGCTCTAAGCATTCACTCACATAGGTGCCTGATTTATATCAGAATTCTTTACAGTATATCCCACTGAAACCAAATCGGAAACAACAAATAAAATTTTTCATAGATGATTTTTAAAATCTTTTTTACTTACACAGAACTGTGCGTATCAACTGCTTCAAAGGGAGGATTTGAAAAAGAACCAACCAGATCATTTTCATTAAATACTCTAAGGAACAATTTGTATCGATCTGGCATCTTTTTCACTGGTGAGTCACTGGCTACCATATTATTTGTAAGTGAACTTGTGTGTATGACAGGTTAGTCCTTCAATCAGAAAGCCTTTTGAAGAATGTAGTATGTGTGTCTGCACAGAGAACTTGCTATATATGATTGCAACATTAGCAAGCATATGAAGCTCTGGCAGATTAGGTTTATGGTGTGTTTATACAGCGCTTTAAGACAGTTTCAATTCAATATAGAGCTGAAGCCTCGGGCCCTTTTGAAATAATAGGTCCCTAATTAAGCACTGTAAGTCTATTCCTTAAATGCTTTGTATTTGTGCTTATGTAGGGAAATGGGTGAGTGGGCTTCCCACTCTTTAGTGTGTATGGTAACTATGGCTATAAATGTAGATGCATTATGCTTCCCTTGTAATTTTGTACATGAAGTCATGCACTACTGACCAAATTATGGGAAATTAAGATTATGTGGGGAAATTAAGATCCTGATAGCTGGGTACGTTTTTTTTCCCCATTTCAATACCGTCTACAGTCAGGGCTGTATTTCCGATTTTACCCTAGGCACACATCTGACTACCCTCTATTGCTCCCCTTCAGTCATCAGCGCATGCACAGTACAGTTTGTGTTCTGTATGTGACAACTGCAAAAGAAAGGGGTAGCCCCTTTCCCTTATCTTCACCACCAGGTATAGCCAGGGTCAGACTGGGGGGTGCAGGGCCCACCGGGGCTCCCGCCCCTAGGGCCCTGTAGGTGCCCCCGCCGGCCGTGTCCCCTAACCCACCCCGCTGGGGCCCCCTAACCCCCCGTAGAGTCCCCCACCCGACGTCCTCCACTAAGCGTGCATAAGTTTAACGCGTCAGGGAAGGAACGGTCCGGCAAGGGGAGCACCAGCAAGGGTCGGGCCTGGGCTGCCAGGGCCCACCAGGATTTTTTCCAGTGTCCCAGGCCAACCCTGGGTATAGCCACAAGTGTCCTGCTCCCCATCACCTTCTTATTCTTGTAAATCCAGCAGGGGGTATTTATTTATTTTTAAATAGGCACCTGAGAGCTGCCACCCTCTGCACAGGCCCATACGGGTCTCTCTACAGTATGGTGCCAGCCAAAGGGGTCGGGGAGCATCACAGAGTCAAACTGTAAAAAAAAGTCCAAAAATGTTTATATCTAATATAATATCAATAGGATTACTAATAACAGCACTGTATCAACGAAAAAAAGTGTATTCGTCATTCACATCAAACGCATGGCCTGGACTGTATAATTGTGGAGACCATGTCCGCCATAAATGAAAACATCTATCCGCAGGCTTATGGGAAGGGAAAGGGGAAGGAGCTTTACTAATTTAAAGGAGAAGGAAAGGTAAAAACTAAGTAAGCTTTATCAGAAAGGTCTATGTATATACAGCCATAAGCACTCACAGAAAAGCTGTGCTGAGTCCTCTTTTAAAAGAAACACAGGCTCTCTTGTCTTTTTTTGTGTACACATGTTCTTCGGTGTCTGACTTCCTCTCTCAGAAAAATCCTTCATTCCGGTTACCGGAGTGCAGCGCTCTCCTCTTTCCCTTCTCCTGCTCCCCCCTCCCATAAGAATGCATAAGAATTCACTCCCCCTCCCATCAGAATGTGTAATCTATGCTACCAGCAGCAGGAAGCTACAGAGACCAAGCTAAAATGGCAGCTGCTGTCTTAAAAGGAGAAAGCTTCTAGGGCTCTTTACTCAAGCATGGTAAAGCTTTCTGCAGAATAAATATAGTGTTCTAGGTGGCACTGATGTGGCAAATCTATTGGCAGTAAAATGCCAAAAACAAAATGCTTACAACCTGCCTGTCCCCTAACTGTCTATAGCCATGTGGTATTGGCAAAATACTGCACTGTTTCTGGTAAAATCTTTTCTGCGGCTACTCAACAATTTGAGTATTCATAGGCAACACTTACAGTTTGGTAGTGTATTTAAATCTCTTGTGTTTTTTTGAAGTATGGTGCAGATTTCTCAGTTTGTACTGTGGAGCATCATGGTACAGTGGTATTATAGAGTATATAAAAGCAGGTGTGATTTCACATATGATTAATATTATATTTTTCCTCAATAATTGTTTAGGGAAAAGGACAATGGATGTTATCGCTACCACAGACTCCTACATGGATGACATCTTTTCGGATTACTATGAGAAGGCTGCCAGCATGACTGATATTTCTACCACCTTCATGCGAGAAGGAGCTCACACCCGCGTTAATCTGCTTAACAACAACATTCCCAAGGGGCCATGTGCCCTCTGTGGGATGGGAAATTCCAAACGGGAAACAGTGTATGGGTGTTTTGAATGTTCTTTCAATGGCCAAAAGTATGTTAGACTGCATGCTGTGCCTTGCTTTGATCTATGGCATAAACGAATGAAGTGAGACACTTCCACGGACATACTGTGCCTACTTATACAATCTCAGGTATAACTGCGCCACAGGTCTACTACAGGTCTCCTTATTGATAAGAGAGAGCATCTAAACTGTTAAACAGGTTTGCCTTGGAACAACTTAAGGTCCATCTCCAACAGAGAAATTCAACTGGTTCTCTCAGTATTAATTGGGAAATCTGAATGACACGCAAGGCAGGGGCAGGTGAGGGACACCTATGTGCCTACGCCTGCCCACACGTCTCACTTGGACTAATATAGTAAATGCTGGATCCAAAGGCATCGCTGCAGGGCTCTTCGCTCCATTATCAGACAGCCAAACGCAGCTTGCAAAGTGTAAAAAAGGCAGATTGTCTGCTGACAATGCATGCTGCATTCAGCTTTGCAAATGAGGCCTTAAATTGTACTATACAACAGAATTTAAAGCTACAAATTTTAACACTATAGCTAAAGAAGTAGGGCAAAAATAATGTACATTATGTTTTGTGCTTCTGTACCAGCCCAAGGCAACCACAGCCCTTTAGCAGGGAAGATCTGTGCCCCTAAAGATGCCCCAGTAGCCCCCCATCTTCTTTTCTGCTGATTCACTGCACATGCTCTTTGCTGCTGTCACTTACCTGAGCTTAGGGACCCACTCACAATATGATGATTAGTAAATAATAAATTATTAGTACATGGCAGTTAGAATCAGTATTTAATAATCAGTCCTGTAGCATCACCTTATGTAACAGAGGAACCTCATTTGCTGCTTGATCATTTGCTTCTCAGCAGCTGCGCAGAGCACACTGAGCATTTGCAGTGCCACTGACACTTCCAACAAAATCCAAAATTGGAAGCTCCAGTGAATAGTGAAGGCCTGGATCATTACTGATAAAGAAACCTTAAGGATGGTGCAATACGTTTAGTATATAAAATATGGCAGATCATTTTAGGGTTTACTTCTCCTTTAAGTATAGATTATTTTTGTTGGAAGTGGGGGGGGGGGGTGTTACATCACATATCTTTTTTTTTTTTAGATGTAATTGTATCTGTTGCAAGTGTAGGTCTTAATTTAAACACCCACTTATTGATTTGTACATTTATTGACGATCATTCTGTGGCAGTTTTGACTTTTTTAACACAACAATGACCTATTATTATTTATACAATAACATATTAAAATGGTGCTCATTTAGGACAAATAAAATGGATAGTGGGGGCTCAGCAGTAAGCTCTAAGAAAAAATGCAGAGGATCCCTTATTCTATGGCAGTGGAGTGAATCACACACACAGTCAAGCACTTGGGAAAGCACTCTAGGAAATAATGCTGTCAGTATATATACTCTTCTGTTTGTAAAATGATGTGTAGTTTTTATTCACAAACAACAAAAAATGAACCTGCAGAAGACAAAGGAATGCTCCCCAAGAAACCCAACTAAAATTGCTAAACTATACAAAACTGTTCAAGAATGCAAACTGTCTTGTAGAAGAACATATTGCAAAATGTTATCTTTACCTTAACTCTCCCATTCAGTCCATGTTATGTTGAGTTTGCACAGATTTGCTTTTCTAGCTCAGCCCCTAGTGGCACAAAATGCACAGGGCTTATAACTTTTAATCAGTGCCTTTTCTGCTGTGGTTCAGTTTGTGCCAGTCTGTCTGTTACTCAATGGTTCCTCCCTGAGCTAAAGATCTGGGGCATGTGCTCCTGGAGAAGCCTTTATTGTGAATCTACCTTCTTTCATTTAACTGATTTTATATTGCTTTGTGCAAGTTCCTAACTCACAGCCCAGAAAGCAAACAGGGGCACTGCACCATTAGGTGAGTTGGGAAACGCACCTCAGGTGGCAGTGCCCCCAAAGTTATTAGGGTGGCAAAAAGCAGCTACTTGTAACTTTAGAAGAAAAATTTCCGTTTTTTTAAGAGGAGTGTACAAGGCACCATCTTATTACAAAGAAAAGGTAAATCAGTCAAAAATGAAGGTTTGTTTAAATTGAACTTTGCAAATGGCTTTGCTGCATTTCAGAGCATACTGGCTGCAAGGTTTTTAGCTAAACAGATCCCATGGCTGCGCTTCATTATTATAAACCATAACTATACCAATGTGAGCAGCAACATTACCTAGAGACCCCCATTTCAAGCAAATGCTTCTTTGCTGTATGGCCATACTTATTTGCCTGGGTGCTGAGTAGTAGTTCAGCAAGTACATCCACCAAGTAAACCCAGCACTCAGAGGGCTTTCTCCCAAAATCCTTAAATCCTTAATAATCAACGTTTTGGTCACATTTCAGACTTTAATAAATCATTGCTTTTTGTACTAATAAAATATTAAGGATTTTGGGAGAAAGTCCTGTGAGTTTACTTGGTGGATATTCATAAGAGTTCATATGGCTCTATGTGAGTTGAATTTTTCATTACAATTATGGTGCAGAAAAGTTCATTTTACTAAAGATGTAATATTGAGTGTGTGATTTTGTTCTGTCCAATTCTTTAAATATTTAGGTTATTTGACATTAACCTACTGCAGAATATTCTCATTAAATGTGTTTTTGTTAATAAAATTATTTGAATTCTTTATATATTTGTTGTCTGTCCTGAAATTGTGATCCAGGTTCTTTAGAAGAAGTTCAGTAAAGGAATTGTAAAAAAAACAAATGTAATGTTAAGTATACATGGCAGAGAATTGCAATACAGAATTAGTTCCCAGCACCGATATAACTGGTCATGCCTCTGATCTGGCTAAGATGGGCACCCAAATGCTGGGCCAAATTGGGCTGTTTTGGCTTTTCAAAGCCAACAAACAGATCATATTGAGGGACTACAGAGATCTGCTGGGAGATCATAGCTTCAACATGTTTATGTGGTCATCGCTTAATTAATTTTCTAACCTGCCAGAAATTGATTAGGCAGACAGTCAGGAGGGACCCATACAAGCCCCCAGAACAATTACAGGCATATGGCCAAAGACCAAGTATGGGCACCTTAAACTTACAGGTTCTCATGTTCTTAAACACATTATTATAGTCCTAGGACAGTGTCAGCAGAGCCAGAGAAGATCATCATTCTCTATTGTTAATATTATTTTAAAAAGAGTGTGGGGATAATGATAGCTATATTTCAACAGGATTTGGTAAATATTATTATTAGAATCTTAATGAACATGTAATAACAATTCTTTACCACTATATTTTAAAGAAAATGAAATTTATTAGGTTTTCTATTTTTCACAGCAGAACACAAATGATTAGAAATGTATTTCACTTTTTTTTATGTGACAACCACATTGCGAATATAGGTACCAGGTTGAAAGTATGGGAGAGATTTGAGTTTCAGTCTTTTCCAGGTTTAGTGCAAGACATAAAAAAACACATTTCTTTCGGGCTTATGTATAAAAGGTGCAAAGTTTGCCAGAGTGTCGGCTATTGTGCAGGCTTGTGGAGTGGATTTTTGTGTGAAACTGCTCGAGTATACAGTTCTGCATGGTAATCCACTCCATGTGCCTGCATCCGGGCCAATGCAATGGCTCCGGGTGCAGGCACGTCAAGAAGCATTTAGGGGCAGATTCTGGGCCTGTGTTTATCCACAGGCCAAGAATCTGCCATGTGTGGCAGTAGCTTAATGCTAAAAAAGCTATGAAGAAAGTGGTACAAGCCCTTTTACTGACACCATCGGCGAATATTATTATTATTTCCCGTTTAAGCCTTATGTCACCACAGAGAGATAAGTAGCTGCTACCTAAAGATGGATAGATAGGAGGGTTCATTGATCCTTATGGGGCATGATGCACTATTCGATCCAAAGAAACCAATAAAAGCAATGTCTAGTCCAGTATGGGTAGTGGATAATAATCCCCCAGTACGTCATAAGGCATTTGCTTATGTGCATAGCTTAGGAAATGCTGACATGTAGGGGATTATTTTCTATAGCTCATCGTGGCTGTACACATTGTATTCTTTAGGAGATATGAAGCCATCACCATCATGGTCATTCTTTTGGAATATATCCGTTAAGATCGTGCCATGGACCGATGGGTCCCTTTGTTTTCCATCTCTCTTAAATTCTTCTGTCAAGTAATGACTTATCTGTATTGGGAAAATACATGGAATTTAAATTCAATTTGCCAAGGCTGAAAATAACAGTTAGCCTCGCATGCACAAGGGTCCAAGGATGCTATTATTATTATTCTTTATTCATATAAAGCACCAGCATATTCCTGTGGGTAAATGCAGGCTGAGAATCAGCCCCTATACTGGCTTCAGCCTTTCCCTGTGCTTACATTCTGAGCCATTGCTTCAGTGTGTCTTGGTGCTGAAATCCCCTCTGTGTGCCTGCACCTTGGCTGATGCAATAGTACAGGTAAATACTAATGCCAATGTAGGGGCTGATTATTGGCCTGCGTTTATCCAAATCCATATCAGACCCACCTGGCATTAACCTAAGAGCATATGATTAACATTATATTAAAATTTGCGATTACCTCCTCTTTCGACAGCTGCTTGTCATTGTTCAGATCTATTTGATGAAATGCTTCCGAGCTTCGTGGGCCTCGGGTGATCCCGTAAAGTTCGATTTCAAAAATCAGTGTTGCATTAGGTGGGATTTTATCTTGAATGCAGAAAGGGAAAAGCAGAATTTAGATGTAAAGGGACAGTTACTGCACACTGATTTGCACTTAATGAACAAACTGTGATCCTTTTTAGTTGTTTCCTCAGTGTCAACTCCCTGCATCTTTAAAGCCTACAGTCTGTCCTCTTTTAGAAAAAAAGAAATAATTACCAGACTGCTCAGACTGATGAAGAATGTGCAATGCTGGCACCTGGTTCAAAGAAATTCTTAGCATGAGAGGCCTAGTCTGGATAGAGCCACCTTAAGTGGTGCCATTACATAAAGAGAATAGGGCTTTATAGCTTGTGTGTCTTAATTACAACCTTCAGCACCCACCACATGGAAGTGGTAGTTTATTAATAGCTGAATGGTTACAGATTGCACAAAACTAACCCTAAGGGTAGGGGCAAATGAGGCACATTATCTGCTTTCCCCTGTCCACGTTTTTTTTTACCCAGAAAACGAAATGCAGGCCCTGATTTCATGCAGGACTTACAAATACAATTAGTGGGTGGAGGCAACAGCACTCAGGACCCCAGCACTGCAAGGTAGCAGTGCCCACCACTCTGCAGCCCTACATGGCCTCAACAGTGTTATAATTAGTTTACTGTGTAAATGGTGTAGCACATACCAGAGGGATAGAAAGACATTTTAATTCACATGCAACTCTAGCCAGCCATGTTTTCCAGCATGCAGAGAGGATTCTGTGACAGATGGTTAATAGGAACTACTGCAGAGAGAAAAACAAAAGAGACTTGTTTCAAGCATATTATACTTCTACTGTTATGTGAAGGTTTGAGCCAGGGAATATGCAGGGCTGTATCTTTTACTCCCACACTTCTTCCTGTTTCACATAGAATCTGCATTCAGATGATCAATGAATGGCACAGAGAGCATTACCAAATAGTGTAAAAAACAATAGATTAATGATATGTTAAAGCCAATTTATTCTTAAATAGTTGACTTTTTAAGATGTAAATTATCTATTGGGAAGTATTACTTCTGAACATATAATTTCTCTTTAAGCTCCTTGGGTTTGAGCAGAACTGTCAACCAACCCTATGTCATCAGGGAGGTAATCATCCAGATTTATTTTTTTAGGCCTTAAAGGGATGTTCACTTTCAGACAACAGTCTGAATTTGAACAGCCCCTGTCAGAAAACACATTTTTTAACTTAACTGCAAACTGCACAGCACATGCCTTTCCTCTCCTGCTTCATTTGCAAGAGAGGGATGGCATGCCCAGAACCAGTTCAGTGTGAACTTTTTTAATTTGGCTACCTCCCAAGTCCCGATTAGGGAAATCCCCGCTAGGTCTGTTAGAATTTTAAAAGCGCTGATCCTGGTTAGTAGACCAAGAGAACAAGAATAAGTTAGAATAGCACAGAAATTAAACCACCAGTGTGAATATGCTCAAAAGGCAATGATACATAGGACATTTTAATTATTGAGGTTCACTCAGGGATATCTTTTCAGGCAAAATGTGCAGGGGGGGCCAGGAGTGCAAGGGGCCCAATAAGGCCCTAATTTAAGGGGACCTGCCACCCTAAGAAATAATTGCAAATTCTTTTCCATCAGGTTAGTCAAGAATAATAAACTTCACTTACACTATATCAATTATGTAATTCTTGTTTCCTTCAGTCTTAAAATTACACAACTTAAGCCGGCCATACACGCACCGATAATATCGTACGAAACCTTGTTTCGTACGATATTCGGTGCGTGTATGGCATGTCGGCGCAGGAAGCTGCTGATATCGGTCGCCTCGCCGATCGGCCAGGTTAGAAAATTTTGATCGGGCGCCATAGAAGGCGCCTGACCAAAATCTGCCGTCAGGGCTGAATCGGCAGAAGGAGGTAGAAATCCTATTGTTTCTACCTCCTTATCTGCTGTTTCAGCCCTGAACAGTGTGTGGCGGATCTGACGATGTTTCGTGCGAAACATCGTCAGATCGCCACGTGTGTGGCCACCTTAAAGCAAGCAGGCAGGCACCATTTTGTTATTAAGACAAGCTTTGTATCATGTCAAATTCTTGTTTATGTTCCAGAATGGTGGACCTAATGCCCATGCACTGGATTCACAAATAGTTGGTGAGGAGGCAGGGGGAAAGTGAGAAGTGTAGTGACATCTAGAAGTGCTGAATGCAAAGTGAAACAAAGTGTCTGCCCCACCTCTATGCCTAAGGATAAAGGCAGGGATAGATATCTGGATTTCATGTTTAATTTGAGGACTTTTATGATACAGTTTTTTATGTCTTGGTGACAGGCCCCCTTTAATGTGCAATTCCACAAATCATGGTAGAATAGGTAAACTTAATGTTTGGGACCCTAAATTGAATTTGCTGTGGAACCCAGTTATATCTAATTACGCCACTGGCCAGTGGCAGGCAATTTACATTCCCTGGAATGGGAAACATGCCATCTACAGCAACAAATAACTTGTTAGCAGGCCAGGTATTACTAGGCTGAGGATGACTTCAACCATACTGCCTGTGATTGGTGGAGTAATTGATTTGCATGGTTCTCTAGAAGAGGGCAGTGGTAATAAAGTAAGCCTGTGTGTTATTAGATTACTTATATCTCTACAGGTTCAATTATCCAGTCTCATCACCCATTCAGGAAGAAGATCCAGATATATGAAAAGATCAGACATATGACATTGTATACGTATTGCATTGTGGGAGTTAGCTGAAAGAAAACTGGCAAGCATGCAGATAAACAGATGAAACTGTACATTTGCTTTTACATATTGACAGCGCAGAAGTAAATATTCACCATGTCCTCTTTGTCCATAAGCCAGTGAAGGGGGGATGATCGCTTTTCTTTTTTCTCCACTGCACATGTCCATTAGTGCCATATCAAGGCCTTTAATAACTTGTCCAACGCCAAGAACAAACCACTTTGGGTGGCCATCTGCTGATGAACGACTAAACAGAAAGTTCCATTAAAATTTAGATACAGGATATAATAGATGGAATGTAAAAAAATGACCCTTGCGAAAGTGTTGGCTTCAACTTGATAGAACAGGGAAAGGAAACCTACAGCCTCCAGATACTGTTGAACAGGTCTGGACTGGAATTCAAAATGAGGGACAGTCACTATTTAGTTCACCAGTACCTGGAGGCTAGAGGTTTCTTTTCCCTGTTCTGCAAGTTGAGGGTCATTTTTTACATTCTGCCATCTTACAGCAGCCCCTTCGGCATTTGATGGAATCCACAGATTGCCAGTTTTGGACTGTGTGGTCCAACATTACCCCAACAGCCGTTGGCTCTAAGTGGGATGCTGAAAGTTGTAGATAAACAACATATGGTAGACTTTAGGTTACCCAGCCCAGAGTAAGAGTTTGGTTTAAAAATGGCTTCCCACTGTCATAGGTTTCTCAACTTGTCTGTGGCTGAAATGGCACTGCATCAAATAGCATGTAAAATATTAATTGTACCATAATGCATATTGGTGCTGGAGTGCCGGCCCATAGATCTTTTTCATGGCCATGTTATATAACTAAAACCTTCATAAACTGTGGTGCTATTTAAATCAAGGGTAACAAATAACTATCCAGCCTGCTGTACTCCAGAACCTTTAAATTAACTTTTTAGTATGAAGTAGGTAGTGATATTCTCTGCAAATGGTTTTTCATTTATTTGCTTTTTGGATTATTTAGGTTTTTGTTCAGCAGCTTTCCCTCTTGGAATTACAAGAGACGGTTGCTAGGATCTTATTTACCCTAGCAACCAGGAACCGGTTTAAATTCGAGACCAAAAGTTAAATAAGAGAGCACTTGAATATAAAAGGTAAGTAATAAAATAACAGTGACAATAAAATTGTAGCCTCACAAAGCAATACGTTTTGGCTGCCAGAGTCAGGGACCCCGAACAACCAAATAGCACTTGCATTGTAAGGTGAAAAGAGGCAGAAGAGGAATGCAAATAATTAAAAAAAAAAAAAAGACCAACTTAAATGTTGCTAAGAATTGTACATTGTACAATAATCCATGCTATCCTAACTATCCAGCCATTTACAAGAAAATAAAATATCTCAAGGGTACGACATAATTGTGAAAGCTGCACTCCCTTAAAGCTGGGTGCCCAGAAACAGAAGAGTGTAATACATACAATGAAGGTGGTCCGCACACCAAATATGCGTGTTTTATTCCATAAATTTCACCAACGTTGAAAAAGGCCCCAAGCAGGACAAGGAGAAGCCAACACACTGGTGAAATTTATAGAATAAAGCACTTACGGATATATGTATATATACATGCTAATTTCACTACATCTAGTCCTAATTAAGATTCTATGTAGTGTTATATCACCTACCTGCAATACAATTTGGTCATATTATGGGCGAGGAAAGCATCATAATGCGCATTGACAAGGTCTCCTTTTTTGCTCTTTTGTTTGCATTCGCTGGGAAGGTGCAGCACTTCGATTTTAACTTGCTCTTCTTCATTATCTGTTTTTTGTTCTGCGCTGAAAACAGTAAGGAGAATAAATGCCTGTAGAAAGCAAAGGAATGTTAAGAAGAAGTGCATAGCTTTGTTTTCCCTAGCCAAACAGAAGGTGCCCAAACTCCTGGATCCCCTGACTACAGTCACTATACACGTGGCAGTCTTGAAAAAAAATACACCCAAAATAGTTTTGTCTTCCAACTTCAGCTGCAAGAATGTTGAATCCGGGAAACATGTAAGGAGTTGTCTGATTGGCTGTCAGAATAATGTGGTTTAGTTACTCCTCCAATAATGCATTCCCTCCAGTTAGAAACTGTGTGATGGAAAAGGGCAGAGTCTCTCAAAGACCTGGTTATAGATTCTTTAATGCCTTAGATCATGTTACAAGCCTGGGGGCTGCATTTTTTCTTAAGTGGAGAGAAGAGCTGATCCTCTTATGGCCAGGGTCTTGTAAATATACTATATTGTAAAGTGTAAATGTAATTTCTACAGAAAGGAATATTTGTCTGTCCCTTGCTATTCTATGCACTCCCTTGAAACAACGTAGCAGAAAGGCTGCAGTTCCCATAATGACTGTTATGCGTCTCCACATCTGTTATTCAGATGGCTTCTGCTATTTAGTTTCTGTAGTCAGAACAAGCAATAAAGAAAGAGCAAGGCATAAACAGATATTGCTCTCACTAGCAACTACATTTACAAATGAATATAGAATAATTAGCTGCTCCACTGGAGTGCTAAAAAACAGCAGTGTTGCACGTATTTGTATTCCCTATACTGTAGTATTAACTAAGGATGGCCACACAAATAGAGCGCACTTTGGCTGGGTCACCATACGAACATCTACTTCACTCTGATCATTGGTAGATTACCAACACACCAATGTCAATTTTAATCCTGCATACAGTCACGAGTGCCCCGTACACAGTGGAATCATCAGCCTGTGTATGGCTTTTTATAATTTGTATAAGTCCCTATGACTAGTGATGAGTGAATCTGTCCCGTTTCCCTTCGCCGAAAAATTTGCAAATCTTTGAAAAGATTTGCGAACTGGCGAAAATTTAGTGAAACTGTGAAAATGACGTACGTCAAAAAATATTGTCACCCGCGACAATTCTTTTGTTGCCCGCAACAATTTTTGGACACTCTGCGAATTTTTCCGCAGCGAATTTTATCAGCCGTTTCACGAAACAATCCACCAATGGTGAATTGCAGAAATTTGCTGCAAATCCATGCCTGCCGAAACATTTTGCCCATCACTACCTATGACCAATGATGTAACAGCTATCCCTACCCACAGATAGCAAAGTGGCTGGGGAGCGGTGATTTCTTCACTAGATGAAGCACACCACTGCCCATGACTATCTCACACACTATGGTCAGACAGCTTTATTAGGAGTCAGTTAACATGCCTGTATTTTAGTGTCTTGGATGTAATAGAATCTAGGGTTTCAGCACTCCAAAGCAGCTATGTTACACCCTGTGCTACCATGCTGCCCTAGCCTTTATATACAGTAGAATTAAAGTATCATGCAGTGATTTACCAAGTATGTTCAGTCATCAGTGTTTCCATGCTCAGAGGAACTTACAATCAAAATTTTCTATAACAATTACACAGACACAGTTATAGAATCACCAGTTTAAAAAGAATATTTTCAAAGAAGGTGCTCTTACTGCATTCCCTGCTGCTTACAGGCCCAAGAAGTATGTATATTTTATTTATATAATGCTACATTTACCCAGCACTGAAGAGAACAATTACTGTATATACTCGAGTATAAGCCTAGTTTTTCAGCACCCAAAATGTGCTGAAAAAAGTCACCCTCGGCTTAAACTCAAGTCGGGTGTTATGGGTCCCTCTAGACTAGCACCCTCTCTCCTTTGTGTACAAATTAGGCCACCTGCAACCTGACCCTCCAGTGCCCTGGCCTAGGCTCCCACTAGCAATACTTATTTCCGCATACATCCATCCGGGACTGGGTCTGCTGCCAGTTTGCCAATGTGCAATGAGCGTGGGGTAGTACTCATATTGTTTTTGTTGACCCTCTTCTCCGCTTACAGAGCTAGTTTACTGTTTTTCTTTGAAATAAATATTGAATAACATATACCCCACTGATGCCTCAATTAATGTAATTTTATTGGTATTTATTTTGATTATTAAAACTTAGCAGTAGCTGCTGCATTTCCCACCCTAGGCTTATACTCGAGTCAATAAGTTTTTCCAGTTTTCTTAGGTAAAATTAGGTACCTCGGCTTATATTCAGATTGGCTTATACTCGAGTATATACGGTAAACACTCTTCCTTCCAACAAGCAACTGTACTTGAATGTTTAAATTCAGTGGAAGAAAGGGTATCTTCTTAAAAAGTTTGCTGAGAACTCTGAGCAAATAAAAGGTTGTAATGTGCCAGCCTAAGGCATGGCATCTTGCCATTCCTTTTTTCCAACCCCCTGCCCCCGTTGTTTCTGCTGATCATTTAACACAATGCTCTCATGCCCCCATAGCTGCTGATTGAGAGCCCAATGGTCACACTCTCTCTGCCCTCCTCTCTTGTGCCTTACTGTGTTGCACCCTGGGCAACTGCCCAGAAAAATTGTTTCCCTCACCGGAGCTGCAGGCTAATAGAATTTGCTTGGAGGAAACGAAAATAAGCTACCTACAGTACACTGGGAGGGAATTCTAGGTGCGGACAGCCATCTTTGGTCACACACATGTGCATGATGTGCCATCACACGCAAGCAGAGCTGGGTCTCTCCTCATAAGAAGTAAGCATTCATAGAGTCCCAAAATGCTGCCTGCACCTGGAGCTCCCTCTCAGTGCATGGCACGCCCTTGAAGAATTTTTCGTCCAGAATATTAGTTTTCCCAACAAGAATGGTGTTGAATCATTTTTGCTATGATAGGTGCCCTTTAAGGCATAATAATAAATCTTAATGCAGTGGAAACTGGTGTAAGGCGTAATTTATCTATATGCTGTGAACTTAGAATATCTCTAAACCAATGATCTTTCCACAAACATTCCTTTTTGGCAAGAATGTGAATGGCCAGCTTAAATTTATTGTTTCCCCAAAATATATGATCAGAAAGGACAAACAGTATCCTAAAAGGTAATGTTTGTTAATCATACATTTTTGGGGACATTAAGGGGCACATTTACTAAGCTATTTTGAGAAAATGTCATTTTTTTTATGTGAAGATATTTTCGAGATTTATGACTGGGTTTTCGCCAGTACACAATTTTTCTGGTGTTAATATGCGAGTGCTGTAATTAGGTCCAGTGTCCCCCCAAATGCAGAAGTGATGTCACTTACAGCAGGTGCATGTTGTCACTTCCTGCTGTTTGTGACATCACTTCCAGCCAGTACCTATGAATACGTGTGCAGTCACAAAAACGTTAGGTTTTTACCACTAATAAAGCTTTTTTGATTTTCTACCCGCTATCCTGCAGTCCGACGAGTGCATGCTGTTTTATGTTGGATATTGAAACTGAATCTCCCTTTGCTGCGGGTCTGGGGCATGGCACCCGGCCCACTAGAAGGAAGAGGTGGGTGAACATCTTGAATTTTGCATTTACATATGGGTATAGATCGTTTGGAACGAAGAGTGAAAAACCAATAAGCAACAAACTTAATCTGGTGAGAGCGTAAATTAATTGAAGTATAAGATCAGCTCTTTTTATATATTTGCAGTGAGAAGGACTGTGAGCCCCCGAACAAACGAATAGTAAAGTGATCACTTCCAGCCGCACACCAGCTGTGGCACACAGCAAATTCCAAGCTCTGGTGTTGGATTTCAGCAGAAACTCTCCAGTTTGAGGCTGGGGGGCTTTTTGATTTTTTTTTAAAAAGAAAATCTTTTATATAGGCACCCAAGGGCCACCCCCCAAAAGCTGCTGTTGTGGGCACATTGCCATGGGTGCCTATATATAAATATGGGCATGGCGGTGCTCCTCCTAGAAAAGTGCACCAACCTGGAAACAAAATGAATGCAGTGCCGCTATTTTAATTCATTTTGCCAGACTTCGGATTTTTAGAAGCATATTTATCAAATGGTAAACTCTCTCTCCCATTGATAAATATGCTTCTAAAAATTCCATGGGAATCAAGAGAAAGTGGGTGAATTTTTCTGCGGTGAGCTTTAGGGGCTGATTTACTAAGACACGATTTCGAATCCGAATTGGAAAAATTCCGATTGGAAACGAACATTTTGCGACTTTTTAGTATTTTTTGCGTTTTTTTCGGCGTCTTTACGATTTTTGCGTAAAAACGCGAGTTTTTCGGCATCTTTACGATTTTTGCGTAAAAACGCGAGTTTTTCGGCGTATTTGCGAAAGTTGCGCAAAGTCGCGATTTTTTTCGTAGCGTTAACACTTGCGCTCAAAGTCGCACCTTTTTCGTAGCGTTAAAACTTAAAAGGCGCGACGTTTCGCGCAAGTTTTAACGCTACGAAAAAATCGCGACTTTGCGCAACTTTCGTAAAGACGCCGAAAAACTCACGTTTTTACGCAAAAATCGGAAAGACGCCGAAAAACTCACGTTTTTACGCAAAAATCGGAAAGACGCCGAAAAAAATCGCGAAATTACCGATCATTACAAAAAAACCGCAATCGGACGCATTCGGCCCGTTCGTGGGTTAGTAAATGTGCCCCTAAGTCTCACATTTTGATAAATCTGCCCCTAAAGCTGCCCATACACACACCGATAAAAGCTTTGGATATCGGATGTCTCATTGATCGGGTGGGACAAAAATTTTGATTGAGGGCCATTAACGGCGACCGAGCAAAATCTGCGTTTAGGGCTCAGCAAGGGGAGTGAAAAACCTGTATGCATCAAAATAGAAATTTAGGCCCTCACAAACCATGAAGGTCACCAGAAAATATGTTACAAACAAAAACCTTTAATTTCAACATCTTTGTTGTCTTATGTGTTAAGTGCTTCAGGAGCACTTTGTCATAGGCTCCTACCACTAAGTGCTCCTAAAGCACGAAATGCGTAAGGCAATAAAGGTGTTGTTCAAATAAAAGTTTTTAACTTTTCTGTTGACCTTCATGGCTTTTGAGTGCCTAATTCCCTATTTGAAGTTAGCCAGATTTTTTCCTGTGTTCTAAAGTCGGTGAAATAAAATGTAACTGTGCGTTAAAGGAGCCATTTATGATAAATGAAAAAACCTCTAATCTTGTAGGCAGTTTTGAATAATATATGGTGCTGGTTTCACTTTGGTCTAAAAATGAATACTATCTGTAAAAATGGCCCCTTTATTGGAGCTCCCTATAGATCCTCTCAGGTCCCTGTTTGTGTTTCAAATGAGGGGTGGGCGTGTCCTAATGGTCCCTGCCAAAAGCACAGTAGGAGGGGGATAGCCAATCACAGCCCTGCAGTCACACAAGCACAGACAGGCTTCAGTTCCCTATCAGGTCAGCCTAGCTGCTGATTGGTTCCTATCCTACAGTGCAGTGTACTGCCAGCCCCCCTGCACAGCCTGGGAAAGGAGGCAGCAGAAAATGAAACAGATGGGCAGGACTAGGGGCATTTTTGGAGAAAAAATTAAATTAAAATAAAATACCACACTTAAAGCACATTCCTCCTACATTTAGATGTATACAGTTCATTTGCACAATATTATTTTTCACAAGATGTGTCCCCTTTAAAATTTGCAAATATGAGACCCCTGCAGTAGTTGTTTCCTCAGGGTAAAGGAAACATGATTTATATAGTGTAAGCAATGTTTATTTTGTGTGACTTGGATCTGGAAGTATTTCGTAGGTGATAGGCCCCTTTAATTCAACAATATTTTTCGAAATAATTTGGTGCCAGGTCGCTGAAGTATACTTTCAATATGTACAGATAGCACAGCAACCAGTGTAGCAACTTGAATTGCTTTTGGCACAACACCTTTACGTTCAAATGTCCAAAATTCCTCGGTCCATATACCTGTTATGAAGTAGCAGGTCCCTGACCAAATGCTGGCTGCAAAACTTGGCTTTCGCTTTGACTTCCACTGTTGCTTAGAAGAGTATTTAACCTTCATGTCAGTGTAAGCCCCAAGCCTATGAGCTACGTAACAGAAAACACCCAAGAACTGCAGGGAATGGAAAAAATAAGACCAACTGCAATTTGTCTTAGAATTCTGGCGTCTACCTCATACTAAATGTTTATTTATTTTTAAAAAAAACTTCTTTTTATTGTTCGATACAGCATAGTTATCACATTATTGACAGTCTTTCTTTTCTTTTTGTTTTAATTAACATTGCTATCACATTTCTTTTGTATTGGTATGTCACTTTAACCTCATTTGTTCTTCTACAGAGAAAGAAGAATAAAGGTCCCCATACACGGGCCGACTATAGCTGCCGATATCGGTCCCTTAGACCGATTCGGCAGCTAATCGGCAGCTAATCAGCCCGTGTATGGGCAGAACAGAGCAGCCTGGCCGACCGATATCTGGCCTGAAATTGGCCAGATCTCAATCGGCCAGGTTAGAAAATCTGGTCGGATCGGGGACCGCATCGGCTCGTTGATGCGGTCCCCGAACCAACTGCCCCATAACCACAAATGTAATCAGATCGTTTGGCCCTGGATCGGATTATTTTTTTTTAAGTTACTTTCTACCCGATATCGCCCACCCGTAGGTCGCCAAGCGAGCGGATCTTATAGTGTATGGGCACCTTAAGAAAGAGAAGATCGTCGTAGTGGTTTCTTTATGTTACCCAAGTGAGGGTGAAGAAAGGAGTGACAGAGGTAAGAACATATGTAAATATTCAATAAATAATATTATGAAACAGTACAGTTTTTTTGTATAGACACCGGGTTTGCCTCATATTTGTTTTGTGTTTGGTTTTCTTTTGGTGGTTATTAGCCAGTAGGGCCATATATTTCAGCCTATTGGTGTGAATCTGCCATACTAAGGGGCCCATTTACTTACTCACGAACCGGCCGAATGGATCCGATTGCGTTCTTTTCGTAATGATCGGTATTTGGCGATTTTTTCGGAAAATTATCGCGACTTTTTTGTTGCCATCCGAATGTTGCGCAAAATCTGGCGATTTTTTCGTAGCGTTAAAACTTGCGCGAAAAGTCGCGCCTTTTTCGTAGCCATTCCGAAAGTTGCGCAAAATGTTGCGATTTTTTCGTAGCGTTCGGATTCATTCAAGCTTCAGTATGGTGACTTTTCTTGGGCCGGGTTGGAGCTGCAGAGTGCCATTGAGCCCTATGGGAGACTTTCCTTGGGCCAGGTTGGAGCTGCAGGGTGCCATTGAGCCCTATGGGAGACTTTCCTTGGGCCGGGTTGGAGCTGCACAGTGCCACTGAGCCCTATGGGAGACTTTCCTTGAGCCAGGTTGGAGCTGCAGAGTGCCATTGAGCCCTATGGGAGACTTTCCTTGGGCCGGGTTGGAGCTGCAGAGTGCCATTGAGCCCTATGGGAGACTTTCCTTGGGCCAGGTTGGAGCTGCAGAGTGCCATTGAGCCCTATGGGAGACTTTCCTTGGGCCAAGTTGGAGCTGCAGAGTGCCATTGAGCCCTATGGGAGACTTTCCTTGGGCCGGGTTGGAGCTGCAGAGTGCCATTGAGCCCTATGGGAGACTTTCCTTGGGCCAGGTTGGAGCTGCAGAGTGCCATTGAGCCCTATGGGAGACTTTCCTTGGGCCAAGTTGGAGCTGCAGAGTGCCATTGAGCCCTATGGGAGACTTTCCTTGGGCCGGGTTGGAGCTGCACAGTGCCACTGAGCCCTATGGGAGACTTTCCTTGGGCCGGGTTGGAGCTGCACAGTGCCACTGAGCCCTATGGGAGACTTTCCTTGGGCCAGGTTGGAGCTGCAGAGTGCCATTGAGCCCTATGGGAGACTTTCCTTGGGCCGGGTTGGAGCTGCACAGTGCCACTGAGCCCTATGGGAGACTTTCCTTGGGCCGGGTTGGAGCTGCACAGTGCCACTGAGCCCTATGGGAGACTTTCCTTGGGCCAGGTTGGTGCTGCAGAGTGCCATTGAGCCCTATGGGAGACTTTCCTTGGGCCGGGTTGGTGCTGCAGAGTGCCATTGAGCCCTATGGGAGACTTTCCTTGGGCCAGGTTGGAGCTGCAGAGTGCCATTGAGCCCTATGGGAGACTTTCCTTGGGCCGGGTTGGAGCTGCAGAGTGCCATTGAGCCCTATGGGAGACATTCCTTGGGCCGGGTTGGAGCTGCAGAGTGCCATTGAGCCCTATGGGAGACTTTCCTTGGGCCGGGTTGGAGCTGCAGGGTGCCATTGAGTCCTATGGGAGACTTTCCTTGGGCCGGGTTGGAGCTGCAGGGTGCCATTGAGTCCTATGGGAGGCTTCGTAATCGTAATGGCTACGAAAAACTCAAGTTTTTTCGCGAAAATCGTATTGGTAACGAAAAAGTCGCGACAATTTCCGAAAAGTCGTAAAGGCGCCGAAAAAAATCGCAAAAAATACGAAAAAGTCGCAAAATGTTCGTTTTCCAATCGGAATTTTTCGGATTCGAATTCGTGTCTTAGTAAATCAGCCCCTAAATGTTTATTTGAAGGCAAACAAGCCCTTTAAAGGAGACATATTGGATAAATGGGAAAACCCTAATTTTGTAGGCAATTATGAATAATATACGGTGCTGGTTTCCCTTTGGGCTAAACATTAATCCTGTCTGTAACAATGGCCCCTTTATTGGAGCTCCCTATAGATCCTCTCACTTCTCTGTCAGAGTTTGAAATGGAGAGTGGGCGTGTCCTAACGGTCCCTGCCAGAAGCACAGTAGGAGGGGGATAGCCAATCACAGCCCTGCAGGCACACAAGCACAGACAGGCTTCAGTTCCCTATCAGGTCAGCCTAGCTGCTGATTGGTTCCTATCCTACAGTGCAGGGTACTGAGAGCCGCCGGCTCCCCAGCTCATCCAGAGAATTCAGCCAGCAGGAAGTGGCACAGATGGGCGGGGCTAGTGGGGTTTTTGTGGAATTTCTCAATAAATCAGTCAGAAACACAACTTTTTAAGCACAATCCTTCTATATCTAGAGGAGTATAATTCCCTGGCACATTCATAATTTTTATAGGATATGTCTCCTTTAAGGCTATACCTACTGCACACTAGACTTTCCTGGGATAGGCAATCTCTTGACCAGTGCCCCTCCCTACACCCAGTGCCCCTCTGGCCATGATAAGAAACGCACATACTGCCCTGTGTATGAATGGAACGTCAGCTCAACCCCAGGTCATTAGGCGATACCGATCCAGTCCTGGGTTTGTGTACAACTGCATTCATTTTGCTCTGTATAAACTCTCACAAACGCCCAGAGGGGGTGCTTATTACCAACCCTAATGAGAAAACGTTCATTGGCATCTTTCCTACTGCCATGCTTTGCTGCTGGGGTTGGTCAGGCAGCGTGTCTGTGCCGGTACACTGAGGAGTCGGACTGAGAGCTGCAGCTCAGTGACGGAGACAAGTGACCTCCGTGTTGTCCCGGAAGTGAATGCGACGCCATCAGGTCAAGCAGGGAACAACCTACAGGGGAAAGAGGCAGGGGGAGGCGCCGCACTCTCAGCTCGTCTGGCTGGCTGGATGGGGAAAGGGAGAGCGGTGTCCGGGCACTGCAAGGCGGGAGCGTCCTACCTCGGTAGCGCCATGAGCATTCCGCCCAGTCCCCTGCCTGGCAGCGCGGTGTAGCACCGACCGGGGATGCACGTACTCCTGACAGGGGGCGGGTCTGAGCTATGGAAGGGGTTCTGTACAAATGGACAAACTACATCACAGGTACGTACAGCAGCCCCATAGGGGAAAGGGGGCATTCTGGTCAGGGCCCTACCTGGGGCTGGTATGTGGGTAGCTATCATGACAAAGGCCATATTATAAGGGTTTACAGTTGTTTGATAGTGTCAGTATATACATTAGAGATGCCCAGTTGGCAGCCCTCCAGCTGTGTGGTGTAGATTAACAACAGCCTGCTTTATTGGAATGCCCCCCCTCCTCCTGCTGCTGGTACTGATAGGGGTTCATTTTCCCTCTAACTTTAGGTGTTAGCATATAACTCTCCAATTCCCAGGATCCCTCATTAACTGCTACATCATTATCATGTAATATTATAGATACAAAACCTTTATCGTTCTAGTCGTGGCCGCTGAACTACAGCTTTCAGCATCATTTGCCCGGCACGTTGGGTGGGGGTGTGTAAACTTAACTGGAGGGGTGCAGGTTTGATAGAATGTACCTGTTCTAAATGGGACCCGCTGCACTGATTGATGGGTCTATGATCAGCAGCACAATATCAAGTCTGGCACAAAATGGCAACGTGACATTACACCCAAGAATTTTCTGCCTACAATAACTTTCCCCTTACCTTTAAGGCTTGTTCAGACTGCAGATTTAATCCTTGTTGCGGTCCAGATGAGCTTGGGTGCCACCTTTTTGATGAACACTGGGCAGTTTGGCACCAGCGTAGAAACCCATAGAAACCAATCAACAATATGTCTTAAAATATCTACTACATGTTAGAAACCGAAAGCCAAATTTGGTTGCTGTGGGTTACTGTACTGGTGCTGAATTGCACAGTGTTAGTAAATGAGCCACAGTGCCCCCACTCCCTCTCTCGCACTCACATTCCGATGCCGATTTATCATTTCTGTGGGGCTGATTTGTGGCTCTAATTTTCTTAGATCACATCAAGTAGCTGAATACATTGGTTCTTTTTCACATAATTACAGTATGTAGGACACAGATGTCCTTTCTTTGTAACAGTAGCCTTTATCAGGGTTACGAATACAGCTACATATTCAATGGAACTACAAGTCTCAGCATCCCCTGGTCAGATTTGTGGATCTAATTTTCTTAGATCACATCAGGTAACTGAATACTGTGTTATGTTCAGCCATGTGGCTTGCATTAGTTTTTCGTCCATAGGGTTACATTGGTTCTTTTTCACATAATTACAGTATGTAGCACACAGCTGTCCTTTCTTTGTAACTGAAGTCTTTATCAGGGTTACTAATGCAGCTACATATTCTGCATTAGTAACCCTAATAGTGGGAAAGCCACATTAGAAGTACAGGTATGGGACCCGTTATCCAGAATGCTTGGGAACTGAGGTTTTCCGGATAAGGGGTCTTTCCATAATTTGGATCTCCATACCTTAAGTTCACTGAAAAATCATTTAAACATTATTATTATTATATTTATTATAATATATTTAATATATAAATATATTTATATATTATTATTATTATTATTATTATTATTATTGCTTATAATGGAGTCTGTGGGAGATGGCCTTTCTGTAATTCGGAACTTTCTGGATAACGGGTTTATGGATAACAGATTCCATACCTGTACTGAGTAAAGAAATACAGGTATAGGACCCGTTATCCAGAATGCTCGGGACCAAGGGTATTCCGGATAAGGGGTCTTTCCGTAATTTGGATTTCTATTCCCTTAAGTCTACTAAAAAAATCAATAAAACATTAAATAAACCAAATAGGATTGTTTTGAATCCAGTAAGGATTATTTATATCTTAGCTGGCATCAATTACAAGGTGCTGTTTTATTACTACAGAGATAAAGTAAATCAGTTTTAAAATTCTGAATTATTTGATTAAAATGGAGTCTATAGGAGATGGGCTTTCCGTAATTTGGAGCTTTCTGGATAACGGGTTTCCGGATAAGGGATTCCATGGACCTGTACTAAATTAATTTGTTTTGAGGACAGTTTTAAGTTCTTAATAAAGTCATTCTATAACAGGCTGCTCCTGCCTTGGGGAAAACGATGGACACATACTAATCTACAAGATTTTAATTACTACATTCTCTATTACTATTCTATGCTGGCAAAGTTTTTAGAGCCAGTGACCCAGAATTCCATCCATTCCAATCCTGTACCACCCATACAGCAGTGATTGCATAGAAATTAAACCTACATTTATTTAGTACTTAAGAAGGCGCTGTCCTGTAATTATCTTGGTGGATTGCCTTTTACATACCTGAATTATTAAGTGTTTTGTAGGCCAGGCTGATACCTGCACCAAGGATAAAATGGACCTTTATTACGAACCCTTCAAACACTATCCAGTAGTGTCTTGGCTGTAGCCCTCCAGGACATGACCTGCAAGGGTAATAAGTTGTCCTTCCCCTGACATGTTCTTTAGTTATGTAACTCCATTAGCCTATTACATATCAAGATGATTTATTATTGCTACAAATCAAATTCCAGCTGAGCTGGGTCCCATTTACTGATTAGTTCTTCTTTCTTCCCTTTAAATGGAAAGTAAATACTGTAGGTTGGTGTTAGCGACTCTCTTTTCATAGAGAGGTTAAATGCAATCTTATAATGGGCTGAGTTGTATAGGAATGCTGTGTTACCTCACTGCTTTGCTGGTGTCTTCTGTATTTAGCTTTCTATTAACAAAAGTGTTAACTGAAAAATAAACCTTTTTTGAAAATATTTTGTTTTCTATCAAATACAAGAGCTTGTGATTATGGTTGTAAAATACTTCTTCTATGTACTTCTGCCGCCTGTAGATATGGGTGAAAGGTATCATACAAACTTTTTAATTTTTCATTGAACCCAATGGTTAAAAACCCTGCACACTCTTATTGAGCTCTATGAATAATATACGTGCTTAGGCAGGCAATATGACACATCCAAATTACAGGCATAATTGCACATCCAAAGTGAGCTCTCTTATGTTTTGCTGTATAAGTAAAATACAACCAAATTAGAAGTGACTCACTGGTGATATACAGATGATTTTAGAACAAAACAAAGCAATTGACCAGAGGCTTTTATAATGTTTACGAATGGCATAAAACATTACGGGTCCATTCACTTGGTTGCCTATGCTGGATGTGTATAGCTTCAAGGAGAAGTGACCTAAAAGGGGTAACTTTTAGTCTGATGCAGAGAAGGCTATTCTAAGAAAATTTGAAGTTGGTCTTCATTTTTTATTATTTGTAGTTTTTGAATTATTTCGCTTTTGGTTCAGCAGCTCTCATGTTTGGAATTTTAGCAGATATCTGGTTGCTAGGGTCCAATTTAACCCATCAACCAGGTATTGATTTGAAGGAGGGACAGAATATAAATAGAGGAGGGCCTAAATAGAAAGGTAAGTAAAAAAAGGTAACAATAAAATTGTAGCCTCACAGAGCAAATTTTTTTTTGGAGTCTGCGACCCCCATTTAAAAGCTGGAAAGAGTCAAAAGAGAAAAGGAAAACTATAAAAAAAAAATTAAGACCTTGCTAAGAACTTGCTAAGAGTAGGCCATTCTATAACATACTAAATGTTAACCTGAGGACAAACCACCCCTTTAAAGGGAAGAGCCACAGTAAAAGCAACTGATATGAGTGGTTATTTTTACACTAAAATATATGGGTTAAAGTGTTTTCGTATCTTCACAGTTCTAAAGGTTGTTGCATGTGACATGTTCATAAAGGAACAAAATGTTGTTTTCAGGTAGGAGGATTTTCATATTTAGCCTTCGGTTTCCTGTTGCACAAATTAACCCTTTTGTGAAGTTCATTTAAAAAGTTATTGTAAAACACTGTAGTACTTACAAGGTTCAGAGTTTAAAAGGAGTAGTACAGTGAATAAAGTTTCCTGGAAAACAGTGCCATTCAACTTTACATGGCGTGGCTGAATTACTTGTCATACCTCATATGCCAGGGCCACATTATATTTTGTAAAGTTATACAAAGCAGGCTATTGGGCCCTTGAGCAGACTGAGAGCTGTAAACTCTTCAGTTTAAAGGGGTTCTTTACCTTTACAATAACTTGTAATATGATACAATTTGCATTTGGTCTTAATCTTTTATTTGCGAGTTTTGAATTATTTAGCTTTTTGTTCAGCAGCTCTCAAGTTTGGAATTTCAGCAGCTATCTGGTTGCTATGGTCAAATTTAACCTAGCAACCAGGTTGCAACTCCCTGCAACTCTGAAAGGTGTTGTTTAGCAAAGCTCATGAATTTCCTTTGTGTCTGATGTACACCTTATCTGTTTTAGGTAGGGTTGTATGATTCCTTATGATGCCTGAATGGTGCTGTAACTCACTGTGGTACTCAGAGCATGCTGGGTGCAGTGATGGGTTGGCCATAACTTTTAAGGGGCGGTTCATCTTTAGGTTAACTTTTAGTATATTATAGAATGGCCAGTTCTAAGCAACTTTTGATCTTAATTATTTATTTTGTACCGTTTTTGCATTCTTAAGACTCTTTCCAGCTTTCAAATGGGGTCACTGACCCTGGCAGCCAAAAATCTATTGCTCTGTGAGGCTGCAATTTTTATTATTATTTTTTCTTATTACTTTCTATTCAGACCCTGTCCTATTCATATTCCAGTCTCTCATTGCAACTCTACCTTAGCAAGTCCCTGGTTGCTAAAGAAAATTTGACCCTAGCAACCAGAAAAAAGCTATTATTCCTTATTGTATTTAATATCCTAGCAGTGTCCCATTGACCCTTGAATTTATACATGTCTCCTTCTGATATCAGAAGTAGATATTTGTAATGTTAATGAAAATAGTTTTATTATACTAGAATTACCAGTAGTCGTGTATTGTGCAAATACTGGGGTTATATCGAGGATCACAATAGCAGATGGTAGACTGCCAGTAAATAAAGCAGGGCACATACACAACAAATGTGGTTCTTTTCCTGTTCACCCAAATGCATACACTGGGGATATATCTACTCTGCTGCTGAGAGATGTGGCACCATGCTCTTTTTTTATATGTTGAAGGTTTTTACTCTATAGTTTTCTCTATAAATGCCATTTGTTTCTTCTTATCTTTCTACATAACAACAAAAACTATTGCAGTCCACACAGCTTATCTGCTATGTAACTGTAAGCCCTGTTGGCCAGTTTGATAGACTGATGAACTGTAGATGTACTTATGAAACTAATGCACCTTTTTGGCTCCGTGTGTTGTGACCCTTAGGGGCACATTTACTAACCCACGAACGGGCCGAATGCGTCCGATTGCGTTTTTTTCGTAATGATCGGTAATTTTGCGATTTTTTTCGGCGTCTTTACGATTTTTGTGTAAAAACGCGAGTTTTTCGTAGCCATTACGAAAGTTGCGCAAAGTCGCGATTTTTTCGTAGCGTTAACACTTGCGCGCAAAGTTGCGCCTTTTTCGTAGCGTTAAAACTTAAAAGGCGCGACATTTCACGCACGTTTTAACGCTACGAAAAAATCGCGACTTTGCGCAACTTTCGTAATGGCTACGAAAAACTCGCGTTTTTACGCAAAAATCGTAAAGACGCCGAAAAAATCGCGTTTTTACGCAAAAATCTTAAAGACGCCGAAAAAATCGCAAAAAATACGAAAAAGTCGCAAAATGTTCGTTTCCAATCGGAATTTTTCCAATTCGGATTCAAAATCGTGTCTTAGTAAATCAGCCCCTTAGGGTACAGGTATAATGAAATTGATTGGCTTGTGTGTGGTGCAATTCTCATTTGTGCCCATGCAAAGTAGAGCTTGTATGGAAGATTGAGCAGCTGCCAACCAATTGGAACTGCTGGCCTGTGCTGAGCTTAAAAGAATCATAGATATAGGAATTTGTGTTAGCTTCAGAAACCAAGAGATTGACTAGAATATGCATGAATCCTGCTCTATGATATAGAGTCCTTATATACATGTATAGATTAATGCCTTAGTATAGGCTAGCAAGGTCTGGCTGCCTACCCTCTCTCACAGTTCTTTGCAGTTTCCTTAAGCATCAGCCATTGTTCTCCTCTTAATGTCACTCTGCCCTTCAGCTTTAGGGAAACTGATACCCAGCTATGTATATCTATTGCACTGCAAATCTCATTCTTTCCACTGCTGCTTTAAACTTCCAAAGACTGATCTCATTTACATCATGGGGAACTTTAACTGATATCCCCTTCCCTGCCCCCTACCATCCAACTTGCAGCCTGTGTATTCAATTAGTGTCCTCTTTTAAAGGGTTGAAATGATAACTCTGCTATCACTGCTATGGAGAGAGAGAGAATTTGAAGTGGCCCAATATGGCAACAAGCAATTCTGCTGTGTTACTCAGCAGTTATAAAGTTACAGGTCTTTAACTTACAGACACTGGTCTGGTTGGGGTGGGTTAGTTCTTCCTTAAAGGAAAATTATACCTCATCTGTAAAACCCTGCTCCATCATACGGCACGCATACGTGTTAGGTCACATCAGCCAACAAATGGACAAAGTTCTGTCTTTTATTCCCACACTTTTTCCAGTTAGAGCTGCATTATTTCCTGTTAGGTGATCTCTGAGGGAGCTCACAGCCCATCACAAAATGGTGGCTGAAAAGATATACACGGTATATATGGTGGCTGAAAAGATATATAATAAATATATATATATATATATATATATATATATATATATATATATACACCAATTTGGTAAGATTTTTTAATAGGCCACTTATTATGATATCAACTTTAAGTATTCATTCTGGGGGTATAGTTTTCTTTTAATGCAATATTTAACAAAACTTGCTTTCAGGTTGTGAGCTCAAGTGATTAGGGCCTGAGTCCTGTTTGCATCACTGTCTGTTGTACACTTGGTTTGTTGCACCACTGCATTATGGAATATGAAGTTGATTCAATTTGTAGGTATTGCTTATAGGAATACAATGCTAGTCTGTTATTGTATGATTTTATTTTGAAATGCCCCACTCTCTCTCTCATGAGAGGCTCTGGATTAGAAGCCCACAAATAGAGCATTAGTGTACATCTATATTTAATAGTATCAGTATCCATTAAGCCTTCATTATTGTACAGATGACTAGGATCTGAAACAAATGTTTGCATTACTATGATAATGAGATGAGTAAATGTGTAAATGCTTACTACTGCTCGCATCCCCTGCCACAATGAGTGAATTGGCTTTCAGCATGCTTATTTGCTTTGAGAAGCTGGAAAATACACGCAGTAAACTAACATCCTGTAGTCTCCTTTATTGTACCTGGGGAGGTAGTAACTGAGCCAGCCCACAGTACCTGGAAACATTAATCCTTTTTGCACTGTAGCCCTGTGCCTCAAGCCTGACAAAAATAGCCCAGGTTTATTCAGGGCTTTAGCTGTCCTTTGTAATGTGTGCCGGCCATGGGTGTAATACCCAAGGTAGTAGCCACCCCAATGCAATAACTAAATATAGATCTCACATTGGTAAAGTCTGGGCCTATACAATATGGTTTCTGTTAAACTAGGATAGAACAGTGGTACTGGGTGGGAACATTTCTGTGCAAGAATACAAAAGGGACTAAAATAGGAGCAAATAACAAGTGGTAGATAACACTGAACACAATACAAAGAAAGAGAATACATTGTATAGCTTTTGTCCGGCAAGAACTAAATCACTTCTCTCAGAGGCAGCTTCCACATACACCTGCACATACATTACTCTAGCACCACTAGGCTATTGCACTAAACTGATAACCAAGTAAAGATACGGAGCAAATTCAAGTTGTGCAAATTTACAATCCTACTCAACACCCCAGTAAAACCATACACATTAGTGGTGTAACTACCGTTTTTGGGCCCCCCTTGCAGAGTGATGTCACTTCCAGGTGCAGGCGGCGGTGACCCGGAAGTAGCAGTGGCAGCAGGCGCTTTTAGGTTCTCTCAGATCCCGGCAGCAGTGGGGCCATTCAGGGCTCAGAGCCCCCCACATTGCGTGGGCTGCAGGGGCCTTATTTACACCACTGACATTTATATAGCTATGTATTTTTGCCAAGTGCGTAGCCAAGTAAAATCTGGGAGTAGGATAAATAAAATACAGGTATAGCATCCATTATCTGGAAAACTGTTAGTTAGAAAGTTTAGAATTAGGTAAAGTCCATCTCCCATAGACTCCATTTTAAGCAAATAATTGAAATGTTTAAAAATGGTTTCTTTTTTTCTCTATAATTATAAAACTGTATCTTGTACTTGATCCCAAGTCTTGATAACAGGTCACATACCTGTATTTTGCCTCAGTTTCTCCCATTGATAGCTTATGAGGTGATCATACATGGGCTGATAAATTGGCCTGTGTATGGTGCCTGACTAATATCTGGACAAAAGTTGGCCAGATATCGTTCGGGGAGGTTTGATTTTGCCTTCGGATTGAGGGCCGCATCTGTACATTGATGTGATCCTCATTCCAACAGCCTACATTGGCAGCAATTATGATCCAGGTGTTGGCCCAAGACCTTTCCCTCACTTGTTCCAATGTTAAAATGCTGCATTCTGTGTTTTGAACTCCCACTGCTTTCCATGATGGGCAGTGCACAGGTTCTTTGGAAAACTCTGTGCTGAAATCTAAGATTTCAAGTTGGAACAAGGTAAAGATGAGTTTGAATGACTTTCAGCCAAAGAGTGGGGCAAAGGTCTGTGGGAGTTACAAGCAGACCATCATGTATGGTTGTGAAAAAAGTTGTACAAATATATTTATTTTTGTCACATTAAATAATGTTTTTGGTGTGTGGGAGGCCATAAAGTTATATAAGTAATAATCTTATTTTTCTTACAAAGTAACTAACACAGCTGGGTAAGTACAGTATTTAAGACCTGACATGGGAATCCACAATCAGATGGGTCCGAGCTTACCCAGGGGTAATAGATGGCTGGTGTACTTTGCCCTGTTTGGCCTATAGGCAGAAAGAGTAATATAGCCAGAAATGGAACACTAGTAATTAGATCATTTTTATTGGCAATCTGCAAAACAGAAGGGAAAAAACTTCTGTATCAAAAAGTATAAATATGACCAATTTCAAAATCCATTAGAATACCACTGTCATGCAAGTTCATTTTAAGGGTCTTTTTAAAGGAACAGCAACACCAAAAAAATAAAAATTGTTTTAAAGTAATTCAAATGTAATGTACTGTTGCCCGCACTGGTAAAAGTTGTGTCTTTGGTTCAGAAAGACTACTATAGTTATATAAACATGCTGCTGTGTAGCCACGGGGGCAGCCATTCAAGCTGGAAAAAGGAGAAAATGCACAGGTTACATAGCAAATAACAGAGAAGCTCTGTAGAATACAATGGAGTTTTACAGAGCATATCTGCAATGTAACAACTGTGCCATTTAGCCCTATTTCAATTTGAATAGCTGTCCCATGGCTACACAGCAGATTATTTATATAATTTATAGTAGTTTTCCTGAAGCAAGCACAAAATATTTACCAGTGCAGCACAATAGTACATTATATTAATTGATATATTGATACACCTTTTATTTTTGTGTTATTGTTTCTTTAAGAAGTAACCTCTTTGGGGCTGCTTTAACTATGGAGAAATTAGCTAAGAAATTTTATTGCTTGCTATTCTTTCCACACCTTCCCATGTTAATCTGTTAATACAATTGCTTTAACAGGATAACTAGGCTTAGTAAGATATTTGCTGTGTGTGCTATTCCCAACGTCACTAAGCTCCGGTCATGTCTAAGTAATGACTGATAGCTGCCATGCTTATTTACCTTCCTATTCATTCCAGGGCACTGAAACTTGCACGCAAGGATTTAGTATTCCTGTTTTTTTAACCTGGTTTTTTTCCTTTTCATCCCAAACAATAACCACGACATACAGAAAAAAAAATAACTAGTTTATGCAAATTAGTGACACCAATGCGTTCATTGAGTATTAGTGTGTTGTACTGTAGGGGTGAGCTCCGTGGCGTAAGTATCTCTGTGCTGACGTCCGCTTCCCCCCCACTGCTTTGGGGTGTTCCTGTATCCTCTACTAATGTCTTTTCTGTTCCTGCGCTTTCACACATAATTCTTTAATTCTAATTCTAAATAAACCACAATAAATAAATAGGATGGTCGGCAGGCCTAACCAGTTCCTTTATCTGTGTACCACAGGTTGGCAGCCTCGCTGGTTTGTTTTAGACAATGGGATTCTCTCCTACTATGATTCACAGGACGATGTGTGCAAGGGCAGTAAAGGCAGCATTAAAATGGCTGTTTGTGAAATTAAAGGTAAGATTATATGATTTAAAGCCAATAGAATGAATGAATGAAACACAACACTTTTTGAAATACCCACTTAGAACTTGTAGGGACTAATTTCTAATATTTTTAATTTTAAAATTTGACTAAACTTATTTCCTCGAATGTCTGACATTTACAAAAAAATCCAAAATGAAGTTTGTGTGAGAAAAACTGCCGGACAAAAAAAGATCGTCAACACAAAAGAAGGATTTTCAAAGAAAAGGAAAGGGACCTCTGCCATTAACTTCTACATGATCTCGCCGTTTGGATGCATAGTAAAGCTGAAAAAAACACAACTTTTTTTTCTGTGACTTTTAGCGCTAAAAATCCAAATCAAGAAAAAAATCCAATGGTTAGTAAATGTAACCCTAGATCTATTTATCTTTCCTTTTATTTCTGTTGTCAAGTGACAAATGGGATCAACTAACCTTACATTTTACAAGTACAGTTTTTTGTCTCATAACAATTTTGTCTTTTTAGTTCACTCAACAGACAACACAAGAATGGAGCTGATAATCCCAGGGGAGCAGCATTTTTATGTGAAAGCAGTAAATGCGGCTGAAAGACAGAGGTGGCTGGTTGCCTTAGGTAGTTCCAAAGCTTGCCTGGCGGATAACAGAACAAGGAAAGAAAAAGGTAATATGCTACCATCATATTGTGTCTCAGATACATATATTCTCTTAATAAGAATCCCCTATTTATAGATAATAATTGTGCTTTTAGTTGTGTAAAACAACAACACAAGTGCCTGACACCCCAGTGTGAAGGTTTATTTAATACAGTTATCCCCAACCAGTGGTTTGGGGGCAACATGTTGCTCTCCAACCCCTTGGATGCTGCAAACCAGGTAGTTATTTTTGAATTTCTGGCTTGGTTGCAAGTTTTGGTTGGATAAAAACAAGATTTACTACCAAATAAACCCCCCTGTAAGCTGATAGTGTGCATAGAGGCTGCCTAATAGCCAATCTTAGCCCTTATTTGGCACCTCCATGAACTTTTATGATGCTTGTGTTGCTCTCCAAGTCTTTTTACATTTGACTGTGGCTCATGAGTAGGAAAGTCTGTGGATCCCTGATTTAAAAGATATACATTATCAGTGTTAAGGTTGACATTTGTAGCCCTCTGTGTTTGCCCAAAGGGCTGCTTTCAGTAGCATAAAGTGTCACCTGCAATGAAACCAAAAGCTTTTGGGATAAGTGCAGGCTGACAATATGCCCCTACGCTTATTGGTGTATAGTGATGAAAGTGTCTTGGCTGTGGTTTTCTAACTGCTCTGTTTGGCCTTTGGTGTACAGTAGACATAACCCTTAACGAGATCCAAAATCTATGTTTCTATAAACAATTTTGGAATTATGGGTCATTACTGATATATATCGCTTCTAAGCCTCTGGGCTTCTAAAGTTCTTTATATAAAATATAGCATTTCTAGCCACAGTCATTTTAGTTCTCCCTTAAATGTTAATATACCGGTGTCTGCATCCTAGGTCACATTATTCTGTCGCCTCCCTATGGACAAAAAGTGGATTTGCAACTGCAGATTAACAGGGCTGGTGTGCATGCTCACTTGTATAGTTGACCTGTATATTTTTAGGTACACACTTTTATTGTTGTAATCTTTTATATGCTACATGAATTCAGTGTTGTGGCAACAACTCTTGGTAAACAATACTCTATCCTAAAGGGCATGTAAAGGGTATTTCACTGGGTAGTGCCAAAATGTTAGGCACCCCTGCAGTGAAATAAATCTCTAGAGACTTTCCCCAGCCAAGTGCTGCTGTAGAGAAATTTGCATGGCTTGTGGCAAAAGCATTTGCTTTGGCTATTGGCGTTCACAGATGAACAGTAGAGTAAACTTGGCAGGTTTACTTTACTGCACATGGCCCTGGGATTTGATTTACTGGGGTGTGCCTAACATTTTGGCACCCCCCTATGAAGTACCCTTTACATGTCCTTAAATACAGTCTGATATATTGGTGAAACCTTTTCTGCTGGGGATTAATATATTACTGTTCTCCTTTCTTTTGCAGAAATCAGTGAAACCAATGAATCTCTGAAAACCAAAATGTCAGAACTCCGTCTTTATTGCGACCTGTTAATGCAGCAGGTTCATACTATTCAGGAATTTGTTAATCACGATGAGCACCGTCCATCACCTAGCACTGAGGTACTCTTTTTGCTCATTCTGTCATATTTGCCTACTAGAAATGATATTTAAAGGGTGGAGTTGGGCCACTTCTGGTGCAGAGCCAAATAGTACTAGAAGTGTTTATTCATGCATGGCTACTTAGGAAAAGACTAAATGGATAGACTGAAGGCAGTAGGGCTTATTTACCAAGTGGAAGAGTGCAAAATGCAAAAAAACAGATGCAATGTGCAATTTCTATGCATGTTGCACCCTGCCTTACACTCTTTGAATTGCTGGCCCCTGCCTGTCCCCTAATGTGGAAGTTAGGAAGCTGTGGTGGGTGCAGTCTGCAGGGGGGCTCTGTATTTATGGAGCCCCATTGCGTTCTTGCATGGACATGGCTGTCCAGCACCCACCAACAATGTTCTCTGGACATTGCACCGGATTTTTTTTTTATTCAGCAAAAGGTGCAGAACTCTAGGCGGAAGTATACTTTTACTTTTCCCGAGGTTTAGCTACATATTTAAAAAAAAAAAAAAAAAAAAAATTCAATTGGCAAGATCTTTGTAGAAAAACCATGGTAGTCATGTTAAAAAATGAACAAAGGATGTGATTGGTTGCTATAGGCAACTTCACTGTGCAGTTTAGCACCTGTCTTTGTAAATTGGTACCAGAGCCAAAGTATTTTATTGCTGAATAAATAAAAATCTCTCATCTGCATTTAGACTTAGTCTATTAATTTTAAAGAGCATTTGAAGGAAAGAAAAATAATTTAACTCTCTATTACTTAGAGTTTTCAGCTGATCAGAAGTTTCAGATTCTCTTCTCTTTCTGGATGACTTCTATAAGTCCTTTTATATGTTTAAATAAGTATTTTTTATATTTGGTGTTATTTGGACTTGGCCATATATTTCCTGTTATCTGTTAATGTTACATGATGCTCTGATTTGAGGTTTTAGGCTGATGTCCCATGGGGGCGTTTAAATCGCCCGCATCAGGTCTGCAAAAGTAGTCTTTTATTCAGTACCTATATCCACATGGTTCGATCCCCTTAGGATCATCGTCAGATATGTGTACAGATACTGTGGACTACTTTTTGCAGATCTGATGGCGTGAGTGCCTTCTGTGTACTGGATATATATAATCTCACATCAGTAATTGGAGTAATCATTCTGCTTACATGTCTCACTCTCAGAATATGAATGAAGCATCGTCTCTGCTCAGTGCAACTTGCAATACATTTATCACCACGCTAGAAGAATGTGTCAAGATTGCGAATGCCAAATTCAAACCAGAGATGTATCAGCTGGTGCCACACGATGTGTCCGCTGTGTCTCCTTCTCCTGTTCAAATGGTACAGTACAGCTATTCTGTGTGTTTGGGCAGTATGGGAAGATGCTTAGATGGATCCAGTGGTCGGAGTAGAAAGAGACTGTGCCCTGGTTGGAATCTAACTCATTACTCATGTACTGCAAGGACTGTAGTGCCAGAACAAAGTGGTTGGTATAAAAGCAAAACAAGGAGAGGGCAACATATAATGTGGTAGTAATACATTTGTACCCTCTCTGGATTGATAATTACAATATCAATGGGCTGGGAGTGCATATTATCATAATATGTATCCTTTATGGCACCCTCTTGTGTTTCTGAACCACACAATACCACTTTTTCACTAAGTATAACTTGTTAGGGACTACCTAAGTGTTGGGGTGTTTACAATAATAATTTCATAGCTTAGCAGTGATACATATTGAAGGAGTAGGAAAGTCACAATTGCTGAGGGGTACCAAATGTTAGGCACCTCCAGTGATTGTAATCACTTACCTGATACCCTAGGCCGGTGCTCCTGTAAGCAAAAAAACTGCACTGACCCAGGGTACTTAATGAGCCCTACTCTTAGTGCATTTATGTCTGTTTATATTGGTTGGACAAGAGAGAACTTTGCACTTAAGGTTAGGGTAAATATATGAGTAATATACAAGTATCCGATTTCTTATCTAAAGACTTGATATCCAGAAAGCTCTGAATTATAGGATGTCCATCTCCCATAGAGTACACTGTAAGCAAAAGCAAATCTATTGTTTTAATAATTTTCTTTTTTTCTCTGTAATAATAAAACAGTAGCTTAAACTTGATGGGAACTAAGCTGCATAAGCCCATATAGACATTAAGTAGAATTAGCCTTTACAGCAGGGGTGGCCAATACATCAATCGCAGTCCACCAGTCGATCCCCTGTAGATTTCTGGGGGACCGCGATGAAGCCGGGGATACAGAAGTGCTGCTTGAATGCGTACGTATGCTGCGTCGCGTACTTCCGCATTCCCTGGTCATCGGTCGATCGCCGATGAAAAAGGTCTGGCCACCCCTGCTTTATAGGAATAATGTTGTCAACCACCTGCTGACTTAAAAGTGCTAATATTTTTTCATTTATTTTTTAATAGATGAAGCGCTCTATGAGCCACCCAGGCACTTACATTTCTGAAGGGTAAGTAATTTCTTAGGGAAAATATACTCCCTTTTTGAGCTCATTCATTTAACTTTATGTAGAGAAATTGATACTGGCTTTTTTAAGCTTGGATTAGTGTATTCTTAGGACCTGTCATCCTGGGGCTACACTTTTTTGTTTATTTTTTTAAAGGAAATCTTTCTCTACTGGAGATGTAGCCAATCTCCAAATGGTTAGTTGATTTCTTCTGCTGCCATGGACACTTTCTCTCTGCATTCCTGACAAAAACTCATGTCAGGAATATGCATTTAGGGGCCTATTTATCATTCTGTGACCAAAGACCCCACGCATCACCACATAAAAAAATGCCATATTTATCAAGTTTATTGAATTTCAGTGTCTGTGTATCTCTGTGTGTCTTCTCCCTAAGAAATCCAAGTCCAGCTTGGGACTCCTCCAGTTACATGGGAGCAGGAGAAACAATAGGTTACCTGAAAGCAGTTCTAATGTGTAGCACTGGCTCTTTCTGAAAGCTTAGACTCAGGGACAATGAGTGGTACCTACACACCAATATTACAACTAAAAAAAAAAAAAAATACATTTGTTGGTAAAAATAAAATTTTAAATGGTATTTGCTATGTAAACAGTGTAATTTAGAAATAAAAATTATACTTTAATGAATTACACAACAAATTTAGCAATTATTGTGACAGCAAACCGACACCTTGATAAATTTGCCATTTATGTTACACATTATTCATTTTACACTGTATGATAAATATGTCCAATTCATTTTACCTTTCTCTTTCTGCCAGCCAGAAGACTTTAGATCTGTTTGGGTACCAGGATTCAGGTTTTTGGGATCTGCTAATTATGTTTAGGCTGCTTGGGCTGTTGTGTTGGCAGCTGGGGATTATTCATTTCTGTCAGTAACCTTTTTCTGCTGGAAATACTTCCTCTCTATAAAATGTTTATATCTTTTGCAGGGGCAGCCAGTCCTATAAGGATTCATCCTTCCATCGGGCAACTCATAGACGGCGAAGTGCTTATTCTGATACAGAAACCTGTAATAACGATGTGTTTTTAGAAGAAATGGAAGGTACATTGTATATTTTTATTCTAATTTTAGGCTCTGCGGCTCAGTTGCTATGCGTGATCTGTGGCATAGTTTTTGTGGATCAGATAAGTGCTGGTGGCACTCCTTTTAAATATATAATGATTATATCAGTCTGTGTCTGCTGTTCCTATATGTGTCTGTTGCATCTGTATCCATCACATTGTATTGCAAAGGTTCACAAACTGTGGGACTGCCCAGTAAGAAGGGCCCAAAGGCCAGTTAGAGTGAGCTAGGGGTGAATGCATATTTGCTCTTATAGGCATTTATGAAAGCCATGTCTGGGGGCTCCTTTTGGTTGAGACATGGGGTTAAAATGTATTTCCAATTTAGATATCCTAGCAACTGAGACTGTAAGTCCATAACACATTGATTTGTAGTTTTGTAACCTTGTGGGGGTAAGGATGGCCAGGAACACATGTATCTTTTATTTGGGGCAGTGTAGTAAATTGTATGAAAATACACTTGCTTTCATTATATGACTTGCCTATATAAGCCATTCTACATTTTTGGCATCAGTCCAGAGAGCAAAAGTCATCTAGATCTTACAGGCTTGGCGTATGAAACAGGAATTGGTAAATGTAGTCTGGATTACCTTTAGTTCAAGTGGGCTCTATGTAAGAAAGGAATTGCAATAGTAACATGCACTCATCTTGTCTCTTAAGGGCCTGCACATTGCTTAAAGACAGGGATCAATGGGGATTTGTCTCCAGCAAACGTCCAGGAAGAAAACAGACAAAAGTCTAAGAAGCTCTGCGAATCGGAGAATTCTCCTGTGTCCCTTTCGTTCTGAGGGTACAGAAGGACATTTGGGTATTAGACTTTGCAGGAGTCCTGCTATGCAAAGACTGCTCGTGCTAGACTTTTGTGAGTAACTGTCCAACCCGTAGATGGATTACGCTGCACTTTATATTATAATGGGACTTTGACGTTCAAATTTTATCTTTGTACAGTCGATTTCTGAGAGTATTTTCCTACTAACCTTCACAGTTTGAATGCTTATTCTCGATCAAACAGCTCTTTTACATTTTGGAATATGCAATTCTTTGTATATTTTTTTTTTCTTTTCACATTTAAAAATGGCTACCTGCATAGATCAGGGCTATCCAGCCAGGTGGTCGTCGTGCAGCTGCTGTTTATCTTCAGTGTTCAATATCCACCAACAGCCAAAGAGTGCTGGGAGTTGTAGTTCCAAAACAGCTGAAGGATACCTCTTGCCCCTGTTTTTAAGCTGGCCATACACAGCCAGGTTTTGGCCTGTCCATGGACCCGAAAGAATGCCCTTCTTGATCGGGGCTCAGTTATCAGATAAGCCGGGCAGAATTATCCTGTTGGCTGAAGACATTGTGCCCTGGATTGTTGACCTTGGCTGATGGGTCCCCATTGTGGTCTGATTATTGTGCTGGGTGGGGGAGGGGGGGGGGAAAGTGAGCCCGCCACTAGGGGGCAACACCAGGCAAGAAGGAAATTGCTTGGTGAAGTTGCAGAATTAACATATTTTCATGTGTGTGTGTGTGGCAGCTTTACTGGACTTGCTGAGAAGGCAAAGAAAATACACGTGACACATATTTCCACCTACATAAGACTGTAAAACGCACTGTTTTTTAACACACACAAGTACAAGTTGTATGTAAGGTGGTTGCTCTTTATGTAAAACACACACATATTCTGCTTTATCATTTCCAAGGGGCTCTTTTTTATCTCTTTAATGTACAGTTGCACTGTATTCCTGATACATACCAAATCTTGGTAGCTCTATGGAATCCTTTACCCCACAGATATGAAGTATTCTGTCCTTACAGGAGTCCTTCCCCATCCTTCCCTGACCACGCCGGTGCCTCTGGCCTTCCCTGCTTCGCACAATATTTTTCTATGAGGTGTTGTTCAGTGTTTTTCTTGCACATTTGGCATTTCCCTACAAGGTGCTTGTCCACACTATTCCCTTCCACCTAATATGCCAAGTGTATTTTCCAGCATGCTGTGACTTGTGTCTGCCTGCTAAATACTGTGCCCCTACGCATGAGCCAGGAATACCCACACACAAATGGGGGAGTTCAGTGGGCAAGTGGGGCTTGCTCTGTGCTAGGGTGCACACACAGGGTGTTGAAGGACAAGCAAAGGCTGGCAAAATAATTTTTGTTATGTTTTAGCTGGTAAGCAATGATTGTGTGGGTCAAATTTTGTTACATACAGTTTTTTTTTGTGTAAATCCCCCCAAATGGTCTGCAACGCAGATCACACTGTTTGGTGCACAACACAAGATTGTGGATGCAGCAGCACAGGAATCACTACTTTTTCTGCAGAATGTAAGCACGGAAATGGATATTATCTCTATAGAGGCTCTCTCACGCAAGGGTTCCTAGGGGCTGCAGTAAAGCTCGTATGTAAAAACCCCAAAAACAGTAGGGTGTGAATTAGAGTAGAACGAGTATTGCTGCAGACAGTATTACTGTAATGGAGGTGACACGTTTGTGTGCATAGATTTAGCCGTGCTGCAGAAGTGTTGGATCTCTTAAAGGGAGTTTGCCATTTGCTCACATCCCCACAACTTGACTCAGATTAAAATATTGACATTGATTGGGGGTGGGTAATTAAACTGTATATACAAATGCTCTTGGTTTATGTTGTAATAATTCCATGTTTCACTCTTTAGTCTGATGATATGAACCTGCAGGTCTGGCAGCATCTATATAGGCCAGTTATCTGACTTGCCATCCCCTGCAGGTAAGGCCATTCACCCAGAAATGGGAGGGAACTGCCCTGGGACATTATGTTCAAACGGCCCGAAAGTAGTAAGCCAATAAGGTTATTATTGCCCAAACTGCAAACTGCTTGCATCCTTTGGGGACTTAATGTAATTAAAGAAGCTTATATTAAGCAGTTCCCCGGGGAAGTTAGGCTTAGATTTTGTCTTGTTTAGGTGCTTATTATTAGTATGTAGGGGTCACAAATGTTAAACCTACTTAAATTACAAAAAATATGCCAGTTGCTCTGCGTATGAGGCTATAAGAATAGGTATTTATTAAGGGAAAGTAGCCAACTGCTTTGCTTCTGCTTGGCAAAAGGAGAAGTTCTAGGTACATAATAATAATGAACTCCTTGCTTTCCCTCTATGTCCATGAATTACAGCACAGGAGTTCTTCATACAGACAGAAATACTGTGGTGCCAATCCCCCTCTTTTATTTCTTAGACCACCCACAGGTTGCCCATTTTGTCACAGGTGCCCTTTGAGTGAATAGTTGGGCACTAAGGCTGATGCCAGACGTGGCATATATTTTCGGCAAGCGGGTAAAACACTTGACGAAAATACTGCCATACGCCTCCTACCCGTGCCTGCATCCGAATGAGATACGCTTGGTTGCAGGCACATGTAGCTGATATCTTCATAAAAACGCGAGAGAATGCATAGTCTCGCATTTTTATGCGTATTTCGGCTATATGTGCCTGCACCCGAGCGTATTCCATTCATTCAGGTGCAGGCACAGGTAGGAGGCGGTTTGGCGGTATTTTTGTCAAGCGTTTTACCCGCTTGCCGAGAATATATGCCATACGCCACGTCTGACATCAGCCTAACTGTAGCAGCTTCTAACCTGGGAAAGAGACATAGATGGACTGACTGCAAGTTGCACCAATTTTTCTACCTACATTTTGCACATAATGCTTTATAGTAATAGGAAATGACCCCCCCCCCCCAACAGATTAACTTGCCAATTATCTTCTATCAGTGAATCTAGAAACCAGACAGTTTCAGTTAGACATCTACATTACTCATAGCCCATGCCAATTCTCCTCTCAATTAAGTTGACAGGCTATTTATGTACAAAAGACTAATACAGAACATTACAGAAGGGCTCGGCTCTGTTCAGCTGTATAGGAACCCCGCAGGGCTGCTTCTGCGTCTCACCCCTATTCCTAACCCTTTGCTTTCCAATTGCTTATTCCTCGTTTGCAATGGAAGCCCCTGCACACAGCTGCTTTTGCACTTCCCACATAGCATGAAGGAGGATTACGTTATTTAAAGGGGAAATATACACCTGTGTTTAATGTAAGCAGAGCATAGTGTTTTGGTAAACAGGAAGTGCATTTTTATGGTTAATAGGTGCATGATACCCCTAGATAGCAGTAAAAGGAAGGATTTTAGTTTATTTCTAAAATCTGCTCTGCTGGACCAAATACCAACCCTTGGCAGTCAGTAGGTTCTCCCTACAAAATTTCCTGTGGCTGAAAAGAATTATGGGACTTGTAGATAGTGCCAGCTTGCATTTACCCAGGCTCTTTAGCTGGTACATCAGCATCTCCACTTACACGCATCTTCTAAACATTGAGAGGCAACTGTCTACCATATGATACCAATGATAAGATATGGGATGGGACCAGTAGTCATGGGTGGTATATGGTGGAAGATAGGGGTGGGTAAAAACAGCTAATAATAGTGTACTGACTACAAGTCCCACAATTCCATGCATAACATGCAACACGGAGATGCATGTTGCTCTTGCTGGTTCTAGGGGTGGGTAATTTGAGTCTCTTCCAACCCTACATCATTTCTTCTGAAACAGAGGAATCCAACAAAATCAAAAGGGCCTGTAAAGTGCTGCTGTCTCAGGGGGTTATTCTGACTTGGCCTTAGATTGAATATACAGGTGCACATTCCCCCTCTAAGGGCATTAGCTTGTGTGGGCAGCTGTATGAGCAGCAGCATACTACGGCATGTAACACATTTTCTGCTTCTTCCACTCTGTCTCTGTTTCTTATTTTATATATTAATTCTTGTCATAAGATCCCAGTGGTCTCTGCATATACCCTTTGTATTCATTCTTTTGCTTATTATCTACTAATACTCCCCCTGGTGCATGCATAAGCAGCCAAACATTGGTCTGTATAAGGGTAAATGTAATTTTTCTATATGTTATTCATTCCCCAACGACAGTCTAGGATACCTACACATTATATCACAAACAAAGAGTATAAAAAGGAACAATTCCTTAAGTTTATTATGATGCAGGCAGTGATAATGTAGATTTGTAATTAATGTTTCATATCTTTTACCTGTTTCTGAATTTGAGAAATGTTGCTGTCTGGGTGCTAGGGTCACTGTCCCTGGCAACCAGACAGTGACATAAATGCCAGGCTCCGGTGTGAGTAAGAGATGTTTTCAATAGGAAAGTTAGGATGAAAATAATGATCATGAAATCTGCATTCTTGTAGCTTAGGTCGCTGACCCGGAGTCACTTTAGATTGCAGAACTAGGTTGAACAGAGAGGCAAAAAAACAGTTCGAATGTTGCTCTAGTTACCTGAACATTGTAAGATCCAAAACATATAATATGGAGAACTTCTACTTTAAAGATGCTTGATTTTTTTCTTTTTAGTTATCATCTCTCATTGCCCCTCTAAGGAATCAGTACAGTAAAGTGTTACTTACGATATATGTCCATCTGCAGAGTGCACTTGCTTAAACATTGTCCTTATGTTTCCAAAGGGGCATCTGCTTACTGAATAGTGGCACTAAAGGCCAAAGTAAACCTAATGTATGGGTTTAAAGCAAACCGAGGGGATTACCCAGTGTGGGAGAAATGGAAGTCCCCCAGTGAGCTCTGTTCCAGCACCAGATAATATGCACACATTTTACACTAGGCAGCAGACTCCATATATACTTAGAGGGAGAGAAATCCCAATCTTCATTAAAATTCACCAAACTTTAAGAATATTAAAACCTGATAAATACATATCCTGTACTGTGTAAGTACCCATGTGTGTACATGTAAGGATTTAAGATATATAGTTTGGTGAATTCTAATGAAGATTGGGGTTTCTCTGCATCTAAGCACACATGGAGTTAGTTCATATTAACTGGTGCTGGAACAGAGCTCACTGGGGGACTTCCATCTTCTCTGCAGTCCCATGTGGGTTTTGCCTGGCGAGCCACGGGGTAGCAAAGCTAGCATATGCTTTTAAGTTAGGCCAAAAGATAGAATGATTGGGAGGTGCAGTTACTATAGATGAAGCAGAACGCACAGTCGCATGGGGGCCTGGGTCAGCCTCCTCTGTGCTGGAAGCCTACAAGCCTAGAAAAAGAATTCTGACAGTGGAGTCCCAGCCCCACTGGGGAGGTGCTGAGTTGTTAGGTACCTCCCTGTGATTCCAGGGGCTTACTTCAGACCCACGGCTGGCTCAGGCTACTGCATCACCATACTCTTTTGTGTCCCAGCATCCTCTGTGTTTGGGCACGTACAGTACAGTGACAGCAAAGGATAATGGGGCATGGTATAAGAATATAGTGGCCAGGCATTAAGAAGAAAAGTGCATTTGTGGAAGAGGAAAAGAGCCAGTCTGGCCCCCCCCCCAGTGATACTACTTTTTCTTTTATTGTAAAGGCCCCTGCAGCCCTGTGCATCTTGTTAATGCGATGCACTCAGTACCTTCTGGGTTCCTCTTCTAGTTCAATCCTTCTTTCTGCCCAGCATATTCACTCCAATCACCCCCCACTGTCATACTGGCGCAAGGTGGGGGGGTTGCTCACCCTGCAAAGTAGCTCAGAAACCCTTTGCCCAAATTCAGGTGTGGGGTCTGTTATCTAAAATGTGCCATGGCCATCTCCCAAAGTCCCAATGTTTGCCTCTAATAGTAAGGCAATACCTGCTCCCTGTACTTGATATTGACTAAGCTTGTATAAATCCAGGTTGGTGGTTTTTTTTTATTGTCTCAATGTTTTTAGCAACTGTATGGAATGGTGCTCCAAACATATCCAGAGACCCCCAGGCCCCCATTCTGGATAATGCATCCCAAAAGTAAAGGTAAAGAGAAGCTACAGGCATGGATATTTTACATACGTGTGTAAGGGACTGTTACGGCTTTGTTTTTGGGCGCTATTCTGTACTTGCACTTACGCCAGTCGCCTAAACCTCTCCAAAGGCCAGTGACACCATTTTCTGTTTTCTCAAGGGTTTATTTCCTTCGCCAATGAAGATGCCAAAAAATGAAGATAATGTAACTTGTAAAAGCAAACGAACCATTGATTTCTTTTAGGGGTTAGTATTGTTTTTGTAAGTCCAACTGAACTGAGCCATCTTATAGGGAAACTTCTTTTCTAATGTAAATGAGGCCGTTTGCAGAATAAAGGAAGTTCATGAAAAATCTCATTGTGTCGCCTTTATTCTGACCCTTCATTCATAATTAATGAAAGGCCAGAGCTGTGTCTTTTACTTCCACACTTCTTCCTGTTACCGTTACCATTATTTCCTGTCAGGTGATCAGTCAGTGACACACAGAACATCGCAAAATGGTGACTCATGGGACAGTAAGTAATATACTGACTATATATAGGCAAATTTAAAAAGGGTTCTGTAACAGTTCACTTAATGGGTTAAACATCTTTTGTTCAATGTATAGTTTATCTTTAATGCTGTTGAAATCATCATGTCCATTGCAACATGTGTTCTCCACATCACCTTCCTCCTTCACCTGGAATTGGTTGGTGCTCTTAGATAAATAAACTGTCAGTACTGTGTGTCCTTTATTCTCCTTAAAAGTGGTAGTTCTCCTTTAATGTAAAGTATGATGCAGACCTTGATATTCTGACAATTTGTAATTAATCTTCGTTGATTTGGTTTTTCAGTTATTTAGCTTTTTGTTCAGCAGCTCTCTTGTTTGGTATTTCAGTAGCTATCTGGTTGCTAGGGTCTTACCTTAGCAACCAGGCAGTAGTGTGAACTAAAGATGGGAATATGAATTGGAGAGATCCTGAATAGAAAGATAATTATTAAAAAGTAACAATAACGTTGTACCCTCACAAAGCAATAGTTTTTTGGCTGCTGGGGTCAGTGACCCCAATTTAAAAGCTGGAAAAGGGCAGTAGAGGAAGGAAATTAATTTAAAAAATGTTAAAAAAAAAATGAAGACCAATTGCTAAATTGCTAAGAATAGGATATTATATGAAATGCTAAGGTAACTTAAAGGTGAACCACCCCTTTAATCCCTGTTGAACTTTCATTTTCTGTTTTTCCCACCAGTTATTTCCCCTTTACAGGCAAACCAAGATATAAAGGGCTGCCATACTCTTCTGTGATTGGTGTAGGAGAGAACCTGGAATGAGTTTCATCTGCTATGGAAAAGCTCCACATACAGTTTAGGTTCCCATACTGAGGCCCTCTCCCTGGGCTCCCTCCCCTTCTGGCTTCTAGTGGGTGGGCTATGGCAGAGATGATGGGAAAAGAAGTAAAACAAATGTTTTAGTAGTTTGGAATATCCAGCAAAGGTGTTTCTAGGTGTCCCTTTATCTTCATATTAATACAGAACCTGTCCTGTTTTATATGAAGGAGGTTAAAGGTTCTACCCGCTAAGGGTTTAGTTCTGTTTCAATGCTGGGAGTGGGAGTTGTTTCCAGGTAAGGCTTATGGCGGTTTTGTAATTGCCCAGGGGTGTCAGGTTTGCCAAGTCTTAAAGGACAAGTCAACCAAGAATATAATTGGTTGCCTAATAAAATAAGACACAATTCTAAGCAACTTTGCAAAATGCATTAATTTTTAATGGTTTTGGGGTGCATTGTTTGTCCTTTTCTATTCCCTGCCCTGGAGGGTCTGGCATATGAAACAATGTAACACAAGCAACAGACTGACCGACCTGCCTCGCTGGAGGAGACTGACATTTGCAACATTGTTTAAAAAGTAACCACCAGGAGTTGAGCAAACGCTGCTTTCTATTGCAATTACATTTACAAATAACTTTTAAAAGGGAAGTCACCATGTTCTCAGCCTCTTTGGGCCCCACTTGTTTGAGGGAGAGGTCAGTGCTGGGGAGGCGGAGGTGAAGTAGGCCTCGGTAGGAGGAGCAAGTGTGAGGATTGATCCTGTAATAGCTCAATCTTGCAGTGAGGGTAGGAGCAGGGTTGTTAGTAGAGCAGTCAGAGGCTCCAACGAGGAGACCCGAGGGGTCAGTATCTTACATTGTCCCCTGACAGCATTTGTACTCAGGCAGCTAGTTAGTACAGCAGCCAGATTCACCGCTGTGGCTAGCACTCGGTTTTTCTATAAAAGGGCACTACCGCTGGGTGTGACTAATATACACTGCCTGTGCCCAATGCCTTCCGGCAAGTAACTGAAGTGACTGTGTGGTTAGCCCATCAAACAGCAGTAGTGTGGTAGTGTGTTGGGGGTTTCCTTAATGGAGAAGCATCTGGGGGTTTTTGTAGATCACAAGTTGTCTAATTCCAGGCAGTGTCATTCTGTGGCTACTACAGCAAATAAAGTGCTGTCTTGTATAAAAAAGGGCATTGACTCAAGGGATGAAAACATAATTTTGCCCCTTTATAGGTCCCTGGTAAGGCCTCACCTTGAGTATGCAGTGCAGTTTTGGGCTCCAGTCCTTAAGAAGGATATTAATGAGCTGGAGAGAGTGCAGAGACTGCAACTAAACTGGTAAAGGGGATGGAAGATTTAAACTATGAGGTGAGACTGTCAAGGTTGAGGTTATTTTCTCTGGAAAAGAGGCGCTTGCGAGGGGACATGATTACTCTGTACAAGTACATTAGAGGGGATTATAGGCAGTTGGGGGATGTTCTTTTTTCCCATAAAAACAATCAACGCACCAGAGGTCACCCCTTTAGATTAGAGGAACGGAGCTTCCATTTGAAGCAGCGTAGGGTTTTTTTCACGGTGAGGGCAGTGAGGTTATGGAATGCCCTTCCTAGAGATGTGGTAATGGCAGATTCTGTTAATGCCTTTAAGAGGGGCCTGGGTGAGTTCTTGAACAATCAGAATATCCAAGGCTATTGTGATACTAATATCTACAGTTAGTATTAGTGGTTGTATTTATAGTTTATGTATGCGAGTGTATAGATTGGTAGGTGTGGGTTGTGTGTGCTGGGTTTACTTGGATAGGTTGAACTTGATGGACTCTGGTCTTTTTTCAACCCTATGTAACTATGTAACAGCAAGGGCCCACCTGAGAGAAAGAGTCCTACCTATGAATGCTCCAGGGCATTCGGCCCCTACTGCTGCCCTGAGGTGGCCCAGAGAATGCCGCCCCTTGACGCATAGGAATTTAGCGTTGGAAGGCGGCAAGTAGGGGCTGCATCACTAGTGCACTAGAGACTGCTAAAGTGCTTACTGCAGTAGAAGAGCCAGAATTCAGTTTTGAAAATTGGAATTGCAGCTCTTTTGCTTCCCTTAGTAACTTCTCACCTCTCATCATGACTGCAGCGCCCCTGTACATGCGCTACCCAGAGTCAAAGTTGGGCAAGACCCAGAAAGGTAATGTGCTTCTGACATTGAGTATCAATGGTATGCTCCAAGGGACTCAATGGAGCGGAAATTTTTAGATTGGGCAGGATGTATAATTAGCACGTAATACCTAATGTTTTTTACCCTAAGGGCTGTGACAGTCGCCGCGCAACAAATCTCCCTTGTCTCCCCAATATGCCATCCCACCGGCTAGAATGTAAGTCCCCAGTGGGATGGCATACGCAGAAATCGCCAAAGTTGCCTTGAGAGGAAACTCTCAAGGAAACAGCGATTTTGGCACTGTGTTTGCCGTGCCACCGGCGATTTACATTCTAGCCGGTGGGATGGCATATCGGGGTGATTAGTCACCCATGACAAGGGAGATTTGTTGCGCGGAGACTAATCTCCCGGTCTGTCACAGCCCTTAATGTGCCAGCAATGTGCAATTTAGCACAGGTTAACATGTAACATGAAATCCAGGGTGCTGGCATTCTGGTATTTGATTGTCAAGGCTGTAGATTTTTATCACTTATGGCATTCAGGACCACCTCTATTATCTATGATGGTAAGTGATTCAGGACCACCCCGGTTATCTATGGTGGTAAGTGATCCAGGGCCACCCCTGTTATCTATGATGGTAAGTGATTCAGGGCCACCCCTGTTATATATGATGGTAAGTGATTCAGGACCACCCCTGTTATCTATGATGGTAAGTGATTCAGGGCCACCCCTGTTATATATGATGGTAAGTGATTCAGGGCCACCCCTGTTATATATGATGGTAAATGATTCAGGACCACCCCTGTTATATATGATGGTAAGTGATTCAGGACCACCCCTGTTATCTATGATGGTAAGTGAGTCAGGACCACCCCTGTTATCTATGATGGTAAGTGATTCAGGGCCACCCCCTGTTATCTATGATGGTAAGTGATTCAGGGCCACCCCCTGTTATCTATGATGGTAAGTGATTCAGGACCACCTCTGTTATCTATGATGGTAAGTGATTCAGGACCACCCCTGTTATCTATGATGGTAAGTGATTCAGGGCCACCTCTGTTATCTATGATGGTAAGTGATTCAGGACCACCTCTGTTATCTATGATGGTAAGTGATTCACGACCACCCCTGTTATCTATAATGGTAAGTGACCAAGGACCACCCCTGTTATCTATGATGGTAAGTGAGTCAGGACCACCCCTGTTATCTATGATGGTAAGTGATTCAGGGCCACCCCCTGTTATCTATGATTGTAAGTGATTCAGGGCCACCCCCTGTTATCTATGATGGTAAGTGATTCAGGACCACCTCTGTTATCTATGATGGTAAGTGATTCAGGGCCACCTCTGTTATCTATGATGGTAAGTGATTCAGGACCACCCCAGTTATCTATGATGGTAAGTGATTCAGGGCCACCTCTGTTATCTATGATGGTAAGTGATTCAGGACCACCTCTGTTATCTATGATGGTAAGTGATTCAGGGCCACCTCTGTTATCTATGATGGTAAGTGATTCAGGACCACCTCTGTTATCTATGATGGTAAGTGATTCACGACCACCCCTGTTATCTATAATGGTAAGTGACCAAGGACCACCCCTGTTATCTATAATGGTAAGTGATTCAGGACCACCCCTGTTATATATGATGGTAAATGATTCAGGACCACCTCTGTTATCTATGATGGTAAATGATTCAGGACCACCCCTGTTATCTATGATGGTAAGTGATTCAGGACCACCCCGGTTATCTATAATGGTAAGTGATTCAGGACCACCCCAGTTATCTATGATGGAAAGTGATTCAGGGCCACCTCTGTTATCTATGTAACAGGCTATTCCATTCAATATCAATATCCAAAAAGCTCCACATAATGTCCTGTTTCTCTGTAATATAGTAGTACCTTGTAATTGACTCTAACTAACCTGCATGAATCCTGCATGATAAAAATCCTATTGAATTTATTTAATGCTTACATTTTTTATTGAATATAGGGTGATTGATCCAAATTATAGAAAGATCTCTTATCTGGAAAACCCCAGGTCCCAAGTTACATTATTTTGTCAGTTCTATTGCTGCACAGTCTCTATTACTGGCACCTTCTTGTACCATAATAAATGATCCCATATTTATACAGCACTTTGCAGATAAAATTCACCATTTCACCCTGCTTCAGTGGAGCTTACATTTTAAGTCCCTATATACAACAGGGATCGTTTTATTAGGGGGCAATTACCTGACCTGTTTGTTTTGCCTTGCTTGTACCTACCACAATTGAATCCAGTTTGCCAGAATAGAAGCAACTGTTCATGCACTTCATTGCAAATCGGGCACAATTACGCCAAATAAATCAGCTCTTTAGTGTCTGATCAGAATCAAACCCAAGGCTCAAAAAAAGCTTACCAAGTCCACAAAGAGGCAGTAATGGCCAAAATAACTCAAAGCGTGATTAAAAATTATTTTCTTGGGCAGAATGGTCGCTCATTGTGTAGCACTTTTGCCTTGTAGCACTGGAGTTCAATCCCAGCCAGGGCACCAGCTGTAAGGAGTGTGTGTTTTTTCCCCTGTGACTGTGCGGGTTTCCTCCGACACTTCTGATAAAACTAACAATAGTATATGTGAATGTGATAAGGACCTTAGATTGTAAGCTTAGATTGTAAATCCACTTGTTTGGAGACATCAGACGTACAGATATGGGACCTGTTTTTCAAAATGCTTGAGATTTGGTGTTTGCTAGATAAGGGATCTTTTTGTAATTTAGATTATAATACCTTAATGGTCCGAAAATCATATGAAACTAGGTTTTGTACGATTTTATCAGTACGTGTATGGCCAGCTTTATACATGCAATGTTCCTATACTATGTCATCTTGAAATCCTTTAGGCACATACTATGTTGAACGTGTCGCCCATCCTCCCCGTGACCTCACCTTCATTTATATTATTACATCACTTCCGTCTATTTTTTTTCCCTTTTCTTCCATCTCAGCCCTAGATTCCAGATGAGGTGTTATGTCATATGTCTATACTATATAAACCTCTAGATATATATGTATATATATAAATATATATATATATACTGTTGCATGTGACAAAGAATCAATAAGACATTTATAATGGTGCAGAAAACATGCTTTATTGCAATCAAAGAGCTATCTTCGGGAGGTTCAATAAATAATAATGCTACAATAACATAAAATAAAACAATAAATAATGACGAAGTGAAGGGCATTCGGAAGTTCTTAACAACAGCCTGAAAAGCTGCGGTGCATCACTTTATTGCCCTGTTTTCTCAACATATAATATAGTCCCTATTCTACCACACACAATCACTGCACCCGATAAACCTCCTGAAGTTGGCACTGATTCTGCACTTGAGTACCTTAACCTGCTTTGTTGAGGGTATGGCCAGGTGATGTTACTTTAAAGCAAGCTGAGGGAGTCAATGTGTCAGAAAAAGTGCAGAGGGTTTTTTATGAACAAAGTGCTGGCCGCTTGCACTTTGAACATACAAAAGTTTTGTCTCTGTAAAATTGTAAATTTCCATTATCTGTAAATAATGTAAATATGTAGGTGTTGCCTGCAGGAGGGTAGTTGCAAGCAGCACCTAATATTCACAGTAATTCAATCCAAATACTTGGATTTCGTATAGTTCGTGTAGAGCATCCTCTCTTGGGTGTAGGTTTGTCTTCAACAGGGAGTTTCTCAACCTGCTGAGGTTTGCTTAGACATCAACGTAGAGTTGAGGCACATAGTTTAATGGCAGGCAAGGTATTCGCTCCCTAGGAAACTTTCTCCTGCCCACCGTTGGTTCCAGTTTCATTTTAAAACGTCATAAAATATATGGTACAGAACTCCATAACCGGTAAACTCGGCTATATACAGTATGTACATGTCAGTTAAAAATGTATCAATTTCCCTATTCAAATAGGAATATGTGATAGCGTAAATCTTTTCGACTTTGTCTTATACAGGTAGGTACAAAAATAGCTTTTATATTTACAAATCAGTTCATCTAGTTCTAGTGAATCACTTGTAAAATTACATGTGAATGTAAACGATAAAATGCTTAATGTGTTCGGACATTAATATTCACAGATGCAGAATCGGACCCAAAGTCGTTTGACAGGTTAAGAGTGTAATGTCCGCCATCTTTCTTCTGAATGTCCATGATGATAAGAGTGGTTAAGTCTTCAGAAGTTTCAATGTGAACTCTGCCTTTTTGTTCTTGAGTGGGAACTGGATGTCCAGCCTTAGACCATGCAATATCTGGTGTGGGTTCTCCAGAAAAGGCACAAGCCACAGTTAGTACTTTTCCTTCGTCAATGCTGACATCATTGGGAAGAGCTTCAATTTTGGGAGGTATTCCTATATTGAATAGAAAAAAATCATAAGACAAACATAAATGTAATTTCCATGAATGATCGTGTTCCTCTGACTTCCTTCGTTATCTTGGTTATATACTCTACAGGGTGCATTGTTAACAATGGGAGATAGATACTCCTTTCGCCAAATACTTTTCTATAATACTTACATTGCTTGATTTTCATGGTCAGTCTATATCTTTGCTTTACATTAGGTCTGTAGAAGGGTTGAACTTGATTGGCTTTGGTCTTTTTTTCAACCCAACTTAACTATGTAACTATGTAAGCTTGTGGCTCCAACGTATGGACCAGCATAGCAATCTAAACTCATGTAATAAAAGCAGAGATTATACAGCAGTTCATCATTTAAAAAAAAAAAACACTTGCAGTTGTGAAATGCTGATACAAACATTTTTATTTTACCCATGAACCACTTTTAAATATTAAAAAAGTTGAAGCGCAACAAAGGCATGAAAAAAGTTCCTTGGATGTGCCCAGTAATGACTGACTGGTTATTTGGGAGCCCCATGTGAACTGGCAGACTACAAAACACTATGTTTAGCAATACACATAAAAATGTATGCCTCCAAAACTTGGGCATCTGCTTTGAGGCCACTTGGGGCAACATCCAATGGGATGGTGAGCAACATGTTGCTTGTGAGCCACTGGTTGGGGATCACTGAAGTGGGTACAGTTATACAAAGTTTTGCTCTGTTTGTAATTTAAATATATATAAAATAAGGGAAAATATCTATTTCTCACCTCTGAAACCAGCTGTAAGCATTCTGCTAGATGAACTCTGCATCAGACTGGATTTTTCCATAAAGCTACTTGAACTCATTTCAACAAATGATGCCTCACTTTTTGAGGACATGCTCTTTGTCTCGGAGATACTGCTGAAGGAGGCCTCTTGCCTGGAAGAAGACATTTTCATTGCCTGGAAGGAGAATCCTTCCTGAAGGCTGACTTCCCCAGCTGTCTGTAATACAACCTGCTTGACAGGTTCTTCCATAAGATCTGTGGGTCAACAACAGCACCAGTAAGAAAAAATGAATTTAAGAGATGTCCTAAAGTGTTGCTAGTATGAAATATTTAACAATGTGAGAAACAACTCAGTGTCATTGGCTTCTATAATAGATACTAGAGGTATTGTATAACATGGAAAGGAGGGTGTAAAGTGCAAAAAACCAGGAGCAATCCTCCATGTTTTTGTACTTTGCACTCTGTGCAGACCTGTGGCCACCCCATGAATACAGTGGATGAATACGCTGCAGGGGCAGCAATAAATGAGACCCGTAATAAATGAGACCCACTGTATATAAATACTTTCTCTTACTGTCTCTCTACCCTCAGATCAGCTTTTGTAAAGGAAATACAAAGGAACAAACTATATGGATAGATTGATGCATTGATTTTAGAAGGCTACTTTTGACGTATATTTTTATATGTTTTGCTATATAAATGGAAATTGGGCATTTTAGAAAAATAGTATACTTACGATGCACATTTAAGGATGCTGTGGCAGAGCATTGTCCATGGAAGTTCTTTGCTTTAATTGTGTATTTTCCAATATCTTTCTCTGTTGCGTGGATTATTTCAAGAGTGTAGACCTGTTTTGAACGTGAAACTCTTATATGGGAGGACAAAGAAACCTAAACAAAAACAGAGAAAAGTGTCTATTTACTTCATGGTTATTGCATTTGTCTCAAGTTACATGTTTAAGTAAAAACCATGTAAAAAAAGGGACATTTAAAATATTTTTCTCACTAACTCCTATTTGAAAAGGTAGCCATGGCTCTAATCATTAATCGGGCTATAATAAGTTGGCTTTATTACACACCCACATGTTTGGGCATAGCCAACCAATACATTTGAGTGTATGTAAACATTATACCTATTAAGTTATTGGGTTATCTGATGTGTAGGGGAAGCATACCACTATGCGAGGAATGATCCACTCGTACTAGAACCCAGTACCATGTTATTACTACAGTATGAACTAGCAGAAAACAATGATTTATGCAGACTAAGGCATATATTACAATTAGGATTTCATTATGTTTAGTAAAAAAGGAAAAGGGACTGGGATTTCATTTGATTCTGCCTGCTCAGGGTAAAATGATTCTGATCATTTTGAAGGGGTAGTTATTTACTTACAGGTATATTGTCTTTAAACCACTCGACTTCTGGAGATGGATCACCAGTGACTTCACATGTAAATACGACATTTTGACCATCATTCACATTTTGAGACTTGGGTTGGTAGACGAAGGCTGGTGCATTTGAAACATCTTGGCTCACAGTCAGGTCAAACTGACATTTGACAAGTCCGGCTTCTGTTTTAGCTTCACAGGTAAGAATTCCTTGATCTTTAGCACTGACTTTCTTAATAGTTAAAGTCTGGTCATTGCCCGACACTCCATACCTGTAGCTTTCAGAGTTGCTGACTTCATATCCATTTAGAATCCACTTTATTTGAGATGCTCCAGGTATATTGGCTTTCAGTGTGACTTTTTGGCCTTCACTGAATTTGACAGAACTTACTAAAGCTTTAATTTCAGCCTGAGTAGCTCTGATTTCTTCAGCGACCAGTTCAGTCTTGCTGGTTTCCTCCATAATCATTTTTGATTGAGATGAAACTTCGGATTTAGATTTCTGAATTATCCTCTTTGACTCAATTGCACTGGACACTTGGGAAAAGACACTTTTAAAGGTTTGCCCTGTGAACATCAGTGTAGTTCTGGACACACCACCTTCTCCAGTAATTTCACAAACATATTCACCCTGGTCAGTCTGTGAAAGACTATGTATTGTAAGTTCGTAGGTCCCATCAGCTGAATAGTGGAAACTGAAATGAGAGTCTTCTTTCAGTTTTTTACCATCTTTTAACCATGTCACTTCTCTTCCACTTAGTAAGGTGCTTTCAACTATGCAGGACATTTTAACTTTATCATCACTTGCTGCAACTTTTAGATTCTGAGCAATCTTTGGAGCTGCAACTGTGGGTAGCTGTACTTTATCTGCAGGCGACTTGCTAGATGGTTTAGCTTTTGAACCTGTAGTTGGTTCAGGGGATTTCACTCTTTTTGGTGACTTTATAGACTCATGGGATTTTTTGTGTGGCTCTGGAGATTTTACTCTAGATGGGGATGTAACACCCTTTTCTGCTGCCTTTCCACGTTTAATTGTCAAAGTAAAATGTGCTTCTTGCTTTCCTTCAGAATTCTCAACTACTACTGTGTAGCTGCCTTCATCAAAAGAGTTGACAGAGGTAATTTCAAATGTTGACTTGTATTTTGTTGATGTCACTTGATGACGCACAGAAGAAAAGATTGTTTGTCCAGCATGTGCCCATGTAACTGTTGGAGCTGGCTCACCATCAAAGTCACATGAAAATCTAGCACTGTCACCTTCAGCAACTGTGATTGACTGTGGCCTTGTCAGTAGTTTTGCTGGCTCTGAAGACTTAAACTTCCTGTGAACAACTCTTTCTTCCACAGCTTTGGCTTCAGAGGCAGAAACTCGCTTCTCTTCAGATGCATAAGCCTCATATGACTCTCTAGATTCTCTTAAAGATGTTACTTGTGAACTAACCTCTCTTCTTGCAGAGCTAGCTTCCATTGCGGAAGTTTTCTTGAAAGATGAGACGGCATAGTCTTCTGACTTTAATAATTCAGGAAAGGCTGACTTAGGAACAATATCATCTCTGCGCTTAGGCACATATGATGAAAAATCTCCTCCGGCAATGTCTAATGTTGCATAGTCAGAGGTTTCCCCTTTGTAGTTTGAGCACACTACACGGTATGTTCCACTGTCTTCTGGCTGGCAATCAATAATTTCTAGCGTTACGACACCACTTACATTACTTATATGAATCTTGCTACTCTCCTGGATTTCAACAGCATTGTGATAACATGTCACTTCACCTGTTGGTTTTGACTGAACATTCAGTATAAACCTGGTGTTTTGGCCAACAGGCACGCGGTGAGAACGCATTCGTAATGTTATACGAGGAGCATGGTCTAGCGTGAAAGGCTGCTGAGTCAATACTTCATATTTTCTTTCAGATGTCTTTTGAGTTTTCAGAGCTGCTTTCATAGATTCATATCTTGAAAATATATCAAACCTCGCTGTTCTCTCAAAACGGGAAAGAGACCGTTCACTAGAAACTGGGCTAGGTGACCGTGGCCTTGTTCTTTCAGGTGTTGGGGACCGTCTTTCAGGTTTACGCACCTCAGCTGGCTTTGAACGTGGTCTGATTAGTTCAGATACAGGACGCATTAATTCTATATAGGTTGGCGAAAGAGACCTTCTTCTTCCAAGCAATTTAGAAACCTCTGGTGATGTTTCACGCATATGCCTTGTGACTTGTAGTGACTCTGTTTCTTCTTCTACATCTGTAAATTTAGTTATTTCTCTTCTGGTTTGCACTCTAGATTTTTCTGCCTTTTCCATATACTCAAGATCCCTTGCATACTGTGAAATCCTCTGAGATGTGCTGTAAGGTCGAAGTAATTCTTCGTCCTCTCTGTCATCAATAATTCTTTGCTTTTGTTTAGGTGGTTTATACACAGCTTTCTCATAACGTTCTCTAAGATCTGCATAGCTTGTTACTGTTTCAGCTTTGGTCGGGATTTGGTAACTTGAGTATTTTGCTTCTGTTTCACTTCTCCTTTCTGTTCTAGTTGGGGAGGTATAGCGAAGGGTTGACAGCTCGAATCTTGGGGGACTACGACTTGGAGGAGAAGCAGAAAAGCCTAATTCCAGCTCTTCTTCCAGACGCAATCTTTCCTCTTCAACTCTCTTCATAGCTAAATAATCATCAACTGAGAGAAGCAGTTCATCATCAGATGCATCTCCAAGAGAATGCCTTCTTGGTCTATAATAGAGCTCATAATCAGGTGAAGGTGTACGGCGACGAGCAGGTCTCACAGTTTCCAGATCATCCTGTGATAATTTTGGAATGCGCCACTTAGGCTTATATTGGTCAGTAATACGTGGAAGAGGCATAACATAGAACTGCTCCCATCTAGAGAGGCGAATACGTTTGGGACGCTTTTGAACAATGCGCTCAAGAGGTTCTGGCATCTCGTATTGATCTCTTAGCTTTCTGTACCATTTCATTTCAGACAGTGGTACAAACTGCTTAATAGTTTGATCTTCTTCAAGTGCAGTTGCAGAACGCACACGTGGTTCTGGAATTTCATATGGCATGCGGATAACTTTAGCTTCTTTCTTTATCACTTCTTTCTTAATATCATATTCTCCTTTAACAGTTTTGGTACTGACAGCTGGCTTATATAAGAAAGCAGCTTCTCTTAGAGCTTGCTGTGCAACTGGTGTCAGTGGAACTGAATCTGCCCCAGAAAGAATTTCAGCCATTCTTAGGGTCTTGTCAATCTGCTTCTGAACGTGTACTTTACGTTCTTCCTCAGACTTGAATTCACGCTTGACATATCTCATACGTTCCACCTTCAGATAAGCTTGGCAGCTTGTGGAGCCAGCACTGTTTGTAGCAGTTACTCTGTAGTAACCTGAGTCTTCTGGCAGTGTATCTCTAATGAAGAGAGCAAAGTAATCTAGACCTTCATGTATTATTTCAATGTTGGGACCCAGAGCCAAGGCCTGACCATCTTTCTCCCATTTAAGTGTTGGTTTTGGAGTACCAGATACTCTGATTTCAAACCTGACTGATTGGCCTTCTTGGCATTCAGCATTTGCCAGCAGCCGTTTAAACATTGGTCTTAAAGTATTGTCTGCTGCTGCTGGATGAGGAATAACTGTCAGTTTGGCTTTGCAGCTGTCTTCACCATATTTGTTCTTTGCCGCTACAGTATACTCAGCATCATCATCAGTGGTTAAATTATGTATGATAAGCTGGTACAATCCTTTGTCAGATTCAAAAGTATATTTCTTCTCATCTTCACCTGGTTTGATTTTCTGGCCTGATTTCAGCCATGTCACGTGTGGGTCAGGATGGACTGTTATTGTTACTCCAAATCTGATATTTTCACCAATGTAGGCGGTACGGTTGAACAGTGGAAGTGTAAACTCTGGTGGTCTCTCCAAAAGTCTCATTGCATCAACTCTGCGTTTCACCTTCTTCACTGTCCTGCACCTGTAGTGATCATTTTGTTCTCTAACACCTTTAACAAACAATTCGGCATATGAACTGTCCTCTCCGTAGTCATTAACTACTTTGCATCTGTAGGTACCGTCATCAGATTTAGAGATGTCCTTTACATAGATGCTGGCATTGCCTTCATTATAAGTGATTTCATATTTGTCACTGTTTTCTAGCTGTCGGATACCAAAGTACCAAGTCACTTCGGTAGACTGGTCATAGTTTTCAATTTTGCATGAAAATTTGGCATATCCGCCTTCTTCTCCAACAGCATGTGTGATCTGTCCTGTTACTGGGCCAATTTCAATTGAAGCAACTTTTACTTTAGCAACTGTGACTCCCTTCTGGGATCGTATGGCACCACCATTACAGATGCGAGCAACAGAGACTGCAAAATTCCATTCTTTCTTAATGAGAGTTTGGTAGTAGCGTCTATGTCTTAATGTCTTAATAACTTTAGTGCTGACTTTTTCTGTCTTTTGTTTTAGCCAGGAGTGTTCAAGAGCTTCAGCGGCAGTCATGCGAGCTTTCCTTTCTTTTATTATAAGCCTGTCAATAAAGTCCAATGCTTCTAGTGACACATCCTTGAATGCTTCATCCTCAAAGTTGTATTCAGCATTGGTGATATTTTCAATCATCTGTTGGTTTGTTTCAGCAGCAAAAGGATTAAGACCACTTAAAAGTACATATACAAGTGTACCAAGGGACCACATATCAGTGGCTGAGCTGACCAAATCATGCTGATGCACTTCAGGTGCATAATATTCAGGAGCACTGAACTGAATTCTAAAGCTGTCACCAGGTATTAGCTGCCTGGCCTGTCCAAATTCAGTAATTTTAATAGTTGAGCTTCTCCTTGTGGTATAAATAATGTTCTCTGGTCTGATGTCAAAGTGTCCAATGCTGTTAGCATGAAGGAATTCAAGTGCTTCACAGACTTGGCGTACATAAGACACAATCTCCCTTTCACATAGTTCAAATCCAGCTACAGAGAGTCTTTCAAAAATGTCACTACCAGAGATAAATTCGAATATCATAACAAGTTCTTCAAGACTTTCAAATGATTCATGAAGGTATAACAGGTTTCTGTGACGGGCAACATTCAGTATAGAAATTTCTTTCTTTACTAATACTTGATCGGCACCTTTAACCTTTACAAACTTGGCTAAATATGTCTTCTTTGAAGAATTTTCAATGCAACGATGTACAATGCCAAACTGCCCATGTCCAAGTTCTTCAGCAATTGAGAATTTCTCATGAAGCACCTTTGTAGATGAATGTACTGCTTTTGTTTTGGATATTTCAATCTCTGTAACTTCATCATCATAATTCAACATTCTTGTCTTATCTTCCTTTGTGACAATTGGATCAGTTGGTTCAGATGGCTTACTCTGTCCAAATTTATTTTCTGCAATTACCCGGAATTGATATCTAGTCTTGCCAAACAAGTTAACCACGGTGTATCTAGTTTCGCGAGCTTGTGCAACACGAATCCATCTTTCTGAAGTGGTGGCACATTTTTCAATGATATAATTGATGATTTTACTACCACCATCAGTTGCTGGTGGATTCCAAGTCAGGTTGACTGAATCTCTTGAAATGTCACTAACTTTAATTCCTCTTGGTGGGTCAGGCACATCAGCTACATCAAGCTCAACAGTCTTTTGGTCAATGCCAAATCTGTTCTTTGCACAGACAACATAAAAGCCAGCATCTTTCCTTTCCACACCATTGGAGAACACCAGCGAAGTGAAAGATCGAGTGACAATCACTTGGTATTGCCCATTGTTGTCAATAAGATCTTGTCCTTTCTGCCATGTGATGACAGGGTCTGGTTTACCAGAGAATGGAATTTTGATACTAACAATTTCTCCCCGTAGGGCATGAACAGCTCCCATTCCTTCAAGATGTTTGGGCAAGTGAATTTTCGCAGGAACTGTAATGTAAAAAGAAAGTGAAGGAGCATTAAAAATTATGCAAAATGTATTAGATTTTTTACTTACATATACAAGTAGTATTAGTAATATATTTACCTTCCACATCCAAGGAAGCAGTAGCAGAAATAGATCCTCCTTGGTTGGTGGCTCTGACTTGATAAACAGTGGCATCATCTTCTGAGGAATTAGTAATAACTAGCTGATAATATCCACCCTTGAATTCTTGCAGCTTCACTTTTTCTCCATCTGGAAGTATTTCTTTGCCTTGTTTAAACCATTTAACAACAGGTTTGGGATGACCAATTACTTTGCAGACAAATGTTGCAGTGCTTCTGTATTTCACATTAAGATTTCTTAGTTCCTCCTTAAACTGTGGAGCACGGATTGCTACATCTGACTTAGGAACAATGGGCTCAGAAACCTCGCTCCATTCGCTTTCTCCTCCAAGATTTTCGCATTTCACACGGAACTCATATTCAAGACCCTCAATAAGACCTTTGACAGAATAAACAGTCTCACGGATTTCCTCTGTTGTAACTGAAATCCATTTGTTCTGCTTCTTCTCTCTCTTTTCAAGATAATAGTTTGTGATCTTCGCACCCCCATCACTAGCTGGAGGTTTCCATGACACCACGCAAGAATCCTTTGTAACTGCAGTAACAATTGGTTGAGCTGGAACTCCTGGTTTTTCTGCAATTCAAACAATATATATTTAGTAAAGTTTCAAAATGATGTTATTTGTAAGGAATTCTCTTCAAAAGTGTAGATCTTTACTTACCGAATGGACTCTTAATCACTACAATAGATGGAATCTCCAGTGCTTCACTGATACCATATAAATTCTGAGCAGAAACACGGAAATAGTATCCAGCATTTTCATTCAGATTAACAATTCTGCAAGTTGTTCCAGAAATAGAGGAGGATACCAGATGCCACTCTTCGCCTTCCTTAGCTTCTCTGCGCTCTACTACATAGTTTGTCACCAGTGACCCACCATCATCCTCTGGTGGTTTCCAGCTGATAACGACTGAATTTTTCAGTAAAGCGTCCACTACAATTGGTCCTGCTGGCTTATCTGGTTTATCTAAAGTAAGAAAATATTGACATTTAGTACATAATGTTCGATAGTAGAGAAAAGATTAATCATTCTCTTTAAAATAAAAAAAACAAACTAATAATTACCTTGTATTTCCACATTAAGCACAGTATCAACTGTTCCAAAAATGTTGCTGAGTTGAACTTTGTATTTGCCAGCATGAGTCTTGTGTTGGACATTCTTGATGACTAGGTGAGTATAGTGCTCTGTGGTCTCAACGGTTATATTTTCAGAAGATTTCAATGGTTTTTTGCCATAGAACCAAGTAATAGCAGGAACAGGTCGGCCAATATATGCTACATGGAGACGAAGAGTTGTACCTACACCAGCAAAGTATTTCTCTTTCAGTGGGAAACCAGGGTGGAACTGTGGTGTGGCCTCCAGAAGTAATTTGCCACTTGTCTCAATTTCTCCAGCATCATTCACAGCTACACAGGTGTATAGGCCTTCATCTTCCTGTTCTTCTGTTTGGACAGTCAGTGTGTGGTTACGTCCATCTGAAGACATTTTGTATTTGCGGCTTTGTACAAGCTCCTTGCCAAAACGATACCATTTGATATCAGGTAGTGGTCTACCAACTATTTGGCATGTAAGTTTTGCACTTTCTCCCAGTTTGGTGGTAATATCCTTTATTTCTTGTCTTAATCCAGGAGCTTCACCAGCTGTACAAATGAGAAATTATAATAAATGTTAATATTTTTTAAATGCTTTGGCAAGCAGAAATTTATATGGACAACACATTCATATGAAATGTGCAAGTCACTCTTAGCATTAAATGTTATCCCCTTATTGCAAACTTTTTAGTATTAAATGTTATGGATTATGCATGATTTTTCTCACCATGAGTAGAATGGGCATTCTGAAAACTCATCTGAAAACTTAAAGTAACTTGCATGAGCATTTACTTTCTATATATTTAGTGTAGGGAAATTACAGATAGGTAAGACCAAACCTTGTTTGTTTATGTACAAACACCCTGATGAAGGTTAATATAATACAAGATCTGCTGATTGCAGTACCTTTGCATATATATATATAAAAAGTAATAACTTACAAGTTAATTTAGTCTTTACTGTCATCGCTGTTCTGCGAGGTCTGCTGATTCCAGTTTCATTTTCAGCAGAAACTCTGAACTCATACTCTGTAGCTTCCAGCAAGCCACCCATGGTGAACTGCCTGTCCTTAATACGTTCTTTGTTGCATTTTTTCCAGGCACTATCTCCAGACTGTCTATATTCAACCCAGTATCCAAGGATCTCTTTGCCACCATCACACTCAGGTTTTTCCCACTGTATAGTAATACTATCCTTGGACACGGATGTAATTTCAATGTCCCCTGGTTGGCTTGGTTTATCTAGAAGACAATAAAAAATGAAAGGTGAACATTCAGGTTAAGAAAAATGTGAAGGTCATTAGTAGAGTGTTCTAATAATCATGAATAAAATAACTTACCAAATGGATCTTTGCAAATAATTGGGTCGGAGGCTGGGCTTGGCTCACTTAAACCAATATCATTTTGTGCAATGATACGGAACTGATATTCAGCATCAGGTACAAGTCCGGTGACAGTATACATTGTAGTCGTAATGTGGGTCTTGTTGTGTCTAACCCATTTTTCTGTTGTAGACTCTTTACGGTCAATGTAGTATCCTGTGACACGAGAACCACCATCATCTCTGGGTCGAGACCAAGACAAACTGACAGAGCTCTTTGTGATGTCTACTATTTCTGGTGGGTTGCTTGGTGGCTCTGGAACATCTGTAAATGAATAAGAAATGCATTATTTCAATATATGATTCTTTAGTTTGTATATGATGGCAATACATTGTATAATAAAAAGTACTGAATTACAAGGGTTTGAGGTATACATACTTAATGGTGTCTTTGGTATTGCTGGCTCTTCAGATTTTAGTGGTCGACTAACACCAAACTGGTTTTCACTAGAAACACGGAAGTGGTACTCCACATTTTCTTTAAGGCCTTTAACCACCAAAGATGTTCCCTTCACTCTTGAGTCCACTGTGTACCAAGCAGTCTTTGGTACTTCTCTTCTTTCCACAATGTAGCCAAGTATATCAGAACCACCATCATCAGCAGGTGCTCTCCAGCTTACTCTCACAGAGCGTGTCTGGATGTCATCATATTCTAATGGTCCCTCTGGAGTATCAGGACTTCCAATTACTTTGACCTTGATGTAAACTGCCTTTTTGCCACATTTGTTTTCAAGCATTAGATCATAAGTGCCAGTATCTTCTCTAACAGCTTCTCTAATAACGAGCTCAGTATGTGTCTCAGATGTTGCAATCATAGCTCTCTTGCTTACATCACGGCCTTCTTTGGTCCATTTACATATGGGGATTGGTTTGCCCTTAATTGGAATAGAGATCCTGATTGCTCCACCTTGCCGTACTGTAAGACCATCCTGATACTTTTCATCCAGTTCATAATCAGGATATTCTGAAAAAAAATAATCAAATAATCACGCAGGGTAAAAGATATAAATGGCACATCTAGTTTGCAAACTTTCTCTTGAAAGTACATATAAGGGTTTTGATAACTCACCAAGCATTTCAGTAATTTTGACTGTTCCTGGGACATCAGCTGGTTCTCCAGGTCCACCAGCATTGCAAGCCATCAAACGGAACCTATATTCTGCTCCTTGTGGTAGGTGTGTAAGGGTATATTCACAGATCTTGGTTGGGGTGGTATTGCATTTGGTCCATTCATATTGATCAACCTTTTGCATTTCAATTAAGTACCCTGTCACTTTAGATCCTCCCTCTTCTTCTGGTGGACTCCATGCCAAAGAAACAGATGTCCTTGTAGTGTCTGTGACTCTTGGATTTTGAGGCTTTGCAGGAGGAGCTACAAGGAATAAAATCAATTCATAAATTAAATCTTTACCAAATATTAATCAAATGTAACAATATATTTTATAGTCTTAAAATGATTTACCTATTGGATCCATAGCAACTGCAGGTTTAGAAGAACGACTTGGTTTTCCATCTCCTCTTGCATTTATAGCTGTGACACGATGTTCATATTCTAATCCTTCAATAAGTCCAGTGGAACGATAACGTGTCATTGTGACTGGTACTTTGTTGGCACGAACCCATCTGTCTGCTCTGACTTCCTTGCGTTCTACAATGTAGCCAGTGACCTGTGATCCTCCATCTTCATCTGGTGGATTCCAAGTTATAGTCATGCCATCACGGGAGACATCAAACACTTGAGGAGTTTCTGGAGGTCCAGGGATGCCTGCAAAAAGAAATTTTAACACATTAATAAGCAACTATGTAATTATTAAGCTGCCAAAAAGAAAGAAATAGGGGTACATGCTGATTTAAACAGGTCACATTTCTTGTTGATTTTATGTTAAGGGCTCCCTTACCAAATTCATTTTGATTGCTAAGCCTTTAACTGTTGTCTCTCATATTATAAATATTTTTTAAATTTTGGATATAGATAGCCCTGGATATGGGTAAAAGCGACAAAGTCCATTGCCTAAGATAGCAGAATTCTTGAGCAAGCTTTTCATATTTAAAAAAAACAGTTCTTCTAAAAAAGAATTGTACTCATGTTATATAAACATGTGACAGGAAAGTGTTTGGGGAATGGTAGTTATTTATACAGGTAGGATGGAAATTGGAAGGGGTTTACAAAATGTGGCCTAGGATTCCATAAAACATAAATCTGTCTCAGAATACAGGATATTATTAGTAATGAGGGTTACATTTTCAATACAACAAATCCAACTTACTTATTCTGCTCTTGCACTCTACAACCTCAGACTGCAAGTAGGAACCGATACCAAAACGGTTTGTGGCTGCAACTCTGAATACATATTCAGTTCCTTCAGTGAGTCTGTTAAATTTGTACATTGTTCTTGTAACAGACTCAGAAACTGGTAGCCAGCCAGGACGATGAGCATCCCTTTGTTCCACTACATAGCCACTGATTGTAGCTCCACCATCCATTAATGGTGCTTCCCAAGATACTGATACACTTGAGGCATCAACTTCATCAATTGTAACTGGTCCAGTAGGTGGTCCAGGTTTGTCTGTTGTGAGAAATCAGAATTATATATAGTGTTATGTTGGATTATGGATGTTTAGTCATATCAGTGCTTTTACAGTGATGTACTAAATACTCACCAAGAATAACAACTTTTATTACTTCAGCAACTGTTCCTGTTGCATTTTTAACTTCAAGAGTGTAATCTCCAGTGTCATGAATAGTAGTTTCGCGAATAGTAAGTTTGGCTACTTTATTTACAGTTTCAATTTTGACTCGATCTACTTCTTTTATCTTAGATCCAGCAAAGAACCAGGAAACTGCTGGAGGTGGACGACCATGTATGGGTATAGCCAGCTCAATTGGTCTTCCAGCTGGTACATGTACAGTTTTCTGTGGTATTCCAGCAAGGTCAATTGAAGGAAGAACTAAAGAGAGAAAAGTATACCACTTTAAGTTGTCTGCAAGAAATCAAAGTCATACAGAGAGTAAGGAAACATGTATGTTTAACTTGTCTGCCTACCTTTCTGATCTTGTACAGTGACTGCTGTTACAATTTCACGAGGTTCAGATACTCCTTTCTGGTTTTGTGCTCTTACTCTGAACAAATACTGTTCTCCTTCATTCAGTGAAGTTATGGTATAATCAAATGCACCTGGTTTCAGAGTAGCAACCTTCATCCATTTGTCGGTACCAGCTCTACATGCTTCAATCACATAGCCTGTTAATCTGCTGCCACCATCATGGAGTGGTTTCTCCCAAGCAAGAGACACTGTTGATTTAGTTACATCCGTAACCTCAAGTTTCTGTGGCACCATTGGCACTTCAGAAACCAAAATAGCATCTGCTGTTTCACATGGTTCACCAATTCCATAAATGTTCTCTGGAAGTACTCTGAAGTAGTACATTAATCCTTCTGTTAGTCCAGTTATTCTATAAAGGGTCTTATTGCACTTTGTAGTGACTGTCTTAAATGCTCTCATAGCTGCTTCACGTCTCTCAATGATATAATTATTAACTGGGGCTCCGCCATCTAGAGCAGGTACATCCCAAGTAATTGTAGCTGAATCTCTGGATACCTCTTTAACTGTCACAGCACCACATGGACCTGGTGAATCTGAAAATCAAATACATACATTTAGTGTTTAATAGTTTTTTCCAAGCATTCCAAGCATTATTATGCTTAAAAGGTAGTATACATACATATTTAAGTTTATCTTACCATAAACTTTGACAACAACTGTTGCAGACTTCTTGCCCGATTGATTAACTGCCTCAATGATGTACTTTCCTGCATCATATCTGTTAACCTTTTCAACTACAAGTAAGGTGTAGCTATCAGTAATATCAATCATGGCACGGCTTGCAAGGTCAACACCTTCCTTCCTCCAAGTGATTACTGGAGAAGGTCTTCCAGAAACAGATACCATAAGCCGTAGAGAACCACCTGCTCTGACGGTAACAATCTTCTTGAGATCATCAGCAAGCTCAAGATCAGGGACTTCTATTTATGTAACAACAGAAAAGTGTGAGGTCAATAGATTGCTCATATTAATACTATAATCAAAAAGAGAAAATAAAGATATTGTCAAAGTACCTATTCGTTCAACTGGCTCAATAATACCAGATGCTTCGCTGAAGTCACTCATGCCATTGGCATTAACAGATGCAACTCTGAAGGTATATTTGTGGTTTGCTTTTAGACCTGTCACAGTAAACTCTAGGTTTCTAAGAGTAGCAGTTGTGTGTGGTCTGTACCACTGTTCTGTTCCATCTTCTCGCATTTCCAGGACATAGCCCACAATGTCAGCGCCTCCATCATACAATGGCTTTGACCATGCCAAACTAATACTGGTCTTGGTAGTATCCTCTACTCGTGGAATAGAAGGTGCAGCTGGTGTATCTAAGACAAAATGAAAGCAGCAAGAGATCACTATTTTTGTATTTCATCAACATCCATATACCAGGATTTTTAGTCATGGTTTCACTTCATAGCAAAGCTCCTGTATATAAATAAAGTACAATACATGTTTATTCACTCTAGTGCTTTAATAGGTTTATTTTAAGCTCTTTTAGGTAGGGCCCTCTATACCCTTTGCATTCCCCATCCCCCTGCACAATTTTGTTGTACGCAGAAAATAATAGAAACATCTTATAACAGGTGCTCAAAGTCCACTGAAACATGCCTCAAATTATTCATACCACAATGTAGGAGACACTTACAGGTAGGTTCTTTGCAGAGGACATAAGGTGAGGAATCACTTGGTTCACTGTTGCCAGCTGCATTGACTGCACTGACACGGAACTGGTATTCACTTCCTTCGAGTAAGCTTGTGATTTTAAGTCGTGTATCATAAATAGTATAGTCCTTATTTACTCTTGTCCACCTCACACTCTTCTTCTCACGTTTGTCAACAATGTAAGTACTGATTTCACTTCCACCATCAGATTCAGGTTTAAGCCACTGAATAATGACATGGTCTTTGCTCACGCCAATAGCTTCAGGTGCACCAGGTGGTGATGGGATAGCTGTAAAAACAAAGAACAGGATTTCAGAAACTGTTGATGTAAATAGATGATTATCTGGAAGCTGTAAACACCAAAGTGCAGAGAATGAAAAATGTATACTTACTGAATGAGTTTCTTGCAATTATAGCCTCTGATTCAAGAGGTACACCAGGGCCATATTTATTAACTGCCCTCAAACGGAAAATGTACTCGTTGTTCTTTATTAGTCTTGTCACATTACATGAAAGTGTCGGGCATTCAGGATCAACGATTGCCCAGTTGAGTCTGCTGGTTTCACGTCTCTCAACGATGTAGTGGCTGATAGCAGCACCTCCATCTTCTTGTGGTAGTTTCCATGATAAAGTACACTTCTCATCTGTTATTCTGCTAATTGTAATTTTGTCAGCACAAGGACCAGGGGTGTCTACAATACAAAAGAGGGGACTTGTCAGTATTGAATTTCCCTGATTTGTCACTTATCTTTATATATACTATGAAATACTATTAATAATAAGAACACACTTACCAAGCACTTTGACAAGTACTGAAGCTGTTTTTGTTCCACTGGCATTCTTAACAGTTAAAGTGTATTTTCCTGAATCACTTCTGTCGCAGAATTTGACTATTGCTACTGCCCGTTTGCTGGTATACTGAAGAGAAATCTTTTCACACAATTCCAGTTCTTTATCACCCTTTGACCAGAAAACTTTTGGTTCTGGTTTACCACCAATGGAGGCATCCAGGACGAGATCAGATCCAGCTCTTATTGTTACATCTCCTTGCAGTCTGCTGTCCAGATCTGCTTTGGGTGGTGCTAGGGTAAAACAAATACACATTCAGACTTAAATCTCCAGAAATGTATTAGTTAAAACGGGTTTATTCAAATTTTTACAGCTTATGTAAAATGTTGAACAACTTATTCAGTGCAGTGTTTTTCCTTACAAATGAATAGAACTACATTTACTGGCAAGGGCAATAAAATAAATATTCACAAAAGAATATTCCCTATTTTGTGTTCCCCAGGTTCTCTGTGCTTCATAGCCCTGCAACTATAAATGATTAGTGTTTCAGCAGTAGGGCCCTTTGGTGTGTTTAGGTGAATTGATCCCTTTTGTGGGAATGGACTGTCCCTCAAGTATTAAGGCTGTTCATCATACTGTTTACCATGGAAATATCACAGGATGAATTATAATAAACATTGTAGGGTACTTACAGTATTCATCTTTGCAAGTTACTTCACCAGTTGACTGTGATGGAGCACTGATGACACCAAAAGCGTTTTTGGCAAGTACCCGGAACTCATAAGCCTCTCCCTCACTGAGAGCTGTAACAGTGAAGACATTTTCTGAAACAGTAGTATAGTTGCATTTCAGCCAGCGACCATCTCCAGTCTCATTATATGGTTTGCGTTCCACAATGTATCCAACAATTTTGCTGCCTCCATCATACAATGGAGTAGACCAGCTAAGTGACACAGAGGATCTTGTAACATCTGTAACTTCTGGTTTTCCTGGAGGATCTAAACAACAGCAAATATATTGGTGTTAATCAAATTCTAAACAAACAGTAGACATCACTTTTTCTTGTAGTCTAAGTTCTAAAGTATTCAGCATATTAGTTACTGTAACTGATAAATGCATTTGGTAAGATAATCATCAATACACTTTATATGTATTCTTAGACCTGATTTTGTTATACATACATGAAAGGTGTTAAGGCATGACTTTATTTTAACAATCCAGTTAGATGATGATTGGTACTTTGGTGTATTTTTGGATCACAGAACTGCTGCCTTTGCTTTTAAATAATTTTTCCTAAATACAATATTAGTTTGCATATATACTTACCAACTGGATTCTGAGCCATCACAGGTCTTGAAGCTTCACTTGCTTTGCTTACACCAGCTGCATTAAGGGCATATGCTCTGAACTGGTACTCAAGGCCTTCTACTAATCCTGTGACCTTATAATTGCACTCAAAACATGGAAGTTTGTTGTCTTTCACCCATAATATAGTGTTTCTTTCTTTCTTTTCTATCCAGTATCCTGTAACTTTGCTTCCACCATCATGGTATGGCTCTTCCCAGCGGATGCCTATGGCATTGTTACTAACAGAATATACTTCTGGTCTTGTTGGTGGACTTGGTGGCACTAAAAGAGAACATATCATATTGGTATAAATATATAGATGGTATTTTTGATGTTAAAAGATACAGGAAATTAAAAAAAAGTTCCTTACCAAATGGATGTTCAGCAACAATGGGGGAAGATTCAAGAGGTTTACTGACACCAAATCTGTTTTCAGCACTGACACGGAAAGTGTACTCCATGTATTTGACAAGGTGAGTAACTTTAATTTGTGTACGTTTAACGCTGGAATTAACAAGCTGCCAATTTGTTGTTCCAGATTCACGTCTTTCAACGATGTAGTTTGTGATATCGGTACCTCCATCATCTTCAGGTTCTGCCCAATTCAATACACATGACTCAGCGGATACAGAAGAAACTTCTATGGGTCCTGTGACCTGCCCTGGTCTTCCAATCACTGTTACTGTAACAGTAAATGTTTTCACACCAGCAGTATTCTCAAGGGTGAGATAATATCTTCCAGAGTCTCCTCTCATGCTGTCTTTAACTGTTAGAGTTGTTCTGTCCTTTGTGGTCTTAATGTTAAATCTGTCTGTTTCCTTGAGTCTCATCTCTTCCAGTTTCCATGTTACCTTTGGCACTGGTCGACCACTGATGGGTATATCAATTGTGAAATTGTTTCCAGCTTTACAGGTGATGTGTTGTCTGGTAATTCCACTTAAATCTGCTGTTGGCTCAATTTGAGGCTCTTTGATAATTACAGATGAGAATGCTTCTCTTGGCTCACTATAACCAGCATCATTCTTGGCACGGACACGGAATTCATATTCTGTATTTTCAGTAAGGTTATTAATTGTCAGAGTCAGAAGTTTTGTTTGACCAGCTTCAATCCAGTGGTCTGATCCTTTTTGTTTCATTTCAATAAGATAGGAAGAGATGCGACTTCCACCGTCATGATCAGGCTTAAGCCAAGCCAGTGATACTGATGTCTTGCTTGTATCAATGATATCCAGTCTCTTTGGTAGTGCTGGCTCTTCAGTAGCTACAGTAGGTTCTTGTGTTTCATATGGTTCACCTACACCATATTCATTTTCTGCTGAAACTCTGAAGAAATATGGCAAACCTTCTCCAAGATCTGTTACCTTAATGATCTGTCGAGTACATTTTTCACTGACAACTTGCCAGCTGCGACGGCTTGCTTCACGTCTTGACACTACATAATGGTGGATACGTGCGCCTCCATCATTGAGTGGTGCATCCCACAATAAGGTGATAGATCCTCTAGTTACATCTTTGAAAGTAATAGGGCCTGGTGGACCAGGAGAATCCAAAACTTTGACAGTGAAAGTAATAGCCTTGCTGCCACTGTTATTTTCTACAGTAAGAGTGTATTTACCAGCATCATATCTGTTACAGTCTTCCACAGTTAAAGTACTGAAAGAGTCTGTTGTTTGAATATCAGCTCTCAGGCTAAGGTCAGAATCTGGTTTGGTCCAGGTTGCTGTGGGAGTAGGTCTTCCCTTGAAAGCAATGAACAGACGTATGCTTGCTCCAGCTCTGACAATGTGAGTTTGCTTGAAGTTGGCATCAATATCAATTTCAGGAGAAGTCAGTCTGTCTGCAGTTTGTACTGTGGCTGGCACTTCACAGCTGTCTCCTTTACCAGCACCATTGACAGCAGAAACTCTAAACTTGTATTCTTGCCCAGCTTCAAGATCAACAACAGTATACTTTGTAGCGACAACAGCTTCTGCATTTACTTTGTGCCATTCACCAAGATCAGCTTTGCACATATCAATAATATATCCAATTATCTCCATGCCACCGTCAAAAGCAGGTTTTGTCCATTCCAAAGACACTGATGTTTTTGTTGTATCTGTTACTTTAACAATGCTTGGTGCACTTGGAGGGTTCACAGGCTCTTTACATTTGATAAGCCTTGATATTCCACTAGCCTCTCCAATGCCACCTGCGTTTTCTGCCATAACACGGAATTCATACTCATTACCTTCAACCAGACCAGTTACTCTGAATCTTGTTTCTGTAATTGGTTTTTTGCTTGATACTTTCACCCAGCGCAGACTCTTTTTCTCTCTTCGTTCAAGAATGTAATGCTTTATTTCATTTCCACCATCAGATTTTGGCCTTGCCCATGTGACGGTAATGCTATCTCCAGTTACATGAGTAGAATCTGGTACACCAGGTGCATCTGGAACAGCTAAAGACATAACAAAAGAAATTAGAACTGATGCCTTCTAAATGTATGATGTTTGCATTAAAAAGCAGAGCTTGTACTTACTGTATTGTATTTGTGCAGTGACTGCTTCTGAATCCAGAGGTCTGCCAGTACCAAACTTATTTGCTGCAGAAATGCGGAACTGGTATTCATTGCCTTTTATAAGTTTACTAACAGTGTATGAACAGGCTTCACAATTGTCCTCAACCAGTGCCCATGACAATCTACTTGTTTCTCTCTTTTCGATAACATAATGAGTTATAGCGGCACAACCATCATTAGCAGGAGGTTCCCACCATAATGTTAACTTTTCTCCACTGATGTTGCTGAATCTTATAGGTCCACCACATTGTCCAGGTGTATCTGGAAAAAAAGAACAACAACAAAAAAAAAAGAAATTACTAAGAGAGATATATTTATAATTATGTTCTTCCATCAAGGGCCCGACCACCAATGGACAGAGATAAGCCCTAAATGCTTTCCTTTGTAAGTATGTAATTGCAGCATTTAATTCAGCTTTTTGGGAAAACATCACTAGTTATTTAATATAGCTCTTGTATTGTCATTTTGTCTTACCTTGCACTCTTATTGTCATGTCTTCTTTTTTGGTGCCAGAAGAATTCTTTGCTTCCACGCTGTATACGCCACGATGATCACGAGAGGCATCTCTAACAAAGATACTGCTGTAACCAATTCCTCCGCTGACTTCAATGTTCATCTTCTTGTCAATTTCTTTTCCATCTTTGAGCCAAACCACTTGAGGTACTGGGCGTCCTTTAATCAATGCTTTAACCCTTATGCTCTCTCCAGCTTTGACCGTAAGACCTTCAAAGTGTTCAGGTCCAAACTCAATAGATGGAAAGACTGGAAAAAATAAATGATAATTGCAATGAATGTAGGACAATATAAATAACATTTCTGTTATGTGATACTGTGACTCCTAGAATCCAGGTGTTCATATTGTGCCTACATTTATTCAAAACTAAATATAGACTGATATTTGAAATATTTGCCACTTATTCTGGGCAAATCAGTTTGAGCAGTATATATGTAAAATGGTTTTATTCTGCTTGATTAATAAAATGAAACCTGTTATTTTGATTTCTATTTCATGTATAGATACAACAAAATACAGCATTTTCCGGCTTTTCAAACTGTTACATTATATACATTAGATTTCTAAAATACTCACTGCTCTCATCTCTGGTCATAATATATCCAGAAGACTGGGAAGGTGGGCTGATTGTTCCAACAGCATTCCTTGCAATAATTCTAAATTCAAAGCGATCACCAGGGCTAAGTCCAGTTACTGTATACTGGCATTCAGAAACATCTGTAAAGTTGCATCTGAGCCAGCGATCCTTTCCTTGACGTTTTTCAATGCTGTAAGCCACAATTTTGCTGCCTCCATCGCGTAGAGGAGGATTCCATTTGAGGGTGACAGTTTCCCTTGTGACATCAATGTAATCTGGTGTGCCAGGGGGATCTAATAAAATGGTTAAAAGCATTTAAAAAAAATTCTTATATATCGAAAAACAAGAAAATTGGTTTATTGTAAGAATACTTACCAACAGGAGAAACAGCAAGTGTGAATTTGCTGGGCTCACTCACAGGGCTAAGGCCAGCATTATTTTCAGCAAGTACACGGAACTGGTAGTCCAATCCCTCAATTAAACCTGTTATTCTGTATTCCCGATTGGAAACTGGTGAGGTGTTAACACGTTGCCACAGAATGCTGTTTCTTTCTTTCTTTTCAACATGGAATCCAGTGATTTCAGATCCTCCATCATATATTGGTGCATCCCATGAGATTGTCATTCCATCAGAAGTGATATTATAAACAACTGGCTTTCCTGGTGGGCCTGGTGGTCTAAACTGGTGTTTAGCAATGACATCTACAGAATTCAGAGGTGGGCTCACTCCATATCTGTTTTCAGCCTTTACCCTAAACTGGTATTCAGTTCCTTTGACAAGATTTGGAATCTTGAAAGTAGTTCTGGCAACACTGGAGCATACCATCTTCCAGTTAGTTTGGGAAGTTTCACGCTTCTCTATGCTATAGGAAGTAATTTCTCCTCCTCCATTGTCTTCTGGAGCATCCCAAGACATAATAATGCTGTCAGCCTTGATTTCATCAAATCTAACTGGACCCTTTGGTTTAGATGGAGGACCTAGAGTTATCACAGTTATTGCATAGGACTTGCGAGAAACTAAATTATCAAGGATCAATGTATACTTGCCACCATTTTCCTTTTTGACATTCTTGATATTTAAACTTAATTTTGATTCAGTTTTCTTAAATCTTACTTGCTCGCTTTCTTTAAGAGGAATATTATCCTTCAACCAAGAAATGGTTGGTCTAGGTTTGCCTTTGTAGGGTAGTTCTATGTGCACATTGTGCCCAATGCGTACAGTGATTTGGCCTCCGACTATTTCAGAAATGTCTGCTTCTGGTGTGATTACATAGTCCTTTACTGTAATGGGTGCAGTGTGTACCCAGTCGCTTAAACCTTTTTCGTTTTTCGCTGCAACTCTGAACTCTACAACTGAAAGTTCCTTAAGTTTAGTGACTTCATTTTCACAAACTTTACTGATGCTAGCATGAGACCATTCTTGTGTATCTTTAAGTTTGCTTTCAATGATATATTCAGTGACAATACTGCCACCATCATAGTCTGGTTTGCTCCAAGAAAGTGTAACTGATGTTTTTGTAGAATCTTTCATTGTTAGATCTCTTATAGGTCCAGGAACTTCAGATGCTTTCACAGGCTCTGCTGTTTCGGCAGGCTCTCCCAGTCCATTTTCATTTTCTGCAAGAACTCGGAAAAAGAATGAAGTCTTCTCTGACAAACCGGTGATCTTAAATGATGTATTAGAGCATTTAGTTGTAACAGCTGCCCAGGCTCTCTTGGTAGCATCACGCTTTTCAATAACATAGTTGGTCACTTCAGCTCCACCATTAATAAGTGGAGGTTCCCATACTAATGTCACAGTACCTCGTGAAATATTCTTCAGTTGCAATTTCTGGCATTCAGATGGTGTATCAAGTACCTTGACAGTAACAAATGTTGATTTTGGTTGGCCTACACCATTTTCTATTGTGAGTACATACTTTCCAGTATCGTTACGGGTAACTTGGGGAATATCTACTAATGTTGATGATTCTGTATTTTGTATATTGTATCTTGGGTCACTGCTGATGTTTTTCTCTCCCTTTCTCCATGTTACACTTGGTGCTGGTCTTCCTTTGAATGGAATCATTATTTGCACATCTTCACCTGCCTTGGCTACTATAGAGGTTCTGAGAGCAACATCAAGATCAATCTCTGGTTCCTCTGTAAAAACAAGGCAAAACAATACAGTTAAAAAAAACTCTGGAAAACAATAAATGCAAAGCAAAACTTAAACTTGTCTACACCATATTAAATGATTACCAAGTATGTCTTTAGCTTGTGCAGGCTCTGTCATCTCAATTGGTTCTCCTTTACCAGCACTGTTAACAGCAGAGACACGGAAGAAGTAGTTCACCCCAGTCTTAAGAAGAGAAACGACAAATTCAGTTGTCCTCACTTCTCCTTTAGCACTAACAACAGTCCATTCTTCTGAACCTTCTTCCCTGGCTTCCACTGCATAACTTGTAATATGACTTCCTCCATCATAGACAGGCTTTGTCCAGTTAAGGGTAATGGATGATTTTGTGCTATCGACTATCTTGAGCTTGGTTGGTTGTCCAGGCTTATCTGTAGAAATTAGTTTTATATAATAGGTTAGAAATGTAAAAACATTTATGGATGCTCCCAAAAAAAGATTAAAAGGAAAATATAGTTTGTATTACCTATAGGATCTGCAGCCTTGTAGTAGTCGGATGCATCTGAGAATGGACCTTGGCCAGCAGCATTAATAGCACAGGCTCTGTACTGGTATTCACCTCCTTCAGTGAGTCCTATTACTTTTTGTCTTGTGTCACGGATAGATTCCTTAACAACCTTAAACCATCGGAGGCTCTTCTTATCACGTTTCTCAAGGTAATATCCATTTATGTCACTGCCTCCATCAACAGTTGGTCTGTTCCATGTGACAGTCATTGTGGTCTTTGTTATCATTGCAACTTCTGGAACACTGGGTGGCCCAGGTGTAACTTTAAAAAAAAAAGTGAAAAAAATTAACATATGGAGAAAAAGAATAAAACTGTAATTATTTTATATACTTGTTTATAAGCTTACCAAAGGCATTTTTAGCTATTACTGGCTCTGACTCCAAAGGATCTCCAATTCCATATTTGTTTACTCCTCTGACACGGAAGATGTATTCATTTCCTTTAATTAGTTTGGTAACAGTTATAAGACTCTCTTCATGCTTTTCTGACACCAAAGACCACACTACTCTGCTTGTTTCACGTTTTTCCACAATGTAATGGGTAACAACTGCACCTCCATCATCTGCTGGTGGCTCCCAGCTGAAAGTGACCTTTTCAGCAGTAATTGTTTTAAACTGTATAAGACCTGCTGGTGGTCCAGGTTTGTCTGGTAAAGTAGAAAAAAATAATGAAAGGTTTTAATCACAGTGAACATCGATAGGATATAACATGTAGTGCTTATTTATCAACAAGTTTTTTACATTTAAGACATACCAAGCATTTGTACTCGGATGCTTGCTGAGGCAGCACCCATTGCATTCTTTAATTTTAGTTCATAATGGCCGCTGTTGATTCTGGAGGCATCCTTAATAAGGACAGAAGCAAACTCAGTAGTATTTTCAACTGACACTTGCGCACTGGTTTCTATTTCTTTTCCATTCTTGAACCATTCAATTGTTGGGAATGGTTTTCCTGATATTCCAACTTTTAGTTTTACTGCAGCTCCAGCCTTAAACTTGACAACATCTGTGTATTCTGGTGGTAAGTCAATCTGAGGTGCACCTATAGATAAAAGAAAAGATATTAAAGAAAGCAGAGTTTTACCTATGTTACCAATTTTACATACACCAGTTGGTGCAATAATAACCTCCTTGCCATTGCCTCACCATAGATAACACTCGAAAAAAAGACTTGTTCTTGTAAGTATCTAGCTGGCTTACATCTCATCTATGAATTGTTTTACAATGAGGTTTACAAACATACACTTCTAGAATATGGTCATTGTGTACTCCTGGTTTCTAGGGACCACAAATTAGTGGTGTTTTCAGAGCTGCAACAATTATGCATTGATCTTATAATTTTATATCTATTAGTCACCTACATCCTAGTGATAAAAAGCTAGAGATACTACTATGGATACTATTATTTCAAACTTCAGATTATTACACTGATAGTGTTCTGAAATGAAATGTATAAGCTATCTGCAGAGAAAGCATTTTTCCCTGACGGCAGAAAAATACCTGTTTTTGACCGATCCTACCTTCCACTGACTTGAGTCAACAGCCTGTTACGAGCAAATGTGTTATTTATTATGTTGTGCTACATTTTTTAAGATAACTATATATACATACATTTATCCTTTCAAAGGGTTTAATAAAACACAAGATACTTACCATATGTGTCAACACAAGTAACAGGTCCTGCAACATCTGATGGGTTACTAATGGAACCAACAGCATTTTTAGCGAAAACACGGAATTCATATTGGGCGCTTTGAGTCAAGCCGGATACAATGAACTGTGTCTCAATAACATTAGTGAAGCTGGCTTTAGTCCACCGGCCATTTGGAAGGTCACGTTTTTCCACAATGTATCCAGTGATTTTGCTACCTCCATCATATGCAGGTTTCTGCCAGGCCAAGCTAACGGAAGCCTTTGAAATATCAGTCACATGGACATTTCTTGGGGGTTCTGTAGGGAAACAAATGTTTATTAATTACTGAGAACTTCTTTTATTATGTGCAGGATACTTTCTAAACTTTCATGATGCTTTCTGACTTGTTCCCCTTCATGTATATAGTATAATAGCACTGAGTTTAAATATATCAGCATCTGCACAATGCTTTATGGTTTATAATTAAGATTGATAAAAAACTAGTAAACAAGTAAAAATATTTTTTTTTGCATTAATTCTAACAAATAGTGATTACATACCGCATGCATCAATGGCGAGAACAGGTTCACAAGGATGACTTGCTTTTCCAATACCAGCAGCATTTTCAGCATATACTCTAAATTCATAGATTAATCCAGCACTAATGTTGGTAACCTTGAGATGACTTGTGCGTATAATTGTCTTGTTGGCTTTCTGCCATAATATGCTGTTTCTATCCTTCATTTCTAGATGGTATCCGATTACAGCACTGCCACCATTTGATACAGGTTCATGCCAACCTACAGTGATACTTTCTCTTGTAACCATGCTCACCCATGGAGTTGATGGTGGGCCAGGTATGGCTAAAAAGGAGAATGAAATACAAGATAAGAAAACTGAAAAAACAACAAAAAAGCAACATCAAAGAAGCCAAAAGAAAACCTAATATCCAACTTACTGTATGGGAGTTTGACTGTCACGCATTGTGAATCTATGTGGTCACTGATGCCAAAGCGATTTTCAGCTTTAATGCGGAACTGGTATTCCTCTCCTTTTGTGAGTTTCATTACTCTTGTTGTATTTCTAGCAACTGTCGATGAAACTTCAGACCAAGCTGCAGTGCTGGTTTCTCTCTTCAGGACAATGTAGTTGGTGACTTGGCTTCCACCATCATAAGAAGGAGGCTCCCACTGAAGTGTTACACTGTCTTCAGTGACATCACTGATAATAACAGGGCCAACAGGTGGACCTGGTCTGTCTAGAACTACAATATTGATATTGGCTTTAGTTGTTCCGCTGGAGTTAGATGCAGTAAGCTCATATTTTCCAGCATCAGAAGCAACACTTTCTTTGAGATTAATTATAACACTTTCTGCTGTGGTTTCAGTGTTGAATCTCAGAGTGGATTTTACTAAAAGGCCATCCCTAGATAAGGTAACTTTAGGCTGAGGTTTGCCAGAAATGGGTATCTCCACTTTAAGGTTTGATCCTGCTCTTACATAGACAGTGCTGTTTGGATAACCTTTCATGTCAATTTCAGGTGATTCTGAAAAACACAACATAATATAATTACAAGTTGCAACATGATACCTTAGGTTACAAACGGAGATAAGAAATATGTTTTTTTCTTGTCAGCTTACCAAGTTTTTCTTTAACAGTGACAGGAAGGAGAAGTTCTTTGGGATCGCTGAGACCAGCTTGGTTTTCAGCAAATACTCTGAAGTAGTAGTCAACATTTTCTTTCAGACCGCGTATGACATGATGTGTTGTTTTAACTACTGCGCACTTGGTCCACTTTTGCTGTCCCTTTTCAAGTGCTTCAATGAGATAGCCCATAATTTTGCTTCCTCCATCATGATCAGGTTTCATCCAAGAAAGGGAAACACTGTCTTTGGTCACATTTGTCACTCCAAGTTTTTCTGGTGGACTAGGTCTCTCTGTAGAGTAAATTATTTATTAGTATAATTTATGGAATAACAGAAGTACATCATTATTTGATGTTAATTAATGTTTCAGTATTATGATAAGATATTTTATAACAAAAACATACCTGTTATTTTCACACCATCCTTTGTCTCAGCAGGAACTCCAACGCCAAATTCATTTTCTCCAGAAATTCTAAAGTAATAAACTCCACTCTCTTGAAGGTTGGTGACCTTGTATGTAAGACGATGACAGTTATTTGTCACACTGACCCAAGCTTTCTTACTTGCTTCTCGTTTTTCAATGTGGTAATTCTTAACTGGTGCACCACCATCATTTTCAGGAACGTCCCAAGATAGAACTGCAGATTCTTTTGTTACTTCTTTCACAATAATGTTAGAAGGAGGTCCAGGAGAGTCAAGCACCTTTACAACTAATGTCAGTGTAGCTGTGTTGAGAACATTCTGTAGGGTTAGTGTATACTTTCCAGAATCATTTCTTGTTGCTTTTTCAATAGTGAGGGATGTTCGGCTGTCTGTTGTATCAATAGCAGCTCTTGATCTAAGATCAATGTCTGGTTTACTCCACATTACATTGGGAACAGGTTTTCCTCTGAAAGGCACTGTCATTGTAAATGATCCACCAGATTTGACAATTAATGTCTTTCGCATTTCACTGTCAATATCAAATACAGGTTCTTCTTCTCTTTCCTTTACTATATGAGGCTCAGTGCTTTCACTTGGGTCACTTGTTCCAACCTTGTTGATTGATTTAACTCTAAATGAGTATTCAGCACCAGATGTTAGTGCAATAACTGTGTATTCTGTACCTTTAACATTGGTGACAGCTGTTGTCCATTCACTGTCATCAGATTTTTTGTATTCAACTGCATAACCAGTTACTGGAGAACCTCCATCAAACAATGGTTTTGTCCATTCTAATGTTATGCTTGTCTTTGTTGAATCTACAATTTTCGGTTTTGTTGGTGGTGATGGCAGGAATATTGGATCCTCTGCACGTATTAATGGTGAACAATCACTTGGGGCACTAATGCCTGCAGCATTTTCAGCATATACACGGTATTCATAATCACATCCTTCTCTTAAGCCAGATGACTTCACTCTTAGATCATAAACAGGTTTTTTGTTTACACGCAACCATCTCAGACTGTTCTTCTCTCGTCTTTCAATAATATATCCAGCTATCTCACTACCACCATCGCTTTCTGGTCTTGCCCAGCAAAGAGTCATAGATTCTTTAGTCACACTTGTGATCTCCAATGATTTTGGTGGAGATGGTACTGTAAATGGATCCAGTGCTTTAACAGCTTCACTCTCTAATGGTTCACCAACTCCATATTTATTAACACCCATCACTCTGAAAACGTATTCGTTACCCTTCAGAAGTTTTGTTACTTTACAGGAAGTGGTACGTAGTTCTGACTCACAAATGGTCCAGGCAATGCGACTTGTTTCTCTCTTTTCAACTATATAGTAGTCGATTTCAGCCCCACCATTTTCTTGAGGAGGTCCCCAGGAAAGTGTGCACTTTTCAGCTGTTACACCTGCGATTTGTAGTGGACCAGCAGAAGGACCAGGTCTGTCAAGTACTTTACAATTTACAGCTAAAGATCTTGTTCCTGCAACATTTTGTAAGGTTAAGACATATTGACCTGAATCCCTTCTTATGCAGTCTTTTACCGTAAGAACAGTGCTGTTATCAGTTGAACTGATTTCAACTCTTGCTTTTTCTTCAATTTCTTTTCCATCCTTTGTCCATGAAACTATAGGATGAGGACGTCCTGCAATATCTGCATTAATTTTTAAGATCTCTCCAGCTTTGACAACTACAACATCTCTAAATTTGACATCCATCATTATTCGTGGGGCATCTACATCATCCTTTACTGTTATAGGTCCTGTTGTTTCAGATGGCTCACTAAATAATCCTGCAGCATTCTTTGCAATAACACGGAAGTCATATCTCACATCTTCTGTAAGAGCAGTTACATCAAAGTAAGTCTCTTGAATATTGGTAAAGTTGCATTTAAGCCAACGTCCATCAGGCAATTCTCGCCTTTCAATAATGTATCCTGTAATCTTTGCTCCTCCATCATATTCTGGTTTAGTCCAGGACAATGATACAGATGTTCTTGTGATATTAGTAACTTCTGGCTGGCCTGGAGGATCACATGGGTCCCTTGCAGCAACTGGCTCACATGATTTGCTGCACTTTCCAATTCCAGCAATGTTTTCAGCATATACCCGATATTCATACATCAGTCCTTCTTCAAGACCAGTTACCTTCAGTTGTGTATCATTTATAAGAGTTTTGTTTACCTTTGCCCATAGAATGCTACTTCTTTCTTTCTTTTCCAGATGGTATCCAAGAACTCTACTTCCACCATCATTCACTGGAATTTGCCAGGTTACCATCATGAAAGCTTTTGTGGCATGAGCAACTTGGGGTGTTCCTGGGGGACCTGGTGGTTTAAATGGATACTGTGCAACAATAGCTGGGCTATCAGTATAATGGCTTCTACCATAGCGGTTTTCTGCAAAAACACGGAATTGATACTCTGACCCAGTTGTTAATCGTGCCACTTTAATTGATGTTCTAGCCACAGTTGCAGAGACTAATTCCCATACTGTTGTAGTTGTGTCTCTCTTTTCTACTACATAATTACTAATATGACAGCCACCATCATATTCAGGTGGACTCCAAGAGAATGAAATGCTGTCTGCGCTAATATCGTCAACTTGTATAGGGCCTGGTGGTCCAGGTTTGTCAAGCACAATTACACCAATTGATGCTGTTGTTGATCCTGCGGTATTTGAAGCAGTTAATTCATATGTTCCAACATCATCTTTTGACGCTTCTTTTATTGAAAGTAACGTGGATGTCTTTGAAACCTGGACATTTACTCTAGTTGTTTGTTTTAAAGCTTGACCATCCTTCTTCCAAGTTACGGCTGGATCTGGTCTTCCTCGAATGGGTATGTCAATTTTAAGGTCATCTCCAGCTTTCACACTAAAGGTATTGAAGAGTAGTTCAACTGTTGGTTGGACTTCAATATCCTTGGCAACCACAGGCACACCTAATTGCCTTGGATCACTCTTTCCTTTCTCATTTACAGCAATTACCCTGAAAGTATATTCTTCTCCCATTGTAAGGCCTTTTATAGTTGCTTCAAGTGTCTTCACTTGAGTGCATGTGCTCCATTTTTCACTTCCTTTAGTTTGCATCTCCACAATGTAGCTTGTTATTTTGCTACCACCATCACTCTCTGGTTTCTCCCATGATATACTAGCACTGTTGCGAGTTACATCAAGCAGAGTAACCCTTCCAGGAGGAAGAGGTGCTTCGGACACTTTTATTGCATCAGGTGTACTTGCTGGCAAACCAACACCATGTTCATTGGCAGCTAGAACACGGAAGTAGTAGATGCCTCCTTCTTGTAACTGATCAATTTTAAATGTATTTTTAGTGCAATTACTTGTTACTGTTGCATATGCCTTTCTTGTGGATTCACGTTTTTCAACAATGTAGTTTGTTATTTTTGATCCTCCATCAATCAGTGGTGGCTCCCATGACAGTATTACTGAATCTTTCTTGATTTCTTTGATTTTCAAGTTTACTGGGGCACTTGGAGAATCAAGTACTCTAACATTGATGAAAGCTGTTTTTGAACCACTGTTATTTTCCAAGGTCAGATTATATTTTCCACTATCAAATCGGTTGACATTATCAATTACTAACATTGTATATGAGCTTGTAACTTCAATTTGGGCTCTGTCACTCAGAGTGCTTTCTGCTTTTTCCCATTTTACTTCAGGTTCTGGTCTACCTTTGATTGTGACAAACAAGCGAAGTGTACCACTAGCTCGCACAGTTACAGTCTTTCTTAAATCAGCATCAAGTTCAATTTCAGGAGGCTCTAATTTGTCAGCAGCAATGACAGTTCCTGGAATAGCAGCAGGTTCTCCAACTCCTTCTGAGTTCATGGCACAAATACGGAAGCAATATTCTGTGTTTTCTTTCAGTTTTGTTACTGTAAATTGTTTACCTTGCAATCCTGTTGGTGGTGTGCATGTTGTCCATTCATCAGCAGTTGATTCTTTCATTTCTATAACATAACCTGAAACTTGGGCTCCACCATCATAAATTGGCTTGCTCCAAGCAAGAGAAACAGATGATCTAGATGCATCAGTTACTTTTGGATTACTTGGAGGACCTGGTGGATATATGGCATCACAAGCCCTGTAGAAAATGGATGGTTCACTAGGCTCTCCAACTCCAGCTGCATTTTCAGCTGAAACTCTATATTCAAAGAAATGTCCCTCTGTAAGACCTGTTACTCTGAGACGTAAATCAGTTAATCGTTTTTTATTGCATTTTGTCCAACGAATGCCATCTTTATCACGCTTCTCAAGAATATATCCTTCTATTTCTGCTCCACCATCGTCTTGTGGACGACCCCAGGTAACAACCATAGAATCCTTTGTGATGGCTGTAACCTCAGGTGTTGAAGGTGCACTTGGAGGCTTGAAAGGATTACGAGCTAAGACTGGTTCAGATTCTAAGGGTTCTCCAATTCCATATTTATTTACAGCCACTACACGGAAGATATATTCATTTCCTGTAAGTAATTTTGTGACTTTGTGACTAAGAGCCTGAACATTTGATGCAACTTGAGTCCATGAGAGTCTGCTTGTTTCTCTTTTCTCTATAGTATAATGGGAGATATTTGCTCCACCATCATGTGCAGGTGGACCCCATGCTAAGTAACATTTTTCTGCTGTTACACCTGTTACTTTCAGTGGACCTTCTGGTGGACCTGGTCGATCAAGAACTTTAACTGTTATAGGAATAGACTTTGTTCCACCAACATTACTGAGGTTCAAAACATACTGACCACCATCAACTCTAACACAATCTTTGACAATGAGTGTTGTCTTTTGAATGGTGGATTTTATTTCCATTCTTGCTGTTGCAGCTTCAAGCTCTTTTCCATCTTTGGACCAAGCAATGTCAGGAATTGGTTTGCCATGGATGTCAGCTTCAAGAACAAAAGTGTCCCCAGCATTTACAATAATCACATCTTTGTATTTTGGATCTAGGGAAGCCCTTGGTGCATCAATTTCATCTCTAGCAGTTATGGGCCCAGTGCTTTCTGAAGGTTCACTAAAGTTTCCAGCAGCATTTCTTGCAATAACTCTGAACTCATATCTTTGATCTTCTGTAAGCCCGGTTACATTGAATTCTGTTTCTAATACATTTGTAAAGCTGGCCTTCATCCAGCGGCCATCAGGCAGTTCTTTCTTTTCCACAATGTAACCTGTTACTTTACTGCCACCATCATACTCTGGTTTGGTCCACTGAAGATTAACATAGTTTCTTGTAATTTCAATTGCTTCTGGACGTCCAGGAGGATCACATGGATCACGGGCAACATAACACTCTGATACCTTACTTACTTTTCCAATGCCAACAATATTCTCAGCATATACTCTAAACTCATATTCTAGACCCTCTTCAAGGCCATTTGTTTTTAGTTTTGTGTCTTGGATTAGAGTCTTATTTAATTTTGCCCAGAGTATACTGTTCTTCTCCTTGCGTTCTAAATGGTATCCTAGTACTTTGCTTCCTCCATCATTTACTGGCTCATGCCACTGGACAAGCATGTGATCCTTTGAAAGTGATGTAACAAATGGTGTTCCTGGAGGACCTGGTTCTTTGTAGGGATATTGTACAACAACTGCAGAAGAATCTAAAGGTGTACTCTTTCCATACCTATTTTCAGCATGTATTCTGAATTGATATTCAGATCCTGTTGTAAGCTTGGTTACCTTGATTGTTGTTCTTGCAACTGTAGCTGACACCATCTGCCATGCTGTGGTAGTTGTATCACGTTTTTCAACTATGTAATTATTAATCTGGCATCCACCTGTATATTCTGGAGCATCCCATGAAAACACCACAAAATTAGAGCTAATTTCATCAAAACGAACAGGGCCTTTTGGTGGGCCAGGTTTATCCAGAATAATAATGCTAATGTTTTCAGTTGCTGTGCCAGCAGTATTTGTTGCGGTTACAGTATATTTGCCAAAGTCATCTTTGTTGCTTTCCTTAATATGTAAGATGGTTGATGATGGTGTATCCTCAACATTTACTCTTGTTGTTTGTTTCAGTGGCTGGCTATCTTTTGTCCAAGTGATGGCTGGCTTAGGTCTGCCTATAACAGGGATGTCGATCTTGAGATCTTCACCAGCTTGTACATTATAGGAATTAAACATTAGTTTAAAGCTTGGCTCAATTGTTAAGTCTTTCGCTATCACTGGAATGCCAAGTATTCTTGGATCACTTTTTCCTTTTTCATTGTAAGCAAGCACCCGGAATGAATATTCTTGCCCTGGGCTTAATCCTGAAACAACAGCACTGCATGTTTTAGATTCAGTAACAGTGCTCCATTTTTCCACACCTTTGGGTTGCATTTCAACTAAGTATCCTATGATTCTGCTGCCTCCATCATGTTCTGGTTTTTCCCACATAAGGGATGCACTTCTTTGGGTAACATCTGTGAGACTGATTTTGCCTGGAGGTAGTGGTGCTTCAGATGCTTTTACTGCATCCACTGTTTCCACTGGTACACCAACACCATATTCATTTTCAGCCATAACTCTGAAATAATAGATGGCTCCTTCGGTAAGATTTTCTACCTTGTAACTTGTTTTATTGCATTTAGCTGTAACATTAGCATAAGCTTTCCTAGTGGACTCCCGCTTATCAATAACATAGTTCTTTATCTTTGCACCACCATCAATGAGAGGAGGTTCCCATGTAAGTGTGACTGAATCTTTCTTGATATCTTTCACAAGGAGGTTTATAGGTGGGCCTGGTGTGTCAAGAACCTTCAGGGTTACAAATGCAGATTTTGAGCCACTGCTGTTTTCAAGTGTAAGAATATACTTTCCAGCATCATTTCTGTCGCAGTTATCAATTGAAAGCTGAGTGTAGTTTAGACCTCTTTCAATTTGTGATTTTTCAGTGAGCTCTCCATCTTCTTTTGACCAGCTTATTTCTGGGGTAGGTCTTCCTTTAAATGGAATATGAATTCTAGCATTTCCACCAGCTCTCACTAGTATTCCTTTTCTTAGTTCAGAATCAAGTTCAATTTCTGGAGCTTCAAGCTTATCTTCTGGTTTTACAGTACCTGGGACTGCAGCAGCTTCACCTACTCCAGCCTTATTTATAGCACAGATGCGAACTTGGTATTGTTTATGTTCAATAAGTTTTGTGATCTCATATTTAGTAACTTGTAAACCAGTTTGAGGGGTACATATTGTCCATTCTTCTTCATCTTCTTTACAGATTTCCACAATATACCCTTGTATATCACTTCCACCATCATAAATAGGTTTACCCCAAACAACTGTGACAGAGTTTTTAGATGTATCCACTACGTGTGGGTTTGTAGGTGGCCCAGGTTTGAAAATTGGATCACATGCTTTAAAGTAGGCTGAAGCCTGGCTTGGCTCACCAATTCCAGCAGCATTTTCAGCTGATAATCTGTATTCATATTCATGATCTTCTGTTAATCCTGTAACTCTAAATCTTAAGTCTGTTACCCTGCGTTTGTTGCATTTAGTCCACCTAATGCCAGCCCTGTCTCGTTTTTCTACAATATAACCAATTATTTCACTGCCTCCATCATTATCTGGTCGATTCCAACAAACAGTCATAGAGTCTTTAGCAATGTTAGTTACTTCCAGAGCCTTTGGTGGACCTGGTGGCACAAATGGATTTTTCATCAATACTGGTACAGACTCCAATGGCTCACCAACACCATATTTGTTTACAGCCATTATTCGGAAAATATATTCATTGCCTTCCAAAAGCTTTGTTACTTTTTGTGATGTAGGTACTACTTCAGTGGCAACAACAGTCCAGGCAAGGCGACTTGTTTCTCTCTTTTCAATTACGTAGTGAGAAATATCACTGCCTCCATCATGTTGAGGTGGAGCCCATGCCAATGAGCATTTGTCAGATGTTACTCCAGTAACTTGAACAGGACCCTCTGGAGGACCTGGTCGATCTAGTACTTTAACATTGATAGGTACCGATTTTGTTCCTGCAACATTGGAAGCTTGCAAGATGTACTGTCCACCATCAATTCTGATTGCATCCTTGACAACAATGAGGGCTTTAAAATCAGTATTTTTAATCTCACATCTAGCTGAATCCTCAACTTCTTTATCACCCTTAAACCACTGTATTGTTGGTAGAGGTTTTCCATGTACATCAGCATCAAGTTTGAATGTTTCACCTGCATTAATGACTATGGTGTCTTTGTATTTTGGATCCATAGAAATTCTAGGTGGCTCTACTTCATCTTTTGCAGTTATTGGTCCTGTACTATCAGAAGGCTTGCTGAAGGTTCCTGCAGCATTCCTTGCAATAACTCTGAAGTCATATCTCTGGTCTTCGGTGAGTCCTGTTACTGTAAACTGTGTTTCAATTACATTTGTAAAACTTGCTTTCATCCATCGTCCCTCAGGTAGATCACGTTTTTCAACAATGTATCCAGTTATCATGCTTCCACCATCATATTCAGGTTTTTTCCAGCTGAGTGTAATTGCGCTTCTAGTGACAATAATTGGTTCAGGGCAACCTGGAGGATCACATGGGTCTCGGGCACAGTAGCACTCAGAAACTTTGCTTGGTTTGCCAGTACCAACAATATTTTCAGCATAAACTCTAAACTCATACTCAATGCCTTCTTCGAGATTAGTGGTCTTAAAATATGTGTCTGGAATAATACTTTTATTAATCTTTGTCCACATAATGCTGTTTCTTTCTTTTCGCTCAAGATGATATCCCAAGACTCTGCTTCCACCATCATTAATAGGCTCATGCCACTGAACAACCATACTATCCTTTGTTATAGTTGCAGAAAATGGTGTACCAGGTGGTCCAGGTTCCTTGTAAGGATACTGTGCTACTACTGCTTCAGAGTCTAATCCAAAGCTTCTGCCATATCTGTTTTCTGCGAATATTTTAAATTGGTATTCTGTGCCAGTCTTTAGTTTTGACACCTTTAGTGTAGTTCTGGCAACTGTAGCTGAAACAGTTTCCCAAAGTGTGGTAGTTGTGTCCCTCTTTTCAACCACATAGTTTGAAATCTGGCAACCTCCTGTGTATATGGGAGGGTTCCAGGATAATGTAATGCTTTCTGCACTAATATCATCAAACTTCACTGGGCCACATGGTGGATCAGGCTTGTCTAATGTTATAATTTCAATAGAAGCCACTTTTTGGCCAAGAATGTTGGAGACTGAAATTGCGTACATGCCTGAGTCATCTTTAGAAGTTTCCTTTATATTCAGTACAGTAAGATTTGGTGTATCTGTAACATTAACTCTTGTTGTCTGCTTCAGAGGCTGGCCATCTTTTGTCCATGTAATTTCTGGCTTTGGTCTTCCAGAAATGGGAACTTCAACCTTCAAATCATGTCCAACTTGAACACTGTAACTACTGAATGCAGGGCGAACATCCGGCTCTATAACTAGGTCTTTGGCAACTACTGGAACTGCAAGAGATCGTGGGTCACTCTTACCCTTCTCATTAACTGCCACAACTCTAAAGAGATATTCTCCTCCTTGTGCTAAGTTTGTTATTACTGCTTCAAGAGCTTTAACACGAGCACAGTCTGACCATTTTTCACTTCCTTTAGCTTGCATTTCGACAATGTATTGAATAATCTTGCTGCCTCCATCATGTTCAGGCTTTTCCCATGAAAGTGATACACTGTTTCTTGTCACATCAACCACTGTTATTTTGCCTGGAGGCTGTGGAACCTCCGATACTTTAACAGGATCTGCAATTTCTGCAGGAACACCAATACCATATTCATTTTCAGCAGTTACCCTGAAATAATAGCTGCAACCTTCCTGAAGTTGGTCTATTTTCCAGGATGTTTTGTGGCAATTTGTTGCAACAGCTGCATAAGCTTTTCTGGTGGTTTCACGTTTTTCAATTATGTAATTCTTTATTTTAGCACCACCATCCAATGCAGGTGGCTCCCATGTAAGAGATACTGAATCCTTGGTGACTTCTTTTATTTTGAGGTTTACAGGTTCACTTGGTGTATCCAGAACCCGAACGCTTATAAATGCAGACTTTGTGCCACTGCTGTTTTCTAGTGTCAAAGTGTATTTTCCAGAATCAAATCGATTAACATTGTCTATTACGAGTGAAGTGAAACTACTAGTTACATCAATCTGAGCTATGTCTCTGATATCACCTTCAACTTTTCCCCATTTTACCTCAGGAGCTGGACGTCCTCTGAATGGAATGAAAAGTCTTAATGAGCCACCAGCTCTTACATTTACAATCTTTCTGAGTTCTGGATCTAGATCTAGATCAGGTACTTCCAGCTTCTCTTCTACAATAATTGATGCAGGAAGATCCGCATGCTCTCCAACTCCAGCCTTGTTAACTGCACATATACGGAATTTATATTCATGTTTTTCCAACAGTTTCTCAACTTCAAATCTGGTTTCTTTTATGCCACTTGGAGGAGTACAAATAGACCATTCTTCACTGCTCAGGTCACACTTTTCAACAATGTAACCCTGGATCTCACATCCACCATCATAGATTGGTTTACCCCATGATAGTATTACTGAAGATCTTGTAACATCAACGACTCTTGGGTTATTTGGAGGACCTGGTTTATAAATAGGATCACTTGCCTTATAATAAATGGAAGATGGACTTGGTTCACTTAAACCTGCAGCATTTTCAGCAGATACTCTGAATTCATAGAGATGAGATTCAACAAGACCTGTTACCCTGAAACGTAGTTCACTAATTATACGCTTGTTGCATCTTGTCCAGCGTATGCCTTCTTTGTCACGCTTTTCAAGAACATAGCCTGTTATTTCACTGCCACCATCAAATGCCGGTCTTTCCCAAACAACAATCATGGAGTCTTTTGTAATAGCTGTGACCTCAGGAGCTTTTGGAGCTTGTGGGACTACATATGGATTCCTTGCAAGGACTGGTTCAGATTCAAGTGGTTCTCCAACTCCGTACTTATTTACAGCCATAACACGGAAGATGTATTCGTTGCCTTCCAAAAGTTTTGTTACTTTGCAGCTTAGAGTTTGTACATTGCTATCAACCACTGTCCAAACTAAGCGGCTGGTTTCTCGTCTCTCTACGATATAATGGGAAATATCACTTCCACCATCTTGTTGGGGAGGTTTCCATGTTAAAGTGCATTTCTCAGCACTAACACCAGTAATAGCAATTGGTCCTTCAGGAGGTCCAGGCCTGTCAAGTACCTTAATGTTCACTGACACTGATTTTTCACCAGCAACATTTTTCAGCAAAAGATTATAGTGACCACTATCTGTACGAATAGCTTCTTTTACACTTAGAGATGTAGTGAAATCAGTATTTTTAATTTCCAGACGAGCTGTATTTGCAAGTTCTTCTCCAGCTTTAATCCACTGAATTGAAGGTATGGGTTTGCCATGAACATCAGCATCAATTTTAAATGTCTCACCAGCATTTACTGTTATAGTTTCTTTATATTTTGGATCCATGCTTACGCGAGGTGGTTCGACTTCATCTCTTGCAGTTATTGGCCCTGTGCTGTCAGAAGGTTCACTGAAAATTCCTGCAGCATTTCTTGCAATAACACGGAATTCATATCTTTGATCTTCAACAAGTCCAGTAACAGCAAATTCAGTTTCAATAACATTTGTAAAGCTTGCTTTCATCCAACGGCCTTCAGGCAGTTCTTTCTTTTCAACAATGTAACCTGTGATCTTGCTGCCACCATCATATTCAGGCTTTGTCCACTGAAGGGTCACTGAATTTCTTGTGACAATTACAGGCTCTGGACGACCAGGAGGATCACATGGATCTCTTGCCACATAGCACTCAGATACTTTGCTAGGTTTGCCAATTCCTACGATGTTCTCTGCATAAACTCTGAATTCATATTCAATACCTTCTTCAATGTTGGTTGTTTTAATTCTTGTGTCAGGGAGGATTGTTTTGTTTAGCTTCACCCAAAGTATACTGTTTCTTTCTTTGCTTTCAACATGGTACCCTAGAATCTTGCTACCACCATCATTTACAGGCTCATTCCATTGTACAACCATACTATCTCTAGTTACTGCTGTCACAAATGGTGTTCCAGGTGGTCCAGGCAGCTTGTATGGATACTGAGCTATGACTGATTCTGATGTCAAATATCCACTCTTTCCATAACGGTTCTCAGCAGCAATGCGGAACTGATATTCACAACCCGTTTTTAGTCTTGTAGCTTTAATAGTTGTTCTAGCTACAGTTGCTGATACAATTTGCCAATTTGTTGTAGAAGTGTCACGTTTCTCCACAATGTAGTTATTGATCGAACTTCCACCATCGTATTTTGGAGGTTGCCATGAAATGGTAACACTGTCTGCTGTTACTTCATCAATCTTTACTGGTCCTGTTGGTGGCTCTGGTTTATCAAGAACCACAATGCTAAGCTGTTCAGTGGCTTCACCTGCAGAGTTAGCAAGTGTTACTGTGTACTGTCCAACATCTTCCTTGGAAGCTTCTTTAATTGTCAGAAGTGAGTTACTTTCTGTATTCTCTGCGTTAACTCGAGTGGTCTGTTTTAGCGGTAAATTATCTTTATGCCATGTTACTGTAGGCTTGGGTCGTGCAACAAATGGAACATCAACCTTTAGATCTTCTCCTGCTAAAACACTGAAGGTGTTGAAAAGAAGCTTAAATGCTGGTGCAATAACAAGGTCTTTTGCAACTACTGGGACTCCCAGCTGCCGAGGATCACTGATTCCTTTTTCATTTTGAGCAGATACACGGAACATGTATTCTTCTCCTTGTATTAGGCCTGTTATTTTAGCTTCAGTTGTTTTTACTGTAGAACATGTAGCCCATTTTTCACTACCTTTGCTCTGCATTTCTACAATATAAGCCAATATTCTGCTTCCTCCATCATGTTCTGGTTTTTCCCATGTCAGTGAAACACTGTTTCTGGTTACATCAACCAAAGTAATCTTGCCTGGGGGTAGAGGCCTTTCTGATACTTTCACAGATTCAGATGTTTCTACAGGTAAACCAATTCCGTATTCATTTTCAGCAAGGACTCTAAAATAGTAATTGCAACCTTCCTGCAACTGGTCTACTTTCCAGCTGGTCTTATGGCAGTTGGCAGCAACTGTTGAATATGCTTTTCTTGTTGATTCACGCTTTTCAACAATGTAATTTTTAATTTTGGATCCACCATCTATAAGAGGGGGCTCCCATGATAATGTAACAGATTCCTTTGTGATCTCTTTTATTTTAAGATCTTGAGGTGCACCAGGTGTATCAAGGACTCTGACATTCACAAAGGCTGACTTGCTTCCTGAACTGTTTTCTATTGTCAGCATATATTTGCCACTGTCAAATCTGTTTACATTTTCAACAATTAGTGAAGTGTATGAGCTTGTGGATTCAATGCTTGCCCTTTCAATTGGTTCACCATTTTCTCTTGTCCATTTGACTTCTGGAGCAGGTCTTCCCTTAATTGGTACAAATAGACGCAATGTGCAGCATGCTCTAATGCAAATAACTTTACGGAGTTCTGCATCTAATTCAATCTCTGGTGGTAACATCCTTTCTTCAGCTTTAGGTGATCCTGGGACAAGAGCAGGCTCTCCAACACCCTCAGAGTTCAAGGCATATATATTAATTTTATACTCTTGGTTTTCTTTCAACCCTGTTATTGTAAAGGAAGTTGCTTTGAGTCCAGCTGGTGGTGTTACAACTTTCCATTCATCTTCTTCAGGTAGACATATTTCAACCATGTAGCCAGTTATTTCTGAACCTCCATCATACACTGGTTTATTCCAAGCAATTGTAATTGAAGATTTGCTAGTATCCAAAACTCTTGGATTTCCTGGAGGGCCAGGCTTGAAAACAGTATCACATGCTTTGTAAAATTGACTGCATGGGCTTGGTTTACTAAGTCCAGCAGCATTTTCAGCCATGATTCTATATTCAAATTCATGTCCTTCTGTTAGTCCTGAAACCTTGTAACGCAAATCAGTAAGGATTCGCTTGTTGCACTTAATCCAGCGTAAGCCAGCTTTGTCACGTCTTTCTACAACATAGTTAGTTATTGGGCTTCCACCATCAGATTCTGGATGTCCCCAACACACAATCATAGAATCTTTGGTAATAGCTGTCACCTCAGGAGTTTTTGGTGGATCTGGAGGTACATAGGGATTGACTGCTAGGACAGGCTCTGATTCTAAAACTTCTCCTACTCCATATTTGTTAACAGCCATAACACGGAAGATGTATTCATTTCCCTTTAGTAGCTTGGTAACCTTAAACTTTGTAACCTGAACATCTGTTGCAACATTAGTCCAGGCCAGTCTGCTGGTTTCACGTTTTTCAACTACGTAGTGATCAATCTTTGCACCTCCATCATCCATTGGAGGTAGCCATGACAGTACACACTTTTCACAAGTGACATCAGAAACAGACAAAGGACCTTCGCAAGGGCCTGGTCTATCAAGAACTTTGACATTGAATACATGTTTTGCAAATCCACCAGGGTTAGATGCTGTCAGTGTATATGCTCCACCATCTTTTCTGGCTGAATCCTTATTTATTAGTGATGTTGAAAAATCAGCTATTTTAATTTCCAATTTGGCTGTGTCTTCTAGGTCTTTTCCTTCTTTAGTCCAAGACAATGTTGGAGGTGGACGACCAGCAACATCAGCATCAAGTCTGAACATTTCACCAGCTTTCAGAATGATAATGTCTTTGAATTTTGCATCTACCATTATTCTTGGTTCTTCTATATCATCTCTGCAAGTGATAGCATCAGATGGCTCAGATGGCTGACTGACAGCTCCAGCTGCATTTCTTGCAATTATTCTAAACTCATATTCTGCATTTTCATTTAATCCACTTACAGTAAATTCAGTCTCAAGGATGTTGCTGAAGTTAGCTTTAAGCCAGCGGCCATTAGGAAGGTCTTTTCTCTCAACAGTGTATCCAGTTATCTTAAAACCTCCATTGTATTCAGGTTTTGTCCACTGAAGTGTTACTGCATGCCTAGTTACATTGAGAGCAATTGGTTTTCCTGGTGCGTCTATTGGATCCAGTGCAAAAGTTGGGTCAGAGGACTTGCTTGGCTTGCTCTTACCAGCCATGTTTTCAGCGACAACACGGAATTCATATGCTATGCCATCAGTAAGTCCTGAGGATTTATATATATTTCCTACTATCAAATTCTTGCTTATAGTCTGCCAGAGTATACTGTTTCGCTCTTTTCTTTCAATATGGTATCCTAGAATTGGGCTTCCACCATCTGTTACTGGCTCATGCCAGCTGATAGTCATTGAGTCCTTAGTAACTGCAATAACTTGAGGTGTACCTGGTGGCCCTGGAACCTTAAATGGATAAGCAGCAACTACAGACTCTGAATTCAAGGCAGGACCAGTTCCATATCTGTTCTGTGCTTTAACACGGAATTGGTATTCCAAACCAGTAGTCAGACGTGTGGCTTTGAATGTTGTGCGTATGACAGTTGAAGCTAATTCAGTCCAAGTTGTGCTGTTAGTTTCACGAATTTCAACTATATAGCTGTTTATTGGAACTCCGCCATCATTCTCTGGGGGATCCCAAGAAAGTGTAATAAAGTCAGATGAAATTTCATCAAACTTAATGGGGCCTTTTGGAATTCCAGGAATATCATGGACTTGAACAGATATGATGTCAGTGATTTCCCCAACAATATTCTTAGCTGTTAGAGTGTACTTTCCAGAATCATTCCTGGTGCATTCATTGATATTTAGAATTGTTGCAGTTGATGTGCGCTCCACGTTAACTCTCTGTGTTTCCTTAAGAAGCTGATCTTCTTTCTTCCAGGTTACACTGGGTTTTGGTCTTCCCAACACAGGGATTTCAACTTTAATATTATCACCAGCCTTTGCAACAACTGACTTTTGGTAGATGCCTCGCAAATCAAATTCTGGAAGCATTAACTGTTCTTTAACAACAACTGGCCTGCTTTCCCTAGGATCACTTCTTCCTGCACTGTTTACAGCCATTACTTGGAATACATATTCTTCATTTTCATTAAGGTTCTTAACTACATAGTCCAGTGATTTCACTGTTGTTACGTGTAACCACTGATCAGAACCTTTCTTTTGTGCTTCAATGACATAGCCAGTGATCTTGCTTCCTCCATCATGCTCTGGTTTTGGCCAAGCAAGGCTTACACTATTCTTAGTAATGTCCATAATATTCAGGCTATCAGGAGGAGATGGGGCTTCAGAGGCTCTTATTGGCTCAGCAGTTTCAGTGGGTTCACCAATTCCAAACTCATTTTCTGCCAAAACTCTAAAGTAATATTCACACCCTTCTGCTAAATTGGGGACCCTCAGCGAGCACTTCTGACAGTTAGTTGTAATGGTTGAATAAGCCTTTCGAGTTGATTCACGTTTCTCAACAACATAGTTAGTAATTCTGGAGCCACCATCGATAAGAGGCATATCCCATTGTAAAGTAATGCTGTCTTTTGTTACATCCCTGGCTTTAAGGTTTAATGGAGGTCCTGGTGAATCCAAAACTTTAACATTTACAAATCCAGATTTCTTTCCAGCTGCATTTTCAAGCATCATTGTGTATTTTCCAGCATCATACCTGTTGCATTCAGTAATGATTAACAGTGAAAATGATTCTGTGTTCTCAATATTGGCACGTATTTTCAGGGGTATATCTCCTTTCATCCAGGTTACTTCTGGTGTTGGGCGTCCTTTAATTGGCACAAATATGCGAATGCTTAAGCCAGCTCTAACTACAAGAGTCCTTCTTAACTCAGCATCCAATTCAAAGTCAGGAAGTTCTTCTCGGTCTTTAATGTCTACACTGTCAATCTGTGCTGGTTCTCCAGTGCCTGCAGCATTAATAGCACGGATCCTGAATTTATATTTTCCTCCAGGTTGAAGATTGGCAACAACAAACTCAGTAATGCGGAGAGCTGAGCCAGTTGTATCTTTAACCCATTCTTCTTCTCCTTCCTTTTGGTGCTCAACAATGTAACCAAGAATTTCAAGACCACCATCATAATGAGGCTTGCCCCAGTTTAATGTTGCTGTGGACTTTGTTGTGTCTGTAACTCTTGGATTAGAAGGTGGGCCAGGGGGATCTGGAATGATATGAAAATACAGATTTAAAGTTGTGATAAACTCTAAACGTAACAGAATATTTACCATACTAGCTTATAGACACAGACTTACATGCTACATCCTTTGTTAAAATTGGTAAAGAGCTTTCACTTGGAGGTCCAACGCCTGCTTTATTTTCTGCACTCACTCGGAATTCATATTCATTTCCATCTGTTAGTCCAGTAACTTTCAGTCTAAGGTCAGAAATTGGCTTCTTTGATGCTCTAACCCATCTAAGTCCTTTCTTTTCTTTTCTTTCAACATAGTAACCAGTGATTTCACTGCCACCATCATCAGTTGGTCGTTTCCAGGCAATGGTTACTGTTGTGCTTGTTACATTGGTTGCTTCTGGTTTACCAGGAGGACCTGGGGGGCCTGTTAAAATACAGTGATAAGTTACAGTGCTCATGTTTTGATAAACCATAAACTGGATTAGCTGAGATGTAAAGAGAATGATGCTTACCATAGCTATCGACCATCTTGACTGGTTCAGATTGTACAGGTTCACCCACACCAAAATGGTTTACAGCAGAGACACGGAAGATGTATTCATTTCCTTGGATCAGCTTGCTCACAACATGTCTGCAGGACTGTATATTTTCAGCTACCAAGGTCCAGAGCAAACGGCTGGTCTCTCTCTTTTCCAAAGTGTATGATGTAATGGGTGAGCCACCATCTTCGGCTGGAGGTGTCCAGTTAAGTGTAGCTTTTTCAGAAGATACATTGCTCACTTCAATAGGCCCAGGGGGTCCAGGCACATCTAAAACTTTTACATGTACATGTTCCTCTTTGGTGCCAAAAGGATTGCTGGCAGTAATTGTGTATTCCCCAGAGTCTTTACGGGATGCATATTTAACAGATAGAGTGGAAGATGTTGGACCTGTTTCAATCTGTACAATATCAGATGGTTTAAAGTCCTTTCCTGCTTTGGACCAAACAGATGTTGGAGGTGGCTTGCCAAGGATGCTTGTAGCAGTCATGACAATGGTATCTCCTGCCTTAACAGTTAAGCCTTCTTTTATAGCTTGATCAAGAGTAATAGTGGGTGCCTCTGTAATAATAGACAATGTCAGAAGGTAAGACAATGACAATGATATCATATATATTATATAATGCAATGCAATGAAAGCAAGACATATGATGCATACCATACTCATCTTTGCATACAACTGTTCCTGTTGTCTCTGATGGAGGACTTATTGCTCCTGCAGTATTTTTAGCCTTTATTCTGAATTCATATTTTCCACCTTCAATTAGATCATTTACAGTAAAAGCACACTCCTGGACATTAATGTGGTTAGCCTTCATCCAAGACTTTGCAGGCAAATCACGTTTCTCAACAATATATCCAACAAGTTTATGACCACCATCATATTTTGGTTCTGTCCAAATCAGAGTTGCTGAGCTCCTTGTCACACTAATGACCTCAGGTTTTCCAGGAGGATCTAAACATAGGAATGCAGTTATCATTACTTCTTTTTTATAACAATGTAGCATGAATTTAAATTGCTCAGTAACTTTACTTACCAATTGGATCAAGGGCCACGGCTGGTTCTGTTGGTAGACTTGGTTTACCAATTCCTGCAAGGTTGATAGCCATAACTCTGAATTCATACTCAAGTCCTTCAGTTAATCCTGGAACTCTGCAATCCTTCATTCTCAAAGGAGTTGTACTTAACCTCTTCCAAAGCAGGCTGTTTCTTTCTTTGTACTCAATATGGTAACCTGATAAACAATATAAAAATATCTAAATATACTGTACAGCACCATGCAGAAGTCTTTAATGATGAGTACATACCATTTACCACATCTTGCAAGCAAATTGTTTTTCAAAAATTGTATGTTAAAGGACTAATTTTAGTATTATGGCATTCTAAGAAAATCTGCATTTGGTCTTAATTTTTTCATTGCATAATAAAGTTGGGCCTTAGGCAATAAAATATATATTCTTTTGTATACCTGTTATTGGTGAGCCACCAGTCTTTCTTGGATCCACCCAAGTTAAAGTTGCAGAATCATGCTTCATGGCCATTATCTTTGGAGGTGGAGGAGCATCAGGTACATCTAGTGGACACATTCACACACATTAGTCATTATGGATTACAAATATGTCTGTTAAAATATCACATAAAGCTGAACTGTACTTACCAAATGGATGCCTTGCAATAACCGACTCTGATTTAAGGCCTTCTCCAACTCCATACTTATTTTCAGCACTAACTTTAAAGATATACTCGGTACCTTCATGGAGTCTTGTAACTCTAAATGAGGTCTTTTGAACAGCTGAAGCGCAGGTTACCCATTTATTGGTTACAGAGTCCCTCTTTTCCAGGATGTAATTAGTGATTTCAGAGCCACCATCATCTTTTGGTGGCGCCCAGATAAGTGTTATGGCATCTGCAGTTACCTCATCAAACTTCACAGGACCAGTTGGAATACCAGGCTTTCCAACAACTTTTACAAACATTGAAGATTCCTTAACTCCAGCAGGATTTTTCAGTGTTATTGTGTATTTTCCTGCATCATCTTTCTGGCAGTCCCGCACTGTCAAAATTGTATTTATTGGAGAAGATTCAGCAGTTACTCTTCCACTTTCAGTGATTGTTTTATCTTCACCTTTTTTCCAAGTAACTGAAGGAACAGGCTTCCCGCTGATTGGGATTTTGATTCTGAAACTGCTGCCTTCTTTTGCAAGATAACATAAATCTGGCAAATCTCTCAAATCCATGTTTGGTGGCACTATAAAGTAAATGAAAATACAAAATAATTGATATCACCGCATGTTTTTAGATCAGTAATGACTTCTAAATTTGAACTACGTAAATACTTACCAACATCATCCTTTGCCACCACTGTTATTTCAGTTGGTGAACTGTAGCCTGAATCATTCTGGGAAGACACTCTAAAGGTATATTCCTGTCCTTCAGTCAGGTCTTTCATGGAGTATTGTAGATTTTTTGATCTCATTACTTCTTTCCACTTGTCACCAGCAGTTAGATGCTCAACAAGATATCCAATAATACGGCTACCACCATCACTTACTGGTTTCTTCCATGCAATTGTGCATGCTGATTTAGATACAGCAAGTGCTTTAAGATCCAGAACAGGTCCAGGTTTTTCTAAAGGGATCACCAAAGCCATTGATAAGCTTATATTTTAAAACAGCACAAGTTTTTAGTAACAACTAATAGTGACTGAGAATGTAAATGAGTGGTGGATAGGGTCAAACTATACTTTACACTGGAGAGAAAAAAAATTTGTAGTATCAAGTAATCAAACCTTTATTATAAATCAGTGCAATGGTTTGTAATAAAAGTTTAATGACCTGATATGTTGCTTTTTAATGTTGCTTTTAAATTTTCATCAAGCAATAAAAAAAATTCTTACCGGAAGCTTTGACAGCATCTTGGGTCTCACAGGGTTCACCAATGCCATATTCATTTTCCGCTAATACTCGGAAGAAGTAAGATTTGCCTTCCTCAAGATTTGGTATTCTGAATGATGTTTTGGCACAGTCTGTGGAAACAGCTGACCAGGCTTTTCTTTCTGCATCTCGTTTTTCAACAATGTAGTTTTTAATTGGACTGCCACCATCAATAAGTGGAGGATCCCATGAAATCATTGCTGAATCTTTAGAGGATTCTTTAACAATGAGATTAACTGGAGGTCCTGGGGTATCTGCAGATAAAATAAATACATTTATTAAAACAAAAAGATCTCTTAAAATGGAGATGTTCCTTACTAAGGAACTCCTGTCACATGTCTACTTCTAGGGGGGTGGGTTGATGGAGTTAGAATCTGTATATAGTATACTATATGCTGGTTTAGGTGGCATTCCCAGAAAGGCCTAATCACAACTCCAAACTCTGATACTTTGTGAGCTGTTAAATCACTTTAAGTGTTTGACTGATACTAGTTACTAGTTACTACAATCAAGGCTCATGAATTGTTGCAATAAATAGTGCAAAGTGGTTCTTGAAAATATTTTAACAGATAAATAATGATGCAGAAAGTCGGCAGGTGATTATAAAACATTCAGCTATGATAAAAATGACTTACCAAGAACTTTAACAACAATAGTATAAGTTTTTATGCCACTGCTGTTTTCTAGGGTTAAGATATATTTGCCAGCATCATATTTGTTTACGTTTTCACAACGCAAGAAGGTGTCATGTTCAGTGGTCTTAATATCAAGTCCAATTCTGTCTCGCAGATTTGCATTCAATTTAGACCAGGAGATTTTAGGTGCTGGACGTCCTCTCACTGGCACATAGATCCTCATTGTTACACCAGCACGAAGCACAAGAGCTTTTCTCAGATCAGCATCTAGTTCTCCCTCTGGAGCAACTGTTGTAAAAATGAAATAAAACATGCAAACATTACATCATATGTAATAATAAAATAAAACTGTAAAAAGAATATTATTATAGTAAATTAATCAGAGAATAGCAATATCGTACTTAAGATATCCTTAGCTGTATGTTTGTCAGGAACTTCACTGGGGTCACTATATCCAATTTTATTCACTGCTGAAACACGGAACTGGTATTCGGTATCTTCCATCAGACCAGTAACAGTGTAGTTTGTGCTTTGAAGATTCTTGGGCAAATTGCACCGGATCCAGTTATCAGCATCAGCTCTTTTTACTTCAACCAAATATCCCAAGATGGGGCTTCCTCCATCATATGCTGGTTTGCTCCATGACAGGCTTATACTGTTTCGGGTTGTGTCAATTGCCTTGGGGAAAGCTGGTGGTCCAGGTGGATCTGTGGAAATAATAAACAATCATTTAACAATCATTTAATACAAAGTTCATTATAATCTAGTGCATTCTGGGAGAAACAGGATATTATTTACTTACACTGAGGATCAAGAGCAATAGCTGCTTTTGATGAATCACTTGGCTTGCCAGGGCCAGCTTTGTTAAGAGCAATCACTCTGTATTCATACTCAGTGCCCTCTTGTAGTCCAGTTGCTTTCACAGTTCTGTCCATCACAGGTTTTCTGTTTACCTTGGACCAGGCAAAAGATTTTGTGTCACGCTTCTCAAGCATGTATCCAGTAATGGGGGATCCACCATCATCAGCAGGTGCTTTCCAGCTTACAGTCATATGATCCTTAGTAATATTACTTACTACTGGTGGGTCACATTTGCCGGGTACATCTGAAAAAATATATTGTAAAACTCAGACCATTGATTTCCAAAACTTCTACATTGGCTTTTTCAATTTGAGTATTGAAAAATGGTTTCTACACTTCTACAAGTGATGGTTTGTACATGGTCTTTTTTACAGATTCCCTGTACAGTTGAAAATGCATTTTACATTGCAGGACAGACCAGTTTTAGGAAATACAATACCTTTAATACATTATCTTTAATTATGTTTGTTTAAATGTGTCTGTCATTCCCCCATAAAATAAGAGGTAAAAGTTTGTATAGTTACCATATGGATTTTTGGCAATTACTGTTTCTGTCAGAATTGGATCGCCAACTCCATATTTATTCTCAGCAGAAATGCGGAATTGATATTCATGTCCTTCAATCAGTTTTTCAATGCTGCAACTTGTGGTCTGTACATTTGCGGTGACTTGTGCCCAGTTAGGTCTACTTGTTTCACGCTTGTCAATAACATAATTGGTAATATCAGAACCGCCATCTTCAAGAGGAGGATCCCAGCTAAGCATTGCTCGATCACTGTACATGTGGTTTATCTTAACAGAAGCAGGTGGCCCAGGTTTATCTGCAATAAAAACATATAGAAACCATTATATGGACTTCTAGAAAATTCCTCTTAACTAGGAATGGAAAAATTTAATGCTATTCCTACCTAGAACTTTGAGTTTAATAGTTGCTGTCTTAGAACCACTTGCGTTTTCAGCAACAACCATGTATTCTCCTGTTTCCTTGCGATTAACACTGAACAATTCCAGCATGGTGAGGTTTCTCTTTGTTGTAATTTTAATGCCCTCGGCTGGTTTTACAACTTCTCCTTCTTTCTTCCAACCAATAGTTGGCATAGGTTTACCAAAAACTTGAGCATCAAGACAAACATTGGCTCCAGCTTTCACCGTGATCAAAGATTTCATCTGTATACTTAGATCAATCTTTGGAGGAACTGTAAATAAAATAAAGTGTTGTTACTAACAATATTATTTTATTTCATTTTTCATTTTTTTTTAAGTGATAAAAAAAAATACCATTCTCTGCCTGAATGGTGACCGGATCTGAGGGCTCAGAAGGCCTGCTTATGTTGATAGCGGTTTTTGTAGTTGCTCTGAACTGGTATTTCTCATTTTCTTCTAATCCAGTAACTGTGAATTCCTCAGTTGGGATTTGAGATGCTGTGGTGTTGCATTTTACCCACTTTTCACCAGGAAGTTTACAAGATTCAACCAAGTATCCCACAATTTTACTTCCTCCATCATGTTTTGGCCGGGTCCAGACAAGAGATACAGAATTTTTGGTGATATCAATAACTTCAGGCTTACCAGGTGGATCTAGAAAATAGGATATATTGGTTCAGTTAATACAAAGATACAGATAATACCATAATGAAAATGACTGAATAATTTAGGTACTACTTACCAACTGGTGTTCTTGCTGTGACAAATTCTGTAGGTTTGCTTGGCTTGCTAGCTCCAGCTCTGTTTAGTGCAGAAATTCTGAATGTGTATTCTAGTCCTTCAACCATACCGACACAAGGATACTCAGTTGTACGTACTGCTGTGTCATTTGCTTTGACCCAAAGCAGGCTGTTTCTTTCCTTGCGTTCAATTACATAACCAGTAATAGGGCTTCCACCATCACTGTCAGGTCTATCCCAAGCCACAAATATGCAGTCTTTATTGACTTTGGTAACACGTGCATTCTTGGGTTCACTAGGGACATCTGAAAGGAATATGTTATGGTTATTTTATACTTCAAGAGCAGAAAAAAATAAGAAAATGTCAATTTACTAAAATTTTACATACCAAATGGAAATTTGGCCACAATCTTTCCTGATGTAATTGCCTCTGAAATTCCAAACCGATTTTCAGCACGGACACGGAATATATACTCTTGTCCTGGTATAAGTTTTCCAACACGGCAACTGGTTTTGGTAACTGATGAAACTGCTGTTATCCAGTCACCTCTGCTGACATCACACTTTTCAACAACATAATTTGTAATGTTGCTGCCGCCATCTTCAAGAGGCAGGTGCCATGACAATGTGCAAGCATCAGAGTCAATTTCACTAATTTCAAATGGTGGTTCTGGTGGCCCTGGAATATCTGTTTTGTGCAAACACAATTGGAATATTGTAATTAGTGATCATAAAATAAGTCATATTTGTTGTTACATACACACACATGGATATTTTTTTACATACCCATAACTATTACACGGATTTTCTGTGTAGTAACACCAGAGCTGTTTTCTGCAGTAAGAGAATAATATCCACTATCTTTCCTTGTTACATCTTTAATGATTAGAACAGTTGAGTTCTGTGCCTTATGCACTGCTAAACGACTTGATGGCATTACAGCATCTTCTCCTTTCTTCCATGCAGAGACAGGAGCAGGTTTGCCATACACATGGGCTTCAACTCTAAGTTTTTGCCCTGCTTTTATGCTGATATGTTCAGGCATTAATATCTTTGGTGGCACTGTATAAAAAATAAAGATAAGATATAAATGTTTTGACATGTTAAAGGTTTTAACAGTTGTATGCTATATTTTTAATGAATTTTCCTTACATAGTTGTTCTTTGATTTCAAATAAGCCTTCGGTTTCTCTTGGCAAGCCTACTCCAACAGAGTTTCTGGCTGCTACCCTGAATTTGTATTTTGTGGCTTCCTTAAGACCAACAACCACAATATTTAAATCTTTAACAACAGAATACTGTGTCCAGTTGTGCTCTGGCTGTCCTTCAGCTTGATAACTAATGACATAGCCATCAATTTTGGCTCCTCCGTCTCTCAGTGGTGGCAACCAAGCCAAGGTGGCACTGTTCTTTGTAATTTCTGTAACATCAAGCTTCTTAGGTGGATCAGGAGCACCTGTAAAAATAGATTAATGGAAATTAGTTGCAAAAAAACATGATTTCAGTAAGTAGGCAAAAAAAAAAAATCTTACTAATTTCGCACAGACTTTACAGTAAGATGTAAGATCAAAACAAAAAAAAAGAAAGGACATAGTTAACAGAGAGAAAAGAATAAAGAAGTTAACCAATAGTTTAAGTTCCACTGAAGACATACAGGGGAAGGGCTTAGGGTGAATACATGAAGCTACTTAGTAGCAGCTACTTGCCAGAAAATACCCTGCGATAGAAAATACTGAGAATTGCCTCTGCTAAAACACACACAGAGACTGTTATCAGTAAATAATCAGCATTGTCTATCTTTGTAGCCCTGACAAGTAGCTGCTACTAGTAGCTCCTTGTGCCTTCACCCTTAGAGTTTTCAAATTTGTTCAGAGGAATAAGAAATCATATGGTGTTGTTTGGTTTTATCAGACATTTGAGTTGTCAGGACATTTTCTGTATTTGTTTTTTAGTTACATATTTTTACCCACCCATTTTTTTTCTGAATAAAAGTACGTGAAAACATAATTTTTAGCAGACTTCAAAGGGCATGAAAACATTTATAGTCATATAAATAATCCATGATACTTACTAATTGGATCTGTTGCAAGGACAGTTTTTGGAGTCTCAGTAGGAACACCTGAGCCATATTCATTTACAGCTGTAACTCTGAAATAGTATTCTGTCCCAGGCACAAGGTTTGCAACCTTAAAACTTGTTTTCTTCAGATCTGCGATTACTGTAGCCCATGTCTTTCTGTCAACTTCTCTCCTTTCCAAAATGTAGTGAGTAACAGGACTTCCACCATCATTTTCCGGAGGAACCCATGAAAGTTGGCATGACATTTTTGTGACGTCAGAAACAGTAAAGTCTGACACTGGTCCAGGGGTATCTAGGGAAAATAGATGCAATTAAATGATATTGCTTAAATCACTCAGTATTTTTTTTTTTTTTAATAATGTCTCATTGATTACTTACCAAGTACCCTCACATTAACGAACACTGCTTTTTCTCCTGCTGCATTGACAAGTGACAAGGAGTATTTGCCTGAATCATCACGTGTGGAGTTAGCGATAACAAGGAAAGCCATGGTGTCAACTAGATCAACCTGACCCTTTCTGACCACATTGTCAATTCCCATTCTTCTCCAGGTAATTTTAGGTGAAGGTCTTCCTCTAACCACCGCAAATAGGCGAATAGGGCATCCTGCTCTCACTGTGACCAACTTTCTCATGCTGGCATCTAAGTCAATTTCAGGAGATTCTGTGGATAAATTAATTGTGATAAGGTTAGAAATAAAATATCTGTTTAATAATTCAGTAAACAATTTTTATGAACAAATATTTACCAAGTATTTCTTTAGGGGATACGGCCTCTTTGAGTTCAGCAGGTCTCCCAATACCAACTTGGTTTTGTGCAGAAACTCTGAACTCGTATTGCTCTTTATCAATAAGACTGGTAACAGTATACTGAGTATGGATAAGCTGAGCAGCCACATTGCATCTCTTCCATCCTTCTTCAGGATCTTTGCGTTCAATCTTAGGCCTCATTTCTACAATATACCCAATTATTGGTGCACCTCCATCATACACAGGTTTGCCCCATCCCAGTGTTATGGAAGTCTTTGTGCTGTCTGCCACCTTTAGATTTGTTGGAGGACCAGGTGGTTCTAAAAAGAAAAAAAATAATAGAATTATGGCATGTAAAAAAAACCCCCAGAAATTACAAACTGTCATGAACCTGAAACACGTTCATTACCTATGGGATCCTTTGCAACAACAGGTCTTGATGGCCCACTTGGATCTCCAAGTCCTATTTCATTCTCTGCTTTAACACGGAACTGGTATTCATGCCCTGGGATGAGGTTTGCAACTTTCATGCGTCTTTCTGGGACTGCACTTTTTGTGACAGCAACCCATCTCAAGGACCTCTTTTCTTTCTTTTCTAGAATATATCCAGTCACAGATTTGCCACCATCATACTCAGGTGGATTCCAGACCACTGTCATTTCTTCTTTGCTTACTTTGGTTACCTCAGGAGGCTCGGGAGGACCAGGTCTATTATAGCGTGTTTTAGCAACTATTGGTTTGGTTTCTGTAGGTGGACCAGTGCCCATTTTATTCTCTGCTCGAAGTCTAAATATGTATTCATTTCCTTCTATCAGACGAGTTACTTGTGCACGATTCAGTATAATAGAGGAAGAGTATGTGGACCAAACCATACGTTTGCTCTCGCATTTTTCCAGAATATAGTTTTGTATTTCACAGCCGCCATCATCTTCTGGTGGATCCCAGCTAAGTGTGCATCTATCATTTGATATATCAGAAATTTTAATGTTTCTTACGGCACCTGGTACATCAAGAACTGTGACAGAGGCATATGCTGTGAAACTTCCTGCTGTGTTTGTGGCAGTGACAACATATTTACCAGTATCCGTTCTCTTTGACTTTTCAAGAATAAACTTTGAGAAATCAGATCCATTCTCAACTTTAAGCCTAGGAGATTTACTTAGATCGGTGGCATCTTTATCTTTATTCCATGTTATTTCAGGCTGTGGTTTTCCTCTTACTCCAGCTTCAATTCTAATCGTCTCACCAGCCTTCACAACTAGTGTTCCAACTAATTTAACATCCAGAACAGGCTTTAAAAGCTCTTCTTTTACTAAAACTTCACTTGTTTTTACCCAGTTACTCTCACCCCCTTCATTCTTGGTCTGGACTCTGAACTGATACAGTTGATTTTCATGACATTTGTCTATTAGGTAACTGGTTTCCTTGATGCTACCTTTATGAACTCTTTCCCATTCTTCAGAATCTTTAAGTTTCCTTTCAACATGATAAGTCAGATTTGGGCTTCCACCATCATAATCTGGTCTACGCCATTTCAGATAAACAAACGTTTTCCCTACTTCAGCAATATGAAGGTTTTCTGGCTCACCTGGCTTATCAACTGGATTAATAGCCAGAATAGGTGTTTTAGTTTCAACCACTGGGCCTGGGCCTACCTTGTTCTCTGCACAGACTCTGAAGAAGTATTCATGATTTTCAATCAATGATGCTTTGATTAAACGTTTTGTGAGGTCTGAAGAAATAACATACCATCCTCGTTGATTTGGTTCACGGTATTCTACTATATAGTTTGTTATTTCTGACCCACCATTATCTTGTGGATTTTCCCAAGACACCATACAGGCGTCTTTAGTAACATAGCTAATCTTAAGGTTCTGACATGGTCCAGGTCTGTCTAGCACATTGACAATAACTACAGCTTGTGCCTGTCCACTGGTGTTCTTTGCCAATATTGTGTATTTACCATGATCAGCTCTTACTGCTGATTTTATCTGCATATCAACATGTGGGAAGTCCTGTGTTATCTCAGTTCTGTTGTCTTTACCAACTACTCGTCCATCTTTGGAAAATGTCATGTCTGGGTCAGGTCTACCCTTCACACGAGCAGAAATGTGAATTGTTTGCCCAACTCTCACAGTGAGTAGGTCACGGCAGGTCACATCAAGATCAATTTCTGGTGGGTGAAGGATATCCTTTGCAATTACAGATTCAGGTAGTTCTCTTGGTTCACCCTCTCCTATGATATTTGCAGCTTTAATCCGGAACCTGTATTCATTTCCTTCTATTAGGCCAGGTACTCTAAAGGCACATTGTTTAATTAGATCATCAGTGTTGATTCTGTTCCACTGTGCTGATCCTGATTTCTGGCATTCCACAACATAACCTAAAATAGGGCTTCCTCCATCTCTGTTGGGTTTTGTCCATACTAAATCAGCTGTTTCTCTACTCTTGTCTTTAAGTTTTGGATTTATTGGTGGACCTGGGGGTGATATTGGACGAGTGGCTTTTATTGGATCAGATACTGGTGATGGCTTACTTAGTCCAGCAATATTCTCAGCAAATACTCTGAATTCATAAGTGTTTCCTTCATATAACCCAGTAGCTCGGAACTTCAGGTCAAGCACTGGTGTTTTGTTGACCCTAATCCATTTACCAGATATTTCTCTTCTCTCAAGTATATAACCACTAATTGGACTGCCACCATCAGATTTTGGTATTGTCCATGTAACTGTGGCAGCATTTTCAGTAATATCAAGCACAGCTGGTTTTCCGGGTGGTGAAGGTGGATCAAACATATGCTTGGCAACAGTTGGCTTGGAATCAAGGGGCTTACCAATACCCATTTTGTTTTCTGCTCTAACACGGAAAGTATATTCACAACCTTTTTGGAGACGTGGAATCTTGGCTTTAGTCTGAGTGCTTCCAGTACTGACTATTCCCCAAGTTTCTTTCTTTCCTTCACATTTCTCAACTATATAGTTCATTACAGCACTTCCACCATCATCCTTTGGTGGTCTCCAAGAGATAACCATATATTCTGGTGTAACTTCCAGAATATTTATTGGACCTGTTGGTGGTCCAGGGACATCCAAAACTGTAAGATGAAGTGCTACAGTCTTGCTTCCAGCTGCATTTGATACTGTTAGCAGATACTCCCCTGTATCCTTCCTTGTGCATTCCTTTAGTGTGAGCACTGTTGAGTAACTGTCTGTATCAATTGTATAGTTGCCTTCTGATTTAATTTCTGTGCTATCAGTAACCCATTTTGCAGTTGGAACTGGGATGCCTCTCATAATGGCAGGAAGTCTTACAGTTGTACCAGCTTTGACTACCAGACCTTCAATCAGCTTAACATCAACTTCAATACTTGGTGCAGCTGAAATAAAATAAGAAATACATATTTATAGATTCCAAGACACTCAGCATTACTGTTCAAAATATTTAAAAATAAAAAATAAATTACCAAGTTTCTCTTGACATTCTATTGGTACTGTTGTGTCTGGGCGACTTAGTCCTGCAATGTTTTGGGCCCTTACTCGGAATTTGTAGATTTTTCCATGTTTTAATCCAGTGACAACACATTCAGGTATGGACACAGTTTTAAAGTTAATCCAATCATCTGCTCCATCTTCTTGATAATCAACCACAAAACCAGTAATTTCAGAACCACCATCACGGTCAGGATAGTTCCAAGCAAGGGATACTTCTGTTTTGTCTACATCTGTATGGTGAAGATTCTTTGGTGGTCCAGGAGGATCTGAGAAAAAAGCAGAAACACATTTAATGCTACTTGTCTACTATACAGTGAGCAACATGAATCTGCATATCATAATAAATACTTACAGATTGGATCAATTGCCTTGATTGGTTTGGGTGTTTCAATGTAGGTGCTACGTCCATACTGGTTTTCTGCAGCAACACGGAATAGATATTGTGTGCCTTCTAAAAGATGTCTAGCCATTACACTGTGTTTTTTAGATGTTGTTGAGACTGGTATCCAGCGTGGATTTGCAACGTCCCGTTTTTCAATCACATAGTTTGTGATGACTGAGCCGCCATTGTCTTCTGGCTCCTTCCAAGTAAGGTAGCAAGAATCTCTTCTTATCTCACTTATCAGTAGATTTCTTGGTGGGCCAGGTTTGTCTAAAAGTACAAGTGTTTAAATTTATAAAAACACAATTTAAGCGAGAACAGGAAAAAAGCTAATATTGTGACTTTTTCTGGAATAAGTATCTATTAAGAACAAAGTAATGAACATAATTTTTACAACAGTATCATGACAGGCAATAAAAAGTATAAAAATTGTAAAGAGCAATAAGATCACTAGTTTTTTGAATGAATAACCACCATTGTACTTGATAATGGTTTTATTAATTCAGAAAACTGATGATCTTGTAATAACAGGGCAAAGTTTGCTACAGTTCTTGTAAGCCATAGCAAGCAATTAGTGAGTAGCATTTGCAGGACCTCTTTTTGATATCAAACAATTTCCATTTACAGTGTGAAGTAATCCATAAAATGCCCTAAGCAGCAGTCTCCAGTGCTATAAATGGATCATGATATAAAAGGCATACAAGTTTCTGAAGCAAACTAATGAAAGTTTAGTGTAAGTGTATATTTTACTTTACATCTGAATGTTTATAAAGTCATGTAATTCGTTTTTTTAAGAATCTGTATCGCAATTGTAAATCTATTGCTAAATATCGTTGTGTTACTAAAACTAAAATATACAAAAAGACATTACTATCAATAAAATTAGCTTGTTATAAAAATAACACATATATATTGCTAAAATAAAATCTCATTCTTACCAAGTACAATAACTTTAACCGACACTGTTTTAGAGCCAGCTGCATTCTCAACAGTTAGAGAGTACATTCCAGCATCTTCTTTGGCACAATTACGGATTTCCAACTTGCTTCCAACAGGGGTAACGGAAATATCTGCCTTTGTTGATACTTCTTTTTCTTCTTTTTTCCATGATACTTTGGGGAATGGAATTCCTTTGATCACTGCACTAAGTGTTAGAGTATTTCCAGCTTTAATCTGTTGCTCTCTTACCATATTTGCATCAAGTATTAACTCGGGTGGTTCTATGGAGAGAATTACATGTTAATTTATGATTACATGGGCTCTGACATACACTATGGTATTTGGAGCAAAGTTATAACTTACCAAGCCTGTCTTTAGCTTGTACTGGATCCTTGACATAGGCTGGTTCAGATTCGCCAGCAGCATTTACAGCCATTATTCTGAACTTGTATGTATCACCTTCAGTAAGGCCAACTACTGTATGTTTTGTATCAGGGCAGCCATCAGGAGCAAAGTTAGATTTTTTCCATTCTTCCTCTCCAACCTTTTGATACTCAACAAGATAACCAATAATTTTGCCTCCACCATCATGCCTTGGGGGATGCCAAGATAAATCAACTGAATTTTTGGTTTTATCAACTGCTTCTGGGTTGACTGGGGGACTTGGTTTCACTGTAGGATAAATACAATAAATTAGCTAATGATCTGAGAACATTGTATTTGATACATTATACTTTAAGACTGACATTAGGATTCCCATACCAATTGGATCTTTAGCAAAGAATGGTTTAGATGGTGGACTAGCATCACCCACTCCAACTTCATTTTGTGCTGATACTCTGAACTCATATTCACAACCTTCAAGTAGTTCAGTTACTTTATATTGTGAGTCTGGATAAATAGGCTCTTTGGCGGCTTTTGCCCATCGGTTAGACATTGTTTCTCTCTTCTCCAAAATGTAGGCAAATATAGGCTTTCCTCCATCCTTTGGTCTGTTCCATGTTACCAATGCTGAATCTTTAGTTATATTTTTAACAATTGGCTGTTCTGGTGCCTCAGGAACTCCTGCAAATGGAGCATGAAGTAACAAAATGAATTTAATCAATTTAAACTACCTTTACATTTAAATGGATTACACTGATGGGTGTTACTTACGGAAGCGGTCCTTTGCTTTTATTTCATCAGACAATAGTGGATCACTTATGCCATACGTATTTTCTGCACAAATACGAATAACGTATTCCCTTCCTTCAATAAGTTTGGGTACTTTGCAGGTTGTTTTTGTAGTTGCTGATGTCACTGGCATCCAGAGGTCTCTGTTAGTATCCTTCTTTTCAACTATATAATTAGTGATTTGACTGCCTCCATCATCAAGTGGTGGCTTCCAGGAAATAACCATGTGATCCTTATGAACTTCATCAAAAATAACTGGACCAACTGGAGGTGAAGGTCGATCTGTTTGAGTGGAAAACAACAATAAAACAATTTACTATTGATATACATTAACAATCCACTGCATTTAATTTTAGTTAAAACATTAAACTATAGGTCTTGATAATAAAATTCCCAGCAAAAGTTTTCCAAGATTTTCATTATTTTGCAATAGTAACTTACCAACCACTGTCACTTCACAGATGCCTTTTCTTGCTCCTGTGCTGTTCTCTACAACCACGCAATATCTTCCTGAATCCTCTCGAACTGTTTTAAGTATACCAAGGCACAGAGTATTTGCTGTGGTTTTAATCTTTGTGCGATCACTTTCTTTAACTGTTATTTCATCTTTCAACCAGTAGACCTTTGGTGCTGGCTTTCCTGTGTATCTACCATTCATACTGAAAGATTCTCCAACTCTTACAATAAGCTTGTCTCTAAAATCAAGTTCAATAGTGGGTGGAGCTGAAATAAATGGAGAGATAAATGTTACTATACAAGTAACAAAGATAACTTCTGAATACTACAAATTCATACAGTTAATACTGAGAAAAACTATACCTAGTTCATCTTTGCAAGTAATTGGTTTTGTGCAGAATGATGGTTTTCCTTGTCCTACAATGTTAACTGCACTGACACGGTATTCATAAGTGTCGCCTTCTTTTAAGCCTTCATGAGTATATGTTCTGTTAAGCAGTTTTTCCTTTGTAGCTCTGTAAAATTTGTCTTTTCCAATCAAGCGACATTCAAGTACATACATTGTAATATCAGATCCTCCATTGTATTTAGGAGGCTTCCAGCTGAGGCTTACAGACTCTTTGGTGACTGCTGTTACTTGGAGGTCTTCTGGACGCTCGGGTACAGCTGTAACAGGTCAAAAATGTTAATATCTAGTATAAAATTGTATAGCACTATCAATATTGTACATGGAAGGATAATTTGGACTTTTGGGCAAAAAGGACAATTAAGATTAAACTTACATATTGGTTCTCTAATAACAAGCTCCTTTGCAGTCTCAACAAATGGTCCCATGCCAATACTATTTTCAGCTGCAATTCGGAAAAAGTAGGCTACACCTTCTATTAAACCTTGAACAGTGGCATTTTGTCTTGTCACTGTATATGTCACCGGAGTCCATCCTCTGCGATCAGCCTCCCGTTTTTCAATTATATAGTTAGTTATGGCTGAGCCTCCATCATCCTCTGGCGAGAACCAGGTCAGTTTGCATGAGTCATTTGTCAAGTTCTCAGTCTGGAATGGCAAACTAACTGGCCCAGGAACATCTGCAGATTATCAAAATAGTATATATGAATGCTCATGAGAATGAAATATCTAAATTAATCTGTCATATACATGTTATTTAAAAATGTTTTTTTACTGTACCTAAAACATCAACAATAATTGTCTTTTTCCTTTCGCCACCTGCATTCTTTGCAACCAGAGTATAAATGCCCTGATGTGTCCTTTGGCATTTCTTAATAACCAGTGAAGAGCTAATGGCTGTTGTTTCAATGGTAGCCTCTGGTGGTAAGGCCTTTTCATCTCTACTCCAAGAAATTTCCGGTGCAGGCTTTCCAGAGACATAAGCAATTATACGAATAACTCCTCCAGCATGGACAACAATCCTCTCTTTAACACTAGCATCTAGTTGAATGTCTGGCAATACTGTAAGAGCAGGAAAAAAATTAATGTTATAGCTTTTAAAATCACAATGGTATAAAAACAACAAAAAAACAAGAATCATGGCATATACCTGTTCTGTCTTTGGCTTCAATGACATCAGTTACATCTCCAGGTTCACCAACTCCAGCAGCATTAACTGCTCTAACTCTAAATCGGTAGAAGCTTCCTTCTTTTAATCCAGGTACAACAAACTTAGTACCTCGTACTTCTTTATCTTTTGCCTAAAACATAACAGTAAAAAAATACATTTTATTAGGACATCTTTAACAATCCACTTTTGTCTATTTATAACAATAATCTAGAGACATTAGCAACTATGGTATTAGTTGAAGCTGATGAATTGTTTTTATAGGGAATTAAATTTGAATGCATAGATCTCATTCATTTTTCTATGTCATAATTTGCCAAGATCCTTGGCCATTATTGGAAATATTAAAAAAATATATATATATACATAGCCATATACAAAAACTTCTGTATGATGGTTTACCTATAGGTTCCAACTTATAGGCAACAACTCAACTTGGAAATGTTTAAATATATGCAATGCAATGGATAATTTTATTTTAAAATATTTTGCCAACCTTTTCCCATTCCTCTTTGCCTTCTTCTTTGTATTCAACAAAATATCCAGTGATGGGAGATCCTCCATCTTTAGATGGTGGAATCCATTCTAAGTCTGCTGATGACTTTGTCCAGTCTGTAACTTTTGGTATTGGTGGCCCAGGAGGAGCTACGAAAAAGATAACCAATTGGGATTATTATACTTTATTTTACCCAAGTGTTACATTATTTGAACAACTATCTATATATTTAAGTGTACTCACATATGGGGTCTCTAGCAATTACTGGGTCAGATGGTGGACTTGGAGGACCAACACCAGCTGCATTGATTGCCAACACACGGTATTGGTAATCAGAGCCTTCAATAAGGCCTGTAACTTGATAGGAAACACCAAGGGGCATGATTTTGATTGGGTCGCGGTTTACTCTCTTCCATCTCTTTCCAGTGGTTTCTTTTAATTCCAGCCAATATCCTGTCACTGGTGAACCACCATCATATTCAGGCTCTTCCCAGTTGACAGTCATAGAATCATGGCTTACACTGCTAACAGATGGTTTTTCACATTGTCCAGGAACAGCTATACAATGATAAAGATAAAATGTATATATACGTTTATTTGTTTGTTTTTATAAAATGGAATTGAAAAAAATATTTGCTTAGAAGGTATCTCAGACTTACTGTACAGATTTCTTGCAGTCTCTGGTTCACTGTCAAGTGGTAGGCCAACACCATATTTATTTTGTGCCATGATGCGGAAAACATATTCATGGCCTTCTACCAACTTTGGTATTGTGTAGATACATTCTTTAGCTTCTTTGGTCACAGGTGCCCACAGCTTTCTGTTTGCTTCTCGTTTTTCAATAACATAGTTTGTAATTTTGGATCCTCCGTCATCCTTTGGTGGAAGCCAAGTTAAAGTCATGTTTTCTGCTGTTATTGATTCAAATTTAATTGGTCCTACTGGTGGTCCAGGACGTCCTGATCGAAAAAATAAAGTGTTCTAATTAATAAAAGTGTTCTAATGAATAAAAAATTCTGAAGAAGTATATTTCTATTATAATGCATTTTCTTATATTTATAAACAATGTTTCTGTTTATTCAGTCATGATGCCAAGGTTGTATATCCTGTACAGATAGCAAATTAGTCAAAACTGCATTTGTATAAAATTATGTAATATCAAAGAGAAGTTGATGTGGTATATTTGCAAAATTAATTGAGTACATATTATACTTAAAAAATATACCTAGAACATTCAGTCGCATTTCCTTTGAATCAGTTCCAAGATTATTTTCAGCTGTCAAAGTATACAAAGCAGTATCATTTCTTCGAGACTGTGCAATGAACAGAGTGCAGGAGTCTTCTCCAACAACTTTATTGACATGCTGGTCATACTGTACTGGTGTTTTGTCATCAGGCTTTTGAGGAGGGGCTTTAAACCATTTCAGAGTAGGGAATGGAACTCCTTTAACTTTTGCTACAATATTAATATCTGTTCCTTCTTCTTCTTCTAAAAATTCCTTAAGTTCAATGCTTGGTGGACCTAGTATAGAGTAGAACAAGTAATTATATGATTAATAAGTAACTGATTAAAAAATACCAGAAAACAGAAATTTTTGAAAAAGGTAGTTTAAAGGTAGTTTAAATATTGTAGCACGTACAAGTCTGGTCTTTCACAAGGACTGGGCCAACAGTTGCAGATGGTTTGCTAGTTCCTGCTTCATTGACCGCTCTGACACGGAATTCATATTCACCACCTTCTTTCAGGTCTTCAACAGTAAACTTTGTCTCTTCTACATCACGTTTATTACACTGTTTCCAAGCCTCTTTTCCTTCTCCACTTGGATCCCAGACTAAACGTTCTATAATATAATGAGTTACAGGTGCTCCACCATCATTTTTAGGTGGTCTCCATGTCAAAGCCACTGAATTTTTGGTAACAAGGCCAACTTTCAGCCTAGTTGGTGGTTCTGGAGGATCTATAAAACAAACAATGATATTTGACATAACATTCTTGTATTTTACAATTTACTTAAGACAACACTGAAAGTTAATTTAAAAAGAAACCTACGTATTGGGTCTCTTGCTTTGGTCCTTTGAATGGTTGCAACTGGAGGCCCAGTGCCAAATCTGTTTTCTGCAGTTACTCTGAAGAAGTATTCTTGTCCATCAATAAGATCAGGTACGGTGTAGGAAGTTCCTGCACAATCACTTGTCACCTTCCCCCATGATTTTCCTTCAACTGTCCTCTTCTCAACAATGTAGTTTCGAATTCTATCACCACCATCATTGTCAGGTGCTTTCCATGAAAGTTTGGCTGTTGATCTAGTTACATCACTTACTTTGAGATCTTTTATTGGCCCAGGTGCATCTGTAAAATGAGAAGTATTTAGCAAGGCAGCTTTGTTGTACTGACTATTGTTATTCAGTTAAGGGTGCAGATATATATTTAGATATTTTATCTTACCTAGGACATTTACTCTGACATTCACGGTTTTCTGCCCTGCTTTGTTTTTCGCTGTAATGCTGTATCTTCCAGAGTGGCCTCTATTACATGTAGGAATAGTGACAACTGAAGTACCATCTGTAGACTCAACCTTGAAAGAAAATAAACTCTTTTTATACTTTTCTGAGACAATAGGGAACATTTAACCATTGACATAATTATATTTTAACTACCTGTGAATCTTCAGGAACATTATGGACTTGATCCTAAAAGAAATACAGTAGAAGTCAAGCAACGTTAATTTCCATTTGTAAATAATGTTTAGAAGGGGTAAGTCTAAAGCAAGAAGACTTGCTGAGTAATTTTAAAAAATATTTTTCTTACCACTACTAGATACTGTATATAATGACCTGGATGAATAAAAACCTTCACAGACTTAGTAAATAATGCTTATCTTTTACAGTGGATCCTAATTACAACACAATTGATATATATTCATATAATATATATATATTTTATTTATGCCAATTGCTCCAATTTATTGTGCATATGTCTAGTCGACATTTTTTTGCTGTGAATATTTTATGTTACCTTTATTTCCTTCTTTGCTGCTCCATCAAATTCCCAGGAGGTTTTGGGGACTGGGCGACCACTAATCAAAGCTGTTATCTTAATTGTGGAACCAGCACGACAATTCAAAAGGTCTTGACCTTTTAGGTCTATTGATATGTCAGGCTCCTCTGTAGGATTGGTAGATAAAAAAAGAAAAGATCTTTAATTGTACATCCTCACGACCTACATTAGTTTCTATGTGATTTTTTTTTTTTTTTTATACCTTGAATTTCTTTGACAGGTATTTCTCCTGTTCCAAGACTTGGCTCTGATTCCCCAGCAGAGTTGACTGCTTTAACTCTAAACCTATATTTTCTAAGTTCTTGGAGATTTGGTACCACACACTCGCAAGTAGGGAATAGTTTATCAGGTTCATTAACTTTTTTCCAATCTGAGGTTCCTTCTTCCTGCATCTCTACAATGTATCCTTTGATTGGGCTACCACCATCTTTTTCTGGTTTTTTCCATGCTAGAGTCACACTTGATTTGGTTTTGTCTTTAACATCTGGACATGATGGGGCACCAGGAACATCTATTAAATAAAAGGATGTTTTTAAATTATGTTTCATAAAGACACTATTCTAGCATAAATAGTGCTCCCATGAAAAAAATGAGTTTGTTACCCAAATAATCTTGAATGATAATAAGTACTTAGGAACAGAAACTTTGTAAATGTATTCAAAAGTAAATGATGACTTACAGATAGGATCTACTGCCCGAGCAGGATCTGATGGTTCACTGGGGGGTCCGATTCCTGCAGCATTGACAGCCATAACTCTAAACTGATATTCCACGCCTTCGATTAATCGCAACACAGTGAACTCCAGTCCTTTCACAGCTGGTTTAGTAACTGGAGCTCGGTTCACACGTCCCCAGTATACACCACCAACTTCTCTTTTCTCAAGCCAATAGCCAGTGATTGGAGATCCGCCATTATCCAGTGGAGGTTCCCAGGATACTAACATTGATGATCGAGAGCAGTCTGAAACCTTTGGTTTCTTTGGAGCACCAGGAAGGCCAAATGGATCTTTTATGACAACTTTGTCAGAAAGGCAATCATCACTAATTCCATATTTGTTAACAGCTCTGACTCTGAACTGATATTCTCCATTAGTTGTTAGTTTCCAGATCTAATATAATAAAAATAAAATAAATATATGTAACAGTTCAGTTACCATTTTTACCCTTTTTTTCCATATACAAACTTGTATATCTAAAAGTCTCAGAAGCATATGCATATACTATGCAAAATATAAAGGCATCAATGTACCTCTACAAAGGCTAAACATTGTGTACAGTTTTGCATAACAGTAAATAATTATCTTTATTCTGAGACTGTACTATAATAACATTAAACAAAATGGCTAAATATAAATTAAACTTTAAATGTAAAAGGACCATGCATAAAGGTTAATCATCTCACCCCATATCTTCTATCAACTACGATGTTGGAGACTTCCTCCCAGTCAGACTTCTTTTTACTTGCATCTCGTTGATCAATGATATAGTTGGTAATCTCACTTCCACCATTATCAAGAGGTGCATCCCAAATCAAGTAGCATGATTCAGCTTTAATGTCAGTAACAGTGAGGTTTCTTGGTGGTGCAGGGCGATCTAGTGAAAAAAATCAAACAAAACACCAATATGTATAACCTCGTAGAACTGTAAAAATGTTATTTAACCCAAGAAATATCAGTGTTATGTTACTTACCAAACACCTCCACGTTTACAGAGCGGTATGCAGTTCCGAGACGGTTAGAAGCTGTCACAGTGTAGGTTCCCTTATCGCTCCTCTGCGCACTGGGAATGCTTACTTCTGTTTTCGCATCAGTTCTGGATGTTTCTTCTTTGGAAATTTTCAAGGCTGGTGTTGATTTGTCAAATACAACCTCATTTTTGGACCACTCTATCTTAGGCATTGGTAGACCAGTGATCTCTGCTGGAATATTTACTGGTTCTCCAGCCTTAACTTTGATTGTGTCTCCTCTAACAGCCAATTTTAGTGTAACTGTGGGAGCAACTAGAAATTAAAAAAAAAACAAGTGTTAAAAAATTATATGATTTGGGCAATGGTTGTTTTATTTTACATTTAGCTGAAATATAGTACCTTCATCATCTTGGATAACCACATTAAGAGGAAGTGATGGTTCACTTTCACCAATTTCATTTACAGTTTTAGCACGGAATTCATACATGTGCAGCTCTGCAAGGTTGTCCACTAAGAAAGATGTTCCTGGGCAGAGTCTCTTATTGCATCTTTCATATTCAGTAGCGTCATGGCGTCTCTTCTCTATGATATATCCTGTAATAGGGCTTCCACCATCATTACGAGGAGGCTTCCAGTCCAGAGTTATTGTTGATTTTGTTCTTTCTGTATAAGTAAATCTCTCAGGTGAACCAGGAGGACCTGAAAAAAATGAATAAAAGTTTTTAAACCCTTTTTTCTACCTAATGTCCTTTGTGTTTGCATACTTTGAATATTTTATAATTTAATGTATAACTGATGCAAATTGTTTTAATAATTACAAATGTCTTATCATTTCATAGATGGCTTACAAGTGATAATTTACAACTTTAGAATTTTTATAATTGGACTATTAACTAAGTTATAGTAATAATAATAAAAACACAAAAACTGACATTAACAAACTTTTTTCATTTCCTTATAACAGCTATAGATACAATAAGTATGCTATATACATACACGTATATGTAAATATTTAAATTATATTCCCATACTATATTAACTTTACCTTTTGGATCAACTGCAAGAATTGGTCCCAAATCAACAGGTGGGCCACAGCCAAATTTGTTTTTACAAATGACACGGAACATGTATTCTTGTCCTTCCAAAAGGCCAACAATATCACATTTGGATCTTTCTGTTTCTATTGGTTGCCTCCATATGTGTGCTTTTGCATCTTTCCGTTCTATTATAAAGCCTGTAATATCACTTCCACCATCATCCTCTGGATCAGACCAGTTGAGCAAAGCCATCTTTCTGTTAACAACGACTGGCTTCAGGTCAAGGACTGGGCCAGGAACATCTGAAAAAAGTATATAGTTAGTAGAATAATTGTGCTTTCTTTGCATTTCTTGAACAAAACATTGTGCTGTATTTTTTATCCAGTAGCAAAAATATCTCCCTTTTTACTTACCAAATATCTCAACTCTTGTTGCTGCAGATTTGGTTCCACTCTCATTGGTCGCAGTTATTATGTATCTTCCATGATCTTTTCTCTCTGCATTTACAATGACCAGTTCAGATGACTTTCCAACATTTGTTATTACAGCCTTCTCTTTGTTCAGCTGTCCTTCCTCTATGGACCATTCTATTGCAGGTGCAGGACGCCCAAGTACTGTTGCAGGTATTTTTAGAGTTTGTCCAGCTAGAATTTGGATGCCATCTCTTACAGACAGGTCCAATTCCACAACTGGGGGTTCTGCAGATGAAACAATAACAGCAAAATATTGAGTATATGGCTAGTTAGAAATAAAATTAATTAACTGTAATTTGAAGTTAACTTTAAGGAATACCTTGAGGCTCCAGAACTGTGATAGGCTCGGTTACACCCGGAGGCCCCTCACCAGCAGCATTGAGAGCAATCACTCGAATCTTATAATCAGCTCCTTCTCTAATACCTTTAACAGTGTATTTGCGAGCCTTTATGGGTTTATCTGTGCAGCGAGACCACTCATTTGTTCCCATTAATTGCTTGTCAACATAATAACCAGTAATGTCTCCACCACCATTATAAAGTGGAGGATCCCATTCCATTTCAATAGCAGATGAACTTGTATCAATTACTCTTGGAATTGGTGGTCCAGGAGGCACTTATAAGGAAAGAAGAGAAAAATATTCAATTACCTCATCACAAGCCAGATAATGATAATTTACAAGCAACAACTATTTCAGGACAAGGTAAGCTTTTAAATGAATATTGATTTGGGGCTTACATATAGGATCTTGTGCTGTCTTGGGATCAGATGGTACACTGAACTTCCCAGGACCTCCTGCATTTTCTGCGCAAACTCTAAAGACGTAGGTGAGCCCTTCTAAAAGACCATCAGCTCGAACTTCAAGAACATTGAGAAGGTTTCGGTTAACCCGGGCCCAGTGAGTACTGTTGATTTCACGCTTTTCAATCCAGTAACCTAAAATCGGACTGCCATTGTCTTTTGGCTCTTTCCACTTAACCAACATGCTGTTGCTTGTAACATCTTCAACTTCAGGTTTTTCTGGTGCCTCAGGAGGAGCTGCAAAAATGCAATACCAGTTTTATTTTTATTCTTTAAAGAGAAAGACGTTGTATTTACATATAGTATACAGTATGTCTTCAGATTGATTTGGATACTACTATGGATATAAAGCCTAACATTCAGTTCTTCTCTTCATAAATTAAAACAGACTTACTAAATGGATCTTTAGCAACAAGAGGCTGAGAAACACATGGTGGTCCAGGTCCGAATCTGTTTTCTGCTGTTACACGGTATATATATTCTTTGTCTTCAATAAGTTTGGTAACTGGATATTTGCAGTGCCTCAATGTAGATGTCACAACAACCCAGCCAATTTCTGCCTTAGAATTATCTTTCTTTTCCAAGATGTAGTTTAGGATTTCACTTCCACCATCGTCCAAGGGAGGATCCCATTTGCAGATAACAGAGTTTTTCCTAACTTCATCAAAGGTAAAGTTCACAGGTGGACCAGGTGTGTCTAAAAAAGGAACACATATGTCATATTTTGTTACAAAAGGTACTAATGCGGCTACTTGGCAGGTAAATAGTAATTGTATATATGTATATATATATATATATATATATATATACACACACACAACATGATAATAAAATCTTTAAGATAATGCTAAAACATGCTAGAACATACTAAAGTATGTTCAGGTAATGTAAATTTGCAATGGTCAGGAAAGTGTGAGGGAATAAGGTAATTAACACGTTTATTACCTAATACATTTACTTCACATGAAGCCTTTGCTACACCATGATCATTTTCCACTTTGATGGTGAATATGCCGTAATCTTCTCGAATTGAATCTCTAACAAACAATTCAGATTCTCCATGTCTGCTGTTGTCCACAGTCAAACGCTCTGGAAGACTTAGATGGAATGGCTTATCCTCAACAACCTCCTTCTTCCTTCTAGGTACTATTTTTTCGACTCTCTTTTTAATTTCCTCTGGTCTAATGACTTCATCATTTCGAAGCCATGTGATAGTTGGATAAGGTGAGCCACTTATGTTTGCTTGCAGGTCAATTTCGTCTCCTTGTCTAACAGAAAGTCCTGATTGCAAGCTGCCTGAAAGGAAAACCTTTGGAGGATCTAAATGAAAATAAAAAAAAATATTTTAAGGACAATAATTATTTTAAAATCACAAGAGTTTTTTTTTTAAACATTGTCATAATACCATGCTTACCTATAGGGTCTACAGCTTTTATTCCAGGAGTAACACGAGAAGGTTCACTAACTCCAGCAGCATTTTCTGCACGCACGCGATACTGATATTCTTTTCCTTCCTCCAAACCTTTTACAGTGAACGTTAACACAGGAACAAGTGAGTCATTGCATCTTTCCCATTTCTCTCCTCCTTTGGGAATCTTTTCAATGACGTATCCCATAATCTTGCATCCTCCATCATACTGAGGAGGTTTCCAAGTCAGTGTTATGGACTTTGAAGTTGGATTATGAGTATCAACATCAACAGGAGGATCAGGGCGCTCTGTCAATAATTAACAAGTAAAACTCTTTAGTAAGTAAACATATGACACCCCAGATCCTACAACGCTCTATTTATCATCATCATTTTACTTACGCTTTGCATCCTCAGCAATAATTGGATTTCTTAATTCAAGGTATTCGCCTCCACCGATCTTATTTACAGCTTTAACTCTAAAATAGTATTCTCCATTGGGTATAAGATCTTTGACATTCCAGGTCAGTTTGTCTTCCCCAGACATCACAGGTGTATATGTCCTTCTTCCAGCTTCTCTGCGCTCAAGTACATAGTGCAGTATTGGAGTTCCACCATCATATTCTGGGGGTTCCCAGGAAACTTTGCAAGTGTTCTTGGTAACATCATTGGCTTTAATATCTTTGCACTGTCCAGGTAAACCTTTTCAATAAAAGTAAGAGCAATAAGCATGAGTCCTTAATTTAACTTTTAAATAGTAGAATTTCTATATAAAGTGTATACTTACCTATAACTTTTACATTGATTGAGCCTGTTGTTGAACCAATTTTGTTTTCCAGTGTGATTGTATACACACCAGCATCTCCATGCACTGCACTAGAAACCTCCAAAGTGGAAGAGGCATAATCACTCTTATGTGTAACTCTGTCAGCAATTTTAATTTCTTTACCATCCTTATGCCAGCTTATAGTTGGTGCTGGTACAGATCTAAATGGCACAGGAATAGTGAGCTTTTCACCTTCCACAACAACAAGATCTTGAGTTTTCAGGTCAATAGTTGGGTTACCTGAAAATAAAAATACACTTAGTTTACATCAAAGTTTTTATATAGTAGGATTAATTACACAATGAGGTAAGAAATATTAACTCACAATCAGGGTCTTTAGCAAAAACATTCTCTGAGATTTCAGATGGATCACTAACACCAACTGCATTAACTGCTCTAACTCTCAGGATGTATTCTTTATCAGGTATTATTCCATCTTCTGCTTTATACTTCAGATCTTTAACTGGGCGAGAATTAATTCTCATCCATTTTTCAGTGCCAGCTGGGCAGGCCTCTATATGGTATCCTAAAATCGGGCTGCCACCATTCTTGTCTGGAGGTTTCCATGCAATAGATATATGACTTCTGCTGGCATCTGTAACATGTAACTCTAGAGGTGGTGATGGAGGGCCTAGAAAAGAAAAATATAATAGTTTCAGTTTCATACATTTCAAATTAGTATTTTTTGCTCGCACATTTGGAAAGTTCACTTACTCGTTGGATCTTCAATAGCCAACATATCAGTAGGTTCACTTGGATGTCCAACACCAGCCTCATTTTCTGCTCGCACCTGGAATTGTACTTCTGTACCTTCAATAACATCAGTTACTTTAAATTGACAGTCAGGGCCAGATGTCCTTCCAGCTTTCACCCAGCGTGTGCCAAGCTTTTCTTTCTTTTCAATAACATATCTGTAAATGCAGAAAAATATAATTAGATATAAGGCTATAAGGAAATATCAAAGCATGCCTCCAATAGTGCAAAACATTTTACTGGCATTGATGATGTATTAATGGTTGTATATTTGTACTGTATGAATTATTTGGCATGGTTAATTGATGGCTGTATCTTTCAAACAATTTTTGTGAAATGCATGATCAACTTAGTTTTAAGGCCACCCTAACTTCTAACTGCACAGATAACATAAAACGTATAGCTATAAACACATGGAGGCAATATAATTAAAGTTGCAAGGGTCGCACCAGCTCTGATAAGCTCTAACAATTATTTGTGACTAATTAATGCTATCTAGTGATTGCTATGATTTACAAGGCTTTATACAAAATTGTTTTAAAGAGACTTTTCTGCTGCAAAAAAAAATAAAAAAGCAAATAAAAATTACCTTTGAATTGGTCTTCCTCCATCATTCTTTGGAGCTTCCCATTTCAGTTCAACATGTCTCTTTGTTACATCAACTACAGTAAGTGCATAAGGTGGACCAGGGGTAGCTAAAAAAAAGAAAATTGAAGTCCTATAAATCACAGATGTATGGCTACCAAATATAGCTTGTTTCAATATTTCTGTATTTGGAAAATGATATGTTTAATTTAACAAAAAGTTTACATTTTTTATGTATGAAAAAACAAAAGCTTACTGAAGGTGTCTTTGGCCAGTACAGAATCTTCAAGTTCACAGTAATCACTTTGTCCTACTGCATTTTCCGCAGCAACACGGAACACGTATAAAGAACCCTCTGATAGTGGTGTGACTGAGCATTTGATATCCTTAACAGTGGTATCTACTGTTTGCCAACCTTTGCGTCTCACATCTCTTTTCTCTACAATATAATTAGTAATTGGTGAGCCACCATCTCTTTCAGGGGCAGTCCATTTTAGATCTGCCACATTCTTTGTGATGTTAATGACTTCAAGCCAGCGTGGTGGGGAAGGAGGATCTATGAATGAAAAAAAATGATTGGAGTTAAATGTCAGTTATGAAAGATCTTTTATTTAGTGATTGCTAAAAATATTTTTGGCAATATTAGAGTTATCCATAGGAGATCATTTATATTTATTTAAGTTTGTTAGCTCTTACAAATAATCCAGCATTAATTTTCAGTTTTACTTTTAACTCTCCTTTTGGAATTATATATGAAATAATTTAAAAGAGCTCAAGTTTAAAACACTTACTTAGTCTTTCTTTGCATAGGACTGGATCACTTGGTTCACTAGGTTCGCTTTCTCCAGCCTTATTTACAGCTCGTACACGGAAGGAATATTCTTGTTTCTCCATAAGACCTTTCAAAAAGTGCTCTGTACTTGGAATGCCATCAGCCACTCTGACCCATTCATCTGTTCCAGTCTTCAGCAGCTCAATGATGTATGACTCAATCTTTGCACCTCCATCATGTTCTGGTTTTAGCCAGTTTAAGAATGCTGATGTCTTAGCAACATCTTTAACAGTTGGTTTACCAGGAGGCCATGGTGGATCTATCCATAAAAAAGAAACATTATATTTCCCTGTCATTTAGGAAAAAGGAAACAAATAACTAATCAAGTATATGGAAAAAAAAATACCAATTGGGTCTTTGATTAAGATTGGTTCTGTTGCTCTGCTTGGCTTGCCAGGTCCAGCAAGATTTTCTGCTAAGACACGGAACTGATATTTCTTCTTGTTGGTAAGGCCCTTAACCCTGTTTTAGAATAAATTATAGATATTTTAGTATAGTATTTATTTCTTCATACACTGTGTTTCTTTAAACATTTTTAAGTAAAAGTATGATTCTGTATAATTAAAACTGAATACTTTTATAAAATGTTTTAAAAGTATAAACATAATATTTGGATTATGGTTTAAACAACATGGAGCCGTTTACCTGTATGTTGGATCTTTTACTGGAATCTTGTTGCATTTAACCCATTTTCCAGTTTCTGGATCCAGCCTCTCCACCCAATAACCAGTGATAGGACTTCCTCCATCCTCATCTGGTTCATTCCATGACAAAGTCACTGAATCTTTAGTTATATCTGAAGGCTCAAGGTTAGTTGGTGGACCAGGTGGATCTGTAATAGGTTTACATGAAATAATTATTGTAGGTGATTTGTGAAATAAATATAAATTAGAACATTCCATAAAAATGTATGTATTATCCACATCTTACCAAATGAGTATTTAGCAATCATTGAGTTTGATTGTGCTGGTTCTCCAATGCCATACATATTTTCAGCACTGACTCTAAAGACATACTCCTTAAGAGGGGTCAGTTTGGTAGCTTTAAATCTTGTCTCCTTGATGGTTGATGATAACTTATGCCAGATCTCACTGTCTGCAGCTTTCTGTTCCAAAATGTAGTTGGTTATTTTTGAACCGCCATCATCTCTAGGAGGATTCCATGTCAAGACACATGATTCATTGGTAATTTCAGAAATGTCAAATGCAGCTGGAGGTCCAGGTTTATCTGTACACAAATAAAACAATTACATTTTGTCAAAGGGTAAAAACATTTGTTGTCTTTTTACAACATGCAGTGTATTTTATTATTAAATAAATAAAACCATACCTAACACATTAACTTCAACAACTGCTGTAGCACGTCCAGATGTATTTACTGCTTCAACTATGTATGTCCCAGAGTCACTTCTTGTGCTGTCTGCAATTATGACTGTAGAATGCCCAGGTTTGGATTCAATGTTTATTCTCTTATCAATTCTTAGAAGAGCGTCAGCTTTGTTCCATGTAATTCTGGGCTCAGGTTTCCCAGCAATTGTAGCTGGCAATTCAATCTTAGTTCCAGCCTTAACTGTTATGCCAGCAAGTAGTTTAACATCAAGGAAAATTTCTGGTGGCTCTGTTTAAATTAAGGATAAAGATACAGATATAGTATATGTTTGCATTTGTTAGAATCAATAGCAATTTTGGGATTGACAAACAAAACATCGCCTACCTTGTGGATCTGTTGCCAAAATATCATCAGTTGGCTTGCTTGGTTTGCTGGCACCCATTCTGTTAAGAGCTTTTACACGGTATGCATACCACTGTCCTTCAGTGAGGTTTGTCACTTGGTATCTGTTAAAAGAAGGTATTTTCCATGTTTAGTGCATAAAGCACATTATTTTTCACCTAGCTTTTTACATTATGTATTATACTTACTTAGTTTCTACAACAGAATCACCACAAATTTCCCATTTTTCTGTGCCACGCTGACATTTCTCCACAATGTAGCCTTTAATTCTTGATCCTCCATCATATTTTGGTACCTCCCATGTGAGGAAAATTCCCTTGGAGGATGGATCTCTCCATTTGACATTCTCGGGAGGATCAGGAACAGCTTTAGTAGAACAAATGAAAGATTTAAACCAAAGTTTACCAGAAATATGAGAACATTTGTTACCTGAACTTCATTTGTTTTGCATATTGCTTTTACACTATATTTACCTAGCAGATTATATACATCTTAGTAAGATGTGCACCCATGTATGCACAATACATTGTAAGAATCTCACATAAAATAAAATTATTTATATTACCACAATAAAAAATACAGTGTTAATGCAAGAAGTGTTTCAAATAGGTGTTAAGCACACTTTGCTGCTTGGACCTACCCAATAACCTGTCTATTCAATACTGTTTAAAAAAAAAACTGAAACAAAAAACATTTTTCTGCACCTGCAAGCAACAAACCTTTGTCTGAGAGACTGCTGAACTAATTATATACCCTTCAAGCTATTTTTTTTTAAATTCAGTTGCTAACTATGGAAAAGTAAGCCCTGTCTCTGCTACTTGACACTATATAGAGATCATAATTAAATATAATTGAAAATGATAGATCTTACTGGCTGGTGCAGACATGTTTACGGGCTCATCAATGTATGCAGGTTCTCCTGGTCCACACTTGTTGCAAGCAGAAACTCTAAAGATGTATTCTTTGCCTTGTATAAGATCGGATACTGTGAACTCTTGATCAATGACATTTTCTATGACCTAAAAAGCAAATGATCCACAATGACTGTATAGTCAACTATACACAGATGTGTATACACACAGATGTTAGGGCTCTATTGTGCATACCTTTGCCCATGTCTTGCGGTTGACTTCTCGCTTTTCGATTAAATAACCTGTCAGTGGGCTACCACCATCATTCTCTGGGGCTTCCCAAGACAAATTAACAGAGCTTCTTGTAAGTTCTCCGACTTTCAGTTCCCTTGGAGCACTTGGGCGAGCTAAAAAGCATTTTACAAAGCATTAAACATTTCCAAAATGAATTATAATTCTGAACTTCAGGCTGGATTTGTGGGAAGGCCAAAAAGGCCTAGGCCTAAGGCATGATTTTAGGGGTGGCATTCTGCCCAGCTTCATTTGTTATTTACTGGAGGAGGAGTGTGAGTGATGAGGGACAGTGGGGTGGCAGTGGGGAGGAGATGAGGAGAGGAGTTACTGTACTGTGCAGGGGGGTAGTGATGTAAGGTGGCCTAGGGGGGCGCACAAACTGGGATGCTGAACTTACCAATAACATTGACGTTGATTTCTCCTGACACTGATGTCACAGTGTTTTGAAGCTCAATTGTGTAAATGCCCTTGTCAGGACGCTCACTTGGAGAAATGATAAGTTCCGCAAAAGCAGCATTGGTCTGTATTTTCACACGCTCATTGCTTTCTAGAACATTGCCATTCACAGACCATGTAGCGGTTGGAACTGGATAACCTGTTATTGGCACACGGATTTTCAGGGGTTCTGGAACAATAACTTCCAGTCCATCTTTAAAGGCACTTAGGTCCATGGTTGGTTCAGCTAGAATAAAATAAATTTCAGTGTAAATTTTGCTATATACTTACATAATATGTTATTAATAATAACATTGCAAATGTTGTTTAAATACTTACAGTGAGGATCATCTGCAGTGAGAGGTCCAAGGCTTTCAGTTGGGTCAGAAACACCAGCTGCATTTTCTGCAGAGACTCTATAATAGTAGCTGGCTCCAGCTTTCAAACCAGTTACCTACAGTAAAAATGAAACTGATTACAACCCTGGCTTATATAGGAAAAGAGTAAAAGTCATAGAAGAAAAAAAAAGGGTAGTTTTAAATGTATTAAAATATACCTTGTATGTTAGTTCAGGAGCAAGTCTCATATTGCAGCGAACCCATTTATCAGTTCCCTCTTCACAGCGCTCAATAATATATCCCAAAATGGGGCTACCACCATCTTTAAGTGGAGGCTCCCATGTAAGCTGAACAGATGACTTAGTTTGGTCTGAATGAGTAAGATTAATTGGAGGACTTGGTTTTTCTGTTGAAAAAAATATATATATTATTAAATAATACTATGTTTGTACTGTTATAACATTTTTATTTTCTCTGAACCATAATGATTTGCATACCAATAGGGTCCCTTATTTTCACAGCTCGTGTAGCAGCACTTGGTTTGCCAACTCCAGCCTGATTTTCTGCCCTGACTCGGAAAATGTATTCCTTGTTCTCCACAACATCATTAAGTGTAGCGCCAAGTTCATCAGGCTTGGTTATCATAGCTGCATCCCATTTTATAGATGCTCTGTCTCGCAGTTCCACAATGTATGCCGTTATTTCAGATCCGCCATCATACTCTGGTGGTTCCCAGGTTATTGTAGCACCAAATCGGTTAACATCGCAAACATCTACATTGAGAGGTGGGCCTGGAACATCTGTAAACAGAAAATGTTTTGAATATGAGATTATACGTGCAAATATGGAAACCTATTTTTTGGTGAAATGAAATTTAATGTTGAGACTTACCAAACTTGCTCTTTGCTTCAACAGGTTTGTCTGTTTCTACTGGTTCACCAGCCCCTACTCTGTTCTTTGCGCTGACGCGGAATAGATATTCTACCCCTCCTTTTTGAAGTCCAGTGACTGTGTATTCACAGCTGTCAGCATGGTCTGTGACAAGTACCCATGTCTTTCTCTTTATGTCTCTCCTTTCAATAATATAGCCAGTTATTTTACTGCCACCATCAGTTTCTGGCTCTTCCCAAGCAAGGCTGACTTCTCCATCATATGTATCTATAACCTCTAGGTTTCTGACTGGTCCAGGAACATCTGAATTAAATTGAAAGGTATTAGATTTTAAATTCTGGCATTAGTTGTATCAGTTATTACCAATTTGAAAATTATTTAAATTACTAAATAAAAATTCTTACCAATGACTTCTAAATTGATAAAGGCCTCTGCTTTGCCATGTTTATTATGCAGTATGATCTTGTATCTGCCTCTGTCTGCTTTCTTTGTTTCAGTAATACGGAAACTTGTATCATTTGCTGTGGTATCAACATGTACATCTGACAAGGTTTCATCATCCTTTTTCCATTCAGCTTCAGCTTTTGGGTAGGCATCATAAGGCACTGACATTGTTAATGGCTTTCCAGCATCAATCACAATGTTCTGATCTGCAGTCTTTATTTTTGGCACAGCTGTTGATAAACATTTTAAGTAAATATACAATTCTGAGCAGAAAGAAAGACATTGGACAGAGGTTTACAGTGAAATGTAGAACAGTACCTGCTAATTCAAGTTTTGCTCTAGCTTCTTTGTCCTTGGCAATAAATCTGTATTCGCCTTGATCACGTGGTCTGATTTCACAGATTTGTAGTCTGTGCACTTTTCCTTCACTCATCATTTGATGTTTGTCTCCTTGAACAATGATCATGTTGTTTCTCAGCCATTTGACTTCTACTCTATCTTTATTGAGTTCAGCTTCAAAGATTACATCAGAGCCAGGGGCTTCAAATGCATCAAGTGGTGGTCTGATAATTTCTATGGGAATTTCTAGAATAAAAAGAAAGCAAAGACAGAGCATAAATAATTAGTATCATTTCTTGTAAACCAAAGATTTGCTGGTACGACATGTATAGGTTTTGCTTACCTTCAACAAAGAGCCGGGCTCTGGATTTCCTCTCATCTACTCCACAAGAATATTCACACTCATCCTCTGGTCTGCAGTCCTTAATAATAAGTCTGTGAAGGCTGCCATCCTTCTCAAACTGATATCTAAAAATAAAAATATAGAAAGTAAATGTACAGTACTAAGCACATATAGCAAGAATGGGGAAAATATGTTTGCAACATAACATCAGATATAGTAAGTGTTCACATACTTTTTGTTTGCTCTGAGTTCTCTTCCATTTCTATACCATCTCACAGCAGCTTTCTCCTTGGAGAGTTGACAAGTGAAAACAGCATCTTCAAATTCAATAACTGTCTGATCTTGCAGATGCTGAACAAAATCTGTTGGGGCTTCTGTGATGATAAGTTCTGCAACAGCTTTGTCTTGTCCAGCAATAACAGTGTATTCCCCTTCATCAACAAAGCCACAATCCTTTATAATCAAAGAATGCTTGAATTTGTCAACCTTGTACAAAACTCGTTTATCCAGTACAACCTCCTGGCCATTCTTCATCCACATGACTGTTGCATTTGGACGGTTAACTTTGCAGCAGAAAGAAACAGATTTCTTCTCCATTGTTTCAATGTCTTCAATTGGTTCAACGATTCTTAGATCCTCTTCTGTTGTAAGAAACAAAAAAGGTATGTATAGTGCAATTCTTTACCTTATAATAAATATAAGCTATAGTTGTTATTATTTAATCAGTAGCTACTTACCTAGGACTGTTAAAACACCTGAAGATTTGACATGTTCACCTCTTTGATTTGTCAAGGACACTGAATAAGTGGCTTGGTCATCCATTTGTGCATCTCTGATTCTGAGTGTATAAACTAAATCTTTGGCGACCATGATATACTTTGAGCTGTCAAATATGGTTTCATCATTCTTAAACCATTTGGCTTTGGCCCCTTCTGTGTTGACCTCACAGTTGAAGACAAGTTCTTGTCCCTCTTTCACTTGTTGGTCCTTAACGGGAGTTATAATCCTGAGTTTTTCTGTAAGGCACAATTGTAATTTTTAGGTTTTCATTAAAGGTACATTTCCATACCAGCTTATACCCTTCTGCTTTACATAATATAAAATTTGAATTACAAAGCTTTTTTTCACTATCAACATAAAATAATACAGGGAACAACATTAGAATGGCATTAATTAAGGATACAAATCAGAACAAGTAAAAATTAAATAAAATAAGATTATTTCAATTCCTTCCTATTCCCTAGTATAAAGGATTTCTGTTTTCATAAACTTTAACATGTGCTTTTTTAAGATAGATGTTAAACAAAAGTGTGAATGCTTACCAACTACTGTCAGTTCGGCAGGAGCTCTAGAAGACCCAATCATGACAGCATATATGCCTTCGTCCTCTTTTGGCACACAGTTCTTAACAACCAGAATTCTTCTCTTGCCATCAGAACTGATGTCATACTTATCACCAGACTCCAGAACTGTATCATTCTTGACCCATTGGACCTCATAAGCTTCTTTTGAAACTGAACATATAAATTCGGCCTTTTCTCCCTCCAGTACCTCGATATTTTGGGGTTTGGAAATAAACTCAGCAGCAAGTTCTAAAATGTAGATAAAATGTATTATAATAATTTATCCTATTAAAAGCTTGAATGCCTATATTATAATTTCAGTTACAAAAAAGTATTGCACTTACCTTTTATTGTAAGTTTGCCAGTTGTCCTGGAATTTGGCAGTCTGCAGTTGTATTCACCAGCATCATCAAGGTGAACACCAGAAATGATCAAGATCCTTTTTCTACCCTCTGCAATATGTTCATATTTTCCACCATCTGGTAGTTCCACATCTCCTTTAAACCAGGCTACATCAGCACTAGCTTTGGATACTTCACAAGTCAATTTCACATTGTCTGATTCAGATGCTTCAATATTAGGTAGATTTTTGGTGAAAACAGCTTCTTCCTCTGAATAAATAAAATGAATATGCATAAGTGTAAGCCATAATAGGGTTCATTTCCCAATACAAAAGTGCAATGAGAAAATGCAAAGCCCTCAGAATTCCAGCTCTGCACTTTTCCTCCTGTATGTAAACAAACCTAGGAAACACATTAAAGCTCAAATTGGGCTAACAAATGGGCAATCACCACCAGTGAGCTAAGCATATCTGTACTGCAGATAGGATAGACACAATATCTAAGTGTATGGTGTGCATTAATGTGCCGTTAGCATGCCAAGGCTTGCATATACCCTTTGCTAATTAAGCTATAATATGTTTTAGGTTTTTTACATATGTGCAATAATCTAAGAAAAAACATCTTGTCTGGCATGTGTAATATTTAGCAGTTTTGACTACTGGATGTTTTTTTAAATGCTACATTGTTTATGTTATTTTTGAATTATTTTACCTATAACAGTGAGTAATCCAGAGGTTCTTGCCATTTTCGATTCACAGGTATATTCTGCTTCATCATCAAATAGACATTTATTCACCACTAAAATCCTAGTGACTCCTTTGGATATTATGTCATACTTTTTGCCCTTTCTGATCTCCACTCCGTCTCTGAACCAGTGGACCTGTAGGAAAATAAAAAACATTAGTGCCTCAAACTCAGCAAAAATGACAAAAATTTTTGTCCTTTATACAGTACATAAGGAAAAAGGGCCCCAAAACAGAAACACCACCTAAAAATATTTAAACTGAGTAGAGCAAATGTAGTAAACAAACCTTGGCACTTTCACGGGAAATCTCACATTCGAAGCGGGCAGTTTCCTTTTCTTTAACTTCGATATCTGTAAGGGGTTTTGTAAACTCCACGAATGGGGCTGTACAAAAGATTAATTAAGATTATAAATATCTTCTCATTATCCCAAAAAACTATACATTTATGATGTTTATAATTTCACAGTGTTGTTATGATGATTTAAGTGTGTAATGACCAGAATACATATATATTTCAAACGTAGATCTGAAGCTGCAGTTTTCATAGTTTCACATTATGTATGCAGTTGTATCAAACCTACTTATCAATAGTATGTAATAAAATGTTCACTCTGAAATGCTTTTATAGCTTAATTATTTGTATTCCACTGTTGCCTGTGTGCTTTAAAACTTTTTGAATAGTGCTATAACAATAAAAAAAGACTATGAATGCTACTTGGTGTTTAAGACTTGTTTTGCTTCACAAAAAAGGGTAGCTGTAACTATAGTAACTTACGTTCTACATTCAAGAAGGCAGAGGTCTTGAAATCCTTTGCATCGCATGTGTAAGTTCTTGCATCATCCATTGTGCAGCCATGAATGATAAGTTTTCTGACTTTACCCTCAGCAATGATATCATATTTCTTTGTTTTGTGGATTTCTTGGCCATTCTTGAACCATTTAACTTCTGCATTTTCCCTGGATACTTCGCATTCTAGTACTGCAGTTGCTTCTTCTTCTACTGTTTGGTCCTCAAGAGGTTTTGTAAACTCAACTGGAGGTTCTAGGATGTTACAAAAAATAAGTTAGTAAGGCCTTAACCTTCTTTTTCTATGTTTTTGTTAAATAGCATTGGCAGCATTTTTGTACCTTTAACAGTAAGGTTGGCTTGTGTCTTGAAATCCTTTGCAGTTAGTTTGACTTCCCCAGCATCTTTTAGTTGAACATCCCTAAGGGTAAGTGTGTGAACTCTTCCTTCAGAGCGTGTGACAATCTAGAAAAACAGAATAGCGCATTTGCAACTTTTTTTAATTCATTTTTAGTTTAGATACATTTAATTGAATTATATTTCTCACCAAGCTATAGTGTGATACAGTATATCATAACATAACCCATTAATAGTTTTCTGAAAAATTAAAGACAGAGGGCTTTATTACCATTTATATGATAACTCTGGTGGTGGTGGTGGTGGTGGTGGTGGTGCAAGCTGTTATTTGCTCCTTGTGCCAGATTAAGGTACTGCCCACCTATTACCCCCTCTTTAGGCAGGACTAATGAACAGTACTGCATTTAGAGTCACAATTCTTTGCATATTATTTAGGAGCACAAGATCTGTGCCTCAGCATGGAAAAGGCAGGGCATTGCACAAAATGTTTTGCACAATGTCCTATACTTTGTAAATGAGGCCTAAATTCAAACTTAATTCAATCTGTTAGTACTACAAAGCCACCACAAGCTGTTGAAAATAAAGGGTATGTGATTTTTTAAAAATTTCCTCCACTGTAGACAAGTATGAAAAACTGGATGATAGTAACTGTGATACATGCTGGGATAGTGATATAGTTTCAAGAACTTTCGATATTAACTATTGGAGCTAATGCAATAAAAACCAGCAAGGTTTGCACTAGGTTTAATATCCCATAGTAACAAATCAGCAGATGTTTGCAGCAGCCAGTTAGTTACTATGTGTTAAGAAAACAAATTCAAATGTATCCCTATAACTATTTGCAATGGGTGGGACAGTTTAGGAAAAGAACAGCTGATGAGCATTTCACAGTTTGCTGTGACCCTCCCCATCAGCTGTTTTGTCTCTTCATGTAATAGCTAGGTCACTTGCATTATTTCTGTTGTAATGTATCCTAATTGTAGTAGAATGAGTGCATTCCAAGAGTGACTTTCTCAAGCTATATGTTTGCTTTGTTTTTTATTTTTTTTTACCTTGTATTTCAAGGCAGCCAATTCAGTTGAACATCCTCTGGTTACTATTTGGCCTTAGTTATACTATATTGAACATATCAATAAATGCGCTTGTTCCAATACTCTTATTATTGGGACATTTGTAAATAAAAGCAGATTTCCAAGGAGTGATTTTGTAAGATACCCATGCCATAAAATAAATGTATAAACAAATTTATTACAAACAATTTCGGATCAATTGTATTTCACTTATCTAGGCATTGTGCCTTAGATTCAATTTAGAATGTTAGATAACTATAAGCATTCTGATATCAAGGCACATTCATCTTTATAAATAGTACAGTAGAATATAAATGTATAAATAAAAATGTACTACATATTGGACTCTACATGCGTGTTAAAAATAAATACAGTATGGATATTGCTCCCAAAAATGATAAAGTAGCCATCAGCAATATTTATCATTATTTAATATTATTTTAGCTACCTATATATGTCCAAACAATCTTATTATTAACTGCATGCTTTAAATATTTAAATATTGGCATATATGCAATACAAGGTACATTTACTCATTGTTACATTTCCCACCAAATGCTTTACTATTAAGCACATGTGTTAAAACGACTTCACTCTCTGGTATCTTAAAATGTAAATGGAGCACTTGAAGCAGGGTTAAAAATAGTAAGCAAGACACGGCGTAGGGAACATCTCTGGCTGCAAAGCTACGCTATCAGTTTCCTCAAATGGAATTTTAAGCTTGCTAATCCCCATATATGCACAATCCTTTACTACAATTATCTGAAGGAAAGACTGATTAAGAGAGGAATTTTTGGAACACCATTTAGGTTGCATGGAATAATTGCACCCTTGCAGAAAAAGGTTTTCTTGTCTCAAATTATCTTTGGCATATAGTTGTTTAAAAATGACAAGCTGGTCTTGTTATTTGTTTGTTAACTTTGTATTTTAATAGAGAAAAATAAAACTTCTAAACACAGGTTAAAAAAAAAGTTAAATACAAATCTTTTTCAATTTGTAGAGTTTTTCTTTTACTGGCAGTTAATGCAAAATGTAGGCTGCATTTTAACTCTAAATATCTAAATGATGGGTGTTCCAGTATTAACCTTTCTGTGTTTATATCTTTGTATGATATGTGGTTTACTGATCTTTTAGCCACAACTGAGACATTAATATTTTAAGTTACATACCTTGTCACTAGGCTCCAGTTTTTGATCATTCAGGAACCATTCCACAGGTATTCCCTCGTATGAGAGCTCACACTCGAAGGTAGCCGATTCTCCAGCTGTTACCGTAACATCCTTCAGGGGCCTAAGCAGGCCGATAAGGCGGGCTTTTCCAATAGAAGAAGACATTATCCATTAACTTCTTCCTCCAAGGAATACTGTGTACCCTCACCGTCTGATCTCCATTGCGGCTTCCCTTAAGGGTGCAGAAGCCTGCACTGGAACTATTTAAGGGCCCCCACTGAGACTAGCCCAGTGGGAGTGAAAAAGGGGCTTGGCCTCCTTCAATTTGCATACGGTGTTTCCTTACATTGACCAGTCAGCAGTATAATGCTACAGCATCTGTTCACCCTCCAATCACACACAGACTTCATTCTACATATGGTATATGCTTTCTAAAATAGCAGAGCTTCTATTGGACATGGACAGCTGACAACTTATTATGCTATCTGCTGCTGTCAATCAATCTTTTGGCACTTACCAAAAAAGAAACCAAAATGTTCTATCAACAGGTCACTTAGCTGCCAACACAGCAAGTCTTTTCTTTCATAACAGCCTGTTGCACAACCATTTATTATATATGTGAGGGTATTAAATTTAATCTGAAGCAAAAATTCATAATTACATACAGGAAAATGCCAAATTATTCAGTCAATCTGCACTTATAGAAATATAAATTTCATGTACGTATTTATCTCATGCAGTGCAGAATATTTTGTACTGATATATCTGCCTTACTAATAGTATAATATATATTTTTGCTGTTGTTGTTTTACAAAAACATGGATAATTTTATCGTTGCTAATGGTTAGCATTAAATCAAGGTTTTAACAAATGGATAATGGTCGACAGGGTGACTTTCCCACAGTCATGAAATACAGAAGGAAGTCGCTCAAAATAGTTACTCTCCATGGGCACTAAAGGGTGACATGTAAACTAAGATGGATGGACTTTCTAGGACATACTCTTGTGTATGTTATAAATTCCAACCAACACAATGTGAATTGTAGTAAATTGCCTTGCTCTCTATGCTGACAAATCAATGGATTTATGACACACAATAGGTAGTATCCATCACAGCTTGCTTGTGATGTGAATATATGGGCACAAGTTAGCATTGATTATATCAGAATTGGGATCAAGGCACTAGAGGAACCCTGGAATTAATGCCAGGTCCATGTTGGCCAGTGTAGTTATATGCAGTTTTGAAGGGGCACATTGCTTCTAGCTGTATGGATGCAAGTACCTTTGTTAATAGTGTCAATGCATGCTCATATAAAACCCTAATGTGTCTACAATGCCTTAAAGTACCCAAGGCAACTAGGCTATTGGGCCAGAGGATAAACAAGAATGTATATTTCTGGGGTATTATTAGAACAAGAAGTGAGAGTCAGTTCAGTTCCACCTGCCTGTGATACGAAATCGGTGATGCTTATTAGTTAAGGTTCGCATAAAAAAGTGCCATAAAAATACTTTACCTTTAACTTTTAGGTGAGCGCTTGATTTAGCATTTGCTGCTTGGAAATCAACTCCTCCTGCTTGATCCAGGCGTACGTTGTAAAGTATGAGGAAATGTTTCTTTCCTTCTTCCTTGATTTCACAATCCTTAAAAATGAGTTGCTTATTTGTTAGTGCTTGCATATAACTATTATTGTTATTAACTGCAATATAATAATAACAATAATAATAATAATAATAATAATAATAAAATCCACAAGTTAAAAGCACAAAATGAAATTTCCCTACATATAAATATTATAACCAGGTTATTTTATACACAGTAGGGAAAGGGAATTCTTACTGGAGAAGCATGCAGAGCATCTCCTTTAAGTTTCCACGTGGCATGAACATCTTCTTCAGATATCTCAGTTTCAAAGCGTGCAGTGTCTGTCTCCACAACCTCAACACTATACAGAGGTCGAACAACTTTAATGTCACGTTCTTAAAAAAAGAAAAAAAAATGAGTAAGAAACTTAGAAAATAAGAATAAGTACATTATGGGTTAAAACATAAACAAAAGTTTTATGGTTGTAGGGTGTTTTGATGAACTGTTTTACCTTCAATGTTCAGTTTGGCCATGGTTTTATCTGTTCCACAATCACAAGTGTATTCGCCTATGTCTTTCTTGGAGGTCTTCTTGATAGCTAAGATGCGCTTCTTGCCATCAGTTTTAATGGTGACATTCTTAGATGGAATGATTTCCTGGCCATCTTTAAACCATTTCACAGGCGCTTTGGCTTTGCTGATTTCACACTGCAGAATGACTTCATCTTTCTCTACAGCTGTGTAATCCTGGAGTTTACTTGTAAAGTAGGGGTCTCCCTCTGCAAGTACATGAGTTTCATTTTAGAATATTAAGATAAAATTCTACCTTAGCATGATTGTGTACAACTAATTCTTAAAACAGTGGAATTTAAAGGTGTTTTTTCACTACTACTTTTTTTTTTTACAATTTTACAAGCATTAAAAAGGCTAATTGGCAGATTTATCCAAACAAAATGTATTCCCAGCATTATGTTTTCTGCGTTATTAACTCTTTTCTGAAAAAAAACATTAAATGTGATAAATATGTCATCAGAATGTGTGCAACTGCCCAAAAAAATTGAACTTAATTCTGTACTCTGGGGTGTTAGAGCTCAGCAGCAGTGCTGAACTTTAACACCCCACTGATTCATTAGGCCCCATATTCATCCATATATTTTCCCTAAGATTTTGGAGAGTTTTTGTGGCAATATTTTATGTTTTAATTTGTTGCTGAATTTGATCCTTTAATGAACAAATTGAAAATTAAGTTATTTGAACTACTAATAATCCAGTTCAGATACAATGCATTAAAAATCAAGCTTTGAAAAAATGCCTTATTCTACTTACCAAGCACAGTTAGTTGGGCAGTGCAGGCTTTTCCCATAGCTTCTGCTTTTATCAGTGAAGTGTCATCCAGAGAAACATCTTTGAATTTAAGAGTGTGGAACTTGCCATCATCGTGCATTGATACAACTTTGCTAGGGTGCAGTCTCTGATCATTTTTATACCAGCTGACCGGAATGTTGTCATGTGATAGCTCTGTAATAAATTCTGCTGTTTCTTGTTCTTTAACAGTTACATCTTTAATTGGTGCAACAAACTCAAGACGGATGCCTTTGAGAGAGAAACAAAATTAGTTGTGAAAACTATTTCACATGGTTGTTGGACAGTTGAACTAATTCAGGTTTCTTTGGGCAGTCACATACCTTCAATGATTAGTTTTCCACTAGTTCTCTTGTCTTCTGCTTCAAACATGTACTTGGCTTCATCCTCAAAGGCAACTGATTTTATCACAAGGGCATGTCTTGTGCCTTCCGCCAGAATCTCATGCTTATCATCTGCCTGAAGTTCCTGGGTTCCTTTCAGCCAACGGAAAGTTTTTGGTAGTCTTGATACCTCACATTCAAATCTTGCTTCATCCTTTTCATATACCTTGACGTCACTGAGTGGAGTGATGAAGATGAGTGGAAGTTCTAAAAAAAAAAAGCATGAGTTTATTTTGTAGAACATAAACCAAAGTTATACTGTAAATTTTTACAGCAAGACACCAACTTTTAACATGGTGGAAAAAAGCTGAAAGTGGTGACTTATGCCCCACATTCTTTACCATATTTTGTATGCTCCTTCATTTCTAGAACCCAACCAAGTGCATAAGCATTAGAATACATTCATACCTTTCACTTTAAGATTTGCTTGGTTTTTGGCATTTGCGGCCTGGAAGGAAATCTCTCCAGTCATATCCAGTTTGCAATTGTAAAGTATAAGGACATGTTTCTTTCCATCCTCAATAATTTCACAGTCCTGTTTTTCATATGAAAGACATTACTTTAGTCAACAGAAAATGAGTTACATAGTAATCTTGTGATTTTTGTTTAGAGCCTAGACTACTTACAGGTGATGGGGATAATGTTTCTCCTTTTAGTTTCCATTGAGCATGAACATCGGGTTCTGAGATTTCAACTTCAAAGCGGGCTGTCTCACCTTCAAACACCTCCACTCCGTACAAGGGGCGCTCCACTTTAATAATTCGAGCTGAAAGTAAGAAACACAATTATGGATCCATGCTTTATCCATTTATGATTTTATAATCCTGGCACCTGTTTTATGGCTCTTCATCAAGACAGTAACTCACCTTCAATGTTCACAATAGCCTTTGTCTTATCCGTTCCACAATCACATTCATAATCTCCTTTATCCTTTTCTTCGACTTTCTTAATTGATAGAATTCTGCGTTTGCCATCAGTCTTCATAGATACAGTCTTTGAAGCCTTAAGTTCTTGGCCATTTCTGAACCATTTTACTGGTACATCTTTGCTAAGCTCACACTCAAGAGTGACATCATCTTTCTCCACTGCAGTGTAGTCTTGTAATTTTACAGTAAAGTAAGGATCGGCCTCTGTAAATAGATTGTTGCAATTTAGATCAAGTTGGGCTTGAAAGCAGCAGATATTTTCGGTGTATGGACCACCTCCAGGAAGATTTAGTTACATATTTGTGTTTATTTATATTTGGTAAACACGCAGCAAGAAATATTCAGATATGAAAAGAAATACAGGGTGTAAATTCAGCAGTAGAAAGAGAGGTTCCTTGTTTTCAAGATGTTACATGCTAAATGATTCATGAAAAACTAACAGAAACAAATGGAAACAAAGAGGGAGTTACTGATAGGTTGCATGCAATATTGTTGCAGTTATGTGAGTGTCACTTAAGATGGAATAAGAAAACATGAGAAAAGGTATATTACAAAGAGTATAGAATGGTAAAGAGAGCAAATTTTAGAGAAAGTAGTAGACAATAGGCAATTTAGTTGTGATGCAACCTTTGGTTGAGCATTAGGCTGAAGCTTGAGGCGAGGCAATGAAATTATGAGGAGACTGCTGAAGCACAAATGTAATTGCAAATAGCAGTTTAGCAGCTATTATGCAGGGGCTAAAGAGTATTTAACTGCTTTGCAGCTATGGAGACTAGGAGTTATGTACAGTTTTAGTAAATCCAGCTGAGCCAGCGTAACTGGATATATAGCAAATGCATCTTAGTATATGTGAATCAGGCTAAATCTATTTTAATGTTACTGTGTTATTAAAATGTAACATCAGTATCATTGGCACAAGAATACATTAAAGAGATAAGCCAAATTTTGCATGGTCTTGTAAGCAATTTGTTTCATAATAGGCTCAGTTCCATCTTCCAAATTTCAAAAAAAGACAGAGGCAGCTGATCACAAGCATCTTGCGAAAGTAAGCAGATTTGTGAAGAAGAGAAGAGTCACCGAAAGATACATGAGATTTAGGGTGAAAGTAGATAGTGGTGAAAGGCCCAGAATGTTAAGAAAAGAGAGGAGACTAAAGAAAGATTTGAGGTTAAGAAAGTGAACCATGTCCCATTCATATCATACCTAAGACTTTTAGATTTGCAGTTGTATTTAAGCCTTTGACTTCAGCTTTAATCTGAGAGATGTCATCTAAAGTTACTTCTCTGATTTCAAGCTTATGCTTTTTGCCATCTTCTGAGATGAGAACTGTTCTACTTGTGTGAAGTTTCTTGTCATTTCTGTACCAGGTAACAGGCATATTTTCATGGGAAAGTTCAAATTCAAAGTGTGCAGTCTCTCCTTCTTTGACAGTCTGATCTTTAAGTGGTGAAATGAACTTAAGTCTTACACCTGCAATAAAGGCATCTAATTAACATGCTGCGCAAAGAGTAATTAAGTTGGCCTGGATCATATAGGAAAGCTCTGCTAATATGTAGAGATGGGCATACTTCTTTTCTACTACTTTTCTTACATAATGTATAACAGTAAATATATTTCCTATAATGGAAGCTTGAGATTTTTCCCAATTTGAGAGTAAATCATCAGAGAGTGATTTGCACGGTTTCAAAATGAATACTATATTGAAGCATATTTGAAGATTTGAAAACAAACTTTTTGTAATGGAAAGTATTCTTATTAAAGATTTTTTAAGGCTAATTTCCTAGTATTCTGGGAAATCTAAGTTTCAATACCCATCTCTACTTATGAACAACTTGCCTTCAACTGTAAGTTTTGCTGTAGACTTTTTGCCTTCAACCTCTGCAGTGTATTCCCCTTCATCATCAAAAGCAGAGTCATTAATGACAAGAATGTGCTTCTTTCCATCAGAAATAATGTCAAATTTGTCCCCAGCCTTGATAATATCTGAACCTTTGGACCATATGACATTTGCTTCACGTGTAAGAGCACATTCAAATCTAGCCTGGCGCTTTTCTGGAACGGTAACATCTTTCAGTGGCACGGCGAAGTCCAGCTCAATTTCTGAAGATAGAATTCGGGTTTATATGTGTTAAATTTAGGATTACAAATATATGTGAACCCTATCTTGGGAAGTAATATATGATGAAACTTACCTTTTACTGTAAGGATGGCTGTTGTTATTGCATTTAGAGCTTGGTAAAGAATTTCTCCAGCTTGATCTACCTTGACCTTGTGTAGAGTTAGGAAGCGCTTTCCTCCTTCTGCTCTAATTTCACATGTCTAGAAAAAAGTATATTGAAGTCAGTACTTTATGCCACCTTTAGGCTCCCTCAATCAGCCATAGTAACATAGGCACTATGGTGTTTTTTGGTTATCCAAGGCTACTAGTTTACAGATCACAATGCCAACATGCTAAGCAATCCATAAACCCCATTAGTGTAGGCCATTTAAACATCAGTAGCAGCCAGTCTTGGATAACCAAGATTCAACACCCAGCAAAACAAATAATACACTGAACTGTATATTAACAGATATATTGCAACAAGAGGTCCATGCTATGGCTAACACAATGTTTGACATATGTTTGGGAAAAGCCTGGACTCACTCTAATGGATGGACATAAAACTTTATTCCACTTACTGGGGATGGTCTTAAAATCTCTCCTTTCAACTTCCATTCCCCAGGAATATCTTCCTCAGATATTTCACAATCGAATGATGCGCTTTCCTTCTCATAGATCTCAACATCTTTAAGAGGTTTCAGCAAATCAACTTCACGCTCTGAAACAGAAAATACCATTTCATTTTGCACAGCAGTTATGTCATTTGTTTTCCTTTATAATTATTCTGAAAAAAAAGAAAACATTCAATGGTGCTTGTGCTGTACCTCCAAGGGTGAGTTTTGCAGTGACTCTTTTTCCTTCAACTTCAACAGCATATTCTCCAACATCATCTGGATTTGCATTTTTAATGATCAAAAAGATGTGATTTCCATCTTTCACTATCTCTGTCTTGTCAGTTGGCTCTAGAGGAATTTCCTCATCCCCCTTGAACCATTTAATATTTGGTGTATCCTTAACAATATCTGCAGAAAAGGTAGCAGTAGCTTTGGGCTTGACGTGTTGATCTCGAAGAGGCTTGACCAACCAGTCACGTATTACCTCTGAAGAAATAGAAGGAAAACAGAAACTTTTTAAAAATGTCCTTTTCATTATGTATTGCTAGCCCTATTACTAGTTTCTATTACATACCTATGACTTTAACATTGGAATCACATTTGATATCGGCACTTTCCACTGTGCAAGTATATACCGCAGCATCAGGATCATCAGAATCCATGATAGTGAGTGTACGCCCTAGACCAATAACATTAATGGCGTATTTTCCTGGCTCTTCAATAAGTTTCTTCCCATTCTTAGTCCAGACAACATCTCTGTCTTTGTTAAGTTCACAGTTCAAATATAATGGTTGGCCTTTGATCACAGTAACCTCCTCCTCCAATGTTTTCACAAAACGAACTGGTAATTCTGTTTGGGAAATGAAACAAACACTCTTAATTCCACTGACTTAGTAATAATAATAATCATCATCTAAATTATACTTTTACTGCAGTGGGATTAGCTATTCATGTATTGAGATAAATACAGTAGTATAAATACAGTAATATATAGAATACTGTAATTCAGATGTGCAAGAGCCATGCTAGCATATTTTTAGCAATAATATTTTGCATATTAAGGGCCTTAGCAGTACTGGGTTGCAAGTTTCTGCAACTCAGATTTGTGTATTCATAGGGAGACTTTAGTATTGCAAAATGGAGTGGATGAAATAGCTTAATAACAGTATTAATAACAGAGACTGTAATACCCAGTTTTCTGTCTGTAGAAGGTCATTCTGCAATGTTTGTTTTAAATTATTTTTTGACATAAATTACCTTCAACAATTAGTTTGGCAGTTGATGTCTTTTCTTTGTTTCCCAACTTAGCTACACAAGTATACTCTCCAGTGTCTGAAAGCTGAACATCAATGATATGCAGTTTTCTGTCTTTGCCATCAGAAATAAACTTGTGCTTGGGGCTTTCTCTCAGGTTGCTGCCATCTTTCATCCAGGTGGTTATAGCAGTGGATGGTGAAATAAGACAATCGAATATTGCAGAGGAACCAACAGACTCAGCTTCTTGCAATACAATGTCCTGTAGCTCTTTCACAAACTTCAAGGGAACAGCCTTTAGTTGATAGGTAAAAGCTGGCTCATCTGGAGGTTTGTCACCTCCGCTGCCTGGGCGTAGCCTCCTCTTGTCTCCATCTAATGGTGATGGTGTCTTTTTGGCTAAAATTCAAATTCAGAGATTGATAAATTCTTCAGGAATGTTTTTTTATGGATCAAGTAGCGGTTTTATTTCAGTGTTCCAGTTCATTATTAAATGAAGCAGCTATCACACATGATTCAAATCATAAGGTTATATATCTTAAAAAACTGCAACCCCACAGTAAACCACTTAAAATGCAATCAATATGATATATTATTGTTCATCTTTGCATGCATATTCTCCATGATATTGCATCCTTCTTAATTCTAACAAAATTAAATATTAAAATGTCAATGAATACCTAGAGGTGAAAATATTAAAATTTAAACTGGGGAATACTAAAGGACAATTTGTAATGATCAGTTTAAAATTTGCCTTCTGCTTTTTTGGGTTTTGGATTTTATATTATATGCTAATACTCAGTTGCCTAGGGCGCCCGGTCGGCTTGGCCCGCCCCTGCTCTATTACACTAATATTATACGCCAAGATCTAATTAAATGACAAAAGTCAGGATAATTTTAAACTCTATAATTAAAATATAAATTAACATTTTGGCATGCAAAGTGCACTCCTCACCTTTGAGTGGGCTTTTACCCTTCGCAGCATCCTCTTTTGGTGCCTTAGTGTCTAAAGTGGAATCATATGTTAGTAACGTAGTGCACTTTTAGTACAATTCATCTTGTGCTTTTAGATATGTCTAAAATGTCTTTTATATTTACCAAAGGGGTGGCAAAAAATCTAACGCAACCCTTATTTATAAGGGTGGTTGGTTAAAAAACGAAAGACCTATGCAAAAAATCTCAATCTCAAAATAAAAAATAATTAGGATAAAAATGATTGTTGCTAAACTTAATGCATTCAAATATGATATAGCTGAGGAACAAAAATATTAGAAAGTGACACATGCAACAAAAAATGCAGTGTTAGCAGTGAATTTGATGTGAAATGAGTTTTATCTCTGAAAAGAAGTACAAGCATAAAGACGATCAGACTGAATGAGATTGTAAATAATGTACAACACTGGACATTAAACACTGAAAGACAATGAAAATATATGTTGAAACTTTATGGAAGACTGATGGATGTTGATGTTTTTTCTACTGAAGAGAAACACACACAAGTGATGAAATGTGACAGATGATCAGTTTCTTCACAGACAGATGAAGTAAGCGTTTCATCCAAGAATCTTTAGCGCAAATGAAGTGTGAAAATGATGATAATTGCAAATGAGGCTTTTTAAGCAGGTGAGCTCAGAAACTTCTCACCTCGTCTGCTGTAGGCCTTTGCAGGTGTTTGCACTGCCCCACTCTTTGGCTGCCCAGTTTCATCAGCCATTATGTCGTCTTCAGAACCATTGTCAGTTGGTTCAGAGAGACTTTCAAGATCTTGTTCCCAGTTTTCATCATCCTCTAACTCATCGGTCTTCTCAGATTCAGTTTCTGTCCTCTGAGAACTTGGCACTTGAAGTTTCACTGGTGTTCTTACAGGGCATATTTCTTTGTCCAAAGATTTAATTTTTTCAGATTTTTGTCTTCCAGTGGGGGTGCTGCTTCTGCTGACCACCTTTATAGGTGCATCTTCTATATGTATAAGTCCTTTACCAAATGACACTTGTTCATCTGCAACTATTGGAGTTCTAGTTTTTTCTACTTTTTTAAGAGGTAAAACAAAAGTTTTTTCTTCTTTAGGAGCTGCCTTTGATGCAATTTTTTCTGTATCAACTGGAGTTTTATGTAGGCTTATTTTCTGTAATGGAAAGAGGCTATCCTTCTTTTGTTCTAATGTTGTCTCATCTGATGGGATGGGCACAGCACTAGAATCTTTCTTTTTGGGTGCAATAACCTTAATTTTATCAGTTTGTTTCTTTTCTTCCTCTTTGATATCTTTAGCTTTGGCAACCTCTGTTAGTGCGGGCACATCTGTGTACGATTTTAGTTCTTTTTCTTCATGTTTAATTACATCTTCTGGAGAAACAATGACAGGGGTTTTTAACTTAATGACCTTATCATCTTTCTTAAGTGGAACATCAATTTCTCTGTATGTGTCTTTAAGAGGGGTCTTTTTTGCAACTTCTTTTTTCTTTGAAAGTTCTACAGCACGTTTTTCCTTTTCTTCTGGCATCTCAGAGATTTTCTTAATAGGTTTTTGAGCTGCAATAACACTATCTGTCATTTCTGTAATGTGTGTTTTATCTGTTTTTACAGGTTTGTCATCTTCTGGATAGCCTTTATCCTTGGGAGTAACATGCATTTTTGTTCTAGGTTCTTCAGCATCCCTTATATCTTTTTCTACCTTAACCTGAACTTCTACTATGTCCTCCCTATAGGCTGGTTCTTGTTCTTCTTGAACAAGAACTGTTTTTTCTATGTGCACATCATGGACCTCCTTTAGTGGTGCAATAGTGATTGTTGTTTCCATAGTGCTTTCTGTGCTGGGGGTTACTTCTCTCTCCATAATTTTTGTCGTAGGTTTTTCATGTGCCACCTTAGTTACTTGTTTCTCCTCTGAGATTCTCCTTTTGGCTTCTGTGACAGTCTGTTGGGGAATACTGCTTATCTTCTCTTGACTTTCTATTTTTATCTCTTGCTTTGGCTTAACTTTTTTGCTAGGCCTAACAGGCACTTCCTTGACATCAGATTCTGGGACTATTTTTTTGGTCTTTTTGAAGGGTAACTGTGTATCCACTTTTATTTCTACAGGTTCCTCTTTTTTAAGCCTTATGTTAAGGTTTTGCTCATCAAGCAATTCTTCAACAACAACGCTATCCATTATTTTAGTATCAATAGTGTCTTCTGTTTTTATTTGCATTTTTGGTGCTTCTTTTGGTTCAGGTACCTTCTCAATATATTGAATTTCTTCAGACTCCCATATTTCTACTAACTTCTCTTCGGAACTATAATGCAGTTTTTCTCCTTCCACAGCTATCAACAACTTTTCTTGGCGTATAATATCTGTAATAAGCTCTTCTGCTTTAAAACCTATATCTTCTTTTATGGCAATCAGTTTGTCAGCAGATACTAAAATGGCTGTTTGTACTGCTTCAGTCTTGCACTCTTCAACCGATAGCATTTTACCTTTCTGCTTTTTCATTACTGGGACATCAGTTTTCTCTGTAGCTACAAAGGTTTTATATTTACTTTACATGCAAGGGTTTCCAATATATTGCAAGAAAGATATTGCCTTAAACACAAATCACACATAAAACAGAATACAGTAAAATACATTATCATTAAGTTAAATTATCTGGACATACATATTATGACATAAAGTAACAAGAATAATACACATAACACAGACTGGAACAGATAAAAAAGGATATGTAGGATTTTTTATTATTCTAGGGTATTTAGGTATGGTGACAGGAAGTGACTAGATCAAAACATTTAAATATTTATTATCTTCCTTCTGTCTTTTGCAGAGTACAAGCATGTTTGCCAGTAATCATGTCCTAGTAGATGTGTACTAAATGTACTGTAGACTTACTTTTACAGACATGGGCAGACATTTTTTTTAAATGATTATGTTTCTTCTCTGTAATAAAAACTTTGCCATGCACTTGATTGTTTGCTAAACAACCTTGTTGGAATTTTAAATTTTCAACTATTTTTGTTTTTGGAAGCATTCATGATAATAGATACCATAATTGCATAAACTGATAGTATTGTTAGTATCTTTCTTAATGCTAAGCAACACTGATTTATTGAGATCTGGCAGAAAATAAGAAACTTACTTGTTAAATACATATAAAACACAAGGACAGACATAACAGATATCATTTCCTTACATGTAGGCAACTTCTTCTTGTTTATAGTAATGTAAGTGAATGTATGTGCACATATTTTGAGCTTTTTTCAGATGCAAACATGAACACCTACTTGCTCATTGTTGATCAAACGCCAACCATTTACATTCTAACTTGCTCTAGGCATAACAACATCATACCTGCTTTCTTTCCAACAACTGGAGTTGTGACAGGAGCTGTAACTGCAGCTGCTTCTTCCTTTGGTTTTGGTGATGGGACAGCTGTAATGTGGAATATTGTGAAAAAAAATTACACTTATGGAAACTGCATACTTATTTTATATCTTTTGAAAACAGAGCCAGAGCTACAATATCTTTTATGACTATACAAACCATATATTAAATACTATAAGGCTATGTCTATAGAAACTGTAACTTTTTATATCATGTAAAAACCATACTGACTATGGCACAGTTTTGTTTACATTGTTCACAGACCCAACTTTATGTTATTCAGCCTACCTTCTACAGGTGATGGTTTTTCTTCAGCTGCTGGCACTGGAGAAGGCTTAGCTGCGACTGGGGCTATTGGAATTTTAAACATATTATGATAAGTTAATGCAAATCAAAAGTCACATTTGCACAGTTGTGTTTTAGAAGACTAAATTCACCAAATGCCTGCAAATAAAGGTAATTAGTATTTAAGTATCGTAAAGATGTGTTTTCCACTTTCCACAGAAATGAACACAAAAACAAGACATACATTTAAAGAAAGATGTTTTAGAGCATTTTGTAAATAGCATTTCAAGCATTTTAAATTAAGATGCTTTTGATGCATTCAAGATGGGATATTTCAAAGCAATTTGGACACAGACAGAGAATGATTTTGGGGTGGGGGATATATGTTGAATAAGCTGTTAAAGAGATATATTGTATGTAGATACCAAGTTTTGAATCAGCAAGCTTTGCAGAAAAGTGTGTACCTTTAGTGGGTTCTGCTACTGGTTTGGGTTCTTCCTTTTTCAACACAGATGGTTTGATCTCAGGCTCTTTCTTTTTGGGAACCTCTGGCACTTAAAAATAGTATCCAGGTTTTAGTGTATGGTCTGAGAATTTATTTAAAACAGAAAGCCAATTTCTGGAAGTTGCAAATATGCCTAACTATTATCATAATTTTTATGCTTCCTCTATTGACAAATTAAAAGTAACACAGATTATGCTGGAGGTTTTAACAAACAGAAACATACATTGAAACATTAACAAAAAGAAGAATTTAAGACCAAATGCTATAATAAGAACACGTATAGCAACTTGCTACTGCCAGGATAAAATACTGCTATGTAATTTACCTGCTGGCTTTTTAACCTTCTCAACTTCTTTTTCTGTGGGAGGTTCTTCGGCTTCCTTCTTGGGTTTTACAACTTAAAGAAAAAGATTTTCCTTTTACCCTTCAGATTTTTTTTGAAGCTACTTAATACAAAACTCAAATGCAAGATGTCTCTTAATTATTAGAGTAAGAGCTTACACACAAATGGACAAATTACATACTGTCTGACAGACAGACATATAAAGAATAATATCGGAACAAAGTTCAACATGAAAATATGATCACTATTCATATATCGAGTTTTGTCTTCCATTTTCCCTTAGATAATAGTGAAGTATGAGTGGGTATCTTTATTCTGCTCATTTTTTAGAGAAAAAAAAGTTAGTAATTATGATTACAGATAAATATTACATTTACCAGCAGACAGTAAGTGCAACAGCAGCATCTGCTAATAATGACTCAAATGGTTTAAGTTTCTAGTTTGGATAGAGAGCTATTTTCAGATTATAGACAATAAGCTCAAACAGAACTCACTATTTAATGGAAACTTTAGGAAGATAAAACCTGTTTTTTATCAGACAGCCATATACTGCAAATTTTCTGTTGAACCTTTTGTTAACACAAGCATTTTTATGAATCCAGGACTTTTTAGCACCTACTTCAGTAAAATATACATATTAAATACAGTAATGGAAACAGGTTGCAAAAGCATTTTTTTAAAGCTGGGTTTTGAGGTAAGTTTAGCCGTTAGTATATCTATACTGTTAAATAGTATGTGGTAGTCTTTATCAAGCATATTTTGACTGTTATGCTGAATTAGGTATCCCTGTTATCTTAAGCTCAAAAGGTACAAGATTATTTATCACAATAGCTTTGGGAGTTATGTATTCACTTCTTAACTATATTATATTTTATGTAATACTTTATTAGTATGCTTTTTTTTTAAAAACCATACCTTTTTTTAGAGAAATTTCTTCCCTTTGTGGTGGAGTAACCTCAGGTATTTTTCTACGGGGAACTTTCTTTTCAGCTTCTGGCTCTTTAAAGAGATATTTAATTTATGATATTCCATTTGTTTTTTTTTCTTTAGTATAGTAGCTTTTTATATGTCATCGGGGAAATGAAAAACCTGTGGTTTCTGCTTTAGTGCAAAAGGCACTGTTTTTCCCAATGTCCCACATGTTAGGAAGACAGATGTTATTACTAGTATATATTTTACATTTTTATAAAGCCAGTCATCCAGTAAGAGGATACAAGTCTTATTGCGCTAAAGGGGATTTTTCTATTTTTGAAACTCCTTTATCGAAAAATGTATAAAAAATGTATTGAAATTAACATATTTTATTGACTTAATCCTTGTGTCTCACATGCATGTGTCCATATGTCTGTTACCCACAAAGAACAGAATCAATGATACTTTCTGCAAACATGGTTTTGCACTGGGCTTTTCTTTACAATAACATGATATTTGTACAGAGTTCTTATGATAGTGAGACTTTGTAGAGTTGGATGGGGAATCTGCCAAGGAACCCTTAGCATATGCATTCTATGGCAAACTATATACTATCCCACCATTTTCAGGAGATGCCTGATTTTTTTTCCAAAAGAGCATGTATATGGATACATAATGAGGCAGTAATAAAATAAGTCTGCCATGGTGGATACACAAAACAAACATAAGAACTCATTCAAGATGGCACCGCAGATTGCTTTTACAAACACAAGCAACCAGATAACATCACTTTCTTAATTTTCTGCAATTCTTCTATACCTTTTAGTGGCTTGAGCTCCACTTTCTCAGGAGCTTCAGGAGTGGGTTTTCCAGGTATTATCCTCTTTTTGGCCTCTGGAGCTTTGAAGAAAATAATTGAATTTTTACTAAGATGTAGAGTCTCTAATCAAATGCCATTTTCTATATAAGAAGCATAAGATTAAAGCTGGGTAAAAGAAAGTCAAGAGTTTGTTTTTGATGCATATTTCCAATTAGGACAAACAAAGCAGGAAGACATATATTGTAACAAAGACAATATCTAGAGGACAGTGTTATAATCAGCCTGATCAATAGGCTAGAGACTGACTTTGTGATATATATTTTGTATATAGTTAGCCATAAAAAGGTATCATATTTACTTATGATCTAATGAAAAAGATTCTTATTAAACTTTAGTTGTCTCCTCTGGTTTCTCTGGAACATGGATTAATACAGTATATTAAATGAGTGCATGAGTACATGAAAACTTAAATGCATGAATACATATTTAAATAAGGATTTATTAACTATTTCAGAGGTATTGCTTGAATACACACTTGGGGGGTGATTTATCAATGTTCGAGTTTGATTTTTTTCACAATTTCAGTTTTTAAAACTTGCACAATTTATATTTTGGTTAAAAAACTTAAATGTCTGGTATTTATAAACTGCAAAAAAGCCAAAAACTTGAATGTAAAATGCCATCGAAAAGCTTTTGTGAGTTTCTATAGAAGTCAATGGGAGTTATCCTTGGCAAAGTAAAGCTATATTTGCAAACTCCAAATATTCAAGTTTCTTGACTTTGTAATTTTTTTTCATTCAGGCAAGTTTTCCTTTTTAATAAATAAGTGAACATTCAATATATAAAAACCAACTCGAATTCACAAACTCAAAAATTAATAAATAAGCCCATAAATGTAGATACTGGAAGCGCTGATTATAGAGGATGAAGAAAAATTAAGAGTACCTAAAAGCAAGAAAAATAAGAGAAAAAGCACTTTACAACAGAACAAAATGTACTTTATATTTAGATGGCATATGAATGTACAGTATACAGAATAGACAAGCTATTCAGCAGCTTCTTAAGAAAAGTATAGGATCCATTATCTAGTCCGTTATTCAGAAAACTTCAAAATATGCAATTTCCTTTGGCAATAGTGTATTATTTAAACAACCCATTCAATTCTTTTAACAATATGTTTTTCTCTGTAATAATTAGACAGTACCAGGTAATTGATAATAACTAATTTAGTATAAATCCATATCAATGTCAAACCATCTTGGTTTTTTATATTCAACTGTTTTTTAGAAGCTTTAATATCTTTTGCTCCAAACTAAAAAGCCTGTATCCAGAAAATACAAGCATTTCAGATAATAGACCCCATACCTATAGAACTTTTTTTTTTCCATTTCAGTTATATTTTTATACACCTATGTGAGCGTAACACATTAGATTTCATGAAATACTCTGAAACCAGATGATACAATCAAATATGGTAACTTTCATATTGATTTAGTGTAAATATACCTGCCACAGGTGTGACCTCTGATTTAGAAACACGGACAGATGTTTTCTCTTCAGTTACTGTTTTCTGTTTGGATTCTGTCACCTCAAACAAAGGAGGAGCTACATCCTTTGTCGGAACTTTAACAGGCTTTTTGTCTTCTGAAGGTGGTACCATAGGTACAAATTCAGATTCTAAAGATATTAGTTAAACATTAATGTTTTGCCAGTCAGACAAAGACTGACAAATCTACAGACAAAGACACACACATATAGACATATTAGTATATGTTTTATACCTTTAGCAGGAGAAGCTATTTCTTTTTTACTAATATGAACTGCCTGCTTTTCTTCTATGGTTGGTTTCTTTGGTGTCGCAGAAACTTTAAAGATATTAGTTAAACATTTAAAGTTAGACATTACAAAATACATATACAACAAAAACAACTGACAAACATAAAAACAACTACAAAGAAATGATATTGTACCTTCCACCGGAGACACAATTTCTTTTTTGAAAGCAGCAGTTGGCTTCTTGGCCACCTCTATATTTTTTAAAGATATTAGTATTGTTTTAGTGTATTTTATCCAATAAATGAACATTCACACAATTACTAAACATGGAATGGTCATTGTATGGAAATATATACCTTCAACGTGGAGTACTTCTTTTTTGGGTATTAATTTAGGAACTTCATTCTCTGGAGGCATCTTCTTGTAGGTAAGTGCAGGTGCTTTGAAAAGATTAATTTTTGCTCCTTTATTGTTTTTCCACTCTCAAGCATTAATTTAATATTTATATAAAATTAAAATGTTCTATTGAACTATATATATACCTTGTTCAGGAGGGATAACATCTTTTTGAGGAGCTGGGATGGGTATTTTTTCTAGTGGAGCTGTTTTCTTCTGTACTTTAACTTAGGAAATATTAATTTGGTTTTAGTATATGTATGCATTTATTACTTCTAAACCCTTATTATTTCTAAACCCACTATACAAATGATGAAATAAGACCAAATAAGTAACAATTAATCTAATCTACCTTCAGCTGAGACTTCTGTTTGCTTTTTGAGAGCTGGCAAGGCAGTTTCATCCAACACTGTTGTCTGTTGCCTCTCTTGTTCTTTAAAGATATTAGTACATTAGTCTTTAGGTCTCTACTCAAATGTAATTTGTTCAGGAATACTTAACTATGTAATGTAGCCCTATGTGATTTACCTTTTTTGCTGGGGACATCCTTTTTTAACATCACAATATCAAATTCGTCCTTGGGTAATGGTCGCTTTGCAACTACCTCAGCTTTAAAGATAGTAGGTGTGTTTTAGTATTTTGCAAAGCAACCTCTTTATACTAGAGTCTGAATAATCTAAAACATAAATTTTATTAACTAATAATTTACCTTCAACGGGAGGAAAAACTTCTGTTTTGTGTGCAGAAATATGTAGCATTTCTTCTTGTACTGTTCTCTCTAGGACTGCTTTAAAGATAGTTGTTTTGTTTTAGTATTTCTCTAATAATAATATGAATGATTTATGACTACAGCATAAAGACTGCTATACCTTTAGCTGGAGAAATAACATCTCCTTTAGCTGTGGCAATGGGAACTCTCTTTTCTTCAGCTGATCTTTTTGGAACCACCCCTACTAATCAAAAATATATAAGTTTTAATTAGTATGTTTTGGAGATGAATATGAAATTTTAATATGAGAGAGATGGATGGGTGATAAGATGACTGAGGCAATGAAGTACCTTCAACTGTTTTAATGGCGTCTTTCTTCGAAACAGTAAAATATTTTGTTTCTTCTGGAATATGGCTCTCCAAGATCTCCACTATATTAAAGATATTGTTGTTTTAATATCACTGATCTTCAAGTCACCGATTCAACAGTCAAAATAAAAGGTTCTAACTATTATACCTTCTTCAGATGCTCTGACTTCAATTGTTTGGTCCACAATCTGTATTTTTTCTTCCTGCACAAATCTTCTTGCAGTTTCTGGTTCTTTAAAGATATTAGTAGGCGCTTATTAAAAAACAACCCAAGGAATTTAGTTTTTATCAAGCAACTTCTTTCTTTTTTGTTATAATAAAGACCTATTTGTATTTTAATGTTTGCAACAGCAAAACCATGAAGGCTATTTATAGCTAAATGGATATTTAGATTGTGAGTCATGTTTTGGTTACTGATTTTGGAATATTTATCATATTTCAAAACATTTCTAAATAAGACAAAAGTAAAAAAATATATTTTTTTTCTAAGTGGGAGTGGTAAGATTTAAAGTAAACATTAAGCCTGAGAGCTATTTTCCTTTGATTTTGTAACTATTTATTTGACAGATATAATAGCAAGCACCTTTATTTTTTTGAAAAAAAATCTACATTGCCATTTTACTGATATTGTAAATTATTTTTTCTTAATAATGTACAAAACTATATCTAAAAAATACTCAATTACCCTAAAACTTTTGCCATTATGGCTAACTCAGATATTGTAATAAGTGAGTTTTAGTTTTAGCAGAAATATTTCAATAGTAATTCTAGAAGCTTAAAAACTGCACAGTAAGGGAGAAATATATTTTCCAACATGGAATTATATATTGTAATAACTGACTTTAATTTAAATCTTAATTTAGTATTTTGGCAGCTTCACATTGTTAATTTTAACTTATTAAAACTATAACTTGCCTGGTGAGGAAAATGTAATTCTTGATTGAGAATTTTTTCTTTTGATTTACAATTTTGTAAATATAATATTAATAATTCAATTAATAAATTAATCATAATAATAATGAATCATACAGCCCATGATATAATTATACCTTCTCTGGGAGCCATGACTTTTTTGGGAATTTTCACAGGTAGTTTTTCTTCCAGCACAGGTATATGAGGTAATTCCACTGCTTAAAAAGATATGAGGTTTAATTTATTATCTCCTCAACTAGATGGTTTGGTACTGTTCTCTCTAGGACTGCTTTAAAGATAGTTGTTTTGTTTTAGTATTTCTCTAATAATAATATAAATGATTTATGACTACAGCATAAAGACTGCTATACCTTTAGCTGGAGAAATAACATCTCCTTTAGCTGTGGCAATGGGAACTCTCTTTTCTTCAGCTGATCTTTTTGGAACCACCCCTACTAATCAAAAATATATTAGTTTTAATTAGTATGTTTTGGTGATAAATATGAAATTTCAATATGAGAGAGCTGGATGGGTGATAAGATGACTGAGGCAATGAAGTACCTTCAACTGTTTTAATGGCGTCTTTCTTCGAAACAGTAAAATATTTTGTTTCTTCTGGAATATGGCTCTCCAAGATCTCCACTATATTAAAGATATTGTTGTTTTAATATCACTAAACTCCAAGTCACTGATTCAACAGTCAAAATAAAAAGGTCCTAACTATTATACCTTCTTCAGATGCTCTGACTTCAATTGTTTGGTCCACAATCTGTATTTTTTCTTCCCGCACACATCTTCTTGCAGTTTCTGGTTCTTTAAAGATATTAGTAGGTGCTTATTAAAAAACAACCCAAGGAATTTAGTTTTTATCAAGCAACTTCTTTCTTTTTAATTAAAATAAAGACCTATTTGTATTTTAATGTTTGCAACGGCAAAACCATGAAGGCTATTTATAGCTAGATGGATATTTAGATTGTGAGTCATGTTTTGGTTACTGATTTTGGAATATTTATCTTATTTCAAAACATTTCTAAATAAGACAAAAGTAAAAAATATATTTTTTTCTAAGTGGGAGTGGTAAGATTTAAAGTAAACATTAAGCCTAAAAGCTAGCAAGCACCTTTATTTCTTTAAAAAAAAAAAAAGCTACATATATTTTCCGACATGGAATTATATATTGTAATAACTGACTTTTATTTAAATCTTAATTTAGTATTTTGCCAGCTTCACATTGTTAATTTTAATTTATTGAAACTATAACTTCCCTAATGAGGAAAATGTAATTTTTGATTAACATTTTTTTCTTTTGATTTACAATTTTGGAAATATAATATTATTAATAATAATAATAATAATAATAATAATGAATCATACAGCCCATGATATAATTATACCTTCTCTGGGAGCCATAACTTTTTGGGGAATTTTCACAGGTAGTTTTTCTTCCAGCACAGGTATGTGAGGTAATTCCACTGCTTAAAAAGATATGAGGTTTAATTTATTATCTTCTCAACTAGATGGCAGCTTCACATTGTTAATTTTAACTTATTGAAACTATAACTTGCCTGGTGAGGAAAATGTAATTTTTGATTGAGATTTTTTTCTTTTGATTTACAATTTTGGAAATATAATAATACTACTACTGCTAATAATAATTAATCATGTAGCCCATTATTTAATTATACCTTCTCTGGGAGCCATGACTTTTTTGGGAATTTTCACAGGTAGTTTTTCTTCCAGCACAGGTATATGAGGTAATTCCACTGCTTAAAAAGATATGAGGTTTAATTTATTATCTCCTCAACTAGATGGTTTTGACAGTGGTATGCAGCAAAGAATTCATATAATGTACCTTTAACAAAGTCAGTGTCTTCTTTTCTAATTGTTGTACTGTATGGTTTTTCTACAGTTTTTCTTTTTGGTAATTCTGTTGCTAAAAAATATTGTATTAGTTCTAGTTTAGAAATTTGGTTAGGCATGTTATGTTTGTATCTACTGAATGTTTAATATGGTATTGCAATATACCTTCTGCAGTTGGTGTTATTTTTCTTTTAGGATCCATCAACTGGATTTCCTCTTCTGAAGGATATTTTGCTGCTGCGTCAAGATATTAGTACATGATTAGTGTTAAAGTAAAATGTAGAAGGCTTATTTATGAGGTTGAATGAAGAGTACTGTTAACAAGGTCAAGTACCTTGGGGAACCTCTTCTTTAGAAACTTCATGTATCATCTTTTCTTCTTTTTCTTGAGGTGTCTTAGGTACTTTGAAGATATTAGTATGTTTAGAAATCTGATACTAGCAACACCACAACTATTACAGTAAAACTCACAAAAGACAAAAGACAAACATTTCAGTTGTTTGCAGCTGACCTTTCTTTGGTGGAACATGTTTCCTATCCACCAGGGTAGGTAATTCCTTTTCTTTTAACACAATCTCTTCAGTCACTTAAAAGATATTAGTTTTGTTTGAGAGCATTGCAGGATACAAGAGCATTTAAGCTAACATGTATGCAAATATATACATACTGCACTGCATCTATAATACAGATAGCTCTGAAATTTCATGTATAGTACAGGCACATGAAATTATAAAACTTTTTCATTGTAACTTAAATGACATAGCATTTCACAGTTATTAAACTGCTTGTTGGATATTAAGTAAAACAATGTCTCTGTCTCAGTCTTGAATATCAAAACCTGTAGCCATAAAATATTTTGGTTACAGACTAGAGACATTTGCTCATGTTTAGTAATGTCATACTAACTACTGTCATTAAACAGATCTAAAATTTTATACCTTTTACTTGTGGTGCAATTTCTTTTTCAGCAACTGTGGGTATGGGTTCTTCCGCAACTGGCACTTTAAAGATATTAGTCATATGTCAAGATTTTATAAAACATAATGTTACTGAAAAATTAAAAGAAAAATGCAGAAAAAGGTCTTTATACCTTTCGCATCTTCAAGTTTCTTGGGTATAACCCGAACTTTCTTTTCAAGAGCGTCTTTCTTAGGGGCCACTGGTACTTAAAAAATATTGTATGTACATACTTTAATATATTAAAAGATACTGATTTTATTTTGTATATTGTGTACATGGTACATTAGTTTGTAAAATATAAGTAAAAATAGGGAATTCTTAAATATTTTTTTTTTGTTTGGTCCAGAGAAGATCATATTATGTGTTTTGATTTTATATAAAGATCAATATGTATTGATTTTATATCAAATAACATTACACAAATAACCATCTTAAACAATAATGTCACATGATTTTCCAGATGGTTCAAAAATATATCTTTACAAACCGTTTAAAGAAGACAAAATCGCAGACCAGTAAAGATATTAGTAAGAGGACAGTATAAAGATGTTTCGTATTGCTTTTCGTAATTTACTTTTTTGTTAAGTGAATCATTTGTTTTCTGTGGCACATATAAAATATTATACACTGCAGACTGACAGAAATTCTTTAAAAAGTATATTTAATCTGGGATTGCTAAGATTATTTTTAATAAAGGAAACGCACCAAAATGTGCTATCTAAGGGCCACTTATCATATATCTTTTAACCACATAGCCTTCATACCAACTTAACAAAACATATAAAATATCCCAAATTAAATAATTTACACATACAATGAAAACAAGACATCCCTAAGCGCCAATGTTCATAAATACTATATATATACCTTTCTGAGGTGGCACTTGTGGCACAGTTGGTATTTTTTCTTCAGTAGTGATTTTCTTTGGTTCTTCTGGCACTTTAAAGAATGGCACATTTTTATAAGAGTGTGAAATTGCTTACAAGCCAATTTCATAAGAAGCACCAAACAGAAAAGAATGGTGAAACCACCAACAAATGACACATTCAAAGTAATTAAACAGAAAGTACATAAGACATGAAAAGACTTAGTAAATACATTGAGAAATGACAAACACTAGAAGAACAATTATACATATAAAATAACATCCTATTTGTACCTTTGGCTCTAGGTGCTTGTTCTTTTTTAGGAAGGGCCACTGGTGCCTTTTCCTCTGGGACAGGCCTCTTACGTTCCTCAGGTACTTTAAAAATGTTTTTAAAATAGTAAGATTTTTAAATTATAAGTTTACATGGAAACTACAGAAAATGCTATACAAAGTAACAAGGTTACTTTATATACACTACTAAAAAATAATCTTTCTAGTATTTTAAAGGCTATACCTTTGATGGGTGGAGCCTCTGGTTTTTTAGGGGTGGGAACAGAGACCTTTTCTTCAGGAACTGGCTTCTTTCTTAATTCAGGCACTTTACAAAAAAATTTTTGTTTAAAAACTAGAATGCCTTGAATGCAGACTAAGGAGCACTACAAGCATCAACATACAACATTGCGACAGTGTATGTAAGATGATAAGGAGTGCATCTAGGTAAATGATTTTTTTTTAGAATGATATTAGTAATTTTTAAAAAATCTTTTTTAATTTTAACAAACCAAATATATTTAAGATTCCTTGATGTGAAGGACAATTAAAACACATATACACATTAATGAAAGTAGACAAGACAAAGAAAACATAAATGAAGAATTTAGGGTCTATTATATGTAAGACAACTGCAATATACCTTTTAGTGGTGGGGCTTCCTCTTGCTTAGCAGGGGGAACCTTTACTTTTTCATCTACTTTTTTGGGCACTTTAAAGATATCACATGAATGTATAAGAATCACTTTATTGGCAAAACATGCCCAGACATAAACAATGTAGAACACGTAACACATATAAAGGGTGTGAAAGCATCAAATAATGTAACAAAAAAAGAGTTTTAAAAAGCAGATATTCTATTAAGAATAAGATAACCAATCTTAGCTTTTGATGGTGGTAGTTCTTTTTTAGTTTTTAACTTAGCTTTTCCTCTGGGGTGATTTTCTTTCACCCAACTTCTGAAAGATTGTTACAAAGATGCCAGAATACACAAAAGAAATGTTTACCTTTAGCTGCTGGCACTTCTTCTTTCTTAGTAACAGCAACAGGTACTTTTTCTTCAGGGACTACTCGTTTAAGCACTTCTGGTACTTTAAAATAAAGTATGAGAGTTTAGGATGCAAGAAAGGCTCTTAATAAGCACTAGTTTATAGAAAACTAGTAAAAGAAAGTAAGATTTGATTGTTTAGAGTACACCATAAATTTCCAGTTCACTGTTTGGTAAGGTGCTTATATACCTCTTGGAGCAGGGGCCTCATCAGTCTTCTTAACTGGAATTGGCACTTTTTCCTCTGCTACAGCTTTCTTTGGCTTTTCAGGCACTTTAAAGAAATGGTTTTGGTTGGTTGGTTATTTTTAAGAAGCAGTTCTTAAGAGACATTTTCAGAGAACAGAAGACAACATACAACTTATACTTAAACAATTATTATTTCTTAGTTTACTTAAACATTTATTATCTACCTATCTATCCATCCAACTACCTACCTATCAATTATCTATCTATCTATCTATCTATCTATCTATCCATCCAACTATCTATCTAAGGATCTATGAATCTATTAATCTATTGCTACCTATTTAATGATCATTTTAAAAGTTAATTCAATGTTGTTATATTTTAAAAATATCTTAAAAAGTGAAACACTATTTCTCCATCTGTCTATCTATCATCTATCTATCTATCATCTATCTATCTACCTATCTATCAGTATTTTTAAGAAACATTTTAAAAGTTAGATTAGTGATAATAAATTATAAACATATTAGCAAACAAGGCATGTGGAAAAGTTAAAATTACCTAAACAATTACCTAGCACCCAAGCTGGCAGTTAAAGAATTAATCGATCTGTTTAAAGTGAATGTATTCCATCCTTATAATTTTGATACTATTATTCACAGTGGTCTTTTTTGAGATTTTCTTTCAAATTTCATTTATAATCTAAACAGTCTGTTATTTCTACTTATATAATTCTATGAGGCACATTAATTAGTTCCTAAAGCGAGTGAGCCTTCTTCTGTGATTGGCCTTTGTTTGAGAAACTCATAGACTCCATCTACATGATGGATTTTTTCAAGCTTACAGTATTATACAGGATTAACAGTATAGATTATGATAGTTGTCAATAAATTGAAATAAGTCAGGAAGTTATGCGCTCTTAAGACCCTTCATTTTCTTTAAATATAATATTAATATGCAACTTTAAGGCGTATAAGTAATAGTTTTCTGTGAAGCTAACTTGATATATTAAATTAAACATTCGAATGAACCGGATTTTCTATTGATATACCTTTAGCTGGTGCTATTTTGATTGCTGCTGGTTCTTCTTCAGGAACAGTTCTCTTAATGACCTTGGAAACTTTAAAGATATAGGGATTTTTAGCAACTAAAATGTCCAAAGAAAATAATGCTAGGTAAAAGACACAATGAATTTAACAAATGCCAAAGCTATTAAGAAAAAAAATCTTTTTTTTTCTTAATTTTAAGAACACAATAAAAATGCTGATGTATGAAGATGGAGACATATAGACATCAAAAGAGTTTATGAAGAGGGAATGGGTGTACAAAGAAGATGCTGATGAAGATAAACCAACTGAACTGATGGAAAGAAATCATGAAGAGTTTCATGCAATTGCACAAATCCCAGATGTACTAAGGTACCTTCAATATGTCTAATTTCTTCTTTTTTGGTTATTGTTATTTCATCCCTTCTTTCTGTAGTAGGTTTCTTAGAGTCCATGGATACTTAAAAGAGATTAGTTTGCTGAAGACCTTGCAAAAGACTTTTTAGACACTTAAAAGACACAAGACACACAGACAAAGTGTGCTCTTTCCTTAACCTTGGGTTCTTTAGATTATCAAGAAGATATTGTTTAAAGGTTGCTAAAATTGTTTCAGGAAGATCTAAACTAAATTAGTAAATTGATACTAACTACAAATGCATGAAGTAACTTGTATTGTACTTAAAGTTTCACTAGTCTTCTAACCAGTAAGAATCAGCTGGAAAATAAATATTTTTGACTTGTACTATATGTTATGTTGAGGTGTTTTTGAGACTGAATAGTGAAAATGAGTTTTCAAGATGCTGAACCCAACAGTATAAGTATAGACGAGTTATTATCATAATAATAAAGTAATTTCTTTTTTATATTCTTATTTCTATATGGTATTTAAAAACAATGTAATGTTTATTCCTAAATTAGATTGAACAGACAACATATACCAGTCACAAAATAAAATCAGACATACATAAAAACAAACACTAGTCCATAAGAAGAAGGTGTAAAAGAGGTTAGGCAAGTTTAAGACGATGACTGTGAGGTTAAAGGTATATAAGGATGTGGAGATGTTTGATAATATACCTTTTTCTACAGGAACTTTTTCTTTCTTAAGAGCAATTGTTGACATCTTTTCTTCGGTTACCACCTGTTTAGGTTTTTCTGTCACTTTAAAGATATGATGTCATGTCAGGATTAAATAAAAACTAGAGGACAAATAAACAACACGGGAAACGAGGACAACAGAAGAAACTGACAGCCAATAAACTACCAAGTGCGTTCTAGTGGGCTTATTTCACATTTTACAGCTGTTTAGTTTTATTTCTAGAATGAATGACACAGGTTTCTCTGGTGAATTAAGAGCTTAATAATAAAACAAGTTTTAGCATAATTATATGCATATGCTGGTAATAGGTGCTAAGCCTTTTTTCTATAAAAGGGATAGCAACCCATGTCACTTTTTTGGCTTCAAATATAGACTCCTATCTATGATGTCCTCTTGGTTAGTTTGTGATGTTATAAAATGAAGATTAAATAGATATTTATGGGTTATATTGATTAATCTATGGGGAAGTTATTATGTGGTTAAAGAAAATCAAGAAAAACAGTGGACTTCAATTCAAGACGACACAGAGATAAAGATTTGTACCTTTCTCTGGATAAACCAACACTGTTTTTTCATATATTGTTTGTTTCTCTGTAGTAATTTCAGGCACTGGTTCCTCCTTATAAAGTTCTTCTTCTGCCTCATAAATGTGAGCTTCTTCCTCATAAGTTTCTTCCTGTGTTTCATAAATGTGCTCTTCATATCTTTCTTCTTCCTTGGTAATTTCTTCCTCTCTATAAACATCTTCAACAATTTCCTCCTCTTCATAGACTTCTTCTGGTACTTCCTCCTCAGAATAATATTCCTCCAGTGTTTGCTCTTCAGTAACATCTTCTTTTTGATACATTTCTTCCTCTTCTGGAATTTCTTCATCATATATTTCTTTATCGGTTTCATCAACCTCTTGTATATATGTTTCTTCTCGTTCCTGGTAAATATGCTGCTTAAAGATTGCCTCTTTTTTGCTGTATATTGTTTCAGAAACCTCTCTTTCTTTGTATTCTGGTTGCTGAACTATTTCCTTGGGCACCTCTTTATCTTTTACAGCAACTATTGTAACTTCTTTTGCTTTCTTGGACACCACTGACACTTTAAAAATATATTTTCATATTAATAAGCAGTATTATTTATTAGAACGAAAATTACTACACATCAGGTAATCTTAATTTATATATGTATCTGTGGGTATACACTGAAAAATACACAAAAATTGTGGCTTGGGAGTGTAGTACTTTTCTTCTGAGGAAATGTTGTGGTGACCATGAGACTCCTAAAGGTTGCCAAACATTGTATTATTTAAAAAAGCCTGCTTGGGTAAAAAAACGAGGCATTTTTGCCCGAAACCCTGCATGAGTTTCTTAACTCACGCAGGGTTTCATTTATGATTGTTCGAGCTAAAATATGTCACAATTTTTCAACTGTTTTTGTTTATTTAGTATACCCACCATCGCTTCGCATTTAAGAAATTTGTGGGCAAGACATTCTTAAATATAACAATTATAGTAATGTATTAAGCATGTTTAAATTTGCTTGCAGCCTGCTCTAAAAGATTTTTATTTAATTTTCCTACTTGTTTACTGCAGTGTGCAGTGCCTACTTTTTAGTTTCTTTAAGTATATTTATACAAGGATTGTTTTTTTTCCAAAAATGGTATATACCTGAAACTGGAGCAGCCACTTCCTTTTTAGCAACTACAGAGGGCAGTTCTTCTTCCTCATGCTTCTTTGGAATCTCATGTACTTAAAAGAATAGGTTTACAATGAATTGACACACTTGTACAAAAAACAATAGACATGTATAAGTACAGAAAGAAAAAACAAACCACAGGACATACATCTAAGAGACATAAAAGATTTTTTTCTGATATCCATTATACCTGCTGGTTTAGGAACTTCAACTTTTTTGGAAGCAATACGTATCTTTTCTTCTGGTTCCTTTGGAATCTCAGGTGCTTTAAAAACACATTATTGAATAGGTTCATTATTCTTCAAAGCTAACACCAGCAGTTGAAATACTTTGAGATATTTACAAGATTTAAAGACACAGAAAGACAGAGACCAATGTGGGAACACAGAACAAGCAAAAGGAATCACCCAAGATAATGATACCTTTAGAGGGTGGACGTTTTTCTTCAGGGATAGGTTTCTTTTTTGCCTCTGGAACTTTAAAGATATGATAATTATGTGTGTATATTTGGCAGCAATATTATTATAACTGACAAAATAACACACCGATAATAAAATGAGTATACTGGGTAATTTTTCATTAAGTTTAAAACTGTTATATGTGTTAGAGTGCTGCTTAACTTCATTACTTATTTGTACCAGTGCAGAAAGTTATAGAAAACATTACCTTTTAGATTAATAATATCCTCATTATATAAAATAAAAGACCCAAGATTTGCCCAGGTTCATAAACTCATACTAATGATTATTACATAATCATTGTTTTCTACTTCAGTTAGTGCTCTACATCTATAAAATTATAGACTTTATATGCTCTGATATTAGGCATTTTTATTTAGGCTTCTCTAGAAGGAACTCTAGTGTATTTTTTACTCAATGTGTGTGGGCCACAGAAATAACATTGAACACTTAAACATACAAAAACATCAAAATAGACTAAACGCATACAATCTAAGCTAATACCTCTTGTAGGTGGAGCTTCTTCTGGTTTAAGAGGGACTGCAATGGGTAGTTTCCCAGCAGTTTTAGGTTTCCTTATGTCCTCCGGAACTAAGACACATTAATACATGCATTTAGGAAGATTAAGAAATGCCATACATATAAGACAACATACAGCGTATCAGGCTGAAAGAAATCTTAACATATCATATAACAAAAGCACAGAAGATATTGAAAGAACTGAATGTTTTTTGTTTTTTTTAAATGTGATATATACCTTGTAGAGGGGCAACATCTTCTTTTGTAGATAAAGGTATAGGTAATTTTTCTTCAGCAATTGTTTTCTTAGGCATTTCAGGCACTTTAAAATAGCAATGGTATGCAATAAGAGTTATGTAACTCTTCCCAAGAGACAAGTAGAATGCAATACAAGCAAACAAACAAGAAAATGCCACAAAATGCACAGGAACCGTAGACAAAACCGCACGATGAGACTGCAAACATATATAAAGCACTGGGTAATTTAAAAGCACAGTGACAGCCACTTTAGCTATGCCACTAGGCTATTCTTTGGCCATTTTAATTAAGAGTCCTGTTTCTGAAAGAACAGCTGCTTAAACTTAGATGCCAGGCACATTATTGCAAAGCAATACAGAAACTACAATCTGAGGCATTGTTCCCCTTTTGAACAAAAAAAATGGGACTTCTAAACCTTAAAAAGAGTGTATTAGATTGTCAATCTGGTAGTTTTTAGGTAACCGTAATTTTAAAATAAATGACAGCTATAAGGACATGGAATGAGTTATTAATTGATACCAACTGATATTCTACGATACAAATCATTCTGTGAGTACAAAAATATAAATGGGTCTACTACTTATAACCATAATCCAAAATTAGCTCCTGATTGTAGAATGATAAGGCCAATTAATCACAGGTTTGCCATGTTATAGAAAAAGCAACATTGCAGCTGTGTCAATATCAATGTTTACTGATCTATTTTGAGTTTTAGTAACTAAGTTGTACCAAACTTGAAGTAATTCTATAGTTTAGAAATTTTGTAAGGACCTAGTTGGCAGCATCCAAATTGTTATAATCATATTCTTCCTATACTTGCTAACATTGCTTACAAATAGAGCATTTGTAGGAAAGCAGGATACAGTAGCATGTAAAGCAATAGCATGGGGATTTGCACATTATAAATGTAAAAGCTACTTAAACTACCTTTTGTTGGTATGGCCTCTTCCTTTTTAGGAACAGGTTTGGGCAACTTTCTTGGTACTTCAACCACTTTAAAAATATTATTGTTTGGAGTAAGTTTTTTCTTCCACAACTGACATTCTAACATTACAACTTTAAACTTTGCTCCATGATTTAAACAACACAAAATATATAGACATGACAAACATTTCTCTCCATGCCATAGTAAAACATATAGGAAAACGAGTTTTACAAACAAAAGTCACAAGTAATAATCTCCAAAGATCCGAAAAACTTTATATTCATTGGAGCTTGTAAAAGATTATAAAGAAGCGTAAACAGTATCAAGGGTTGTTAAGTTATCTACCTTTGGCTGCTGGAGTCTCCTCTTTTTTAGGTAGAGATATTGGAACTTTTTCCTCTGGCACTCGCTTTGCAGGCACTTAAAGAATATTATGTCATTTTAGATATATGACATTAAAGAATAAAGTAAAAAACAGAATATCATACACTTTCATTCCTCTGACATTCATTCATTTCCAACACAACAATAAAAAGATTTTTTTTTTTAAGAAAATGCACATTTAGTAAAGACAAAAACCTGTCCAGTGCCCCAAGAACCCGATGTGTTAGTATGAAACTTGAACTTGAGTTTAAAATGCATCCACCCTGGATGACAATGCCATGCAAAGAATGTAGGTTGATTTTAGCTGTTGAACATTCTGTTAAAACACCAGAGTATCCCAGTAGTGACATTCTGTACCTTTAGCTGGTAGAGTCTCCTCTATTGTGGGAACAACCACAGGTACTTCTTCCTCTGGAACAGCTCTCTTTGGCACGCCCACTACTTGAAATATATTGCATACATTTTGCTCAGTTTATAAGATAAACCAATGCACATGACAGGTTAAGTTTTCAAAACAATGCTGTTTTGATTGATGAGTACGATCATTATGTGTAAATCGGTTACCTTTTGGGGGTGGTTCCTCCCTTCGAGGTGCTACGGTAGGTGGTTTCTCTTCTGGAGTAGGTCTTTTGGGAACTTCCGGAACTTCAAATACATTTAAGATTACTTAATATTTATACACAGACACATTACAAGATACTAACATATAACCAAAGGAAGAGGTTTAGCTACATAATTAGACATAAACAAACATAATTATCTGGACATCAAGATAGATAAACAAATGATTGCATATCATAAATATTAATAAGCAAGAAGAAGATTGTGCTTGTTTAATAAAAAGAAGCTTTAAACAAAGCATTGCTAACATGTTATAGAAGATTTTTGATGTAGCGCGATAAAACCACATTTATAAAGATAATAAAACAAAACACATTTAACACAGAATCACAGACTCAGCAATATCAGTAGCAGTCAATACTAGTTAAGGGATGCAAGGTAACTTATATACCTTTTGCAGGGGGAATCTCTGCTTTTTTGAGTGGTGTAACTGGTACTTTCTCCTCTGGAGCAGGTTTCTTTCGTGCCTCTGGCACTTATAAATACATTATGAATTAACCTTTTGTATATATCTAGGTTTATGTTCTTTAATTACTGTATATTTAAAATACATTTCCTCAAAATACTAACCTAGTAGGCCAATTACAGCCGTTATTGCATTAAATCACCTAAAGGTAACTATGGTATAAAACATACCCTCCAAAGAAATATGACATATATATGAAACAGAAATATGAAAGTGCAGAGACGTGCAACTAAACTGGTTAAGGGGATGGAAGATTTAAGCTATGAGGTGAGACTGTCGAGGTTGGGGTTGTTTTCTCTGGAAAAGAGGCGCTTGCGAGGGGACATGATTACTCTGTACAAGTACATTAGAGGGGATTATAGGCAGTTGGGGGATGTTCTTTTTTCCCATAAAAACAATCAGCGCACCAGAGGTCACCCCTATAGATTAGAGGAAAGGAGCTTCCATTTGAAACAGCGTAGGTGGTTTTTCACGGTGAGGGCAGTGAGGTTATGGAATGCCCTTCCTAGTGATGTGGTAATGGCAGATTCTGTTAATGCCTTTAAGAGGGGCCTGGATGAGTTCTTGATCAATCAGAATATCCAAGGCTACTGTGATACTAATATCTACAGTTAGTACTAGTGGTTGTATTTATAGTTTATGTATGTGAGTGTATAGATTGGTAGGTGTGGGTTGGGTGTGCTGGGTTTACTTGGATGGGTTGAACTTGATGGACACTGGTCTTTTTTCAACCCTATGTAACTATGTAACTATGTAACTATGACATATATAAGCTAGCATACCTTTAGGAATCTCAGGTTCTGCCACTCTAGGTACTACAGCTGGTTCTTCTAGTTTCTTGGGTACCACAGGCACTTTAAAAGATATTTATATTCAGTATTTTGTATTTTATCAATCTTATGGTTATAAAACCATAAAAAATGATGATATGTGAAACTATAATGTTAGTAGAAGAATGGTTCCTGAATCTTTTAAAACACACATACTGAAACATGTAAAACAAAACAAGACATGGACTGTGCATGACATCTTAACTAAACATGAATGTTGAAGAGTTTTACTTTACATAAGATGGTTTAAATCCAAAAGCTATCTCTTATCACAAAACTATTTTTACTGCATTACTTATTTTAGAAATGTGATTGATATGTCATGAACCTGATATTATAAGCTATTTTCCTAACACAGGCTAGATTTTCCCTAGAGCAGTATCCAATAGCAATCAGTCAAAAAATTGTGTTAGTTATTCTACCCACAGAAAAGTGATCAAAACTAATTGCTTATTGGTAGCCATGGGTTATTTCAATGGGAACATGTTCACTGTGTTTGTGTTTGAACCCCTCAATACAATATGCAGCAGATTTGCATTTAAGTTCATTTTGTTGCTGCTTTAGAGAACAAAACTTTTTGGAAGATACTTGAGGTTTTGATTCTCTAACATTTTTTTTCACATTATTATAATAGTCTGACTTACATCAAAGGTTAATATCTGTATATATTTCATAGGTGGACATATACAACACACATTAATTTCACAAACTGTAAGAACAATTTTAAGAAAATTGTTAGTTATCCAAAAATTCACAAAAATATAAAGACAAAAGAAATATAAAAATAAATAAACTTCAGGTGAAGATTTAAAATGATAAAGAACAAATATACCTTCCACTGGAGGTATCTCCTTCTTTTTAGGAGCCAACGGAATTTTCTCTTCTATGACTTTCTTTGGAGCTTCAGGCACTAAAGACATTCATTTAAATTATATTAGAGTCTACATATAGGACTCTGGAAGGTTTATGGTATTTTTTCCAAAGAAAGAATGTTTTCAGCTCAACATAGAATAATATCATGACATTATAGAATGTTAAATGCTGTGCTGTTTTATACCTCTGGCTGGTGGAGCCTCTTCTTTTTTGGGAACAGATACAGGGATTTTCTCTTCTGTAACCTTCTTGGGTACCTCAGAGACTACAGAAAATATTATGCATGTGAATGCTTATGAATTAACAAAGCCCTTCATGCATTTACACACTGAATCATGTAATGGATTTTAATATGTTAACATGATTTAAGACAATCTGCCAAGTTGAAAGCATAAGCACATGTACAAATGAAAGACCCCCAACATGAGCAAAGCGATCGCTATGAATTACAGCAAGTGACATAACTAGAAGAAGGAACACACACAGAACAAATACAGTGTGATGAGACAACTGAAACAACAAAATTGCATGAAGAAAGTTATGTAAGGTGGATTAGAACACTATTGTTCCTTGTTTAGTATTTTCACAAAGACCCAAAGAATGTTTACAAACAAAGCTACATGTCAATGACATAAAAAGAGACAAACATGTGCACATATACAGCTATGGCAAAAAGGCTTTTATTATAAATATAAAGATGCTTGCAGATAAGACATTAAAAACAAAGATACCTTTAGTTGGTGGTGCCTCCTCCTTTTTAGGAACAGCTACAGGTACTTTTTCCTCAGGCACTGGTTTTTTAGTAACTTCAGGCACTTTAAAACAACATTATTGATTTTAAATAACTAATATATTTATTAAAAAACATATAAAAAATGACAGTACAGAGGACAACATTTAGCAGGATTCCAAAGTATTCAAGGACAAAGAAACATCCAAGATATGAAAACCAACAGATAACCAAGATATGATGACCAACAGACAAAGCACAACATATATATATATCAGCCAAAACACATACAACCGTTAAAATGCATCCATATACCTTTTTGTGGTGCAACAGCTTCCTTTTTAGGAGCAGCAGCAGGAACTTTTTCCTCCACAATGGCTCTTTTTGGAACCTTTGGAGCTTTAAAGATATTGACATATTTCAAGGTTCGGTTATCTAAGTGCTTACCTCATCTTTTTATTTCAATTTTGTTTAGAGATTTGCAGTATTGAAAGGAACATTTACCTTCAGCGATCTCTTCCTTTCTAGAGATGGAAATTTCAACTTTTTCCTCTATAATGGTTCTCTCATGTACAGATGGCACTAGAGAATATATAAGAAACATGACTGAACCCTAATGCACATTACCGAAAGTATCTTTTGTGTACCAGTGTCTTTCTAATACACTCTATACACTGTATCTCTCTGAATATTTACATAAATAGTCACATACAAAAAAACAGGTGAAATAATAATGGGTGCTAATATTTATATGTGTGATAATATTAATATGTGTGATTGTATGGCAGCCACCTGAATACCCATGGGAATCTCATCCCATGAAGTGAAAAGGTAGGAAGCTGAAATAGAATTATAGTACCTGACTAAACAAAAAGTAAAATGCTTTCCTAGTACAGGTGATAAGTGCAAATACAGGAAATTAATTGCAAAATGACTAAAATCTGTCCAGCTTGAGTGTGGGATTAGAATTTCTTTAAGAAGAAATGGGAATGGAAATTAAAATTGCTTTGTAGTATTTTTTTGGCAAATTGCATAATTCTATATTTGTTATATATGCATTTATGACATGTAATTAATGAATTGCTTTATTGTCACTAAAAACACATAGATGATCTTTCATTATCTATCTTTCATCATCATCATTTTTTATTTATGTTATCAACTAAGGTGTTTAAACTGTGGAAAAGACTGTAGAAAAACACTAGGCCACTTTCTACCTAAGAAATATGCTACATACAATACATATAAAAAGTCCAAAGTTATTATATGTCTACAAACGAACATAGTTATACAAAGAAACAGAGACATACTCATGCCAGCATACTAAGTAATTAGGGAGAATAATCCTTTAGTAATGTATCTACAGCACATATACCTGCCATAACTCCACAAGCATTGCTATGAACGTTATGTCACAAGTGAGAAGAACTATGCAGCCACATTTATAATACATACAGAGACACAGCAGGACATGATCAGAAACCATTGTGTGAAAAACATTATTACACAATACATAAAAAAAGAAATATGACAAAAACATATTTAATAGGGATGAGGCATACACAGTAAACCATGGGAAAGCAAATACAACATAAGTTTGGACATTGCAAATCAGTTTAGATTAATGGCTTAGTTTAGTATTTTTCCTTCAGCAAATACCTAGTACCTCATTCTTGATATTTTAAAATAGTCAGATAACAGAGACAAGCACACACACACATATATATATCATAGACACCTATAAACACAACATAGTTTTCCACAACTTTAATACATAATGCTTGTTTTGTTAAGATTTTAGTATAATTATTGTTGCCGTAAAGTTCAGAAAACACACTCTGCCAGCAAAGGCCTGTTTTTACTTTATTCTATGCACAGCCTACAATAAGTCTGTTTCAGTTAAACATGTACAAACCAGTATGTGCTGGTGGGCTGGGGCTGCAAAATGAACTGAATTTACATTTTAAGATTACTGGTATGGGACCTGTTATCCAGAATACTTGGGACCTGGGGTTTGCCTTTCTGTAATTTGGATGTTCATGCCTTAAGTCTACTAAAAAATCATTTCAACATTAAATAAACACAATAGGCATGTTTTGCCTCTTAAAAAGATTAATTATATCTTAGTAAAAATCAAGTACAAGGTACTGTTTTATTATTACAGAGAAAAAGGCAATCATTGGGGTCTATGGAAGATGGTCCTTCTGTAATTAGGAGCTTTCTTGATAACGGGTTTCCGGATAAGTGATCTCATACCTGAATAGTAAAACTATGTACTATTGGTTGCCAGTGTGAATGTTTTGAAAAGCAGTTTAGTAATTACTAGTTCTGTCTGCTTTTTCTACTTTTCTTGGAGGTGTAAAATTGTGTCTAAAGTTAGTTTATGAATTTATTGGGTACTGTATTTAATTTTATTTCATATGTGTATATTAAAGCAAGGATGACAGTACCCAGGATGTCGATGTAACATTGCTTTTTTACAGGAAAAAACGGATAACTAGACTTTTGAAGTAGCCCCTGCTGTGATTCATGTAGATAAAAAATAATGATAATGTTTAGATATTTCCTTATTTGTCAATATTTTTGAAAACTTTGCTGCCCTAACAGTAATAGTTATTATTTTTGTGAAAGTTGCTGCCCTAATAATTTTTATGCAAAATGATCTTGCTTCACATAAAATCCATTTCCGATCATAAGCATTTTGCTTACCTTGCCTCACATCAACTTCCTCATGAACAGGGACTGGTGATGGTTTTTCACGCGCTTAAAAAACGTAAATGCGTATGTTTAATAGCTGATCATAAATAGGCTAAAAAAGGTAGCTATTAAAGAAAGCAAAATTGTCATTTGCATGAGAGATTTCTGCTGGGGACTGTCAGTGCTAAGGTAGGTTAAAATAAGCTAAAAGTTATTTAGCCATCAAATTAGAAATTGTTGAGTCAACTTATATCTCATTGATTGGTCAGTGAAGCCTGGTTAATATATAAAATAAAGCTCATTATTAGCCAAATAATGCTGCCATACATTTGAGCCACCATACTATTGGAAATACCTCGCCTTCTAATGGCCACCTCTTCTTCTTTTTTCATAACTATTCTTTCAAATTGCTCTTCAACAGGTTTTCTGGGAACTGTTAGGTTATTGAAACAGTTCAGTTGTTGTTGTAATTATTTTTATTATTACTACTTGTAGTAGAATAAATGTGGTATTGGATTTAGCCATCATTTTGGCTAAATATTATTTGATCTTTTTTAGCACTGAAAAGGAACTTGGTCTTTCAAAGCTCCTGTCAAGCTACAATTAGTTTAATAAAAGAGCAGAGTACTATAAATCCAATTATTTTACTGTGTTAATACTCAGTGTATAGGTACCTGGTGCCTTTTTATGTTCACCCTCTGGAATTCTTCTTTGTGGAATCTCCTCTTCAATAACTTAAGAAATAAAATGGAATGTAAACTAATTGCAATAAATAATGCAATAAAAAAAGAACTGGCAACTGACAGTGAAAGTAAGAAACAGAGATTGTACAGACGTAATTCACACAAACCCCTCCAAAACAGAAGAAACACTAGAAAGTGCCCATTATTGTCTTTAAGAATGTGCTTTTTTTTGCATATGGCAAAGCACAGCATTTATGTATAGTGTGTCGGATCATTCCAAGTCAAATGGAATCAAAATAAAATATTCCATTTGCATACATATACATATACACATACAATACAATATGAATACAACAAGTAAGACCTACATAAATATTTTTTGTTAGAATTTAAGTGTTTAAAAAGCTATGGAACATCTCATTCAATGACAGTATGCAACTATAAGGTTCAAGAGTAGATTATAAATGTGTGACATATTGATTAATGTTTACTGACCCCAACTCAGAATAAGACCTTATTTAATAGGAAAACAGCCATTGGTTATATAATATTAAAAAACAGCCTTACACAAACATTACTTCATCTGTGTGGCTTTTGCAATACACTGACTGATTCAGTCAAACAGTGGAAACACAAAGACAAACATTTTAAAGTGGAGGAGAAGATTACAAGCAAAATAACAATTACCACATTAAACACCTGAAAAGGACTGAGTAGTGAACCATTTTTTATTAGACAAAAGACTCCATATACCTTCTCTGAAATATTGTTCTTTTTCTCCATAAGCTTCTTCTTTATAGAACTGTTGTTTCTTCTCATATACTTTTTCTTCGTAATATTGCTTTTCTTCTTCATAAACATGGCTTTCATATTTCTCTTCTTTTTGGGCATATTCTTCTTCATAAGATATCTCTTGTGGGGTGTAAACTTGTTCTTCCTCATAAACAGGTTCCTCATAAGCTTCTTCATAGATTTCTTCCTTTTTCATAGTAACCGCAACTACTTTGGCTTCCTCAGCTCTCCTACGTGCAGCAGGGACTTTAAACACATTTATTTATGTTAAGAAGAGTGGTAACCTTTTTTTTCTTAGAAGGTGTAACTAAGCAAGAATGAAATATATATATATATATATATATATATATATATATATATATATATATATATATATATTTCAAGAATACACCATAAAACAGTCAAACAGCATCAATGTGATACAAAAAACACACTAAAGAAAAAGCTGAACAACAAACATTGGCAACAGAACAAATATAAAGGTGTTTAAAGGATGTATGAATATAATAGTATAGTAGCAGTATGGATATATGATGTGTGCATATACTAAGATATCTAAAAGTCCTTCATTTTTCAGCTACAAATACATATTAGTTGAGGAAACTTTATTTAAAAAATTAAAGTCACCCAACAATATAGGGCCCATTTATAATTGCCCAAGTTTCATGCTCAGGCAATCATAAAGGAAACTCTGCATAAGTTTTCAAATTACACAGAGTTTTGCGCCGAAAAAAGTTCTGCAAAGTTTTTAGGCAGCTTTTAGGTTTCCTTTATGATTGTCTGAGCACGAAAGCTTGGGCAATCATAAATGGGCCCATAGTCGTGAAAGTATCACATTTCTTTGGCCGGGAGTTATAAAACAAATAAGTGGAGCCTTTAGGCATACTTTTGGCCATAAGATAAATGGGGAGGGTGACATATGACCCATGGGCCTGCCATTGGACTGCCATGTTCTACAACATGTAAATTAAAGTATGTCGTGAAAGTATCACATTTCTTTGGCCGGGGGTTATAAAACAAATAAGTGGAGCCTTTAGGCATACTTTTGGCCATAAGATATATGGGGAGGGTGACGTATGACCCATGGGCCTGCCATTGGACTGCCATGTTCTACAACATGTAAATTAAAGTATGTCGTGAAAGTATCACATTTCTTTGGCCGGGGGTTATAAAACAAATAAGTGGAGCCTTTAGGCATACTTTTGGCCATAAGATATATGGGGAGGGTGACGTATGACCCATGGGCCTGCCATTGGACTGCCATGTTCTACAACATGTAAATTAAAGTATGTTAAAATATGATTTTGTCTCTAGATGTCTCCATAAGTTGCTTACAAAAGAATTCAAAACACAGTTGTGACATAAACAGAACTGCTCCTTATGTACATTATGAATTGGTTATCAAGAAGTAACATACAACATTTATAATGACAAAGGAGTGCAAGGATAACAAAAATTGCTAGTCAACATGTAAGAAGATTTGGTTGAATTCTTAACATTAAAAGTATAACATGGAAAACATGACAACAGATATGTTGCTCTTCTTTTGCCGTTTCCTACATACTAAGAAAGAGTTACTCACTGTGTGAGCATAAAGATACTGCTATCAATGCTATTAAGCAGCATAAACAGAAACAAGTAACACACATTTGTTCACAAGACTACAGACATATGTCTTATCCATGTCTTATTTAAAATTAGTTGTGTTGATTGATAGGGGTCAAGTCATAGTAAATAAGTGGTCTATATATAGATTTGTGATACAGGGGATTGGAAAGTCTCTACTAAATAATGGAAATAGAAACACAATGGCTGAATAATATCATCTTGACCAATAAAATGGATCAAATCAAGGTATCAAGTCATGACTGAACTTGACATTGAGCAGCAATGACACCAAAGCTTTCCAGATTCTGGGCAATGGTCAAGTTACTTCTAGCTTCTCAAACTGTAGCCTGGTTATTATTAAGCTTAACCAAGACACAGCTTGGCTTGCTTGACTAGATGTTGCTAAAAAATCATTCTTGTCAAGCTTTTTCACTGACTAATTGGCTAATGCTGTCATGGCCACAGATTTCCATTCAATGTTTACCTTTAGAAGGAGTAGGTGCTGATGGAGGTGCTGGTGCAGTTGGTATTTTTTGACGCTTGCCAGGTGCAGAAACTTTAACAATATAACAAAATGATATTTTCATGTATTTCTAACTTGCATTGAAGAGAGAGAAGAGAGATCTAAACATATTGGACATACACATACATGTCTATACAAGGTTAAAGTCACAGGTCTAGAACAGGACACTGGATACATTTATATTGACATAACAATATAGAACACAGAGAACAAAGGATGACTGTGATTTCCACAACACAATGCTAAATACGTGTTTGCTGTGCATCAGGGCTATTCTGTTGCAGGGTCTTAAGAATTTAGAACAGGGATGTCACACTCATATAACATTGAGATTGGTTTAAATAGTATACTTCCATGAGGACTGAATTAATTCTGAGCAGGGCAACACACAATCAAGTAAAGAAATACTACATTATTCATATGTTTACAAATTCTGTTACTCCTGGATTAACTTTTTATCAGACAAAATTGGAATTTTAATTTTGGTATCAGATACAACTGACAATAAATTTTAAAGATTTCCCAGCCTCCTAAAACACAAGACACAGAAAATGAAAAAGGCGGCTGGAAACATTTAATCGATAGTTGCAGAAACAGCTGGGGTGGGGGAATCCATTAAATGGGAAACACAGAGATGATCAGTATGTTATACTACATGCAGCAGTGTAACATGGCTGATTTATATTTTCTTAGTCCCTCACTGAAGAATGGCCAAGATGTTATTGAACCTCAAAGTATAAATCTTTCCTCAATCTTAATTTTAATCCGGATCATACTGTCTGCGGCTAGAAAAGTGATTTTTCAAAAATGGATTTAGAAAAACCCACCATCAAAAAAAAACGTTTGGTTACATTAAAGACCTATGTGAAAAAGAAGATTTTTAAGTATTAACCATTTGCGTTAAGAACGTTATGAAAAGTATCACATGAGTAAAATTCTCTATTGCTTCTGAGTAAAAAGATGCTTTGTCTACTTCTCGTCATCTTTTATTCATCTTGTATCGGCGGCAATTTAATGAAATACATTGTAATTTTTTGTAAAGTTATGTTTATTTTTATAATCTACTGTCTAATGGCAATATATGTAGTTGCACTGTGTTATATTAACATATTGGATATTCTTTCAATTATCTTCAATTTATAAATGTGCAAATACCTATTAACTGAAGTCTACATGCAAATAACTATATACTAATAAACTTGTAGAATGCCTATAATTTATACCTTTATTTTTAATACATACCTTGTCTAATTTCTTCTTCTTCCAGAGGAGCAGGAATATATGGTATTCTAGTATCAGGGACATCTAGAAAGAATTAATTGAAAAAAACAGGAAACATTGTTTTTATAACACTTCTTCAAGGAGCCTGATATTTCTTTTAATAGCAACTGTTGCCTGAAAGTTTGCAACGCTGTAAAGGAAACCTTGACAAACTGGTTTTGTTACCTCAAAAAAGTGCAGGGATATGGTCATCAATAGTGATGAAGGAATATTAATACAATTTGAATTCCTTTCTAGCAATTTATAGCTGTTCTTATTAGAACAATAATCAGTAGTTGATTACAAAAATCTGAATTTCTGAAGGCTGAATTTGGTGGATGTCTTTTCAACTATTTTTTAACTTCCCTTGCTTTAGGATAGATAACCCTTATATCTTGTACTTAAGGGAATGAAAAGGCACCCTAGTAAGTTTAGGGATTCTGATAGAATCATTCAAAATAAGAAATATATGTATTTTAAATATATTTTCCTCTAGGCTCCGTGTCATCAACCACTTTTGTTTCTGTGTTGGAGATGGGAAGTTTTCCTGTGGATTCACTGCAAAATTCTATCTTTCACCATTGGCAACGTTTTTTGTAAAACTGCCATGGCAAAAATGTGCCGGGTGAGGAAAAAATTTGCAGATCAAAAATTTTTTCAGCGGTTTGCAAATTTTTCAGCACATTGACAAATTTTTCTGTGAAGCAAAACGGGACAGATTCCCTCATTACTAATGGGAAACGTAACTGGAGAACATAACATTTAATATGTAAAAATTGATTGAACTGTATTACAAAGTTGGTTATTTTGAGGGATTCCATTAGAACAACTGGGATGCATTTTCATCCACTTAAGTTAAGTAGTCCCAATCCACTACTTTAAATTGAGTAAATAAAACACAATAACACAGATACACAAATACACAGAAAGGATGCTGCTACCACCCCTGCAAATCAAATGATTTTCTTTTTACCTGGTGGTCTAAGCTCCAGTTTCATTTCTGTAAAAGAACACGGAAAAGCAGATGAAAACATTTCATTTATATTTACAGATGGGGAAACTGCAATTGTAAGAAAAAAATGCAATGAACAGCATTGGTGTAAAATGTTTACAATGTGTGTTCTAAAGGCAGGGGAAGAATTAGTGTCAGAGACAGGAAGAGGGAATGGTGACCCTTTCTGCACCCAATTGCACATTGTGACTAAGGTGCAAGAGATACACTTTTTACAAACAATCTCTGGAGGCAGCTGGCATTGCGCTTACATATCAGGAATTCTGAAGTCAAAATGAGGAGAATGAGGTGCACCACTTTATTCTTAAATGTGGGTTATGTAATAAAAGACACTAAGGGGCTGATTTACTAATCCACAAATCCGAATCCCGAATGGGAAAAAATCGGATTGGAAACAAACAATTTGCGACTTTTTCGTATTTTTTGAGTTTTTTCATCGCTGCCGCGACTTTTTCATAGCCGTTACGACTTGCGCAAATTGTCGTGACTTTTTCGTAGCCGTTACGACTTGTGCGAATTGTCGCGACTTTTTCGTATTGAGCGCTAGTAAACGACGGGAAAACCTTTCCGATTTTTTCGTGACGGCTACGAAAAAGTCACGACAATTCACGCAAGTCGTAACGGCTGCGAAAAAGTCGCGGCAATTTATGAAAAAGTCGCGATGGCGTCGGAAAAAATGCAAAATACCGATCATTACGAAAAAAATGCATTTGGACGGTTTCGATCCGTTCATGGATTAGTAAATCGGCAGTAACCCATAGCAGCCAATCAGTAGGAAGCATTTACTGGCCACCTGTTTCAAAGCAAACATCTTATTGGTTGCTATAAGTAGCTGTTGAATCGAGGACTACATCTGCCAGCAATTATAATCTGATTGTTGGCCTCAAGGTGGCATATTGGTGAAAGATCTGTTTGATTGGAGACTTTGCTAAATGAGCAGATCGTAATATGTATGGCCAGCTTAAGTTCATATAATAAAAGTGAATGCCTGTGTGTTGATTTGGTGCTTGACACTGGCAAATATAAATGCCTTTGGTTGGAAATTCTGCTCAGAAAATGGGTGCTCCGGCATTGTTGTTTAATGAACATTGGTGACTTCATATTTTTAATATAACTATTAACATTAGCAATAATTACATACCTTTAGTTGTCAAGTATAGTTCAGCAGTGCTTGTTGCTTCACCTCTTGGCTCAAGGCTGGCAATTACTGAATATACTCCTGAAAATAAATATGTATATTTTTGATAAAACCATACTCATTTCTCATCAACAAGAGGGCCATCTTTTTTTCATGCAGAAGGTTGAATATCAGTAAAACAATTTAGGTGACATCATAAGATGACATTATCAAGCTATAATCAGTTTAAAATAGGCTGGCAAGCTGCGTATCACCTTTATCTGTGTTTTTCTAAGTCTATTAGCTGACATTTTTACCAGGAAAAGAAAACTGCAATACAGCAAAAGAGAAATACAGCAATACTAAAATCATGAGCTATTATTATGTCTAGAGTATATAACAGTAATGGAAAAAACATTAAATAAAGTATATAGTACCTTCATCTTCTGCTGTTACATTGTGAATTGTCATGTAATGCCAGCGCCCGTCACTTCTGAAGCTATATTTGGCACTTTCTTGCAATTCCATTGTACCCTTGTACCATGTTACAATAGCATCATCAAATGATACCTCGCATTCAAAGGTTGCTGATTCGTGCTCACTCACAACAATGTTATGTATGGTTTTTGTGAATTGAATGGGTTCAGCTATGGATTAAAGGAAATAATATGTGTCAAAATCTGAAAATAACATGTCCCCAAAATATCAGATGTCTTATAGAGATAAGCCATGATCGTACATATTGTATAACATTAGCACTTATTATTTTACCAGTTTCTATTAGTTGATAAATAGGAAATTGGTTTAGATAGTAAAATGTATTTAAATAGCCTTTGCAGTGGTTTAAATGCAGTGTATTAATTTAGAATACAGGCCACAACCAAGGGGTTTACTTGATGAACAATAAGCCAGAGAGTAAAAGACTTCACGATGCATTAGACTTATCCCTGTTCATAAACAGGTCACACAGGAGGGGCCACTTGAATCAGCAGTATGGCTAGTATGGCTATGGGTGGTTTCATGCATATAATAGTCTATAGACCATCAAGTTGCCTTGGGTGTATGCCTTGTAATTGTGTATTTGACAGAAAAAGACCTAATATAATTTCCCCTTATCTAGTATTTTTCAGAAACCAGCAAGTTGTTTTAACTGCTCTAGTGGAATGTGAATGGTAAAATATAAAAGATCATTGATTGATATGGGGAAGCCTAATATTGTTTATAGTAACTGAGGTAATGAAATTAGATTATAGAGTCATCCCTGTGATTTGATTGGGTGACTTTTGCTCATGTGACCTGTGATAAAAGTATTACAAGCAAAATCTTGTACTTGTAGTGCTGTATTTACAATATATTTAATTCTGTCATTTTACATATGATTCTGTACACAAACCTTCAATGATCAGCTCTGCAGTTGTTTCCAGGTTTTCATATTTGCAGGTGTACTGACCCTGATCCCCTGTCCTTACATCCTGAATTATAAGCTTGTGCACTGTTTCATTGACCTCTGTTCTGTATCGTCCCACTGGTTCAATGTATTTTCCGTTTTTGTACCATTTTGATTTTACATTTGGAACAGAAAACTCACAAACCAGGGTACTGCTGTGTCCTTCTTTGATAGCACTGTCCTTTAGATGTTTTATAATTACAGGTTCTATAAGAAAACAATGAAATAGTACATTTGGAACATGCAGAAAGGGTTAAATTCATTTTGTTTAAACATGCAAATTTGAATGAAAAATATGTACCGATTACTGTTAACTTGGCACTGGAGATGTGGGGTCCGCACACAACTCTAAAGTTGCCTTGATCTTGAGGCTGACAGTTCTTTATTTTGAGAATATGGCGGTCACCCTGTATACTGATGTCATATTTGTCATTGGATTCCAATTTTTCAGTTCCCTTGTACCAGGAGAGCTTGATTTCAGGATAGTTGATCTTGATTTCACATTCAAAGACAGCAACTTTCTTTGACTCCACAGTTTGGTCTTGAATATCCTTTACCAAAGTTATAGGCTACAAAAGTCACAACATATATTATTATCATTATTGTTATTGTTATTATATAACATAAGAATAGTAACTGGCAAATTTACAAAGATTCTTACATCAGCTTGTGTTAATCTTTGTTGGATGAATGAGACAAGTTCATCAAACTCTTGCTCTTCAGCTCGTGATTTTTCCTCAGATTCGATTTCCTAAAAAAGGAAGATTTACATTAAGCAAGCTAATAAAAAAAGTCAGTGAAGTTTTCAAAATTCAGAGTTGTAGTGCAAAAGAAAGTAACGTGCTCAGATACATGGTAAGGAATGGAGATGCTAGCTCGCTTTCAATTGTTATGGTTTCTGCTAAAATTATAAGGAAACAGCTTATTTGAGAGTGACTATTGGGCCCCCTATACCTCCTGGGCCGCCCATCAGTTGCAGGGTCTGCTGCAGAAGCTTTAGGGTAATAGGTATGTACCTGTGTGAATGTAAACAAGAGGAGGTGGGTTCAATTTATAGTTACACTGCAGAAACTTGGAAGGAAAAGTGGAAAGGATTTGCAGGTAGTCATATATTATAGAAATTCAATTTATTTTACAGAAACAGTTGTATGTTAGCTTTGGTTAAATACCTTACTGCATGTATAGCAACATGTTTACAGTTCAATGCACTCCTAGGTCATGGAGTATCTTCATTACATGTTTTCAATACTTTTGGAATATGTGTGTGTTTTGATTGGTAAGAGGAGGTTGGATAACCCTATATATTTTCTAATCAAACAAGTAATATGATGTATGCATGGATGCAGGCCGATAGAACGCACAATTATTTTATAACATTTCAGCAATAACATTTTTTCTTTACAACAGTTAAAAACTTTTTTTACAGCTGTATGTCCAAATGTTCACACAGCACATTATGGCACAACTAGTCATAATATTAGTTATAAAAGAAAAAAAGAAGTGATTGTGAACTATTTAAATAGAATGACATTGATTAACATGGTAAATTATCTGAACTAAATATTTTGATAATGTTTGTGCCTTTTGTAGCTCAGGGTAAAAAAAAGAATAAAGTAACATGATTTTGTGCTTTACATAAAGGTTATTTTGTGACAATGTGACATATGACAATTTCACTGCAGTTCACACTTCACAAACATATATACCATTCTATGGCTCTCCTCTTCTCTGCTGGCCTTAAGCAGTTCAAAGGCTTGTAGAAGGCCACGGAAATCTGTAATACCGTACATACGGGCATATTTCTCATATTCCTTGGGATCCACATTTTTAAGAAGTTCTATTATATCAATAGGCTTCTCTTCTTCTTCTTGCTTCTTTTTGGTAGGTGTCCTGAAATGATAAGTTAGTGTGAAAAGTTTAAACACAACAGTGATGGGCGAAATGTTTCGCCAGGCATGGATTTGCGGGCAAAAATTGTCGCCCACGTCAAAAGAATAGTCCCGCGTCAAAAAAGAATAGTCACGTGACAAAAGAATAGCCACGGGCGACAAAAGAATAGCCGTGGGCGACAAAAGAATGGCCTCAGGCGACAAAAGAATAGCTGTGCGACAAAAGAATACCCACGCAAAAAAAGAATGGTCGTGGGCGACAATTTTTTTTGACGCGCAACATTTTCGCCGTTTCGCAAATCTTTTGAAAGATTCGCAAATTTTTTGGCGAAACGGGACAGATTCGCTCATCACTACCCAACAACCCTTAGGTGCCTACCAGGTTTTCAAAAATAATTTATAGTAAAAGTATTGAGATGTGGCACATGACTACAAATTCCTGCTTTTATAGATATTGTATTTATAACACCAAGAAGTGGTCTTTATGCTGTTAAATAACTTAACTCTTTTCTCAGTTGCAGCAATTGATGTGTTTATTACTTACTTCTTTAGTTTTGCTCTGAGATCACCTTCAAATGCTTCTTGTTTCTTTTCTTCCACCTCCAGGTTGGTGTTGCACTCGATTTCACCATGTTTGTTAAATGCTACACATCTATACTGCCCTGAATCTGTTTTGGTTACATCTTTAATTTCCAGCTTAGCCTCATCTCCTTTCTGTTGAACAACAATACGTCCACCATGGTTGATTTGTCTCCATTTTCCTTTCATCCATTTCACATTGGGAATTGGATCACCTCCAACTTTGGCAATGAATGTTGCTGTACCCTCTGGATTGAAAAAAGGAAATTTTTATATAAAACAATTCAAGAGTAAGTTGGTTTGTTTTGGAAATGGAAATATGCTTACTTTCTGGTACTTTACAACTGGAAGGTTCAGAAACAAAGAAGAGCTTCCCTTCAACTGGAGCTTTCTTCGCTGGTGCAGGGGCTGCTTTTTCTAGGAAACAAAAAACACCAATGTAATGTATAATTTATTTTACATTTAAGTTTTAAATCTTTTGAATGTGTTAAAGTAAAATTAAAATGTAATAATGGAACTTGTACATGAAATCTTTTGCTGGTATTCCCCACATTAAATGGACATTGCTCTCTACCCTTCATAAGCTACAAATAATATCTTAACATGTGTTGATTGACTTAATGTAAGTTATTTTGTGTAGTAAGCCACATCTGGAGATTTAATTGCACTCATTATTCTGTCCATAATGCCTGTCTGGTACTATTTACTTAGTAACTACTTAGTTATTTTACATATTAGTTCACAGATTACTAGAAAAATGGTTATGGAAGAATTGCTATGTTTACTTTATGTACCTTTGATTGTTACTTTCGCTGTACAAGATTCACTTCCAGCAGAATTAGTTGCTTTACATAAATAGTCTCCAGCATCTGTCTTTAAAGCAGCTTTGAGTTCTAATGTTGCTGTCCCTCTAATGAAGGTCACATTACATGTGTTGGAAGATTTAATTTCTCGACCAGCCTTTAGCCATTGAATCCTGATTGGTTGTGATCCCTCCACATGACAGCTGAGCTGTAAGCCTTCCCCTTCAGTTACTGTTACTGGGGCCAGTGGTTTATCAAACACTGGAGGCTTTTTAGGTTCTATAAGAAAAAAAAAACACAATTACATTCATAACAATGTACTTTAATAAACCCTTTGATGAATGGGCCTCCGAGCATAGAGAACATATGGGAAAATATGAGAAATATGATGGATAAAACTTTTGGTGATGATTTGATTAAGTATAAATTAAAGATATGGGGCATAGGGGCATATTGTTAGATTAACTATGGGAGTCAAACACTATATTGAGAATTTGTCAGGCTATCACTAGTTATCACTAGTGCTTTGGTGAAAAGAAAGATCCCAATTTAAAAGACAATGTCATATTCTATGTGAAACTAACTTACCTTTGATAAGTACTGAAGAGGTACACAGAGCACTTCCTGCATCATTAGACACTTTGCAGGTGTACAGTCCAGCATCTGATGGGCTTGACTTTTTAACATGAAGGAGAACAATGTTGTCTTTAAATGTGACTTCATTATTTGAAGAAAGTTGTAATTCATTATTGTTCAGAAGCCAGGCAACAGTCAGTGGCTGAGACCCAGCTACACGTCCTTCAAGCTTAAAGGAATTCCCGTCTGTTTCTTCAACAGTCTCAGACAACTTCTTTGTAAAAGATGGGGGAACTTTTCGTTCTGTAAAAGATATATATGCATATGTATATGTAGCTATTTTTATTTTGGTAAAATACTGTATGTAAAAAAGAAGGGATACTCTTTTTAAATGTTTACCCAATGAATGTGAAAACTTCTCTAGGCATGTGCAAAAATGTATTAAAAATAAGACAAAAACATAAGAAGCAAAAGGTCTTGCTTACATAAGTCATTGTTTTGTGCCAAAACAAAAATAAATATAATATATACTTATTATAAGAAATACAACCCTCCTGTATTTAACATAGGCCTTATCATTTAGATGCTGAAAGGTGATATGTTATGTTTGTGTGAAGTCAGTATTGGAAACGTTAATGACTTATGCAACCAAACCATTTGTATAACAGTTATTTGATTATAAAGAGCCTCTGCTATAATTGTAAATGTATAAAAAAAGAAAATTCAAGATGAAAAATAATGTTCTTTACTGATCTTAGTGGTAGCAGTACCTTGCACACTAAGCTTAGCAGTACAAGAATCTTTTCCAACATCATTAGTGGCCGAGCATGTATACTGCCCAGAATCTCCTTTATCGGCCTTCAGAATTGTCAGTTGTGTTGTGTTTTCAAGTTGTGTAATCTTGTAGTTTCCTCCACTTTTGACCTCTTTGTTATCCTTTGTCCAAGTGAGAGTTATGGGTTGTGATCCAGTAACATGACACTCAAACTTCACAGGGTCCCCTACAGGAACATCCACTGGTGAAGGTTTCACATCAAAGAATGGAGGATTCTTGCCCTCTAAAGGTTTACACAAATTATAAGAAAGATAGTTTAGATTAAATGCAAAGTACTTCATTTATATTACAAGATTTTTTAAAATAGATAACAGACAAACCTGTAAGAATGAGTTTGGCATTAGAAGAGGCAGTTCCAACAAAATTGGAAGCTGTACAAGAATACTGCCCAGCATGGTGTCTGTCAGTTTGCAAGATCTGAAGAGTAGCTGTATTATCTATATAAGAAGTCTGAGTATTATTGTCATCTCTTACAAGAACACCATCCTTATACCAAGAAACCTCAATAGGCTCTGAACCAACTATTTGACATTCAAACAAGATCGGTAAGCCAACCGTTTCCTGAATGTCCTTTACTTTTCTTGCAAATGAAGGTGGAACTTTACGTTCTGTAGAAAGACAAGGATGATGCCATAAAGATAGATGAAAGTTTCCCATATACTGCAGAAGCTGACAAAGATTGCAGGCAGCCATAAGAATGCCAAAAGAAGCATAAGATAGCATCAGATAAGAAGCAAATGATTTTAAATTACATACAGCTATTACTTACCTGATCATTTTATTTCCATGTTTAACAAATGTTATACTGTACATGTACGCCAATCATATTGCAAACACGTATTTTTACCTTTTACAGAAAGAGATGTTGAAGAAGACGCTTCACCAACAAGATTTTCGGCTTTGCATATATATTCGCCAGAATCATTGACATCAACTTGGGCGAAAACAAGTCTGGCAATATTATTTTTAAAGAGTATTTTCTGAGTATCTGTTGGCCGTAACTTTGTATCCCCTTTGTACCAAGATACTTTTATTTCTGGAGTGCCCTGAATTTGACACTGCAGTGAGGCAGCATCACCAGCTGTAACCTCAACAGGTTCCAAGGGTGCAATGAAATATGGTGGTTCTAGAAGACAACATAGCCCTAATTATTGACCCAAGAAGCATAGACTATTTAGTTGAATGAACTACATAAGTCAAGAATGGTGATACATACCTAATACTGAAATTGTAGCTTGGCAGGTATCATGTCCAATGGCATTTTTGACAGAGCAAGTGTATTCCCCATCATCATCATTTGAGCTACTTGAAAACTCCAGAATACAAGACTTTTCTGTGGTTGTAATGCTGCATCTCTCAGACTGAGTGATCTCTACACCATTCTTCTGCCAGGTGACAGAGATTGGAAGGGTTCCAGTGTATGTGCATTCCAGCACAATTGGCTTTCCTGCATCGATCTGGTAATTGTTCAGTTTCTTCACAAATGCAGCAGGTTCTAAAGAACATAATTATTGGTATTACACATTTAAATGTGAAACATTTAACTTAATTTTTTGCATTGTTTATAGAAATAATTTATGGGACCAACCTTGCACAAAGAGTTGTGTTGTACATGAATCCTTGCCAGCATCATTACTGATATGGCAAGAATAATTACCACTCTGGGAAGTACTGACATTATACATTTCCAGAACTGCCAAAGAGTCTGTCAGTGTGATGTTGCAATCTTTTCCTTGTGTAAGTTCAGTGCCTTCTTTATACCAAGCAATTTTAAATGGAGGAGTTCCACGTATCACAGCAGCAAATGTTACTGTGGCTCCAGGAAGAACTTCAGCAGCCTCTGGTTTCTCCAAAAAGGAAGGTGGCTCTAAATATTTATAAAATAAATTAATTTATAATCAGTACAATTTGTTGACTTATTCGCAATACGAAACAAGAGACATGAGCTTAATTAGTACATTATGTGGATTTTTACAAACCTTTCACAGACAAAACTGCACTGCACTCATCAGATCCAGCAATGTTGTTTGCATGGCAAGAATATTTTCCAGCATCTACTGTTGCTAGGTCGCTTACTGTCAAAGTGCAAGTGTTGTCTGTCAGAGTAGACTGGTATTTACCACCACTGACAATTTCATTGCCATTGAAAGACCAAGAAACAAGAATTGGTGGGGATCCAGATACTTTGCATTCCATTGATGTAGTTGATCCAAGTAAGCCATATGTTTCCTTTAATTTTCTTGTAAAAGAAGGAGGAATGATCCGATCTGTAAAACACAAGATGAAACAAACAATTAACTCAAAAAAAAAAAAAATCACTAATCAGCCACTGTGTTAAATTTGTTGACCTGTTTAAATAAGAAATCACATATCTTTTTGTATTGAACATAATGTGACATTGCACAAAAATCCAACTTTTCATTCATCATTAGGACCTTTCTTGAGAATGTGAGAATTTTGAGAATTTTTGTGGAGATGTGCTCACAATAAAGACATTGTAATTTTAATAAGGGTGTGCCTTTCTGAAAATATATTCTCTATGGAATTCATTTGACTGAGCACCCCACTACGTGGGATTGTTTTGGCATTGGAGTGCAGACACTAGAAAGATTATATATATATATATATCAATCCAAATGGTGTCCGCACTCCAAAGCTCAATATTCTGCAGGGTGCTAGCCAAAATGATGTATGTATAGAAAATAATCATCTGTGGCCAGCACACCCTTCAATGTTTTATCAAAAATTTTTTTATTGTAGATATATTGTTAAAACCAACGTTTCGGTCCTCATTAGGACCTTTCTCAAGGATGAAAGGTCCTAATGAGGACCAAAACGTTGGTTTTAACAATATATCTACAATAAAAAAAATTTTGATAAAATATTGAAGGGTGTGCTGGCCACAGATGATTATTTTATATATATATACATTTTATCTAAGAAAAGGTGCTGGTCACCCAAGATAAAATACTCACCCCTTGTGTCTGTAGCTAATGATATAGCTAATAGCTTTAGCTAATGGTATCATAGCTAAAGATCCACTTTTATTTACAGTAGTCATAAAATTATGTTAAATTGTTTTGCAGGTTAGTGATATTACTATAATTACCCCCCCGAAAAAGTACAATAAAAAATGGTTCAGACACCAACCTGAGACTTCAATGGTGGCAGTGCAACTGCTTTTGCCAACATTATTCTTCACTTCAAATACATATTGACCACTGTCTTCTGTTCCAGTAGAAAGGATTTTGAGAGAAGAAACTTTGCCAAAGAAGCTAATTTTGTATTTATCATCATTTGTCAGCTCTGTTCCATCTTTAATCCAGGTGCATGTAAGTTCAGGTGTCCCACCAACTGTGCACTCCAATGTGCAAGAGTCCCCTGCTGTAACTTTAGTGGGTAGGGGCTTCTCAACTATCACTGCAGGTTCTGTAACAGAAAATAAATGTAATTATTTTCAATGGGTCATACCCTAAAACAGGGATCCTCAGACTATGGCCTGCGGGCTGGATACAGCCCCCAAGGTAATTTACCCGGCCCCTCACCCATGGCTACTACCTGTCTGCCTCAACGTGGTCCTCGGCCCCAGCATGTCATGTCACCGCATCGTAGTAGCCATGGGTGATGCGGGAGGGGGTGGCCCGTAGTTTAAGGACTAATTTTAGTCCGGCCCCCCAACAGTTACATAATGAATTTATGCACAAATAATGTATCTATTGATTGATGACAAAAAATAAAAACATTAAAAAAAAACCTCACCTAAAACAGCTAAACTGGCAAAGCATTCTTGTGATCCAGCATCATTCTTTACTTGGCAGGTGTATTTTCCTGTATTTTCTGGTTTGGTGCTTAAAAATTGAAGTGTTGCAATGTTGTCCACAAAAGAAAGACTGATGTTTTCACTTTCTCTTACAACTTCTTCCTTATCCTTCAGCCATGTTATGCTGATTGGCTGAGTTCCTTCTACAATGGCTTGTAGTTCTGCTGGCTCTCCAACAACAGAAGAGGCATTATCCGGTTTCTTCACAAATCGTGGAGGTTCTATAAATAAAAATAATAAAATGAAATTTCTGCTGTAAAATAAAGAGAATTAACACTTGACATTACCTTTTCAAGACTGTTATAGAAATAATCAACTCAAAGATATTTTTCACCAACCTTTCAGTTTGATAGTGCATAAGCATGTGTCACTTCCAACCTCATTTACCGCTTTGCACTGATATTCCCCTATGTCACCAGCATCAATTTTGAGAATATGTATGGAAGCAAGGTAGTTGTCTGTAATAATTTTGAACTTCTTGCTGCTCTTAATTTCTCTTCTATCTTTGAACCATGAAACTTCAAATGGAGGTGTTCCCTTCAGCTCACACTGAAGTGTTACATCAACTCCTTTTAGAGTCAGTACTGGTTCAGGTTTTGCAATGAAAACGGGAGGTTCTACAATAAGAGAATTTGATTTCTCTTTAAATTGTATGACAATTATTCACAAGAAGAATGCAACATAAACATTGCTCAGTAGTTTAAGATGCATAAGATAATTGTATCATTATGTAAGTTAATTAAGCACTTAGCATGCAGTTCTGCCCGTGGTTTCCTGGCTAGTACATGCTCACACTTTGGGGAGACTAAGAAGATATCAACAGCATTGATGACCATAAGAGATGTGTATCTGTTATTTTTAATTCTCACTCTCTCCATCTAAACTACTGGAAGTTAAAATAACTTTGTGTTTCCTTATACCCTTAAGAAGTATTAGCTGTAGGATACTGTAACCTTTCTGCAGAAATTGGATTGTAACCAAAGCCATTATTATCCAATCTTTTATATACAGCACCAAGAGGAAGAGAACAAACACTGATAGGGGTGGTAATAAGTTTGAAATGAAGAAGGCTATATCAATAGCATAATATCTGAATAATCATTTTAAAATTAGGTCATCTGAAATGCCCTGAGCCCCACATTTGTGGCTCTCCCTCAGGACACATGTCAGATGTTTGATTCATTACATTTAGACTAACATAATGGGGACTACATTTGGTTACATTTCCATTGAGTCACACTCAGCTCTTAAGATAATCCTTTGTAAAAGTGTTCACGTGATGAAGAAGGTACTGGAGCATTTTAAATAATTAGTGAGAATAATACCAATAAGTGTGTGGGCAAATAGTGAATTATAATGGGTATACTCAATATTTGTATACTTTTAATGAAAGCACTCTATGCCACTCTTGCTGCTTGCATGATTACATAAGCAGGCAGGTGCGTCTTACCTTTCACTTTAAGGGAGGTACTACAGCTGACGCTGCCAGCATCATTGTGAGCTTCACAAGTATAGTCCCCACTTTCTTCAATAGTAGCATCAGTTATTTCTAGCACTGCTACAGAATCAACAAAGGACATGGCATATTTTCCACCATGTTGGATTTCAGCATCATTTTTGAACCATAAAACTCTGATTTCGGGAGACCCACTTATTTTGCAATCAAATCTGTCAGAATCACCCTGTTTCACAATTTTTGAAGACTCCAGTTTCTTTACAAATCGTGGTGGTTCTATTGATTGTCAAGAAATAATAAAAATAAGAAATATTTGAAGCACAAAGAAATAAACACACTAAGTACAATACTAAGTGCATTTCTTAAATAGATAAGAGTATTACTGAAGATTTTAATGTGTTACAGTGTTATTATGCATCCACAAAGGCAGTGTTGTAATCTAGTTCACCATTAGTCTTAATATTTAGCAATAAAGGAAAATAACTAATCTTTAGCTCATTTTTATTAATAGTAGATATTTAAAGAAAATAATGTTAGCCTTTCGATAAATTGTTTAATGGGTTAGCTATCAATTAAAATGATTCAATGCCTTTTATCATTCTGATGTGTAAAACATACAGAGATCTAATGGTAAGAAAAAAATAAGAAAGAAATGTATTTTAATACTATAATATATTAAAACATAATTATGTTTCTATTAAGAAAGTAAGAACTATTTATTTCCTTGTCTGGGGACTATTTGTAAATAGGGAAATCTATTTGTATTTTTCCAAGAAAAATCAGAATGTTATGGTCCCTATCTTAGATGAAGGTACAGGGAAATAGCATTTTGTGATGTAAATATTGTATAGTTTTAGTGTTTTCTATGTTGTACCTTGAACTCCAAGAGATGCTGAGCAAGAATCTTTTCCAGCATCATTGCTAGCATAACATGTGTAAACACCAGAATCAACTTTGCTGACTTTTAGAATCTTCAAGTGAGCTCGGTTTTCTGTAAAGCTGATCTTGTAGTTGCCACCAGAGCGAATCTCTCTGTTGTCTTTGGCCCATGTAACTTTAAAAGGTTGTGTGCCAGTAACATGACAATCAAAATTAGCAGCTTCACCAATTGGAGTATTGATATTTTCCGGTTTGATATCAAAAAGAGGTGGTGATTTGGGTTCTGTAAGTAAAGAGGAAGATTATAATAATGTATTTCTTGATAAATTATATCTGACTGTGTTACATTAAATTCTTTAATATGAATCTGCAACACATTTCTTAAAATGGCACAAACCTGTAAGAATAAGTTTGCCACTTGAAGATGCAGTACCAATGGGGTTGGATGCCGTGCAAGAATACTGACCAGCATGGCCAACGTTAGTACTCAAAATCTGAATTGTTGCTACATTGTCTATATATGATGTTTGAACATTATTGTCATCTCTCAAAAGAACACCGTCTTTATACCAAGACACCTCAATGGGTTCAGAACCATTAATACGGCAGTCAAAAGTGACAGGCAACCCAATATTTTCTTGAACATCCTTTACTTTTCTTGCAAATGATGGTGCAACTTTACGCTCTGCAAAAAAATAAGGTTGTGGTAAAGGAAACCGTATTGTATGGTTAATAAACATTTAAACCAAAAAAACTGTGAGTTATTGGGCTGAAGAGGTAAAAAAGAAATTGTCACCTTGTACGTTCAAAAGAGTATTGGAAGATGTAGATCCGACCATGTTTTCAGCTTTGCAAATATACTCGCCACTATCATTTTTATCCACTTTGCTGAAAACTAAAGTGGCCACATTGTTCTTTAAATACATTTTGTAAGCTGGAGTTGATCTCAGCTTTGTGTCTCCCTTATACCAAGAAACCTTTATTTCTGGAGTACCACCAATTTGGCACTGTAAAGATGTGGATTCTCCAACTGTAACCTCCACTGGTTCCAATGGGGCAATGAAATAAGGTGGTTCTAAGGAATAAATAAGGAAGTTAAGTACCTTAATAAAAAAAGATACCAGTATATGTGTTTATGAAGCAGTAGATACCAAAGAGGTACAGACCTAGAACTGACAGTAATGCACTGCATGTATCATGACCAGCTTCATTCTCCACGTGACAAGTATATTCTCCATCATCTTCTTGTGTAGCACTAAATATTTCTAGTATGCAAGATTTTTCTGTTGTGGTAATGCTACACCTTTCAGACTGTCTTAAATCTTTCCCATTCTTTTTCCAGTTAACCATGATAGTGGGAGACCCAGTGTATGTACATTCCAAAGTTATGGGCTTTCCAGACTCTACATTAGAGTCATTCAATTTTTTCACAAAAGTTGCTGGTGCTATTTAAGAATAAGAAAGAATACAAGATTTAAGACTGATATTTGTAATGGAGATGCAGTAAGGGCTATAGATATCAATTTACTGAGCAACTAACCTTTCACCAAAAGATGTGTTGTGCATACATCTTTCCCAGCATCATTAACTATCATGCAAGTATATTCTCCACTTTGCATTGTATCAACATCATATAACTCCAGTACAGCAAATGAATTTTTCAAAGAAATATTACAGTTGCTTCCAGGCAGTAATTCACTGTTTCCTCTAAACCAATGCACTTTAAAGGGAGGAGATCCTTTAATAACACTGGTAAAGGTCACATTCGAGCCAGGCAAGACTTCCTGAGGATCAGGTTTTCTTATAAAAGAAGGTGGTTCTGGGTAAAGTAACAATACAATAATTAGGATTAAAAAACACCCCTTCAATTACAAGATTTGTAAAAGCAAAGATTATGATCATCAAAAAGATGTTCTGTCAAAGAAAGTCAATATATACTGACCTTGAACAGTCAGTGAAGCACTGCATTCATCATCCCCTGCAACATTAGAAGCTTTACAGGTGAAAGTTCCAACATCTGATGATCCTAGGTCATTTACGGTTAAGGCACAGACATTGTCTGTATAGGTGATTTCATATTTGTCACTGCTGACAATTTTGTTGCCATTTTGATACCAAGAAATAGAGATAGGAGGAGACCCAGATACTTTGCATTCCAAACGAGTAGAAGATCCCAACACGCTGTTGGTATCTTTCAGTTTTCTTGTGAAAGATGGTGGAATAACACGATCTGAAAGTACAGTCAGACCAAGTAAGAAATGGAAACCATGATTTGTGGGTATTAATTTAACACTGAAAAGTTCAGTGATTAAAAAAAATATAATTAGGAAACTAACCGAGAACATCAACTGAAACAGTGCAGCTACTTTCTCCAACGTCATTCATGACCTCAAATGTGTATGCCCCACTGTCTCCCTTTTCAGCCATGAGAATTTTAAGTGTTGATGTCTTGTTAAAGAAACTAATTGAATACTTTTTGTCACTCTTCAGCTCCTTAGCATTTTTGTACCACTTAGTAACAAGTTCTGGTGAGCCAGCAACTGTGCATTCTAAAGAACAAGTTTCACCAGCTGTAACTCGTGTTGGCTCCGGTTTCTCTATAATTGTTGCTGGTTCTGAAATAAAAATAAAATATGGCACTTTCAAAACCACACCTACATCTGTTCTGGAACACACAAATAGACAACCTGTGGATTTCCTTTAAACCTACAACCCCAAGTATACCATTCTATACTGGATAATGTAGTTAAGGAAATTATGAAAACTGTCATGTAGTGTAGGTTTTCAGTCTGAAAACCTACACTGCATTGTTTTTTAATACTTGACAACTGTATTTACTGGATTAAACAAAGAAAATATTTTCTCAATATAATGGAATGCACTAACCTATTATAGAAAGCATTGCTGCACACTCTCTCATGCCCACTTCATTTACTGCTTGGCATGTATATTTCCCTGAACTTGATGATTCTGTGCTGGCAATTTGCAAAGCAGCCACGTTGTTAACATAAGATATTTTTATATTTTCACTCTCTCTAACAATGTCTCCTTTGTCTTTAAGCCAGGTGATTGATATTGGCTGGGATCCTTCCGTTGTGGCCTGTAATTCTGTTGCTTCACCAATAAGACATGAGACATCACTTAGCTTCTTCACAAACCTTGGCGGCTCTATTGAAGAAAATAGGTTTTTTTATAAGAATACTTTTTTTTCACAAGAATACTTTTTATATAAAGAGTAAGTGACCTATTATATGCCATTTAGATAATGGAATATGCAAACCTTTAAACTTGATAGCACTAACGCAGTTGTCACTTCCAACTTCATTAACAGCTTTGCACTGATATTCACCAATATCTGAAGAATCAACACTTAGAACATGAAGTCTAGCAAGGGATTCTTTGGAAGAAACCTTATACTTCTTACTACTTCGGATTTGTCTCCTATCTTTGAACCAAGCTACTTCAAATGGTGGGGTTCCCAAAAGTTCACATTCAAAGTTGACATCAACACCTTTTAAAACCTCCACTGGTGTTGGCTTTTTAGAAAAAACAGGAGGTTCTATGGAAACCAAAAATAAAATAAAATAACAATTAGGTATAATAGAAAGTCACGTTTGCAAAAGTAGAAATCGTTTTTTAATAAAGGAATGTCCTAGAGTTGAAAGGACTATGTTGCCATTTTAACTGTTTCTTACTTTTAATGGAAAATTGATATTATCTAAAGTGAAATAGTTGTAGGTTTATCTGTTTTAACACAGAACAAAGCTTGAAAGGGGTAGGGTAGCGGGATATATTGTATAGCACATATTTGCTATGAGAACACAGAGGCCATATCACTGAAGAGGAGATGGCGACAAACATTCCCTAAAAACATTATTTCAACTTTTTATTAAAAAAATTGTAATAATGTTTACACTACTATATATACTTCTATTTGGTTTTTTAGTTATTTGACTGCTGGTGATAATGAAATTGATAATTATTATAAAATATTAAATTGGCTTACAAAAATAGAGTTTTTGTAAATTTAAGTAGAACTAAATTTTGCTGATAGCCATATGGCCTGGAATCAGTTACCATGTTTTCAATCTAGTTGTTCTAAGTTCTAAGTTTTGTGTAAATGTAGTCAAAATATCCAACTAAACCAGGGGTCCCCAACCTTTTTTACCCATAAGCCACATTCAAATGTAAAAAGAGTTGGGGAGCAACGCAAGCATGAAAATTTCCTGGGGAGGGGGTTGCAAATAAAGACTGTTATTGGCTATGTGGTAGTCCCTATATGGACTGGCAGCTTACAGGAGACTCTTTTTGACAGTTAAACCTGTTTTTATGCAACCAAAACCTGCCTCCAAGCCAGGAATTAAAAAAATAAGGACCTGCTTTGAGGCCACTGGGAGCAACAATGGGTTGGGGAGCAACATGTTGCTCACGAGCCACTGGTTGGGGATCAATGAACTAACCCATTATTATTTAAGGGAAACCAAAATAGAGAGTTTTTTTGGAGAATTAAACAGCATAATATATAACGTTTAATTATCCAGTAAAACTCTAAACAACTATTCAAATTTTACTGTGCAGAAAAAATACATTAAAAAAAATAATGAATTAAATAACATTGAACCTTTTACTGAGACTGCTGTGCTGCAGCTTGCACAGCCTGCATCATTATGAACTTCACAGGTGTAATCTCCACTGTCCTCAAGGCTGAAATTAGAAATTTCAAGCACTGCCACGGAATCAGCAAAGGACATGATGTACTTTTCAGTAGGATGAAGTTCAGTTTCATTTTTGTACCACGTAACTTTGATTTCAGGAGATCCACTAATTTTGCATTCAAACTGAGAGGATCCACCAAGTTTCACAATCCGTGATGGTTCTAGCTTCTTAACAAACTTTGGAGGTTCTATGAAATTAGATGGGTATAAATAACTATCTAGTCAACCACATGAAACATATACAGAACTTCCAAAATAATTGTCTAAAGCATTCAGGTGTATTATAGGAATGCTACCTTTACTAATATTCTAATGAAAGCTACCCTAAAATCTTTTCTCTGCTAGTTCCATTTTTTCTAAAATACTAATGCTACTCTGTATTTTGGAAAGAAAAACATAATTTTTTTTAAAAAAAAGATAGACACGTATACATAGAAGAACACAGAAAGAAGAGGTTTTGCCATTGTATACAAGATATTTAAAGAATCACATTTATGTATAGCAATGTATACCTTTGACACTCAGTTCAGCTGAACAAGATTCTTTTCCAACATCATTGGTGGCGAGGCAAGAGTACAGACCTGAATCTCCTTTGCCTACTTTTAGAATTCTCAGATGAGCTATATTACTAATGTATGTAATCTTATAATTCCCTCCTGTCTTGATTTCCTTGTTTTCTTTGGTCCATGTCACCTTAATAGGTTGTGTTCCAGAAATATGACACTGGAAATCTCCACTCTCTCCAAGGACTGCACCAATTGGCATTGCCCTTTTATCAAAGAAGGGTGGCCTTTTAGGTTCTATAAATCAAAATAAACACCATACAGCTTAGTTTAATGTAACAAGAGAAAAAATAGCCACATATCAGAATTCCCAAAAGAGTGAATGATGACTTGTGCGTCTAGAAACACAAACCTGTTATTGTGAGTTTAGCTGTAGAAGTTGCGGTTCCTACAGAATTCATAGCTGTACAAGAATATTGGCCAGTGTGAGCCATCTCAGCTTCAAGAATACGAAGACTAGCTACATTGTTTACAAATGATATCTGTACATTATTATCATCTGTCAAAAGCACACCATCCTTGTACCAAGAGACCTCAATGGGTTCAGAACCATTTATACGGCAATCAAACTTTACTGGCTTTCCTATGGTTTCCTCAATATCTTTCATTTTCCTTGCAAATGAAGGAGGGAGTTGGCGGTCTGAAAAAGAGTAAGTGTATCAGGGATGTTGGTTTAGCTTACTAATTTTTTTCATGCCTATGTTTTACAAATATCAAAGAGATGCAAGAGAGACATGAGTACCCCAGATAAATAAGAAAATCACCTTGAACCGTAAGAACAGCTTTGGAAGAAGCATGTCCGACAGAGTTTTCTGCTTTGCATATATACTCTGCAGAATCATTTTTATCCACTTTGCTGAATGCAAGGGTTGCAACATTGTTGGAGAAGTAAACTTTGCATCCTGGAGTTGATCTTAGTTTTGTATCACCTTTGTACCAAGACACTTGGATTTCTGGAGTTCCTCCAACTTGACATTGTAGTGATGTTGAATCACCAACTGTTGTTTCTATATCTTCTAATTTTGTAACAAAGTAGGGTGGTTCTATTAAAGCAATATTTATTGTTACTACAAATTTTCAAAACCCATACTTGGAATAATTTCAAGTAAGAAAGTAGAAAAAAATAACAGACAACGCACCTAGAACTGTCACTAAAGCTTGGCTAACATCCTGACCAGCTTCATTCTCAATTCTACAAGTGTATTCGCCATCATCTTCTTTAGTACTACTTAAAACTTCCAGTATACAAGATTTCTCTGTTGTAGTTAGGTTGCAGTTCTCACTTTGTGATATCTCAGCTCCATTTTTTTCCCAAGTGACATAAATTGGAGGAGTTCCAGTATAAATACTTTCCAAGATAATTGGCTTTCCAGTTTCTACACTGTAATCTTTGATTTTTTTCACAAAAGTAGCTGGTTCTGATTTGAGAAGACACAAAGTTAGCTGCTATCACCAGAAAAAATATATGGATGCAATTTACAAAAGCATGCAATGTCTATATTACCTTTCACAAAAAGACGTGTAGTACACGAATCTTTTCCTGCATCATTAGAAACAACACATGTATAATCACCACTGTTAATTGTATCTAACTCATACAATTCCAGAACTGCTACATAATCTTTTAGTTTGATTGCATATGTTGGTCCAGATGTAAGTTCGCTGCTTCCCTTAAACCAGAGCACTTTAAATGGCGGTGTTCCTTTAATAACACTGGTAAAAGACACATTCATGCCAGGGAGAGCTTCTAATGGTTCTGGTGTCTTCGCAAACGAAGGAGGCTCTGAAGATTTATCAGGCAATTCATAAGAATGAAAGACATAAAAGGATATTTAATGCAACAGAAATGGAAGAATATGTTTTAAGAGTAGAGTTTAATCAAGAATACAATATTTCTGGCAATTAATGAAAGACTGCCACTCCCACCCTTTACCAAGCAGTTTTACTGACCTTGTACAGTCATGTTAGCACTGCATTCATCTTTTCCAGCAGCATTAGATGCTACACATGTGTAACTACCAGTGTCAGAAGATTCTAGATTGTTCATCTTCAAAACACAGAGATTATCTGAGAAGTCAATCTCATATTTATCTCCACTTGAAAGTTTTCTTCCATTATGAAGCCAAGATATAGACATTGGTGATGAGCCTGTAACCTTGCATTCCATTACAATAGAAGTACCTAATGCACCAGTTGTTTCCTTTAGCTTTTTGGTGAAAAAAGGCGGTATTATACGATCTATTTAAGGTAAAGAACAAATAAAAATACTTTAGAAAACCTCTTAAACAAGGCACTTATAGCTATTTTTCTTGTTAATACGCGAAAAGAATCCACTAACCAAGAACATCAACTGTGGCAGTGCAGCTGCTTTTTCCAACATTGTTTTTCACCTCGAAAGTGTATTCTCCAGTGTCTGCAATTTCTACAGACATAATTTTAATTGAGGCAACTTTATTGTAGAGACTAATTTTGTATTTTTGGTTACTTGTCAATTCTTTTCCATCCTTAAACCAACTTGCTGAAAGTTCTGGTGTGCCTGCCACTATACACTCAATTGTGCACACGTCTCCTGCAGTAACTTTTATGTTCTCTGGTTTTTCTATTATTGTTGCAGGCTCTGAAACAAAATACAGCTGTCATAAGTCATTGCTTTTAGATTTAATAACTCAAATTCAAAGGGCTTAAAAGAAACTCATGATCCCTAATTAAGAGAGAGTTTAAGTATTGATGGGGTGTTTTTTTATCTTTAAATTTCATGATATTGTTAAAAATGATTGTCTTAGATATGAAGCAAAGGCTGATTCAAATTAAATTCAGTCTAACCCAGAGAATTATGTCTGGGAGATTTGCACTGAATTCGTTAATCAGGTTGAAAATAACCTGAATGATTTTTGGATAAAGGTTGCTTTGTGTATAAACAAGAGAATGTAGCTGTTTTGGAAACTGTTATATCTATTACATGGGTTAATTTGATTGATTGTTTACCAATGAAAATTAACATCGATTTTATGAACTTTACATTCATGGGATAGAATTCACTAATTAGTTATATAGGTATACTAGGTATAATAATTAATTGCTACAAATCCAGAACTGAGCCTATTCATTGAATGGAAAGGGAAAGGTTTGACTTATTGGGTTTTCATATTTTTACCTAGTACTGTCACGTTGGCTATACATTCTCTCATTCCAGCATCGTTTTTGATCTGGCATATGTATTTTCCTGCATTTGTTAATTCGGCTTTTCTGATCTGTAGTGTTGCAATGTTTTCAAAGTGAGAAATCTTAATATTTTCACTTTCTCTGATGACATCCTCCTTTTCCTTCAACCAAAGAACTGAGATTGGCTGAGAGCCCTCTATAACTGCTTGTAATTCAAGAGATTCACCAGAAATGATTGATACACTGTCAACTTTCTTCACAAATCTTGGTGGTTCTGAACAAAAAAGATGAAGTTGTATTAAAAATGTAAGAGACTTTGTTTGTTAAACCTTATTAGATTAAAAAATAGTCATAAAATTACCTTTTAACTTTAAAGTACATATGCAAGAATCTGTTCCCACATCATTTGTAGCTTTACAGTGATAATCTCCAATGTCTGCTGTTTCCACATTGAGTATATGAACACATGCAATATGTTGTTTAGAGGTGATCTTATATTTTTTGCTACTTCTGATTTGTCTCCTATCTTTGAACCAAGTTATTTCGAAAGGTGCTGTTCCCAAGAGTTCGCATTCAAGACTTACATCCACTCCTTTAAGAATTTCAGCAGGACTAGGCTTCCTGCAGAACACAGGAGGCTCTACAAAATAATTTAAGAAGATTATTACATTGTATAAAACCATTTTTGATTCCCTATTTATGTATCTTACGATTAAAAATTATTTGAAATTGTGAGCAAACTCTTAAGGATAAAAACATACCCTTTTGTCCTTTTGTATATTTATATGGGGTTGTACATTTTTTTGTGTAAAAAGAGCATGAATTGACAACTTTAAATATTATGGGCCAGATTCTATTCAGTTATCTCATGGATTATCACAAGATTTTTCCCCATTCATGTAATTAACTGTAATGTTTTTCTGAATTGAATTGAATCTCAAATGTAAACTTGTACATATGTTTTCACATAATAAAACTTACTGAATTTAATATGGCCCTAAATGGAAAGTAATAGAGGCTGCTATATTGCCTATTATTTACTAAAGCCATCAATAAAAGAACCTAATAATTATGACAAATTTATGGTGCTCTTGTGTTAAAAAAATGCTATTTTAGGTGTAGATTAATATTATAGCTCTGATGAGCATACTTTACTAATGCATGTCGTGTGCAGCAATTGCCTCAAACCTACAATTTTAGTGAAAAATCGTTTGACTCTATGTTCCAGGTGTTCTAAGTCTGTTTGTATAAATACAAAGCTATGACCTCCTATGTAAGATAATTCTCTTTTAATTACTATTAATTTACCATTACTTTTATTACATCTAAAAATGTACCTATTAACAGAGAGCTCTTTTACAATTTCTGGGAGCAATGCTATGCAAAAATTGGCCTCAGAATAGTGGCCCATTAAAAGCCATACACATGTATCTACTTGTGCTCCTCTATACAAGCACTGGGTCCCTATCTGCCAATTGCACCTACTTTTAAAGCATGATGTTTCTGAACATAATTTTAACTGTATATGTCATGTTACGTTTGAGAGTTCATTAAGTTTGTATACAAGTAGGGCAATAAAGCAATGAACAAAAAAAACTTTTAAAAATTTGAAATACATTTCTAACCTTTGGCTACAATCTTGATACTGCAGCTTGCACTGCCAGCATCATTGCTTGCCTCGCAGGTATAGTCACCACTGTCTTCTGTGCCGAGGTTGTTAATTTCAAGAACAGGTATAAAATCAATAAAGGACATACTGTATTTGTCACTGCTTTTAATTTCAGTGTCATTTTTGTACCAGGTGATTTTAATTTCTGGAGATCCACTTATTTTGCATTCACAACGTATGGAATCACCTATTTTTACCACTTTGGTTGTTTCTAGCTTCTTGATAAATTTTGGTGGTTCTACGAAGCCAAAGAAAGAAGAGAAGAAATCAAAAAACAATTATTAGAAAACAGAAGAGCAGTTGTTATAGATGATCCTGGAAATAAGAGGAAGCATTTTTGTGAAAGATATTTCTAAGAACGCAAGATTTAGCTGAACATCAGACCACAAGACAAACATTAAAAAAAGACAAGCAGATCTTCGCACCTGGTACAATCAACATTGTGCTACAAGAGTCGCTACCAACATCGTTGGTAACTTGGCATGTGTAGCGTCCACTGCTTGAACCATCAACAGTGAAGAGGTTCAAAAAGCCTATTGACCCTTCCATTCCAAGAAAACATTTTGTTCCAGAAAGAAGTTCAACATCTTCTTTAAACCATTTAATCGAGAATGGCGGAGTTCCCTTAACTTCAACTTTAAAGTCTACCAAAGAATCGGGAATTGCCTTTTGACTTTTAGGTTTTTCAATGAAGCTTGGTGGCTCTGTGATGTTGAGAAAAGAGTATTTAAATAAACCACTAAAAGTAAAGTCACAAACTAAAAATGTTATACATAAATTGCATGAATAACTGAAAATAGGTTTTTGAAGAGGACTGACAAGATTTAAAGAAGAGAAGAGAAGAAGTCATGTCAAACCTTTGACAGTGAGGACTCCACTGCACTCAGCACTTCCTGCCACATTGGTCACTTTACATTTATAATTGCCATTATCAGATGGATCAAGATTTACAATGGTCAGAGATATTGTATTTTCATGGCAAAGAGGTCTGTGCTTTGCGCTATGTATGATTTCATTCCCATCTTTATACCACAGAGAGCTTATAGGAAGGGAGCCAGATACTTTGCATTCCATTTGAATAGAAGATCCCAGCACTTTATCCATTTTTGTTAATTTTTTTGTAAAAGATGGCGGTATAGCTTGATCTGCCCAACAAAAATAACAAAGTATGACTAGTTATTCCTTATGACTAATGAGACAGGTCTGTCCATTAAGTATGTTAAAAATTCAAAATTAACAAACCTAGAACGTCTAAGAAGGATGTACAACTACTGCTTCCGAAATCATTTTCAACCTTAAACATGTACTCTCCACTATCTTCTTTGCTCACGGATTGAATCCTCAGTCTTGATATATTATCCTCAAAACTTAATGTATAGAATCTGCTTGGCATCAGAGGCCTGCCATCTTTAAACCACTTTACTTGCAACTCAGGCGTCCCAGCCACTGTGCACTCCAAAGTCACTGGATCTCTATCAGTCACACTCACTGATTTAGGTCTTTCTATGATTACTGCTGGTTCTGGGATAAACATCAAAAGGTGTTAATACATGTATATATCCCAAATGGTGAATGTATTATAAAAGCTGACACAAAACAAAATCTCCAACCAACCTTGAGCTATGAGTGAAGCAAAGCACTTTTCGCTCCCTGATTCATTTGTAGCTTGACAAATGTATCTGCCAGGGTGGTGTGTTTCAACACTTCTAATATACAGTGTTGCAATGTTATTCTCAAATGTAATAAGAGTGTTGTCATCTTGCTCTACAATTTTATCTCCTTTTATCCATGATACTGACAAAGGGGGGGACCCTGCTACAGCACACTGAAATACAGCAGAACTTCCAAGAACAGTGGTAACATTTTCTATCTTCTGAAGGAAGGATGGAGGCTCTAAATAGATAAAGTAATTTGAAAGAAAGAAAATATTATTTCCTTTGCTAAGTTCAATGCAATGCTATGCATTTTGCTATAAAAACTCAACTGAAACTAACCTTTCAAATGAACAGTAGCACTGCAAGAACAACCACCTGCCTCATTTGATATAGTACACTGGTATTCACCAGCATCAGAGAATTCACACTTATAAATATGAAGCTCAAATTCTGACTCCTTTTGAACTAATGAATATTTTTTACTGCTTCGAATCTCTTTCTTGTTCTTTGACCAGGTTACTTCATATGGAGGGGTACCAAAGACTTCGCAAGTCAGCTTCACATCTGAAGCATTCACAACCTCAACAGGCTCAAATGTTGTCTTAAACGTAGGGGCTTCTACAATGTGGTGAAAAAGGGGATAGTTTACAAAACAATTCCAAAGCAACTATCGATGTTTGAAGGATAATTGCATGTTTACAGAAAAACGAACCTTTTACTTTTACATCAATACTGCAGCTCTCACTGCCAGCCTCATTGGAAGCCTCACACACATAAATACCACTATCACCAATATCAGAATCAGTAATTTCAAGGGTTGCAATTCCATCTACAAATGAAATTCTGTGCTTATCACTGATGTCATTTCCATCCAAGTACCAAGTGACTTTAATTTCAGGTGTGCCTGTTATTTGGCATTGGAAAAATGTTGATTCCCCTTTTCTGAGCATCAAAAATGGACTTGGTTTCTTAACAAATCTTGGAGGTTCTAAATATAGAGAAAAATTAACATCAAATTAACTTCTAACATAAAAATGAATTTAACAGGAGTTTTTTAGGTGTATTAATTAACCGAAAATGGCCAACCTTTAACAAAGAGAGTTGCTCTACAAGTTGCTGTACCAACATCGTTGGTGATTTGGACAGTGTAAATTCCAGTGTCGGTGACTTTGGCTGATTGCAATTCAAGGATACTTGATGACTCATCCTTCCAAATGGAACGATTTGCACCTGAAAGCAGTTCCTTGCTATCTTTAAACCACTTTATTGCCATAGGCGTGGTACCACTCATAATAGCTTTAAACTGAACTCTAGAACCAGGAAGTGTGTCTTGTGGCAGAGGACTTTCTATAAAGTATGGAGGTTCTAAAGGATACAAATAGAAGAAAAACTTAATAAAATTAACCCCTAAAATTGACTTGGCAGATCTATATACTATAAAAAAGTAAAAATGCAAACCTTTTACTGTTAAGTAACCACTGCACTGGTTTTTCCCTGCTTTATTTGTGGCTGCACAGGTATATGTTCCACTGTCTGAACCTTCAAGTTCATTAATTTCCATAAATGCAATGTTATCGTGGAAAGAATATTTGTACTTTCCGCTTGGCAAGATCTCCTTGTCATCCTTTAACCACTTAACAGTTATTGGATGGGAGCCAGATACGATGCATTCAAGGTTCACAAATGACCCTTTGACACTGTCCATTTTCTTTAATTTCTTTGTAAATGATGGGGGAATTATCAGATCTAATTAACAAAGAACAAAGAAAAACCATGTCAAAACTGAAACACTAATGTCCTAATATATTTGCATGGTTTTTAAAAAAATACCAACCTAGCACACTGACAGATGCAGTACAGCTGCTTCTGCCAACGTCATTCTGAACATCAAAGGTATATTCGCCACTATCGCTCTTGTCTGTTGACATAATTTTCAAGACAGAAACATTTTCTGTAAAGCTGATTTTATATTTTGCACTGAACTTTAACTCTTTCCCATCTTTGGACCACTTGGCAGTGATCTCCTTTGTTCCTGAAAATTTACACTGCAGAGTTGCAGGGTCACCTTCTGTGACATCAACAGATACTGCCTTATCGATGATTGTAGCTGGTTCTGTTATAAATTGGGGTATAGCAAAAATAAGAATTTGTTTATATCTGGGTTTATTTATCATGTTTAAAAAAGATTATTAAAAAAAAACAAACAAACCTTTAACTGCTAATATAGCAGAGCACCTTTGAATCCCTGCATCATTTTTGGCTTCACACGTATATTTTCCTCCCAGGTTGCTTTTAACAGAACCTATGTGAAGCGTTGCTACATTGTTTTTAAATATTGCTTTTATGTTTTCATCTTCCATAATTTCATCGTTGTCCTTCCACCAAGTAATTGTAATGGGCGCTGAGCCTTTCACTGCACATTGGAAAGCTACTAGCCCTCCTATGAGAGAACTGAGGTTTTCAATTTTCCGTGTAAATGTGGGGGGTTCTATCAGAAAGATGAATACCCATTAAATATCAAACTTATGCCTAACCATAATGATAAAATACAGTGCAATTTTAATATATTTGCTCTACTAACCTTTTAAAGTAACAAGTGAACTGCACACACAGCTTCCAACATCATTAAATACCCTACACTGATATTCACCAATATCCGTTGAATCAAATCTTAGAATATTAAGGCTTAGTTGCGTGTCCTGGAAGAATGTTTTGTACTTTCTACCGCTCCGTACTGGTTTGCTGTCCTTGAACCAGGAAACTTCAAAAGGAGCTGAGCCTAAAACTTCCCCTTCCAATATAACATCTGTATCTCTTAAAACGTCTGCATTTTCAAATTCTCTTTTAAATGTTGGTGGCTCTGTTGCGTGAAACAAAAAATAGCTTTCAATGTAGTCGTTAAAATTCCAATATGATACTACTACAGGTATGGGAACCATTATCCAGAATGCTCGGGACCTTTCTGGATAAGGAATCTTTCTGTAATTTGAGTCTCCATACCTTAAGTCTACTAAAGGATTATTAAAACATTAAATAAACCCAATAGGATTGATTGCCTCCAATAAGGATTAATTATTTCTTAGTTGGGATCAATTACAAGGTACTGTTTAATTATAACAGAGAAAAATTTGTAAAAATTAGAATTATTTGCTTATAATGGAGCCTATGGGAGATGACCTTCCTGCAATTCGGACTTTCTGGATAACAAGTTTCCAGATAACGGATCCCATACCTGTACTTTTTTTTTTTTTAAATTCAAATTAGGTGAAAATACTCTCAAAACACACCTTTAACTATTACTGCACAACTGCATATATCTGAACCAGCTTCATTTCTAGCCTGGCAGACATATTCACCACTGTCTTCAAGGCTTATGCTGGAAAGATGAAGAGTTGCAACTGAGTTCAAGAAAGACATGCGGCATGTATCACTCTCTTTGATTTCCCTGTCATTTTTAAACCATGTAATATTAATGCGCGGTGTTCCAGACACTTTACATTCCAGCTGTACAGAATCTCCCCTTTTAAAAAGCTGGGATGGCTCTAGTTTTTCAGTAAAAGTTGCAGGTTCTGTAAGACGTAAAGAGAATTACAAAGAGATATTATGGTATGGCACAAGGAGCATGAGAACATGTTGCTACTGTTAAGATAAAGAGAATGCAAACCTTTCACAAATACGTTTGCACTACATTCCACTGCGCCAGCTGTGTTGCTGACTTTGCAGACATAATTTCCTGAATCGGAAGTTTTCACTGCATATAGTTCCAGGGAGCTTTCAGTATTTTCTTTGGCAATATAACAAGCTCCACCAGTTTTCAGCTCTTCAACACCTTTATACCATTTTATTGACAGTGGCGGTGTTCCTTTAAAGGTGGTCTTCAAGCACACTGTAGATCCTGGCACTGCATCCAGTGAGTCTGGTTTTGCAGTAAAACTTGGCGGCTCTAAATATATTAAGAATAAAAATTGTAATGTACCCACTAAGAAGAAAAGGAGTCATGTTTTACCTAAAGAAAAAAGAGGGAGGTAAAATCTGTTTTCTCAAACCTTTCACTGTGAGAGTTCCCTTGCATTCTTTAACTCCTGCTGAATTTGTGGCTCTGCAGGTGTAAATTCCAGCATCATTCAGATTTAGGTGACTTATTTCCATTGATGCGGAACCTTCCACAAAAGATATTTTGTGTTTGTCAATGCCAAGTTCCTTATCATTTTTAAACCACGCAACTTTCATCGGCAGAGAGCCGGAGACTTTGCATTCCAGCCGGCAGAAAACATTTATTACACTGTCAATATCTCTTAGAGCTTTTGTAAATGAGGGGGGAAGTGTACGATCTGTTTGTGATAGAAATAAAGAGTATTATTACTAAATAAATCTGATTAAATCTGTATTTCCTTGGGTGTCATTATTCCCGCAGTACTTTTGCTCTGCAAAGTATCAGGAAGAATTTTAAACCCCAAGGTTTTAAGTAAGCTATTAAAGGGCAACTAATCATGAAATATTGTTGGCAACATTCACAATATATATATGCAATAGTTTCAAGACCTGATAGAAATAAACATATTTTAAAGCTGGCTGCAGTTCAACATTGTCAATGTGTCTGTTGAATAATATTCAAGGGTGCTATTTACAGACTTAAATACTAATAACAAATTGCTTGTGCTCAGCTTCATAGAGAATAGATATTTAAGATATCTTTATGGGTATTTAAAAGTCTACACATATATTATATGAATGGTGGAGGGAGGGGTTCTAAATGTACATACATTTTAGGACCTAATGGGGCTCAATGTGCACAGTTGATTAGATCTAATAAGGGACTATTTGACAATACAACATGCAGTTATTCAGGAATAGGGTAGATGTGGTGGGATTAACAAACTCATGGTTGATAGGAATGTAGATTTTGGGGTGCTGCAAGAAGGGGTGCATGGCCCATATATTGCACCAGGTATTTTAAATATCTATATTCTTGTGAATGGGACAAGATGCCTTTTCATATTGGATTAACTTTTATTTCATATTTAGTGGCCCTTTAAGAAGAGAAATGTATTGATTTATTTGACAAATAATATACTAACCTAAAACAGTAAGTGTGGTTTTGCAGCTGCTACTCCCCACATCATTGGACACCTCAAAAGAATATTCTCCGCTATCCTGAATATCAGCAGAGTAAAACTTTAGTGAAGCTATGTTATTTTTAAAGCTGATTCTGTATTTTTTCCCGGAAACTATCTCCTTTCCTTGCCTTAGCCATTTTACTTTAAGTTCTGGAGTGCCTGCAACAGTACATTCCAAAGTAGCTGGGTCGCCTGCAGTCACTTGGGTCAGTTCAGATTTTTCAATTATTTTTGCAGGTTCTATAATAAGAATTAGACAAGATTATTAGGTAGGACTGCATTATGAATGCAATGAACTTTACCAAGGTGGAATTACATGGCTAACTAACCTTTAACTATCAACTCTCCAAAACAGTTCTGGCTCCCTGCATCATTTTCAGCTATGCAGGTGTATTTTCCAGCACTGCTGAGCTGAATATTGCTAATATACAAAGTTGCAACGTTATTATCATATGTCATTTTGATTTTATCATCTTCTCGTACAACTTCTTTTCCCTTCATCCAAGAAACAGTGATGACCTCAGAACCTTTAACAACAGCTTGCATGGAAACATTGCTGCCAGCAATAGAGGTGATGTTTTCAGTCTTCTTCACAAAAGATGGTGGTTCTAATTTAAGAAAAACAAAGATGGTAATTTTACTCTGGTTCTTAAAATGCTACTGTTGAATGCACTGCCATAGGTTCAAGAAGTAAATCGTAGCATATCTACCATAGATTTACTCTGTAGGGAACTATTCCCCACTTCTACTAAATCACACAGCAGTATTTCCCTAGTTTGACTGTTTTTAGCAGTTGAAAAAAGATATTAGTAAATATTTTTCATTAAAGATATTTGTTAGTAGAAGAAAGAGTCTGGAAAGCAAAGGTCGCGGTACTAACCTTTGAGTTTGTAAGGTGCGCTGCAGATGCACTTGCCAACTTCATTGGCTACAACACATTCATAAATTCCAACATCTGCACTATTAAATGAAGAAATCTCCAAAAACACAAGAGACCTCTGTAATATCAGCCTGTATTTTTTACTACTTCGTATCTGCTTCTTGTCCTTAAACCAGCTAACGTCAAATGGTCCAGTACCAGAAACCTCGCACTGTAGTGTGGTAGTTGATCCTTTAACTACCTCTGTCAGTTCAAGTTTTTTGACGAAAGAAGGGGGTTCTAAAAAAGCATTAAATCAGTTAATAATAATGGTTACACACTTACTTTTATGTGAAATGTGCCCAGTTAATATAAATGTAAGAAACAAACCTTTGACAATAATTTCGGAAGTACAGCTTTCACACCCAGCGTCGTTTAGGGCTTCACAAGTGTAACTTCCACTATCCTCAACTCTCATATTTGTTATATCTAGTACAGCTTCTGAGTTGACGAATGACATTGTTAACGTATTACTTGGGCTAAGAGCTGTGTTATTCTTGTACCAAGTGACGTGGATCTCAGGTGAACCTTTTATTTTGCATTGAAGATGGGCAGATTCGCCCAGTTTTAACAAATAAGTTGGTTCTACTTTCTTCACAAAGGATGGTGGTTCTAAAGAAAAGGTTTTAAAAGAAGAGAGGATACCAAGACAAAAGAGGCTTGTATCAAGACGAGTCAAAAGACAACAGTGTACAAGAGATTGTGCATAACTTGTGGGCATATGTGGAATTTGTATAATATCATGTACCAGACATCACACATTTTCTACACAGATGTTTCTTTTGACCTAGTTTACTAGCACAAGTAGTCTGTAAACTTCTCTTAAAAGCAGCTTCTCTGCATTTCTAAATATTAGAAATTTATAAGAAGCAAATGTAATAACAAGAACAGGACGCAGCAACAAACCACATGTAAATCAAGACATGACACGGAAAACCTTATAAAAAAATGAACATCTAATATCTAGAAGCTACTTTTCTATGTATCTAAAGGTATAAAATCTCTGCATTAATTAAAATGTGACCTGTCCTACTCATAAACATATCTAGTTACTTATGTCATAATGTTCCAGTAATGCCTAGTCTGTGCAATTATTATCAGTGCCCCTTACCTCTTACGGTAACTGATGAAGAAGTTGAACTGCTCCCAGCATCATTGGTAGCAGTACACATGTAGTTGCCAGAATCCTTTATCTTAGCCACTGGAATTTCAAGTGATGCTACTTTGTCTTCAAAATAGATTCTATAGTCCTTGCCAGGAAGAAGTTTGTGACCATCCTTTGTCCAAGCAACAGTCACTTTTCTGTCTTCATCTACTTGGCATTCAAGACGTATGGTCTTGTTGACAGCAGAACGTAAGGGTTCTAACTCTTTGATGAAATGAGGTTTGTCAATGACTATGAGTTCAGCTTGGCATGTGTCAGTTCCAAACTTGTTAGATGCCTTGCAAGCATATAAACCCTTATCTGAAATGCTAAGATTTAAGAGCTCTAGAACATGTTTGTTGTTTGCTGCTGTAATGTGGCGATTTTCAGAAGAAGAAATGGCAAATCCATCTTTTTGCCATACTGTATCTATTACTGGAGTGCCTGACACAGTAGCCTGAAATTTAGCTTTCTTACTCACAAAAGAAGTAACAGACTCTGGTCTGGTTACAAAAGATGGAGGTAAGGCTTCTGCAAGAAAAAAACACAGTATTCAGTTTTTTGTTATATTTGATTGCATATAAATGCAGCAAATATCTAAATACAAGAATAACGCAAGAAGCTACAATCTAAAGGTCTCAATAGGAAAAGCTTGGCAGTATTTGCCATCTGTAATGGTCCGTGAAGATCTCATAAGCAATAAGGTCTGGAATGTCAAATATAAAGCAGCATTTTTTGTGTGCCTATTTCAAGGTCTGCATGTAAGCGGTCATCAAAAATGGTTTCTCTTTCTGATCATTATGTGTCAATAGCTGTCATCTGAGAGATCCTTAGTGATCAAGAATGTTCCAGTAAATATTTTAGGGCAATAGGTGTAATAATCGTTTGCAATGTTTAAAATATGCACATCACCCAAAGAAAGAATTCCCATGATTTTTGGGAGAATAAAAATGCCTTAATTTAATGGTCTAAATGATGCTTATTTAAAGGTTTCCAGTTGAATTTTGAAAGACAGAGTTGGGAGAATGCTCCCTGCAAGTTTAGGGACCACCCTGCAACTCACGCACATTCGCTATTTACTTACTTGATAAAAATATAAATAAAAAGAAAGAATACTTGCAGATGAGCCCAAAACCCTTTATACCCCTTTAGCTGAAGTGTGTAGAGCTTTAGAATTGCTAAGAGTAATTCTTTTTTTTTCCCTTAGCAGCATAAGTGGCAAAACACAAAGCATTGTCACAGGTCAGTTTTTACCTCATATTCAGCAACAGGGAATCATGTTGCTTGTGTGACATAGGTACACATTTTATGTGAAAATGCAGTTCTTTTTCATTTTTTTGGTATGTTTTTTTCCTTTATAAGATATATAACAACAAAATACCAAGTGTGCAATTGTACCGGCAAATGACAGTTAATGTCATTGTTTAAGAGTATGTGTCTGGCAGATATCTCAAAATCAGATATGATATTGGTGTCGCTATATCCCTGGATACCAACACATGTTAATGTTTACTCACCAGTCACAGTCAGTGTTGCGCTGCTGCTTACACTACCAAACGGGTTTGATACTTTGCAGCTGTACTCTCCACAATCAACAACCTGGGCTTTGAGAACTTCAAGCGTAGACACAAAGTTGAAAGTCTTTACAGAGTACTTGTCACTTTCATAAACTTCTCGGCCAGACCTGAACCACTGGAATCTTAAGTTTGGCGCAGGTTCTGTTTCACAGGTGAACACGCCAGAATGGCCAACAGCTACCTCCAAAGACTCAATCTTCTTTCTCAATACAGGAGCTGTTAGGAATGGGAAAATATAAACACAGTATAAATTACTTTGGCAAATAGGATAGGTAAATAGGAAGTGAACAGTGATCTGAAATTAGAAATGTGGATTTTGTGAACAGTCCAGGAAAAGTAATACATGGCTGTCAAAATGAAAGAAAAAGGTTAGCAGTGCTCAGCCTATGAAATGAATAGAATAACAGTGTTGGAATGAAGTGACCATGCACAGAGGGTGTTGATTATTATAATACATTTGAAGGACTAAAAAAAATAACATACGTTGGGTTGTGCTGTGTACAAGTAGCTACTTCAATGGAGCATTAAAACCAGTATTTTTTAACAAAAAATGTTATCATACATGCACAGAAGAAGCACATTTGAGTGATATGCCTTGAGTTAACTGTGCCACAGCTATGCAATGTGACATTCCTTATGATCTTTATTATTCATCTTTTTTGTGGATATTGGGATGATGGTGCCTAATAGGTTAGTGCTGGTACAACGTACTGAACATACATATTGCAAGTGTTGTATTTGTACTAACAATTTCTTTTTCTGAGTACCAAATGCTTTGAAGGCTTTTGGCACTCCTAATAAAATGTGAAGCAAGGAGCATCAAACTTAAATAATAATTTGTGTGTCATAATATTTGTGTGACAAATATTATCACAAATCTATGTTTGACTGTTTTTTTTTTTTTTTTTAATTTAACAATTTAACTTTGCTGTAAATTGGGTGTAAAAAGCCCAATATAATATAATACAAAGAGGTCAACTAAGGACCAGAAAGCAATTTAAATAACAGCCTGCTTCTTTCTTCACAAGTGTAAAAGGCATAAATGTTAAAGGGGTGGTTCACCATTAAGTTGAAATAGGGGTCACTGACCCTGGCGGTCAAAAACTTTTGCTCTGTAAGCTTAGAATTTTATTGTTATTGTTACTTTTTCTTCCTTATCTTTATATTCAGTCCCTCTCCTATTCATATTCCTGTCTTTCATTTAAACCTCTGCCTGGTTGCTAAGGTAAACAAGACCCTAGCATCCAGATAGCTGCTGAAATTCCAGACTGGAGAGTTGCTGAACAAAAAGCAAAATAACTGAAAACCACAAAAAATAGAAAAAGAAAATCTATTGCAAATTGTCTCAGAATCTCAATGTCTGTATCATACAAAAGGTTAATTTAAAGGTGAACAGCCCCTTTAAGTTTGTGATTATTTTCCTTTAGCACCACATAGTTAATTGTATAAGAAACTACACAAATATAGAAATGCATTAGTAAGACTTAGAGGCAAATTTATTAATCACAGAAACACTGCAAACCAATCACTAGTAATTGCTATTGTAAATAATTGTTTTTGTAAGGAGCAAACAAACGGTATTGGTGACCAGTAAAAGACACTTGTACAGTGAGTTAGTGACTTATTTAATTGAGTCATTCACGCACTATGACTGTAATAGTCACACTTGAACCTGCCTACATTTAAGAATGTGATGGTTAACAAATGTAGCTGTAAAATATATTTATTATTAGATATTTGTTTTGCACATAAGTTTATAAAAGTGTAATACCCTACACTTGGATTAATGATAACCAGGTGAACACAAACAAAATTTGAAAACTGCGAGTGAGTGAGGTGTGTTTTTATATTAGTAGGTTTCATTAATATTTGATGTCATAATCCCCATAATCCAACCTCTTTCAACTACTGTGAGTTTTGCAGATGTTGCAGTTTTGCCCACGTCATTGATTGCCTCACACGTATACTCTCCTTGGTGCACGTTCATATGCACTTTTCTGATTTCTAGTGTATATGTATTATGATCTTTTAAGCACATGAACTCTATGCCTGGAGACAGCAGAGAACCCTGGAAATACCAATTTATAATGCTAGCATTGATTATTGTTGTTTGAAAGGTAAAGCTACCTCCTTCCTCTGCTGTTGTATCTACAAGGCCTTTCTGTATTAGTGGCTTAGATATATTTGATGAATCATCCTCATATAATTCTTCCCATTTCTCTTTTTTCCTAATGATTTCTACTGCTTTATGAATAGGAACAGCAGAGAAACTAACTTCATCAGTGCTGGCAGATGCACCTACATCCTTCACTACCATGTTCTGCAAAACAGCATTATGTCTTTCTGTTGGGGGAGTGTGTTCAAATTCAGCAAATTCAACAGTAGCCTCCACCCGGTGGAGCTCTGTTTGGTCACATAAAGTGTTAACTGATTCTTGTAGAAGAAAAGTATCTGATACTGTGGCTGCATTCATTACTTTACTAGTTGCAGTGGTAGAAGGCATGTGCTCTGGTCTTGAAATAACAATACTCTGTGATTTTCCATCTTCCAAAACAAACTTTTGTTCAGACACAATGGCCTGTAATGCAGTTTTTAGTTCATTTTGAAGGTCAGCGCTCTGAGGATAAACCCCAGGAATTGACACTGTAATTTCTTCAACTGCTGCACTGCTTGTAGTGATCAGGTAAGTGCATAATGTAAATTTATTTTCTTTGGTTATTTTAACAGTTTTAACATCTATGCTCTCAATATTGTACAGAAATTGGGGAGGAAAAATACATGGCTCAGCTGTCAAAGCTGATCGTAAAGCATTTTTTATATGACTCCTGATTTCTAAATGGAAGGGTTTTGAACCCTCTGGCTCAATCATAGCTTCCTTGCCTAAAGGTTCTTGTTTTAACACTTCAGGAACACTCAGTGTTGCCTTTGCTTGTTTTTCAGATTTTAGAATCTCTTCCTCTGATCTTTGCATGTCACATGAATGCTCTTCTTGCATTACTTGTTTTTCTTCAAGGACTAAAGGCAGTCTAATAGACTGTCCTTCTTGAATCCGTGAAGCATAATCCTGTTGGGTTGCATCCAAAAGAATAACACTTTCGATAGGTACTCCATGGTTTTTAACACAGGTTGCTTCCAATGGAATTGTGGATTCATTTGTGGATAAACAAACACATATGTCAGCATCTTGAACAGCATCATCATGGCCCTCAGAAATTACCCTTCTTTCAGTTGTGGCACACAGTTGCATAATAGTATGGCTGTCTTCTTTTTGTAGAGAAGCTCTTTGTTCCTTTTGTGCTGCAACTATGCTTTCTTTTGGCAGGGCAAATAAATCCTTTACACTGTTAACACATTTCTGTTTTTCATCTTCCTTTTTAAATACAGGTTCAATACCTTTTGGTGATGTTTGCAGTATTTCTACATTTTCTGCGGAAAGTATATTTCTGTCATTAGTGGTCAAGCAACGAGTGTACATTTTTTCAGTTTTATTTAAAGCAAAATCTGACTTAGGTTGCTTGAAGACCAGATTTTCTTCTTTGGGTAAAATCAGTTCTGCAGTTTTAGTCTGAAGATGTAAAATTGATGGTTGTTCTTCAGAAATACCCAGATTTATTTCCTCCCTGCTTATTTCTACCTGACTTGTGTTCTCACATAGAATGGGGATTTGTTCACTAGACAACATAGAATGCAGAACTATCTGATTTTTTGAAATGTCCACCTCTTCTTGTAAAGGTTTTTCAAAACAAAAATGCTCCTCACATGGTAGCAATTTTAACTGGTCTATAATTTGCACATGTAGGCTTGGTCTTTGCTCAAGATCAATCCCTCCAACCTCTATGTTTATTTCATTAGGAATTGGTGATATGTGTTCACATGGTATTTGAAGTCTGTCTTCTAAAACAGCACTGATCTCTGTAATGTTATCTGTTACAATTATTGGAGTTTCTTCTTTTATTTGTTTTAATTCAATTAAGCTTTCTTTCTGGAACAGTTGCTTTGACTCTGTAATAGACACAGTTAAAGATTCAACTAATTCTTTTTTAACTCCTGCAGAAACATAGGGGATTTTAATCTCTTCAACTTCTGGGTCTTTCTGTTCAAACAGAAGTTCCTTTGTAAGTTCTTCAACAGTATCAACATTGTGAGTATGTAGTATATGCTTCATTGCAAGAGCAGGTACAGCAGTTTCAGTCTCTTTGGCTGTAAGAGGCGCAGTCTCACCACACATGATTAGAGTTTTTTCATCTGTAAGAAGTAGCATATGTGTGGTTTGTTCCTCCCTTGATACATCTAACTGTAAAGAATTTTGTAGACCCTCTTTCAATTCTATTTCCTTGTGGACTTTTGTGTTTTCTTCAACAATAGGTACCTGTGGAACTTGAATCTGAGAAGGAAGAAAACCTTCTATTTTTGGAGTTTGCATCTCTGTGACATGCTGCTCATTAATGTTTCTGTGTTCTATGACAGATGATGCATTTAAAGTGATCAGTTCTTTTGCTTCTGATTTTAGATTAATTGTCTGTTGAGTTAAAAGATCTGAGTAAGTTTCCTCCTGTGCTAAATCAACTCCAGCTTGTGCAGAATGTTTTTCTTCTGTTCCAACGGTGTACAGCATAGTGTGACCTTCTTGCAGCTCAGTCCAAGCATCACCTGGTAGCTTTACTGAATACAGCCGTGTTTCAGTTGTCTCTTGAACAGAAGATATCTTATATGATTTTGTCAGTTTGGTTTGCTTTTTCTGGCTAACATCATGGTTTACAATCAATTCTACAGTGCAGGATACTTCTCCGATGCTGTTACTTGCTGTACATGTATAAGAACCACAATCTTCCAGCTGAGAATCATGTATCATAAAGGTTCCTTCCCCATTCTGGTTTTGTGAAAATGAATAATGCTCACTAGGAAATATGGGATCTTTACCTTTTAGCCACTGAACTTTAGGTTTTGGATTTCCAGCTATAATATATTTAAAAACAGCAGTATGACTTGGGGCACATCTAATAGGGTCTAATGGATGGACAAAGGATGGTGCACAAAGACAACTGTCATCTGAGGAGATGCTTAGTATCTCTGGTTTCTCAATATTAGTTTGGATAACCTCTACAAAGTGCTTGGGTTCAACCCTAAGATATGAGCTGCACCTGGCCTCACCATGTTCATTTATGGCAATGCAAGTATATTCTCCCTCATTATCTATTTGTACATGGGGGATTATGCAGCTGAACTCATTAACATCATACACCAGTTTGTAAGTCACGCTATTAGTTAATATATGTCCATTATGCAGCCACTTAATTTTTGGTTTAGGAATGCCGCTAACAATAACTGAGAGCCTAGCTAAATCCCCAGTTCTACTCTGCACAGGTGCAAGTTGCTTCACAAAATCTGGCTTGCTTGTCTCCATTTTAAGTTCTAATTTATTAGAATAAACTGCAGATTCAGGCATAGGTTCAAGTGTTTTTGTTTTGTATGCTAATAGCAGATCGCTTCGGTAGGATTCTGTTGTCTCCTCCTCAGAAGATAGAACAAAAGGGCTAGAAATGTCTGTGTAGAAAACAATTAACAACAGTGTGTTAATAAACTTCCTATCCTGCTATATTCTGCATTAATATAATAAAAAGAAATAAAAATATACACAATTTTGGTATTAAAAATGCAAATTCATCTGACTACGCTTGTGAAACCACTGTGGATCGTTTAGGACACCATATGGTACAGAACATGGTTAAAAAATGTTCTGTTTCAGTGGAAGCTACGAGTATCCATATGTTTCTGGTTAAATCTTGTTGTTGATCACCACTGAAAGTAAAGGTCCCTTTCAAATGAAAAACTGTGATTTGTACATATCCTTTAAAGTAGAAGGAAAGGTAAAATCACTGGGGGGTACCAAAATGTTAGGCACCCCCCAGTTATTGTAATCGCTTACATTATACCCCAGGTTGGTGCTCCTGTTCGGCTAAAACTGCACCGGCCCAGGGCAGCTGCCAACTAGGAATTTGGTTACTATCATTCATATACAGTATATGGGATGTATTTCTCTTTTAGAATATGTTTTTGAAACGATTATCCTTAAGCTTAAAATGTAAAAAAAATGAAAACAAATGAAAATGAAAAAAAATCTAATAAAAGAATTAAGCCCAGGGCACCGTAATGTGTTAAGATTACACCAATTTTACCATCATTTTAAAGGAGAGATAGCATATTTTTTTTTAACATTATTAATTTTCAAATATTTGAGTATTACTATGAAAATGAAGGGAACTGTTTTTTTCTTACTGCTTGCAGTTTCCCTAACATTCAGTAAAGTAATTATACATTTTAACATTTTAACAAAGTTCTATGAGCCATTAAATTAAAAAAACTTTTACTGATGTTCCATGGCTGCTAGATTTCACTTATAGGGAAAATGGAAAATCAAAAGCAGCAGCTGGAATGGTAAAATATTAATCAGGTAGCAGTCTGATTCCCATGACCAGGATTTTAGTATTAATATAGACCAAAAGTAAAAAATAGCCCAAAATCAATCTTAATTTCATGTATAATTTTATTGAATATTTAGTAAAATGTAAAACAAAACAAAGATTTGAAATAGCATACTTTTCAGTTAAGTATATAGAGCCAGTTGGCTTTATAAACGAAAAGTTCAGCTGAAGGAATATTCCTGTGTTTGTTTTTGAAATGTTGGTTTGTAAGATTAAAAGAAAATTTCATGCATTAAAAATTATATTTGCTGTTTTGTACGAAAAAGCAGTGTTCTTAGGAAACAAAGGCGTTAATGTAATAAAAAGTGCAAGGTTAGCAACCAATCAGCAGGTGACATGTTCTGGTCAGCATGCTTCTGATTGGTTGCTATGAGTTACTATAAGAGTGTACTCTGCATCTTTTAGTACATTACCCCATAATTTTCTGCTCTTTCCTGGTTCTTTATTTCTTACACATTGTACAGAAGGACTTCAATACAATATGTAAAAAAAAAAGCTCCATATTATATAGGGAGTGCTGGCCTGGAAGTCATTTTTTGGTAAATATATATATATGCATGTATATATGTATAATAGATGTAAATAAATCAACTTATAACAGCGATAGTATTTGTTTCTTTTAATTTATTTTGCAAGTAACAGGCAACCTTCAATTGTAACATTAATCTTAATGAAATCTATAAAGGGTTACATAAACTTACATAGAAAACAAAACCTTAAAATTCTCTAAAATTTAGAAAACAATACAAATGCAAGTTTAAATTAGTTTGATGTATGAAGCATACAAGTTCAGTAAGGAATAGCGATGAGCGAATTTTTTCGGCAGGCATGGATTTGCAGCGAATTTCCACATTTTGCCATCGCCCAATTGTTTTGTAAAACTTCAACAAAAATTTGCCACAGAAAAATTAGTCGCATGGCAATTTTTAGTCGTGTCAAAAAAAGTTGTCTGTGACAAATGTGTTTCGCAAATTTTTCATTTTTTCTCAAATTTTTCTGCCGTTTTGCTAATTTTTCGCTGAAGCAAAACAAGACACATTTGCTCATCACTAGTAAGGAAACTTTACACAGGGCCAGATTATGGAGTTATGCATTGCACCTTGTTCAGTCTTGTTTATTGATCAGTGTATGTTGATTATTTGATAAATTAACCTGACTAGTGATCAACGAATCTGTCCTGTTTCGCTTTGCCAAAACGACGAAAAAATATTGTGTGGGTCAAATTTTTTTTTTTTACGTGCGTCATTTTTTGGACACACGCAACTATTTATTTTTACACAGGCAACAATTTTTTGTCACATGGAGAATTTTCCCACAGTGAACTTTTGTGAAAAAAATCCGCTTATGGTGAAACTCGGAAATTCGCTGCAAATCCATGTCTGCCAAAAAATTTCACCCATCACTAAACGTGACAAATAATCAAATATTGTAAACATTGGGGTGGAACTACAACATACACAACTGTTACCTTAATCCATACAGTTAATGCATCAGGTGTTGTTAATATGAATGAGAATGTTGTAACATATTTTGGACTGAACTAGAAGTAATTTTGTTTCCATCCTGTACCATAATATAATGTTTCCTCATTGGTTCAAAAACTGGTTTAAGTAGATAATAGGAAAATATGGTATATGTCTCAATTTAAAAATGAGTAAATAATAGTACATGCTCACAGTGTATGTTTTAGTGCTACTGCGCTACTGAGCACTGAACATCCAAATTCTGTCTTTATATATTATAAAAACAATTGTGTTTGCTTTACACAATGTGCCTTCCCTTTACTTCAGCATTTCATATCATTGTACTAAAAAATTCTCAGATTCTTGAATGTTAGTATTAAATCTAAATGTGTGTTTATGAATTAAGCATAAGTAATATACTGCTAGCTTATTAAATATCATCAAAAAGCTTCATACAGTACATAGGTAGATTCTATTATATAGCATTGTTTAACAAATTTCAGCATTTCACATTTCAGCTATACATTTTATTTTTAAAGCATAGAATAAAATAAAACATGGATTGATTATGAACAGACTGAGTAAAGACAGATAACATAGACATACTGCAGCTTGATAAGGTGAATTGTAGCATAACATACTTATATACACTGCATCAAATGCATAATTCTAGCCATCAATATTCACAGTAAGCAAGCAAAAAGAATATCTCTAAAGTGGCAGTGAAGGTTTTGTCATCTCAGAAGGGTCCGCCATAAATCAAGCAAAGTATTTATGAAACTTTTAAAAATGCACTTGTTTCTGCAGTTCCTCCTTCATTTGATGCTACACACTTGTACTGACCCTCATCGCTAAGGATAACATTGCCGATCTCAAGCTGGTGACACCCTGGTGTTTTTTCTTTAGTATTGTACCTATCACCATGAAGTAATATGTCATTCTTATACCAAGCCACATTTGGAACTGGAGATCCATTAACTAAACATTGAAAACAAGCTGTTTCTCCTGCTTGAATAGCTAAATCAGAAAGCACTTTTTTAAACTTGGGGGGTGACTCTGTAATCTGAAATTCAAAACAACAACTATCAGAGCCCTTAGATTTGAATTGTATGTCTTTCTCCAAAGAAGGCTTAGCAAAAACATCAAAGTTTACATCTATACATTTCTTTCCATCCTCTTCACGTTCATTGTTGCTTATGGCCACAAGTTCTAGAGCTCTATTAGCATCATTACCATTACCCTCAAATTCAAACTCAAGTTGAATTTCTGATTGATTGGGATCTAGAGCAGTGTTGTCTACAATTAAATCATAATTGCAAGGCATGCTTGTTGCACCTTCCAAAGATATATCTGGCAATTGTGCCACTTTCTCTATTTCAGCGACTGAATCCAAGTCTGTAACAGTTAGCATAGCTTTGCACGTTACATCTCCAAAATGATTTGCTGCCTTACATGTATAAAATCCAACATCAGACATGCTAATACCACGGATTAAAAGACTTTGATGAGTGCCATCCTCCTTAATAAGATACTTTGTAGTATCTGGGGAAATCTTTATATATTCTTTAAACCAGGTCACAGATGGTTTTGGAAGTCCCATAACTGAACATTTAAATTCTGCATCTGACTTTTCTGCAACATGCAAATCCCTCAGTGGTTGCACAAAGTATGGTGGCTTCTCTGGGACTTCAAAATTAACTTTAACATCTTCATTATCTCTTGTGAATATGGATGACAGCTGCTCATCATATACCAAAGGAAGAACATCAAGAGAAATAACCATGCTCTTATTATCAGGTGAAAATTCAGGTATTGTTATGATCTTTACCTGCTTCTCAAAATCTTTGACCTCACTTTCATCCAGCTCAACTTCTAAAAGAATTTCTTGAGGGGAAGGTGATCGTGAAGTATGAAGTGGTTCCATATCGAATTCCATAACATGCTGGTGTGTCACAGGTGGTGGTAAAGCAACTGATCTGCCATCATGAGGTAAAATATCAACCTGAGTAGTAGTTCTTGCCTCTCCTAATGTGTTTGAGGCAACACATGAATATTCTCCTCCTTCACTTATTTGAACATTGTGCATTTCAAATATGTAGAAATGACCTTCCCTCGATATTTTAATTCTGTCTGAGTTTGCAAGTAATGATAAATTCCTGTACCATTTTATGTCTGGTAAGGGAACACCAACAACTTCCACAGCAAAACATAGTGTAGTATTTTCATATATACACCTTTTAGGCAGTGGCTTAATAAACGCAGGAGGCATTCCCATTTCATTTGCTTCTCCTCCAGGATTATGAGATCTTATGTTGTCTACATAGTAGTCTTCCGGTTTTGAGGATCCAGAAAGGTATGATATATCTATACTTTTTGCCACTGTAGTATCACATTCATACTTTTTCAGCCCATCTCCATCATTAGAATAGAATGTGTGTTCAACTGGTGTAAAATATCGTTCAGGAGAACTGGCTGGCGTAACAAATGAGTCACTTAAAGGAGACTGAACTTCGACTGAGGGAAGTGGTGTATAAAAGTGATCTTGATCTAAAACTTCATCACTAGAGCAGCAAGCAGCTTCAATTGACATTTCTGATTCTGGAGACAATGAACGGTCAATTAATGACCGAGTCTTGTAAAAATCATAATAGGCATTGAAAGTCACATCTTCAACTTCCAGTTCAGTTATTTGTCCTTTTTGATTCTCTGATGGGCTTTTGACCTCTTGTGGTAATAAAACTTCATGTTTCCCTGCACTTACTAGGTATTCTGTTAGAAAGTCTCTTGGCTCTGTCTCAATGTCTTCAGGAGGAGGTTCAAGATATCCTAAAACATTTTCATTATTATAGACACTTAAGGCTATCTCTTGTTTATGAATATCACTTTCTGATCTGCCGACTTGCGCTTCTTGTTTGACATCCTTTTTAGTTAGTTCATTCAACTGTAACTTTAACTTGCCATCTAAAAGGTCCTTTCCACCTATATCATCGAGATTTACTTTTGTTTCTAAACTTGAGGTTTGACTTATGTCTTTTGTTACTGGTGTTCCTTTGTCCAAAGCTCTAAACTTGGACTTTGCATCTTGAAAGTCAGATAGATGCCCTGTACTCTGTGTTTCACTTCCATAACCAGGTTTCACCCCAATATCTGCACTTTCTGAGGCAGCATGGATTTGTTCCCCATATGCTGATTCTTTGGATAACTGAATTTTTTCGACCAATTTAGTATCAGTTTTACTAGTTTCAAACTGAGAAGAGCCTTTTACTAAATTAACAATTTCTTCTTTATTCTGTGTGCTTTCAGTGTCTATTCCAGATTTAGCTTTTACTATAGATCGCCTCCTTTTTGGCACTGTGGGTAGCTCTTTCTTTGTGTCCTCACTTTTATTCTCCAGATTTTGCCCTTTGTCAGTAATCTGTATAAAACCCTCTGTCATTGTTTTGATCTCAAGCTGTGTTTCAGATTTAGATTTTACCACAGATCGCCTTCTTCTTGGTGCTACTGGCAATTCTGTTCTTTCACCGGCAACAGTTTCTACAGCTGTCTCTTTCAATGGTGGCTTGATTTCATCGACAGTTGTAGATTGTTTTTTAACGAAAGAGTGTCTTCTTTTAGGTATTGTTGGCAATTGTTTGTTTGCCTCAGTGAATTCAGTCTCTTGCATTTTTGAACAGTAATTAATATTATTGGATTCTGTGCCCTTTACTTTGGGTTCTGCTGGTATTTCACTTGTATGCTGAACCTTAGACATTGATTCTTCTTTAAATAAATCAAGGCTTGTTTTAACGTCTATCTGTTCAATACCAGGCATATGTTTTTTCAAATCATCTTGAAAAACATTGCTTAAAGGTTGAAAGCCTTGTGTATTATCCACTTTCTCTACAATATCAATATTGGCGTTTTGACAAAAACGTGATTCCATGTCCTTAGGTTCATTACCAGCTTGTGTTATGTCCATCTTCATTATTTTATTATCCGTTTTCATATCTTTTGTAATTTCCACTTGTTGAGTTTTATAACCCTGAGCTGCATCATCAACTATTAATTCAGACTCACTTTCAATTGTCCCAGCTCTGTTTGTCGCAACACATTTATAGTGCCCAATGTCCAGTTTACTAACATCCTTGATAGAAAGTTTGTATGTTCCATTTGTTTCTTGTATATTGTATTTATCAGATTTCTTGAGTTCAACATTGTTATAATACCAAGCAATCAAAGTGTCAGGATCCCCCGATATGACACATTCTAAGAAAGTGCAATCCCCTTCTTTGCATTTTGTTTGCTTTTTGACTCCCTTTATTAACTTTGGTGCTTCCACAGCTACATCAAACGAAAATTTAAACTTATGCTTCATCTTTTGAGCTATATTATCCACAGATGAAGGTTCTGTAGAACTTTCAACATTCCGAACACTTTCTTTTAATTCTTCCTCATATTCTGGAACAGGAGTTGGTGCTGTTATTTTAATTTCAACTGGAAATGCGGATGAGTCTTCTAATGTACAAGGTTTATCACAACTTGCCTGTGGGACCTGCAAGCTAAACCTATCTACATCACGATCAAACTTTTGCTTTTCTTTATTATTTTCCAGTAAGGATACAAGCTCTTCCTCATCACTTTCTGTTAAATGTTTAGTTATAAGTACCTCACATTTAATCAAAGTTTCAGCCTCATCCCAGTTTTCACTTTCTTTTGTTTTGACTTTTAGCTGTCCAAATGTTGTGTCTGTTCCATACTGGTTGAATATTACACAAGTTATGGATCCTTGATGGTGAGCACGAACACAAATAAATGTCAACGTTGAGCTTGTTTCTGTTGTTGTAATGACATACTCTTCATTACGAGGTATTGATATGTCATTATTGTACCAGGAGACAGTTGGCTGTGGATAACCACGAAAATTGCAAATGAAAGAGCATCTTTCACCTTCAAACACTTCTTGCGAGTCAATGTCAGATGTAAACATAGGTGTGCAGGGTTTGGATGATGCTCGAAAAGACTTTTCACTTATATAGTTATCAGTTTTTGTCTTAGTTTCCATTTGAATATTAGTAATAGTTGAAAATTCAGTTTCTTTTAATGTTGGTAATTCTAATTCTACCTCTTTTTCTAATGAATCATATATGGTATTGAATGAAGGTCTAACAGATAAATCTTTTTCCTTTTCAAATTTTTGAATATCAAATTGCATGGCATTATTTTCCTTCTTTATGATATCCTTTTGCATACACTCATCAAAAAACATGACTTTGTCAACCTCACGTATACTCTCTTCTTCCTTCATTCTTGGTTCAGAAGTTACCGTTAAATCAGATCCATGTAGCTCCTGAAAATTTCTTGTGTTGGTGGGTTCATCACATGAAATTAGTTTTACAGATTCTAATTCCACCTCCTGTCTTAATGAATCAGATATGGTTTTGAATGAAGGTCTTAAGGATGAATCTTTTCCTTCAAACTGTGTCTGATCTTTAATATCAAATTGCATGGCATTATTTTCCTTCTCTATGATATCCTTGTGCATACACTCATCAAAAAACATTACTTTGTCAACCTTACTTATACTCTCTTCTTCCTTCACTCTTGGTTCATATTTAACCTTTAAATCAGATCCCCATAGTTCCTGAAAGTTTCTTGTGTCGGTAGGTTCATTATATGAAATTAGTTTTGCAGATTCTAATTCCACCTCCTTTCCTAATGAATCAGATATGGTTTTGAATGAAGGTCTAAAGAATGAATCTTTTCCCTCAAGCTGTGTTTGATCTTTAATATCAAATTGCATGGCATTATTTTCCTTCTCTATGATATCTTTTTGCATACTCTCATCAAAAAACATGACTTTGTCAACTTCGCTTATACTCTCTTCTATCTTCATTCTTGGTTCAGGTGTAACCTTTACATCAGATCTCCATAGTTCCTGAAAGTTTCTTGTGTCAGTAGGTTCATCATATAAAATTAGTTTTGCTGATTTTAATTCCACCTCTTTTTCTAATGAATCAGATATGGTATTAAATGAAGGTCTAAAGGATGAATATTTTCCTTCAAGCTGAGTTTGGTCTTGAATATCAAATTGCATGATATTATTTTCCTTCTCTTTGATGTCTTTTTGAATGCACTCATCAAAAAACATGACTTTTTCAACTTCACTTATACTCTTGTCTTCCTCCACTCTTGGTTCAGATGTTACCATTAAATCAGATCTATGTAGTTCCTGAAAGTTTCTTGTGTCAGTAGGTTCATAATGTGAAATTAGTTTTGCCGATTCCAATTGCACCTTTTTTTCTATTGAATCAGATATGGTATAAAATGAAGGTCTAAAAGATGAATCTTTTCCCTCAAGCTGTGTTCGTTCTTGAATATCAAATTGCATGATATTATTTTCCTTCTCTATGATATCTTTTTGCATACTCTCATCAAAAAACATGACTTTGTCAACTTCGCTTATACTCTCTTCTATCTTCATTCTTGGTTCAGATGTTACCATTAAATCAGATCCATGTAGTTCCTTAAAGTTTCTTGTGTCAGTAGGTTCATAATGTGAAATTAGTTTTGCTGATTCCAATTGCACCTTTTTTTCTAATGAATCAGATTTGGTATAAAATGAAGGTCTAAAAGATGAATCTTTTCCCTCAAGCTGTGTTCTTTCTTGGATATCAAATTGCATGGCATTATTTTCCTTCTCTATGATATCTTTTTGCATACACTCATCAAAAAACATGACTTTGTCAACCTCACTTATACTCTCTTCTTTACGAATTCTTGGTTTAGATGTTACCAATAAATCCGATCCACATAGTTCCTTAAAATTTCTTGTGGTGGTAGGTTCATCATATGAAAATAGCTTTGCTGATTCCAAAGTCACCTCTTTATATTTTATTTCCTCCTTTTGAATTTGAAACTTGCTATACTTCTTTTTTGTCGCTTCTTTTTCACTTAGTGAAGCCTTTTGGTACAAATTAATTTCATTGTCTTTTTCATAATGTTTTGCTGAATAGGCACTAATTTCAGGAGTGTCTGTTATGAAACGAGATCTAATTGGATCGTGCTTTTGAATGTGTATCTTTACATCCCCTTTCTCTGTAGGGTCATTAATGTTTTTTAAGGGTCTGTTGTAAAAACTGTCCCTTTGTGCAACTTTTGACTCTTTCAGAATACGAAAATTAGTCTCATCCTTCTGGTCATCTTCTTTCATCCTGATTTGATGGGGAACACTGTATACTTCATCAGACACAGAAAACTTTTCTTCCTTTATTTGTGGTGAGATTCCTACTAAATGAGAATCTTTTTGCTGGGTATTAAAGCTTAAGGATTTGTTAATTGGACTGGATTCTTTAAAATATATTTCTCCCTCAGTATGTTCTGCTTTGGGACTTTTTGCTATGATCTTTGAATTAAAATTAAAATCATCCAGTTTTCCAACATTTGATTTATCTTTAATGTCCAAATGTAGACGTTCCTTTGTCATCTGATCTTCAAAGTCCTGTGTATATATTTCAGAAAGAACATTTACAGGAGCTTTGCTGTCTGGTACTGCAATATGCTGTTTAATTCCTTCACATAGACTTAAACTGTCTAAGCTGGTTTCAGTGAGCTTTACCTGTATGTTCGATCTACCAGGAGAAGGATTTAGTGCTCTATCTTGGTGTCTTTCATATACTTCATCAGGTTTAGTAAATACTCTACCGTCAGTCCAGTCTACTTTGTATTCTGGTTTTCTTTGAATAACCAAAGGCAAGTCAGCTTTCTTCTCGGTTGTAGGCATCAAGTAATCATCAGAAAAATCACCTCTTCCAACTATATCAGTGCTTTCTGAGATAAATATTTTAATTTCATCTGAACTCTTCTGAGGTACTGATGAATTTATAAAATGGTCTCCCAACGTTTCCCCATGGAAGCGAGAGCTGAGGTTTTCTTTCATGTCTGCAGTTTCAGGAGATCTAGGGATTCCAATATTTAATCTTTCAGTCAAAGTGAGCCTAGTTGTAGAACTAGTGTCACTTAGAAGAGATTCAAGGTCAGCATCAGAATATGCATCAGAAGATGACTGGGAAAGAGTTCTACTCCCCCTTTTTGATTTTCTTAATTCTCGAAGAAGATTTAATTTTCTTTGTATTTCCTTGTCTAAAACGTTTTCACCTAAATCCTGTCTCTTGACACGCCTTCTCTCACATGAATCAAGAGAGTAGAGTCTTTCAAAACTTATCGTCTTAACTAAACCCTTTTTTGGATATTGGCTATGCAAAATTTGAGTTTCCCGTCGTTTATCAAAAGGAGAACCAACACATTTAAGGTCAACCTTTAATCGGCTTTCCCTTCTTTTCTGAACAAGTGAATCAATGCTTTCATGAGTTTTCTCTGAATATCTAACAAAGTCTAAATACTTGGGGTTCTGTTCCTCTCTAAGTGCAACAAGCAAAGAAGCAGTACATTCTGCAGAACCCTCACTATTGATAGCAAATATGCGATAACTTCCAGAATCCCTGTCCTCTACGCTTTTAATTAACAAGCTGCAATTATGAATGTGCATGTCACTATCTGTTTTAATCGTTCGTCGAGAATCCTTACAGATTGGTTTGTTGTTGTGAAACCAAGAAACTTTTGGTAAAGGACAAGCTACTAACTTGCAACGAAAAACTGCTGGTTCGCCTTCTAAAACAGATCGAAAAGTAAGTTTTTGAGTAAAAGAAGGCTTTAAACATTCAGACCAGGAACCTATGGAAGACGTTCTGCTTGCACATCTCACAGAAGACACAAGTCCATGATCCAAGTAATCTTCTGTGTCAGAAAAAGCCCCTCGTAAGTCTCTTTTATTTTCACTCTCACTTTCAGGATCCGTACTGAAGAACATTTCTGTGAAAGACGAAATCTGAATTTTAAAACAAGCTTACCTTTCCTAAATTTTCTATTTAAAATCACAAAATATATATTTTATTCTATAGTATAAGAATGGAATATATTCATGCTAGAGAACTATAAATCCAAAAAAAAAAATTCACTCACCATATTTGTTCGAATAAACGCAACGCCTTGTTCTTTATTAAAGATTCTGACACCATAACCGTTCGCTGTATGTTCTTTCTTCAAACTGTGGAAATCTCTTCTTCAACAAACATAAATGAAATCTCGAAAATTCGAAATGACATCTTTTCTATGTATGTATAGCTGTCCGAAGAGGTTTAGTGTGTTTCAAAAATACAATCTTACCTGACTTGCAGACAGCAGAATAAACGCCCTTTCTAATCCTTGTGATTGTGGGTTTTTTCAATAGAGTATTTTTAAATGCATACAAAATAGTGTCTATCTATTTATCATCTACAATAATGAGAAGGCGTTTATTCGAACTAATACAGCCATGTACTTTCAAATGTTATGCAAAAGAAAAAAATAAAAAGCAAGCAACATTGAGTACATACTAGATGCCATCTGCAAGCCATGTAAGGTTTTTGGATGCATGGTATTTTTTTTTGCTAAAAATGTAAAACTGTACTTGAATCTTCTGTTAGCATCAAATGCAGACAAGAGAGAATATTCCTAAAATTACTGTTTTTAAAAGGAATCTGCACTAAAACCTTTTCATGCATTACTCTAGTTGTTTTGTTGCAAGGGCAAAATGTAAAACAATCCTTATAACAAACTGTATTTCACAAAAGGCAGAGTCATGCAGCATTCAAAAGCATTGGAGTATTACAGTTGTTTTTCCATTTAGCATATTTTTATGCTAGTTTGAGAGAGCAGCCCTTTTTTGACAAAAGCATATAAACATAAAAGCAACCATTTTGGTTGATAAGCAGTCAGAAACATACTTTTTCAAATAAAGATTTTGGCAGAAGGCAGTTGAAATGGCCTACATTTTTTAAAAAAATACTAAATAATCATAACACTGTACCTTTCGCTTCTGTTTCCGTCTCTCTATATTGAAGCACTTTTTCAAGGGCTGCAAAAAAAAACAATACTGTCATTTTTTTGCTTACATTTGTATTTTATATTGCTGGTAACATAAATGTCTTAGTACCTATTTTCCCAAGGAATGAGCAAATTTAAAACCTATTTGCAAACTAATATAATTCTGATGACATGATAAAAGAATTACCATACATTTTTTAATTAAACATATGAGAAAACTTTTTTACATGATGGATTTATGCCAGTTATAGTTCAAGAGACTTTGAAATCACCAAACATAACCATATATATATATTTCTTGTCTAAATAAAACACAGTAGAGTCAGGATAAGATACAAAACGCAAGCTTTGCATTTCAAGTTTCATGACTTCTTCATAAACATCTTGGGATGTCAGTTTTAGGCATGGATAATGAGCCTGTACAGGCTGTGGTTTGACAATGAATTGTGACATTGGAATGCAGTAGCAGATAAATGGTTGGCAAGGTGGTATATATGCAGGGAAGAATCTGTCTTCACTGTTTTCTAGTTATATTAATAAGGTGTCACCATTGACAATCATATATTTTTAATATTAAAGGGTGATTGGGATAAGGAACCCCCAATGATGAATTATTTACTACTATAAATACATAGCTTTATGCATTGTATACGACTATACTGCACGGCAGTTCAAAATAATTATTCTTCAGGACATTTGGAATGCAAATAGGTAAGAAGACTTTGCCCATTCCCATTCTGATGTAGGGAGGGTATACTCCTCTTCCCAAAACAGTACACACACAAGCAGAAGCACAGAACCTATAGTTTCGACAGTGGCAAAAATTTTCCAAGCACAAATAGTACAGGCTCATGCAATAAACAAAAGTATACATTGGGATGAAACCTTATGTAGACATTGTAGACACTGGGTGCATATGTGTGTAAATTGGGTTTCTTTACCATGTAGGTAGAGCATAGATGGATATGTAAACATGCCTTTACATGCCTCATACTAGGATGGAAACACATAAATGAATTCATTGCCAACTAAAATATTTTTTTTTTTTACTGTAGCCATTGCATACATGATATGCAAGTAAGGAAGGAACATGCAGTTGCCAACCTGTCACTTTCAGATGAGTATTGCATTCAGCTTGTCCTGCTGCATTAACTATTTTGCATGTGTATATACCACTCTGCTTTGGAAGAACTTTCAGAAGTTTTAAACTGCAGAGGGACCCATCATTTCTTAAGAGGCATGAAGCAGACTCATCAACCAGAAGTTTGTTAAAAAGCCAAATAACACAAGGGGCAGGCCTGCCCTTTATAACACAAAAGAGGGAGACATCGGCACCTTCTTTTACAAAAGTTTCTGGGGGCATTTTTTCAAGAAATTCTGGCACTAAAGCCAAAGATTCTATTAGTTCTTCATAGGGCACAACATCAGGAAAGTAATCTTGGCTTCTTTGCCTTTCAGTCCCTTGTGGTCTTTGTGATGGTGTTATAGAAATGCTGGATATTTTCGTGGTGGATTTTTGTTCAACTTCATGGGTGGTCTTAATTTGAATTTCTGTTTGTGTTTTATAGCTTTTATTATCTGCTTCAAGGCTAACTTGTGCTACAGCCGTGGCTGGCGCTTCATTTGCTAGGCAAGAATAAAGTCACGAAAGTATTAGTTTTGTTGCTTTTAAGGGAAACAGGAAAATATATGTAGGGTTAGTTGTATTAGCATTAAGAAATATAAAAATACTTTATGCTCCAATATACAATATATTTATCTTCCTGCAGTTAGTATAGTATTTTATGTTAAATCAAGTGCCAATCATGGCATTGCTACTTTTTTCAAACTTATGGAGGAAGCAGCTGCTTAACTGAAGCAATTGAAATTTACTTGAAGCTTAGAACAATAAAATCACTGAATATTTAATTCTTCAGTAACTACAGAGTTGCATGCAGCAAACCCCTTAAGGAAATCAATTATCAACCAAAGCCTTTGTAAGTTATAAGATGTTCATGTTTATTTTTTGCTGTTAAATTGTTAAATAATGCATACTTTTCAAATATCTTTTCCAAAAACAGATGCCTCCTCATATCTGCTTTTTCACAATGTGTATTTAATATTTAATACTTTCAAATAATTCTACATAATGATCTTTACAAAAAATATGGAGCAATATGTGAGTAAATGGTAGAAGTTAAATTAATAGCCACCTTCTACAGTTAGTACAGCAGTAGTTGTCTTCTCTCCATAGTCATTTTTAAGTGTGCAACTGTAAGTTCCTTGGTCAGTAGGCTGAACATTTTGTATAGTGAGCAACATGACATTCCCATTTTGTGACATTTTTACTCTTTCTGTTTCTTCTATTGTTTCATTTTCATGTCTCCAGGTAATATGTAAGAAGTCTTCTTGTACTGCACAGATGAATTGGGCTACTTCTCCACACTTCACTGTAATATTGTGCAATTTTAGGAGTATTTTTGGGGACTTATCCCTAATTTCCTCTGTCTTTGCTTGTGATGTGATAAAGATTTCCTCAGAATTTTGCATGGTGACATTTTCACTATAAGCCTCTACTGTCTTCGTGGCTGAGGCAATGAAAGTAGAGGTTTCTGAAATACTTTCAAAAACCTTTACACTTTTGCCAGAGGAAGGTCCTTGAATTGATTTAAATTCATTTAAATATACTTTGGTTTCTGATACTGATTGTGATTGTGATTCTGCAATAGCTTTCCCCGGACTTTGACTAACTACGGATTGCACTGTGTAATCAAGTAAAAAAAAGAAAAAAAAAAAAAAAAGAAAATTAACAACTACATTGCCCTTGGGCCTTATGATAAAAACAAATAATTTGGTATAGATCAAACAGATCACCAAAGAATAATGCATGCTAAATGCATGCTCATTTACAAAAAAATGACAAGATGGAGGGTTCAAAGTTCATGCGGACATAGAAGGTTGCATCTTCTTTCTTTGTCGCCATCCTCTTTGGATAAGAATATTCCTTAGTGATTCCAAATAAGAATGACACTTGAGTCACTACTGGATTGAATGCTTTTGGGTATAGATAGGTTAGCTACTGTAGGTTCAGCTGGAAAATATATTCCATCAGTATAAATTGGCTATTGGCAATGTTTTTTTCAAAGAGAGTTTGGGAGGTGGTATTTGTGTGGAAAAGTGAGGAAGGGGTGAACATGGTATTGTGTTAAACTTGTTACTAAATTATTTCTTTACCTACCCACCAAACCATGTGAATGCTGTGAGATAGGTTCCAGTGATTAGTAAAAGTGTACGGGTGAAATTTCTTAAAATAAACCCCACTGGTAAAGAGCAGGGGATTACCTTCAGATGTTACTGATAAGGTGGCCATAGAGGTTGCTTCACCAGCACTATTTCTAGCCTTGCAAGTGTACTCGCCAGCATGTTCTACATAGGCGTCGACTATAATTAGTATTGCTGTATTAAGTGACTCATCAAAATGAAAGATTATATTTTTGGAAGGAAGGACTAACTGCTGGTTATGAAACCATTTAACTTCAGGTTTTGGCAAACCAGAAACTATTGCTACAAATCTGGCTGTCTCCCCACTTTGCACCTGACAGCTAGAAATAGGCTGAGTGAAGACCGGACTTTGGCCAACCAGGTCCTTCTTTAATGAACCAGGAGAAGAAAATTGCCATTGGGGAATTGATGTAAGCTCCACGCCATTTTTAAGCTCTAAAAAAAGAAGCAGGCCAACCTTAATTTGAAAACTTAAAGGTAGACTTAGTTGGCATAAATTACAAATACCTTCCACAATAATGCAGTGTATAGTATATGCATGATGAGAATTCTTCTCCTGAAATGATTTGCCACCTGCAATGCATTCAGTCTTTTTTTCTTTTAAATCTCCAGTATGTTTATATCAAGCACATGTACATATGTATTTCTGCAGGGATGTGGGCCTCTTTTTTAAACTGAATTTACTGAACACAAATAAAGATATTTTTTTTGTTTGCATTATATAATGTATTTTTTGCAAGGTCATGTGACATGGAAAGACTGCACCTTTAAAATGCAAAGTTGACAGGGTGAAGGAAATGCATAGCAAAGAGAAGAAAAAAATATATAAGGTTTCCAATGCAAGATAATATCGCTGTTCCATATTCTGCATAGAATATGTATTATGCAAGCATGAATAATGTAACGCTATTAGTTGGGTAAAATGACAATGACAACCAGAGACTTTGTTAGTGCTCTTGTTAAATGACTGATTGATACACACACATAGTATAAAATATAACTGCTGATGTACCTTCTAGCTTGAGATTTGCAGTGCAGGAGACTTGTCCTAAATAATTGCTAGCAGCAAAAGTGTAAGTTCCCTCATCTTCAGGATAGGCTTCAGCAATTTCCAGCTGGTATGTATCTTCAAACTGAGTCATTTTAAAGAATTTGGATGGCTTGATCTCTTTGTCTTTAGCGTACCAAGATATTTTGAGGTCTGTTCAAAATAACAACATTTGAGAGTAAATCATTATGGCCCACAGCTTTTTTGGTTGGGGCAGCTATTGATTTGTTGTTGATCTATGTTTGCTCAAATATGGACCTACCAAACTTTCATTCTTGGACAGACCCTTTAGGAGGTCTGACAAAGGTTATGTTCTCTGGTGACAAAGAAGCTAATCTTATGTTGGGAAGCTACAGTTTACCCTTTAAAGTGCTGTATTAAATAAAAACTGTACTGTGAAGACTTTTATCCTTGGATATTCAAACCATTCTAATAATGATAGGATGATAGGATTTTTACTGCACTGCTTCAAATGCAGGATATCATAACACTACTACTTTAAACACTTTAGCATTAAACTAATGTGGTTATATCAAGGACTATGTGCTTATGTATTCATATGCATGTTTGTGAAAATGTGTAGACAAATAACAATATATACATATGATGGATTCAACAATCTGTAGCAAGCAGCACTAGTTAACTGAGATTGTGTAATTATCTGCTTTATCTTGAGTTATCTAAAAAATGGAACCTTTGAAGACTGCATAATTCTGACATAATTTGTATCTGTGTATAATAAAATAATACACTAAGGGCAATCAGTCTGACCTGAACCAGAGACACGGCACTGGAAGCATGCAGAGTGCCCTTCCGAAGTGACGGCATCACGAAGTGGTGTGATGATTTCAGGTGGGTTGGCTGGTGCTTCCAAGTCAGGAGAAACTACTTCTGGAACTAAAGGAAAAAATATATAGTAAATACTTGTCTTTACTTTCCTCCTGCAATGTTTTTTTATTTGTACTGCAAATTGCAAAATACCGGTATATATTTTTTCATTTACCTTCAACTGTGAGTGAAGCTGATGTAGAAGCCATTCCAGAGTCATTGCTTGCTTCACAGGTGTATAGGGCCTCATCTTCAGGGAAAGCTTCAATAAGCAGCATTGTGTACTCTTGTCCATCATGAAGGAACTTGCATTTGAAGCCTGCAGAAAGCTGTGTTGAGTCCTTAAACCAGGCTACTTTGGGCTGAGGCTTGCCTGTAACTACTGTAGTAAATCGAGCAGGCTTCCCTGACTCCACAGTGCAAGGTTCAAGCTTTTGTATAATTACAGGTGGTTCTGGAGCTGTTGGAACAAAAGACAATAATGTCACCTACTAGCTTGAATTTTTAATAACATAAAGGAAAATTCCTGAATAATATATATCAACAGAAATTACATGTAATTAGGTATTCGATCCTAGAAGGATTATTGGCAGTGTGTTCATTTTTAGGGGGTTCAGGTGCCATTGTACATGTTTTAATATTATTCTCATTTAATGGTAGTACTTCTGGGTGATTTCACGAATGCGAAAACTAATATGCTGGCTATAATGTTATAACAATGTTATATCAATTGGAAATTATCTGTTCCGCTAACATACTTTCTGCAAACCTGCATTGTTTTTCTTTCTAAAAATGAATTATGGGAAAATACACAACAGATTAAATCATGAAATATTTATAATTACTTACCATTTACATAAAGAGTAACAGAGCTCCTATTCTTGCCAGCAAAAAATGTATATTCTCCAGCATCACTCATATAGGTTTCAGCGATGACCATGCGATGTACTCGTCTTTCAGTAATGTATTTGTATCTCTCTTCAACATGGAAGTTGATCTCAATGCCATCCTTAAGCCATCGAGCATCCACATCATCCTCATTGACCTCAAACTCAACCACTGCTCTTTGTCTTTCAATAGCCTATCAAAAGTGGTATGCAAGAAATATCTCAGTTTTTATGTTTTTGGAAAAAAATATTTACAGTAGTTTCTGGAAGATGCTAAGATGTCCTTTCTGCTAACTAACTTATATAGGTGAGCATTATAGATATAGACAGACTGAAGGATCAATAAACAGATTTATTAAAAGTCTAAAAAAAAGTATTAAAGATCTGAAAATCCCCACTTATTTTAGTCTTTTTTGCATTCTTTACCATTCATAATTACCAAAAATAATAATAAAATTAATAACTGAAACAATGCAAAACTTAAATATTGTGAGCTTCATGAAGGAATGACCAGTTTTTCATTTGAGAAAAGTTTTTTATTTTTAAACATGTTTCCCTTAAATTTGACATTCTTTTTTTTCTATGAAAGTACAAATATAGTTGGTGATAAACAAGGGATATAAATTGTATTACCTCAACTTGCTTGTGAGCACATGTAATGCGAACATCACGGCCTTCAACAAACAAATTAGCTGTGGACATGTTTCCTCCAGCTACTACAGAGTATTGTCCAGAGTCAGACATTCTGACGGTTGGGATGACCATACGATGGACATATCTCTCCTGCTGGATTTTCACTCTGTGCAAAAAGAAGGAATGTATTTGTTATAGAATATATGGGGGAGGTAACACCAAGAAGGTTTTTTTTTACTCTTAGCTATTGAATCATTTCTCTTTATTTGTGTTTAGCAAAAGTTCATCTTCTCTTGATTGATTATAATAAACTGATTTAAAAAACTACCTGTCTGTAACTTGGAGTTCTTGCCCATCCTTCATCCACTGAACCATAAGATCTGGCTCTGAGATTTCACACTCGAAGGTTGCTCTTTTCTTCTCAAGAACTTTAATATCTTTTATGTGCTTTCTGAATTCAATGTGGCGAGCTGTAAAACAAATTAATATTAAACATTTTAATTAGAACACAAAAATAATAGTTAGAACCTAGGTTTCTGCTACTAAACCTACTGCTTTTTTAAAACAATGCCTTTTCTTATTATTCCTCTGTTAGAGGATCTGTTATCTGAAAAATCCTGGGACCTAAAACCTTCCAGAAAAGAGGCATTCTGTAATTTGGAGCACCATGTCTTAAGATATTTAAACATTAAAAACCTAATTTTATTATTTTACTATAATGGCTTAATTGATATTTAGTACAATGTCAAACAAGTCTGGACTGAAATTAATATTGGCCCTGGTATAGAGGTCCAATTGAAAATTTACCTTCAATATATAAATTGGCTTTAGACACTGCACTTCCAGCAACATAGCTGTATTCTGCAGCATCGCCAAAGTGGACATTTCGAATAGTAAGGGAGTGAGACTGCTGTTTGGCTTTTATCTGGCATCTGTCCGTTGATTTAATTTCAACACCATTTTTCAACCATTTGTAGCTGATGCCTTCATAGTTGACAGTAACTTCAAAAGTGATGGTGTCTTTTTCCTCTGCATTGATGTCTTTCAACATAGAAGTGATCAGGATAGCTGAAAACATAAAAACAATTTATAAGTGTGGTGCTGTAGAAAAATGACATTTTCAACAGAACATTAAGCATGGACCAAAAAAAAAAGTAAAGTCGGCAGCCAAGTCGGGCAAGAGCAAAAGCTCATTGATATGGTACTTGCCCAGAATGATCATTTTACTCGAGGGTCAGATCAATCTGCCCCCTGGTTGCCAAACGTGTGGATCTTTAGGATGAAGACAATAATAACTGTCTGTGTGTTTTAGGTTATTTTCTGGCATTTAGTAGCCAAGTAGCTGCTACTTAGTAGCTGTGTGTGTCTTCACCCTTAGTCCATAAGTGTATGACCAGCTTAAGAACCACCATGGAAATCATGGTTTTATCTTTAATTTAAGATAAGAAGATAAATGAGTCTTATACAATACAATTATCAACATGGTAATTGCTGAGCAGATATCCATTGAGATCCAATCATTGTTTAGCTAATCATTTGTAATTTTAACAGCACATTAAGTAAATTTTGTAAAACTTACGTTTCACTGTGAGAGTTGCGCTCACTTTGTCATTTCCACAAACAAAAGTGTACTCAGCAGAATCTTCACTACTGGTGTTCATAATTATCAACTGGTGGAGTTTACCCTGAACCACAATTTTGAATTTTTCACTCATTTCAATTTCTACCCCATTTTTCAGCCATACAGATGGCACATTGAAATGGGACACTTCACACTGGAAAGAAGCTGTCTTGGTTTCAGGAACCTCAATGTTTTTCATGGTCTTTGTAATGTTTAGAGCTAAAGAAAAAGATTCATTACAAAAATTACCACTTAATTTATACAGATGTTGCATAATCTGTAAAAAATGTTATGCATTTATAAGTATTTAATAGTTACTAGGTTACTGATAAGGCAGCGCTTTGCTACACCATTAATACCCATTAAAAGAACATATGTCCCGAAATGTAAATTTAATATGTACACTTAAAATGTAAAAATGATTGTTTACAGCAAAGCAGGCTAAATGGCATTGAGTTTTTAAATTTGTACAGATTTAGCATGCGGACACCCATATTTTGCTTAATAAACTATTGTGTTATAGAGAACACAGCTGAGGACAGTGAGAGAATAGTAGGAACTAACATGATGTACTTCTGCAAGGTATTTATAGCTTTAAAGGCTAATTTCTTTATAGTGGGCTTACAGATGCAAGAAGATAATCCAATGTGGATCATTCCAACTAGAGCTATGTCATTCATTTAATCTTAGTTATCTAACATAGACAATGGCGTAGTATATTAAAAAAATGAAATAAGCAATATATGAGACAGAAAATGCTATGTTACTTACTTTCTACAAAAAGCTTTGCTTTACTTTCCAGCTGTCCAACGACTGCTGTGTATTCTCCTGCATCTGCAGGTGTAACATTCTGCAGTGTTAGTTTATGTACTTTACGTTCTGACACAACTCTATGCTTGTCACTTGGTTTCAGTTCTACATTTTTGAAATACCATTTCACAGGCACTGTGTCATGAGAAACACTGATTTCAAAGGTAGCGGATGTGTTTTCAAGAGCAGTTACATCTTTAGCTTTCTTGATGATTTTGACAGCTAAAATTGAAGAAAAAAAATTGTTTCATAGTTAATACGGTTTACCTGAAACAGACTAGCAAGTTTTTTTTTTGTTAGTAGAACATCACAAATTTTGCTACACTTCCTAAAGTGGGCTAGTGTCCATGCCCACTTTAAACCACTAATAAAAAATAATTACAATAGGCCCACCTACCCCAAAAGTAGCACAAAGAGCATATAAAATATAATATATGTGATAGGTGAATACTTTAACTCTGTGGGTACTTTTGTTAGTCAGCATGGTGCCTACAAAGCTATCCTGAAAAATATTGGGGCCCTTATGCCACTTGGCGTTACATGTACTACTGTATGCTGTATCTTATGGTACTGTATAATGTGTAGCTTCTGACTTTTCATTATTTAAACAATTTGAAATAAATAATACCCAGGCCATAATCAGGGAAGCCAGAGCATGATTATATTGTTGAGTTTGTAATATACATAGCAAACTGGTGTTTTCAGATTTCTTTAGAGAAAAATAAACTTACTTTCAACATGAAGTCTTGCATTGGCTCCAATTTTGCCCAGCTTAAAGCTGTACACTGACTCGTCAACAACTGCACAGTTCTTAACCTTCAAGGTATGAACTGGGCCTTCAACTGAAATCTCATATTTGTCATTAGATTGAAGTTCCACGCCATTTTTAATCCACTGGGCTCCTTTTACATCAGGATGAGTAAGTTCCACAGTGAAAACGGCAACTTGGGTTTCTGTCACAGTCTGGTTCTTTAGGGTTTTCTTGATCTTAACAGCTGAAAAAAAATATAAACATTTGTGAGAAAAATATATATTTTTTAATTTATTGTATGTAGGCAAATGTATCACACCACAATGCATTAGAAGTGTTAGGTATTATTTGAGCAAGTGGGATAATTAAAAATGTAGATAAGCATTAATTACCTTCAACTTTCAGCTTAGCAGATGTCTTGGAGGTTGCAACTTGGTAAGTATATTCAGCAACATCATCTAGTTTGCTAATGGGAATTATAAGTTGTCTCTTATTGGCAACTGCTTCACTCTTAATGCTGTCACTGAAGCTTATTGGCTTTCCGTCTCTTAACCACTGTCCTTTTGAGCCTGGGTTAGCCACCTCACATTCAAAGACAGCTGTTTGTGATTCGGCTACTATAAGATCCACAAGTGGCTTGCTAATTGCTCCACCTAGAGGATATAAAAGATCCGTGAAACATTTTCCAACTGCTTAACATGCACAAAAAACATTTTATTATTTATATGCAAAACTTCATATTCACTAAAGGAAATAATATAAAGTACATATAAATGCATAATAATATACATGCACTGATATTTTTTTTAGTATGAACTTACTTTTTTGAATAATATAATCAATGAATTACCTGAAACAGTAAGCTTTGCACTTGTATGCTGTTCTCCAGCAAATAAGGTATATTCTCCTTCCTCATCTTTCATCATATCAATTATTGTGAGTGTATATATTTTGCCCTTTGCTTCTATCTTGTATTTTGGGCTTGGTTTTAGTTCTTCTTTCTTGAACTGCCATAAGACGTCAATTCCAGAATGGGACAGTTCAACCTCCAAAGTTACATTCTGGGTTTCAGTGCAAGTTGTATCTTTCAGCCCTCTGATAATCTTTATTTCTGGAAAGATAAATTAATCATTGTTAATGTATGAATATTTCCTCAGAATAATTAAAATGAATGTACCATTATATTAAAAAAATATTATTATAGAAAAAAATACATTTTGTAAAAACTTCAGTTGCACTATATTTAAATAATTTTGTGAGTGGAAGCCGCTGCCAATATATTATTTGTACAGGTAAAAAAGCACAAATTGAATTTAGTACTCCTTTCCAAACTGATTGTGGTGGATCATCCTAATTTGTCTATGGAATGCTACTTCTCACCCAGGTACTATGCACCATTAAAAGATTGGACATTGATAATCCACTGAATATTATCAATTCTGTTTCCAACTAGTATTGCACTGAAGTGATGTTAAGACTAATATGTATTAGGTGGGGACAGTACCGCAATTTCTAGATGATATTTTAGTGATATACCCCCTTTAAATCTTATTGTTTCACAGCACATGAGACAGTGCTAAAATGCCAAAAATTGCACCCATTGTCTGCCATGGCAGTCACCTGAAAGCATTTGTGATTGGTGATTGTTTATTGTTGTTGGGTGAAGTGGCAAACACCAGATTTGCACAAACAATTAATGGTATTCCTATAGCTAGCAATGGTAGATAATGTGGTGCAACATGCTAATGCTAAAAACTGGGGCTGCCTTAGCACCAGAGGTGGTACCATGTGCCATTGCAAGGTTAAAAATGGTGTAATGGTGTTGTTTTAAGGTCACTAAATCAGGGCACATACTTTCCACAGTAAGGTTGCAGCTAGTTTCCACTTTGCCAATCATCAGTTTGTATTGTCCTTCATCTGATGCATAAGTTCGTGAAAACACCAGCCTCTGTTTTGCTCCTTTTGCAATCGCCTGAACACGATCATCAAGTTTGACTGGCTGATTATTAAGGTACCATTTGGCAGATGACATATCAGGAACTGAGATTTTGCTTTCCAGAACGGCTTTTGTTCCTTCAACTGCATTGACATCTTTAAGGCCAATGACAATATCTACAGCTGGAAAAGGTAAAAGGCAAAATTTAGAAACAATAGTATCAATGCAGAAAAGATCTATATTATTTGAGTAAAAATGCATTTACAGCTTCTCTTTAATTCTAAAAACTTACTATAAACTGACAAGCGTCCGGATGTAGAAATATCATGATCACGTATGGTAAAAGAATACTTTCCAGCATCTTCTGCTGTAGCATCTTCTATAAGCAACATGTGTGATAGTTTGTCAATAACAATATGAATACGATCGCTAGGCTGGAGTTCTACTCCGTCTTTCATCCAAACTCCTTCTGCATTTTCCTGAGACACTTTTACTTCAAGTTGAGCAATGTCACTCTCACACACCTTCTGATCGGAGAGTCCTTGCAAAATGGAAATTGGTCGTGCTGCATGGAACAAAGGCATTAATACCTGTTATTGACTAGAAACCAACACAAGATACAAAAAATCATATAAAAACAAATTATTAATTGAACTCACGTTTTACTTTCATATGGCCAGTGGTCTTTTTCCCAGCTACAACACAGCTGTATTCACCCTGATCCTCTTTGGTAACATCTTTAATGGTTAGAGTTTGCCGGCCTCTACGAGAGGCAATTACATATTTACTGTTAGATGTGATCTCTGTATCACCATGATACCATTTTCCTTCAGCATCTTCTAGAGAAACAACGCATTCTAGCTCTCCTGAAAATGTTTCTGGGACTTCAATGTTTTCAAGTTCCTTTACAAACTCAATAGGAGTACCTATAAAAATAGGATCAAGATTGCGTGAGGCAAATAGGACCACAAATAAGAATGTGCCAAATGTAGATATTTGCAACAGACATTAATTTAGAATTTCAAAAGTTTCTGCATCACTTCTATAATAAGGGCAGTGTACTTTTCTCTAGCTGCAAACAATGATGATGATTAGGATTGTGTGTATATAAGAATTTGTGTATTGCTAACTATTAGAATAATAGTTTTTGACAAGTGGTAATGGGTATACTAATGCAATTTTATATTTTGAGTATTTAAGTAATTTATAGAAAGCAGTAAGCATACCTTCAACTATGAGTTTGGCAGTTGTCTTAACAGATTCATCTTCTTTTAGCATGCAGCTATAATCCTCAGCATCAGACATTTCGATTACAAGCACCGAAAGGAAGTGGGCTTTTCTATCTGAATGCATTCGGTACTTATCGCCAGGATGAATTTCCACTCCATTTTTAAACCATTTCACTTTAATAAAAGGCTCCGATGTTTCGCACTCAAAGGTTGCCATGCTGTCTTTTTCCTTTGCTGTTAAATCTTGTAATGCTTCTGTAAATGTTATCAACTGTTTGCCTACAGACAAAGACAAAAACGTTATTAGGTAAACAAATAATATATCTTTACTGTCATTTAGACTTTATTTAAAAAAGCAAAAGTTGCTTGCCTTAGGTACATTGTTAGGCAATATAAAGTAGCAGATGTCTTTGCAAATCAAACAAACAATGTTCTTTTTGTTAAGTTAAAAATGAAACATTCTATGTTCATGCCATATGTATTTTTTTTAAAACGTATGGTAATAAGATTATATTCAATCTTACCTTGCACCAGCAAGAAGGCATGGCTTGAGGTTTCACCAGCTACATTTATTGCTTTAACCATAATGCTGGAAGAATCTTCAGCGACGACATCCCTGATAACTAACTCACAAACATTGTCTTCTGGCCAGTACCAGTAAATGCGGTCAGACCTTTCAATTTTTACACCATTTTTGAACCATTGGCATTCTGGATCTGGCTTTCCAACAACTCTAACTCTGAAATGAGCCTCTGATCCTTGTGCTACTGTTTGACTTTGGATTCTTTCATGAATCTTAGGAGCTTCCATGCTTGGGGATAACTCTATTCTGTCAGGCTTGAATGTTGGAATAGTTATTTTGCCTTCAGCTTCAAGCGCTTTCTTCTCTTCTTCAGTTAGTTCTTTGGTCCAGTGCATAAGGTCATCTTTTGTCTTCTTTAGCATATCTTCATATGCTTCATCTTTTCTGCGAGATTTCATCTCAACAGCAGTAATGGCTTCATAATACCCCTCCTCTGTTCTGCGTTTAAATTTGCTACGCAGTTCTTCTGATTCTTCAGAAATTTTTTCATGGCTAATTCTCTCTGCTTTCTTCAGTTTCACAACTTCTTTTCCTGAAGCATCAACAACCTTTTCTACTTTCTTAACTTCAAAGTGAAGTTTGCCTGATTCAGGTGCGGGAGCTGTCACTTTAGGTTCCTGTGTACGACGAAGAACAGATCTAAAATCTTCTTTCTGTTGAATCTCAAGTTTAACAACATGTTCAACAACACCATCTGGGTTTTCAGCAGAGACTTTGACTTCTCCTGAGTCATAGGATTTGCAGTCAACAATTTCAAGGTAGTAAATACCATCATAGCGAAGTCTGAATCTTTTACTTTTACGAATAAGTTGTCCATTTAGGTACCAGTTAACTTTTGGCTGAGGATATCCAGTAACACGACAACGGAATCGTGCAATTTCTCCTTCAAATACTCGTGCTGGCTCAGGAAACAAAACAATTTCTGGTTTTTGCTTTTCTTTTATTTCCTCTGTTACACCAACAAGAGCTCCTTCATGTGCATGTCTTTCCATTTCTTCAATTCTTTGCATTCCTCTACGGCCCTCAGGCAACTGAGTCTCCTCAACAAGACTTTTCTCATCCTTAACTATTAAAGTCGCTGATGTGTGATCTGTCCCATATTTGTTTGTTGCTCTACAAGTTATGACACCACTGTCTCTTGGGTAAGCTACCTCATAATCTAGACTACAATATCCAAATTCATTAACCATTCGAAGTCTGTTGGCAGCAGCCAGTGGTTTTCCATCATGGAGCCATTCAACAACCATTGTTGGATCTCCAATTGGTGTAAGTCGGCATTCAAAGTGTGATGGCCCAAAACGTTTGAGCCTTACAGAAGTGAGCTTCTTCTTAAAGAAGGGCTTCTGCTGCTTCTCTTTGTCATAGAGATCTCCCTCTTCCCACTGTTCCTGACCATAGCGAAGATGGAGGGGTTCCAGTTCTGGAGCTGCAATCTCTTTAGCTTTGTATGTTCCCTTTGGAATGATTAGCCTTCTCTCTGGTTCTGGCTCAGCAAATTCCACTTCAACATTTACTTTACATCTTGTAGTATCACGTCCAGCCTTGTTAATGGCTGTGGCAGTATACCATGCTGCATCATGGCTAACTGTAGAGTTTATGCTAAGTGCTGCTTGTCCTTTTGTTCCATCAATTCTGAAAATAAAATGAAAAAAAAAAAACATATAATGTGTGAATTAGCTATACAATTAGTGACAAAAGATGTATCAAAACAGTTAAAATCAGATGCACTTACTTTATATTTGGAAATTTGTGTGGTGCAATGATGTCGCTGTTCTTTAACCATACAATATCTGGATTGGGGTTTCCCACTGCTTTTACTGACATTTCAAGTTTTGAGCCTTCTTTGACACTCACATTTCTGAGTTTTTCCACAAATTGTGGTCTCTGTATGTGTTCCTTTGCTGTAGAAATCAAAGCAAAATGAACATTAAGTAAATGGTCTAAACCTTGTAAATGAAAATTAAACAAAGTATTGGACTAAGCATAAATACCTTCTACTGTCAATGTCATTGAGACTGAAGTTTTGCCAGCCCTATTCTGAGCAATCACTGTCCATTCTCCAGAATCTGTTGGCATTGCTGGGACAATAATAAGCGACTGTGTTCCATCCTCCTTTATAACTATTTTATGGGTATAGTCATTGACAATTTGCTGACCTGTAAAATAACATGCAACACGTGTTTAGTGAAAAACTGCATGCAAAAGCTATAGATTTTCACAAGCTTGACCATAAATAATTAAACAATATGAATACTAATACATAAAAAAATGATAAATGATAATGTAGGAGGCAAAATTGAAAATGCAAGATAAACAGAATAGGCAAGATGCAGTAGTAGAAATTAAGATGCAGTAGTAGAAATTAAGTTCTAACCCTTACCATTATGGAACCAGAAGGTTTCTGGCATAGGTCTCCCAACAACTTTTAAGTCAAATCTTGCCGTTTGGCCTTCACTACATTTAAATGAAGCAGGTTTTAGTACAAAAACTGGTTTGTATAGCCTCTCTAACTGAGATTCATCAGTTTCATCCAGTCTGCGAGCAGGCGAGCGTGCCGGAGAGCGGCCAGGAGAACGACTTGGAGAGCGTGGGGACACAGACCTTTAAACAAAAAAATAATATGTTTGTTATGATTTTAGATTTCTTAGTGCAGCTATTTTAAATTCTCGATCTTCCACTGACAAAATAGATACCTGATATTTCAAAAATGTGGCTACTTAATAAGTTAATTATGCATGCCAGTTGTATAAAAAAGAGTTGCAAATAAATAGATAGACCAATTCAATGGAACATGGACGGTGTAAAAAAACATAATATAAAATATAAGATACCTTATTCGTTTAACTGCTTCTGGGGCAGGTATGTAGGCAGGTACTCCAGTTGGTGCTCCGGGCTCAACATAAAGTTTTGATGAGCAAATGGCATTTCCTTTTACATTACTAGCAAGTGCAGTATAAATGCCTTCATCCTCAGTTGCCAAAACAGAGATGCGCAGACTAGCTCTCCCATCTTGTAGGAGCTCCATCTGGTGTCGCCCTCCCTGCTTTATGCGTTTACCATCCTTGTACCATGCAATCTGAAAGATAATAAAAAAAAACACATTATCATTTTAGTATAAAAGCTTTCTAAAAACTAAATGTTTTTGACATACAACCATATTTTTAAATTGAGCTTGATTGCTTCACCAGCCCTATCACAGTGATGCACCGTGCCCTCAAAGCTGTCCACAGCAGCTCCCCACCTTCTGATTTTGTTAATCCCTATTTTGAGTGTCAGAGACATTGCACATGCCCAGTGTTCTCTAAACTACTGCTGACTGAGAGGTTAAGTTTAGGGGTTGGTGGAAATCAAAATATTTGGCAAAAGTGATGTTACATCTGTCAGTTATAAAACAGAATTCACTCATTTCTATGACATTGTGCAATATTTATCCAAAATAATTAATAAACAGCCATGTACCTTTAATTTAATATTACTTATACATATACAGTCCCTAACCTTAAGCAACTGACAGCAGCCCAGAGCATATCTTATTGAATAAAAGGAAAATAAAGATGCAACAGGTGCATCTTGAAGGCACAGATCCTTACTGCCAAAGGGCTGTGTTGGACTTGGGAGATTACAAGAGCTTGAAACCTAAGGTGTCCCATTTCTACATTTTTGTTGATCTTTTATCACCTTTTTAAAATATTTAAATCCCAAATTCAGTATTTTTAAATCTGTACAACTACTTAATACTATTTTTAATTATACCCTTAATTAAAGATAGCTAATTAACTATCACGTATTATACATTTGATATTTTGTTTTTCCTTTCTTTCTTAAAACAGTGTAGCAAAAAGAATTGAAAGACAATGGTATTGGCTGTTTTATCAAAAATCAAATGTATCTATGATTTTGCAGCAAGTCGATTGCTTGACAGCTGCAACTTCATGCAAAATCAAAAAAAGTCATCTGCAAAATATAACAAAAACCAAACTTTTTCTAAAAGTAAAAAATTAAAATAACACCACTAAAATCTGTTGCGATATCATAGAATTCAGTGGACCAAACAGCATTCAAAGAAGCGCAAAAATGTATGTTTTGATTTAGCCTGAAAATGCATGAAAAATATTATCCACAATTTTTCCAATGATTATTCTGCAACTTTATGCAACCAAGATTTACCCTTTTGTTATTTTTGTAATTTATATAATGTTATAAATATGTGTAAAATTGTGGTAAAAACTGTGAATGATAACCGTTGCCATTTTCTCCCCACCATTTTTGATATATATGCCCCATAATTGTTTAATTACAAAAAATGCCAAAAAGCATTTTTTGTTCTTCAACTCATCTTATCTGATGATTTTAATAAAATACCTTTGGTAATGGGTAACCAGACATTTTGCAGTGGAAAGTAACACCCATTCCTTCAAGGATCTGGTAACTCTTCAGTCGTATATCAAATCCTGACACAACTGTCTCGGATTCTGACACATCAACAATCATTTCTTCTCCATCTTCTTCAAGAAGTTCTTCTAAGCTTGTTTTAATTATTCTGTATTCAATCTCCTTGATAAGTTTCTCCTCAAATGAAGTAAGCTGATATTCCTAAAAAACACAAAAACAGTAAAAGATATTAGGAAGGCAAATTCAGGTCACACATAACATAGAGTGCAACAATTGTTTGTTTTAGGGTGCAACAATTAAACTCAAGTTGAACAATCCGAAAAAAAGCTTTAAGACAATAAATACGTATAAATATAGTGTGATATGTTTAAAATTATTATGCTGTAAATCCAGGGTCAGACTGGGGCACAGTAAAAAAACCCGGAGTGCCCTGGCTCTGTTGGGCCCCAGCGGCCGAGACCCGATCCCTGTCAGCGCTCCCCCAGCCGCCTGTGTCCCACCACTGGCACGTTTCACTTAAACATGCTCAAGGGAGAGCGGGGGCCCCCATGGGGGGATGCGGCCGCTGGAGGCACCTTGAGGGGTGTGGGGCCTCTGGGGTGGCAGCCCTGGTGGGCCCTGCCCCCCCCCAGTCCAACCCTGCGTAAATCAAAACTAACTGCAAATGTAATTCTGGTTCCTTGGAGGCCACAAATAAGGTTTTATAAAGAGGATAAGGCATCAAAGCAACTATAGATGCAATTTTCACTTAACTTACCTCAGCATGTATCGTTGTTTGAACAAGAGATGTATCTTTGGCCATTTTCTTCCTTATAAGGGCTTGTTCTCTTTCATACTCCTTATCATATTCTAGAACCACTGGTGCAACTTCAGCAACACTGGGTTCTGGCACGAATGCAGTTGGTTCTTCATGCATCTTTGTGAATGAATCATATTCACCTATTGCAAATTTAAAATCATACATAAGATTTTGCGCCCATATTTCTCTCACATTTTGCAATTAATGTTGATGTAATCTCAGAAAGAATTATGTCATATTTTACCTTCTTCCAAGAGACTAACTGCTTCAGCAGTCTCTCCATATTTATTACGAATAACAATAGTGTATTCTCCGGCATCATCAGCGAAAGTCATGGAAATCTCAAGCTTGCAGTCTCCAGATTCCTTGTTATATGTTACTTTGTATCTGTGAAAGGAAAACATTCTATGTTAAAAGTTATTACTAAACCATCTCAAAATACATGATTCTGAACCTTGTATAGTTTCACTGGATCTATAAATGTACACATAAAACATGAAACATATAGGATAAATGGGAAAAACCCTAATTTTGTAGGCAATTATGAATAATATATGGTGCTGGTTTCACTTTGTGCTAAAAATTAATCCTATCTGTAAAAATGACCCCTTTATTGGAGCTCCCTATAGATCCTATCACTTCTCTGTCCGAGTTTGGGCAAATCCTAACGGTCCCTGCCAGAAGCACAGTAGGAAGGGGAGAGCCAATCACAGCCCTGCAGGCACACAAGCACAGGCAGGCTTCAGTTCCCTATCAGGTCAGCCTAGTTGCTGATTGGTTCCTATCCTACAGTGCCTGTACTGAGGGCCGCCGTCTCCCCAGCTCATCCAGAGAATTCAGCCAGCAGGAAGTGGAATTGGATGGGCGGGGCTAGTGGGGTTTGGGGCGAATTTCTCAATAAATCAGTCTGAAACACAACTTTTTTAACACAATTCTTCTATATCTAGAGGAGTACAATTTCCTGGTACATTGGTAATTTTTATAGGATATGTCTCCTTTAACAGGAACTTATCGAAAAGTGAAGCAAGGAAGAGAAAAAGTCATTCAGTCTTAATATATACCTGTATCCAGTACTAAGGGGAACACCAGCCTTTTTCCAGTAAATATGTGGCTTTGGGTTGCCTCCGATTTGACAGTCAAAAACAACTTTTCCTCCCTCAACCAACTTCTGCATTGTTGGTTTTCTGATAAAGAAAGGAGCAATCCCTTCTCCAGTTTCAGCTGGAGCGGGTGCCTCGACTTCCATTTTCTGTGGTTCTTCAGGGTATCTAAAAAAGACAATGATATTATAGATGAGTGGTGAGGTTTTAATACAGTTTAATACACTCATATATATGTGTGTATGCTTATCAAAAGCAAAAGCCCCAAAAAATAATTAAAAGGTGATTACGTTTTATCTTCTGTAATTTTCTCAGAAACGACTTCTTTCGCCTCATACTCTTCTGAAACTGTAAAACAAGGACATGATTATTCTTTTATGCACTGCAGTGTGTTTAATATGTGGCATGGCAAGAATAAAAAGCCTCAGGAGGCAAGGGATTAAAGGATAAGCAAAACTTTAAAATAAGTGAATGTGAAATAGGTAACAGCGCTAATCTAGGCACTTTTGCTATTTACATTCATTATTTTTTCTTTTAAAGGAGAAGGAAAGTCATTTTGGCATTTTTTAATTCATTTTTTTTGGCATTCAATAGATTAACCACATTAGTGCAAGCTACAACGCTATATTTATTCTGCAGAAAGTGTTACCATATATGAATAAACAGCAATAGAATCTCCCTCTGTTTGTTTAAGATAGCAGCTGCCATTTTAGCTTGGTCTCCATAGCTTCCTGCTGAATAGCTCTAGCCATTATAGCTCAGATCACACATTCATAGGGGAGGGGGAAGGGAGTTCTTATCATTCTTGTGGGAGGGGGGAGCAGGAGAGGAGAGAGCTGCGCAGACTCTAGCCCCGGAAATAAAGGATTTTTCTGAGAGAGGAAGTCAGATACCCAAAGAACATGTTTACAAAAATGGATACAAGAAATCCTGTGTTTATTTTGATAGTGAAGCATTTCTGTGAGTGCTTATGGCTGTATTTACATAGACTTTTCTGACAAAGCTTACTTAGTTGTTACCTTTTCTTCTCCTTTAAGATTCCAAGATATTAAGGGTTGGTACTATTAACATAAATTAATTTTTTTACAACAGCACCACCTGCTGGTCAGTTTATGACCGTGATCCAGTGGAGGAACTTGTCAGAAGAAAGAAGTAGGGCTGATCTGATGTTTTTCTGGTTAGAAAAAAAATGATAAACCTCAGATTACTTTTCTCACGTTTCCTAACCAGAACATCAGACGAGTCCTCTCTCTTTCTTTTGACAAGTTCCTCAACTGGATCATGGTTGGAAATTGACCAGCAGGTGGTGTCATTGTAACAAAATTCATTCATATTAACAATGTATATAACCCTTAATATCTTAGAATATTAAAAAACAAATAAATATAAATTGCAAAAGTGCTTAGAATGTCACTCTCATCAGTTATCATCAGCTTATTTAAAGGTTTACTTATTATTAAAACAATCACTCCTTTTAGCAATAAAATGAAAATGTATGGTTAGTTAAATATTACTAAAAGTGTATTTAACATCACCTAAACACAGCTATTTTTGTCTAGTTTTTTAACTATTTTTCAATTTTCCACCCTGGTAAGTTTTCTACACTTTCTTCTATCTGTATGTAATACAGTCCGCTAATTGCAGCAAAGCTAAAGAAGTTATAATGATGTTGATTTTATTTATAATACAGATATGGCATCTATTACCCAGAATGATTGGGGTTTTCAGTATAAGAGATCTTTCTATATTGTAAAACAATATGCCTTAACACTACTTAAGAATTAAAAAAAACCGCAATGCGCTTGTTTTGCATTTGGATTTATGCTTGTTTAGTTAATATGATCTAAAAGGTACTGTCTTATTATCACAGAGAAAAAGCAAAAAATAAAACTTCTTAAATGGGACACTACAGGAAATGGCAATGTTGTGCTTTGGAGCTATTTAATTATCTCCCATTCTTGCAATATTAATCCATTTCTTGACAGAATCATTGGAAAAATCATTTAAAAAATAATTTACAATAAAGAGATTTAATTAGGCATCCCGCCTTGTTTACATAGGCAAGCAAAGACTGTACCATCAGAAGAAAGCGGTGGCAGAGTAAAAGTATTCTTATCCTTAAGTTCTTGTACTAATTGACTCACAGAATTTTGGTTACATAGATATAGATCAGGCTACTTTGTCGCTCTAGCTCTCTCTCTCACTATATATATATAAATATATATAGGTGCATGGAAAGGCCAGCACTCACGGGACTTTTAGCAATAGTAAAGAATAAAGGATTTCACCAAAGCAAAGCGTCACAGCATGGTTTCTTTATTCATCCGACGTTTCAGTTCCAGCAGGAACTTTCATCAGGGAGGAAGTTCCTGCTGGAACTGAAACGTCGGATGAATAAAGAAACCATGCTGTGACGCTTTGCTTTGGTGAAATCCTTTATTCTTTACTATTGCTAAAAGTCCCGTGAGTGCTGGCCTTTCCATGCACCTAGATTCATTTTTTACTGGCATTAGCACCCGGGCACTTTCTATTGTTTGTGGAGTGCTACCTGTCCTGGAACTGTATAAATATATATATATATGTTTGAAATAAACTCTGATGGCTTACCTTGTACGAGGAGGTAGCAAGATGTGCTGACTGTTCCAGCTTCATTGGATGCAGTGCAAGTAAATCTTCCACTATCTTCTGCGAAGGCTTCACGAATTACGAGACGGACAATCTCTTGTTCAAAAGTAATTTGGAAATCAATCGAATTTTCAATGCGGTAATCTTCTCTAAACCACACCACAGTTGGGGATGGATATCCAGCAATTGTACACTCCAAAGTGACAGACTCTCCTTCAAATACGGTTATGTTTTTCAAGCCCTGTGTAGATGGGGGAGACAAATATTTGTGATTACAAAAGTGTTTTTTTGACATTAAAAAAAAAGGATCAATGATGTTTATGCTTTTAGGGGGCACAGTTAGAGTAGAGCCTTAATTTACAATAGGGATGCATCAAATCCAGGATTCAGTTCGGGATTTCTGCCAAGATTCGGCCTTTTTCAGCATGATTCAGATTTGGCTGAATCCATGCCTCTGGCCGAACTGAATCCAAATCCTTAAAATCATGTGACTTTTTGTCACATAAACACGTAAGTTGAAAATTTTTCACCATTTACTTTGCGCACAGTACTCTTTAACCCTTACTTATACTAATTTACATATGCAAACTAAGATTCCATTTGGTATTCACAAAGGATTTGGAGTTCTGCCTAATTTACAATAATAATTCTGGAACAGGTCTAAAAGTATTTAAACTTGACCTCCCTGTTTTATATTAATGATGAGCTTTAAAATTGTGTGCTTTTAGGCTAACATTTGCTTCAACCTCAATACACCAAAAATATATGGTCATTTTCACTTATCAGACAAGGAGTTTTAAGATTTGATGATATAATTTTTGTCTCCACACTGCAAGGTTGTTTGGCTATCCCAACATTAGCAAGAAAAGGATTTACATGGTTAATGGAAAGGCAGTAAAATTGTTACTTACTGAAACTAAGGTTGGGGGAGACACAGGAACCTCTGCCGGCTCTGGAACCCTGGCTGCTTCTTCAGCCTAAAACAAACAACTCAATATTAGACATTGTTTAGTCAAAATATTTGTTAATCAACTTCACGTGGATAAAGAAGATTGCCTCAGCTTTTGGTGCTGTTAGAAGCATAAGACAGCAAAAAAAAAAACAAATATCAATGCCCCTGAACCAATAGTATGGAGCAAGGTCAGTAAGGAAAAGGATTTGGTGCACAAGAAGAGAACTATTAGCCGCTTTATTATTTTTTGTTTCTTTGGTACAGGTGAGTAAAGTTTATTAAGATCCACTTGATAACCAACCTCATATTTATACTGATATCTCTCGTCGAGCGCTACAGAGCCTGTAATGCTTACACCTATATCACGCGTCTTTTCAATGTCAAAGCGACTTTTATAAGCCTCCTTTTTCTCTGGCAAAGTTTGGGTGACCACCTTTTCTGCCACCATTCTCTGTTCGGCTGGCCTTAAATGGGGAGCCTTCACGGACTTAGTGATCTTTTGAGTAGCCGTCGTAGTTAGCTCTTTTTCAAGTGTAGCAATTGCAGATCCTGCAATTGAAACCTAACCAATCCAAGAGAAAAGGAATTACCATACTGACATGTGTCTTGAGCATTTTAAAGATGCGCTATGCTTTTATCCAAACCTTTTTTGGACATGATGCAGAATTGAAAGAAGTGGTTTTGGAAACCCTGATTATCTTTCTAGTAAAATTACAGTATTTGACTGTTTCAAATCAACTTTGAAGACTGAATTCTGCAAAGTGGAGGGTTGATCATATAGTTACAGCAGCTAACAAGACAAGGAAGAATTGCTAACCAATATTGAACTAAAATTTCCAGTATTTTTTTTTTCTCTGGCGATGTCCATTGACGTTTTCTGAAGAAAAAAACCAGTGCATCTTTAAAACCAACATGATTTAGGAAGAGCATGGGTCATGCCCTATTTACACATAAAAGAAAGGATTGGTGAAAAAGCTTCAGAGCCGTGAAAAAAGATACATAGCAAAGAACTGTGTTATCTGCGAAAGAGGAAGAATGATATGGAGTTTTATTTTTGCGTTATTAGAGGATTATTGCTGAAGTCAAAAATATGTCTGTTAATGATGAGGTTTTTAGTATGCAGTAAATCAACTGCTACATATAAAGTAAATGTCCATTATTAGATTAATACACTTTGGGAAGGTTTTCTAACTAATTAGTTTTTAGTAATTCATTTATTAACTAGATTTTTTAGCTAAAAATTATAAGTTAGGCATAATGTTACAAATATCCATTTTTAAAGAACTCTGTATTGCAGCACTACATTAAAGGGTAAGTAACACCGGGAAATTAAAATCCCAAAATACAAAAATGTGTGTATGTTGTAAATTTCTCCATGACTCCTATTGGGAGTATGGCTCTATACACAGTGAAAAAACACAGGTCTTCTGCTGTAAATAAAATTGTAAACACGTGCAGTTTTATATCAAATATGCCAAGTTAAATAAGTTGTTTTTGGTGTTACTAGTCCTTTAACAAAGAATAATTTTAAAACCGATTTAATGAAACTTGGTTCATTCTTTATAAATGTTTTATGGATATTTGTGACAAAAAGGTGTTGACAGTTTAGTCGGGGCCACAAAACCACAAATGTATTGTCGATTTCAGTGGCTTAGAAGGGACCTGACATTGAGACCACTCAGCTCTTACCTCATATGTGTGGTCTGGTTTGGGGACAGTAACTTTAGAGACTGTAAAATGTGGAACAGGTGTAGGTGGATGAATTGGTTCCAGAGGAACTGTAGGTATTGTTGGTGGTTCTGGAGTTCTTTTAATCTACATCAACCAATAAAATTTGAAAATTTGAAGTTGTATTACTTCAAGTTCAGTTGTAAAATAGGATACTTAATAGACAGAAATTTTAGTGCCTAACCTGTGGGACAGGTGATGGTATGTGATCAGCAGGAACGATTTTTGGGACATGAAATTCTGGAGCTTTAACTGGCTGAGTAACCACCTGACGCTCAGGTGAGAATTCAACTGTTCTCCTAGCTGAAACCTGCTCTTTATATTCATAGTGCAGAGTGTCTTCAGCATAGCCTTCTTCGGCTTGTCCCGGCTGTCTAACACGTGCTAGGTCAACTGCAGCGACAACTGTAGCCACAGCTCCCACTTTTTTTCCACCACCAATCTAAAGATAACATTTATAAAATTCATACAAAACACAACACAAATAAATGACAAAATGACACAAAAAAAGGCATGCATCACATAAAAACAAATATATGATTTGGATAGTGAAGATAAGCGTCTGTAGAGGTATATATATCTATAGGTCTTTTCTTTAATATGGAAACCCCCTATAAGTGCCTATAAAGGGGTATATACTGTATACCCCCTATAAGTGTCTAAATACCTTTTTTTTTTTTAATATGCAAACTCCCTAAAGGGATTAAGTTATTTTTTTTTTCTTGGCAACACATATCATGCAGACATTAATATGTTCTATATACAAATAGACAAGCGAAAGGCCATTTAAATGTGAGAATTTCACAATTCTCAATTTATAGTTAGGCCGCAATTTCCCTATATAGAAGTGCTTCTAAAAGGTGCTAAATTACACAAAGACACCAAAAAAGATGTGAGTGAGAATCCTGTGAGAGAAAGATCAGTACAAGAAGTGCTGGTGAGGAGTGCTGTGAACCCCAGGTGATTTTGCCACAGGTACCTCTTCCAAATCCATGGGTAAATCTGTACTTAGAGTCCGACTTCTAGCCTGCTGTACAGCGGCTAAGACTGTTGCAACTGCTAATAATCTCTCATTATCACTGTTCACCTGTCCAGTCATTAAAATAAATACAAATATAGACTTTGCCAAAAACATCAAAAAAGAAATCACAAAAGTACGACAGTGACAAACAGAGCAGACATCATAAGATCAGCGTAAGCATTTGTCACTGGTGGCCAATGGCAGTGGCGGTCCAGGCTACATGTGCCGTAATTTAACTGATACAAAAGTTATAGTAAATTTTAGAAAACTTTTAGTTTGTCTACCAAATCAAAAAACGTTTATGACAGCCACCAGTAACAAGCTTTCCGTTAGTTGGTAAATGCTATGATTTGATCAAGCTATAAGAGGATTGCTTTATCGGTGATAAGCGAAGGGTTATTTGCGTTACTTTCACATTGCCAGCATTTCAGTTCACCTGTTCTTGAACTATGTGTATCTGTTCTTGTTTTTTGGCAATTCCTTCTACAGTTCTTGATACTGCCTCTTGTCTGCCTTTTTCAATAGACACAGCAACAGTGCCTACAGCGGCTTTATGAACTTCTTTCCTTACCTGATGTTTTCAGAAAAATATGTATATCTTAGCAAAGGATAAAAACTCACAGAATAAAAAGAAACACAAATTTAAAGTGCATTAAAACTTTTTTTTAGTTTTTTTTTTGGAAGAATATTTGCATTAGAGAACTTCAGGGAAAAAGAGGATTTAAAAGGATAAGTGGATAAGTTGGGAGCGTGGAAAAAATAGTTAATTTGACTGAGATGGTGAAGCAAGGCGGATGGTAGTAAAGCATAAAGCAGGTGCTAGTTTATGGGGCAGGCTGGTTTTTTGGGGGTGGGCTTAAACCATCAAGGTTGGTAAGAACTTACTGGCTGTCCTGTAATAGAGCACTACTTGTGCCCCCAAAAGAGTCATCTATGATGCAAGAGGCAAAGTTGCTTCAAATAGTTATGTTTCTTCAATGAGGTTTCAGAGCACTACTCCAATATGGATCATTTTATACAACTGATTTTGCTGAACAGACTTTGTTGATGATGACAGTGAATAGCTTCTGCTCCTTTATTAAAATATCATCAACAGACATGAACATGTACCCCAAGCAATAGCAGTCTAAAAATCTAGATCTGAATCTCTGGATCTGAATCTTCCATCGTGGATGGGATTTTTTTTGGCAGAGAGAAGCAGACTTTGCTTTCTAAAGGTACGATAGAAGGGTCTGCCACCAGAGCAAAATTTAACTTGCCCGCTGCCCAAGTGATATATCTACCAGCCTGCCCCTGCCATGTTTGTATGAGATGGTGAATGATATTGCAGCTGTGCTGTGATTTCTACCTGCTCAGGTATAGGCTGTATTTGTACGGCAGCCATTGCCGTTCTTTTAGCAGTCACTTCCTTGGCACTTGGCACAGGTTCTCTCACTCTGGCCAGGTCAACAGCAGCAACTACAGTAGCAACAGCTGCTGTTTTCCCTGTGTCGTGGACCTAGATTTGTCATATCAAAATATGTTTCACATATAAAGACAAACATGGATGAACCTTTGCTTGAACACTGCAAACAAAGTACATGGAAAATGAAGAACATATCTTTGCACATAGACATAACGTTTCCATGTTAGAAATTTCTAACATGCTGCTCTGCATTGCAACATCTTAGGGAGACGTCTTGTGCGGATGTCTAAAATCCAAACAGGTCTCTTACCTCTGCTCCAACAAAGCCAGTTACATCAACCTGCTCCCTTGCTTCAAATCTCTCCTCTGTCTTGATTCGTGTGTCAGTTTTGGATATGAAAACCTCTTGCTTCCATGGTGGAAGAACATCTGGACCTAAAGTTGTTGGTGTAGACCTTGCAGGGTGGGGGGATTTCACAGATCTGATAGGAGATGTGGATGGTCTTCCAGCCGGAGACACAGATCTATTAAACATATTTTTAAAAGATGGCAACATGTTTAGAAAGACAGATCCCATATCAGTATTACATTTATGCAAACAGGACAGTTTTTGTAGAGGTTCTAAAGCTCTCATTATGCCGTGCAAGCAATATCTATTTTTTTACATTAAAAACAGATTTATCAAGAGATATTGTTACTAAAATTTTTACTACATTTCTTCCTATTGGTACCCAATCCTATTCATCTTCAGTTCAGTACCCAACCCTATTCATCAGTCTGTTATGTAAGTCATTAAATGACACCCATAAAACCAAATAACAGTTTAAATTCCAAACTGAACAGCTGCATAGCCAAAAGTTAAATAAATAAAAAAAGAAAAGTAAAAAAGAGACCTTATAGATCATCATATGTAACTTTGATAACCTATACAGTGGTATATTTAAGTGTGTTATCTGGGCTTTGTCCTGCAGGTGGTGGTGTTGCACTACATTAAATTTAGCACACAGCAGCTTGAACAGAATCAAAGTTAGCCAGAATAACCTAAGATCATAAAAATGTTATAGGTTTAATTACATAGTATTACTAATTTATAGAAATTCCCACGTTCTTGTATTTTCAGACCATATGTAGTTAGCTAGAATCTCCCTTATCTTTACTTCCTGACATACTAGCAGGACAAAGAAGAGACAAGAGTTCATTACTCAGAGTTTGGTTTAAAGTGGAACAGACAAACTTTAATGATGATTTATAATTTTCTTCTTATAGTTTTTTTCCAGATATAAATGGTTTATTAGCTTTCTAACTAGCACTTTTTCTTACTGTAAACAACTCAGCCATGCTGGTAGGTAAAGTAATCACTGTTGGGCCAAGAGGTACTTGTGCCCAAAGCTGTTTCCCTACCACCACCCCCGCTCCCCCTGCTCACCACCATGGGCCACTGACCACTAATGCTCACCCTTTCCATAACTTACAGAAAGCCAGGGTTGGGCAGGAGCAGAGTCTATTATACGGTAATTTGGGGACAAGTTTGCACTCCCCCTGGCAGCTGCCCATCTTGCCTACCCCTAATTGTGCTCCTGAGAGGAATAACTAATGCTGGAATCAATTTGTTAGATCAGGTAAATGAGTCTGTGACACAGCATGAGTCAGTTGTCTGCAGCAGGAATAAATGTTAGATTGACCAACTCACAAATAATCAATTAACAGCTCAAAAATAATTTGCTGTGCGAATAAGCCGCTAAGGAATTTACAGATTCTATCCCATTGGCTAAAATTCTGTAACTTATCGACCAATGATAAAAAATCATTAACCCTGTGCTCCCAGAATAACAGGGAGAGATTACTCTTTATCATAGCAATACAATACAAAATGTTATGAGTAGAACAACAGTAAAAATGTTACCTGACGGGTGAAGGTACAGGGGCTTTCACTGGTCTGACTGGGGAAGGAGATTGTCTCACAGGGGAGGGAGACTGCTGCCTCACCATCTGAACCTTGGGAGCGATCACCGGTGTAGGAGACTTTGGAGGAATTCTAGGAGGAGCTTTATGGGGCAGCTGCACTCCTACTGCGCTGTCAATAACCATCTCAACTGTGGTGCTGGTTTTGGCTTCATAATGGGCCTCTACGCTCTGTAATAAGAAATGAATATAATTCAGGAAATTAGAACGTAGCAGCTGAAATGAACACTGTCTCAGATATAAATACAAACCCTAACTAAATAGAAAAGAGAGATCACACCATCTTCTACCTATAATCTGCACACATATAAATGTTACTCTCACCACTGAAAAAGCCTAAAATGCACCAGAATAACCTCAGGGATAAGCAGCAGCAGTGAAGAGGGGGAATGGCTAGATTCTCTGGGGAGCTAAACAGAGTTGTACTTAAACTAACACCCCCTTTGGCTCTTCAGGGATTATGGAAATTACAGTTCAAAAACAACTAAAGGGCCACAAGTTAGACATTACTGGAGCACAGCAATTATGAGGGCCAAATTATTTCCATTTGTACAGGATGTTTATATCTGCCTAGGAAGGAAGTTGACAGGTGGCATGAGTTCCAGGAAGTAAGCTTCCCTATACATGCTAAACCATTGCCCTTAACTGTTTCCTAAATAAAGATTTAATTGATTGGAGAAAAAAATTAATAATTTACAATGCTGCACCAATTCCAGGTAGTATAAAGGCACAAATATTTAATAATAACATATTGTCTTTAGTTTGAGGAAAATGAATTATAAGTTTTATTTCAGAACATAATTCCTGCTGAGGAAAAATATGTATGAAGTGTAATTGGCATATGTTTGTGAATCTATAAAAGCAAAATAAAAAAATAAATAAATTCAAATTAAAAAAATACCTTTTCGAAACGTGCTTGTCTTGTTTGGGAAATCTGAGCAGTCGAGACAACAGTCTTTGTCTTTTTAGCAGGTATTTCTTCTTCAGCTAATTCATAGAGAGAAACATACAGGGAACAAATGAGTAAAATTCAGGCAGTGAGCTTCCTAAAACAGAGAACTATTTTGTAAGATCTAAGGTCTAACTCCTAAGATTAATAGCATAATTTTGGGTGTTTAGTCACCCGACCTCTGTGGGCAGGCAACAAAACATGCAGAAGGTTTACTTGTGCTGTTTTCTATTCCGTTTTCAGAAATGTATGCATTTAAAAGTTCAGTGGTCTCTTTGACGTTATTTAGAGCTATGTCTTTCATTCTGCTCCTTGAAACAGATTGAAAATTGAATGCAACACTGGCAGGTACAAGGAAGCCTTGTCCTCAAAGAAGAGCAGGGCAGAGAGCAAAGTGTGGAAAACATGACTGACTGCACTTTGCACCCTGTCCAAATGACCACTATAGTGAAAATAAAATTACACTGTTCATTAAGTATAAAAACCTTAAGACTTTAAACTTATTCTGCATATTAATGCCTGCTGTCTCATTTCTCACCTCCCTTCCATAGTACCCTAATGCCCTTGGGACACTGTATTTTTTAGACTTTTCACACCTTTGCACAATGACCATTATGTACATGCAAATTCTGTAACAAATATACTCTCTAGGAAAGAAGCAACTCCAGATGTATTTAGTAAACCTGTGAGTTTCAACTTTTCCTTTTTAACAAAGAAGCCTGCAGTACACAGCTTAAAATTCAAATAAATACGTTTTCAGTCAAACACTTATGTGCTATTGCAATGATTACTGGTTCACAAGAAGAAGAGGTAACAGTGATGAGGGAAATTTTTCAGCAGTCATGAATACACGGCGAAAGGGAAAATGTGCTGCACGATAAAAACGATGCACGTGTCAAATGGGACAGATTCGCTTATCACTAGTAATAGTAAGTCTAAGTGGGATAATATAAATGTAGCCATGGTGCATAAGACTTCTCATACTTTCTGCTAAAGTCTTGATCGGTCAGATATCAGACAGGACTGGCCTGTATATGGGTGCCATATATCTTGTGGAAATCTGAGGTAAGATGCCATAGAGCAATAGAAGGTAAAGCACATACCTTGAACTGTAAGTTCAGCTGTAGAAGTAGCACGTCCGACATTATTAGTTGCATTTACTGAATAGGTTCCTGAATCTTCAGGGTAAGCTTCTGCGATAATCAAACTGTAGAGGTCTCCATCTTGGATGATCTGAAAATCTTGGGAGCTACGGATTTCAGCTCCCTCCCTGTAGAACTTCACCACAGGTGTAGGGATTCCACTCACTCGGACGTCAAGTCGAACTTGACTGCCTTGTTTTACTGTCGTCGTTTGTAGTCTTTGTGTAAAGTTTGGGGGTGCTGTTTCAGCTACAAGATATAAAAAAAAGAAAAGGCATAAAGTAAAGACTGAACAAAACATTTTGTGCGAAAAATATGAAAAGTTTTTTTTTTACTTGTTAGACATGTTGGCATTATACCCATTTGCCCCGCAGATGTACCTGTTATGAGTAATTCAGCGGTGCTTGTTGCTTGTCCTGCTCCATTGGCGGCTCTTAAGGAGTATTTCCCGCTGTGTGCTGCTGTTGCGGTGGGGATCACAAGTTTAGCGCGGCCATCGCTAAACGAGATCTGCACACCGGGCAGTGTTGCAGGGGAAATTACCTGGCCATCTCTGAACCAGCTCACCTCAGGAACTGGAAATCCTGAAACAAAATAAGAAAACAAATGAATTAAGGACTAGCTAAACATATGTACTGATCTTTATGCGCAGCAACAGTGGATATAGGAATTTAGGCCCCTATAACCGAGTTATAAGGGTGGGGCTAATGAGATTATTTTATGAATCCCATCAGTCCCTGTTTACCAATAACAGGCCCATGTTAGCATCTTGGTCCCTGGGAAACAAACCCCCCCCACCACTGACATTGTCATAAAATGCATTGCATAAAATTGCAGGAAGTATGGGAGATGTACTTTTCCTAAAATACATTTTTTAACACGGTACAATATGTTACCATATCAGGATAGGAAAATAAATTGAGACTAAAACACCCTATCCGTTAAAATATGCACAAAGCAATTTTAATGTTTAAGATGAGAAGAAAAAATATATGACTATAACCTTGAGTGGAAGTGATTTACATGGAGAGGGGTGTAAAAGTGGGTGGGGTCTATACAGTTTTCTGTGTGCCCAGATTTTACTTTGAATTTCTAGAAAACTTACAGTGATGTAACTTTATGTGGCAAAAAAAATTAGACTTATGGTCCAGGCCTCTCTATAAATTCATTTTATGATTAAATTAATTCCCATTGAAGATCTTTTTACAGCCCATAACTTAATAAAGGGGGGATTATCTAATAAAGGTGGCAATGTATGCTACAAATCTAATCACCTACAGAAACCAAACAGCTGAATGACTGAACATTTGGATTTGGATCTCCATACCTTAAGTCTACTAAAAAATCAATAAACCATTAATCAAACCCAATTGGACTGTTTTGCCTCCAATAAGGATTAATTATATTTAAGATGGGATCAGTATAAAGTACTGTTTTATTATTACAGAGAAAAAGGAAATCAATTTTAAAAAATCTGAATTATTTGATTAAAATGGAGTCTATGGGAGACAGGCTTTCCATAATTCAGAGCTTTCTGGATAATGGATTTTCAGATAAGGTATCCCATACCTGTATTAGAACTAAATGTCAAATAGATTGCTGTGATGGATATAGTGACGACTATTTTAGAAATTGTATAGAATTTCCAATTTATTATATTTAGAAAGTTTCTTATTTCAGTATGATGAATATAATATATTTATTTTCATACTACTTTCCCTTTATGCTTATAAAAATATGTATATTTATATATATACAAGTCCATAGGTATATTGGTGCACACCAATATAACAATCAATAACTTTTATTGATTAAATAAAATTAGTACATGGTAAAACAGGTCAACGTTTCAGCCTCCTTCCAAGACCTTTATCAAGACCACAAAGGTCTTAGAAGGAGGCCGAAATGTTGACCTGTTCTACCATGTACTAATTTTATTTAATCAATAAAAGTTATTTAGCTACACGCTAAGGAGTGCTGAATTTGTTTGGTTTTCTTACATATATATACTCTGTATATATAGCACTCATGGGACTTCCATTATTTGCAAAAATGTAATGGTGTATTTTTTGTGCAGCACCTGGGCCTTTTTTGCCTTTTTTTGGGTGAGTGTGCCTTTCACACTATTTATATATATATATATATATTTATATATATATATATATATATGTATATGTATATGTATACATATATAACATATTTATACACATACATTAACAAGGGATATTAATATAATAAACACCAAGTATTCATGCACAGATTATAACAACAAATATCGATAATATATGATAACATTACTAAACACAGTTTACTTTATAAGGGTATTTTAAGCACAACAATTTTTTTACTAGGCCAAAAACTTGGTGCCCATAATAGACATGAATCTAAAATGCTTGATGGCTCTTATGCCACTGCGTGTCGGGGATCGTAGCCTGGAAATGCTCCCCTACGCCCAGTGTGCCATTACCCTTATATGCAAAATGACATGATCTACAAGCAAAACTATGTTGCAGTAAAGTTTCTCTTCTTATCCCTTGCCTACTGGACATACAATCTGTGGGCTCAGTAGGTTTCTATTTAAAAAGAAAAGGCAGCTGAATTTCAAATCTCCTGATTGATGGGACAACTATGACAAACATGGAAAGTGTGAGCCGTCCATCAGCATGTCAGGCCTTTTATAGAGAAGCAGCTGCCTACAGTATAGCTTTGTAGGGGATCAGTTTTCCTAAAATAGCAGAGCACATCCACTCCTGATACAATCTGATCCTTTCAGGACCTGGCCAGTGTCACAGACAGAATCCCAATGATTTGCATTATTTGGCAGCTCAGATATCTTAGAATTACAATTCAGACAATTAACTGGTACAAGAATGGTGGGAAATGGAGTTGTACAACATTTGGAGCACCTATGCATACTTTCATAGATAAAACCACACAAAGATCACCATTAAGACATTACTTATTCTTTAGGTGAGAGATGTTTTGGGAAGTATCAAGACGGCCCTAAGGGAAGGACTAAAAAGGCCTTTGTCATAAACCCTCAGCCTTAGAGGGGCCAATGAAGGAAAAAGGGTAAAAAAATGAAAAGAGAAATATATTTGCTGTATATACAAAAAATATGCCAAACCTAAGGCTTTTCATCTGTTGTTAAATTACAGTTCTCATAATTTATGACTGTCGTGAGTGGTGGGAGTTGTAGTTTAACAACAGCTGGAGGGCCACATCCTTGATATACATTTTTTCCCCTCATGTTGGAACAAACACTGATTCCCAGTCATGCTCTATAAATTCATGCACACCCACATCTTCTGTACATTTACACTATTTGTTCTCATTCCCTGCCCAAAAGCATAATCCTGACAGCAGGACGTAGGCTAAACAACTGTATATAGTTCAAGTAACACCAAACAACTGGACTCATCGCTTTCTTTTGCTTTCTCAACTGTATAGACATCAATTAATACCAAACAACTGGACTCATCTCTTTCTTTTAGTATAGGCATATGGCGCATGAAGCATTTTAACACCTGGTTAAAGCCCACGTGGTAGTGAAAGCTGAACCTCCATATTTACTAGCAGAGGTCCATCTTGCTGTAGGCATTTATATATCTCAATGGTACATGCACATAGGAGTGTATTGACTACTGCTATTTTCTACCTAATTAAAATTGTCACAACAAATGCCATTAGCCTTAAGCCACATTTATTAAGGTGGAACTAATTTATAACATTATCTTATAATAATTCTCATGTATCTATTGTTTCTAAAACAATATCAGGAAATAGGGTTTTCACATACTGTTGGATCTGAACCTCTATGTCAGTACAGAATGATCAGTAGAAAAGCCAGACAAAACAAACAATACATTGCATTCAGAGGCCCATTCATGAATTTTCAAGATCATGCTTTGTCTCTAGTGATGAGCGAATCACTGAAAATGGCATGCGTCAATTTTTAGTCATACACCAAATTTTTCCACAGCCAATTTTTTGTCCCTGGTTTGGGGAAAAATCCACCAATTGCGAAACTTGAAAATCTGCCACAAATCCATGCCTGCCAAAATATATCGCTCATCACTATTTATCTCCATTTACATGAATTGTAGTAAAAAATGATCTCAAAAATTCTTAAATCTGCCCCTTCATTTATAATTCACTTATTGTGCATAGAGAGAAAAATAATTTTTTTTCATCGTTTTTCTTTTTGGATCAATTAAATCAAGACTGAGGTATCTGAGAAAGAGGTAAACTTTAAATACAGTGGGTGTGGAAAAATTCTACCACTGTTCATACTGTAGACCATTAGGGGGCAGTGTTTTCTGCAACAGATATATCATACTGGCATGGGGCTTGTTATCCAGAATGCTTGGGACCTGGGGTTTTCCAGATAAGGGATTTTTCCGTAATTTGGATCTCCATAACTTAAGTCTACTAAAATTCATTTAAATATTGAATAAACCAAGTAGGCTTGTTTTGCATCCAATAAGGATTAATTATATCTTAGTTGGGATCAAGTACAAGGTACTGTTTTATCACTACAGAGAAAAAGTAATAATTTTTAAAACGTTATAATGGAGTCTATGGGAGATGGCCTTTCCATAATTCGGAACTTTCTGGATAACAAGGTTTCCGAATAAGGGATCCCATACCTGTATTACATTCACAAGACAAGCAGCATGGCAGCTACCGTGCATTATTTAATACAGTACATTTATACAGATAAACAAAGTTCTTTTGCAGCATACTCTATGCCCATATATATAACATAAGATTTATAGAAATATAACATTTTGTTAAACTGCAAAACACTGGCCATGTGCCCCTAAAATAAATGTCACATGACCAAGTCAAAATTTCACATGCCCATCTTTTAGATCACTGACAGATACAACAGATGGGAAATTCTCAGTTCTATCTATGAACAAGAGTCAGCACAGAATAACAGTACAACACAGTACAAAACTGCTGAGTTTTAAAGTGGCTGGTAGCTAAGGGGAAAACTATATACAGTAAGTACTGTGTCCTATGGCTCCTGTTCAGAATGGCAGCCTTGGGGGTGGGGGGCAGCTCTCAGGTGCCTCTAGGGTTACTGCTCACACATAGACATTTACATATGTGCCATTTCGATCAGATAGAGGTGAATCTGCACTGTTTATAAATGCTGTGTTGTATGCAATCTAATTATTCAGACTACAATGCAAGCTTTCCCTATGACACTATTTCATTTCTTCATCATCATAATCAATCATCATCATCATCTATTTATATACAACCAGTAGGTTAGCAGCACTTTGGTAGTACATATCCTCTCAATAGAATATATTAAGAAACACATTGTAGAGAAGTACACGAGGAATCCATACCCTTACAGTACCCTGTCATGGCTAGATCTCTCAGCTGGTGAAGTAGGAACAATAAAAAGAAATCATGTGCCTTTTACTTTATCAAAAATGTATAAATGAAAAAACATGATCTTACCGCTGATCTGAGCCTCAAAGGTTGCGGTACTACCCTCCAGTACCACAACACTTTGTATCGGCTGTATAAACGTCGGTGCTTGCGAAGCCATCTTTATAGGCACTCTAGAAATAAAGAAAAAATAACACTGTGAGATACACTGGCTTTAAGCTCTAGCTCTATGTCCTACAATCTTTAGTTTAACATTGATACAGGAAAATTGACCCTAAGTTCCCCTGTTGAGTTTGGGTGGGCTAGTTTAGTACATACATTCCTAGAACACAATATGCAATAAATAATGTTTTGTAATTCTGCACAAACATACTTATATATTAATAAATATATTAATAAATATAACATAATAAGGGGAGGACACACTCCAAAAAAATAAATAAAATGCCTGGGTGCCGGGTAAGGAAATAAACCATATAAGCAACAAAGGACTCAGCACTCAGCACTCAAAATTCAAAATCATTCATTAATGATTACTTTATTGCACTGTGCTAAGTACTTTATTGCTTATATATATATCAAGTATATATATATATATATATATATATATATATATAATATATATATATATATATATATATATATATATATATACATATATATATTACTTGCTGTTGTCATTCTAAGCACTATTTGAATATACATTCATTATATGTGTTATTATTTTTAATTATTTGAAAATGTAATTGCTATTGAAAGATTTATTGGTCTGGTGGTTTATAACCTTTGCACTTTCTGGTTCTTACTCCTGAGCCAGATGATTGCCTGTCCAAGGGCTTTTTTAGACCATCTTTTGGAGCACATGTGGTTATTTTAAGTAGTAGGTCCCTGCCAAAACCAATGGACACTGACCTCTATTTATAAATAATAAAACACCTGCACCCACTTTTGATTACTGTGATTACAGTAGCCTTCTTAGGGAAAATCAAAGTTACCAGAAGGCCCTGAACCCTTGGCAGCTGCTTTGCATTCCAGTGTACAGGAAGGCCCCTACAATAGCACATGGAACTCCAGTGTGCCATAGGCAACGCCCTTCCCATGCATTCTACTGGGCACCTGCTTTTTTAACTATACTGATTGGCATAGGATAACCCTGAGAAGATCACTGTAATCAATTCCTGAAACTGTTTAATTGCTATTACCATGCAGAGTGGGTTCAAATCCTTAGGATTCATACACAAACTAATTGAAAGACAGGTTACATTATTGCAAATACACGTGCTCTTTAAAATAGGGCAAATTGATATATAATACATCATTAAAACAAGGGCAATTTACTGAATTAAACCCCAATGTTACACAAAAATGGCAAAATAAGGCATTGCTATATAATATAAGTCTGCCCACCCCTGTAAGTAAAAAAGTATATAGAGCAGTTATAATAGCTGGAGGCCATATTAAGTTGAGCTTATTAGAATTAGCTTTCAAATTAGGCAAGAGAGGGCCACGTGCCCCCACCCACACAATCAAGTGCCAAGACTAAAAAGTCATGACCCAAGAGTCAGTTTTAAGGTTATTACACAATTTCCTCAAAGTCTATGGAAATTCAAGACAAAAGCAACCTAACTGCAATCAATGACTGACAGGTCATATGGAGAGGACAGGTGGGGACATCAGTCCAATTAGAAATCATTTGTCCAGCACTTAAGGAAGGTGTTAATTTAATTACAGGGGGATGTTAATTTAAAAGTGAGCACGTCTACTACTGGTTACTACTGTATACTGAATAAGCCTTGTGTAATGTATATAAATCAATTACATCCTCTTACCCTGTATTTACATGCTAATTTACTAAATGCTAATTTGCCCCTCATTGACATCAAAGACTCAGTATAGCTCAGACATATTCCCTAAACCAGTATAAAATGAGAAGCACCTTTCCTAACACTGTTGGATGAACACATAAATGTTTAAACTGAGTGCATTATTCATTTAATAGTAAACAGAAAATAATATAATATAGTATAAATAGTATAAATAGTACAAAAATAAATACTAATAGATATTATCATTTATGACTTTAAAGATAAGTATACATAATGTATACATAAGTATACATTCTAAACTATTCAGCATTTCAGTACTTTAGCACTTTATATATAATTTGGTGCTTTTAAATCTTTTTTTTTCCCAGTGGGAATTAGCAGAGATCGCAAAAGGGCATGTTCTATTATTAGAAGGAAGGGCTCTGATTGACAAGGACAAGTGCTCCCTGCTGGGGTGATATTGATACAGGGGTAGACGATTCCCTTAAAAAGACATCAGTGACCAGCTGATAGCGCGTACATGCCATCAGACCTATTCTTGGCACTCTCCTGCTACTGAGTAATAGGAGACCAGGGGATAAAGTAATGTCCGAGAAAAAAATTCTTCATAAAAGTTCCAGAATTACTTAAAAATACAGGTGTAAACTTTCTATGCACATAAACTATTACATTAATATATCTTTTTCCCAATACCAAATTTGTATTTTTACTTTCTCTATGTACAATATTATTTATATATATATATATATATATATATATATATATATATATATATATATATATATATATTTATATATATAATATACATGTATATATACATGTATATATACAGATTTATTTAGATGTATATATTTTGATATATAAATTATATGTAGGTCTGCATGTATATATATATATATACATGCAGACCTACATATAATTTATATATCAAAATATATACATCTAAATTAATCTGTCTGCTTCACTAAGTTCTGAGAAAGCAAGTAAATTATTCTAATCCTGTTTTTATGTTTACATTCTGTACAAACTATACACAAGTATAAGTATTATCTGAATTGTGGTTGTTTATAATATATACATAGATATATTACTTTTTGAGCGGTTTACACAACTGGTATGACAGAATTTCTTTTAGGGTTACTAATGTCTTAGTCTAAAACTACTAATCCCTTATTGACTAGCAAACATATAAAAATGACATATTTCTACTGACCTGATATCTTCAGAGTGCCTAAAAAGGTTGGGGCTGAGCCCAAAGCTTTGGAAACGACGTCCTTATCCCAAAGACTGATGTTAGACAATTCCAGTGTGTAAACGATCGAGCCTCTTGCCTAGAAAACAAAACTACACAGGGGTTGGCTGTGTGTAGTTTTGTTTTTCTATGCAATCCCTACACCCGAGGCAAGGCTGGGGATGCACGAACTGCTCAGAAGTGCAAACATGGTGGTTTTACCTTATATACCCCAGATCTGCTGACAGCCCTCCACCATCATTTGACCATGCATCCCTATTGGCTGTCCCACAGTAAGGGGCTAGGGAAGAGGGTGGTGCACTTTATGTAATGTTACACCTGTCATGATGACCAGGGGTGCTAATTTTGGCATGCTTAAATTTGGTTTCTCTCTGGAAACCCAACAAATGCAGCAGTGGGGGATGTGTGAATGGTCAAATACAAAGTTTCTCCATGTTGCTTCCTTTTATTTCAGTGGAAGTTAGAATGATGAAAAGGGGGTTAAAGTAAAATGTGCTAAAAAGTCTTACAAATTAGCATTTATCCTGTTACTGTCAATCGACTGCTACTCCTATATCCTTAAATACAATCTATAATCTACAATCTATAAGTATCTCATGTATAGGATCTGTTATCCAGAATGCTTGGGACCTGGGGTTTTCCAGATAAGGGATCTTTCATTAATTTGGATCACCACACCTTAAGTCCGATAAAAATCATTTTAAAAATGAAATAATCCCAATAGGATTGTTCTGCCTCTAATAAGTATTCATTATATTTTAGCTGGGATTAAGTACTGGTATGGGACCTATTATCCAGAATGCTTGGGACCTGGGGTTTTCTAGGATTCCGAATAGGGAATCCCATACCTGTACATGGCTGTGGTACAATAAAAAATAAAATATTGAATAAATGTTAGTGATGAGCAAAATAATTCGGATTTGCGTTGAATTTCTGCGTTTCACCATTGGCAGATTTTTTCACAAAACAGGCGACAAATTTTGCATTAAAAAAATGACGTGCGCAACAAATTTTTTGCTATGCAACATTTTCCCTGTATTGCAAATTTTTCCTCATTTCGCGAATCTTTTCAAAGTTTTGCAATTTTTTTGGCGAAGCAAAACAGGACAGATTCACTCATCACTTATAAATATTCATATTAAACTTTTGCTAATAGCAGATGAGTGAGTTATAGGGGCTGATTTATAAAAAAATTGAGGCTTTTTTCTAGCTTTCATAAAAAAGAGGTGGAGAAAATGCAGGCATGAAAAAAACGTGAAGGTATTTTTTTAAACTTTAAATAGTCGGGATTATTTAAAAAAAAAAAAAAAAAGCTGCAAAAAGTTGCTAATAAAAAAACTCGGCAAGTAAAAGCTGGTGAGGTTGTATAGAAGTCAATGGGAATATTCTCTGAGATCTTTATTTACTTATAAATAAATAATTTTCAGCCGCACTGAAAAATGAATAGAACAATGTGATTCTCACTTGTGTGCAGGTTTTTATTCTGTCATTGTACAAATGAGTGCGATTATCGGACTGTGAAGTTAGAATTCAGTTTAATCCCTATGACCTATTCCTTATACAGGTTTGGGACCCGTTATCCAGAATGCTTGGGGCCAGGGGGTTTTCCGGATAAGGGGTTCTTCCGTAATTCAGATCACCTACCTAATGTTTGCTAAAAAAAATATTTATACAGCAATTAAATCCACTAGGATTGTTTTGGTTCCAATAAGGATTAATTAAATCTTATTTGGGATCAATTACAAGGTACTGTTTTATTATTACAGAGAAAAAGGAAAACCTATTTAAAAATGTGAATTATTTGATTAAAATGGAGTCTATGGGAGTTGGCCTTTCCGTAAGTCGGAACTTTCTGGATAATGGGTTTCCGAATAAGGGGTCCAATACCTGTACAGTCCAACAATTCACAGATATCCCAATAAAAAATAATATGTAAACTAAATTGCAGCAGGTTGGCACATCTTTGTTGCTAAGATGCCAAGTTGCAATAGGACAGTGCATAATCAAACCTACTGTAACACAAAGGCAGCTATTGCTGCAGTTAGTCTTTAGCAGCTCTGCCATAAAACAACATTTGTGTTATGGGCATTGGATCTTTTATCCAGAATGCTTGGGGCCTGGGGGATTCCAGATAAGGGTTTATCCTTAATTTGGATCACCATACCATAAAAACTGCTAAAACACATTTTAATGTAAAATTTTCCCACAAATATGGACAAATAGTGATTCATGCAGCTTCAAAAACTATAAAAATTAAAAAATGAAGATCAGTTGAAAAGCTACCCAAAATTTGCCATTCGTAAACGTTAATTAAAAGTTTAGGTGAACAGCCCTTCATCTATTGCTGAAGGCGCTGAACACTTTTTCTCAGCATTTGGGTAAATCCTGGTACTTTTCTGCAGGATTCAGATTTAAAACATTTTTAATTGTATATTAATACGGGATCCTATATTTTCATGGGGAAAACAATGTAAAAATATAGAGAATGAATCATGTTAGCACACTGTGGCAAGTTGCGCTTGGTAATTACAACTAGTGGATTTATCATGTATTTTTTATTAATAATAGTGATGGGTAACTCTGTCTCGCTTTGTTTCATAAAAATACTTACAAAGCCATGGGAAAATATGCACTGTAAATACACAATGGTCAGTGGGTGTTTTTCTCAGTGACTTTTTTCATAGTTTTTCCATGTAAAAAACATTGGGACATTTTTGTGGCAATTTTTTTTGCAGCTACTTTTTCCACAGTGACCATTTCTGTGCAGAATACATTGAAGCCTATGAGTGTTTTTTGTCACTAGTGACATATTCACTGATGGCAAAATGTAAATTTTCACATAGGCACCCTCTCTTCCCTACCTGCCTCTACCTTGCATGTCATTCTGAGGTGCTAGGTAGGAGTGGCAGGATTTTTTTATCCAGCGCTTAGTAAATAGCGCAGCGCACAAGTGCTTTCAGAATAAATGACAATGGATGTATGTTGAATGTATATTGATAGCCCACATTTAGGGAAATTTGATTTAGAGGTGGGCACCAAACATGAACAGAACATGACCCCAGATACAAACAAAAGAAAGCACTCTGTATGTTTATGCATTAAGATGAAATCCTGTTGGTACGATGATCCTCCTAGGAAATATGTGTTAGGCCTTTGAGCCAGGTATACCAAACAGCGCAGTACTGGGGCTCAGACTTACTAGAAAGGAAGGATAGGCAAGTGTAGGAGATAGAAAAGGGGCAGCAAAGGGTTAAGAGTAGAAGTAAAGAGGCAGAAGGAGGGGACAATGATGTATAGAGAATGCAGGAAAGGAAGTTTCTACCTTTTCCGGTGGAGCAGGGGACAAGCAACATCCCACCCTGCCGCCTTTGTTTTGGGGTAAGTTTACAGGTGATTGCTTTGGGTACTTTAATTGTCACAACTGCAGAGGAATTCTTGCCAGGGGTGGGGGACTTATGCCCCAGTTTTAGGCACAAATGTGCAAGGTGGATGTGGTCTACTCGGACAAGGGTCCCAGGACAGTGTTTTTCTGGTTGCCTGCTCCCACTTGCCCACTTATTGCTCTTGTGACAGATGTCCGGCATGGCAGGCAGCCCAGTTGGTGGTGGTCTTCTGGTGGGCAAGCATTCCCTGTGGGGATATAATATTGATTGTTATTGTAAAATGTTTAATAGCAATTTATTAAAGCTGTGGCCTGTTTTATCCCAACCTGGTTGTCCTTATTGTCTTTGGGGTAATTTGAAAAAAGTAGTTGGGGAGTTCTTTAGGAAGTACAGCCTACTCACTTGACGATGCACAGTCATGGACTATCAAAGGGCTATGATATGAACATCTTAATGGGCCAGGCCCAAATATGCCCACCACTAGGAAACTGAAGAAGTGAGGTGAGGAACTTGTACATCTTCAAATATGCCCAGGACAGTAGCACAGCTGTTGCTGTACTATGTAGCTCCCCAGGCTTCCCATAGGAATGGTTTTTACAAGTGAGTCATGGGCTTTGAACAGATCATTGCTGCACTACACAGCCCAATGGACTTTACACAGCAATTGCTTCCATTAACAAGTCATGGGCTTTCAGCACGTTGAACTTTACACAGGAACTGTTTCCACGGGTAATCTATGGACTCTGAACTGGTTCCCGAATGATAACTGAACCACACAGCCCAATGCGGACCAACTGCAGGAGAAATATCCCTTTGTGTAGGATCTTTATTTTTTCCGCCATTCAAATATTTTTGCACAAAAACTCCCAAATTCGAATTATGACTTCCAAAACTTGAATGTGTGATATTTGGATAGTAATGAGCAAATCTGTCCCATTTCGATTAGCCCAAAAATTTTCAAAACTGCTGAAAAATTCACACACAACATTTTTTACACGCGACAAATTTTAGGCTCCGAGTGTTGGCACAGGAAAGGCTGATGGCAGCGTACAGGCCGGTTCGCAGCTTGTGTTTATCCACAGGCCGAGAATCAGCCCCATCTGGCATTAGCCTTACAAAAGGTACAAACTAATGGGCATACACTATTTACAGAAAGACCCAGGACAAGATATAAATGTTGTTAATACTCTACACAGCTTATTTTTTACTAAACATATCATTCACAGAAGACAGAGAAGGATTTTTAGGAAAACCAGGACAACATTTTGGTGTAAAATGTGGGGAAAACATAGTGTAAATTCAGTAACAAATATCCAATAAAATGCGTTACAATTGGAGGAACCAAAAGTACACAAAAAGTAGGGAAAATGAGGGAACGTAAAACCGAAGTTTGGCTGCATATAGTTTTTAGACAGATGATATGGACAATGAGCAAACATTATAGATTTGGATAGTTACAGTTATACAGCCTGGTGCAATGAGCTACGTTGATGATATTTTTGTTACTCTCTCCTCTCTCTTTCTCTGTTCTCTCTCTTTTCTTTTGTCCTTGAAAATCAAAGTTATGATTTTGTACCCACCTATCGCCCACCTAATGACTCTTTACTTCCTCTGTCATTTGCTTTAGACTTTTAGGGGCTGATTTACTAAGACACGAATTCGAATCCGAATTGGAAAAATTCGTAGCCATTACGATTCGCTTGTATCTTGTCGCGACTTTTTCGTATTGAGCGCTCGTAAGCGGCGGCCGAAACTTTCAGACTTAGCATGATTTTGGAAGCCTCCCATAGGACTCAATGGCACCCTGCAGCTCCAACCTGGCCCAAGAAAAGTCACCATACTGAAGCTTGAATGAATCCGAATGCTACGAAAAAATCGCAACATTTTGCGCAACTTTCGGAATGGCTACGAAAAAGGCGCGACTTTTCGCGCAAGTTTTAACGCTACGAAAAAATCGCCAGATTTTGCGCAACATTCGGATGGCAACGAAAAAGTCGCGATAATTTTCCGAAAAAATCGCCAAATACCGTTCATTACGAAAAAAACGCAATCGGACGCATTCGGACGGTTCGTGAGTAAGTAAATGGGCCCCTTAGTAACAAGTGCTCTACATGCTTATAGTGTTTTACAGCTTTGTTTAATTCTTCTAGGTTTAATTTTGTATCATGCATGATGGCATCCATCCTATATGATTAGTTATCTTGATTTGAAACCCTTAGCTTCCATGTTTTGGTCTAAAATTTTTCATTTTGCTATATGACCTAATTAATATTAGATTTGGAATGCTTCTGCAGCCAGTTTTAAGTCCAATTTCAGTGTTATCTTAAAGCGTAGCAAAGCTGTCTAGGTATATAAACTGAAAGAAATGGGGGAATGGGGAGTCTGTGCCTCCATAATTAGTTTTAAAAGAGGCTTCTTGTTTATTGCACAGTTTTTAATTTGAATAACAGAACCAGGTACTCAATAGAACCCATTTCTTTTAGGTATATCAATAATTTTCCATGTTCATAATAAGCAAAGGGTTGCTATAGTTTATGATACACAATTGCATGCCCTTTCTCAATTATTCATTAAATCATTACTTCTGTACCTTTGGTGGTCGATGTGTTTTATAACAGCAAAACTGTACAGCCATTTGCCTGTGTTAAATTACATATGCATTGATGGATTTAGGCAGTGGTATAACTACGTAGATATCACTGGGCCTCACAGCAAATTCCATTTAGGGCCCCAAAACATTGGTAAGCTGACCTGCTGTACTAAGAACTTTCTGATTTTTGGAAGCCTCCCATAGGACTCAATGGCACTCTGCAGCTCCAACCCGGCCCAAGGAAAGTCTCCCATAGGACTCAATGGCACTCTGCAGCTCCAACCCGGCCCAAGGAAAGTCTCCCATAGGGCTCAATGGCACTCTGCAGCTCCAACCCGGCCCAAGGAAAGTCTCCCATAGGGCTCAATGGCACTCTGCAGCTCCAACCTGGCCCAAGGAAAGTCTCCCATAGGGCTCAATGGCACTCTGCAGCTCCAACCCGGCTCAAGGAAAGTCTCCCATAGGAATCAATGGCACTCTGCAGCTCCAACCCGGCTCAAGGAAAGTCTCCCATAGGGCTCAATGGCACTCTGCAGCTCCAACCCGGCCCAAGGAAAGTCTCCCATAGGGCTCAATGGCACTCTGCAGCTCCAACCTGGCCCAAGGAAAGCCTCCCATAGGACTCAATGGCACTCTGCAGCTCCAACCTGGCCCAAGGAAAGTCTCCCATAGGGCTCAATGGCACTCTGCAGCTCCAACCTGGCCCAAGGAAAGCCTCCCATAGGACTCAATGGCACTCTGCAGCTCCAACCTGGCCCAAGGAAAGTCATGATACTGAAGCTTGAATGAATCCAAAACTTTCATACTCGTTGCAACAAATACGATTTTGTTGCACAAATTGTCGCAAAGTACGAAAAAGTTGCGCAAATTAATGAAAATACACAAAAGTTGTAAACTTTAGAAAAAATACAAGTTTTTTTAATCGGACCTTTTGTACTTTAATGAATGTGCCCCCAAGTGTAATTAGAACAGGAAGGATTCTCATTGGGGGATATTCTTGCATCACCTGGGCCATCAGCTTGGGTTTAAGGGTTTTAGGGAAGGTTTCAGCTCACTTTACATGAACTGTAGTGGGCAACATTTTATCTTTTTTGCATACATATTAAACTGGGCTTCCTTGCAAGTGTTTAGGACAAGATTTCATTTTGATTTGTGTTCTATTACTTAAACAAGCATTCACATCTACAAAGCCTTTCCATAGGATTATAGCACGCTTGTTAATTAATCTGTTGATTGACAAAACTCTTTCCCACAAAAGTCTTTAGAAAGTGCTGCAAATTACATGATTATTATTAGAAGATCTGTGTCCACTTATAAGTCATAATTCTGCCTGTGTTCTCCTCACTGCACAGAATGCAGGGAATCTTCACAGCAGCATATTTGGCTTCTTAGTCCTTTTGCGCCTGTAAATGAGAGGAGTCTAAATTTGGTAAAATTATCTAGTGAACCCTTATTTTACATTTTTGGTAAATACCTACATTTAATATAATAGAATTAATATACGGCATATTGTTGTTTTTTTTTAAATCTAACTTTGTCCTCATGTGGGGCATATTTATAAAGCAGAGTAATAGTGTTTACTATTTCAAAGCACAGTTTCTGTTAACGGACATGGAGAGGCAAATTTATTGGCAAGTGGCAATATACAAAGCTACCAGCAAATCCGGTTGCTAATTTCTTCCCCGGGCTGGTGTTTCTCTTTGGAGTGCCGTGCCATGATTTTACTTACCTTTCCCAGGCATGCTTAGTTCAGACTGACATACATGTATAGGCCAAAGAGTGACATCAGAAGTTGGGAATACTGGCAATACTATGGGAATACAATGAGATACAGCAAAGGTACAGTGAAATGCCAATGATATGAATGAAGTGCCTTTATATCAAAAGAATATGCTACTTGATGTGTAATGCCCATAGCAGCTGCTTGCTGCACTTTCAACCACTGAGGGAGGGGCTGCTGAGTATCAGCGTGGGTGGTAGGAGCTGACAGGCTCAGTGACAGTGGCTTATAAATTATCTTATAGTTTGCCAATTGCTTTGCCCTTTCTGTATCCCCCATAGTTACTGGTAGCTAACTGCAAGATACATCTGTGGTACTGACCTATGAATGCTCATTTGTGTCTACAAGCACAGTGGACAACTTGCCCTTTTTTTCTGTAGTCAGTTGTGGATTAAATAACTTTCATTAAAGGCAACTGTGTCAAAACGCACTCCATATAGTTGCACTCTGCGCCGCTCAGTCCTTCCTGCCATCTGTTCTGGATTGTGCGCACACATCACTCGCATGCCGAACACCAGAGACTATGCCTGGGAACACTGGAAATGACACAAGGCAGGATACAAAAAAATGTTGATGCAGATGCTCCCAATCTTCAGCAAAGTGCAAGCGCAGTTGCATTTACTTTGGGGAATTGGTCGCAAGTGAAGTTGGTGCAGCACAATTCCATTAAGAGAACAGCTTGTTTGGATTTGCAATGGCTCTAGAATACACATAAAAAATGCTGCTTTGTGGGGAAAAAAACATGGCAGTTGTGGTCAAAAATGGAACTTTTCAGACGTAAAGAATCAAATAACAATGTTTGTAAATAATGCTACTAAACAATATTATATCCAATGAATAAAAACATATTTTCTTGTATCTTGTATTGAATAAAAAATTAAATCACCATATAAGTTTCAGTTCACAGTGTTTAGTGGATATTTAATGATTCAGTTTGAAAAATATAGGTTTCCTATAGCTTATTAAAAGACAGAGTGAATAGGAAAACATATACAGGGATATACGTATATCTGGATTGCTTCTGACCTGGGGTCTTCTGGAAAAGGGATCTTTCTATAATTTTGGACACCATACCATAAGTCTGCTAAAAATCATTTAAATGGTAAATAAATCCAAAAGGATTGTTTTGCCACTGATATGAATTCTTGCAGCTTAGTTACCATATACAAGATATTAGCCTATTATTACAGAGAAAAAGAAAATAATTTAAAAAATAGGTATATTTGCTTCCCATGCCTGTAGCTTTAATCCAGAATGGGTCATAAAGTGCTTTAGGGTTTACATTAGAAAATTATTTAAGGGGCAGTTTACCTTTGCAATAACTTTAATTGTGATGCAGACAATGATATTTTGAGACAATTTGCTACTTGCCCTCATTCTTTATTTTTGGTGTGTTTTTTATTTCACCCTTTTTTCAACAGCTATTGGGTTGCTATGGCAAGCCAATTACCCTAGCAACCAGGCTAGAAAATGAACAGTAAGCGGCCTAAATAAAAAAGATTAGTAATAAAACATAAGAATAACAATAAAATTGTAGCTTCCCAGAGAAATCATCTTTTGGCTGCTGGGGCTAGGGGAACCGTATCTAAACGCTGGAAGCAGCAGAACAGGTTCATATTTTGAAAACTGTACAAAATCAAGACCAACTGAAAAGCTGCTAAGAATAGGCAATTCTGTAATATGAGTAGCACTGGGCCATGGACACAGCTTTTGACTTGAGCTGTGTCAGTTTGAAACTTCTGCTCATCGACAATGAGCCAAGCAAGAATAAAATGTATTCGTAGGTAAGTCTCCACATTGGCAGCACTTGCCCTGGCTGAGTTTTTAGCAAGCTTGAACTTTTGAGCTGAGTGTTATTCTGATTCTTTACTTTAAAGGGGTTGCTCACCCCCATCCATGAACTTTTAGTATGATGTAGAGAGTGCTGTTCTGAGACAATGTGCAGTTGGTCTTCATTCTTTATTATTTCTGGTTTGTGAATTATTTAGCTTTTTGTTCAGCTGCTTTCCAGTTTGGAAATTTGGCAGCTATGGGGTTGCTAGGGCTTACATTATCCTGGCAACCAGGCAGTGTGTTGAATGAGAGACTGGAATATGAATAGGAAAGGGCCTGAAAAGAAAGATAAGTAAGTAAAAGTAACAATAACAATAAAATTGTAGCCTTACAGAGCAAAAGTTTTTTGGATTCCGGGGTCAGTGACCCCCTTTTTGAAAGATGGAAAGAGCAGGTAGGAAGGTAAATTTCAAAACTACAAAAAAATAAATAAAGAAGGCCGAATGACAAGCTGCATACTAAAAGTTAAATTAAAAGTAAAATCCCCTTTTAAGCAAGACCATCACTTTATTGCCAGATAATTTATAGGCACCGATAGTGACTTAAAGAAAAGGAAGGTAAAACATCATATCCTATTAAGTGATTTTAATGGGTGGCAACAGGAGTTAAAATGTATTTTGGCACATTATAAATAACTGCAAAGTATTAATAAAAAACGAAAAACACAATATTGATCTCACAAGAATAGTTTGATAGGGACATGGCATTTAGTGACATATCAGTCCCCCCTGATGATTCTACCAGAAGCAATTCCTGTTACAGAAGTTTCCTAAGAGGAGGATGAGGTGACAGCCAACTTGGGAGACTATAAAACCAGCACCTGTTGTAGCCTTTGCCACTGAACTTTGGCTCTGACTTTGTAGTGCAGAAATGAGTGTTTGCTGTATAGAAAGAAAAGAAACACGGGGGGCAACACTTTAAATCACTATTTACATTTTACAAAAGTGCAAAATGTTCATGGCATTTCTATTGGCAACAAAGGGAATTGCCAGTGGAAAGGCCTACGCATCACAGGCAACTAAATCTCTCCGCGGGACATAAGATTTAGTCAGGGCTGTCCAGCTGGGGTCACATAGACCAATAATACGCCCAAAAGAATCTGTATGCCTCATAGCAATGCCTTTTTTAAAAATATATTTTTAAAAATTAGTGTTCATTTTTAAAATCCAGAGATGTACAATAGGAGTTAAATTGTATTATATGTATTAATATATATTAATATTATTAGACTGTAGAATTTATGCTGTAATGCTGAAATGCCACCAAAAGGGTAGCACTTTGGCTCTGACACCATAACGTTAGACAAAGAGAGCTGCCGTAAGCAAAATCCGAGTGGTGGGCCAGGCAAGTGATTCTTTCCCCACACAATGTATCTCTGGGTTTCTGGTTTCATTTCCTCAGAATCAGTGCTCCCTGTTCCATTTTCCTTCCATGCAGCTCATATATATACGCCGCTTGACTCACAGCACAGGGCAGCTGCTTAATTCCAAATGCCTAGCATGCTTTGGAGAGATACACAATCTCTGACATTTCAACAGTCAGATAGATCCCAGGGAATTAAAATTCTTAGGCCAGACATTCCTATATATATATATATATATATATATATATACTGTATATATATACATATATAAACCATTTCTACAGTTAGTATTGATGTTGGTATACTGTTTATGGTTTATGTATGTGAGTGTATAGATAGGTCAGTATGGGTCTGTATGTGAGTGGATAGATAGGTCAGTATGGGTCTGTATGTGAGTGTATAGATAGGTCAGTATGGGTCTGTATGTGAGTATATAGATAGGTCAGTATGGGTCTGTATGTGAGTGTATAGATAGGACAGTATGGGTCTGTATGTGAGTGTATAGATAGGTCAGTATGGGTCTGTATGTGAGTGTATAGATAGGTCAGTATGGGTCTGTATGTGAGTGTATAGATAGGTCAGTATGGGTCTGTATGTGAGTGTATAGATAGGTCATGTGGGTCTGTATGTGAGTGTATAGATAGGTCAGTGTGGGTCTGTATGTGAGTGTATAGATAGGTCAGTATGGGTCTGTATGTGAGTGTATAGATAGGTCAGTGTGGGTCTGTATGTGAGTGTATAGATAGGTCAGTGTGGGTCTGTATGTGAGTGGATAGATAGGTCAGTATGGGTCTGTATGTGAGTGGATAGATAGGTCAGTATGGGTCTGTATGTGAGTGGATAGACAGGTTAGTATGGGTCTGTATGTGAGTGGATAGATAGGTCAGTGTGGGTCTGTATGTGAGTGTATAGATAGGTCAGTGTGGGTCTGTATGTGAGTGTATAGATAGGTCAGTATGGGTCTGTATGTGAGTGTATAGATAGGTCAGTGTGGGTCTGTATGTGAGTGGATAGATAGGTCAGTATGGGTCTGTATGTGAGTGTATAGATAGGTCAGTATGGGTCTGTATGTGAGTGGATAGATAGGTCAGTATGGGTCTGTATGTGAGTGTATAGATAGGTTAGTATGGGTCTGTATGTGAGTGGATAGATAGGTCAGTGTGGGTCTGTATGTGAGTGTATAGATAGGTCAGTATGGGTCTGTATGTGAGTGTATAGATAGGTCAGTATGGGTTTATGTATGTGAGTGGATAGATAGGTCAGTATGGGTCTGTATGTGAGTGTATAGATAGGTCAGTATGGGTCTGTATGTGAGTGTATAGATAGGTCAGTATGGGTCTGTATGTGAGTGGATAGATAGGTCAGTATGGGTCTGTATGTGAGTGGATAGATAGGTCAGTATGGGTCTGTATGTGAGTGGATAGATAGGTCAGTATGGGTCTGTATGTGAGTGTATAGATAGGTCAGTATGGGTCTGTATGTGAGTGTATAGATAGGTCAGTATGGGTCTGTATGTGAGTGGATAGATAGGTCAGTATGGGTCTGTATGTGAGTGGATAGATAGGTCAGTATGGGTCTGTATGTGAGTGGATAGATAGGTCAGTGTGGGTCTGTATGTGAGTGTATAGATAGGTCAGTATGGGTCTGTATGTGAGTGTATAGATAGGTCAGTATGGGTCTGTATGTGAGTGGATAGGTAGGTCAGTATGGGTCTGTATGTGAGTGTATAGATAGGTCAGTATGGGTCTGTATGTGAGTGTATAGATAGGTCAGTATGGGTCTGTATGTGAGTGTATAGATAGGTCAGTATGGGTCTGTATGTGAGTGGATAGATAGGTCAGTGTGGGTCTGTATGTGAGTGGATAGATAGGTCAGTATGGGTCTGTATGTGAGTGGATAGGGTAAAACTACAAACTTAACCAGCAAGATTTTCATGGCAACTAGGAGGAAAGGAAAATAAGTATAAATTTAGTCAAAAAAAAATATATAGACACAGTGGCTCTTCATTCTGGCTTTCAGAATGTATTTTTTTGCCTACACTCCAAAAACTAGTATCCACCCCGTAACCATCATCAGTATGTATTTATTTGATATGGAAATATAAAACAAGGAAGTGTGTGCATAGATGCTCATAGATGCACGTATCAGCCATGTCTTCTTCATTCAAACTATACAGTTACTTATTTAGGTCAAGCTCAGAACTTTGTAGATCTTTGTAGAATAAGGAATTCCATAGAGCTCAGTAGATGCCATGAGTTAATAGAAACAACACCAGCCCACAAGTAAGGACTTTTTAATGGGGACCAGAAGTGTGGCTCACCTTGGACTATAACTCCAAGGAATCTCTGTCATATTATCAAGGGTCAAACATCCTGCCATCTCTCTGTATATTCAACCTCCTCTTCTTTGGTGATGGGATCATTGCTGGATGCATTTAAATACATTTTATGGAATGAACACCTAAATAGCCCTTATGCAATTAAATTAGGGCCATCTTTTTTGGAATGCAGATAATTGGAATGGGAGGGCTTCTTAGGAGAATGTTTTCTCCTCTGAGTTATTTGAGGCCTTTACCCGAAACATTCACCAACTTTTGAAAGACATTTACGTATACATTAAAAACATAAAACATGCAAGTAACCACAAATGAGATTGTATTTAAGATCAGAAAACCTTTAATAGACTCTATAATCAAGACTAACCATAAAGTAACAGCGAATGTCCTTTTCACACACATATACATATATTACCCAAAGATATAATACAAACTCTAATGCCAAATATATTTGTTAAGTTGCACTTATGAACTTAAATCTTGACAATACAAAATAAATACAAATGAAGTAAATAACATGACATATAATGGAACAACAATATATATGCTCAGTAAAATCCTTGATTTTTTTTATCCAGCAGCGATACGGTTTCTTTGTATTCCTCACAAAATTAATTTTCTTGGTAAGTTAATCAAATAATGTGTTTTTGGAGGGCACACCACATGTACAAACACAATGCAAGTAATGGGTGCAAATGAGAATCTGTTTACAAGCCCAAGAAGGGGCAAACAGAATATTGAAACAAATTAATTAATTACTTAATGCACACCTATTCAAAAACAAGAGTTTTGCACTTCACTGCATAGTATACATACCACCAATCACAATTCATAGTATACATACCACCAATTAGCCTTGACACAACAGAACAGATATAGAAAAATCAGACACCTGTGGATTGAGAACCCCATGTTTCAGAACCACGTCCATTGGCAAGACGAGAAACATTGGGGTTTTCTCAATCCACATGTGTCTACTTTTTCAATATCTGTTCTGTTGTGTCAAGGCTAATTGGTGATATGTATACTGTGTACTGTGTGCAAATTTACTTACTATATAAAGAGCATTATATGTTATCATACAATTTGCTTTGACTCTGATTTTTTAAAATGTGTGCATTAAGCAATGAAGTTAAACGAATAACACATAGTGGTTTATTAATAAAATAAAACACAATTCTGTTTGGTCCAGGGTTTAATTATAGAAGTGGCATGTTTTATCAGATTTAATTGTTTCAGGAATGTGGAGCAGAAAATTGCTTTGGATCCACATTCTCAATGGAGTTGGACATGGGTTGCAACTAGAAGGGCATTGTGGTTTATTTGTTTCAATGTTGCATAAAGCAAAGTGCAAATAACAAAAGCATGCCACTGTTGTTTTTACCCATAATCCACCATTTATCCCAGCAGGTGTTTGTATGTATTGTATCTGCTAGGGTGGGGTACAAATCTTTGTGTTCCTATATATATATCTGTGGCAGTAGCTCTTTGAGGGGTGTTGCGACCTAGCTGGTATTTTACCAACTTTGCCAGCAAATTGCCAGCTAGAGCCAGTGCTGGCATTACAAATTATACAATATAGTTGCCGGTAAATTTGTAAGGGCAGCAACCCTTCCTATGGATCCCTTCCTTCCCTGACCCTCTCCATGGCGATCATCTCCCTTTTTAACTAGAAGCCTACCTCTGCTCTGCCCCAAGTATTGTCACTGCCCACCCCCATCCTGAAGGCTGATAATAACAGCACAGAAAGGTGGCAACCCTGCATGAGGGCATCCCGTTGTGCTCTCCTTATCTGTGCATCATTTACAAGACACCACAAGGAATGCCTGTGGAAGCAAGGTCAATCTGAAGCCTTAGAAGGTTTCACTTGTGCCTCAGCGAGCTGCATCCCATCCTGCCCCTAATATGCTCATGTAACCAGTGCAATATGGGGAGCATTTCTTTACTGCCCTGCAAATGCTATCTTCTATTGCATTTGAATGGGAATAATTTTGTGCCCATTAGTAAGCATAACAATTATGCCTCCAATTAGTAAATGAGGCCTATGAAGTCATCTGCAAGTAGTAAATAGCATTCGGTTCCAGTAACTGGCTGATGCAGCAAAACAGCCACTTTAGAAGTGAAGCAACATCCCTATGTTTTCTGGCTTGAAAATATCCAATAAACACCTACAAAAGCCCAGAAAACAATGACACCTATAAGAGGGTTGGTCAAGAAAAGAATGATATAGAGCCAAAGGGAACAATATGTCAAGTGTGGCTATTCATTGTCATTGGGCTGCTGTACTGATCTAGAACTGCATGTGCTCCATATAAGCTGTGCGTTTCCTTACTATTTATATACAGCGAATTAACAGTGAAACAGGATCACAGTTTTATATAAAGCAGGCAGACATGTTTGTGACTGGATAATGTTGCATGTATTACTTAAAAGCATTTGCTGTAACTAGAGGGAGCAGCTCTGGGGAGAACAATATGTTACTATGATTTTTTTAAGTATGCGTTTAAGATATCCAAAACACTGTCAGAAAAGCTTAATTATTATTGTGTAAAATGTACCTTGGAGAAGAAGATCAGGTGAAAACTCTGTCTCTTAAGGTGGCCATACACGTAGTAATTCTGATCTTTTGTGCAACCATTAGACGCACAACAGATCGTTCCCACCCATCCTCAGATATGGAGGTACAAAACAAAAGAAATTCTACCTCCTTCTGCCGATTCAGCCCTGAAATCTTTCAACCTGGCCGATCGACGAGTCGACCAATATCCGCAGCCTTTTGCAATATTGGTCATCTCGTCGAGCCACCATACACACACCGAATATCATACGAAACAAGGTTTCGTACATTATCAGTCTGTATAGCCGGCTTTAAATATACGATTGACTCAACTCTTCCTGCTTTCACACAATTACTGCCAAAGCCGTTAAACATTGTTTTCTAGTACTAAACACTTACACATTTCCATTTATTTTAGTTTATAAAAAAACTTTATCCAAACTAACCATCATAAACTCATATTGATGGCAAAACAACTCTACGGGGTTTATCTAATGTTTAAATGATTTTAAGAAGACTTAAGGTATAGAGATCCAAAAACAGCAAGAATCCTTATCTGAAAAAACCCAGGTCCTGAGCATTCTGGATAAAAGGTCCCATACCTGTACTGGCAAGTGAATATTGTACAGTAATCTCAATATGTTTTTATATGTGCCACTATGCCTATAACTAACACATTCATTTTAAAAGAGTTTAGTGAAACAAATGAGATTAGGTGTTTAGTGCTTATCAGTTTAAGTGTAAAGATTGGATTAAATTAAAAAATAGTTTAAGAAAAAACAACATGAAAAAGATGCACTTTAAATATGACTTGTTACTCCTTGAGAATGAGAATGACACTGTTGCCGGGTCTTCTTTTGAAGTTTTTCAAGAGATCTTTGACTGTATTACCTATGTAAGGATCCAGTACATCAGTGACAGAAACAGGTAGAGGGCCAGCAGTGTTATCCAGTCCACTTCCAAAACAGGTGGCCTGTTGCCTTCTAACTGGGTGTCACAGATAAAGGTGGGGGCTTTGCATACTGAGCCCTGGGAAATGTATTTAGCAGCATCAGTCTCCTGTACCTCCGGAATAATTGGGGTGTGATGATGTGCTGGTTTTTGTAAATCAGATAAAGGATCAGTCCGATGCACTGCTGTCTTTCTGCACCTAAAGTGAAAAGTAGTCAGTAGCATATGATCAGGTAAGTCATTCTTTGGCACATAACCATAAATCAATTATTCCTTTTCAAACAAAATATTCTGTTCTTTTTGGAACAAACTGATTGCTACCCAAACAGATGAGAAATGGAATTGAAGTGACAAACCTGTTTTATTCAGCTGAAATACATCTATGCTTTCATGAATTATAGCAACGATTTGATAGATAGCCCAAAGAAACAGATTATTTCACATAGGCCACATAGGTGAGGTAGCTGCAATAAGCATCTCATCAGACTTAATAGGCTTATCTACTGTAAGCAGCTTGTCCACCCTTGACTCTTTCATCAGCCTAGGGGCCCATGCATTGGAAGCTCCAAACAATATCCTCTTTAATATACACATAATTTGGGAATTTTACATACTATTGGCTGAGGAAAACAATAACCAGTGAGGTAGTGCTCAGCCGAAAGTCCCCACAGCACCCCTTCTCTATAGAAGTGAATTTTTGGTCAACTCAATTGAATTCCTTCAAGTTGTATACTCCTGGGGAAATGGGAATTATCCTAGTGCCATGAATACATCATATCAGCTTCCCTTCTAGTAGATTGTTTCATCAAATTAACTTTAGTATGAAGGAGTATTATATAGGCATCTTTTTATTTTTGTAAGGCTATGTTTACTGGTATGGCAACCAGACAGACGCTTATATTGCAAATTGGGGAGAGCGGCAGAATAGGCAAATCATTCACAAAAAAAGTTGCAGAGAATCCGATCTTCTTTCCCTTCCCCACCTCTTTTCTGTTGTTGCTTGTGTTTTCTTTCACATTTATGTCTCACTGGTCTGTGTTTCTTCACTCTAACCTATGGGTCTAATTAACTCCATTTTACTGGCATCTTACGATTCCATCTTGTGTGTACTAAAATAGGCCCCAGATTAAGTAATGTATATTGTGGCTATTCAGCAAATACAGTCATTATTCAGGTCTTCTCCAAAACCGCCAGCTTGGCAAGAACAAAGAAGAGAATGTTAAAGGTAAAAGAGGGAAAAAAGAGCAAGGACCAAGTACAAAAAGATGTGAAAAGAGAAGGGTTGGTGAGGTGAAGGGAGAAAATATTCTGGACCTTTTCCTTGTGTCCCGGTCTTGTAATGGACCTGTCGCCATTTGAACTTCATTATAAAGTAAACACAAAGACATGCAATATCTTTGCTTGTTTCTTTCTGTTCATTGTTAAATTTCTATTTTCTACTTTACCATAAGAAAATATTAGATGGTTCTTTGATACGTGTTTGTATTTAAAGAGAATTATTGATTGGACACAGTTTAGAATATATCAACTTTTATTACAAACATATGCAACACATCACAGACTAGATATTGCTTCTAGAAGGCTTTATGGAAAAAAAGATCATTTTATTGGATTGGAAAATGACTTGCTAGACTGGCTCATTAATCATGAAAATAACTGGATTTCAGTAGCTCATATGGAATCAACATAAACAGTCTTGGGTGGTAACAGATTGGAGACCTTGTTTGCAGAAAAACTGCATTAATGCTTCAGTAACATAAAGTACTATTCAGAGGCAGAGAAAATAAAAATATGCCCTGGTTGTCAGGCTTCTAGCATATGTATAGATCTGTAGCTATTTACAAGTTTATTTTGGGATCATGCTTAATTTGGTGACATCTAACCCGTGCACAGTGTCCAACTGAGCAACTGCCTTAGACATAAAGAGGAAGAGATTGTAATTAGCTCCATATTATCAGTCTTACAGCTACATATGGAGTTGTGATATTAAGCTTTGGCTGATTTGGGGGAAGGGGGTTCTCTTTTTTATACAGTTATAATTTACTAGTGATACACATGGCTGTGATATGAAAGCATACTCAAAATCAATTCTAAAGGAAATTGGTGGCCATGAAGGGAGTGATAGTTTGATACTATTTGCATTTCTTATTATTTGTGGTTTTTGGAATTTAGCTTTTTGTTTCATCAGTTCTCCAGTTTGGAATTTCAGTACCTATCTGTTTGCTACAGTTTAAATGACCCTAGCAACCAGGCAGTGGTTTGAAAGAGACACTGGAATATGAATAAGAGAGGGCCTTTATAGAAAAATAATGAATTAAAAGTAACAAGTACCAAGTAGAAGACAAAGCGGCTGGGGAAAGGGCCTTCTTACAGCTTATAGAGTAAGCAGACCCCAATGCCCAGGCCCCCCATGACTGCTGGGTCTGCTTTCTTGATAGTTACACACTGACAGTAACAATAACTTTGTAGCCTCACTCAACTAACACTAGCTTACCTTTTCTAATAAAGCATATTTTTACATTTTGGCTTTACATTACTTTTTTATAGGAGTGTTTTATCTCCTTAACAAGCACCTTTGCACTCAAACAGCAGATCTATCTATTTGTCTGGTGTTTTTACAAATGTAATGTATAGAATTTATTTTCTCTGCTTCTGCCAATGCACATTATATTGGCAATAAGTATCTTTTACATTTCAACGTGTAGTTGTGCCACTTTATTGACTGTCTGTAAAGGTCTATCCCCAGAGCAAAGACGTTATTTAAACACAACTCCTAGAGAACCCATTATAAATATATATACTATTCTCTTACTAAAAAAAGTGATACCATCCAAGGGACAGCAATGAGACTGAAACATTGACTGGAACTCGGCCAACAGCACAGATCCCCTGTGACTGAACAAAAAAATTGGCATGCGTATCAATTGTGTAAAATCTGTATTGTGTACAAATTGTGTTTGTCTTGTAGTACAAGGGATGGCACAATTCTTTTCAAGTATACATTTCAGTGTTAACTGTCCATGTGGAATGTTGTGTTAGAAAAGGAAGATAAGTAGGAAATAATAATATGAACTGTGAGGCAGGTAAGTTGAAATTAAATGAGAAATGACCCATGCATTAGAAAAGTACGGAAACAAACAAACAGGTCTCTTTTGTGACCACATTAGTGCACACGAAAGTTAAAGGGCCTCCCTTTACAAATCATTCTATTGCTCTTCATTATAGGCTACCCACCATGTAACAGCAGGTTCTGGGTATCCGGTTACTTCAACTTCCAAAGTCACTGGAGAACCTTCCTTAACAGTGACATTAGGCAGGTGTTTGGAGAAGCCAGGCGTCTGACCTACGAGACTAGCATTGCTTTTAATGGCGTCTTGGGCTGTCACGTGTCTCTGGCAGCTTTTGGCAGGGTCTGATTGAAACATGACACTTGAGAAATCATCTGGGGTTGGATGCAACCTATCTTTGGTTTTAGTAGAGTTATTGGTAACATGCAATTGTTGGGTTTTTTTCGTGCTCTCATAAACAGAATGATGCTGCCAATGGGTTTCATGCATTTCATTCATCATGCTATGGCTGGGTGACGCTTTTGCAGGAGGAGCATTTAGAGAATAGCGCATTTCATTTACTATTGCCGGCTGATGAGCAAAGGGAGATTCTACTTTATATCCAACGCTAGGAGAAGAGAATCTCTCGCTATAATTAGAAGTCTTTTCTTTCTTGCGATTTGATGCGTCAGTATTAGCAACGGGGGTTAAGAGTTCAGACCTGTCCACCATCTTTTTGCCAGTGGCATTGATCTGCATTTGCAAGCTGTAGGAGGTGACATGCAGGCTGTGGGAGCTGAAACAATGCTGCTCGTCCAGCTCTGTCTCTGACTGTGGGAGGTTGGATTCAGGAGTCTCAGCAAGCGGAGGCAAGGAGATGTCATCAGGGGAAATGCATTCATATTCATCACCCGATGCAGCGTCCTCTGCTAGTAATTCAGGCTGCAAATCCGTGTCTGTTAGTGTACTACCGTCTTTGGCCAACGTTGGCAGTTCTGCAGATGGAGGTAGAATTGGTTCTTCTGGAGCATCATCTAACAAAACCGGTGCAACTTTTTGTGGTTCCTAGAAAATAAATAACAATCATTCAAATCCTGTTGTACATGTCCTAGCTTTTAGCTTATGTAGTGGGTATAATATTATGCTTAATTAAGAAAGACCATGGCAACAAGCTAAATCCCTCAGGTAGTCTTGCATTCACATGTTCTGAAGGCAATTGCAACAAGTACAGAAGCCATATCAATCTATGTAAAGTTATGGACACCCATTAGTCTTCCTGTAACTATTTGTTCAGTTGTTCCATTCCTTGAATAGGTGGTGAAGTCAATGATCTGTGCTCTCTGAGCAGTTTTAGGATTCCCTCTATATATGTGTTGCTTACATCAGCAACTAGGGTGGGAGTTACAGACATTTACTGTTCACAGCTGCATAGGAAACATACAGTCATGCCCTAGCCCTCAACTCCATGTCCACTCCTTTTTACAGTATGCCTATCCATTAGAGAAAGAACGATGGGGAAATCAGAAATACTTTTCCCACCATCAGTTATTCAATTCATTACTTCCCCCCCAAAAAATCTAAAAATGTTATCTAGTATTTCAGAGTTTTGGAAAAACAGACATATACACTTTATATTAGGAATTCATACAATACCTCCAACTTCTCTTCCAGTTCCTTTAAATAAATACATAGTTCATTCACAGAATGGAGCGCTTCTTTGTGTTTTACTATCATCTTCTCGATATATTTCATCCCATCATCTGGCCCTGCAGATATATGGAGAAAAAGGCATGACATATATAAAGAGCATGCCTTTGTTCAATGTAGTGGGCAGGTTTAGAGAAGTCATAACAAAAAAGCAGGCCTGGACTGGGATGCAAAATAGGCCCTGGCAACTTAAATACACAGAGGCCCCCAAACAGCCCCCCTCCAGTCTAATAAATAGTGACTGTCAATGGCACCTTACAGCAGCCCCTCTGGCATTCACCAGACTCCACAGACTGCCAATCCGGGCCTGTTACCAAGAGATGAACCCTATAATCTCATCACAAAAAATCATATTAAATGGTTGGACATAACATGGGTTCTTCAGAGGAGGATCACTGGGTATGTGCTTGTGTTATTACTTATTTATATAGCACCAAAATATTCTGCACTGCTTTACAGAGATTACACTTCATTCATATCAGTCCCTAACCCTGGGATCTAAGGTCCTAATTACTTTCTCATTGTGGAGGCATCCCACACAAACACTGGGATACCATGTACCATAGCTGTTATCAAACATAAAACCCAGGACTGCAAAGCGGAAAATCTAACCAGTGCCACCACCATGCTGCCCTCTTCTACGTCTGTTAATCCTACCTATGGAATTAACGGGCCTTGTTTAGTGTAATTCATACACTAGCTTCCTCTATACTGTTCTAACAAGCACTATATTAACATGATACAAATTTGTTAACCTACTAAAAACCTGTTACACATGCAGGGTCGTGATAAAATGGTACCGTTGTGTTCCTAAGATTACCCTTTCTTAGAAGTAGATAGTTGGAGTCAACTGCCTGAACACTATGAGAATTGAGTATAGTAGTGTTCATGGTACTTAGAACTATGAAAGCTAGATAACTGATTATTCAAGTTGCTTGTATGGCCCCAGCCTAAGTTTAGTACCAACTAGATATGACTATTCATTCCTTGAAAAGTTCTGTTTAGTGCCAGTGCCATATAAACAAACGATGATAAAGATGGAGAATAACCTTACCATAGACAAGTCTTGCAATTCTGCTCATTTGTTCTATTCTTTCCTCTTGCTGTGGGACAGTGGGTTGCACAAACTTGTTGAACTGCTTTAGAAGTATCTCTATGGATTCCTTTGTTTTGCATTCAGCTGAATAGCGGCCCACTCTCACAACCGTGGCACAGGCTTCTTCACACCAGAACTGGCACTGTCATTAGGAGAATGGAGGAAGTCATGTGTAAGACTGTGCTTATTGTTAAACAAGGCTGTTCCAATTTTTCCTGTCATTTTATTGTTTTTATTGCTGCACTGTTGGAGTTTATTTGTTTTTATTTCTTTTTTTTCCCTCTTTGTGCATATTTACCGGCAATCCTTCTTTTCAAGTCCCCTAAGCCTCACCAACAATTCATCTGTTTTGTATGTGCCAGTATGTTGGGCAGAGCTGATTGGCTAATGCATTGCTTACATAGTAATGAAACATGTCACATCCCTTGTCACCACTGTAAGGATTCCCTACCCCTATGCCATCTTAGTGTTATCCCTAATTGCTAGTGATATATGTATATCAGGGGCAGGTACTATATTCAATGTACATTTATATGCCAACAAACTACTCTTCGTATAGGCCCTATAGAATCAGCACATGGTGCATCCAGTGGAAACCCATCAGATTTCAACCGCAGGCAGAATTGCTGTGGGCATGGACCTTAAATAGTATTCCACTGCAGCCAGTCACTGTACCTTAGTTAGTAACTTTAGTCCAAGAATACCAAAGACATTCTAGAGGTATACAAATGGATGTTCATACCATAATTTGACAGGGTGTCCCAGTCTGACGCAAACTGTATTAAATGTGAAAGACTATATATTAACACAGTTATAGATTTCCACAGAGATTTCACCAATAAACGAGAAGATACACTAAAGGAGTTATGTAATAAAAGGCACTAGGTTTGCCCAGTAGCATTAACCCATAGCAAGTAGAATTTACTGGTTACATGTGTAAAAGCAAACATTTTATTGGTTGCTGAAGGTTACTGGGCAAACTTTATTTACATTTGGGGGCAAGAATGGCAATATATATATTGATATGTGCTTTATCACAAATATGTTGCTTGGTAAACCAGAGCAAGCAATCCTCTATCCAAAAAAATTGGCCAATGAAGGGGACTTTTCACTAGTGTGCAGTTAAGCTTTCCTCATCAGAAAAACGATGTATTTATTTTTGATATGAAAGCAAATATGCAGATAAAAAAAAGGTTTGCCTAATATCCTATTGTATGCCAGCATGCTTGACTACACATTTATTTGGGAATAAAGTGAGTATACCCAATAATGTGCCCTGTGTGCTACACTATGGGTACAGCAGCCAAATCACAGACTAGTATATTATGTAGGGGGGTGTGGGGTGGGGAGATGGATCAGTTTGTTCTTCATAGAAACAACATGTACTAAACTCAACTAATCAGCATGGCAACAGCTGTCTCAGGAGCTGAGAAGATGACAGTGACCCACGGAAGAAAGAGCCAAAAGCAAGTTAACTGCCAGGTTCTCAGTTGGATATCCAACATGTACAGGGAGAACCCAGTTAAAAGATATTTAATGGCCCTTTGGATATCCAACATGTACAGGGAGAACCCAGTTAAAAGATATTTAATGGCCTTTTTGGAAAACCAACTTGAAATCTGTATTTATGGTGTCCCCCCAGCAAAAAAAATGGAAGCATTTGAATTAACAGCTTATAAAATGCAATGCAGGATAAAAAAAAAAAACATTTCAAAGATGTAAGTTTTTGGGGCACAAAATATAAGAATCTCTGGCTCCAGTGATCCCAATAAATGAGCATGACGTGCAGTGAATGGCATTAGCTTAGAGATATACTGACACCAGAAATGAAACCTTTTTTTTACATCTATTATAACATAATAGAAAAATATAATTTTGCCCTTAAAGCACTTGCCTGATGCTTTTATATTCCGTATCTGATCCCCTTGTTACTCTATGAGGGGCGGCCATATTCCATTAGCATTAGAAGCTATAACCGACAGGCTGATAAGGGACAGTCAGGTTGGCAAAACAGTCAGCTTTAGGGACTTCAAGTAACAGACAATCAACATGACCTATAGGGAACTTTTTATGCACATTCATATTTTGAAGAGTAGTTTTGTAGTGTCAGTATCACTTTAAGGAGTGGTTTTCCCATGGCAAAGAAATGCCAAGTGGAAGTTGCCTGAAATAGGGGCAAGTCACATGACTGAATTTGATCGATCATGCTCACAGCAGGATCTAGCTTACTGAGCTTACAGATTCTCACCAATTGCTGGAAAGCCAAAGGCAGCTGAAAGGGGAAGTATTACTCCATATAGCATTTTTTCCCCAGAGATTATTTAGAGCTTCTTAGGTGCCTGCAATATATGACCCTTTCAAAAGATAAAGCAGTCTCATAGTACAGTTGCTTTGTCTCTTACAGTAACTCGCAATGCCACTTCGTAACAGCATTCAGAAATAAATCTTTCTTTGGGCTCCATCAAAACAGTTATGAGCTATAAATTGTATGGAAAATCACCACTCTCATTTGCAGGAGGCTTGCACACCAGACGAAAATATGAAAAACCTTTATTCCATTTAGAACATTAAAAGAACACCTGACACGTTTCGTCCACAAAGGACAAGCCTATGATTAAATCCATTGTGAATGACACGCACCTTTGGCATAAATATAGCCGAATATACCCCATTAGTATGCAATGCTCGTTCTTCTTCAGGGCTCAAAGTCGTGGAAAGCATATTCCAGCAAATAGAAACATTGGTCAAAGTGATGATAAAAGTATGAAAAAAATTGAGCTGCTGGGAATCCACCAGAACCTCCCAGTCTAAATGAAATCAACTAACGTCTCCTTGAAATTCTGATCAAAATTTTCAGGGATAAATAAATACATGGCCATGATGCAATGATCGGATTGAGAAAAATGAACTGAATCAAAGGGCTCTTCCCAGGAGATTGCACACGTGGCTGCCCTCAGATGCTGTTTATCCCTTTAATATCTAGGGTATTCACACCAGCTGGTCTAGGACACTTCTGTAAAGCTAGGCTGCAGTACAGAACATTTTTCCCCTTGCTTTTCAGCAATGTAATGTAATGCAATGTAATGTACAAAGCTTCAGTTATTTTTTACTGAGCTTTAACAATGCAAGCATATGGTGGTAGAACTCCCCAGCAACACTGAGTTCTAACACCCCTCCTAATGATAGTTAACATGGTGTTTGGTGGGTCAAAGCAGCTGAACACATTCTGCTGAATTGCATTAACATATTAACTCCTGGCTGTCAGGAAACATAAGGCGATAAAGGTTCAAAATGAAGGCTCAGATCAGTTTCTTTAGGGATTTACTGTGTCACTGAGTGAAACTGTGGCGTTTTTGTGGTTTTGCTTTGGGGTTATTATAACTTCTTACTATATTGCACATTAATTATATATTGATTATATTATACATCTAGCTCTACATCTGCTGCTGAATTATAATTCTCATTATCTGTGTCTGAAAAATCAGCTCATTTTGTCATGTTAGGATCCCTTTACCTCTTCCATAATATGATGGAGGTCTTCAGCCATTTCAAGATTCTGTTTGTATTCCTCTATAACAATGCTAAAGTCATGTACTTGTTTCTGAAAATCTCCCATTGCTTCCTGGACAGCATCCGCCCCATTAGCTTGTGGGGTCACTGTAGGTACAGGCATCTTCTTTCCTAAATTATCCACTTTTTTTCTAAGGGCCTGGAAGAAGGAAATGCTGTTACATACAATACATAATCTTGTACAAATTCTATTTGCATAGACACAATGACTGGGTAATATCGTCTCTGCCCACCAGTGTCAGACTGGCCCACCAGGATACCAGGAAAGCTCCTGGTGGGCCCAGGTGTCAGTGGGCCCTCTTGCTTTTAACTATTTGTCCAATTGTATGATCTTTCCCTATTTCTGTATGGAAAAAGAAATGGAAGGAAAGAGAAAAGAGACTTGGATAATAAAGAGGTTGAGAGAGGAGAGAAGGAATAATAGTTTAGAAAGTGTGACTATGGTCCAAAGTTTTCTGGTGGGCCCCTGGCATCTCCGTCCGACACTGCTGCCCACCAAGACTAACCAGTCCCTTTAAAGGAACACGTTGAAAGTCTAGGCCACAATGATAAGGAACAGAAAATGCAATCTTAAACACAGTGGCAAATAAATTTGTAATATGCTTAGAAAAACACTGGATGCTCCACAGCAGTAAATTGGCCACCCACCATGCCTGCCAACCATTGCCACCACGCTCAGACAGATAGGTAAAATCAAGCGAAGCCTTACATTGAACCCTTACATTAATTGACCTTTACCCAATATGGTATTAACACAACTCTCAACACGAGAATACTGACACCTTCCAAGCATCCGCACTAATCTCCAACTGTGGCAAAAGAAGTATACCATCTCCGGAACATGAACCCCAAACCCTGACTCACTAAGCTGTAAATACAATACAGGATGAAAGGAAGCTGCTTCATACATTGCCAAAATGAAAAAGGACTGCTACCCCAATTATTTTATTTATTTTCCTTTCCCAGCCAACATGTCAACTTCTGGTATGATGTAGACATTCAAAACACTGGAAGATAAATAAGATGAATAGAAAGAAAAGTAATAAAAAGTAACAACAGCAACTCATTTGCAGCCTTACAGAGCTATAGTTTTTTGCTGCTGGGGTTATTAATAGTGATGAGCGAAATGTTTCGCCAGGCATGGATTCACGGAAAAATTCGCCGCACGTCCCAAAATTGTCGCCGGCATCAAAAAAGAATAGTCGCGGGCGTCAAAAGAATAGCCGTGCGACAAAATAATAGCCGCAGGCGACAAAATAATAGCCGGGCAACAAAATAATAGCCGCAGGCGACAAAATAATAGCCGCGGGCGACAAAATAATAGCATTTCGCGGATCTTTTGAAAGATTCGCAAATTTTTCGCCGAAGCGAAACGGAACAGATTCGCTCATCACTAGTTATTAACCCCTATTTGAAAGCTGGAAAGAAGTATAAGGAAGACTGAGACTGAGATTGACACAAGCCAATGGTTACATATACACAGAGGAGCACAGTAGAAAGTTGTATTCAGAATAGTCTGTTTACTTGAAACATGCTGTGTTAGGCTGATGGCAGACGTGGCGTAGGGCATATATTTTCAGCAAGCGGAAAAAATGCTTGCCGAAAATACGCCCCACTACTGTAAAAATTGGCTACCTTGTGCCTGCCCCTGAATGAATGCGTCTTATGCGTCTTTCGGCTACATGTGCCTACACCCAAGCATATTTCATTCATTCGGGGGCAGGCACAAGGTAGCCAATTTTTACAGTAGTGGGCGTATTTTCGGCAAGCGTTTTTTTCGCTTGCCGAAAATATCCGCCCTATGCCACATCTGCCATCAGCCTTAATAGACCACTAGTCCTGATATTTCCTGTCTTCTCAGATTACTATTTTCTTCAGTAAAGCAATAAAAGACTCCAGCCTGCTACCTTCTAGCTATTGTTGAACTACACGTCCCACAGGCCTCAGTAGTAAAAAGCCTGTTGAGAGATGAGACTTCGGTTTTAGCTCAGTACAGTTGGCATCCCTTCTAAATATAAAATAATATCTTAAAAATTCTATTCTTGGTTGAGCAAGTGAACAGACTGTACCTCTCATGGAAATGTGATCCCACTACAGATCATACCATAAACTGGGGGCAGCTTCATATAGTACAGCAGGGCATTACAACATTAGTTCATATTGGTGTCTGGGGATGCGCTATGACATCAAACGGACTTACCTGCATTCTTTCTGCATACATCTCAACTTGCTGGATTTGGTTCTTAATAACTTTCAGATTTCGACCTTTCTCAGCTTTCTTTGTGTAGTTGAATTTTAAATTATTGAATTTTTTCTTCAGATCTTTAAATGACTCTTTTAGCTGAAAAATAATAGACATATACACAATATAAAACGTTTTGCTCCATGATGCATTGACTTTATTTGCTTGTGCTTCAGGCACAGTCACATTTAGGCACATCTCTGCCAGCAAAATAATGTCCATCAAAGCCACACCCCCATGTACAATGGTATTTAGGGTAATGGCTTATGGGGCATTTTCTCCACTGGTGTATTTAAGCCATTAAAGAACTATTAAAGGACTATTGCTCTGCATCCCTAAATATCATCCTTAAAGGGGTAGTTCATTTATTTTTAACCTTTTGGATAATGTATGCATTGATTTTTTGAGGCAATTTGCAATTGATCTTAATTTTGAAATTTTTGTCATTTATTATCTTTTTGTTTAGAAGATCTCCATTTTAGCATTTCATCAGCTATCTGGTTGCTAGAATGTTATTTACTCTTATGTATTAACAACCAGGCAGTGGTTTAAATGAGAGACAGGAATATGGGAAGAAGAGGCCTGAATATTCTGTAAATAAAAGTAATAAAAAGTAACAATAACAATACATTTGTTGCTCTAACAGAGCAATAGTATTTTGGTTGCCGGGGTGAATCACCCCAATTTCAAAGTCTGTAAAGGGCAGAAGAGGAAGGAAAATAGGTAAAAAACTATAAAATATAAATAAAGAAAACCAATTGCAACGTTGCTGGGCATAGGACATTCTATAACACACTTAAAATTGACTAAAAGGTGAACAACCCCTTCTAAAATACATTAAAATACAAAGTTCTCACAGAGCTCTCTACCCATGCATACTGGGCTCCTGATTTCTATTAAAAACACAACAGCAGCAAAGTCTGTTTTGCAGAGATAGTAAGATTTTTGGACTGGAGGGCAACATTCATCTCTCATCTTTAGATTCAATTCTGGATTTTTCCATAGAGAAATAATGAATGAGACTGAAATGTAATCTGTGTTTTACCCCTGTAACCTGAACTCCTGTAACCTGAACCTGCTTTTGTACAGTACAGTTCTGGACCCGTTATCCAGAATGCTCAGGACCAAGGGTATTCCAGATAAGGGGTCCTTCTGTAATTTGGATTTTTATACCTTAAGTCTACTAAAAAATCAATAAAACATTAATTAATCTCACTAGGATTGTTTTCCATCCAATAAGGATTAATTATATCTTAGTTGGGATCAAGTACAAGGTACTGTTTTATTATTACAGAGAAAAAGGAAATCAATTTTAAAAATCTGAATTACAGGTATAGGACCCATTATCCAGAATGCTCGGGACCAAGGGTATTCCGGATAAGGGGTCTTTCCGTAATTTGGATCTCCATACCTTAAGTCTACTAAAAAAATCAATAGACCATTAATTAAACCAATAGGATTGTTTAGCCTCCAATAAGGATTATTTATATCTTAGTTGAGATCAATTACAATGTACTGTTTTATTATTACAGAAAATTCTAAATTATTTGATTAAAATGGAGTCTATGGGAGACAGGCTTTCCGTAATTCGGAGCTTTCTGGATAATGGGTTTCTGGATAAGGGATCCCATACCTGTATTTGATTAAAATGAAGTCTCTGGGAGACAGCCTTTCTATAATTCGGAGCTTTTTTGTATAACGGGTTTCCAGGTAACGGATCCCATACCTGTATATAATAATATACCCTGTGAAATGCACAATACAGTGCTAATATTGGGAAAGACTACTGAAAGTTCTAAATTCATATCAAGGTTTCCTGCAGGACATCAATTCTAACACAGGTTTTATAATTTATGACAAATCAGTCTAACAGACCTACCAAGTCCAATATCTAAGTACAAGTAGTCAATATTGATCAATACTGATTAAACAGTAGAACATCGGATGCCCTTTGCTAGGTAATCATTCTGAATTAGACAATTTAAGAATGATATATTAGGTATCTTTCAACTTTGAATGGATTACTTATATTTGATACATCTGCTATAGTTATGAGTGAATCTGTCCCATTTTGCTTGCCCTAAGGTTCGCAAAACGACAAAAAAAAATGCGAAACTGTGAGAAATCTGTGAAACGCATTTGTTGTGCAACTATTTTGTCGCCCTCAACTTTTTTTTGTCGCCCGCATCTTTTTTTTCACCGTGTCTTTTTTTGACACTACCGCACTTATTTTGCCACAACTGCAGCCATTAGGACGCGTCTGCGACTTTTTTTGACGCGCAACAATTTTTTTGTGGCAGATTTCCACGGAAGATTCGTGAAAATATTTGACAATGGCCAAATGCAGAAATTCACTGTAAATCCATGCCAGGCAAAAAAATTTGGCAGCTTATTGGGCCGTGTAGGGTCAGAAACGAGGGCCATGCCCAACCGCTATCTGGTCTGGAATTGGGCAGATATCGATTGGGCAAGTTAAAAGATTCAGTTGGATCGGGGACCGCATTGGCTCATTAATGCAGTCCCCAAACCGACTGTGCCATTGCCGCCGTTAGCAGTTTGTGGCTTTACATAAGATCTGCTGATTTCTCTCAAGGCTGGTGCCGGGCTAATTTTGTCTGCAGCTCCCTATATAAGAATGCTGAGCATGCCCTGGCTTTCGTAACATTTAGCAGACCACCTTAAAATCTAATCTCTAGCTTTCCGTATAGACAACAATGTAGAAAACTGCAGTGGCATTTGTAGATAGGTTTTAAACCTAAATTGAATTTAGCTAATACTATACCTTGCACAGAAGATAAATCATAAAATCTAGATATCAGATGGAGATCAAAACTGAAAGGAGATTGACCAATTCAATGGCATTATTGCAGTAACAATCATTACCATCATTCTGGACATAAGACAACTTAATGAAAGGTCTATTAGAATTCTAACAAATACTGTTTTTATTTTTACTAATAAATAAAAACTAGTATTAACCAACAGTTTGTCAGTGTTGTTTCTGCCTTTGCTAAAATATGAGTTTTTTCCCCAGCTCATTTATATAGATCAAGGCTTATTTGCTGCTGATATAATAAGGGTGAGTAGGTCCTGCCTTTCGTAACTTAACAGAACACCAATCTCCAGATTACGTTCCAGATAGAATACAACAGAGAAACAAGAATCAGAATCTGTAAAGAGGTTACCCCCCTCCGATAGAATTTGACTGTGTTTGGTGCAGAACATAAATAATTGTATCTGGACCTAATGGCCGTCAGAAGGAAATGGCAATTGAAAGCCAATTAAATTTAGCCTCATGTTACATCTCAAAAGTGTCGGAGTCGTCACATTTACTCCTTTACTGCTTTTTCCCAGTTTCCAATGATGTTAGACAATCTGATTGATACTGTATATCAGTGAGCACCTCCCCCATGCTTTTTTACTCCACCAGCAGTACTGAGCACTTGGGGGCAGTTAAATCTGATAGCCCACCCAGTTGGCAGACTGGATTTGGGGTGGCATACCACCACTACAATCCTAGACCCAGGCCTTCCCACAGATTTGGGCCTGCTAGGAGTTTTAATTCTTTCATTTTGGTAATTTTCCAGATCTGATTTCTCTGATATTTTGGACAAATTTGTAGTGGTACTGATTGAGCAGAATTTTTTAACCAGGCATGGATTCGCTGCCAAATTCCACATTTCACCATTGGCAAATTTTTTGTCAAAATGGGCACAAAAATTTGCCGCAACAAAAATTCACAGAGTGAGAAAAAAGTTGAGGCTGCATCAAATAAATTGCAGTTGCGTCACTAATTTTTGAGCAGTTTTGCGAATTTTCTGGCTAAGCGAAATGAGACAGAGCTTTCACGTAGAACTGAAAAGGACATAATCTAATTATACAGAAGGCTGCTCCCTAACTTATTCTGGCCTGTAACGGCTTATATAAGAAGACTGAGAGGGCACTATTTTACGCAGTGTGTGTGATGGACCACCTCAACTTAGAAACAGCAGCTTGCATAATGTGGTTTTGCTAAAGAAACAAATATCCCGGCAGAGAAAGAAATGGTGTTGTCTGTCAATTTGCTTTGCTTAGCACGATCCCCTTCATGTTGTTTTTGTGCTGTTATAGCCTACAGTGCAGAGCACATGGGAAAGACAGGCCACGTTCTGTAATGCGCCTGGGGATTCTCAGTTTGATGCCGGATGGAGGGCAGCAGCTGCAAACCTTTTGACACATAAGCCTTCTTTACTGAGACTAGATCTGATTACACAGTTTTGTAACTGGCCAACTGTCCTTATTAATCATCTCTGGATACGATCTGAAATCGTGTCTGTATTATAGGTGTATATAAAGGGTAAATAGACTTTTTTTTATAATAATACAGGGTTCATTTAGTAAAGGTGGCAAAGTGCCTAAATATCATTTATCTGTTAATGATTAAGTATTTATTCTGAAGGTCAAGTTTTTCTTTAAGAAGAGAATGCTCTTTAAGGGCTCTGGCAGACGGGGAGACTAGTCGCCCGAGACAAATCTACCTTCTTCTCAAGGCAAGCGGTGCCGCTTATGCCATCTTACCGGCGATTTACATGTTTGCCGGTGGGATGGCATTTCAGGGAGATTAGTCGCCCGCGACAAGGGAGATGTGTCGCGGGCGACTAATCTCCCCGTGTGCCAGAGCCCTAAGGTTGATTCTTAAAGAGCATTCTCTGCTTTTGGGATTTCTATACATGAGTATTATCAAACAGCTACACAAAGTTGTAAAAAAAATAAAAAAATATTGCGGCCATTAGCATTTAACCCTTGGTTTATTTGAACCAAATTTTACGCATGGGACTAAACATTTTGTTTGCCTGGGACATATTACCAAGCTGACTGCACTTCCAAATAGTTGACGTGATTTCATCTCTTTAAAATAGGTGGAGATTAACTGTGAAAAAAGAACCACAGAAGGTCTTTGGATAAACAAGCTGCAAAATTTGGCTCCTCAAACCAGCAGTGTCAAGCTAAAGCCCCACAAAGCCCCCTCTGAAACCCTCCTCCCATACTAACTAGTATGGTTCCCTTTCAATTTCATTATGTTGCCCCCAGTATTTTGTAATACAAATTGTAGATTCCATTTATATTATATTTCTGAATGTATTTATAAAGCAGAATGTTTTTATTGGTTCTAATATAATAACTGATGCAGTTCGTAGTTGTTAGGGTACAGAAATAAGTAAATTGGTTTGTCCAGATGTTCATGGATATCTATGGTATGTTCAGGTTTTTGTGCACATTTATATACATCTTCACCCATATAAATCTATATCAACTGAAAAAAAGTATAACTTTACTGTTAGTGGCCTGGGTCCAGCTTAAAGGGGTTATAATAGCCTTTTACAATTATTGCTTAGGAACAAATAGGGATTTTTCAAATGCAGAATTAATTGGACCTGGCTGAATCTGTTCACAAAAGATTTGGCCAAATATGTCTGGAAACAAAAATATAATTTATCCCATATTTAAAATCACATGGCATTAAAATCTTATTTGGTCCAGCTGAACAAATCTCAATCCTACAAAAAGTGCTGGGATTTGGCCAAATCTGAAAAATGAAATCCTGGGTTCATTGCATTTCTGGTTATTTTGAGCAGCTATCACAAGAAAAACTGATCAGTCATTCACAAACAAGTAAACATACCTCATTTATATCTTCTATAGTTGTGCCAAAATCTAAATGACTTAGTAGCTGCTTCTCTTGTTTGTCCACAGTGGAATTCCAGCATGCATTGTCACGTTCCATTTTAGCAATCTGCTCCTGAAGTTCCATGACTGGAATGGTGATGTGCTTCTACATGAGGAGAGCAAGAAGAAGCATTAATATGCAGACACTAAAATGTAAATGGCTAAGGGGCCGATTGACTAAAGGGCGATAAAACAAGCGCTATTTATAGGATAAGCGTCATAATTAAGATGCTCTTTGCGTTATTTAACTCGCGATGAGCGTTTTTCTTGCGTTATTTCCCACTGCGTGCATTATTTCCTGCCGAGTGCGTTATTTCCCGCTGCACGCGATAGATTTCGCCGTGTGCTATATTAGCGCATGATTTCACACACATAACCATTGCCATTTCCCTGAAAACTGGAGGATGCATGACTCTAGGGCCAACACAGACTTGAAAAAAATCCCACTGCAAAGTCCATGTTGTGTTGCCAAAAGCTCAAGAACCGCCTGCCCCAATTAGGTGTTAATATTCGCACAGAGTAATGCGATATTAAGCGCATTTAACTCTTCTTATGTGTTTGTGAATCATGCGTTAGTATTATTTCTATGCGAGAATTAACACATTACCGATTTTTTTGCACATGCGACATGAGTCTTAACGCATACGATATGACTTTGATGAATCGTGATTTAATTATCGCATGCTTTTTACCACAAAAAGTGAATCAGCCCCTAAATATTGTATATGCTCCCCCTAAATAGCATATATACACAAAATACTATTTATCTTGAAATGCCCTACAAGAATATTACAAAACACCAAACAAACATAGGGTAATGAATAAACTTGATGCACCACCTGATTTGTGAGAGTTGTACAAACTTGGACAGGTTTTGGAGAACATATTACTCATTATTCTAAGTAATATAGTAGTATATAACAATATATTACTATAAATCACTGATAATCTAGGGAAGTGGTTGCCAAATTCTGGGGCTGACCCACTGGATAAACATGGAGGTCAGTTAGGGTGAATTTTGAGCATGAATGTTTATTTCTTGGGTAAACTGTAAATAAAGAAGAGTGAATTTTACAATTATATAATGATACTGAGCCCAACAAATCCTAAACCACATGTGGAAACCTGAACCCCAAGAGTCTGAGATCAAGAGCAGGCAATATCACCAAGAATTCCTAATATAGGACTCCTCAGAGTAATTATGGCTTCACAATAAATTGGTTGACTTTTCTATGACAGGCAGAACTTTGCAAACTCTACACCACCTTTAAAATGATATTTCCATTAATTTGGTATTTGGTAGTTACATACTGTATATTGAGAAGGCCACAAGTGGTGCTACGTCCATTATCTGGATATTGGTCTATTTCACTTGCATACCTGTACACATATTTCTCTTACTAAACTCTAAGAAGGAAAGCTAAAACCACTCAAAGTCGATCTGCTTGCTTCTGTGGTCTCTGGGATGTGCTGCTAAGCCTATGCGCCTATGAACTTCATAGACCAATTCTAGCTGTTACTTACAGAATGCTGTATAGTTGAAATGATTTCTCTTCCCAAGTTAACAACAAGTTTGTACAGAGTCTGGAAATGAGTTTGCTGATCCTGAATTTGACTGAGCTGAAGTTCATCATTGGTTATGTGCTCAGACTGGCATTTCTGTTCCGCTTTAACAAGAAATTCCAGCTGCAATACAGAAAAAAAAACAATTGGATTAGAAGATACACTTCACTAAAGTGCGATAAAAATTATCGCACGCTTTTTTGCGTAAAAAAAGACGTGAAAATTAGCGCGCGATTCACCATAGTATTATCGCGTGCGTTAAGTCGCCATTTTCACATGCGGTATTTTTCGCACTAGTTTTAACGCATGCGTTAATTTCCGCGCTGCAAAGAATATGATCGCATGATTCACAAACACTTAGGCGCGCTAAATATCGCATTGGTCTATGCGAAAATTAACACCTACTACAGGCAGGCAAAAAATTATAGAAAAGTATAGTAAATGAGTTTTTGCCAATAAAATATGGACTTACAGTGTTATTTATTCAAGTATGTGTCTTTTTACTCAATTTTACTAAAGTCTTGGCATGTATGGAATTTCGCTACTAATATACAGTACTATAGCGGTAAATATTTATACAAAAAAAAATACATTACTATGTATATTTTGGCGATTTCTTTTTTGTCGCGACTTTGTAATCTCGCGAATTGCGGACATTTTGTAGCGATTTTGTAATCTCATGACATGTGCGACTTGGGGCGATTTTGTGTCATTGAGCCTGCAGTCACACTACAGAGAGGATCATGCCTGGGGTTTCTTATCTGCTACCAGGGGAGAGGCGCTATATTATCACCGTTCTCCTACGCTCAGGATATGACGACCCACCGCTGGGGGACTTAGGGGTCCACGAGAGGAAGAGGGCAATCCTGCGCGAGCTAAGAGAAGGTTTGCTCGCCGGGTTTGCCCTTGATGTGGACCTCCGCCAGCTCCAGCGCCTATGGTCTGACCTGAAGCGTAGGAATTCAGACCTGGTGGCTGAAATTGCGGAAGGTAATTATTGTACTTTATTATGCTTTTACAGTATACGTTCAGTAAAAGATTTAGCAAGTAATTTGAACTAAAGGTACAAATGTAAGAAATGTCAGGGATGATGAAAGTAACATAGTAACATAGTAAGTTGGGTTGAAAAAAGACATACGTCCATCACGTTCAACCATAATGCCAGTGAGGAACTGAAACGTTGGTCACAATAAACCTCTGAATATTATTTCACATCTTCGTGACTCCTTGTGAAAATCCTGTGTGTGCCGTCACCCCATGCCTGTCTAGATTTTGTTTTGCCACAGGCACCCAGGTATTATTGTTCCTTATGGTGTGCAGCTTCCCAGCACTTCCTATTGTATATATATATATATATATATATATATATATATATATATATATATATATATATACACATCTATTTTCAAATACATATGCATAAATAAGTTTAAAGCAGGGGGTCATTTGGGGAAAGGCCACGAATGTTTTAGGGGGCCCTGGCTAACAATGTCTGTGTGTCCTTTGTATTGATGTGAGGGTTCACAGGGGGAAGGGCCATTGGGGGCGTGGGAGGAGGGGGGCCCAAAAAATGTTGTTGTGAGGGGCCCCGTTATTTATGATGGTGTATGAATGTATATATATATATTAAATGCACCGAATGTCTTAATGTTCTATATATTGATAATGGGTGAGTGCAGAGGATCTCTTGTTGTTGTTTCTATGTATTTCGTGGTCACAACCTCATTGCACCCCCGCCTAATGGTTTAAAATTTAGTGGTTGAGCACAACTTTCCCTTTTTTTGCTATAGCTTATACAGGAGCAGTGGCCAGCTCCTTGTTGTAGCTCCCACCCTTCCCAGCTGCAGTCAGGTGATCCCAGTGGAGCCAATAAAAGGGCAACCATATGGGGGTTTTAACCTTGAAAGCAAGAAAGTTGCAGGTAAAACTTAGTCCCTTGGCTAAATGTATATTGAAGCAGTAGAATTCTTAATGAATCGCATAAGTCAGTGTAGGAACTGGTCAAAAGGGATGACTTTGACGCAGTTGGCCAGCTTGAAGTATATTGCAATATATGGACAAACAATCCCTGTTTTGCTTAAAGGGAAGGGCATTTCTTAGTAGCTTAAATGCACCGAATGTCTTAATGTTCTATATATTGATAATGGGTGAGTGCAGAGGATCTCTTGTTGTTGTTTCTATATGTATATATATATATATATATATATATATATGTATAATATATTACACAAAATAACATCTTGCAATACTATCTCACAGAACTTCAGCTGGCGCCTCCTCCCCAGGCACAACCCCAGGCCCTCCAGGCTACTGTGGCTCACCAGGCTCCACCGGCCCCAGAGGCCCGACCTCCGGCCCCAGAGGCCCGACCACCGCCCCAGAGGCCCGAACTCCAGCCCCAGAGGCGCAACCACTGGCCCCAGAGGCCCGACCACCGGCCCCAGAGGCCCCAGGACCCAGCCAGGCCCCCGAGGCCCCAGCAATACCAGAGGCCCCAGAGGCTGAGAAGAGGCCCCGGACAATCCCCCCCCTTGACTTCTCTCCCAGTTTCCCCCCAGTTTCCCCGGCCCTTGAGTTCTCCCCCCAGACCCCCGGATCCCAGCCACCAGGTTCTCCTGCAGATGAGGGAACATCACGTCGGTCAATGCAGGAGGACCTGGAGAACATGAAGGCCGAGCTGGCCCAGCTCCGGGGGGAAGTGGCCCAACTGAGGAGGGACATGGATGAACTCAAGGGCAGCAAGCCCTAAGTTTTTTTTTCCCCCTTTTTATCTTCTATTTTTAAATATTTTCTTGTTATAGTAAAAATTTTTACTTTTCTACTTTTGAACTGAGTAATGTCTACTTATTTATCCTTCATTGATATGGTATTCTATACTTTCATGTAGTTTCCCCTACACTCTTCCATTTATCAGTAACAGCATCAATATGCTATATGGGTTAAATTTTTGCAAATATTCTGCCAACAATTTTGACTTTAGCCCATTTGCTAAATAGTAAAACTTGCGTTAATTAGTACGTAGCGTATTTTCTGGTGAGTGGGATAACTGCCAATCCAATGTTTTGTTGCCAGAATAATTGCAATATTATATTTGTTCCCGTTTAATAAAGTGCCCATAAAATATTTGCCATTTATTCTGTGTCTAAAATCTCCCACTTAATTTAAGCCACTTTAGCAAACGGACCCCTAAGTATGTGGCTAAATATTCTTAAATGCCCCCCCCCCATTTTTTTTTCTTACTTATATTTTTATTGGTTTTTGGGGGTTTTTTTTGCAAATAAACATTTATACAGCACCTCTCTAGCACTCTGTGCTCTCCCAGGGCAAAATGTCGCCAGTTTTATGCTGCCGATTGTCGCGTGCGTAATGTTGTGACAATTAGCGCATGCGGTAAATAGCGCGCATGCGAAAAATACCGCGCACGCTATTTATCTCGACAAAAATATTGCATGAAATACCGCGCGTAAAATAGCGCAAGTATGCTTATAGTGAATCGTGCGAAAAGTCATGAAAATTAAGACGCGATAAAATTTTTACCGCACGCTAAAAATAGCGCACGTTATTTCGCACTTTAGTGAATCGGCCCCATAGAGTGTACCTGAAGATGTCCTTTGGCATTATAGAATCTTTGCTATTATAGACTCCTAGTATTTCTCTCTCAATTCACACACACAACTAAACACACCACAACTTATAAAATCCTAAAATCCACAGCTTTATTTTGGCAATGTTAGACAACATTAGTGCATTTGCATTAATGCTGTTTGTGCCCTGTTGCCCCTGCACTTCATCAGAGCAACCTACAGCTCCTAGTGTTCCTTACATGTTTGAAAAAGACTTGTCTATCAATTTGTCCATCGCCTTAGTCGCTCTTTTCCGGATTTTCAGTAATGTCACATTTGGGTACTGGAGATCCTTACTGCAATGTATATTCCAGGAGACTTGTTAAAAGAGAGATTATCCTCTCCTCCTACAATGCTATAACCTTTTCATCCAAGAAAACACCTTGCTGGCCCATCCTGCTGTTGACTGACATTGCTTGCTACAGCACAGTTTATCATTCACATGTACTCCCAGGTCCATCTCCATAAATTATTTCCCTAACTTATTTCCATTATTTAACAATATCAGCTTTGAACCCCATTTGCCACATATCTACCCAAATCTGCTGAAAGTATGACACCTGGATGAATTCAGTTATTTCTATATCAGAATCGAGAAATCTGTTGTTTTGGAATATTAGGAGCAGCAAAGGTTGCCTATAGCATATGTGTTGTGTTCTGAGTCTTTGGAATCAGCCATCCTTCTTTATTATCTTTTAGAGAATATTTCAGTTTTATACAGCTCTCGAGTAAAAAAGTCTAAACTACTTTATTATAAGATACAAGTATAGGACCCATTATCCAGAAAACTTGGGACCAAGTCCGTAATTTGGATCTCCATACCTTAAGTCTACTAAAAAATCAATAAAACATTAATTAAACCCAATAGGATTGTTTTGCATCCAATACGGATTATTTATATGTTAGTTGGGATCAATTACAAGGTACTGTTTTATTGCTACAGAGAAAAAAAAATCAGTTTTAAAATTCTGAATTATTTGATTAAAATGGGGTCTATGGGAGACGGGCTTTCCGTAATTCGGAGCTTTCTGGATAATGTGTTTCCAGATAAGGGATCCCATACCTGTACTCAGAATTGCACATGTTATAAAACACGTATAAATAAAGAACAATTGCAGTGAACTATAAATTAACCAACCTCAAACTTAAAAAGGTGTAAAAATTATGACCACAGGTCGCACAACTGCTATATATCTTCATTTCATATATCTTCATTACATCTATTTTCACATTTATACATATACAGAAGTATGTAACTTATATACATGGGTCATGCCAAGGGCTGGTCATATAAAAAGCTTGTCGAATTATCTTCCCAGTTAGATTACTGGCGCATGTATGTGTAGGAGAATCCGTTCCTACTTACTTCTGTCTTGACTTGATAAAATGCCACCACTTTGATGAAAATATCTTCATATTCTGCAATGCTGTCCCTTACTTTTTGGTGAAGTTCAGCCAAGTCATTTATTTTGCCAGATTTTTCCGGCAATCGTGGGCCTTCCCGGGTGAGAAGATCAGATATCTTTATAGCATATTCAGCTTCAGCACTGAGATTCTGGTGAAATAGCCAAGCAGTATACAAAATGTTATTATTTATAAATCCATAGTGGGGATTTTTAAGAAAAGTTTTATACTTATACTTATACTATTGTATATATACTTATACTATTGTCCCCTTAGAGACAATGTTACCTCTAGCTTCTTTGTGACTCTGCAAGCCCTGCAAACCAATCAGCTTTAGCATGCTGTCCTAGCTGCACATTTTAGAAAAAAACACTTGTATTCCCAGTTTGCACAAGGAACCAGCCAGGAGCCACAAACCTGTCTTTACATGGCAGAATGGGCTGCTAGTAGCCACTTAAGGTTGAATATGTAATACGATCTCACTACCAGCTGGTGCAGAAACAAGAGTAAAAAGCTTGCTGTAGTGTGACCCCTCCCAATAGAAAACCTGAGTAAAGAGCCCTAGATGCTTTCTCTGTTTGTTTAAGATTGCAGCTGCCATTTTAGCTTGGTCTTCATAGCTTCCTGCCAGACAGCTCTAGCTGTTATAGCTCAGATTACACATTCCTAAGGGTGGCGGGAGTGAGTTTTATGAATTCTTATTGAAGGTGGGAAGAGGAGAAGGGAGAGAGGAGAGAACTCTTTTTCTAAAAGAGAAAGAAAGATGCCCTAAGAACATGTTTACAAAAAAGGAGACAAGAAATCTTGTGTTTCTTTTGATAGAGAACTTCATGCAGCATTTCTGATAAAGCTTACTTAGTTTTTACCTTTCCTTCTCCTTTAAGGGGGTTAACTTAGCGTACAAGTCAAAGTAAGGATCAGAATGAAACAGGGACAAAGCATGGCACTTGCACAAACAGTTTATTTAAAAAAACCTTACAGATGAACATGAACCTATAATGGTGAAGAAATGTAAATTCGGGTATGGGACCTGTTATCCCAAATGCTTGGGACCTGTGGTTTTCTGGATAAGGGGTCTTTCTGTAATTTGAGTCTCCATACCTTAAGTCTTTAACATTAAATAAACCAATAGGATTGTTTTGCCCCCAATAAGGATTCATTATCTTAGGATGAAGTACAAGGTTCTATATAAATATTATAGAGAAAAAAAAATTATTTACTTGATGGAGTCTATAGAGTGTATTTCGGATAACAGGTTTCCACATAACAGATCCTATACCTGTATTGTGATATTAACTCACCTGATACTTATTTTTTATGTGACTTAGTTTTTCTTGTGCATTTAGGATAGTTTGGAAGTCATTTCCCAAGTTTAGCGTATAAAATGGTTGTAGATCCTTCTCCAGGGCTTCTAATCCATCAGTAGCCTCACAAAAAAACATAAAAAGTGGCATTTAAAGGGTAAGGAAACCTACACAGCAATATTAGATGATCACTGGTGAAACTTTATTTTAATTCAGAGTATCAGAGCTAAAGAATGAGGAGAACTGCAGTCCTGCCATTTTGACCAGGTCACTTTCATAAATGAGTTGGCAGATGTTAATATGTTATCCTATATCTGCATTTTGTGGCCCTGACACAGGTCAGAACCTTTTATCCTCAATGAAAACAATGTGGATCAGAAAGACATGGGAGGCAGTCAGTCCCAGATTTATGGACAATGAATAATATAAATTTTTTCTGGAATAAAGTGATATATTGTGTATATATTTCCCTGATCCTCTAGCACTGACACAAGGCTACTTACTGACTGTAACTTGTCTTTAATTGTCCTCCATTGTTGCTTTGTGGAATTGGCTTGATTCACTCGTTGCTGCCATATTAAACCCAGATTTGTAATCTCGTTTTTTTCCTTATTCAAGTTATCAATTGTCCTCTCAATGACTTGCGCATGTCTGTTGTTCAAAACTGTATTTCTGTTCATCTGCGAGAAATGTTAACCACATAAACCAGATTCATTTGGGGATACTGAATGGAATAAGGGAACCTATCACCAAAATGTATGGGTGGCACAATTTGTTATTGTATTTTGTGTTTTCAGGCAATATATACATGACAATACCAAGCTTTTATTTTAACGTGACTCCCATCAGTGTATGTCTTTGGAGGTACATTGGACATTTTACACAGGAACACCGGAATATGACTATGTGTACCATTGGGCTGAATCTTACATAAACACAATAGTTCCTTACCATTTTTATGATATTTAGGCAGTTCTGCCCCATATCTTGAACTGAGGAAATCTCTGTAAGGACAAACTGTAACTGTGCTTCTGCTGATTTTAGGGCTAATGAAACATCCGTCTCTGTGCCTTCTTCCGTACTGGATGTATACAGTTTTCTCAGACTCTGGATGGCAGGTTTCAGCTGAAATACATGTGAGGAATTGATTATTTTAAGCACATTATTGTATTGTAAGTGTAAACATTAAACATGGATAAAAATACTGTTATGGAGGCTAGTCATAAGCTGTACGTGTAGGGATGTGTTAAAAATAAGGCAATGAGTGCCCCAAGTAGTACCTGTAGTATGTTATTGGGCAGAGTTTTCTAAGGAAGATCTTTTGGGGCGGTGAAGGTGCTTAATAAAAGGCAAAGTTACAGACAATGGGGGTTGGTGCCAATTTGTTAGTCTTTTGATTCTGGCTGGTGAGCTTTTTCTATGAAACATTAACCAGGCCAAAGAATTTTTCTGGGGAGCCCAATGGGACCATATTGCTTGGGTGGATTTGGGCTGGTATATGTACAATACAGCCTGACCACCAAGAATTCCTATAATTCACATATGCCCAATCCAAGTCTGAGCATAAGAGGAGAACAGAAATGGTGCATAATTGCAGATGAACACATTGTCTGTGATTGTGTCTGTAAGAAGTGATTCACCCATCTTGAAAAACAAAAGTGGTATTTCGATCCTAAGGCTATGCCTTCACAAGGCTGATTTTTGACGGCAAAATGCATACTCTCGCATTTCAGTGGCAAGTCCACTCCATGGGCCTGCACCAGGGCAGACGCAGTGGCTCCGGGTAAAGGCACATCCAAAAGCTGGTAGATGCACAGGGCCTGGCTTTTGGAATATGTGTATCTGCAGGCCAAGAATCAGCCCCGTGTGGTTGTAGCCTTAGACACACAGGGCTGAATCTTGGCCTGCAGATAAACTCAGGCTGAGAATCGCACCCTACACTCCAACAGCCTGGCATCAGACACATGCGGCTGACTTTGCACTGAAACGCGAGAGTATGCATTTTGGCACCAAAATCCGTTCCATGTTCCTGCTCCCCGGCCAGCACTGTGGCTGCGGCACATCTGAAAGCTGATCAGAGCATAGGGGCTAATTCTCGGCCAGTATTTATCCTCAGACTGAGAATCAGCCCCATGTGGCCATAGACTTAGGCCTATGAACAGAAGCAAAAATTGTAGTTTATACTATATATGTAAAGTTTATACCTCTGATGATGCTTTTAAAAATGCTATGTATACATTTAGACATTCCAGTTTTTCATCAATACTTTGATCCAAATCTTTTAATTGTTCTTCCAGGAGATGAGTGCGGCTGCTAAATTCTTCTGTGCCCAAGGGAAACATTTGAACATCTTCTTTTAAGGTCTTCCTAGCTGATTCCATGTATTGAGATGCCTCCTATATCCAACAATAGTAATAAAAAGTTTTTTATACAAACTGGTAGTAATAAGCACAAAGGTTTAAAAATTAGATAAAGGCCTACATAAATACCCTACAGATCTTAGGCAGTGGAATGATCATAGAGTAAGCAGGACCAGGAAGTAACAAAGACCCAGATATCTGGCCAGATATCGGTCGGGTATGGCCATCATTTCTGCCCCTACACGGGTCAATAAACTGCTGAATCGGTCCTAGGGAACGATATCGGCAGCTACAATCGGCCCGTGTATTGGGACCTTAATTCTGGAGTAATAATCCCTGGCAGTTAACTCTTAATGGTCAACGTCAATTAGACTAAGAAAAGCAAAATTCTGATTAGTTGTTACTACTTCAGAATAAAACTGCACTTGTTTTGTGACTTCTCCCTGGTGTTCCACAAGAGCTGGATGAGATGATGAAGGTTGTGCTTCCCTCCCCTAGGCTGTAAGAGTTCATGATAATTACAGACTAATACTAAATACAGGCTAATTGAGGCAATACATTTCCTGCCCCATTGCTGATTCACACATCATTGCTACAGCAGCTGCAGTGCGCTCAGGCCACTAACTGTTACTGATTTGCCTCTGTAAGGTGTCCATTGTATAACTGGAAGCCTGTTTACATGACCACCCATGTGCTAAGTAGCCCAAATGTCTTTTGGATCAGCAGAGGATGTTCCCATTACTGTTTTGTCATCCTGGTACCTCATCTGCATTTCCAAAACAAAATGTGTGTGTCTGTGTGTATACTGCTTGGAATAAGTATAGAGGTAAAATGTTTAGCTGGAGGACTTTTTGTTTTCATGTTATGTCATGGGCAAGTGACATGAAAGGATACAAAACTGTCTCATTTAACACCTAAGGAACTAGTTAACTGTTAGCTTCCTAGGCGTATATAAGATAAGATGGATTTAAAGATTTAAACAGCTGGAGAGCCAAAGGATCCTTATTTCATTACACTGGGAGTGGATGGTTAATATATATATTAATTTGTAGAATGTAATAAAACCAGGCTGTCCATCAGAATATTAATGCAGAGTTTTCAAAGTTTACTTGACAGACACAATTAGCCACTCCAAATTGGAACCTGTAATAAAATCATAGGAGCTGTAGGTGATGATTTTTCTTCCAGCGCTCAATTCAGAGTGCAGTGTAGAGAGGGGTGCATTCTTGCTTTGCTTAGTGCTCTTGCATTTGCCCCCCTCTTAGTACCTTGTACTTAATGGAAACTAAGCTGCATAATCCATGTTGGTGGCAAAACAATCATATTGTTTATTCAATGTTTAAATGTTTTGTTAGCAGACTTAAGATATGGAGATCCAAATATCAGAAAAAACCCTTAGACAGAGGACTCCAAGTACAAAGCATTGTGGATATGCTACCTGTATTAGGGTGATGGCCCACAGGGAGATTAGTCACCTATGGTTAAATCGTGGCTGCCATGGGCATGGCATGGGCATGGGCTTTTTAATTTTCCCCAAAACATCAGAACATGATTATTTGTTAACAGGCCAATTTAGGTTTTGGATTGGATATTGTATTCCAAGGAAATATTAACAGGATCAAGCTGTTTCTCTTGCTGTGATGTAGCAGGTACCCTGGAAACCATTTTAGTGCCACACAGACATTCTGGTGCCAGCATGAAGATACCATTGTGTGGATGCCATAGATCCTATCTAGTTCTGGGCTTCCTGTCAATCTGTGCTGCATGACGATCAAGTATTTGGCGATACATTAAATTTAGAAGATATCTCCCTAAAGCAGATGTATCTACTGAGATAATGAGTCCATTAATTAATAAATTAGGTTTAAGAAAGGGAATCTGCAAGTTATATCCCACCGATAGGTCCCGAATAAACATATGAATAAACAACAGAAATTTCAGTGGAATAAAAACAACAACATTTATTGGCTCAAATTAACAGAACAAAAAACTAACATATAGGGGCTGATTTACTAACCCACGAACGGGTCGAAATGAGTCCGATTGCGTTTTTTTCGTAAAGATCGGTATTTTGCGATTTTTTCGTATTTTTGCGATTTTTTCGGCGTCTTTACGAATTTTTCGTTACCAATATGATTTTTGCGTAAAAACGCGAGTTTTTCGTAGCCATTATGAAAGTTGCGTAAAATCTTGCGATTTTTCGTAGCGTTAAAACTTGCGCAAAAAGTTGCGCTTTTTTCGTAGCGTTAAAACTTACGCGAAACTTCGCACCTTTTAAGTTTTAACGCTACGAAAAAGGCGCAACTTTTCGCGTAAGTTTTAACGCTACGGAAAAATCGCAAGATTTTACGCAACTTTCGTAAAGGCTACGAAAAACTCGCGTTTTTACGCAAAAATCGCATTGGTAACGAAAAATTCGTAAAGACGCCGAAAAAATCGCAAAACATACGAAAAAGTCGCAAAATGTTCGTTTTCAAGTCAGAACTTTTCCAATTCGGGTCGGATTCGTGGGTTAGTAAATCAGCCCCATAGAGTATACTATACCAAACAATGGATAGGTGCATCCCAGTGCCTCATAGTACCCACTCTCCTAACGCGTTTCGCACACTGTATAAATTAAATGGTAAGGGTATATAAAGGAAGTGACACAAACATACCACACCTCCTCTGATGAAGCACCACATGGTGCGAAATGCGTTAGGAGAGTGGGTACCATGAGGCACTTAGATGCACCTATCCATTGTTTGGTATAGTATACTCTATATGTTAGTTTTTTGTTCTGTTAATTTGAGCCAATAAATGTTGTTGCTTTTATTCCACTGAAATCTCTGTTGTTTATTCATGAGATAACGAGTCCCTCTTTTATAAATGAAATGCAAAGTCATTAAGAGACTTTTCCTGAGTTAAAGGAAGATTGTGCCCAGGTCTCAGGTCATTATAAGGTCCATGTGAAGCATTACCTTTGCTTGGTTAGCCAGCTCTATAAGTTTACTCAGGGCTTCCTCACACTCAGCCAGACTCCATCCAGGTTCACTGTATCTTTCCAGGTCTGCAGTTATTCTCTGAAGCCACAGTGACACCTACATAATGAAAGGGTTAATAATTAGCATGTACATGGCAATATCAAATTCACCCAAAGCCTAGAAACTCACAGCTGCCTGTGCCACACAGCAAGCCCAGTTGCCCTTTAGTCAATTCCAATCTGCATTTATATAAATTTAATGTGCCATTTGTATGCCATAATATTAATATTGAAGAGTGCAATCCATTCATATCTGCTAGGTTTTTTTAAATTATATACTATCTAAAAGTGAGTAGTGGCGCAGATATAGGCATTTGAATGTTGATGTAATCCTTACTTGTCTGTACAGTATATTTTCTCTTTCGGGTACTGATGCTTAATGCACTATTTAATTATTTATTTTTAGTAATAAAATTATTCCTTCCAGAGTTTAAAATATATTTCCAGATTATTAAAGGAGTAGTTCACCTTTAAATAAGCTTTTATAATGATGTAGACATTGATATTATGAGATAGTTTGCAATTGGTCTTCATTTTATATGTGGTTTTTCAGTTATTTAGAAGTTTGTTCAGCAACTCTCCAGTTTACTCTCCTGTTTAGTATCTTTCTGGTTGCTGGGGTCCAGATTACCCTAGTAACCAGGAAGTGGTTTGAATGAGAGGCAAATGAATAGTAAACAGAAAAATGAATAGAAAAAGGTCTAAATAGGAAGATCAGTATAGGTATGGGCCCTTTTATCCAGAATGCCCAGGACCTGGGGCTTTCCGAATAAGGGATCTTCCGTAATTTGGATCTTTATTACTTAAATCTATAAAAAATCCCTTTAACATTAATTAAACCTAATAGGGTTGTTTTGTCTCCAATAATGATTAAGGATTAATGTTTGTTAGGCTCAAGTACAAGGTACTGTTTTATTATTACAGAGAAAAAGGTAATCATTATAAAAAGATTTCTGGATAACGGATTTCCAGATAATGGATCCCATACCGCTACTAAAAATTAAGAATAACAATAAAATTGTGGCCCCAGAGACCATTATTGTTTTGCTTCCATGGTCAGTGACCCCCATTTGAAAGCTGGAAAGAGGCAGAAGAGGAAGGCAAATAATTAAGAAAAAATGGAGACCAACTGAAAAGTTTCTAGGATTAGGACATTCTTTAACATACCAAAATTAAATGTAAAGGTGAACCACCCCTTTAATCCCCATCTGCAGCCTTACATTTGTTACTTGTAACAGACCCAATATGGATTGGGCATCATTTATAAAACATTTTACTAGGGATACACTGAACCCCCTTTTTTGGGTTCGGCCGAATTCTGCCAAATCCTGAACAGAATCCTATATGATAATTAGGACTGGGAAGGGTTAAAAGTCACCGTGCGCTGTGCGCGCTGCAAAAATCCCCCCCCTAAAATTTAACACTTTTCGGCTGGGACCGTGGATTCGTCCGAAACCGAATTAATCAAAAAAAGGCTGGATTCGGCCCCAATCCCAAACTAAATCTGGGATTCGGGGCATCCCTACATTTTACTAAACATGCAACCCATATAGCGATTAGTATTCACTTCTGTTCAAAACTGTTTCCTCTTACAATCCAGGCAGTTCACAGAGTGAAAGAGTAAAGTTATGTTGGCCAGAAGGTTATGTAGACTGTATACTGTACCTTCCTAAGATGCTCCTCTGGTGTCACGGCATTTTGTTGTTCCTTTAAGGCTTGCTCATTCGGCGCACTGATCTGGACAGTTAGCTGATCTACTCGTTTCTGGAGGTACCCAATCATTTCCTGAATTCCAGACATGGCAGAGCTAAATATGAACCAAACAGCTGTTAGCACCTCTCCTACCTTGGATCAAGGCCCAGCTGATAAACTATAGATGGAAATGGCGAATCTGTTGTACCCAGAGTTCCCCAGCACTGAGGCTGCATGCAAGGATGTTAAACAACAGCACAAGAATTAAACAGAATTAAAAAATATATATTTGGGTCTGTCCAAAAAAATATCACCCAAACCCAAAAAAAGGATCTCAATGAATTTAAGACCTAACTATCTGAGAGTGTTCCTAACAGAAGAATATGGTACTGAGTACCAAGGTATATTTTTGCATTAAAACTTTACAGTACACAGATATGTTGTCATTTCCAACTAAAACTATGCTACCCTATAAGTTATGGCTGATCAAAGATTATAGACTTTCTGCTTGGGAGATTAGCAAATAACAGTAACCAAATGAAGCATAATTAGTGTTTGAGTATTAAATGGATGTGCAACACCCCATCTGAAGTCATATTCTGCACCATTGGCGACAGAATTTTTACGGAGCAGTCGGGACCTCTCCTCCGTATGGGAGTTTAAATGTGCAATTGCGCATGCACACTGGTTACGCACGATCGCGCATGCACACTCACGGGGGGGCAAGGGCGGCCTCGGGGCACCCAGAAGTGAAATCTTGCCCTGCGCCCACCCGTAGGTGGGGGATATCGGGAGAATATCCGCTTGCTTGGCGACATCACCAAGTGAGCGGATCTGCCAGTGTATGGGGACCTTTAGTGACAGTGGGCACAGGACTATAAATAGTGGTTAGAAATAAATTGCATGGATTTAGTCAAGGAAATGCCTTTTCCCCCAACCCCTTGGTGCCACCAAGCAGCACCCCCACAAAGTGCCCAACAAACTAGTTTGGTGGAAAAAAATACAGGTATTTTTCCAAATCTGCTTTCAGTATTGCATTACTAAATGAGCACCAGTATATTAGAGAAGGTTATACATCAAATGTATTTGGTCTCAGGCATTTTAACACTCGTATTTATTTGCTTAAAAGATTTGTTAAAAACTGATGGAAGCTTGGAAAACCAAGAAATGAACTCCTGAAGATGTTGCCATACTATGGTATTTACAAGCTTCATGTCATGTCCTACACAATAGGGTACAAATTCATCATTGTAGGAAAGACGTGCATAGAAAAAAGGTATTTGCTCTATTAGTAAATTGAACGTTTCCTGTTGAAGTGAAAATTAAAACCCTCATAGGAAAGTAAGAAAATGAAACTGGACCATATTTTTGACATGTCATGTTTCCTTACACTAAAAAATTTGGGAAAAGTGTGCAAAATTTTAGACTACAAGTACAGGATTTGGGGTTTTCTGGATAAGAGAACTTTCTATAATTTGAATCTCCATACCATATGTCTTCTAAAAATTATTAAAATGTTAATTAAACCCAATAGGTTTGTTTTGCCTCCAATAAGCATTTATTCTAATTTAGTTTGGTCCAAGTACAAGGTACTGTGTTATTAAACAGAGAAAAAATAAATCCATTTTTAAAATCTAAATTATTTGATTAAAATGGAGTCTATGGAAGACAGCCTTCCCGTCATTTGGAGCTTTCTTGACAATGGGTTTTTGTTAATGGATCCCATACCTGTACTTCTTTCACAGAAAAATGACTGGGGAGTCAATTCATTTACACATACATGTATAGAACACAACAGACACTTAAAACTGGCCAGACCGCGGTGCCCTTGCCCAACTACACCACTCCACTATCCATAACCTTTTAGCCTTCCTAATTCCCCCAATTTCCCCATACAAACCATCTTCAGAATTGCTCCATTTCCCTCTATCTCCAGCTATTATATGAAGGCATTTATACCTAAAATACCCACAGAAGGCAAAGCTGAAGAGCTTCTCTCACAGATGGCTGCCTTCAAGTGGTCACTACTGTCTCTTTGTTGTCTCGATGCACGCATAACCTGTAAGGGCTTTCATGCAATTTAAGGATTGAATAAAACTTTGAAGATAAAAGCTCTGTATTTATTTCTATATAGATGCACTTTACTTTTTGTTTTTACTCTAATCAAATATATTTTTCCTCTGGTAAATACATTTGAGATAAAATTGATGTGCCATGTGGGAAGCGCGGTCCATTCCATTAAAGAACACAAGAAAAAAAATCTAAATTTTCAAATCTCAGCACAGTCAGTTTATAACTTAGAAATCTAAAGCAGCTAATGGTGAGTTCTAGGGGCAATATAGGACTAAACATTTTATTATTTAGCAGAACAGCCAATGTATTTATGACGGAATAAGGTGGATCCATAAGGGTCTAAGATATTGAGTTTTATTAAGCTATCATTAAAATACACCTTTATATCTGACAAACAATAGCTTTAGCCTTGGAATAATCCCACAAGACCAACGTGTAGTCAATCTCTATCCCAGTCTCATCCCATCCACGGAACATGAGGTTACCAAGAAAATGATCCCAAGCACCATCTAGTGTCAACGTATGAGACAGTGATAGATTCATTACAAGTGAGGTTGTGTTAAAATGGATGAAATGGGTGGGCATATTGACGCTATTTATTGAGAATGGGTAATTCTGGAAAGGTTATAGAGATCATATATAACTTCCTAAGCAGTGTGCAAAGGGTAGGTAAAGCACATAGGTGTATTTCTAGGTTTCCAAAGCAGGCTGCGTCTATAGCAGTGATCCCAGTGGCCTCACAGTGATGTTGCTCCCAGTGGCCTCACAACAAGTGCTTATTTTTGAATTCCTGGCTTTTGGGCAAGTTTTGGTTGCATAAAAACCAAGTGTACTGCCAAACAGAGTCTCATGTAGGCTGCTGCCAGTCCATATAGGGGCTGCCAAATAGCCAATAACCGTTATTACTTGGTAACCCCAGGAACATGTTTTATGGTTGTGTTGCTCCCCAAATCTTTTTACATATGAATGTTGCTCACGGGTAAAAAAGGTTGTGGATCCCTGGTCTTTAGGCACAACAGATTTGCCACAAAAGAATCACGTCCGGGAACATCTTCAGTAACAACTCAGCAAGTCCAGTTGCTCTAGATTTACTTATATTAGATTTACAGATATACCATGACCTGTCTGAAGGAAAACCTTCATAGTCCTACATGCTGGAAACAACCACTCACCACTGTGAGAATTTTGTCTGCAACTTGCATCCAATTAACAAAGATAATAAAAATTTGCAGCAAAATTTTGGTTTCTGCTGCGCTTAATGTTTTTTTGAATCCGTGCTACAATTTTGCAGTGCATTTGTTTAACCGGAAAAAAAATGTGCAATGCATTTGTTTTAACACAGTTGGTACATTTGTGGAGGTACACTGGATAAAAGGCTGCATTGGGGTTATACAAATATACAGAATTCCATCAAACACTGCACCTGGTAAGTAAATGCTCCCATCCCGTATCAAAATGATAACTGGCTAAATAACAGCAGTTGTCCCTAAACTACAACACCCAAGACACACTGACAGCTGAGCACTTGGAGGAGGCTGGGAAATGTAGTTCAACAACAGCTGCATAACCAGAAGCTGAAGAACTGAGATCTTTCAATGTGACACTTGTGATAAGAGCAAACCGTGCACAGAAAATGCATTCAGCTGAGGTGTAATTAGAGTTTTTTGTTTTTCCACACTTGGCTCTATAATATGGGTGCGATAAGTCTCAGATAGCAGCTGTTAGCCCTCATTACTGGCAAAGGTCTTTGGTATTCAAATGCCTCTGTCTAGGTCTGCCCCCCCCCCCCTAGACATATAGGATGCTGGCCCTGGCAATGCAGAAACCGGGGGGATTTAATATATCGGGTTGTCCAGCTTGCAGCCCTACAGCTGTTGTTGTACTAACAACTCCAAAATCCCCCCAGACAGTCTTTAAATGTAGTTGCTGCAGTTGAAAAACAGCTGGAGGTTCCCAGGCAGGAGTGATTTTTAAAATAGAACCATATAATAATATAATATATATATATATCTCAATTGTTGCATTTGACCTCTTTACTTCTCTTTAATCTGGCGCAAGGTGAAGAGCACAGCGAGACCCAGGAGGAATGTTCTCTTGATTCGACACTAAGAGAGTAATTTACTAAAGTCAGGATTTTTTTCCGATTCATGTTTTTACTCTAAATGTCAAGTGTTTTGTGTAAGGAAAGCATCAAAACAGTGAAAAACACTAATAGAAAACTTTTTGGTTTTTGCAGTTTTTTATTGGTTGCTTTGGGTCACTGCTCCTAGGTAAACTTAGTGGCTTGTATTACATATGTGGGTTAGTGTCTTTTTATCCACTATGACAGGGATCCCCAACCTTTTATACCCGTGGGCCACATTCAAATGGAAAAAGTGTTGGGTAGCAACACAAGCATGGAAACATTTCCTGGGGTGCAATTAAGAGCTATAATTGGCTACTTGGTAGCCCCTATGTGGACTGGTAGCCTATAGAAGGCTCTGTTTGGCAACCAAAACTTGCCAAAAATTCAAAAATGGGCACCTTCTTTGAGGCCCCAGGGAGCAATATCCAAGGGGTTGGGGAGCAACATGCTGCTCATGAACCACTGGTTGGGGATCACTGGCCTATGATATGGTACTAATATTAGTAGTAATGGGTAGTGATGAACAAATTCTTTCACCTGGTAAAGTTTTGTGGTTTTGTTAGCAGTGTCTACGTTTATGAATCTGTGGTAGAATATTGGCAAGCATTTGTTTTGCCAGGAAAAAAAACCAAGCTAGAACAACGCACTGAAAAAAAATCTGCTTTAGGCAGCGCCGGATTTCTTTCTGAGGCGCCCCGAGGCCGCCCCTGTGGGTGTCCCCCTCTGCGCATGCGCGAACGCGCCCCCTCCCCAGTGCGCATGCGCAAACACTCCTTTAAACTCCCATACGGAGCAGTGGGGAGAGGTCCCGACTGCTCCGTATGGGAGCCAAATTTTAAAATTTTCTTGCGGCGGGGCGGCATGCCGCCCCTAAACTTCTGCCGCCCTAGGCCCGGGCCTTTGTGGCCTCTCCACAAATCCGGGCCTGGCTTTAGGCGACCTAAATAATTTCAATTAAATGAATATGACTACACCATACTTCTAACCCCTAAACCCCGGGACTCTCTATTACAGTAGGTTCAGCTTTCAGCGCTGATTGTCTCTTTGAACCAATTGCACAGAGGAGTGGGACTTTTATTATTTTGCAATATCTATTAATCTTCTCCCTTAATATTACCTTAATATTACCCCCCCCCCCATGATCTAGAACATTTTGTGAGTTTTCATGAATTGCCCATGATTATGTCACTGCCATATTCCCACAATCGTTAAGGCAAGGGCTCACATTGTGGGTTGTGTCCATTTCGCAGGCTGTCATTACTTCCCAATGGGAAGACTGTAATGCTCTGCCAATGGCAGCCTCTGGAAGGGAAAAGTGGGGAACAAAATTTAGACTGCAGCGGTTTTCCTGAGGGTTAAAACACATTGGGGCATATTTACTAATGTGTGAATTTTCTCCTTGTCATACGACACCACCAGATTGGAAGCTTTTGTCTTTTAGTAAGTTGCCAATGTCATGGCAAATTTTCATTTTTGGTGATAATATGGCAAGTTTCAACTTTCACCCTTTATAAAATATGCCCCTGTGTGCCATAGGCCTAAATGTACAGAAACTCCCCCTACACATTTACAGTAACAGCCATGAAGCAATGCTGATGGACTAGAACAATATCAGCACCCAAAACATCACTCACCCACTGAGAGACTTTGAGAGCAGAGCTTTTCCCTTCTGGAAGGGGTCGGTGGTACAGTTCCTAATTTCTGCTTCCGCTTCTCTCTGCTTCACTGTGAGATGCACCAGGTTCCGACCTTGGCTCTTCCATTGTTTTAAGTTTGTTTCAATACTCCCCAGTTTGTCAAATGCCTAGAAAACATAACAATGTATATACACATATAAGGAGGAGATATATAAAGTGTAAATAGTTAATATTTAGGTTGTCCAGCAATTGTCAACCCCTAAGATTGGTCCTGTAGGTGATTTTCCCTGGGTCTAGAGAACTTATATAAGGAGGTTGGGAAAAATGAAGTTCCTCTGTGGCCTACAAGCATCTGATGGCAGTATACTATATATCATGGCAGGGCTAGCTGGGAGTAGGTGAGGTTTGGTGGTAGCCTGCCACAGAGGTGAGAGGTAGTGGTGGGCGAAATGGATGCGCGGCGAATTTCCGAGTTTCGCCATTGGCGGATTGTTTCGCGAAACGGATGAAAAAATTTACCTCACATCCAAAAATTGTCGCCGCCATCAAAAAAGAATAGTCGTGGGCGACGAAAGAATAGCCGTGTGACGAAATAATAGCCGCGGGCGACAATTTTTTTTGCCGCACAACATTTTCGCCGTTTCGTAAATTTTTCGCCGTTTCACGGATCTTTTGAAAGATTCGTGAATTTTCGCCAAAGCGAAACGGAACAGATTCGCTCATCCCTAGTGGTAGATAGGAGGTAGATAGGATAGCTAGCAAAGGCAGCCTGTAGGTCAACTGTTGGGAACCCTAGGCAACCCAGCCAGCTACCTCGTCCCAACCCCACTGCATGTGATGATAACCTGCAAGGTGGGGGTGATGATGAGTGGGTTGGGGGGGTTTGATGAGCAGCAGTGGGGAGCGGGCAGTATGGGGAATATGAGAAGGACTTGAGCGAGTGAACTCGGGCTAGGCAAACAGAAGAGCTGCTTGCCTAGCACCCCCCACTGTTGTGCCGTAGTGCCTTCTGCCTACCCCTAGTTCCAGCCCTGTATCCCAGATGCAATAGCGTGCCAGTTAGGGATAGTTGTGTTTTTATTTGTAGGTTATTGGGAACCTACAGGAATTAAATACAGTTTTTATACCTCTCACTAATTGTAGTGGTGCAAAGCCTGGCAAAGCATCAAAGGGCCAACTGTATTTCTGGAAATGCCATAAAGAGAGAGGTTGGGCATTAGCACTAATCTAGTGGGGCTACCTTCTCGCAATAGTTAATGGAATTCTGCTAGGGCATTTATCATTAATAGGTCTGAGTGAGGGAGAGCAGTGTGAGATGTGAGATGATTTGTGACATTTACTGTTTACGGCCATTAGAGCTGGGATGCTGCACTACTGCTCCTTTATGTGGAAGTCTGCATAGAAAATATGTGTTAAAGGTTTGCCTAAATAGAATACCATGTCTAATAAATATCATTCAATTACAACATGTCCAACCACAAAAGACAATATAAATGAAGCTCTGCATTCTTGTTTTTTATTGGACCCTTTAAATAGAAAAAAGTAAACATTTTCCTACTGGGACACTATTCCTATTCACTATTCCTGATCTGCAGGAGTGTTACGCTGGCCATACACGTAACAATTGGTTAGAAAATCAATTGGGCAGATTTGAAAATTGTAGTTGTTAATGCAATTTATCCATTGCCAATTGTTTGCAGTGCCAAGCAGGCAGTTCTTCTTGCTTCAACAAGATGATATCGCTTGAAATGGCCATTTTTCTTGATGGACAAATTGTACTTTTACACGATCGTTTCAGGATAAGCTTTGTTGTAGAATAACTAAAAACTACACGCGTATGGCCAACTTTAGACTGGCAACCAACAGACAACAGGTGACCACATAGGAGAAAACAGAACTCCCAGGACAAGTGTGGAGAAATAAAACTCTGTTGAGAATTTGAAGTTATAGAGAAGACTGCCATCTGCTGGTCACCCTTATGAATAATATCATTGCTTTTCTGGTCATTTTATTTATTGTATAAAGGAATCATATCGACACTCTGTCTGAAAAATGTAAGTACTTGTTATCATTATATCTAGAAAAGAACTGTCCATTGTGCATTGTTATTTACAAATATAATGGATCAATTGATTAACTCTTGCCGGACTGCTGGACTGTTATCCCTCTTCTGGCTGCCCTGTCCCTTGGCTAGATGAATAGACAGCCTGCCCTGACCACTGGCCTCCCTTGCTTTGAGTTTCTGCTATACTTACTGTACATTAAAAGTAGTCTTTAAATGGTTTCCTACTCTTGTTTCATTGTGTCACTCAGCATATGGGCTCCAGCCTGTGTGTCCACAACCCACAGTTCCTGACAATGCTGAACACAGTAAGAGCTGGTTTGACATTCAGGGTATCTGTGATGATTGTGCCAGTTCAGCCAGGCAATGACGTGCCAAAATCGGACAAATATAAGGGGATTTTGCCTAATGACTGGGGCAGAGATATATCAGAGGACTTTCCTCTTCTTCTGAAAATTTCTTTCAATTGCCAGCCCAGTTGGCAGGACTCTGGCGGCACTACTGTTACAATTTCATAAATATTAGCAGTGTCAAAATTGCTAATATCTTGTACTGTAGAAAAAAATATTAATTGACAATCAAATTGAATTGATTTGTTGAGGTTTCCTTTAAAGCACCACTGTCACCAATGGCTATTTAATGTTATGTTAAACAGGTGGGAAGTGTAATTGGTAGATATCATTTAGTAAATGTATATTCGGTTTACTTTTATTTATTTTTTTTATTTAGTAGGAAGGCATTGGGTACTGGGCCCCTTGTGCTGTTAGGTCATATCATATTGCTGATATTGAGAGGGCAACAAGCTTGATCTGGCACTGTGGATTCATTTGTTCACACATTTCTCTGCAAAGCAATTGTGTAACTTTTCCATGTATTCATAACTTAAGGGGCATATTTATTATAGTGCATAAGCCAATATTACTGGTGATGTTGCCCATAGCAACCAGTAAGATATTTGCTTTTTTTTTCTAACTTGCAGGTGACTGTTCAAATATAATTGCTGATTGGTTGCTATGGGCAACATCATCTGTGATGTTGGCTTATACACTATAATAAATTTGCCCCTTAAAAAGGTGGTTCAATTTTAAGCTAACTTTTAGTATATTATAGAGTGGCAAATTCTAAGCAACTTTTCACTTTGTTTTCATTTTTTCAGGGTTTCTAAATTATTTGCCTTCTTCTGCCTCTTTCCAGCTTTCAAATGGGGGTCACTGACCCCGGAAGTCAAAAATTCTTTGCTGTGTGAGATTACATCCTGGATAGAATTGACTGGTCTGCAGAGTTTTGTGTCATCTGCAAACACTGATACATTACTTATAATACCCTCCCCTAAGTCATTTATGAACAAATTAAACAAAAGTGGACCCAGTACAGAACCCTGAGGGTTTGAGAACCGTATTCCAAGTAGAGAATGTACCATTAAGAGTCAAGCATGAATTTTCCTGTATACGTATCAAAGAAAATACATTTTTTATTATACCTGAATAAAAGAGCTCTTATCAAAGTAAAAGGAATGTAGTATTATGTATTATTAGCCATTTACACCCATTAGCAGAACTATTTGTACTGAATTTTAGAATAATTTTCCCTATTCTCTTCACTCACCTTGTTAACACTTTTAAAAAACGCATTGGCTTCCTGCAATACATCCAGCCTTTCATCCATCAGCTCCCAGAACTCAGCATGAAGCTTCTTTAGTCTCTCATTTAAATCTTCTGGGGTCCCATTTTCCTCACAGCTCTCCAGTGTTCCTATCCTGCTGGCTTCGGTTTTTAACTTGTCAATGGCTAATGTCCATTGCTGAAAGAAAGAGAATTGTGCTTTTAAGGAGAGAGTTAAAGGGAAATCTTCAAAAAATATCACACTGAGTTTATAGCAAAAGGGCAAATTGTACATGGAATTATTATTAACGTGTATTTATAAAGCGCCAACATATGCCGCAGTGCTGTGCAATAAGTGGGTTTCATACATTGGACATACAGATTAACATACAAAGCAACCAATAACCAATACAAGAGGTGAAAAGGATCCTGTCCAAAAGAGCTTACAGTCTATGAGGAGGAAGAGTTGAGACATAAGGTATGGGAATGGAAATGGGAACTGTATCTATCATGTCATGTATTCTCACATTTATTATTATTGATATGTATGGTATGAATCTTGCCCTCCTCTGTAAATGAAATGGAGATTGTCTGTGCATTTATTGCAATGTATTTAAGCTGGCCCTCTCCATCAAATCATCCCTGGTCTGGACGATCGGACAATCCAACACTCCGGCTTTCATCTGGTTATTTTATAATTCTAGTATTTCTTTAGGCATTTCTCTAGTGGCTTTCCAAGGCTAAAATGCCCATGAGTGCCTTTTTATTGGGTGCCACAAGAATGCGCACTGTAACCTTTCAATCACTCAATAGAAAGTTTCCCAGTTATACTCAAGTGAGGCTGAAAGGATCATGCAGTATAAAATCTGGCCACAGTGTGGCGCTAGCACTACATTGTGTGAAAATTCTGTACCTCTAGTAAATACTAAACGGATTGAGTGTCTTTTGTTCCAAGCAGCGGTTGCCTGGTAGCTTTGCTTTGGGCAACAGTTAATATTGATGTAATGTTCACAGAAATTGTGTGGTCTTCAGAAGGCCTGCTGAGGTCCTGCAGGGGTCCAATTTTGCCTAAACAATACCCAAGTGCATAAAATCTGCAATATTAAGTAACAATTATGTTATACAAAGAACTGCCTTCCTCCAGATACATAAGGGCTTATTTATGGCCACAGACGCACTGGGCAATTTGGGCTTTTTCCTGCAGTGAGTTGCATCTAAAACCACTTTCATTAAAGGTACAGGTATGGGATACCTTATCCGGAAACCCATTATCCAGAAAGCTCCGAATTACAGAAAGCCTGTATCCCATAGACTCCATATTAATCAAATAATTCAGAATTTTAAACCTGAATTACTTTTTCTCTAGAGTAATAAAACAGTACCATGTAATTGAGCCCAACTAAGATATAAATAATCCTTATTGGGTGCAAAACTATCCTATTGGGTTTAATTAATGGTTAATTGATTTTTTAGTAGACTTAAGGTTTGGAGATCCAAATTACGTGAAGATCCCTTATCCAGAATACCCTTGGTCCCGAGCATTTATGGATAACGGGTCCTATACCTGTACTTGCATTAAAATATGCGCACTTCTGTATAGTTGCAGCAATCTGTCCCTCCTTCTTCTGTTCCAAACTGACTGTTCCTGCATCTACTTATGCATGGCGCTGTGTGAACCCTGGTGCTACTGTCACCTATGGACCAAGAAGTACACCCAGGGTTCCCTCAGAGGCCTGTGTCAATAGACGCAGTCTATTTGCACCTAAAGAATCGGGCTCACACATCATTGGCACACCGGAACTGATGTGACCAAACAGTGGAACTGACACCACAAAGCAGGGGCGGGCCAAGTCAACCAGGCGCCCTAGGCAACCCGGTCGGCCAACCTGCACCTTCCCACCCCCTGCGTGTGCTTTGGCGGGGGGTGTGATCCTATGGGTCATTGACAAGCGGCGGGGGCAATGACAAAGAAGGAGGACTAGGGGTAGGCAGAAGAGACTACTGCCTGGTGCCCCCCAATCGAGCGGACTAGGCAGCTGCCTTTTCTGCCTACCCCTAGTTCCGGCCCTGCCACAGAGACTACAAAAATTTTTGGCAGGACTGTGTCCAATATGCAGTGAGGTGCACACACAGTTGCGTCCATTTCGACAAATTGGACTCAGTCATGCCAGATACAATTCGCGAGAGTCCGATGCATGGTTATTGCTTCCAATTCAATACCCACATTGCACATGCAATGATGCATGAATTCTGGGTAAAACTGGTGCATTTAAAAAAAAACAAAACACAGTGATTGTGTCAGGGTAAGTAAAAGTGCCCAATAGTTTTGCATGATGCCCAGCAGGTCCTCAGGGGTGTTAAATACAGGAAGCCTACAGAACTTTTAAGGAACGATCTGAAAGAATTGTATATTGTATATATGTATATATATCACGTAAAATAAAATAAATTAAAAATAATAAAATAAAATGAATTACTCTAATAAATTACTTACCTTGGCATCTAGGGCCAGCTGGCTGTGCTTGTGGATAAGCTCTTCATTTTCTGTTAGCGACGCACCAAGTTGGCCATTCTTCAAATACAAGTCTATGTGTTTCTGCAACCAACAAGTTACCTAGCACGAAGGGATACAAGTCTTAAAGTGGGGTGGGATACAAGATGTACAGCAGTGTTGGTACAGGGGCAAGGCTGTGGCTCTAATTGTTATTGGCTATAAGCACTGAATTCTGGGTTTGAATCAGGATCTGACCCCCAGGAGTCCCAGGTTTCATTGCAAGATCTGACCCAATTGAAATTATGACAGAATTCAATAAATAATGAATTTTGTACATGCCTGAACTGTTTTTGCTGTAATAAAAAATGCAAGAAAAATGTAGGTGATGTTTAGGGGCTGGGGATAACTATATGCCCCCCCCCCGACCCATCACATGAATGCAGCACTGCCAACCAGAGGTAGCATTGTATTCATGATAGGAACTGTAGTCCATCTTAAAGCAACACTGCACAATAAAACCTGTTTCTAAGTCCTTGGAACCCAGCAGCCTAACTGATGAAAGAGGATCTTTCTTTGAGAATCCCACCTTCTCTGTGTGCATTTCTCTCCCTTTTTGTTTTCATACAGTTGGCACAGAATGCATTAAACCGTTTTTGCCTAGCTCTGAGCACCTAGACAGCACTACATCCACCCTTTAATTGCAGTGTAATCTTGATAAATACAAATTGCATGGCTATCTGAGTATGCATCCATAATTACATCTGAAGAGCTTGGAGGTGCAAAAAGATTCAGGTTTAGAGAAGGTTTCCTTTGGCCCAGCCAGAGCTATGTTTTGGGGCTGCATGCAGGGTTAAAGGCCCTGAACTCCCTCCTTCTGTTGGGCAACTGCAAGGCAGTACTTATGTGCAAAGAGAACATTTATCCCAGTCTGCTGTTTTTTTGGAGTAGGAGTTACACTTTAGGGGGCATTTGCAACCCTGCTGAAAGCAAGTGTAAGAGCACTAAGGCGTGAGAGTACTCCCCTTAGTGCTCATTTCCTAGCACTTGTACCCCGGGCTTATAGCCTTCTGCACAGAGCGCCAGATCAAAAATCTGTAAGGACAGGGCTGTGCCTCCTGCTACTCCTACCTTGCGCCTCAGGTAGGGTAGGGTCTGGGGCGGAGGCTCACAATGCACCCCTGCCCCCCCCCCCCCATTTGAAATGGTGACAATGCCCAAAGCAGTGGCCAAAGTGCAAAAAAGGGTGATTGTATCCTTTATTGCACTTTGCGTATTATGTGGGGCATTGTAGCTATGGCCTTGTATTCAAGGGATGTCCGTCAAAAAGCACCCAGCTGCTGTTGAACTATAGCTCCTGACACCCATTTACAACTGCAAGAGGATGCAGAGAGTTGTATATCAATAACAGCTGAAGGCTGGATTACAAATAGCTGATCCTGCACAGGTTATTTTGCCGGGTCTCTGTCACTGCTAAAGACAGCCATGGGTCTTGAGTAGTATGTGTAGACCCCAGGCCTCAGTGTGCCACCATCACATTTGTTAAAGATCTATTAAAACCATTCAAATAAATAATAATTTATTTGATTTTAAAACCCCATTGGGAAGCAGTTTAGCTGCCTGTTATTAAGTTTCTCTGTGCTAAAAGAACATACTAGAGTAAAATCCCCTGATTATTTGTTAAAAAAATGCATGTTTCTGGTGCAAATACCATGCAATACTTGGTCTGTTTGTAGCAATATCTGTGCATGAAGAAAAGGAAACACACACCTCTGACAAGGGAGCAGCCTGCAGGCAGTTAATATAGGCTCTATGAATTGTCGGCCATGTGCACTCTTGAAGCAGATGGCAACTATTTCAAGATCTTTTAATATCCTCTATACAGGGAAGTGCTAAAAAGCACAGATGGAAGAGCAGCCTCGCCAGTCTCTTTCACACCAAACAACACATTTTGATGTGACACCAGCCTTACAGGCCTGAGCTAACAAAGCAGGTGCTCACAACACCAGTTTCTTTTATTTACCTTATCCTCCTGTTGGTGCCACTGAATAACTTGCAGAACCTTCTCCAGCCTTCCTCGCTTTTGCCTCAGTTGCTTATCCAGCTGCCGCCTCCTGTCCTGCAGTGACTCCAGGAGGCTCTCGACCTTCCTGCAGCTGATTCTGGCCTGACGGATCATCTCAGAGTTTGCAATGGATGGGTTCGACTTGAACTCTTCTATGAGTCCTGTCAGTTCGTGGCTTTTGTTCAGTGCAGCCAGTGACCTTCCTAGCAGAGCTTAAATAGGCAAACAAATGACAAATTATGAGCCATTCTTTTTCAAAGCTCTGTTTTTCATAAACTAAAAAGTATCATTAGAAAGCCCCATGTGGTTTTTAGGCTTTAGTTCCACTTTAAGAGACTTATAAGCATTTATAGAAACTCTTTGGTCTGACTAGCCCTTCAGAAGGCGACGGCACAGAAGGAGTCTGGTCCGGGAAAGGGTAATCAAATGCAGCAAAGTGGTTGTTTACCTTTACAATAATATTTAGTATTCATGTAGACTATTTAGCTTTTTGTGCAGTAGCTCTCCAGTTTGGAATTTCAGCAGTTATCTGGTCACTAAGGTTTTGTTTAGCTTAGATACCAAGCAGTGGTTTGAATGAGAGACTAGAATATGAATAATACAGGGCCTGAATACAAAGATAAGGAATTAAAATTAACCATAATAATAAAATTGTAGCTTCACACAGCAATATTTTGACTGCCGGGGTCAGTGATCCTCATTTGAAAGCTGGAAAGATGTAAAAAACAAAGGCCGAGTGCAAATTTGCTAGGAAAAGGACATACTATAGCATATAAAACATTAAATCAAAGGTGAAGTACCCCTTGAGATTCTTCTGCTGAAGACAAAGTTGATTAAGCTGAGTGTTTTCACAGGTATAGAGATGTTTCATTGGTGACATATACTGTAAATATAGGGTAGGGTTTCAAAACACAGATTGTGCCAGTTTACTAATAGATGATGAGGGAATGTGTCCTGTTTCGCTTTGCAGAAAAATTTGCGAAGCTTTGGAAAAATCTGCCATTTTGCGAAAAAATTCACAGATGGCAAAATGCAGAATTTCGCTGCCAATCCATGCCTGGCGAAAAAACTCATCACTACAAATAGATGTTCCCAGAATGACATTCTGACCCAATGACATTAGAGCATTATAGCTTTTCATGTGCAAAAATACAAATGGCACATTTAAGGAATATCCTCCTTGTACGGGCAAATGCAATAGTTGCAGGTTTTGGCTGTTGCCACACTAAGGGGCACATTTAACAAAGTACGATTGATTCCATTTACAAAAAAATTGTATTTGTTCTAAGTTTTTAAACTGTGTGTTTTTTTGGCATGTTTTTCGTGAATTTGCGTTTTGACTTTTTGTACTTTGCGACAATTTGTGCAACAAAATCGTATTTTTCGCAACGAGTACGAAAGTTTCGGATTCATTCAAGCTTCGGTATCGTGACTTTCCTTGGGCCAGGTTGGAGCTGCAGAGTGCCATTGAGCCCTATGGGAGACTTTCCTTGGGCCAGGTTGGAGCTGCAGAGTGCCATTGAGTCCTATGGGAGGCTTTCCTTGGGCCGGGTTGGAGCTGCAGAGTGCCATTGAGCCCTATGGGAGACTTTCCTTGGGCCAGGTTGGAGCTGCAGAGTGCCATTGAGCCCTATGGGAGACTTTCCTTGGGCCAGGTTGGAGCTGCAGAGTGCCATTGAGCCCTATGGGAGACTTTCCTTGGGCCAGGTTGGAGCTGCAGAGTGCCATTGAGCCCTATGGGAGACTTTCCTTGGGCCAGGTTGGAGCTGCAGAGTGCCATTGAGCCCTATGGGAGACTTTCCTTGGGCCGGGTTGGAGCTGCAGAGTGCCATTGAGCCCTATGGGAGACTTTCCTTGGGCTAGGTTGGAGCTGCAGAGTGCCATTGAGTCCTATGGGAGGCTTCCAAAAACATGCACAGAAGGATCAAAGATCGTTTGGATATGTAATGAATGCCATTACAATATTATCGTGACTATTAGGATTTTCGTAGGCATTTTCGTGACATTTCCGATCCTCAGAAATTATCAAATTTAATCCGAATTTTACCCATTTCAGGATTCGTACTCATACTTTGATGAATGTGCCCCTTAGTGTATATCATTTATTTTCGGCAAGCCGACAATTGCTTGCCGAAAATAGCGTCATACGCTCCTACTTGTGCCTGCACCTGAATGATTGGAATACGTTCGGGTGAAGGCACATGTAGCCAATATCCACAGAAGTGAAGTCTCACATTTTTTGGCGGATATCGGCTACATGTGCCTGCACCTGAGCATATTCCATTCATTCGGGTGCAGGCACAGGTAGGGTAAATCTAGAGTAGCCGGGCATATACTCGGCAAGTGTTTTTCGCCTTGCCAAGAAAATACGCCCATGTGGCATGTGATTCAATGTCTGATCAGCAGCAGTTTTGGAAGTAAATATTTTTCCGCTTTATCTGTATTAACTAGCAATCACATTCCCAAACATTGAACCCTCCCTACCCAAAGAAAGATGAAAGTAGTGACTTGGGGTGGTCCATTTGAATGGCATTCAGGATATAATTTGGATTTCATACCAATTCCAGAAAACCCTTCTATAGACTAGGGAGATATCAATGTTTTCATTTGTTTTCCGAACTGTGGGTGTAATTCTCACATGCCATACACATACACATTATTATATCAAAACTGTGGTGTTTTGGGATGCAGTGGGGGACTTATGGGTAGAATATTTTTTCAATACTTAAGTTTTTAAACCATATTTAGACTGCAAAAAGTGAAAGTAATAAGCACAAGAGTCTTGGACTAGTGGCTCAACAGGAATTTTATCAGCATGGGCTGGTCCTGATGGCTATGGGTCATTCTCAACTGGATGCTGGCCCTCTGAAAAACTGGATTCAGATGAAGAAATTGCCACATAATTTCTCTGTTTTCTTTTTCATGTAAAAGAGCTTTTTGGACATCTGTTAAGTGTTCTTATTATGTGTTCTATACAGCTATATTACACATTTACATTCCACCTGAGAATATTAGAAAAAGTCTTTTTTTTTGTGCTATTTTATTTATAACTGTTCCTCCCTCCGGGCTCTACAGTAGACGCCTAGATTATAAAGCGAGCAGCTGAGCTGTCAGCGTGCAAGCACAGCCTCTAAATCCTTCATGCCAGAAAACTCAAAGCTTTGACTTTTATATATCGGCTTCTGTTCTCCGTGGGATATTATAAAGCAAACTGCAACTTCCTCTTGCAAGAACATGAATCTATCCCCCGAAAATACTTCAATTAAATTCTTATTTTATTCATGAAATATTGAGTTCCTAATTATTATTTAAAGGGATACTGCCATGAAAATAAACAATAGTTATTTTGGCTTTAAACGGATGCTTAATGCTAAGTTAATACTATTGGGAAAACTGGTTGAGATTTATTGTGAAAACAGGCGTTTGTCTGCTTGCGTGAAAAAAGGGATTTTCACACAAGCAGCAGTAATATAAAGAAGACTACCAGGGGAATTTAATAATGGATAAAATAGCTGTAATGCAAAAAATGTGCAGTTACGCAAATCAGTTTTTCTTTGCAGGCATTTAATATGCAATTTGTGAAGCCATATGCCAGTAGACTCGGCTGTATACCTTATAGTTTGCATTTGTGCACAAAGGAATAACAAATTAGGCAAACATAAAGGATTGCTTGCTAAAATAATACACCGTGGGAAATGCCATTAGCATATTTTAGAGCTTTCTGGATAATGGATCCCATACTTGAGCATTATCAATAGGATTCTAAAGGGTCCTAAAAGTAAGAGCAGTGCTCTGTATCTCAAACATGCAGGTTCCCATTATATTGTAACATAGTTGTTGAAGTTGTGAACGAAGCCCCTGAAATAGTGTTGCCCCCTTTTTAGGTAATAATACCGGCCTTCAGGATAGGGGCAGGATGTGACTTCACTTGGGGGCGGGGCGATGGGTGGGAAAAACAGAAGGATGTGACTGGTGGTTATAAGATGTGATTGGAAGCCGAGAGGATAAGGGAAGGGAGGGATTTATAACAGTATAACACTGGCCCAACAAAAACAATATGGTATCAACAATGATAACTTAAGAGTATTATCCCCTTAGCTCAATCCTTCAAAACTGTATATAGTTTATATAGAATATAAAGTGCCATGCCTAGTGCAGAATGGGACAGGTGAGGATGGTAGATAAAGATGAATTTGGTTGCGGGCCAGGGCACTGGAGGGTCTGGTTGTGGGTGGCCTAATTTGCACACAAAGGACAGAGGGTGCTAGTCTAGAGGGACCCATGGCATCCGACTCGAGTATAAGCCGAGGGTTACTTTTTCAGCACATTTCGGGTGCTGAAAAACTAGGCTTATACTCAAGTACATACAGTACTTGCTATTGGTGCAAGTACCTCTTGGCCTGGAACTGACATCTATAACTTTCAATGGGAGTTGTCCTTTTTTGAATTTTTCAAGTTTTTTTCAAGTTTGTAAATGCACAAATTCTTGGTATTTGAGTTTTTCAATCAATTTATTTTTTTAATAAATAAGCAAACATTTGAGTTTTTTTTTCGAAATGCGAGTTTATTTGAAGTAGAAAAAAGTCTCCAATTCATAAGTATTCAGTCTTTACCCTAAAGCAATTGGAGACTCTGAGGCTTTACTTGTCTACATAAGGGGGGTAATATATGAAATATAGAACAGCAGTTGATTATTATCTGGCAGGAAAACTTTTATTGAAAAGATGTTATCACCTGTCCAAATCATTGTGTATCATGTATTGGGATAATTTTTGGACAATTATTTTTATAGAAAATTGACTTTTAAATACCATTGCTAATGTTCTGTAATATATAACAACACTAAGGGGTATATTTATCATGCTGTGTAAACAGTGGAGTAAAACATTACCAGTGATGTTGCTCATAGCAGCCAATCAGATGCTTTGGTTTTCTAACTGTTGAAATCTAATTGCTGATTGCTGCGGGCAACATCACTCCACTTTTTACACAACATGCTAAATAAACCCTTAAATGGATTATCCCCTAAATACTTTGAAATGTATGAAAAAGTTATATATTATAAATGCTGTAACTTGGGAATCAGTGCTTACCCTTCGTATGACTTTGATGCTGGTGAAGAATTTCTGTAACAGACTCGACTGAGTCCTGGGCCAAGGAACTGTGAAGGAAGTCTTCTGCTTGATCTAGTGTTGCAGCAAACTAAACAAGAAGAGTACAATGGTATAAACATAAAGGTAATGGTCCATAATATTCTCCAAACCATATTTCAGCTGAAGCTTCTCAAATCTAGTTTTAGAAAACTGGGACTTCAATTCTCTTGGCCAGATGTAGATCTCGTTCAAAATAAGAAATATGTAGCCATACATACATACACTCTTCAGTATAAGACCAATGGGCCTGTGGATGACAGAATAGATAATGCCCATGCACAGTATGGCAACTATTGTTCCATTTTTTTAGATTGACAACGTGAATGACTGAAGCTGAAAGATGTGAAGAAAAGCCACAACTCCTGTTCCCTTCCCAATCTGCCAACGCACCAACCACTGGCTCATGTTGCATTGTCAGAAATATACAAACTCATCACCAAACTGACAGATATCCATGGTACAGCAATGTAATTCTCAATCATCCATCCAACATACATGTATGGTAGCACTGCTAAGATACATTTCGGCCTTTTAAACATTCCTGAGATTTTGCAGGTTGGCTTAAAATGCTGCTGCCTACATCATATTAAAAGTGACTACCACTAATCCTTTGGGTACAGAAAGATCTCAGACTATAGAATATCAATCAATACATGTTTGAGTGAATTGCACCCACACAGTGGCATAACTTTGATAGGGGCAGGGGGGTACGACAGCACCTGGGACCAGCCCACCATGGGGGCCAGCAAGGGATACCATTGTACGTTCTTTTACATACAGAGGATGTCAGGTAAGAGCACACTTATGGGTAAACGCATGCCTGTAGGGTGATAATTACATCTCTGCACCCACAATTTCTAAATTGGATCTTTAATTGGGAAGAGGGTTTTGGAGGAAGATGAGAAGGGAACTATAGATTACACAGAAACAGTGAACATAAGGCATTGATAAGCCAATGGCAACAAAAGTTCAAAAACAATTTGTATTTAAATCTTTGATCTTCCGTTGAATCCAAAACCATAGTCTTATGTAACTACTTACAAGCAGTCAATGCTGTTCAACACGTTCAAACAAAAGTTTACTGTTGTCCAAAACTCTTTTTCTAAAGTGTGGTTATTTTGGGTCAGGTATTGAAGCACAGAATTTCCTTGCCAATCATTTAGCACTTATAGCAGAGAGAAATAACAGCAGTCTGATTTCAGAACAAATGCAATTCTCCATAGGAAACTGACAGTACTCACAAGGCCAGAGCTACTCTGGGAGGCCTTACAGAAAATAACATAAATGTCCTTGAGGGCCATGTCAAAGTACTGAGAGCAAATTGGGGCAGCTTTAAAGAACTGCTAACTAAACTTAAATTGAGCCTGTTTGGGATATCAGTAAAAGAACTTTGCACGTAACTGAATTGTGTGAGTTAACCCATCTGAAAGTTCCATATACCATCTCAATCTCTCATAATAGTGATGAGTTTATGAGCCAAGCCCTGTATCCAGTTACATCCTCAGTGATGGTGTACAAGCAGGATTTGTATATAGCCATGAATGTGGTAGTAGAGATGGCATCACACATTTTTTTTGTATTGGGCCCTGCATTTGGTATTGGTGTTAGGGTAGGGAAAATAGGTGCATTTGGTTCCTAGCATAAAGAGCAAGGAGCAAGAGAGGAAGCTGGATGGAAGTGGGATAGCATGGTTAGCTCTTTCCTATGGGGTAGATTTTTGGGTTAAATATTAAGCATGGTGTGGGCAGGCATCAGCAGATTTTTCATTTTTAATGTATAGTATTCAGAAATAGGCACTTTAACATGGTTATTACAATGTACAGACAGCTGGAGTATTAATAAAACTAAGGTCAACTTACACCTAGAAAAAAAGAGGAGATGGTGTCTGTCTCTCTTATTCTTTGGGCATTAGTGGGCCTTCCATATTCACGGACTTACTCCACTCAGCAAGCCAACTTGGTGAGAAAGATGGGGCTATAATATGTAGAAACATTTTATTCCAGCATTCCACCAAATGCATAAAGAGGCAGCTGTGGTCTGTTGGTTGATCCATGGATACCCTACTAAGACTCAGAAAGAGAACCCACTGCACCACAGCAGCAGGGAAAGTAAAGGACTGGGTTGTCAGTATTTGGCAACAATGGGTTTTTTTGTGAGGATAGTGGTAACTGAAGCACAGAGAAAGTTGTCATAAGCCACAAACATATGTATCAATGGCTGGCAAAGGTTTCCAGGGTTTTATGAACCTGTAGTCTGGCTTGGGATCAAGATGTTACCTAGTCTGGCCTGTCTGTACCATATGAATGTGTAGGAGGTTGTATGTTTTTTGTGAATATATTTTTATGAAGCCTATCTTGCTTTACTGCAAAAAGACCAATTGCCCTTGAAGACCACAATGCAAATGAAAGAAAAAATACTAGCTGTGCAGACATAATCCATAAATGATTTATGTTGTCGGTCTGAATGGCAAAAAGTGGCCTGACTGCCTCTGTTTTCTATACTATTTGTTTTCTCCGGCAGGGTAAACATAAATTTAAAATGTTACCACATATACAGATATCACGATAATTGAACCTTAGCTATATCTAAAGAATGGCATCACATCTGTACTAAGCTAAAAGTCAACTATGGGTTGTACAGGTATGGGGCCTGTTATCCAAAATGCTTGGGGCCTGGGGTTTTCTGGATAAGGGATCTTTCCGTAGTTTGGATCTCCATACCTTAAGCCAGGGATCCCCAACCTTTCCTACACGTGAGCCACAGTCAAATGTAAAAAGACTTGGGGAGCAACACAAGCCCATAAAAATTAATGGAGGAGCCAAATAAGGGCTAAGATTGGCTATTAGGTAGCCTCTATGCACACTATCAGCTTACAGGGGGCTTTATTTGGTAGTAAATCTTGTTTTTATTCAACCAAAACTTGCCCCCAAGTCAGGAATTCAAAAATAACTCCCTGGTTTGGGGGCACTGAGAGCAACATCTAAGGGATCGGGGAGCAACATGTTGCCCCCGAGCCACTGGTTGGGGATCACTGCCTTAAGCCTACTAAAAAATAATTTAAACCCAAATAAGTTTGTTTTGCCTCCAGTAAGGATCCACTGTATCAAGTACAAGGTAATGTTTGAGTATTACAGAGAAAAGGAAAAGCATTTTTAAAAATCTGACTTATTGAATTTAAATGGAGTCTATGGGAGATGGCCTTCCCATAATTCGGATCTTTTTAAATAATGTGTTTCCAGAAAACTGACCCCACACCTGTACCTTGTTTTCATTTAGTTTGGGAAGGTAGCCATTAAAGCACTATATTAAAATAAGCAGAGCCAAATGAATTATAAAGTTCTGTTAAAATCCAAACAAAAATATTGGACAAAAGTTATGTAATTAAGCTTTTAAGAGACATCAATATTTAAATGACAGTGAGAAAACGGAAAAGGTCTATCCAAGCCGGAAAAAAATGACACTAAAGTGAGTGAACTTGTCATCTTCTTGAAATGAATTTGAGTTTAAAACAAGAAATATTGGCACAGGAATCATTCCGATCATTACATGCGTATTCTTGAGAAAGGTTCCTAGTTATAATGTTGTTGGACAAAAATATATCTTTGTTTAAGATTTTTGGTTTATATAATGTATTTCTTTCTCCAACTTATTCCTTCACTTTTATTTCATTCTACTTCTTTTTCTTAATTATTAAAAGCTTCTAAAAATGTATCCTGTGATAAAACTCTAACCCTCTTATCATCTGAAAACATGCAAGCTCCAGTTGATTTATCATCGATTGATATCACTGAACAGTTTGCGAAGATAAAATATGATCATGTGTTTTGGATTAGTGCCGTTTTTAATCATGAGATTGCTTGGACGAGTGATTTATGAGAAATATCCCGGTCATCTGGGACAAAGCAGCCTCGACTAATCTGCCAGAATATGTGAACTTCTTAAATCTCTTCCAAATAGTTTGGTGATTTCTGAGGAAGGAATCGTGTGTTTGATACAATAATAAAATAGATCAGGAACACTTGTATGTATATTTTGTTGGGGAAATAATCTCATCTGCCATTATTACCAACTGCTGGCGCATTCAGCCATGTGCTTGTGTTCATGTAAACTGTTTTACTCATGTTAATCTGAGCAGGCACCAGGCAGGCCCACTAAAGAAACACAAACCAGTACATACCAATATCATATTCCCCAAGTACTGTCTAATTCCACTGGTTATTGCACAGTTTGCATGCAGCTATATTCACCCACCCCCAGCCCAATACATGACAAAGAATCTTAAAGGAATTCTGTAACAAAAAATGTTTTTTTACACAATGAATCAGGTAACAGTGCCCCTACAACAGAATCCCATATTACATAGTTACATAGTTACATAGTTACATAGGGTTGAAAAAAGACCAGTGTCCATCAAGTTCAACCCATTCAAGTAAACCCAGCACACCTAACGCACACCTACCAATCTATACACTCACATACATAAACTATATATACAACCACTAATACTAACTGTAGATATTAGTATCACAATAGCCTTGGATATTCTGATTGATCAAGAACTCATCCAGGCCCCTCTTAAAGGCATTAACAGAATCTGCCATTACCACATCTCTAGGAAGGGCATTCCATAACCTCACTGCCCTCACCGTGAAAAACCACCTACGCTGCTTCAAATGGAAGCTCTGTTCCTCTAATCTAAAGGGGTGACCTCTGGTGCGTTGATTGTTTTTATGGGAAAAAAGAACATCCCCCATCTGCCTATAATCCCCTCTAATGTACTTGTACAGAGTAATCATGTCCCCTCGCAAGCGCCTCTTTTCCAGAGAAAACAACCTCAACCTCGACAGTCTAACCTCATAGTTTAAATCTTCCATCCCCTTAACCAGTTTAGTTGCACGTCTCTTGAAAAAGTAAACAGATTTGTTAATATTTAATTTTAAAACTTGACATTGCCTAGACATGTTTTTAGTTTCCCAGGGTACCACAGCCATGTGACTTGTGTTCCAATAAACTTCAGTCACTTTTTACTTCTGCTGTGCTGCAAGTTGTAGTGCTATCATCCTCTTCCATTTCCCCCTGCCCCCCACCAACAGCCTATCAACAGAACCAGACAGTAACCAGATAACAGCTCCCTGACATCTGTACTGATAAAAATGTAAAAATCCAAGTCCGGGTCACCCAAGTCATGACTCCCCCAGTTACAATGAGCAGGAGAAACAATAACTTATCTGAAAGCAGTTCTATTGTGAAGTGTTGGCTCCTTCTGAAAGCTCAGGATGAGACACAATGCACTGAGACAGCACCTACACACCAATACTTCAACTAAAAATACATTTATTTGTTCAAGTATGCCATTTTAATTGGTAGGATGAATTATTTGCAATGTACACAGTGTAATTTAGTAATACAAACTAGACCATAAAAATCATGACAGAATCCCTTTAACATTAAGAAGAAGAAGAAGGTTTTTACGTGAACATACATGGAGACTCACTGTGCCCCCAGCACATATACAGGTATTTATACACATAAAGCAATCCACATGTTTCTGCTGACCATCAGTCTTATGCATGAGGAACCAAGGAATACTTTTCAGTCATCGGAATTTGGAATAATGCAAAGCATACTCCAATAATAAAAAAAGATTGCCCTGAAGTTTTCCCATGTATCATGTGCCATTGTCTTAAGGATATATATCCTTAAGACAATGGCACATGATACATGGGAAAACTTCAGTAAAAACAATTAAAAAGAAAGTTATATTGGATAAAAAAGCAGCTGATCTGAATGGTGCCAGTGCTCCACTAACCAGTAATATACTGTAAAAATATCCAGTAAGGATTCAGACAGCACAACAAATGCCTGTGCTTTTTAAATTCCTACTGCATATTTTGGACTCAGAATAGGGGGACTCAGATCCTACAATATTTGGTAGCTCAGGTGGCAGTGCCCTTGTTCATGTAAGTACTTCTCAGGTGGAAAAAAATTGCAAACATGAGCTGCCATGTTTCCAAACAACAATCATATGACAAGAAAATGCACTGGCACTTTAAAGTCATTGCTATAGGAGGTAATGGGGGGCAATTTCATGCAACTGTATTGCTAAGTATTGCTTGTAGTACAGTGTTTGATATTTTTCAGCTATAACACACATCTAGGGCCTTGCTGTCCAACATATTATATGTAGAGGGCCAATTATTATGTATAGTATGTTTAAGGGCTGAATTAAAATAAAATTATGATGTCAAATAATTAACTTTAAAAAGCCTTTACGCAGACTGGGGGCCTTAAAAATCCTTTGGAGGGCCGCATCAGGCCCGCAAGCATCCAGTTGGACAGCCCTGATCTAGGGTATACTGATTGGTTGAATGATTCACACTTGTAAATAATTATCATAAACAATGATAAGAGTAACAGCACACTTCTATCTGGAGCATGAACCTTTCAAGCAGGAGACTTACTGATCCTTTGCTATTGGTTGCTAGAAATGAATAGACATTTAGCTATGAGAAGCAGATAGGACTTCATAGAAAAGTCAGCACTCCAGATCAAAGTAAAAAAACATGCTTTCAATTAGCAGAATCACCTAACCTAGTGTTTTGCTACTATTACTTACCCCTAATCCCAACCTTAAGGTGGCCACACACGTGGCCATTTCCGATCCATCCTTCCTTCCGACCATCGGTCGCACGAAAGATCGTACAATTGGCCACTAACCGTTCAGGGCTGAAACAATAGGATTTCTACCTCCTTCTGCCGATTCAGCCCTGAAGGCAGATTTTGCTCAGGCGCCTTCTATGGCGCCCAATCAAAATCTTTTAACCTGGCCGATCGGCGAGTCGACCGATATCAGCAGCCTCCTGCGATATCGGTCGACTCGCCGACTTGCCATACACGCACCGAATATCGTACGAAACGGAGTATTGTACGATATTATCGGTGCGTGTATGGCCAGCTTTACTCATCACCATCATTATCATTTATTTATATAGTGGGAGCAAGTTACACAGTGCCCTCCATACTTTAAAGCACAAGAGTTACAGAATAAAAACAAGATCAAAGGGCCCTGCTCCCAATCTTAAGGTTTCCAAGAATAGCAAAGAATGATTGTGGAGAGTCACAAATATCATACACAGACACTCAGAATTACCAAATGTGCCCAGGCCCCATCGTTTCCAATCTCACATAGGAAAAATGTAAAGGGTGTAATTAGTGTATGAGGAGTCCTACTGCCATATTAACAGCACAAGCATGTTATACAGCTTGCAATGGGCACATTATGCTATAATAAAACACAAATTATATCACTGATATATAATATAAGCACTGATTATAACTAGTGATGCACAAAATCTATCATTTTTTTTGCATTTATCTGAATACTAAAATCCACTGCAAAAGATTCATCTGAATCCTGAAGAGAATCCAAACCCTTATTTCCATTAACAGTTTAGAGAAAAATCACATTAACTGTTAACAAAAAATGTCACATTTACCATTACAGAAATGAAATGACTTCATTGGACATGTAAAGTATATTTCAATACGGAGTGCCATAATATTCAGTTTTTTCCCCAGGCTGGTGCTCCTGTTAGGACAAAACTGAAAAAAAACTTCCATAAGCGCAGCTCTGGCATTTTACTTACCATCCTACCAGTGTCCCACGCATCCCTTGTGAAAATCCCTTTTTGCTCATGTAGCGTATACCCAGCAGATCTACTCTACCACGCATGCACAGATCGCCAAGCACCAAGAATAGAAGAAGGAAGGTATTGAGATGCTGGTGTAGTTTTAAATGGATAAATAAAGCCGTCTTTCTAAAGGGATATCCTGCTGTCCGGTGTGTTTGAAGTCTTTTCCTTGATTTTGCCTGGTTGTTTTCCCCAGCTACAGGTTCGGGGCTCCATGCACCCAGACCATTTTCTGGACACGGTGAGTTGTTTTTTGACCACAGTCACCTTTGATTGTCGTGGGATTCTAGACTTCAGCTATATAGCGTTAGACCTGGGGTGTACACACCTGGGTCTCTTTATTTATCCGTTGCGGACCTATATATACCCACTTGGTGGATGTCTATTTAAGAGTTAAATAAGTTTACTCGCTTTACACATACCCAATTTCCTTTTGATATTATTTAATCTTTTTCATTAGGCCAGTGCAGTTTTCTAACAGGAGCACCGGCCCAAGGAAAAACTTAGTGATCTATTTTACTGGGGAGGTACCTAACATTTAAGCGATCATACTAAACAGATTAAAAGAAAATACCAAGACTCAGTTTTCCTTTTTGTGGGTGGAGGTTGGCCACAGCTTTATTGAATGATATTAAACCAGTAAACTTTCTTGCCCCATTATAACCAAAATAGTATATGCCCAGATGCCAGCCACCACGTAATGTACAATCTCTTACAACATACCCGAACGGGCAAGGACCAAATTCAAAAAATACCTGCCCGCAGCTGTGACAATGTAAACAAAGTATCCATAAACAAACAATCTAGTATAAAAACAAGATAATTGTGCAAAAAAACAATATAAATGTAGTTTTCAACCAGAAACACAAAGGAAAAAAGTGGGTGGGATGATCAGTTGTTATTACTGGGTGCCAGACACGCTGCCAGGTGTATGCCCAGTGCTCCAGGTGCCCGTGATGTGAAGGAAAAGGCGGGAAAGCGTCTCCTCTTTTATCTATCACCCCCCCCAAAACTGCTCACTGCTCCCAGCACCTCCCCACAGCCCGAGGCACCCTTTGTTAACCACTTTGGTGCCCAAAAAAAGTTTGGTTTCAGTTTGACCAAAACCAAAACAGACACCTGAATCTGGTGCATCCAAACAATCCAGACAGTTTACAGAAAGATATAAACAAAAAGAGAAAAGTCTCTTGCTCTACAACCTAAATGGTCACAGGTGGTGTGCTGCACTATCCCAAATTAGAATCAACAGAAAAATGTTTGTAGGGCAAAAAGAAACCCCACCACAGAGGGACAGAAAAAAAACACATCTTCCCACCAACTGATGCAGGTTGTCACGGGGGACAAAAAGTTAAAGTATAACTTTTACTTCTATAATTAAAATTAATTAAGTAATTTAAAAACTCTGAGTGCTCCGAGTGCTATTGGGACATAGTTGGGTCTAGTAAGCTTAGTTCATCGTTATGAGGTTTGGGCTTTTTTTCTTGTCTTGTCAAAAGGGTTGAGGAGACTGCCTCATACGTATGAAAATAGACCAAAGGGATTCTGGGAACAAATTCCATAAGGCTCCTAAAAAAAATCCCATTTACATTTTAACAGGGTCAAAAAACACAGCTAACTGGAGCTCTGTTTTCCTCAGTGCCTGCAGCTGAATGGGCATGTTTCATTCTCTGCTCACATTTCACTTCCTTATCTGTGCAGGACTTGCTCATTTCAGCAACTGACCAATGACAATCCAGTAAGCAAACTACTGTGCTTTTTTCAAGTGTGGTATAGGACAGTCCTGGAAAGGAAAATGTTAGGCACCCCCAAGTGACTTAAATCGCTTACCTTGTACTCCGGGCTGGTGCCCCTGTTAGAAAAAAAACGCACCAGCCCGGGGCACCTGTAGTGAGCGCTTCCTTCTTCCGTGTTTCTTCTGCGGCAAAGTCCAGTGGCCGGCGCAAGCGCATTAGAGTGAAAAGCCGACTTTCTTGTTAAAGTTCGGCTTCTCACTCTATTGCGCATGCGCAGCACGCCAACAAGGAAGGAGGAAGCGCTGGCAGCTACCCCGGGCTGGTGCTGTTCTCTCTTAACAGGGGCACCAGCCCAGGGTACAAGGTAAGCAATTTAAGTCACTTGAGGGTGCCTAACATTTTGGCACCCCCAAGTGACTTAGCCTTTCCTTCTCCTTTAAGTCTGATACAGAGTCTCCTGCTTTTTTTTCACATTAGGACGGCCACTGGCCCTGTAGGTTCCCAGGAGCTTTGATCAGAGCTCATTTCAGGGGAATAGCATAACATGCAAAATACAAAGGCTTCTACAGAATAACGGCAGAGAATTTTTAATAGGTTTATATTGCAAATTTATTTCATTTGGTCTAAATAACACACACAGGGATTATGATTTTGGGCTTTCCATCTCTATGTCTCATTGACAGATATTCATTAATTGACAAATCTTCAGCCTTTCCTCCTGGACTTCCCTAATATAGAGGTTAATACAGGAAAGCTTTTTGAGCAGAATTATATTGCTATCATATCCGCTCACCATTAGTCAGAGAATGCAACAAGAGCAGGACAGGATTCGGTTTAACCACAACAAGGAAAGCATCATTTATAACAGTAATTTAAATGGTTTGTATTTGTTCGGTTGGACACATATGAGTTTTTTCTAATTCAAATAAACTTGCATTTTAAAACAACTCGAATGTTTAGTTATTTATAAAAACCCAAATATAAAACTTGTTTGAATAAAAAAAAACGGAATACCTCGAATTTGTGAGTTTACAAACGCGAAAAAAATGGAAACCTGAAAATCTCAAATTAAAAAAATATGGCTTGAATTTTGCCTAGGACAACTCCCATCGGCTTATATATAAACTAGCAAAGTTTTAGATACCCAAATTTTCTGTTTTTTTACACTTCATCAATATCGGACTTTCAAGTTTTTTTAACCAAAAGTTTAAAAATTTAAACTGTGGAAAAAACATGTTTTTGAAACCACAATCAAACTATAAAACCACAAATTTAAAAAAGATTGTTACAATGTGCCTAGGACAGCTCCCATTGACTTCTGCTTGATCTCTACAACTTTATTTTCACATTTGTGTGGTTTTGTGGTTTTGACACATACTAAATGGCAAAAAAAAATATTTTTTTTGTGCAAAAAAACACTTGTTACATTCTCTGATTAATGGACCCAAGGTTAAGACAGTGGCAATAGAAAGATACAGACTATGAGAACACTCTCTCCCAGATATTGGTTGGGTAGGCCTGTCTGAGAGCAGCATTCACAAGCCAATAAGCTGCAGACTCGTACCTTCAGCAGCTGTTATTGGCCCCTGTATGACCACCTTAAGGGACATATTGGAACCAGGAACTGGTTTCCACAAGTGGCTATATTTGGCTGGTGATGTCCCAGTAATATCGCCTACATGTTGGCCTACATGCTCTCTGGTTCCTATAATGGAATTATGACACTACTGAGGTGGAAATTCATAAAGAAGTTTGTGGCCAGAAAGCCAGTAAACAACAGAAGAATGTACATGCCTAATTGTGGCAGCATTAATAATATCCATAATAATATCCATAGTATGTGTGTCACATACCTCTAGCACCATTCGAAAGAATGCTGAAGCCAATTTTAGGAGAGCTTGTCTATTCTCCAGGGCACTGATTAGGGCCTCCCAGGCATCCTTAAGGGTCACCGCCATGGCATCATACACTTGGCCTTGTTCTGGGTTTTCTTCAGCTGTCTTGTCTGCTTCACATAGCAGATCCCACACATTATCTTCCAATGACTGTAGAAAAATAATGCAGTTAGTTATTGGATAAACAAAGTAAAGCTAAACATACTGGACATTACATAAAATTGGTAAATCCATTTAGACTAGCCACTCCTTAAGGGGGACAGATCTGCACATTTTCCCACCATTTTGATCTGCTACTGAGAGAGTCTTTGTGATTATTATTATTGTTGTTATTTACTATTGACTTCCACAGTGCTTTACAAAGCAAAGTAAGGGGATACAAACACAAATTATATTGTTGGGAGTTTATGGGGGTGGTGACTGTGAGAGCTTTCAATATATACGTTTTTTTGGCAGAAGCTGACTGTAGAAGTGAGACAAAACATAATTAAACTCAAGGAAACTGCGGTGAAAAGATGGTTGGGGTGAAAGATGGTTGCAGCTTTTAATTCTGCCTTGCAGCACTTAGCACCTTATTTTTAATGGAGCAGGTTCCTGCTCCTGGAATGCTGACTGCATGGGTAGCACACATGGAGCTTACTGGGCATGGGAAGTGACCACTTCTGGTGAAGTCTTAACAGAGAGCTTATCTGCACTTTTGGAAAATTGCCTGCCCATTGGTCACTGATCAATACCTCTGAAGCAGAATGGTACCCTATTTGTGCCAAAGTCAAGCATTTATGATGGCAAATGGCTTCTATTATACTTTTCCCCTTAGTATTCTAAAGAGGAAGGGCATCCATCACTGTCCAAGTGCTGTACATTGAGTATTAAGTAAGGAAATCCTGGTCCCCTAATCTATGGCAACCAATCAAAAATTAGTTTTTATTGGTCTACTTTAGTTAGAAAGTGGCAAAAATCTGCTCGGTTACTAGACCAAGGAAATTTTACGTACATATTCCCCATATTTGTCATCTTTCTCCTACTAAAGACGCCCCCTTCATGTTATTAATTCTTGATGGGCAGACAAATAAAGACAAGTAAGATGGTTCATCTAAACCTTAACTAAGGTGGTTCCTAAAGGTCATTTAGGTATGAATATTAATAATTCATAGGAGCTCTATGAATTCTAACAGACTATTTGCCTAAAATCACAAGGGAGTATTTTTAATCTGATACCTTAGGGTTCATTTACACCCACAAGTGCAGCCCTTACTGCCTTCCATTCCCAATCAGGTGCTGCTGCGCCTATTGACACAGGGCAACCCATGAGCTACTGCCACCTCCTGGGTTCTTGAAGGGCCCTGCATCAATAGCCACAGCGGAGTTGCACTAGGAAATAATGCAAGTGAACACTGGAATTGACACCAGACAGACTTCAAAAATATTTGGTGCAATTGCACCTGTTTTGCAATGAAGCATGTATGCAGTTGGAAGCCATAGCAGTATGTGTGGTGCAATTACGTCAAGAGAATTGCCCCTGTGCCACTGCAATAATGCTGGAATTTTGATAAAAAATGTGCATTGTGGGAAAAATTATGCAGTTTTCTGCAAAAATTGCAGTTTTCTCACTTAAATGAGCCCTCATTTTTTAGCTGGAAGCCAAGGGCCCATGACTGCTCCTGCCATCAGCCAATGACTGTAATACAAACTACCAGAGCTGGCAGGCAGATCTCAAAGGAGTCATAGAAGGCTGCAATTCCTACAAAAATGGATATCACTTGATTCTTCTTAGAAATAAACTGATTATGTTGCACTTGATATAAATACTTATACTGCTACTGAAACCATATCATTCATTATTTACTTGCCATAACATCCTTTTCACTCTGTAGCAATACAACATTATGATAACAGCTGAAACCTTTTTAAGCAATAACACGGAACATTGTTCTTCTGCAAACCTGAAAGTAAGAGCAGATGATCCATTATTTTAACTTCATTTAGCCTTTAGCCTGACATATCCACTGCAACACATTTCCCTTAACCGAGCCTATCATAGCTTTGTAATTTACAACCAAAGAATTAAAAACAAGAGAATTTCAAGTGGGAGACTCTGAACTTCTCACCCATGAAGTGCGATGATAAGTGAACCTAATCAATTTAATTGTAATAGCCGCCCTAAGCAATTTGCAAGCACAGCGATAACAGTTTAATAGATGTAATTTATATGCCATATTACCAAACTGCCTCTATGTGCCGCCTGTAATGTGCTTGCTTGAGTTATAGCCCAATATAGAGGAATGATTTGCAAAACACTTAAGGGAACATACAACTGGATTGTCAGAAGCCATATCCACTGTTTGCAGCTACACAAATAGCTTTGCCAGCAAGTCAAAGCCAAGATATCAACAGGCTGAGACCAAAGATGGACGCCCTGCAGATCTCCAGAGGTTTGTCTGTTTGAGGGATGCTGGGAACTGTAGGTCAGACAATATCTAGAAGACCACAGTTTGGTTCCTGGCCAACACATTATGGCCCATGTTCATTTATATCAATTGCATAGTGTTCAAGGATGCAGTGCAGCCTAATTAAGGTTGATTGCAAAGATGTAATGAGGAGAGTGTAGCTTAGGCACTAAAATTAAAGTGACACTGATGAACCAGTATTTAAAGATTAAGTGGAGCAAATGAACACATATCAGTGATGAAGAACATTTAAATGGCTTGTTCACCTTTAAATTAAGTCTAAGGGGCTCATTTATCAAAGTACGATAGCTTCTGAATACAAAAAAAAACGTATTTTTCGTACTGTGCTTCTGTTTTGCGACTTTTTTGTTAATTTGCGCAATTTTTTGTACTTTGCAACACAAAATGCGACAATTTGTGCGATAAAATCGTATTTGTCGCGCCGAGTACGAAAGTTTGGGATTAATTCAAGCTTCGTTATCGTCACTTTCCTTGGGCCGGGTTGGAGCTGCAGAGTGCCATTGAGCCCTATGGGAGACTTTCCTTGGGCCAGGTTGGAGCTGCAGAGTGCCATTGAGCCCTATGGGAGACTTTCCTTGGGCCAGGTTGGAGCTGCAGAGTGCCATTGAGCCCTATGGGAGTCTTTCCTTGGGCCAGGTTGGAGCTGCAGAGTGCCATTGAGCCCTATGGGAGACTTTCCTTGGGCCAGGTTGGAGCTGCAGAGTGCCACTGAGCCCTATGGGAGACTTTCCTTGGGCCAGGTTGGAGCTGCAGAGTGCCATTGAGCCCTATGGGAGACTTTCCTTGGGCCAGGTTGGAGCTGCAGAGTGCCACTGAGCCCTATGGGAGACTTTCCTTGGGCCGGGTTGGAGCTGCAGAGTGCCACTGAGCCCTATGGGAGACTTTCCTTGGGCCGGGTTGGAGCTGCAGAGTGCCATTGAGCCCTATGGGAGACTTTCCTTGGGCCGGGTTGGAGCTGCAGAGTGCCATTGAGCCCTATGGGAGACTTTCCTTGGGCCGGGTTGGAGCTGCAGAGTGCCATTGAGCCCTATGGGAGACTTTCCTTGGGCCGGGTTGGAGCTGCAGAGTGCCATTGAGCCCTATGGGAGACTTTCCTTGGGCCGGGTTGGAGCTGCAGAGTGCCATTGAGCCCTATGGGAGACTTTCCTTGGGCCAGGTTGGAGCTGCAGAGTGCCATTGAGTCCTATGGGAGGCTTCCAAAAATATGCACAGAAGGATCAAAGTCAGAAAGATTTTCCCACCGTTTACAATCGTTTGGATACGAAAATTTCGTGACTTTCAGATCGCCAATACAATATTGTGACTAATATGATTTTTTCGTAAGCATTTTTGAGACATTTTCATCAGAAATTATCGTATCTAATCCGAATTTTACCCATTTCGGGATTCAAACTAAATATGTTGTAGAAACAACTTGTCTTCATTTTTTATTATTTGTTATTTTTGAATTATTTAGCTTTTTATTCAGCAATCTCTCCGGAATTTTAGAAGCTATATGGTTGCTAGGGGCCAAATTATACTAGCAACCAGGCAGATATTTAAATGATAGACTGGAATATGAATAGGGGATAGACTGAATAAAACATAAGTAATAAAAGTAACAATAACAATGACATTGTAGCCTTGCAAAGAAATAGTTTTTTTGGCTGCTGTGTGTGGGGGTCAGTGACCTCTATTGTAATGTTAGAAAGAGAAGAGAAAAGCAAAAAATTCAAAAAATGATAAAAAATGAAGATCCATTGAAAGGTTGCTAGGAACTAGCCATTCTATAACATACTAAAAGTTAACCTGAAGATAAACAGCACTAGTTATAAGTTTCTTCCAATACAAATGAAGCTGTAGTGTGAATTAAAAGAACAGATTCTTCCTTTTTCAACATGCCAACATGCAATGATTAGGGCTTGTGCTACACATGCTTTGTATATATCATGAAAAATCTATGGATTTTGTTATATCTTGAGCTAATATGCCAAACAGGGAAGCTAAAGCCACTCCAAAACAGTCCCAACAAATGGTGCAAGGCTGGGGTTGTTTATATAGATATTATTATCTCTAGTTAAACTAACTCTTTTAATTAAAAATAAGATACGGTTAAAGCAATCTAATTATATATGATAACGAATTATCCATTTTAGAAAAGAAAAGAATATGCAGAATATATTTTATACCTGTACACAACAGTTCAAGAAATAGAATTCAATACAATTGCTCAGAATAACAGAAAAATGAAAGGAATGAATTTCCCTAGGTAGGCATGTACAGATGCACGTAAGGTCAATACAAGAACATTAGCCCTGCTTAATAGGGAGATCTAGAAAAAGACTAGGATGCCATCGAGAGCTTTCTCTCATGTGTAGCCACGTGGGCAGCAAGTTATTCTTATAAGTGAGCATAGCAGGACTTTCCTGGCACTGCAGCTGCCGGCTTCTCCCACTCTATCACTGGCCTTACTGGCTGTGTTTTTAAAGGGGCAGTATTAAAAATGATGAATTTTTCCTACTATTCAGAAAAAAGGTAATTTTTTTCTAATCAAGCTTTCAGAACGCTAGTTTTCAAGATTTATCAAATAAAATATTAAAAATTTGAATAAAAATATTCGGCAGTAAAAACCCGGTGAGCTGCTCTGTATGTCAGTGGGAGGTACATGTTCAACATTCAGGTTTTTTTTCCAAGGTTTTTTTTAACAGTAGGATTTGTACAAATGAATGAAGTAATGCAATTTTTGTTGTGATAGAGGTTTTTTCCTGCAGATGAACGCGTGGATGCAAATCGGTGGATCTCGATACAGCTGTGCTAAGCCTACATCAGTTGAATTCAATTCAGCAAAATGGGTACAAGTGCTTTTTTGCAAATTGGGCACAATTGCAGCAAATATAATCAAAGTGTGTATGGTTCCATATCCAGCGTTCAGCAGCGTCATTTACAATGTTTGATGTGCCAGTGTGCCCTATACTTTTGCCACAGTTATGCAGCACCTATTGACAGGGTCGGACTGGACCGCCGGGACACTGAAAAAAAACCCGGTGGGCCTAGTCCGAGGGTTCAGACCCGACCCTTGCTGGTGCTCCCCCGGCCGACTGTGTTCCTCCCCTGACGCTTTATACTTATGTGGGCTCAGGATGTTGGGTGGGGGACCAGGCAGTTAGGCAGGCAGTTAGGGAGGCTCAGCGGGGGCCCCTGTTGGGGGTGCAGGGGACGCGGCCGGGGAGGGAATCCTGGAGCTACAGCCTGGTCAGAAGGTGACAGTAACTCCAGGGTTCCTCTGCATCGATACATGCCACAGTTCATGATTCGGAACAGAAGGCAGGAAGGACTGAGCGGCGCTGAGCACAACTATACAGAAGTGCAAGTGGTGCATTTTGACACAAGCGCCTTTAATGAAAGTGGTGTTACTCAACATGGATTGGGGGAAAAACAGGTTGCCCACTGCACTTGCTTGCGTAAATGAGTCCTAGTGTGCGACACTGGAATAATCGTGACCATTAAGTAAAAGCCCTGGAGCCATGAACACAGAATCACATGGACTGGCCCACCAGGATACCAGGATACCAGGAAAACTGGTATGTGGGCCCCTTCTGCTCCTGATCCTTTGGCCTGTATCATGGCCATTCCCTATTCGTGAATGGGAAGAAAGAGGAGAAATAGATGGAAGAATAGATGCTACCATGTAAATAAAAGAGACCAGGAGAATAAAGAGGTTGGGTGAGGAAAGGAGGAAAAATAGTTTGGAGAGTGGGCCCATGGTCTAAGGTTTTTTGGTGGGCCCCTGGGGTCCCAGTCCGACACTGTCTGGATTGAAACTGATGTCAATCAGAACGACTTGTTTATATTTGTAGTACAAACGTAGGGGCAGGTTTATGTTTAAAGATCATTGGGAACCTCAGTGATTCTCAGCCATTCTATCATTGCTGAAACCTTGATAAATTTACTGAAATTGCCCTTGAGTGAATTTGTTCGGTTGTTATCCATCCAATTAAAATCACTAGTAATCAATGGCCTTCAGGGAGTTGATTTCTTAGACCACCAAAAAAGACTGGCGCTGACTTGACATTTCAGTCGATTCATAGTCAGAGACTCTGATCCTAGCAACCAAATATTTCCAGACAGCTGAGAAACAAAAAGGTAAAAATATTTTACAAAATGAATAATGAAAAACAAATAGGGCACAAATTTGGAGATGTCGCGGCAGCCCCGGCCATTGTTCCCTGTTGCGCTGTTACATTTCAGACCCAGCATAACAACGCAGTAATCATTCTGCCCTTTTCTCTGACACAGAACAGAGCCTGTTAGAGATACATGAAGAATGCGGCTGACTTGCAGATAAATGGAACACAGCAATAACATTGTGATCTGGTTATAAATACAGCAACACGTTTTGTTCCGCAATGGGAAAGGCTTTTTAATTATCACCTTGAAGATCAGACTCTTTATTGGCAATTGCACTTTTTGGGAGAATATTTGTCTTTTGGAGATTACCTTTAATTCTCATTTTACAAAAGAAACCTGGGAGTTTGCAAATAATGTTTAGAGCATCCTCGCTTTATGCAGAGATAGTTCAGCTGACAAAGAACTTCAAATCCCAGCATCCTTTGCCAGATTAGATGAGAGTTGCACTGCTGCCTGAGCTAACGCACTAAACATCCATTGTTGCTATGGTTCTGACAGTGCTCTCTGGTTCTGACAGTGGTTCATTGTTTCATTCCCGATGTCTATATAATGGCACTAAAAAACAGCAGAATGCTTATTCATCTGTGCCCTGTGCTTCTGGCAGGTCTCTTTGTGAGTTTTTGATGAGCCTGCTGTCATTTGGATTTCTGCCTATAGGATATACCTCTACAATGCACCCATCCTGCTCAGTATCTTTTTTGGGGGAGTGGGAGGGTATCCAGGGATGTTTCTCGAATCAATTCAACATTAAATTCTGCTTTGCTTTTTGGCACCACTAAGATCCCCTTTTCATGTGAGCCCTGTAACTGTACATAACCAACTCGCTGTCATTATGCCATTTTTACCCTGTACAGATATAGGACCTTTTATACAGAAAGCTCGGGACCTGGGGTTTTCTGGATAAGGGATTTTTCTGTAATTTGGGTCTCCATACCTTATGTTTGCTAAAAAATCATTTAAATGTTAAATAGACCCAGTTTTGCCTTCAATAAGGATTCATTATATCTTAATTGGGATCAAGGTACCATTTTATTATTACGGGGAAAAGAAAATCTTTTTTTAGAATTATTTGGACAGACTTGTGGGAGATGGCCTTTTATGAATTTGGAAGTTTCTGGATAACAGGTTTCCAGATAACAGATCCCATACCTGTACCTTGGAATTATCTGTTAAATAATGAAGATTTATGTAGGCTTAGCCTCTAGTGAGGTGCGAATCTGTCCCGTTTCACTTCACTGAAAATTTTGCGAATCCGTGGGTAAATTTGTGTAACGGCAAAAATTCACAAAATACACTGTTATGTTTGTGGCAAAATTCTTATATGGACATTTTTATTTTTTGCAGCTCCTTTTTTCATGTAAAATAGCTTTGGACCTTTCACGTTGAAATTTTTTCTGTGCAAAATACATTGGGGTCTATGTATGTTTTCACACCAAATTTTCATGGTTTGCAAAAATTTGCAAAAATTTTCACCAATGCCTGATGGCGAGCTATGGAAATTGTCCGTGGATCCATACCTGGCAAAACATTGCACTCATCACTATTAACCCTCCCAGTAGAGACCGACTCAAGTATAATGATACATTCTTTAATAGAAAGTCTTTACTGGTAGCCTCACCAACCATAAATGTTAGACACCTTAAAGGGGAACTCCACCCAAACATAACAAGCTTTTTGAAAAGTAAACATAATTTAAATTTTGTAATATTCATCAATTTAAAATATGCAGCCTTTTCATGACTTTTAATGTAACAATATGGTTTGAAACAGTTCTCGTCGGTCACACATCGTTGGTCACACACGTCGGTCACACACCTTCGGCCGCAAAAAGGATCGTTCCAACCCTCCACTAACATTCAGGGCTGAATTGTCAAATATGGAGGTTAAAACAATAGGATTTATACCTCCTTCTGCCGATTCAGCCCTGAACATAGATTTTGCTCGGGCGTCTTCAATATTGCCCGATCAAAATATTCTAACCCGCCCAATCGGTGAGTCAACCAATATCAGCAGCCTCCTGCAATATCGGTCACCTCGTTGACTTGCCATACACGCACCGATAATATCATACAAAAGCTCGGCCTTAAGCCTGCTGATCTGGCTGATAGTTGGCTGTGCTCAGTCTGCCTTCAGCCTGCATCCTCCAAATCCCACAATTCCCTGCACACGTGATGTCAATAATGAAAAGAACATCACAGTGCAATGCATTGTGGGTTATGTAGTTCCTGCATGCTGTCTGTAAGATGTGGAGAAGTTGTTACAATTTGTAACATCAGTCTTTTAGTCCCTCCTCCCCTGCCAGGATTTCAAATGAGGCAGAAAGAGAAGAACTGTTTTGCATCCAGATTTCAGACAGATTTCAACCAGATTTCAGCATATTTATTCATACTTATATAATGGTATTTATTCATACTTGTTGAAGGAACACATTACAGTGATATGTATAATAGGGCTTTCTGTGTTGTGTGGGGCTCTTTAACAAATTTTGGTTTGAAGGCCGGAGTTCCCCATTAAATTGTCATCTTGGATTACTATTTTTTTTAGTTTTAATTCAGACATTTCTTGCTCTCACCTGTCTGTCCCTTAATTGCCCATCAATGTGAACCCTTCCCCATTAGAGGAAAAATTAAAAAAAATTTCCTAAGCAGTAACCTTTCCACAAAGCCCCTATGAGGCACTATTGCAAAACCAATTTTTGAGATGTGGGCCCGACCTGAACCCGCAGTATTGGAAAGTTGCTCAGAATTATGTTTTCTTTTATTAGGCAAAAACTTATTTTTGTGGTTGATGTGTACTTAAATATCTCTTAAACTTCTAACCACTCCTGATTCCATAGTTATGTATAAAAATGTAAGCCTTATGATTTCTCTCATTCTCATACACATATAAAAGGTAATAATCCAACTGCACATTTGTCTTTCATTTTGCTACAAAGGCATCAGAAGTCATTCCACAAAGCCAGCCAGCCTTGTACTATTTTGATCTTTGCCTGAGTTAAGATTTGCTTAAACAGAAAGAGAAGTGTGATCATTAAAGAAATAAGATATCTCATCTTCTTCCAACATCAAAGTAAAGAGAAGTCTCAGAAGGCAGAAACTCCACATGAAAGAAGGGCAAAATAAGAGGGTAAGATTTCTCTGCTGTCCCTCTATCAAACACTTCACATTAAATGTGTTTACAGGATACAGAAATACGCTTTTCCTCACCATACAATGTAGGTGACCATAGAGTCCAAGCCAGAACTACTTGGTTTGAACCAGTGATTGAAGTTTTGCTTTAACTCTAAGGGAGGTGGCAGACGGGGAGATTAGTCGCCCCGCGACAAATCTTCGTTGCAGTGGGCGACAAATCTCCCCGCAATGCCATCCCACAGGCTAGAATGTAAATCGCTGGTGGGATGGCATACATGGCACCGCGATTTGCTGAAGTTTCCTCTCAAGACAACTTTGTCGACTTTGGCAAATTGTGGCACTACGTATGCCATCTCACCAGCGATTTACATTCTTGCCGGTGGGATGGCATTTCAGGGAGATTAGTCGCCGCAGCAATGAAGATTTGTCACGGGCCGACTAATCTCCCCGTCTGCCACTGCCCTAAGAATGAAAACACACAGAGCTACTAGTAGCAGCTACTTGTTGTGGTTACTAAATGCCAGAAAATACCCTGCCATAGAAAATACTAAGAACTGCCTCTGCTAAAACACACGTCAGTAAATGATCAGCATTGTCTATTTTAGTAGCTGTGACAAGTAGCTGCTATTAGTAGCTCCGTGTGTCTTCACCCTAAAAACTACAAAGCTTGATCATGTGAGATATGAAATTGAGAAAGAATATGACAAATCTCATGGATTTTATTCATCATTATCTTGAAGTCTGTGGAGTCTGTGTGTCCCAGTTTATTTATGATCTTTCCAAACACATGGCTGTATGAACCTATGGCAACTCCGTGTTTTATAATGTTATTTAGCTTTTAGCACAGGCAAAAGTGTTTTACTGGTCAGGGAGGTTTTGGAGCTGTACAATATTTACATTTTTCTCAAGACTTTCAGCTAGTGTGTTGTTTTCTTTTTCATAAAGGAATACTGTTATGGGAAAACATGGTTTTTTTTTTCAAAACACATCAGTTAATAGAGCTTCTCCAGCAGAATCCTGCATTGAAATCCATTTTTCAAAAACACAAACAGATTTTTTAATATGTAATTTTGAAATTTCAGATGGGGCTAGCCATATTCTTTATTTCTCAGGGTGCCATAGCCATTTGTGCTCTGATAAACTTCAGTCACACTTTACTGCTGCGCTGCAAGTTGGAGTGATATCCCCCCCCCCCTCCCAGCAGCCGATCAGCAGAACAATGGGAAGGGAGCAAGTTAGTAGCTCCCAGTAGGTATCAGAATAGCACTCAATAGTAAGAAATCCAAGTCCGGCTTGGGACTCCTCCAGTTACATGGGAGTAGGAGAAACAATAGGTTACCTGAAAGCAGTTCTATGACATGGCGCCTACACACCAATATTACTAACTAAAAAAATATATTTGTGCAATAAAATTTTAAATGGTAGAGTGAATTATTTGCTATGTAAACAGTGTAATTTATACATAAAAAGTACCCCATACTGCACTATGAGTGGAATTGGCAAAACTTTTGTCTATTGGACAAGTTATACACAGTTCATTTAAATAAACACAGTCGTTTTTAGATCTTGAAAGTGATGGGAATTTGGTTGCAAATATTAACTGAGAATAATCTGATTTTAAGACCAACTTTAAAGGGGGTTGTTCACCTTTAAATTAACTTGAATAGACTGATTTTCAGGGATAATCTGCAATTCTATAACATACTAAAAGTTATCTTAAAGGTAAACCACCCCTATAAAGGAAAAGTAACACCAAAAAATGAAAGTGTATCAAAGTAAATATAATATAATGTAGTGATTCCCTGCACTGGTGCAACTGGTGTGTTTGCTACATAAATGCTACTATAGTTTATATAAATACCCTGCTGTGTAGCCATGGGGGCAGCCATTCAAAGGGGAAAGGGCACAGGTTACATAGCAGATAACAGATAAAACACTATTATATGCTACAGAGCTTATCTGTTATCTGCTGTATATCCTGTGCCTTTTCCCCTTTGAATGGCTGCCCCCATGGCTACATAGCAGCTTATTTATATAAACTATAGTAGCACTTCTGTAGCAAACACACCAATTTACCAGCGCAGGGTAATAGTACATTATATTTTAATTACTTTAAACCGCTTTTTTATTGCAAATGTAAATTAAGTCTAGTATCTTTTAAGCCTACTTATAGGTAAAAAAATAGGGCAAAAGGTAAGGTCTTGAATAAATTACTGCTAGATTATTATTTGAACGGGGGTCACACCTAAACCTTCTCCAGAGAACTGTAGCCCATTCCTGCCAACAACCAGGGAACTACAGGAGTTAATTGCCCAGTCTAGCTAAGAGCTAACTATAGAATTACAATAATTATCCACTTTGTGACAGATGCTGATCTCCTTCAAATGCATGCTTAGCATATTACTAGCAACTGTGTATTGCGTAATTATCCAAAAAGACATTTCAAGACACAGTTGCTATCTGCTGTTTTGCAACAGGGAATTATTAGCCTGGATCTAGGGCTGGTGACATAAAGGATAGAGGCAAATCAAGGTGAAGTGAAATCAATTCCAAGCTTCACAAAGTCCCCAGGAATGTAAGGGCTCATTCAAATGAAATGCTCATTCTAGGATAATGATTCCCAAACTGTAAGGAAGACTCCCCTGGTGGGAGCTCGGAGCAGTGACCCATCCTGAATGTCATTAACAGTTCAGTGCCAAGCCAAGGGGGGACGCCCTAGCAACCAGGCTGGCCACTTTGCCCCTGACCCCTGCACACAAGTGGTGATGACCTGGAGGGGGGGGGGGTTGATAAGTGGTGGAATGTGCGCAGGACCTGAGGGAGTGGACTAGGGTTACACAAACAGAAGAGGGAATGAAAGGGCTCATTCTAAAGGTGGCCATACACGCACCGATATTATCGTACGAAACCTCGTTTCGTACGATAATCGGTGTGTGTATGGCATGTCGGCGAGTCGACCGATATCGCAGGAAGCTGCCGATATCGGACGACTCGCCGATCGGACAAGTTTGAAAATTTTGATCGGGCGCCATAGAAGGCGCCTGACCAAAATTCTCCCTTCAGAGCTGAATCGGCAGAAGGAGGTAGAAATCCTATTGTTTCTACCTCCTTACCTGCCGATTCAGCCCTGAATGGTGTGTGGCGGATCTTACGATGTTTCGTGCGACCGATGGTCGTACGAAACATCGTCAGATCGCCACGTGTATGGCCACCTTAACTGCTTATTCTTAGACGATTCCCAAACTGTAGGATTGACTTCCCCAGTGAAGACTTGGAGCAGTAACAAGGGGGCTCATCCTGAATGTCATTAACAGTCAAGCTGGGGGAGGGCACCATGGGCAACCCGGCTGGCCACCTTGCCCCTGAAAAACAATGGTTAGAGTCAACAGTTCCATTGTTCCCCTTTGCTGGGAAGCTTTTTGGAGCCATATAAGAATTATAATTTGGGCTTATAATAGGGTGGACCAATACTACAAGTACACTCTTACCTATATCATGCATTTCACGCTTTCACACAGTAATATTTACTGGTCTGCTCTTTGTAAACAAGCATCTAATTGAATCATATAAGTTACTAGACCTGAACAAAAATCCTCATCCATTATTATATTGCCTCATAGCACTGCTTTGTGTGGGCTGAAGGCATTGTGTTAAACCAAGGTAAAAGATGGAAAATGTGGAAAATAGAAAAGTACAATATAGTATGGTCATAGTTTAATATACAGTACTGTCCGATGTGAAGTAGTCCCTCTCTATTCCACCCATGCAAACATACATGTTGTATTCCACCAGCTTTTGGTACTTACATGCGCCTGTGTCAGTACAGCCCCATAATGAAGAATAGGAGAACGCCACTGCAGGAAGAAATGCTCGTCAGTACCAGCCCTAAGATTCCCCAGCTGCTTCATGTGATTCTATTTTGACATGAATTTGGGGTTAGCTGGGAGAGTTTTGGTCGCCAACTCTAGAGCAGCAAAACACTATAAATCATCCCCCGTGTGCAATAATGATGATGGAAGGACCTAACTTTGAGGAAGGAATATAATTGTATACACAGACCAACCTACAGATCTGCTTTGTGACAGCAAGCATCTCATTGGTTTAATATTGCAAAGTGGACAGTACTATTGATACTCTAGGAGTAAAGGTGGCCATACACGCACCGATATTATCGTACGAAACCTCGTTTCGTACGATAATCGGTGCGTGTATGGCATGTCGGCGAGTCGACCGATATCGCAGGAAGCTGCCGATATCGGACGACTCGCCGATCGGACAAGTTTGAAAATTTTGATCGGGCGCCATAGAAGGCGCCTGACCAAAATTCTCCCTTCAGAGCTGAATCGGCAGAAGGAGGTAGAAATCCTATTGTTACCTGCCGATTCAGCCCTGAATGGTGTGTGGCGGATCTTACGATGTTTCGTGCGACCGATGGTCGTACGAAACATCGTCAGATCGCCACGTGTATGGCCACCTTAAGAGTAGGAACTGAATTGATATTGTTGGCAAATATCTCCAAGAGAGGGAGGCACAATTCCCCTGTTAAACACAGCTTTATGCAGCTATCCTTAGCAAGCACACAGAAAAAGCCAAATACATTCACTATTGTGCCTGTTGAAATAATTCCTAAAAAGTCAAATTCAGTATGTAGCCACCTTTATTGTTTTGTTTCATCCCTCCCAAATGTTTTTTTCTAAATCTAACATAAACTTATTGCTTTTGGGAAAACAACAAGAGAGGCGCCATATCACAAAGTAATGCTATGACGTCACTAAAGCAGAAATGGGCAGAATATTATAGAGTTATGATTTACTTTCTCACAATCTCTTTTAGTTTTTGACACTCTCTAAGCAACGCCAGCCTAACTCATTACTTTCAAGATTAAGTCTTAAGACTGTGTCATATTCAGCCTTCCCCATAACCAAAACTTCAAATTACTGACCCGATAATATGATACCTATATAGTAAAGGTTTCCTAACTTCCCTAACTGGTAAAAGGGGGCAAAGCATAAGATGGATTGGCCACCTGAGGGATTTTTAGAGTAACATTAAAGTAGAATGTGTATTTGCTCTATAGGATAATCTAGGAGCCCAGCTTGAAAGCCAATTAAGGTTGGAGTTGGCTTATTTCCCACCCTGCAAATTATTATAACTATAGCAGGGTGACTGATAGGTGACATTGTGACATAGATGTATCCTTGTTATTAAGGGGCAGTCTGACCTAATATTGGTCCACAAAAAAGGAAATCATGGATCATTACACTCATTCCATGAGGATATGGAGCTTCAAGGGACATGTTTGACGGCATGGCTGTTCACAGTGGGGTCCTGTACATTCAGGCCAGTACATCAGCCATAAACGAAACTTTAAAACAACAGTTCAGTGTAAAAATAAAACTAGGTTAATAAATAGACTGCACAAAATAAAAAACATTCCAATACAAGTTATATTAAAGTTATAAAGTTAATTATACCTGGATAAATGTGAAACACTGAGAATAAATCCACATGTACCAGCCATATGTGACACGTGACAAGGTGGGAACTGCATGCTATGTCCCAGAAAAGCACCCAAACAGTTGGGCTCTTGAAATTTAAAAGGAAAATCCTGCAGGCCATTCTCCTTAAAGCAGATAAATGGATCAGAACATTTGAGCCCAGAATCTACACTTCCAAGAGTTTACATTCTACCTGGGTGTATAGCTCAGCAAAACCTAAACAGCAGATATCATTTACAGCAGAAACACATTAGCAAAGAGCAGTGCAGGGTAGTTTTTAAATAGGATCTAAACATTGATGCTTAGTCATATTTAATTTAAATGTTGCAGGACTACAAATCCCATATGTTAAACAGATTATAAAGGGTTAAATCTTGCTGTGAGCTGTAGTCCATTAACATCATGGTAGCATTTTCAAATCTATATTGTTCAATGAACAGGGCCGGATTTCTAAACCGGCCGCCCCCAGTCGCACGCCCCCTTCCCCCCGAGTGCGCATGCGCAATGCGTGCGAAGAGCGTGCACAATGTGCAAACAGCGCGGGGGGGGTAGGGTTGCGCGCACGCATGCGCGGTCGGCCAAAGTTGCATACGGAGCAGTGGGGAAAAGTCCCCATTGCTCCGTATGTGAACAAAAATTTTAAAAGATTTTAGTGCGGCGGGGCGGCATGCTGCCCCCAGGTTTCTGCCGCCCTAGGCCCGGGCCTTTGTGGCCTCTCCACAAATCCGGGCCTGTCAATGAAACTTCCCCAGCTAGCTAGGGGCTACATTAAAATGCAAAATATTCCTCTAATGAGAATCCCACCTAATCTGTGTAACTCTGATTTTGTGCTCTTTGTACCTGTATTTAGTGTTAAACACAGTTTTTTTTCTAGAGCTAAACACGTGTGCCCTTCCTCCCCATCTTTGATTACAGTGTAATATAATGAAGCCAAAATGACTCATTTATCTCCATATGCAAAATAATAGCAAGATGCCTGCCCTGGTCTAGTAATTAGCATTCTTACTGGTGTCTTCTCCTGCATCTGTAATTAAGTTTTTGCTTTGCAACATACTTAGTAAATTGCCTTTTTTCTGTAATTAAGTTTTTGGTTAAGCTCTGTAAAGAATGAATCTGCGCAGTGGGGCAGTTCTTTTTGATCCCCTTTAAAGGAGAATGCAAGTCAAAATTTAAAAAGCATACTGCCCAATAGTCCTCCTATTGTTTAGTAAAAACGCCACACTTTTGGCTCACCTAATCAAATATTTACTCAGTCACACTTACTTCACATTTTCTAGAACAGGCAGCCATCTCTAAAAAGGTATTCTCCCTTCCTTTCCCTCCTTGCTTCATACTGCACATGTGTTTCATTCCCTTCCCCCCCTCCCCTCTGGCATATCCGATTCTGATTGGCTGGTGGGCATGTGTAGCTCAGAACAGGAGACAGGATCAAGTTACACACATGCTCAGAGAATAGGAAGGCTGCCGCTGGCACCTACAGGAAGGGGAGAGAGATTTCAGTGATGTCACTGTAGGCTTCACACTGCTGTAGGCTGCCAGCAACATATCTCAGAGAAGCAAGCAGGGATCTGGGAATTTAGATATGCAGTAAGTACTTAAAAAGAATGCCTTTAGACTTACTTTTCATTTATATTAACCTTTCATTGTCCTTTAAAGTAGGTGCACATTAGAAGAGGTTGCAAATACAGAGAACTGGGAGCTCTACTAACAAAGATACTAAATATAAACAGTGCCATTACCAATATCAGCCAAATGGCAATTAATTGTGAATAGGCCACCCTAATTTAAAATTAAAATGCAAATATCTTTTGAAAAATATTAAAGATTTTGGTCCAAATACAGAAGCCGCAAGAAAAAAAGGCAGTAATTCTTAACAGTGAAGTGTTTACAGGGAGCTCAGAATATGTCCCTTAGAAGAGCGTACTGCACTTGAAGGACAATGTCTGGAAGCAAGCCCTGTAATTTAATTAGCTGTAAGGCTGGGTATGACTATAAATGACATTGGTTGATTTTTATAGCACAATCACAATTTATAAGAGTTCCAGATTTTCTTAGAAGGCATACATGTACTAAATGAAAAGACAAGAGCTGGGTGCAATAATGGGAATGGATGAGGAATGAGAAGGAGAAAAGTAAGAGGCAGTTGGGTTGTAGGTGTAAGTTATATGGGTCATATATTACTAATGCCATGGGGAAGGGACATCCTGGGAGAAAGACACCCACCAATAGTGATGAGCGAATTTGGGTGAAAAATTTGCGAAACTTGGCTACCGCATTATTTTTTTATGCGACCGCGACTGCAATGTATTTGACATAACTGCGATTTTCCTCACTCTGTGAATTTTTATCGCTACCAATTTGTAGAAAAATCCACAAATAGCGAAATGCAGAATTTCGCAGAGAATCCATGCCTGCCAAAAAAATTCCCTACCCACCAAGCAAGAGGAACTGGGTGAATCTGAGTGCTGTTAACAGAAAGTTCAAAAGCTGTTTGGGGAATGATGTAGAAGATAAGGTTACAAGTTCAGTCTTTGACATGTTCAGTTTCAGGCGTCGCTCTACCATCTTGGATGGAATTACTCTAAGACAGTTTGTAATCTGAGAATAAACTAAGGTTGAGGTCAAGTGTAGAGACATAGACCTGGGTGTTGTCTGCATAAAGAGGACACTGTAAGACTAAAGAGTTTATGAGTTTCATGAATATTTAGGACATTCAGTAGGTTTTCACCCCTAATCTTACCCTGACTCATCTTTAAACAGAACAGAAGGAGAGAAAAAAAGGATTGGCTCCAAATCTCACCCAAACTGAAGCCCTTTTAACAAAAACTTGCAGAAAAAGAGAAAACAAACACAGACCCCAAGTTTTAAGGTGATTCCTCAACAGAAAATGACGTGTAAATGATAGAGTGGTCATCCCTTGTGCATGAATGATTTCAATAGCAGATAAAGCAAACCCCCAGCATGCTCAGAACTACGTTTTCATTAGGGATAATGGACCCCACCAGTTCTAGAAGATCCAGTTACAAGAGCAGTTGAATAAGAGTGAGTTATACTGTTTGAATGAATACTAAAGTCAGGGAAGCATGGTAAAAAGGCAAATTGCTTGCGCTATAATGGCAAATAAACAGACTGGACCTCTAATCAGTGGCCCTTTTGGTCTTAAGGCATGGACTTATGCAATTCATGTTTCATACTGAAGGATAAAAGGCACATTTTATGATCTGCATGTAATTAAATAAAAACATGATCCTGTTTTCCTGAAAAACATATTTATGTTCGAACAACCTCTTACAACCTTGGAATTGGGCTGGAAACGTGTGTATATAGACCAGCTTACAGTCAGCGTGCCCTTCATAGCATTTGTATGTTCCTCTGCCTTTCTGTCTCAAGAAATCAGCCTGTCAGTTAGACATCTCCAAGACATTTTCAAAAAAGCACGGAGCTAAAAATTCAGGACTTGCTGACTAGCCATTAATCTTGATAATGCCAGTGAAGCTGAGGAATCTAAGCTCAAGTTAAAAATAACTGGGTTATTTTGAGACAAATATCTGACTGAGCTGCAGTTCAGGGTGAAAATGTTACTTTCAGAAACACTGTATAAGCTTCTATACCGCAACACTTGTGCATTTTATTACGCTGAGTTATGAGATTGGGGAACTATTTATACTTAAATCCATGGATGACTTTATCCCATAAGCAGAGGGGAGAAGATCTAAGTGAATTTTTTGTTGCTTGTTGGGCCATACAGTCAAACTACCAAGGTGCAAAACATTTACTTACACATAAACTCACATAACTTTCACATTTTCTCATAGAATAGCACTTAATTATATAATCCATACAACTGATTGTAAAGCAGTGAGAGGTCTAGGCATAATACAATGGGTAGTAACTAACTGCCACAATATTGAGAAGAACATAGTGAGAAAATACAACATAATGGGAGGAGTTGGCATAATCCAATGAATAGTAGCTATTTACCTCAAAGGAGAAGGAAAGGCTAATAAAGAGTTAATCTCAAGCTGTAGGCATACCTTCAGTTCTCTCAATAGTGCCCTTAAGTCTCCCCATATTTCTCCCATTCAGATGATCAGAAGCCAAACAGGAAGAAAAAACGCTGAGCTCTGTAAAGAAAGTTCCCATAATGCCTCGCTCCAAGACCGAGACCAAGTGAACATGCTCAGTTTGTAAGACTATGAGTCAGCTTCCTGCTGATTGGCTCAGATCCACATTCCTAAGGGGGGGCGTGAGTTCTTAGCATTCTTGAGGGAGGGGGGGAGCAGGAGAGGGGAGAGAGAAGAGAGCTGCATGTCTCTGGTAGAGAAAAACAGACACAAGAAATCTTTTGACAGAGAACTCAGTGAAGCGTCTCTGTGAGTGCTTATGGCTGCATTTACATAGACCTTTCTGATCAAGCTTACTTAGTTTTTACTTTCGCCTTTAATATTAAGGATAACATAGTGGGAGGAGTAGGCATAATCTAATGGATAGTAACTAATTGCTAAAATATTAAGTAAAACAAAGTGGGAGGAGTAGGCACAACCCAATAAATAGCAGCCAACTGCTGCAATATTGAGGAAATGTAGGTAGGAGTAGGCATAATCCAAAATACTAAGGAGAACATAATAGGAGCAGCAAGTAATTTGCCATTATACTGGGGAGAACATAGTTGGAAGAGTAGGCGTAGTCCAGTGGATAGTAACAAATTGTCATAAAGGAGAACATAGTGGGAACAGGATACATAAACCAATAGATACTAACTAATTGCCATAATATTAAGAAGAACATAGTGGGAGGAGCAGACACGTAATACTGAGGAGAACATAGTGGGAGGAGTAGACATAATCCAATGGATAGAAACTAATTGCCGTAATAGTGAGGAGAACATAGTGGGCAAACAAGCATAACAGTATACAAATATCAAATGCTTTATATATATATATATATATATATATATATATATGTCCTATAACACAGGAAAATGTTTGGTCAATGTATCTTCAGAACCTTAGATATCAATCATCCAGGGCTGAGAAGTTTCACTCCAGACAGGAATTTCAAATATTTACCATTACCACTGTTTGTCAAGTATTTTTGAAGCAGAAACCTATATCTTTTCACTCAAGTGATTTCACTACTGACCAATAATTGTAAATTGCCAATTGCTTACCTTAAGTTTGCCAAGGAGCATTTCATGATCTTGTAGTAATTTTTGGGTTTCATCCTGGTTTGATCCAATCTCAAGTAAGTTTGGAATGGATTCAGCAAGTTGCAGCTCCACCAGTGCTCCACACTTTAAAGACAAGAGCAAAATATTTATTGGAAATAGATATTTCAGTCACAGCCATAATTTCTGACATAGGTACCACTACATCATATAATCTTATACACTCTCAATTCTGTGCTTGCTAATTTGCAGAAACGGTTTGGAGAAGACCCTTTCCCGTTTCAGCAGCAGAATAACTCCCAGCTAAATGTGTGTATGATAAAATGGAATGCCAACTGTGACCCAGATCTGTTTGCCAAACATCGGTGACTTACCTCACTCTTGTGGATGAATAGAAGCAAATCCCACCAACAATGTTTCATCATCTACTGGAAATTCTTCCCAGAAGAATAGAGGCACTTAGAGTAGCATAGGGAGGACCAATTTCATATAAATACTCATATAAATACCACTGGCTTTGTAATTAGATGTTGGACAGGCAGGTGCCCACATGTTTTGGCTATATAGTAAGGGCAGGGTGAAAAGTGCAAAAAATGGGTGCAGGTTTGTTCATTCCAAGTGGGAGCATAGACACCTGCATTTGCCCCATGAATACTGTGCTACTGGTGTTTGGGGGTGCTAAGTGCAGAGCGCAACCATACCACAAAGTGATTTTTATATGAGGGGTGCAGTTTTACATCCCTTGGTGAAAACCACTTTTGTATGGAGTCAAAGTAAATGGCCTTTATATTATGCTATGCCATACAGTAAGACTAGCACGGGTACTTTGAAAAAAGTGCAAACATTCCAGATATTCAACTAATTTCACATAATACATTGAGTTCACTGAATTTCAGTGAATACAATAGCTCAGTATTACACGTCAGCCCTGTGCAGCAGATCATTATACATTTGCAGATATTGGTCATTATATCACCTATCAACTAGATCAGATTTGTGAAACTCAAACAAGCAGACTTTACCTGATATGCCCTCCTAAGGGCTGTGGCACACGGGGAGATTAGTCGGCGCGCAACAAATCTCCTTTGTCGCTGGCGACTAATCTCCCCGAAATGCCATCCCACTGGCTAGAATGTAAATCGCCGGTGGGATGGCATACATGGCGCCGTGATCGTCGCACCGGCGATTTACATTCTAGCCAGTGAGATGGCATTTCAGGGAGATTAGTCGCCCGCGACAAGGGAGATTTGTTGCGTGGTGACTAATCTCCCGGTGTGCCACAGCCCTAAGGTGGGTATATTGGACTGATATGATTGTTTGGCCCTACGGGATCAAAACAACGGAGATACAGGCCATCAGGGTGAGGGCCGCATCAATGAGCCAATGTGGACCTCAATCCAGCAGGAAAATCAAACCTTCCTGATCCAAATTAATCCAGATTATTAACTAGATATCAGTTGGGTAGGGCGGTTGGAGGGCCCTATACACAGATAGATAAACTGCCAAATGAGTCTAAAGGGCCCAAATCAGCAGCTTAAATCTGCCCGTGTATGGCCAGCTTAAAAGGCTTATTTACCTGCACCTTACGGTGGGTGATATTGTGCTGATCTGATCATCTGGCCCTAGGGGATCACAACAACGGGATACGGGCCATCCAGACGAGGACCACATCAACAAGCCAACGCAGTTCTCGATCCAATGGAAAAATCAAGCTTTCCTGGTCAACATCTGTGCAATTCTCAACCAGATGTCGGCTGGGTAGGCCCCTCAGAGAGCCCCATACACGGGCAGATAAGCTTCCAAATCAGTCTGAAGTGCCTGAATTGGCAGCCTAAATCTGCCCGTGTATGGCTTCCTTAAAAGGCTTATTTATCAGCTTAGCCACCAGCTCCAAAGCATGAGCAGAAGCTGACCACTGAGCATTATTACAGATTCCCCCATTAGTAAGAGGTCACGTCCTCATCATTTTTTCTAAGTAATATTCTTTTTGATGTCAAAATGTATTTTCTCTTTTGGAAAAAAAAACAACGAGAAAAGGAGAAGCCATAAAGCTGTACTGGCAACTAAATAATCAAGGGCAAGCCGGCATTACAGAAAGAGTTTCCTTCCCTTCTCCTGCTCTTTATTAGCAAGACTTGAACTCTGCTGTAGAAGAAAGCTCTTCCCATCGTTCATCGTGGTGATTAAGACATTATTACTATACAGTTTGCTTTTGAGATGTAATGTAAAACTCATGGAGAAAAGCAGAGATGACAAGTCTATATAAACAACAAAGAAGGGGTCTTCTTGAAAGGATTAGCAAAACAGTAACAGCACTAGGTCAAATCTAAACATTATCTTCTGCTACTGTACCATTAAGTAAACAGCTCACTGCACACATTCCTATAGCGTGTAAAGGAAAAATATACCCTAATTACTTTTTTAATACCTGAAAGTAGGTATTTACCCTTAATGATAAGAATTGTCAGTATGACCCAGGTTCAGACACTTAGACAGACCCCCAGACCAGTGTGCATAATAGATATTCCTCTCTGGTGCCCTCTCTGTTGCCCTGCACAGCTTAGTTTAATCCAAGAAGTTTGACAGATAGATAGATAGATAGATAGATGATAGATGATTGATAGATAGATAGATGATAGATGATAGATAGATAGAAATATTTCTTTATCTATAAAGTAAAGTATAAATGCGTGGCTTATACTGTATATGGTGCAAAATCTAACACTCACTTTCAGTCCAACTGCCTAGTTCTGTTTGTTTAAACAGATCTCAGTATCTCCATGTTAACAAATATTTACAGAAAGAGAGAAGGGAAGCTAGTTTATCGAAAAACTAAATGATTTCCCCTTAGTGCTCTATAATTGCAGACTACATTTTCAACACAAAGGTAAAGTACTGCCCCTTTAAAGGTACACTGCCAGCACATAATTGACCCCTTTTAATATAATACCCTATGAATTTCTTTACACAAGCTTAATGTCCATGTTCAGATATTTGGTATGACGAAAACACAGAAAATATTTGCATCTGGTTTTAGTTTCTATTTTCCTATGTTTTTTGCTTTTGATTGCTCAGTTCCAATGATCCTAGAGCCCCTAATAACCAAATAACAGTGTAACTGCCAAACTGAGAGCTGTAGAACTAAACTTAAATTATAGCAAAAACTGCAACAATAATAAAATAAAAGACTGCACTTCCTTCCATCTTCCTTTTATGTTTATTGGTAAATGTGAAATATGTGCATATATAAATGAACTACCTCTAACATGCTGAACAACGGTACCATCATCATCTCTTGCAAAAGGTGCTATAAATCTGCTCCCCATATGTTCCTCACCTAGGAGGATAGTTCTGTGCAAATACCCAGTACTCCCCAAGCATCTGATATATTTTTTTACATTTCAGATTGTGTAACTCTATTGCAATTAATTGTACCATATTGTGTTCCCAAAAGCTGAAAGCATCCCAAAAAAAACATTACAATACAAAAAGTGTTTCTTTGAATCCCGGACCATGTTTGGTACTGTGCAAAGGAATTGTGTGAGATTAATAGTGTCCATAGATAGAACCTATCCAGTAACAGAGGTGCTTAATGCTTGATTTATAATGATTATTCAGTAACTAAATGAAGTAATGCATTGTAGGGCCAAAGTTTGCATTAGGTCTACTAATCCACAACAACTGATAAAAAGTTAGTATATACTGGTCATTTGCTTGGAGGCAAATATCTAGTTGTGATGGTTTACCAGACCCACAATTCATTTATTCTCTGGGTGTCAGGTGGTGAGTTCAAACATTTTGTGCAATTTTTACTGCATGCATGCTGGATGATCCCAAATGATATCTACTGTATGTACCATGAATAGTGGTCGGTTCATGAATAAGGCAGGTTGGAAACTCTTACCTGCCGGAAAACTATATTGGCCAGTGCATGTTGCATCGCCAGATGAGAAGGCTGCAGCCCACTGTGCCATTTGCTGAGGCTTTCAGACATAACAAATGGAAGGCATCTCTCCATTCGGCCCAAGGACCAATGCGTTGGATACTGTACAGAATTGGCCCATTTGTGGCCATATTTACTTGGGGGACAGCCTGTACCTATCATATATCTATAACTCTTCTTCATTGAAAAGATCCTTCCTGAACCCCACTTTCTCATCCATTCCTTAGGTTACAGCACAGTGGGCATTAGTTTCTTAAGGCCAAACCATACATACATAGTAACGTAGTAAGTTAGGTTGAAAAAAGACATATGTCCATCAAGTTCAACCTTAAAATCCTTTTGCATATGCAGGTATTTCAACTGCTTTCAGTGGCACGCTTTGCTTACTAAGTTATAGCTGTTAAGTAGAGGTGCCGAGTTCTGAATTTGTAGGAAATATTCTGCCATGCCAAAGAAACCCTTACTTACAGGCTCTGACTGCTCCAGGGCCACAACCACAGACCAATGTGGGTTCCCGTAGGTCCCTAAAAGAGGCCTAAATTGGTTATTATCAGATATACATTGCTACCATGCAGATGGCAGTCTGTACAGAGCTGCCTATTTCTAGACCTTGTGTTACATTTCATTCTAATTTGGACAGTCTGTTACTAAAAATATAATATTACTGTAATATTTCCTAGGAACATGAATAAGGCTGTCGACAGCCAGAGTATAAAGTTTCATATCCATCATTCAATTAAATGAATGTCTAACATTCAGATTGTGAAAGGGAAGCAAACCTCTTGTATTTATGCTATCATCATCATCATCATTTATTTATGTACAGTATGAGATGAATCAGCCCAGTGACAGATTTATATAGAAGGTAGGGGGCAGTTATGGGGAGCATGAAGGTACAGAGGACAAGGAAAGAGAGGAACCAGGAAAGAGCATGGAGGCAAAAGAGGGCAAATAATGAACAACAGGAAAGCAAGGGGAAGAGAAGCATAAAGGGATGGAAATTGCCATTCTTTCTTGGGACACAGATATCTCTCCTTCATACATACAAATGCAATTAAACAGCAAGGCCTCATTTATCATACATAGACAAGGTGTAAAGTGCAAATAATAGGTGCAAAGAAAACCTGATTACCGCAAATCGCTAACGCACATCTTTTGCTGAAAATGGACTGACGTTTCGGCTAGCAGTCTAGCCTTTTGAAAAAGCCAAAACGTCAGTGCATTTTCATTAAACTATATTTTTTCTCTCATAAGTCCTGAGAGGGCAGTCTCACTTTATCAGTATATACATTAGTATATACATTATTTTCTGTTTCTGCACCCAGGCATATATAAATATAGAGGGGAAAGGTGAGACATAGGCGACCCTTATCCTACCCCCTAACTTCCAAATATTCAGACACTCAAGTTAGGGAGGCCTGGCAGACTCTAGTTACAGCAGAGCCCTGTACTTACCACTGCCTATGGCACCCAATGACCCAGACAAAAGTGTTTTATATCCCTTTTGTGCCCCTTAGGGCTCTAATACTCCAGGACTAACAATAAATGAGGTCTGGTATGTTCTGTGCTGACAAGTAATCAGTACACTCATAAAACCCAAGTAATAAGGAGTGTACTTTTTCTTGAACTGAAATAAAGATATCCAGCCAACAAGATAACAGGAACATTTTGCTCAGTTTGTGAATTATACATAAAGCCTTAATGTCTGTGGCAATTCCCCCAAGACTGAAAGACGGTGCTTTTAATGCTAATTTGCCTGCATATTCATGCAAGAGAAACTGAGGAACCAGTTAGTATTGTACATGTCAGACTGTGGGAATCTCACCTTGCCAGAGGAGCACACATTCAAAGGACCTTCAGAATAGAACCAAGGCCAAAATAGAGTTTCACTGGGGGTGTGATACATAATGGACATATATGAATTCTGATCACTGTGGCTCTCCCTGAGAGGCCGGACGGAATAGAAATGCCCAGTGTGCCAATGCCCAGTCCCAAGAACCACTGTTTCCTTGCTGAAGGAATGTGGCAAATGGGCGGGAACTTCTGTAGGGAGTTTAAAAAGTTTTAATTGCAATAAAAAATATGGTTAACGCAATGAGATATATGTATATCATCTATCCAGGGCCACTTTAAGGCATCGTTGGGCCCAGGGCAAAATATCTTCTAATAAAAACTGATACTGAAAAATAGAAAATAATTAAAAATGTGCATACCATAGAGCTTTAACAGTTGATTTAAATTATGTCTGAACTTCTGTCAAAGGTTATATCAGATAAAAGCCTGATGGTCAACCCTTTGTGCTTGTGGGCCCTGTGTTGGTGCCCCGCTTGGTCATTTAAAATGGCAATCTATCTATCTATCATCTATCATCTATCTATATATCTATCATCTATTATCTATCTATCTATCTATCTGTTTATCTATTTTCTATCTATCTATCTATCTATCTATCATCTATTATCTATCTATCTATCTATCTATCTATCATCTATCTATCTATCTATCTATCTATCTATCTATCTATCTATCTATCTATCTATTATCTGTTTATCTATCTATCTATCTATCATCTATTTATCTATCTATTATCTGTTTATCTATTCTCTATCTATCTATCTATCTATCATCTATCTATATATCATCTATCTATCTATCTATCTATCTATCTATCTATCTATCTTCTATCTATCATCTATCTATCAGCTATCTATCTATCTATCTATCATCTATCTATCTATCTATTATCTGTTTATCTATTCTCTATCTATCTATCTATCTATCTATCTATCTATCTATCTATCTATCTATCATCTATCTATATATCATCTATCTATCTATCTATCTTCTATCTATCATCTATCTATCAGCTATCTATCTATCTATCTATCTATCTATCTATCTATCTATCATCTATCTATCTATCTATCTATCTATCTATCTATCTATCTATGTATCTTTTTATCATGTATTAATCCAGCCTTTCTGCACATGCCTGGGATAAAAGGCTACAACATGAGAGTGCAGCATTTTAAGTGATATGATTTAACTGCAAAAATAAAATACCAGGGTAATATATACATGAACAATACACATACACCCCGTAAATACAAAAACTTGTTTTCCCAACATCAGTGGCCAATATGACAGCAATAAACTACATTGCATGAGTTTCAAAAGGCATGTCCTAATGCAGAAGCTTATTTTTACAGATTCTGACTGCCCAAGTGTTTATATCTGAATGCACCAATAAAGGTGCAGGTAAAGGTGCAGGTAAGCTGACAATACACAGGATGATTTGACCCATTTGACCCACTGTATAAAGTCTGGCCACAGAAGGAGTTGCCAGATTGCTTTGATCTCCTTTACTGCGTATGGCGGCATCTCCAGTCCAGACAGATCAGCTGCAACACCATAGAACTACAAAATAGCCCATCAAAGCTGCCTCCAAGGAGGCCCTACAGGTGGCCATGGTCAGTGGCCAAACTATCACACTGTGCATGACAGGATTCGCCTAGGCCATAAATGACTTTTGTTATTTCTATATTTCTCCATATTCAAATGGATATCGGTAGGATTACACCTGTCTCAGGGTTCTCTCTTACATCTCTTGCTATGCAAAGAGTCACTAACAACATAACGATAATGCAATATTTTTGTAATACAGGTATAGGACCCATTATCCAGAATGCTCGGGACCAAGGGTATTCCGGATAAGGGGTTTTTCTGTAATTTGGATCTCCATCCACTAAAAAATCAATAAAACATTAGTTAAACCCAATTAGATTGTTTTGCATCCAATAAGGATTATTTATATCTTAGTTGGGATCAGTTACAAGGTACTTTTTTATTACTACAGAGAAAAAGGAAATCAGTTTAAAGATTCTGAATAAGGGATCCCATACCTGTACAAAATAATTCTGTCAGTTACTGGTATGATTCTAAAGCTAGAGCAATCCCCATGAGAATAATAACATAAATACATTCAAACAGCTTATTCATTAATAGTGTTGGAAGAAAATGCAAGTATATCTTGGCTCATGAACTGACACTCAAAATGGCTAGTACACAGCAAGAGGCCCTCTTCACATCTTGTATCGGTTATTGATTGCTTTATATGTTACTCTGTATGTCCAATGTATGAAACCCACCTATTGTACAGCGCTGCGGAACATGTTGGCGCTTTAAAAATAAATGATAATAATAATAAAAATAATAAAAGAGGCCATTTACTGCTGGGTGGATTATTGTGCTACATGGGAATCCATCATTCTGCAATTGAGCTGTAAATTATAGAAGGCCTTGTTTATACTTTGTTGGACAAACTCAGTTGGTCCAACAGGTCAGTTTTAAATAATGTTAATTCTAGATAATTCAAGCTGTAAGGATGCACAATGGCATCTCATTTCCACAGGATGGAACATGCACAGCACCACTGTGTACGAGGGCTTCCAACTGCAGTGGCTATAAGTCCATCTCAGTAGCCAGTCAGACTCACATTCAACAACAGGGGTTAAACTTCAGCATGCAAGAGTCTGAATGTGTTTGAAAACAGCAATAAGATACAGGTATTGGATCCATTATAGGCACACCTGTTACCCAGAAAGCTCTGAATTATGCAAAGGTGTTCTTCCATAGACTCCATTATTATTATTAACTTGCATTTATAAAGCACCATCATATTCTGCAGCGCTGTACAATGAGCGATACACTGAAGATACAGAATTACATATAAAGCAACCAATAAGCGATACAAAGAGGTCCCTGCCCAAAAGAGCTTACAGTCTATAAGGAGAAGGGGTTGAGATACTGATGGTGTGAAGAGAAAGGGCTTTTGTATTCAAAAATAATCCTAATGGGTTTATTTAATGTTTAAATCGTTTTATTAGTTGACAAAGTATGGAGATTAAAATTATGGAAAGACCCCTTATCTGGAAAACCCCAAGTCCTGAGCATTCTGGATAACAGGTCCCATACCCATGTGATAACTACAGCATCTCTCTAACAATATGTCCAACCCTGCATGAAGGCATCTACCCAATCCCTCAGCCCCCTATTCTTTTACTGCCACGCTGCACTAAGCACTTTTAATAATAGATCCTCTCATTTTAGGGAAAGTGCATGGGTCTTTTTACTATCCTATATGAAATGTATAAATTTATCTGATCTTTGTACTGGCCCTGAGCATATCTGGATATTAACCCTTAAACATCTCCTTCTTAAACAAACCTAGAAGCCTGTCTTCCTTTATGTTTAATATCCACTAAGGAACATTAGCAAGTTTTGTGCCTTTACATAAAAAGGAATCACTTTTCCCCAATGCACTAAAGTTATACTCATCATATATACAATTTGTTCTGTAATTTTCAAGCTGAAGATTTATCTAGCAGCAGACGTGTCAAAGCAAAGCCATGTGTCCATAAAGCTCCATGTAAATGCTCTTTAGATCTCTCCCCACACTGATTTTAAAAATACCAACAGTGCGGATAGAGTTACACACACAGCATAAAGGCCACACTAAACATTAACTATCCCTGCAACCGCAGCCTGTCCCGGGCTGTATATTTCTTTATCCAAACTATAACGGCCATTGACAGTATAGATACAAGGATGCAGATTTATTTCTTTTTTAAAAAAAGAAATAATGGCAAAGTATGTTATTGAACTATCAGCCTGTTATTATATATGGTTAACTGCTAAAACATAAAAGTTGGAACTTTTTGGGATTATGCTTTTTAGTTGGTTTGTTTTAGGAAGTAATAGTAATGTTTTTCTGTTTAACATATTGTATCACAGCAATTGGCTGGCAACTAAATGCAAGTCTGACCCAAGCAGACAAACCCAGCAATCTAATGAGCATCTGGGAGCCCATGTAGCAGGGGTGCCATTTAAATGCCATGGCCCAGACACTGCAGGTCTCTTACCTTGAGTATAGCCACCACTATCCTGGAATCCCCAGCTTGTATGGCCACAGAACTGACTGTAGTTGTTGAGAGCTCTCCAGGATTTTTCCTCTCCTCTGCCATGACGTCTCCAGTGCCAGGTTAAAGGGGGGGAATAAAATCAGCTCTGGGGTGACTCCCTAATAAGCTGAAGGTTTGGGAAAGCAGCAAGGAAGAAGATTTGGAACCATTCAGGAGAAAATCTCCCACAGCCCTGATTACATGAACAGAAGGAAAGAACAGGAGGTTAAAAATAGACAGCCCATTAAGTTTATCATCCTCTAGCCAGGGAGCAGACACTCCCCTCACTCCATAGCACTGACTTGCCCAGTCCACTTCTACTATTATCAGAGGCTTCAGCTGCCTTCAGCTAATGGAATAGGACTCCTGCCATCAAAGCAGCACCCATCCTGCACCCGAATCTGAACCCATGCTTCATATCACAATCCACTTGATTAGGAGATTTGTAGGTTTAACTCTTTGCAGCAGGAACTTCTGCAGTTTTATGGAATATTTCTATGGTTCTGAGTTTAAGAGAGAAAAAACCCATGAAAGTGATGAAAAGTGACAAGGAAGTCCAAAGTGCTCCGGCCTGTGCCATACTGAGCCCATTTACTTCCAATGAGGGGCATAAAATGTGCTGCCTTGTGCCTTTCCCCATCGGCTTGGCATGACTTTAGTTTTGCAATAGCAAAAGGTCTTTTCTGAGCTGAAATGAACTGGGCTCAGATTGTCATTCATATTTGTTTTTTGAAAACCAGGAGCAGATTTACAAAAAGGTTCACAAATGCTGAAACCTGGAGGGGTAAATCGTTATGGGGACAGGTATGCGATTTACTATCTGGAATGCTTGAGACCTGGGGATTTCCAGATAAGGGGATTTTCTGTAATTTAAATCTCTGTGCCTTAAGTCTACTAAACCATGTATTAAAAAATCAAGTTTGGCCCTCCCATAATTTGCAATTCATTTGCATACTGGATATTAAAACAAAAACAAATTTGCTTATAAAAGGCATTTAAAAAGAGACAATGCTATATATCCAATGTAAACTGCTGGGGGCTGCAGTGTGTTGGACAAGGGGATGGGTTGTGCCAATAAATCATTTCTGCCCACCTGTTCATGGCTAAATGCACTAACTGGGAGGACGGCCCAAACAAAGGGAGGCCTAGGGCAGCAACTTTAAATATGGCCCAGGACACAGTTTTATTCTATACAGAAAAGTTAATCAGAAAACTGTCTATGAAAAGTCTCCAGGAGAAGATAACCTTAAAAACTAGATTTTTTGACTTTTGTGTTTAAACCCTACTTAGGTCATCCCTTAGCTCAGCTAATCACCCATAGTTCCAAGAACTTCTAGGGCCCAAAGTATCACATTAATTTATCAGAGGCCATTCAGCAAGGCCAGAGCCAGTGGCAGGCAGAAGAAGCATGTGCCTAGGCGCAACAATGGTGGTGGTTAGGCACATACCTTGTCTATTAGATCTGGGATTCAAAATAGGCCCTGGCATTGCAAGTACACAGAGGCCCAAACAGCCCCCCACCAGCCCAATAAATAGTGACTGTCTATGATATCTTACAGCAGCCCCTCTGGCTTTTGCCAGAATCCACAAATTGCCAGTCCCAGCATGTTATCTACCTACCCCTAGTTAATATTTCTATAATTTCAGTTCCCTTGCCAGCAAAATAATATGGCTGCTCCTGCTAGTCACTTATCTGCACGCATGTCACCTCACTGACAATATTTTAGGGGATAAATGAACCCCTAGTAATCCCTAAAAAGGGATATGGGTGACAATCATTATTACACCCGATAGGCTGGTGGGTATGAAAAGGCTGAATCTCTAGTGGCATTTACCTGAACCCACTATTGCCCAGTGTTATGTAACAGACAAATAAAAAAGAATGAATTTGATGGGAAATTCAATAAATGGGAATAGGTCAGGACAAGGTCCAATATGTAAAAGGTAATATTAGATTACAACAGTCTCTTTCATATCTCTGTCGGAGACACAACGGGTATGTTTAGCTTGTATAACTGATTAATTAGAATGAATTAATCTTTTGTAATTGAAAATTGAAATATCTAGAGGGAGCCAAGAATGAAAGATGCTCCCCCTGTGTGGATTTTTATGTATTTACCTCTCAGAATATCTCAGGGAAAGTTACAAGTGAAAGGGACCTGAGGGCAGGGATTACATGGCACATAATGTGGCTACAGGAGAGGACATTTGCATATAAATATATAAATCATCACTAATTACAGTCATTAAAGCTTAATTGAAAACCCATTGTTATGTAGCATCAGCAGCAGTAAATCTGTGGATAACATGGAGAATGCTTGACTAGGGAATTTGGCCACAGTCCATAAAAGTCAGGGTCAAACCCAGAGAGTTCCCAGGTATGAGTACAATGGGGCCTAAAATAACATGATACCAGGGCTATATTTGGCCTGTGTTATCTGTGTTATGGTGAGGAACACGTGTTTCACCAGCTGCTGAGTTGAAGTCTCCCTTAGTGCTGGGCTATTATTTTATGTACAGCTACAATACGAATCTAATCTCCTGGAATTGTGTTATTGCCTTGGCTCAGCTTGACAGGCACGCGTGTAGCACAATTCCTGAAAATCAAGCTCAGCCCTTCTGTAGGAGTTGGGTAGGAGCACATTCTGTGAGCTTGGAAATTAAAGGGTAGGAAATGCCTAAAACTTACATTCAAAACTAGAAACCCCATGAATTTTATAAAATAACTCTACCCCCATATCTGGGAAAGGTCACCTCAAAATCAATTGCTCTTTGAATCCAAGTAAGCATTCCACCACTTTCATGATCTAAATAAAGTCCACGGCTTGGAACCTCCTATAGTTTGGAGCTTGCTGCGTGAAACAGTACCAGTACATACCATATGCCTGTATGATTATGTAGTTGTATGAGTTGATTATAGATGTCCAACCTGATGGACTACAAATCTGGGCACCTTTGGCTATTGAGGGATGCTGGGACTTGAAGTTCAGCATCAGATAACTTCCCTCTACCTGCTAGAAAAATCACCATCATCCCCATGTGAGGGCAGAAGAGGTCTCTTGTTTATATAAAGCAGTGAGACAGCCCTTCAGATACTGGAAAACTGCACATTTTAGAAGTAGCAGTTTAACAATATTTGGGGGCTGCAGTTGGCTGTACCATTTAAAGCAGCTTTGACATTATTTAAGATACTGCTTATATTGGGGACAGTGCTGAGAAGTCATTGATGGTTCCACACTAATTATTTATATATGAGTATATGCAGAGAAAAGACACCTGTGATCCTGAGACATAGTGGACCTTAGTGGTTCCTGAGATTAAATGCCATTCCTTTGTTTCAGTGCACAAAGCAGCTGTTCCATTCCCTACGCAGAGCAGCTGAGAAAGCCTCCCAGCACCAGTCCAGGCCATGTATTTCCCAGACACCTTCCCATCACACACACGGTGGGCTGGCCAGCTTTAGCTGTCTGCACTCTATGTTCTTTCAGAGAAAAATAGCTATGCTGAAAATACATGATTTTAGGATTCCAGCAACAATAGTTACTGCATTATGACTTTTTTCCCTTTGTTTTTAGAGCAAAACCCGGTGCCTCTGTGATACCAACCAAGTAAGTGTCCCCTGCTATTGCTAAGGCTCATTCCTACTCTGCTGAAAGCTTTTAATCCACCCTGTATGTCTAGACTGTGCTTTTACTCATGTAGCAGAATCTCCTGGCATTTTTAAATAGGGCTCATGCCTTGCCAGCTGCCTGCAACAGAATGAATGTGCCAAAAACATTAGAATCATAAATGAGATATAGTCTGTGCAAAATATCCCTTTCAAATATTTATGTTCATAGTTGCACTTCTTAGAAGTACCGGGCAATGTTCTATTACTAACTGTATCCTTAGTCTTACATATCTTACAGTCATAGATCTGTTGCCTTTCCTCTTGCTGAGCTTTCTTATCACTATTATTTATCCAATTCATCCTAAGGTGTCCAAATTTTGCATTAAACTTTTTTATATATACAGCCCAAACCCACTCTCAGCTTGCAAAACCAGACCCTCTGGTATTGTGAATCTAATGGAGATTAAGGACAGGACCCACACCAGGTCTGGACTGAAATTCAAAACAGGCCCCACCAGCCCACAAAATAGTGGCATCTATGGCAACTTACAGCATCCCCTCTGGCATTTGCCAGAATCTACACATTGCCAGTCTGGGCCTGACCCACACAGTCTGCTGTTTTCCATGTCTGCACTGACAGGCACAGCAGATTACAGCAAATATGCATACTTTCATGTTCCCGCACTGAAATCCACATAGGTGTGTGCTAACCAAAATATCAGAAAAGGCCAGGGCCAGTATTACAAATTTAACAGCAATGAACTTGCCAGTAAATTTGTAATAAACAGTCAAGTTGCCCCTGGCCCACCTCTAATGCTCACTGTCCCATCTCTAAACCCCCCCTTTCTAGCTCCCACAACTCCTGCAGTCATGCCAACTGTATAACCCTGCCCCCTTGTAATGTAACTCAGCCCACTTACATAATGACCTGTCCCCTGGTGGACTTGCCTCCCACCCCAGCTGGTTTGCTTTTAGTCAAAAGGTGGCAACCCTAGCTGGAACCGGTCACCCCTGTCCTAAGGCTAATGTCACACCAGGTGGCTCCAACATTTCCTCCCCAGTGCCATTCTACATATGTTATCAGACAGGAACACCTGTAAAATTCAATAACAATATTTGGAAGACTATTTCACTTATAGGAGAGCTAAAGCCTAACTAAAGAAGTAGGCTAGAAATGGTGTACATAATATTTTGGGTTTCTGTACCAGCCCAAAGCTACCACAGCCCTTTAGCAGGGAAGATCTGTGCCCCCAAAGATGCCCCAGTAGCCCCCCATCTTCTTTTCTGCTGATTCCCTGCACATACTCTGTGCTGCTGTCACTTACCTGAGCTTAAGGGCCAACACACAACATATTGTATATACAAAATATAAATGTCAAAATATGTTGCTGATTAGTTATTACTACAGATAACTACTACATGGTAGCTCAGTAATTAGTGATATGGGGGTCAGCCGATACCGGCAGGTTTCCCGTGGGTTGGGGGGGTTCGGGCTAACCTCGGCACAACATTTGCAGGTCACGGGTGGGTTCAGGATGAGCTCTTCCACCTGCTCTACATTATCGGTGGGTGGGTCAGACGTGCAGGCCCAGATTTGTGACAAGACCACAAAGGCCCAAAAATTTAGTGGCAGCATGCCACCCAGCCGCAAGCAAAAGTTGCCCCCAAACAGAGCATGGGGGCTGGACGGGCACAAATGTTCAGCATGTCGTCTCCCCAGTGCTCTGTATGTGAGCGAAAAGGGGATGCGCATGTGCACAATGGGGGAGGGGGGGGGCAGGGAGGCGGCAAATGGGGCGGCCTCTGGGCAAATCAGGTACTGCAGGCCTGGGTCTATATATAGATGGGACTAGCTGGGTTGGGTAGGGTTAAGGCTGGGCTTGTTTCAGGTAGTGTAGACTGTAATTACAAGAGCAGACAGCAGGTAAACCAAGGGTCTTGGAAAGAAGGTGGGTTGTCAACTAGGAGAGGGCTGGTGGAGCCCAAGCGCAAAGTTTACTCTGGCCAATGGGCATAAATCATCCAGGAGCCGCCTCAGGCGGCGATATGCCCAGAATCGCCCCTGAGAATAGGCACCTTTAAAATACCGTACATATCAGTGTTGGACTGGCCCATTACATTACATTACATTAACATTTATTTATAAAGCGCCAACATATTCCGCAGCGCTGTACAATAAGTGGGTTACATACATTGGACATACAGAGTAACATATAAAGTAATCAATAACCGATACAAGAGGTGAAGAGCCCACCAGGATACCAGGAATATCCCTGCTGGGCCCAGGTGTAAGAGGACCCCTGGCATCCCAGTCCTTTTAGACATCTTTTCTTTTTCAATCTTTTTTTTTAAATTTTACATAAACAATAAGACTGACAATAAAGAACAATCATTTATGAGAAGGGATGGTACAATAAATGAGTGTAGAATAAACAGAGCACCAAAGGTACCAAAGCGAGCAAAATGCAACAAATTATCTTAACTACAAGTCCCATTAAGATGTCAATACAAATGTAAAGGAAGAAACTGTAGATTTGGGTGATTTAGGAGTGTGTGATGCAGATTCAGGGCTATCAAATCAAACTCCTTCATTGTTATAGGGACTGGGTGCAGAATGGTGCTGGAGCCAATTAATCTTCATGTATATTTTCGGTGTATGACTGGACAGAACCTATGAGCCTACGTATATGCTTTTACCCATAAAGACCACTAAGTGATCACATTCTGATAATATAGCCTAGCCTCCTCTTGCCTCTTTTTGTCCTCAGGCAAATGCTTGAAATGGTATAATTAATAATTTGTATTTTGATGGATTTTGAAATCAATGACATATTCCAAGATGCAGCCTGTTTGTGTACAAACACAGCAATAGAGAGGAATCTGAAGACTTAATGCCTTTCCCTTATTAATGCATGAAGCAGCGAGAGGGCTGAGAGCTCTTCCCCTGAGTCAGCAGATTGTGCTGCCCATAGAAATATATTCTGCTTATAGCAATGTAATAACAGGGCTTCCCATTAGCTCCCCCACACAATTCAAATAAATGGTTTCTATTGTGCTTTCTAATATCGTCAGAAAGGGGGTAGTACCCCTTGAAATTAAAGGGGCAGTCCACCTTTGAATTAACTTTTGGTTAAAGATGTAGTCAGTGGTACTGTAAGATAACATGAAGGCACTCTTTATTTTTTATTCTTTGATTATACTTTTTTTTCTGAAGCTCTTCAGTTTAGAATTTAAATTACCTGGTTGCTAGGGACCCACTGACCTTAGCAACCAGGCAGTTGTTTGAATGGAAGATTGGAAAATGACTAGGAGAGAATATAAGTAAAGGTTATAGAAAATATAAATAATGAAAATCTAGCTTTAGGGTCAGTGTTCTTTCTGGAGGCTAGGGTCGCAGCATTTTACAGTTTAGACAGATTTAGATAACCACACCATACTAAACAAGGCTGCCATCAGGGACCCCGTGGCCATGGGGGATCTGAAAAGACTTGACAGACCTGACACAACAGTCCATACAAACAGTTAGAATTTAGGCATGGCCTGGGTCGATCAGGGGCATGGCCAGCTGCACGGTAACTAGATGAATTATTCTTTAATATGAATCCATTGTACCTAGTAAGGAGGCCCCACTGCCTAGAAGGCCCAGTTAAGCACAGGACTAAGAACCTGGACCACCTGCCTGGGGAAGACCCTGCATATGGAACCAGTTTTGGGAATGCATTCTTTCCTTATAGTCTTTGCTAAGCTGCCACTGTCCCAGGCTGGGTGACCACAACTTTACCTCCATATTTAGGACTTCTCTAGCAATATTTTTAGGGGTTTAGGGGTTTAATGGACATAGTCTGATGTTATTGTGGCATGGCTGAGAGTGACCAGTTATGGAACACTGCAGGTAAGGGGCTGTGGGAAAGAACCATTTAGTCTGCAATATTAGGATACAGCTACACCAGCACCCCCAAACTAAGTAAAATTGCCCACTTGGCACCCCGCTAAGTCCCCTTTACCTCACAGGGTTTCCTCTATAATTGCTCCCATGAGTAGGGCACATTTTGCTAAAAACCATTTCAATGTATAGCCAGCTTAAGTACCTTTGGTCCCACGCACAATCAGCCACTTCCCACGCAACCAAGCCAAGATGTCCGCAATAACTAAGCACTTTCCTGCTTTCTCAGCACAAATACATACAGTCACATGAAACTGCTCACGTTTTACTTTAATTCATTTACTTTCCTTTTGGTGTCGGTTATCATGTTAAATCTGTATCTCAACACATTCCCAGCGGCTACAAGGCAGTAATGGAAAAACCGTGTAGCGAGTGTTTCTAATGGAATGAAAAACAATAACATTTTATTTGTGCAATAAATTTGCTATAGTATTAAACCCACCAGCACAGGGCAGTTCTAATACTCTGCCTCATTGCTTCCCTGATCTAGTGGCATATGTTTATTCACGGGCTTTACTATAAATACATGTCTTTTTCAACAGGAAATATATATTTTGACAAGGAGAGTTTATCGACCATTTGCCATATCTTGATAGTAGTAAACTGCTATTAATCTTCAGCCTAATCTTGGACATGACAGTGTTCTGACCAGGGAATGAGAAGTACAGCTATAGGATCTCTCATCCACAATGTTTGGGACCTGGGGTTTTTCAGATAAGGGATCTTTCTTAAAGCTCCTAATTATCATTTAAACATGAAATAAAACCAACAGGATTGTTTTGCAACCAACATGGATTCATGCAGCATAGTAATTACAAGTACAATTTTATTATAAACAGAGAAAAAGGAAATAATTGAAAAGAATTGCCTAAAGGACAAGTCAACCCCAGAAATACATTTTGCCTAATAAAATAAAATATAATTCTAAGCAACTTTCCAGTATGAATTTATTAAACATTTTGTTATTTGTAAATGTAATTGCAATAGAAAGCAGCATTTGCTGAACTCCTGGTTGTTATTTTTAAACAATGTTGCAAAGGTCAGTCTCCTCCAGCAAGGCAGGTCTGTCAGCCTGTTGCTTGTGTTACATTGTTTCCACTGGGGCAGGGAAGAGAAAAGGACAGTAGTGCAGACCCGGATTCTTGTAATTGGCTGTTTGGGTCTCTGTGTCTTTGAAATGAAAGGTCTATTTGGAATCCCAATTCAGTTCAGGCTGCTATAGGGGGTATATTATGGGCAAAAGCAATGAGTAAAGTAAAACTGAGGTGCTTAGTGTTGTCACTTGGGCAACGTGACACAGTTTAATTGGTTTGATAAAAAAAAAAAAAGCACACCCTACTTTATGTGAGGATATTAGAATTAATTTGGGAGTTCTATTTAGCAACTGTTAATATCAGTACTAGTGATGAGCGAATCGGCAAGAACATTCGCAAAACGGTGAAAAAAAATCGCGAAATGCATTTGTTGTGCGATTTTTTTGTTGCCCGCGCTTTTTGACACAACCACGCCTTTTTTTACGTGACCACGCCCACTTTGACGCACAACAAAAAAAATTCCATGCAATGAATTTTTCCGCGGCGAATTTTCACGGAAATGCGGAAATTCGCTGCTAATCCATGCCTGGCGAAAAAATTCGCTCATCACTAACCATGCTTAGAAATGTCGTCACCCATTTTTAATGAATAACCCCCATTTTAAAATAGGTTTAAAAAGTCACCTTGGGATTCCATGATATAGAAGTACTTAGCCAGAAAATTTCATGACTTGATATGGTGGTACACTCCTCCGTGACTTGTAATATGCTTATATTTTACAGCAGTAGGGCTCATGTACAATCAATGGATGCCATAATTGGTGAATTACACCACTTAAAATCCCACACAGAACTTACCATAATGCTTGCAGCACAGGGGGCAAGGAACAGTGCACCCTGGCACAAAGGAACCCTGTACTTAATACCTTCCTTGAGATTTATGATCATAGCAGCTCATTGCTGCCCCGGGCCCATCTGTGTGTTACCCATTACACCATAGGCTAAGGCTGCACCTGTTTCTGTGCAGTTTACTAACTGGCTATAGTGAACTCACAGTGTATGGATCAGAATTTTGCATCTAACCGGTGGCTGCAATTATGCTGCAGTTCTGGTAATGGTTGTTGGATCTTGAGTTAAAACATGTGGACCTGCTCAAGTGGTTTGGACCCTTTTATTAACAAGCACTGAAAATTAAATAAACCCTTTTTTACGGCAGAATCTGCCCTACAAAACACTATGTTAACTATCAGCTTGAAACCAGTGGACAGCCAGTTGGGTCAATATCTGCCATATTTTCCAAACAAATGTAACAATAGAACATGGTATCTTAGCTTCGGGAGGCAGGAATATTTAGCCCACTGGACTGGGGATACACCTGGAGCTCTGAGGAGTTTGAAGCCCCTTTGCCAGTGAAAAAAACTTTTCAGTACATTCCTTTCTATATAATATTCCTATGATCCACTAGCAAAGGCTGTACTCTCAGGACGCAGTAACTAACACGGCCCCATACACATGCAGGGGTTCTAAATTAATGTCAAACAGGATGAAATTCAGAAAGTTCTCAGTTTGCTCCACCAAACACTGGAATAATAGTTTTAGTTGTTCTTCAACTGATGTGTTGTGTTTCTCTGGTTGATATAATGTAGTAACGTTCCTATATTAAGTGTTTCTGGACTTCTTTATGGGGTTATAGGGCTCATTTAGTGAGTGCAGGGAGGGGTGCAAAGTATAGAAACGCATTTTTTTTTTTGCACACTTTTCCAAAATGTCCTATAAGTAAAATTACCTAAATCCCATAAAGTACCTAAGTGCTTTCTGAATAAGAACTTGTGCCTGGGGTCATCATATACAGCATCTACAGTATCAAGCCCTAATCAGGTAGTAGTCATAAACCCATTAAATAGAGTACAGCCAATACAAGGTCTCCAGATTCCATTCTCTAAACATAGCAGAGTTTATCATATGTATATGAGAATGGTAAAATGACAATTGTCAAAATGTCAATAACTACAGAAACACAAAAGTCAATACTAGTCGGTCACTGTGGCATGTGGCTCTTAAGAATAAAAGTTGGCCATACACTTGTTCGGCACCCTAGGGTGGGCAATATCAGGCTTATGGATTGTTGTGCCCTAGGGCCAAATGATCAAATTACACCAATGGAGATAGGAGTGGCAGGAGCGAGGACCCCATCAATGAGCTGAAGCAGTCCCCGACCCGACTTAAAAAATTTAACCTGTCCAATCAACACCTAGACGATTTTTGGGCATATACTGGTCGGTTAAATATACAAATGGTGAAAGCTTAGAACTTGTACCTGAACCTTAATTGGTCACAGTTTCTTCTGCACTCTCCGTCAGTGTGCATCTAATCCAAATCAAGAAAAATGAAAACTGCTGACACCATGCGATTCTTTAACCTGCAGTTTTCATCTTTCTTCATTCAGATATTGGTCGCATAGGACCCTTGGGGTTCCTATATACTGGCACATAAGCCGGAAAATTGGTCTAAAGGATTTGAGTTGGCAGCTTTAATCTGCCCGTGTATAGCCATGTTTTTTGTACATGCATGTAAGAGTACATACCGTATGGCGAACCTAGTTGGCCCAAATGTGGCCGCCTTTAATGCTGTCGTCTTGCAATTTCCTTCATTCTCCCAATATCTACTCTACGCAAATCCCCAACCTTAGTATTGTAAGTAAACAAGGATATCCGATCTTACAAAGATGGTTTTATTGAGCACAAACAGCTTTAAATACATTGTTTCATACAAGTAAGAAAACAATGGGTTCATGAATATGATATATCAAAGGTTTCGTGGACAGTTTGCATAATGGCACAATAACAAAAGGAAATGTCTTCAGGTAATAAGACACATGTGGAAGTACGCTACTGCCTAAAAACAACTGGTATATTACCTACGTCCTAAAAATACTACATTATCTGGTCAGGAACAGCACTTTAAAGTCTTATTATTATTAATGAGAAATTCCTTCAATTTTGGTAGCACCATTAAAAAGCTTTTACCAGCGGCTAATCTAGGAATACATGTCACATAGCATGGACAGCCAATGGCAATGTAGCTGAAGGCCAACACCCGCCTCCGGGAGGCCCAACCCATAGAGCTGCTGGAAAGCTGCAACTTCCAGGATACCACAGACTGCTGAAGGCACCTTAGGGAAGTCCAAACTATGGAGCTACAACTCCCAGCATAAGGTGAGTAAGGAAAGTTCAACTTTGAGGGCAACGGCTGTTGGTGTTGAGTTCTAGATTACTAAAAGCTGGATAACCACAGGTATGACATCCCTGATATAATCCTTTTGCCCCTCCTTTTTTTTTGCCCATTCTTTTTTTTAAGAAAGAAATGCGTTGTCCTTACTGATCCTGCAGAGGATGACGGGCACCACCTATTGACTGTTAGTGCCATAGAGAAAGAAGCGTCCATCCCTTATTTTGGTGCTCTTCCAGCAGCAAATGGATCGGAAATTAAATCAGTGCAAAATTGAAACCATTCTTTGAGCTCTGCTTATCAAAGGCAGAATTGGGGTGCATGGATTATACCCCAATAATTTTCTTGGTCGATGCATTCTCATACACATAAGTTCTGTATACAACACACTTAGACAAGACCTTGATACTTACGGAGCAAGTTCATCCATCTGATTCGCCCAAATGTAAATTTGTCCCTTTTTTTGTGTGTGTGTTTTTTTGTGCTGGCTTCTTGGGAAACGTCTTTGCGATCACATAAATAGGCAAGTTTCCTACATTCACGCATAGGTTAAACCACTGCATCAAAGGGCGTGTAAAGGAGCCAGGTCTGCAGATCACACAACTGCGTGTGTCCAAGGCAATTCTAACTTTGATAAATCTCAGCGTTTGAGTCTAGGATTTCACAGCATATTAAATAAGTAAGGCTTTATAGATGAGAAGTCACAATACAAGAACAATGTTTAGGTGGAGGAAATGCTGCTTTGGATGGGTCTGAAATGCATTTAATGGATTATACCAAATGCTGTAATATGCTGACGACATGCTGTCTTACAAACTGCAGCCTTAAGATGAGAAAATGGAGAGATCAGTCTATTAGCTTTCCCTAATGGACTCGTCGGGCTCTAAAAGCTGCTGTTTTTTCAAACAAACCATCTTAATTCTCTCTCTGATATGTTCTGCAGTGGAGGCCATGTCACTTGGAGTTCCAAAATACTGTTCAGTCCTATAACAAAACAAAAAATAGAAACAAATGTATTTATATATATATCTGTGGGAGGGAAGGGATCTTGTAACCAGTGCCTGCCCATAGGTAACATAATGTAAGGGGGCTCCTCTTTGGTCTCCAGCAATACTGGATGTGCCTGAACCTTTAGGAGACCAGCAACCTTAGAGAAGTTAAGGAATAGGGACCCTGTGAACGAGGTAAAGGCAGCAGATAGGCATGATGCTTTAGGCTGGCTCAGAAGGTATAGCATCCTCGCCACTGAGAATTAGTGCAGAGTTAGAAGTCCCTGGGTACAACTGCCCAAGTGTAGGGGGCCACAGTCTAGAAATGAACTCAAAACACAAACACAATTGCAGAGGTGCGGTTGTTATTGTGGTGCCTTAAAAAACACTGAATTGGTTAATTCAAATCCCTGCATGAGTTCCTGGATGAGCCTATTCCTTTTTGGGAGGAATATGTGGCAGGTACTCCAATACCCATGTAGGCATACATAGTTCTTGCAGATAATGCTCAGGTCAGAAGTGAACTAAAGACTAAATAAATGCTAACAATGTTGAGGTCCATATCAGCATCATACAGCTAAAATCATTGTTTAAATCAGCATCAACATGCAGCCAGTAGGTAAATAAAATAAAGAACAACATGGCATACCCATCGGGATATATTACAGGCACTGTTAATCTGTCCAGCACAGATTTCCCAACAGCTTCAACCTCATCAAACTGTTCAAAATCCATCACTGTCTCACCAAGATCTGGGCATTCTTGTAAAATCTGAAAAAAAGGGAAAGTAAAAAAGAGGTTTCAGATATTTTGTATCTTTATTGACTTAAAAGAGTATTGTCTCCCACCTCCTCACTGACATAGGCCGCAGTGAAACCCCAGCACCCATTGCTTCCCACAGGCATGAGCATGGACTCATATCAGGGGCTAATGTCTGCTGGTGTGGCACTAGCATGAATGAGCCTAATCAGTTGTTCCAAACCAAAGAACAGAAAAGGATACAAATACTGCTACCAGTTGCAATTACATTTACCAATAACTTTAAACTACTGAAACTTTTTTAATGAATATACATTGGAATGTGGCTGAGAATTACATTTTCTATTATTATGCAAAAAATTGGTTTCGGAAGGAGACCCCGTTTAAGCTTTTACAGACATAATTAGGAGACATAACGGCACATTACCATTTGTTGCCCGTATATTTTCTTACAATGAACACAATTACAATAAAGAATATTAATAAATACCAGAACAAATGTTATTGATATGTAAATATATTCCAAAGGCTAACATTTCCTTCAGTTCTTTGCGTCTCTGGAAAAAGAGGCAAATATATGCTTGTTCTCCGATGGAGCACACTAGCTAGAAATTCTACAAAATATGTATGTGACCTTTAAATGAATGGAAGCATTTGTGTGCGGGTCAAATGCAAATACAGCCAACCTTTTCGGCATTTGAATGAAATGCAAGAGCCATTTCCAGCCGGTGAACTCTCTCCTCCGAGGTTATCGTGAACTGTTTCCACACTCTGTTAAGTTTGGGGAGCGTGTCCCCAGATGACCTTGATGTACATCTAAGTGACTGACACAGTACAACGGTGGCTTGCAGTAACTGTCGCCCGTAATCATACGTACTCTGTAAAGCAGAACACAGGCAAATGGATATTATTCAGTCGGACTGGACCTCTTAGGGCCCACCACAGAACCAAACATCTAACGCCCACTCTATGCGCCATTAGATATAAAATTCTCTAAATTATACCTGTATTACACATTTCTATGGCAGAAATAAGAAAGCTGATACATTTGTTATACAGGGGGGCTCACAGGGAGATTCCCTAATTTTCAGAAAGGCCAGTCTGACCCATGTGCATAAATCAGTTGACTCACCAGTGGAGACATTAGGTTTGGGTGCCAAGGACCCAAACTCCACAGCCAGGGGAGACCATATAGACGGAGAAGGGCAAGCACACAGTATATCCAATGTTGACAGGTTAATATAAAATAATTCATCGCTATTAAGTATATTACATGTCCATAAAAAATCCCAATGCATTTCGGATTGTTAACGTATGGTTAAGGTTTTTTTTTATATACATGTAATTTACTTAATAAAGATAGATTCGTTATTTTATAATAACCTGATTAATTGAGTGCCTGCCCTTCTTTTTGTGTATATGTACTTACAAGAAAGGTCAAATAAATAGCAGATTTTGGCAAAATGTTTGCTCACAGTTACAATGCAAGCCAACTTTCAGACTAGGGAATACATTGCTAAAACGCACTCTTCTGTTGCTCTTCATGCTTCTGGCTGGGATATACTCTTGTGCACTGCCTCTGCATTCTATTCTGCTCTGACGGACAGGAGACATTGTGATCTGAACGCAGCAATGTCTCCTTCCTGTCAGAACAGCACTCATGGTATGCGGAGTACAAGCTGTACCCCAACACAGAGCGACTATTTCCCCCCCAAACACTCTTTTCCCTTTCCTGTATTTTATGTCATTTGAGATGAGGATTTCAATGCTGCCATCAGTTTAGTGCTGCTGATACAAATAGTATAAGTGTATTAAGCATTCAGCATTTACCTGGGCTACATCAACAAACTTTCTGTGCTTTTCCAAAAGGATTTTGGTCTCTTGACTATCATCGCCAAGTCGAATATGAGTTTTAAGTAAGGCATCCAGCAATTCATTTAACCAGTCTACTGCCTAGGAACCATAGAAGGGAAATGACAAACACAGGACATTATACCACCAAACCTTTGCTTGAGCTTTAGTTACACACACATTAAGAAACCTGTCTGTCCTGCTAGGATCCCCATTTACTGACGTCACCTCACCATAAACCATTTAAAGGGGAACTCCACCCGAACACAACTTAAGCTTTTTAAAAAGTAAACATAATTTTTAGCAAGTTTGCAAAACACATCAATTTAAAATACGTAGGCTTTTCATGATTTTTAATGTAATAATATGGTTTGGAACAGCTACCTAAGCCTGGCCCCCTGTTCTCAAACATGTAATATAATGTAAATGTAGTCAACTGTCCTCAGCCCAAATTCTCCAAATTCCCTGCACATGTGATGTCAATAAGGAAAGGAACATCACAGTGCAATGCATTGTGGGGTTTGTAGTTCCTGCATGCTGTTTGTAAGATTTGGAGTTGTTTTGTAACATCAGTGTTTTAGTCCCTCCTTCCCTGCCACAATTTCAAATGAGGCAGAAAGACAACTGCTTCGCAGCTGGATTTCAGCATATAAAAATGGTATTTATTCATACTTTTTTTAAGAACAGATTACAGTGATTGGTATATAAGGGTTTCTGTGTTGTGTGGGGCTCTATAACAAATTTTGATTCGGAAGCCCTTTAATATACAAAATAAAACAAAAGGGTTTCTAGTTTCCAGAATCATGTACAATGCATATGTTGATGTTACTATATGTAAAATGCAACCAACCAAATGAGAGAATCTTTCTGCGCATGGCAAGCTTAAGTTTTAATTGATTTTGAGGGATACATTGGTAGATAACAGTTTACTCTGTATCCATCATCAGGAAAGCATTTTTGTAAAAAGGTGTCACATACCTGAGCTGCATCTTCCTCACATTTAAATAGCTGAACCATCTGTAGCATTTTTAACCTTCGGACATCTACCATATCTTCACACCTGGGAAAGGCAAAGGCATGCAATGAACAGGAGCTAATGCACAGGATATATACTACCACATTATCAAAAAAAAAGTTGTGACACTGGGGAAGAGGTAATGCAAGACAGTGGGAAACATGTCCCTGTCCCAATTATTATATATAATTATATATATATATATATATATATATATATATATATATATATATATATATATATATATATATATATATATATATCCTTCTATATATAGAAGCCTAGCTCAGAAGGCATTGCCTAGTAAAGCCAAATATTCGTAAATAGAACAAAATAACTAATATGTCCTTTTTTTCATGTTTATTCCCCATAGGGGCCCACCTAATGCTAAGGGCCCTTTCTAACCCCTTCCCAATATAATTAAAATCACCCTAATTATAATACATATAAAAGATAAAAAGTATTGACATTCCAAAGGTATTGGCAGATAAAATATAGTTCTGATAGGAAATGGCCTTATATGGTGTGAGGGTACAACAGAGGTATGTTACATCGTTAGCATTTAATGATTTTATAGTGGCCCCTTGTTAAAGGAGACATATTGGATAAATGGGAAACCCCCAACCCGTAGGCAATTATGAATAATATCCGGTGCTGGTTTCCCTTTGGGCTAAACATTAACCCTATCTGTAACAATGGCCCCTTTATTGGAGCTCCCTATAGATCCTCTCGCTTCTCCGTCCGAGTTTGAAATGAAGAGTGGGCGTGTCCTAACGGTCCCTGCCAGAAGCACAGTAGGAGGGGGAGAGCCAATCACAGCCCTGCACTCACACAAGCACAGACAGGCTTCAGTTCCCTATCAGGTCAGCCAAGCTGCTGATTGGTTCCTATCTTACAGTGCAGGGTACGGAGGGCCGCCGGCTCCCCGGCTCATCCAGAGAATTCAGCCAGCAGGAAGTGGAACAGATGGGCGGGGCTAGTGGGGTTTTGGTGGAATTTCTCAATAAATCAGTCTGAAACACAACTTTTTTAAGCACAATCCTTCTATATCTAGAGGAGTATAATTCCCTGGTACATTCATAATTTTTATAGGATATGTCTCCTTTAAATATCCCCCAACAGTTCCTGTAGGTAATATAGCACAGAAACATTGAGAGGTAACTTATTTGTTGCTCACTTCAGAAAATCAGGTTTGTAGGGTTTCTTTATATAAAACTTACCGCTGTTTCCTTAATTGCATATCTTCCATTATACCTTGGATATGATCCACGTTATCTTTGTTTTCAGTGGAGACATCTTTGCCATAAGCCCAAGATGCCTGGTTGGTAATCTGATCTAGAAGCCCTTGACCTTTCTCACGTAAGCCCTGGAGGCCTGTGTCTAAAAACAATAAAAAGAGAAACTGAGACGAGCGTACAGTGCGGTGTGGCCAAATGCATTTCTGGCATATGCTCTGGGGTGGGGGGAATGTGTCAGTAGGGACGAGCTATCAGCTATGATCACTGAAAATTTGGATAAAGTTAAATGCACTTTACCATTACTACCAATATTATGCAATGCCAGTGGCAGCTCTGGGACCACAGACTCAGATGGAAAGCCAAAGCACACACCACCCTGCAATCATTTAATGCACAACTTGAGGAGGATGGGAATGGCTCACACATGGAACCTAAAGGCTATGGCACACAATACATTCTTATTGTGATAATCTGCACACTGACCATAATGGGAAGTACAGCTAGCCGCTGAAACCCTGCAACTGTTACCCAAAATTACTACACTGTTGTGTGTTTCTAAATAACAGTCATGGTTCCTAAGCTACTCACATCACAGCCCACTGTATCAGTTACAATGACATACTGTAGTGCCATCCAACTATGCAGTGGGAAGATAAATATTTCAGATACCAAATACTTGAGGACCATATTATATTAAAATTACTATGCTATTAAGCAAAGCTAGGGCAATAAAAATCCCTGGGAAGGCCACATGAAGTTTCCGGGTCTCTGTCCTCTTTCAATTATTTTCCTTTAAAAAAACGAAAATGCTATATACATACATTGTGATGATTATTATTATAATTAATATATGATTATTATATAAGATTATTATTATGATAGCACCATCTTAGTCATAAACAGATTTCACTGAACTAGAGAAAACTATTAAGGTATAGCATGCAATTTGGCATGGATTTTTGTAGCCTGCACTTTACACAATGTAGGGTTGCATGTGGTAAGTACTCCCTGCACCTTGCACTCATTGGTGCTATGTAGCTTCTGTATTTGAATGAAGAGAAGCTATAGGGTGAAAACCAAGGGGATATGGATATATCACCCCCTGCCCATCTCTTTGTAAATAAAAGTGGCCATACACAAGCCGATTTCAGCTTATCTGCCCGTGTATGGGCACAAGCAATGGGCCTCTCTAACTGACATCTGGCCTAAAAATCATCCAGATTTCGATCGGACAGGTCTATGCCTATGCCTGCCATTTTAATCCGACTATTTGGCCCCAGGGCCAAACAATCGAATTAGCCCAATATCACCCACCGTAGGCATAGGTAACCCATGACAGGAAGCAACTTGACACCCTCTGGCCTTCATAACAGAGCATTCTATTGTTCATCCTGATAGCAGATTACATGTGGGTGTAAAGGCATACGGCAGTTGGCCCAATGGGGCCCATTGGGACCCTACTGTTGCTCATTCTGCAGCTCACGACTCCTTACCAACACTTTTAAGCTTCTCCTCGAGCAGTTTTAATGTTTGTTGGATGGCTGCTCCGTCTGTAGGGGCCACATCAACACAGAGCATCCCCAGGAGCCCATCCAGCTGCTGCGACAACTAAAAGAAATGAAGATTTACATATTAAAATATATGATGCACTATGCTCTTGGTCTGCGCACTGTAAGCTCCTTACTTTGGAAATACCATTAGAGTAAAGCAGCAAAAAATCCAGAAGCAAAGACACAGAATTAGGGTGAGTCAAACTAGCACACAGATATGGGAGGGGAGCCTGCCTATGTGGGATTATATACTTACTTATATATATATATATATATATATACTTTATTTTTAGTAATGTAATGTTTTAACCACTTACAAACCCTTGCAAAGTGCTGTGCACATAATTGTTACTATTTCTCCCAGAATGCAACACAACAAATAGCCAATATCAGTATGAGATGGTTAGATTTTAAAATATAATACTTCAAGAACTGGAATAAAGACTTTGCTTTTGCTTTGCTATTATTTCTATTGCTAGTGGTCTTAGGCTAATGCGACACAGGGCTGATTCTGGGCCTTTGGATAAACGCTGGTACTTCCCTGTTTCTGCGCTTGGTACCATTACATCAGCCTCAGTGCAGGCAAACAAAGCGGATTTTGCCACCAAAATGCACAAGTACGCATTTCAGGGCTAAATCTGCTCCATGACCCTCCACCCACTCCAGGTGCAGGCACAGGGAAAGGCTGATGCCGGTGTAGTTGCTGATTCTAGGCCTGCATATATCTGCTGGCCGAGAATAAGCCCAATGTGACATTAGCCTTACATACAGTGTTCTATAAGATGAAGTAAGAGCGATTATCTGAATGGATCAGTTACATTTACTGCATTGCTGCTTGGGATGCCTCTAGCGGCTTTATTATTATAAAAGCTTGAGTAAAAAAACAAAACAAAAAAAAAAAAAAGTGTTTTATAATAAAAAGGGGTGATAAAATTGCACTGATCCCACCCGCACTTACATCTTGGGCAACGCTGTGAAAGTCAAGCGCAGTCTGAAGTAGGTTTTGCCTGAACTCCAGCTGGCTAGCCTGTCGGTAGCACACATCGCTGAGCCGCTGCTGTAAGGTTTTTAGTTCTACCAGATCTTCCTCATCACCAGCATTGAGAAGTGCCGCTATCTGCTGATTCAGTTCCACGTACACAGCAAACCATTCCTAGGGATGCAAGAAAAGAAATGTGACTTTCGAATGTATGAGCTTATTGGAATAAACCCAGGGAGAGTGCCCATGGGCTTTAAATGGAGTGCCAGTCACAGTTATGATGACAAAGTCTGGCCCCTCAGTCTGGCTTTGGTACAGCACTGAATGCCAACCGCAGCACGGCGTGAAGGAGAAAAGCCTTTGTCTTCTGTAACATCCACTAATTAACCTACTGTAAAAGTGATTTGGTATTAAACTGGCACTACAGTCACCCATTTCTTTGTCTGAATCCTTTCGTCTCCATTCGCATTGTAGGATTGTCTGTTTAGACAAATAATTTAGATAAGCAGCCAAAACAGAAAAACATTTGATTTGGAAGACGTTCCTACTGTTAATTTACTCAGTGTCACATTCTTACAGGAATCCCAGGAACAAACAGAATAGAATAAAAGGACTATTAATAAGAATGGAATCTAATAGGCAAAACAAATGTGCATTTGTCTGTTAGTTTGCATTTGCATCTGACCTGCATGCTCACAAATGAACTAAACAGTTATGTCCCATGTGGCCTCCTCTAAAAACACTGACTAACTAAGAGAGCTGAAAGCAGGAAGTAGTGTTCTGGCTATTACATTAGACATCTGCCTGCTCCAGCACATATAGATATATACATTTTTGCCTAATTAACTACCGTATATACTCGAGTATAAGCCGAGTTTTTCAGCACAAAAAATGTGCTCAAAAAGTAAGTCTCGGCTTATACTCGAGTATACCTTCCCTCCTACCTACCTACCTCCACTTGTGTCTGCCCTGCCGGCACGCTGTAACGCACATATGTTAGTTCACTTGTTTGTGCGCCTGTCAGCCGCACGTACCGTATTACACCGGTTCCTGCACCTTTCCTCAGAGCGCAAGTAAGTTCAAATAAACCATACTTTCTGCACATACGCTGTCTGACAGCGAGACAGCGAGGAAATGCCTGCTCAGAATGCAGGCCATGTGTGCATGGCGTCTTGTTCGTAGGATGCACGGGGATGCTCGCGGTGCGCTTAAGCGCCGAATTCGCCACTGCGACGAGTAGTTCTGTGGCCGTGGAATGTTCAGCGGTGCGTTGGGGGTGCGACAGCATGCATGTAATGTGTTTACCTGCCTGTTACATGGGGAGCGGGGATGCATACGTGTGCTTAAAATCACTAGGCTACACCAACTGTCAACTTTAAGGGTCTGTAAGTCTGGGTAAATGAGACCCAGCCCACTGTACAGCTGCACAGATTTGCAGGATCAAGTTACCAGGTATATTCATATGGATCAGGTTCTATTGCTTCCCTGAGGTAGTACATTGCTCTCTAAGTTGACAGTACAAAAGTTTATAATTTCTGGTTAATGAATTTTGTTCATAAAAGAACCATGTTTGTTTTAAAGTTGGGAATATTTTTGCAGTGACGAGTAGTCCTACAGTGCCCGGCATGGTATGTGGCTATACTGTGGGCTATACTGTGGGCTATACCGGGTGCCTGTAGTTGTGTGTGTGGTGCCGGGTGCCTGTGTGTAGTTGTGTGTGGTGCCGGGTGCCTGTGTGCAAAAATGTAGCAATTAAATTGAGATATTAACCTGTACAACCTTGCATGTGGTTATCTTATGTTGGATGTGCCTCATTTTCCAGGCCATACCTTGTGTTTATTAATATGGTAGTCATGTAAGCACTTGTGAGTGTCCTTTTATTAAATAATTTGATTATTGAAACTTAGCAGTAGCGGCTGCATTTCCCACCCTAGTCTTATACTCGAGTCAATAAATTTTTCCAGTTTTCTTAGGTAAAATTAGGTACCTTGGCTTATATTCGGATCGGCTTATACTCGAGTATATACGGTATATTGAAAAAATGTTTTTATTTTGTGCAGTCTATCTATTTACCCAGTTTCATTTTTACACTGAACTGGTTTTTAAGATTTTATATCAGTTTGTCAAATAAGAGTGAGTGGCCTTCCTATTTCTAGTGGTTGTTGCATGTTCCACTGCTCTGAAGCTGCTACAAGCAATGTATGTCCAAGGCCAGAAGGGACAAAGTAATCACAAACGAACAGTAACATTAAGAAATTAAAGTGTTTTATATACATTTATATATATGGTACTGTTTCCCCGCACTGGTAAAACTGATGTGTTTGCTTCAGACACACTACTATAGTTTATATAAATAAGGGGCTGTGAATGAAGCTGGAAAAAGGAAAAGGTTACATAGCAGGTAACAGATAAGCTTTGCTTTTATAAAGCTTGTCTGTTATCTGCTATGTAACCAGTGCCATTTAGCCATTTATGGCTGCCCCCATGGCTACGTAGCCGTAGTTTATATAAACTATAGCAAACACACACCTTTTAGGGCTCTGGCACACGGGAAGATTAGTTGCCCACGACAAATCTCCCTGTTTGCGGGCGACTAATCTCCCCGAATTGCCATCCCACCGGCGACAATGTAAGTCGCCGGTGGGATGGCAACTGATGGCAACTTGGGGAGATTAGTCACCCGCGAACAGGGAGATTTGTCGTGGGTGATTAATCTCCCCATGTGCCAGAGCCCTTACTAGTACAGGGCAGCAGCACATTCTATTTTAATTACTTCCATACACTATTTTTTTTTTTTGCTGTTACTGTCCCTTTAGAGTTCAGTAACTACTTTGTATCAGGTTGGCAAACCCACAGCACAACAAACTGCCATTGCAACAAACATCCATTTTCAGTGCTTTTACACTTACTTATAGGGATGCACCGAACCCAGTTCTTTGGGTTCGGCCTCCCCCTCCCGCCCCGCAACGGATTTAGCCGAATATCGAACCAAATCTGAATTAGCATAAAAAAATCGCTGTGCGCACAGCAAAAAGATTCCCCCTCCCTAACATTTAACCCTTTTGAATGCTAATTTCTGCTAATTAGGATTCGGATTCGGTTCAGCCAGGACTGTGGATTAGGCCAAAACCGAACCCTGCCAAAAAAGGCAGAATCCTGGCCAAATACTAAACCGAATCCTGGATTCGGTGAATCCCTACTTACTTATAATTAATTATTGGCTCCATGCTATAAAGCATATTAAGCCCACATAATAAACTGAGGCTCTGACACAAGGTTATCACATGTGTGTATTATGCAAGTGCATGATCAATAAATCTATCTTATATAACAATGTAATCCACAGAAGCAGGGTGTATTTTCCCTTTAAGAACATAAACTGTCCCTTTTGCAGTAAAAGGCCTTCTTTCCATTAGAATACCTATTTCATGCCTCACCTGCCTGTATGAAATATATTAGGGCCCATTTCATTTTAAAAACAACACAAAAAATGGAAGTTGCACTTTATAATGTGTTTGCATAGAATATCAATGGGCGGCTGGTGTGAAAGGTAATGTAAGTAATGCATTCTGCATGAAGCCCGGTACGAATGACGGATTCGCAAACTGTGGTAATGCAGTGCCACCTGCTGTGCTGGCTAGGAATATAATGAACCTAAAGGGATGGGAGAACACTGTAGAATAGAATATTAGCAAGGCATTGCATTACATTTCTCTTCATTAACGTTCGACTATTCATTTCCCCATAGCACTTTACAGGCGATAGCTAGATAATCTGCTCGATTACAGGGGATACATATAGCTCTTTAGTGGACACACCTGGCAGCAGGCTAAATGGGGACTTTTTTTTTTTTTTTGCATTACATTTTTCTTGCATCCTCAAATAGAAATGCTACAAGCATAGCATTTTAAAGGCCATGTAAAGTTCACATAAGGAGAAGGAAAGCCATTTTGGCATTTTACTGCCAACAGATTTGCCACATTAGTGCCACCTAGAATAATATATTTATTCTGCAGAAAGCATTACCATACCTGAGTAAACAGCTGTAGAAGCTTCCCCCATTTGCCTAAAACAGCGCTGCCATTTTAAGTAGCTTCCTGCTGCAGCTCTAACCCTTACAGCTGAGAGTACACATTCCCCTAAGCGTGTGGGGAGGGAGTTCTTAGCATTCGTGTAGGAGAGGGGAGAGAGCTGTGCAGACTCTGGCCCAGGGAATTATGGATGTTTCTGAGAGGAAGTCAGACACCGGAACAAAATGTTTACAAAAAAGGAGACAAGAAATCCTGAGGACTTAGTGCAGCCTTTCTGTGAGTGTTTATTGTTGTATTTACATAGACCTTTCTGATAAAGTTTACTTAGTTTTTACCTTTTCTTCTCATTTAATAGCATTACAGTTATTTAGTATTTTAGTTACTTAGTATTAGTATTTAGTACTATTAGTGCTATTTTTTGCAATGATGGTTATGGCTTATGAAACAATGTAGCAAACTAGTCTTGGCTGAAGGAGAGCTGACTTCTCCCACAATGCTCCAAAAGTCAGAACCATGAGTACAAAAAGGGACATACAAATACTGCATTCAACTTCAGTTATGTCTACTTATAACATTAAAAGATGGCAGATGGCTCTCGTATTCCTTAAAGGGGTTGTTAACCTTAAATTAACTTTTTGTATGATGTAAAGAATGATATTCTAACACAATCTGCAATTAGTCTTTTTGATATTTGTGGTTTTTGAATTAATTAGCTTTTTGTTTAGACGTTCTCCAGTTTGGAATTTCTGCAGCTAACATAGTTAACTTAAAGATGAACTAGCCCTTTAAATCGTAAACCTGATGAAGATCCTAAATGGGGTTGAAACCACAGTGTTCTAGGTTTTCTATAAAATTACTGCCAACTCAGAATATGTAAACTGTTCTAATTCGATGCAGAAGTCGATACATGTCTTTTCTTAGTTTCTAAAGAACATATCCCCTGTGTTTCACTAACATCAGCTTTTATAATTGAAATAATAGTTACTAACATTCTACATTTCATGCTGCTGTATTAACTGATGTAAATCATTGTAAAAAGTTTTAAAGAAAAAAGGAAACTAAAAAATTTGCCATTTCTGGTGTATTACCAAACAACTGAACTGAAAAAAAATTTGTTTGCGAGGTGCACTGCCCCTTTAAGGCCTAATACTGCTCGGCAAAGTGGCAAATCTTTATACATAAATCCTTTGACATCAATATCTGTGTTGTGTGGAAAGGCAGAGAAAATCCCTTACGCTGTGCTGACTCTCAATCTCTTCATGCTTCTGTTGCAAGGCCTGCGACGCTCTGATTGAGTCTCCGATCCCCCACTGCGTTCGGAGCTGTTCTGAACCCGGCCCTTCCAGCCAGTTGACAACCTGTACACAGAAAAAGGAGCAGTAACATGATGAAAAATGCTTCCTTACCGACAATATGCATTTGCCAGAGCAGGATAGCACTTAGTCTGGGGGTGGGTTATATTATATATATATATAAAATCTGTGGGGCCATGTCAGAGAAATGCAATTGTAACCTCCAACATCAGCTCCAAAAGGCAAGAAAGTCCGCTCTGCTGCATCTGAGCTCCCTTCTTACGTTCATTACCACAGCGAAAAGAACTACAGGCCTATCCCAGCAAAGTCCATGGAAATCAGGTCTGGACTGGACCTCTGCAACCCCCCCTCCACCAGTCAACTAAATAGTGACTGTCTAAAACTCTATGGCATCTTACAGCAGCCCCTCTGGCATTTGCCAGAATCCACAGATTGCCGGTCTGTGGAAACATTTTTATTTTATTTATAAAGCCATGCCACTTTTACCAAAGATTTTGGTTTGCTATTTTGATGAGAATATAATTTTTCTTTAAATGACCACATAAGAATATCTGTTTCCTCTGCATCCCCAACCCTCAAAAAAATATCACAGCATTACTTTCATCCTATGGATTTTGCAGACAAGCAAGGTGCAGATCTGACATTCTCTGAGGTTTATACTATGTAATAAATTACTGGATGCAATGTCTAGTTAAAGGAAAACTATGCCCCCAAACAATGTAGGTCTCTATAAAAAGATATCACATAAAACAGCTCATTATATTTAAGGAAAACTATTTCCCCAGAATACTTAAGCAACAGAGTTGGATATATTGTTTTACCTCTTTTCCCTTGAGCCACCATTTTGTGATGGGCTGTGTGCTCTCTCAGAGATCACCTGACAGGAAATAATGCAACTCTAACTGGAACAGGAAATAGTGTGGGAGTACCAGACAGAACTTTGCCTAATAATTGGCTGATGGGGCCTATCAGGTATGTGTGCCCTGACTTGTTTGAGTGCACTGTGAATCCTATGATCTAAGGGGTCCGCCCTTAGTACTTAAAATGGCAATTCTCTATTTAGGATTACCCAATAGCACTTACTACTAAAAAAAAAAAAGCATATTTTTAAGAAAATGGTTTATTTAGATGAAGCAGGGTTTTACATATGAGCTGTTTTCTGCATTCCATTTTTATAAAGACCTACATTGTTCTGGTTTATAGTGTTCCTTTAACCAGAACATAGTTTAGCTCACATTAAGTGACCTATAAAGAATCTCGCCAAACTGGAATATATATATATCAGTAAATATTGCCCTTCTCCAATAAGCCACCATTTTGGTGAAGTCACCAAATAAACTTTTCCTTCCCTGATACGCCCACGTGGGCAATGTTAGATTGATCTGATTGTTTGGCCTGAAGGCCACTTTGACAGGATGTAGGCTGTTGGGGCAAGGAGTGCATCAAAGAGTCAACATTGTCTTTGCCCCAAAAGGATTTTTAAACCTGGACAATCGACAACTGCCTGATCCCATCTGAAAGCTCCATACATGGGCTGATAAGCTGACAACTCTGTGCAACACAAGTCTGTGTAAGGCCAACTTAACTGTTTAATCTATTTCTTTGGTCGCCACTCACTCTAGCAACTGAGAGGAAGTTTAAATGACTAGTTTTTATATAGACAGGATGTCAGTTCCAGAACTAGGGGTAGGCAAAAAAAGGGAATATGCCTAGGGCGCAACACTGGGGGAAGGGGAGGGGGTTTACTAAGCCTGTACCTCTTCTAGTTCTAGTTCCTGCCTTTGTTTCCCAACTACCGGCCCATTACTATCCTTAAGCACATCGAGCTCCCCCCTTCTCTCATTGTCAGCGTGCATGGGTGCATGTGCGCTGAGTGAGTGAGTGTGTGTGTGTGTGGGGGGGGGGCATAAATTAAACATAAATAATTATAACAGTAAAACCCCAAATCAGTAGCCATTAAATGAGAAGAAAAGTTGTTTTGCCATTTTACTGCCAATAGATTTGCCACATTAGTGCAACCTACAACAATATATTTATTCTGCAGAAAGCTTTACCATACCTGAGTAAACAGCTTTAGAAGCTTTCTCTGTTTGTTAAGATAGCAGCTGCCATTTTAAGTAGCTTCCTGCTGCAGATCTAGCCATTATAGCTTAGATCACACATTCCTAAGGGAGGGGTTGAGGGAGTTCTTAGCATTCTTTTGGGAGTGGAGAGAGGAGAGAATGCACCGACTCTGGCCACAGGAATTAAGGATGTTTCTGAGAGAATAAGTCAGACACTGGGTTGATAAGCTTAATGATATCCATTTCCTCTGATGAGTCCTAAAATGGCAATTTGTTATCTTGCATTAACAGCACAGTGAATAGTTTATCATTTCTCCCCATGACAGGGTTGGAACTAGGGGTAGCCAGGTTGGGGGGGGGGGGGGGGGCTGCAATGTTCGGAGCAAAGTTGTAAATCCAATGACAGGGAAAATAAGGCAGTAAGCAAGTAAGTGACAGGCAGGGCCAGAACAAGTGTGAGTGGCCAAGTATGTGGGTCACTTTGGAGGCAATACTACTTGGCATGGCTTCAGCAATCTGGTGCTGTACTAGGCAAAATTCATCACCATATTTCACTCACTGTACAAATCCTCCCTATAAACACACACACATATACATACAGAACAATACATATACCAGTACCAACACTAAACACTCCTATTCATACACCCAGATACCCAAACAATTTTGGCTCTGCCCTCTATAAACATTTCCCCAGCTAAGATCTTCTCACAATGCCATCTTTACAACTTGTCATCTACTCAACTAACACTTTAAGGGGTGTGCAGAGAACTCTATGTCAAAAGATTTAGCGCAGGCAGGGCAATATAGAACAGGAAAGCGGTCTGAGGGTTAAGAGGGCTGAGTGGGGTACATGGAGAAACTGGAAAAGCAAAGCCTACAGTAATAGACTGGTTCAGAGAAGAATAGACTGAGGAGGAACCAGTTTTAAGGACACATAATGAAGGGGAACTGGGTCAAACATACACAAATTCCAGCTGTTTGACAATGGATATGGGTAACACTTCCCCAAAGGGGGACAGAAAAGAATCAGCTAGTCTAAAGAAAACTGGAAAGGATATGCTTCCAAGTAATATGGGAGGTGGTTCACCAGCTTTACAGTACAGGTTGTGAACAGTGGTGTTGACTGATTGAGCCAACAACAATGGTTTCCCCAACATCTTGCAGGTGGCCACATGCAGGATCCATCATTCAGTGACTGGGAAGTACTATCCTCAGGTCTGGAAGTCAGACCTGACTGATAGGAGGCAGGTATGTTTAGTCCAAGAACTAAATTTAGCCTTTTATGAAAAGGTGTGCTCGTTTGAAAGGGCTGCCAAACAAGTATCTATTTAACCAACTTAGCCTACCAATTGTCCAGAGATTAGATAATAACAGCTCAACAAAAGAGCATTGATTTTTATCTGACCACGTTTTCCAACCTATCTAATATCAGCTACAGCCCTGAAACACCCCAACTGCAGGTACTCTGGTTTCCCCCCACACTCCAAAAACATAGAGGCAGGTTACCTGGCACCTGATAAAACTGCCCCTAGTGTGTGTAAATGTGATAGGGACCTTATATAAACTCCACCAGGGCAGGAATGTATGGTATAACACACCCCAGCACTATATAAATAAGTTCTAATAAACAAAACAAAAATTTATTAGCAAATATCATTGGCCTATCTGTAAAGGTGCCAGACTATTTGTATATTAAGATACAGGCTATGTTTTTGTTAATATCTGCACTTTTTATCACTTTTTCATAACCACATTCCTGTAACTGCTCATAATGTGCCTCTGCTCTCCTGTGGTGCCCTGTGGCACCCCTGCCATTGCTAAGACCTGCTCTCCTAGGCTCCTAACTTCATACCGCCACTGAGACAGGCTTCGAGACGTCGAATTATCCGTGCAGAATGGTGTATCTGCTAAGCACAGCCGACAAGCTGCAGATCACATGCTAATAAATCACAGCACTGCAGCTAGATTTTACCAACCCACACTACCGCTCTGACCTCAATTTTTCTGCTTATTAAGCAATTTCCACAGTAGATTTAAATCACGCTGAAAGCCTACGCTCTGCCAAACTTATGTAAATTCCCCTATTTGAATTTAATCAGCTCTCTGAGCGAAAGTATACAGAAAAACCAGGAGACAGAGAAGCAAGACCACCAGACACCGCAGACTGGACCATCAAATGTATGTAGTCAGGGATATCCAGCTTGCTATGGGGTGCCGTTTGTCCAAAGCACATTTTGTCTACAAAAATACATTCTTTATACAAAAAACAATCCCCAGTACACAGAATTAATGTGTGGGCATATACATTGGTAAAAAATATACAAAAGATATTTTTCTAGTGAAGAATGAGAACAAAAATCTATTTTGTGCACAAAATGAAATTATTATATTACACACTCCATTCTATAAATTTTAACAAGCATTCAATCTCAAAAATCTGTAACATCCATACAACAAAATCAGCTATGTGTAAAGTTACTTACAGAGTGAACAAAACAAAACAAAACTTTGACAAAATATATAATGGTGTAACTGAATAGCATATTCCAGCTAGTTTTTCATAAAATAGATGCTTGTGACAGAAAGTAAGATTCTATAGCACAGAAGTCATTCTATCAACACAATGAATACTCAGTTCCACAAAACTAATAAAATATCCATTCTGTGAAACAGTCAATCAAATTCAATCAATTTACTGGTCTTCCCACTGTTTTAATTTGTCCATAGAGTGTTGACACACACACACAAAAGGATTTGTTTGTAGGATTTGTTTAAGGGCAGTTACAAACAGGGAGAATAGTCGCCCCGCGAAAAATCTTCATTCCCGTGGGTGACTAATCTCCCCGCAATGCCACCGGCAAGAATGTAAATCGCTTGAGGGATGGCATATGCGTCACTGCAATTTGCCAAAGATGCCTTGAGAGGAAACTTCAGGTGACTTCGGCAAATCGCAGCAACGAGTATGCCATCCCACTAGTGCTGGGCGGTATACCGGTAAAAAACGATCACCGTTTTTTTTTTTTGAAACCGATATGAATTTTCTACATACCCCCATACCGGTGTGCGTGAATACTTCCGGGTGCGCGCGTGACGTCAGCGCGCACACTCTACAAAAGCGCCATCGCTAGGACGCATTCAGAGTCGGATACCAATGTGAGCTGTCGGGGGGGTGCCTGGCCAGTAATTATATTTTATGTGAAGGGGATGGGGGGGTGTTATTTATGTGAAGGGGATGGGGTGGGGTGGGGGGTTATATTTATGTGAAGGGGATGGGGGGTGTTTGGGGTGGGGTGGGGTGGGGGTGTGCGGATGGGGGGTGTTTGGGGTGGGGTGTGGGGGGTGTGTGTGCGGATGGGGGGTGTTTGGGGTGGGGGGGGTGTGCGGATGGGGGGTGTTTGGGGTGGGGTGTTTGGGGTGGGGGGTGCGTGCGGATGGGGGGTGGGGGGGGTGCGTGCGGATGGGGGGGTGTTTGGGGTGGGGTGGGGTGGGGGGGTGCGTGCGGATGGGGGGTGGGTGGGCTGCGTGCGGATGGGGGGTGTTTGGGGTGGCGGGGGGGGGTGCGGGTGGCGGGTGTTTGGGGTGGTCACCTAATCATGCATGGGGAAAAAAAAATACCGTCAAATACCGTGATACCGATATAATTTTGAAAAATACCGTGATATAAATTTTTGGTCATACCGCCCAGCACTACATCCCACCGGTGATTTACATTCATGCCAGTGGTATTGTGGGGAGATTAGTCGCCCGCGGCAATAAAGATTTGTTGCGGGGCGACTATTCTCCCCCTCTGTAACTGCCCTAACAAGATGAAAAGCTGCCAGCTCTGCCCCACACGGCTGCATTATCCATAGTGCTGAGGATACTGTCTGGCCTACCATAGAGTGGAATATGCTAGTCAGTTACACCATTATATATTTTGACAAAGTTTTGTTATACATAATTCATTCTGTACCAAATTGGTTCTGCTGTATGGATGTTATACATTTGTGAGACAGAATGCTTGTTAAAATTTACAGAATGCAGTTTGTAATATAATAATATACTTTTGTGCATAAAATTGATTTTATACTCAGAAATATGTCTTTTGTATATTTGTTACCAGTGTATGTATGTATGTATGCATAACTTTATTTATAAAGCGCCACAAGGGTACGCAGCGCTGTACAGTCTTACAGAATACAAAATTACACACAGGGAGGACAAGTGATATAATAAATAAATACAATAAATACATATATATATACATATATATATAAGTGCCATGTGGTATGAGACACAGTAGGAAGGAGGTCCCTGCCCCGTAGAGCTTACAATCTGAGCGGTTGGGCAACATACAGGCTGGAAGGTATACGGCCACACATTCATTCTGTGTACTGGGGATTGTTCTTTGTAAACAGAATGTATTTTTGTAGACAAAATGTACTTCGGACAAACGGCACCCCATAGCTTGCAACTCTCCAGCTGTTGCTGAACTACAATTCTCAGAATTCCTCTGTGAATTGGCATTTAATAAAGGTTAGTGGCCTGCAAGCTGGAATCTCTTGTGCATATATTTAAAATACCTAATAACTATTAATATAATGTGGATTTCTACTACCATAAGGCTGCTCTTCCTTTATATTTGTCTTCAGAATTTTGCTCAGGACACAGGACAATGCCACTATGGCTGGACCAACTCATTACATACCATGTACTACACATATGCAGCACAATGCTCACCATAATGCACAAATATCCTATTTTTTAAAATATGTCCATATCCCATGAAATAAAAAAAATATCTGCTCTGCATTTATAGCCAAGGGTCCCTTAACTGACCAAATAAAACTATTTGTAGGCAGAGAGGGACAGGTGCATGTCTGTGGATGCTTGCTATATATAATGGCCAAGAGAATGTAAGTTGTAGGCTTGTTATCTGCATGTCCCAACCAATAACCTGAGGGTTTCAAATATTGAATGGTACTAGATACTCAACTACTAAGTGGCTAAGAAATGCTGACATTGGGATCCAACCATACTTTTTATTACCGTATATACTCGAGTATAAGCCGATACGAATATAAGCCAAGGTACCTAGTTTTACCCAAGAAAACTGGAAAAAATTATTAACTCGAGTATAAGCCTAGGGTGGGAAATGCAGCAGCTACTGCTAAGTTTCAATAATCAAAATATATTTAAAAAAATATATATATTTAAAAACATTAAAAACATATACCGCACTGATGCCTCAATTACATGAATGTAATTACATTCATTGAGGCATCAGCGGGGTATATGTTTTTAAATATATATTTCAAAGAAAAACAGTTAAACTAGCTCTGTAAGTGGAGAAGAGGGTCAACAAAAACAATATGAGTACTACCCCATGCTCATTGTGCATTGGCAAACTGGCAGCAGACCCAGTTCTGGAGGACACGTAAAGGGAAATAAGTATGGGAGAGGGCCAGGGCACTGGAGGGTCTGGTTGCGGGAGGCCTAATTTGCACACAAAGGACAAAGGGTGCTAGCCTGGAGGGACCCATGGCACCCGACTTGAGTATAAGCCGAGGGTGACTTTTTAAGAACATTTTGGGTGCTAAAAAACTAGGCTTATACTCGAGTATATACAGTATATATCTTTTTATTAAGAGGATAGAGAAGAGAATAAAGAAACTGAATGGAAAAAGGAAAACAGTTTGAAGAGTGGGCCAGCAGTCAGGTATCCCAGGTGGGCCCCTGGCACCCCAGTCCGACATTGTTTAAATGATCTGTGCGTGTTCCTTTAGGTGCAAGTCTTTTGCTGTGTCTATTGACGAAACCCATTGTGGAAGCCCTGTAATTAGCACTACCATCGTGGTCATGGTAGCCCTAGGGTTCCCATGTGTCAGTAGGCACACTTGCATGTGATTCCTTCCAAGCAACTGTATGGGCACTATGGCACTTGGTGCAAATACTCGCGAGTGGGGAGAGTGTTATGCGCATGTACCTTTATGTACTGCAACGACTGCATGCACAAACTGTAGCTACGGTCCTTACTGAGCCCTAGTATAGTCTCCCACGACAATCTGAACTGGCCAGAGAGGTTATAAAAGATATTTAGTGATTAAAAAATTGTAAACTTTTGTAAGAAAGAAAGATAACATTTCTAAATCCAGCATTTTCTGTTTGGTGGCAGATTTACAGTGAGCTGTTACATTGCCCAGTGTAACCCCCTACTGCAGCAGGGTATGTTAGATGTTGTGTGAAATTGAACTAGTTATGTTAAAAAAAATGAAATGACTGTGTGATAACATTTAAATGTACAATTTTCTTTTCAACCAACACCAATTCAACAAATTTCCTTTTAAAAAGTAAATTACATATTACAGTAATTTAATCATTTTTAAGTATTTAAAAATAAACTGAATCAGGTTTAATGACTTGTTTTTTTCCCTTATCGTGATAATTGGTGGCACAGTTGCAAATGTGCATTTATTGGAGAGGATGGGTGTTATGTTTTGCTCATGCCGCAGACACGCTGGTTAAATGAAGCCTAAATGGGGCCTTTTAGTGCTCTACCAATGGGACATCAAATTCAAAAATGTTCATAATGAAATCATTGCATAAAACCCTTTAAAACTGAAAATGTAAATAACTCAGAGGGAAATATTTCAAAATGTAATCCCAATAGAAATTATTATTACTGTATCCTCACTAAAATAATCTGTTATTACAGCGTTCCGTGGCAGTCTCAGAAAAGCCGGCAATAAGACGAGAGTAAGAGAGATAAACCTTTCAATTCCGTGCGCAGGGAAATGTTCATGGCGTATTTATTCTGCACCATCAGTACATAGATCAAGCAAACAGAGGTCTATTTCTAATCAGACTGATGTAAATTGAGGTTGGTGCCCCAGTAAACACGTTCATTTAAATGCATTAATGGAGGCTGTTTGCCAAACGCAGCTAGATACTTCATTTGAATCATTCCTTTGCCGAGACAATTTGAATATTAACTTAGCAAAGGGCCTCAGTGTCATTTTATAGAAGCCTTCTAGTAGCAATGATAATACTAGCGGAAAAAATGAAAGGGGGCATAAGGATAAGTTTTATAAGGCTAAATCATATCATACAGTGCAAGAGAGGGAAGAGAAGAATGGCACAAATGTGGAAAATTATACTATAAATGCCTACACAAATTAAAGGAAAGGCAACACTAAAAAATTTTTAACTAAAAAATCTATTCTACCCTCCCCCAATAATTGCCCTATCCTGAAAACCATTTGTTATTTTGAGTGCTTTAGTAGAAAATACCTGTAAAAAACTTGGCTTCCTGTCATTTGAACAAAGGCGATATGGCGATGCCGGGGAAAGTATCAGGAGATGCATCAACTATGCGGCGATCGATTGATCGAGCCTAGCCTGACTTCTGTATAGGAAGGAAGCAGGCTAGGCTCGATCAATCGATCGCCGCATAGTTGATGCATCTCCTGATACTTTCCCTGCATCACCGTATCGCCTTTGTTCAAATGACAGGAAGCCAAGTTTAGAAGGTATTTTCTTCCAAAGCATTCAAAATAACAAATGGTTTTCAGGATAGGGCAATTATTGGGGGAGGGTGGAATAGATTTTTAGTTAAAAAATTTTAGTGTTACTTTTCCTTTAAAAGGGAAGCTTTAGGGATTGGTAACAGCTGATAATGATAGCAGCTATTGGTAGCTTATATCTGATAGACACTCCCTGCATTTCCAGAAAGGAGTATAGATTAAGTTGTGGTTTGTTCAGGGACATATGGAACAGATAATAAGATAACTTCAAGCTGTAATGGACAGTTCTTCTTCTATGAATCACTAAATAAAAACTTGACATATATCCACATTACAAGAAACTTAAAGGAGAAGGAAAGGCATTTTCACAGGGAGGTGGTGTGTCAAAATATTAAAGGAATACTGTCACTGGAAAACATGTTTGGTTTTTTTTCAAAACATATAAGTTAATAGAGTTTCTCCAGCAGAATACTGCATTGAAATCTGTTTTTAAAAACACAGTTTTTTTATATTTAATTTTGAAATTTCACATGGGGCTAGCCATATTTTTTTTATTTCCCAGGGTGCCACAGCCATGTGACCTGTGCTCTGATAAACTTCAGTCACACTTTACTGCTGAGCTGCAAGTTGGAGTGACATCCCCCCCTCCCAGCAGCCGATCAGCAGAACAATGGGAGCAAGATAGCAGCTCCCAGTAGATATCAGAATAGCACTCAATAGTAAGAAATCCAAGTCCCACTTGCAACTTATCCAGTTACATGGAAATAGGAGAAACAATAGGTTACCCCCCCCCCCCACCCCAGTGAATATAACTGCTTACATGAGACCCCAGGCCACTGCTCCTGTTTGCTGAAACCTGCACTGGCCTGGGTAACTCCTGTAGGAGAACCACATTGCAATATTCTTCCTGTTCTTGGATCTTATCTATGGCCCTGGTTTTTTTGCTTCTAAGAGTGAAGACACAAGGAGCTACTTAGTAGCAGCTACTTGTCAGAGTTACTAAATGCCAGAAAATACTGTGCCATAGACAATACTGAGAATTGCCTCTGCTACAACAACATGTAGAGACAATTATCGGTAAATGATTGCTCTGACAGCCTGCACAGCTCCACTTATAATCCGATCAGTGGCCCGAGGGCTCAACGATCAGATCAGGTGAAAGATCTGCCCATTTGGCGACTTTGCCAAGCCAGTGTTTGTACAGATGTATGGCCAGCTTAAGTTTTGCTTTTCATTCTACTGCACATACGCACCAAGATCAGTGCCACAGAGAGGATCCAGGAACAAAAAGAAGATTGTGCACCTACAGTAGGACCTGTTCCCAAGCAGTTTTCAACAAATGGCATAACCGGTGTGGAGCCTCAAGTAAGCGATTATAATCACTGGGGGGTAGCTAACACTTTGGCATGCTCCACAGAAATTGGCATTTGATTTGGAGAATATTCAGCACATCACAGCAGCTTGTCCTCCAAACAATTACCATTATACTTATATTTATTTTCACACCCATTTACATAGATTATTATATGTCTACACAGCCCCAGTGGAGCTTAAAATCTACACTCAGTAGGGTCAATTTTATTAGGAGCCAATTAACCTGCCTGTTTAAGTAATGTAGAAAGAAACTGGAGTACTTGGAGGAAACCCATATAAAAGCACGGAGAACATACAAACTCTAGCAGGTAGTGCCCTAGTAATAGTCTCAGTCTAGGTAATGGTCCATTGTGTAACACAAAGTTTCAATGACTGAATCTTCCAAGCTAGTGTTATTTGGGAGTCCGATCCTGTTGACTCACAAGCAAATTTTGAAAACTTATTGAGGGATACATCCTAGAGCAGAGGTTTCTTTTTTATAGACTTTTTCGGTTGTAACTGTGGCATAACAATAAACAAAGCAGAACCCGCAGCCACAGGGGCCCCCGGACAACATTTCATTGTAAATGACATATCATTAACACGGTATAATAATTGTTAGATAAGGTTAGGGGTGTCCAATCTGTGGCATGCCACCTACTGGTAGGATGCTCTAAGCTGCAGTTTAAAGATAGTTTACCTGCATGACCTTCTGCTGAATCTCATCTAGCTGAGTGCGCTTGCTTCGCTGACGGCAGACTTCTTGATACCTTGTATACTGCTCACGAAGGGAATCGAGTAACTTCATGACCTGAGGCTGAGCCAGAAGCTCATCATCCATCGGAGACCAAGAAACTCCTCCGTCTGAGCCATTGAAACGGCGTTGCTGCAGTTCTGATAACAGCTCATGACCTGGAGAGATTGAGTTTAAAAAAAAAGTGAATGTGGTCAAAAAAAAAAGAAGACCTATCTAGTCTGCCAAGAGACAAATATTAATGCAAAAATATTAAATGCAGCATCTAACTTTTGTTAAAAATTGCAATTTTTTTTTAATACACCAGTAATTACAAATGGGGTCTTTATTTGTTTCCATGAATGAGGTGGTTTCAAAAGCATATAAAACCTCTGCTGGTATTATCTCATTCTCTGTCAGGATATCAAAAAAGTAAATGAATATAATCACGTATTTGCTCTGTTTATCTATTGCTAAGCCCAAGAATACAAGGCATTATTTCCCAACTGTTTACATGGCCCTAATTCCACATATTTATCATTAGATTTCCAATGGTAAACACAAAAAGAAACCCCTTACCTGTCTGTAAAACAGTCTCTGGGTCAACAGATGGGAGATAATTGAAATCCACTGACCTTGAAATAATAAAAAAATCATTAATAACAGCGGTAACAAATTTAAAAGCACAATATAATATCCATGAAAGATATTTATTTATGAAAGTTATGAAAGTGATACTGTCATAAACACAACAAAGCTATATACACATAAGGTTGTATTGTTTAGCTACCTGTAAATCTATCATCTTGTGCAAATAGGAATAATGGCAATGACCTTAGTAAATAAATGTAATATTAATTTGAGTTTGTATACATTTTGTTGCAAGTTCTGAATATGAAACTGCATGTAACCAGCTGTATGTATGACCTTGTTTTCTCTCAAACACAGGCTATAGCAGATTGCTGGCTCATTACAAAAAAAGAAAGTCAGGCTAACTGGATATCAAATTGTGATTTATAGGTTGACTGTCTGACAGTGAAATGCGCTGGTCAACTACTTTTGTTTATTGGCAAATTCTAAAATTAGCCTTTAGGTTGATAAAAACAAACATTCTACTCTTGAAAAACTAAAATGAGAAAACATGAGAAAGCAAACAAAACTGTGGTTAGTAGCAAGGGCCTAATTGTTTTGTGCAGGGAGGTCATAAGTGGTATCCACAACATGTTACTACCTTGCTTACAGTATTCCCCAAAGCTTGGAAGGCCCTCTCAAAGGAAACTAAGGTAGTACAATATGTCTATTATACTACACACATCCTTATTAAGGCATGCAATATGTCTATTATACTACACACATCCCTATTAAGGCATGCAATATGTCTATTATACTACACACATCCCTATTAAGGCATGCAATATGTCTATTATACTACACACATCCTTATTAAGGCATGGAATATGTCTATTATACTACACACATCCATAAGGCATGCAATATGTCTATTATACTACACACATCCTTATTAAGGCATGCAATATGTCTATTATACTACACACATCCTTATTAAGGCATGCAATATGTCTATTATACTACACACATCCATAAGGCATGCAATATGTCTATTATACTACACACATCCCTATTAAGGCATGCAATATTGTCTATTATACTACACACATCCCTAATGGCCAAACACAGCTACCAATATTACCCTGTTTAAATATTTTATCTTTCTTTGCCTTCAAGAAGCAAGAACAAAAGAGGCCCTAGTTGGCACCTGTTGCTCAATGAATTCTACATTCAAATAGGTATGCAATGAATAGAGGTTATTAGAGGTGCGCATGGAGCGTGACCAGCTAATTAAACAGAACATAGTGAAAACCATTTAAAATAGATAAACTCAATTAGTATCAGCCTTCTGGGTGACAGTCTCTATACAGTATGTGGTATGCAATGGAGGGGATTAGAATTTGGGTGCAAATTACTGACAGTGGGTGACAGCACAAATACTGCAAGTGACTGGATCAGGGGAGGTTAATTCAGGGAGACTCCCAATAAAAACAGTTAAGTTGACAAGTCTAAATCTGACTTATCAGTACACTGTGGAACCTGCAGTATGCACCAAACTGTGTAATATCCATAAGGCTACCTTGTGCACTGATTTGATTAGATATGCAACAAATCGGTCTGTGTTGCGCTTTGCATAATGGAAGCAGCATTCTTGTGCTGTTTTCACTTGGCCTGGCCCTGTTCGCTGCTTTAGAACTTCAGGGCATATCCTTAAATAGCCACAAATGCTGTATTACTGCAGTGAGGATTGTATGAACAACACTGCATTTACAAAGTTTGTCTTCTATGCAAACATTGGTTTGTATTTAACATAATCGCACAGAAGTAAAAACATAATTTAACATCTGTGAAGCCTTTTCATTTGGCAGAGTTATTTTCCATCACTCATTTCTGTCACGTGACAGTGTCCTTTCTCATGCAAGAACAATGTGACTGTCACTTAAAAGGTAAAATGGCTGGTTTCCAAATTCTCCTGCCGGCCGCGTACACAGAATGCGTACACTCTGACAGTAGCATTGTGGTGAGCGAGGCACAGGGCGGGAACAATAAGTCAATTTCACAAACCAATCCACACACCTCTCCTTTTCGTTCTGGCTTCCCTTATCGCTTCCATTGTTGATAACAGCAAGCTCGTCCAGCAGCGACGTGGATTCCTTTGTGAACTTCTCAAATACCTGAGATGCAGAAGCAAAACACTATTATCGCACACAATGGGAGAATTTGTATAAAGCAGTGCACCATGAATACTAATGATGTAACATGAAAGTTTTGGTGTGACATAATTACGAACCCTTTTTAACACATTACATTAAATGTATCCCCCAAAGACACAAAGTATTAGTGAGGAACCCATCGTCTTTAAAGGGTAACTAAAGACCTAAAACCTCCTTAAAGGTGGTGTTCGCCTTTTTGTTAACTTTGAGTATGTTAAAGTGACAACGGAAGTGGTGTTATATGCAAGTAGTGGGTGGCTGTGGCACGCAGAAAAGCCGAGAATTATAGACTTTACAACAGCATTTAAACAGATCTGGCCTTTCTTCCTGATTATAATCCAGCTTGTTGGACAGAGATCAGCTGGATCAAATAGTTGGACCAGCACCTTTCCATTTTTTATTACAATTCTCACAGGCAGCTGTGCACATAATGTCATCCAACCGCCAGAGCTGGAAGGAACTGAAGCATGCCGCAACCTGGGTTCAGTCTGCCCAAGTCTAGTTGCATACCCAGTCATCTAATAAAGTTGTATGGCAGTCACTTGGTCATGAGACATTTTTCTTTAAAGGACAACTTGAAGCTCAGTCAAAAAAAGACTTCTGTACCGGGCCAAAGGTGCCACAGCTCTTCAGCAGTAAAAATCTGGGCCTTTGAAGATACCCTCCATGTCTCCCCATACTCTATTCTGGTCATTTGCATCACAAGCTCTGGTATGATTTTAGTAGTTGGAGTTTAAGGTTAATGGTTATATTATACATGCAACAGAAAATTCATAATACAAACCTGGTGAATAATATTAAGATTAACAGTGACAGCATAAAAACCAGGACTGTTTGTTGTAAAACTTATTATCCCCGTAGCATGAGGAACTGTGACAGATATGACCTAATTATTAATGACTCCCAAATTCAGCTTCTTGCCAGCTTAGGGCACAATGAGCATGTGCAGTGCCACTGACAATCAAAAGATGCTCTAACAAGATTCAAGATGGGGAGCTGTTGTACAGAGTTTTGATTGCATGAAACACTGCTGTTACAGGTCTAATGACTCCTGGACTCATTTAGTATGAGCAGTATATAAACTACAATATTTTTGAGCCACAGTCCTTTTTTAAGGTTTCGTTGGATCACAGGACATAACCCACTACAGGCAACTCTTACTGGAATCAGAATAAACAAGATATCACTGAGCGCATCTTCCTAGGAGAAGACAGTGGCATAATCAGAAGTTACTGGACCCCGCAGCAAAATGATTTTAGCCCCTCCTACACCATACACTTTAGTAAATAGGACCCTGATCAGTCAGAGGGTCAGTTTTATCTATAGTGACATAACTTTATTACTGGCTGCGCTGCTGTAATCTGTTCAAGCTAGATGGTTAGCTGCACTTACATATCTTCTTGGAGCTAGATGGCGCTCCTCGATTGCACTTAGGATAGAAGTCTATCAGCTTCCACCCTGTCTGACAAAAGCGCTAATTGAGCATTGAAACATTACAGTAAATAAAAGTCTTGTAAGTATCACAACAGTCTGTAACAGTTTGTAACCTTTAGCCCTACAGAAAGTGCCCCCCCCTCCAATTAAAGTGCACAGTGTGCATTAGTAGGAAAGACAAGAGGCAGATTTAAAGGGGCATTTAGAATGCAAATGGTTTCACTGTGGAAATTTGTAAATCAGCTCTACCAGTTCAAGTGCCACAAGAGAACAGCTAAATATTCTCTCTTTTCAAAAGGGTGTGTGTCTGCTTATTTTGTGTTCAACATAATATAAAATAAAGAGTACCATAAAAAAAATATATATTTTTTAATATATGACTAGGAACTGCCATATACATGGCATTTGAAAAGACAGAGCTGAGCAATCTATTTCTTACCACTTGAGGGCAATGTTTTACTCTATATATATATATGAAGACCAGCATAGCAAAGTTGCTTATTTTCCTACACTAGAAAGCCATTATGCAGAGTAGGAACCTCCTGGGCATAGAGTAAGATCATGTTCTCATACTTAAATGTCTATTTAATGGGAAATAAATGTAAAACACAACACTATTTATAAATCTGGTATATTTTCCCTTCATTACTGTTTATCTGTGTAGAACCAACAGTTTTACCTAGCACTAAATAATAACAGGGGGATACACTGGCTAAAAATTAGACACAGATATTTTTTTTCAATCTAACATAAAATAAATAGCGTATTTCTAGATTCCATCCATCTGCTTAAGATCTTAGTATAAGAGGCCAGTTCCCTATCAGACACCGCACAGCATAAATATTGATCATATAAGGCCATTGTTGGTAGTTGAGTCACATATGTGTGGCCCTGGCCTATGAGCTATTTTCCTGTTGGCTGTAACAATGGCATACAGGTGGCATTTCAAACCTAGAGAGGAAGGTACATGTACTTACTAGTCTTTTATTCAGCCAGTCCATATGGTCATAGGTTAGGCTCCCACCAAATTCTTCAGTCAGTTGGTTAGGTTCTATGTACCTTGTTAGTTTGTTTCCAGATACTAAGATCACCTGTGGGACAGAGGGAAAACATGTATGAGTAAGGCAAGTAACTCTCATTGCATCACTTCTGTATATGTTTCTTTATATAGTGCTACTTGAATATGTAGCGTTGTATCTTTCAAAGAATGCCTTTAATTGCCATAAAACATAGTGCCAGTGCTGAGAGAGAGAGAGAGAGAGAGAGAGAATTCCAAGTGGTAGAATTTGAGTTTAGCTTTGAAAAGGCTGATGGCAAGTGGCGATACATGGACCCTTCAGGTAACCTCCCACCACTCCAACCAATTGGCCAAACTGATGGAAAGTGTGCGAGAGGTCACCAAATGGCTGCATTTTTATTGCCCTGATCATTTGGGGCTGTTTGTGCTTCCTCTTCACCTCCTTTTATACCAAACACTATGCACTGGCTGATATTTAGCATTATCCAATAGCACATGCTACTAAAAAAAGTATATTTTTATGAAAATGGTTTATTTAGATGAAGCAGGGTTTTACATATGAGCTTGTTTATACAATATATCTTTATAGAGACCTACATAGTTTGGGGGTTTAGGTTTCTTTTAATGCAAGAGGCTAATGGCACTGCTCCCTGCAGCAAGCCCCAAATTTTTGATCCGCTCTCGCTGCAGAAATCGGCAGGCCTAAGGGGTATGCTTTTGCATTACTTATTCTTTAGCATTTGCATCCCTGGGTTAAATAAATCAGCCCATGTATGTTCTTCCCATGACTGTGTGGGTTTCCTTAATGTACTCCAGTTACCTTCCACACTCCAAAGTCATACAGGCATGTTAATTGACATTGATAAGATTAACCATAGAGTGGTTAATTACATGTTACTTTCCTTTAAAGCATATGGGCCCGAAGGTACCATAGGTTCCCAATTTCCCAGCAGCCCAAGGTCAGGTAGTTCAAAATCCCCGCTCTAATAGGTAAATATTTAGTATATGAAGTTAATAAAGGTTTTGAAACTCATTGCAATCAGGCATTTATATTCCTAAGGCACACATCTAGCAGTACAACATCTTGCTGGCTGTCAGCCATAGAATTTGATTAAACCCACTCTACTAGATATCGCTGGCAAACCAATTCTCCATACACAGAAAATATCATCAAAATTTAAATGAATTTCATACTTTCATTGCTTTGCAAACTCAGGAAGCTCTTAGGGCGTCTTCAGATGACAATACCATTTATCCATGAAAAGGCATTTACATGTTTAATAAAACAAAATATTAGCACAAATGCACAATTCGAAGATACGGCTGGAAATAAGAAAGACTAAATGTGACAGATTTTGCGCTACTGGTTCTGTAATTAGTGATGAGGAGTGTGGATACTCTATATACAGCTCTATATAAACAGGAGAAACACAATAGAAATGGTCTCCAAGCAAAATCAATGGGAAACCTGGGGTGTCAATTTGCCCAGGAGAAATGTAATAAAAAAGTCCAAAGTCCACAAAGTCCATCTAGTACCCCTTAGCAACCAATCAGTGGAGTGTTTGTGCAGAACATTCAGTAAATTCTACCTGCTAGTTGGTTGCTATGGGTAAATATAATTTTAAACATAGTGATCATGCACTGTAGAAATAATAGACAGTTGGCATTAGGTTGACACATCCACAAGCCCCCCCAAAAAGTTACAAAATGTGACCTCAAAACCAGAAGCCTTCCATGCTTTGTGCCTACAGGGGCACCTAAGGTTCAAGTCTGGTATACAGTATGTGCTATGGGTCAAGTTGCAAACTTTATAAGATTACCCTGGAATTTTCAGAAGATTATTACATAAATGCTTTACACAAGCATTGCAGGTGTTGGTGGGTGAACACTACATTGGCAGGGGCCAATTACAGTGGTTTTGATTATTGATACACCAACCTAAGGATTCAGTATAGAATTTTGCCAAATCTCAGTGCTTTTTTTTTTTTTTGCATAATTCAGATAAATCCAGAGAACCAGGCCAAGTCCTTGTTTTCATTCACCTTCATTAGGATGACATAAAGTGATATTTGGATTCTGTGAGCTAAGGGTTCAAGAGAGAGCAAAAAGTATTGTTGAAACTAGTACAGCCTTGTCCTAGAAAGTGAGATCTGACTGGCTGGTCCCTGATGGCTTGAAAATTGTTTACAAATGTTGATACTCAAGAACAGGGATCCCCAAACTTTCTTACTTATAAGCCACACACAGATGTACAAAGTTTTGGTGAGTCACACAAGCATAAAAAGTCACTACTTAGTGGGCTGGTGGGGGGCTGTTTGGGCCTCTGTGTACTTGAAATGCCAGGGCCTAATTTGAATCCCAGTCTGGGCAAGAGGTTCAATTTTGGCCCCATGTGATTAAAGCAATGATGCATTGTTTTGAACAGTTCTGATTATTTTATCTCTTCCCAGTGATTTTTATACCAGTGTAAATGTGGAATGGCTAAAACCCACTAATTTTACAAATTCAGTTGGTCTATTCTTTTTCCTTAGGTATCAGTACTACTGATGTTTCCTGCATATGCAGGGGGTATAATGGTTGTTTCAAAATAAATCTAAAAAAAGGCAGTTTTATTCCGTCATGTACTCCCTGCGTAGCTGGTTTCCTAATATAAGACAAATTTATTTCACTTCTGTAAAAAGGCGGCTGTGTCACACTTTCCTGGAAACACTGATCACAGTTGTTATTGCTCATTGTTTTTCTTTCAATTATTTCTGCATATGATTTCCTTTGCCTTCACAGGGGGGGAGCACGGGTCCTGTAATCACTGCACTACTGCACCTTTGTGACATTTTCAAAGGAGGGGAAAATGGAAAGTATTATGGCTTCCCTGCATTCATTTGGGTGTAATAAAGTGCCACAGGGTCAATTTACTTTACAGGACGTTTGTTAATAATCTGATTGATTTTAATTGCTTTGAACTTCGAAAACAGCAATAATTGCCTCAAGCGTTTCAAGGACACTGAAAATGCCATCAGCATAGAGGGTTTTCATTCTGGAATAGAATTCACTTGCAACATCAAAAAAGCACTGCATTTTAAAGCAGTCATGATGCCAAATCTTCACTAGGAGTGATGAAGAGTTATTTTCATACAAGGTGTGTGACAAAATGAATTCAACTTACCATATTTATCCGAATAAAAGCCGAGGTACCTAATTTTACCTAAGAAAACTGGAAAAACGTATTGACTCGAGTATAAGCCTACTGCTAAGTTTCAATAATCAAAATAAATACCAATAAAATAACATTAATTGAGGCATCAGTGGGGTATATGTTTTTAAATATTTATTTCAAAGAAAAACAGTAAACTAACTCAGTAAGTGGAGAAGAGGGTCAACAAAAACAAAATGAATACTAACCCACGCTCATTGCGCATTAGCAATCTGGCAGCAGACCTGGTCCCGAAGGACACGTAAGGGGGAAAAAAGTATTGTGACTGGGAGCGAGTCAGGGCACTTGAGGGTTTGGTTGCGGGTGGCCTAATCTGCACACAAAGGACAGAGGGTGCTAGTCTGGAGGGACCCATGGCACCCGACTCGAGTATAAGCCGAGGGTTACTTTTTCAGCACGTTTTGGGTACTGAAAAACTAGGCTAATACTCGAGTATATAGTTCGTCTGCAGTTTAAAGCTTCAAAACTGCCCTATTCCCAAACCAATTGATAGCTATAGTACATGAATATTGTTTGAAACCGTTTGGCCATTAGAAAAGTACAGGTATGGGATCCGTTATCTGGAAACCAGTTATCTAGAAAATTCCAAATTAAGGGAAAGCCTTCTCCCATACACTAATTTAATCAAATAATTCACATTTTTAAAACAGATTTCTTTTTTCTCTGTAATAACAGTACCTTGTATTGGATCCCAACTAAGATATAATTAATCCTTACCCAGAGAAACAATTCCACTGGGTTTACTTCATGCTTCAATGAAGTTTTAGTAGATTTGAAGTATAGTGATACCAATTACGGAAAAACCCCTTATCTGAAAAATCCTAAGCCCCAAGAATGCTGTATAACAAGTCCCATACCTGTAGCAATAATCATACAAAGTACAGCATTACATTACACATCTGACTGGCCACCAAGTGAATAAACAGATCTAAGTAAATATGGCCTGTTATAGACTAATGAGATGCATAACAGAACTTGGTGAATAGAAGACTAAAACATAGAGATAACCTACTGATTTTGCTGTAGTACAAAGAAGGGCTACAAACAGGCCTTAAGAAAAACTGCTCTCATCAGACTGAGTGACAGCTTCTGTCCAAGCATTGCCATAAAGGGAATAGTGATGGGTAAAACAGTAATTGGAGGGACAAGATAAAATGAGAGTATCACTAAATAGGGATACAACAGACAGCATTACACCTGTTATTACACTGCCCTGGTAATGCCTTGAGCAATGGGACCTAAAAAGGCCACGAGCTACAATCAACTATTTTGCTGCTGAAAACCAAACAACAGCAGGAGAGCTTTGCACTGTAACCAACTCAATTAGTTCTCCCCTCCTGGGCACTTGCCATTCTCCTCAATAAAAAAAAAAAAAAACTTGACTCGGAAAATGACTAATGTTCATTCAAATGAAAAAAATTATATTATTTTCTCTTAGTGGAACAGTTTCTACTGCAACAGCTTCCTGTCTGCAGCTGATGTAATAACTCCATATAAAATACACCCTCCAGACTGGAGGTAATAAAACCGGGTTCTACATAATCTGCCTTTTTGTGTGTTACTATTACTTCTAACCCAAAACAACCCCAGCAGTATTTTAACACAGGGCTGCCCAACTGGAGGCCCAGGGGACAGATATGGCTCCCATTCTGCTCAAAGACTCCATAGACTTGAAACAAGTGATGACAAGTGATGATATCATGATTTTGATTTAATACGGCCGTTGAACATGCTACATAAGAAATGATCGGACCAGTTAAAGTAATAAGTTGGACAGCACAATTCTAACATTTTAAAATCAGGAGCCCTGTGCTCATAATGTTTAACATTTATCTACGCTTACAACTTAATGTAAAACTACCCTCCTGAACACTTTTACAATCTATTTATTTTAGATTTTTATAATATTAGCATTTTTTGTACTGCTAATATCATGAAGGTGTAACTGGAGCACAGGAAATGCACATTATCTCTCTCTATATTACATATATATACACATATATATATATATATATATATATACACATATATCTATATACACTCACCTAAAGGATTATTAGGAACACCATACTAATACCCTTCTCTGACCTCTAGCATCAACAAGGCATTTTCGCCCACAGGACTGCCGCATACTGGATGTTTATCCCTTTTCACACCATTCTTTGTAAACCCTAGAAATGGTTGTGCGTGAAAATCCCAGTAACTGAGCAGATTGTGAAATACTCAGACTGGCCCGTCTGGCACCAACAACCATGCCACGCTCAAAATTGCTTAAATCACCTTTCTTTCCCATTCTGACATTCAGTTTGGAGTTCAGGAGATTGTCTTGACCAGGACCACACCCCTAAATGCATTGAAGCAACTGCCATGTGATTGGTTGATTAGATAATTGCATTAATGAGAAATTGAACAGGTGTTCCTAATAAACCTTTAGGTGAGTGTATATCTATATATAGTCCCATAAGGCTGATGCCACACCAGGCGTAGGGCTGATTTTTTCGGCAAGCGGAAAAACGCTTGCCGAAAATTCAGCCCTACGCCTGCTACTTGTGCCTGCACCCGAATGAATGGGATACGCTCGGGTGCAGGCACATGTAGCCGATATACGCACGAAAACGCGAGAGAATGCAAAGTCTCGCGTTTTCATGCGTATATCGGCTACATGTGCCTGCACCCGAGCGTATCCCATTCATTCGGGTGCAGGCACAAGTAGCAGGCGTAGGGCTGAATTTTCGGCAAGCGTTTTTCCGCTTGCCGAAAAAATCAGCCCTACGCCTGGTGTGGCATCAGCCTAAGGTAGGCACTCACAAAAATGAAGAATCCGATGCCTGGGTACAGTCCTCAGTTCAATGTATAGATACTTTTATTTTTGTTTGCTCTCTATGTAATAGTTTGATGTTTATTCTTTACACACGTCACACACGTACACACGTACACGTCATTGGTTTTTGTTCCCGCCATTTCACGTATTTCGGTTTGTTCCAAGTGTGTTATGTAACATTGATCAAACGATCGAGTTATAAAGATGGTAATAGGTGCAGTTGGTTCCGGGACTGCATCAACGAGCCGATGCAGTCCCTGATCTGACAACATTTTTTAACCTGCCTGATCGATATCTGCCCGATTTCATGCCAGATATCGGTCGGGCATGCCCGTCGTTGTTGCCCCAACACGTGCCGATAAGCTACCGAATCGGCCGATATCGGCAGCTACAACCGCCCCGTGTATGGCCACCTTAACACCATATTTAAAGCAATAGGTATGAGAATCCACTGTGGCACAGAGCATACCTGTTCTTGTCTTCATATTATAAAAAGCCAGGAAAATACACAAGTGAAATAGTTAATGAAAGAGCGGTTAGCTGCTGTTGTAATTTGCCTTTACTAGTCTCAAATGGGCTGTCGAAAATGCCCAGTAAATGCTGGAAGTATTTGCTAGACATGGCTGCTTTAGTCTGTTTGTTTGCACTGATTTACTGCAGTGTTACCATGATCCTTCAGAAAACAAGGTTCAGTCATCCGATGAGTAACCAGAGCTCAAAGGAATTCATTTCCAATTTCTCTACTACGTGGTAATTCAAAAACTGTAATGTAAAAGACAATATCGTTGGGGCAGGAGCCAAAGATATTAAAATCAGCTTGCAGGAAGAAGAGTTGAATATGAAATAGAAATCCTGGTGTCTGTGGTTAAATGGATATTAATGGGAATTTTTTTCCCCTCAAAACATTTATTTTCTATAAAACATGTCTGTAATCTCATTATATAACTGCAGCGGACACATGACCAAATGAAACACAAGCGGGCTCTGGAAAAGCATGAATCTCTGGGTGTAAACCGTTAATATAAAGGGAATACAATGAGTAAGCTTCCCAGCTCCTCAAAGACCCAACACCAAAGCCCATGAAAAGTAATGTGGGTCAATGCTGCCCAGTGTAGTGAAGAGTGCTCAGATCTATATATTGGGGAGACAAAACAACTGCTCTGTAAGAGAATGGCCAACATAGGAGGGCTACCTCTTTAGGATGAGACTTAGCAGTCTATCTACATTTAAATAAAAAGGGGACACTCCTTTGAAAACAGCAATCTGCATATTTTGCCTTAAGAAGAAGAAAGGTGTGATGCAGGCCATTTATGCCAAACTGGAACAACCCAATCCTAAAAAGAGGAGGGGGCCTGGGACACCACTTGTCAGCAATGCACAATGCCACTTTAATATTCTTACCTCGACAGTCTCACAACAATTCATACATCCAGTCATGTACAATGAAAAATTAAAACTTGCCTAATTGAGAGTCACCGTAACATTGCAACTAGATCACACTTAATTGAATAAGCTCAATAGAAGCATTGTGACTGGATACTGGTGACTGTATTAACCTTAAGGGTTTAAATGCCTGGAAGTTTCCTACCACTTGAACCTATAGTAACCTATAACTATGTAACTGCACTGGAAAAACTTAACACCCATATTAAATGCTTTCTTTAAGCCATGGTTTTTATTGCAGATGAGTTCCAAGGGACCAATATCGGCAGCTACAATCGGCCTGTGTATGGCCACCTTTAGGCATAGAGGCATCAGCACTCACTTTCCACCTCCTTCCTCATCATCTAACTGTGTAGCCAGTACATCTACAAGCTTGCCTTAAAGGAATACTGTCATGGGAAAACATGTTTTTTTCAAAACGCATCAGTTTTCATCCAGGTCATGATAAATAGTATCTAGAAGAATTAAAGGAACAGTAACACCAAAAAATGAAAGTGTATAAAAGTAATTAAAATATAATGTGCTGCTGCCCTGCACTGGTAAAAGTTGTGTGTTTACTTCAGAAAGTCTACTATAGTTTATATAAATAAGCTGCTATGTAGCCATGGAGGCAGCCATTCAAAGGAGAAAAGGCACAGGCACATAGCAGATAACAGATAAAACACTATTGTATTCTACAGAACTTATCTGTTATCTGCTATGTAACCTGTGCCTTTTCTCCTTTTTTCCAGCTTGAATGGCTGCCCCCGGGCTACACAGCAGCTTATTATATAAATTATAGTAGTGTTACTGTAGCAAACACACCAATTTTACCAGTGCAGGGCAACAGGGCATTATATTTTTATTACTTTAAAGCTCTTTCATTTTTTGGTGTTACTGTTCCTTTAAGTCTCATCCGAGTGGCTTGTTCAGGCCCCTCCCAGCAGCTGATCAGCAGAACAATAGGAAGGGAGCAAGATAGCAGCTCCCAGTAGATATCAGAATAGTACTCAATAGTAAGTAATCCAAGTCTGGCTTGGGACTCCTCCAGTTATATGGGAGTAGGAGTAACAATAGGTTACCTGAAAGCAGTTCAAAATGGCACCTACCTGCTTGCTGTGATTGTGTAAATCCAAGATTGAAGGAAACAAGATTTATATTATTTATATAGTTTAAGTGAAGTTTATTTTGCTTGACAAACACAATAGAAAATAATTTAAAATTTGGAATTATTTCTTAGGGTGACAGGTCCCCTTTAAATCTGCTAAAAACCATTTAAACATTAAAGAAATCCAATAAAAATTTGTTTTGCTTCTAGTTTCCAGTTTGGATTCATGCAGCTTAGTTATGATTAAGTACAAGGTACTGTTTTATTATTACAGAGAATTTTTTTTTTTAAAAATTAGAATTACTTAAAATGGGCCTATTGATGGAGGCCTTCCTGTAATTTGAAACGTTTACCATAATGGGTTTCCTGATAAAAGATTATTCATATACCAACGATATTTCAAGATTATACTTTATTCACATCGTACTGCAGACATCTTTAATCTGTTATACACATAAAATCCCTCATCAGTTCAGTTTCAGAGTAACAAATTGTCTTTGGCTAAAACATATTGATGATTTGGGCTGGAAACCCATTCACAGTTAATGCAATTTATGTTTTCTGGAAATTATGCAGAAGGTTCAGAAACAGAGTTTATTTTCTGTATACAAATACATTAGGATGTTAAAGGTCTTTAAAGGAACAGTAACACCAAAAAATGAAAGTGTATAAAAGTAACTAAAATATAATGTGCTGCTGCCCTGCACTGGTAAAAGTTGTGTGTTTACTTCAGAAAGCTACTATAATTTATATAAATAAGCTGCTATGTAGCCATGGAGGCAGCCATTTAAAGGAGAAAAGGCACAGGCACATAGCAGATAACAGATAAAACACTACTGTATTCTACAGAACTTATCTGTTATCTGCTATGTAACCTGTGCCTTTTCTCCTTTTTTCCAGCTTGAATGGCTGCCCCTGTGGCTACACAGCAGCTTATTATATAAATTATAGTAGTGTTACTGTAGCAAACACACCAGTTTTACCAGTGCAGGGCAACAGTGCATTATATTTTTATTACTTTAAAGCTCTTTCATTTTTTGGTGTTACTGTTCCTTTAATTTCCTTCATACACCAAGAGAAATGTACTATACCTCAAAACCCAATCGGTCCTTTTCCTTCCAAAAACAGAAATGGGTGACCTTCTTATCCCAAAACTCGTCTGGTTTTACCACACAAACCAACGAAACTTCAGCTGGAACAACATTCTGGAACAGAACAAGAAAAGGTTTTAAAAGTAGAAGTCATTTTAAAGAGTGACAGTCAGGGAAAAGGGACACATAAGGCTTTGGGGATTTTATCAATCCATTTAACATTTACAGCAAATTCACTGAGGGATTTACTAGGCTTCTCTCAATTCCTTATCTATATGCGCTGACATACATCTTAAACCAAGCCAGCATTACAGGAAGGTGCTTACACAAAAAGCAAACGTAATGAAACATAGTGAAGATACAAATCATGGTCTGAAATTGCCGTTTAAGGTGAAGGCAGGTAAAATTCTTTCACATACAGACCATATTATTCCGATACAAGTTTGCACTTTCCTGTTTCTACTATGTATAAAAAATAAAACTTTTATACCTACATTCCCTCCTATAGGCTGCATCAGCAAAAAGTATATATTTGTTTTTCTGTACGGTTTGCAAAAACTGAGTATGGGGAGCAATCGGTGGATCTGAGCCAGTACTTGAACTAGGCACAAGGTTTACCTAAAGTTTTTCAAGTTTTTATTGTTTTTAAAGACTTCCTTGTTACTAGATTACAGAACACTGAAAAGTTCTGCAGTGATAGAGCAGCATAAGGATAACCCTGACCTGATCATCACAGTAAAGGTGGTCATACATGGACAGACCAAGTCGGCGCCTTACTGGTCCATGTTAGCAGGCCTTGCAATGGCTTGTTTGAAAGATATCTATCAAGCAGGTTTGAAAAATTTGCCCACCAAGGACTCTGTATCGATGTGGTACTTGCCCGACGGATCTGCATAGACCCCTATAAGGATTCAATCACTGACCATAGGGTCAACAGCCAGATCAGCCCACTTTAGAAGGGTGGCAAAATCAGGCAAAGAACTGCTAGTTGGCACACTTACAGCAAGCAGATAGATTACAGTTGAAGATACATTGGCTTCTGCTTGTTAGTGTGTCTGCAGTCGCAGGCACTGTGTAAAGGTCCCCATACACTATAAGATCTGTTCGCTTGGCGATGTCGCCAAGCGAGCGGATCTTCACCCGATATCCCCACCTACGGGTGGGCGATAGCGGGTAGCAAGTAGCTAAAAGATCGAATTACATTTGCGGCCATGGGGCAGTCGGTTCGGGGACCGCATCAACGAGCCGATGCGGTCCCCGATCCGACTGGATTTTCTAACCTGGCCGATCGAGATCTGGCCAATTTCAGGCCAGATATCGGTCGGCCAGGCCACTCGCTTCAGCCCATACACGGGCTGATTAGCTGCCGAATCAGTCCAAGGGACGGATATCGGCAGCTACTATCAGCCTGTGTGTGGGGACCTTTAGTCTGGGAGCATTTTCATGGAACAGATTTCAGTGTTGAAACAGTGTTGGCCTGCAGATAAACGTGGGCCAAGAATCAGCCCCTATGCTGGCATCAGCTTTTCCCTTTGACTGCATCCGGAGCCAGTGACGGCCCAGGTGCAGGGAAAGGGTGATGCCAGGGTAGGAGCTGATTCTTGGCCTGTGTGGCATCAGCCTAATGAGTGAAGGCCAACAGATGGGCTGATTCTCAATATGCATTTAAGCCGGCAAGATCAGTCTCATATGGCACTACCCTTAGTCGACAAGTAAGCCCAAAGGGTGAAAAAGATTAAAAGGACACCATCTACATATATGACATAAAAATTACTTTAAAAAATTGTATTTTTGATTTTAGATTATTACTTTTACGTTCAGATCTGCAAAAACATCTCCTTAACCTTATTTTCCAAAGTCTTTCTAATGGATAATAAAATCCTTACGTACACTGTAGCAAGTTACTGATGCTGAGCTGTTGCAATAATAAACATAATATACCTACCGACATTCACCAGTTCAGCAGGGCAACAGAAAGCTGATTATACTAAACAAAATGAATAATCCAGACTCTGATAAATCAGTAATTTAAGGAAGATTACTCAACAACAGTTCTGTATGTTCTCCACAAAAGATAAATTTGAAATATGAAGCTATAGAAAATTCCAATATATCTGATTGGTAGGAAAGAGACAAAGCTCTTGCTGTTCGCTGCAGTTCAAATTTCAATCCATTATTCAGCCCTTCCAGCTGGTAACTAAATACAGATCTGAACTTTAAACCAATTTACATCAATCACAGCTCTCTCGAAGAGCTTAAGCACAATACCCAACAATAGGTACATTTAGTGCTGTTTTTTGGGGAATTATGCCAGGCTGCTGATAAATCACAATGTATATTAAAAAACGTACCCCATGTTTTGAACAGCCGTGTTACATCAATACCGCAACACTTAGGTGCTTAGAAATAGTTGTCGTCAATAATAGTAGCTCCTTTACACTTTTTTTTTGCAAAGAACCCACAAATTACTAATATAAACTGATCTACTGCAAAACAAGTTGACAAGACCAGGTTTCCTCAATTTTTTATTTCATATAAAGATTTAACAGATATGAAAAAATGACTGACAAAATTGTTGAAACCCTAGACTTAGGGACAGATTTTTTAAGGTGTGAACCGCAGAAAAATTCACCCACTCTCTATACATTCCATGACATTTTTAGAAGCATACAGTATTTGAATTATAGGTTTCACCCACTGATAAATATTCTTCTAAAAATCCCATAAACAAATAACACATAGAAAGTGGGTGAATTTTTCTGTGGTGAGCTCTAATTTTACACTTTGATAAATCTTCCCTTTTATGTTTGGTAGCATATCCCTTGGAAAAATAAAATGAGGTTCTTCCTATAGCCAAGAATGAGCTTTCTACATCGCTCTAATGGCAGTCTGCACCATTCTTTTATAACAAACTTCTCCAGTTCATCCAGATTTGAAGGATGTCTTCTCTCAGCTGTAGTTTTCAGGTCTCTTCACAAGTGTTCAATAGGATTTAGATCTAACTCATTGCTGGCCAGTTTAGAACAGCCCATTGTTTTATCCTTAAGATTTACTGGATGTTTGTCAAGTTTGTTTTAGGTCATTGATCCACTGGCATAGCCTTCTTAGGGCAGGGGTACACGGGGAGATTAGTCGCCTCTCAAGGCAACCTTAAATGGTAGAACAAATTATTTGCAATATACACAGTGTATTTTAGTAATAAAAACTATACCATAAAAATTATAACAGAATCCATTTACGGAAAGGCTACCTTATTGCTGGTGCTTAATTACCCTAGCAACTATGCTGTGTTTTGGAAGATAAATATTAAAGTGTCCGAATAAATAGGTAGTTGACAACAAGAATAATAAAATAAAAGCCTTGTTATATTTGAAATGGTGCAATCAGTGACCAGAACAGGGGGGTTGCCCTGGAAACAGGAAGAATATGAGTGCTAACAAAAAAAACAACACTCCTGTAAAATAAACTGATCACTGCTGCAAACTAAAATTGGCCAAGCAACTGGGGCCTAAAAGTGGCCATACACGTTGCCATTATAACAATGGGTATATGAGCCAGTTCCTTAATACTGGGTTGATCTGTATCTGCCCTTGTGATATGTCACATCTTTATCTGATCCCCCCGTGAGTCTTAGGGCAGTGACACACATCCCACCACCGATTTACATTCTAGCCGGTGGGATGGCATTTGGGGGAGATTTGTAGCGTGGCGACTAATCTCCCCGTGTGTCATAGCCCTTAAAGTAATGTGCATCGCGCTTCAAATTCCCTCTGCCCGCCAGCTCACCAAAATTTCTGTTTGACACACTTTGACTACACACTTTGACTTGATTAGATCTATGCCAGTTGATCGCAGATCTAGCTGCCATGCAGGCCCTTTAGTTGGATTCTATATTTCCCTATCACTTTGACTCACGTCCCTATATGGCATGCGCTTCTCGCACCACTTGGTTCTCCCTCCGGTTAGTGTCATGGCAACGGCGAGGCACTCGGCTCCACATAATGACGTCCTAATCCTCCATTACGGTGGTGTCCGGGCTTCTATCACTCTCTCCTAGAGCAGTGATCGGGTAGGTCTTCTTTTTTGGGCCCTATCTTTCTCCGCATTGTGTTCCACATCAGCTTATACCCTGGTCTTGTTACACATTGATCTTTCAGCTATATTTTGTTCTCAGTATCTGTTACTGTCACACTTATTTGTTACATTTGTGATACTCTACTTACCATTTCAATGCCGTACTAGTGATTAACAATAAGAGGAGTCGTTATATTTTTTTCTTTTATTTACCTTTGATTTCTCTGCTCACTACATTGTTTATTTCCCTATATCATTTGTATATAGCGGTTGCTATGGGTACGGTCACTGTGTTTTGGCGCCCTTTTTTGCAGTGGAGTATTTAAGGGGTTTGTTTGTACACTGTCTTTTGGTATGTCCCTGAGCAAGAGCACTGTTAGCACTGTTTTGATTTTTCTTTAAAAGGACAATGAAAGGTTAATATAAATTAAAAGTAAGTAAGTAAGTTCTTACTGCATATCTAAATTCCCAGATGCCTGCTTGCTTCTCTGAGATATGGTGCTGGCAGCCTACAGCAGTGTGAAGACTACAGTGACATCACTGAAATCTCTCTCCCCTTCCTGTAGGTGCCAGCGGCAGCCTTCCTATTCTCTGAGCATGTGTGAAACTTGATCCTGTCTCCTGTTCTGAGCTACACATGCCCACCAGCCAATCAGAAGCAGATCTGGCAGAGGGGAGGGGGGGAGGGAATGAAACACATGTGAAGTATGAAGCAAGGAGGGAAAGGAAGGGAGAATACCTTTTTAGAGATGGCTGCCTGTTCTAGAAAATGTGAAGTAAGTGTGACTGAGTAAATATTTGATTAGGTGAGCCAAAAGTGTGGCGTTTTTCTCCTTTAAGTCCCTGTGTGTGCGGCACTCTGTTTTTCTATTGCTAATTTTTTGCCAGCTCATTATGCCCTTAAGTGTTAAGTAACTCTTATTATATTATATATGGGAGGCTGAAAGAGTATCAATAATATCTTTTTGTGTTAGAGCTAATAATTCAATTCAATTTCAATGAGAAATAGCTTGTATTCAGTTAATGTTAAGCATAACATTTTGGGGCAGACTATCCAGTGTTGACAGTTCTGTTTACATGCACATGAGTGAATTGTCTTATTGGTTGATAAGGAGAACTATGGGTCCCTACACTGATCAATCTATTATGAAAAAAATGTCAGTTTACAAGAAAATGTATTTATTATTTAACTTACCTCATCCAGTGGGATGGAATAGTTACCTCAAAGAGTGTAAATAATATGCACATTTACCTGTAGCATAAGAACCACAGTCTTCACCACATTCCATTGTGATTTCCTTCCATCCACGATAACTGTGAACCCTCTTGCTTTGCACTTGTCACTAGAAAGAAAAATAAAATCTATTTTATCCAGGGTAAGCCCAAAATGCCTACACGTCATCATGGACAGCTGCCAACTATTACCAGGGGCATGTGGAACAGTACGACAGAATTACTCTATTTGGAAGCATGAAAGAGTCCTTTGAAGGTATAAAGGGTCATTTACTGAGAGTAAAGAAAGGTACAAAGTGCAACAAATAACTGTTTTTTGCAGTTTGCACCCTGCCCTGCAGTCGGCACCTCAGACACCAGGGCAGGGTGCCTGCCTTCATAAGCGTTGAATTCGTAAGGGCAGGGGTCCCCAACTACCGGGCCGGGGACCAGTGCCGGGCCGTGGGCTGTGCTTAAGCGGGCCACCTCTGGTCCCAATTACCTGTGATCCCAACTCTCTGATGTATTACACAGCCATGACACCAGCTATGCGAAGCCCAGGTAGCTTTCTACTGATTGTGACAAGTCCCAAAGTACTTAAAGCTCCATACTAAGCAGCAGGGGATGTCACCACTTAGGTGGGAGTAAGAAGAGTAAGAAGGGAGCTGGGCACATCTAGTTGCAGGGAAACAAGCTCAGGTCTCCCACTGATTTTGTATTATGATGAGCTGTATAATATTTTATAATGTAATAATAATAAAAATAAAGTGCATAATATAAAATGTAATAATTACATTTACATTATACATGTAATAATTAAATTATATACTATGCACTATTTGTACCACCCCCACCCCTGGTCCTTGGAAAAATTGTCTTTGTTGAAACCGGTCCGTGGTGCAAAACAGGTTGGGGACCACTGCGTAAGGGGCACATAGGAGCCCCGTCTCCTTCACCCTACCAGTCCCCAAGAGTTTTAATCCAGCACAAGATGTAGAGCCAAGACATAAGAGGGCTCATTTATGTTCACAAGTATGGTTACAGTCCCACGCTGTTCCCTGCTGTGAATTGTTTGTTAATCCAGGGGAGCACCACTGGAGGAGGTGCTTGTTGGTTGGGAAGTTAAGCACAGTGGGCCTGGACACCCTAGTCCGACACTTGTGGCACCCAGCTCCGCTTAGTCCTTCCTGCCCTCTGTTCCAAATTTTGCACCCCAATTTAGGCACTTTTTTGCTTTATTTGCATTGGCAGGCTGTTGGCACAAGGGCAGTCAAATACAAGCAGGGACAGTCAAGTTCCAAACTGTCTATCATGGACTGTGGCTTTAAGTCTCAGCTTTATTATGTGAAACAAATGACCCTCAAACGATGCTGCAAACTTTCACAGTGCCTGGACTGCCCACTCCATTATGGTCTAATTGTTTATACACAAGGAAGAGCCTGGACAGATCCACAACATAATCAGTTGCCGGAGTACTGTGAAATGTTTTTTTCCCCAGGGAAAAGAAGCTTTAAGATCACAAACTTAAAACATTGCTCTGAATTTAATTGAACAATAGCTAAAGTAAAAGGAAGCAGGGAATATTCATCTATGGTAATAGGGAGACATTGCTGCTTTCCAGCTGCTATTGTTTTATATTCCAAGCAGGTCTGTGAATAGAACAACTTGTTTGGGGCTGTTTCAGGCACCATCTGTGCTACACTGTCCTGATTCAAGGCACTTAAAAGAACAGGAAAGGATTAAATACACATTGCAAATGTAACGTAAAATCTATATGACACAATCACAGAATGTATGTATTATATATAAATGTGCTGAGAAAGTAATATATTCATAACTTCTGGTATACACCTGTATTTTGTTAATGCTACAGCTCCTCAAAGCAATTCTACTTGCTTCTACTGCAGCCCCAAGTTACCAGGCCAGGCTTCAAGTATTGCCATGTTTATACAGCATTCTCCCTATGTGATTTGTAGTCTTGAATGCAAGGAGGGAGAATTAGAGAGAATGCAAGGATAGAATCAGCAAGAGGCACTCTGACAGATGCAGAAGGGAAGTTAAAAGGATTTAATGTTATGTAGTGTCCTGCTGCAACTTTGCAATTGGTCATTTTTTCTTTATAGGTTTTGAGTTATTTGCCTTCCTCTTATATTTCTTTCCATCTTTCAAAAGGAGGACACTGATCCCAGCAGCCAAAAATCTTTAGCTCTGTGAGGCTACAATTTAATTGTTACTGTTACTTTTTAACAGCATCTTGTATTTGATCCCAACTAAGATATAATGTATCCTTATTGGAGGCAAAGCAATCCTATTTGGTTTCATTTATGTTTAAATGATTTTTCTGTAGACTTAAGGCATGGAGATCCAAATTACAGAAAGACCCTTATCTGGAAAACCCCAGGTCCCGAGCCTTCTGGATAACAGGTTCCATACCTGTACTTATCTTCTTCCTATTTAATCCTTCTCCAATACTTATTCCAGTCTCTCACTAAAGCCACCGCTTTGTTGATAGGTGCCAAGACCCTAGCAACCAGATAGCTGCTGAAATTCCATCCTGGAATGAAGTCCAATTGCAAATTGTCTCAGAATATCACTGTCTGTATCATACTAAAACTTAATTTAAAGGTAAAATACCGCTTTAACCACTTGATTGGATAATAATCTTTTTTTAAAATATGTATAGCGTAATTTGCATAAATTGATATTTTGGTATATCTAGGTATGGGACCTGTTATTCAGAATGTTTTGGCCTGGAGTTTTCTGGATAAGGGTTCTTTACATCATTTGGATCTCTATAGCTAAAGTCTAATAAAAAATCATTTGAACATTAAATAAACCCAACAGGATTGTTTTGCCTCCAATAAAGATTAATTACAGCAGTGCTTGAAAGTTTGTAATCTTCGCTATAAAGTTCATCTTAAAAGTAGATTAGTTAGAGAGTAAGTGAGAGACCCTGTTTTATTTAAAGAACGGGAACCCAGCAAAGTCTGATCACACATACAACACATTTGTGGATATGTATTATGGCTCAAATAAAGGAGGTATTGGAGGAAAAAGAGTTGTTGATGCCCATAAAGCTGATAAAGGTTACAAGTCTCCAAAATTTTAAAGGGTTCACTGTATATCTTAGCTGGGATCAGGTACAAGATACTGTTTTATTATTACAAGGAATCATTTTTATAAATCCTAATTATTTAACAAAAATAATGTCTATGGGAGATGCCCCTCCCATAATTCTGAACTTTCTGGATAACAGGTTTCCGGATAATAGACCCCATGTAGAGTATCACTATCATTCAAACTATAGGACAACTAAATCCAACTGACAGTTCTTTAGCCGCATTGCTTCCCTTTTTAGTACTGAAAGAGTTAATACAGAGATATTATTGCACTGAATTTGGACTGAATACTACATCATCACAGTTTTACTCTTACATTTAGATTGTCTACAGGGGAGTCTCAAAACTTTACTGCAGAAGAAAACTCCTATCAGTTCTGCCCAAATATGGAACTTTGGGTGAGAACTTTAGTTTGCTAAGAAAAAGGAATCCAATAGTTAGGTTACGAGAGGGGAAGATAGAGATTAAACAGGCGCCTAAAAATGATGGCAGTGTCCAAGTCTACTTTAGATTCTGTACTTTTTCAGAGGAAGGGGGGCAACAACAAAAATCATATGTAAATGTACCTATTTCCCCCTATATGGTAAATATAAGTAAACATAAGCCATACATGTAACTTATTACCCACAAATCCTCTGCCCATAATTTAGGAATTGTGGGTAAGTTAAAGGGCTACTGTCATGATTTTTATGGTATACTTTTTTTTTTCTAAATTACACTGTTTACATAGTAAATAATTCTATCATTCAAAATGTTATTGAAAAAAAACAAAACATTTTTTTTTAGTTGTAATATTGGTGTGTAGGCAGCCATCTTAGTGCTGAGCTTTCAGAAGAAACCAGCACTACACATTAGAACTGCTTTAAGGTAACCTATTGTTTTTCCTACTCCCATGTAATTGGAGGAGTCCCAAGCCAGACCTGGATTTCTTACTATTGAGTGTTATTCTGATATCTACTGGGAGCAGCTATCTTGCTCCCTTCCCATTGTTCTACTGATCGGCTGCTGGGGGGAAAGGTAGGGGGGTGATATCACAGCGTTAAAGGAACAGTAACACCAAAAAACAAAAGCATATAAAATAAATTAGAATATAATGTACTGCTACCCTGCACTGGTACAACTAGTGTGTTTGCCCCATAAATTCATATAAACAAAGCTGATGAGTAGTCATGGGGGCAGCCATTCAAAGGAGAAAAGGCACAGGCACATAGCAGATAACTGATAAAACACTATTGTATTCTACAGAGGTTATCCGTTATCTGCTATATAACCTGTGTCTTTTTTTCTTTTTTCCAGCTTGAATGGCTGCCCCCGTGGCTACACATCAGCCTATTTATATAAACTATAGTAGGGTTTCTGAAGCAAACACACAACTTTTACCAGTGCAGGGCAATTGTACATTATATTTGAATTACTTGAAAAAAAAAAAATCATTTTTGGTGCTACTGTTCCTTTAAGAGTCAAGGAGCTGCAGACCTTTAGTAAAGCGGGACAGCAAAACAATGATGAGGAGACAAGGTGACTGATATCTGCAAAAGCCTTGGATATCAGTCGTCTTGTCAATCAGGCAGGTCAGAAAAAATTGCTCTTGCAAACATTTAGTGCTGAATCATCAGATAGGGAGAAACAAAAGAATTTTACCCTATGTATCTGATGATTCAGCTCTGAATGGAATGGACAAATAATCTTTCCTCACAGTCATAATTGTAATGTGTATGGCCACCATTACACAGCTTATCTGATATCTGCACTGCATCCTGTGTCATTAAGCCCTATTTCAATTTGAATGGCTTCCCCCATGGTTTCATAAAAACTATAAACTTTTTTTAAAATAATAATTTAGAGAGAAAGTAAAGCCACATATTTTAGCAAAATTAATTCTAAGCTTCTAGTTTTTAGTACAAACTAACATTTTAAATAATTTTGAGGAATTTGTAAATGTATTTACTATTGTGCTATACATTCTTTTCTATTCCCTGCACTTGGTGGTCCTGACTTATATACTATAGGATGCACTCATTGAGTGCAGTATCTTATGAAAGATGAAGCACCTTAGGAGAAGGTTTCTGAGGCCAAACAGAAGTTCACAGTAGTTTATGCAAGTGAAAGTCACCTTGGGATGCTGAGCAAGTAATCCAGGGTTACACTGAGCTCATCCATACTGGTCTGGTCCGAGCACAGTGGGATTGTCAGAATGAGGCCACTTCTTCTGTCCTTTCCTCCTAGAAAAGAAAGTTAAATGTCAATTGCAGGAAAGTGCCCTTTTCATTCTGCAACGCTGCAAAGCTAAATTCCACCTGTACAGCAAGAAATAAAAGGAAAGTCAGCAGAGCTTAGTAATGTAGCATCTTTGAGCCATTCAGAAATATTTATCTAACTCCCATCTCTCCAAAGAAATGGGAAGCATGCAGAGTTAAATTACTTAAAAAGCTGAAAAACATACATTTAAAAAAAAAAAAAAAAAAAATCTTATATTTGAACAAATTATGGACACATTTAGATTACATAAGTAGCTTGTGCTGTAAAGCTGGCTGGGTAAATTATTCAATATTAACCATTTACATCATCCCCTGTTACTGGGGTAGTTTGCTTTTTTTATTCTTTACTTCTTGTTCTACGAAACAATAAAATAAAGGTGCTAATACACATAGATGCCGATGTTGGTCCTTGACCAATTCGGCAGCTAATCTGCTGTGTATGGGCACAGACAACGGGCCTCCCCTTGCCAAACGAGTGGATCTTACAGTGTATGGCTACCATAAGGGGCACATACATGCTTGATTTAACCTTCGGGCTTGAGCAAATCATAAAGGAAACTCTGTGTGAGTTTAGTAACTCAAGCAGGGTTTTGAGCAAAACTACCTTGATTGTTGAGATTTTTCCCAAGCAGGCTTTCTTAATAAAGAATAGAACTGCAGCCTTAGTTTTTCAGCTGCCAGGGTCAGAGACCCCCATTTGAAATTTGAGAAAAGTCACAAGAGGAAGGCAAATAAATAAAAAACCTATATAAAATAAACAATGAAGACAAATTCTATTCTGTACCATAGTAAAAGTTATTGAAACGGTGAACAACCCCCTTTAAGAGACCCTAATTTGCAGGTATAATCAATGCAAGCAACAGAGCATTTTGGTGCAAAACAGTAAAATGGATGCTCAGTTGCTTAAAAGGAGAAGGAAAGGCATTTTGGCATTTTACTGCCAATAGATTTGCCACATTAGTGCCACCTAGAACAATATATTTATTCTGCAGAAAGCTTTACCATACCTGAGTAAACAGCCCTAGAAGCTCCCTCCGTTTGTTTACGATAGCAGCTGTCATTTCAGCTTGGTCTCCCTTAGCTTCCTACTGTAGCTCTAGCAGTTAGTAGCATAAATCACACATTCTGATGGGAGGGAAAGTGAATTCTTATGGGAGCTGGGGGCCGGGGAAGGGAGAGAGGAGAAAGCTGTGTAAACTCAGGGCCCAGGAATGAAGGATTTTTCTGGGAAAGGAAGTCTGATACCAAAGAACAGGTTTACAAAAAAGAAGACAATAAATCCTGTGTTTCTTTTGATAGAGGACTCAGTGCAGATTTTCTGTGAGTGCTTATGGCTGTATTTACATAGACCTTTCTGACAAAGCTTACTTAGTTTTTACCTTTCCTTCTCCTTTAACACAATTCTGAGAGGTAACTGCATCCATACATGACCCTTTGCAACTTACGGTATGCACCAAGTAAAATTAAAGACCATCCCTCAATGTTTAATTCTCAATGATTTAAACATATTCGAAAATGTAATTTAAAGCAGTTTGTCTGTCTCTTTAAATTCCACCCTCTCCTTTTCCTGGCTATTCTTACAGCTGCAACACTGTCAGAATGCCATCGTAGCAGCCTTTGACACAACACAGTGGTAGCCAAATGCTCTGCAAGACAATTACAGCAAAGGATTCTGGGAGGAAAAAACAACAGCAGGTGCTTTGCTACAGTGGAAAGTAAATTGCTTTCTTCCTCAATAGCCGATGAATAATGTCAAATTTTTGAGCACCATCAAACTATAAAAAAAAGCAGGTGCAATTGAAAAAGTGAGAACAGAAATGTGGCACTGGGCCACGGAGCAGAGAGCAGCCACACAGCAGTCCGTGCCAGCTGTCATGCTTTTGTGGTGTTGCTAAGTTCATTCCATAAAGCTGAACAGACTCTTGGATGCCTTACAGTGAAGCTTTACGTGCTGCCTTTGTGCTTCGTATATAGACAACGTCCCTAAAATCAGGTTTCCAAACATCCTCGATCACATTTTATGGCCAATGCATTGTCCAACAGGGAGTAAACATATCAATATGCAGCTTCTATCCATTAGAAACAAAATGAATTCACTTTGTATGTATACCTACACACTATATGGCAGCTACACATGTCCTCAAATATCTTAGGTCTCTGATATATATATGTGTGTGTGTAGATAGATAGATAGTCATTAAAAAAGCTCCCTTGCACATAAGTCTAGAATACAGATAATTAGTTTGAGTAGCTTCTCACCAGGTCCCATGGGGCTGAAACAGAACAGCGTCTGGCTCTGATTTCTACTGCAGGTAACACTGGTGTCTGAAATATACATGAAATAACAAAGGGGAAATATACTGCTTTGTCTGCAGAGCACACCTTATCTGGTAGCTAGAAACTGTGGCATTCATAGGTTAAAGAGGTGGTTCACTTCTAAGTTAACTTTTTATATATAATTAAAAGTCTTATTCCAATCAACTTTGCAATTGGTCTTCATTATTTTAGCTTCTGAATTATTTGCTTTCTTCTTCTACATCTTTCCAGTTTTCAAATGGGAGTCACTGGCCCTGGCAGCTAAAAACTATTGCTCTGTAAACATACAATCTTATTATTATTGTAACTTTGTATTCCTCATCTTTCTATTCCGCTCCCCTCCTAATCATATGCTAGTCTCTTATTCAAACTGCATGGTTGCTAAGGCAAGCAGGTCCTAGCAACTAAATAGCTGCTGACATTCCAAACTGGAGAGCTGCCAAAAAACTGAAAAACCACAAGTAATAAAAAATGAAACCAAATGCAAACTGCCTCGGAATATCACGGTCTGCATCATGGTAAAGTTAATTTAAAGGTTAAATGGTGGCCATACGCACTTCAACTGGAAAAGTCCTTGGGTGATCAGCCTGCTGGCCAAATGGACAGATCCTGTTTGAGGGGCCATAGAAATATATAGCTACCTTTGTTTTGCTCTGTTCAGGAAGAAACACAAATGCAAAAAAAGTATCTGCACACTCAAAAGAAATACAAAATAATTTTTTTTTATTATGTTATTAATAAAAATGTTTTCTTTTGTATTTCTTTTGAGTGTGCAGATAATTTTTCTCTTTTGTGATTATATTTGGAGTAGCTGAATGGGTTTTCGTCAGTGTTCTACACCTCTACTATTATTGTTGTTTTGATGAGGTGTGCACTCTGGCATTTTGCAATACTGTTCTGGAAGAAAAGCTGAGGTTAGAGCAAACTATCCTCAATCCTCCTGAACTATCCATCTAAACAACCCCCCAACTCACCATGTATGCGCAGAACATGGGGCAGTATGGTCAAAACTGTCTGCCCAAATCTGGCCATGTATTGCCAGCTTAACACCCCCAGAAAAATACAGTAAAGGATGCAGCTTTACAGGTAGAAAAGAATGCCAATGAACATTAAGATAAAGTTCATTTATTTTTATTTAGTTTTTTTTTTTTTTATACACCACCACAGAGGTTACCTACAAGCAGTCACTGGAAAAACAGCAGTTCATGTACTGCAGGGTCAGTGTTAGTCCCACATGCCACAGGCCATGATGCATTATCACAAGTGCACTGGATTATTTTAAGCTCAGTTATTCAAATATTTTAGATACAAACGGCCTTTGAACACAACATCATGTTACCACAATTAGTCAGCTCTATTGAGTGATTTGGCTCCTGACAGACATTTCTTACAAACTCTCCCACTTTTGTATCTAAATGGGAACGCACGAAGAGCAATTCCCTGCAACTCATCACTATATATTCTGCATCTTATCTGCTCATGTATGGACACTAACGATGGGCCTACCCGACTGACATCTCACCTGAAATCGGGCAGATCTGGATCGAGCAGGTTTGATTTTTTTTGTCAGATCAGGGGCCACATTGGCTCGTTGATGCAGTCCCCAAATCGATGGCGCCTATACCCGTCACTCTAATTCGATCATTTGGTCATAGGGCCAAGTGACCTAAATAGCCAGATATCACCCACCCGTAGGAATTACGCTTTATATAGCACCAACATATTCTGAAGTGCTTTTAAGAGATTATACATGATTCTCATCAATTCCTGCACAAATGGCACTTAAAATATGAAATCCCTTTCATGTTCACGCTAGTGCTGTGCAGGCCAACCCAAAACTTGCGGGTTTAGCACTAGGTTTGCCACTTGTTTGGTTTTAACCCGGACAGCCTGGTTTTTGGAAGCACTGTCTGGATCAGGTAATCCAAACAGAACTCTAAAGTAAATGACATGATGATCAGCCAACTACTGCGTTATAGCCCTGCCCGCTGAGGTTACCACCCCAAAAATGTCACAGCCCGTGCCTTGCCTTTGCATATTCAAAAGGGTTGGAGTGGCGTGTCTGGGGCCCACTGGGGCTGGTGCCTTGGGACCCCCATACCAATCGCAACGTCAAACCCTCTCCCCCACCACATACCGCATTTCCTCCTTGCAGCCACAATGTGGGGGAAATGTGTCAGCACCCAGAGTTGGCGGAGAGAGCTTCGTGGGCCCATAAAGCCAGGGACCTACCGGGTTTTTTCTCGGTACAGATTTCTTAAAATAGTGCCCTGGTTGAAATCAAACCTAGGACCAAAACAAGGTGCATTCACAATTAGGGATGCAGGAAATTTAGCGCTTCATGTTTGCATTACTTTCTTTTGTTGGGTCTATGTGCACATTCAAGAACGCTGCCCATGTTAAAATGAAAATGCAGCCAAGGAGCACTCCAGTAAGGCGATGAGTAGGTGAAGAATATGACCCAGGTCAAAACTCAGCATTTAGCAGAGGGCCAGCCTCACCTCTTCTCATAGCTACTAAAGCACCCCCTACCCACAGTACTTGAAATGAAGTACAATCCCAGCAGCTCTATCTCACACAGCACGTGAGCAGATTGGCCTGCATTTAGTCGTCTCTGCCATAACCCACTGAGCCAACCACCCTCTGCCGAATCATCCTTGAACAAGGGCAAATGCTCTGAAATTGAGCAGATGGTACGACTTGTTTGAGAACTTTATTCAAAGCAACAAAATACTTCCTGCATGCTTCCAAATATAAATTCCCTGCAACATTAAAAGCCCCATGATTGACACTGATATTTCTATACTTGGCCTCCATGCTATGTTGTTTCAGTAACACTGCCGTGCTTCATATACTCTTATGTGTACTTAAAGGGGCAATTTATACCCATTAGAAACCAAATAAATAGGGACTGCATGGAAAATGTATTTTGCCTATTAACAAAATAAAATATAATTGCCACAAAGCATATTTTGATGGCTGCTAGCTCAGCACGTACAAACAGTAACTAACAGTACCAGACCTTGGGTCGACCAGACCATAACCATAATAACTGAAAATTTAAACTATTTACAGGTCACAGCTGACCATGCAGGGCACCCATTCCTATCAATGAAGAGAAATTTGTGGCACGCAGTGGGTATTCCATGCCAGGCTACTAATAAAAAGCCTGGCTTCCATTGGAAAGCAAAGCCATCAGGGCCCCATACAAATTTACCTGTGGGCCCCCCTGTATACTAAGGGGGTGAATTATCAACGCTTGAATTCCAATTTTTGCCACAATTCAAACATTTTTGTACTTAAACTCATTAATTAATGGTTCGAAAAACTCAAATGTTCAATATTAATTAAGCACAAAAAAATCCAAAAACTTGATTGCAAATCTTTGGCATCTAAAAGTTTGCAAGTTAACAATTGGAGTTGTCCTAGGCAAAATTTCATTAGTTTTTCAATTCAATTTTTTAGAATTTTTCTGAAAGTTTGTAGAACCAATGAAAATCATAAATATAATTAAGATGTATTCTAGATTTTTTTACCATTTTATTTAAGTTTTTTTATATTCAAATTTTGAAATAAATAAGGAAACATTTGAGTCTCCCCAAATATGAAATCCAGTCCATTTGGATCTAGAACAAACCCAGTGCACCATCTGATAAAAATCTATAATTAGCCTTAGGTGCCCTATGTGAGCCAAGCAAGCAGTAGTGCTACAGGTACAATGCAATTTATGGAATTAACACTACTGAGACTGAAAGTTAAATGCTAAAGCTTGAAAATGCTGATGTATTGGGACCTAGGCTGAGATGCTGTGTGTCAGGGTACACAGGTCCCTAATTAGGACAGAGACTTTTACAGGAAAACTAAACCCTAAACATGAATATGGCTAGAATTGCCATATTTTATATACTGAACATATTGCACCTGCCTAAAGTTTCAGCATATCTATAGTAGCAATGATCCAGGGTCTTCAAATTTGTCACAGGTGTCACTATACTGGATTTTGTTAGAAATGTCTGCAACACACACGTGCTCTGGGCAGCGGTTGAGAGGGTTTATGGCAAAATATCAAGCAGAAAATTTCTGTCAAAGAATATCTGTCATCTTTCAGATTCGAACTGCACTAGTTTGACAGCTACAATGCACTAATAATCTGTATTATTGACTAATTACCCTTATATTGTGACATTTATATTCTGTATATACAGTATATTGTGCATCAGTCCCTAAGCTCAGGTAAGTCACAGCAGCAGTGAATCAGCAGAAAAGAAGAAGATGGGGGGCTACTGGGGCATCCTTGGGGGGGAACAGCTCTTCACTGCCAAAGAGCTGTGGTTGCCTTGGGCAGGTACAGAAACCCAAAATATAATGTACAACATCTCTACCAGACTTCTTTAGTTAAGCTTTAGTTCCTCCTTAAATGTGGCTCCTTGGAATTAGGTCTGAGCTTGGGATTTAGTGGGTATAGAGCAGAAAGTATCTAGGTGTGTTTAAAGCGCATAAGAGTGGTGGCCTAAAATGGCCAATCAGGACCCCCTTCACATACTGCATTATTACAGGGTGATAAAGAATTTAGCTTTTTTTTTTTTTTTTATTCTTACAACACCTACTGCTTATCTGGAACTTGGAAAGACAGTATTGCATGAAATCTACAAGGCCTTAAAATAACAATCTTTAATTGTTAGAGCTTGGGAAAACCTTCCGTGAGCAATAAAACATAAAGGAAATTGTGTTCTGTTTATGGGACACAAGACAAGACAAAAGAATGAACAAGGAAAGACTATACCCTTTGGATGATTCATCCTCTTCCCTGTGTATACATATAACATAGTGACACATACTCTAAAGGTGGCCATACACGCACCGATATTATCGTAAGAAACCTCGTTTCGTATGATAATCGGTGCGTGTATGGAATGTCGGCGAGTCGACCGATATCGCAGGAAGCTGCTGATATCGGACGACTCGCCGATCGGACCAGTTTGAAAATTTTGATCGGGCGCCATAGAAGGCGCCTGACCAAAATTCTCCTTTCAGAGCTGAATCGGCAGAAGGAGGTAGAAATCCAATTGTTTCTACCTCCTTACCTGCCGATTCAGCCCTGAATGGTGTGTGGCGGATCTTACGATGTTTCGTGCGACCGATGGTCGTACGAAACATCGTCAGATCGCCACGTGTATGGCCACCTTAAGACAGTGAGTGATCTCCAACCAGTGGCTCGGGGGGAATATGTTGCTCACCAACCCCTTGGATGTTGCCCCCATTAACCTCAGAGTAGGTGCTTATTTCTGAATTCCTGGCTTGGAGGCAAGTTTTGGTTGCAAAAAAACAGGTGTACTGCAAAACAGAGGGCTGCCAGTCTACATAGGGGCTGGTCATTTCAAATACAGCGATACGGCGATCCAAAGAGATGCAGAATTCACTATGCGACGATCGATTGATCGATCCTAGCCTTCCTTCTGTTTAGGAAGGTGTCAGGCTAGGAGGAGATGTCGATTGTCGCAAAGTGGATTATGCATCTTCTGGATCGCCCTATAGCTGTATTTGAAATGACCAGATGCAACGTTTTACAAGGTATTTTCTAATAAAGCATTTAAAATAATAAACGCTGGGAAGAATAGGGCAATTATTGAGCAAGGTAGAATAGATTTTTTACTAGAAAAATTTTAGTGTTACTTTTCCTTTAAGAAGGTCATACATAGTATAGATTTAAGATGGCAATTCGAGTCAGTTAGACCGATTCAGCAGCTTATCTGCTTGTATATGGGACCCCCTGTCGACTTCCCTGAACAATATCTGGACAAAAATCAGTCAATCGGGCAGGTTTGATCGGGGACCACATTGACTCATTAATGCGGCCCTCAACCCCTATAAGCCTTACTTACACACATCTTTGGTACCTTGGCATAAGGAGCAATACGTAAAAGACACATTGCTTTTATATGTAATATTATTATGTAACATTTAACCAATATTATTCTTTGACCCATGCAACTTTATGGGAAGAAAATTCTGTGCCCATGCTTGTAAAAGTACCGTGGAACAGATGAGAGACTGCAAGTGCATCATATAAATGGTAAAAGCGGGGAAAACATCCAATATCAGTGCCAAGAACTAAGAAAAACAAGATGAAGTTCTTTGCCTTAAAGAGTTTACAATCTGAGAAAGTGGAGAGTTCCAGAGACAAATCAAGGCAATAAAAGCGCTAATGTAAAACAAGGATTCCTATTAAGGCTACAGACACTTCATACATTTAAACTTTGTATACGGAAAACCCATAGCTGCCAACTTAGAAAATAATTCCCAGGAAAATGTTGACACCCTCAATCAATGCACCATATAAATCTAGGCATTTTGGCAAATGGGGCATTTTAACTGTCACACAAAGTTTCTAGGTTTGACATTGACTATTATAGGGAATTTTCTTTTGGGTCAGATTCCTTAAAAATAGGTACAAGTATGGAATCTGTAAACCTGAAACTCACTATCCAGAAAGTTCCAAATTATGGGAAGCCACCTCCCAAATGTTTTAAAGATTTCATTTTTCATTATAAGATAGAACAATGTAATTTAGTTCAACTAAGATATAATTAATCCTTATTGGAAACAAAGAATGCTATTGGGTTTATTTAATGTTTAAATGATGTTTTAGTAGACAAAGTATGGAGATCCACATTGCAGAAAGATCCCTTTATCCAGAAAAACCCAGGTTCAGAGCATTCTGTATAACAGGTCCCTTACCTGTTCTTTGTCTGGACAAGTAAAACAAATATGTATGTAGATTATGACATTATTTCTTCAGATGATAGGGCAGAGGCTCCCAAACTGTGGGGTTGCCTACCCAATGTGGCCGAGAGCAGAGGCTGAGGAAGGGGCCCACCTAAAGGCCAATTAGGAACATATTTGAAAAGAGTGCCTGTCTAAGAAACTCCAGGAAGCCAATCTTAAAGGTTAGGGGCCAATAGTTAACTAATCTCCTCCTACCTACACAATTCTACCAACACAAGATCAAACAATGACTGTAGTTGTTCCTCACTAAATTGAAGGTAATGACACGGGGCACAACACGTTGGTGCATTTTTGAATGATGATGCTGATGTAGGTGACTTTTGGCCCTTCCCAGTAGTCAAGTAGACACGTGTCACAGCTCTGTCAGGTGGAAGGAAGGCAAGGTGGAAAGTAGGGATGCACCGAACCCACTTTTTTGGGTTCACCCGAACCTCTGAACCCACCCAGGAGGATTCGGCCGAATCCCAAACCGAATCCTTATTAGCATATGCTGATTAGGATTAGAGGGGGATTAAAAATCACACTGCGTAAAACAAAATTTCACTGCCCATTGAACCCTTTCCGAATTCTAATTAGCATATGGTAATTTATTTATTTATTTATTTATTTTTAATCTCTAAAATTACTTTGAACATCCCCCACAATAATATGCTTTTTTCAGCATCCAGATTTATTTTGTTTCTCTATTACAAGCAGCTGAACTGCAGCTCTTTTACCAACTTCCTTGTCTAGCATGAGCCCCGCCCCCACCCCACTCCTTTGCTTTCTAAGCACTCCTTCTCTCTCTGACTATGATGACCTCAAAGAGGTGCCTACAGCACATGCCTGATTGATTTTAATTGGAACAGAGGCAGTGAGCATGCCCAGAAGTCACCACTTTGTCGTTTTTATAGCGGGAGAGAAGGAGTGCTCAACAAGCAAAAGAGCTTCATGCTAGATGAAAGGAGCTGCAGTTCAGCTGCTTGCAACAGTATTCTGGGGGCTGTTGAGAGTAATTTTAGGGCATGTTAAAATAAAAGGCTTACTTATCTTTTAAAGGAGATGGAAAGGCTAATAAAGAGTTAATCTCAAGCTGCAGGCATACCTTCATTTGTCTCAATAGTGCCCTTAAGTCTCCCCATATTTCACCTGTTCAGATGATCAGAAGCCAAACAGGAAGAAAAAACGCTGAGCTCTGTAAAGAAAGTTCCCATAATGCCTCACTCCTGCACAGATACCCAGACCAAACTGAATATGCTCAGTTAGTTAGACTATCCACATTCCTAAGGGGGGGAGTGAGTTCTTAGCATTCTTGAGGGAGGGGGGAGCAGGAGAGAGGAGATAGCAGAAAGCTGAGTGTCTCTGGCACATGAATTACAGACACAACAAATCTTTTGACAGACATCAGTGAAGTATTTCTGTGAGTGCTTACGGCTGTATTTACATAGACCTTTCTGATAAAGCTTACTTAGTTTTTACCTTTCTTTCTCCTTTAAGCAGCAGCAACTGGCAGTCTCCACATGTTCCTGGCCAGCACAACTCAGTATTCTCCAGCCAGCCCATAGCTTGCTCAGTTTGGCCCGAACTTCTTTCTTTGACACCATCAGCTTAATTCTCAATATTTTCCAGAATGATAAAATCCCAAAGCCATCCTGTCCATTATTATGGGTATATCACTGTCCATAATTTAAAGTGAGGTTGTTACCTATCAACTATCTTCATGGTTTAATGCCATTATGGAGACTGCTAAAATCAACACAATACAGGTAGAGAGGGCCTATACTGCATAAACTAGGTTTTAAGAAAACATACTTGTCTAGCATATACATTGCCTACTGATAGTATCTGCTGCCAGATGAAAAGAGAGGTCTTCAAATTACTGTTCCGGCTGCCTTACTTTGGCAAGAAATATACCGCTCCTAGCTAGACTGGTCCTGAGTATTGATTGGCACTTTCCAGCAATGCCAAAGCCCCTTGTGGGTGATTTTACCCAAGGATACCCTGGGTCTCATGTGATTTACCGCTTCACAAATCACCGAACACAAATAAAATAGCTACAAGCACACAAATCATGACATATTTATATTCCACAGAAATCACCTCTGAATCACTGCAAGGTTTAACCCACTGAATACTATTTTGGGCCTCACACTATTATTTTAATAGCATATGTATGAAGGAAAAGGCATTTTAACATAATCAATGCACTTTGATCATGAGATGCCTCTGGGAAATGCATTGAAACGGAAGAAATAAAGTTATGAGCAATGTTTGTGTTAAAAGCGTACATCAGGAATATCTTATAGACTCTGCAGTCAGCAGGAATATGGATCAGACTGAAGACTTGCAGTGGAGGGTGGGGCTAATTTACATTTATTTAATACACTTGGGGGTTTCTGCAGCTCGACTGGTGGAAAATACTATGTGCATGTGAAGTGCTGGAAATATGAGATAATAAAACTTTCCATTTTTATCTACTACCAATTATCCAACAAGAAGGTCCTATGGGAAAGAAAGCTGGGTCCAAGGTTTCCTGAGTGGGTGTGCAGCCATATTTGTTCATCAACATTAGAGAAATGCAATATAATGGTTTAGTGTTCCTTGGGTATTACATGTTCAAAGGATTGCCAAATAAAGCAGGAACAATACAAGCTTATTTACAAGAAGGATGATGTTTTATAATATTGCTTGCAGAGAAGTTGAGTCAGCATCCATCTATACAAGGCAAGTATTGGTTTATTAACAAACTGTGGGCTCTCAATTGCTCTTATTGGGAAAGACACAGGTGCCCTCCTGAATATATGAGACAACACATCTAGATGTTTATTTAGCAGAGAGGTGGACAGCAGGGGTAAATAAAATAATGGAACCTTTGATAATAATATGAATCCATGAGCTGCCCAACAAACACTTCTTGAAAGACTACAAGTATTATCAAACACAAACATCATGCTTGCCAGAAGTGGTTCCAAATTACCATATAAGCAAAAACTCAAAAAATATTAATAAAGGTACTTATAGCAATAAATGATCCTCTGTACAAAATTATTCTTAACAGCCCCAAGAATAAAATACCTTTCTCCTTGCCTGCAGATTTGTTTCGTTTCTTTATTACTAGCCCCCCATCATTTGCTTTCTGAGCACTCCTTCTCTCAAAAAACATATGTAATTGTTCAGTAAAGAACAATACAAAGCTGTCTTCATCATTAGTAGAATTACTACTGGCAAGGTTCAACATCCTTCTGATATACCGTATGCAGGCATATCGTATTTAAAGGGGCAGACTTACCAATATGTGAGATTAGAACTCACCACTGAGAAACCCACACCCACTTTCTATTCATTCCTATCGGATTTTTAGGAGCATATTTATCAGTGGGTGAAATTTAGAGTTTAATAAACTTCTAAAAATACCATAGGAATGAATAGAAAGTGGGTGAATTATTCTGTGGTGAGCTCAAATCTCACATTTTCATAAATATGCCCATAAGTGTCCCCAAGAATTTACACTTCAACAGATTTCCCTGGCATATAATCACAAATAATGAATGGATGGAAGCGTTAGTATTAGAACATGCCAAAATGATGTCCTCTTTAATGGTTTTGCAGATGCTTTACAAGATGTTTTTTTAGATTAGTCAACAGATCTCTATCAATACTCCACATGTTCAAGCTTGTGTGAGCACTCATCATTACTCTTCCCATCAAAGAATTGTTGAGGTTTCCAAAACCCATACCCATGATTATATGATTATTTTACTAAGTATGCCATATGTTTATTCCCAAAAATTGCACCACAACTTCTTATACAACAGGTTCTTAACAAACTTCCTGGTAGAATGCACATTGCTGTGGCTGAGATTATAATGTGCTTAGTCTCTCTGGCACAGATCCCTTAAACACATTTGAGACTGGGAGAAAGCAAATACTAATATTTGGTACTGACTAGGCAATGACAATTTTAATGTATTTGGAACATGCAAGAACTAGTGAAAAGTGCGCCAACCCTAGTGCAACACCTTAGCACAGTGACCCACAACCAATAACTAGCCAGCAACATGTTGCTCACCTACCCCTTGGATACTGCTCCCAGTGGCCTCAAAAAGCTGCTTATTTTTGAGGCAAGTTTTCGTTGTATAAAAAGAAACCAGGTATAGCCAAACAGAGGCTCCTGTAGGCTACCAGTCCATATAGGGGCTACCCTACCCCCATATAGGGGGCCCTTATTTGGCACCCCCATAAACATTTTTTATACTTCTGTTGCTCCCCTAATCTTTTTACATTTTGATGTGGCTCATGGGTAAAAACGTTTGGAGACCACTGCTTCAGCACATTCAGCAGCTGCGTGGGTTTTCTCCAAGGGATCAGATTTCCTTCAGCACTACTACCATGCTATACCATATTTGATCTGCACATTCAATAACTGCTGGTTTCCCAAAAAATCTTCAATACAGGTATACTAAACACAAGGCCATTATTATTGTGGAGATAAAAATTGAGAATGATAAGAATACAGATAGACAGCAAATGAAAACAGAGGCTACGACTACATGCAAAACTCTATTGTTAGATCAGTAGTAATGCAATACTATCAGTACATGGAGGTCACCTAGATAGGGGGCATGGGCACGCAGGATTTAGAAACTTTATCAGTCACTATTTCATATATTTGAGGCACGAATTACTAGAAAACCAACAACAGTGATCCCCAACCAGTGGCTTGCAGGCAACATGTTGCTCACTGCTCCTAGTTATGTTGCCCCAGCTGGTCTCAAGGCAGGTTCTTATTTTTGAATTCCTGGCTTAAATGCATAAAGACACAAACTTGGTCCAAATAAAGTCACCTGCAAACTGGTAGTTCACGTGAGGCTACCAAATAATCAAATCTCAGGCCTTGTGGCTAGCCCCAGGAAAAGTTTTCATGCTTTTGTGCCTCCCTGACACATTTTACATTCCAGTGTGACTCATGGGTTAAAAAGGTTGAGGACTTGTGTTCTAAGGAGGCCACATCCAGTCCAAAGGAAAGCCGACAGCCAGCATTATTCACATTATTCACACTGTGATGCCACATGATTTGATTCCACCCTGCCTTTCCCAAGATGAAAAGAATGTGACCAAAAGGCATCAAATGTTTAAAAAAAAAAACAAACACAAAACTTATTTGGGTTCAGTATTCATTAGCTCCATTACAGCAGAATACCAGCTAAGCCTTTAGTTCTTACAGTAAATGAAACATAAACACTTATTACAGAGGACATTTTGCCTTTATTCCTCCCTGCCCTTGGAAAGAACAGGAAGTAGCCATTTTCACAGACCACACAAGCACAAACACAAGTCTTGCTCAGAATGCACTGAAGGAGAACGAGGTTCTACATCCATTTTTACACAATCCATAATGCATTGATGCTTAACTAATACACAAGGGCAAGTATCAACAAAAAGTAAAGGTATTTACTTAAACTCACATTTACTCAGTACTCATCATGCATATTGTTTCCTTTGAAGTAGAACTCCAGTTTCCATTGCAGTGTCTAGCAATGTCTGCAGGAGGAAACTTGGTGCGACTTCCCATTGCCAAAGCGATGCGAAGGGCTTTCCACCACCAACTACTTACTATTGCTGCTGATGGAAAGCCTTTTCAGAATGGTTTGTCATCTGTGATAGCAGAGATCTATTACGGGCGACTGAACCGCTCTGTGGGTTCTTACCCTTAAAGTTAAACAAACCAGTAGCCAATGACCAGGCTCTGTATAAGACAACAGGTTGAAGCTGGGGGAAAGGGGCTTATTTATACAGAGAAGTTCTTCAAAGTGGGCTGCTGATTTGTTTGGCTTTGATCCCTGGGATCAGGAAGAAGAAAGAAGCTTTAGTTTTGTTTTCAAATTTTAGTCCTGTTTAAAGAAAGAAATAACAAAAAACATAGATATTTCCTAACTAAAAGAATAGGCAAAACATATGTTTAGAACAAGCCCTATTCACAAAATCAATGTTATAAAAGGGTGTATAGTCTCTTTAAGGGGCAGTGAATTACTGTGACTTGATTCTGCATAAAATAAACAATGCTACAGAAAAATAAGATGAATAAATATAACAATAATGCTCTTGTTCATAAAATAGCTAAAATATTGATCCAGCACACAGCCATGAATTGCTGCCCTTTAGCACAATACAGCAGAGCTTACTGAATACCACCTGTAGGCAAGAATTCTTGAAAATGTCACAAGCAGAATCTCTGAATAAAAGCGTTTTTTCTTCATTCCTTTTTTTTTGTTATTAGTGGCTAAAACACGGCTATTACTTTATAAAACATTGCATAATTAGATACCATTTGCTAATTATCTTAGCATTTACCATTCACAGAGATGAATATATCTCAGAAAATGATGTACTTACCGAAAGGTTAATGGAGAGATAACACTTTCGTCAAAAGGGAAGAAAACCATAAGGCTGTAACTTTGAAATAATATATTTCTTTAGGGAATAGGTTTATGAACGCGACATAACCAGCAAGATAACTTTGCGGCATTCTTTAGGGCTTATTTTCACAGTTGTATTTACAGAGCGGTCACCAGTTCTTTTTTTTTTTTTTTATCTTTCTTCGTGTTGACTGTTTATCCACTACAGGATGGAGCCAGAGTGGCAGAGTGTCTATGAAGATTTTCATTCATCCAGGTCATGGTATATCTAGTATAAATAAATTTAAAGCAACTGGACTTGTTTAGTAATCATTGAAGACGTTTCACTACTCATCCGAGCAGCTTCTTCAGTTCAACTGACTGGTATGGGAAGTCCTCAGCATATATACTCTTCCACTAATCCAATCACAATGGCACTTTGTAACTCTTCAGAGAGGTGACATCTGAAACTCACAGAGGTGTGAATGCTGTGGAGTTACTTTGAAAGGATTACCAAAGTATCATGCAACCAGGTGTTACTTTTTGGAGTTGCATGAATGGATGTGTGAAGAGTGGCAGAGCTGACTTTGGGTGACAATAAAAGGCCACATCTGGACAACGTACCTTACAAGAAACAAACAAAATTAGGTGCATGTGTTGCTGCCATTGTAGCTAAGGGGCCAGACCCACATTTTGAGTATGGCCACACCCACAGTTTGAGCAGCAGTAGACACAGCAGAGTGGGTACTGGCACCATGAATGGGACACCTCTTCATGGACTTTACACACACAGAATAATCTATTTCTTGGCTGGGTTGCTGACTGGGCTATTCTTTAGCGATTTGATCATCCACTGATAGGCCTAGTATTGCTGATAAGCGTACATGATCCTTTGGGCCAAGCTCAGATCAAATCAATATAATCAGCTACTAGTCACATACAAAGGTCCATACTGTCAACAAAAACAACAAATATATAGTGTTCAGTGAAGCAGGCTGTTTTTCAATTGTGGCACCCCTATTTTGTCATTTATCTTCTCTTTCAGTTACTGGTCCAGGGTGGCACACCTGTGACACATGTCTATTCAGTAGGCGCAGACCATTTCTTTACAGCTCCATTATACTGAAGATAACATGCTTCAGGGTTGTTCTATCACACATGTTTGGGGAAGGTGGGCCCACCAATGAAACCTTCATCCTAGGTCTGCTGGTACATTAAAGCGGGCCTGGTCGTAATGGGGCCAAATATTTGCACTTACATTTATATTGCTAGTGTTTCTTTGGTTGCCAGAAGCCTTGCAAACCAGTAGAGTATTTGCCAACACTGGAGGATTTCATTGGTAAAAAGACCTTATATTTGCATTACAGCATATACAGTTTGTTAAACATAAGTAAATATTTATATTTCTACAGATGTATTTGTACGCTACGTTGACCAAGCCCCTTAATCATTTTAGTCGAGGGGAGGTTCAATGTAAACTGATCAGAGTAACTTGTAATCTAGGCCCAATAAGTCTTAGTGATTGTGTTGACAATACATTTTCAATTTGGAAGCAGAACAAAGTCATAAAAAATGTGCGCTCAGTAACGAATGTAACCATTTCCTTTTTTGGCTACACATTTAATCCTCCGCTGTACTATATTATTTTTAATACTAAAAGCAGAAATGAAACAGCACAAAGTGATTCATGTTATTGGCTCTTGGTGCTTCCTCTGTATCAGCAGCTGCCAAAATCCATTTATGGGGGTCATTTACTACCTGTATTCCCAGCGAGCAATACAACAGTCTGTTTGTTTCCGATTTAAGTGTTTCCTCAATGGTACATCTAATATTAAGTGTCACATTTGGTACAGGGTATCTTGCACTGTATTCACAATTTTAGGACCTGGCTGAACCCCAAACTTCCATGTTTTTTGACAAAGGTCACATGATTTCAAGGATTCGGAATCTGTTTGGTCAGAGGCATGGATTTGAGCAAATCTGAATCCAGAACTCAGAATCTTGGATTTGGTTCATGCCTAGTACCTTGTACAACTGCAGAAGAAAACACGTATCTGTGGGTAGCTGATATGACGCTGTAAGACTTTGAATTCATCAGTTGAAATGGATGGTCTTACTATTAAAGTGCATGTTGTATTTCGTATCATATCTATATATATTCATGAGATCAAAGAGAACATCTGGCGATGACAAGTGAAAACGACTGAGGGAACTGGCACTGCTACACTGTCAATCTTCATTGAGCTTCCAATGCCTGTTTCCTTACTAAACCCTCATTGAAGTGAATTTTAATAAGAGAAATACATGCCTTTACATGTTATTATTCCCCTAATTATTCCTATGCAGAGTTGACTTCTTCCCCCCATGTCAGATTTTTACACTCAATTTTTAAAGAATCTGAATTATTTAAAACATTTTTGAACATTTCTATCAAAGCCAGATATGGATCACATGGATTTTACATAGGAACTGTTTCATACCTTTACTTTGCCTTTAACTGGGAACACTAAAATTTTAAGCAATGTAGCACAATTCGCAGAGGATAAAATAACAAAATTGTTACATTAGCCCATAATGCAGGTGTAGATATCCAAAAATAATACAACAAAAAAATGCTGCCAAATTGAGGTTTATAGTAAAACAACAAAGTCCTGATGTTTTGGCCCACTACTTGCAGCCAGGGGCCCTAGTGTGCATGTCCCAGTGCAAATACAACAGGAGAAAAGGCCAAGTACGAAGTAAGTGGAAGCTATCTCCTTAGGGCTCTGGCACACGGGGAGATTAGTCTACCACGACAAAACTCCCTTTTCGCGGGCGACTAATCTCCCCGAGTTGCCATCACCTGCCATCCCACCGGCGAAAATGTAAGTCGCCGGTGGGATGGCAAACGCGGCAGCGCGATTTCGGGAAATCGCCGAAAAAGCCTTGCGAGGCAACTTCGGCGATTTGCCGAAATCGCCTGCGCAGCGTGTACCATCCCACTTACATGTTCGTCGGTGGGATGGTAGTTCGGGGAGATTAGTCGCCCATGACAAGGGAGATTTGTCGCGGGCGACTAATCTCCCCGTGTGCCAGAGCCCTTAGGTGTACAAAGCATACATTGATTTTCTCAACCAACAAAGAGAAGCATCATGATAGAACCATAAACTGCTATTGTTAAGGCATGGAAATGCTCCAATGCATGTTTTTAATTATAGTCATGGGGCTGGGGCCATTTTAGAGATTCCTTCAATGGAAACTCAACTGTTGAGATCTATGATATTTTGAAGGAGGGTACAAAGGGTACTGCAGTTAGAGGGTCCTGTGGCAGAGAGGGACCCTAAGATGGAAAACAAGATCCAATTTACCCTAACAACCAGGAAGTGGTGTGAATAAGATACTTGAAGATATATAGGACAGGAACTGAATAGAAATAAAAGTCATAAAAGGTAACAAAAATATTGTACCGTCACAAAGCAATATTATTTTGCCATTTAAAAGGCAGATGAGGAAAAAATTGGAAAAAAGACACCTAATTGAAAGGTTGCTACAAATAGGATATTCTACAACATACTAAAAGTTAACTTAAAGGTGAACTACTCCTTGAATTTCTTTTTTTGTGTGAAGAATGGAAGCATTGTTTGTCCTTCTCTTATATTTGATGAATTTCCCACAGACGTGCTAACGAATACGTTTCTGTGAGTTGCCATCCCATCCCTTCCTTTTTGTTCCATAACCGCCATGCAAATAAGACAGGGAAACCTGACACGCTGCAGTCATTAGACAAGGTCTCTATGACAGCAGATTAAGGAAAGGAGCAAGAAGAAACTAAACTCCTTTGATGTGAAAGGTTTCAATTCTTTTTACTAGTTTCAGATTGAGGATAAGAAAATATTGGATTTATTTGTTTGGCAAGCACTCGGCGTGTTGGAGTTATTAAACTTCTTTAACCCTGTAAAGGCTTTGCCTATAAATCTTAAGGTATTGCTTAGTTTGTATCAAGAATGTTTGGTCTTTCTCAGTAAAGCACAAGAGTTACCTTAAAAAAAATAAAGATATAAATTGCACGTGCAATATAGACCTGCCTTTCAAATACCCATAAATTGTGTTAATAGCCCATCTAGATATTCTCCTGCCAAAACCACTAACAGATGTACTGGAATTCCAGCAAAACCTCAAAACAAATCCAACCGCTTCTGGAAATCCATTATTTCAGAAAAGCCTGAGTGTCAGCGGAAAAAAAAACAACAACGGAATACCTACCTGAGAGAAAAGCCAATTTCTTCTTCAAGATCGGTAAAATCACGGTGGCATCCATTTTCCCTTTATGAACTTATCTGCGAAAGAGATTTAAAGACATTATTAGATTTGTAATCCAGATGCAAAATACATACATATATGCATTACATACAGGGGGGATTTCACAAAAGGGTACTGTATAAGCTCTCATTAATATTCTCTTATGGTTTCTCTAGGATACTATCCCAGACCTAACTTACTCCAGTTTTGGGAATTTCCCATCAGTGCTTCAATAGTTTATATTATTATCCTTTATACATCTAGCACTGCCATATTACACAGAAGAGCATATAACATACAAGCTATAAGAATTTGCTTTTAGTCACAACCCAACAGTTACCATACTGAATTCCTAAATAAGTTCTTACTCAGCTCTTGAAAAATCACCTTAATTCCAATTCAAACATCTTGTAAATAAAAAAGATGCAAAAGGTGCAACAAACAAAAAAGTCTTGTTTCAAATGTTTCATAATAATTTACATGAAAGAAAAACAAAGTATATAACACTTCCTGCTGTCACTTACCTGAGCTTAGGGACTGACGCACAATATACTGTATACACAAAATTTAAATGTCACAATATAAGGCTGATTAGAATTCATTCAGATTCACATTACACGGCAGCTCATATACCAGTGCAATTACAGTGCTTATATTAGACAAACCTCATTTTTTGCTTGATATTTTGCAACAACCCCTAAGCTCGGCTTCTCAACAGCTGTTCAGAGCCCACTGAGCATACGAGTGTCACAGACACTTTACAAGATGGGAGCTCCTGTGACAGCTGTAAAAACCTGGATCATTGCGGCTATTGAGATGACGAAATTGTAGACTGGTGCAGTAAGTTTAGTAATAAAATATGGCATTTTTAGCCATATTAATTTTTAGGGTTTAGTTCTCCTTTTTCTTGGTACTACATTGCTCAAAACAGGGCAGGTTAGTTATGGTCTAACATGGGGTTAGAGTGAAACTAAACCTGGGTATGGGGAGCTCTGGGGGCATCTTCACAGTCAAAGATTGTCATTGCTAAGAGCTGTGGTTACCTTGGGCTGAAACATAATGAGCAGCATTTTAACCCTACTTCATTGTGAAGTCAGCTAAACTGATTGATGGAGTATGCATCTTATTATAATTGCTAATTTTTACCATAAAAATAATTTGCAATTTATAAAAAGCCATCCTAGATCCAATCAATATTGCATTGGTTCCATAACTGTATACCAACCTGCTGCTTAAGGACCAGTGGTCTAACAGGTAGCAGCATGGTGTGGCCTCATTATGGGTATAGCCAAATCTAAAGAATCATAAATGTTTTAAAATTAAAGGTAAACATGATATGAAAAGCAAAATTTTCTATTTTTACAGCCTGTACATACAGTACCTAAAACTATTCAAAGTTGTGGTCTTCCACTTTTTACCATTGGTTTTCTAGTAAGCATCAGCATTCCTTTTAACCCCCCCCCCCATGATATGTGGCACCTTACGGCTGCCCACATTCCTCAGTGAATTGCCTACTGTTAGTGCATAGCATTCACATCTCCAAAAGGAGCAAAGTGCTTGTTACAGCTGCAATGAGAGAGATGTTTGTAAGAGCTGTATCATTAGCAACTGTGATTGGCACAACTATGTCAGTGTTTTGGTTACAGCAACTCAAGTGCTCTTTCTGGCACTTCAATGGGTGTCTGATACAATGTCTCTACTGAGCTTCTTCAATGTGCAGTCACCACACCAGAGTGTGAAGGTGTACATGATGGCACATTTCAGCTGCTTCCATAGTTAAGAGTCACTTTAAAATATAAACATCATGTTTTGACATCAAAACACACCATTTATAAGAATACAATTTACAGTTTAGCTGATAGCATAATGTAGATTACATCCTGTATATTTTGAACAGTACCTGAGATTAGGTGATTGGCAGCCCAGAGCAAGCGCTGTGAATTAGCAAAAATAAGATGGGGAGAAAGTAGGTGCATGTTTGGAAGCACCAAAGCCCTAGCATTTATAGCCTAATTCTTTGTAATGTTTAAAGTAACAGTAACACCAAAAAATGAAAATGTTTTAAAGTAATTAAAATATACTGTACGGTTTCCCTGCAGTGGTAAAAGTTGTGTGTTTGCTTCAAAATGTTACTATAGTTTATATAAAATACCCTATTGTGTAACCATGGGGGCAGCCATTCAAGCTGGAAAAGGGGAGAAAAACAGCACAGGTTACATAGCAAAAACAGTTAAACTCTGTAGAATACAATAGCAATCTATGCAGCTTATCTGTTATCTGCTATGTGACCTGTGCCTTTTCACCTTTTTTCAATTTTAATAGCTACCCCCATGGCACAGCTACACAGTAGCTTTGTTTATATAAACTATAGTAGGGAGTTTTTAGCAAGCGCACAACTTTTAACAGTGCAGGACAATAGTACATAATATATTAATTACTTTAACACCAAAAAATTAATGTATTTTACTGTTCCTTATTTCTCCTATGAGACAGAAATGTGTGGTCTCACTCCCTCAACAGAGAAGTAGGGTTACAAATGAAACAGACTATTTGTACAACTAAAGGTGGCCATACACGAGGCGATTTCGCTCGTTGTGCGATGAACGATTATATCGACAAACGATCGTATGGCGATCGAGTTCCCATACGATATGCCATCCACGGGCAACGATAATTCGGGAAAGATTTTGTCGCATCATTATCGTAAAATACCTACGATCGTACATCTACGTACGATCGATGTCGTTGACTTCTGCTGCTGGCAATCGTGACATGCGCAGAGAACAATCGTTGAAAGACAAATGTCTGACACTCACACCAACTGGCAGATTTTATCGTTAAACGACCAAAATTTTTAAACCTGGCCGATCGATTTTGGGGACGATAATGTCGGCTCGTTTAGTGGGCCGACGATCGTTCGTACACCACCAACTATACGATAACTTAACGATAGCATCGGATCGTTCGGGAATCGGTCGTTTGTAAGTAAAAAATCGGTCCGTGTATGGCCACCTTAAGTGTTTTCTGCAGGGTAGGATACAAATTACAGGATCAGTGTTTGATTAGAAACTGAGAATGTGGATCTTGTCCCATAAGATAAGACACCTTGAAGGAGGATCTGAGATAAAAGACCATTGAAAGAATTCCATATCATCTATTAACTGTGTGGTATAAATAACATTTCAGTGTGCTTTATTAGCAAGGTCAGAATTTAGAATATATAGTAGCTCTTAGGAATAATATTGATCCGAAGACAGCAATCCTCCAATTACAAATAATTATAGTACACAAATACAATATTGCTAGCAAAATATAAAAAAAATGTTTATCCAGGATGTCAGAGAAGGAAAAAAAATGTAATAAGATGGTCTTTATCTGCCATCGGGGATTGTTTGATACCTCTGGCTAGTGAGAGGCCTGTGAGTGATTATATACAGTGCAGCACTATGTGGAAAGCAATGCATTTAATCATCCTGGTGAGAGCACGGCAAGGAACTAGCAAAAGCTTTCAGGCCTCCTTTGGCTTTAAGTTCAGATGAATGATATTTTAGAAGCATGCCACAAAATGTATGGTGCAGTAGAGTACATTCTCAGAAGCACCAAACCCCCCCATACATAATACATGTGCACCAACACTAATAGCAACTAAGGGAGTTAGTACTGTTTTCTCAATAGCGCTCATAGCAGCAAATAAGCAGCGGATTTTTAGGAAGTAAATTATTTACAGAACGGGTGGTCAGAAGATAGTCTAGCCTTCGTGGATTAGACATTCCATAAAAAGTGGAAGCCACAGTAATTGGAAGCACATGGCTAGAGAAGATGAGCTATACACATTTACCTCCTGGATTGTGCTTAGCTCAGGGCTATAATTATGTTCTCTTTTTGGTATCTGTTTGTGCAGGATATTATTTGGCAATTCGTGCCATTAAAGTCTGACATGCCTGTGCTATAAGCAAACTTTATGGTTTGTTCCCGCTACAGCTAGCATTTGTATTTGTCAAGACGTGTCCCCAGTGACAACTGAAGGGTCCCCTTTGGCTTCTACACCTTTCCCCAAATATGGAGGCACCTTGGCACGTTCACAAACTCCACTAACAGCCACTGCAGCAAGTTTAAAATACCACAATAATTCAACTGAAGAAACATGGTTCAGATTGGGCACAACAAAAAAACTTTAGAGTAGACTGGAACTTTAGTCAGGTTCATCATGAACAGAGGCTCCATGTCATTTCAAACTGGACAAGAATGAGCCTTTTACTGTTCATTTCCCCCTACCATACAGGTAATCTCTGCTACCAGAACATCATGATTGGCCAAACCTTATTGCTTGACAGTAAGCTCATGCGATTCAGTCTAAATTGCAGTACAAAAATAAGTCCGAAAATGTCAGATGCCTAGAATATGTGAAAATAGAAGTTAGTCTCACAGAGCTGGTTTCCAAAAGGCTTTTGTACCACAACCATGTCCACCTATTTAGGCAAGATTTGTGCAGATTATGGGAAAGTTTTTACCACTGTCAATGTAAGGTTGATATTTTCAGGAAGAAAAGTGGGAGACGTGAAACTGTTTTTTGGGGGCAAAAACCAGGAGGCTCCCGAATATTCCTGGAGAGTTGACACATCTATGTGGGTTGTTAATAAGATTCTCACTATTATGTGAAGTAGCACAACTTAAATAAAGATTCAGGTTATAGTTACTTCTTGCTCTTCGTGGGGAAGTATTTCCTGGTATTTAAAAGATTTTTTTTTTTCTTCCTGGCAAAAAACAGCTGTCCTGCTCTACCCTGTGTATGCCATAACCCTATGCTGCCTGTGTGTGCCATACTCTGCCTGCCCTATGCTGCATATGTGTGCCATACTCTGCCTGCCCTATTCTGCATATGTGTGCCATACTCTGCCTGCCCTATGCTGCATATGTGTGCCATATTCTGCCTGCCCTATGCTGCATATGCGTGCCATACTCTGCCTTCCCTACCCTGCATGTGTGCGCCATATTCTGCCTACCCTGTGCAGTCTGTGTGTGCAATAGTCCGCCTGCCCTGTTCTCCCCTGCCTGTGTGTGCCATATTCTGCCTGCTCTGCTCTGCCCTGCCTGTGTGCGCCATACTCTGCCTCTACTCCGGGAGTTTGTTACTATTTGGAAGTAGTTGTTAGAGGACTCTAAGGTGTATAATTATGTGCTGGAGGTTGCCGTGCTATCCAATTAGAAGAAGGAGCCATGTGGATTTAAAAGTAAAGGTCGCTATACTCGGCAGCTAATTGGCCCATGTATGGGCACTGCCCGACCGATATCTGGCCTGAAATCAGCCAGATCTCGATCGGGCAGGTTTAAAAATCTAGTCGGATCGGGGACTGCATCGGCTAGTTGATGCAGCCCCCGGACCGACTTTGCCTATGCCCGTCATTATAATTTGATTGTTTGGCCCCAGGGCCAAACAATCGAATTAGCCTGGATTCTCCCGATATCACCCACCCGTAGGTGAGGGATATCATGAGAAGATCCGCTCGCTTGACGACATCGCCAATCGGCATTTTTTTTTTTGGTGTGTTAACACCATTATTGTGAATATAGTCTTAGAAATGTGTTAACATGGGTGTGGTTTAATGTTCCCTTTAAAACAGTAGTTATACAGAAACAATACTTGCTATTTTTTTCCTAAGAGAGAAGGGAAAAGTTTAGGAAGTACATGTCCCATAAGATTAGAATTCTGCCGTCCTGACAAAGATGCCTGCCAACAATACAGATGCCTGCAGTGAATCAGCAGTTGCTAAAATAATCAATTCTAAATAGCTGAATCGCAATCCTTCAATCCACCATCAAAAGACCAATCTCATTATCCCTTTTGTGTACTATAAGCTGATTAGCAGTAGTCAAGAAAATGAAAGTTTATTACAGCATTGCAGATAGGATAAAACTATAGAAAAGCCACTGAGTGCAAAGTAAAGTAGAACATATGACCATGTACACTCAAAACTTCCATCCAATACCACATGGACAGCAAGGCTAGAGGGTCTGGGCCCATTTTTCCCTTTAAGTTATGCTTCTAAATCACCAGCAACCACTTTAGTTCAAAATAAAAGGAACTACTGCTAAATGGGTTGGTGACACTTGGGCAACTTGTGTGACAAAAAGAGCCATTTCAACCCTTCTAAGGACAGAATCCCTCAGGCAGTATGTACTGGTTGTCAAATTAAAGTAAGGCAGGCAACCGTTCAAAGTATTTGATGATACGGAATGCTAGTGTCTTCTTTGTAAATGTACACACACCGCTATTAGCAACCATGAATTTTAAGGAACTAAAATTGGCCTAATTAGTGAGAAAATAACGTGAGCCTCTTATTAATTGGATCATAAAAGTAATGGCTTCTGCTGAATAGTACATGTTGTTCTTTCCAAGTAATAAAGTAATGAAATGAAGGGCACAATAATACTCTTTACTGACTCTCAGAGTTGCTGAATAGAGCTGGGGCAATGTTTCATGCCTCAACATCAGAACACCTGCATATAACCCCCAGTCATGGGACTGATACAGTTATACTTTATTTATATAGTGCAGCATTTTACAATGTTCAGTCATTGTTATTGAAAGTGTAAAGGCCCCCATACACGGGCCGATAGAAGCTGCCGATATCGGTCCCGATATCGGTCCCGCGGATATCGGGGGGAAGATCCGCTCGCTTGGCGATCTTGCCACGCGAGCTGATCTTACCGTGTACGGGTACCTTAGTGTATGACCTCCTGCCATAGAAAAAAAACCCACAGTGATCCTTGCTAATGTACAAGTCCCATCAAAGGATTGTAAATAAGTGGACAAACTGGAGTATATCCAGGGGACATCATAGCCTTAGAAATATAACTAGAGATGGTAAAGCTACAGGATTTTGGGTTCTCCCACAACCCCTATCCCCTGAAGATTGGATGCAAATCTGGGACAACACCAGACAAATGGCCACTTATACCCGACAAAAGAATATGTGTATAAAATACTAACTTTTCGGTACTGTACTCCAGACAGATTCCACAAATTTTCCCACAGCATCCCCCCGCAACTGAGGATACCAAAGTACCTTACAACACACATTTTGGAACTGTCCTTGCATCTAACCTCTATGGACTAAGGTAACAAAACTACACAAAAGTGGTCAAGCCTTGGCCAATCAGGTCCTAACAGCTACCCACCTAGCCATATCAACAAAGGGAACGAACCCAGATCCACCTAGCATAGCCAAAATAATCAACACCAACAGAATATTTGATTTGGGTATTGCTATTATTCAAAATGCAACCAATCTCTACCTTAACATCTGGTTCCCATGGAAACTGCAAGGCCGAAGCTACCGAAGCCTACAATCTCTATTAGACATAACCAACTACATCAGCACTGACCATCCAGTCTATGTGCATCCATGTTACTACCTTAAATTGATTGTTTACAGTTCATGTTAAAGTTCACATTTTCCACATAACACCAACTAAAAAAGACAATGGACCTAGCCTACTGTGAGCTCCTATATTATGAATATTTGAAACTTTGTCATATGATGTGCACTGCATTTCTGTGATGTTTTATATATTTGAAAATGTTAATTAAATATAAGTTACAAAAAAAGCTATAGGATTTGCTCTACGGCAGTGCTGTCCAACTTATTACATGTAGTGGACAAGTATTTCTCAAGTAGCAAGTCCAAGTGTCGGATTTAATTAAAATGATGAAGCCATACTATGAAGTCTATGGAAAATTTAAGCAGACCGGTGGGGCTATAAAAATCTATTGGAGGACCACATCTGGCCCATGGGCTTCCTGTTGGACAGCCCTGCTCTACAGGACCTACTGTATCTTGATCTAAGTTAAGAATTGTTCCAAAAACAGCTATAAATCAACCTGACTGGCTAGGACTGTCCATACAATGTGGCTAGTAAAGTAATTCATGCAGGGGTCATTTTGGCCACTTCCCTGACAGCTAAAAATACATTTCAGCAGATGAAATTTTAAAACAGCTGCTCCTCTTCTTGTCTTCCCAAAACAAACAGAACAATACAAAGGTGGCTATATACCACCTATGGCTTTTCATAAGTATCGAAGAGCCTATAGGTCGGCTACTGGATATAACGCATGCCCTTTGAAAGGTGACCCAAATGACCAAAGATCCACTTATGCAGCCACCTCACCAAACCAGCATAACGTTTCTGCAATATGCCCACCTTTATTATACTATATGCAATTAATTAAAAACAGATCAGTAACAGTTTTTCAAGCACATCATATCATTCCTAGAAAAGCTTGCAAGAACACTTGGTGCACAAGGCTTAGGGAAAATTACTGACTAAGCTTTTATAGATCCGACAATAGCTGACACAGGAATTGCATCTCTCTCTGTATCTATATCTATCTATATATCTACATATATACACACACACACACACAAACATATGGCCATAATCAAAACCATAAGAGGTGACCTATTTTTTCCTGTGATCAGCCTTGTGTTTTTATACTTCTGGGTAGTGATCCAGAAGATATTCAACAGGCACTGTGTGGCAGGAATGCAAAGAACCTTACAAAGTCTTATATAAAGCACAAACCCTACATATATGTTTGAGCCTATGAAAGTTAACTGCACTTTAACATTCGTTTTCCTTCAAAGGAACCCTGATTACACACATTTATTCAAAACACCATGTTCCCTCTTTCAGTAATCTGGCTGAAATAATTGGTGTTCCTAGATTTTGCATAAAGAGATATGCCCGCTGAACAAGACTAGGCACCCAGCAGTATAATTAGCTGTCAGGACTGCAACTTCCAGAGAATTTCTGATGGAAACGGATGTATTATTTGCATCATCATCAGCCAGAAGCGGCATAAACTGCACAGATTGCACAGGCTAGGATTATTTATAGGAACTGTCTCCCAGAAAGGGTGAAAAAAAACAAGTTCTAAAAGCAAGCTCCATAGCAAAATATCTAAAAGGGATGTATATAAGAAAAAGCTTATCGTAGACCTGCACACATTTTTTTCCTCTATTTCAGTGCCATCCTTTCTGTCCACACAACAGAATCCTTGACACAGGCAGCAAAACACAAATCAGAGGATGGAATTCAATATAATTACAGAGAAAATACAATATATTCCAAAACAACATTTTTCTCTGCAAAGTTGGGCACACAGTAACCTTTGCTTAACATTGACATTAAAGGGGGCATATACCTTGCCATTATCAATAAGCCATTATCAGAAAATCTCAAAATTACAGGAAGGCATCTCCCACAGAACCCATTTTAAACAAATGTACTTGATGGGAACTAAGTTGCATGAATCCATATTTGTGGCCAAACAATCCTATTGGCTTAATTTAATGTTTAAATGTTTGCTAGCATGGTGGTACAGTGATTTAGGGCTCTGGTACACGGGGAGATTAGTCGCCAGCGGCAAAACTCCCTGCTCGCGGGCGACTAATCTCCCCGAGTTGCCTTCCCCCTGCCATCCCACCGGCGAACATGTAAGTCGCCGGCGGGGCGATTTGCGCGACTTACATGTTCGCCGGTGGGATGGCAGGGGGAAGGCAACTCGGGGAGATTAGTCCCCCGCGAGCAGGGAGTTTTGCCGTGGGCAACTAATCTCCCCGTGTACCAGAGCCCTTAAGGAAAAATCCCTTATCCAGAAAACTCTAGCTTGTGCATTCCTGGTATATTTTATTAACTTATGTTAAATTATATAGAAAGGTATACGTCCCTTTTAGGATTATGGCACAAGGGACATCTTGTCGTCCGCTTTAAATCACTCCAGTGCGGTCAGTATTTTGGTCATTGTGAATCACAGGCAATAAAACATTTGAATCACGTAGGCAAGGGAAATTGCATTCTCCTTTAGTGATGTACAGACTGGCCCAAAACCTGCAGGTCAGGTGGGTTTGGGCCGAGGACACTGGGAGCAACATCCAAGGGGTTGGGGAACAACATGTTGCTCACGAGCCACTGGTTGGGGATCACTGGTCTAAGCCATCAGCCACAGTCAAAAGTAAAGACTTAAGGAGCAACACAAGCATCACAAAGGTTTGTGGGGGGTGTCAAATAAGGGCTGTGATTGGCTATTTGGTAGCCCCTAAGCAGAATCTTAGTTTACAGGAGGATTTGTTTGGTAGTATATCTTGTTTTTACTCAACAAAAAATTACCATCGACCCAGGAATTCAAAAGTAAACACCTGCTTGGGGGCCCTGGGAGCAACATCAAAGTGGTTGGTGAACAACGTGTTGCTCTCAAGCCACAGGTTGGGGATCACTGGTCTAAGAGAAGCCATTATGTTTAAATCTGCAGAGGTATTATTTAATTTAAAGACCTCTAGAGGTCACAGTTGCAGCAACTAATCCCTGTGTATAATATACAGATAGATGCGACTGCGCATTACTAGTCACCAATGTGTTTCACAGTGGCAATTAGTCACCAGGATTAGATTTTAAAAAACACGGATACTTGTCACCTTGTCTGTTTTCACCCTAAGGTTGGCCATTCACGACCTGACCTCAAACACACTGATACTGTACAAAAGGTTGAGGTTTTTTTTACACTTTTCTATTGTTCTGTTTGTTTGGGCCAACACCCCAAATGATCAGGACAACAGGAGAAGATGATAAGCCATAGTGTCTCTTTACTTCCTCATCTACCAATGCATCATTCACTGGCAGATATGGTGCATCAGCAGATTGCATTTTCAACCCTGCCAGATCAATAGTGCTGGGGATCATCTGGCCCCCAATCATATACTGAAAATTGTAAGAAACAAACATGTTTTGCCAGCTTATGGGCAGCGAGTGCCTCATGGATGATGTCTCTCATACACACGCCAATTGCCAGCTAGGTTTTCCATTTAGCCCTTTTGCATTAAGATGGTCATACAGGGAACAATGAAACACAATTCTCAAATTATGCAAAGGGGTGACCCACTTAACTGCCTGTGGCCAATTAAAGAGCTGCTACATTCAAATGTAATCGCCTGGAAAGATTAACAAGCACTGCATTATCTTTGGCCACCAAAGTCCACTCTTTAAACAAAGCCTGCTGATGACATTTAACTAGTTGTTCCAAGATGTCCCTCTTCCACAGATAAAAAGAAACATGCACAGAATTATGGTCACTGGGAAGAAAAAATGAATGGTCTACTGCTTATTTCTAATAACCCTTAATGTGCATAATACTTCCCCTCACTGGCTTGCTTGTGTGCCAACAAGTAGATTAGTCCATCTACCCTATACCAGTTATTAACAATAGTACAAACACTAAGGGGCTGATTCATCAAGTACGAGGTTTGAATCCCGAAATGGGTAAAATTCGGATTAGATGCGATAATTTCTGATGATCGCAAATATCACAGAAATGCTTGCGAAAAAAACGTATTGGTGATCCGAAAGTCACAAAATGTTCATATCCGAACGATCGCAAACGTGCATGTTTTTGGAAGCCTCCCATAGGACTCAATAGCACTCTGCAGCTCCAACCTGGCCAAAGGAAAGTCACGATACCGAAGCTTGAATGAATCCGAAACTTTCATACTCGGTGCAACAAATATGATTTTGTCGCAAAAATTGTCTTGCTTTTTGTCGCAAAGTACACAAAGTCACAAAAAATATGCACAGTACGAAAACTTAAAAAAAAAAAAAGATTTTTTTGTATTCAGAAGCAATTGTACTTTGAAAAATGAGCCCCTAAGTTACAAGAGGTGTGAATTACAGTGAAAGGGAGATACTCAATGACAGATTTTGACCAGACATTTTTCCCTTTTTTTTTTTTTTTTACTATGGGGTTAAACCTTGAAAAAGTAGATCAGTAGATCCTGAGCTTTATCTTCAAAGAAGAGGTAATTGAAGCAGTAAATGCAATAAATCACCTTGAAAGTGTTTGTAGAGATAAGAGAGGCCTGTCTGGTTGACCCTTGAGCAAATTCCCAGATTCTTTAATAACAAAGAAACAGCTGGGTGAGAAGCCACCTTCCACCAAAAAAAAATCTTACCTGGGGAAAGAAGGAGTTTCTCAAGAACCAATGCAGAATGCACCTTTCTGTGGACAGCTATGGGAAAGTCCACACTGCACTGGGAGACACTAATTTTCCTGCTTGGTTTCCAAGACTCTTCCTGATTTAATGCGTTGAACAAAAAGGTAAAAAACTGTTGTGAGCGAGTTACAGTTCCCATGTCTACAGATATACTATAGGGCTTATTTGCTATGCCCCATGCAGAGTGTGCAGAGTATGCAGAGTGCTGTTTGGGGAACTGTGTGAATAAACGCATTTCAGAGTGCAGAGATCTGCAGACTTTTTGTCAAGTAAACATGGAAGTTGGAAATTTTTTTGGGCGACCTTTAACCTTTTTGTAACATAATTTGCATATGTAAATTAGGATTCGGTTCGGTATTTGGTTGAATCTTTTACCAAGGATTCGGGGTTTGGCTGAATCCAAAAAAAAAAAAGTTGATTTGGTGCATCCCTACTTAGAATCTTGTTCAGCCTGACCTTCTTAGTAGCAGCTACTTGTCATGGCTACTAAACACCAAAATATACCCTGCCATAGAAAATACTGAGAATTGCCTCTGCTAAAACACACGTAGAGACTGTTATCAGTAAATGATCAGCATTGTCAATTTTAGTAGCCACAAGAAGTAGCTGCTACTTGTAGCTCTGTGTGTCTTCACCCTTAAGGGCAATGATTAGATCATCTCACCGGCTAGAATGTAAATCAGCTGTGGAATAACATACGCGGCACCGCGATTCGCCCAAGTCACCCAAAGTTTCCTCTCAAGGCAGGTATGCCATCCCACCGGCGATTCACATTCTAGCCAGTGAGATGGCATTGCAGGGAGATTTTGTAGCGTGGCGACCAATCTTCCCATGTGTCACTGCCCTAAAAGAGGCTGGAGGGGGGAGGCACATAAGCATCCTCCCCTCCAGCCTTTTACTTGCACATCAATCTAAGGGCTTCCTGGTGCTGCAACCCCTGGGAAGGGGGGGGGGGGGAATGTAAATGAGCTAGTAAATTAGATTGTACGCTCAACGGGACAGGGCCCTCCTTCCTACTGTGTCTCATACCTTGCTCCAATTTATAAATAAAGTTATACATACATCAAAGATCAATATTTCAGTAATTTAATTCAGATGATCTTTCAAGTCTGTGACACACAAGTCAGCAACTTAGAGGGCTGGAAGAGGGGCCCATGAGGCACTGGGGACAGATTTAATTTAACAATCCAAATATCAATAAAACTAGGTATTTCTTCCTAAGCAATAAATTGCAGTGTACAGTGATACTGCACATCGCCTATATATTGCTATACTCCTTAAAGAAAATGCATCCCTTTAAACGCCCTTTATAATCTGTTTATTATGAAGCAAACGTGAGCAAAGTCTACCCTAATCCAATATTTACGCAACATAAACCAGCAAAAGCCAATGGCTGATTGGTTGCTAAGGAATGCAGTGCCTACAAGCCCAACAGCGGTCCAGCTATGCAGAAACAGACATTTCTCGTTGCCCCAAGGTGGTTGCAAGTTATAAAGGAGACCATTTAGCACATGGATGGAAATAAAAACAGCCATTTTGCAGTAATAAAGGACCAACTAAGTGTTTTTGGTTCTGAGGGGAAACAAAATTAAGAAGCCATGCAAACAGCTTGCCATTATAGTTACAGGGAATCTCTGTGCTATGGCAAAAAAAAAAAAAAAAAAAAAAAGAATTCACAAGTTAAAAAATGATGTCCTTCTAGGCAAAAGTCACATATGTGTGCAATGAAGCCAAAAAATGGTTTACGACAATAATGCTGGATTATTCTTGTCGGCGTGTCTAAAAATGAACACATACCATGCAATTCTGGGCCCTAATGTAATCAGATCTCTACAGAGAATACGAAGCATCAATGTTTTTATCCAATTACTGGTGTAAATGCTAAAAACAAGGATGCAATAGAAGGTAACCATGATCACGCCGAGGCAAGGCACACACTGCTGGATCTAAAATGCTTTTGTATTCAAGACCAGTGCTCCAGCCAACACGTCTCATCCCCTCCGCCACCCTGCCATTACACATCAGCTTTTTATTTCTTCCTCACACCAGACAGATCCACACAAACACACGCTGCAATATTTTGAGTGTGACAAAGCAGGTAGAATGCAAAGAGGCTTATGAAAGAGTACAATCAAGAGAGGGGAGTAGTATATTAACAAAGGAAACTCTGCAATATATGAAGTCTGGCAGCGTACGATGGGATCAAAATTGATTTAACCTACAAGGGACATTCATGAAAGATTCATTAGGAAACAGGGAGTGAGCACATAATGCATTGTTTTCCCCATAGAGAAATGGGTGTTCCACTTATAATGTTCTGGCAAAACACAACCTCAGTACATTAACCGATCCAAATCTGTACTCTCTAACCCCATTTTCTACCTAAAAAAGACACAGATATGGAGCTCCACTGGCCAAGGGCAGGGAATTCATCAACTGGACACCGAATGTGAACGTGTCATTTATTGAATGTAAACATGTCATTTACTGCCTCTGGTTTCTAGCCGAGCAGTCAGGCATTATGGCTTGCCACTTTATAAATAGATAATAGCATAAATGGTACAATGAGCGCTGAAATGAGAACACTGCTTCTACCAAACACAATGAGAAAGGTCGAAAAACAGGAAACATTACAATTTATAAAAGGGGAAATAACTCGCTGTGCAGTTACAGTCACAGACAATGACCAAATTCTATTCTATGCTAAAGCAATACCTATCTATGCCTTAAGTGTAAATAGAAAAGAGAGAACACACACACACACACATATATATATATATATATATATACACCCCCAATTCTGTCTTGCTTGCCGTACCTATTCATTAAAAGCAAAGTAATGAAGAAGGGTTGACATCATCTTGTATCACTTGGTGTCTTGTTATACACAATAACTGGCCAGGAGCATGTGCAGTTGAAGCCAGGCCCAGATCAGCTTCAACTATGCATGCTCCTGGCCTGATTATTATGCTACCTCAGTGTCTGCTGCATGGTAGTTAGTGCATGGTACTTAGTCTCTAGCCCCTTCTTCCAGTTTTGGCATTTGCTGCAAACAAATGGCAAACAAGCAGGCAGTAAGCATGGGGGGGGGGGGGGGGGCAGAGAACAATGCATGAATGGGAGGAAACCTAGTGCACAAAAACATAGAGTAGTGCCCTGGAGAGATATTTGTGAGATTCCATATCTTCAGAGACTTTTCTATGTATCTTGTTTGTTTCAAGAGGCTGACCAAAGCTAACTTGCCAATGGTAACTGCACAGGTGTCATTTATCACCTATGTTAGCAAATAAAAGTGGCCATACATGTAAAGATCTGGTCGCCAAGCGAGCGGATCTTCTCCTGATATCCCCACCTACGGGTGGGCGATATCAGGGGAATTTAGGCTAATTCGGTTGTTTGGCCCCTGGGCCAAAAGATTAAATTATAACGACTGGAATAGGAAGGTTAAAAAATTCAGTCTGATTGGGGAACACATCGGCTCGTTGATGCAGTCCCTGATCCGACAGAATTTTTTAACCTGCCCAATCGATATCTGGCCAATTTCAGGCCAAATATAGGTCAGGCAGGCCAGTTGTTGTTTCCACTACACCGGCCGATAAGCTGCCGAATCAGGCCAAGGGACCAATATCGGCAGCTACAATCGGACTGTGTATGGCCACCTTAAGACTCAGAGCCCTAACTTACCAATCCAATGGCTGCAACCGCTGGATCCCTAAGGAGCAATAAAGCTGCACCCTTTTTGGCCCATCACTGGAGCCCTTGCACCCATTGGATTTGATGTTCCAGGAATTGCCAATGTGCCACTCACCCACTGTTAATGCAGGGCTGCTCACTGCATACCACATATCTTTGAGCCAGTGGGAAATTTGCAAAGCATATTCAATAGAGTGCTTAGTGCCAGTATTATGTATTTTGTGCACTTCTCCAAGTTAGTCTGTGTCCAACATCAATAACCCCCACCACTAAAATTAAAAGCCTAAGCAGTGTTAGTAGAAATAAAAGGCAGAAATAATCAGGTTATCATTTCCCACACTGGTGCAATCTTAAGCAGTATATTATCCAAGTATAAGGTTCTCACATCTCATTTAAAAAGAAAAAATACTGTTTATGGAAAAGATCTGCCTTCCAGCAAAAATGCTACTAACTTAAAATAATACAACACTTTGCAACGGTAGTAACTTTTTCCATGAACAGCTGGTCTATCGTTTACTACCCTTAAGGGCTATGGCAAATGGGGAGTTTTTAAAATTGTGCTACTGGCTACAGTGCTAATTGCAGGTAAAAAGTTACCAGAGCACAGTTTAAATCCAAGGTATCGGGTAGCAATCTGCATTATTTGCACCAAACACCACATGCCAATTAGGCTGCCTACACATTTTTTGCTCTGCTTGCATATTCTACCTTCCTGTGAATTCACCACCAGGGAGACTACAGACATGGAAGGTACTCTATTTACTGTGTCCACAATTTGGCCTCAAAACACTACTTTGTGGTCTCTGAATCATTCAACATATTTTTTAGCAGTGATCCACTATAGAAGTTTGACTTATCTCAATGACACTAGTAGTAACCAGGCCAATGGTTTGAAAATGAATTTACTTTTATTTATATACGGAGAGCAGTGCCCCAGTACTTTTTTGAGATTTTACATCAGTTCCTGCCCCAGCGAAGCTTACAATCTACAGATTTTAGCTTATGATTCGGCTCCTTCAGTCCCAGTCAGCAGCTTATCTACCCGTGTATGGGGAACTCCAACAGGCCTATCCAAATGATATCTGAGCAAAAATTGTCCACATATCGAATTGGAGCAATGACCACATCAGCCCATTGATGCAGTCCCTGTTCCAACAGCCTGTATACCCGTTGCTGATATTGATCTGATGTTGATCTGATATTGCACATCTCAAAGTAGGCATATTATGGAAAGACCTGCTCGCTTGACAACCTCGCCAAACGAGTGGATCTTTCAATGTATGGCCATTGCGTGGCAATTTGCCGAAATCACCGAAGGTGCCTTGAGAGGAAACGTCTGCGATTTCAGCACCGTGTAAGCCATCCCGGTGATTTACATTCTAGCCAGTGCAATGGCATTTCGGGGAGCTTAGTAGACTAATCTCGTGTATTTGTAAATTTATACTTCTGCAACCAAGATATGCAGGTAAAAAAAGTAATTGCTTACCCCTTTTTGACAATTCAGAATTAACATTACAATGCTGTAGCACCTTCAGACACCTCCTCAATATTTTCAGTCCTGCCCAATCGACAAGACGACCAATTTCCAACACTTTTATTGATATCAGTTACCTCATCTCTCAACATACACGAAGCGATAATCGTTATGTACTATAATATCGGTGCGTGTATGGCCAAGTTTATTCCCCCCTTCCTTTTGTATGCTTGTAGCTAATTTGACCAGATTAGTTGCCCTTTCATTGTACCTATATATTTTACTTAGCCTTGGAGTGCACCCACAACCCCCCCTTTTCATGTACTTGTAAGCTTATACTACTGCAACCCATATTCAGACTTAATTTTCCTTATAACTCAGTACAATGGTGCATTCTGTTCCACAATGACTTCCCTGTGCTTTATATATGTAAGCATGGAGCAATACCAGAGACTGTAAGCAATATAAAAACTATTTAACGATGAGGAAAAAATAACTCATTGGAGCACAAGATCTCCCAGTCAAAACAAGTGCTTATTTGTAAGGATAAGGAACAGTCTAGAAATGAATAATATCTCGCTGTTTGATCTGTAACCTGGGGAGAGGGGAAGTGTCAACAAATAGCTGATAAAAACACATACCAAAGAATGAAGGAATGAACAACATTAAACTACATTAACTTAGATGGCACAGTGCAGCTAAAAAACACCTAGAATCACCCCATCTGACATTGCTTTAGGCTATTGTCCCACAGAGCCATTTACATCTCTGCTACCACGATACATCTCTGCTACTGCGGGTGACTAATTGCTCCGAAATGCCTTTCCACCGGGAACAAGGGAAATCGCCAGTTGAAAGGCCTACACATGGATTTGGTTTTTCGCGCAAAGTTGACTGCAGGAGGAAAACTGCAGCAATGCGTAGGCCTTTCCACCGGTGAATCCCCTTGTTACCGGTACAAAGGCATTTCGGAGCAATTAGTCACCCATGGTAGCAGAGATCTATCTCAGACATCTAAATGTGGGACATTTAAGGGACACTTCTCCTTCCACAAATATAGGGTGATGGCAGACAGGGTCCACAGGAAACTGTGCTAGCCGCTGGTAAATATTGCCTGAAACCCCTTCCAATAAGACTTGGCTTGGTTACCTAAATAATGTGCTAAACGGCAGTTTTTAATTGTTCCAACTGCAAAGGTTTCTGTCACTGTAGGTAGCAGCAAATCCCTTTAAAGCAATGTCAGACAGAGCAATTCTAGGTGTTTTGTAGCTGGACAAAACATATTCCTTAGAGCTCTACAATAAATGCGTGTATAAACTGAATAAATAGATAACATCCAAAAATACAACAGATAAGGGTGGTAAAGAGGGCCCTGTTCAAAATGCTTAGGCTACTGCCACACAGGCCGAGAACCTACCCCTTCCCTACCAACTTGCTCTCTTGTGTGTTTGTACCCAGAGATGCTGCGTTGGACACATGGGACAGATTTCACCTCTGAAATGCATGAGTATGTATTTTTGTGCCATAATTTGCTCTATGTGTCTGCAGCCACATGGAAATTATTGATAACATGTAACTATAGTGTATCAACAGCACACCACAAAGAATAACATTTTTTCCATTATTTTTTTTTTTTTTTAATATCTCTAAAATGTAGTTTTTTTTGCAAATGAATTAGAGACATTTTTTCAGCTTTCAGGTAAACTCTTTTAGTCAGATCATCAATGTGAACTAAAAAATTGCTAATAGAGCCCACACTCTGGTTTAAGGAAGCATCAGTTTTGCCATATCACTGTCATCGCAACCCCTCCGGCACCAGTAGGGAGCCTCCAGTGTGGGCAGCCATGATTGCCACACACTTGCTAAATGAGACAGCCTACTAGCGCACTCAGTATGTGCATGCATCTGACATAACACACATGTGCCGACCACCACTCCACTCCCTCCTGGAGCACGTGGCATATCACTGGCGGGGGGTGCATTTTTTTTTCAAAACTACTATTGTTTTCCCTAACCAGAGTGCAAGTTCTATTAGCCCATACTTGCAGTGAGGGAAGCAATTTTTTACTGATGGGCGCCATTTAATATTTCATCCATAAGTTAATATAACTCCAAGCAGCATAAAAGATCTGTCAGCAACTAAATAAGGCTCATTACTGTGGTTTACTTTAAAAATACAATAGATTTTATACAGGCAAACTGTTCCTTAACATGGCTAAATTACCAAGAAACCACATACTAGTACCAACCATTGATGAAGAGTATCCAAAACAGTATCTGATTCAAAAAGTCATACCCCCACAAAAACACATGGACACATCAAATTTTCATGAAATATACTTGCTTGAATAAACACTTGAGCCCTCTTCTCACTATTGTTGGACTAGAATTTCCATCATTGCCAGTTTGTCTCTGTCTGACTGTGGGTGTTGTGAATTACAACCCTTCCGTTACAGTTGAGACTCAATTAGTAAACTCCTGGCACAGACAAATAAATGGTATAACAGGCTGTGCAAATAAAACCTGTAACAGCAAAATGGTTTTCAGGATTTTTCTTTTTAAAAGCACTGTTTATACGAGTCACATTACTACACAATCTGGACAGCAATGATCTCATCAGAACAGCACACTCATAGCCATGGTAGGAAATGAGAACATGAATGTGTCAGAAGCACATGCTGATGGAACTTCTCAGGTACAAAGCAAACTGCTGGCATGTCTTTACATTTAAGGGGATATAATTGCTTCTACTACATTCCAGCTCCCATGATTCTCCATCATATAAATTATGGGCAAACACATGCATGGTGTTGTATTCCATCAATAAATGGGCTACAAGGGGTAGGGCAAGTAGATCCTGGATGTTAAAGTCCTCAAGAACTAAAAACTTCTCATTCTAGCTTGGGATATCAGGAGCTGTAGCTCACAAATTACTTTTATTAGACCTGATATATCATAGGTCTAGTCTGTCCCACAAGCAAGTAAACTGCCAGATACAACAGAAAGTTTAAACAAAGTGTCAGGTACCCTTATAACAACTAAGCACATCCAATGAGGGTGTGTCTTTTTTCCACCTCAACTGCTATGTAACTTCTAGGCCTCCAGCTGTAGCAAACTGGGATACTGGGAGTTATAGATAGCAGAACAAAATGCATTGCCCTGATCTTGACACTCTGGACTGTTTGTTAATGCAGTTGAGTCTCCCCATTCATCAAGTAAAGAATGCTCTCTTCTCTTTATATCAGGGATAGGCGGCCATTGGCACTCATACAGAAGTAGCCAGAGAAAATGGGGATGTGTAGTTCTGCACAAAAGACTGCCCATTATACACAGTACACATGTGTGGAATTATGTACCCTCTTATTTTAAATATGTACAGTATAGAGGAATTAGAAAATCAGTATAGAGGCACTAACTGACACAGGCTAAGATCTGTCTAAGATGTGGCCTTTAATATCCTCATATTGTAAAACAGGGGGTGCACCATTTTCACTGTCATGTGGCAAAAGTGACATCACTAAGCACCATTTATAAGGATATATTTTACTTATTTTTTTTATAGAAGTAACCATGGTCCTTGTGTATTACACACACACACACATATATATATATATATATTAATATTATACTTTATACTCAGTATTTGATATATCACATTTACAGTAAGCAACTATTACCATGGACTGTCAGCCTCTCAGGCAAGGATGGAGTTCATATACAAAGCACCCTGTGCCAATGGGGGGGTGATACCAGCAGCAGCAACACAACATGTGCAAGGACAATGCTGAACCCAGACAGCCACCAGCATGCACCATTCCAAACATACAGGGGGGAGGGAATATGAGCTGTAGTCGTCCCCACAAATGATTCCATGCAAGATCAGCACATCCAGCGCTGCAGCCTCAAGCACAGACACGTTAGCACCCCCCATCCCTAATACATGAGCCACTCCGTGCTAAAAATGCCCACCGCCTTGATTCCTGCTCGTCCTCCCTACCCAGCAACATTCCCTACACACATCCCAACAAGAACAGCAATATTTACATGAGGAGCAGCAGCAGAAGCAGCGACCACGGTGGCTCCGGCTATACCATCCACACTTCCTGTTGCATCCCCTCCCCTCTACTCGCCGTCCTCCACTCTCTGGGCCACGCCCACTAGGGATTCAGGGATATGGGGGGCGTACCACCAAAAGGAGGAGAGAGATGAAGGGAAGAATTCTATTGGCTGCTGTCTTTCCACATGTTCATTTCCCTCTCTCTCCCCCTGCTCCTCCACCGCAGCGCCTTCGATTACTTGGCGACGCAGACTTGGAAACAATGAAAGTGATGCGGTCGGCAGGGAATTTGGGGGGAAAGTGGGGCGTGTCGTGCAGACTGCAGGTATCTCCAACCTGTGGCCCAGCTATAAACACTGTAGTTGCTTTGTTAGGGGCGCGGCTATATAGGGTTAACAGCCGCATAGATTGGAAAAGGGACAAGGTCTGTTTCGGGGAGGGGTGAGAGTAGCTGCCCCGGGCCCCCAGCATCATGGGGTTCCCTGCAGCTAAATAACCATTATTAGATACGTTCGGTCTATACACCCCTCCGGCTGTGGTGGAATAGTAGTTCGGAACATACCATAGTCAACCCAAGGCAGGGGAGTACTGGACGTTAGATGGTTAGAGTGGACAAGTGGGTCCATATAATCCCCCCCCCCCAATTGTCATATCCAGCCCTGGATCAGGTAAGTGCTCGCAGGACCAATAACAGCTGGGGTGTGTATGAAGCAGCAATCATGCCTTTAACTTTTGGTAGTGATACCTTTTTTCTGTTTGGGGAAAAAGGGGTAATATATTCAGAGGGGCCCCTTTTACTAATAAAAAAAATGGTTCTAGACTGTACAAGTGCAGTTGCCAATAGCAACCAATAATATTTGCTTTCATTTGCTACCGGCAACAGAACTGTGTCACAGAAATGCTTGGTGCAAATTTTAGAAAAGTGTCTGTTTCCCTATGGTTTAATCCCTGTGGTCTAGATTGGGAGGTGTGCAAGAATGCCCATTACCCTGCCCATTCTCACCATATACTATTATTGTATAAATATTTATGTACCGTATATACTCGAGTATAAGGCGAGTTTTTCAGCACTAAAAATGTGCTGAAAAAGTAACCCTCGGCTTATACTCGGATATATACGGTAATTGCACTCAAACTACCCCCCCCCCCGTGGACGACCTTGCCTTTTGTGCGGATGCACCGTGCACAGGACATCACATGCCGCGCGCCGTGCACAGGACATCGTGCGGGCGCGCCCATGCACCATTGGGGGGCAGCCCCCCCCTGTGGACGACCTTGCCTGCCGTGCTGACGCACCATGAGCAGGACATCATGCGGGCGCGCCCATGCACCATTGGGGGGCAGCCCCCCCCCCCCGTGGTCGACCTTACTGCTCACCTAATTAAATCAAAAGTGCCCACATGCAGTTCTTCTCAGGCTTATGTACAGTCACGAATGAAAAAATAAAAAAGAGAGAGAGATGTACTGGTCTCTATATTATGAGAGGTTTACATAACTTGCTAAGCTCAATGGCTAGTGGCACAGTAGTTGTTTTATCAAATTTATATAGAATAATTTTGTATTCATTGAAGTGACATCTAGAACAGCAATTTACTGTATTTAAAGAATACAGAAATGCCATATTTAGTTATGGGATTAAAGATTTTGTATATATGGATGCATTTCATGCTGCACCATTGAGGGGCTTATACTCGAGTCAATAAGTTTTTCCAGTTTTCTTAGGTAAAATTAGGTACCTCGGCTTATATTCGGATCGGCTTATACTCGAATATATACGGTATATATATTTCTATTTGGTATTTGATTTACCATCTAAAATCAACATGTTAAAAGGCTGGTGGATATAACTGGCACCATCCGGCCATATCATGCATGACACATTACCCCACAGCTGCACCCCATTCCTGGAGAAGAATAGAATCTGTGTGGCACAAAGATGTATCCCAGCTCTGCTTGCCTAGGGCCTAGTAGCAACAGGGTATTGAGATGGGGAAACTAGTCTATTTGTACCAAAGTTTGGATCGTAAAGGACGCAAGGATCTGAATTTCAGGTGTCACACGGAGCATTTTGTCTGCTGCTTCCCCCTGGCAGAAACATCAGCAGACAAAATGTCCCTGTCTGTCTCTCACCATAATGATTGAATGAAAAGTACATTATTAAACAAGGAGAAATTCTGCTCCCTTGCTGCCCTGAAATGGGCTTCCCATGTCCCCCCCCACCCCATGCTTACATTTTTGGAGTCCTAGTGGGTCTTGGGGGTGCCACATTACTAGTACAGAGAAAGCACTCAATGCACAAGGAAATACATTTACGGTTCAATAAATGGAATTTCATATCCTAAGGTTATATGTGTGGGTTTTTGACATCCCTGGTAACCTGTGGGGTGCTGCCACCTAAGCCTCATGGCAGGAGCACCCCCATAATGGACGGACACCAAGCACTGGAAGACCTCAACACAAAAACAGTAGAGCGTTTTTATAGTAGGGTATAAAATACAAACTTGCTTCAAGCTAGCAGCAGGCACCTCCCAACTTGCCAGAGAAAACTGGTGTGCAGGAAAAGAAAAACATGCTTTCAGCTGAAGGAGAATAGGCAGATTGCATGGTGTGCCCTTTGTGCACAAACCCGAGTTCCCTGTGCCTACTAATTTCTCCATTGGGGGCCCTAAGTGCCTGGCATCATTAAAGGGGAACAAACCAACATTTGTTAAAAAGCAGCACACTACACAGAAACCCCTTAAATACCTATCACTGTAACTTGTACTTTCAAAAAGTATGAATAAATGCAATGTTTATATGCTGAAATCCAGCTGTAAAACAGTTCTTCTCTTCATCTGCATCATTTGAAAAACTGTCAGGGGAGGAGGGACTAAAACACTGATGTTATAAATTGTAACTTCTCCACAGCATACAGACAGCATTCAGGAACTACATAACCCACAATACATTGCACTGTGATGTTCCTTTCTTTATTGACATCAAGTGTTCTGGGAATTGTGGGATTGGGAGGATGCAGGCTGAAGGCAGGCTGAGGACAGTCGATAACAGTTTCAAACCATATTATTGCATTACAAATCATGAAAAGGCTGCATATTTTTTAATTGATTCATATTGGAAAGTTGTTTGAAATTATGTTTGCGTTTCAAAAAGCTTAAGTTGTGTTTGGGTGGCGTTCCCCTTTAAACACGAGTCTTATTGCAGTCCTATTCATGCACAAAGCAAATCTTTTGTCGCCCATACACTTGTCGAATGATGTAGAAAACATGGCAGCGTGCAAGACATCCCATCAATAAATAAGCCCCAGTGTTTTCCATGGAATAATCCCAGCAAAGACGTAGGGACATCTGCTCCAAGTGGCTGCGCCAGAGCACACTGCAGGCTGCCAGCTGGGGACAGATGTTAGAAGCTCATTCCTGGAATAATCCAATCAGCTTTAATATCCGAAAAGCAAAGATTACACATATCCTGGGGAATGGCAGGATTCCGACAGAATGCGCAAATGACTCGCAAGGGCCCCCCGATTCACTGCTCTCATTGCCAGATTTACTGAAAAAAACAGGTTGTAGTCACATTGTAACATTTACACATCATTCTGTAAATGTTTCCATACCTTTAAGGCTCATAGCATCCCACGGGAGTTTTTTTTTAGCTTTGCGGAGGGAGCGGTGTATCTTTGCCCACGTCCCTCTAGTGTGTTCCGCAGAAAATAGAGAGTACACGGGAAAATTGCTAAACCCAGTATGTAATTTTTTTTTTTTTTAAAGGTATCAAATCTGTAATCAAGTGTCATCTGATTAGGCGAGCACAGGGTGAGAGTCATGTGACAAGTATGAAGCTGACTGCCAGTTACTTCCAATTGCCATTTTGTAGTTGCTGGGGTGATGCATATGACCCTTTGGCTGCATCACCTTATTATAGAAACCATCTTCAGTTGTGAGACTTGGAAAGGTTTCCTTGCAAAAAAAACATTATTAAATAAAGATCATCCCTTGGGGCCATTGGCCTTATTTATGATCAGCGGGTCGGAGTGCGAAATGGAAAAACACAGGTGCAAAGCATTCCTGCTTTCACAGCATCACATATCAGTTGCCCTATATCAGTTGAATAAATATTGGACAAAAGATGCAAATTCATCTATTGATGAATTTTCTGTTTATCAGTTTTCCTTGCGTCTTCTTCCAATGATTTGATGTAAGAGCTCAAACCTGTGAGATCCATCAAAAACCAATGGGCACTTCAGTGTTTACTTACCCAAGAACTCCCAAGAGTTGTGAACAGTTCCTTTACATTAAAGTCAAAGTAACCCAAACTCTATAATGCAAGAAACATTAAAGCAAGGCCGACATATTATAAGGACTTGAGAACAATAAATATATAAAGACTTGAGAACGATAAATATTATAGATATAATATATAGTGGGACAATATATATAGTATGGAATGGGGTCCATCCGTGGCTAGTGGATTATTGCCACAGAAATAGTTTATTCCCCAAGGGGCTTAAGAGCCACACTGTACTGTTAACAGATGCATCCTACTCCTTCTATGTAGGCTTCCAGTATTGGACCTCCAACCCCGAAAACCTTCTGGGGCTAATCCCCTAAAGAGCCAACCTTTGAGGTTGCTGCCACCTGCTGGACTAGTTACATTACAACAAAATATAATTCATCTCCTTACATGTAGATAGATCGTTTTAACCCAAAAATAAGGTGTTGGCAGTTCACTTTGTCCAAAATATGTAAGCTCACATCCACATCATTATATGTAAGCCCTACACTGTTGGTGCAAGAGTACACACGTGTACTAAACAATGCACAAATTCAGGGGTTCATTTATAAACACTAGGCAAATTTGCAGTAACCCATGGCAACCATCCAGATGTTTGCCTGCAGCTGGCTTAAAAAAACTGAATCACTGCTATGGGTTACTGCCTGGGTGCAAATTTGCCCTGTGCTTATAAAATACCCCCACTTTGTGTTTACTTACCCTTTATACAAGAGGTCAAGTGATTCTAAGGGCCGTGATACATGGGGAGATTAGTCCCCACAATGCCATCCCACCGGCTAGAATGTAAATCACCAGTGGGATGGCATACACAGCGGCGCGGTTTGCCAAAGTTTCCTTTTAAAGGCGGCTTTGCCAAATCGCGGTGCCATGTATGCCATCCCACCGGCAAATTTACCCATGCCGCTGGGATGGCACTGCGGGGATATTAGTCGCACGCGACAAATCTCCCCATGTGTCATGGCCTTAACAGGGAGGCTTTTAAGCTCCCAGCTAATTAAGAAAATACTTAAGTACATTTGGTGGATTTCATCAAAGGTCAACAGAAGATAAATTGCACAATAAGAAAAGTTATTCCTCTGTACAAACAATATTTACCTTGTGCACATTCTATTTACCATAGTACTAAGTAAAGTTACTTAGTGATTCATCTCCAGGTGGAAAAGATTTTTTTTGGTTTTTGTTTAGCCTGTTGTAAACATCACGATTCTAAACAAAAAATATCACATAGGGCTTAGAAAAAGAGCAATTACACACTGAGACAAGGTAACCGTTATCAGTAAAAGCTTTGGATATCAGTCGCCACGTCAATCAGGCAGGAATGAAAATTTGAAACACATGAATATTTTTACAATTTCGAACATAGTAATGTTAATGCTAAACCATCAGATAGGGGTAAATAATTCCCTTTGTTTACGATATCTGACGATTACGATCTTTCCTGCAACCAATGGTCATAGGAAAGATCTTAATTGTAGTGTGTGTATGGCCACATTTACACCCCCATAGGACATTTCAGATAGAACAGTACAAAGTTGCCCTCTATAAAAACTGTATTGATGGATCAGCCTCTGGTGTTGTTCAGCCAGAATGAAAAATTAGCCAAACCCATGTACCAATTATGTGATTTAAATCAGTGGGAGTGGCCCAGGGGTCCAGTGCTTCTCTATCTACATGCATGGCAACTTGCCATTGGAATTACCCAATGAATATCAGAAAGCTATGATGTAATACATACACCCACCTTATTTAGGTCATTACACATAATGCATTGCTGAGATGAATTGAATGCCCTGTAAATAATATTCAGTCCCCTGCTAAAAGACAACATTACAGCATAGTAGATAGGGCTGAAAAAACAGAAAGTTCTTTGACACTGTTTCTGTTGCCTTTATTTTTACACTGCAAAAGATGCCCAATTAAAAGCATGAAAGCAGAAACCAGAAATAGTTAATTTGTTTGAACTTTAAAGGGAATATGAAGAAATGGTTTCAATAAAGCTGAAAACAAGCAAAGGTGCCATTTAGTAGTGATGTTTTAAGAAATTGCGGAACGCGTTGTTCCAGCTGCTATGTGTGCTGCTGTAATTATTGTTTAAGGAAAGGGCAAGTGAAAATGGCTTAGTGGAAGGATAATGCCAGGCAAGCTGAATCACATGGTGCTGACTGAAGGTGAGAGAAGGCACAGAGGTTACTAATGACAAAAAATTGGTTTCAAATAAGAAGTATATAGCAGGGGGATTTTAAAAAACCATTGATTTCTTCAGCTGATCCCTGGACCCCACAGTATGTTTCAGGGTATGTTCACTGGATCATCCATGGAGGATGAATAACTGACATATCTGTTTTTTCTTAGAGTCTTTGCTGAAAACATGCACTGACTGGTCCATAGTAAATTGCAATGAAAAATGCCTTGACCTGAGAGTCAGGGATGTACATTAAAAAGAACAGAAGGTGTTTTTACCTAGAAAAAACAACACAAGTCCAGCCACATAATACTGTAACTGTACTAAACAAAAGTAAATTAAAGTTCCATTTTCATTCAGAAACTACATTTATGTGGAGTGGAATAGGATGCAAAAAAACAGATGGACGCTGCCATGTTTTCTGCACTTTGCTTCTTGCCCTGCTCTTAACAGCAATGGATTGGCTGCTAAAGACTTATGCTTCTCAGTTTAATACAGCTCTCCCTCCAGTACATAAAATAGTAATTACGATGAGTTGCATAATTAATATTAAACCAAGTTGGGTTCCATAAGAGGAGTTATGCTCCCTGCTGTAAGATCCCCATGGGGTGTAACGACCGCCCCCTAGTGACCTGCCGGAGGCCGCACCACATCTCCCAAAAGAGAAAAAACACATCCGGTGAGGAGTGGGGGGCCCAGTTGCATATCCAGCACCAGGACCCGGGAGTCCTAGTTACATTGGCGAAAAGCCCAGATGAGAATGTAATAAGAATGGGCTTCTTCTCTGTAAGGGCAGCCATGGTAAGATTGCTACAATGTATAAGGCTGTCCCAACAATGGCACACACTATAGCAAGGGGTATGAGTAGATCGAGTGAAACACTCAATGCTGCCTCCTTCACTATGTGGCACGGAGTAGCCATTCACTCCATGCCAGAATGTAATTTGTTTCTTACCCCTGTTCCTATAGTTCTCCAAGCAGGCAAACAAAGCCACAGATTGGTGGCACCATTAGAAACACATGGGGTTACAGCCACAAGCTGGCACAATTCTTTATACAATATGGTCATAGTAAGCTGTATAACAGTGTGACAGCTGCACTACTTTGCCTTTTATAATTACCAGGGAAAACCTGGCTACAGAAACAATATTTTTCACTTTGCACATAGCACCAGTTCAGCAAGTGATCCCCTAATCAGTAGTTGTCTCATTACAATACCTACCCTGCCTACATTTATATATTTTGCCTTATCTATAACACAGTAAATCTCTGTATAATCTCTGCTGTGAGGTTCACTGGGCACAAGGAAACTGAAGTTAATTTTTAATAAAGCTTTGAGCGTTGCATTAGACATTAGGGCTCTGGTACACGGGGAGATTAGTCGACCCCGCGGCAAAACTCCCTGCTCGCGGGCGACTAATCTCCCCGAGTTGCCTTCCCTCTGCCATCCCACCGGCGAACATGTAAGTCGCCGGCGGGATGGCAGACGCGGCGGCGCGATTTCGCGCAAATCGCCGAAAAAGACTCGCGAGGCTTTTTCGTCGATTTCCCGAAATCGCCCCGCCGCGTCTGCCATCCCACCGGCGACTTACATGTTCGCCAGTGGGATGGCAGAGGGAAGGCAACTCGGGGAGATTAGTCGCCCGCGAGCAGGGAGTTTTGCCGCGGGCGACTAATCTCCCCGTGTACCAGAGCCCTTAAGCATTATTCATTGTTTATGTTGCACAAAATCATACAGGCTGCCCACAAGGGGAATATGCACATGATCACAGTACAGAGCCAAGCCAACAGTATGCACATCATATGAAGCTGAATGTAGGGAATGCACATGGTTTTCCAACCTCCCTTGCCAAGTCCGACTTGCAGCGTGACATCAGGGAAATAGAATCCAGGGGCAGTGGTATAAAAACAAGCCCAGCGTGGAGCTGCTCAGATCATCTCGATAATAGATGGCACTGTCTTACATAATTGGTTTGTGCTAGTTACCTAGTTAAAGTGGCAGTATCAGCAGAAATGATAAATGCTTTTATAGATTTTATATATGCATACACATGTACATACATTTGTAAATACGGATACACAACAAAAACAAAATAATAGTGCCTGGATACATGTACATTGTGATATAGGCATGTAACAAAAAAAAAGGCTATATAGGTTTGTTTTTCTCTGATGAAGGCCCTTAAATGGGGCCAAAAGTTTGGGTGAAAGGCCCAGGAACCACAAAAAAAAGATTTCTTGGCAGCGTTTATCATATATTGTATTTTTTATGTAGATAGCCATGAAACAATATACCCCAGACCATTATAGTTTAACCCTTTAAATGCCCGCAGAATTTCCCATTTCCCTTCTCAGTGCCAGATGTTTTTTAAACAGTTTATGCTCTCTCATTTTAGGGCTATTTACTGGGCGGGGGCATAGGTGGAGGATGACTTTTTTGTTTGGGGAGGCTAAAGATGGCCCATACACAGACTGACCTACAGCTAATGTGACACTTAGTGGATTCACTGCTGGTGTAAAAAATTAACCTCCCAACTACCTCTGGCAGTTCCCACTGACTCCCAGGGATACTGTGCAAAAGTGCGGGTGGGGGGGATTTTTTTAACCCTAAAATGCTTAGGATGTAAAAGCATTCATACGTGCACTTTTGTTAGGGGTTCTCTATACATTTGTGTTCAGTTAGGTTAAAGGGGTAGTTCACCTTTAAATTAACTTTTAATATGATGTAGACACTGATATTCTGAGACAATTTGCAATTGGTCCTCTTTTATTTTTAATGGTTTTTCGGTTATTTCGCTTTTTGTTCAGCAGCTCTCTATTTGGTATTTCAGCAGCTATCTGGTTGCTAGGGTCTTATATACCAGGTAGTGGTTTAAACAAGAGATGGGAATATGAATAGTTAAGGGGCCTGCATGGAAAAATAAAACTGTAGCTTCACAGAGCAATACTTTTTGGTCAGTGACCCTCATTTGAAAGCTGGAAAGAGGCAGAAGCAAAAGGTTAATTATTCAACAACTATATAAAATTAACTAGGAAGACCAATTGCAAAGTTGCTAGGAATAGGCCATTCTATAATATACTACAAGTTAACTTAAAAGTGAACCTCCCCATTAGATGTGTTTAAGTTAGCTTTATAGAAAGTGAGGCAGCAGGTACTGACATCCCAGGCACGTTATATACAGATGGCAGATATTCAGACCCTGGCACTATAACACTGGCACTGATACACAGCATTGGCCCCACTGTAACTTACTATAAATGAAAAAAACAATGACTAAAGTAAAAAAAAAATAGAATGTGCAAAAAACCATAACAAATATATAAAAGCACAATGAGCTTTGTCAGGGGGGAAAATTAACGTAGGGTAGGGGATATTATAAATGTCAGATGACAAAAAACAATTTAATTCCAGCTAGTGGGTCAGCCTTTAGAACATATACAGTATAGTACCTGTGTATAGTACCTGTGGGATGAAAACTGCAGCAAAGTTCAAAGCTGGTTCATGGGTAAACTTACAGTCTGCAGATTCTTCTTTTTTAAGTCTTTATTTCTGCAGTTTGCAAAATTTCCCGATCCCTGTCTGCATCTGTGTCTTGATTGGTCAATTTTACTGTCTGTCAAGAAAGCTGTGCTCTGATTGGAGAATATGCAAGAAGAAAGATCCAATCAGAGCACAGCTGATTAGAGCAGAACCCTGAGCTTGCAGGGACAGGAGAAGATTTGCAGGACAGCGCGAAACAGAGCCAGGTTTTTTTATTTTATTTTTTTATTTTTAGGGTGCCAGAGTAGGTTTGGGGAGGCTTAGCCTCCCCTAGCCTTATTGAAAATCCGCCTATGGGCGGGGGAGAGTTAGTTTAGGTAGGAAAACTATATATAGTTTTATTTCCAGGAGAACCTGAGCTTTCCAAATCTGTCTATTTTGTGTATTTCCACTTCTGAAACAAGATTTAGAGCACTAAATACCAAAAAAAATAGGAAAATTGCAAGCACCTTATCCCCCACATAGCATTAGGTACCAAGAATAAATAACTTAAATATGAAATCCAAGAGTCCACTGAGCAGTTTGATGCCCATTGTGCATAGTATACATGTGCAACAGTATCGAAACCCTAGAAAACCATGTATTTTCTGAAAGTACACATTCTGACGATACAAAAATGGGTAAATACATCTTTCTACGACAAACTACAAAGCTATGCTAAACATAGCGGTTTTATGAAATTTCTCCAAATCGTCACAAAGCTTGCATTTTACCCCATTATATACCCCACATTTCATAACATTCTAAATATGAACGACTAAAATCTAAATTTTAAACAATGACCCCATAACTTAAACACATAGACCAGTCGGGTTGGACGGCCAGAGTACCACAGGATCTTCTGTAGGAACCCAGTTATAGGGGGCACTTAATGGCTGTGTCAGGTTCTGTAGTGAACCCTAGGAGGCCCAGTCTGATTAGGAGGCCCAGTGCATTAGACTGTCAAGCAAAGATGGGCACCAAGGAAGATTTCAGGGGCATCCCTTGTAGACCCAGAGAAAGACATCTTCATCTACACGTACTATTCTATGAAACTAAATGCCATCTGCAAAGCTTAATATCATATACGCTGACTTGAAAATCATTATTAATTAAGCCAAAAAGAATGAGATCAAGTAGGAAACACTTGAGAGACATCACCCCATCACATCCCTTACTCTTGCTTTAGAATATATCAGTCACTTGAACTAGACTATGAATGATAGAGGTTCAGGCAGAAATATGATGGCTCAAGACAGACCTTAACGGTAATAAGGATCATGCAGGTGCTGCTATAGCAACAGACATCTGCCATCACTTTGCTATGTAATTAGATTCCTAATTCATAAAAAGGAACAAAGAAGACGACAATGTAGAATTTCCCCCAAAGGACATTTTTCCCCCCTCTTTTTAATTAATTTATAAAAAATGTATTCATCCATATTACCGAGCTTGTTTGCAGAGATCATCTAGGCTTGGAGCGTAAGTCACCTTTATTAATCAGCGGCAAAATTAATTAATTTCTTTGTTGGATTCTAATTTGCATAATCTCAGATTTTTCATTCTCATTTTAACTATCCTGCAGTATTTCCAGGTTCCCTGACCAGGAAAGGAACATAGTAAGTGGCAAAGGGTCGGGTAATCTTACATTGTGCAATTAATTCTTTGGGAAAAAGATTTGTGATTAATCTGTTTGTGTCCTGCTAATGAACTGTGCAAGCTGAAATACTCAGGTACTCAGGTATTGTGTAAAATAGTGTAATATAAAAAAAAAAAAAAAAGATTGTCTGCTGAAAAAGATATCATTTACATTCCCTGGGGGCGGCCTGTGGGCAGATTCGTCAGAGAGCATACCCAATCAGCCATCTTGGGAGGTTGGTTTTTATATCTAAATTGCCTATACAGGTTACATAATAAAAGATGAAAAGTTACCCATAGCAACTAATGATGAGCGAATCTGTTCCGTTTCGCTTCACCAAAAGATTTGAGAAATAGCGAGAACCTGTATAACACATTGAAGTCAATGGGATTATTTCCATTACACTCAACTTTTTCTGCCCATTGGAGTCTATGTATATTTTTTTTTTGGCTTATCACTAATTGTAACCAATCAAAACGTAGCATTCAAAGGTCACATGTTTGAAAGTAACATGATTGATTAATTTAGGTTATTAGACCAAGCCCTAGTTTTACACCTTCATTACATTTAAAGGGGAACAATCACAAAAAATGTTTTTATAATATTGAAAATATAAAGTCTAGACAAATATTTTGATGATTTATAGCTTTTAAAAATTTTGCACCGTTACAAAGTTATGGCTAATTATTGAAGCAGCCCCCCCCACCTCCCAGAATCTCTGGACAGCTGATTTGCTGTGGCATGTCATGAGGCCACACCCCTCAAAAATAAACATGTGCAGAGGGAAAATAAAGGAATGGATGTGGGCTGGGTGCTGCTGAAGCTGCATTTGTACATATAACAGTAAAGCAGCTTATTATTTATATCCACATATACACAGCACTTCAGGCGCTTTTGCATTTGGGTTTTGGACTTGGATCCGCTGCCAGTCACCCTCCCGCAATTTACACAGGCAGATACAAATCTTACTTCAATAGTCAGATACAGGTGTAACAAAAAAGTGGACTTCCTCCATACCAGTGACAGTGACACATCAATTGCAGCAATATTACAGACCTCTACACAGGCAACTGTGTGTGTACAGGCACATAAATTCCTGTATGTTGGATTCACAAACACCTCTCTATGTCTCTCTCATTCAGAGCTCTCCTGCAGACTGACTAGCCAGGCTTACAGGCTCCTTGATTGGCCAGTTGAGTCTAATTAGGCCCCTCTGGTCAGTCTGTAGCTTTAACTCTGCTACAGGGATTTATGCCAATGTGCGATGGAGAGAGTGTCAGACAGTATATAGGCAAAACAAGGGTATCCTTTGCACAAATACTATAGTTCAGTGCCATAAATATAGAGGAAGCAGAACTGGGGGGCCCAGGGAACAGGGGTCTGGACCACAGGGTCTGCTTCCTCTATAGCCACTGAAAGATTGTTCATTCAGTGCTAACAGAGGTATGTGCACACTCACTTGTGTGTGCATCTGTGACTTCAGTGCACGCTGGGCCCCTCCATAACATTTTTGGGGGAAGGGGGGGGGCACTGTTTGTATTTCTAATAGATTTTTGTTTTCCCCTGACCTGGTTGATCTGCCATCTTAGTGTTGTGTCTTTTGGATTTGTGGTTCCAGTTTGGAAACAAAGTAAAAAAAAATAAATTAAAAAAAAAGGCAAATAGTAGTGGATGCCCTAAAATTTTTCACTACAGCTCTCAGCATCACCTTGGAATGTTTCAAATTGCTGAGCCTTTGTGCCAAATAACTCAATTGCTGCTGCTCAGCTAAGAAAGAGCAAAGGATTTGTGGCTTCTTTCATTAATAAAGTAAGTGCGAAGGAAAGTGTCAGACAACTAAGGGTTAACTGGGTTGCATTTTAAGACCTTCTTTAAAGTCTTTTTCAGGTTTTCTATCAGATAGGAAAGATGGACAGGTGGGGGTTGCACTTTAGATGTCAGTCAAGAATGGTTGGACCACTTACACTACTCTCTGCTCAGAACTGAGCACTCCTGCCTGTCAGCACTGAGATTCCCATTCATGATAGTTTCCCTTTAAGATTTGACTCATCACATGGGTTGCCAAATTGGGCCAAAGTACAGTCATTCGGCAACCTCGCCAAACAAGTGGATCTTGCGACGTATGCCAGGCATAAAGGGGTCCTGCACCCTCAAAAAAGTTCTTTGCATAATGATATTTAAGCAACTTCCCAATATGCATTAATTCAAAATTGTAATGCTGTTTGCTGTATTTCTAATCTTTCACTATACAAAATAATGTTTTTGAGTGGATGTCCCCATAATTCTCCAAAAATTTGCAAATGTATCTGTTGCCTAAATAAAACCCAAATTAGTTTATTCTTCAAAGGAACTTTTGGTACCATCCATGAACTGCCCCTACTACTTCAACTGTGCTGCTTTTGAAGTCACTGGACAGTAAGAACAGGGTTAAACTATTAAAAAAAGAATGTTATGCAGTATGTGGAGACAGTAAATGAACTGTTGCCATATAAATGTCCTTACAGTGCTGGGTGGGGTGACCCAGTAGACTATGGGCCAAGCAGCCAATCATGGGGAATACATGGAGCCACCGCCCAGCTTGTTTAATTTCTGCACAAGGTCTTGTCAAAACCCTGGATGATAGTCTTTCCAACCTCTCTGTTTTACATTGAGGGGGGGTCAGTTATTACAGTTTGAGTATGGTAGTAGGACAAAGAGTTATTCAAACAAATGTGTCGCAAGAGCCATGTCAGCAGTGCTCCCGCTATGCACTCAAGCTTCCCCACCCACCAGACCACATGCAGTGATGTAATTCATCATTTCCAAAATTGTGTTAACGTCCAAAATAAAACCTTGTAACTATAAACCCGCCTTTGTGTTCACTTGGCAGTGTGACCTGCTTGTTAGAGAAGGGACTTGGCAATATTTCCATTGGAGCTTAGGGCTGAGAATAGTATTATAGTTCTTAGAAGACTTACATCTTATGTACTTGTAAGCATTGTGATTCCAGATCATTCAATATTGTCCCTTATTTAATGGATTTCCTTATAATAAATTCTCAGAATATGAGAATCTGATTGGTGCACTGACAAATAATCTTGGCCATGACACATATTGATATTAAGCATAATGTTAATATAACTTGAACAAAAACTGTTGCAGTTGCTCACAGTTAAACATTCGCTGAAACAGTACTTGATACTCCTGGAAATTTGGATATGTATCTTATGAAGCATTTAAATTCCTGTTACAGTTTCATAAAACATTTTGGTATACACTGTATTGTGCATGGAGTCTTATTTGTCTGCATTTTGTGTTTATTTATATACGACGGTGCAACTATGATTTCCCTATACCGAATATGGTAAACTCATTTATAGACTCCAGTAGACAAATTGTCATCAGAAAATGACTGGTTTTTACCAAAGAATGACTTAACACACCATTGTTTTTACATGTGTTGCCCTACACAGGAACACATGTTAGTTACCAGAATCCATATTTTTCAATTGTGCCTGTACCCAGGGCACTGTACTAAGCCACTGTGTTCAGGTGAGACACAATATGCAGTATTTCAGCTGCTCCTAAAGTAAAGTGGATAGTAGAAGGAGCCCAGGCTAGCTGATTGACTAAAGCAGGCCATACACTGATAGATCCACTTGTTTGGTGAGGTTGCCATACAAGGGGATCTTTTCCCAATATGCTCACCTTGAAGTTGGTGATATTGGTCTGATATGAACCTTTGGCCCTCAGGAATGCAAGCCATCATGTCAAGGGCTATATCAACAAGTCAATGTAGTCTGTGCTCTGATGGGATATTTAAACCTGACAATAAATATCTGAATGCCTTTTGCCCATACACAGGCAGGTAAGCTGCTTACTTGGTGTGATATATATACAGTATATATATATTAGCCATATTTAGGTCTGTGAAGATAGTTAGCTGGTTTGGACAATATTATGGAAGTCAACCCAAGACAAGGATACAAGTAGTCATTATGCTGTTATTGTATGTATACTTAATCTCATAGTAAATGGGCAAGGGCAATGGGTAAGAATACAAATTGTCTCACCTAATCCATGTTGTCTGTCTCTTATTACATTAGCCCAATGACATAATCAAGATGGTAACCATTCCAGTATAAAATTGCTGTCACATGCATGTTAAAAGTAACGATTGTCAAATTGATGAAGATTGTCCTTTGAAAAAACACAAATTTGGCTGATTTTTAAACCAGAAAAACAAAGTCACTTACTTTTCACAGAAAACCCATGAGAGACTGTGCAATAGATTGCAAATTGAAATTCTAGTATTTAACTACATTACATGAATATTTGTGTCAGCCCAAGTGACAATTAGTTACATCACTGTTGTACCCCAGCTGAACTACAATTTGCAGGAACAAATTTTTTTCAAAATAATAGCAAAAAGCCACATATTTAAAGACTAGCTGAAGATGCCAAGCTGACAATTTCTGTGTAGTCTCTATAAAAGAGAGCTCAGAGTTTTGCTGGCTTTCGGGATGTTCATCCTAGATTGCTTTCATTGCTTGACCTCCTTCAAGGATGATCTGTCAACTGTGACATAATAGTCACAGCAGGTAGGAAAGATTTCCGTATTGCTACGCTGCCACAGCTATAGTGGGTTTTTTGCCAAAGAATTTAAAAATAGGGTAACATGAAGAAGAGGGAAAGAAATTGCCTTTTTCTGACTTTGTTCTCTCGGTACATGATACAGTCTAGGAATGTCACTGTGTTTCTACCAACTCATTCATGGCTTATCTTGAGTATATTGCATGTCTCTGATTATAGGCTGAGCTGGAGTTTCTATTGAGATCTCTTTGTCTGTAACCTTAACTCTGGTGCAAGGACAAAGCTGTGAAATCAAAGCGTCGGAGAAACACATCCTATAAGTTCACACCAAATACTACAAATTCCCAAAAACAAACTATTATATGCAGCTGCTCTGGCTGATTTATCTATCAGTGGGCGGCACATAGTGCATATCGAGGCAGTTGTATGGGCTGACCCTGAGCTGTTCTTTTATTTCCACAAAGAAACTTTAGGTGACTAATAGAGACCTCATATATCTCCAGACCATTGGTTCTATCAAGAGATGTAGAAAAGACCTCCAGGAGTTTTCCAGAATATTCTATTACAAATGTACCTTGTCTCCAAAGATGGTCTAACTTCTTACTGTTAGCATATTGTTTTGGGTCTATAATTTAATATGCCAGTAACAGGGATGTCTAACTATGAATGTGATGTGGACACCTAGGTTCTGGAATAGAGCCTTCATTCTTCCTGCTATTCAGCTGATGTATGGAGCAGGAAGGCACACCCTGTTGGGAATACTATACTTTAGTTATGGTTGGTGATAACAGAACATCCATGTGATGGATGGCAGTGTCGGACTGGAGTGTCTGAGGCCCACCAGGGCTACCACCTCAAGAGCCCTCCACCCCAGATGTAGCATTGAAAGTTCCTGCTGGGGATTGGGACTTGGTTGCCGGGGCACACTGGTGTTTTACCTGGTATCCCACAGGACCTGTCCAACCATGATTCCTGGACATGGCAGTAAATCCAGAATTCCCACAGAGGGTTCGGTGTCAATAAGAACAGATTTGCACAAAAAAAATCACCGACTGTCGCTTTTTAAATTTCACATGCCAAAAGTAACGCAATTCACACGCCATTCACAAAAACGTGCACAAGCAATTGCTTTTGTTTTGACATATTGGAATGATGGAATTGTGAGTAGAAAACATGGTGATTTGTGTCAATAATTGCACTTTGCACACTGCACTGCATTCATAAATTACCATTAATAACTTTATACCCAAAGACTTTATAGCCTCGTATGTATGCCTCGCTACTGGAAACAATACAGCTTTCAGCACAATATCACAAGCAAACCTTTAAGATTATGGGTGGGTAGATGGATTGTGATAATTAAACTGGGGATAAATGGGATCATGCATGAACAGAACCAGTATTATGCGCAAAGTCAACAGTGAGAGACCAGAAAAGTCTGACTCCCTTTGGAGAGAGGAACAGGATATATTGCCTTTTCCTCACATGTATGATATTATATTTTTGTGGTCCATGGACACTTTCTCTTTCATATCAATGTTTTGATCATAAATTATATTGTATAACCAACATTTTGTGTTGTGGTTCGCTGTAGTGCTGTTCCTTGGCTATTTTGTTTCTTTGCGGATTATGAGGCCTGGGGGAGTTAAAGAAAAATCAAGTAGAATCATTTTAAAAGGGAAAGTAGTTTTCCTCATTACCTGCTTGTGTGTTTGGAGACTGAGTGAGGGGAAAGAACAGCATGTGGTATAAATTATCCAGCTGGTCAGCCTCAGGAAGGAAATATACATCAGGCCAAGGAGAGTCCCACAAGATCAGCTTACAGAAAAGACTCAATTCAATTCCAGTTTAAAGAAATGTGGCTTGTCTTCAGACTTCTTATGTTACCAGTGGATTACAGTGTATTTATTACCCTCTGAGTCTAACAATGGAACCCCATTCAAGCAAAGTTCTATCATTTTACAATTGTATGTGTGCTCTGAGCTCTCTTCAGTTGTGGTGTGGCCTGGGGCAAAACAGTTTTTTCAGAGCATCATTATTTATATAAAATAGAACTGTCCAACCTGTATCCCCAGCATGCTCTGCCAGGGCTGCAGAAGTACAGCCGGAGGGACACATGTCTGCAGTACAACTCCTATAGATTACCTCAATACCAGAAGACCATGAAATATTCTGTTACTTTAATTCCTGCAATTAAAAGTGCCAATATATTGACTTAAATTGAATTTAAAAAGCCAACAGCTATATTTTTGTTCCTTATAAAGGGCTAATGATGGTAAGCAGAGCTTCAAGAAAAACTTTTTACATGTATAGGATAGAAATAAATATTATATTAAAGGACAAGGAAACCCACAATCACTAGGGGAACGGGTGCCAATATGTTAGGCACGTCCTAGTGAATCCAGTTGCTAGGTTTATTCCCAGGGCACAAGCTACTTTTCGGAAAATATGCACCAGTCACTGGGTGGTACAGGGTTGTGCTACCTTGCCAGTCATCGCTCCCTTAGAATTAGACTTGTGCATTTACAATGGCATAAAGTCCAGAGATTGTACGAATGATGCACAGTCTGGTCCAGGATTTTACTATCCCAACATCTTACTGATTACAAATATCTCCAGATCTGACACTGTTTGACATGTTGGGCAATATTCCCCCTACCCTCTCCCACTGTCTTCCAGTCGAGCTGTGCTGGAGACCCACCGTGTGTAGAAATGACTGGTGCACTTTACAACCTGCTAATATCAGGTGACTCCCCCCCAAAAGAGAAATCTATGCTCAAATGTAAGAAGGATCTTTATATGCAGTTAGAAATAGCTGATTGAAAGGGGTTAAACAGGCTACAAACTGAGCCAACCATCTGGAACATTACTCTAAACTACTACTACAATGGTTCCTCACTCCTCACCGGCTGGCTTATATGTACCCTACAGCCTCACCTCTATGTTTGTGACACTATGGAGCCTCAGGCTTGTTAGTGCACATTTTCTGAAAATGCTCCGGGGTTCAAAATATATGGCAAGGACGTTCTCACTTTATTAAATCTAAGTTTGAAATTTCTGTGACACTCACTTCAGCATTTACCCTTTTACATATTTTACCACCAGACTTCAAGAAGAGGAAAACCTGCCTTACCTGCCACCTTTGCTTTGTGGTTACAATCTCCATGCATGCCTAGGGAAATCTACCACTATCCCTACCTAAGGAAATAGAAAAAATATACTAATGCAGGAGGGCATAGACCAGTGTTCCCCAACCAGTGGCTCAGGGGCAACATGTTGCTCACCAACCCCTTGGATGTTGCTCACAGTGGCCTCAAAGCATCAAAGCTCATTTTTGAATTTCTGATAAGGAGGCAAGTTTTGGTCGCATAAAAACCAAGTATAATGTCAAACAGAGCCTTCTGTAGTCCACATAAGGGCTATTAAGTAGCCAATTATAGCTCTTATTGCTTCCCCCGGGAAGCATTTTCATGCTTGTGTTGCTCCCCAACACTTTTTCCATTTAAATGAGGCTCACGGGTATAAAAGGTTGGGGATCCCTGGCCTAGACACTGACATCCTATGCAGATCTCATAATAATTCACTGTGGCTGGCTTGGTGCAGAGCTCAGTTTCTCGAGCTCTGCTAACAAAAATCCCAACCGTCTGGGGACCTTCCACTCCCCTAAAACTTATAAAGGTCTTACAGCGATTTCCTATTACCTCGCAGACACCACAGATGAGGTACCAGTGTTTCTACCCCTAGACCCCCAAACATTTAGAATCATGACATGTACTTTCTTGGGATGTACATGTATCTTCTGAGTTCTATATGTACAATTTCTTGTATTGGAAAACTCAATAAAGAACTATTTCAACACAAATTTAAGTCTGAGAGCAAGGTATGGCGGCGACATCTAATATTCTAAGTTTGGTACAAGATATACTTTTTTCAATTAAAACAATTGGATGGCATCCAGTTTCAGCAAAATCCCGATTTACAGGACTCATGTTATTGCAGGTGTATATTGCCTCTAATGATTTTCTATTTCTTGAAACATTTGTTTGGGTGCTGGAGAATATAAATGTTACAAAAGAGTAGGAGGAACAAAAGCCCTGTGGGCAAATCAATTATTTAAGGAAGAGAAAGAATTGCCTTCATTTTTGGGTGAAAAAGCACCAGTAACACTGCTGTCAGGCACTTCTCTGGAAGAGAATGTACCAGGTGTGCCATAGCCCCAAGTAAAAAGGCTGTACTACTGCTAATAATAAACAAGCCATCTATTCAATAGCACTATGTGACTGTGAGTTCTGTCACTTTTTTAGATTTAGATTTAGAAGCTTCACATGATGAATTGTTCCTTACAACTCTTATATCTACAACGTGTATTAGAACACATCATGACTATAATGAGTTCCATACATGTGTTTTATATGTAGACATACACATTGCACTTATTATGTGGGGGTTGGTGACCGCAGACGCAGGATAGTTACATTCTTTGAAGTAGCACTGCAAGCACCCAGTCTTCTGACAGCACCTTTTTTATAGGCTGGACCTGATCAGACTGAGTTTCAGTTGTTCAAGCAGTGCCCTGGGGAATTGATGGTTTGAAGAATTTTATAAAAAACCTTAGGTTTATTAATCATTATATTGCAAGTGATGGGCAATGTGCAAGATATCAGGATTCTCACATGTGGTTTTAGGTAACATTCGTTTTTCATTAGGGCTGCCTAGTTAAGCACTATCTGTCCGTAAATCAATGATCTGATAACCATACAAAAATCCACCCCTGACCTCAAGCTCAGACCCTAAGTGTCACAGCCCTGTCCCTAGATGTCATCACTCATCATTGTCCTACCACTTACATCAACAACCCCACCCCTATATCCAATCACTGCCACTGGCAAAGGTAGCAAATCTATTATTATTATACGATTTTAGCTTGTAGTTATAACACTGGAAGACAAACTCACAGTGTGACACCGTGCTTATGAAACACATCTGTGTGGCCTAAAAATGTACCTGAAAGTGTGCATTTAAGGTGCATGACATGGGCTGCAGGGGAATACCTAGTGCAGGTAAGTAAGTGGCACGTAAGAGAGAGGCTGTCTGTAGATGTAAAAGGGATGTGCACCAATACCTGGGGTCTCTCTTGTGTGTCTGGAGGAGAGACACAGTTCTGGCTGTTCCCAGAGCCTCAGAGAAAGCCTGTGATAGAACTATGGGACCTGTGGAGCCTGAGAAAAGGACAGAGAGTGGTTGAGAGACAGAGAACCAAGAGGCCTGTGGTGCCTGAGGGGTCCTTGTGACTGTGCCTGGAAAAAGTGCAGCAGTGAAGCTGACTTGGAAGTAGGCTGTGTGGCCTGGCTGACATTCTGAACTGTGAGTAGGGTTGCCACCCGACCGGTATATTACTGGCCTGTAAAAGTTATGCTTGATCCCAATGTTATTAATAGGGAATACAAATAAATATATAGAAAGGCCTGTATCTTTTTCCAGAAAAGGTGGCAACCCTAACTGTGAGTTATAGGGTATTAACCTCATTGTGATCCAGAGTCTGGGAAAGGCCCTGGGGTAGTCAGGAAGACTATTATCTCATCTATGAGAAAGACTGTCTTTATTTTTATATGAAGATAAGCACCTTGCTGATGTGGTTTTCAGTTGAATAAATGAAAGGCAAAGTCTTATTTTCTTGCATTTGTGTGTCCCTGTCTCTTCTCTGCATAAGAAATCCGCTTGCCTACCATGTCAAAAGCTAATCTTCCCACAACAGCTACAAAAAATACATTTGTGATGTCTTTGATGACTACATCAAACCAAGAACAGAAAGTCTAGTGTAAACAGATCTGTCAGGATTCTCGCTAGAAAATCACTTGCATCAACAACTGGGAGGACTTGGGAAAACTGTATTTGTACAGAATTGGTTTAAAAATCCATCTCTATGGATGTTGGACTACAGGTCCCATCATGCTTTACCTTTAATGCTGTAAAATGAACCTTGATGCTACAAATGAGTTGTAGCCTAGCAACATCTGGGTGGATCAACACTGCTATGAAAGGTAAAGTATATACATATTTTAAAGTCACACATACAGTGGAAGCATGGAAATTTTGTTTAAAATGGAACTGTATAAGTTAAACCTGGTCCAGTCGGCCTACTAGCCCAATCACAGTGACGTCGGTGTTGGCAAATGACATGGTGTCATGCACATTTCTGGCATTGATGATGAATATTTGCATCATTACTCCTGTTTGTACCTGAATCAGTGGAGGCAATAGTTGCTGAGCTCTAAGCAGATAAATGTCTTACACTATTAGTGGAGCGCACCAAATGTTAATTACATACAATGAGATGCATGCATACAATTAACTTGTAGTTAGACCACTGGTGAACCATAGAAAGTGGAAATAGAACACACTCATTATACTTTGATGAAGAAATTAACTCGCAATTAAAACGCCACTTATAATTCATCCGTCACTCCTCCACGAATCCAATGAGGTATAGTTTACTTTCTGACTTTACCTGGAGTTGCACAATATATGTGACACATAACAGAGACAGTTTGCCTACCTATACTTATACTTATACTACAGCAGTCGTTGTGCAACTTTTTAAGTTTAAGATCCCCTTACAGTTCTAACCTTTGTTATGGGCCCCAATTAGCCAATGCCTGTTCCTTTGGTGTCCATGCCCATAGTGGGCCCTCCTGATGCAATCCAATGGCAGTGTATTGATGGTGAATAGTGCTGAGCAAATCTGTCCTGTTTCGCTTCTCCAGAAAATTTGCGAAACGGCAAGAAAATTCGCACAATTTTTTTTTTTTGGCGCCTACGTCTTCTTTGATCGCCCGCGTCTTTTTTTGTTTTGTCGCCTGCACTTTTTTCACACAACCGCGCCCAAATTTTGCCGCAACAGTGTCCGCCCAATTTGACATGACGGCGCCCTTTTTTTACGCGACCGCACCCATTTTGACACGTGACAAAAAATTTTTTCCATGCAACAAATGTTTCCGCAGCGAATTTTCACAGTAAGTTTCACGAAACAATAGTGAACTGCAGAAATTCACCGCGAATCCATGCCTGGCGAAAAAATTCACTCATCACTAATGGTGAATTGTCTGGGTGGGCCAAGTGCAGAAAAAGAGGGTATTACAACCACATTTCTGGTCATTCTGGCCCTGCCTTGGCAGGTGTTTTACCGGCTATGTTGGTTAAATACTGGTCGGGTGCAAACCCTATATTTAGGTGTTCAGAGAAAAAATAGTGATGATGCCTTTAGCAAAAATTATATGAAACCATGAGATTTAAATGCAAACAGAGCAGGCAGCATTTTTGTGCAGTATTTCTTTAAAATCCCATAATGCTTTTAGCATTCATATAAAGCTGGAGAATATTGGGGGGGGGGTTGTATTCCAATGATATATTGTGGGAACAAGAGGATTCTTCAGTCCACTGCTTGCATGACTCCCAGCATCACCATTTAATTGCTATTAACTGTTTTGACCCTATTAAACACAGATCATGGTGTTTCTTAATTACGTTGACTAAAAAAACACAAGCACACAGGGAGGGGGGTATTAGGTCAGTTCATATTACGTCAGTTTCAATTGAAACTTGCCTATTAAAATAGAGCCATAAACACCATATCAAGATTCCACTCTTATTACATATGACTTATGTAGCTTAATAAGGGGCACGGTGATTTTTGTATTCTTTTGTGCTCTCCCAAGGAAAGAAATAATTCTGCTAAATGAGAGATGTGCAGGAAGCAGAGCTGATTCATTCCTTTACTCTGTGGGGCTCTGAGCACAAATTCTAGACTGATGAAACAGCAAAGGATTTCATGACATTTGGCTTCCCAACACATATTATGAAGAACAACCATAAAAATGGATTCTTTGTAATCAATAAAAATTGTTTGCAAGTCCTCTAGGGCCAGTGACCCAGTTAATGGACAAGGATCCTCCAATCCTTTCTACCTGCTCTGTTTATATTGACTATTTGTTCTTGGAATTATATAATTATCACAGAAGGCATTAAACAGCAATTATTTTCCTCCTCATCAGCTCATTATGATTTTATAGCTGACAAGGAGGTATATGCTGCATTGACCGTTTATATATATATTTATCTTTTTGGGGCTTAGTTCCCCTTTTAAAGTGGGAACTTCACCTTAAGGTGGCCATACGCGCTAAGATCCGCCCACTTGGCGACCTCTCCCGATATCCCCACCTATGGGTGGGCGACATTGGGCTTATTCGTTTGGCCCCAAACAGAACAATGGGTATAGATGCCCATCAGTTAGTGCTCATACACAGGCCAATAAGCTGCCGAATTATTCTAAGGGACCGATTGGCTAGAATCAGCCCATGTATTGGCCTGGTATTTAGTGTGTGGTTAAAAGTAGCTGTTCTGGTTCAAAAGTAGCAGGTTCTGGTTCATTATGACCCACTTTTGATTATTCAGATGTAGGGATGTATGCATATAACCTTTTTTCCCTAGAACTTCATATCTAATAAGTAGGGATACCAGATCCCCTAACAAGTCACGTCCCACTAGATTTCTTTCTATATCTGTATGGCCTTTAGTATCATTTACTATCACCTTTAATAGCCCCATACTTCTTTTTATTTAAAGCATGTTATAATGATATAAATCTACTCTTTTGCACTCTTGAAGTAAAATGTCATTGATGAATAGCTGCTACTGGATCTTGATATCTGCTTTACTTCTAAATGTTAAAGGATAACCCCTTTCAGCATGGTGGCCTTCAGTGAATTTATTCATATAATCCATAATTATCTTCAACCTTTAACCGGATTGCTAAAAGCCATAATAAGAATTTCATGTTTTCTTTTGGATAAACAGTTTCTGTGCACAGGAGCACCGCTCTAGTCCTTCAAGTGACAGTTTTATCAATGCATTTGATTCTTCCTATTTATGATAATGAATTATTTATTGTTTTTCTCTAGTTTTGACTTACAGGAGATTCACAAATCTGCTTGAGTTTCCTGGATGAGGATTCCATAATATGGAGCACCCTGCCCTAAGGCTGCTAAAAAAAAACTAGAAACGCAACACTCTGGGCTTAGAAGTACAATATACAGTCTACTACAAAGTCCTGGCTTTTATATGTGGAATCTAGGGGCTTGCAGAAACCCTATATTTGAGAGCACTGGGCTGATGAGGAGAAGTCAGTTCAGGCCTTTTCTTTAAAAGGAACCTAACCTTAATGGACAAAGAAATCCTTTTATACTGGGATGACAAATGTAAGTAGTACCCCCTCCCCCCCCACACCGTAAGGAGGTAAAAATACATTTTTATTATTTTATATGTAAATAGTTGGGCAGTATAAAGCCCCAGCCAGCAGGTGGCACCACCACAGCCCAATGTCTCCCACAGAAGCCTATGTAAAAGATAAGTAAACCTTTAAATTAAGTTGATGTAAATTGATAAGCGTGCTATTATTAACACTTTTGCAATTTTATTCATTTTTTTATTCCAAGATATTAAGGATTAAAGTACTGCTAATATGAATGTATTTTGTTTCCGAACATGAAGTAGTCAAGGATAATGTGGGGGAAGTTGTCAGGAGAAAGAAAGGGGGCTAATTTGAAGTAGTTCTGATTAGGAAAATGTGAGAGAAGTTATCTGAGGTTTCCAATGTTTATAGTGAGCTATACAGGTATGGGACCTGTTATCCAGAATGCTTGGGACCTGGGGCTTTCCAGATATGGGATCTTTCCATAATTTGGATCCTCATACTATAATTGTTCTAAAAAATTCTTTTAGCATTAAGTAAACCCAAATGTACTGTTTTATTAGTACAGAGAAAAAGGAAACAATCTTTAAAAAATTTATTATTTGAGTATATTAGTATTGTATAATGGAGTCTATCAGAGATGGCCTTCCCATAATTCTGAGCTTTCTGGATAATGGGTTTTCTGGATATTGGATTCTATACCCAGTATTGCTTTAGGGACAGATATAGCTAAACAATGTCCTTCACTGGGAATGTTCTAGGACAGTGCTGTCCAACTTCTACGGTGCCGAGGGCCGGAATTTCTCTAGCATACATAGTGGAGGGCCGCTAATGGAAGCCAGTTTTGACCACTCCCCTTTTTAAAACCACACCCACTTCAAACCACACCTATTTTATCACAATGGTGGTAGCACAGCAAAATCCCAAATGCTTGGTCCTTACTGTGGGGATATCAACCATCATTCATATGTGAAAGAATTATGTCATATTAAGATATACCCTTAAATTCCATATGCCTCCTCCTCCCCTGTGGATAGCAGAGCAACCCCAGTACATAATTACACACCTTTGGGACCATTTAATGGCTATTTCCAACTGCTAACAAACTCCCACAACAAACCCCTGCCAGGTTCACCTCCCACAAGCAGCATAGGGCAAGCAGAGTATGGCACACACAGGCAGCACTCTGCCTGTCCTATGCTGTCTGTGTGTGCCATACTCTGCCTGTCCTACCCTGCCTGTGTGTGCCATACTCTGCCTTCCCTATGCTGCCTCTGTGTGCCATACTCTGCCTGTGTGTACCATACTCTGCCTGCCCTACCCTTCCTGTGTGTGCCATACCCTCCCTGACCTATGCTGCCTGTGTGTGCCACTCTACCTGCCCTATGCTGGATGTATGTGCCATACTCTGCCTACAGTACCTATGTCTGAGGTGTGAAGAAGTGAACAATGGGAGTGATTACAGTCTGAGCCTGAGGTGTGAACACTGCAGGGGGTGAACAATGCAGGTATTAAAAGGTGTGAAAAACACAGGGGATTACATTTTTAAACAATACAGAGGGATTACTGCCCGAATCTGAGGTGAGAACCATGCAGGGGGCCAGTTAATCACAGTACTGATACCATTTAATGCTTACTCAAAGGTAAGCCATCAAAGCAGCCAGACAGGTGGGGGGCCACACAGAGGGGGGTCGCGGGCCGCCAGTTGGACAGCACTGTTCTAGGAAGTGATCTGGTCCATATAACAGACCCTTGTGTATTACTGGGGAAGTGCTGAATGTGCAGGGTGCATGGCAACCCCGCCTGAGATAAGATTGAACAAACGGCTCTGTGCTCCAATATTGGGTCACCATTCCTCATCACAGAGCCTCAGATATATTAAATTGCTGTCATATCTATCATGGCACTGTCACTCCAGGAATATCCAGAGCAGAAGATATGTCAGAGACTATTTGTAAGAATGTTATAGCTGCTCTCTAGTGAGGATACATGAACCCAGGGCATAGTGTTGGATGGTATAGGGCAGAGATGTGCGGCATTTTAGTTTATAGAGCAATAATGAAGTAGTAGGCCATCAGTGTTAGAGCTTTAGGGCAATATTTTCACTGAGGGAAATATAACCAAATATATTAAGAGTTACAGCAATAGCATTATGTTTTCTAAATATTTACCCTTTAAATTATAAACTGTATGAGAACAGAACACATTGGTTATTTTTACACAAATCTAATTTACATAATAATGTTCCCTGCCGAGCCATAGAAAGAATCCTATTATAGGGAACTTTTATGTAACAGAACAAATTGTGAGAGGCATGTAGTTATAGAATGAAAATTCACCTGAATATATTGCCTACTGCTTGATGAGCTACAATAGGAGCTGCCATCGGAGAGGTTCTGGGGGTGTTATGAGATGAGTTCTTGAACAAGCATAGTATCCAAGGCTATTGTGATACTAATATCTACAGTTAGTATTAGTGGTTGTATATATAGTTTATGTATGTGAGTGTATAGATTGGTAGGTGTGGGTTGTGTGTGCTGGGTTTACTTGGATGGGTTGAACTTGATGGACTCTGGTCTTTTTTCAACCCTATGTAACTATGTAACTATAGTCAGGGGCCCCAGGGCAGAGAGGGTCCAGAGATCTTAAAGTGAAATGTGCAGCTATGGAAGGGGCGGGGCTTTCATGGAGTTGGTGGAGCTTGGGTAGGCAGAGTTTAGGCATAATTTGGCCAGGCTGGATTATGGCCATGCATGCAAGGGCCCAATTTAGGGTGACCACATCACTTGAAAATTCTGGGACACATTTAATAAATACATGTTGCAGGGCAGCACTGATTGCATTCAGTTCAGCGCAACTAGCTGGATTTTTTTAGAAATGTCCCTGAATTTTCAAATGATCTTGTCACCCTAGCCCAACTGGAACAGCTCATAACCCAGGGGGCCCAGGTGAGCAGTGGGTTAATAATGACGCCCTCTAGTGGGAGGCCCCTGCTAACTTTGTAGTATAGGGCCCCATAATTACTTATGGTAGCTCTGGCCACACCATCAATGTAACTTGGAAGCTACCCCCACTATCATCAGTTATGTTATTGTTGTTGTTATAATAAATATATATATATATATTGTAAATCAACCAGCAGACAGGGAAGCCTAGGGGCTAAAAATGTTGATGCATTTGAAGGGTTTTGTCATGATGGGGACCTTCCCTTTTATGTTTGTTTAAAATAAAGCTGTGACCTCTGGTCCTTTTTGTCAAATTAATTTGTTGTCTGTTTGAAATAAAGGTTTACAATATTTGGCTTTATCTCCCCTTTAAAAAGATTTGTCTCTGCTTGCTGCCTAGCCGCTGTGTAGCTGATGCACTACTGTTCCAGGGTCACTTTGTACTGTTGCTCCGACCCATTCTATTCTGCCCATAGGAGATGAGCTGACAGCTATTTGTTAGAAAGGTCAAATCCAAGTAATAAAAACTCTGAGATTGGGAAATGTGTGCACATCTGTTATTGGTAAAGAGGCGAGTTATATAGAAGCGCAAATGTTTTATAGAAATTCATATAAACTGTTCTTGCCGGTTAGGTCACCGTATTCACTCCGTTGTAAATGCAATCTCAGCTTCTAAATCATTTTAAGCTTCAGAATCTATATTCCCGTGCAGTAGGAGAGAGTATTAAACATAACCTACATGCCATACGTCAGAGGCTGGGACACGGTGTGTCTTTTCTTTTTGTCCCAATCAGTGCGGATTTACCCTCAGGTGGCACTTACCTGAACTGACAAAAAGTAACCCATGGTAACTTTAAGAGTTAAATCTTCCTGTCTTGGCACTGTCAGTGCTGATAACTGTTTTATTTGCCCTTTTTAACTTAAAGGGATGGATCACCATTGAGTTAGTTTTTAGTATGATGAAGAGAGTAATAATCTGAGACAATTTGCAACTGGCCTTTGTTTTTTTATTTGTGTTTTTTCTAATTATTTCTCTTTTTGTTCAGCAACTCTTCATTTTGGAATTGTAGCAGCTAACTAGTTGCTAGGGTCCAAGTTACCTTAGCAACCAGGGAGTGGTTCAAATGAGAAACTGGAATATGAATAGGAGAGGGTCTGAATAGAAAGAGGCAGGGCCCAGGGCGCAGTAGTGAGGGGGCACAAGGCAGGTACCTCTGTTTCCAACCCCTAGTCCTGGATCTCTTACCCCCACCACTGATTTCCTGCTCACTCCCCTCTCTGCCATCTGCGCTCCCCCCTAAATGGCGCACATGTGCGCAATCGTGCTCGTGTGGGGGGGGGGTGGAAGCAGCGGTGGGGGCAAGGTGGTTGGCTGAGTTGCCTAGGGCGCCCAGCCAGCTTGGCCAGCCTCTGGAACTATAAAAAATGAAGACTAATTGAAACCTTGCTTAGAATTGGGCATTCTATAACATACTAAAAGTTAACTAAAAGGTTATCCACCCTTTGAAGAGAAACCTTTACCAATTTACCACATTTAACATTGCAAATTGATTGGTCCAAAGTTTATGTTTCTTTCTTTTAAATCAGAATGAAACTGATGCATCTATTTGCCTATAAAGATTTGGCATCTTCTCTAGACATGTCAGCTCCCGGACAGTCAACCTCATTTGTACCCTCAGCTGCTCTCAGCCCAGCCACCCTCTTGCTGTAGTATTCAGCCTTAGCTCAGTTTACTCCCATGATGGCAAAGCACTGAATACAAACCTGAAATCCCCAGGAACAGGCTGCTTCGTGCAATCAGGGGGTTTATCTGGGCAATGACAAAATGCCCCTGTGAATGTAACTTCTGGGTTGGTGCCTCCTCCTGTACAGCAGGGTAATTATACAGGGTAATTCATTTGTGCCAGAACCACATTGACTCCCCTGTGTCTTTATCTCTGAAAACCACACCCACATTTGGGTGGAGCTTCCTGCTCTACCTCTATGCCCAAAAGTAATATCATCATATGGGTAGTAGGAGGGAAGTTTGCAGTTTGCAATTTAAAATTGCCATTTTTTTACTAATAATATTGGAATCTATTGGAACTGCATCACCCCTCAGATGAAGTCCTCATCTAACTGGATTTTCAATCCTGTCCAATCAATATCTCGCTAATTTTTTAGCCAATAGGAAGACTCCATACATGGGCCAATAAGCTCCCAACATGGTCTAGAGGGGCTGAGTTGGCAACTTAGGTTGATGTCACGTGGAGAGATTTTGTCATCCATGATAGATCGCTGCTACAATGGGCAACTATTCTCTCCAAATGCCTTTCCACCTGCAACAAAACAAATCACTGGTGGAAAGGCTTAAGCTTCAGTTCAGTTTTCACGCAAAGATTCCTCCTGCAGGCAACTTCACGCAACTTCAGAAAGCCGTAGCAATGCATAGGCCTTTCCACCAGTGATTTGTATTGCTGCCGGTGGAAAGGCATTTTGGAGAGATCAGTAGTTTGTGGTGCAGAGATCTATCGTGGGCGACTAAATCACTCCATGGAACATCAGTCTTATAATGGCTATGCTCTCTAGTAAGACATAAGCAGGACAGACATAGTACTTAGAGAGCTAAAGAAAAATGTATGGGTGTTCTAGGGTTAATGGGGAATGGCTGGGGGTCCCATTCTACTTAATTGGTAAATGGAGAGGGTCCTGCTAAATAAGTAGTATGGGGCCCTGTGATTTCTCATGGCAGCCCTGTCTGTAGGTTTACACATCCATTTGTTCAACAATAAGAACAGTAATTGTTATCAACTATTAGAAACCCTCTCTGACCCTGTCAAATAGCCCCTTATCTAAAAAGGGATAGGGTATTAGCCCACAAGCAAATATAAAGAAAGAGAGGACCATTAGGGAAATGCTAAGGCACTTATTTATTAGATTCACTTTTGAATTAAGCTTTTCTATGCATTTATATTATCCTTTGCAAATGGTAAAATGGTTGAGAATAATATGTATACCTTTTCTAGCAGCTAACCCCAAGTGCAAGCCAATAATCTGCTTTATATTGTTCCCCCCAGCCCATTCCCTGCTTCTCATTGTGCAGGTATCATGGTTTCCTTTCCTCTGTGTCATCTTTGCCCTGTGATTGGCCACAAGTGAAGGACCTGTCTAAAGCCCGTGGCCTGGATAACATGGGAAGGGGTGCAGATTACACAAGTTATCATTATTCGGATGCCTATGGCAGCGACAGAAAAGCATCGCTGGCCCCCTCGTTGCTACAGTTATTCTTACGGTAAGATTGGCTTGCCTGAACACGGTTCTCACCCATTTTAATTCCAATTGGCATGCTGTGTACTGTTCCTGTGCAGCAGCCTTTGTTTGTTATTGCATCCAGCTTTCCCTTCAGGGACTGGAACAGAGCTATGTTTCTTGGACTGTTTTTGCTGTGGGAACAGTTAAACCAGAGATATATATTCAAGATGTGTCTTTACAGCTGTTGCTAAACTACAAGTGCCAGCATTTTCTAACAGTTGTTTAATTCTTTGAATATTTGGTTACCCTTACGTTTGAGAGTCAACTGAAGTGATGGAGCCCCCTGAGGAAAGCCACGGAAGCTTCCATGCACCCAAGCAACAAACCAAGCAGCATCCATAGTGCAGGGATATTGGTCAGGATTGTTTGGATATTGTAAAGGCACTGAAATCATATGGCCAGCTTTAGAGCAAGTGCAGTGGAATCGATAACAGCACGACCTCTAACATAGCGCCAATGGGGACAATTCTTATTGGAATCTTATCTTTAATAAAATGGGAACTCTCACTTCTGAACCAAAATTTGCTAGAGAGCCCCACACAACACAGAAACCCCCAAAATAATCTGTTAATCTGTAATCTGTTCCTTCGAATAGTAAGAATAAATACAATTTTTATATGCTATTTATAAGTCCAGCTGCAAAACAGTTATTTTTTTTTCTGCATCGGGGAGGAGGGAGGAGGGACTGAAACATTGATGTTACAAATTGTCCACATCTTACAGCGAGCATGCAGGAACTAGATAACCCACAAGTCATGGTGCAATTAAACTGAGTTCTGTTTTGGAGCCCCTGCATTGCACTGTGATGTTCCTTTCCTTATTGACTATTACCTTTTAAATTGAGTCTCAAAGTAGTCAGCCAGATCAGCAGGGGAACAGGGGCCAGGCTTAGGGAACTGTTCCAAAGCATATTATTACATGAACAATCACGAAGAGGTGCATATGCACAATCACTTATTTGCTATGAGACACATTGTTTGGGCAAATATTTTTTTTTATTTTTGAATCTTGCCACGTGCAGATGTTTTTAAAATGACCAGAAAACTGAAATAAAGCAGAAGGGCTTCAGTACACCGTTACTTTCTGTATTTAGGTTTTTCACTAACTAATTCCAAACAGTTGACTTATTTTCTTCCTATGATATTAATAAGTAATACTCGGACTGTCGGACTGGGATGGCAGGGGCCCACCTGAAAACTTTAGACCATTGGCTCATGTTCCAAATGATTTTTCCTTCTCTCCTCACTCAACCTCTTTATTCTCCTAGTCTTTTACATACTAAAATCTATCCTTCCATCTATTTCTCCTCTTTGTTTCTATACAGAAATAGGGAATGAGCATAAATAGGCCAAATGGTTTGGAGTAGAAGGGCCCATCAACACCTGCGCCCATTAGGAGTTTTCCTGGTACCCTGGAGTCCAATGCTAAAGAAAGGCAAATTAGAGCTGGCCATACACAACCCAATTATGGCTAAATGCAATTATTTACCAAGTCAGCTGCTTTTTAGCCCCAGTATAGGGCTAATGATTCATATTTGATCAGGGATTGGTCAGGTATCTTTGGAACAGGCTGGAAATTCCATTAGGCAAGGCCCAGATTGGACATCAGATTTAATCATCTTCCAGTGGATCTTTGTGTGCCCAACTAGTGATCCAATCATTGGCCCAGGGCCATGCAATTCATTGATTCAGTGGTGACCACCTGGGTAGCTAAATTCACTCATCTGTACAAAGTGGTTGTGTATAGCCTAAATATAATTTGAACCTTCTTTTATTCTCCAAGTAGATACTACTCGGTGGTGACTAAAGCCACCATGAATAACATCCTTACTGTAACCCTGAAGTTCTGAGTACTGTTAGGGATCAGGTACATATAAGATGTGCCCATCAGACAAGCAGTGTTACGCTACGTGTGATATATTAGGGAGCCAGAGAAGCCTCCATAACTTAGACCAAAAATAAACTTAGACTGGTGGTTGCCAGACTATTTCATTTCCAGCCCCCTTGGAGGTCCAACCTTGGGCCCATTTTAGCTTTTAGCCTGTTTACCCATATAAAAATCATTTTACAAGTCACTCTGCTACAGTTCTAAGTTCTAGGAGAGCAAATTTGTTTCTACTCCAAATCACATCATAACTGGTCTTCAAACTGGGCTATTTAGTAGAGCAAATAGGCACACTGCCTAAATCTTTACCTAACTGGTCTTCAAGCTAGGCTATCTAGAAGAGCATATAAGCATACTACCCAAATCCCTGCCTAACTGGGCTATCAGGGCTTGCATGGCCAGTCAGGCGGCCGATAATCCTACAGTCCTAATATATTGAGGATTATCTGCTTTGACAGAAAATATCTATTGGTCAGCTGTGAGTTTACTTTCTGCTGTTCGGATCATTTTAGAACTTGGAACAAAACAAGTGAAAGATGACCAATCAGTCAGATGCTGTGCAGATAAGCCCTGTTTATGGCAACCTTAAGGACAAGTAGTATATACTGTTCCCATGGTAACAGGACATGGTTCACTCAGTTTAGCTGACATTTGGAATACAGAAATGTTGCTGTTGCTTTTGGATTCCTAGTTGGCCCCTAGCACATAAGCCCAGTACTGAACAAAGATCATTCTGAAAAACCGAAAATACCAAAATATAAATCATGAAAACTTAACCAAAACCCATATATCCAGGAGACATTGTAATGATTTGTTCATAGTAACATAAACCCTCTGTTCTTTTGCATAAATATGGATTTTCCAGCTCCCGCCTATGGCCTTCTATCAAATATCACAGTGCCAAGCTGATGGAACGGAGGCAGCCTTATATATATATATATATCGTTTCTCTGGATGTTTCATTCAGGCATTAGGTCTTTATACAATATTATTCATAAAGTTTATAACAAGCTGTGTGCCACTGACAAGCTCATGGCGTTGAACTGCACATAACAACATGTAGAAGTGGCAGATTTTAGGCAGATTTTAGGGGGCCGATTTATCAAAATTCCGAGTTTTTCACGATTTGTGAAAAAACAGTGATAAAACGCGGGGCTATCTAGAAGAGCAAATTCATGGCAAATTCCTGCAGTTTGCCAATGGCGAATATTTTTGTGTGGAAATTTTCACTCTTAAAAAAAAAAGTCACCATGAAAAAGGCCCAGAGACCCCAATGTAATCTGCATGGAAAAGTAGCCCGAATAAAGTTACCGCAAAGAAATGCCTTTTAAATTCAATGTGTTTTGCTAATTTTTGCTGTTATGCTCATTTTCCTGCGTATTTGGGAATATTTCGTCAAAGGGAAGAGTCGACCCGATCCCCACCAGCGCTTATTCTGGGGCAATTTGCATCTAAAGATTGCTTCATAGAGAATAATATAATAATACAGTTTGTGTTTATTCTCTCTTGTTCTCTGCACTCACTTTTGGTGTCTGGAACAATGTAGCAGTCTGTTCTGCAGGTTCATTTAAGGGGACATATACCTTCCAAGGCAGTGTTGCTCCGGTGCCAGGTCTGGGCTGGGATTCAAAATAGGCCCTGGTGTTTTATGTGTCGAGAGGCCCAACCAGCCCCCCAGCAGCCCAGTAAATAGTGACTGTCTATGGCACCTTACAGCCCCCCTGGCATTCCCAGTACCCAGAGGCACAAACAGCCCCCCCAGCCCAATAAATAGTAACTGTCTGTGGCACCTTACAGCCCCCCTGGCATTCCCAGTACCCAGAGGCACAAACAGCCCCCCCAGCCCAATAAATAGTGACTGTCTGTGGCACCTTACAGCCCCCCCTGGCATTCCCAGTACCCAGAGGCCCAAACAGCCCCCCCCCCAGCCCAATAAATAGTGACTGTCTGTGGCACCTTACAGCCCCCCTGGCATTCCCAGTACCCACAGGCACAAACAGCCCCCCCCAGCCCAATAAATAGTGACTGTCTGTGGCACCTTACAGCCCCCCCTGGCATTCCCAGTACCCAGAGGCACAAACAGCCCCCCCAGCCCAATAAATAGTGACTGTCTGTGGCACCTTACAGCCCCCCTGGCATTCCCAGTACCCAGAGGCCCAAACAGCCCCCCCCCCCAGCCCAATAAATAGTGACTGTCTGTGGCACCTTACAGCCCCCCTGGCATTCCCAGTACCCACAGGCACAAACAGCCCCCCCCAGCCCAATAAATAGTGACTGTCTATGGCACCTTACAGCAGCCCCTCTGGCATCAGGGGTGATTGTATGACGAGAGCTGTAGCACACAAGGCAAAGTTGTGCTCACCACTACATTTTTAACCATTAGGTGGGGTGCCTAAAATGTATGCAGACTGCAACAAGAGTCCCTCTGCACTCACCCATTATCTATATATATAGGACATTAAGACATTCTGTGCATTAAGCTACCAAGCAATGGTTTGTCCATGTATTGCAATATATTCAAACTGGGTCAACTACATCAAAGTCATCCCCAGTCTGGCCAGTCCTACATTCACTTTTATCTGATTCATTATGAAGTCCACTGCTTCTTTACACATGTAACAAAGGGACTGAGTTTTACCTGCAGCTTGCTTTCAAGGTTAAACCCCCAAATGCATAGGCGGAGGGTGACTTTTTCGTTTGGGGAGGCTAAAAATCGGCCATACTAAAATAGACTGACCAAAAGCTAATGAGAAATTTGCTGCTGGCGTAAAAATAAACCCCCCAACTACTTCTTGTGGTTCCCTCTGACTCCCAGGGATATATTGTGCAAAAGTGTGAGTGGGAGTGCTTTTTCACCCAAAAATTCTTAGGATGTAAAAGTATTCATACATGTACTTCTGTGAGGGGTTCTCCATCCATTTGTGCTTGGGATCAGTTAGCTTAAATGTGTTTTAGTTTTATAGAAAGAAAGGAAGTGGGTACTGACCTCCCAGGCACATTATATACAGTCAAATGTAGTCTGTATTTACCAAACCAGCACATTTTATGCCGTAAGAAGCAGTGGGTACTGATGGCAGCTATTCAGGCCCTGGCACTATAACATAACTCCCCTAGCCTTATTGAAAATCTGCCTATGAACTGCACACTTGTGTTCATGAGGGGGCACCAGACAATTAAGTTGTACGGGGCCCCAACATGAGGCCTACATCAGAACTTGGGTTACATTAACACCTCCAGGTCACTCACATATCTACTGATTCTCTAGTAGAATCCAGCATTGAAATCCATTTTTCAAAAACACAAACAGATTTTTTTATATTTAATTTTGAAATTTCCCATAGGTCTAGACATATTCCTCTTTTCCCAGGGTGCCACAGCCATGTGACCTTAGTATTAATATTTAAAGAGTAATGAAAAATTTATAGGTGAAATCCAATTGGCTGTTGTTGCCTCTGCCCACTTTTTAAACTTGGTACATAGTCACCCAGTAACAAATTGTGCAACGTTTGGGGACCCTGGCATTAAACCAATGAAATTCAATAGGTGAAATATGATTGACTGTTGGTGGCTCCGCCCACCTTTTCAAACCTAAAACTGCAGTCCTCTAGTTACCAACTCTGAAGAGTTTGGGGACCCTGGTGTTAATTCTGTGAGAATGGCAGCAGATTGGATTTCCCCATTTAAAGTCAATAGGTAAAATCTGATTGGTTGTTAGTGGCTTCACCCACTATTTTTAAAACTTGAATACGTAGTCACCCACTGACTGTGCAAAGTTTGGGAAACCTGGCATCAAACCAATAAAATTCAACAAGTGAAATCTGATTGGTTGTTTGTGGCTCCGCCCACTTATGCTAACCTTGAACCGCAGTTACCTGGTACCTAACTCTACAAAGTTTGGGGGCCCTGGTGTTATTACTGTGAGAATGGCAGCAGGTTGAAATTCGCCCATTAAAGGTCAATAGGTAAAATCTTACAGCTCCCCCCACTTGGGGGCATCCAACAATCATCATATTTTCATTCAGGCTGACCCCATGACTAACACCTCCAGGTCACTCACATATCTACTTCACGGGTTACACACAGCAAAATATTAAGACCCCCGTCATGGCTACAAATGGATATAAAGTGCCAAATGCAAGCAATAGGTGCAAGTAGGCATTTTTCACAAAATTAAGTTTTTTCTGAAATCGAACCACATTGTGCCTGCCGTCATTGGCCACAAAAGTTTACACTGTCTGTACTAAAATACTTGTTTTACCACTGCCTGTTAATGGGTGCAAGCTGCATTTATGTCAGTATAGAAGTCTCTGAGGGGTGTCAGTGCTGAGCAGTTTTAATTGGCGCAATAAATGCAGAGTGCAAAGTTAACAGTGGGCTTAATATCTGATGAATGGCGGGTGTACAGTGCAGGTTCCAGATCCTCGTTATTTCATTGTTCCATCCTTTCTACCAGTTTAGTTGCACAAGTTAATACCCTTTTTATGCCTGAGAGCATTTTATTTGTTTCGGTAGCCATGGAGTTCCAGAAAACTGACCCAAGCGATTAATAAAGGTATATTATTGGATGCATTTTATTTGAATGCAAACATAACATGTAAATTTGAGTCAAATGAATCGGTTTTAGGGTAAAAATCATTTAAGTTTTGTTACTTGAAGTTCCTAAACCTGACTGTTGTGCCAACCTCACTGTCCCTTCTTAGCCTGCCAGTTATAGCTTCTAATGCAAACGGGCTCCCTCTGCGCAAAAACTGCATCCACCCACATAGAGGGACATGGGGGATCATCGGGCAAATACTTTTAGGGCACCATTATAAACAGCATGCAGAGGCAATGTTATGACAAAATGTAAAAAAAAAAAAAGTTAAATTTTTGGTGTCAGTATTTCTTCAAAGCAATACTGTCATGGGAAAACATGTTTTTTCAAAACACATCAGTTAATAGAGCTTCTCTAGTAGAATCCAGCATTGAAATCCATTTTTCAAAAACACAAACAGATTTTTTTATATTTAATTTTGAAATTTCCCATAGGTCTAGACATATTCTTCTTTTCCCAGGGTGCCACAGCCATGTGACCTTAGTATTAATATTTAAAGAATAATGAAAAATTTATAGGTGAAATCCAATTGGCTGTTGTTGGCTCTGCCCACTTTTTAAACTTGGTACATAGTCACCCAGTAACAAATTGTGCAACGTTTGGGGACCCTGGCATTAAACCAATGAAATTCAATAGGTGAAATATGATTGACTGTTGGTGGCTCCGCCCACCTTTTCAAACCTAAAACTGCAGTCCCCTAGTTACCAACTCTGAAGAGTTTGGGGACCCTGGTGTTAATTCTGTGAGAATGGCAGCAGATTGGATTTCCCCAAGTCAATAGGTAAAATCTGATTGGTTGTTAGTGGCTTCACCCACTATTTTTAAAACTTGAATACGTAGTCACCCACTGACTGACTGTGCAAAGTTTGGGAAACCTGGCATCAAACCAATAAAATTCAACAAGTGAAATCTGATTGGTTGTTTGTGGCTCCGCCCACTTATGCTAACCTTGAACCGCAGTTACCTGGTACCTAACTCTACAAAGTTTGGGGGCCCTGGTGTTATTACTGTGAGAATGGCAGCAGGTTGAAATTCGCCCATTAAAGGTCAATAGGTAAAATCTTACAGCTCCCCCCACTTGGGGGCATCCAACAATCATCATATTTTCATTCAGGCTGACCCCATGACTATGTGATTCAGGTTTGGGGAGTGTGGCCGCAAAGCTGTAAGATTGGCAGCAGTTTCCATTTCCCCATTAAAGTCAATGGGTGAAATTTGATTGGTTGTTATTGGCCCCTCCCACTTTGAGTCATCCAACAAATGTCGCTGTTTCATTTGGAGTGACCCCCTGATTATGTTATTCAAGTTTGGGCAGAGCAGCTTCAAAGCTGTAAGAGTGGCAGCATATTGAAAATCTTCCCTGTCAAAGTCAAGGGGAAAATTGGGTTCAGAGCGGTGCCAAAAAAAAATGGGGGCGGGATCGCTTAGAAAAGCACAAGCAACCTGCTCCGCTATAGGGTGAAGAAGTGTGGGGAGTCTGGGTGTTGTACCCCTAAAACTGTAGGAGTAGCGTTTAGAAAATGGGGGGCGCTAAGAATAATAATAAAAAGCGGAAGAATAAGTGGAAGTCAAAGAACAGTATGAGGGGTTTTTCAACCCAACATAATTATTTGTTATATAAACAGTGTTATTTAGAAATAAAAAGTGCCCCATAAAAATCATGACAATATCCCTTTAAGCAGATAAGGAGAAAGATTTGTTGTTTATCTTCTACTGTGTGATCGACATGGCAACCATATTGTGCCATCCTTGCTATGTAAACACAATCCCACTAGCATGCAGTCAGCGCCACAGCCACATTGTGACCTCACTATGACTTTACAGATTAGAGTTTCACATAAGCTTGACGCTTGGAGCAGAGCTCAGTTCGAAGTTGTAACTGACTTCGAGCAACACCTGCTGAGTTGAGCTTAGCAACCTATTATTAGCAATGCTTTTCCAACCATATATTGCATTTTTTATTCTTTTTGAACAATTTTTATTTTCCTCTGATCGTTCATCACTGACCCAGACAGAAATCCTGATACCGGAAGAATTTGAATTCAGTGATGTTGAAGAGATCAACTTGTGTCCAGTTATCCTGATGGTATTTCTATTGGCAGTTGCCATTGACTGGACAGTTGGCCGTTACCGGACACACCCCTACAGGAGGAGGATCGGTCGGGCCCATCTAGTAACATTCATGCTCTTCACGGCCATTATTTATACCCATCATGCATTACTGGAGTTCAATGAAGAAGGCCCAGTATATGAGAATGATGAGGAGACTGAGAACTTCCTATTCTATCTGTTTGTTCTCCTGGTATTTATCTGTGGACTGGCCAGTGACTGGTGTTTCAGTCGCAGCACTAATAAGCCAGAGCTTCCCAATGAAATTGCTACAGACACTGAAGGAGAAGAGCAAAACTCCATGGAAAGAGAAACTGAGAATCTTTTAGGTACATTCTGTGTAAATCTCTTTCTTCTGCACTGTGTGTAATGGAAATATGTTCCCCTATAGAACTCTAGCCCTGCCCGGCCTCCCTATATCCCATTATGTACTCTATTATGTCCCTTTCTGCCGTTATATTTGCCTGAGAACGCTGTGTTCATTGTGCATTTTATTTTGTGTTTTAGATGCAGAAAGCACAGAGATCTCAGTGGATGTGGAATCTACTACTGTAAGTACATGGGGTTTATTTTTGTCATTGAAATGAGAAATTAGATGTTTTCCCCATAAGTTTAAAGAAGCCAACATCAGTATAATGTGCTAATCCCATGAAATTGCTGTTTTTTGATTGACAAATTCCCAGGAAACTAGTTGTGCAGTTAGGAATCCCAGTCCCTCCAGCCAATCAGACCTTTCCACTGATCTTTATTTATTTCTCTTTACAGGATTGCATAGGCCCGATCACTGCTGTCTCATTAGAGACTGAGTATCTGCCAACAGACTCGGATACAAGACCAGGCAGTGTCACTCTATTAGAGACTGAGTATCCATCGGAAGAGTTGGATACAGCAACAAGCAGAGATGATTCTGCAGATGAGTTTGAGTCGGCTCAAAGTACAGAAAGTGCCAGTATCTACACTACCCCGACTCTCCCACAATCCCTTACTCCTGCTCATCCAGCCCAGAAGGAGGCGCTGGCAGAGAGAGCAGAGACTGGCAGTGTAGCTTCTCAGGAGCTCCCCGACTCTGTGTAAGTGAAAACGTTACTGGTACCAGTACTTTAACATATTAGAATATTGACTGATGTGCTTTGTTTAACCCATTAATATGCAATCAGGGTCTTCTTGATACCAATGTTCTGCTGGTGTTCCCTCTATAAACTCAGTGTTACTTTCCCATCAGAAAGCCATGTTGGATTGTGCTGCGGCAGCGCCAGTGGGATATCTGTAAACCTTACATTTTTGTTTATTATCTTTCAGCCGTCAGACCTCTCCCATCTCTCTTGATGATTTTGAATTCAAAAGATGGCTTGGGAGCGGAACCTTCGGACAGGTAATTACTCACCCCTAGTTATAATTAGACCGTTTATTAGAATTTTCAGAGAAATATAAGCCTCTTACTCTCATTTCAGGTCTTCCAGGCAGAACATAAGAACACAGGGAAGATGCTCGCCATTAAACGCATTAACAAGATTGAGTCGTCTGAAAATGATATGATCGAAAAGTGAGTAATATTTTCTTTTTAACATGTGGGGCTGATTTACTAACATAGGAGCTAAACTGCACTTGTGCACTTGCTCATTCTATCCAATCAGATATTTGCTTTCTTTTTCATAGACTGATTTAACTTCATTTTTAATTAATTGCTATGGGATCTTTGGCTTCTGTTTCAGGATTTTCCTGGAGAGAGACATATTAAGGAAAGCGAGGGACTCGAGAAACCCTTTCCTTGTGAGCCTATTCTGCACTTTCCAGAGCGAGCATCAAGTCTACTTAGCGATGGAATTGGTTGGCGGAGGCACCTTAGAGTACCATCTGAAATATGGTGCACTCCCCCATTCCAAAACTTTGTAAGTATTACTGGGTGAGTTCTGGTGCCTCCCACATTGTCAGCGTGGCAGTCGGTGATGGGCAAAGCGGGGTAATTTGTATGAGGCAGGGGGTAATTAGGGGCTATAGGCTTTTTCGCTACCAGAAAATCTCCCCTGGGATCATTTAATTTCTGTACTTTCTCACTGTCCCTGGCATTTGCTTAAGGAATGAGGTGGCTAAACCTGAATATTTAGAACAGCCATATTGTGTTCTTCTTATTTATGGGGCTGCATGTGTAAAGCAAGTGTTATGTGTTATTTTCACAGGTTCTATTCTGCATGCATTGTCCAAGGGATCAAGTTCTTACACGACCACGGAATTGTCCACCGGTAAGCACTACAGAGAGGTAACGGGGCTTGTAGCTTGGGTATCAGGCACAGTCACTTTGGCCAAATGTCCCCTGCTTTCTAATTGTCACGGTCGGCACCCAATACCAGAACAAGTGCCAAACACCCTGGTCTTGGCTCGTGCTTCACCAGTAGCGTGACCGCCTTTGGCTTCGGGAGGAGCCCTCAGCTACTCGGATGCCACCTGGACTTATACGAGAGGTGCAGAGCAGGAGTTCTGGCTAGCAATGGGGCACGACGGTAGAAAGTCTTAAGGCCAATGGTCACGGTACAGATAGGAGTAGGCAAATACGTGGTCAGACAGGCTGGGTCGAGGCGGGCAGATAACTAGGATCGTCAGGCAGGCAATGGGTCAAACCGGATAGTCAAACAGAAGGATGAGGCAGAAACAGTAGTCAGGGACAGGCACGGATCAGGATACAGAAATCAGAGTCGTCAAAGCCAGGCAAGGTCAAAACAGGAGCAACAGGACGCATAAAGCACAAAACAGGCACCAGGAGTAAAAACCTATCACGGGCAATGAGTATCAAAAGAAAGGCCCTTAAATAATTCAAATTTGGCGCCATTGCGCGCTGACGTCATGCGCCATGCGTCATGACGTCATCCGTCAGCGCACCTGCGCCTTTAAATAGGAAGAAGGCGCGCGGCGCGCGCACTAGCAGAAGGCCGGCGAGACGGGCGGTGCGGCGGGCGGCCCCGCCGCACCGGTAAATTTATTACACTAATATAGAGTTTATGTCAAAAGTAGTGACTTATACACCTAATGGGCAACTGATTAACCTTATGTTACAAAGAATGGGATATTTTACTCCTAAAGGGCTCTTGGTTCTATGAACATGATGCCGATAGTGGGTACAGGATACACAGTCAGGGTCGGGTTGGGGGGAATCTCTGGGTTAGGACTTTGCTTCTGCTGGGAAACCACATACTGTGCAGTGGGAACTGAGGGCTGGAACACTAAAAAACACATTATTACCAATAACTTTATTTCTTTCCCTGCAGAGATTTAAAGCCTGACAATATTGTTCTAGACAGTGCTGGATATGCCAAAATTACAGATTTTGGACAGTGCAAAACAGGTAAGATATTCAGATATGATTATAAAACATATAAGGTACTGGTCCATTAACACGCCATACTGTCCCAGGCTAAGGTTCACACACAATGATAAACATCATGTTAATGCCAGATTTAATGTCATATAGAATTCTCATGTAAAGCTCAGCTATTGGTCATTGTATTATTAGGATTAAGTTAAGGAGATGCTGCTCGAGGCCTCTGTATATTATATTTGCCTTTAAATGATCATTTCCAGCTAACACAGTTCTGCTTGTACTTCAGGAATTGACTGCACATCTGAAATGACCGACCAATATGGAAATTCATTTTATTGTGCACCTGAAATTCTCAGAGAAGAATCTTATAACAGAACCGTGGATTGGTGGTCTTTAGGTGTCATTATCTATGAGATGGCTGTTGGGGAGGTAAGTACAGAGCATCCACTGATAGATTCCATAAGGCCCTAGAATGCAGTTTTGCTTGATTCTGTAGAATATCATGATAAAGGGATCAGTCTGGTCACAGACAAGGTTATAGTTTAGGGCTTAGAAACGTGCCCCCCAATGGCATGTCCCATAATCCCTTCTGTTAAAGTGTCCTGCAATATATTATATTCTCACTTTATAATTACAGGATCAGCTCAGGAACTATTGCTCCACTGTAGCATGGCTGCCCTTTATCTGCTCCTAAAGAGTTGTCTTTTTGTTTCTGCAGATGCCATTTAATGGTGAGGATGAGGATGCGCTGTGTGAAGCAATCCTATATACAGAACCAGAATATCCAATCCTGCTGAATAACAGAACCGCTTTAATAATAAGAAAAGTAAGTAGTCACGCAGTATCACTGACTTACCCACTGGGCAGCCATTTGTCCCTGTGAGATTATATATATAAATATATATACACATACACAATGCTGGCTTTTATTAACCCAATAGAAAGCAGAGATACATGAGTCATGAGACTGAGTTGTTAAACTGTGCTACGAGCTTGTGTGTAACTATTATTTCCCTTGTGTAGCTCCTGAACAAAAACCCCAAATTCCGCCTGGGATCGGCTAGAAACGATGGGGAAGAAGTGCAGAATTTCTGTTACTTTGAGGTAAGTTAATGATTCAGGCATCTTGTGGGGCAAATGCATTTAGGAATGAGGGCAGATTACACTCATCACATCTGGGAGGCAGAGGGTTAATATTTTGGGTTAATTTACCATATTATAATCCTGTATTTAGTATATGACTTGTTTCTTATCACAATAAATCACTTCATTCAGTAGAAGATAAAAGAACCTTTATTTGTATTTCTAGACAATGGACTGGAAAGCGCTGATGGACAAGCGGTTGAAGGCGCCATTCCAGCCTGGCAACAATTTTGGCGTCAGTAAGGGACGTGATGGTGGTCGTGTTACAACTCCCTTATATTTCATCCACCCAACTGACCCAACTGTGCAAGCGGCATTCAGTACATTTGATGAGTTGCCAGTATACATCCCATAAAATGATACAATTCTAGAGAAGTAGAAGACATGCGCTTGTAGGTGCCGGAGAGAAGATGCAGGGCTGTCTCGCTTCTGCTCAGTCTGTATTGAAAGCCCAGAAATAAAAAGGTGAGTGCAGATCTTTAAAATTTTGAATGAAATTAGCAGGGTCAGATACAATCGCTTTACATGAATCCTCACTAACGAGTCCTGTAATAATGTATTTTATATATATGTCATGTATTTGCCATTGATATTTGTATTCTCTGCTTACAGCTTCAATAAAGCAGAAGCCTCTTCCACCAGTGAAGATGAAGGACAGAATTATTACCGTCTCTTTTCCTTCACCGATTGAGATGAAGAGTGAGACCTTTGGTTTGGAGGACCGGTTTTAAATGAACCTGAAAACCGTAACATGCTCCCCAATATACTGCCTACGTAATATATATTTGCCCAGAGAATGGAGCTGAGGGCAAATGACAGGGAGGGCGGGCGGCACGGCAGTATAGAGGGAGCAAGCTAATAATATCAATGTTCCTTGTAACCACTCGATGGCACCGACAGAAATTTTGAGGCCAGAGCACAAGGACTTTGATGTGGAAACCTCCTCAGATGTCAGAACCCATGTAAAAAAATCATTTCTGTGCCCAGAGCACGGACTGAGGGAACACGGACTACAACCTGCTGTTAATATTATATTACTATTTGTATATTATATTTTTATATTAAAAAATCTTTTTAATAAAATAAATCTATGTTTCTAAATTTGTGTAAACATTATATTTGAAGCCGCACAATTTTTGGCAATCTGCAGCAAAAGTTCAGAGTTGGTGAGGTTCTCAGGTAAAGGTTACAGCCTGCAGACTCTTCTATCAGTCTTCATTTCTGCACTGCCTTTAGTTTGTAATATCTCCCCATCTCTGCCTACATCTGTGTCCTGATTGGTCAATTTTACTGTCTGTCACTGAGAGCTGTGCTCTGATAGGAGAAGCCAAAAGAAAAAGATCCAATCAGAGCACAGCTGATTACAGCAGAACCAAAGCTTGCAGGAAGGAGGAATGCAACAAGATTTCCCGATTTTAAAGGTTCCAGACCAGTAAAGAAACAAGTTTTTTTTTTAAGGTGCCAAGCAGGTTTGGGGGGGCTTAGCCCCTAGCCTTATTGAAAATCCGCCTATGTCCAAATGGTTGCCCTTTTATTGGCTCCACCGGGATCACCTGACTGCAGCTGGGAGGGTGGGAGCTACAACATGGAGTTGCCACCGCTCCTGTATAAACTATAGCAAACAAGGGAAAAATGTAGTGGTGAGCACAACTTTCCCTTGTTTGCTATAGGTTAAACAGGAGCGGTTCCATAGTACCAGCTCCATATTGTGGCTCCCACCCTTCCCACCTACAATCAGGTGACTTTCAGTTGGCCAGCTTGAAGCATATTGCAATATATGGACAAAGACTCCCTGGTTTGCTTAAAGGGGAGGGCAACTTTCTGTATAATGGCTTTTCAGATAATGGACCCCATAACTGTAGTATAAATTCTTAAAAACCCAGCTGATTGGATGGTGTTAATTAGCCAGCAATGCAGCTGCTTCCCCCTAAAATATATATTTTATTTATTCTAGATAATGTGGATAACATTCACAGTAGGGCTAGCTCCACTTGCTGCATTTATTTACAATCCTGTTTTGATTAGTTTGCTGGTCTGATTAATATACCGTATATTTTTTATACAAACCTATGAGCTATGACAGCATCTTAACAGGCTACACTCAGGGACCCGTTCCAGCATACAGAACCCTGGAAGTCTTGGTGTTGGCAATGCTGCCACCTGCTGGTCATATTCATGTATGAGCCTAATTACACAGGCAAGCTGAGGACACGTTATACATTTTAACATATTTTATTGAAAAGATACATTAAAAAAGTACACAGAGATTGAAACCATTTCTAACGGCAGAATAAAATGTTCTAAATGACTGTGCTTCGAAGGCATTCTATTGTGCTCTGTTGCCTTATGTGCTGTAATATCTCTCACCGCTGCCAGCTTACTGGATCCACACTTCCATCACATGAAATAAAGGGCTTTCTTTCAGCTAGAAATATGTATACTCTGTACATTATTGCATTAGGGAACCTCAACTATGATGCAGCACTGATATAAACAGAATGAGGAATAATGCACCCAAAGAAGGGCTCGGGGAGATCCACAGAAGAGGAAAACCTGGTGATATAGATGACTGGGTAATGCTAATACAACCTTATTTATTCATTTATTATTTGCTAAATTCAAAAAGATATTGGAAGCCATTTCTTTCAATTGTCTGGCAACAATATATCTAGGCATACTGTAGGTTTATATGTTATAATAAATCATAATGGTGGTGTCGCTATGTTTATTAATTAGGTAGACTAGCTACAAGGTGATCCTATATAGATACTCTAATGAGAAAATGGCGCTCTATGGCCACATATATAAGGACAATAGGGCTTCCTTAGTTCTACCAAGCAATATTTCTTTTTCTCTCAGTCACATGAGTAACCATAAAAAAGGACAAGTAAACCCCAATCCAGTGCTGGTTGCCAATATGTTAGGCATCCCTGGTGAATCAAATCTCTATGTTTTTTTCCCTGGATCATCCTTTTAGGAAAACACAAATAAAAAGGTACGGGTAAAAACTTCCTATTCAAACCAAGGTTTGCTATATACTCATACATACTGTATATATATATGTAGTGCCAACATCACAACTGCACAATAAAACTAATTCAGATTTTCTTTTAGGATACAACTGAACCCCACTTAGGGGGCCATTTACTAATGCTCAGATTTTTTTTTCCCAACTGGGATTTTTTTAGTTCTAAAAGTCACAGGAAATAAACGCAAGTTTTTCGATATTTACTATGTGTTAAAATAGCTAAAAATTGGAATATGACAAATCACCAGCTAAAACTTGCTGAGATCCAGTTTTGGCTCGAAAGGTAAGTAATAATGTGCTGCTGCTTTATGTTTCCCCCCCACCCCCGGGCCGGTGCATTTCTTTCCTAGAAGGACTAGCGTGTCTAGGAACAAAAACCTTGGCAAGCTGGCTGTGTGCCTAACATACAGGGATCATAAATTGTGGGGCTCCGTACAAGTTATTTGTCTGCAGCTTCCCCTGTACTAACACAAACATATACGTACAGGTATTGGACCCCTTATCAGGAAACCCGTTATCCAGAAAGCTCTGAATTATGGAAAGCCCGTCTCCCATAGACTTAATTTTAATCAAATAATTCAGAATTTTAAAACTGATTTCCTTTTTCTCTGTAGAAATAAAACAGTACCTTGTAACTGATCCCAACTAAGATATAAATAATCCTTATTGGATGCAAAACAATTCTATTGGGTTTAATTAATGTTTTATTGATTTTTTAGTAGACTTAAGGTATGGAGATCCAAATTACGGAAAGACTCCTTATCCGGAATACCCTTGGTCCCAAGCATTCTGGATAATGGGTCCTATACCTGTACTAATATTATTGTTCATGCCCCCCACTTTGGGCCAAAAGATTATCGATAGCAGGGTTGTAGGGTTTACTAGGACAAAAGGTTGAACTTGAGGGATGTGGTTTTTTTAACCTCAGTTACTGTGATCCAAACCCACAAATCGTGTTACTGTAAAGCAGGGATGTAACTAGAGAGGAAACTGGCCCTATAACTGCTGGGGGGCCCCATGGAACCGATTAACATCTGCAATATATTTTTATTAAAAATCTCTTGGTCCCAAAGTTTAGGGGGTCAGTGTTCTTGGTGTGGGGCCCAATAACCAGTCATTCCACTGCTGAAATGTTCCTATAGGCAATATCTCATATTATGAAGTAAATAGATCCAGTTATAAGTAGTATATGTGACATAAGTGTGAGCTACCCAGCTGTTCCCCTGACAAAAATCCCCCCGATAGTTGCTGTTCTTATATTTGCACCCCCCAGTGGTTTGTTCTATAAATACAGTATGTGCTTACTATATTGTCTCCAAGAATAGCAAGAAATACAAACAGACCCTCATTCGTACTTTCAAACTTGTCAATTAGATCCCATAAAACTCCCCACCAATACGCTAGAAAATGGAAGCAAAGAAATGGCTGGTTGCTATGGGCACATGTGCAATTAGCATCTATTTTGCTAAATAACAAGATCACTATTAGTAGCGATTCCCATTGGAGAATCCCTTTACTCTGTAATTAAAGGCCATTTGAAGCCCCACTAAGTATATGGATAGAAATTGTACAGCTTATGGTTTGGGCTTTAATAGGCCATGGCCAAGGTACCATAGCAGGGAAGATCTGTGCCCCCAGGAGCTGTCTGAGCTTAGGGACCCCTTCACAATATACTGTGTATATAGAATATAAAACCCACCCTACTGACTACAGATCCATCTTACATAGCAGCAAACAAACCACAACATTCTGGATCAGAACTGATAATCAGTCTGACTTGTTGCAAAAAAGTTTTTTTTTATTTCAGGGGACCCCTAAGCTCAGCTTCTCTCCAGTAGCCCAGAGCACACTGAGCATGTGCAGGGCCACTGACACTAAAAAGATGGCCTAACAAGATCCTTTATGGGAAACTACTGTGGACAACTTTGAAGGGTTGGGTTATTACTGTTAAAGGGTTGCTGTTCAGTGTATAGAATACAGCATTTTTAACCATATTCATTTTTAGGCTTTGGTTCTCCTTTAAATTTGAAAGAGGGGCACAAAAGAGTCAGTGTTAAGAATCTATATGTACCTTTGTGCGGGTATTATTCTTACTGTAGCTGAAAGCTGACATAGTGCTGGTTTACTGGAGCATTATCTGAAAGTGCAAAATGAAGGGTTAAATATCCTTACAGACAGAGGTGTAACTACAGAGGAAGCAGACCCTGCAGTTGCAGATGGTGGGGGGCACCATTACACCAGTTACTGAGCAATTTTAGGATATGTTGGTAGAATAGTTCAACTTAAAAATGTTTTGGGGCCCTTAATATCTAGTTACAGCACTGCTAAGAGATTCAATAATACCGTGTAACCTATTAAAACAGGCATGTAAGGGGGCGGAGCCTGCTGTCTGAGCATTTTCCAGTGAAATCAGTGATTATAACAGGTAAACAAACCTAAAAGAGCCTGATTACAATAAATCAGTAGGGTGAGTTAATAAAAGTCACACAGTTTAGATCAGGTCTAGTAACCCATAGCAACTATTTAGGCACTGGTTACCAGGATTCTACCAAATGATTGGACGATAAGGATTTCTAGACCTGGCATGACTTTTATTACATTACATGCTATATCACCATTTTGGATCAGGATGGCCAGCCATGGACCAAGGTGCGGCTCCTCCAGTGTGTATAAAAACCAAGGAAACCTTTGCTGCGTCCCCTACAGACTTTATATGACTATAATATCACTATTTAGAAATTAGACTCTTCTCCTCTGTACATTTTGCGCTTGCGTTACAGTAGTATATCTCGTAAGTTCTTCTGTGAGGATGCTATAAAATAAATTAGATAAAAATAAAATATATTATGACAACTTGATATCATATGGCTTTTCTAGTTCGGATTATCTATCAAAAAAAAAAAAAGAGAAGAAAACCGCTGGGGTGGGCATTGCATTTAAGCGGAACCATTTCCCACCCGTAACAAAGCATTGTTTTGTGCCTGACGTGTAAGCAGCAGAACCTAGCGCCTAGAACTATGCAAGACACAACAGTATATGGGTCTAAAACAATACTACACAATTCCCTGTGAGCCACTTGTTGCCACATGTAATAATACTTCATGTAATCCACAGAATTTGGTGGTATCCACAATAAAGCACTTCTGTTGCTGCTCTCAGTAGTCTGCATGTTCAACACTGGAATAGGGGCATTTGGATTCCAAACATTTCATATCTTTCAAGTCTGCCAGGAAAAATAAATTGTTAAACAGATCACAGACAAGTGAGGAAAATATGTCTTGTAATCTTAAATACTCTCTCTATGTTTAATATCCACATGTTCTGCAGTTATTTCAGCGTCGGTGCTTTAATAAATATCATAAAGTGGGCAGGCCTCTGTGCTTCTCTTCAACGCGGTTTTTCCAGCGTGTCCGTTTCCAGGAGCCATGGCCGAGCACAGCATCACAGAACACAGCCTGGATTCCTTCGCTTTGCCTTCCACCAACTACTCAACCCGCAGCGTCCATTGCAGCTAATACGGTGCAAATAGAATGGATGCGGTAGTCGCTCGGATGGCGCCGTGTCCTGATCTTATAAAAGCTGGGGGTAATGTGGTCCCCTGGAACAGAGAACTGGCAGGCCGGGGTGGTAAGGAGAGTGTGGAGGATACGGCAGCTGCCAGTGGAGATGAAAGAAAGGTCGGCGCTAAAGGTTTGATCATGTCCTTTTGGAATGCAAGTTTTGCCTAAAATAGAGAAAAACAACACCACATTAAAATATGTATGTATGTATGTCTTTATTTATAAAGCGCTACTTATGTACGCAGCGCTGTATAGTAGAATACATTAATACATACAGAGGGTTAATAAGATAATAATAGATAAATACCAAGTATAACAATAAATACAGATAGATACAAGATAAATACAGTTGCAATAAGTTAAGAGTCAAAGACACAAGAGGATGGAGGTCCCTGCCCCGTAGAGCTTACAATCATTGTGTCAAATCCTAAGCCTTTGTGCATGAAAGAAATTTATGGTTGTGTATACCTTAAAGGATAACTGAACCCTAAAATCAAATATGTGTAGAAATGAAATATTTTATATATTGAACTTACTGCTCCAGTTAAAGGTTTAGCATCTCTATAACAGTAATGATCCAGGCCTTTAAAGTTGTTACAGCAGCTTCCCATCTTGGATTTTGTTAGAAGTGTCTATATAGTGTATATAGTATAAGCTCAGTAAGTGACAGCAGCACAGAGCATGTGCAGGGAATCAGCAGAAAAGAAGATGGGGGGCTACTTGGGCATCTTTGGGGGCACAGATCTTCCCTGCTAAAGGGCTGTGGGTGCCTTGGGCTGGTACAGAAGCACAAAATATTATGTACATTTCTAGGCTACTTCTTTAGTTAGGCTTTAGTTCTTCTTTAAGCCTTCTCTTCTGGCCACATCCTGGAGGGAAAAATCTACAAACCCAAGCTGGTCTGATTGCTATATTATTCAAAACCATGGAAACCGATTTTATAGGATGTCGTAGGTGTAACATTTCTCCCAATACTTGAATTTGAGAAAGAGGGACAATCTGGACCAAAACAAACTGCCCCACTCACACCCTGATCTGCCCTATTTCGGACCCTTTTTGGGTGCACAGACTTTGAAACTGTCCCATGGAAATGGCGACCATAGAAAGGAAGACTGTACCCTTTACTTATCCACGGCCTCTGGAACACAAGCACGCACAGAAATAGACAAAAGATTGTAATTTTTTTCTCTTGCTTAATGAACTGCATTTTAAATGCCATAATAATGAATGATTAGGGTACATTAATCTCAGCGGAGATAACTACACGCTAACAATGATTTCCTGTTCCAAATAAGACACAAATTGGCGAGATTATTGTTGCACCCTGGCAGTGAAGTTACCCGCTGTTCCGTGTATACATTTATCGGCGTTGTAAGAGCATTATCACTTTATAAGTAAGGGGCCGCTGTGCTGTTAAAGACCTTTTACTTGATTCTTAAATAGCACAACTCCTTTCAATATGTCTCCCAATATTACGAGCCCGATTGCATCTTTCTATTTTTTTCATTTTCTTTTAGTGCAGTGGCTGGTTCAGCAGGTTGCTGATTGGAGCCCTTGACCCCTGTAGAGTGCATTAAGGAGTGGCTTTCTATAGCCAAAGCTATTACACTTTCTTCAGTTCTGTAGTACTGAAAATTCTGAACTCTTTTGAAAATTTCCATCAAAGCTGGAAACAAATCACAGTCTGATATTACACGTTATTATCGGACCCCTAATCCGGAAACCCATTATTCAGAAAGTTCCGAATTACGGAAAGGCCATCTCCCATAGACTCCATTTTAATCAAATAATTAACATTTTTAAAAATGATTTCCTTTTTCTCTGTAATAATAAAACAATACCTTGTACTTGATCCCAACTAAGATCCTTATTGGGGGCAAAACAATCCTATTGGGTTAATTACTGTTTAAATAATGTTTTTAGCAGACTTTAGGTAGAAGATCTGAATTACGGAAAGACTCCTTATCCGGGAAACCCCAGGTCCCGAACATTCTGGATAATGGGTTCCATACCTGTATATATATTTTTGTATCAGATTTTAGGGTCCCATTCTGTGTTATCCACGCCACTTATTGGTTTACCCCCATCTTTTGGGTTACGTCACTTACCTGCTTACCTCCACCTCTTGGGTGGACGTCACGCTGCTGTAATTTTCCCGCCATACACCAAATTTAAGGGTTAATAGCATTATGTGTGTGTAACTTTGAGAAAGGCTGTAGCCACAGCCGAAACATCAGTTTTGTTTTTTCAAATAACAAATCCTTTTTTGCACTTATAAAAATGTTATATATATATATATATATATATATATATATATATATATATATATATATATATATATATATATAAAGGATCTAAGAGATAGGCACTCACGAAAAAGGAAAATCTCCTGCCTGGGTACAGTCCAAATATTAATACAAAAATATTCAAAACAAACGGACCGCTGCTCACAGGACTTATAAACATAAAAATATTTATTGCAGCAAAATAACAAAGACTGACGTTTCGGCTGGATAACCAGCCTTTCTCAAAGTTACAAAACATACTGTGGGACAGACCTAAAAACAAGAATTGGCGGGAACGCACCTCAGTGACGTAGGTGTGTGACGTAAGTGCACTGTATATTTCAACAAAAACGTGAATAAAGTTTATATCCGAAACTACACAGAGATAAGTACAAAACTAATATTAAAAGTGTCCAACATTAATCGCCTGCTGTGAAACCAGTGTACATCAATACATAATGAGACATACCCCCCAGCGATTGGGCCATAAGACAATAATGTCGCTTCGAGGTTGTTAGGGCCGACGTTCATGGCAACCGCACAATTGTGATAACATCTCCCAGAGACACAACAAAAAACAGTTTTAAGAGGTGTACAGAAAGAGTATAACCAGGATGGAGAGTGTGCAAAAATAAAGGAACAGAGTGTGTGTAGAAAGAGAAACAAAAAGAGTGTCGCCACATTTAGCTTACTCACCCGAGCATACTTAGTTGTAGTCGGTAATGTGCTTGACATCGTGGTGCGGGTATTATTAGCAAGCCCGTAAAGGTAGAGATTGGAGAGCCAAGAAGAGGGGGAATACGTATGGCATAGCCCCGTATGCTACTTGTGCCTCGGCGGACCGGCAGCGGGGGGTCCGAGTGGCGGTAAGGTGCCCTACCGCTCCAAACATCACTTGTGCCTCCTAGTTCATAGAGTCACGTCGTGCTAGAGAGCCACCAATACCTTTTTGAAGGGGTGCCCGCGGTGCATAACCGTTGCGTTTCTGTGGAGACCCATCATCGTCGAGCAGATACACGGCCACCGTATAGGGGCACATGTGACTATCCCAACCATCCTGATAGGGTCAACGAAATTATAGGCACCCAAATCGGCAAGTCGGTCTGGTAAAGGGAAGAACATAATCCTCTGTATAGGGGGCTCATGTCAACCTTAATTCAGATCACTTCCATAGGTAAATTCCAATAATAAAGATATTAAACCCCTGGGGGGGATCTTGGCAAGTATAAATAGGCAAAATTAATAAGAGTCCAAATATATATAGGAATCAATATGTCAAGAATACACCAAGTTTACGGGTGCTAGAGCACATAGTCAGGAAGCGCAGCCGTATCTTATGGGTAAGCAAATGTGGGGAGAGATAACTATCAAAGCAGAGCCCAGAACCAAAGAGAGAAGGGATTGACAGGAAATAAAGCTAAACGATACATAGTCATAAAAGTATCATTTGAGTGGAAACATGTAGCAAATCGTTCAGGTCTTGACGTGTAGTAAAAGATACAATGAGCTGTCACAAAGCCAGTTACTACTGGCCCTGGGAGAGCACAGAGAAGGAGCAGTGGATACACGGAACAGTAGACTGTAAATTCAGACCATTAAATCGGAAAGGTACAATGAAATCAAAACTTGTATACATATACTGCATAACCTCATATATATATACTGTTACCCCTAGAAGGTATTATTGAACAGTCTTCCAGGGACTTCAATGACTTCAATCAAATCAATTCACTATGTCCATTGTTATTAAGCAGAAGGATCACCAACCTATGTATAGCTTAATATATCAGCTATTACCTGCATTGTTGAGGCAAAAATTTTTTTTATGGTAAATAGAAAGGAGAATAAGAGACAAGTTCATTCAGTCCCATAGGGTTCAGAGTGTTCAGTCTATGAATCCAACGTAGCTCCAGTTGTAGAAGAGCCTTTTCCCTATTCCCACCGCGTGTCAGTGGTGGGACATGGTCAATGATCATACTTCGGAGACTGGCTAGTGAATGTTGGTGTGTCAAAAAATGAAGAGCCAGTGGAGTATCAGCTTTTCCATTGTCCAGGGCCAGACGTATTGCAGACCTATGATTGGCCATTCTGTCTCTAAACGTGGTGATCGTTTTACCCACATACATAAGTCCACAGGGGCATTTAATGAAATAAATAATAAACTTGGAAGTACATGTGAGTCTATGTTTGATAAGAATGGCCTTGCCTGTGTGAGGGTGATTAAAGCTAGAGCCAGACATGAGATTACCACATGTGGTACATGAGGGGCACTTGTAGCAGCCAAGTTTCGTTGGGTTGAGCCACGTAGTAGCTTTTTCTGTGTGGTAGCAATGTACGGGGTCAGTTTTTACAAGTAGATCACGTAAATTTCTGCCCCGTTTGTAAGCAATGCGTGGGGTAGCTCTAAAGATCGGCGGAAGAGTTTTATCTTTGGCGAGGACTGACCAGTGGTTGAAAATAGATTGTACAAACGGCCGTTTGTCTGGTGTGTAGGTGGTGAGGAAGGTCATTTTGTCATCTCCACTATCCTTAGCGTGGCGGGTGTTGCATTGTAGAAGCGATCTTTGATTTAAACGGAGCACTTTTTCTTTGCACATCACTAGATCCTGTAGTCTGTAACCTCTGTCACAAAATCTTGTTATTAGTTCATCCAGTTGTTGTAGGAGAAGCGTAGGGTCTGAGTTGTTTCGAACCAGCCGGACCATCTGTGAGTATGGGATACCTTTCAGTAAGTGTGGAGGGTGGCATGAGGAATGATGTAGAAGTGTGTTGCGGTCCGTTGGTTTCCTATAGGTAGTAGAATGCAGTGTATTGTCTTTTATGCTGATAGATAGGTCCAGGAAAGGGATAGTTGAAGGATGTGTCTCTGCAGTAAATCTAATTGTCGAGGGTAATAGGTTGAGTGTTTCCACCATCTCTTTAAACTGTGTGGTAGTACCTGTCCATATCAAAAACAAATCGTCTATATAGCGAAAAAATTGAAAAATATATTTACCAAAACGTGGTAATATAAAAGTTTGCTCATAGTGAGTCATATATAGGTTGGCAAAGGCAGGGGCAACGTTCGAGCCCATGCTGGTGCCACTTAGTTGAAGATAGTATGACTTCTCAAATTTAAAGTAGTTTAAGTTAAGGCAGAAGCGAAGTAACTGTATCAAAAATTCAGTTGGCGGTCTGGCAGGATCAGGATACTGTATGAGAAAATCCTTTACCACCCCTATGCCCTCTTCCGTGGGAATAACAGTATATAGAGAGGACACATCCATTGTGGCTAGTATGGCATTGGGGGGTAGAGGTACTGCTTGAAAAATTTTTTGCAAAAAATCCCCAGAGTCTTTAATGTAGCTTGGTGACTTGTGTACCAACGGCTGAAGATAGTGGTCAACGAAAATGGCCAGAGGTTGTAGAACGGAACCCCGTGCACTGACAATAGGCCGCCCAGGAGGAGAAGACAAATCCTTATGTATTTTGGGTCTTACGGCCCAATCGCTGGGGGGTATGTCTCATTATGTATTGATGTACACTGGTTTCACAGCAGGCGATTAATGTTGGACACTTTTAATATTAGTTTTGTACTTATCTCTGTGTAGTTTCGGATATAAACTTTATTCACGTTTTTGTTGAAATATACAGTGCACTTACGTCACACACCTACGTCACTGAGGTGCGTTCCCGCCAATTCTTGTTTTTAGGTCTGTCCCACAGTATGTTTTGTAACTTTGAGAAAGGCTGGTTATCCAGCCGAAACGTCAGTCTTTGTTATTTTGCTGCAATAAATATTTTTATGTTTATAAGTCCTGTGAGCAGCGGTCCGTTTGTTTTGAATATATTTGTATATATATATATATATATATATATATATATTATACATTGGTACCAGTGACAGCTAAGGTAACCACATGGCTTGTATTTGACCAGCCCAGCCAGTAAATATCCAGCTAGGGCAGGGCTGGAATTACAAATTTACTGGCAATTACACTAATACCCTCCCTTCCCTGAACCTTTGTGCTGCTGCATTCCCCTATAAAGGACAGTCCCGCTTATGCCCCACCCATTTTTCCCACCTGGTTTGTCCATTTTCCTGCCCCATCTGCCCAATTCCCTGTGCCCATGTGACTTTACCTCCTATTCCCTTACCCAAAACTAAATCACAAAAAAGGTGGCATTTTTGTGCTGATTTCTGACCCGTGTACCTGCACTCAGGTGGAAGCTGTACCTTTCAGTGCAGGTACACGGAGCTGCATATGGGAGCGCATCTGCTTTTCTCAGCATGAAGAAACAATGTAGGCTGAGAGAGGCGCACCAAATGCTCTGTGTGCACAGGGACAGCTTGACTGTCATTTAGGGTAAAATATGGATTGAAAGCCTATTTTCCACCCTAGATTTTCATGAAACTATGGCTGAATGTCTGAATGATGTGCAAAGCCTCCTGCCCCTCATGAATACAGCACTGCCAAATGCAGACAGCAATGTATTCATGGGGGCAGCTGCAGGTCTCAGTGGCCTGAAACAGAGAGCCAAGGCCTGTGGAAATTAATTTAGCATGAAGGCATGGTGAAAAGTGCAAAAAATGGCAGATTGCACCCTACTTTATAACTTGTAGATGGCCCCTTGTGTGTTTGAAGTGCCACCATATGAGAATTGGGACGGACAAATAGATTAAGGGAAGCTTTCACTTCAATTCCTACGCGTCGTTAAACCTGTTGCACTACAAATGATCATTTGTTTGTCATCATTAATATATTACTGTAGGGACAAAATTACTCACTGCTAAAATACTTGGGCTACGCTGGAGTTTGTTGTATGGGCTGTATTTGGGCTTCATGGGTTTCCCCGCTACTCGGTCCTTATGTCGTCTGCTGGAGATATGCTAAAAGGTGAAAAGAAAGAATGAATTCATTAACTTGTCCATAGAACTAGAGATCAGAGAGGACAAATACATGGCAAAATAATTGAATATTCTGATTTTACACGGAAATAAAAAGTTCCGTCCTTTACATTACCTGCTTTAATTGTATTTCTGAGTTGACATGTACATCGCAGATTTCACAATGGAAGGTTTTGTTCTGTAATCCTGACCCTTTGCTACCATTCTGAAGCTTTAGTCGAGATCCAGACCTTGGGTAAGACTTGATGGGGCCAGCTCCATTCCGTGCCTCAAGCATTGTCTTGTGTTTAGAGCCTATGTACGACACAACATAGCGGTAAGTACCAACCATATTTAATCAACAGATTAGAGCTAATTCAACATACGCCACCTACAAGAGTGTTGCACAACCAGCTGTGTGTATCTGTCAGTAAATATTTTACACAAATACTGTGGGGCTAACCCAGTTCAGAAGAGAGGTGATCAAGTCATTAATAAATGTGATTTGTTTGCAGTGCACAAATTTTATTAAAAAAGGGCCAATTCTCTAATCGGTCTCTAAAAAGACAGATACATAGGTCTCTGATTTATGCAGTGATTTGCTATTCTGGACTGTGGATGGACATGTCACTGTTATTTTGAAGAACGGGCACTCAGTAAGCAAATCTTCAGGCAGAATTCTTGATTAAAAAGTAACCTTATTGGAGTACAGCCTTATGCGTTTTTACGCATATGTGATTAAGTGTCTGTAAACACAAAATGCGTAAGGCAGTACTCCAATAAATTTATGTTTTAGTAAAAAATCTGCCTGAGGATTTTCTCAGTGAGTGCCTGTTCTTCAGAAAAATGGTGATATCCGCTCCCCTAGCTGAAAGCACAAGGCGGTGCCCCGGAGCCTCTTTCTCTGTGTGGTGAGTTGTTGGACATATTTTATAATCTTGTAAATAGACATGGCATGATAGTAATACATTCCATGTTTCAGTTCATGGCAACCAACTCCCAAATGATTCGTGGGTCAGACTGTGAATTGATTCATTATTAATAGCAAATGAATGAAGTGCCTACATTTTCGCTGAGACTAAAGGGCTAAGGACTGCTCAATCCCTGGCCATTATTTCCTTAACTCAACTATTATATTATCAGTCTAAAATGTAATCGTATTTATGCAAATATATGTATGCCCATATGCTGAAGGAAATCTGTACTCATGGGTCTTATCTTGGTCAAAAACATGAACTCAATGCAAAGCCAACATCAACATTTTTCTTGAGCACCCTTCACACATGGGCATCTCAGTATCAAGGCTGTGCCTGGGGGCAGTTCTTTTATACACATCTGCCCATTCTTTCTGATATTTACAGTATATATAACCCTAACCCGACTTTAAAAGAATAAGCCTACATCACATGCTTATATGACTATTACATTTTGGGTTTCGGCTAATAATTTTTTAAATACAAAACTAAAAGGCTTACGTAGGCCTGTATGGTGCCCCAACGCCCTAGAGCCTCTCATACACCGTTATGCACTCTTTGGCAATCATTATGCATTCCTTAATTTATATATTTCTATTTGTGTATGCAGCACTGTCATTTCGCAATACATTAGTAGTGGGGAAGAAACAATATATAAATGAAACTGTTACAAGACTATGGGGCAGGCTTATCAAAGAAATTAGAGCTCACCTCACTAAAATTTCATTCTGGAAAAAAATGACAGTCGTGCAGAAAATTGCACTTTGCTCACTGCATTTGTGGTCATGAATTATATATTAATTATAGGTTATGTTGTCTGATACCCAATGGACAAAGAAGCAAATGTCACAGTTCTCTAGAAGACTCTACCCTTACTATTAACTGGTCATATAACAAGGACGGTGTTATAGTACAGGTATTAGACCTGTTACCGAGAATGCTTGGGACCTGGTGTCTTTTGGATAAGTGATCTTTCTGTAATTTAGATCTCTATACCTCAGGTCTGTGAAAAAAAAATCATTTAAACATTATATAAAACCTAAGGATTCCAATAAGGATTCATTATAAGGTAGTGTTTTACTATTACAGAGAAAAAGGAAATCATTTTTAAAATTTTGAATCATTTGATTAAAATGGAGTCTATTTGGAACCTTCAGGACAACAGGTTTCTGGATAACAGATCCCTGCACCTGTATAATATTTAGCAGCACCGGGTCAAGACGGCCGGGCACCCTGCCCCCCTCTCCTCCGTGGGTTAGTACTGGGCGCGCACTTATGAACGCACACGGGGTTACTGGACCGCTGGAGGGGGATGATGCAGTGGGGGGGGGAAGGCATGGAACTAGGGGTAAGTGAAAGGAGTGCCCCCACCGTTGCGCCCTAGACAGGTGCCTCTTCTACCTACCCCTAGTTCCAACCCTGGTATTTATGTTGGTTTCTTTTGCTTGCCTGCCTTAAAAAGTCTAATAGATCTTCTGTTAATCTTTATTGTTAGCACAGTAAATGCTATGAATCCCTAAAATAATGCCTTAAAGGACCCCTAGTGACACCCTAGGAGGGAGACAGGTGGGCTGTGAGGGTTGAACGATAAAAACATAAAAAGATCCCCCAAATATTTTTTTACTGTGCACTGATATCTCTGCTGACTGCACTTAGTCAAATGGAAATTCCTCTCATCCTGTGATTATTAAAGGTGTTGTGTGTTAGCAGCAATTAAATCAGATTAAACCAGCCGGAACAATGTTTGTAATAAAAGGTTTCACATTGAGCTGTTGCCAACAGATATTGTCACTTGTGTGTGTCCTTACTCTTCCACTAGCTTCAAAAACACTAGATTATAGAAAAGCAATGATAACAACAGCCGAAACGAGGTGCGCTCATTATTTCGGTTCATAGAACAATAACACACCTCTAATGTGATTTCTATCTTAAAGGTGACAAGTTTTCAGGTGGCATAACAGAGTAATTATGGGAAAAAAAATTGTGCTGTGGGCTGGATAAGATTAGATAAGATGTGCTCTCATCCTTCTTCTCTTAAGTCTTGTACACACAGGAAGAAATGAAAAGACTACTGAAATGTTAAGGGATGCGGCAAATCTCCGTTGTCGCGGGCGACTAATCTCCACGCAATGCCATCCCATCGGCTAGAATGTAAATCGCCGGTGGGATGGCATACGCGGCCCGCGATTTGCCTAAGTAGGCGACGTTTCCTCTCAAGGCAACTTCGGCAAATCGTGGCGCTGCATATGCCATCCCACCAGTGATTTACATTCTAGCCAGTATGATGGCATTGCGGGGAGATTAGTCGCCCGCGACAATGGAGATTTGTTGCAGTGCGACTCCCCATTTGTCACGGGCCTTAGAGCAATTATTTTGTTATTGTGGCGCACCCAATATCCCCATATAATTGGGGGCCACTCCCCTTGCCCTGTTCATTCACCAATTGTGTAGCCTCAACATTAATACTGGGGTTCTTGTGCCTCCAGGAATATGGAGGGATAATAAGGCCTCCTTCCAACCACCCTCCCCTCCCACTTCTGGAAAGTGGTGTGTAAAAGAGTCATAGTGGGTAGTGATAATGCCCCCATACCTGTTCTAGTAATCCTTGTCTACTTACTGCTTTTGGGGGCTGTATAAAAGGATTTGCTTTGCTTTTAAACAGCTGCCCAGTAAATTCCACTTGCTGAGTGGTTGCTAAGGGTTACTGCATCTAGGCAAACTTAATGCCTGTTATTACATAACCCCCTAAATGTATAGGCTTTCTTTTAGTTGGATGTAGATCAATTTATATATAATATATACCTGGGGATGAATCCAGTGACGGCATACACGGGCTGAGATTGTTGGGAGACACTAACCACCAGTTTAGCTATGACTACTCACTCTAGTAAACTCAACAACCAGATTTAGTTGGGTTGTTGGGAAGGTCTTGAGGAACAGATATGATTGCAATAAGAGGATGGCAGGCAATGTCTACTTTCTAAACCCAAGGAATTCCAAGCTGTGTAGGGCAGAAGTGGGTTACCTGTGTTGTGTGCGTCTAACTGGGACAAGGAGTTGACGGCAACTTTGCATAGTGAACAGTACAGTAGTTTCTTGGCTTTTTCTTCCTCTGATTCGGAATTAATGTTGGTAGTGCCATTTGTGCTCTTCACAAGTGTTGCTGGTATCACCGCAGTTAACGCTACTTCAGACTTGGCAATGAGCGACTTGATTTCTGCAATGCCGTGGCTCACCGAACTACACACTTTTTCCTCCTCACCTGGAAACCAAATCAATAATTAAAGTAAGTTTTATATACCCATAAAGTCTTTTGCATTCCAGCCAAGTGTAACTCCATATGTACTGTAATAAAACCCAATTATATACACTATTATAATACACAATACAAATCTACGTACCAGTGATTAAACTTATACTTGTATATGCATTTTCATGAATTTCCTTATCATCACAGGATGAGTTTAGAGGGGACATATACACCCAGCATTCCCTAGCATATTAACATGGGCTAATTCATGATTGAAGCTGTAGTTCAGGCTTCACTGAGGTGCATTCTAAAAGTCTCCATTTATAGGGGGTTAAGTACATTTTCCCCTGGTTAAGGTCTTATATAAAGATTACTGCTGTGCATTTGGCCCTCTTCTTGTAACACCACATACAAAGGGTCACTTATTAACACAGTGCAGCCTGCAAAGTGCCACTTTTAAACACCAATTGCTATGTTTTTGCCCAAAATGCATTTTCCAGCCTAAATGTGGCAGAATCAGGATTGCAGGCATGTGGCATTAAAACAGCATAAACACATGATTCATTTGGCACAAGCCTTCCGTGCCGTTATTATGGAACCTGCCGTGGGAACCATGGTTGCAGCAGCTCCAGGATTCCCCAGTGTCAATAGACGCACTTGTACATGGAGTCAATAGAAGAGGCAGCAGCACAGGTAAAATGGACCATTAGTGTAACTATACTGAAGTGCAAACAGCTTGTATGGAAGAAAGTGCCTAAATGGCTTCAATAAGCACAACATTTGTATCTGTTTCAGCTATGCCACTCTAGGGGGCACACAATTAAAGATACTAAGGTACGCATGAGCACACTTCTTATGCACCCCCAAGCTTGCAGCTCTTTGTGCCGGATAAAAAAACTAAAAGAACAGCGTCAGGGATACACCCCAGCCCTGTCCTTATCAGCTGCCCTAGAGCAGCAGTTGTAAGCACAGGGCTCCGATGCAGCATGAACCTTCTGCCACTCCTACACGCCTTATCCCAAGGTTGGACTAGGCCGGCAGAACACAGGGAAAAAACCCAAGCAGAGCTTTCTTAACATATAAACAGCACATAGCAAAGCATTTTGATGGCAGAAATCTGTTCCAAAACAACCCCCCTCCCCATTAGAAAGAGAATTTAACTTTACCTCCCTGCTGCTGTACTTAGAATTCAGAACCAATATGTCGTATGTATTATGATTATATAATGCAGTGCTTCAGTAATAACAGCAAAGCAAAAACATATTTATTATGTTGTGTGAGGTTAAATGGATTTGTGATTCCAGCAGAGCTCAGTGTGAATAGACCATGGATTTTCCATTGGCAAAACCAGTTCCGTAACACAAACCTCGTCAGTAGAGTCGCGGCTTTAACAGCCCACATTAATAAATGCGAGTTAGTAACCGAAAATGAGATGTTAGTAAATATTCAATGTATGCAAATGGAAAAATCATTACATAAAATCATTTAACTGCATGGGTAGAAAGAACAGATCTTTGGGGTTCTGTATAGAACTCTATTGATGTGAAGACGTTGAAACCTTTATAAGTACAAATGTAGAAATGGAACTGGAAAGAAAAGCAGTTTATTATTTTCTTTAATACAATGTCCCTTAAATGGAAAATGTACATTTCCTATACATATTCTTCTATTTATTCTCCCTTAGCCAGGTAATTACACATCAGGCAGCAGCCTACTGTATGCACAATGCATTCATTCGCTACACACCGGATACATACAGCACACGGGAATAATAGCTGCCATGCTGGCTTCTTTGGCATTTTCTATAGAAAGGCATAGCGACATCCATGTGTGAGCTGTGGGGATATTGTTTATGGAGAACACAACAGCACAGTCAATATGGCAGCTCTCACTCATAGAAATGAGAGAGAAAAGGTTTAATGAATGTTTCTGTTTTAATTGTTTATGAAAAATCTCATGGAAAATGGAACATACAAGGGCTCAAGGTATTCTAAAAGGTACTTTTATACATGCCTTTTTGCCTGCTCTGATGTATTATGCACAAGTGTATGAACTGCTGCAAGGGGACATTTACTAACAATCCTATTTTTTTTTTATTCATGATTCATGATTTTAAGGTTCGCCCAGGCACGCCGATTAGGCCGAATCCGAATCCTACTGACAAAGACTGAATCCCAAACCGAACCCTGGATTCGGTGCATCTCTATGTAGAAGTCAATGGGAAATGTCCTAGGCAAATTGTAACAATCTATATTTCATTTGTGGTTTTAGAGGTTTTCATGTTTTTTTTTGTGTGTCCACAGAGATTTGTACGGAAAAGTAAAAACTTCTGTTCTTTTCATTTTTCTTCTGCATTTTAATATGTTCTGCTTTATCAAGCTGGAATGACTTGACATTCATTTAAGTGGAAATAAGTTTATTTGTGGTTTAAAGAAACCTACAAAACCACGAAAATCGGAATGTTGGTAAATCTGCCCCTTGGACCGCACTGTAATTTCAGGTAGGGTCGGAACTAGGGATAGGCAGAAGGGGACCATGCCTAGGGTGCAACACTGGGGGTTGTGCTAAGCATTCTTCGGAAGCATCACCTGCCCGGACCCCTGTCCACCCACCACGCTCTGATCATTTTACATCCCCTGCCAGTCGCGTCGCCAGTGTGCATCCACACGCTCATTACATTTGTGCACACACGTGTGCATGGGGGCACCTTGGGGACACGGTACTGGCTGGGATGCCCAGGACTGATTTCAAGGTTCCCTTAGTGGGTTGTGTCAATAGTCTCAACATATTTGCCCAAAGTGAACAGTACACTAACGCTGTTACTGACACTATACACCCAGGGACCACTCTCACAGTTTTTAGACAGCAATTACTGTAGGTGTGCCAGATGGTACAGAGGTGATATAGCCTTATGGTGGCAAGACAAAATAAGAATTTTCCCAGACAGGGCATTGTTACACTGGAAGAGCCTCTGGTACTGTGGCAGGGTTGTCCAAACATATCCATGCCAGAAGTGATTCCATTTGAACACAAATGCAGGGGAAAACAATGTGGTGCACAACCGGTGAGCCATTTACCAAATTAGTGCTAATTCCCATCCATATTGGTGCCTCGTGCGCCACTTGCAGTTAACCCAATGTTGGCAAATGAGTCCTACAGGGTATATATTCCCCTAAAACATAGTTACTACATTGTCTTTTTACAGCAAATAATTGTTTTTGGTTTCCATTGCGAATGTAACTTTCGCATTTTGCTCCTCAGCAGTTGTAAAATTACTAAATTAGGATCAATGATCATCAAGTCGAAAGCCCCACTGTGCCCCACAATTTAGGCCTGTGATGTTCTGGAGGAGGCCTGGCTGCTTTTCTTCTCGCTCACTGATATCATGCCCATTGATGGCATTTGTGTCTTTCTGATTGCGACTGGAGACAGGATGTTTCATTAGTAATCCTTCCAGGCTGACTGCTAACAGCTTGCTCGCCATGGGAAGCAGCACAAGTTAGTCAGCTAAACTGTGCGCTCGCAGTTACAATATGTCCAAGCGCTGAACTGCTCTGTCTGCAGACGGCAAACGCTGGCAAATACATGCTAATTCAAATGGACAAACATCTCGGCTTAGGGAGCCATTGTACCGGCTCGGTATCTGCAGAGACGGCAATGAATTCAGAGACTTCACATAATGGCTGACACAGCTACTTTTCTGTTTTTGTTAAAAGGGCCCTTCAGTAATAGGGAAAAAAATCTTCTATCTTGTGTTTATCCTTTCTATATATATATATAGGATAAGATATAAATCAAAGGTTGCTTCTTACTATATCCTTTTATATTTTCCACTAGAATTGCACTTTATGACAGATCATTGAAAATTGTTAAAAAAATTAAAGTTAGTTGTCCCCTGCTATAAAAAGTGTCATTTACATCCCCATTTATTTTGCTACTGCCCAAAGACATCACACCACACGCCCTAGAATGCTAGGCCACACCCCTTCTGACAGAATCACAACCCATGGGAGGTGATAAGAGATTATGGTCATCCTGGCAGTAAAACAAGGCTGCTTAGGCCAGGCTATAATGGCAAGCTGAGGCGCTATAGGGCAGATTTATGAAAGATGCAGTTTGGAGCCCTGCAGAGTTCCCTGTAGGAGGCCATACCTAACAAACACTAAGGGGCCTATTTATTATGTTGTCTAAAAACAGCGAGAAAATTCACCACACATTGCTAGGCTTCGCCGTGTAAAAACCGGCGTAAAAACTGCATAATTTTTTCACGAGTTTTTTCTTCCACCGGAGATAAGGGTCAATACAATAATAAATAGAAAGTACAGTTAAGGTGGCCATACAGAGCCCCATAATAGCTGCCAGTGGTCCAAGTTGGCAGCTTAACGGCCCGTATATGGGGCCCCGGGGCAAGGAGTGCATCAACCTCATGGTCTGTATCCCATCAATGCTATCTGATATTGCCCTCCCCAGGTGGACACATAGTGGAAAGATCCACTCGTTTAGAGACCTCCCAAATGAGAGGCTCTTTCAGTGTTTGGGCGCCTTTACATTCAAGAGATGAGCTGGGTTATCAGTGAGATATCTATACTTACCAACTAAAAGGCAGAAAATAATGAAGATTTACAAAGGCTTAGCCTCCCCAAAGAGAGACCAACTGAATTACATTTATCTATAATGATATGTTCTGTAATGGAAAGCCTTCTGTCGGTTGTTTCCCCAAACACAATTTCTGCTCCGTTATACCGCAAAACTGCAGAGTTCAATCAGGAAACAGACATGACGAATTCTATAGTCATGGTCAGCATATGTTACAGACCATCTAAAACATAAGAAACCTTCAGGCAAAGACACAGAAGTATCTGTGGAGCCAGACAGAAAATGAGCTTTGCAAACTGGATGTTCTTATGCAAGAACTTGAACTTTTCTAAAGATTAGACAAGCCAACAGTTTATGCAGCCTCATTAAACCTAATTATAAAGAGTACAGATGACAAATTATCAAACATTTAAGAAGCTTAACATTTAAGTATCAGTGACTATAAAACAACATTTAAAATGAGCTTTCAGAAAGCATGTTTAATGAAGCCTGTTAAATCAGCCGGGCACAATTTAGCCTTTTAAATCAAACATTATAGAACATACATATTACCATTGCTTCTCTACCAGAGACACAGAAATCAGTCAGTCCTCCCAAAATTATTCAGTAACTATCCTTGTAAATGAATCCCATCAAGTAACAAGTGTAAAAGAAAAAATGAAAACCGATTGTGTTAAATAAATAAAGGTAAGGGAATTACTAAGGGAAAGTCTGGTATTTAGACTGATTAAACCAGAGGAGATAGAGTCCCAGTATAATAATTAATGATAATGTCAGGCAAATTGCAAAGGGAAGTTTGTAAAGGATCCTTATCTGTAAAGGATATTCCCTGTAGGGGTTAGAATAATACAGCCCCAGCATATACACCGTAATAATTACACACTGAATGGAAGAGGTTACTAAAAAGTTAAGATTAATATCAAACTATATGAGGAGATAGAGAAACTGACACATACAGTACATTATACTTCACTGCAATCAGGGGAGGGAGGGCAGGTGGGGATCAGGTCTGGGACAACGAGGCCCACCAGGTTTTTTTGCCGGCCCAGTCTGACAATGGGCAGAAACTCTGTTCCAATCCAATTCCAAAAAAACAAAAAGCTCAGATTCAATCCCTTTATTCGACTGTGTGACCTCCATTTAATTGGTTCTGTGTATATATCTATACACTTCTGCACTAATAATCTGAATTTACTTACTGTATGTACGGTACTCAGACAATAAGGAGGCCTCTTCCTGCCATTGTGCACTTCCTGTCCGCTTTTGAACACAATTTGACACAGAAAATGACACATGCAACGGAAAATTGCTTTTACCGACTGCTGAGAACCTGCATTTTCAATATTTTCTTTCAGTCTTGAAAGTTAATAGCTACCGGCGAGGGCTACAGTATTTTTCCTTTAAGAGATCTTGCATGGCCTCAATTACTTTTTCTTCAACTGGCGGTTGAAAGATTATATATTTTTCCACCTTTACAACACATACAATAAACATATCTTTAATCTTCCCTTACTTTTATGTGCTTTTGTAAAGTTGCTTGTTGGTCCCTGATTAAGCAGAACAGGCAATCACCAAAATAGGATGTGATTATTCCCCAGTAAAATAAATACTTGTCTCTGACATAACGGAGCAAAACCGCTTCTGCGTGTGGTTAGTGGCAACCAAAAGCTGTATGAAAACTCAATTCTTCTTTTCTATTTTACATTACGGATTCAAAGGAAATGCAATGAGTTGTAAAATTAGATTATGGCCCCTTGCATTATTTAAAAAGCTGAACGTGGCGACCCCTCCAGGGGTGCGGGTTTTGAACCGTGCCACGGGATTTAAATGGAACTCAGACGTGTGGTTTAGTCATCCAAATAGCATTTTGGTCCATTAAGGAGCAGCAGTGCTTGTTGTTGAAAACCCATTAGAAAAATCTTTTAGAGCCTGTGTTTCCTTAAGGCTCAATCTATTAAAATGTGACAAATGTGTCGCTTTAGCAAACACACATCAGAAGCCGAATTAAAGCAAAAAAATGAAACTCCTTTTGAGTTCTCTCAGTGACAGTTCTTACTGTTTTGTCTTAGAAGTGAATAGTTTTAACCCCCATGTTGAGGATTGAGGAGCCATGGTACACTCCAGTGAATCCGGTGGGTTATAGACATTTTATACATTATTTTGTCTTAAAAGTGATCTGTTTTAACCCCCATGTTGAGGATTAAGGAGACATGGTACACTCCAGTGAATCCGGTGGGTTATAGACATTTTATACATTATTTTGTCTTAAAATTGATCTGTTTTAACCCCCATGTTGAGGATTAAGGAGCCATGGTACACTCCAGTGAATCTGGTGGGTTATAGACATTTTATACATTATTTTGTCTTAGAAGTAAATAGTTTTCACCCCCATGTTGAGGATTGAGGGGCCATGGTACACTCCAGTGAATCCAGTGGGTTATAGACATTTTATACATTATTTTGTCTTAGAAGTGAATAGTTCTCACCCCCATGTTGAGGATTGAAGGGCCATGGTACACTCCAGTGAATCCGGTGGGTTATAGAAATTTTATACATTATTTTGTCTCATTAGTGATCTGTTTTAACCCCCATGTTGAGGATTAAGGGGCCATGGTACACTCCAGTGAATCCGGTGGGTTATAGACATTTTATACATTATTTTGTCTCAGTAGTGATCTGTTTTAACCCCCACGTTGAGAATTAAGGAGCCATGGTACACTCCAGTAAACTCAAATGGCTAATATGCATTTTATACTGTTTTGACTCAAAAGTTATCTGTTTTAACTCCCTTGAGGATTGAGGAGCCCTGGCAGACTGCAGTGGTGAATAATCATTTTATACATTATTTTGTCTCAGATGTGATCTGTTTTAATCCCCATGTTGTAGATTGAGGAGCCATGGTAGATTTTAGTAAACTCAAGTGGATTATATGCATTTAATACCTTGTTTTGTCTCAGAAGCGATTTGTTTTAACCCCCATGTTGAGGATTAAAGAGCCATTGTAGATTCCAGTGAATTAAAGTGGGTTATACACATGTCCTTATGTTCCAAAAAGCTGTTGATTTTGTTTGATTTCAGGGAAAAAAAACATGTTTGAAAAAAATATGTTTGTAAGGAGACTTGGGAAATAGCAGTCAAGATATATCCAAAGTGCAATGATAATGATGCTCGATAGTGCTGGTAATAGTATAGCTTAGTGTAGCTTAGTGGTGCCTCTGTGGCTCATAACAAGATTAAAGATATATGGATATAACTTTGTATCAGTCATAGCTCCATGAATATTTAGGTCTGGGATCCCCATTCTTTTTCACTTGTGAGACACACTCATTTGTACAAAGGGTTGGAGAGCCACACAAGCATGAAAAAGTTCTTTGGGGATGCCAAATAAGGACTGTGATTGGCTGTTTGGTAGCCCCATGTGGCCTGCTGGTCTGCAGGAGGCTCTGCTTGGAGTAAATCCATGTGTCTGGGCATCCAAAACTTGCCTCCAAACCAGAAATTTAAAAAAGGGCACCAACTTTGAGGCCACTGGGAGCAACATCAGAGAAGGGTGGACATGTTGCTCATGAGCCACTGGTTGGGGATCACTGATTTAGTCAAATACATGTTTGATTTCCAGTAATACCTATACACATATGCACAGTGTTGGTAAATAAGCCACACCAGTATTTTCTTATTTCCCACCTTCCCTCCCTTATTTTTATTTTTTTGCCCAATTCTCCACCCCGCCCTTTTTCCCCTTTTCCCTCTTTTCTTGCTCTCTTTTAGTGTTAAAAAATCAATTTGTGACTTTTATTACATAGCTTATTAACCAATGGCATTTTGTGGCAAAATACACAACATAAAGCAGTCATTAAAAACTCATTCGACCTATAAAGAAATATAGTTCTTGAAATTATGACTGCTGACAGATGTTCAATAAAAAAATAAATGCAACACATATTCCATGTATAAGAGCTCTTGAGCTAAACAGACACGGTATATTGTCTCTGGCACCTAGAAGCAAAACAGTTTCCAATTATGTTTAATAAAAACACATATGCTTTATCATGAAACATCCCCCGGGGAAGGTTATTGGGTTCAAGCTATATAGCCCTACATCATTCTCAGTGCAATTTGCCCACAGTTCCTTCATTATTATTGCTTGCCATTCTTCTGCTAGCAAGTGCACAATTTCTACAATACAGATATCAACTAGAGGTGCTGAATGGAACATTAGAATACAGTGTATATTTATTGTTATTATTCACTGGGTGTTAAAGCCATGGAATGATTGGCATCTTTTATAGAAAGTTATGGAAAAAAACTCGGGCTAAGAGTGGGCGTCGGCATAAGCACGCTGTTCCAACTGCCAATTAATTTGTTTACTTTAGCAAAATACTCAGTACAGTTTATCTGTAATAGGTTGGTTTTAGGGGGTGCAAGTGCAAGAGCACGCCCTTTAGTTGTCATCTAAGGAGCACTTGCACCAACCCCTCTACAGTGCGCTCTGCATTGAGTGCTGGATGCCCACACAGGTTTGGGCTTTAACACCTGATTCTAATCACAGTCGGCAGGTCTCTGCATTTTGATTGTTGTTGTGATGTGAGGGTCAGCCCAAAACTCGTGGGTCAGGTGGGTTTGCGGTTCACAGATGGGTTAAAGCCCAAGCTCTTCCTTCTGCCCTTACGGCCTGCAACTGCACTGCAGCTGGGCTCTAACACCTCATTGCATATAAGTTTCTTAAGGCTTGGTGCGGCTGCTTTTCCCTTAAAGTGTAAGTCTTGGTACAGCTGCAGTCAATAGAATTGGCTGGAAGATGAAGCTTGACTCTCCCTCCAGCCAATCCAATATATGCTCCATGTTCTGGGACTTAAACTTTCTGGGCAAATGCAGAAGCAATAAAGGCAGGCATAAATAGAAATACCTCCCCTGTGGTCAGCAGCCCAGGCACACAGTAACTGTGCTTTGTTTTTTTTTGTTTTGAGAAAATAGAACATACTGAGGGAGAGGAGACATGGTGGGATAGAGCAGATAAAATAAAAGGGCAGACAAAAGTGTTATAGAAGAGGAAGAAAATGGGACCAGAGAAGGTTGTGGAGAATGGCAGAAGACACTAAAATACACAGAAAGGGAGAGCAAATAAATCTAGGGAACTTGGAATTGAGGGGAGTAGATTGAGAAAGGGTTGATGATAAGATGTGAGAGTGTTTGGGGTATTAGTGCTCACTGCCAATCACTGTATTACTTGGGGTGCCAATATCCACTGGTTTTTTACTTTATAACATGCCTAAATCTACTGCCCTGAGTGTACCAGCTACCCATTTTTAATTATAAATTACTATTATATTTAATTTGCTTGGGTCAGTACCCAATAACTCTACACATAGTACCCAAACCTAGCTATTACTAAAGTAACTAAAACTCATTTACCTTACTCTGTTTCATACTTTTAGTTCATACTTTCCAGTTGTAATTCTAACAACTAAATACAACTTATAAAATAAATGATAAGGGAAATAGGAGGGAATATTGACGATGTGATTTCCCTCTTGGCAAGAGAAGGCTGTAATTAGTAGCCATGTGTGAAATACAACAGTGCCGTATGCTGCTGTAACTGGTTCTACAGCGGTTTGCATGTGAATCTGTACCTCTCTTTCTCTCTTATTCCCCTTAGATGCTCCTTGCACCAGCACGATAGAATGCACTTTTCCTTTGTGGCTGAATTCTGTACCTGTAATTGGGCCTTCTGTACTTCCGAGGGAATAGCCATATTTCAGCATAAATGTCACTATCATGTATACATAGTAAATGACACACCTAGACAATAATGAATACCTGGAGCTCTAGCCAGGGAACAATGTAAAGTGGCTTTTGTTGATTGCAGGTAGTTGCAAAGAGTATACCAATTCCAATGTCCTTTATAGTGAATTTATTTCTCTGATCCGACAACACAAACACTTTAGCTCTTTAAAAAAATAGGTATTTGTGTTCAAAATAGCATGTTTGGATCAATGCTTTTATGACTAATGCTGTTTGAAGGAGAATGATGATTATTTTGGGTGATTTAAATTTATAGGTGTTTCTGTTGATTCACCGAGCTGGACAAATTTCCCTTAACCTTCATCTTTATAAACTGAGTGTCGAAAAACCCAACCACCGGGGAAAAGTCTGGTTATTGACATGTACAGGGAACCTTTATCACAGACAACTTTACATTATAATGCATTATAATTCTAACCATTCATAATAATAATGTCAGGAGTAATACATAGCATTTCTGTTTATTTACTGGCCTCTACTTGATGGAATGAAGTTTAGCAAATTAGTTTACTCTCTCACAGAAATGTGACCACCTACACCCGATTAGACCCTTCTAGACTCCATTGTGTATTACAATTCAAAAAAAGAAACCATTCGAAACCTTTTCGTATTAGAATTTCTCCACCTATTTTAGGGAATAGAACCCACACGAAGGAGCAATTATTTTTTTTCTGCTGATTTATGAAAACATTTTCCAACATTTTGTAATCCTTTCATGACTTTTCTCCACAAAAAAACCCAAAAGTTTTACAACCTGTGGGAAATGTATCACTATGCATATCTATTAGGCATTCCTGCAGCTCAGTAAAAATTTTTACACATTTTTTCACTCGCTAATGCTAAGAAAGAATGGTAAATACAGGACGATTTACTGGCAAATGTGAAAAGAAAGGAATTTCTTTCCTAACCTTTGATAAATCCATTAACTGCCCCCCAAGAAGAATGTCAGCCAAACACCATTCCCTGCCTTCCATTTATCTGAGTTGGCTTGTCACTACCTATACCAGACTGGGGGGCATCCCCCCTTACCCCCATGCTTACCTTTTTTGCTCTCGTACAGGGCAGGGGAGGGGCCATATAGTAGCCCTACTCTTTGCACTAACAGAGCCGAATTGTTATTTTAAAAAAACTGCATTCTGGCTCGCCTATAAGTTAATTTTTAGCATGTCATAGAATGCCCTATTCCTAGCAACTTTGCAATTGTTTTTTTAAATTATTTATATTTTAGTTTTTGAATGATAGGAGAAGCTTTTTGCTGCCTCTGGTAACCTGTGGGGCACCGCCACCTCAATACAATTTCAGTACTCTTGTGCCGAGAAGAACTGAAATTGCCACTTGAAAAATCAGTCCCAGCCGCACAACATTGAAGCGAGGAAGGAGGTTTAATTTAAACTGATGATTTCTAACTCTGCCTCTGATAACTGTCCCAGCAAATGAAGTAAAGCCATCCTTTTGTGGGGATGTTTATAGCTGGGAGGATATTAAAGTACAGCACAACAGGCTTTTGATACCTTTTAAAGCTCTTTTGCCCCTTAAGCAGTGTCACAACAATCATTACAATCAAAACTATAGTTCAATACATCCTGACCATACATGGCTCATTTACAAACTCAAGCACAATGTCCAATGAGCTACATTGATTGCACAATTACGTGCTCTTAAAGGGGAACTCTGGCCTTCAAACCAAAATTTGTTAAAGAGCCTCACATAACACAGAAACCCCTAATATACTTATAACTTTAATCTGTTCCTCCAAAAAGTATGTATAAATACCATTATTATATACTGAAATCCAGCGGCAAAACAGTTCTTCTCTTTCTGCATCATTTGAAATCATGGCAGGGGAGGAGGGACTAAAACATCGATGGGACAAATTGTAACAACTTCTCTACAGCTTACAGACATCATGCAGGAACTACATAACCCACAATGCATTGCACTGTGATGTTCCTTTCCTTATTGACATCACATGTGCAGGGAATTGTGGGATTGGGAGGATGCAGGCTGAAGGCAGGCTGAGGACAGGTGACTACTGTTACATTTTATTTGAGTCTCAAAGTAGTCAGCCAGATCAGCAGGGGAAAAGGGGGCCGGGCCTAGGGAACTGTTCCAAACCTTGTTATTATATTAAAAATCATGGAAAGGGTGCATATTTGACTTTTACACAAAATGCACAAGACGCTGCACTCTGGGTAAAAAACATGGCGACCTGAATGCTTGGATCCTTGGGTTTTCCAGATTAGGGATCTTTCTGTAATTTGGATCATTATACCTTAAGTCTGCTGAAATCATTTAGACATTAAATAAACCCAGTATGATTGTTTTGCCACCAATATGGATTCATACAGTTTGGCTCCCATCAAGTACATGGTACTGTTATTATAGAGAAAAAGGAAATCATTCTAAAAAACATGCTTTTTGAGCTAAAAGCAGCACCCCTGTCTTGTTTAATGATAGAAACGTGAGGCACATATGTAGGATCAGAGTGTCTTTGCTTGAAATTTATATATATATATTTACTGACCTAGTGATGCCAGTGCCTACTTTAGCTATCAAAGTGGGTCACATAAGAAAGCTGGGCTGTGACAGAGACACTAAAACCTCTTTACATACATAAACTTATTGCATTCGAATTTCTGTGACAGAACAGTAATATCTCATGTTACAGAAAATAACACCACAACATTAAATGATTTATTGTTATTACTGGTACACCACAGTACTGGAGGCCAAGTGCATCTTTCTGTTCTGGATTTTAAAAAAAGGATTTTCCTAAAAGGTAAAAAAGGTACTTTCTGTGCCAAACTGAAAAAAAACTAAAATAGAATAAACGCAATAGAATTGTTTTTCCACTAATGAATTGTTTTTTTTCAATAAGGATTAATTATATCTTAGTTGGGATCAAGTACAAGGTACTGTATAATAATTACAGAGAAAAAGGAAATCATTTTTTAAATATTTGACTTATTTGATTAAAATGGAGTCTATGGGAGATAGCCTACCTGTAATTACGTACTTTCTGGATAATGGGTTTCCGAATAACATATTCCATACCTGTATATAAATAAGCCAGCTGTCTGGGGTTGCTGCACTACCCATCTTCTGGGCTTTATGCAACAAAGCATGATGGGGGTTTTGAACCTACTGAAGCTGACCAATGCACCACATCCCAATAACACAAGCATTCACTATAAGGCATAGAAAGTTAAAAATAAATGATTTTATTAACCTGATTTGTGGTTGGCTGTTGAGCTTGTAATAGCCTTGGCGCTGTCCTTGGAGGAACCATTTTTTTGCTTGTTTTTTGATGCTTCTAGCACTTTGAGCTTCTTCGCGTGCTTACTGCCTTTGTAGTGTGCCTCGGCTTGGCTCTACAAAGGAAAACAAATCAGGCTTATTTTGGTGCTATTTTAACACAATGAATGATGGGATAATAAAAGACAAAGAGTGCTGACAAATAACAGATACTCCACATGACATAATAATAATATGCATTAATAAATTCTGTATAACAAAATTTCAATTTTAAACCGTCAAATGCGTCGATAGTCATTGTTTGGCATTTACACCAGGCACAAAGGCACAAAGTGCAGCTCAAGAGCAGTAAATCACTTAGGCTAATCCTGGCCATGATCCAAGCAGTGCAACCTGGGCCTCAAGTTATTAGTATCAGTAATCAGGTTGAAAGACTTCAGGCATTTATTCATTGCTCTGTGAACGAGACATCACTTGGGGTAACTTACAGCTCCCAACTGGACTCCAAAGCCAAATAGCATCACAAATAATGCACTCTACCCCTGAAGTTTTTCAGAGCACTAGTCACATGGCTAAGGGCAACTGGGAAACTAATAATATATCTAGCCCCATGTCAAATTTCAAAATTAAATATAAAACAATCTGTTCCCTCTTTTAAAAAAAAACAAATTTTGGTGCAGAAATTTGCTGGAACAGTGCTATTAACTGAATTTGTGGTGGCTATATTACATTGTTTACTGACAATACAATAGAATATTGCACCAAATAATTTAGCTTTTTCCCATAAATACTACATATTATTCCAATCTAATCATGCTTTAAACCAGTAATAATTTTCAGTCACCCCAGAATAAAGTTAACGGCTTAACGCAGCTTCTTATTGCTTATATGTTGGTGTCCATCTGTTCCCCATTCCATCTCTAAGTATTAGGAATTCACAGGAACTTCGCCCCCTCTGTCTCCCTATATTTATCTATATTTGTCTTGCTGTCTGACTGGGATCTCCTATGGCAAAGGAAGAGCCCACCCCTTAGCACTCCTGAGTAAATGCCTCTTACTGTGTTATTAAAGGGAGAAAGCAACCAAAGCCACACATTGCAAACCTTGCGTATGTAGAAACATCAAATTGCCATTGAAAAGAAAATAACTTTACTAGGTATTTAAAGAACCAAAGAGCTGCACTGCTTTAACGGGAGTAGGGGCTCGATGCCAGTGCTTACCCAAGAGGTATAGAGCATACAGTGGTTAAAAGCTGTGCCCTACCACACACAACATATAATGATTCCTATGGGAAGCTAGAGGAAAGTGAAAGGAAAGATGGCAGCTTGCAAACAATGGGGAAAGGATTTTTCTACAGTAATATGTAACTTGTTATTGAGTGACAAGTGCATTCATTCCATAATAGAATTCCCTCTATCACTTCAAATGTCTCAAATCCTAAGACTATAGCTTTATCACAATTTATATATAAAGTGTTTGCAAAATGAGACTGAGATAGCTAAGCAGCTGAGTATTCTTAGCATTTAAAATAATGGATAGCAGCAGGAGGTCGGTGTATTTATTCCCAGGTGCTGCACACCTAAGGGGAAAATCATATTCTCTTTCTTCCTTCCCTGGAGTTAAAATGATCAGTTCCACTTGGTACAGCATTGGAAAGGGTATTCCCCAGGGCAGAGCTGACAAATATGTAAACAGATAATGTAAAAAAAGGCCCCAAATATAGAACAGATACTGAGGACAATATTCAAACGCATTCAGAAAAGAAATTATTTAAATGGTCTATGAATGCAGGAAATGTGTTGATTATTGGTCGTTTCTTCCTGTTTTAAAAGAACATTGAGAAGGAGTTGGGGACATAACTACAGGGGAGTCAAGACCCATTTTGAAGGATTTTTTTTAAAGGAGAAGGAAAGGTTGAAATCACTTGGGGGTACAAGAAGGCACCCCCAGTGATTGTATTTACTTACCTGCTACTTCAGGCCAGTGCTCCTATTAGTGGAAAGCTGCCCCGGCCTGGGGGTCTTTTCAGCAAGCACCCCCAGTGATTTTACCTTTCCTTCTCTTTTAAAGGAACAGTAACACCAAAAAATGAAAGTGTATAAAAATAATTAATATATTATGTACTATTGCCCTGCACTGGTAAAAGTTGTGTGTTTGCTTCATAAACACTACTACAGTTTATATAAATACCCTGCTGTGTAGCCATGGGGGCAGCCATTTAAATTGAAAAAATGAGAAAAGGCACAGGTTACATAGCAGATAACAGATAAGTAGCATAGATTCCCATTGTATTCTACACAGTAATCTGTTATCTTCTTATGTAACCTGTGCCTTTTCTCCTTTTTTCAATTTAAATGGTTGCCCCCATGGCTACACAGCAGCTATTTCTATTAACTACAGTAGCCTTTCTGAAGCAAACACACAACTTTTACCAGTGCAGGGCAACAGTACATTATATTTAAATTATTTTAAAACGTTTTTATTTTTTAGTGTTACTGTTCCTTTAAAGTGACTGAGAATTTTGGCACAACAAACTGGCTGACTACTTCTCTAAAGGTCTGCTTATGCTGAGGACTGAATTTTGCTTTGATAATAAAAGACAATTCTGTTGCAATCACCAGGGTAAGTATTTGGATCTTACTCTAATGTGGCAATGAATGAGCTCAGTTTTAACAACGCTTTGGCTCGCCTTTCCATTGACTCTGTGAACATCATCTGAATCTCACTAACTTTCAAGATGAAGGGTTCTAGGGCATTTTAAAGAAGGATCATGTATAATTTGCTTGGTGGCAATGGTCTAAAGCAAGGTTTTCAGCATATGATACATTTCCAAAGGGATTATTGTGCCACCATCATGGATTTATGCAGCTTAGTGAACTAGGAATATGAAATGTAAATGGCACTGCTGTATTTTGAAGCTTTTTGGGTATTAAGATAATAGATGTGATTTAAAATGTTTTATTTACATATATTTATGTATACTCATTAGTTAATACATCAACTTTTTATTGTATATTCCAACTAATCAATGGGAAGGTTCTTTGGAATTAGCTTTATTTTATTGCTTTGCTTTTGTCTTATTATTAAGAAGTGCAAATAATATGAAGTGTGTTATGCTACATTAAGCATTTTCTTACGGTTGTAAACATATGCTTCTGCTTGCGATTCTAAACGCATGGAAAAAAAATGCTCATTAAAAACAGATTCAGTATTTTATATGGATTGACTAAGTAGACACACTAAATGGTTTTATGTGGAACACCTGCATCCACTTAAATCTGTTTATTTAAAATTAATCTTCCTGTTCCACTCGTTCTATCAAGTGTGATATAATTCGAAATGGCACTTTTGGTGTTTGTATAATTATGTAAGATGTACATGACCTACCTTTGCTAAGAAACCTTCAAGACAATGGCATGTAATTGATGTTAATTAATTAAGTTAACCCCTGAACTCCCTCTCAATTATGCAGTAAAGCTTGGGGTAAGTATAGACTTAATTTAGTACTTACACTTCCGGGAAAGGGTTTTCCAAGACTCAGTCCCATTCTTTACTCTACGCCAGTGCTGTCCAACTGGCGGCCTGCAGGACACAGGCAGCATAAGGCAAGCAGAGTATGGCACACACAGGCAGCATATGGCAGGCAGAGTATGGCACACACAGGCAGCATAGGGCAGGCAGAGTATGGCAGGTTTTTGCTGTACTACAACGATTAATATGGGTATGGTCATGTGATAACACGGGTGTGGTTTCAAGTGGGTGCGGTTTCAAAAAGGGGAGTGGCCAAAACTGGCTTCCATTATCGGCCCTCCACCACGTAGGTCGGAAAAATTCCGGCCCTCAGTACCACAGAAGTTGGACAGCACTGCTCTACGCTATTGCACAATGTAGTTTACATAGTTAACATAAGCCCCCAGTAAAATAAAGATGATAGGATCAATTATTAATTTACTATAACAACTCCAGACAATATAGGGGTGAAAGGAACCCCTCCTTGTACCCATGCTCAGTGAACATGGGCAGTAAAACTCAACTTCAAATTCAAAAGGGCCCATCTGGCTTATAAAAAGCCTTATGCAATGTTTCACTCTATACAAGCACCTTGGGGCAATTAAAATACGGTGAATTCTGTTTTAACTGTTGTTTATCCTAATACTGCTCCAATCAGGCTCAAGCCAAGCTCATGTAATTGATATTTGTGCACAGAGCCCACTTGACCCTACACAGATCTTATAAATGTCCAGATGAATATGTTATATACCATAGAAACCTTAGAGAAGTAGCCATGTAGCTGTACACTGTGCAGAACTGTTTGAGGGTCTGACAACTTTTAAAAAAGAATATATATAATAATTCAAAGTCTAATTAAGCAGCCATAACAGTAACAAAAATCATTGTAAATGCAACCTGTCCATGTCATAAAGGCAGCCTTAAGTAATTTTATTATATAGGTATTGGACATGTTTAAAGGAGACATATCCTATAAAAATTATGAATGTGCCAGGGAATTATACTCCTCTAGATATAGAAGGATTGTGCTTAAAAAGTTGTGTTTCTGACTGATTTATTGAGAAATTCCACAAAAACCCCCACTAGCCCCGCCCATCTGTTCCACTTCCTGCTGGCTGAATTCTCTGGATGAGCTGGGGAGCCGGCGGCTCTCAGTACCCTGCACTGTAGGATAGGAACCAATCAGCAGCTAGGCTGACCTGATAGGGAACTGAAGCCTGTCTGTGCTTGTGTGACTGCAGGGCTGTGATTGGCTCTCCCCCTCCTACTGTGCTTCTGGCAGGGACCGTTAGGACACGCCCACTCTCCATTTCAAACTCTGACAGAGAAGAGATAGGATCTATAGGGAGCTCCAATAAAGGGGCCATTGTTACAGACAGGATTAATGTTTAGCCCAAAGGGAAACCAGCACCGTATATTATTCATAATTGCCTACAAAATTAGGGTTTTCCCATTTATCCAATATGTCTCCTTTAAAACATACATATAAGAAACTGAATTGCAAATAGTGATTAGTAATAGTATCTAGAAACCTCCCTTACAGAAAGCTCTGAAATATAAACTTTTTTCTATTTCTAAAATCACTCAATAATGCCCAGAATAACATACCTTTCTCCCTGCATTCAGTCTCATGTGGTTTCACCTAACAAGCAGCACATTTTAGCTACTTCTTAGTCTAGCATGAAGCTCTGCCCATTATTCTTTTGTGTCTCCTGGGCATGCCTGATTGAGTTCCTTTAGAGCAGAGGCAGCAATCATGGGCAGTAGGCACCTCTTTGACCATATTCACAAAGAGAGAAAGAGAACTTAGAAAAGTAAAGGGGCGAAGCTTCACACTAGACCAGGAAGTAGCTGAAAGAGCTGCAGTTGAGCGGATTGTGATTTAGAGAGGAGCTTGACTGAATGCAGGGAGAAAGGTATGTTATTATGGGGACTGTTTTGTTAGTACATTTTATAATAAAAGGCTTACTTATCCTTTAACATTCCTTTATGATACGCTACAAGCCACTGACAGCTACTGAGTGCAATAGTCAATAATACACCCTCACCCTTTAGACTGTAAATTCTGTTAACAGCTCTCTTTACCTCCTGTATTGGTCAGCATTTTTATTTAATCTGTATGTTTGATGTATACAATCTGCTACTCAACAGCATTGCCTAATATGTTGGCACTCAATAGTAATAACAGAAAGGTACTTCTCTGTCTTTAACTGAAACCCCACAAACAGGAGGGGTAGATGGTATCATAATAACCAACAAAGCAGTCACCTATACACCACTGCTCCCCATCATAAAGAGCCCCCTAAATCTATCTGACATAAATGTCTTTAATTCACAGCATGCATTTTAAAGTTTCCAAGATAAAATACTTTTAATTATTTGAAATAAAATGAAATAGAATCTGTCTGTACAAATTCATTTGAGCGCAAATGTAGACGTCCCAAGCGCAAGTGCACTGCTGCATCAATGAAAGTTAATTGAAAGTTCTGTAGTTGTCAGAATCACTTATTTTATTGCACAAGGAGTGAATTGCTAATTTGATTAGCCCTTTGTTTTTTTATTCCAGGGTGTGCCAACGAAACCATTCCAATTAGCTTTGGTTTGGGAAGAACAAGTTCCACTTGTATTAAAGAATCTAAAACAACTGAATTTTACATTGGATTTTACAGCAATACTTAAAAGGGCTATCTGCCTTTATGTAGAATGCAGTAATTCAGTTACAGGGGAGGGGTCAATAGAATATATTAGTATTAAGTTATGTATATAATAACTATACGTCTGATTTATAAAAAGAGTAAGAAAGGGAATCCTATGGGTTTTGGGCAATTCAAACTGAGCTGAATTCCTAAAAGGTTGGTAAGATTATGCTATTAAATTTATTGATTCAATATGCCAATGCAAAAGATTCAAATGAAACTGGCATTTATCATTGTTTGAGCCTTAAAAGGGCTTTTCACCTTTACAAAATGTATCATTGTCAAATAGTATACTAAAAATCATGACTTTTTCAAGGGACTCCAAAAGACTAATTTATAGCATCACACATAAAGATCTGTAATGTTGTTAGCGTATTGCTGCCATCCATACCAGGCACTATAAAGCCCATACACACTCCCCAAATCCCCTGTACTTGCACTAAGCGCTAGTGTGCATTTTTTTAGTGCAAAAAAACAAACATTGATAAATCTCCCGCTTAAGGTGGCCATACACACTAAGAGCCGCTCGCTTGGCGGGTATAGGCGTCCGTCGGTTCGGGAACCGTATCAATGAGCCGTTGCGGTCCCCAATCCGACAATTTCAAACCTGACTGGTTTCAGGCCAGATGTCGGCCGGGCAGAACCGTCATTAGTGGCCATACACGGGTCAATAAGCTGCGAAAAGATCATTCCAATCGGCCACTAATGTTCAGGGTTGAAACAGCAGATATGGAGGTAGAAACAATAGGATTTCTACCTCCTTCTGTCGATTCAGCCCTGACGGCAGATTTTGCTCAGTCGCCTTCTATGGCACCCGATCAAAATCTTTTAACCCACCCGATCGGCTAATCGGCCAATATCAGCAGCCTCCTGCGATATCGGTCGCCTCGCCGACTTGCCATACACGCACCGAATATCGTACAAAACGAGGTTTTGTACAATATTATCAGTGCGTGTATGGCCAGCTTAAGGGACCGATACCGGCAGCTAGAATCAGCCCGTGTATGGCCACCTTAAGTGTTCAGCCTGACTGAATCCAAGCCCTAGAGTTGGCCGAATCTATCTACCGAGCGCTATTGCTTCTGTTGTCTCTACTATGTGATTCGAGTTATATTTTCAAAACAGTTTTTTAAATGAAATATAAACTTCTAATGTGAGAAAACAAATACAATTAAAGGGCTAAGCATGTGATGGTATCATCCCTTTCAGCACAAGTGATTTTTTGTTTTCTATCTTCAAAGTTCAAGTCAACATCTATTGACAAAACCTAGAGTGCTGGCAATGGAGGGAACAAAATCATTCCTAATCTATATCTGCTGAATACCGGGTTGACCCTTGCTCTTCTGACTACCTGCCCACGCTCTTGAGGGAAATTTAGCAAGATTGATACCTCTTAACCCAACTCCCACACACACTTTTATATTGTTGTTTGTCTTGCAAAGAGTTGGTGGTGGAAGTAATACTCGTAAGCAGGGATGTTAATCCTGAGGCCCTTGAACAACAATTCTCAGTCATTAGAAGTTATAGAGCTTGAAATCCCTTCAACATCTGCTCAAAGTTTGAAAGGGGAACTCCACCCAAAAACAACTTTTGAAAAGTAAACATGATTTCAAGCAACTTTGCAATATACATCAGTTAAAAAATATAAAGCCTTTTCATGATTTATAATGTAATAATATGGTTTGGAACAGTTTCCTAGGCCCCTGTTCTCCTGCTGATCAGGCTGACTACTTTGTAAAGGTCCCCATACAGGGGCCAATTCTAGCTGCCGATAATAGTCCCTTAGACCGATTCGGCAGCTAATCGGCCCGTGTATGGGCACTACCGACGGGCTTGCCCAACCGATATCTGGCCTGAAATCAGCCAGATATCAATGGGGCAGGTTAAAAAATCTTGTCTGATCGGGGACTGCATCGGCTCGTTGATGCGGTCCCTGGAACCACTTTGCCTATACTTGTCATTATAATTCGATCGTTTGGCCCCAGGGCCACCTACGGGTGGGCAATATCGGGAGAATCCAGGCTAATTCAATCGACATTGGCAATCGAGCGGATCTGAAGGTGTATGGGCACCTTTACTCAAATAAAATGTAACTGTAGTTGACTGTCCTCAGCCTGCCTTCAGCCTGCATCCTCCCAATCCCACAATTCCCTGCACATGTGATGTCAATAAGGAAAGGAACGCATTGTGGGTTATGTAGTTCCTGCATGCTGTCTGTAAGCTGTGGAGAAGTTGTTATAGTTTGTAACAACAATGTTTTAGTCCCTCCTCCCTTTCCAGGACTTCAAATAATGCAGAATGAGAAGATCTGTTTAGTAGCTGGATCTCAACATATAAAAACTTTTTTGAAGGAACAGATTACAGTGATAGGTATATCAGGGGTTTCTGTGTTGTATGGGGCTTTTTTAACAAATTTTGGTTCAGAAGCCAGAGTTCCCCTTTAAATATAAACGTTGTTTTGGAAATGGAGACTTAAATGCCTCTTTAGGAAGAAGAGTAAGTGTAATGGATGCTAACAGTGGGTAAGTGTATACAAAAGAACATTTTCCCAAAGCCCCCTATCAGGCAGCTTGGATAGCGTGCTTGTTTCACAATATTTCTACGTTATTACCAGTGCAATAATATTTGCTGCACTTCTTCTTCAAGTATCATGAGACTTTGAACAGCAGACATAATAGATATTCAGTAATGCTAGAACCTCCAAGGAGTGATTATAGAAAGTATGTTTTCAATTTGTAGCTCGAGATCTTTTTATCTTCTTGCATAAATGTGATATGTGGAAGGGATGAGGGCATAAAGTGCTGAGCTAGAGGGCTCCGATGCTTCACATCTAAAGCAAGAAAGCCGACCATGAAAAGAAGCAACAAAGACATAATGTAATATTCATCTCTTGTGTTAGTCTGCCGACATGAACATTGACCTGAATGGTGATTAAAGAAGGGCCAGAATTCTTCCAGGCTCAGTAAGCTCTTCATTAAAAAAGGAAAACAGTAAAATGAAATGTGATGAGTTAATGCCGGAGACCCTCCAGCAGATGTAGGAAGAAAAGCCATCAACACCAAGCACAAAAACACAAAGTGAGTCAAGTAGAATATAAAGGAGCCCAGCTTAGTTAATTAGAAAGAGATTCTACAAGTTTCAGTAACATTTTAACTGACCTATAGAAGATGAAAGGGTTTTATTTTTCCTAAATTGGGATACAAAAAAAGAACAATTAATTCTTCGTCAGGTACACAGCCTATCACTGATGCTGCCAACAAATTCTCTGACCTGCACACAAATAGTAACCATAAAGCAGACATGGGGAGGGGGCGATTTCATAAAAATAATTATGGGCCGATTGTTTATGCTCATAACAATTTTGTCTTTATCATCCCAAATAATCAAGCTAATAGGGATTAGTCCTCACCAGGAACAGTCATTCAGTTTTAAGTACAGGTATAGGATCTGTTATCCAGAAACCCTTTATCCAGAAAGTTTTGAATTACGGAAAGGCCATCTCCCATAGACTCCACTATAAGAAAATAATTCTATTTTTTTTTTAAGTTATTTCCTTTTTCTCTGTAATAATAAAACAGTACCTTGTACTTGATCCCAACTAAGATATAATTAATCCTTATTGGAGGCAAAACAATCCTGTTGGGTTTAAATGATGTTTAAATGATTTTTTAGTAGACTTAAGGTATGAAGATTAAAATTACGGAAAGATCCCTTATCCGAAAAGCCCCAGGTTCCGAGCATTCTGGATAACAGGTCCTATACCTGTATCTGTCTATATCTAGGGTCTAACATCCCAAACCAGTCATTACTTTGCAGTTGATAGTGATTGATCTTTATTGAATTAGGTAAACTTGCCTATCCAAGATTTAAAACAATCATTTCAAGTACACAGAGGCCCAAGCAGCCCCCACCAGCCCAATAAATAGTAATTTCCTATGGCATCTTACAGCAGCCTCTCTAGTATTTGCCAGAATTCACAAATAGCCGGTCTGGACCTGGTAGTCACCTCACACTGCTTTATTCTCAGTATGCACAGTTTGGCAGGGGGGTGTCAGAACATGCCATTTATAAGTTCCGGCTAATGGGAAAGTTTCCATACCGTAGATTATATAATCGGTGCAATTTCAAGAAGGGCTTGAAATTTGAATTTGGCTGGGATTATAATGTGATATAAGCGTTTAAAATTTTAAATGAAATAAGCTGTCTAATAAACATTTGTAAACTAAGAAATGCCATTTTGTTTCTGCAACTTTTTTGAGTTTTAAATGTCCTACTACTCATTTGAACTGAAGAAGCAAGTCAGAGAAACATTTCCAAATCCGAATAGTAAAGAAAAAAAAAATACAAACATTAGTAAATGCCCATAGGTTTTATCCCAGTTATGATTTTTATTATATTCTTCCCAACTTTTATATTCTAAAAACCAAGTCTTATTTTGGGTCCATCCAATAGTATTTATTGCCAAAGAACACAGAGCTGAATTAAGTAGTATTTGTTCCATAGTAATACTACTTGGCTCAGAGCCATGAAATTCCCCCTTCTCTGCTTGGTCCCAGTCTGCCTGTCACCATCCCTCAATCAGCACAACCACTTCCCCACTCTGCTACTGGGCACCCATATCAACCCCTCCCCTTGGGCCCATCATTGCACACACGCGCCTGAGGTATATGCCTCTTCTTCCTACACCTAAACTTAAAAGGTCCCAATAAATGTAGTCATGTCAAAGCTGCAGATCCTTGGGAAAGTTCTAGGAAAAGAAACAGTACCTGTCCACTAAAAGTTTCCAAGTGGGATGTTCAAAATGATCATCGTGCTAATGGATTTCCACTAAACCATAAGAAATGCTACACAACACAGACTCCATTAATTCTATTAGATACTAATCAAATTAGACCATGGAGTGCAAGAAGCATGCGAATCATCAAACTTTATTATGGAATAAAGTGGCCTGTCTATCTGAAGTCTGTGATTTATGTCTTGAAGGTTAAAGTTTCCAAAAAAAGGGAGTCTGATGGATCACCTAGAGGAAAAGTAGTCAATAAGTCGAAAAAGCAATCTGCACCACAAAGTGAAAGAAAAAGAGCACAGCAATCTGGGAAACAGAAGGACAACCTCAATATAAAAATGAAACTTTATTAAAGGGACATTAACGTTGGAAAAATTGTTTATTAGCACCGGAAACCATGCATCAGATTTAGGGATGTATCAATCATAGTTCTGTTACCAAATGGCAATGTTGGCTACCACTTCATTGGAAAACACAGTTCCTTTCAATCCAGTGTGGAAAAAAATTGCAATTTGCATTGTGGATTAATGATTCAGAGCAGCATTCAAGTTCAGCACCGCCAAAGAGGTCTAACACGCCACTGCAGTCTACTGTCGCTTTGTCGACATTCTTTAGAATTGACACATTCATGAAGTTTGAGAAATGTTTGTTTAAACAGTGCTAATAGTAGGGGAAAATATTGATGTTCCAAATCTTGATATGAAATCCCACTCAGTTAATCTCATTTAGTGTCTAGCTGCCTGTATCTCAAAAATGAGACAAGATCAGGTGTCTGATTACTACATAATTATTTACTCTGGATGGAGGAACCCTAGTATATTTTTCCAATAAAACCCCCCTTGCAAGTACTGTTCCCCCACCCAGGAGGGAGTTCCCATGTGGGCAGGCAAGTTGGGCACACGCGTGTACATAATGAGCAAGTGCTGCTGTTTGCATACTGAGGGGCATATTTATTAGTGTGTAAGCCAGCATCACCAGTGATGTGGCTTGTAGCAACCAAGTAGCATTTAGAATTTTACAGTCACCTTCAAGACACTATAATAAATATGCCCCTTTGTGTATGCATATGGGGCACAGCACTTGTGAAGGGAGTTGGTTCTATTAGCCAGCACATTTAATAGGGGAATCGGTATTTATATATGTGCCCTTTAACATCTGTAGAGCCCAAAGAAATAACAACAGCTAAAGTGATATAAGGGATCTTTTATGACCACAAGTGCATTTGCTGCCACACAAATTTTCACAGTCAGTTGCGGTCAGTTCTTACTGTTTCAAATTGAGAGTAGCTGTGCCCATTGATGTAGGGCAATTCTGGAGTTACTGCCAACTGCAGATCAGAAGGTACCTCTAGGGTTCCCTCAGCACCTTGCATCAATTGGTGCTGTGCACTTGTGTTTAAAAGATCCGGCACATATATCACTCTCATGCTGAAGATCGGAAATAAAACCAAAAAGACTTGAAAAAAACTTTCAGCACAATAGCACAGGCGCACGTGCAGTTGTGATGCATAGGGGGCTATTTCATCTGACGCAACTCCCCCCTGGTAAGTACAACAATAATGGAATTCTGGGAAAAGCATGGAAAACTGTGCTCAAAACTGCATTTTGCTCACTGCAATAGCATAAGTAAATTTCCTTTTTTATTCTTGTCTTTATACTTGTATAAACCAATAGTGCTGTACAGCTTTAAAGTGATCCAGCTTCCATAAAATTATTTATTTACCATGACAGATACTGTAAACTAGAGTTGGCACCTTTGCCAGTGTATAATATTGGCCAGTATTCAGGGAAGGAGGAGAATGATGTTATATGGGTGGGAAAGTGCCCATTGGGTAGGGACTGGGGGGTTGGAGCAGGTCCTGGTAAGATGGTTGTCATTAGAGTAGGAATTGGGGATGATTCAATATTTAAACTGACTGGACAGGGTGAAACCGGGAAGGGAGGTGGGTACAGTCAAAGAAATAGAAATTTAGTAGCGAATACATTGCGGGTACATTTGTAGTAGCGGTCTGGCCTTAGCTGGTTATATACAGGCAGCACAATTTGTGGAAAGGTTTAAAAACCCGGGCCTAGGGGTGGCACAATATTAGGGGTGGCATAACTCCTAGTTGCATCTGCAGTTGCTCGTTCTGGAACACCGGTCACAGGACATGCACAAGATTTTGTCAGTTGTTTAAATCTCAGTGCACCTAGTCCCCAAGTCCCCCGAAATTAATAAAAATGAAAATAAGTACAGGGAAGGGATAGAGGGGATGAGTAGTGATGAGTAAATTTTTTCACCAGGCATGGATTCACAGTGAATCCTCGCATTTCGCCATTGGCGAATTGTTTTGTGAATCTCCTGTAAAATTTGCCACTGAATTCGCTGGGCGTAAAAAATGTTGGCGCACGTCAAATTGGACGTGGTTGCATCAAAAAAAGGGCACAGCACGTCAAAATTGGGTGCGGTTGTGTCAAATTGGGCGTGGTCACATAAAAAAAAGCGCGGGTGACAAAAAAGAGGCAGGTGACAAAAAAGATGCAGGTGACAAAAAAACGAGGGACAAATGTGCTTCGCAAATTTTTCACTGTTTCATGTCTATGAAGATTTTCATTCATCCAGGTCATGGTATATCTAGTATAAATAAATCTAAAGCAACTGGACTTGTTTGGTAATCATTGAAGACGTTTCACTACTCATCCGAGCAGCTTCTTCAGTTCAACTGACTGGTATGGGAAGTCCTCAGCATATATACTGAGGACTTCCCATACCAGTTTATACTAGATATTTAGTTTATACTAGATATTTTCACTGTTTCGCGAATTTTCTTGCCGTTTCGCAAATTTTATGGCAAAGTGAAACGGGACATATTCGCTCACAAGGTAAATGACTGCCAGGCATTGGGGCATTCCCTGCCTACTGGCTGAAATACGACTAGGTGGGAAACCTAGGGGGAAACAATTCGATGTTAAATAGAACACATTTAGAGCTAAACTACATGAGACATTTTTTGGACTGTGTCAGATCAACAGATTGCATCCTATATGTACAGTATATGTAGTTGCATAGGTTAAAAAACAATGGGACTGATTTGGAAAATGTCTAAAACGGTTAAAAAAAGAAGTCAAATCATTATACCAATCTACTAATAGGGGATACCATTTGACATACGGTATATGAAGGCAGTCAGTTATGAAATAAGTGACACAATACTCCATTAGGGCTACAACAAATATTTCTGCACTCTGTATTTAACTGGTAATTCTATTTAATTTCCGAAGTGCAAATATTGTTTACTAAAAAACAGGGACAGGGTATGAAACCAAGCAGTGCCTTGACACGATCCAGATGTTATCAATAGTAGATGTATAGTAACCCTAGAAGATCAAAAGTATTTATCACTGTCAGCTGTTTGTTGAAAGAACAGAGCTACCGTCAGAAGCCGTTAGAGATTTATGCTTTTAATTACAAACGATCTGCCTCTCTATTTTCCAAACCAAACAATCAATAGACATACTCTTATTTACAGGACAAATTTCAAATATTTGACAAATGAAAGCTTTGTGCCTCGCTGTATCTCTTAGATTAAAGTGATTGATCGGTGTACATTGCTTTTTTTCCCCTACGCGCCGAGTACTTTCAGGGATACGAGAGCTCTTTTTGTCATGGGAAAGTCATGACGCTTGGCTTATCATCGTTTTTAATTATATTAATTACAAAAAGCAGGATGTTTCCCCTCTACATATGAATCAAAGCGCTTCTCTTAATGTATTCAAAGAATATTATTCACGTCTTATCAAGCGCTGTTGCGCCGCAAATGAAATGCGATCCACGCTCACATTTGCATAATGATTATATTTCCATTGCTGACAGGTCAAAACAAAGATGTGCTGCTATTTTTTCAAAAGACCTTCTAGCATTGCTTAGCTAAAATAGACACATCAGGCGAAGTGCAATCTTATAATTGAAGTTTAAAGAGGCTCATATTCTGTAGGCTTGTAATTAGATATTACATTCTCGGCTCTGAGTGTAGCAATGAAAAAGGGCTTTATGAAGTCCTGTTTGTCTGTGGGACCAAGCTTGATGTTCTCACCTTATAGCTTTGTTTCACTAGACTTTAATTTACTTTACGGGAGTGGTCTCCAAACTGTGGTACTGGCCTCTTTTGATGGGCCCAGTCTAAACACCAGATAAGAGAGATTTGGGAAAAATACCTATTTTATCCCCTAGATACTGGTGGGAGCCCAGCTCTGAAGGTCAATAAGAGTAAACACATATTTGCAGTTAATGATATTTTTGGAACCATGACTGAATGCTTAATACAACAATTTTTACATGTCTGTAATCATATCCTGAGCCCCAACCAGATTTTGGGTCTCAAAGGAGGGCTTAACCCACAAAAACACTGCTTTAAAGCTGGGCTTGACCCAGAAATCCACTGCTTTAAAGCTGGGAATTGAGTTTGATGGGTTTGAAGCTATCTAATGAATTGGATAGCTTCAAACCCATCAAACTCAATTCCCAGCTTTAAAGCAGTGGATTTCTGGGTCAAGCCCTTCTTTGAGACCCATATGTAAATGTTGTACCAAGCATTCAATTTTTGTTCCAAAAATATCTTTGGCACCAAATGTGTAAGCAAGTGAGTGTTATGGGAGATAGCTCATAGTATAGGTTGATTCAGGGACTGGTCTAAATGCCATCTTGGAGTCAGGAAGGAATTTTTTCCCCTCTGAATCAAATTGGAGAGGCTTCAGAAGGGTTTTTTTCCTCTGGATCAATTAACTGTTAGGAAAGTTTAATATAGACATAAAAGGATTAATTTAAGGGATTACATTTTTTTAACCTAACTTAATATGTTACTATGTAATTTAAGGTAAAAGCATGCTTTATTCTAAATATAAGATCTTGTGAGCTAAAGATAAGATGTTCTATAAGATTGTTCTCTATGATAACCTGTTAATCTAAATCATGCAGACTGATGATTAGACTAAGGCTGTTGCATGCTGCTGCTTTGGTCACAGCCTGAACACTTTATGGCTGTGACACACGGGGAGATCAGTCGCCCGCGACAAATCTCCCTTGTCACGGGGGCGACTAATCTCCCCAAAATGCCATCCCACCGGCAACAACGTAAATTGCCAGTGGGATGGCATACGCGGTGCCGCAATTTCCTCTCAAGGCAACTTCTGCAATTTTGGGATGATGCCATCCCACCGCCAATTTACATCTTCGCCGGTGGGATGGCATTTCAAGGAGATTAGTCACCCGTAACAAGGTAGATTTGTTGCAGGGACTAATCTCCCCTGTGTGCCACAGCCCTTTAACTGGTCATACACACAACATTCTGCTTGTTTGGCCCGGTCCCCAGAGCATCTTTGCCCACTTCAGTCAAAGACTGAAGACTGCATTCAGGGCCCAAACAGCCTCCCAGCCAATGAGATTTTCTGCATGGTCCAATCAGTACCTAAGGAAGCCATGATCAGAAAGCAATTATTTTAGTTCCATACGTCTGAGTTTAGTTAAGAGATGGACCCAGTGTGCGGCCACTTAAGTTTGCAAGAACCAGCATCTCTTTAAATTTTCACCGCCTTTTGGTAAATGTGTTGCTTATTGATGACCAAACCTCCTTTTTATCTAAAGGCCCCCATACACGGGCCAATAGAAGCTGCCGATATCGGTCCCTTGGACCGACTCGGCAGCTTATCTGCCCGTGTAGGGGCAGAAACGAGCGGGCTGGCCGACCGATATCTGGCCAGGTTAAAAGATTCAGTCGGATCGGGGGCTGCATCAGCTCGTTGATGCGGTCCCCGAACCGACTGCCCCATTGCCGCCTACATAATCCGGTCGTCTGGTCGTTTGGCCCGGTCGGGGGAAGATCCGCTCGCTTGGCGATCGCGCCAAGCGAGCGGATCTTACTGTGTATGGGGACCTTAAGTCTAATGTCCTATGTGACAAACCATTGTTAGCAAAAATAAACTGTGTCAAGTTTTTTTGGGGTGGATTTCCTGTTTTTCTAAATCACCGATTGGCTGTAATCATGCAGCCTCTATTTCTTAAGCCACCCACTGACTTTATTAATGTTCTATTTCTTTAAACACTCACTGACTGTATTAATGTTATTCTATTTCTTGAGCCACCCACTGACTTTTTTAATGTTCTATTTCTTTACTGTATTAAAGTTGTTCTTTTTCTTGAACACCCACTGATGGTATTAATGCTGTTTCTAGTTCTTAATAGTTAAACAATCTAAGTTTATAACGTGCCACCCAAAGCATTTTCCATATCAAAGACGTGATGTTTAACTGACATATTTTTGCAAGCTAGGTTGTTAATCTGATTGGTAACTATAGTAAATATTGCCGGTCTTTAGGCCTTTAATAAAAATGCAGCAGCATATGTCACAATCTTTTTACAGAATAAGGCCAGTGTATCGCTTTTCCCACAATGGAAACTCTGTCGCGCCTCACAGATTCTTTGTGTCATTTAAAATAAGCCTTAATAAATCTAAGGTCATTAGCCTTTAATGATGACATGGTGAAATTGGCCTACTCACTAATGCCGTTCTATAAACTGGCATTAGACTCAACAGCTGATAAACCATACCTAACATGTCATCTCTGTTTGCCAACAGCAATAAACCCTTGTTAAAACTCTGAACATACCTAAAATACTTAGCAAAGAACATTGTGTGACCGTGGCTGTGTGCACCACGTACAACATGTCATTCCTTGACCATTGCAACAATTACTTTATTCTTTCTAATTCCGAAGGTTCTCACTGTATGCGCTTCATACACTTAGTGTCTCGAGAATCTTGGCCTACCTCAATATTATCTTCTCAAACATCCTGGGAAATAAGACTATAGATCAGGGCTAATCATTTCATTCGACGTGCCTTGACTACACATTTTGCTGTTTTCTCTTAAGGATAACATAATAAAGGCAACCTTAGAGCAAACACGTTAATGTGCCTTGCACACCGCTTTTATAAGCATTTAAATAATAAGCATACTCACATCTGAATTAAAGCGAAGCTGGCAGACATTGCAAGAGATAACTTGCTTTTTCTTTGGGGGCATAGACACGCCGAATGTGTGGTTGATCACAGCTTTTTGCACAGGATCCATCTAAGGAAATAAAGATTAAATATTAAAAAAGTTATTCTCTTAAATTCCAGCATTTACTTGGGATTGAAAAGAAAGAGGTGAAGATTAGAAGGTGGGGTAATGTATAAGATAAGGCTGTAGGAGAAAAATATATTGGGTACAGATAATACTAATTAGAATAGGACCACTTGCAAAGGAACCTTTCTGCTTTTGATTTTATATGAGACAAAGAACTACAGCTATTGTTCATGTTGTATGCCACCATTAACATTCTCAGAGGTTGTCCTGTCTGAGGTCACATGTTAGATTAAAACTCTCTATCTTGGGTTCCAAATTGGTGGAGGTTTCTTCTAACAGAGGCAGCATGGGCCATGCAGCTACAGTTCACTGCAGAGTCAGTCAGCTGGGAAAAACAGTTATGCAAGGGCAGTCTGTCTAAGCCACATGTTTCAAACACAAGGCCCACGGGCCCAATACGGCCCTTCTAGCTGTTTTATGTGGCCCCTGGTGACTGTGCTAGACCGTGCAGCACCAATCGCCTGACTACACTGTGACCGTACAGTACATCTTCGGTGACTTAGCCTGTGTTTTAGATTTCGGCCCTCTTATGGGGGTACAAGAGGAGAAACCAAGTTACTGGGCACTGAGATGTTGTAGCAACCTTTGAGATATAAATGATGTTAATAAGGGGTAAAAGACATCCTCCCTCTAGCAATGATGAGGGAAATATAAGGAGATTGGTCCTCCTTTTTGGTGTTGACATATATATTAATGAGCATCAAAGGACACATTGTTCCTGGGGAAGTTTTAATATATCCACTGACTAAATGGAGGTGGGGTAATATCTATGTTGAATAATATTCCAGATAAATATTATGTTAATACTAAAATTAAGCAATTGCTGAATTCATGACGTTTTCCCCATTTACACAAACAACCAAACAAGCTCACACTAAGAGCAGAATGTAACCTGCAGAAGGCACTCTGGTATTGCTACATCTGCCCACCACATTGATCTAAGCACTGGTTTGTGGTTTTGTGCCTTTATACGGTCATGGAATGAATTTTTATGCTTTATATTTTACAGTATCAGGAACATTATCCATTATACACAGTTTTGTCACTTCATAATTTCATTTACATTATTTTTTTAAGTTTCAGAGCTATTTTTCTTTTAACTGTTAATATGAATTTTGTAACTACTGCACCACCTGCTGGTCAGTTCTTCTAGACATATATGTGCAGAAGGAAAGCACAGAACGGTTCTGATGTTGCTTTGTTTAGGAAAGAGAACAGAAGTCTCAGAAGACCTTTCCCTTCTCTTTCTTGAGCAGAGCAACATCAGAAAATGTGTCTGTCTTCCTTCTGAACGTATCTCTCTCTGACACACAGTTACAGGAACTGACCAACAGGTGGTGCTGTTGTTACAATATTCATTATATTGACATATGCTTTATTGACATATGCTTTAACATTAAAATACCAAATGCAACAAAACATGCTTTTTTCAGCGTCAACAACTATGCTACTAAATTGTATTGCAAAGTGATCATGGGCAGCATGGCGGTGCAATTATCCAGGGTTTGTTTCTGGGATTTCCTCTGCTAACCAATAAGATCTCTGCTTACATTTTGCCAACTAGTAGCCAGAGCCACCATCAGAAACTTTGGTGCCCAGCACAAGTTATTTATATGGGGTCTGCCATGAACACAAGCACACAATGCCAAAATTTTGGCCACGCCCCTTGTGTGTGCAATATACACAGCTCATGTTACTCTATAAAAAGCCGTTCAAATAAAGAAATCCATTGATCAATGTGCTAAGTCATTCAGTTTTTTGGGGCTCAGTGGAGCTTATATGTAAGTTACATAAGTTTCTTTAAAGGTAACATAAGTTTTTGCATAAGTTACGTAAATTGTATAACTGTAGGGGCCCAGTGATGCTGCTGTGGGGCCCAATAACCAGTCATTCACCTGCTGGAAAGTTCATGAAAAAGACGTTGATATCATTCAGTAAATAGATCCCAATATAAAAAGCTGATGTTACTCTATAAAGAGCAGTTCATCTAAATAGTTAAAATGAATAATTAATGTGCTAATAAGTCGGGCAGTGGAATTTACCTTAAGTTTTTTTAATGCATTGGTGGTCAGTAAAGTCTGATCCTGCAAAGCTTGTCTGCATTGTCTTTTGCTTGATAGGCAAGTTAAATACGTTTCGTAGTTTTCTAGGCTCCTTATTGAGCAAAGTGAAAGCATGTGGCATTGGTGCAAGTCACAAGTAGAGAACTGGGCATTGGTGCATGTAACCTTGTGTATAGCATTTGAGTGGACACAATTGTGTGCAGTTTTGCACTTGCTAAACTATAATAATCTACATTTCTAAAAGTTTGGCATCTTTTATAAAAAACATGCTATTTTATTCAAAAATACCTGTAGGTTTCCTACCGAAGATGTTGAGTTCATGAATAGTGATAAGCAAAACTGGCCAAAAATTTGCCAAAATTAACTGGAGTGAATGAATAAGGTGTTTTTAGCTGTGCAGTAGTATATATACTGCCCTACCTTGTTAGAGAAGGTACTTTGACTATGCTACAACTGTTCTTTATAGAAAGAAAAGTATTGCATGCTGCTAAATTCATCTAAACATGGAGCCTGGATATCTTTTTAGATAGACAGGGGAGGAGCTCTGATCTGACTGGTTGCTGTAGAATGCAAGGGGAGCATAAGAATAAAGTCGCAATTGGCGAAACTCTGAGTTTTGCCGCAGAGCTCTACCAGGCTTATATATAACAAATAAATTATAGCAAATAAATCTCAGCTCTTAAAATAAAAAGACTAGTATAAAACCAAAATGTTGAACATTTCTAGTAATGAAAGGTGTGGAACATTCTGGTTACACCACCAATTAAATATTATACAGGTATAGGATCTGTTTTCTGAAAATGCTCTGGGGTTTTCTGGATAAGGGATCTGTCATTAAACTGTAATAACTGTTTTCTTAAAATAGATAATAGGGTATAATTGTAGTCATATGACTTCTATATGGCATAATCTATATGGCATCACTTATTTGTAAACTCAGTATCCAGAAAGCTCCAGATTACAGGAAGGTTGTCTCCCATAGAGTCTACTTTTAGCAAATTTTGAAAAATTATTTCCTTTTTTTCTGTAATAATAAAACAGTAGCTTGTACTTGATGGTACAGGTATGGGACCTGTTATTCAGAATGCTCAGGACCTGGGGTTTTCCGGATAAGGGATCTTTCCGTAATTTGGATCATCATAACTTAAGTATGCTAAAAACTATTTAAATATTGAATAAACCCAATAGGCTTGTTTTGCCTCCAATAAGGATTAATTATATCTTAGTTGGGATCAAGTACAAGGTACTGTTTTATTATTACAGAGAAAAAGGAAATCATTTTTAAAAATCAGAATTATTTGCTTATAATGGAGTCTATGGAAGATGGCCTTCAGAACTTTCTGGATAAAGGGTTTCCGGATAAAGGATCCCATACCTGTAACTAAGCTGCCTGAATCCATATTGGGGGCAAAACAATCCTATTGGGTTTATTTCATGTTTAAAAGATGTTTATCAGCCTTAAGGTGTGGCGACCTTAACTAAGGAAAGATCCCTTACCCAGAAAAACCCATATCCCAAGTATTTTTGCATAATAGATGCTATACCTGTATAATATTTAACTAACTGTATATATATAGAATCTTAATTAACCTCCCAAACCTTTTACTAATGAAAATGTACATCAGTTGGATTCCTCACTACTGCTTTAATAGCTCTGGGCACCAGTGCAGAACTCTCTCTGCCTCCCCTTTACTTGCAGCCCTACATGTCACAATAATATATATTTTCCCAATGCAAATGTGTTTTTATTTTGATGACTGTAGTCCTTTCATATATAAGCTAGTGTCAGTTTTTTAGGAAATTAGGCAGAATAAGTGAATACCATGTCTATTTATTTAGCTCAGCTCTGCCAGCACATTTTAAATATTAATATGTATGCCAGTAAATAAAGCTTAATTTATATTCCGGTAGACTGGGTTACCTAATGATGTTTACCTAAGTATCTCCACCGAGAGAAAGAGACAAAGTTCGAGATGACAGAATAACTTAAAACACAACACCATAATCAGTGTATTGTGTTTTCTACTCCCCCTCCCACTTCCCTGTAATGAGTGGAATGGTTTAAGGGTTTCATGGTGCAATAATTACCCCTTAAATGCCTAGTGTTCCCTTTTCTATGGGGAGAAAAGATGTTGCCTAGTGCCTGTAACTGATATTAAGAGTTCGACTATTTCTGACAATCTCCTGTTAGAATAACTGCAAGCATTAGTTATTACTGCTCTGCAGCCAATGGAAAAGCTTTACCTCCAGAAACGTGGTGTGAAGGGGTACTGCAAGTGATAAGGCCATAAATACTTATATCTGAATAAAACATCTAGGGGCAGATTTATGAAAATATGAGTTTAGAGCTTAATACATAAAAACTCACCCACATTATATTCATTCCTATGGGATTATAAGAGGCGCATTTATCAATTCAAATCAGTTATAACTTTCACCCTTTACTTAGTTTCTGCGGAGGGCACGTTTCCTACTACAGGGCACCGGGGACAGTGGAATAGCTCTGCCCGGGAGTGCTAACAAACAATGCCTTTAGAATAGGAGGGATTCTTTATTAACGTTTCATTGTCCTTTAAAGTGATACTGTTTTTTAAAGGGATAGTTTACCTTCACATTAACTTTTAGCATGTAATAGAATGTCCTATTTTTAGCAACCTTTCATTTGGTCTTTATTTGATATATTTATTTGATATTTTTTACTGTTCTTGAACTATTAAATTTGCCTTTTTCTAACTTATTTTTGTTTGGGAACAACCATACCAACTATTTCTCAGTGAGTCTACAATTTTATTGTTATTGTTTTACTACTAAGCTCTTTAGTCAGGTCTCTCCTGTTCATCTCATTCATTCACTGCGGGAGCGCTAAGGTAACTTAAACCCTGGAAACCAGGCTGCTGCTAAAATCCAAATCTGGAGAGCGGCACAGGGTTGGACTGGGCGCCGGGACACAGGAAAAACCCGGTGGGCCCTGGCCCTAGTGGGCCCCAGCAGCCCAGACCTGACCCTTGCTGACAGGGGCCCCTGCGGGGGAGGGGTGGTTAGGGAGGCTCAGGGGGGGCCTGTGGGGGGTTAGGGAGTGCAGCGGGGGCCCCTAGGGGGTGCAAGTGACATGGCCAGCGGGGTCACCTGCAGGGCCCCTGGGGTAGCAACCCCGGTGGGCCCTGCACCCCCCAGTCTGACCCTGGAGTCGCAGAGCAAAATAATTCAAAACCCACAAAAAATAAAAAAAATGAAGACCAGTTGTAATTGTTTAAGAACATCACTGTATATGTCATACTAAAAGTTAATTCAACTACCCTTTAAACAGAATCATACCTCCTGTAGCTGTTGTGCTCTTAAAGTTCCTCTTAAAGGAAAACTATACCCCCTGAATGAATAGCAGACAGATAATATGATATAAACTAAGTGGACAATTAAAGAATCTCACCAAACTTGAATAAATATTGACCTTTTATATTTTTTCCCTTAAGCCACCATTTTGTGATGGTCTGTGTGCTCCCTCAGAGATCACCTGACAGGATATAATAATAATAATATCTAACTGTAGCAGGAAGAAGTGTGGGGAGTTTATGTGAGCCATGAATCCTATAATCCCAGGGGGCGGCTTTTAGTATTTAAAATGGCAAATTTCTATTTTGGATTACCCAATAGCATATACTATTAAAAGTTGTATATTTTTATGAAAAAAAATCTATATAAAAGTATATTTTTATTAAAGAAATTATTTATTTAGATGTATAGAGACCTACATTGCTTGGGGTCATTGCTGGAAATTCCGCTTCAATGGTGCTCTACCTTATTGGTTCTTTGCACTGCTCCTGAGGCCACACTATAAAAACGGTAGGTACGGAGGGAGTTCAGTAGAGGAATGAAAAAGATATCTGTCAAATATCTTTTTTTTGCTTTGGGGGGGTAAAACGAGAAAGCTTTCAGCAACAGAAGCAAGCAAGCTCCAGTTTGAACTGTAGGGTTCACGGGTGGCAGTAATGTAATTGGGGAGGGGTGGGTGACTTCAGGGGTGGGGCTGGTGACATTAGGGGTGGGGTTATGATGTTGTTTCCCTAATTTTGAAAACAGCAGTGAGTTTTCACCTGAAATCCAGGTTGTCCAGGTCACCGGACAGGTGGCAACCTTAATGAACTGATATGAAGGACAAGTCTGCCCAACCTGTGGCACCATAGATGTTTTCCATTTATCATAGGGCTCATTTATAACCCAAGTAAAAGTTAAGTGTATTGACACCATGTATAAAAAAAACTTCTTGCATTGAACTTGCAGGGAGCTCAATACACCTGTCCTGCCTCTTGTGAATTGTGTGCAACTGTATGTATTGATGGTAGGGCATCAATAGCACTAATGACCTGGATCAATCAAATGCTTTTTATCAACACTCTAAAAATGCCTTTATCAATATTCTAAAAATGGTAGCCACAATTGCACCTGAGAAACCCGCAACATAGTTAGCGTGAATAACTCCGCCTTAATGTCTGTAATTACTCTACGTATGTTTATTACATATGGACACCTCTAGATACCTGAACAGAAGGAATCTCCCCTGTAGGCAAGCTGCAGGCTACCTGGCTAACAATGCTGTGCATCCCTATTTATAAAGAACTCCTGTGCTGTTAAATTCCTGGAAGCACTCATATATAATAAACAAATAAACATGCATAACAAACATACAGAGATGCAAAACCGAGGACTTATTTCTATTAAAATACAATTTAAAGCTACACAAACACTGACTATATTTAGGCTATTTATAATGATGAGTGGCTTATTTCAGTTATAGCCCTAAACACTTCTTAGAAATATATCAGCACAGAATCAGAGATCGCCACAATGCATTCTTTTAATTATCCGGATTTCTGTATCTTTGGGGCTTAGATATAACATTACAGATACACTGCCTACACAAACTCAGAGCAAGTTATATTAGATTTGGGAAGACAGAAATATCATACAGTATGTATGTACCTGAGCCTCTTGCAACAGTTCCTTGTCCAGAGGGAAAAGCCTAGCTTGCAGGGAAATAAGCATCCACGGAGCTCGGAAAATCCTGGGTTAATTGTCTGCTTTTCTTCATTGAATAATCGGCTGCCTTTGCACTAAGCATTTGGCAGAGGAGTGGAAGTGAGCAGCCCATACACAGTATTGTTCTTTTATGAGTAGATGATGCAGTGCAAGGACAAAGTGTGGCAAACAATGCAAGTCTCCTGAGGTTAAAGTGTAAGATTCCCTTCTGAACAGATGACGGTGTTTCCGAAACGAGACGGCTGAACTGAATTAGATCATTGTTGCCATTCAGAAAGGTGCAACATTAATATTTCATAGATGGCAGTAAGTTGTTGGCTTGGTTTAAGAAGCAAAACAATAGGGTTGATTCACTAAAGCGCGATAAGCATTATCGCATGCTTTTTTACGTTAAAATTGACGTAAAAAAACTGTGCGATTCGCTAAAGTATTATCGCATGCGTTAAGTCGCATATCGCGTGCGGTAATTAGTGCGCAACCACATTACAATAATTAGCGCGCAGAAATAATACTAACGCATGATTCACAAACACTTAGACACGCAAACTATCGCATTAGTCTGTGCGAAAATTAACACCTACCTGGAGCAGGCGGTAATTATAGAAAAGTACAGTTAATGAGCTTTTGGCAACACAATAAGGACTTTGCAGTGTGATTTATTCAAGTCTGTGTTGGCCCTAGAGTGACGCAGCCGCCAGTTTGCAGGGAAATGGGCATTTTAAAAAAAAGTAGTTTTACGAACGTAATGCTGTGTATGGCTAATATGGCGTGCACGACAAGTAGCACGCTGTTTTAATTAGCGCACGTTGCATCAAATACCGCACGAAAAATAGTCTTCGCGACTTAAATAACGCAAGCAGCATCGCGTCTAAATTACCGCAAATATCCTTTTAGTGAATTGTGCGTTAAAACGCGAAAAATTAGACGCAATAAAATTTTTAACACATACTATAAATAGCGCTTGTTTTAACGCACTTTAGTGAATCAACCCTAATATCTCTACTAGGGTGGCGGAAGTAATAAATACTCAAAACAGCTTTTGACAAAATTTGATTTCATTATAATATCATTTGATAGCTCAGATAATGATCTGGAAGTATGAAACAATGGAAACTGAAATCTTTATATTATCAGTTATAGAAGACTGGTGTATGTACAGGTATGGGATCCATTATCCGGAAACCCATCGTCCAGAAAGCTCAGAATTACGGGAAGGCCATTTCTCATAAACTCAATTTTAATCAAATCGATTTTTTAAATGTTTTTCCTTTTTCTCTGTAATAATAAAACATAACCATGTGTACTTAATCCCAACTGTGATATAATTAATCCTTATTTGGGGCAAAACAGTACTATTGGGTTTAATTGCCCTAAATGTTTTTTAGCAGACATTTTGTGGCCCAGCACTAAAAATCTTTTGTATGGTTATCTATTTCACGTAGTTATCCTAAAAAAACACACTGCATCCACCAGGACTTCCTGGGCATGTTATGTTCTTAACCCTGGGCCTCCAGAAACCACTGGGTCTGCAGTCTCTGTTCTAATGCTCCTATGGAAGATGATTATATATCTGTTGTCCAAGCATGGCATCTGCGGGAGGAACCAGCATTTGTACTATGTATATAACTAATGTCTCATTTGATTGCTACTACTAGTAGTAGTGCCCACTTCTTGGTGTAACGTCATAGAGCTCATCTATATCCACAAGCGAAATTTCCCCACAGTCAGTTGCATGTAAATCCACTTTTATTAAAGGTATTTGTATCAAAATGTGCTCCTTACTCTTGTGCACATGTGTGCTCAGTGCCGGCCCAGCCCTTCCTGCCTTCCATTCAGAACTGAGCACTGATGTGCTATTGATGCAGAAAACTGAAACTGCCACCTCTTGACCAGACACTAGTTAAGGGGTTCCCCTAGCACCCCTCATTTATAGGCGCAGCACACAAACTGAAAGAATAGGGCACACAAGTCACTCCCACACCGAACAATGGAAATGATGCCAGCGAGACAGACAGTAAGCCAGGCAGACTTTTCAAATATTTGGCATAACTGAGCTTATTTGCAACTGTCCATTCTGGCATATCAAATGTAATTGTGGTAGGTGTAGTGCAACTGTGTAAAAATAAAATTGCCTGTCAAGAATTGAGAATTCAGAGAAAAAAATTATGCATTAGAAATTGTACTTTGCTCCCTGCGTTTTTGGACGTAAATTAACCCTTATATCTAGTCGTACTTAGCACATAAAGAAGTTTCTGCCTGGTGTTATTAAATAATATAAATGCTGAAGTTGTAAAGTGACCACAAGCATTGCTTGGAGAATTCTGAAGTCATCCTCGTTCAAGCAAGTTCAAGGCATATTGTCCTTAGTTGCTAAAGCTCAATTCATTTGTCAAGGGACAACTAATGAACCAGGTCATAATAAATACCTGTATATAAAATGCATTTTTGTACCCTCGGTATATAAAGATGCATAAAGTGGCATTTAGACATAAAATAGGACATGCAGGAACATAAAAATCATGCAATTAAAAAGTTACATGAGTGTGGGATTAGAAGATCTACATATTCCAATTATTATATGGCTCCCTTTTCTGTTAATGTTACATATGTATTCATTTCTTTCTGCTTGATGGAAGTGGGACACACACTAATATCAGACCTTCAACAACTGTAAACAGGGCCATAATTATATTTAAGCACCCAAGGGCCTGTGCCTGGGTGGCAGCTTTTGGGGGGCGACCCTCGGGTGCCTATATAATATAGATAGCCTGTTTAAAAGAAAAGTCCCTCCAGCCACGGGGGAGTTCCTGCATAAATCCAGCGATGGAGCTGCAGGGTCAGGGGTAGGCGACTTGATGTGGAAGTGACATCACTCACAAAGAAGTGACATCACTAGCAAAAGGAAGTGATGTCACCTGCATGCTGTGCTTGACGTAACTTCTGCAAACCAGGGGGCACATTTAGGTCTGGACTGGCACCGGACCTAAATACAGTGCTGACTGTAAAGTAAAGGGCAGATTAGGGCAGATTAAGTCTTGCAATTCTGATTTTATAGCGTATGGCTGGCTTTACAGTCCTCTCTAATGGAAAACTGGACACCCAGCAGCCATGTGGGGTACAATTTAACCTATTGTACTTTATGTCTATGAATATATTTATAATATACTGTGCATGTATTCTGGATAAGAGGCCTAATTCTTTGAGGTTATGAGCAGAAGGTGCCATATTGATCAATCAAATGAATAAAATTGCAGCTTCTTGTTCTTAGTGAAAGCCTTGAATTATTTTCTATATCCATAACTGGCCACTAGCTATATTAATGTGGCCTATTTACACTGTGCAGCCAGTCACATTCCCTCTAAAGCAATTCCATTTGTTAAAATAAACCATGAAAGAAATGTTGCAAACAAACAATTATATGGGATCTTCTATTTCTTGTATTTACAGTTGCAGGCATATCACATAAATATCGATCTCGCTGTCATGAAAAAGGCACCTCTCCCTACATACAATACCGCTGACCATGAAAACAGATTATCTCCCAATAAAATACGTCCTGCTTTGTCTATACAGATTGTTGGTATCTGTCTTTATTGCCCATTGCAGAATCGCTCCAATATTTAAGAAAGGTTTATTGCAAACAAACAGAAACAGGGACAGAGGACAGAGGAGAGATTTGCCAACTGCTCCAGCAAACGCACATGTGAGCCGTATATTATTTTTTCATTGAATGTTTTATGAGAAGTTTATTAGGTTAAGAAAACAAATCATATGTATAAAGCAAGTATTTAGAGATATAAAATATGACTGTTGCTAGGAAGCAGATACTTGTAGTCTCCAGCCATTTGTCACACTGTGTAACTCAGATTTTAATATTTCCGGTTAGAAGGTGTCATAAATGTTCTTTATTTTTTTTTATTTTGCAAGTTGTGGTGCTGAAAATTCTAAAATATTCACCCTTCAAATGAAATTCTCTAAAACAGAGCTGGCAGGGAGGAAATGAAAAAATGAAGGCGAATGTGCCCTGCCACGCATTTATACTAGGGTGCCTGTAATAACATGTGTAGTGAATTGGCATGTGCTTGCATGGGGTTCTTCCCAGAGTGCAGAAACCTACTGGTGTCTTAAAGGGGAACTCCTTCTTCCAAACCAAAATTTGTTAAAGAGCCCCACACTACACAGAAACCCCCACTGTAATCTGTTCCTTCAACAAGTAAAAATAAATACCATTTTATATGCTGAAATCTTAGGGGTGCTGTTTGTCCAAAGCACATTTTGTCTACAAAAATACATTCTACATACAAGCAACAATCTTCAGAACACAGAATCAATGTGTGGACATATACACTGGTAAAAAATATACAAAAGATATATTTCTAGTGAAGATGGGGACAAGTGTACCATCCAGCGTCGGGCCAAGAAGGCCTGGCGCCCTAGGCAACGAAATGAAAATCCATCCAAAATATGCCATATATGGTCTGTGGTAATAAAAATCATTCATTACCACAAACCATATTTGGCACATTCTATATATATATATATATTGTAATAAAATGGCTGGGTTAGTTGTAGATGGACGATATGTTTCTCCCAGGGTTTTGCATAGTTGGTACCCTGGAACATGGAATAATTAATCACAAACCCAGCCCTTTAATACAGACCTTAGCAGCAAGGTGATTGCTGCAGCTGAGAGCCTTTTAAAAAGACTCCAGTGGGGGGAGGGAGAGTCTCTTCCCCACTACACAGGTAGCAGGAGCTGCGCTGCATGGGAAAGGTACTTATGATTTCTGATTTTGTTTGCTTCTATTAAGTTGGAGTTGGAAAAGCCACCCAACTGTAGTTAGGCTGCCAATTGTATTTAGCCAGCGCTCTGGTGCAAGGGTTTATTTTCCTGTTTCTTATTTTGTGTTTGTTACTGAAGTTTTGTAACAAAATAAACTGCTGGCACTTGCCTTTAAGAGAGCAACCTCTGTGACTGCTATGTTTACCCTAAAAGACTGTGGGAAGCGGCCCTAAGACACTGAACCAGATCCCCCTGTAGGTTCAAGTGTCACACGTGGTGGAGGACGCGGGCACCACACTCAAGTCTGAGGGTAAAAGTACTGTTGTTGCCAAGATGGAGGATGTTATAAAAGCTCTCATTCAGTCCACTGCAGTGCAGCAAGAAACAAACAGACAAGCTGCTCAGAGTGTTGCAGCTTTGCAGCAGCTGGTTGTACAACATGGAGAAAGTGTTGCTACCCTTGCCAAAATCCAGAAGGAAAGCACTGAAACGTTAGTGCGACAATTGGCAGAAGTACAGGCAGAGGCCCGTGAGGAACAGCAGGCGGCTGTACAAATGGTGCAACAGGAAATCCAGGCCTTATCAGAAAAGGTCAATGCAAACCCTGTGGCCACACAGCAAGCGAATAAGCTGATACGGGCAAGTCATTACCTGCAAAAGATGGCAGCCACTGATGATGTTGAGGCATACCTACTAGCCTTTGAACGCACCGCTGAGAGGGAAGGATGGCCAGCCGGAGAATGGGCAAGTTTACTAGCGCCTTTCCTAAGTGGAGAACCCCAGAAGGCATATTATGATCTGGAACCTGCAGAGGCCAGCAACTACAATAAATTGAAGGCAGAAATTCTTGCACGTCTGGGAGTGACAGCTGCAGTCCGGGCCCAAAGATTCCACTCTTGGTCTTTTGTTCCAGACAAGGCTGCCCGATCGCAGATGTTTGACCTGATACATTTGGCTAGGAAGTGGTTACAGCCTGACATCAACTCTGCCATCCATATTGTAGAGTTGCTTGTAATGGATCGCTTCCTGAGGGCTTTACCAGCTTCACTACGACGGTGGGTAAGTCAAAGTGACCCCCAGAATGTTGACCAGTTGGTCGCCTTGGTCGAAAGATACATTGCTGCTGGAGAACTTAGTAACCCACCGAGAGCAGAGCGGTTCTCTGGTACCAAGATCCTAAGTCACACTAGGTCTGGTAAGACTGGTTCAAAGTTAAAGGACGATGGGGAACAGCTTGGCACTAGACGGCAGTTTGATAATACAGTAAAATGTTTCAAATGTTTTGAATATGGACATATGTCTAAAGACTGCCCTTTAAATGTTGAACCTATGCAATGTGATATGAGTTACAGGGGTAAACCCCACTCGTTGCTTACAAGAAAGGCAGGTTCAGATGTTGTAAGTTGTTATGCGGGGAAACCACAATGGTGTACCATAAAAGTAAATGGGAAAGAGGTACAAGCATTACTTGACTCAGGGAGTATGGTAACCCTAGTAACCAGGTCCCTTGTGCCTCAAAGTAAAATTAATCATGCAAAACAAGTGGGAGTTGTCTGTGTACATGGAGATAGACAGGATTATCCTACCGCCCAGGTCACCCTGTCTACCCCATCTGGGTCTATGGATTACCAAGTCGGAGTGGTTCCCCAGCTGGCATACGAAGTGGTTTTGGGGAGAGATTTTCCTTATTTTCTGAATTTATGGGCTTTTGTCACCTATAAGTCACAAGAGTCCTTAAGGGGTACAAATGACCTTGAATATGCATTTCCCTTTGCTGATGTGCAGTCTGATGAGGTATTACGTAGTGAGGTAGGCTGCAAGGCCCCAACCCCGCTTCAGGTTTTGGTAGGGGACAATACAAGCAGTGATACAGAGCCCCGCACCTCTGATGAGCCTGAGAGGGAATTAGCTGACTTAGAAGTCAGCCCCGTTAATTATAAGAGTGCACAGTGGGAAGATCCCACTTTGCTGGAACCTAGGCGTAATGTTCAGGTGACAAATGGTGTTAGAAATAACCCAGATGGCTCCCTTTCTTATCCTTATTTTGAAGTGTCTAATGACCTTCTATATCGTGTAGAAAAGAGAGGTGATGACATACATAAACAGTTGTTGGTTCCCCAGGCCTTCCGTAATACTGTGCTAAGGCTTGCACACAGTCACGTATTAGGAGGGCATTTAGGGGTGGAGAAAACAAAAGAACGCGTTTTAAGGCGATTTTACTGGCCCGGGGTGTTTGCTGCCATTAGCAACTATTGTTCCTCATGCCCTGACTGCCAGCGTACTGCTCCCCAGAAAGCATATAGGAGCCCACTTGTGCCTTTGCCAATAATTGATGTACCGTTTGATAGGATAGCAATGGACCTGGTCGGTCCACTTATAAAGTCTGCTAGGGGTCACCAATACATTCTAGTTGTTGTGGACTATGCCACACGTTACCCTGAGGCTATTCCCCTACGCAATACTACAGCAAAGAGTATAGCGAAAGAACTAATGTTCATGTTTAGTAGGGTGGGTATCCCCAGGGAAATTCTGACAGACCAAGGGACACCATTTATGTCCAGGGTTACAAAAGAGTTGTGCAAATTGTTGCAAATAAAGCATCTCAGGACATCTGTATACCACCCGCAGTCAGATGGTCTTGTCGAAAGGTTTAATAAAACCTTAAAAACCATGCTCCGTAGAGTGATTGATAAGGATGGGAAAAATTGGGACTTCTTGCTGCCTTACCTAATGTTTGCAATCAGGGAAGTTCCCCAATCCTCAACAGGTTTTTCCCCGTTTGAATTGTTGTATGGTCGGCACCCCAGAGGGTTGCTGGACACAGTTAAAGAAACCTGGGAGCATGAAACTACCCCTCACCGTAGTGTGATAGAACATGTGGCTCAGATGCAAGATAGGATTGAGGCCATTATACCTATTGTACGTGAGCACATGCTAAAAGCACAGGAAGCTCAAAGAAACTCATACAATAGAAATGCTAGGCTGCGTGTATTTCAGCAAGGGGACAGAGTACTTGTTTTAGTCCCTACTGTAGAGAATAAATTTCTAGCAACCTGGCAGGGCCCTTATGAGGTAATTGAAAGAGTTGGCGTGGTTAACTATAAAATACGGCAACCAGGTAGAAGGAAGCCTGAACAGATATATCATGTTAACCTGCTAAAGCCATGGAAAGACAGGGAAGTCTTAATGGCAACACAGTCTCCAGACTCTCCGATTGATATGAAAGAAGTACCAGAGGTTAATATAGCAGACACCCTGTCAACTCCCCAAAAGCGTGAGGTCAGAGAATTTGTTAACCGTAACAAGGATGTTTTCTCCGCTATGCCAGGGCGAACTAAAATAATTGAACATGACGTTATTACAGAATCGGGTAAAAGGGTACATCTTAAACCATACAGAATACCAGAAGCTCGTAGAGAGGTTGTTAGTAGAGAGATAAAGAAAATGCTGGAGCTTGATGTGATTGAAGAATCCCAAAGTGAATGGAGTAGTCCCATTGTCCTTGTCCCAAAACCCAATGGGGAAATAAGGTTCTGCAATGATTACCGCAAGGTAAATGCTATATCTAAATTTGATGCTTATCCCATGCCCAGGGTTGACGAACTGATAGAGCGGTTAGGCAAAGCAAGATACCTCACAACTATTGACCTGACAAAAGGTTATTGGCAGGTGCCTCTTACAAAACAAGCAAGGGAAAAAACTGCATTTTCCACCCCAGATGGGCTGTTCCAATATAAGGTCCTACCTTTTGGGCTACATGGGGCCCCAGCAACTTTTCAAAGAATGATGGACCGAATTCTAAAGCCCCATGGTCGTTATGCTGCTGCCTACCTTGACGATATAGTCATTCATAGCACAGATTGGGAATCACACCTAGCAAAAGTTCAGGCTGTGGTGGACTCAATTAGAAATGCTGGTTTAACTGCCAATCCCGCAAAGTGTACTATTGGGCTTGAAGAGGCCAAATACTTGGGGTTCTCAATAGGAAGGGGACTAGTTAAACCACAGGTCACAAAGGTGGAATCTATTCAAAATTGGCCAAGGCCTTCCACCAAGAAACAAGTCAGGACATTTCTGGGCTTAACTAGCTACTACAGAAGGTTCATACCTGACTTTGCTACTATTGCCAGCCCTTTAACTGACCTTACTAAAGCAAAAGCCCCTGTAGTGGTACGGTGGTCAACAGAAGCTGAAGAAGCTTTTGTCAAATTAAAAGAAGCCCTCTGTGCCCATCCAGTTTTGGTGGCACCTGATTTTAGGAAGGGATTTATTGTGCAAACAGATGCCTCAGATGTCGGCTTAGGAGCTGTTCTGTCACAGGAGATTAATGGTGAGGAGCACCCAGTTTACTACTTGAGTAGGAAACTTAATTCCCAGGAGAGGAATTATTCAATTGTAGAAAAAGAATGTTTAGCCATAAAATGGGCTCTAGAATCCCTAAGATATTATCTCTTGGGTAGACAGTTCAGGCTCATTACAGACCATGCCCCGCTTACTTGGATGAGCCAAAACAAAGAGAAAAATGCAAGGGTTACTAGGTGGTTCCTGAGTTTGCAACCCTTCAGTTTCACTGTAGAACACAGGGCTGGAATTAAACAAGGCAATGCTGATGGGCTCTCAAGGTTATATTCCTTAATGTCCATGGTCGCTCACCCCTCTAGGGCAGAGCTGGGTGGGGGGATGTGTAATAAAATGGCTGGGTTAGTTGTAGATGGACGATATGTTTCTCCCAGGGTTTTGCATAGTTGGTACCCTGGAACATGGAATAATTAATCACAAACCCAGCCCTTTAATACAGACCTTAGCAGCAAGGTGATTGCTGCAGCTGAGAGCCTTTTAAAAAGACTCCAGTGGGGGGAGGGAGAGTCTCTTCCCCACTACACAGGTAGCAGGAGCTGCGCTGCATGGGAAAGGTACTTATGATTTCTGATTTTGTTTGCTTCTATTAAGTTGGAGTTGGAAAAGCCACCCAACTGTAGTTAGGCTGCCAATTGTATTTAGCCAGCGCTCTGGTGCAAGGGTTTATTTTCCTGTTTCTTATTTTGTGTGAAGTTTTGTAACAAAATAAACTGCTGGCACTTGCCTTTAAGAGAGCAACCTCTGTGACTGCTATGTTTACCCTAAAAGACTGTGGGAAGCGGCCCTAAGACACTGAACCAGATCCCCCTGTAGGTTCAAGTGTCACAATATATATATATATATATATATATATATATATATATATATATATACATACAGTATATATAATAGATTTTTATTGATGAAACCCTTTTAAATATGTTTTTTCCATGGCAAGAGATAGTCCCTTCACCTTTGAATTGATATCAGAATAAATTCATGTACTGCTTTGCATTTATTTTTACACATGAATGATATCTTCTCAAAAGCACTTTTTCCTAGTACAGGTATGGGATCCATTATCCAGAAACCCATTATCTTGAAAGTTCTGAATTACAGAAAGGCCATCTCCCATAGACTCCGTTATAAGCAAATTATTTCCTTTTTCTCTGTAATAATAAAACAGTACTTGTACTTGATCCCAACTAAGATATAATTACCCCTTATTGGGGGCAGAACAATCCTATTGGGTTTATTCAATATTTAAATTAATTTTTAGCAGACTTGGTATGGAGACCCAAATTACAAAAAGATCCCTTATCTGGAAAACCTCAGGTCCCGAGCATTCTGGATAACAGGTCCCATACCTGTACTAAACATATCTTTAGCAATTTCTTGTCTTGTTTAGATCTTGATAGATGATAGGCCTTTAATTCTATAAAGTAACATCAGTTTTTTATCCCATACCCAGGCTCATCCAGAGACCACCAAAATCTGCCTGGTAAGCAGAAAAGGACACCATACACAGTTACTATTAGTTAATGTTTATATTTTGTTCCTTTTCATGAATCGCACCTTTTTAGCCCTAAAATATAGTATTTTACTAATTACGCAATTGTTTTGTAATTAATTATGAATGAGATACGCTCGGGTGCAGGCACATGTAGCTGATATACGCATAAAAACGCGAGAGAATGCATATATCGGCTACATGTGCCTGCACCCGAGCGTATCTCATTCATTCAGGTGCAGGCACAAGTAGCAGGCGTATTTTCGCCAAGCGTTTTTCCGCTTGCCGAAAATATCAGCCCTACGCCACGTCTGGCATCAGCCTAAAAACACTAATAGAAAAATTACGCTCTCCAAAAGCGGTCAGTTGGAGCCGCGCTGGGCAAACTGTAACAATCGTTATTGAATTTTTGGTTCAAGAGGTTGTCATTTGTGGGTTTTTTTGTGTTTTGTGAGTAAAATCCACGAAAAATACACTAATTAGAATTTTGATAAATCTGCCTGTTAATTGGCCCAGTAACATTGTTCCTGATTACACTTGATTTCATTCCAAATTGGCCTCTGTGCATACCATGTCTGTATCCCCACTACTTAGAAAAAAAAGCAATATTTCCACCAATATTACATAAGTTTTTTTACATCCATAGAAAAGCTGATTTGATAACATGTCTTTTTATCTCTTAACCAGGAACCACCACCAGCCCCTGGTACCAATAAAGAAACAATTATAAATCGTTTTATTTTCTGAAACTGAGTTAATTAATGGTGATGAACTACAGAACTATAGTAAGTTAATGACATAACTAATTGTATCCCTCTTAATCAGGAGGAACCAGTGCAGATAAAACCTGGCAAACAGGAGGAACCTGATGAACCCGGTGGACTTCTTATTTTCCTGTCACTCTGTTGGCTTTACCCTGCACATACTCTCCGAGAGGGATAAACCAGTGGACACCATATCATACCATGAGTATTTTCACCCTGCAATTACATGCTTTGTCTGGGACAAATAAACAGTAACTATTTTGTTTGCCAGAGCTCATGGCTTCTTTCTAGTCATTTATTTAAGCTTTGCACTTACACTTGGCAGTGGGAGGTGTAGTTACACAACACCCTCCATAGAGAAATTCCCCTTAGCGAAGGCCCATCCTATGGAACAGGAGTAAAGTGTACCCACCCCATGCTCTATCACTAGCTGGACATCTTGACTAATATAGCCAAAAAGGGGTTACAATAATTTAAAAGGAAAACAACCCATTTAAGAAGCATAAGTACTATTAAATATTTCTACAAGTTGTGGGTTAGGTTAAAATTATAAATCGACTGCAGTAATTTAAAACATTCAAGGTTTTGGAGTGACAATTCGAAAAAGTTGCAGTTTATGCGACGTCCCACATGGACTTTTTCCATTTGTGGAAATTAGTTTAGTCAAATTTCTAAAAAATAAAAATATTAGAAATCTTTAATCATTCAGAGATTTAATAACACTGGAGCACATTTAAGGCGAATGGAATTTGCACCTAGTTGCATCTTAATTGGTGTACATTTTTATGGTTAAAGGCAGGGTCAGACTCGGGGTGCAGGGACAACTGGGGCTGCTGCACAACCTCCTCCCCTGAGCGTGTACATTATACTTGTTAGCCATGATTGCAGGAAGGACCTCAATTGGGGAGTGCCAGGCGGGATCAGGTGGGGGTCAGCAGGGCCGAATATATTCGATGCTAGATATAGGGGTGCCATCCCCCTCCCTTCACCCATATTTCATCATGAGATACAGTGGCTCTGCGAAGCTGTGTCCAACAAAGCAGCATCTCTGTGTAATTGGTTCAAGTGCTGGAATGGTCCAAATTTCAAAGACCCATTCTTTTGCAGTGTAGCAGACGCCAGTTGATTAACAGACCCAGAGGAAAACTGACTTCTACTATTTTGTTTCAAGAGTCATAACCAGAGAACAGAAAGGGCTAAACTTATTGTACAGCGCTGCGGAATATGTTGGCGCTTTATAAATAAATGTTAATAATAATAAACATGGGTGATTTGACAAATAGCAGACCCACCTCTAACTCTAAACCAGTGATCCCCAACCAGTAGCTCGTGAGCAACATGTTGCTCCCCAACCCCTTGGATGTTGCTCTCAGTGGCCTCATAGCACGTGCTTATTTTTTTGAATACTTGGCTTGGAGGCAAGTTTTGGTTGCAAAAAACCCAGTGTAAAGCCAAACAGGGTCTTCTATAGGCTACCAGTCCACATAGGGGCTACCAAATAGCCAATCTTAGCCCTTATTTGGCACCTCCAGGTACCTTTTTCATGCTTGTGTTGCTCTCCAACTCTTTTTACATTCGAATGTTGCTCAAGAGTAAAAAAGGTTGGGGATCCCTGCTCTAAACCATCCAAGACTCAACAGATCCTGCCTACCATTAGTTATATACCTGCGCCCAACCATGCCTGACATTATTGGAGGTGGTGGGGAAGGCATGAGTATATAAATGAAAGTTGGCAGATGGCCACAGAATGAATGATGAATGGGCTGGTGTGTATTTACCAGTCTACCTGTCATTCTACCTCCGGCCTACCCTCAACCTGGCCAAAATTCCTAATCAAGCACAATGCATTGCACAGTGATATTCTTTTCCCTATTGACATTCCATGTGCATGGAATTGTGGGATATGGAGGATGCAGGCTGTGGACAGATGACTACGGTTACATTTTTTCAAGTCTCAAAGTAGTCAGCCAGATCAGCAGGGGAACAGGGGGCCGAGCTTAGGGAACTGTTCCAAACCATGTTATTACTTTAAAAATGATAAGGCATATTTTTAAAATTATGAATATTGCAAAATTGCTTGAAATTTGGTTTTCTTTTCAAAAAGTTGTGTTTGGCTGGAGTTCCCCTTTAAATTGTCTTACTGCCTCCCTCCAAAGTAGGCAACCTGAAGGATAGTGCAGTGAGAATCCGATCTGTCAGTCATCCCATTATCTAATATAGTGATATTACCATTGCAATAAAAACGGTTCCCTGTCTATTGACTTGTCTATTTCATTTGCCTTTGAGATAGAGAAATTTGATTGTAAGCTCCACAGGAACATGGACTAATGTGATCAAGCATTATGAGATGAATCTCTGCATTCTGATCAATGCAATATTAAAATCACTGGTGATGGATCTAGGGAGCAATCTATGGAGTCAGGAAGCTTGCCTTTCCCTCAATCAATATTGTGCATATACTGAACTAAATGGCTTTTTTCAATCTTACTATTAATCTATGTGTGTTGTGGGTTGAAATGATGAAAGTCAATATATGTGGTGCCGCAGTGTTGTGCTATAGGGATATGACAAAGCAGGGAAACCAGGATAAGGGGTGAGTGAGTGTGTGGACCCTAAAGTTGGCAGAAACAGAGCCAACCTTTAGCCACTCACGGCATATCAGCATTCAGAATTCATAGCGCCAGCTGCCATAGAATCTGCAGGTACCAGTTGATATATAGTTGGGAGATGACCTTTCCGTAATTCAGAAATTTCTGGATAACAGGTTTCCGGATAACCAATCATACCTGTACTTTGCACCTGAGTTTGGAAAATTTGCAGCAGAAGATTGTGTTGCAAAACAGAGCATGGAGACCTGCCTTCCCCTGATCTATACAGTGTTATCTGTGTTCAGCACAGCTGTATTTATGAGGTGCAGGCATGGGGAGCCACATAGGCACCCCCTCTTTAACCCCATACCTGTCACATAACTTGAGTATTAATCACACACAATTTAGGGAGTGATGGCAGTCAGAGGTAGTAAGAATCAGACTGACTTTCAGGTTCCAGCTCTGCACCTCATGCTAGATGTCATAACAGTGCTATTTGAATGAGCTTTAAGAGACATGCTTTTGTGCTTGTGTTCAAGGTTTCTGTAAATGACCCCCAGTGACGTTAATAAGGAGCAGCCAACATGGCAAAATTTGAAGAATCTAACTCTCAGCAGCAACTTCTGCTCCCATAGAGCCAGCCTATACTGTATTTACTGGGGAGCAGCCCCCTAACAGCACCTGTCACATACAGGGTTGCCAACTGTTTTCACCCCACCCCTGACATCATCCACCTGCCCTCAAGGTCATCGACTCTGCCCCCTGCCCAGACTCCCAACCCCAGTCACACAGTATCCACAACTGCTCTGCACCTAATGAACTGCACTAGAAATAATGTAATTCACACATACATTGTGCCACTCAAACAAGAACGTGGGTGTTAAGTACAGATAATGCAAATGCCCAATATTTAGCGCCCTATTATGCTGTAATTCTGGAAAAAGTATTTAATTGTTGTGAAAACTGTCCCATTTTTACTCCTATTGTATTTGCATTCCTAAATGAGCCCTAATATGTCTACATTCTGAAAGGATTTCGGTATAAGGGATGGTCGGGGCTTTATTTCTTGGAACTAGATGAAGGGGGCACAGTATAAAGGAATTAGATAATTGCATTTTCCTGAGGGGGGAAACGCAGTAGAGACTAATTCTAACCTTTTCTTGTTTTTCAAGGGATTCTTCCTAAAAAATATACATGAGACCTTTAATGACATTTTGATAAGCCAGCCTCCCCCGGTAGGTAGAGGAATTTGTAGCTTTACAGAAAGTAAATGACTCAGACTGTAAGGTTTGTAAGATTTTGGGATTGTCTTGAAAGAACACGTCTGCATTTGAAATCTTCAACTTTTTGTGCAGCAGCATATCAGACGGACCTAGACACCAGAATATATGGAATAATGTCCAATGCATAAAGAGGAGAGAGGCTGTGGGAATAAGGTGGCCATACATGGGCCGATAAAAGCTGCTGACAGGCAGTGTTAGCAGTTTATTGGCCTCTGTTTGGGGCCCTCTCAGGGGCCTCCCTAACCTATTGATTGGGCAAGTTTAAAAATACCAAGGACCACATCAAAGAGCCAATGCGTTCCTAGCCCCGACGGCCTGCTTGTACTGCATTGGGATCCAAAGAGCCAAACAATCTGATCAGCCTTATATCGCGTACCTCAAGGTGGGCATATCAGTAAAATATTTTCTCATTTGGCGACCTTGCCAAACAAGCAGATCTTTACCTGTAGGGCCAGTTTTACACAGGAATGGATAGATGACATTTCATAGATAACATGCTCTCTGAAAACGTGACTCAAAGGACAGACACCGCTAAAGTGACCTAATTAGACTTTATTGGGCCCCACAGCAAACTTAATTTAGGGCACCAAAATAAGTTGACCTACTCTACCAAAATATATTGAAATTCCTCATTAATGTCCCTCTACACTTCTGGCCCCACTAGGTCTGCTTTCTCTGTACACCCCTGGTAAAGGGTGTTAACATGTATTAGTCCCTCGTGGATTAAAGAGAAGTTTTTTTGCCATCAGAGTGCTCTCCATCCAGTAGCAGGGGGACATTGGGGGTTTTCTACCTGAAGACATACAGACTAGCTTCTATTACTTGTGTATTGTAGTTAGCAACCACAACCTGGGAGCTCTCACAACTACAAAGAGCAGAAAAACACTGCCCTTAATATACCCTGAGGCATTTCCATTGTGCTCGGAGACACCAAGCATAAAATATTAACAACCCAAACACTAATAAGGGCTCTGGCACACGGGGGAGATTAGTCGCCCGCGATTAACTCCCTGTTCGCGGGCGACTAATCTCCCCGAGTTGCCTACCCCTGCCATCCCACCGGCGAACATGTAAGTCGCCGGCGGGATGGCAGACGCGGCGGGGCAATTTCAGGGAATCGCCGAAAAAGACTCGCGAGTCTTTTTCGGCGATTTGCGCGGTGGGATGTTCGCCGGTGGGATGGCAGGGGTAGGCAACTCGGGGAGATTAGTCGCCCGCGAACAGGGAGTTTTATCGCGGGTGACTAATCTCCCCCGTGTGCCAGAGCCCTAAAGGTAAGGTTTAGTAGAGGACTCTGCGGTGGCTCCACTCTGACGCCACATTACATACTCAAAAATATCCTGACTTCAAAAAGATGGATAGCAAAACTTTAAGGAGACACTTTTTTTCAGGTGAACTAACCAGGACATTAAAAATTCACTACACCCTGGCAGCCCTTTGTGCTTGTGGTCAATGCCTGGCATGGCCGGTTGTGATATGAGGGAAATGCCATCGATACCTGCATGGAACTCCCTCCCCATCTATAGAGTTGAATATACAATGCTGTCTAGTAGAGGTCTGCAGCATGCACAAAGGTGTCTGCCCTGTTAAATGCTCCATCTCTCTGTAATTCAGCCCCAGACATTCTGAGTTTGTGTCACTACCCTTTGCTGTGCTATTTACTGTATAACTGTACCTGTAGAGAATTACTACAAAGGGAAATACCAAACAGACATGTCACTGTATTGATTCATACACCAAAACCTACCAAGAAGCAGGTACTGCAGCAGCTTTTTTATCTGTTTAGCTTATCCTTATTCTTAGCAAGGATTTTCCATTCCTGCTTGTACACACAGTGAGAGAGCTAATAATAACTTTATATCTGGGCCAGTAGGATAGATCCCCCCTCCCCTGTATTCCATGTCAAAAGCTGTCAGTCTGCCCTAATTATCTATTATTGCCAAATTGCTAGGCTTCTACTATATAGTGACATTCCAATCTCAGTATTTTTAGTTCATAAGGAGCATGCCAGTCTAATAAAAGCAGGAAGGTAAAAACATACTGAGACATAGAAAATGCCTTTATATAAATATAAGGAAGTCAGATTGTTAGAGAGAATGAGAGATACTCAGAGAGAGTACTCAGATGGTGCGGCAGAATGTGAGAGATTCAGACAGAAATATAGATGGTGTGACTGAACAAAAGCCCCCCAGAGCGACATTGGAATGACGTGCCAGAATAAAGCTGGCCATATATGGGTAGATTTAAGCTGCCAACTCAAGTCCTTCAGACCAATTGGGTAGCTTATCTGCCCATGTATGGGGACCCCCAATGGGCCTCTCCAGCCGATATCTAGCCAACAATTGGGTAGGCGTTGATCTGGCAGGTTTGATGTTCCTCATTGATGTGGTCCTCCCTCCGATGCCTCCTACCAAAACAAAAACAATGGCTCTTGATACTCAAGACCATGAAAGGATATTTCCCGCCTCTGCCCAGGATCTCCTGCTGTCTAAGCTTCTTTCTCTCCCCATATCTGTCCCAACTGCACTGGGTATTCACAGTTGGCTCTGCACCTTGCTCTGTGGGAGAGCAGCCACCTGATACTGTGAGAAAGGCACCTAGAAAGCTGAAGCTGGCAGATGGTACAAACTGCTCAAAGGGGTGGCAAAAACAATTAAACACAGCTGGTCTCTAACAAAACAAGTAATTTCTTTACTATCAGTGTAAAAGATCTATTCATTCCTCCAGCCAATATATCTTTCCCCTCCCATTGTCCTCGATCTGTCATCCTTTACATGCACCTCTGACCTGGTCTCAGGGCATTTAACCTTATCTATGTCTCCTTCCATTAAACAGCCAGTGCCATATCCACTCACACCTGCCATTCATTACTATTCTATGGGCAGATTTTCTAAAGCTAAAACGATGTATATGTGTATATGTATGTATGGGCTAAACAAACACATTCTTCCACTGCAATTTACCAGTGTGCTGCTGGATTTTTTTCATGTACCCAAAACAAAATAAGACCCATATTTAGTGATGAGAATTTTTTTTCACCAGGCATGGATTCGCTGTGAAATTCCTCATTTCGTTATTGGCTATTTTTTTTGTGAAACTGACGCAAAATTCCATGTGACAAAAATTTTGGCAGGTTAGGAAAAAAGTCATGGATGGGTCAAAAAAAAAGTCATAGTCGCATAAAAAAAATTGTGCAGTAGCAGCAATTCGTGAATTTTTCTCAAATTCTTAAGCAGTTTCTGTAGCAGAATAAACAAAGCTAATTCATGTTACTATTGGTTATTGCTGGGGCTATATTGATGAGTGTGTGTAAATTAGCCCCTGTGAGTCTATAATTAAGGATAAGCACATTTTTTTCGTACTGTATATGTTTTTGCAAGCAGGTGAGAATCTTTGTAAATCTGTGCTAGAATTTCCACATGTGTTTTGTTTTATCGAAAAAAAATCATTTTTTTCACACTGGAAAAATGCATTTGGCAAAGTTTCCATGAAGTTTCACCATTTCTGTGGTTTGGCAAGTGTGCCACGGCTGTTTTGCTCATCACCAGCAAATAACACCTTCTAATACATCCATACAGTATATGCATTATCTACACTAGAGGTCTGTGGACTTTTGAGGCTCAGAAAATATTTTGTCCCCTTCCCCTTTAACTCATAATACAGCTAAAGAGATGTGGACATGCTGTCATTACATTCAACGTGCAGTAGTGTCCCAATATCAGCAAATCAGCACTCATAACCTTCTTGAAATCACCCTTCAGTTTGTGCCTCATATGCCTAAACAGTTGCAAAGGTCGGCAGGTGTAGGGGAAACAATTAGGGTGTTGGCACACAGGATACTTTTTGTCTGTGGGTGAAAATACCTTTTTACTGGGGTGAATGGAATCACCAGGGGTAAAACATCAGGATTGCAAATGAAGGCATTTTTTGCACATTTATGCAATTTAAATGATTACCCTCCATGATTCACCAATACAAAAAGAAAAAGGTGAACCTCCCTACAATTGTGCTTTCATTTTGCGCTAGTTCTGAGAAAGATCCAAAGCTTCAGTTTTCACAAAAGTGCTTAGTTTAGCAAAAAGAAAACCCACAATCCAACGCTGCACCACCAAGACCAAGACTGAAACACTTGCGCAATACGCAGCCTTCCGATTAGGCGCATGAGCAGATGATGCTCCTTGGTGCGTGCTTTCTCCTAGGCGAGTAGGATTACTCGAATCAATTAACACAGCTATGGCCGCCAATCTTTTACACTTTAACCAACTGGAACCACTAATTCGGTTATTATTGGTACATGTGCCCCATTCTGTTAAACATAGACACCGATCAGCCGATCTGCGCTGATCATACTGGGCCAGTCAAATTAATAAGAAAAGTGTACAATGTTTTCATTTGATTTTTTAGAGACACTTTTTGGCAGAATAGACAGTGGAGACTTGTGCGCTAATGCTCCTTCACTGAGTAACAGTTTCTCTGGCGCTGTTTAACATTACAAAACAGCAGCGCACAGGACACTAGTGGGCATAAGTGAGTAGCAGGGACCACTTCATGACGTAGGCGCTTCAAAGATGGCGGATGCTACAGACTTAAGAAAAGCAAAAGTTTTTTTATTGTAGCAAGCGATTTGGGAGAGGTAAGCGGTACTGACTGAATGGTGAGCTATTGAAAAACAGGGGTTCCTTGTCCTTTAAGTAAGCCTGCAATGAAGATAGAGCGGCGATTTAATGCTTGCACTCAGCGCTCACAGAGCTGTCTATTTTTCTGTTCTGGGACTATTATCAGTGAGAGCTGAAGCAGAAGAGAATGATATCCTGCACAAATCCAAAAAGGAAGTTTACTGTGGTGCGTATATGAGCTGACACATACAGCCTGCCTTGCTTTGGAACTTCCCTCATGCCTCCTCATAGAACAAACACAGGCACTGCAAGGAAAATGCATTTAAAATGATATATACAGCCATGGGACCAGAATGCTCGGGATCTGGGGTTCTCTAGATAAGGGATCTTAGGGTGAAGACACACAATAGCAGCTACTTGTCGTGGCTACTAAAATAGACAATGCTGATCAATTACTGATAATTACTGATATGTGTGTTTTAGCAGAGGCAATTCTCAGTATTGTCTATGGCAGGGTATTTTCTGGCATTTAGTAGCTGTGACAAGTAGCTGCTACTAAGTAGCTCCATGTGTCTTCACCCTTAAAGTAATTTTGATCTGACCTGACCTTATGTCTCACCCCTCCCTTTTAGAATGTAAGCTCTTGCGAGCAGGGCCCTCCCCTTAGTGTCTCCGATCCTCATCCAATGTAACTGCAAACCATTTTTGTGAATTGTTTATATGTACATGTTAACTGTTATGTCTTTTGTACCCCTCTATTCTGTAAAGCGCTGCGTAAATTGATGGTGCTATATAAATAATAATAATAATCTCCATACCTTTAATTTACTGAAACATAATTTTAACATTAATTAAACCCACTATGATGTTGTGCCTCCTATAGCAATTAATAATGTCTTGTTTGTGATCAAGTACAAGGCACTGTTTTATTATTACAAGCAAAAAGGAAATCATTTTTAAAAATTGGTTATTTGGTTAAAATAGAGTCTATGGGAGGCCTTCCTGTAATTCAGAGCTTTCTGGATAATGGGTTTCCAGAAAATAGATCCCATACCTGTAAGTTCTTTTAAATCTATTGCATTGATCTAATACTTTTAACACATTAATTTTACCTGTTTTTGTCCTGTAACTACAAAAACGATAAAATAGTTTGATGGGAGAAACATTCCATTTCTGAGAATGAAACAAAATTAAATTATGTAAGATGAGCTTTAATCATTTTCGGCAGGTCCTGTAGATAACACCTCAGAGTTGCAGTCAATCAAAGGGAATTTGGCATTTGCTACAGAATAACTCATCCACATACCTGCAAAGCCACTCTGACGGGAAGCGTAAGCAGCCTTGCAGCTTTAAGTGAAAGTATTTCTCATCCTTTGCGATGGAACATTGATTTTAGTCCATATGAAAACAGCTTCTCATGAGATGAAACCCCAAATCAATTTGCTTTTTCCAGTTAGGAAGGAAAAAAATCAATGCGCCCACTCGAGACTGTGCTTTAGAGGGAGCTATCTAACTAGCATATGGATAAATATACTCGGGGGTGGGGGTACCAAATTCTTAGACCCACCCCGGTGACTAAAATCACCCAGGGCTGACTCTATAACAAAACAAACAAGCCCAGAGTAATTTGCTGCAGAGCACCATACCGCCACAGTTTGCCAACCTATGTCTTGTGCCAACGTGGACAGGCACAGCACACTGGGGCATAGGGTACCTGAAAGTAAATATGGGTTTGGAGCAATAACAGTTATGCCTAAATGTGTCCATACACCGATAAAAGCTGCCTATGGACTGAGTCACAGTTTCTCAGTCCTTGAATGGGATCTTCATACAGGCCTACTCAACCGTCATCTGACCAAAAACTGTCCACAAATTGATCAGGCAGGTTTAAAAATCCCTTTGGATCATTAATGTGGTCCTTGCCCCGGCAGCTTACATTCCTGTCAGTGTGACTCTATCGATCAAATCAATCCTATATCACCAAACTCAAATGGAAATATTGGCAAAGTATCCACTTGTTTGGTGACTTTGGAGTGGATCTTTCAGTGTATGACTACCTTAATTGTGACTAGGGCACGATAGGGGTGTGGCCTAAAATGTCTCAGTTTGAATATGTTGTTAAGTATGGTCAAACCATCATGTATGTCTACATGGAAAAGTATTGTGGAGGTAGGCACAACATTATATAGTGAAACCTCGATTTTACATTCCCTGATTTTAAGTTTTACACTGCTTTTTGAGGTCCCACCAATATTTAATGCATAATGAATTTCCCTGATTTAACATTTTTCCTGAATTTTACACCATTTTTTTCTGGTCCCTTGAAAAACGTAAAATGGGGGTTCTACTGTGGTCAACACTACATACAAACGTACAATGCAAGGAGTGTGGAACACTACAGAAAAAAGACTGCTCATATCTTGTAGGACCTCTATATCTTATATGGACTCAAGGCAGTGCTCAAGGTAACTTGAAGCATAAATATCTCCCAACTACTTATTTGTTATCAGTCTGACTGCCCTATCTCCCAAGCGGCCCCAGTGTTGCTCAGAGCAAGAGCCCTAAAGAAAACATTCAGGTTCTAGGCAATCAAAGAAACTGCAGGCAGGGAAGAAGTAAAACTGTACTCACGGTGTTAAAGTTTGGGAAGAGGCCAACAGCCGGACTGCTGTCCATGGGAAATGATACAAAAGGCTTCATATCCAGAGATGGCTGCATCATAAGGCTGGGAGTCCGAACAAGCGCTGGAAGTGTGGTTGTGTGACATGTGCTACCTGGCAAGAGAGAAACGGTCATTTTTATGTGCTTTTTTTCAAGTGCTTTTTAGAGAGATACAATACAGTGAATAGGTTATTGCCTATGCCTTGTCCACAAGAAGGCTGGTCGCTGCACAAGGACATGTCATCTAAACAGTGTTTGAGCAGCTTGCAAATACAACATTTTTAAATGTTCTATGTGAATTCAGAAAATAAACACCACAGCCAATAGCCACATTTTTAATAATTAGTTTAGTTGGCATCAATTACCATTGGTATGCTGTAGCTATAAGCAATAATGTTTTCACTTCTCCATTATCCCCCTTCTATATTTTTATTTTAAAGGAAAACTAAGTCCCAACATACAAGTAGGCTAGAAATGTTGTACATTAAGTTTTGGGCTTCTGTATCAGCCCAAGGCAACAACAGCCCTTTAGCAGGAAAGATCTGTGCCCCCAAAGATGCCCAAGTAGCCCCCCTCATCTTCTTTTCTGTTGATTCCCTGCACATGCTCTGTGCTGCTGTCAGTTACTGAGCTTAGGGACCCATTCACAATATACTGTATATATAGAATATAAATATAAGGCTGATTAGTAAATAATGTGTTTTGAAAAGTGCAGTCAAAGAACTGTCTGCGGCCTCTAGTAATGTGCCACCTGAGGCAAGGTAAGAACTTGACTAACTGTCAAATAACAGTTAAACATTGCGGTTTATAGTGTAGGTACCAGGAAATCACCATGGCAGCACTACATACCCCGCAGTCACTGGTTAATTGATATGGTGGTGATTTCTAGCATCTCATATATTAATATGAGATGCTAGAAATCACCACCATATCAATTAACCAGTGACTGCGGGGTATGTAGTGCTGCCATGGTGATTTCCTGGTAGGAATATTTATGTGCAGGCCCAGACTGGCAATCTGTGGATTCTGGCATATGTCAGAGGGGCTGCTGTAAGGTGCCATATTCGGGGCTGTTTGGGCCACTGTGTACTTTAAACGCCAGGGTCTATTTTGACTTTTGACAGTCCAGACCTGTTCATGTGCCTTTTTAAAATAGGAAATAGTGTGTAGATTATTGACAACATTTTTTTGAAAACCACTACATCTAGTTTGCTATTTATCCCACACAAGAATCATTATATTAAGGATGCTGCTCACAACTTTAATTATAGGTAGCTACTGAAATAGAACGCGAGCAATCAAAAAATATAAAAGAAGTAAAACATTCACTATGCGGACCGTCTTGCATAATGTGGAAGAATAACACAATGCCATTTGCTTTCTTAGCGATACTCAACAACTATTAAAGGAAATACATTCATTTTCATTTCCTCAGGCGCCAATGAAATACACGCATAATATTCACCAACCGCATTATCACTGTCTGCTTTATCCCATTTTACATATTATTTACAACTGCTGGAAAAGTAAAAGAAAGAAAAAAAATATATATATATATATATATATATATGAACAAATTAATATTTTTATTTAAGAGGTAAGTATAGTAAAGCTAAATGCACAGCTGCTTAGATACCTGGCAGATCCCCAGTGCAAAAAATGCTACAGGTATGGGATCCTTTATCTGCAAGCCCATTACCCACAAAGCTCTGGATTACAGGTAGGCCACCTCCCATAGAGTCCATTATTAGCAAATTATTCTAATTTTTTTTTTAATATTTACATGATTTTGTTAGTAGATTTAAGGTATGGTTATTCAGATTACAGAAAGACTGGAAAATCCCAGGTCCTGAGCATTCCGGATAACCAGTCCCATATCTATATACTTTCTTACCTAGCAATAGAGTATTATTTTATGCACCACGATATTTGCTCCTACTGTTACTTAGGGTTGCCACCTTTTTGCGAGTCCAGGCAAAGGGACAGGCAGTCTTCACCCCAACAGCTCTTTCGAAAACTTGGCTGTTCAAGTGAAAACCAGACAGGTGGCAACCCCACTATTACATGCTGATAAGTTATGTGCCAGTCCTGGTGTAAACTAATCCCTGTCACATCTGGGAGAGTGTACACAAATGAAGCCCCATATTAATGTGGCACAGTGTGTGGCTTCTTAAACCTAAGCATTATTTATTTATTTCCTATTTATATAGTACTGACACATTTCAGCATCACTTTACAGAGATTATACATCATTTACATCAGTTCACGCCCCAGAGGAGCTTACAATCTAAGGTCACACTATGGTCAGAAGACAAGTAACCTGTCTGTATGAGTGGCCATATGAAATTCACACAGACACAGAGAAAACATACAAATTCCTTGCAGACAGTGCCCTGGCTGGGATTGAACTATGGACCCCAGCACAGCAAGGCTGACATGCTCCCCACTGAGCCCCCATGCTGTCATTATGCATAAAAGCAGGCACAACTAGCAAATCAGGACAAGGTGAATGTGTAGGGAAGGGCATATATAGGCGTCAGAACCAAATGTTCATGCCAGCAGGCAGGATAAAGGAAACGTTTTGGGTGCAGTGCGCCTTAAAACCCTACCAGTATAGTGATCTACTGCAGCCCCTGGGGCACACAGACACAATCTAGTTATTGTATAGCAGTTAGGTTTGCCTTCAGGTTAGGGGTGGGCAGTGACCTCGCTTGGTGTGATGATGTAACAGGGCAGGGAAATGATTGGCCTGGCTGGGACAATGGGTGGATGGGGATGGGGATGGGAAATGGGCAGGGATTTATATGTAGGGTTGCTACCCTTACAAATATTTCTGGTAATTTGTACACACCAGCCCCAGCTAGAGATCCGCCTGCTCGGCTAGTGAAATACTGGCTGGGTGCCCACCTTAATAGCAGTGTGATGGGTGCAGTTCAGTGGGTATTACTGCACCTAGTGATCAAAAATGAGCCTGTATTTGCACAGTTAAATAGAAGACTACCTTCTGTAGATTTATAAAAAAAAAGATTACAGTGCAAATGACTAGAAACACAATTTCATGGTTACTGTCATCTTGTTCCCTTCAGCGCAACACCATAAAGATGCGCTCATTCTATAAGGCAGTACATACGGAGATTGCAGGCAGCTGTTGATAGATGGCTATTTTAACGTTTTATTTTGGAATCTGTATTATGGAGACATGATACCAGGAGAATTATTCATTAAATCATTAGCGGTTTGTCATTTTAATGATGGTCTCTGTGTAGTTCTGTAGAGCTAGTTTAATCTCTGCTGACATCTTTATTCCCTGAGAACAGATCTGAGTTTAATCACCTACTTCAGCAACAGTGCATCACCACCATTCATGCTACTGTATGACGGGCATCAGTAAATACCTGATTTTGGTTCCCTAATAAATACTGCATATTCTTATATATCTGTATTAATCACACTTTTTTGCAGCTTCTCTGTATTATCCTCAGACACAGAATCCTTCCATCTACTACATAAGGAGAGTTGCAATAATGAAAACCTGCAACTGTGGCTGTGATTACAGATACCCCCTCTCATTGCTTGGGGGCCTCAGGTTTAAGAGCACCTGGAAATTTTCTGTAGTAGTATTAATATCCACTGTAATTTACTGTGACCCCAAACTATGTTATTAAAGGTACTAAGTTTGCCCAGGTAAAGGAACCAATAACAACCAATAAGATGTTGGCTTTTAAACAGGTGATCACTAAATGCTGCCTGCTGCTATGGATACTGCACCTGGGCACACTTGGTGTCTTTAAGTACATAACCCTTATTAGTCTCTTATTGCTCATTTGTGTGTGAGATTTGGCAGTGGCGGTGGAAGCAAGGTTGCTCTATCCCTTCTGCCCCCAAGGGTACGAGGGTCTGTTGCGGCTTCCTAACTTGCACATCTGAATGACATGGACAGGTAGGGGCAACACCTACATGCCAACCCTGCCCACCCATCATGAATACAGCAGCACTGCCAAACACAGGCAGCCCTGTATTCTGGGAATTAACGCAGGTCTCCATTTTTGAGTACAGGGACCTGCAGAAATTCACACAAGTTCAGAGTAGGGAGCAAAGTACAAAACACCCCCACAGTGAATTGCACCCATTTTTTGCACTTTGCACCCTGTGTGTCTATTGTTGGGAAATTAGACTGTAAGCTCCACTAGTGTAGAATATATATAACACACATTGGGTACCCACGTTTAAAGTAATGAAGGATAACACAGCTTTTTCAGATTAAAGAGAATTCTAATATTAAATTGCAACACATACATAATAAACAAGCGCATTTAGTATAACATAAATAGTCTGTAAACTCTTAAGGGGTTATGTAATAAAAGTCACTAAGTCTGCCCAGTAGCAGTAACCTGTAGCAACCAATTAGCAGGCAAATTCTACTGGTTACCTGTTTAAAAGCAAACATCTTATTGGTTGCTATGGGTTACTGGTCCTGGGCAAACTTAGTGCCTTTTATTACATATGGGGGTTAGTTTTTATATTTGACAATCTATGATGTCAAAGAATGTATCTAATAACTCACACATCTCTGAATGCAGATTCATTAAAGGGGTAGTTCACCTCTGAACTTTTAGTATAGTGGAGACAATTTGCAATTGGTCTTTTTTTAAATGGGTTTTCCATTATTTTTTAGCTCAGTGGTTTAAAGAAAGATAAGTTAATAAAAAGTAACAATAACAATAAAATTGTAGCCTCACAGGGCATTAGTTTTTGACTGCCGGGGTCAGTGACCCCACTTTAAAAGATGGAAAGAGAAAAGAAAGGCAAATAATTCAAAAGCTATAAAAAAATAATAAAAACCAATTGTAAAGCTGATAGGAATGGGGAGTTTTATAACCAAATAAAAGTTTACTTAAAAGTGACCCACCACTTTAATATGCAAGAACAATGGGTGCCATTCTCCTTTTGACACAGAACCTCTGCAAAATGATTATTATAACTGCCCTAACGGCAAATAGCCTATTAGATATTACATTTGGCACAAAAATAAAGACCATATTTTACCTCTAAATGAAAACTGTTATGTTTACATACTGTTAAATATAACCCTATGCAGGGAGGTATAAGGATATAAGCATAGTCTGTTATTATAAACACTTGGCTTGTGGCTTTTTACTCGTTGAGGAACTTCAATGCTGTCATGCTCTTATTATATATAGCAGAGGTAACGTTATACCTTCACTATCTGTCACCTACAGATACCAAGCAATAATACATGAGGTGAAACTACCAACAGTGCAGCAGGTACAGTTTCACTGGGGGCCACTTGCCTTTAGGGTCTGTTGAGTTGTAATTGTTGGAATGGAATTGTTAGGTGATTTAAGCATTTTTCTGTTAAAAAGAAGCCTACACATATTAAGACATTTTTACCCTCCACTACCTTGTATAGAGTATGTTACACATTTATCTCTTATATACCACAGCAACACAAAAGACCTTGACTATAACCAGTTACACAGCACCCATATACCCACACTTTCTTACACTTACCCATATACCCACACTTTCATACATTTACCCATATACCCACACTTTCATACACTTACCCATATACCCACACTTTCATACACTTACCCATATACCCACACTTTCATACACTTACCCATATACCCACACTTTCATACACTTACCCATATACCCACACTTTCATACACTCAGGGGCTGATTTACTTACCCACGAACGGGTCGAAATGAGTCCGATTGCATTTTTTTCGTAATGATCGGTATTTTGCGATTTTTTCGGATTCTTTACGAATTTTTCGTTACCAATACGATTTTTGCGTAAAAACGCGAGTTTTTCGTAGCCATTACGAAAGTTGCGTAAAATCTGGCGATTTTTCGTAGCGTTAAAACTTGCGCAAAAAGTTGCGCTTTTTTCGTAGCGTTAAAACTTACGCGAAACTTTGCACCTTTTAAGTTTTAACGCTACGAAAAATGCGCAACTTTTCGCGTAAGTTTTAACGCTACGAAAAAAGCGCAACTTTTTACGCAACTTTCGTAATGGATACGAAAAACTCGCGTTTTTACGCAAAAATCGTATTGGTAACGAAAAATTCGTAAAGAATCCGAAAAAATCGCAAAACATACGAAAAAGTCGCAAAATGTTCGTTTTCAAGTCGGAACTTTTCCAATTCGGGTCGGATTCGTGGGTTAGTAAATCAGCCCCTTACAGTACCCATATACCCACACTTACCCATATACCCACACTTCCATAAACTTACCCATATACCCACACTTTCATACACTTACCCATATACCCACACTTTCATACACTTACCCATATACCCACACTTTCATACACTTACCCATATACCCACACTTTCATACACTTACCTATATACCCACACTTTTATACACTTACCCATATACCCACACTTTCATACACTTACCCATATACCCACACTTTCATACACTTACCTATATACCCACACTTTTATACACTTACCCATATACCCACACTTTCATACACTTACCCATATACCCACACTTTCATACTGAATGCAATAAATAATAGCAACATAGCAAATCTGTAAGTAATGTACATACAAAGTACCATATTTTTCCCAAAATGCTATATTTAGAGGGTGACAAATCCCAGTAGCCAGTTAGCCGTTGTTCCTACAATATTTCTCCGGGGCATATTGTACTATATATGTGTGCCTATGAGCTCCACTTATCCTCTCCTAAAAAACACGTGCCTGGCATGTAACTTTGTCATTGTACTGTTAACAGCTAAGTATATAATATATCAAACTGCAATTCTTAACTCTCTGAGATGACTATTGAAACAATAAGAAATTCAAAAAATTACTCTCAAATTAACAATGTGTATATTATAAGGCATATTATTCCCTGCTGTGAAAAAGAACAATATAAAAGCCAATTTGACCAGCATAGTAGCACTTGGCAGAGAATATTCTTAGTTCCTATGAAGGGGAGTACGGCTAGAGATAAAACTCTATCATTCCTGTTTCTTAAAATATCTCTTTTGTGACTCCTAATATTTCACAGTGGGGGGTAAATAAAACCCTAAATATATGTTGTACAAATACAAAGGCAATATTAAGAATATAAACTGCATCAGTTTTGTACCTGACAATGATTTTCCATTGCTGGTGTAGCCCAAACATACAATCACTCAGCACTGAGGTAGGAAGGGACCCAGCAAGTATTATATGTTCCCAAGGAGGGGAGTGTCACTGTTGCTGAAAGATAAAACCCTTTTGCTGTCGTTTCGGTTTCTTAAATCGTTTCTTTATTAGAGTGTTCTTTTGTGTTACAAGGTGTTTCTAATTAGAAGATGTAACCGCCTTTGTTAAACTAGGGCCACTTAAAACAAACTAATATCCGCTCAAGGCCTATCGTATTACAAGGGGCATTCATTATTTATTTTAAACATGGGGGTAGGTCAGATATATGGATTCAATGTGTCACATAAAATGTAAATAATAATCAAAGAAGAGCAGCACCTACAATGGACACCACCATGGAATAAAAATATGCACTTACTTGGAAACCATTCTTACTGCTATTCAGTCTGTGATGGTGAGAGGTGGCCTTGGTAATTATCATTCAGGTTGGTAATAAAGAGGTATGGTCTAGGGCAGGCTTGTTCCCAAAATGGTAAAAATAGTCTAAGGCTAATAGGCATTCTAGGAAAGTGTCCAACCTGCAGGCTACAGGTGCCATACACAGTATTGCCGAGGTCACCAAGCGAGCAGATCTTCTCCTGATATCCCCCGCCAAGTATGGTGCCAGTCGGTTCGCGGACCAATCCGACGAAAAATCAAACCTGACCGATCAAGATCTGGATGATTTCTGGCTGTTCTCTACTCTGTTATCTGGTTTTTAAAATGTAACCTGGTTAATACGATTCCAGTTTGCCTGGCAGAAGTACTAACTCTGTGTGGCTCTGACACCTCTTCTACCCCACAGCTAACCTCCTCTTGTTCCTACAACAGCCACAAACACTCAGTGGGAGGCATAAAAGAGGCAATTCCTCCTCTAGGATCCTGATATTTACAGTGGGCTTTGGAGTTGTGGAATTCTCTCTCTGAAATTGTTGTACTTGATAGGTTAGAGATAGGTTAGATAGATTCCTATCTACCCATTTAGCAAGGGAGTAAAAACAATGTAACTGAAATTCACAAAGTGGATCCATGGACTGGTTCCATTGCCCTCTTTAAAGCAAACACCTTTTCATATGTCCAGCATTATTTTTGGGCCCCCCTTAATTCATAACAATGTTACAGATATAATAACCAAGTCACCTTGCAATAATTCCACTGTTATCTGGACCAGAACAGAAGCCTTCACAATAGCCTGCTTCATACAGATACAGGTCAAACATCAACCATATGGTGCTAACCCCTAAGAGCAATGGTACATCCCCCTTAACTTCACCACACAAGGACCACTCAGTGAGATGGACTTCAATGGGCAGTCGCTTTACTTAGCACTGTAAAATAGTAATTAAGATAATTAATTAGCAGTTTCTTTACATCATACCTATTTAATTATTGATTTCTTTGTGTTACAGGGACAAGTAAAGACATTTGTTACCAATGCTGATTGTTACTAATGCTGTTTGTTCCTAATGCTAGTCACCTGAGTACAAATGCAGAACTATGATGTTCATTTGATATGTTTTGTTGTGAAGAAGACCAGCGAGTCCGCATATTGGCATGACAATACTCCTTTAAAAACTTTTGTAAAAAAATTCCGGTTGTTCCAACTAATTTTAAAACACAATGATTAAATGGTTTAAGTGTAAAACAAAATGAAATATTAGGGCTACAACACAAATGTAGTGCCTAGATAGCAGCATTCAGTAGACCTGGAATTGTTGCTGTATGCTTTAGCAAGCAAGCAATGGGTAGCGCTACTAGGACACAGGTGGTCTCTGGCCCAAGAACCAGTGATGAAAATTTCTTGTATGTTCTCAGTGTTAACTCTAGAATTGAAAGGAGAATTTAAAGGAGAACAACAGTCTCAACAAAGAATTAGGATTCTTATTTTCTGGGCTTCTGTAGCAGCTAGACATCCACAGTAGCAATGCATGGGGCAGCCCCAATTGTTCCTCCAGCAGGTGGCAGGCAACCCCAGTAGTGATGAGTGGGCTGAACCACTAATAAATCACCCAGCAGGTGGTGGCCAGGTGGCAGGTGAACAATTGCTGACTATTTAAAGATGGGCTAATAAGAAGATATCAGAAGATAGTATGTTGTTGAAGATACATTTAAAGATCGCCAAGCGAGCGGATCTTCTTCTGATATCCCCACCTACGGGTGGGCGATATCGGGGAACATGTAGGCTAATTCGATAGTTTGGCCCTGGGGCTAAACAATCAAATTATATTGGCGGCAATGGGGCTGACGGTTCGGTGACTGCATCAATGAGCCAATACGGTCCCTGATCCGGCTGAAACTTTTAACCTGGCCAATTTCAGGCCAGATATCAGTCGGGCAGGCCCTAGTTTCTGACCCTACACGGGCCGATAAGCTGCCGAATCGGTCCAAGGGACCGATATTGGCAGCTACAATCGGCCCATGCATGGGGACCTTATTAAGGCCAATGCCAGATGAGGTGTAGGGTGGATATTTTCGGCAAGCAGAAAAGCGCTTGCTGAAAATGTGTAGGGCGGTATTTTCAGCAAGCGCTTTTCTGCTTGCCTAATATATCCACCCTACGCCTCGTCTGGCATTAGCCTAAAAGTATGGATATTATCATTATAGGGCAGGTACAGTGAGTTCAGGATATATTTATAGGATTGCTAGGTTTACTTTTCCTTTGACACTCTTCACATTCCCAAAAACACAACAAAGTTTATTTATGACCTCAAGAGCAGTGCATAAAGTGCAATTACAGAGGCAATTTGCCATGTTATTTTTTTGTTTCCAGTAATTAAAGCAGTGATCCCCAACCAGAGGCTCGCGAGCAATATGTTGTTCACCAACATCTTGGATGTGTCTCCCAAGTGGTTGAATAAAAACCAGGTGTACTGCCAAACACATAAGTCTCTAGGCTGCCAGTCCACATGGGGCTACCCAATCACAGCCCTTTTTGGTACCCCCAGGTGCATTTTTCATGCTTGTGTTACTCCTCAACTCTTTATACATTTGAATGTGGCTCACGGGTAAGAATTAGAAAGTAACTGGCTCCAAAAAGGGGAATTCTGAACCAATGAAACTGTGGCCGATGCATCCAAATGCATGAAATACCATGTGCATGTTCTGACCAATTGGATGCAATTATTCTAAAATTATTTAGAGTCTTTATCAGGTTATTTCCAATATTTAGCATCAATATAATGGTCACTCCTGATTCTCTAAGTACAAGTATGCTGTGGCCACGTGGGGGTTCCCCAACGTCAATAGGGGCACTTGTGCATAGGAGGCAGGACTATGCAACTGCAGTTTGCAGAAAGGAGCATGTTTGTATGCAAGTACCTTTAATGAATACCAGCAATTCATGCATAAATGATGCCTAATTTTTTCTTTTCACAGAAAGCTTGCATGAGTACGGTGTTTAAATAAAGATAGCTTTGTGCCACAGAAAGTCTTCAAAACAAAGAATATGAAATAGAAAAACATATATATGAGATATAAAAAGGGTCATTATATAAAAATCATTTGTTGAATTGCAAATAATAAGATGCTAGTATCCCTTTGAGTTTTATTTCTCACTGAAGAGACTCTACATTTTTCTGCCTTGTCAAAATTCACACAGAAATCTTCCCCCAGGTAAATCCATTCATAGCGGTGCCTAGCTCTAACAGATACATGGACTCTGTCCCAGTTACATACAGAATCTATCCTAATCCACGGCTGTGCCTTTAGGTGTCCTGCTTGCCTCTAGGTCCTCCCTTTGATTCTGGCACACTCCTACGTGTATACCCAATTACAGTAGACTGCCCATGCCCCTATTCATTGCTGATATATACTGAAGTTAATAATATACTTCCTCAAATCACTGTTTACTTATATATGTAAGTTGCTCTATATTATATTAAATTTGACCATCCAAGCCTGATATATCAATGTGACATTATTCAAATAATTAACAAATAATTAATAAGTGATGACCAAGTTGCCGAGAGTATAAAACCAGATATTCCAGCATATATTCCAACACTCTACCTCAGGTCCCATGTGAAAGTATTTTCTAGCCTGTATAAATCTTTATTTTAACATTCTCTCATCATTCCAGAACAGAGATCTTTGCAGTCTATGTATGTACATATTTCTATTGCTGCTCTGCGTACCATCTGTTATTGAAGGCCCTCGGAATCCTAGTATCCCTTACAATACCAGAGAATTTACTTCCTTTATAATATTATATTCAAATCCGGAATTCAAATTCTGTAGGTTAATCATCATGCTTAAATATGCTGATATTATATTACAGAAGGTAAAGAGCCATGTTTCCATCAGTGAAGTAAGGTATAGCCTATATTTCATGACTCTATTGGAGGATAAATTCCTTCAATCAGAAAACTGTCAGTCAGAAAGTTGCTAGGTGCTAGGGCAGAAGTCAATGAGCATGTGATGCCAGGACTAGAATTCTATAGACTCGAGTCAAATAAACATAGACCAGCCATGTTTTGTATTTTGGCCAGTCAACTGTGGTGCACGTGCATCATTGGCCAAGTTGCTTCTAAAGAGGGCCCACATTTATACCAGAAAATGACTGTCCAATGGGCCTTCAGTTGTCAGGGGGATGCTAAGAGTTTAATTCAACATTTACCACTACCCCCTGCACACACATATATTGGGGCATGATCCTTTTTTGCATTGCCAGGGACCTGCTATTCTATAACTCCTGCAATGAATGCAGCAATGCTTGTGCATACTGAGTGCATAAGCTTTTAGAGCCACTTCTTTCCTAGTGAGAATTTCCATTTCAAATAACCATAAATAAAATGCATGCATAACCTTCAAAAAAAATGTAATTGATGCTCCTAAAACAAACAAGGCTGGGTAATCGAGCATAATTGGCTACTAAATTCAGTCGTAACATAAAATTCAGGAATGTGCACTGACGCGGTCATATGAAACATGAAACTGCTGATAATCTGATATAATGCCAATTGAAATGGAGCAGATGTGTGCCATTTCAATACTCAAGCAATTTTTTAGCATCAGACAAACCAGTGTACGGTGAGACAGTGTGGCATTGCTTCCTTGCAGCGCTGGGGTTCCTTGGTTGGATCCCAGTCAGGGCGCTATCTGCAAGGAGTGAGCACGTTCTCCCTGTGTCTGTGTGGGTTTCCTTTAGGTTCTCCGGTCTCCTCCTACACTCCAAAAACATACGGGCAGCTTAAAAGGTTCCTGATAAAACTGAAAAAAGCTTCTTGCAATTGGACTGGTCCAATTGCCATCTTGGAGTCAGGAAGGAATTTTTTCCCCTCTGGAGCAAATTATAGAGGCTTCAGAGGGTTTTTTTGCCTTCCTCTGGTTCAACTAGAAGTTAGGCAGGTTATATATAGGTATTATGGTTGAACTTGGCAAAAAAAGGTATTTCAGTATATTTTAAGGGGGGGGGGGGTAAGAATATACCTGTATGCTAATGGCTAGTTGCACTATTGCATGTTAAAAAGCAAATTTAACATTCACTGCCTTTAAAACCAAAGAAATACAGGGTGGAGATGGGGAGAAAGCAGCTCTATGTAAAAATAAACAGGTTAATTGAATTTAAAAAGATTAGTACATTAAACCAATTTTTACACGGGCAAACACAGAGTTTAAAGAAAATTCTTAAAACCACAGAATTTTGTCACTGTGGGTGCTAGGTACCAACTCACCACATGGTGGCAAAGTTCTTGTCATTTCTTTTTAGAAATTTTCTGATCTAAGAGCTAAAGGGCTCATTGGCTAAATGAGTGTGAAATGTAATCACTTTGTGTGCATATTATTGAGGTAACAACAGGCAAAACCTTTAAGTTTGCACTGAAAATGTATCCACGTTAATGATTTTGGAAAAACAGAAGCACATTGCTATGTTGTAGTAATCAGACGCGGGTGCAGCCAACAATGATTAATATGTTAACACATCTACTTTTTGTGTGTTACCTGAATTCCCACCTAGTACTTAATGTGTATATTATACTGCTGCCAATGTAAGCCACAATTTAATTAACAGGAAGGATCTTGCCAGTGTTAATGAATTACTGTACAACCACAGTAATGTATAAAGGCTAAGTAAATACCCATTTTTATCATTCTAGGAAGTTGCACAGGAATCCCTGCCAGTCCCAGCAGCTGTTTTTGTATTCTGTTGGCTGTTACGTCTATGGCTTTATAAAGCGGGCTGCTGTGGAAACTATATATATATAGCTGCCTTCCACTGGGTCCTTAGAAAGTCTTCATTGTCCCTTTAAAGGAATAGAAACAAGCAAAATAAACATAATCAATGTGACCCAACATGAAGTCCTGTTTTTTGCAGTAATGCAACCATATTTTATCTGTTGCCTACAAGCAAAATTACAAGTATTTTCCAATAAAAATGTCATACGTTTTGGGAAGGGCTAAGCGAAGATTATTTGTATGCAGAGTGGTTCCATTTCCGGCATAACACCATGCAGTTTGTCAGTGAGTTTTCAGACAGCTCTAAATATCAGACTGCAGAACAGGATTGATGGTGAGCCAAATCTTATAGACACAAGAAATATCTAAATAAACTATGCAAAAAAAACCCTAGCTTTAAAATAAACCCAAACACCTCCCCTTTAAAGTAGAATAAATGCTTATTTACAGCCCTAGGCCCTAGCGCCATTATGGACCCATTTTATTGGCTGTTTGTCATACCCCTGATTAAAATGCAGAGTAGCTCTGCAAGGTCACCAGATGCCAGTTATCCTCACGTGCTGTCATTTTCCCATTGTTGATCAGGAGCACGCACAGTTAAAATCAGAACCAGATCGGCTTCACCTTCACATAAGGCAGATTACTGGTAAAAACAACATCAAGCGGCACAAGATGGCACCTGGCAACTCCCACCACTCTACTCTGATTTTTAATGACTAGTATAGAAAATAGGGCAATATTGGGGATCTGAAATGGTGGATTGGGAGAGGGGTGGGTAGACTCTGAAAAGAGCCTAGGGTGCATACCAAGGTAGGCATAAAAAGTAAAGTGAAAGTAATGCATACTTTAATACACCAATTAGTTATTTATAATGGATTACTTCTGTCATTGTGAAACATAACATTCTTTCACAAGTACGGACAAAAACATAGCTTTATAAATATACCCTTTATTGAACACTTTTAGCAATAATGTAAAAGAAGAATTATAAGATCTGCTAAAATCCTATTGGTATTCAAGATCTGATGGGGAAATGGTAAGCACAATAGTTAGTGCTTGTCCAGACAAAGGAATTACCTGTGTTATACCCATACCCAAGTTCTTGTCCAGACAAAGGAATTACCTGTGTTATACCCATACCCAAGTTCTTGTCCAGACAAAGGAATTACCTGTGTTATACCCATACCCAAGTTCTTGACCAGACCAAGGAATTACCTGGGTTATACCCATACCCAAGTTCTTGACCAGACCAAGGAATTACCTGGGTTATACCCATACCCAAGTTCTTGACCAGACCAAGGAATTACCTGGGTTATACCCATACCCAATTTCTTGACCAGACCAAGGAATTACCTGGGTTATACCCATACCCAAGTTCTTGACCAGACAAAGGAATTACCTGGGTTATACCCATACCCAAGTTCTTGACCAGACCAAAGAATTAGCTGGATTATACCCATACCCAAGTTCTTGACCAGACCAAGTAATTGCCTGGGTTATACCCAATATTCAACCTATAAGAGGGGGTTAATTCCAGGTATTCTAGGGGTTGACTGCCAATGTCTTCTGTACAACAAGATCACTTAGATTTGGTGGCCCCCAAATGATGCACCTAATTTATTTTTAAAGCCAATGACCAAACATTTTTGTGAGCAATAGGTTGAAAGATTAAAGGTTCTTTCCCTGTGGTTCTCTTACTAGAATGTAAATCTGTAAGATACTGTAAGAAGCCCATTGTCCTTATTTTGATGTGATTTATGCACATTGTCATATAAAGTGATTTGTTCAATAGACAATCAGAGTTAATACTACAAAGACAGATAACAATCTTGCTACCATATGATTAACATTCTCCTCCACAGAGAATAATACAAAAGAACAATTGTCACATTAAGCACTTGCTCACACGGATGCTTTCTTCAGCTCCAGCGTGCATTTACATTCAAGAAAAAAAACAAAATGTGCATAATGCATAAATAATATATATTTTTAACACAAATAAACAGATGTGTGTGCCTCAGTGTGCTGCACAGAGCAATATATGCTTTGCTTTTTAACAAAATAATTTTAAAAACACCCTAAAACAATTTTCTGCTCATCATGGCTGGTTTTAGGTTTAACGGTGGCACCACAGGACCATTCCCCAGGTGCAGTTTAGTTCTTGTATTTTACCTTATTAAAGCATTGTCACATTGTTCTTAGTAGCCCAAAACACTTGGCATCAAACCACCAGAAATTGCTTTCAACTGCCTACTATGATAATTGCCTGAAAGTGCAAACTTGGCAAGTCATTGTTTTCAATTGCCTAACAAGCACTTAAACCAGCATTTTCATGCAATTGTAAAAGAGGGCAATGGACATCAATTTGGGGTGTTTTTGTCCCTGTGTGCTTCAATTACTCCATGGCATACTCAATGGCAGTCTAACTGCCCACAAACATTGCCCTTGTGCCATTAGCACACGTATCCTTTTATCAGCTTGACTTTTAATGGAAAAGTTTGGTTGCAGGGACATAACTACAGAGCAAGCAGACCCTGTGGTTGTGGGGCGGGGGGCAGGGGTTTAGAGGCCCAGAAATGCCCTTATTTTTAAGCAATTTCAATATCGCTTAGAAAAAGTCAACTTACCAACATTTTGGGGCCCTAAACTGAATTTACAGTGGGGCCCAGTAATATCTAGTTACGCCACTAAACAGTTACAATAACATGGTGGGATAGGCCATGAGCTGCTTGCCATTAGGTTTAATGGGAAGTGTTAAAGGTAGCCCATGGCCTGTGATTATCACCCGGAAACATATTTCTACTCTTTATCAAAAGCCAAACGCGGGTAAGTCTACATCAGGGAAACCCAACCTGTTTTACTCGTGAGTCATATGCAGCTGTACAAAGTGTTAGGGAACCACACAAGCATGAAAACAGTTTGTTGGGTATGCTAAATAAGGGTTGTGATTGGCTTTTTGGTAGCCCCATGTGGACTGCTGTCTGCAGGAGGCTCTACTTGGAGTAAAACTGTGTCTCTGTGCCTCAAAACTTGCCTCCAAGCCTGAAATGTAAAAATCGGCACCTACTTTAAGGCCACTGGGAGCAACATTGAAGGGATCGGTAAGCAACATGTTGCTCCTGCACCACTGGTTGGGTATCACTTGCAGGGCCGCCATCAGAAATCACGGGGCCCCTTACAACAAAATTTTCTGGGCCCCACCCTCCCACGCCCCCAATGGCCCCTCCCATCAATACAAGGGACACACAGGCATTGGTAGCGAGGGCCCCCTAAAACATTGGTAGCCAGGGCCCCCCTAAAACATTTGTCGCCAAGGGTTATGTTTTGCATTAGTGCCAGGGCAGGGACCCACTAAAACACTGGTGGTCCTCCCCCAGTGTCCCCATACAATGGTCCACTCTCCGCTGCTTCCTTACTGCTTCTTTCCACTCCAAACCCTCCCAGAATCCTCCTGCTTCTTCCAGGGCCCCCCAAGCATCCTTCAGCTCCCCCCCTCAGCATCCTGCTGCTTCCTTCAGGGCCCCCCCAAAGCATCCTCCACCTTCCCCCAGGCCCCCCCCAAGCATCCTCCACCTTCCCCCAGGGCCCCCCCAAGTATCCTCCACCTTCCCCCAGGGCCCCCCCAAGAATCCTCCACCTTCCCCCAGGGCCCCCCCAAGCATCCTCCAGTCCTCTCCCCCCGCCGCCGCCAGCATCCTTCTGCATCCTTCTGCTTCCTCCACCTCCTCCTGCGTCTCCTCACCTGCGTCAACTCTGGCTTCAGTTGCGTCTTCCACTACTCCAGAGCTCCCCGCTACATGTGCGCTTTTATAGGGTTGCGCCCCGTGCGTGTGACGTCAGTACGCACAGGGCGCAACCTTATAAAAGCGCACATGTAGCGGGGAGCTCGGGACATAACAGCGGACGCCAGCGAAGAAAGTAACAGGGCCGGAGTTGATTGAAGGGGGCCTGAGCTAAAAAAAACTCTAGCATGGCCAGGCCCCCTTTAAACGCCCGGGCCCGGGACAACTGTCCCCCCTGTGCCCCCCTGATGGCGGCTCTGATCACTTGTCTACACCATACCTCCCAACTGTCCTGATTTTCGTGGGACAATCCCTCTTTTAACAGCTCAACCCACAGTCCTGGAAATCTTGACAAGCTATACTTGAACTTAGATACATTGTTTCTCAGACTTAATTAAATAAGTGGGCGTTTGGCAGAGAGCCCAGAAAGTTACCAAGCAACACCTGCACTGAGATACAATTGTAACTAATAAGCTAAACAGGTCTATGCGGGGAACTGAGACTTGCATCTTAAAGGGCAATTTCACATTTTTTTAGCAAAACTGTAATAACACATAAAACAAAACCCCCAGAAATGTGTTCAAACTTTAAGTAACCTGCCAAGTTTTGTAAAATGGCAGTGGTATTTAGGGGTGTGGTCACAAAAATGGGCGTGGTTAAACATTTTTGTCACATTTTTCCATTTTCTAAATGTTGGGAGGTATGCTACACTATGGGGTCAGTAAGAACTGACCCAGGAAAAGTAACTACAATTAGATGCTCCAAAAGGTTATGAACCTAAACTCGACATTACAGGCTGCAAGTTTCTTAAAATAATGTTCCAGGGTACAGATGCAAGATCATGGGTTTATACTGATATGTTGTTCTCAATATTCCTGGGCACACTGGGAAATACAGCAAGGTGACTATTATATTCAGTGTTTCATCTGTATTATTGTTATGAACTAAGAGGACATGACCACAATGAGGTTGGCAAGCGGTGGCGGCCAGGACAAGAGGTACAGTATTTACCTTGGGTGCAAGTACTTCATGGCCCAGCACTAAAATTTATACCTGGAATAACATGGGAATGTAGTGTAGAAAAACCTTCCTTGCTTTGTTTACTGTCACTACTACAGTATTTTGGGCCCCATCATTGGCTAGCACAAACACAGCAAATAAATCTACCGTTAGGAAGATCCGTACTAAACTAATACTCTTTCGTCTGTTTGCGATGGGTATTTTAGTCATTTACTTATCCTATAAGGCATATCTTTATTTATCAGGAAAAAAGCCATATAATAAGTACCAGACACTGTCAATTACAAATCAATTATAATAACATAGATGTGAGATACACAGTTGTAAACCAAGGACATCTAATCATTTTATAAACTGCCCTAACAGTAAATGAATATGGGATCCATTATCAGGTAACTTAATATCCAGAAAGTTTAGAATCATGCGAAGGCCATCTCCCATAAACTTCATTATAAGCAAATAATTCTAATTTTTAAAAATTATTCCCGTTTTCTCTGTAATAATAAAACAGAACCTTGTACTTGATCCCAACTAAGATATAATTAATCTTGATTGAAGACAAAACAATCCTTCTGGGTTTGGTTAATTTTGAAATGATTTTTTAGTAGACTTAAGGTATGGAAATCCAAATTACAGAAAGACCCCTTATCCAGAAAACCCCAGGTCGAGAGAATTCTGGATAACAGGTCCCATACCTGTATTTATTGCTCTTAGTAATCACCATGTCACTGTACAACTGGCCAACAATGTTGTTTCCAATGACATAAATAATACATTCAATTATTAGGTGTTATTCACAAATCAAGAGAATTTCTAATCACACAGGGACTGTTGGAGGCTGGTATAAATAATATCATTTCTCATTTCTCATATCTGGACTTAAAAAACATGATTTCATTAGAAGATGGCATATACTGAATAAAAAACAAAGCCTATGTATTCTTTGCTCATAAAATACTAGTAATTCCACATATTCCCATATAGGCAGTTGGAATGGCAAATGCCCAAATGTCCTTAAGGAAAAAAAAAATCATAAAATAGTCTCTTAATACCTAATGCCTTTAATACGTAGGTAGACTGACTGCCATGCTGCTTTGCTTATTGCTTTTGCTATTCCAGCCGGCAGCACTTCAGTAATATTTAAAGCAGGCGCAGGTGCTCGCTAAAAGTTTCCATATTTACATGCAGAAACAATTACAACCCATGGGAAATAATTATTTATGTACCTGAATTCTCTGGTGGCTTCAGGGGATTAGTAATAGTTCCTTCCCTTTGAAAATATAAAGACTGAGTGTTTTTCAGAACCTTGATCCTAAAGTAAAGAGAAGGTGCTACTTGCTAGAGTAAATTCCACAGAACAGTGAAGGCTTCTCCCTCTGATGTCAATGGCTATTCTCAATCTGTTCCCCCACTCGGAATTCTCATACAGTTTCAGACCCCAGACACTCTGCAAACACCCTGCACCCCCCTGCCCGGACCTTATCGACTGTTCACTCATTTTACCTTTACTTCTTGTTACAGGACCAGGATATTATTAAAGACAAAAACATGACACTGAAAAGCCCATCATACTGATAATTTGTACAACAAGTTACTGAAACATTTTAAAACCCAGTGAAAGTAAAGCATAGCTGTGATGAGAAATAAGCCGTGCCTGAAAGTAAATGTTATCTTTAGCAATACCCTTTTGAACTTTACCTTTATCAGAGAAAAGATTAACTCAGGTAGAACATTAACCATATTGACGGTTACATGTCTGTCAGATAAGCTGTGCATTTCTTTATACACATACATAACTTAAGCTGGCCATACATGCACCGATTAAATCGTAAAAAAACCTTGTTTCGTACGATATTCGGTGCGTGTATGGCAACTAGGCGAGGCGACCGATATCACAGAAGGCTGCTGATATCGGTCGACTTGCCGTTCGGGCAGGTTAGAAGGTTTAGATCGGGCGCCTGAGCAAAATCTGCCTTCAGGGCAGAATCCGCAGAAGGAGGTAGAAATCCTATTGTTTCTACCTCCATATCTGATGATTCAGCCCTAAACGTCGGTAGAGGGTTGGAACGATCTTCTTCTCTGGAAAGATCGAAAATCGCCACGTGTTTGGCCAGCTTTAAGGTGGTCATACATTATAAGATCCTCTCATTTTTCACCAAATAAGCAGCTCTTTCCCTAATATTGGGTGAATTCAATTGTTTGGCCTTCAAACCTGCCCAAACAACATCTGCCCAATTTTCAGCCAGACCGGGAAGGCCTGTTGGGGGACTTAATACATAGGCAAATATCTCAAATTTTTAAAATAGCTTGCATTTTGCAAATACACCTTCCATTGAGATCTACAGAAACTCCTCAGGCTTTAGCTGCCGATTTCTTATATTTGAGTTTCAACGGGCTGGTCAGCAACACATTGCTCACAAGCCACTGGTCAGGGATCACTGGTCTAATGGCAGGAATGTGTCTCGGCCAATGCTGTGCTTGTCAGTGCATATACACAGTGGATGGGAATGCTTAGGCCTTTACTGAAAATGGAGGAAACAAGCGCAGAGAAAAGCTGATGGACAGCCATGTAAGCCATTAGCCTAATGCCACATGGGGCTGATTCTCAGTCTGTGGATGAATACAGGCCGAGAATCAACCCCTAAGCTTGCATCAGCCTTTTTCCTGAGCCTGCACCCAGAAACCATTGTGTCAGGATGCATGCAGGCACAAGGAGCAGATTTTGGCTCTGAGACATGCAAGTATGTATTTCGCACCAAAATCTACTTCATGTGCCTGCACCGGGCCAAGGCAATAGCTCCGGATGTGTTTACTATATACCGAGAATCAGCCCCCTTATGCCATTAGCCTAAGCCTTTGGGACCTATTCATTATGCTAGGTAAAAAACGGTGACTGCGTTAAATAAAGCACACATTTTGATAAATTCACCATTTATTTTACACAGATTTTTACACCATTTTTCTGGTGTTAATTATTTTCCATAGTATGATAAATAGGCCCCTATATAGTGCCATTGTTAAAATTCCCCCCATAAGAGGCTAGTGTATTACGCTGCAATATAAAACATTAAAGCAGGAATTTAGCTGTCGGAATATGCACATTGTACCTCTCATAATGGTGAAGGAATACACTATAGCAGCACACTTAAAATAATAAACTATGTTAACAGCACAATGTATTATCTCACCGTGGAATGTGGGATGTAAGTGGGACAACCACAATTTATTTGGTTCAAACAGAAGGTCAGCTCAGAAAAGAGCAGCCATTCTGCTATTGTGGAATGTAAATAAAGCTCCAGCGCAGATAAGAATGTAAAACAAGCTCACTCCATACTGTGAGACTCAAATAGACATCTAAGGGCTCTGGTACACGGGGAGATTAGTCGCCCGCGATTTAACTCCCTGTTCGCGGGCGACTAATCTCCCCGAGTTGCCTACCCCTGCCATCCCACCGGCGAACATGTAAGTCGCCGGCGGGATGGCAGACGCGGCGGGGCGATTTGCGGAAATCGCCGAAAAAGACTCGCGAGTCTTTTTCGGCGATTTGCGCGAAATCGCGCCGCCGCGTCTGCCATCCCGCCGGCGACTTACATGTTCGCCGGTGGGATGGCAGGGGGAAGGCAACTCGGGGAGATTAGTCGCCCGCGAGCAGGGAGTTTTGCCGCGGGCGACTAATCTCCCCGTGTACCAGAGCCCTAAATACAGAACATGCTTTATTGCAAATCACTGGGATTAAGGGCTTCCTCCTACCAACTTCATAAAGGTGAAGAATTTTCTCTAACAAATGGTGTTAGTGTACTGAATATAAACCCCGAGATGTCAAACAAGAGGTCTACCAGTTGTAATTACATGGAACGCCAGTCAGTATACGCAAGCAGCAGTCCCCGGGCAACCGCTCAATGCTGCTTCTTGCTACACTGTTATTAAAAAAAAATCGGCCACAAATTCTATTTATACCTGAAACAGTATAAAACAGAACAAAATAATGTGGTGATGTAACATCACATTGCCTAACGAGGTGGCTCTTTCCCTGATATGCCCACCTTGAGCTGGGAGATATCAGGTTGATCCGACTGTTTGGCCCGAGGGCTAATTATAATTGCGTCTATGCAGACTGATGGAATGAGGGCTGCATCAACATGCAGGTCCAGTCGGAGGGCCCCATACATGGGCCGATAAGCTGCCAATTCAGTCCGTCAACAGCTGTTTTCTTCCTTTCCTAAAGGGGACCTATTACCTTAAAGGAACAGTAACACCAAAAAATGAAAGAGCTTTAAAGTAATAAAATTAGAATGCACTGTTGCCCTGCACTGGTAAAACTGGTGTGTTTGCTACAGTAACACTACTATAATTTATATAATATGCTGCTGTGTAGCCATGGGGGCAGCCATTCAAGCTGGAAAAAAGGAGAAAAGGCACAGGTTACATAGCAGATAACAGATAAGTTCTCTAGAATACAGTGGTGTTTTATCTGTTATCTGCTATGTGCCTTTGCCTTTTCTCCTTTGAATGGCTGCCTCCATGGCTATGTAGGGACCCCAAAGAATTGGGCCCCTCCAGGATTAGTTCCCCTTTAGACAGGCACCATGAGGGTGGCCTTATGAGATTTGGACACCTAAAGGTGGTCCTAGGTGTTTATGTGTGAAAAGGGAGTTTCCCTGCAAGTTAACAGTAACCACTAGATGTCGCTGTGCTAAAAGTATAAAAGGGAATGACTCCCAGTTTCAGCAGGTCTTCGTCCTGGGACTGCTTCTTGTAAAGAAGCGTATAACAGGCTTGTGTTCTAGTACAGGAGGTACTGTAACAGGTCACTCTAGGAGTGACAGGCAGGCTAGAGAGAACGGGCAGTGATAGCCCCGACAGGAGAGAGAGGGGTTAAGACCCCCCAGCACTCATGGCTGGAGTTAAGGACCTGTAGTGTGTAGTAAGAGGAGCCAAGTCAGCACCTGGGAGTGTTCCCAGTGAAGGGGCCCTACGCGTGGACCGGGGTGAGTTCCTAGGTGGAAGCATCCGGCGGGAGTACCGGGGGTAGCCCAAAGAGAGAGTGTGTGACTTGAGCCGTCTGTGTGACATCCTCTGAAGTGTTCTGCCTGCATCAATAAACAAGTTCATCTGGTTTACCATTTTAACCAGTGTCTTGGTGGTTCATATACTGAGGATCCTCAACTGCCTGGTAAGCAGCTACCCCAAGGGAGGGGCAAGGTACCGGGAGTTGCTGGGAGTCCGGGTCCAAGGAGGACCTCATAGAGTTTTCCCAGGGAGGATACATATAGTTCTACCTATACCTACCCTGGGTGGAGGCACGCCATTCATTTATATTACACCTGTCCCCCATAATAAGCGGGGGCTCAGGGCTCCTGTAGCGCCACACGCAGGTGATTGCGTGTTAAAAGTACAGCCGTAGCCAAAATAGGGTTACATTTGGAGGCACTGCTGAGATGAGAGCAGGAATCATTAAGCAGAAAGGGCCCTAAGGGAACTGAGGCCTTGTGTGAGTGCTACACCCTCCCTTCCATCCGTGCTAAAGTTTGGGCCACCCTGATCCACATCCAAGAGGGATTTTGGCATGAGAGGAGTGAGGAAAGGCTCCTAGCCAATCGGGTTGCAGGGCTGTTGGCGCCAAAGGGACCGGGAAGGCACGCGAGAGGAAGCGTGAGAGAGAGGGGTGTAACCAGCGTTTGTTTCGGTGCCACCCAATTGCGTGGAGCGACCGACTGGATCAGCGAGAAAGTGCGCCAAGAGGCCTGGGCGTGACTTAAGGAGTGACATCGCAGTGGCCATTTTGGAGCAGAGTGAGTCAGCGTGAGAGAAAGCGTGTGCACAGTTACTGGTAGCTTTTGCCAGCAAAGATGACGGCTGCATCAGAGAGCAGGGAGATCCTGTGTTGGCCAGAGGAGGATGCCCGGCCGCAAGGAGACCCAGGAGGGTTCGTCAGTCGGAGTGTGGACTGACCAGAGTGCCCAACCCGTTGGTTGGAGGTATCCCAGGGTACCGATTACCTTGGGACATGGACTCCCTTAAGGAGAGGTGGAGACTTTGATTTTCCAGTTCAATAAGTTTTAAATTTGGTTAAGGGCAACAAGTGTCCTTTCAAATTTTTCTTGTGTGGGACTTACACAAAGATTGAAGGGGTTGAAGGGAAATGTTTATTGTGTTTAACATTTTTTCCAGGTAACCCATTGTATCCTTGACAGACCTCAGGAGAGGCTGTTGAAGCGTGATGTAAAAGTACTGTGTAAAGTATTTGAGTGTGTATGAGATGTCAGCCAGGAGGTGACAGTTTCAGCCGGGGGAGAATGTAGGGACCCCAAAGAATTGGGCCCCTCCAGGATTAGTTCCCCTTTAGACAGGCACCATGAGGGTGGCCTTATGAGATTTGGACACCTAAAGGTGGTCCTAGGTGTTTATGTGTGAAAAGGGAGTTTCCCTGCAAGTTAACAGTAACCACTAGATGTCGCTGTGCTAAAAGTATAAAAGGGAATGACTCCCAGTTTCAGCAGGTCTTCGTCCTGGGACTGCTTCTTGTAAAGAAGCGTATAACAGGCTTGTGTTCTAGTACAGGAGGTACTGTAACAGGTCACTCTAGGAGTGACAGGCAGGCTAGAGAGAACGGGCAGTGATAGCCCCGACAGGAGAGAGAGGGGTTAAGACCCCTCAGCACTCATGGCTGGAGTTAAGGACCTGTAGTGTGTAGTAAGAGGAGCCAAGTCAGCACCTGGGAGTGTTCCCAGTGAAGGGGCCCTACGCGTGGACCGGGGTGAGTTCCTAGGTGGAAGCATCCGGCGGGAGTACCGGGGGTAGCCCAAAGAGAGAGTGTGTGACTTGAGCCGTCTGTGTGACATCCTCTGAAGTGTTCTGCCTGCATCAATAAACAAGTTCATCTGGTTTACCATTTTAACCAGTGTCTTGGTGGTTCATATACTGAGGATCCTCAACTGCCTGGTAAGCAGCTACCCCAAGAGAGGGGCAAGGTACCGGGAGTTGCTGGGAGTCCGGGTCCAAGGAGGACCTCATAGAGTTTTCCCAGGGAGGATACATATAGTTCTACCTATACCTACCCTGGGTGGAGGCACGCCATTCATTTATATTACACCTGTCCCCCATAATAAGCGGGGGCTCAGGGCTCCTGTAGCGCCACACGCAGGTGATTGCGTGTTAAAAGTACAACCGTAGCCAAAATAGGGTTACAGCTACATAGCAGCTTATTTATATAAATTATAGTAGTCTTTCTGAAGTAAACACACAACTTTTACCAGTGCAGGGCAGCAGCACATTATATTTTAGTTACTTTTATACACTTTCATTTTTTGGTTTTACTGTTCTTTTAAGAAATAATTCCAAATTGTTTTCTATTTGTCTATTGTCTTCACAATAGACAATAGACTGATAGACTGAAAGACTGAAACCCATGTCCATGCACTGGTTACAAAATTAGATGGTGGGGAGGGAGGGGGAATGTGAGGAGAGCAGCAACATCTAAAAAGTTCTGAATTGAAAGTGAAAGTAACTCTCTGCCCCACCTCTATGCCTAAGACATAGAGGCGGGGCAGGCAATATATGATTGACAGCTGGGATTTTTAAATGCTTTTATAATGGGTATGGATGTGGTAATAAAAAAATGATTTTGGGTTTCATGTTTAATTTGACGGGTCCCCTTTAAGATGGCTATACAAGGGCTAATGAGTTTCTACGCAGCTTCACATACTCTCTTGGATGATACCAGTTATTATGAACTCTTAAAAAAACTTGATTTATTAAATGTGAGGGAATAGTAATTATTACAGTCAATGGCAGACAGGTAAACCAGCCCCACTGATGGGACTTACCGTAACTTGACCCTGAATCTACCCACTGAAGCAATAACTGTCTGGGGTACTAACATCCTTTCTTTCCAGAACTACTTCTTCCACTAAGAACTTTGTGGTGAGTGGGCAAGAGGTACTTGCCTTGGGTGCAACCTTCTTGGCAAGGCACTGAATGGCCAATATAGCTACAATTTCTTAGCAAGTTCTACAGAATATATAGGTTGCTGTGAAAAAAGCATTCAGAATTTTGCAAATTAATTTGCAAGCAACCAACTGCAATGAACTTAGCAGTAATGGCTTGGGCTGCTCTCCCCAACCTCTCCAACTAGAGGCAGCCTTGTCCCTTGTCTTGAAGCCACTGCTCCAGACATTTACTAGGAAAGTGTAAGGGTTGTTCAGTATACTGTATGTATGTATGTATAGTCGCAGATGTCCTAGTGAGAGGCATTACTGACAAGGCTTCCCTATCCCTCAAGGAAGTTTCCAGTGCCCTAGGTATATGATACATTATATCTAGCCTAATTGTTTCCAAGACATTATACAAGGTTTCTCAGCTTGAAATGGATACTGGCTGAGTTGCCATTTGTTAGACCTGAATCATGAGAATCCCCTCATGTTAAAACCTAAGGGGCTATACAATCAAGGCAGTGGGGCTCAGTTTGTTTATTGTACTTTGTAACCACTTCGCTACTGATTGCTCATCTTAGGAAAATCTGTAAGAGAAGCCTATATGAGGTAGCCTATGATTAGGTTCCTTAGGGCATGAAATGCATAAGGCTAATTATGAACATGTAACTTAAATGAAGATACTTTGCTATTTGGGCTAGTCCCAGGTATAGAAAGGTTGGGAATATTATTGTAGACAATCTGCCTGAGGCTGGGAACATATCTTGTTTTTACTTTTTGTTGTCTAAATGTTGTGTTCACATGGGCATTAGCTACTTTATGTGCCTCGTTTTGTTTAGCTACAGTAGCACGACCTTAATTGCACAGTCCTCTTTAATTTCTCTGGGGGCTAATTGTTCCAAATTGGAATATCAGTGGCCTTAATGACCCTATAAAACATCGATTCACTGTACATTACATCAAGAAATATAAGTTTACCTAACCACTTGGGAGGTAAAGAAACTACGGGTGGGATGGTTTTCTTGTTATCTTATTTCTTGTTATCTAGGGCACTTCTGTTTTGACTAAATCTCTTGGATTCCAGCTCATCACTGTTAAAACCAACTGTCTAAGCCAATTTATTTACTGCCACCAGAATGCAATAAAATATCATTCTAATATTTACATGGGAAATCCATCTACCAATAACTGCCAAGAAGCAGTATTCCCAAGCTCAGGAAACATGTGCATGTGACATTAATACGGTACTGGATAAGCAAATATGTTATAGATATATAACAAACCGCATTATATATGGTTCCTAATGCCAAAGCCCAAGGGGATCTTACTAGTATAATCCACTTCTTAAATATTGTCATACAATTTGTCAAGCAGCTTTGAGTATAGCCCAATAATATTAATAGATTTGATTCAGTGTTGGTAGTCTCAGTAACGTTGGTGAAGGTATGAGGGTGAGATGGTTCACTTTGCAACACTAAAGCAAAATTAACATCTTACAGATATTCAGTGGCTTTTAAATACACAGGCTTTTGGCTAAAGTGGCAACTAATAGCCTATTAAACCTATTTTTTCATTTTTATTTTAAATACACTTTGAAATGTATAATTTCTTGAATCATTAGATTTCCATTCAAAATCTTTCCAACCAGAATATTTAAAAGGCAATCTAGCAAGGTCATCAGATTTATTTTGAAGCTGAATTTTTTAGTTATTAATATTGTATTTCTTACCTTTTAGTTCTTGCCCCTTCTACTCATCCTCCATTCTGTTACTGGATTACCCACTAGCTAGGCTCACAGGAGCCTAGCAACCAGAAAATGTGTTGAATAGCCAACTGGAGGGCTCCAAACAACAATTATAAAGAGTACAAATAACTCAAAAATGAAAAACAGAAGACAATTTGCAGATTGTCTCAGAATACCACTGCCTAAATCAGGGATCCCCAACCTTTTATACCCGTGAGCCACATTCAAATGTAAATAGACTTGGGGAGCAACACAAGCATAAAACATGTTCCTGGGGTGCCAAATAAGGGTTGTTATTGGCTATTTGATAGACCCTATATGGACTGGCAGCCTACATAAAGTTCTGTTTGGCAGTACATCTGGTTTTTATGCAACCAAAACTTGCCTCCAAGTCATGAATTCAAAAATAAACACCTGCTTTGAGGCCACTGGGAGCAACATCCAAGGGGTTGGAGAGCAACATGTTGCTCACGAGCCACTGGTTGGGGATCACTGGCCTAAATCATACTAAAAGTTAATTCGACTTTGTCATATGCCCATACGTTAACCACATGTTTAGGGATACAAGAGTAAGGAACTGCCAGTGACTTAGTGCTTATTATATATATATACAGTGGTGTGAAAAACTATTTGCCCCCTTCCTGATTTCTTATTCTTTTGCATGTTTGTCACACTTAAATGTTTCTGCTCATCAAAAACCGTTAACTATTAGTCAAAGATAACATAATTGAACACAAAATGCAGTTTTTAAATGAAGGTTTACGTTATTAAGGGAGAAAAAACTCCAAATCTACATGGCCCTGTGTGAAAAAGTGATTGCCCCCTTGTTAAAAAATAACTTAACTGTGGTTTATCAATTTCAATTTTCAATTTCAATATCAATTTCTGTAGTCACCCCCAGGCCTGATTACTGCCACACCTGTTTCAATCAAGAAATCACTTAAATAGGAGCTACCTGACACAGAGAAGTAGACCAAAAGCACCTCAAAAGCTAGACATCATGCCAAGATCCAAAGAAATTCAGGAACAAATGAGAACAAAAGTAATTGAGATCTATCAGTCTGGTAAAGGTTATAAAGCCATTTCTAAAGCTTTGGGACTCCAGCGAACCACAGTGAGAGCCATTATCCACAAATGGCAAAAACATGGAACAGTGGTGAACCTTCCCAGGAGTGGCCGGCCGACCAAAATTACCCCAAGAGCGCAGAGACAACTCATCCGAGAGGCCACAAAAGACCCCAGGACAACATCTAAACAACTGCAGGCCTCACTTGCCTCAATTAAGGGCAGTGTTCACGACTCCACCATAAGAAAGAGACTGGGCAAAAAGGGCGCAAACCACTTTTAAGCAAAAAGAACATTAAGGCTCGTCTCAATTTTGCTAAAAAACATCTCAATGATTGCCAAGACTTTTGGGAAAATACCTTGTGGATCGACGAGACAAAAGTTGAACTTTTTGGAAGGTGCGTGTCCCGTTACATCTGGCGTAAAAGTAACACAGCATTTCAGAAAAAGAACATCATACCAACAGTAAAATATGGTAGTGGTAGTGTGATGGTCTGGGGTTGTTTTGCTGCTTCAGGACCTGGAAGGCTTGCTGTGATAGATGGAACCATGAATTCTACTGTCTACCAAAAAATCCTGAAGGAGAATGTCCGGCCATCTGTTCGTCAACTCAAGCTGAAGTGATCTTGGGTTCTGCAGCAGGACAATGACCCAAAACACACCAGCAAATCCACCTCTGAATGGCTGAAGAAAAACAAAATGAAGACTTTGGAGTGGCCTAGTCAAAGTCCTGACCTGAATCCTATTGAGATGTTGTGGCATGACCTTAAAAAGGCGGTTCATGCTAGAAAATCCTCAAATAAAGCTGAATTACAACAATGCTGCAAAGATGAGTGGGCCAAAATTCCTCCAGAGCGCTGTAAAAGACTCGTTGCAAGTTATCGCAAACGCTTGATTGCAGTTATTGCTGCTAAGGGTGGCCCAACCAGTTATTAGGTTCAGGGGGCAATTACTTTTTCACACAGGGCCATGTAGGTTTGGATTTTTTTTCTCCCTAAATAATAAAAACCCTCATTTAAAAACTGCATTTTGTGTTTACTTGTGTTATCTTTGACTAATAGTTAAATGTGTTTGATGATCAGAAACATTTTGTGTGACAAACATGCAAAAGAATAAGAAATCAGGAAGGGGGCAAATAGTTTTTCACACCACTGTATATATATATATATATATATATATATATATATTTTGAACCTTAGTTGTCCAGAAACTGCATCTTTGTACCAGGATGAAGCACGACTCAACTGTGTTTGGAAAATATCATACATGCTCTGTGCTACGACTGTCTCTAAAATGACTAGAAGTTGGGTAACTGCATTTCACAGAGCCTGAGGATAATCTGTCTGATGCACATCAGGGCATATGTTTTGTAAATTATATCACAGACTCCAAGTTACTGAGGCTGAAAAGCGGAACAACGCATGAGATTTACCATTCTCCACACACCACAGTATATACATTCACAGTAATGCACTGCAGTTACTCCATTCTTATACTCAGGCACGGTGTTAGGAAAAAAAAGTGTCAGATAATAAATAAATACAAGAAGATACAGACAGGTTCTTTTTTGGTTTCCATTCGACCTAGTTATTGTGAGTGATGTGTGAAATTCTCCTGAGGAGCATATCTTTTCACACTGGTTTTCCCCTCTTATCAGTAAATCACCATTGCAGAGATATTGGTCCCCAAGCTTCTGTAAATAATACTAACTCAAGATAGAGAATCCTGGCCAAATTGGATGCCTCTTATGTTGTCTGTGCAAAAAAATGTATAATAATATTGAGCCCAGCTGTGAAATGGGCAACTGGAAAACAGCACTTGATAAGAGGGGATGGCTTTCCAACAGTTTCACTCATAGGCTACTTGGCTTTCATCCTTAGTGCTAAAGAAATATCCACAGTATTTGAAAGGATTATGCATAATCAAAGGCAAAGTTTGTCATTTTTTAATACCCCATGGCAAACAATTAAAAATGAAATGTTCCTTTACATTATTTAACTAGTTCCACCTGCGAAGATGGCTTGGAAAAGCCTTGAAGGTCCTTAAAAAAACAAATAAATAACAGAGAAGCAATTCCCAAACTGTGGGGTACACCACCTTGGGGGACATAAGGGAAAGGCAGGTTAGGTTAGGTTGATACTGTATATTGGTAGAATGTCTGTTTGTTTCTCCAGACATCCATGAAAGCCCAGCTTGAAGGTCAATTAGGGTGACGTAAAAAATTATTATTATTAAAATATTTTCTGTCCCAGGTATTCTTGGAACTAAGGCTGGAAGAATGATACAAGAATGTTTTACTATGTCTGTAAACTTAATTCTGTGTAATGTAAATGTAACCAGACAAGGCCAGTATTTAAATGTTCTGGTAAATTGGTGCCCCACAACGGCAGGAGTATAGAGGGCCCAGTAAGGTCCTGCTTAACGAGCAATTTCAATATATCTTAATAAAATTGGTCAACTTAGCAATGTTTCGGGGCCCTTAAATTTAATTAAATGTGGGGCCCAGTAACATCTAGCTACTTCACTGGTGCTTAAGGTAATACTACTTGGCCTGGGGCCCTGCTTGCCCCCCTCTCACACATGCTTCACCTGCCTACCCCCTTCCCCCGGCCCCTTTTCCTGAGAATAAAAAAATGGATGCATTTTTACACAAAGGTCAACTTTATTTTAATGGACAAGTGAAAAAATCTCTCTGATCTGATTCAGGCTTAACATATTATCATATTATCATACATGTTATTAACTGGAACAGCTGCTGAGGCAGGATAACTCTCAAGCACTCAGAAAGGGCTGTCCCTAGAGTTTCATTTGAAGATTTATTTTCTTTCTTAGGCTTATATTCAGGGACATTTTAATAGCATATTTTAAAGCCCAAGCAAGCCAGTTCAGAGAGCCATCAATCCTAATATATATTCACAGATGGTCAAGTGTGGCACTCGAAAAACTGGAAACACTCCAAAGCGTTCTTTAATTTAATACAGGCATAATCAATTAGACCACCGTACATCAACACTTTTTACACATATTCTGGGAACCCTAAAATCTGGATGTGTAACAGCTGAACTACCTACAATAAAGTCAAAGGCTGCCAGATATATTAATACGAATTCAAGAGAAGTTTCCTCACTTTTATCTCCTTGAGTGAGGATATGTACCACCATGGCATTAAAAGCTGGGTATACTGATTTATAGGTGTGCACATCATGACAGTCTGTTATATACTGTACATATTAGATTCCATTTTATTTACTGGTAAACAAATAGGTTACAGTGTCTAATGTTTGGATAGTGATACTTAAATGAAGCAGCGTAAATCAATACTGGAGGCAAAACAATCCTGTTGAGTTTATTTAATGATTCTTTTTTTTAAAGGAGAAGGAAAGGCATAGTCACTTGGACGTGCCAAAATGGTAGGCACCCCCAAGTGACTTAACCCTTTTACTGCCAGCCATTTTGGTCAAAGCGGAACTTGTATTGCCAGACAGTTTTTGAACATTTTGCACTGTTTCACTTTAGGGGCCTTTCCTCGGGGGGACTTTTAGTTTACCAAGGAAAACAATATATCGTTTTTTTCAGAACAACCTAAGCTTTCAAAATATGGTAGAATTTTTGTGTAATTCCAATTCTGTAACAAGATATAGGCTTCTAAATGTCTAAAAATGCAAAAAAAATCAAATTTTCCATAATATAATCACACATACTAGAAACAAAAATTATTTTATGCACGAATATACAACTGATTTGGAAAGTCCCATGTCTCCTGAACGTGCCAATACCAAATATATATAGTTTTATGGAGATTTCTCACTTGTATAGGTCAAAAACTCCCAGCAGTACACTACCAAATTCCCAAAGCACTGCTCCAAAAAAACTGCATACTTTGGATTTCAAGGCCAAAATTCCACTAACAGAAGGTTTATCCCAGAAAATTGTACATTTTTGGAAAGAACAGATTCTGGGGAATACAGAATAGGCACAACTGTCTGTCTACTCCAAACTATCAAGTCGCAATGCTTTCCTAAAGTTATTGGTTTTTATCAAAATTTGTGATTTTTTTTAAAAATCGCTTCAAAGCTTCTAGTCTATAGTATCTTATCTCCTACAGGTCATAAAGTAACCAAATAAAACACCCTAAATATGAATGCCTGGGGTCCACTGAACAGTTTGATGCCCAATATGTATAGGTTTACCTAAGTATGTGGCATGTAGGGGCCCCAATGTGAACATACCCCATATGAACTGTCATTTCTGTCATTTCAGCTTCTGCAAAATCAACACATTTACATCATTATATGTGGGATGAAGCTAGTAAAAAGTACGCTCACCCCAGAAAGTCATATATTTTTGGAAAGTACACATTCCCCCGAATCTAAAATGGGTACCCATGTCTTTCTACTCCAAAGTACCAAGCCGCACAGCTTTTCTAAAGTTAGCAATTTTGATGACATTTCCAAAAATCCCCTCAAAGCTTCCAATTTGAAGCATCTTATCTCCCACATAGCATTAGGTACCAAGATAAAACACCCTGAATTTGAACACCAGGGGTCCACTGAACAGTTTGATGCCCAATATGTATAGGTTTACCCAAGTATGTGGCATGTAGGGGCCCCAATGTGAACATACCCCCATATATACTGTCATTTCTGTCATTTCAGCTTCTGCAAAATCAACACATTTACATCATTATATGTGGGATAAAGCTAGTAAAAAGTATGCTCACCCCAGAAAGTCATATATTTTTGGAAAGTACACATTCCCCCGAATCTAAAATGGGTACCTATGTCTTTCTACTCCAAAGTACCAAGCCGCACAGCTTTTCTAAAGTTAGCAATTTTGATGACATTTCCAAAAATCCCCTCAAAGCTTCCACTTTGAAGCATCTTATCTCCCACATAGCATTAGGTACCAAGATAAAACACCCTGAATTTGAACGCCAGGGGTCCACTGAACAGTTTGATGCCCAATATGTATAGGTTTACCTAAGTATGTGGCATGTAGGGGCCCCAATGTGAACATACCCCCATATGAACTGTCATTTCTGTCATTTCAGCTCCTGCAAAATCAACACATTTACATCATTATATGTGGGATAAAGCTACAAAAAAGTACGCTCACCCCAGAAAGTCATATATTTTTGGAAAGTACACATTCCCCCGAATCTAAAATGGGTACCCATGTCTTTCTACTCCAAAGTACCAAGCCGCACAGCTTTTCTAAAGTTAGCAATTTTGATGACATTTCCAAAAATCCCCTCAAAGCTTCCACTTTGAAGCATCTTATCTCCCACATAGCATTAGGTACCAAGATAAAACACCCTGAATTTGAACACCAGGGGTCCACTGAACAGTTTGATGCCCAATATGTATAGGTTTACCCAAGTATGTGGCATGTAGGGGCCCGAATGTGAACATACCCCCATATATACTGTCATTTCTGTCATTTCAGCTCCTGCAAAATCAACACATTTACATCATTATATGTGAGATAAAGCTACAAAAAAGTACGCTCACCCCAGAAAGCCATATATTTTTGGAAAGTACACATTCCCCCGAATCTAAAATGGGTACCCATGTCTTTCTACTCCAAAGTACCAAGTCGCACAGCTTTTCTAAAGTTAGCAATTTTGATGACATTTCCAAAAATCCCCTCAAAGCTTCCATTTTGAAGCATCTTATCTCCCACATAGCATTAGGTACCAAGATAAAACACCCTGAATTTGAACGCCAGGGGTCCACTGAACAGTTTGATGCCCAATATGTATAGGTTTACCTAAGTATGTGGCATGTAGGGGCCCCAATGTGAACATACCCCCATATATACTGTCATTTCTGTCATTTCAGCTCATGCAAAATCAACACATTTACATCATTATATGTGGGATAAAGCTACAAAAAAGTACGCTCACCCCAGAAAGTCATATATTTTTGGAAAGTACACATTCCCCCGAATCTAAAATGGGTACCCATGTCTTTCTACTCCAAAGTACCAAGCCGCACAGCTTTTCTAAAGTTAGCAATTTTGATGACATTTCCAAAAATCCCCTCAAAGCTTCCACTTTGCAGCATCTTATCTCCCACATAGTGTTAGGTACCAAGATAAAACACCCTAAATTTGAACGCCAGGGGTCCACTGAACAGTTTGATGCCCAATATGTATAGGTTTACCTAAGTATGTGGCATGTAGGGGCCCCAATGGGAACATACCCCCATATGATCTATCATTTCAGCTCCTGCAAAATCAACACATTTACATCCTTTATGTGGGATAATGCTACAAAAAAAGTACATTCACCCCAGAAAGCCATATATTTTTGGAAAATACACATCCCCCCGAATCTATAATGGGTAAATATTTCTTATTGCTACAAAGTACCAAGCTGTAAAGCTTTCCTAAGTTTGCAGATTTATATGACATTTTCGAAAATCGCATAAAAATGTTGCAATTTGCCGCATTTATCTCTCACAATTTCTTGATAAAGATCAGATAAAGACAAATCACCCCAAAAAGGAACACCAGAGGTCTACTGAACAGTTTGATGCCCAATATGCATAGATATACCAAAGTCTGCGGTATGTACTGAACCCAAAATGAAAATAGCGCATAAGGATTTCTCGCCTGCCAGCTCAGCTTTTGCACACAGAGCCCCCTGTCAGTGTATTATGTGCCAAAACTTCCCCTAACCATACAGTGACCCCCACAAAACCATATATTTTTGGAAAGTACACATTCTGACAAATCCAACAAGGGTAAAGAGTCCTTTCTACATCAAAGTACCAATCTGCAGAGCTTTCCTAAAGTTATTGGTTTTATGACATTTCAGAAAATCGCCTAAAAATGTTGCAATTTGTCGCATTTATCTCACACAATTTCTTGCGTACAAAGGCAAGTCACCCCAAATAGGAACACCAGAGGCCTACTGAACAGTTTGATGCCCAATATGCATAGATATACCAAAGTCTGCGGTATGTACTGAACCCTAAATGAAAATAGCGCATAAGGATTTCTCGCCTGCCAGCTCAGCTTTTGCACACAGAGCCCCCTGTCAGTGTATTATGTGCCAAAACTTCCCCTAACTATACAGATCCCCCACAAAACCATATATTTTTGGAAAGTACACATTCTGACAAATCCAACAAGGGTAAAGAGTCCTTTCTACACCAAAGTACCAATCTGCAGAGCTTTCCTAAAGTTATTGGTTTTTATGACATTTCAGAAAATCGCCTAAAAATGTTGCAATTTATCGCATTTATCTCACACAATTTCTTGCGTACAAAGGCAAGTCACCCCAAATAGGAAAACCAGAGGTCTACTGAACAGTTTGATGCCCAATATGCATAGATATACCAAAGTCTGCAGTATGTACTGAACCCTAAATGAAAATAGCGCATAAGGATTTCTCGCCTGCCAGCTCAGCTTTTGCACACAGAGCCCCCTGTCAGTGTATTATGTGCCAAAACTTCCCCTAACTATACAGAGACCCCCACAAAACCATATATTTTTGGAAAGTACACATTCTGACAAATCCAACAAAGGTAAAGAGTCCTTTCTACACCAAAGTACCAAGCCGCAAAGCTTTCCTAAAGTTATCGGTTTTTATGACATTTCAGAAAATCGCCTAAAAATGTTGCAATTTGCCGCATTTATCTCACACAATTTCTTGCGTACAAAGGCAAGTCACCCCAAATAGGAACACCAGAGGCCTACTGAACAGTTTGATGCCCAATATGCATAGATATACCAAAGTCTGCGGTATGTACTGAACCCAAAATGAAAATAGCGCATAAGGATTTCTCGCCTGCCAGCTCAGCTTTTGCACACAGAGCCCCCTGTCAGTGTATTATGTGCCAAAACTTCCCCTAACTATACAGATCCCCCACAAAACCATATATTTTTGGAAAGTACACATTCTGACAAATCCAACAAGGGTAAAGAGTCCTTTCTACACCAAAGTACCAATCTGCAGAGCTTTCCTAAAGTTATTGGTTTTTATGACATTTCAGAAAATTGCCTAAAAATGTTGCAATTTGTCACATTTATCTCACACAATTTCTTGCGTACAAAGGCAAATCACCCCCAATAGGAACACCAGAGGCCTACTGAACAGTTTGATGCCCAATATGCATAGATATACCAAAGTCTGCGGTATGTACTGAACCCTAAATGAAAATAGCGCATAAGGATTTCTCGCCTGCCAGCTCAGCTTTTGCACACAGAGCCCCCTGTCAGTGTATTATGTGCCAAAACTTCCCCTAACTATACAGATCCCCCACAAAACCATATATTTTTGGAAAGTACACATTCTGACAAATCCAACAAGGGTAAAGAGTCCTTTCTACACCAAAGTACCAATCTGCAGAGCTTTCCTAAAGTTATTGGTTTTTATGACATTTCAGAAAATTGCCTAAAAATGTTGCAATTTGTCGCATTTATCTCACACAATTTCTTGCGTACAAAGGCAAGTCACCCCAAATAGGAACACCAGAGGCCTACTGAACAGATTGATGCCCAATATGCATAGATATACCAAAGTCTGCGGTATGTACTGAACCCTAAATGAAAATAGCGCATAAGGATTTCTCGCCTGCCAGCTCAGCTTTTGCACACAGAGCCCCCTGTCAGTGTATTATGTGCAGTAACCCCCCCCTAACTATACAGTGACCCCCAGAAAACCATATATTTTTGGAAAGTACACATTCTGATGAATTCAAAATAGGTAAAGTTATTTTTGTACACCAAAGTTACACCTGGCAAAGCTACGCTAAAAACAGATCAGGAACACTTATATAGGGATAAAATGTGATAAAACCACAAAAATTGTGCAAATCAGTGAAACAACAAAATAAGTTACATGACAGTGTAATTAGTGGCCAGAATATCTGATCCAATAGTTACGCTGTCAAAATAAACAGTTTTTAGGTAAAAGAAAATAAAAACAAAGTGGTAAAATGAAAAAAAAAAAAAAAAGCAAAACAAAAAAAACCCAAAGTGTTTGTGTATACATGTGTGTACATGTGTAAAAGTTGTGTGATAGTGTGTAAGTGTGTATATGAGTGTAAATAAGTGTATAAAAGTGTGAAAAATGAAAAAAAAAATAAAATAAAATAAAATAAAAAAATGCTAAAATGTGTGCTGTAAGTGTGTGTAAATGTATGTAAGTGTGTATAAATGTATGTAAATGTGTGTATAAGTGTGTAAAAGTGTGTAAATGCAATAAAAAAAAAAGTCCTTACCTGTTCCTGAAGACCGATCGCCTCCTTCCTCATTTGGGCCGGCGCTGGGGGAGAGGGAGGAAGCAGGAAGCAGCAGATGCGATGCGATCGCATCTGCTGCTTCCTGGAGGGTCCTGCGAGCGATCGGCTCGCAGGACCCTGATGACAGCCCCCCTGGCACATTGCCCAGGGGGGCTGTCATTGTTAGAAGCCCTCTGCAGCGGCGGCACATGCCGCCGCTGCAGAGGGCAGCGCTTAAACGCCAACGACGTATGAGACACGTCGTTGGCGTTTAAGCCCTTTTACTGCCAGCACGTATGCCATACGTGCTTGGCAGTAAAAGAGTTAAATCGCTTACCTTTTACCCCGGGCTGGTGCCCCTGTTTGGAAAGAATAGCACCAGCCCGGGGTAGCTGCAGCGCTTCCTATTCCATCTTCAGTCGCACGCATGCGCAGTAGAGTTAAAAAGCCGAAAGGAGGAAGCGCTACGCTCCAGGTACCCCGGGCTGGTGCGGTTTTCTCCTAACAGGGGCACCAGCCCGGGGTACAAGGTAAGAGATTAAAGTCACTTGGGGGTGCCTAACATTTTGGCACCCTCAAGTGACTTAGTCTTTCCTTCTCCTTTAAGTTATGGATCCCTCATCTGGAAAACCCCAGGTATCAAGCTTTCTGGTAATAGATCCCATACATGTATAAAATGGATAAGTATATCAAAATGAGAAACTCCAATGTGTCAATAGTAAAGCAGGTATAAAACAAAGACTGTGTCAGTGGCAGACAATATACTGCAGGATGAGACAAAAAATATCCAGATCCACCCATTCTTTAAGGTAGTGTCAAAGCCTAGAAGAGGTAATAAATGCCAATGGGTCTTCCGATATTAACAGCAGATATTGGAAAGTGGTTAACAAGAGTGCCTGGGACTGTGGGGCAGTGCTGAAAGCAGAGAATAGCCTGGAACCGATTACGTGGGGGTGCAGGTTTGGCTACTGGCACTAAAGGAGGGCTGGTATTTAAGGGGAGGTTGCCTTACTCTTCTTCTTGGAGTGCAGGTCCTTGACAGCTTGTACAGTCTCCCATAATGGAAAAAAATAATCCCCCTCACCGGTTTTTGTTCAGTGTGTTCTTTGCACAGTTACTTGGTATCTTTTCTTGTATGATATTATATTTGTTACATAAATGTTCAAGGAACTTATTTCGAATTGCATTATCTGTACTGCTATAAGAGCACAGCTGCTCAGGGGTAATTGAGTTTGGTCCTTGCCATTTGGGACTTGTTAATAGGGTTTCTCTTCTCTAGATGCCCACCGTGCCTGCAGTGGCTGGCATCTGGGGTAACCTATGTTTGCAGACCTGAACATCACTAAAAAAAACTATGACCTGCACCTGATCCTAACCCACCCTTAGGAAACCTAGAGCTGGCAGAACTTTCCTTTGAACCTGCACCCACTAGTGACATTATGGAGGGGGAGGGGCTTGCCAACAGGGAGTGCTCACTACAAGGAGAAGCACAGGGGCTCATGAAGCTGCCAACCTGCCCAAACCTGAACGAGCAAGCCCACTTGTAACCCAAACATTCCCGCACATCATTAATATTATGTGTTTGTATGTAATATAGTATATATCTCTTCTGTGCAATGTTACTGCTCATCAACATCACCAACAACAACATATATACAGCTGGTATACAACTCCCTCCTAGAAATATTCTAAATATTGCTAATTTATTGCCACCTAGGCCACTTCAGCTAGCACTGTGTTACACTCCTACGCTAATAGTCTCAGACACCTACACAACAGCTTTACTGAGTGATTGGAAATCAGCAAAGAATACCTGCAGAAACGAGACTGCGTAATTAATGTGCTTGAACGAAAGAGAAATCAACATGTTCTAAATGTCTGAAAAAGGAAAGTGTAAATGCGTCTTACTTGCCGCTTTGCTTGCTGAGAGTAAGTATACTTTATATTGACTATTGTACAGTGGAAATGTTACTGCTCGGGAGTCACGCAGAGAAACATTTCAGGAGCGTCAGGCAAGTTCTGCAGATACAAAGATGACTTAAAGAGAAACTAATGCTAAAATAACAATAGAATTACATATATTCAAAGGTATAGTTTAGAGAGGTGGTTCCTAACCATGTCCTGCCCACACCCCTATCTAGCAGGTTTCCAGGATATCCCCACAAGATCCAAAGTGAAAGGAAAGATAAACAAGCCATTCTGTCAAGCACTCGTTCTCCCGTAATGAATAATGAAAAAGAGCAGGGTCTAAGTGGTATTAATCTGAGCACAAAGGGGGTTAAGAAAGGGGCAAAGTACTAAGGAGTCACGGCTCAGTCTGACACATCTGAAGACAGCACTTCACATATTTTAGAGGGAATCCAATCAATTGTGTAAAATTCAGAATGCCCTTTTCTGGTATGGAGCATCATGTGGCGGACATTAGGAAGTACAGTAAAGCTTCTAACAACATGAAACAAGATTATGAAACAATGCTGCTGTTACACATACATGCACATATTCTCTAACACTGTGTGTGTATAAGAACAATAAACCTCCTGTTATATAAACGCTGGATAATGAGAGAGAAGACGGAATGCGATATGAGTGTCTGGGCTCTGAGTGTGTGGGTTGGTGCTAGACAAGGGGAAATTAAATGAAGAACATACAGTAAATGAGATTTAGAAGAGATATACAATAAGTCAGTGGTTGGGTGACGCAGAGAAAGTCAACATCTTTAAGAGGCACATTTAACCCCTCCTATGTTGCTGAATACAAAATATTGTAGTCACAGTGTGCGTTTAACATTTTAGTCGACAAGAGGTTTGAGTAAAACTGACATTTCCCCCTAAGTTTTATATTTTTTGCACTGAGGAAAATCAGATTTTGAATGGACAAAATGGTTTTCCAAGAGAATGTTTTCTGAAGATCTAGCTCAGCTATTTCTTAGTTGCTCCAGTGCAAGGTAGGTCTTTATAAAAATCTATTGCATAAACAGCTCATATGTAAACCCTGCTTCATCTAAATAAACCATTTTCATAAAAATAGTATGTGCTATTGGGTAAACCTAAATAGAAAATTGCCATTTTAAGAATTAAGGGCCGCCTCCTGGGATCATAGGATTCACAGTGCACTCAAACAAGCCAAGGCACACATACATGCTAGGCCCCATCAGCCAATTAATGGGCAGAGTGGATCAAGGAAAAGGATATAAAAGGGCAATATTTACTGATACATATATTCCAGTTTGGCGAGATAACATAATAGAAACTGCTAGTTAAGTATTTATTCTTGGGGTATAGGTAAGTGTTCAGTTCTCCCACCAGTACTCACAGAACAGGTTTTCACTTTATGTTTCCATCAAGGTTCATAACATTGGTTTTATTACACAACTGACATGGTGCCATGTTTGACATAATAAATTTCGCCAAAGCAATACATTTTTGTATTCACTGGGAGTCAGGTGTGAATGCAAACCTTGGTTCTGTGGGAATTACATACAGCACAAGACTAAAAGAAGGGGAAGTTAGGGATTGGTCAGTGATATAAGGTTGGGTCCCAACATGAATATAAAGAATATGTAACAACTGTTACACACTGGAATAATGCATTCTGCTATCTTTCATGAAATACATTGTTTTAGCGAAGGAGGTACCTCTCTGGTTGCCGAATCTTAAAAACAGCCCAGATCTGCTTTATCATACAAATGCTTAGGAGTGTCCATTATACAAAGAGCAGCACTAGCTTTACTACAGTAGCGGCTACATGAGCCTCCTGTAACTGCAGCACTGAGCAGTTACAGGGTTATACTGGCCTGCCAGGGCACCAGAGGATCTCCCGAAAGTTCCTAGTGAGCAGGGGCGGGCCAAGCTGACCGGGCGCCCTAGGCAACCCGGTCTGCCAACTCCGCCCACCTCCCCAACCCCGAACGGCGCATGCGCGCCAAAACACAGGAGGAGGTGCAGGGGGCGGTGCTATTAGATTGGTCATTGCCTCCACCGCTAATGACAAGCGGCGGAGGCAATGACAAAGTAGCACTAGGGGTAGGCAGGAGAGGTACCTGCCTGGCGCCCCCAATCATTGCGCCATAGGCAGCTGCCTCTTCTGCCTAGTGCTAGAGAGCCCCAGTCAGAGACAATTGCCATCCTTTTCTTATTTCCAATATAATCTGTACTGTCTCAACAAATTGTCGACTAGTTCCTGGAAGTCAGGTCCTCTGGTGAGTCCTACACAGTCCAACATTGAGCTGTCACTTGAGCTGAATGGTGTTGTACATATATGTGAACATATATGTATACAACACAAAGTAACTCAGCTTTACACATCTCTGCCCTGTAGATGGTCTTAGTTTCGGTTCGTGAGGTGCAGGCATATTAGGTGACTTGCCCAAGGTCCCAAGAACTTGACACCGCAATTAAACTTGTGCTGCCCTCGGTCAAGAGTCTAGAAATAATAATATTCTCTATTTTAACACTGTCTAGTCAGCCTAGGCCTCTGTTACAAAGGTCCCTTGGAAACACTACCAAAATAAACTGTGAAAAGCCTCTTTCATATTGTCACAATTTATTATTAGTAGCAGAATGTAAAAGTGCTCAGTCAGGCTTGCTGAAGATCATATGGCAACGGTGTCATTTAGCTGGCATTCCTAGAAGGACAGAAATTAAATACTAGCTACTCAGCATGGCCACAGAAATCAAAGGCTGCACGCTCCAAGATGCTTTTGTTTCATGTCTTCAATATTTAACCAAAGAAATCCTGATACATTCATTCATACTCAAATCAAAATGGAAAAGGTTTTTAAAGATAATGAGGATATAGTAGTATAAGGCAAAATAGTTTAACTGTAGTAGCCCTTAAAAATACAGATCGAAACTTGCTGTTTTAATTTTAAATACTATACACAGCTTCATTTCACCAAAACATTTTCAAAACTGTAGGAATATTATATATAAATAAAAACAGCCACTCCCACTTCTTCTGTATTCAGATCCATACGTACAGACCACTGGCCCACTGGCTCTTTAATGGTAGCAATGGGTTTACAGCTTAATTAGAAGGTACCAGGAGGCTGTTTTTTTCAGGAACTGGGGGGGAAATCATGTCTCGAGGTGTGTGATCATGCAGCATAGAGCAGTAAAGCAGCTGCGTACTGAGGCCTTGGGAAGGTACATGTTGTACTGTATTTTGTTGAAGCCTTTTGACCAGTAATATTAACAAAAATTCCAAATATATCACATGAGAAAAGGGATGATATATTTGTAAAAGTCTGCTCTGATGGATGCAATTTGAAGGGTTACTGCCCTTTCAGAAGGTTTTGACCCACACATACCCTTGAAAAACCTTACAGGTAAAGAATAATTACAGCATATTTAAAAAGATGTGAAAAATGTGGCACAAAATACAAGTTTTACACAGCTCTTTGCTGTGTTTAAAGAAGAACTAAACCCTAAAGGTGAATATGCCTAAAAACGCCACATTTTATATACTGAGTTTATTGCATAAAGTTTAGCATCTCAATAGCAGCAATAATCTAGGTCTTCACACTTGTCACAGGGGGTCACCATCTGGGAAAGTGTCTGTGACACTCACATGCTCCATGGGATGAACAGCTGTTCAGAAGCTGAGCTCAGGGGTCGTTGCAAATTATCAAGTAGAAAATGAGGCTTGCCTGTCATATAAGCTGATGCTACAGTGTTGAATATTACATTTTGATGCTAATTGCTCTGGTTTCTGAGCTGCCATGTAATTATCTGTATTATTGACTAATCGTCCTTATATTGTGCTATTTATATTCTATATTCACAGTATATTGTGCGTCAGTCCCTAAGCTGAGGTAAGTGACAGCAGCACAGAGCATGTGCAGGGAACCAGCAGAAAAGAAGATGGGGGCTGCTGGGGCATCTTTGGAGGCACAGATCTTCCCTGCTAAAGGGCTGTGGGTGCCTTGGGCTGGTACAGAAACCCAAAACATCAGTACAACATTTCTGCCTCACTTCTGTATTTAGGTTTTAGTTCTCCTTTAAGAAGCACCTGAAGCCCTATGACAGGTGGTAAGGAGATGACTGACTTTACACTATATACTGGAGTGCATCCTTATACATATACCACTTAGTATGTAATATGTAACAAAGTACCTGCTTGTGTTTCTGTAATTCAGTAGGACAGTAGATGTATTATGGTACAGGCATCAGAAGGTCAGATGGTACCCTGGTGTCACAAGTAGCATTATAATGAATCAGTTTCTGCTTCCAGCCTTCACACTATTGTACATACGGGTGTATTAGGTAACATGTGTTTCCTTATGCACTCTGCTTGCAAATTCACATAAATTATTCAGAATTTCTTGAGGTTCGCAGGAAGTATACACAAACAATGTCCAGACGGGCTATAGAATGCCAGCAAAACTCAATAGCTTGTAGCACTGACAAAAACCTGCAGTTGTGTTCATGACAACACAACCCCAAAAAGCTTGGTACATGGCACGTAAGGCAACAGCAGAGGACAAATCTTTCACCAATCTTTTGTGAAAGATTTATTAATTAATACAGGAGACCTGTTATCCAGAATGCTCAAATCAGGGATTTTTCCTAAATTTGGATCACCATACCTTAAGGGGCACATTTACTAATCCACGAATCCGAATGGGAAAAATTCGTATTGGAAACGAACATTTTGCGACTTTTTCGTATTTTTTGTGATTTTTTTCGTCGCCGTTACGATTTGCTCGTTTATTGTCGCGACTTTTTCGTATTGAGCGCTCGTAAACGGCAGGCAAACCTTTCAGACTTTGCATGATTTTGGAAGCCTCCCATAGGATTTAATGGCATTCTGCAGCTCCAATCTGGCCCAAGGAAAGTCACGATACTGAAGCCTGAATGAATCCGAAACCTTCGTACTCGGCGCAACGGCTATGAAAAAGTTGTAACGCTACGAAAAAGTCATAACGGCTACGAAAAAATCACGACAATTTACGAAAAAAAATGCAAAATACAGATCATTACAAAAAAAAAACGCATTCGGGCGCTTTTCGGACATTCGTGGATTAGTAAATGTGTCCCTAAGTCTACTTAAAATCATTTAAACATTAGTAAAACCCAATAGGATTCTTTTGCCTCCAATAAGCATTAATTATATCTTAGTTGGGATCAAGTACAAGGAAATAATTTTTTAAAAATTAGAATTATTTGCTGGATCCAATACCTGTTTTCAAATCATTCATCTCATGAATTTGATCTTATATTAAAATAGTTCATATTTATATTCCCCAGGCATTTAATTATTTTTGGCTATATCATTTCTGTATAATTTATTTTACTCCATGCACACCATAGGTTTAACTGATAATGTTCCTATCTGCATATCCACTAATATTCATGTATATTTCCATAGTAATACAGGGTTTACATATCTATCCCAGTGATCATTGGTTTAGTGAAAAGCAGGGATTGCCCTATGGTTACACATAATTGGCCAGATGCAATAAAATGAAAGAGACTTATTGCCTTATTTAATTTCAGATTGACCCATGGAGCCACATGTATTTCAGAAAAACTTTAAACTCTATGGAAAAATCTGGACCTGTATTAGAAGAAAAGTTTTTTCTGTGTTAGTACACTGCCATAGGAAAGAAAGAGCTGCATCTGTTTGTATGTTCCCCTGCGGTGGAACACAGAAAGGATCCACCACAGGGGAACACATTCTTGTCTGTACGAGCCCATAGAAAGTTGGCAGAAAAGTAGACAGCCACCTGACTTTAAGAGGTCAATTGGGACATGGGCCTAAGGGTGAAGACACACCGAGCTACTAGAAGCAGCTACTTGTCACGGCTACTAAAATAGAAAATGCTGATCGTTTACTGATATTTGTCCCTATGTGTGTTATAGCAGAGGAAATTCTCAGTATTGTCTATGGCATAGTATTTTCTGGTGTTTAGTAGCTGTGACACATAGCTGCAACTAAGTAGCTCTGGGTGTCTTCACTAAATTTTTGGTGCACTTTATTGACAAAAACAAGCAGAACTCAAGAAAAACAGCTTCTGAAGATGGCACTGCCACAATTTTTAAAATAGCACTGGTATATCTTTCAGCAACTGGCTAACTGCCATATTTGTAGCAATTGTCACAGCCTAACTTTCAACCACTTAATAGAAATGTAATCCCCATGTTCTCAGTTAACACAAGCATAACTGTACATAAAAGTTCTACTAAACTGGCATGAAAACATATACAATTTTATACATTTATATACATTTTGTTAATACCATTATTTTTGAATCAGGAAAATATGACATTTTGTTATTAAATCCTGCATTGGTATTGTCCATGTATGCTGGCTATCAGACAAAATTAAAAGAAGTTAATTAAAAAGAATATGGTATGTTCCAAACTGCGTACAGGTCAAAAACCAATGGCTTCTAATCTTCTTGCTCCCTGATTTATTCAGCACCAGTTTATCTTTCCCTGAACATCTTAACAGAAATATAGCAGTTCTGCATTGTTAATTAATTCCCCATTGCACTGAAAAACGTGCAATCATTTTCTTAATGCATTCAGCCTAATTAGTTTTGTTTCTGACTGCATTCTTAAGGCGGGTTCTCACGAAGAGAACTCTGAAGGTGCTAAGTGCCGATAGACTCCGAATGCTTACCTTAGCTTATAAGATTATGCTCCACTCCTGCTTCGGCATTCAGGCATTTTATGTACTGTTAAATTTAGAGATTAACGGTCCCTTGATTTCAGCACTGTGCCTTTGTGATGCTGGGTGCTAGGAAACCGCAGTCTGCCGATAAGTCTGAGCAAATCGTATGTAATTACTGCCTTGCACTAATTACCGTTAGGATCATGTGTGCAGCTTGATTCTAGAGCGAGAGTAACCTGCCTTGGAACATTAGGGCTTTGGATGAACACTAAACCATAGGCTGGAGGGGCTATAAATAGAAAATTATTAGGCGTGCAGGATTAACAAATGTTGTTGTAACAATTAATGTCTTTATAAACCTGAACGGTCTTTTAGGGACATTTACTGCTTAGTAAGTAACAACTTACAACAAAGCATGGTACACTTGCTAATGATCAACAGATTACTTTAATCAAATGCTGACAGTGTTATATTATCTATCACAATCTAAGATATCAGAAATTAGCCAGGTTTTTTTCTCATTAAAATACCAGAAGGAACTCTTGAACTGGCCATACACACTAAAAGAACAATCTTTCCAACGACAGAAGTGCATTAGAACTGTCATTTGTCAGGCAGACAGGACAAGACTCAGGGCTCATACTCACAAGCGTTCCTCCCTGTGTTCCACTAAGGGGCTTTCTCCTGCGTTTCACCATAGGGGAGCACAGGAAAAATACTCTTTTTCTCTATGTGCCGCTACTCACACAGGCACATGCGAGCATCGAACGCAGGTGGAACATGCTGTATTTAACTTGCATCCGGTGCTTACATGCGCTTGTGTGATACAGGCATATAGGAAACAATGGAATGCATTTGTTCCCTGCGCTCCCCTGCAGGGGAAAATGGTGCCACAGGGAAGCGCAGAAACAAATACTTCCGAGTATGAGCCCTAAGGGGCCCATTTACTTACATGTGCATTTTTTTTCACAATTTGTGGTTTATTATTTTTTTCATTAAAAAACTTACATTTTTTGCCATTTATTATGCATTTAAACCCCAAAAACAGTTATAATAAACGTCACCGTCTTAAAGCTGTTGAGGTCATGTAGAAGTCAATGGGAGCTGTTCCAGGCAAATTGTAACAATCTTTACTTAATTTGTGGTTTTATAGGTTTTCGGGGGGGGGGGGGGGGATTTGTTTGTCGATTCGTAGATAAAAAAACCACAAAAAAAATGCGTGGTTTTCGGGTTCCACTATTAATGAGCTCATGCTTTTTCAATTCATATCTTTTAATAAATGACCAGACATTTGTTGTTTTAGTAGAAATTAGTTTATTTGTTGTTTCAAAAACATCTAAAAGCACAACAATCACAATGTTGATAAATATGCCTCTGTGGGGCCCATTCAGGAAAACTTGAAAATGTATTAATTGAATGAAACACGACATCTAGCTGTCAAGGGCATGTAGAACTCAATGGGAGCTGCCCTAGGCAAATTGTAACAGACTTTATTTGTGCTTTTAGAGGTTTTGGGGTTATTTTTCATTTGAAAGCACGGAATTTCAAGGATTTCATGTTCTTTTAGTTTTCCTCCCGCATTTTAATTTGTTCATGCTTTTTCAATTCTGATCTTTTATCAAAAGACTAGACATTCATGTTTTTAGTGGAAATTAGTTTTTCAGTGGTTTTAAAAAACTCTGAGAGAATAAATAGGCATCCCTGGGGAGATTTATAAAAATATAAGACTAGAGTTTCCCAAAAAAAAACTCACCCACTTTCTATTCATTCCTATGGGATTTTTAGCATTGTATTTAACAAATGGTGAACCCGAACTTTCACCCATCAATAAATACTCTTCTAAAAATCCTATAGAACTGAACAGAAAGTGGTAAACTAGAGTGGTAAACTCTAATCTCATATTTTGATAAATATGCCTGTTAGGGTGATGGTCCATGGGTGACTAATCCCCCCAAAATGCCTTTCCATCAGCAATAAAGTAAATAGCCAGTGGAAAGGCATTGTTTTTCAGAAGTCTCTTAAGTGTCCTTGCGAGGAAACTTCAGGTGACTTAGCAAAGCATATGTCTTCCCACTGGCAACTCCTATTACCGATGGGAAGGCATTTAAGAGAAACTATCCACGGGATATAAGCCTTAGAGTTGCCATCACTGGCATCAAAAGAAAACAAACATGGGGCAGACTGATGTCTAGTGTGGGCCAATGCCATTGGGGGCAGAGCAGTGGCATTGGTTGTGGACTGGTGATGTATGGGGGCAGGGTCATGATATACATGGGTCATGGTGTTCTTGACATGTGGGGGCAGGCTGTGACATCCAAGACTGGAAAAGCCAGATTTTTTCTTGGGTTTCACAATTCTGAAATCCGAACACAAAGTTTTGAAGCAAACAGACCCAAGAAAAACCGAACTGGTGGGTTAAAAAAACTGGTGGCAAACCTAGTAACACTTTCACATAGATCAATATCTAGCAGATGTGGAGGTACACAAAATAGATCTTAATACTGTTATCGCCATCTTCAGTGTGCAGCTACCAATATAACGGCTCCTTGAAACCTGTCTGACGGAAATGGTCAAACTTGTCCAACTGACGAACCAGCCAATATCTATAGTCAAGATCATCTGCCCAACATGCATGTCGTAATAATTGTATGAAAATGTGTTTTGTTGGTACATGTATGGCCAGCTTTAGCATCAGTTTATACTGACAATAGGGAAGTGCAGACATAGTCAGCGATACAATATATGCCCAGCGTATGCCCCCACAGGGTTCACCAGCATGTAGCCAACACCAATTGATGCTTTTCAGCAAATTCGGACCAAAGTGGCAGGGTCTCCACATAATGCTTGTCCCCCCCCCTATTTTTTCTAACTTCCAGTTGCCCCTTGTACAGTACCTGTTTGTGCCATTACTGCTTCTTTCCTGAAGGACTCATTACTTCACCTTCGAAAACCCTTACACCATCTCTATGAAAACAATGCTACTAAACCCCCTGTGCCTGCTATTTCTACCTTGCACCCTGCCCACCTTCTCAACAGTTAATGAGTCCTCAAATTTTTCTTTTTTAAGTTTGCTGGCTGCTATGTAACAAATCCTTCGAGTCACCATTATTCTGTCCATACCTGTCAAGGATGCCACTTTGGATGGGGATTCTAAATTACAGGCTCCTTCAGGCTACAAAGCTGCTTTTCATACAACTAATGTGATTTATTAGACCTAATGTGACGAATAGGGTTTGTTAGCTCTCAAACACCCACTGATTAATGCTGAAATAATTGCACCTACTGGCTAACCTGAGTGCGCTCGCTCGCTCTGCTGACTTTTTTGCCTTAAGCTCCCCTTAATATTGAAAGCGAGATGCTAATTCATGAAAGACTAAAACAAGCAATTTCTTCTGTTGCCAGTAAATGTGTGAAACCTGCAATGCCAGGTTAGACCTCCTTTTAATGTCTTAAAGTGCTGAGATGTGCCACCATATAATAGACGATTATCTCAGCATTCATCCTTAAGTGAATTTGCCACCTAAAAAATATAATTAGTGATGCTTTCAGCTCTTAATATGTGACTTTAGCAGAATCCAGAATCCTCCACAAAAGAGTTTGCACGTTAATACACGATCAAATGAAAATCCTAATTTACATATCGACATCTCATATCGATTATTTTAAATAGTCAAAGGTTGTTGTCAACATCGTCATCTAATATTAATAATATTTTAATTTAAATAGGCACACCTCAATAAAAGATGCCACTCCATGCATGGTAGTTAGAGATATTTACTGAATACAGAATAATAGTATAAAATCAAACTGGGTGTTGAATTTACACCCCAAGTTAAGGTAATAGAGTCTTATCTGAAGGATGTGTACTAATTTAATTTTGGAATTTCTAGTAGGAAACCAGATATCGACATTGCAGGCCTTTCGCCATGAGAATGAAATACAAAACAGGTACAAATCTAACACACGGTCAGCTATGCATACATAAATATAGTTTACCCATTTAAGTATGCATGTCAAGGTATTATTACAGGTAAATGCAGGGCAAGATTAAGTACAGTGAACTTTTCTTACCAGTTAATAAAACAATAATTAACAACATAATATATAGAAATACAATGAAATGGGAGATCAGTCATAACTAATAATTATCCACTGTACATGTCAGCTTGGTTATAAAGCTGTAATCATAAGCCAAGCTACTCACCACCCAACAATAATATTCCATCCATTATTTTCATTGTGCTATTTGAACACATAAGGGATTATCTGGATATAAATTCATAATGCAGTATTTAAATAGAGGCTTTATGTTGAAGACGTGGAAGTCAGTTGAGGGGGACCAAAGCATTAGAGAAATGTTTGTTGCACCACTCCATAAGGATATTTAAACTTGTGATCAAAGCACAAGAATGGCACATTATATCTTCAGGAATTGTACTATAATATTACCCTAATCACCCCAAAAACAACAAACCCTCCTGCCAATACTGATATGCTGGGCACACCATGGGGCATTTATTATGCCGTATAAAACGAATTTGCCGAAAAAATGGCGTAAAAAGCTGTGTAAAATAAACGGAGAATATCGCTGTCCGAACGTCAGATTTTATGACGTTATTTTACGTTCGTTCAGCCGAAGAAAAAAGATGCAAATCAATTACGCAGATTTTACTCCGGTTTTTACATGGCAAAGCCTGGCGATATGTTTCTCACTATAACAGTTAACCTTCCCACCAAAAGACTAATACAGTAGATGGATAATAGTAGAGCTAAAAATAAACTGAGGTAGATTCTTATTCAACCATTACATAGCTTCCCCTAGATACAGTAGATGGCTGGGTGGAACAACACCTAGAAAGCTCAGCACTACTTACACAGAGATAAATAGACAAACCAAAATAGTCCTGTTTGGGAGACACACTCAAAGTGCAGCAGATTAGAGCTATGCTATATGGCATATTGGTCTTCATATTTACATTTTTGTGTGTTTTTTTAAATTCATTTTGTCATTTGTCCTGTTATCTGGTCCGTAGTGCCTTCAACTTAAACTCAACAGAATGTCGGACTCTTTTGTGCATTTAGTATATTGTCAAGAGAGTGAGGTACTGCCCATAGTATTGAACTAGGGCCCTTCAAAGTCTTGTTCCCCCACCGGTGCTGTTATTATGCTGTAGATACACCTCCCCAAATAATAATAATAATAATGCTAAAGGAAAGTGTGTGGGAGAGGAAAAACAATGAAAAGCATTGTATTTGGATAATATTTTACATTGTCATCTTTCATAAGACTTACAAAAGAGCCTCAGTGTTGCACTACTGGTAAATAACTGCCAACGTATGCTGCATACATATTATTACAATGTTCCTAATAGTTCCCTGTTGCTAAAATAAAAATGTCTAGCAAGCCTTTTGTTGCAAAAAGAAAAAGAGGAATATAAATAGTTTTCTTCACATAATGAGGATTCTTTTACACTTGTCAAGTGTCGACATGCTGAAATGCATTTACGAAAAAGAGAGGTGCACTAAATAGTGTTTATTCACCTTGCATTGAGAATTACATGGGTGCGGGGATGCCCAGCTCAAAGAACAGTATACATCCTGTGGTCTAGCTGCTGGGAATAGTAAATGTGCTCGTAATTCGATATGGAGACCAAAACAACTGTTGTCAGAATAGGAAAAACTGAATATTAAGCATTTAAAGATAACAATGAAGGAATTAGAAAGAAATTAGAAGAATTAGAAGAAATTGAATACAAAAATGAAGGATTTACAAAGAGTAGTAGACATTAGTACTGGCATGTATCCAGTGGCTATTTAGGGGGGCATTTACTAAAGGCTGTATTTATTTCCTTACTATTCATATTTGTTTGCGCAAAAATCTGATTTTTGTCACAGAAAAATATAACTGTAACAGTTATGCAGCCACTGTTATGCTGGAAATCTGGGGAAAATGCTGCATTGTGGGTAAGAATCATGGCAACTTTCTCCCCAATTAGCACTGTGCACACTGTGCTTGTGCTTGTAAATGAGCCCTAATGCCTTCCTTTGTAAGATCTAAATCTACAGGCATAAGTTATTCATAAAATCATTAAGTCAACCAACATAGGTTTGGAATCTCTTATCTGGAAATCTGATATCCAGAAAGCTCCATGCCATATTAAGCAAATCTGTATGTTGTACTTGGTGGGGACTGAGCTGCATGAATCTATATTGGTGGAGAAACAATCCTATTGGGTTTATCTATGTTTTTAGTATACTTAAGGTATTGTGATCTAAATTGCAGAACCAAAAAATTACACTACTAGAGTTTGATTTGAACACTTAGGGGGCCATTTACTTATGGTCAGTTTTTTTTCAGTTATTTAGCGCTAAGAGTCACAGATAATTTTAAAAAGCAAAAAAAACATTAACTAACACTTATTTTTATTTTAATAACACAGACTGAGCTTGGTTTAAGCATACAAAGTACCTGTTATCACTTATATCTTTGGCTTATCAACAAAAACATTCCCCACAAATTTCTGCTAATATTTGGCAAAGGGACGCCTACAGGGCCACGCAGTCTTTTAATGACCACTAGGTGAGCTAATGTATGCATCTACAAAGCGTGATCATTATTTATAAGAGAACATGGGAATATGTGTAGAAGGAATATTCTATGCCAACAGCAATCTTACCTCCACAGATTACAATCTATTTAAGGAAAAATATAGGTTGTCATAAAAATGTGGTATATTTCCTTTAAAGATCTAATCATCCTGTGCTTCAGGGACTCATACTTAGCATAATTCAAGCTAAATGTGGCATACTGTGAAGAGCAAAGTGAATAGACTATTAAGGGTACCATATTCCGTATTTATAAGAAGGGTTTATAACATATTTATTTTTGAACAATATTTCAGACTTACGCACAGGACTTAACTCTTGAAAGGCTGCTAAGGGCTAGAGTAAATGTATCCAATAATTCAATGTGTGTTCAGCCACGGCTTAATCTCTACAACCAAATATACACTGTATGTTCTATGTACGGGAGGTGTATAAAGCCTCCTGTAAGCTGATAGTGTGCATAGCGGCTGCCTGGTCAAGTTATTTTTTTTCTTCAATTCATTTTTTGTACTTAAAAAATTTAAATACCAGTTATGGTTCAAAAACTCAAAAGTCTGGTATTTATTAAGTGCAAAATACCCGAAAACTCGAATGTAAAAATTCCCCATGTAAAAGCTTGCCAATGGGAGTTGTCACAGGCAAAGTCAAGGCGTGTTCTCAAACTTTTATTTTTTTTGAGTTTTTACAGCTCGTAAATGTGAAAAATTAAAGATATTACAGTTTTTTATTCTAACAAGCTTTCCATATCAATAGATAAGTAACCGTTTGATATGTGAGTTTATTCGATTTAGGAAAAACAAACTCGAATTCACAAACTTGAAAACTGATAAATAAGTTTATAAGTCTCATCATTACATTTAATTATACTTTCAAATAAATCAATCATGGAATTATCAACTACAAAGGAACAAAATGCTGTATTATATCACGTACTGTATGCTGCAGGCTATTGCCTTGGACTGAGATGACTGGGGTCCATCAGACCACCTTATTTCAGCAATGTCCTTATTCTCCTTGAAAACAAATCAGGAAGTAAAATTTTCTGATCACCCATTTGAAATAACAAGCATATGATTGGTTCCTATGGTCTACTAGATCTTTGCAAAGTTTGCACCTTTTATTAAAAAGCCCTTCTCCTCTCTTTACATACTTTGAGTTATCCTTCTCTTCATTTCTTGTCTTTTTTCTCATATAGAAATTGGAAAGAACCATGGTTACCATGGTAGCGACAGCCAAAACCAAAGACAAGTCCTGCATGGGCTCAGGTACCCATGGAGATGGGGTTGGGTAGAATTTTTGTCCAAGTTTGGCAACCTAAGCCAGATGTGATGCTCAGTGTAGGAAATGTTATTATTTGTATTTGGGACATTTTAGATTTTCTCAAGACAACTGTAGGGGTCCGGTGCAGGACTACTGTTTAGACCAGGGGTCCCCAACCTTTCTTACTCGTGAGCCACAGTCAAATGTAAAAAGACTTGGAGAGCAACACAAGCATCATAAAAGTTCATGGAGGTGCCAAATAAGGGCTAAGATTGGCTATTAGGGGCCTCTATGCACAGCTTACCGGGGGCTTTATTTGGTAGGAAATCTTGTTTTTATTCAACCAAAACTTGCCACAAGTTAGGAATTTAAAAATAACTACCCCCCTCCCTGTTAACAGTGACCAGTGATCCGATCCAGCACATTAGCAAAAGCTTTATTACACAGAAACATTTCCCTATAGAATTATGTGAGGATGTTTATCGCTGCCCTGGTTTTGAGCCAAATTGGTGGTAGTATGCAAATGTAAGATGGTGGAGTATAACTGTGTTTATTGTTTGTATTTAGCAGATGAAAATGAAGCAGGCTGGATTAGGCTAACAAAGATTATGCAGTAGCAGGAATTTGTGAAAGCTTTCTCTTGTTTTTTGAAAAATAGTAATCTTTACAAACGATAACTATCATCAATAACTTAGAAGGTCACTTCATCATGCTCTTCTTTACAGAAAATACCTACAGAATAGAATTATGTGATATTAGCCAACACCGCTCAGAATTCTGTTGACAGAATTTCTGATTACATTACAATTTCAACAGTGCACACAGCTGGATATAAAATTACATTTTCACTTAGAAAACGTGTGGCTGACACATTTTATAAAGTACTAAAAAGAATCCTTGAAGATGGATTGCATATGAGCTTTACTAGCAGATCCCAAAAAATCCTTCCTAATGTGATCATGCTGTGAAGAATTAGGCAGGGATTAATAACTGGGGATACATACCGTGCAGAATATTTTTTCAGGTTATGTAATAGAAGGGGCAGCGCAGTAGTGATATGCAGGCCGGCCTGATACTCGTGGAACCCTCAGTACATCACTTGTGGGTGCGGGTTGAGCTCTTCCTCTCACCCTTCCAGGCCGCAACCTAACACTGCTGGCTGCCTCTCTACGGCTTCTGTATTTATAAGCACACCCGCCCCTTTTGTGACATCATTGTGGGGCGGGTGCTAGTCTATAAATACAAGGGAGAAGCCGGGTCGGGTTTGGAGTGGCCGGGTTAGGGCCAGGTGCGGGTTACAGGCTGTAGTTACCTGTTGCAGAGGGAAAAATCTTGTTAATCGCTATTGGCTACTGCACCTGGTTAAAGCCTTTGCGCCTATACAACTGCTTTGTGCAGCCTATCAGAATGCAGAGTGCAGCATCATACCTTCTTCCCACTGTGCTAAAAAATCTCTGCCCTAAAATACAGATCTTCATTTTAATCCTTACTTATCAAATACAAATTTTCCCCAACATACATTCAAAAATGAATTCCCAATTACATGTACATATTCAAATTATAAAAGTCTGGGGTAACAATAATTATCCATTTACCATTCAATTATTATTGTTCGTATTTTTTATTCCACGACTCAAACGTTTTTGCATTTTTCTCGGAAAACGAGAACACGAATCTTACAATGACATGTAGAAGTCAATTGGAGCTGTCCTAGTTAAAAAAAATGTTTGATTTTTTTTTTTAAATCCATTAAAATTACGAATTCTAGATATTCAAGGTTTTTTTTATTCAAATTATTAATTTATTAATTAATAAATTAGGTAACATTCAAGTTTTTTTAAGATTCAAGGTTAATTGAAATAGGAAAAAAATACAAAATAACACAAATTTTGATAAATAAGCCTCGGAGGATTTCATAATAAAATGAAAAACATTTGGAAAAATAATAAACATTTTGCAAAACTTCATAATAGTCACTACTATTACTGAAAATGTGAAATGTGCATAGTAACTTGCTTAAAGTTGGTGTCATTTTTTTGTCACAAAAGAAGTACTTAAGTAAGACATTTTAATAAAATAATGACGCTTGTGAGGCATACAAGTTTGCAAAACTCCAGGGACCTAATCCCTGTTGCCGCTTCCCTGGCCGCTGATGTCTTCTCCTGACGCGTTTCACTTCCGAATGCTCAGGGGAGGATGTCAGGCAGCTGGCGGGGGCCCCTGCAGGGGGTTAGGGGGGTACGGCCGGAGGGGGCACCTTGGGGGGGTGCGTGGGCCCTGCACCCCCCAGTCCGACCCTGAAAAACTATTGAGCCAAGTGCACATTTTACAAAATAAAATCCAAAGATTTGGCAGATTTCCAAACCAGAGCCTAAATTAGTATATCCCAAGATAACTAAAGCACACATGGAACACTGTAAATACAGAAAGTCATAGCACAAAAATTAAATCTAATCTATTCTTACTGAACTGTAATTTCTCCCTTATAAAGAAAAGATGCATTCGCTCAGCTAAAAGCACTTACTTTGTGCAGAAAAACATTCGGTAATGATGTTAAGTAAGAATGTAATGCACTGTTACAATACCCGACTAAGTAACCAAAATGCATCAATTAACGACAACAAAAAAACGGTGCTGAACTGTTCTGCAGAAAGTTATCAACTGCAACAGCCTGGGATACCTTTCTAAAGCCACATGAAAGTGGCAGACAAATGAAAGGTAAATTGTTTGTGCCTGCTGCTTACGCTATTATATGCTGCTGATAGGCACTCCAGATTACTGAGCTTTTTTTGCAAGATAATTAAGTAGAATTAGAATTGTTTGCCTTTACCATGACTGTTGCTGGCTTGACCAAGCCAAGAGAACATATACATGTTAGGGCACATCAGCCAATGAATTAACAAAGCTCTGTACAATATTTTACTCTCATACTTCTTCCTGTTACCGCAAGAGCCGCATTTCCAGTCAGGTGATCTTTGAGGGAACACAGAGCCCATCACAAAATGGTGGCTCAAAGGAAAAGGGCAATATTTACTGATATATACACACACATATATATATTCTAGTTTATTAGGCCCTTTAATATGATATAAACTGTCTGTTGGTTAAGTATTCATTCTGAAGGTATAGTTTTCCTTTAATGCAACCAATGCACTTAACTGCACCTCCTTTCAAAGAAGCCCTGTCTATGTTTTAAGGAAAGATTAACTCTTGGCAAGTATGTTTCATTTGCTATAAAAGAACAGTAGCTTTGTAGTCACTATAGTTTATTCCAAGATTATACTATATTCATATGTCTAAGTATTTGTACTCTAAAGGTGGCCATACACTGTAAGATCCGCTCGTTTGGCAAAGTCGTTAAGTGAGCGGATGTTCTCTTGATATTCTCACCTATAGGTGGACGATACAGGGCTAAGTCGATCGTTTGGCAAACGATCAAATTAAAACAACAGGTATAGGCGCTGTCTGATTGGGGACTGCATCGGCGAGCCAATGCAATCCCCCATACGAAGGAAAAATCAAACCTGCCCATCGAGATCTGGCTGATTTCAGGCCAGATGTTGGTCAGGGAGGCAGGTTGTTGGTACCCATACACATGCAGATAAGCTGCCAAATTGGTCTAAAGAACCAATATCAGAAGCTGAAATCAGCCAGTGTTTGGCCGATATAAAGCAATACCCTTATTGTTTAACTGATCTCTCACTTGTGGCTCAGTTTCTGGACTACAGAACATTCCTAAAAAATTATCTCCAGCCACCAAAGAAAGTCACAATAATTTGCTCCATAGGATTATACCTATGCTACTACATTCCATAAAAGAGCAGAAACACCCCACAGAGACCTGCAATCCAGCACCTTGTAGGGTACAACCTTATACATGTGCATTATTTATTGCTCATTGTCTAAATATGTTGCTCCTGACAGCATGTTGATGGTTTCATAATCTGCATTCCCGCAGGAAACAACATTTAATGTTAAAGGGAACATTATTAATGTGCTTTCTTCACTGTGACAAAAAGCAGAGCAACATATTTTATTAATGACCAACTCAGCAGCGGCTCAAGGCATATGACTGGCTATGGATTCAACACACTGTGAGAGATTGTATGTCTATTAGAATGTATCTTATTTAATCAGTTAAAAACAGTAGGATTGTGAATGATGTTTCTCCCTGAACACAATAATTAGTAAAGTCTCTGCATTAGCCAGATCTACAATATAAACATTAGCCAGATCTACAATATAAAATATACCCATAAATCCTTTAAAAAAAAACAAAAAAAAAAACTAGATTTCTATTATTTTTTATGCATGGTTATAGTAAAAAATATGGTCATGGTTAAATAGAAATACAGGTATGTACTAAATTAAAGGAGAAGGAAAGGCTAGTAAAGAGTTAATCTCAAGCTGCAGGCATACCTTCAGTTGTCTCAATAGTGCCCTTAAGTCTCCCAATATTTTACCTGTTCAGAAGATCGGAAGCCAAACAGGAAGAAAAAAAAGTTCCCATAATGCCTCACTCCTGCACAGACACCCAGACCAAGTGAACATGCTCAGTTAGTTAGACTATGATTCGGCTTCCTGCTGATTGGCTAAGATCCACATTCCTAAGTGGGGGGGGGGGTGAGCTCTTAGCATTCTTGAGGGAGGGGGGAACAGGAGAGAGCAGAGAACAGAGAGCTTCGTGTCTCTGGCACAGGAATTACAGACACAAGAAATCTTTTTTCAGAGAAGTCAGTGCAGCATTTCTGTGAGTGCTTATGGCTGTATTTACATAGACCTTTCTGATAAAGCTTACTTAGTTTTTACCTTTCTTTCTCCTTTAATGCTGAACTCAAAACAGTATTATGCTGGCCCTCTTGGATACCATGAAAACGTCATGGCTATGCCAGGGCCATTCCTTGTTTATTTATGAGAACACAGTGGAGAAATACAGGCAAGGACAGGTGATGTTATGTGAAGAGAAGATTGAATGTGAAGGAAATGTTGTGGGCTGGTGGTATTTTTTACACAACAGACTACTGCTCTATAATAGTCATTAATTGATAGTGGGCAATTGTTTTAAATGATAAATCAACTCATTAAGATCTATAGTAATGATGAAAAAACGATGCTTAGAAGAAGAAAGACAAATGCGAGGATTAGAGGGCGAAACAATGCATTCATGTTTTATTTCTAATAAAAGGGCCTCAGAACAATAAAAAAGAACATTAGCCACTTGTTCTTATCGGCGTGAACAAAGAACCACACGTGACTTACTGCAATCAAATCTTTTCTAATAAGCTTACATCTTCCATTAAAACTGAATGCTGCTTCATTAATATTATCAATGTTCAGACAAAGAAACACTATAAACTAATCCTGCAGGACACACGCTGAATCACTTTATTGTGCAGCAGACATCCCGGCTTCTGTGCTAGTTAATGAGTTTCTCTGCACTTCCCTAGGCTCTCGATACAAAGGGTGGGGGTAAGTAGTAGAGGCTACATTATAATATATTTATAAGGGATGCGCCAAATTGATAACCTTTGGTTTGGGTGAATACAGGATCTTCTACAAAAGATTAGGTCAAATACTTAAGTGAATCTAAACTGTAATTTGTGTATTTAAATCCAAAAAGTCTGTTACACAGGAACAAAAACTGACTGCATTTGGTTGTTCAGAGCCATAAAACAACACAACTTTAGGATTGGGATTCATTTTGATAACCTGTGTTTGCAAAGCATATATCAGCTCTAAATGTGTGCTTTGTGTTTGTAAATTATACCATTTGTTGAAGAAATTTCGTGGCAAATAAACCAATCCTTCACATACTTCAAATCCCCATGCAATAGGCAATAACACCCAATGCATTTAATTTTACTGATCTATGCCTCCCTGTCAGCGGCAACCCACACAGACAAAAGATAGCCATACATAACAACATGCCTCTCCTGCCTACCCCTAGTCAGCAATAATGTTTGCGTCGCTTTGCATCGCACATCATCGCCGAAACCCCCCCCCCCGCGCTCGTACTGCGCATGCGCGTCAAACAACACGGAGGGCGGCGGTGCTCGGTGCAGGTCGGCTCGGCCCGCCCCTGAACATGGGAAGAGGATTTAGACCTCACAATAACATACCAAACTTGGTCAAATATCTGTACTATGGGCAGCAAAACATATCAGGGGTAACACACAATGTGTTTCAGGGGATAGGGGGACATTCATGTAAATACTGCAGACTTATAAAGCTGCTCAAGAATTCTGGATAATGATCGCGAATCTGTTCAACCACAATTTCTACTAGGTATGAAAATGAGATGGTTTAAACCCAAAACCATCTTGCAAACTGGCAACCCACATTGCCCTTAGAAGCACACTGGAAACAACCACAGATACCAGGACTACAGAAAGATAAATTGGATTAGAGCAATGGAATCAGTCAGAAATGTCATTTAGGGGAGGTGCTATGAGGTGGAGCCAGAGTGGTTTCTGAGGTTCCATTATCTGAAAAGGGGCCAAAGTTGGGACCTGACATCTCCCTGGAGTCCTAAGGATGCTATGTGACAATGTAAACTGAAAATCTATCCCATCTTCTTCTTACCTCCCCCTCATCTTGACTGGTTACTTTTTCCAAAGTATATTGCAAAGATATTTTTCAACGTTAATAAGTAATTGCCATTTTTTGTCAAAATTGTAATTTCATAAAACCAATAAAAAAATTCAAATTAAAAAAAAAGGTTGGTGGCTTTTTGTTATGAGGCAACAAAGACAAAGATACATTTAAAGGAGAAAGAAAGGTAAAAACTAAGTAAGCTTTATCAGAAAGGTCTATGTAAATTCAGCCATAAGCACTCACAGAAATGCTGCACTGACTTCTCTGAAAAAAGATTAGTTGTGTCTGTAATTCCTGTGCCAGAGACACACAGCTCTCTCCTCTCTCCTGCTCCCCCCTCCCTCAAGATTGCTAAGAACTCACTCCCCCCCCTTAGGAATGTGGATCTGAGCCACTCAGCAAGGAGCTGACTCATACTAACTGAGCATGTTCACTTGGTCTGGGTGTCGGTGCAGGAGTGAGGCATTATGGGAACTTTCTTTACACAGCTCAGCATTTTTTCTTCCTGTTTGGCTTCTGATCATCTGAACGGGAGAAATATGGGGAGACTTAAGGGCACTATTGAGACAACTGAAGGTATGCCTGCCTTGAGATTAACTCTTTATTAGCCTTTCCTTCTCCTTTAACTACAGTATATATTTAAAGCACCTTGATATATAAAGTACTGAGACACATCTGGCTAGGCTACGTTAGACACATAGCATAATGAGCCGGCTCTGAAAAAAATCAATTCCCAAGCTACACTCCAACTAAACATCCAACTGAAGTGCCTACTGTAAGCTAATAAATACTACCAGGAGAGAAGAGGATCAAAAAGCCTTGACTTTGCCTTCTGTTTATTGTGACTAGCCCCTGGTGTTGGCCTTCTTTGCAACACCTGTTGTAATACCAAGGAGAGCATTTGCTTCCTTTTATCTGAATATGAATATTATGCCCAGTAGCAAAACATATGCATCACTGCCAGCTGGATACTGGATGACTAATTACTTTCAAGTATATATAGAACTCCAAGCATTTAACAACTGGGTGACAGAAAAGCAAACACTACTAAACAAATGCAAACAAGTAGGCTGACAAAGTCTTACACATCTTACAAAGTTCTACTGGAACCCACTCTGGGATTTCGTGCTACAGTAATCTTCCGCTTGCTGAATTGCAAAGAATTAAAATGGACTCTTGGGAATATGAAAACAAACTGCTTGCTCCAGTGATAATTGGTAATAATTGGGAACTTTATGTAAGTGTTTATGCAGATGCAGACCAGTGGTGCTTGTTCAGCCCTACAAGCATGGTAGCCTGTCTTGAACCAGACAATTTAGAACTTGCCTTCAGACAACCTTCAGACAACCCTTCCCAGACATGACTCCCATCCAGATCCATGCCAGTGTATATTTGCTAAGGGCAGGAGTCCCCAACTTTTCGTACTTGACTATTTGAGCCGAAGTCAAATGTAAAAGACTTGGGGAGCAACAATAAGAATTATATAAGTTCATGGGGGCACTAGGCAAGGGCTGTGATTGGCCATTTGGTAGCCTCTTTTTAGAAGGCTTTGTTTGGTAGCAGATTTTGTTTTTATTCAACCAAAACCTACCACCAAGACAGAAATTCAAAAATAAGCACTTGCTTTGGGGAAACTGAGAAGTAGGAAAAGTAGAATTACTAGGGAGGTTCCCTCGCTTACTTTGAACCTGCGGCGTGTAGCTACAGTAAGAAGAAAGCCTGCCCAGGGTCTGAAGTAAGCCACTAGTATCACTTGTGAGTACCTGCCCACTTGTGGGTGCACCAATACAGACCCAGGGGTATGGTAACACTTTTGGCTTGGTACGAATTTGTGCCAGCAGCAAAAATTTTCACAAATCCACAATAAAATTTTGCCAAGCTTTTCATTTTTTTTAATAAAAAAAGAGATATTTTGTGTCAAAATCTGCAGAATAACCCAAATGTCACTAGAATTTCTCCTCGCATTTTGTTTCACCGGGAAAAAAAATATGCTTTTTTTGCGACTGACAAAAATTTGTGAAAAATGCAGAAAGCTTCCAATTGACTTTAGTGTATTTGGCAAAATTTAGCAATATTGCAAATTTTTTTGCAAAACTGGCCAGTTTATTCATTGCTACAAAAGACTATTATTATTTTAAACTGCTGTGGATAATGTTTTAAAAATGACATAAAAAGTGATACTAAGTTAGACCATTAAACTTCATCTTGGTCCCTGTCTTATCTTTGCACCCTCGTATTCAGCAAATGTATTAATATTCCTTCTTGTCTGTTTCTTTAGAAAAGTAACTGCGAGGAGCCCAGCTTTTTCCATCGACAAGAAGAGGAAGCAATTGGCAGCTCTTTCCCTGACAAATTACCACAATTTTCCTCAAGGAACAGCCGTATATACGACTGAGCAAGGTTACAGAAAGCTATTAACTTTTATTTAGCTGAAAAACAGTCAATTCAAGCAGCAAACACATATGACCAATAAACCCCACAGAAGCTGTTAATTTCCCTGACCCCTTTAAAGTGTTCGGACTTTCCTTTACTAGCCTCTGCTTTCTTTTCCTAGTATTTCAGAATTCAGTGTTTTATGTGTGGTTTTATTTTTGTAAAATGATCTAACAGGCCAGTTCTATATAAGGGTTTTTTTTACCTTTCTTTTTACTGTCCAGATACCCAAGATATACTAGAATGCTTCAGTCATTGCTTCTTGCTCCCTGTTATATATACCATGCCAGCAAATTAAGTTTCCTTTTGATTTATTAATGTAATTTTAGTCTTTGTGATCTTGAATCCCAATTTTTAAAATTTATGATATGACAAACTCAAATTGATTGTAAGATTAATTTCTTGGATTAACCAAGATAGAATTAAAATCAGTGGGAATACGATATTCAATATATTCAGCCCCACAAAAAAACTGCATAGAATGCTGGGATTCAAGAAAATTACCAGGACAATTTCTTCAATCAAACTTGATAATGATGAACTAATTTGAGATCTTTCATAAACACAATCATATCTGAGGGAAACGGATTGACTGGCACATTTAGAAAAAAATATGCAAGATAATTAAATGCACAAATTAATTTTTTCTAAATATGCCTTTTATATTGTATCTCTTTTGGGCAGGGCCCTCTATACCTCTTGCATTGGTTATTTTTGTATGTAACCTTTGATTTATACACCCCTTAATTGTACAGCGCTGTAGAATATATTAGTGCTTAATAAATAAGTGATGATACAGGTATTGGACCCCTTATCCATAAAGCTCCGAATTACGGAAAGCCCTTCTCCCATAGACTCCATTTTAATCAAATAATTCAGAATTTTAAAACTGATTTCCTTTTTCTCTGTAGAAATAAAACAGTACCTTGTACTTGATCCCAACTAAGATATAAATAATCCTTATTGGATGCAAAACAATCCTATTGGGTTAATTAATGTTTTATTGATTTTAGCAGACTTAGGGGCACATTTACTAACCCACGAACGGGCCGAATGCGTCCGATTGCGTTTTTTTCGTAATGATCGGTATTTTGCGATTTTTTCGGAAAATTATCGCAACTTTTTCGTTACCAATACGATTTTTACGAAAAAACGCGAGTTTTTCGTAGCCATTCCGAAAGTTGCGATTTTTTCGTAGCGTTAAAACTTGCGCAAAAAGTTGCGATTTTTTTCGTAGTGTTAAAACTTGCGCGAAACGTCGCGCCTTTTAAGTTTTAACGCTACGAAAAAAGCGCAACTTTTCGCGCAAGTTTTAACGCTACGAAAAAATTGCAACTTTCGGAATGGCTACGAAAAACTCGCGTTTTTTCGCGCAAATCGTATTGGTAACGAAAAAGTCGCGATAATTTCCGAAAAGTCGTAAAGGCGCTGAAAAAATCGCAAAAAATACGAAAAAGTCGCAAAATGTTCGTTTTCCAATCGGAATTCTTCCAATTCGGTCGGAATTCGTGTCTTAGTAAATCAGCCCCTTAGGGTATGAAGATCCAAATTACAAGACCCCTTATCCGGAATACCCTTGGTCCCGAGCATTTTGGATAACGGGTCCTATACCTGTAATAATAATAACATTTAAATTCTCCATGTCATAACTGCCACCTCTTCCACAACAGTCTCTACTCCTTTTTACCCACACAGTACCTCTCTTGTGTTCACTTTCCTTTTCCTGACCCTTTTCTCCTTTGTCCTTTCCATTTTCTGCCACTTTCCATCTCTGTATCACTAAGTATTTTTTTGCCAAGTATAAATTGTAAAAAATCCTACAAGCTGTTTTTTTCCCTTACGCTATTGGTAGGCTTTAAAAATCCATAGAGTGAAAAATTAACATGTCAATAAAAATGAAATTCATAACAATTTGCCATGTCTCGGATCAAGAGTGGCCTAACTTAATTTTCTACATACATTGTTCCTTTTAGAAGCTTATATATAACCTGTTTATATTAATAACATATTTCTTGCCAGAAGGCAATCTCCTAGTAGAGGGCATTTAGCAGCTCTGGAAATAGACAGGAATAATCAAGTTAAAGTCAGAATGTGTACAAGATACTCTTCGGTGATTTTATATATTCCAATCTCAGCTTAAAATATATTTTTATGATTCTCTAGCCTTTGGAAACATGACATTAAACCAACAGACATCTACAAAAAAAGAGGTTTATTTTGAAGTTGCTTGGAAATGATTCCTACGAATTTAAAGTCGTAGGATCTAATCCTCCTTTTGTAATCTCTAAATTTTAATTGATCAGGAGAACAAACATGATCATTTTGCCAGAGTCCCAATCTGTTTACTGCCTCATTATTTTTTATGCTGAATGGATATCAGGAATTGTTGTACGGCATTATAATGTTTATTATGTTAGTGAGGAATTATATATATTAAACCTTCACAGAAACACAGATGTTGCGGTTTCAAGGTAAACTTCTAGTTTTTGTAAGTGAAACAGAAATATGCCACAGCCAAGAAAAAAGAAAAAGTTTTTTGCAAACATCACAATAAGGATGAACTATTCTATTTTGCTTGACTTTTGCAGGCAGCTATAGACAGCTAAGTTGGGTCCTCACAGTTAAGGTTCCCATACAGGGGCCGATTCTAGCTGCCGATATAGGTCCCTCGATCCCCCGACAGCTAATCGGCCCGTGTATGGGCACTGCGGATGGGCCTGCTGTCCAATATCTGGCCTGAAATTGGCCAGATCTCGATCGAGCAGGTAAAAAAATCTAGTCGGATCCGACCGACTTTGCCTATAATCGCCGTAAAAATTTGACCGTTTGGCCCCAGGGCCAAACGATCTTAATAGCCTGGGTTCTCCCAATATCGCCAACACGTAGGTGGGGGATATCGGGAGCATATCCGCTTGCTTGGCGCTATCGCCAAGTGAGCGGATCTTAAGGTGTATGGGCACCTTAAGACGCTTCTAAAATTCCCATAAGAATGGATAGAAAGTGGGTGAGTTTTTATGTATTAAGCTCTAAATTCACATTTTGATAAATCTGCTCCTAATAGTCGAATAATTTGTTTGTTGGTAAAGTTACTGAAGCAGCTAATACTTCAATTTAACTATCGCTTTACATGTACATGACATTTTAATCCATTTAATAATTAGTAAATACCTCAATCACTGCTACTTGAAAGCTGGTTCATGAATCTGCCCCCCTTGTTTAGTAAATGATACATAATAGGAACGCCCTGAATCTGACACTAAAGATTTGTTTAAATATTGAACTGAATCCAAATCCTCGTTTGCATGTTAACGTTTCAGAAAAATAAAAGAATTGCATCAATTGCAAACAGCAAACTCTGTTGTTAAGAGATGTTAAGTCATGTGACTTTAAAGGGATTCTGTCATTATTTTTATGGGGTACTTTTTATTTCTAAAATACACCGTCTACATAGCAAATAATTCACTCTCCCATTTAAAGTTTTATTTTTGAACCAACAAATGTATTTTTTTAGCTGTAATATTGGTTTGTAAGTGCCATCTCAGTGCATTGTGCCTGAGTCTGAGCTTTCAGAAGGAGCCAGTGCTACACATTAGCTTTCAGGTAACCTATTGTTTCTCCTACTCCCATGTAACTGGAGGAGTCCCAAGCTGGACTTGGATTTCTTACTATTGAGTGCTATTCTGATACCTACTGGGAGCTGCTATCTTGCTCCCTTCCCATTGTTCTGCTGATCGGCTGCTGGGAGTGGGGGTAATGATATCACTCCAACTTGCAGCGCAGCAGTAAAGTGTGACTGAAATCAGAGCTCAGGTCAAATGGCTGTGGCACCCTGGGAAATGAAGAATATGGCTAGTCCTATGTGAAATTTCAAAATTAAATATACAAAAATCTGTTTGTGTTTTTGAAAAATGGATTTCAATGCAGGATTCTGCTGGAGAAGCTCTATTAACTGATGTGTTTTGAAAAAATGATCTTTTCCCATAACAGTATTCTTTATGGGTTTAGATTCAGTTCAGCTTAGGAGTTGGCTGAATTTAAATCTGTAATTTGTGTTGAATAATTGTCCCTAATAGTGAAATCAATGAACAGGTTTTCTATATTTGCACGTCTTTTATTCCCAGCAGCGTTTTTGACAAACAAAAAGTGAATCGAACTTCAAACCTTTGAAACAGAACAAACTGATTGAATTTTGATTGACTGTTTTTGAGAAAAACTCTGCTGAAAATAAAAAAAATAGTGACTAGCTGCTTCATGTTACCCTCGGTATCGCTGTATTGTACTTTATTATTACTTCACCTCGGCCTAAAAATACTGGCACCATTGAAGAATAAATATAACCAAAATAATAAAACCATTTACCGTATTTATGAGCACTTTCAACATTTCACATGCTCCATTTCTCAATATCATAGAATAATAACATTATTTTCTACTAGTATTTCCAAAAGCAAAAACTATCTCAAATACAAACCTTTTTCTAAGTAAAACTCCAGATAAAATATTTTGTATTACCTGACTTGGATGAGGTCTGCTAATGGACGCTTAGTGGGCCATTTATTAACAACTGGATTTTTCTTTTCAGATTTGGATTTTTAGCATTAAAAGTTGCAGAAAATATATTTTCTGCAACTATGCATCCAAATGCCTAAAAATCTGAATCCAACAATTTGCCAGCTAAAGCTTGCAGAGCTCATGTAGAAGTCAATGGCAGATGTCCCTTCCCTGGATGATTCTTCTTTTGCTTCGAAACTTTAGAGGTTTAGGATTTTTGACGCTGTTTTTTTACGACCATTCAAAAGTTTCAGTTGCAGTTTTCATGTGACAAGTTGAAGACTGTGGATATTTTGTGACTTTTCCCGTGCCACATTTTTAAGTAAATGTAAGACATTTGTGGAAATGAGTTTAAAATTTAAAAACTGAGAAATGTTTTGGTAAATCTGCCCCTTAGAGTACAGTCCTGCACCGTGTCGGGTACCCCCACGGAATACCCACAAAGGGGTTTGGTTTTGGCTGTAAAGTCTGCGATTCCCTGACTTTGCGGGCAGTCTGGATACCCCGCTAAGGTCGGGGAGTGATTCCCCCTTACCCGTCTGATCCACTTCCATAACTTCACTTCTGGCCCATGGTGGTGTCAGTGGTGGTTTTGCAGGTCCCAGATCAGAAAGTAAGTTAGCCTATTGTTGGTCTAGTGGGTAGCGGGTCTGGGTATGGCCACCATAGAGGGGAGGCAGGCTTGGATTGGGCTGAGGATTAGCGGGTCTGGGTCAGGCACAGGTCTGTCTGAACAGACCTGCACAGGACTTTAGCTTAGAGAATCCCTATTTGATAAGAAACCAAGAATACCATAAACAGTGTAAACACATGAATCTAAGAATGGCAGGTTATACATTTACCGTATATACTCGAATATAAGCCGAGTTTTTGAGCACTAAAAATGTGCTCAAAAAGTAACCCTCGGCTTATACTCGAGTATGATAATTTGTGCCGATCCCCCAGACGGACTTGTGTCCGTGCGCCCGCGCTCTCCCTATGTCAGTTCCCAGAACCGCCATCCTGCTACCTGTTCATAATTAATATCTCCAGTGCGCTCTTCTACGGTGTGCTCATCTCCGGTGCGCTCTTCTGCTCTGCTTGGCGCCGCAGTCGCGCCAGTGACGTCACGCGCCCGTTCAGTTACTCATGGCCTGATCTTAGACCTTGTAAGATCAGGCCACGAGTAACTGAACGGGCGCGTGACGTCACTGGCGCGACTGCGGCGCCAAGCAGAGCAGAAGAGCGCACCGGAGATGAGCACACCGTAGAAGAGCGCACTGGAGATATTAATTATGAACAGGTCAGAAATATTTAACCATTACCCTAATCCATTGCATCCAACCTGCACCCAACCCAGCTCAAAGTTCCACTTCATGCCCAACACCCCCAGCCTGACTTCCCTTTGATGACTTGTATCAGCCACCATAGGGGAGGGGTCAATGTTATTATTTCATCAAAGGGGAGTAGAATACTTGATGTTGACCCTCCCTACCCTGTCCAGCTAACTGACACTGAATTTTTTATCCATCACTACAGCCTAGTGTGCAACCACTGAATTAATTTTATCTTGAAAGTCTGAGCGCACAGGTAGCAGGATGGCGGTTCTGGGAAGCTGGCATAGGGAGAGCGCAGGTGCACTGACACAAGTCATTCCCCTCCTTTCCTTTCCTTTCTGGTCCTGGTCTGTGTTGCAAATGAGTAGTATTGATCTGCAGATTGGTACATTGCCCCCTTAGTTCCCACAATCATTGCATCTTATTAGTTTCTCTATTTATATATCTTATGCGCATATTTCTGGGAAGCTGGCCTAGGCAGAGAGCGGGACTGAGGGAACTTTAAGTCGCTTGGCAGTAGCTGAAGGGCAACCAATTGGGGAAAAATATATAAAAGCGTTATGTGCAAAATTGGTAAGTTGCCATTTTTATCCCACAATGCAACCTTTTTTTGTTATAATCAACTAAACCAAAGTTTGAGCACACTTTGTGTGCTGGCTCACTCGCACCAGCCCTACTGGTGACACCCTAGGCTTATACTCGAGTCAATAGGTTTTTCCAGTTTTCTTAGGTAAAATTAGGTACCTCGGCGTATATTCGGATCGGCTTATACTCGAGTATATACGGTACATTGTTTGTTATTACATACATTGTTTGCTTATCTTTTATATTTAAATTGGGTCTTAACACTAATAATTGTGCATTCATGGTATCATGTCAGATTGACATGTACAATATTACATGTAGCACACCAAGCTTCCAAGTATTGGCTGGAAGTATGTTTGAGCATATGTGTTAAATGTAGACCTTTAACTAAGGAAACTTCTGGTAACTCCCAGGACCTTGGCGCCCACTTGAGAGTGCTTACCAGATAGCTGGAGATCTGCTTAGTAACGAATAACCAGGAGGCTGGAGATTGCTGAAAAATCAAAACGAAACTTCTTTATTCACTCCAAACAGCAGTAGTATTATAGGCAAACACAGGTATCTCTCACTGATATTCAAGATGGTGACTTCTATCACTTCAAATATTCTCCCCTCCTTAAAAGTATTCTGTGTCCTGGAGCTACCCAACTAAATAACCTTTCTATCTTTTCACTCCTAGAGTGACTATAACAGATCTAAAATCACTAACTAAACTCACTCCTGTAGAAACCTCTTAATGAGGTGAAGTCCCAGGAAGAAGACCTCATGAACCTGTAAGTAATCCCCTTTTATACTGGAGAACACCTCCACCTAGTGGGCACTTCTAAACTGCAGGGGAAGCTCTCTTTAACCTGGAAAGAATAGTTACAGTAAGCACATTATTAGGACTACTCTTAGGTGTCCACATCTCAATAAAGGTCGCGTGGCTGGCATGCCTGCCTAAAGAGGAATCTAAGTAAAGGGACTTAAATCTTAGGGTCCCTACATACAGGGTTGGGAACTTTCATCCAGAATGCTTAGGGCCTGCGGTAATCTGCATAAGGGTCCTTTCCATAATTTGTATCTCCATACCTTAAGTCTACTAAAAAATAATTTAAACATTAAATAAATCCAATAGGATTGTTTTGCCTCCAATAAGGAGGAATTATATCTTAGTTGAGCTCAAATGCACAGTGCTGTTTTATTATAACAGAAACAAAGGAAATTACTTTTAAAAATTGAAAAGTTAATTATTTGACTAAAACGGAATCTACGGGAGAGGGTCTTCCCGTAATTTCTGGATCGCAGGTTTCCGGATAAAAGATCCCATACCTGTATTTTTTTTTATAACACTTCGTTTTATATTTTATTTTTAGTTTTAAAGAATTAATTCTATATCCTGTGATAAGATGATTTCTATACTTTACGTACAGCAGTGTAGAACAACAGCAGATAACACTGAAAACACTGTATTTGGTTCATTCATTACAATTTCCTTTCTCTTTTGTATATGTTTTTTCACTGAAATCAAAAGATCCTTCTGTGAATACTGTGCATAGTGCAGACTACATAATATGGCAAGGATATCAATTATCACTTTACTGAGTCCCTTTGTTAATTTAATTTATTAAAGCTTTAGGGACGTCAGATCCGGTTATAAAAAAAAAATTAAAGCATTAGCAGGATGTAACAGTATAGAACCCAGGGCCTTATTTATGTCTAGATGTGCAGTGTGCAAAATGTAATTTTGTACACAAATTGTCATTTATTTTACCCATCATTTTCCCAATAATTCCTGCTTAAGTGCGTCAAACATTGTAATGTTGCATAAATGTGGTAGCCAATCAGATACAAGTTGCAGGTAACATTTTTAGAGTTGGGACTGTGTCTCTATTCTGTATTTGTTATTTTACATGCACATATATATAAGTGCAGGGTGAATTACAATGGGGTTCATAAACAGCCCATTCTCAAAATATTCCAAAACCTTCACCTTATGGTGCCTGATTCAGTCCATCATAGAACTAAATGTAACAAATGATTCTGTCATTCAGCAAATGCTGGGGTCCGAGCAGATTTATTTCAATGTAATCACTTGCTGAACTGATTCTGAAACTTGCCTGATTAAAACCCATTTAACATTGAATAGATTTCATCTGGGAGCTTCAGAAATGTACAGGACAAAAATGCATTATTTTTAGCTCTTCTGCTGCCAGCCAGTTTGTACTTATTTGTACCGGCTGTGTGCCAAGAACATTTTCACTATTTTGTGCCCATTCAGTTCTGGGGTATTTCCTGAGGCAACTTTTAAGGGCTCATTTACAATGCCCCATGCAGTGCACAAAGGCCACAACTGCACACTTTTTGCCCTTTGCCCACTGTGAGGGGCAAATCTGCGCTCCATTTCAGAATTTTAGTCAGAGAGTTACAACCCCAGGGGGCACAAATGTTAGTAAATGAGCACTAAGGGGTGCAGGACCCTCTAGATTTTCTAAGAAAGACATATATCTAGGACAACATGAGCTATATATGTTTGAATTAGTCTATAATTCCATTCCTGTAATAAGAGATGTGGTTCTAAACATATAAAACATAATAATAAATAGACATTTTTTGAATGGATGAAAATAGCAAGTGATTACATTACATGATTTTCAAATTACTCCAACACTAGAAATAGCACTAGAAATCAAGCCAAATATATTTGTCATGCAGAGACTTCAACATGTACAGGTATGGGATCCCTTATCCGGAAACCCATTATCCAGAAAGTTCCAAATTACGGAAAGGCCATCTCCCATAGACTCCATTATAAGCAAATAATTCTAATTTTTTAAAATGATTTCCTTTTTCTCTGTAATAATAAAACAGTACCTTGTACTTGATCCTAACTAAGATATAATTAATCCTTATTGGAGGCAAAACAATCCTATTAGGTTTATTCAATATTTGAATGATTTTTATCAGACTTAAGTTATGGAGATCCAAATTACGGAAAGATCCCTTACCCGGAAACCCCAGGTCCGAGCATTCTGGATAACAGGTTCCATACCTGTATATTGATTTTTAAGGGGGGGTGGTACTTAGACCTCACTGTCTGTTGTTTATGCTTCAGAGAAACCCTTGACAGTAAGATAATTCCATAAAACCCATATAGTTTGTAAATTTCCATACAGGACAGATTCTGAAGAATTTTACAATTGGTATATGTGTGTTTTTCATCAGTTTTTAAAATGTTCAAAAATTAACTAACATAATTTAATCTAGCATTTGGACTTTTGTGGTTTTAGAGTTTTTCAAAACTATGACTAAACTCATTTCAACAAAAGCCACAAATGTGTAGTCATTTTTCTGAAATTAAAAAGCACAAACGTAAAAACATGCGGAAAACCCACTAAAACCACGACTTTTTCATATTGACACACAAATGAAAGTGTCAGAAAACCCAGAAAACCTCTGAAACCGCGAAGCAAAGAAAGATCTTTCAATTATAAAAGGGACACATGCTACTGACTTCTACATGATCTCGACAGCTTTTACATGGTGTATTTCTTCTTTCGGATTTGTCACAGTTTGTTTTTTGTTTGTTGTTAGTTTTTTTCTGCGACAAAATTGTATTTTTGTACAAAAGATATATGAATTGTGAAAAAAAAGAATTCATATATTAGTAAATGCCCCCCTAACATTTATAAATGTGATTGTCACAGGTCTTCCAGGTACTTTGATAACCACATAGGTATGCTATTGCCCAATTTTGGGGCAGATTTTTTAGACTGTAGTCCAGAATAGTTTATATAGTTCATTATAAACATATAACTATTTTTTTAAATTCCCTTTTGCCATGTTTTAATAAAACAGTACCTTGTACTGTTTCCCATACCAAGGAAATTCATTTTTTGCATTTTACTGCCAATAGATTCGCCACATTAGTGCCACCCAGAACAATATATTTATTCTGCAGAAAGCGTTATCATACCTGAGTAAAGAACCATAGAAGCTCCCTCTGTTTGTTTAAGATAGCAGCTGCCATTTTAGCTTGGTCTCCCTTAGCTTCCTGCTGCAGCTCTAGCCATTGGTAGCTCAGATTACACATTCCTAAGGGAAGGGGGAGTGAGCTTTATAAATTCTTATAGGAGGGGGAGCAGAAGGAGGGAGAGTGGAGAAAGCTGTGCAGACTCTGGCCCAGATACCAAAGTACATGCATACACAAAAGAAGACAAGAAATCCTGTGTTTATTACGATAAAGGACAGCATTTCTGTGAGTGCTTATGGCTGTATTTACATGGACCTTTCTGATAAAGCTTACTTAGTTTTTACCTTTCCTTCTCCTTTAACATAAATGAACAGTATTTAAGAGGTCATAAAAAGAGGTAAAGAAGAAGTTTGGACTATAACTGAATAGGAAAAAAACCTACAGCAAAACTAATAATAATTTGATATTAGTAAGAGCTGGAACCCAATCAATTGTATTTCATGACCAGCTATAGGCAAATTGTAAACCATAAACAACATTTTCAATCAACCGTCTGACAAATAAGAATGGTAGTTCCTGATAGATTCCATGATAGAATCCTGAGCTCTGTAAACTGAAGCAAGGCTTTTCATACCTGACCAATGTTTTTTAATGTTTGTGCTTTAATATGAAAACAGCATGTTTTAAGCATTACTGCCACTTTAACATTACCTCTTGACAGTTCTAAAAAAGACTTCTGCACAGACTCAGTTAAATATGTATGATAGCCACTTTAGTGAGAATGTCCTCAGACTTGTAGGTCAAATCTCATTATTTGCAAGGCAGATCTAACTAGCTATTAAAGCCTTGGGTTTTTTTTTACCAGTTTGCCCTATGAGAGACCTGCAATGCTATTCCGAAGCAAAGTACTGCTGAGCCCACAGCAGCAGAGATGGCAGAACAATGATTTTAATGTGTTCTGATGTGGCAAAAGGGCAAACTGGAGAGCAAAGCTTGCAAACTGCAAAGGACTAAAACACTTGTTCATCACAGAATCCTTGCAATAACAAATACACAGGGTAAAAACTTCTTGTTACCATAGTAGGCTGTACCAGCGGGCACACATTGATCATTCATGAACAGCTGCAAAGTCTTGATCCGCTGCAATCATGTCGCTTGTGTACATTATACAGAGGGTTTTATGTAAGTATTTGGGCAAAGGTCTGCTTAAACCATATCACACCAACAGAATTTATTGTTTCCCTGTCTGTTGCAGTTACAATAATGAATGCAAACAACTGATAGTTCCTTGCCCCCGCCGAGTAATCACAAGCAGTGGGGGCAATGAAAACGGAGCGCACAGAATAGGGGTAGGAAAGAGAGGCTCCTACCTGGCGCCCCCCAATCGTTGCGCCCTAGGCAGCTGCCTCTTCTGCCTACCCCTAGTTCCGGCCCTGGCCTTGATGCCTAGAACTTTTATTTACCACCAATTTGCACTGAACTACTGACTATTACATCAGTCTGGGGCGGCCTCAGTCTTTTACCAGGGCTGGACTGGGCTAGTGGGACACCAGGCAAAAACCCGGTGGGCCCAACTCTTATGGGCCCCATGACCCAGTAACTGTCTGACTCAAGATTTCTGCTTGAAGACACCAAAGTCTCATAAAAGTCCAACATGTTGTTTCTCATCCAGATAAAGTTTTAGTTCATCGCACCATTTATAGAAGAGACTCCAAACTGCTTAAGTACTTGTGTAGTGCAGGTTCTCAGTTTATCTTTCACTGAGATCAAGTAAGTTATTCCCATATATCTTACTAATAAATGCACATGTGAATGACCAAGTGACCATATAGTATCTTGTTACGGTGCTGGGTCTGCAATACTGTAGTGCAAATCTACTTTCCTAGCATGTTGCTAGGCAAAAACTTTTATACAAATTCAGAATCACTTGTTCACAAAGCTTTTCTAGACGGCACAGGATCTTTTGTATTTGGAAGGGCATACATTCATCCCATTTAGGGTTGCCACTCAACTGGTTTTGACCCAGACATGTCTGCTTTTTGGATTTTTCCAATTTGGAAAACTGGGCCGGACTCTCTGAGGTTGACACAGCAATCAGCCAATGGCCATGTCATAGCTTTGCCCTGTGACGTCAATAGAAGTAACTTAACACAATGAGACAAAGAACAATGGACGTTATGTAATAAATGGTGCAGTAACCCATAGCAATCAATTGGCATGTAGCATTTACTGGTCACCTGTTTAAAAGCAAACATCTTACTGGTTGCTGTGGGTTATTGCTAATGGGTAAACTTAGTGCATTACAAATGGGGGGGGGGGGGGTTAAACCTCTAAAACTCATTATTATTTAAATATAATTTAAAAAAATCTAAGTGCTACAGACATCAAGAAATGAGTAATGACTTACCAAATATCCCTGGCCAAGCATTAAAACAAACAGAGACAATAGCATAAATATGCAAACAGTAATAATTTAGCACATAATCAGTTTAACTCAGTAAATGCAATGATATAACATTTTGTTGAATTATTCACATGCTTAATTTTTTTTTTTTTTTTTTTTTTTTAAATCTAAACCACGTGACTCCAACTCAGATTCAACAAAACAAATTGGCAATACAGAAATTATTGTTATAATACTGAATAATAATAATAAATGAAGATTTCAGTGGAAAAAAGTGGGGACATTGCATGAATGGGGTAACATTTTAGTTGTTTTAGAGTTATTTGAAACCACAACAAAACTTATTTCCATTAAAGGAGAAGGAAAGGCTAAGTCAGTTTGGGGTGCCTAACATTTTGGCACCCCTAAGTGACTTAGTCTTTCTTCTCCTTTAAAACCAAAATATCTAGTCATTTATTAAAAGAACTGAATTTGGAAAAGCATGAGCAAAAAATGAAAAACCCAACAATTTTACGTTCCTGCTCACCTCCCCATAAAAGGCAATAAAATTATTCTGGCAAGACTTGTTACACATAAAACCATGCTGGCACAAACTTATAGTATTGTGATTTGCAATGTATTCAAGTAGTGTCAGTGGTAAGCTGGCCCAGCATACCTCCTTAAGACCATTAAGACACACAAGCTAGGGTATGCCAGGGGCTGCAAGCTGCAGAAGGGTCCTATAATATACTTTCCGCCTGCCTATGGCAGCATAAACGAAAGGGCTCCCCTCAATTTCTGATTCTTAGTCTGTTGCAAGGGCAGAAAAAAGCTGCACAGACTATTTCCTCAGGCACTACTGCTAAGGGAAAATTTGTTGTGCCCCTTAGTGCTCTTGCAGTGGTGCCTTGGGTAAAGTGCAGGGGTGGGTCAAGCCGACCGCTCATTCTAGGAAACCTGGCTGGCTAACTCGCCCGTGTCCTTCACCCCCAACAAGCACACAAGCAAAGAAGGGCATGTATGCACAGTGACATTGCGGGGAAGGACATTACTGTGCATGTACACAAAGGACGGAGGGAGGTAAGGGAGCAGGAACCAGGGGAAGCAGGAGAGGTACCTGCCTGGTGCCCCCCCCAGCCTTGAGCCTTAAGCAGGTGCCTTTTCTACCTACCCCTAGTTCCAGCCCTGGTAAAGTGAGCCCTAAGGACTCAAATGTGGCAATAAAACAATAAAATCACAACCAGGAAATAAGAGGTAGGTATAATGTGGCTGCTATGAGCATGTTTTGTGGTTAAGTTACAAGTAATGGATCACGGTAGTTTGGATTTTACACATTTTGCCATATTACTAAATACAGAAATAAATTGCCAACAACAACCATTCACTGTTTCTCCTTTCGTTAGCCCAGTTGGGTGCTTTAGTGTTACAGGCAGCAGGCAGGCTGGCAGCATGGCTCCTACAACATACATGTACAACTACAACTCATTACGACTCATTGAAAAGAAGTCGGTAAATGTCTTTCCTTCCATCTGTGTATAATCCCTCCTGGGAAATCACATCATGTATTATCTCTTATGTAGGGCAGTCATAGTACAAGTCTCAACAACATGCTGTTAGCAGACCATGGATAAAGAAAAAAAGGTGACTCAGTTCATGAATGTTGAATGTTGAACATCCAATGGCTGAATACGCAGATCTGTGGTCAGTTTGACCAATAAAGATCTGTTCTTTGGGCAGCTGACCAAATAGCTTGGGAGCCCTTGTAGCCTTTTTGTTAAAGGGAAACTCCACCCAAGTACAACTTAAGCTTTTTTGGAAAGTAAACATCATTTTGAGCAACTTTGCAATATACATTGATTAAGAAATATGCAGCCTTTTTATGACTTTAAATGTAATAATATAATTTGGAACAGTTCCCTAATACCCGCCCTCTGTTCTGCTGATCTTCAAAAATGTAACAATAGTTGACTGTCCTCAGTCTGCCTTCAGCCTGCATCTTCCCAATCCCACATTTCCCTGAACAGGTGATCACATTGCAATGCATTGTGGGTTATGTAGTTCCTGCGTGCTGTCTGTAAGCTGTGGAGAAGTTGTCGCAATTTGTAAAAATCAGTGTTTTAGTTCCTCCTCCCCTGCCAGGATTTTGAATGACACAGAAAGAGAATAACTGTTTAGTAGCTGGATTTCAGCATAGAAAAATAGTATTTATTCATACTTTCTGATGGAACAGATTACAGTGATAGGTATATTAGGGGTTTCTGTGTTGTGTGGGGCTCTATAACAAATTTTGGTTTGGAAGCCGGAGTTCCCTTTTAATTCCAGACAAACTGCAACCAGAAAAATGGCTTGTTCTGTATCTGTGAGTGAATAGGCTTGTTTGCCTGATTCTACATGGCTGCGTTTTAGCATGATACCTTATAGAGTCCTTGTCTGAATTGCTCTGTTATAAAAACTATACTGCATTAACCAACAATAAACATTTCAATTACAGAAGTAAAATCTTCGCGATTGCCTTAAATTTATGTTCATATAATAACATACTCCCTATTAAACTCTGTCTTTCTAAACAAGCTCAGCACTGAAATTCATTGTAGATAACTTAATGACTTTGTAAAATTATTACCAAAGTATTATAAGCAACAAAGCACATGTGTTTAAAAACTACATCATCTGTGCACTTGCCAGAACTGTAAATTCTGCTGTTTTAATGAACCATAAAGAACTACTACTTATGCTGTTTTTATTATTAATACTGAATTTGTAAGTTCCCTTGGGAATCTGAGAACAGGCGTTTCTTCTATCTTTTCATAACATTTTGATCTTGCATAACTATCTTAATTACTTAGTGCTGAATAGAAATCAGCTTTGCTCAAAACTGAATTCCCAAGCCAATAGCATAACAATAATATTTATGTAACAAATGCTAAAATCATTAACCTTCCATTTTCATGATGGCTAAAGAGTGTGAAAAGGTGTTTTTGGGTAGAGTGGATTGAAATTCACACTACAAAGGGTGACATTTTGAGCACTGTGACCACCACAATTCTTTATAGCCCAGAAGGCCCAAAAAATTGCCATCTGTGAAAATTGTGTGTCCTTACTGTTAAGGATTTTGTATAAAAAATGTCCTGAGTCATAGCATTAATATGATGGAGTCATAGCATCAATAATTATATAATTTGCTTAACCAAAAAGTACTGACAAAACACAGGTAAAGGAAAGTGGGTTGGAGGCCTGCATTATTCACAGGGATTTGACCTAACCTTGTGCTCCTATGGTCCCCAATCCGGTCACCCCTGTTTTAGCTGCAACTCACCCTCTTCCTCTACTTTCTCCTGCAACTGCCCTGGTCAACCAGTTAGAATAAGGAGGGGTTGTGGGAGTTGCTAAGGAAAAATGGAGCCTTTCACCCTGGGCCAGCCTAATTTGAAACCCTTGGCCAGGATACTGGATTACCTCCACCCCCCCATCTCTTACCCACCAATCTTCCCCAGGCCTTTCTTGCCTTGTCATGGCCTCCTCCCCTTGACCCGTTCCTTGCTCAGTCCTGGAGCCCCTTAAATGCCAGCCATATAGTAAAAAGTTCAAATTGAAAAAGTAGTTGGGGAAAAATCACAAAAAACTGCAACTTTTTCATATAGTTGCACAAAGCCAGCGTCAACCTTCCCCCCCAGAAAAACCTATAAAACCATAAAGCAAAGAAAGATCTTACAGATGTAAAGGGGACATCTGCCATTTAATTCTACATGATCTTAACAGGTTTAAATGGCATAGTTTTGCATTTTTTTCCACAACAAAATTGAGTTTTGTAGCGACAAAAAACTCAAACTAAAAAAGCATTAGTAAATGCCCCCTTAGAATTAAGTAAAAGTTTGTGCAGCAGACCTGTCAACCTTCCCAGACTTTTCAAGTATCAACTGAATGATACTGTATTTCGGTGAAGGTGGAACAAGGACCTTACCCTAATTTACCATAAACTGGCATTAGCTGGGGCGTGCAGAGGATTTCTTGCTGCTGTCTAATAGCTGGGAAATGCTATTGATGAGGACAAAAAGCCAATCAGATTCTGTTTCCAGGAGTTTGACCTGTACAATAACCAACCTGCTACTATAACAGTCAGATGTGTTTTGCCAAAATGTTGCAACTTTCATAACAAAATCCTGAAATTTCTCATAGCCCAAGATCAATGAATAATGGGGGATGCACTGTGCATCTGTAAACACACGTAGATGAGAAGTCTGCACCTACCTACCTTCACCTACCTACCTTCTTACTTAAATGTATTTATTCCATATATTGCTGATTTATTTTAATCATCTTGGAAAAACACATTTGTACCATGAATGATTTCATAATGCCTCAGCCTTTGGCATTATCTAATGTAGAAAAATGTCACATGAGTGATAACTAAAGGTCCTGAATCCATGACCCCGTCTACCGAATCCTTTTATTTCTATCAACAATCACTGCAGCATTAAGATTTTTTTTAGTTGATAACATCACCAAGCTTTTCTTTTGTTGTTACACTTTTCCTGTTGTCATGGAAACAAAAGAACAGTCTCTCCTGCAGGTGAGTGACAGTGATTAGCAGAAAAAGGTTTACTTTGCCACAATCTGAAATTTCATATTGCTCTTGCCCAGGATATGCAAAATAAAGTGCCAATATAAATGACCGGATTATGATCTGCTGCACCAGTGTCACAACATTACACCATTAATCGGGTACGTACATTTTAACACCAATAAACATTAAGTGACATATTCTTAACAGCCATGTAAATGTTTCTATTGCTTTGATAAGCTTTATTATCTAAGCTAATTGGTTAAAGACTCAAATGATGGGATCTTATGAGAGCTGTGGAGTCGGAAGCAATTTTGGTTAACTGGAGTCGGCAAACTTCTCACCGACTCCGACTCCTAATAAATTTAAATTGCAATTAAAAAAATACAATTTGTTACATTGTCCTATGTTACAACAGTCATAGTAAAGTACTTCTCTGCTGTAAGAATAAAACCGAGTGTGTATTTGTATCACTAGTGTGCAGTCCAGCTGTCTTTCCTTTAAAATTTAGGTTTAAGGAATGTTTGTAGTTTCTTTAATGAATAAAATAAAAAGCCACAATGACATAGGATTAGTTATAGATTTAGACCCAAACTTGAACAGTAGCTTCATTCATGTTGGCAGTGACAGGCATGGATGGCCCTAACCTTTCTTACTGGTGAGCCACTGTTAAATGTAAAAAGACTTGGAGAGCAACACAAGCACCATAAAAGTTCATGGAGGTGCCAAATAAGGGCTAAGATTGGCTATTAGGGGCCTCTATGCACACTATCAGCTTACAGGGGACTTTATTTGGTAGTAAATCTTGTTTTTATTCAACCAAAACTTGCCACCAAGTCAGGAATTCAAAAATAACTACCTGGTTTGGGGGCACTGAAAGCAACATCCAAGGGGTTGGTGAGCAACATGTTGCCCCTGAGCCACTGGTTGGGGGTCACTGGCCTATAGGATAGTGCATCTGCTTCCTAACCAGTAGTTCTTTGGTTTGTTCCCAAAAGCAGACACCATCTTCATATAGCTTTAAAATTGCTGAGCTTTGGCAGTGATGAAATGCCTTGTATGTTGACCACCATTCAGCATATGGCAATTTATAGGAACCACTCTGCGAACATGCTGGTGGAGACAAAAGCATTTTGACCACCATGGCTTTCAGGAGAGGTAAAAACTAAGTAAGCTTTATCAGAAAGGTCTATGTAAATACAGCCATAAGCACTCACAGAAATGCTCCTCTATCAAAAGAAACACAGGATTTCTTGTCTCTTTTTTGTAATTATGACATTCCAGTGTCTGACTTTCTCTCTCAGAAACATCCTTAATTCCCGTGGCCAGAGTCTGCCCAGTTCTCTCCTCTCTCCCTTCTAAAGCTGTTTACTCAGGTATGTTAATGGTTTCTGCAGAATAAGTATATTGTTCTAGATGGCACTAGAAAACCAGAGCTCCAGGAGCAGCCCATGCAAACACAGGAAGAAATACACACTCCTTGCAGATAGCACCCAGATAGTGCTAAACATCTAACCACGTTTTACAGTAGTTCCCAGCAATTTATACAAACATGCATATGTCTATTGTATTGTACATTGGAGTTTTCTGAAAACATATAGATTAGTGAGAAAAAAAGATTGATTTATTGAAACGTTACATTTCTTTGAGTTGCTAAAGCAATTATCTATCATAAGATTCCAGGAACTGAACAGATATTAATTATGTATAATGTGGAGTCAGTTTGATTGCACTGCTTTGTCTGAGTGCCATTCCAGCAAGAAATTAATGCATATGCTAAGCTTGTTAACTAAGATACTTGAATACTGCAGCATTATCTTTATATAGAATGAAATGTCAGTATTACTGATATAGAAGTACTAGAGACTATAGAAAGATCATGCCATGGTGTGACTGACATAATAGGCACTTGAAACACTGTGGAATGGAGGCCTTTAGTAATTTTTTTGCAAAAACATGGACCTGTCTGAAATGAGAATGATAACAGTAACTTTACTGTGACACACTATAACCATCATTCTTTTGAGAGCTTGCAAACTCATACTGTCAGGATCTCTGTAAATTCTATGCCAGTGCCTTGTTATTCCCACCAGTGCACTGATATCTACATGATGCCAACAAATGTGCACCATTGTCTTTTGCTGCTGGTGTGCCTTTAAATGGCTGCCACAGCCACATTTATACTTACATGATGGCTGTGACTATGAACCAGTGGTTTTTTTTTGCTCTAGCCATGCCTTATCAGTAGACTATTATGACATGATAGCTCACTAACTACAGGTCTATACCAGTGATTTTGTGCCCCCAGCAACATGACGGCATGATGGCCCTAGGCGAAATGTGTCCTCAGCTGCCAAATAGGTGTCAGGGAAATAAGTTAGGATTTCCATCTGTAGTGTAATGTAGTGTATAGTACAGCTCCAAGTGTCTTAAGAAATTAGGCTTCCACATAAAATGATAGATGCCTATATGATAGACTGATGAAATTATCAGCCTGTAAGACAGAAATGGATGTATTTACAGGTGTAAATTTTACCAGTCTGTATAAAAAGAGAGCACATTGATACCGCTTATAAGCCTGTCGAGAGAGCACACTGATGCACATTATTAGCTTACATGATACATAAAGAACTGATGTCCATGTCTACTGTATGACATTGTATATAGCACTCTGATACAAATATTTTATGATGGCACCATCTGTTAGCCAAGATTTGGCAGACAACCTGGTTCTGGAAGAATGGCTTACTACCAGGTCAATCCTCTACACCCCCAAGCCCAACAGCATGCCACTGGTTACTCTGCTGTAATGGTGGACACAAGTTTTTGAGTACTGATGCCCAGGTTTATTTTATGTCATTGTATATATATATATATATATATATATATATATATATATATATATATATATATATTAAATAATTTAATTATTTATGGCATATGGTTATTACGCTATATATTAGGTTTTATGTGATATAAGGTTGTTTTATGACATGATCACTTTATTTATGTTTATTGAATGAGTTTGTCATATTCTATATGCACTGATATAGGCCAAGCATTGGCCCGTTTGAATTTCTGCACACATAACAGCATTGGCTAATTACATAATGGTTTGGAAATGGGGATTGGGCACCTTTTTCACTTGTTTAGATTGCAAGGGTATTTATATGTGAGATGATACACCGTTGTTTTATCCTTGATAAAGGTCCTAATGAGGACCGAAACGTTGGTTTTTAAACAATGAGTTTTCAATAAAAAAAATTTTTTGAATTTTAAGGGTGTGCCGGCCATGGATTATTTCATGCTATATATATATATATATATATATATAGCATATTAGCATATCCACTACACCCCAAAGCCCAGCACTGGCCATAACTATAGTTGCATGTCACTGTTGTATTTGCTGTAATGGCCAACAAAAGACTAATTTCTGCACAGACATTGGCTCATATATGCAGTAGAAAATAAGGGTCTGGATTCAGGGTAGAAGACCATACAAACAGTATGAGAAATGGTAAATTACTTAATAGGTTGTAAATAGGCAAATAATGGCGAACAGCAATAATATTTTAAGAACATTTACATTTTCTATGAGGATTTTAACTAAGTTAGGTTGAATATAAACCATGGAAAAGTGCAATCCAATGCAGCCTGTCAGCATTTAACTTATAACTGATCCAATGCAAGCTCTATAGGTACCATGAATTACCATGAATTGCATAAATAAATACACACTATCCATTGTGTCCATTTTAATGCACCTGTACCCACATTTGTAACTGACTCCTATTATCTATTATAGGTGGCGTAATCCCTGTTAGTATAATACCAGGCAGTATCAAAATGGCCCGTCAGAGTAACTAAGGATATCCTGGTGGGTCCAGTCACTAGTGGGGCCCCAGTCTGTAAAAAACCAAATTAGTTCTTTCTTAGCTCCACCATAAGCCTCAAAAATATCTATACCTATATAATGTTTATACCATTTTCCACTCTCTCATGTAACTGCTGTGAGAGGTTCTGTGGTGGCCCTAGATGGCCCAATATTACACTTGGAAATGTGCAAAAATGTTTTTCAGGGGCTGCATAAGTCCAAACATTCCCACAGGGGCATGCCAAGCCGACCGGGCGCCCTAGGGCAACCCGGTCGGCCAACTCCGCCCACCTCCCCGCCCCCCCCGAACGGCGCATGCACGCCAAAGCACAGGAGGAGGGGCGGTGCCATTAGATCGGTCATTGCCTCCGCCGCTAATGACAAGAGGCGGAGGCAATGACAAAGTAGCACTAGGGGTAGGCAGGAGAGGCTCCTGCCTGGTACCCCTCAATCGTTGCGCCCTAGGCAGCTGCCTCTTCTGCCTACCCCTAGTTCCGGCCCTGCATTCCCAATCCATGCATTTTAAGATATGACTGGCCCAGACCACACCTACCCCTGCCCTAAACTACCCAAGCACTGCTTGCTATGCTCAGCCACAAATAAATGTTCTGAAGCACAACACCGCACATAGTACAATTGGGTGGATAGATGAGCAGTATGTGTTATTCTTTTTCATGCGGATATTTTTATTTCAAGAAAAACTGCAAAGCCATCATGAAATAGAGTGACAGAACCTCACAAAGGAACTCATTTCCATAGCTGCATATGGATATTGCTAGCAAATACATACAGTTGCATTTATCGGTAAGACCCAGGACATCTTTGTTCAGAAGCAATTGTGAGAAGATTAATGCACCAAACAGCAAAAAGGATTCCATTTACAGAAACTGAATTATTTAACATTTTAAAAAGTAAGCGCTGAATCATTTACACAAATCTATGTAAAGGCAGCCACAAAAAATGAAACACTGAGAAATAACCTGATAAATCTATTTCTGAAACTACATGTTGATGTGATGAAAACCCCTAATGAAGCATGAAATTGCTAGCTCTGTGATGGTGGAATTATACTCCTTGCACTGATTTACAAATAAATAATTATATCGGCCATGTTCAGTTTTCGTCCCTCGGGTCATCGTTTTTGGCAGATACTGCACGGTGGACATCATTAAAAATTGTAACTCCGCAACCAACTTAGTCTAATACATTACTTGGGCACACAACGTAAACTTTCTCTATATAGACCTGCTGTGGGTGGCAGGGGTGGGCATTTATTTTATATGATATAATATACGGTTGAACTTTGATGAGGCCCCCAAGTAGGGCTGCCACCTGTCCGGTTTTGACCCAGACAGCCCGGTTTTCGGAAGGGCTGCCCAGGTCAAAATAAGAAAACCGGGCAGGACTCAGTAACATTGACGTGGCGATCGGGCAATAGTCCTGCTTCCACGATGTCATGGCCCAACTCCTCCCCGCCCGCAATGTCACTACCCTGTGTCCTCCTTGCCCCCCATGAAGTCACTCCTGCCCGGCTAAGAAAGCCAACAGAGGTGGCAACTTTACCCCCATGGAAGGCACAAAGAGTAGGAGCTCAACACGAGAAAAATATACATAAATTGAGGTTAACCAATGGCTGTTCCCAGCCTCCAGCTGTAACTTTGAGACCTGGTTGGTAGTTACCTGTAACAAGCTGTTTCAGGTATTTCGGGAACACTGGACCTCTGCATCAGATAAAAGTTTTTTTAAATCTTTGATCTCCAAGTTGTGAACTCTACGTTACAAGTAGATGTCTCCAGCTGTAGTGGGACCTATAGCATGTCAAGTAGGATGAAATGGTGATAGATGTGGATGGACAAATAACAATGATATGCTAGTTCAGGCTATTGGATCTAAAATGAAGAATAGGAGATATGTGGTCTCTGGCCCCTAAAACGTATGTGTCTGTAGATGAACTGGAATGGGATGTTTTCTGTCTGGACAGGCTGAGACATACAACATGGTTGAAGGTATGGACCAAATCATAACTACCAGTGTGCATGCCCAATAAATAGACAGAAATAGGGGGCATATTTATTATGCTGTGTAAAAAACGGCGAGAAAATTCGCCAGACATCGGCAGGCTTCGCCGTGTAAAAATGGCGTAAAAACAGCGTAAAATCGGTGTAACTTTTTTACGCATTTTTTCTTCCACCGGAACTTATGGAAAATAACGGCGTAATATCCGGCGTAATATCCAGCGTTCAGACGGCGATCTTTTCCATTATTTTACACAGCTTTTTACTCCGGTTTTTCGGCGAATTAGTTTTACACACCATAATAAATACGCCCCTTAGTGTACAAAGTGAAAAAATAAGTCTACATCAGGAACCACTACTTGGCTACCAGCTGCACCCCAGTCCAAGCCATCTAGCACATACAGCTTGTATGACACCAAAACGAGCATGTGAGGCAATACTGTATTGTGTATGGCCTTCTTAATGGTCATTATACAATGTAACTATAAGTAATGTGGACTTTTTTGGGTTGGTATTCCTGAATTTTGGACTGCATGTCTTATGTAATTTAACAGAGCAAAGTACATTTTTCAGAAATGTGTTAGAACTGAAAGTGTAAATAGGAATGGCTGGCACCCCTTTTCTGAGGTCAAAAGCTCAGAGTAAAAGCTATTTCTACAGAACACTAAAACCAACCCTAGTCTAGTGGGAGCCACATAAAGCTTTTCTTATACAAGTAGTTGACCCCACATAAACTATAGAAATAAACACTTCCACTGGTCTGCATCAATATTACAAGCATGTAGAATCTGCCAGTGCTGAGGCAAATCACAGAGATCCTTATTGTTTGCCTGATCCTTAAATGCATACAGTGGTGGCCAGTTTATTCATCTGCACAGTCATGTAGTGCTCAAAATGCCCTGGATCAGAATTTCATAGAAGAGTAGAATGAGTCAGTCCAATTCAGTCTATGTTATTATTTTGCCTCCCAAGTAGCTAACCTTTCCAACCCCTATATTTGCCTTCCTCTATATTCCTATTCATCAAAAAAAGACTTTTCTAACTGATTGCTGAATAACTTCACTTCACAATGCTAAGGTGAACTAACAGAACATTACTTACAATTCATAACCAATTTCAATAAAATTATATATAATATATATACTTGGAGTTTATTTGCTTTGGAAAAGGTTTTATAACAGTTCTACTCCACTGCTAATTATATAGTAGGCACCCAGGGAAAAACTTAAATTCACCGAAGGGTGCCTAACATATTGGCACCCCCATTGAATTGGTGTTTCTTTCCCTTTAAAAGTAAAATTCTCCTAAAAATTATATTCCTGAACACATCAGCCACCTATTGTACACAGGGTTCTACAGAATCTGCCATCCCTAATGGCTTATTATGGCTGACACACAGAACAGACTGCATTGGATCGTCCAATTCTATTGCTGATATGAACCAAGATCACTGTAGTGGTTTCATCTAACAAACAGAAGTGTCAGTAATATAGACAACCATTTTGAAAGCTGGCACCTTGCAAGAGATTAGCAAGAGATTAGTGGCACCTTTCGTTCAACATTGATAAATGTATCATGTTCCAGTAATAAAGGTGTTGGCATCAGTGGAACAAGATGGCTAAAATTCCAGTAGTTCATGCCTAACTTTACTTATACTGATGGATTAAGCTCATTACCTTGTGCTTAATTGCAGCCCAGTATAAACTGTTTTATCTTTTTCAATTGAAATTGCCAACACCTTCATTGCCCAGCAATGAGCTAACTAATCAGGACTTGCTCCATATTTTACTTGATTGCTTTGCTCCTTCATCATTTGCTCCTACATCTATTTTGGGGGGAGTTGTGGAAACCATAAGTACCTATAAGATACCTATAGGTGTTGAAGATTTTTACACCTGTCAGGTCCACAATTGGGTCAGAAAATCTTAAACGCACCTGGATTTAAGATTCAGATAAGCTTTTAATACACTGGTGGAGTAAACCAATGTAAAATACAGATTGTCCATAACTTATCATGCCTATTTCTAACTCCCCATGGGGATTTCCAGCTACCCCCACTACACCCCATATGCTGACCAATCAATGTCCAGTGTTCTTGTTTATATCAGTTCATCCTTTAGGACGCATGTTTTGGAAAATTCAAGATTTGCATGATTCATTGTGATAATGGTGGTCTGGACTTTCTGCCTCAACATGTGACATGGGAAGTTCAGATAGCAGGGTGTGATGACAAATGACTCATGTTCTAAAAGTGCAAAACAAGCATTTCTAGATATTTCTGTAAACAACTTAAGCAAACATCAAAAACAGCTCGACCAACGGCCCCAACTATTGTCTGGCATTATTCTGCTATGAACAGGACATTTGTTTAGAGAAACATGGGAACCTCTTTAGGTTTCAATAATTGTACCTGGGCCCAAAAATGGCATAGGCTCCACTGTAACCCTACCAATCCACCTTAAAAAATTGGGATTTGGTTGATGATAGTATTTCTTTGGTATAGCCAAACATCAATCTATCCAGGTATGTGGTTTCATGGTAACTGAGGTTAAAAAAGACTAACACACAAGTACAGATAAAGACAAAGTTAGTAAAACACTTGTCTGACCAGCTGGAAATAGGCAATGTGGCTTGTTGGGTTCCTTTGGCTTTCTCTAAACACAAAAAGTCACAAGTGTAAGTCCATATAAACATTTAAGCAGCTCTAGGAATATTGACAAAGTGGAGCAGATTCAGTTCTAGAGCAATCTGTAAGGCTGCTTTGGGGCTATTATCCCAAGTCTTAAGGTGGCCATACACGAGGCGATTTCGCTCGTTGTGCGATGAACGATTATATCGACAAACGATCGTATGGCGATCGAGTTCCCATACGATATGCCATCCACGGGCAACGATAATTCGGGAAAGATTTCGTCGCATCATTATCGTAAAATACGTACGATCGTACATCTACGTACGATCGAATGTCGTTGACTTCCGCTGCTGGCAATCGTGACATGCGCAGAGAACAATCGTTGAAAGACAAATGTCTGACACTCACACCAACTGGCAGATTTTATCGTTAAACGACCAAAATTTTTAAACCTGGCCGATCGATTTTGGGGACGATAATGTCGGCTCGTTTAGTGGGCCGACGATCGTTCGTACACCACCAACTATACGATAACTTAACGATAGCATCGGATCGTTCGGGAATCGGTCGTTTGTAAGTAAAAAATCGGTCCGTGTATGGCCACCTTTAGCCTACCTCCATCAGTAAGATTTACTCCGTTATGGATGTATGGTTCTCTCAAAAGTCACATTTATTAATTTATGAGATTTACAATTAAATGCCAGCACTGTACTGCAATGAAAGAAGACCACTTTGGATAACTATCACAAGAACTGACAGATTGGGATCATGATCTTTGCCAGAACAGTCAGACACTCAGAAATGTTGCTGTTGGTCTCACGGTTCAAGGAATGATAATGTTACCAGCCTGTCATGGCTTCAGACAATAATGAGATCTGAAAAGACCTTTATCTTGAATATAATGGTTACAATTTGGATTTCTGATGAAAGGAATAGATTTGTGAATGATAGAGATCCATGTTCAGGATTACATGCATGGCCCATGCACTATGTACACTGAAAAAAAAGGGCAGGGATGTAAAGATGATTAAAATCCAAATAAAGGACTAGTGTAACATGAAAACAGAACAACAAACACCACTTCAAGGGAACTGTGCACAATGGTAGCTCAATATCCATACATTCTATGATATATGAAATGCAGAGGGTCTATCGGTATGAGTGGCCAAGCATATTACAATTATGTTAAAGCCTATACCATACTATATAACCAAAAATATTGCCAGTAGATTCATTTTTGCCACTCAAATAAATGACCTGTTGGAATCATAAGCCTTACGAGTACAGATTTCTACTATGGTGTTTGACCATTGTCTGGGTGCAACTGGAATGGATAATGTCGACCACATCAAAAACAAATTGAGCAGTAGCCACATTTCGAGAAATTTGTTGACTTCGAATTTTTTGCAAGTTTTGCAAATTTTTCAGTGAAGCGAAATGGGACATATTCGCTCATAAATACCCATACCAACCAGTTAGATATTTGCTTATAAACAGATGAGCAGTAAGTGCTACATGCTGATTGGCTTTGCTTCTTATAGTACATAACCCTGTCATATTATGTTTTCTTTCATTTTGCAAACCCCCCTGCAAAAAGTTTTTGGGTACAGTTACCCTTTAAAACTATAGCCTAGGGGTCTATTGTGGTAAAAAAAATAAACAGAAGGTAGTATTGATATTACAAAACATTTGAAACTAGAATACATCACCGTGAATGTGAGGAAAAGGGTCATATTTCGCAGCAGAAAGGTATTTCAGTACTAGGGACAGCTCCGATCTGACAGAAAGAAGCGGCATTCAGGGTTATACTGGCAGCAGGGTTAGGAATAAGGCTGCTGTGTTCGGCAATTGTATTTCTTTTCATTATTGTTTTTGCTAAATTATTTCCCTAGGCCTCGGTCCTCCTTTTGCCAATTGTGCGAACAGCTTTTCTATTGACTCCCGGCTTGCTGTTTCATTGTTTTGGCCTTGCTTTTTTCAGAGTACCAGTTTAAAGTCTTGAATGGGAACCCAGAGATAACAGCTGTGAAACAAAAGCAGATATTCCTCTTATTCATCGTTCCTGTTGTTAATGACCTTCAATATGGGATTTACAAGGAAAGTGATACCGCTGTTAATTACCACACAAGCTGATTACAGAGGCAAACCTATTCTCAGATGCCAAATGCAACACAGCAAAAGAAAAAAACCACATGAAGCTGCAAAAGTTGAAAATGCAATATTTGTACTGTATTATTCTGGACTTTGCTTTTGAGCTGTTAAATCCACAAACATACAGTAACTGACAATGAATTACATTTTAGAGAACCTTTAATACTCTAATAAGGGTCAGACTGGGGTGCACCAGGCCCACAGGTGCTGCTACCCCAGGGGCCCCCACACCCACTCAAGGGCCCCCACCTGCCCACTTGCTCACCGGCCCCTCCAGCCCCTCCACTCACTCGCTCACTACCAGCCCCTTCCCTCACACATACCTTATACATTGTTTGGCACTATCTGAGGAGGGAGGGCTGTGGAGGAACAATGGCACAGGTGAAATGACAGCATAGGAGAGGTGACCAATAGCGGAGCAGGTGGAGATTGGGTCTGGATGGCTAGAGCCCACCATTTTTTTCCCAGTGCCCTGCCAGCCCAGTCCGACACTGACTCTAATGGACTTATTAATGCCAAATTCAAAAAACGGTGCTCACAGTGATTGTGTACTAAGCGCCTGCACCTGTGGCATTTGCTGCACTCTGCAACAGGGTAAAGAAATGCCATCTGCAAGGCAGCCCTGTACCTATTGCCCGCAGTCTGGGGCTCTTCAGTGCCTAAACCTTTGGCTCCCTAGCAGCACGTCTGAGTGACAAGAAATCTAGGGTGCATTCCAGAGGTGCAACACCATATTGTGCTACCAAATACAGATATACAGGAGAAGGCACAGATCTTTGTACTCCTTTCTATAGATTTTGAGTGCAACCCACGGGGCAAAATGTAAAGACAATGTATGCTTGAGTGGAAAAAGAAAAAGATACAGGAACCACTGCACTAAATCTCCATTAATAACGATCATAAATAATCAGTATAATAATCAGTCTTTAATCAGTATCATAATAAGTATTATGAACTAGATCTAGACTGTCCAATAAATAAAACGATGACGATAATTTTATATACGGTAAGTGCTGTACCTTCTAAATGAGAAATACAAATAAAGAATTTTCAGTATAACCTACTGTCCAACTAATCTGTTATATAATAATAAAGGTGGGAAAAGAAGTACAAAAGTACATAAAGCACATAGGACCTTGGTGACCTACCCAATGTTACAGAGAGAACAACAAGTGTCAGATAATAAAAAAGTCGTTGTTCTAAAAAAAAAAAGTGAAGCATATATCTAGGCAATCCCAAGTAAAAAATAATAAGTCAAGTTGACAGTATATTGTCCCACTTCACCTATGTTATACAGAGTCCTAATGAAGTGGCCCGCTGGGCCCAGGGTTCTCAAATCCAAAACTTGTGTACCAGATGGAATAGATGTCAGTATATTAGTGATTTGTGCTTGGTAAAGCAACTGTTTATGGTGTGCACCTTACGTCTCTCTCTCTCTCTCTCTCTCTATATATATATATATATATATATAAGGACAGAGAGCCGCACACACAAGGACTTAGCATTTAGTGAAAAAATTTATTGACAAAAATGGTTGGTTTGTCCCTGAAGAAGAGTACAGTCAGTATTCGAAACGTTGGATTTTTTTCAATAAATTTTTTCACTAAATGCTAAGTCCTTGTGTGTGCGGCTCTCTGTCCTTACATTTCCTCATTTTTGCTAGCACCTGAGGCAGTTAAACCCTTATAGGGTGTGCTCCACTCTTCCTTGTATATATATATATATATGTATGTAGGTATGAACATGGTAATGTACCATGCTACTGAAATTTAGAAAAAAAAGACTCATCAGAGATAAGCACTATGAAAGCTTCCACTCATTTGCATAGATGCAAAAATATGAAAAAGAGGAATGATCTGTGCACTTAATTAATTATGCATTCATAGCTGATTATCTACGAGGGAGAAACAGAAGATAAGGCATTTTCTGCTAGAAAGTATTCTATTAACAGGTGGCTTGGAATGAACCAATATGGCGCAATTCAAACAACTTTTCATTGCTGGAATATCAGGAGACAGAAACGAAACTACAGATGACAGCATGACCATATAGAGACCATTATGTTAATGGGCAAAAGCTAATCTCTGATAAATCATGCCTGGCAGAGTGTAGCAGAAGTTCTGTTAGAGCAGCTGTGGGATTGATGGCCCACTTATTTGATGTCTAAATTGTGATCACACACTTAATGCACATATCAATCACATTTATGTGCAGAGTGGCTCCAATAAATATCTTCATCACAAATCCAGCCTTGTACGAGCATGATACCCTGCTAACTGTTACTGCTGATATAGCTTCATGATTTACACAAAAATGCTGTAACAGCCAAGGTTGGTCTTTGTTATGATTGCCATGACTTGAATAAGCCATACAGGGACTGATTTATACAGTAATATTATAAATGCTTTATAATGAGTATTAGCTAATGGGAGTTGTTTATCTGGGATCAGGGGGATTTATGTTCCTATAGTCAGTAAGGATACAACCCATAGAAAATGTAATAAATGTAAGTGTATCCAGAAATGACCCATTATGTTTAGTAGCCCCATCTGCACTTAGTAATGTATTTATTCCAGTAGGAAAAAAGCCTGAAAGGTAAAGATGGAGGGGGCATGACTTGAAGAATGAGCAGAGGCGGCAGGGTGGGGCTGCTCGGGGGGCTGCCAGAATGGGGGATATCAATGTTAAGTCCTATGTAGGGGTGTGAAGATAGGCCAGGTTTGAGCAAAGAGTACAAGTTGGCATGGGTAGTACAGGTGGAATGGGTAGTAAGTGGAGGAAGCTTAGTCTCAGGCTTGTCCCTGGGTATAAATAAGTGTACAGTGTTACAATAGTTTAAATATGTATTAGTGCTATGGGCAGCCTTCAATGGCTTATGGAAATATTTATGTTATAGTCAATGTTGGAAATATTTATGTACAATATTTTATGAATAATGATATGATGTTGATGATATTACTGTATAACTGTTGATAAACCAAGCTGCAGCCTTTTCCAATAAGTTTGATGTGTTGTGTAAGTTCACCCCCCGTCTTACAGAGAGCCTGCGATGGAGTTCACACAAGTCATGGACTTATTGATTCCTAGGGATCACAAAGCAGTGTTCCTAGTGAGCAGTGAGAAACCATAGGCCCACCAAGCAGTGGAATGAGGGACTCTGGATTGGCCCATTGGCCACTTCTGAAATAGCCTACTCCATAACATTATAATTAAAATATATGAGAAGATTACTAAAACATAACCACCAACAGCACATTCACCTTCCCTGCTGCATTTTCCTATGTTTTTTTTTTTTTTTTTAAATACAGCACAGAAATGTCATGCTGTAAGTGCATAATAAGCACTCCAGGGTGTGAAATTATATATTGTTGTATAGTATGAGCGTGCTGTTAGGCAAAGGGCTCCTGCACACACATCCTTTAAATAAGCAGAAGGTAAGAGCAATTATTTTTTATAATTGCATGTCCTAATGGACTTGTAATATTGGAAACAAAAATTGCGATTTTTTTTTTTTTTTTAAAGAAAATTAATTATGTCAAATAGACAGACTAAATGAGTGCTTATAAAATGTTATTGTTAAACATGTTTTTGAGCTTCAGCCTCTGAATGTTGGCTTTTTTTGTAACAATTTTGTTATTCTTTTTTAGAAAAGAAAAACATAAATTGTGCTTTATAGAATGCAAAATGACTAGTAGACACATATAATACAGAAATCAAACCTGAATGTAGGATATAACAGATGGCAAAAACACTATGGCTAGTATGGAATTGTGCACAAGGAGTTATGATGGGTCAGTTGCGGTAGGATTCATTTATAATTCTCAGTCTTCTAGTTAGTCCATAGTCAACACAATGTCAGTGGTGCTATTCCAGATATATTTGTGTATGGCTGATTGTGAAGTACTTCGGTGGGAGAGTTTGCCTAAATATAAATATTTTGGGTATAAGAGGACCATTTATGGAGTAAAAACTTAGTTTGGTCAATAAGTTAAGAGTTTTGAACAGCCCTACCAGTGGGCCCCAGCTCTAGTGGGTCCCTTAGACCGATTCGGCAGCTAATCGGCCCATGTATGGGCACTACCAATGGACCTGCCCGACCGATATCTGGCCTGAAATCGACCAGATATCAATTGGGCAGGTTAAAAAATCTAGTTGGATCGGGGACTGCAGCAGCTCGTTGATGCAATCCCCTTTGCCTATACCCATCGTTATAATTCGATTGTTTGGCCCCAGGTGGGGGATATCGGGAGAAGATCCGCTCGCTTGGCGACATTGCCAAGCGAGCGGATCGGAAGGTGTATGGGCACCTTAAGTCCTTGTGCACTTGTCTCAAAGCTGTGCTTGCTCAGCCAGATCCAAGTGGCTACTTGCATAATACATTTAGTATGAATAGCTTTTTACATTTATTTTTGTTTTTATGATTTCCTTTCTATTTAAACTTTTGAGCTCCTTTGAGGAAACTGAAAACTGTAAAGGCTATAATTAATACAACACTCCTACTCAAAGTTTCAGCTGGAGACCATACATATATAAAGGTTTACCCCAGGCAAAACTGTGTTTCCCTTTATCAAAAATATGTGCCGTGGGATAAAGTGGATTACTGACTATGCCGTAGGTTCTTTAATAGATACAGCAAGAGGCAGATTGAGTCACAAGCTTTCATCTATCTAAATATATATATATATTATTAAGAATTTTATTTTAGAAACCTCATGCACCGAACAGAATGGAGTAGAAGATTGCGCGCCCTGGAATAAACGTAAGGACAATATTGTCTTATATAGTATAGGTCTTTGGTCTTTCAAAGCCATATTTTTTAATAGAGACAGTCCTATTCTGTTCCCAATCAAAGGGATTCTCTGCTGGTAGTAAGTACAATAAATGTTAGAGCTTCTTTCAAAACCTGTGGCAGAGTTTAATAACGGAGGCAATTTCAGCTTCTCTCTATTCCCAGGCCAATAAGGTGCTCTGCTTTTAGGCCATGGTTTGGAGCCCCCTACAAGGCTCTTAGTGGGAGTTCAGAAAAATCTGACTATCACAGGATGTCCTTCTCTATGGCCGTACACAGGCCAAGTTTGTAGTTTATTGGCCCTTGTATGGGACCCTTCTGATGGCTTGCCCACCTTATTTACAGTGTGGCTGAAAGTCAGCCAGCTATCTACAGGGCAAGTTGTAATCTCTTGTCATACAAGAATCACTTTGGGATAATGCTTCCAGGTTTCTGTAGCCCTGCAGTATCATCCAATCATTGACCCTTGAGTCAAAAACCAATTAGCCCAATTTAACCCAGCATGTGTATTATCAAACCAGGCAGAGGGCATAGAGGCTCTCATTTGCGGACCTCATCAAATGGCTCGTATGGTGTATAACCAGATCACACTGATGTTTCATTGTTTCCAAAATTTCCAAATTGGTTTAGGGCTGCAATTTATGATTGACTCCACACCAAGTCAACTGTTTCTGTGATCAAAGCTAGATAAGAACTTTACAAAATTAAGACTTGTGACTGCTGCCGGTAACGATTTCTTAGGGACAAATAATAGTGCTGAGGTCTGCTACTGGCCAGTGGAATATGCTGGGCATCAGAAGGACTTATACGTAGCAGATGTTACAGAAGTTGTCCAACACAGCCCACCCCACCCCACCTCAGCAGGTAGTAGCTAATTCCTCCTGGAAACTATTTACTGTATATGAGTCATGGTCCCATTTTAGGGCATATGAAGCCATCATGGAAATATGAGATGCAAAAAACACAAGAGCGGGGACACACCAGAAATGATGAGAGTACCCTGTCACCTGCTGTACCCAGACTCTTAACCAGAATCCTCTATTCCAAATCCAGATTTAATCACATAAGATAGAGACATAAAATGAAATACCGTGTTTCCCCGAAAATAAGACACTGTCTTATATTTTTTTAAGCTCCAAAATATGCACTAGGTCTTATTTTCAGGGGATGTCTTATTTTTCCATGAAGAAGAATACAGTACACATTTATTCCATCATTTCGGCGAGATTTATCGCCCAGCCCTAGGTGGGTGTCTTATTTTCGGGGGGTGCCTTATTTTCCAAGGGGGGTGAAAAATCGGGGGGGTGCCTTACTTTCGGAGGATGTCCTATTTTCGGGGAAACTGGGTAATACCAATAAATCCGTATACTCCTGTATTTTTTTGTGCAACCACCAGTATGCATTCAGTATTTATATAACTATCTAGACAGATACATATGCAGACAAACTGTATATAGACATACAGATAAATATGCCAATCTCGTTTATACCATCATTAAATTTTAATGAACTCCTAGGCACAAAACAAAAAGGAAAGCAGACGTTCCTTTAATATATGCACACATTTAGAGTAATTTATGATGCTGAAATGGAACGTAGCTCCGCTAAATATGTCTCATATCAGTAATCATAACTACCCACTCACCAAAAGTGTTTGCCAACTTATTGTTTTATGGTATGTAGCAAAAACAATAATTAGCATCGCCAGGTTCGCCACGGGTCCTGTTATATGTAACTAATGCTCATTCATTTGGGATTCACTGTTCAAATGTCCAAGAAATAAACACTATGCATTGGAGGAAAATCTGTCACGCAATAATAAAAAGTATAAACATGAATAAGAATTAAAAATATACCCCATTCCTGCCCACAAATTCCTCCACCCAAACACAACAAAGCAGACAAAATTTCAAGCAACTTTGCAATATACATTAGTTAAAAAATATGTAGCCTTTTCATTATTTTTAATGTAATAATATGGGTTGGAACAGTTCCCCAAGCCCCGCCCCCTGTTCCCCTGCTGATCTGGCTGACTACTTTGAGACTTAAATAAAATGTAACAGTAGTCGCCTGTCCTCAGTCTGCCTTCAGCCTGCATCCTCCCAATCCCACAATTCCCTGCACAAGTGATGTCAATAAGAAAAGGACATCACAGTGCAATGCATTGTGGGTTATGTAGTTCCTGCATGCTGTCTGTAAGCTGTGGAGAAGTTGTTGCAATTTTGTTTTAGTCCCTCCTCCCCTGCCAGGATTTCAAATGATACAGAAAGAGAAGAACTGTTTTGCAGCTGGATTTCAATAAATAAAAATGGTATTTATTCATACTTTTTGATGGAACAGATTACAGTGATAGGTATATTGGGGGTTTCTGTGTTGTGTGGGTCTCTTTAACAAATTTTGTTTTGGAAGCCAGAGTTCCCATTGAAGTCAAAGCAGTATAGATAAGTACTCAGCACTGGTATTTTAAAATGGTTTGCTACTAACCATTTATATCACCATCAGTCTTTTTTTGGTATTTACCCCAAATTCTGCATTATTGTGGCTGCTCTGACCAAAAACCCAACAGGTGCAATTACAGCTGAGCAGCCATAGAAAAACTCTTCTTTTAAGGGTAACCTTTATGGGATAATTGGTGGACCACTAAAATTGTGGGGTCTACCAGCTATAAGTAGCAGCAGCCCAGTGCTTAATGCCTTTTAGGGTAAAGTTACAAAAAAAATCCTAAAATCCCTTTAAATTTTACAAGATGGTAATAGCCTCCTTAAAGGAGACATATCCTATAAAAATTATGAATGTACCAGGGAATTATACTCCTCTAAATATAGAAGGATTGTGCTTTAAAGTTGTTAAAGTTGTGTTTCAGACTGATTTATTGAGAAATTCCACCAAAACCCCAGTAGCCCCGCCCATCTGTTCCACTTCCTGCTGGCTGAATTCTCTGGATGAGCTGGGGAGCCGGTGGTACTCAGCAAACTGCACTGTAGGATAGGAACCAATCAGCAGCTAGGCTGACCTGATAGGGAACTGAAGCCTGTCTTTGCTTGTGTGACTGCAGGGCTGTGATTGGCTATCCCCCTCCTACTGTGCTTCTGGCAGGGACTGTTAGGACACCCATCCTTCATTTGTAACACATACAGGGACCAGAGAGGATCTATAGGGAGCTCCAATAAATATATTTACAGATATTTTTAGCCCAAAGTGAAACCAGCCCCATATATTACTCATAATTGCCTACAAGATTGGCGGCTTTTTTCTTTATCCTATATTTCTCCTTTAACATTTATGGGGGATTAAAAGAAAGTCCACCCTATAAACAACTCCAGTATTCAAAGAGTTAAAAGTATATAATATATATGGCATTATGAGATTTACACGCATAAAAGCAGAATGCATAAAGAAATAAATAAACCATGCAATGGCTAGTTTAAAAAAAAAAAAAAAAAGACATCCAATCTAGCTTTACTCTTAATAGCAGTAAATATCTCTATCTAATATTATGGTGTAAGAAATTGCATTAGTATTGTGGAAGATCATTGTGCAATATATTATGCTACTCATTTACCTACAGTGTGCGCCATTTGATGCTTTGGGGACTCAAATTCATAAAAATAAAGCAATTTAGAACATGTAGGTCTTAGCATCAATTTATTAAGAAGCAATTTTCTTGTATTTGAAACTGTAAATATGGATTGCAGCCGAGAGAAATAAAGGAACAAACCAGTATGCAAAATATGATTCATGTGTAACTTGATGGACCAATTTTCATGAATTATACAGTCATTTCTCTCCTACATTTGTGCTAGTAATGGACTTGGTAGAACTGCGGTATAATATAGCAATGCTGCCTTCAAAAAGCCCAGACACTGAATACAGTTTTACATATTTTGAAAAAAGCCAAGAATAAGCCTTTCAGGTTTGTGTATTTTCCCAATACAAATGAGTACAAGTCATTATATAAAACATATTATTTATTTGATTTAGAGTAACTGAATTTTGCTCATCCAAGGATTCCCAGTTTTCCCGGTGCATTAAAGGTTGAGGAGAAACCGAAATATAGAGTCTCTATATTATAGATTATATCTTCTTTATTATGCCATACCTCACAAGCCTCAGTTTGGCTATGGGTCATACTATTGTGAAGAACCTAAATCATGTTCCAGCTCTCTTCACCTCACCTTCTAGCCTTTAGTAGCACAGACTTACCCAGGGTCAGACTGGGACGGCGGGAAAAAACTCATGGGCCTGCTGACCCAAACCCAATTTGAAGCATTGCTGCTCTCCCGCTGACCTCCCTCCCCTGATTGTGGTGAAGTTAAGTATAAGGTACATATGCTCAGTGGGGGTAAGGCAGTCAGTTAACAGGGGCCCCTTGGGGGTGTGGGGGCCCAGAACACCCCAGTCTGATGCTGGCCCTATCCTACATTTGGGTTCTAGATTCTACTAGATTTGTGCTCCACCTCATCTTATCCTAGTCCCTAATTGAACAACACTACCCAAATGCACATCTGTTGGTGTGGATGCCACAGATAGCAAGGCCATTACACAGCTACCTAAGTCTCTGGTGCCTTGTATGGGTAAGGCCATGTCATTCCCAGAGGCCCCTTGATGACAGAACTCTGTAAGGGCATCCCTTCTGCGCCTCTCCTCCTACCCTCTGAATTGCCCTACCATACATTTGGGTTTTAGATTGTACAAAATTGTACTTTGTTGTTTAGGGGCCAGAAAATATTTTGGATGGCCTCTTTAGCTCCAGCTCTCTTCTTCTCACTTTTTTGCACAAATGGGCGTTTGTAGGTGTGGTTGCTAAAGACAACAAGGCCATTAGATAGCTACTTAAGTCTGGGGTGCCTTGCATTGGTAGGACATGCAAGACCTGCTATGTGACCAGTGGACAGCATTGGACAATGTTATTCCTAGAGGCCCCTGTATGACAATGCCCAGCAGGATCTTCCCATGTACATCCCTGATAGTTATCATTACTCTACTTTTTTATTTCTCTGTATTTTCACAATTTTGTGTAAATACACTAAAAAATCTCCACAAATTTGGATGACCTTAATTTCATAGATGATCTCCTGTCATCAAGTAGAAATACCAACTTTTGTTACAGAAAAATAAAATCCTCAGCAATCCTTGCCAAGATGCCATCACTTCTCACAGCTTCTTGGCAAAGACTGTCTAACAGGAAGCACAGCATTTAATTAACTAAAATTAGATCTATTATCAGACTAAACCCCACAAAGCAGTTTATAGCACATATTTCAAATGAAGCTAAGAAAAAATGGAAAACATATAAATTTATGAAAATATCTCCATTTCAGCAGATATTTTTTTTTTTTTTGCTTTATATGACAAATATTTGTTATAGTTGAACTGTACTTCTGTATGTGTGTAATAGGAATTAAAAGGTTACATATGTTTCTTATTTCCCCCAAGCACTTATGGCATTTCAGGAAGGCAGGTTTGGCAGACCGTCCTGCAGTCCTATCAATAGCAGTCGATCTCTCCAAAGCAAAAATTACATCTGGTGAAGCCCCTTCTTAACTTCAGCTGGCTGCAGAATGAGAGGGGCCACAGCTAGTTTAGATGTATTTGAGCTTTCAATCCAAGTGAACAGAAGAATGCTAAGCATGGTTTAAACCAAACCTGACCTGTTAGTCTTTTGTTGAAAAAAAAAAAACGATTCTTTCCAATACAGACTTCTAGTCCTATCAGTCAAATAAATCACAGGTCATACTGTTTTTGGTCACTTTATCATAGAGGTCTTTTGCTGCGTGACACTTTTTGGTTGCTCTTATCGGCCCTCAAGGTGCCTAGGGTTGCCACCTGGCTGGTAAAATACATGTCAGGGCCGACCACCACATTACTGGTAAACTTGTATTACCCTTGAGTTTGCCCCTGACCCATTTACTTAACCCCCTGATCTAGACCCACCAGAAAAGCACTTTTCTTCTCCCCTTATATCATCTGTCCTCTTATGTTATTCCCAGCCCCGCATCATTGTCCCACCACTTCATGGGGGTTTCATGAACTGCTCCCATTTGTTGTCGCCCACCCCCGTCTGCTGGCAATTACTTTTTTAAAAGGTGGCAATGTTAGGGCTCTGGTACACGGGGAGATTAGACAAATCTCCCTTGTTGCGGGCGACTAATCTCCCTGATATAAGATCCCATCGGCGAAAATGTAAATCGCCGGTGGGATGGCATATGCGGCGACGAGATCGTCGAAGTTGCCTCTCGAGGCAACTTCGGCGACTTCCGCAAATCGCGTTGCCGCGTATGCCATCCCACCCGCGATTTACATGTTCGTGGTGCTTTAATACCCATTATGAGAAGCTATCAGGGGACATAACCTAGATTCTCAGGGACCATTTGGCTTGGGGAAACTTTGTCTGAATGAAATGCTGCCATATTGTTGTTTTAAATGTCTGCTTTCAGTTTTTTTTATCATTAAAAAACATTTTAACATTTAGAATGCAGTCATACAGATTTATTTGTTTCCACCAAAAATATAACTTGCACTAAACCACATTTCCCTGCACAAGAGCAACATTAAAGTGGGGAAATGATGAGCCTTGTATTTATCTGAAGCAATTTATTGTGATGAATTATGGATCAATAATAAATTATACCAGACAAATGCATTTATGGTAATTAATGATAAATGAATTTGAATGAATTGATTCAGAGTTAACCACACTTTCTGCCCCTTTTCTAGTTATAAATAAAATTGGATTTGCTTGCTTCTAGTAATTGCATTTTAGGTTTCAAGAGAATTTTGTTCTCGGGTGCCTACCCAGGTCTTAAAGTGAGAGGACTAGTGCAAAGGTTCTGAGCGAGCAAGGGACCCAGATCGTAGGATGAGGACTGCGGAAGCTTACTAGAATCTGAGTCAGGCAGGTCAGGAGTCAGGCATGGGTCAGAACCAGATAGAACAGAAAGCGTACCCAGAAACTATGCTAGATAAACCTATAATGGGAGTGGAAGGAACAGAGAGGTAGGGATTTATAGGCTGTTTTATTACTGGAGTCTATGGGAGACAGCTTTCCACAATTCTGAGCTTTCTGGATAAGGGGTTTCCGGATAAGGGATTCTATACCTGTATAATTGAGGTTCAATGTTAAAAAGTACAAAGTTATACACTAAGGGCTCTGGCACACGGGGAGATTAGTCGCCCGCGACAAAACTCCCTGTTCGCGGGCAACTAATGTCCCTGAGTTGCCATCACCTGCCATCCCACCGGCGAAAATGTAAGTCACCGGTGGGATGGCACACGCAGCGGCGCAATTTCAGCAAATCGCCGAAAATCCTTGCGAGGCAACTTCGGCGATTTGCCGAAATCGCGCTGCCGCCGCGTGTGCCGTCCCACCGGCGACTTACATATTCGCCGGTGGGATGGCAGGTGATGGCAACTCGGGGACATTAGTCGCCCGTGAACAGGGAGTTTTGTGTCGGGGGCGACTAATCTCCCCGTGTGCCAGAGCCCTAAATGGTTGTGTGGGGAATCCTTAATTGAGAAGGTTTTTGTAGATAACAAGTTGTCTAATCCCAGGCAGTGTCATTCTGTGGCTAAAAAAAGGGCATTGATTCAATGGATGAAAACATAACTTTGCCTCTTTATAGGTCTCTAGTGAGGCATCACCTTGAGTTTGGGGTGCAACACTGGACAAGTTGCCCAAGGACAACCAATCAGTTCGTTGTAGTCATTATTCTACCTGCATCTGGCTGAAAAAAGCCAATCACTGATTAGTTGCTATGGGTTACTGCCCAAGTTGCCCAGTGTTGATAAATGAGCCCCTGTAGTATCATGACCTGGAGGAATAAAAACCAACATACACAGGCCATAATCTGCTATTTTTTTCTTCTAAAGAGGTTTTCCACAAAATAAAAGCTACTGACCAAAGCTGAAATTGTTGTATAAAAGCCTCATAACATATTCCAGAAAATTCTTTAACTTGCCTAACAACATATAGCCAGCTGCACACACATTCAATGTTATTGTAGATTAAGGATAAAGTGTTTTTTTTTCTCTATGTTAAAATTTCCCTAATTAAATGAACAAGCGATCACATGACATTTAGTACATCTCACATATCAAGGTACTTATGCTTACAGAACCCTGCAGCTGTGTTATTCTGCACAAAGGCTCTATGAATTCTAAGCAGGACAATTAACCGGCAAGTATATTATTCTTAGATGTTACAGCATATTTTTCCATAGTAAAGGGTGATTATTGCAAATTAAATTTTATCAGTGTTCTATGCACACAGTTAGATTCTGTAATTGGCAGGACTAATGAAACTATTGTAACGCATTAGGGGTTAATAAGTCCATTGCCCAATATTCACTCATAAGTACAGTGTAGCCTACCAGAACATATTCATTAAATCAAGAGGGACAGAAGATTATTTAGCAGCCATCGGAAAAAAGCTTACCTATAAAAAAAATTCTCTCTGCGGCAGCCTGCTGACTGAAAAGACAGTCTAATCGATCTGTAACTCCATAGTTAAAAAACTGGGTTTAAGGAAACCAATCAAACAAAACGTGTTTCCCCCACTGGAGGTGCAGGCTAATATATGTGACACAGGAAGAACTGACGGCAGTCTAGGGTACCCCGGGCCCCTGCAAAAAGATCTTTAGTGGGGCCCAGCACACAGGTATACCTACTCAGACCCCTGCCCGCCCACTACCCACTAACCGCCGGCATCTTCCACCAGCCATGCCCCCCCCCTCCCTGGACACAGGTAGGAAAGTGGCCGTGGAGGGGAGATATCTTCACTGCTATAGAGGAAGCAGACTCCCACAGTCCGAGCCCCCCTGCCCCCCCACCTGCAACCAGGGCCTGCTTCCTCTATAGTTACACCAATGGTTGATGCAACCCCCTGATTTACATCACATTCATGCGCCTAATGAGCAGGCTGAGGCACTTGTCCACTATGCCTGTGCCCAAACATCGCCTGCACAAGATGCTCATTCCAGGTGGCTTAGCGCTCATAAAGGGGGGATTTCTTGACAAAATACTATTGTTTACCCCAGAGCGCAGGCTCTATTAGCCCCTTTAGTGGGGGAAACAATTTTTGTATGATTGGTGCCCTTTAAATCCACAGAGACATAATATGCACTCAGGTACGTGCAGGGTATGGAGGAGTTACATAGTGTCTAGGTAAAGGGCTGTGTCCTCCTCCAATCATATCTGTTGTGCAAAATGCATTGATGTATACCCAAACCCCAAACATTAGGCAAAATGGATGAATCTCTACCCAAACATGATGTTACTGCTCTGGACAAACAAAGCCATTTTTAAAGACAACTTTTTTCTACAAGACACAAACCAGAGACCAAGCGCCAATCTATTTCATAGGATGGGGCTGCAAATGGCGGGCGGGAGGAAAACCAGATTAAGACAGATGCTGTGGACACCCTGGTGTGGGAGATCCATAGTTCAGGTCAGTGGGAACAATAAGCAACAACATTTTGATTCTTGAATAATTTATATTGGGCCAGTGATGGACAAGAATGAGGAGTCCATAAGTGGCCAGTCATGAAAATGGACTCCAATGCAAAGCTGGCAGAGCAGGAGAATAAAAGGTGTAAGGTGATGGAATAGAACTTATTAACTACAATATACTGTTTATTAGTTTATTTTTGAAAAATCATTTTGTTTAATGAAAGGAATTTAACAGTAAAGAATTATTCCTCATTAAAGGAGAAGTAAGAGTAGGCTGGCAAGTTGTTAGACACATCCCGTGATTCTAGTCATTTACCTGCTACCTGTTGTAAGATCCACATACAGGGTCCACATAAGGATACTTTTAGCCAATAATATTCCTATAAAAACACAAAATATATCTATTGTTATTGAGGAAAAACACATTCTATACTGCACAGGCGCTTCCACATGCCAAGCCCAACAGGGAATGCCTAGAATACCAGAACAAAACTGGACCATGGTGCAAAGCAAACAGTACCCTGGGCTGATGCTTTTATGAAGAAGAAGAGTGCCAGTCCTTGGTATTATCCATGGAGACCCACTCCCCAGTGATTTTACCTATCCTTTTCCATTAACTCAAACAATATACACATTTTTCTTTTGATAGGGATATTATTGACCATAGGTGTCCTCTACAACCATACTGAAAAATCTGATCACAGAGCAATGAACTTTGGTTTCTACTGCTTTTATTCAAAAGTTTCAAAAAGCTTTGAAGAACAACTATTGAATAAAAATTCCATCGCTGTAAACAGTCTAATTGAGCTAGTCTGAAAACTACAATGTGCTTTGAGATCAAAGACAAATGTAGAGTAGGAGAAGTGACACTAACATGATGTTTGATGTACCTTCTTCTCACATCTGCTCTTGGCATTTTATGAGTAAACCAAGTCAACGGCAGTTCATGATTACACCACATGAAAGAAATATGTCTTCCTAATTACTTGTAATAACATGTATTTTTCACTGACAGTCACTCAGCTGTGTGGACAATACTCATAACACGAAATAGTTAAGAAAAATGAGTGCCTGGAACAGAGGCTGGCCCAATTGGCATGGATCGCGGGTCTCTACTTGCATATTTACAGTGATCCGAGTGAGTAATGATTGACCATTATCTCAGATAATTAGATATAGGCTCATTCTAGCTGTTAGGTTGTTACCAGATTTTGTATTCAAATACTACTAATGACCTACCGTAATAATACATCTTGCAAGGTTCGAGATAAAACTCTTGCTCCCAAATACAAGTTGTTATATTGTAAAAAGTATAACAACAGGACTCTACACATATATATGACATATTACAGCACTATAATTAAATTATATTTGCATATTATTCTTTTTACATGAGCCATAGGAAGGTTCACATGCAGAAGAAAATTGCTTTTATCCCCTACTGGGTAATAATTTTATGTTATGCTACATTCCTCCTGATTTGGCTCTGGGCTCAACCACATGAGCTACTTCTGGTTGAATTATTTGTAATGCAAATAAATGCATTTTGCTGTGTTCTGTAGGTAATAGCTTGCAGGCAATAAATAATAATGTGGTTTGCCCAGTAGGAAACGAAGGAACCTATCTATAAGTAGCTATAAAACATGAAACAGTCAACTCAAATGGTTTGGCACTTCAAATTCCATCTGACCTGGAAGCTCAGTATATACAGTAGTTAAAACAAATACAAGTATCCTAAGCATTCTGCAGTGGAGGCAACCCATTTAAAAGGCTACCATAAACCATTATACTACACAGGCAGAGTACTACCTGTGTGTGCCATACTCTGCCTGCCCTATGCTGCCTGTGTTGGAAGGTATGTATATATCTTTGCACTTTTTGAACCCAATTTTATTGACCATAAACAAGTTATGTAAAAAGAGCAGACAAGCAGGCATAATAGCGAATATGGATTAATTACACACTGAGGACATATACGGTATTCTCCTTGATTAAAATTAGTCATCTGATATTTAATAAAATGTCAAGGAAGCAGATTATCACATTACGATTTGTGATATTAAATAAATGAACAGCCAAATATATTACTGCTTGAACAGATGGGCAGGACTTGTAAGGTTTGGGTGGAAAAGTTCAATAAATCAGCACGAAATACCACTTTTCTCAGCACATTCCTTCTATATTTAGAGGAGGATAATGCCCCGGCACATACTTAATGTTCAAACAAAATGTCTCCTTTAAGCATACACACCTCTTTATCTATCCAAATCCTGGTGTTCTCTGCAGTCACTAATACCCAACCCATAGTACAGATCACAACCAAAGAATGTTAATATTATGCCGCATTGCAAATGACATTTTAGAAAGTTATCCTCCACTATCATGTCTCTGTTTTCCTATTGAGCTGCAGGTGACTGTTCTAATGTTTTGCAAAGTAATCTTACACTATGTGTGTGTTCAGCCTTAAAGAGCAGACATGATTTGCTTGGAATAAAAACAGGAATGAGGATTATCCTGTAATTGTGATTGTTGCATTTTATGTTCCTTCAAAAAGAGCGCGCAGAATTAATTAGCCTGAAGTGTGTTCTTGAGCCGTAACCCCTAGTGCCGCTTTCACCCTCTACCCTCCAGGGGTCCTGGAAAAACAGAAAAGTCTCATAAAACCACCATGAAACCACTGTCTGTGCTTGGAGCAGCCTCTGTAACAGAATCACAGGGGGACTGAAACAGAGATAATTAATTTTTAGTAAAATAGCCACAGCACGTCTATAAAATAATTAGCTGTAAATACAGAACAAGCAATATATACAGTTCATTGAATCTTTTTTTCATCATTATCTTTCTTGAGCTATAAAAATGAAATGGAAATGATCTATAATGAAATACTGGGCTAACTTTAGCCTTTTAAGAACTATAACTTAGATTCTGAACTGATAAAATGGTGAATGTATTAATGCAGGGTTCCTTAACCTTTTTCTCAAAGGACCTAAATTAAGTTTGGGACTCAGCAAGAGTTGGGTAAAATAAATTGTGTCTTACTGACTGCTGAAGCAAAACATTTCACTAAAGGGCACGTGCAGCATAACATTCGTATGTGCCATCCCACTTTTTGGCCACTCCCACATTGCTATACACTAGAGATATGCAGGTTGGCCCGAAACCCACAAGACCTGCAGGTTTACCCTCATCAGAAGCAGGTTGCAGCCAGGTTCAGGCCAAGCTCTTCTCCCTCCCCCCCCCCCCCCCCCCCCCCCACCAGCAATATAACTGAGCCCTCCATCTTGCTCTGGCAGCATCTACTTTTAGGCGCATGCCTGTCCCACCTCTGTGATGTCAGATATGGGCGGGCGCGGGCTTTATAAATAGATTTGTTGGGTGGGGTAGAGATAGTTGCAGGTCAACATGCTCTTGGACATGTTATCTTTATCCGAGATATATTTGGGCACATGTAAAGTAACGTACAGCTATTACATTTTGGAGGCATCAAGCCTAATTGTTGTGGCCCTAACTCTGTGCTGCATTGTGGGAATGAAATATGGTGAACTGCAGTAAAAAACTGCACTTTTGCCAACAATGCATGGTAAATACATGTTTTTTTTGTACTCTTACATCCTGTGTAAATGTACTTATGGGTGCACTTAACCCTTGAAAAAAATTGAAACTTACACGATGAACAGATTTCCTCTGTCTCCGATTTTTATCTGAACTTAGTTTTTTGTCTAATTACATCAAACTAGTTATTCCGGATCCACAAAGCCTGAGAAATAGCTCACCAGATGTTTATAAACTAAAGTAATGCATTCTAATCATATGTTGGTAGATTGTTCTTTAGAATTCATATGGGGGAATAATTAAGAACAAAAATCACATTTTGTAACGTAATAGTCTTCAGTAGATGGTTATCAGACTGCAGATTTCAACTGCAGACATACACTCACCTAAAGGATTATTAGGAACACCATACTAATACCCTTCTCTGACCTCTAGCATCAACAAGGCATTTTCGCCCACAGGACTGCCGCATACTGGATGTTTTTCCCTTTTCACACCATTCTTTGTAAACCCTAGAAATGGCTGTGCGTGAAAATCCCAGTAACTGAGCAGATTGTGAAATACTCAGACCGGCCCGTCTGGCACCAACAACCATGTAACCCTCAAAATTGCTTAAATCACCTTTCTTTCCCATTCTGACATTCAGTTTGGAGTTCAGGAGATTGTCTTGACCAGGACCACACCCCTAAATGCATTGAAGCAACTGCCATGTGATTGGTTGATTAGATAATTGCATTAATGAGAAATTGAACAGGTGTTCCTAATAATCCTTTTGGTGAGTGTATAGTAGCGCATTTTATAAGATGTATAAGAGATTTCAATAGATATTACTTTAAAATCAGCATTTAAATACATTAACATATAACCATGTAAATAAAATATTTTAACTTTATGGTGTTATTTGCCCTTTAAGTGTCCAGATACCATGTTTCAGCAGCCACTGCATAAACCCCTTACTTTTTACAAACATATTAATGATAGATCCCCCCCACAACCCGACAAACATTTAAGAAAATGAGACCAGCGAACTGTAAACAAGTAATTAGCATTTACCACATCCAAAATATTTGTGAAGCTCAGCAGGCTTAAGAAGAAACCTTTTTTAGGAACATCTTACAGCGAAAGAGAGTGTTTCCTAGCACAGTGGCTTTTGCGGTATCCCATCTGTTTAGTGATACGCCAACCAGCGAGAATGAAAACAAACTAGCCCTAGAGGGCATATCATCTTGCAAATTAAAATCTTAATTGTTTTGCAGGGGATGAAAGCATTTAATATATTTAGAACCTGGAGTATAAAATGATAGCCTCATTCTGTGCGACTGCTTAAATGTGACGGCGTTATTGTTCTTTCTGAAGCCCGAAAACTCTATTTCCCCCTAATCTTGAACTAACTGATGTGTCATTCAATACACTTTCCAGCAATTTTTATTCTAGAAGAATATCTTCATTTTATTTGATCCATTCAATTAGAAAATTTCATTAGCCCCCTGCAATGACTTGCAATGCCCTTCAATCATTTTTGGCAGCCAAAACGATCACATAAACTTCACAACAGGCACCTTCTGCTGCAGGGATTCATCAGTACTTATCAACTGTGGCCAATAATGTATCTCTTATTACACATGACTTGGGGGGCCATATCTATATATAGTTACCCGAGGGCCTGTGCCTAGGGTAGCCTTGGGGGGGGGGGGCACGAGTGCCTATACAATTGCTAATCACCTGGCCTAATCTAGAGGCAGAGCTGGGGGGCTGAGGACTCCTAATATGTTTGCCACCTCTGCTGGCTTTTTTCTCCAGGCAGGGGGTGGGTGGTGATGTCACAGTGGGTGGGAGGTGATGTCATGTGGTGGGGAAAAGGTGGAGCAGTGATGCCATGGGTAGGGACGTCAATGTCAATGAGTCCTGTCCGCTTTCCTAATCTGGAAAACTGGGCAGGAGGTTTTGACCCCGACAGCCCTTCTGAAAACCAGTAAAAAAAAAACCCCTGTAGGGACCTGTTTTTGCAACCACATGAAGACGGGTGTTTAGAATGAATCTCTGAAATAGGCGGTTCTGTCAATGGGACAGTTCTAAATAAACCAATTATAATAAACAGGGTGGTTCACCTCAGAATAACTTTTAGATATTATAAAATGGCCTATTTTTAGCCACTTTTCAATTGGTCTTAATTTTTTTTATAGTTTTTTTTTAATTATTTGCCTTCTTCTGACTCTTTCCAGATTTCAGATGGGGGTCACTGACTCCAGCAGCCAAAAAACTATTGCTCTGTGGAGCTCAATTTAATTGCTATTGTTACTTTTTATTACTTTTGTTTCTATTTAGGCCCTCTTTTATTCATATTCCTGTCTGGATTTAATTGGACCCTAGCAACCAGATAGCTGCTGAAATTCTAAACTGGAGAGCTGCTGAACAAAAAGCTAAATAATTAAAAAATATAAATAAAAAAATACTAGTTGCAAATTATCTAGCACTCTCTACATCAGGGATCCCCAACCTTTTGAACCCCTGATCAACAATCAAACGTAAAAAGAGTTGGGGAGCAACACAAGAATGAAAAATGTACCCGGGGGTACCAAATAAGGGCTGTGATTGGTTATTTGTAGCCCCTATGTGGACTGGTAGCCTACAGTAGGCTCTGTTGGGCATTACACATGGTCTTTATGCCTCCAAAACTTACCAATAAAACAAAAATTCAAAAATAAGCACCTTCTTTGAGGCCACTGGGAGCCACATCCAAGGGGTTAGTAACATGTTGCTCCCGAGCTACTGGTTGGGGACCACTGCTCTACATCATACTAAAAAATTAAAGGTGGAAACCCATTTAATCTACACATTGTCAGTCTCAGCTTAATAGTAGGCACAAAGGATATATGAATTGTAGGATAGTTTTATGCCCCATTTCCTCCATCCTAACCCCTAAACCTTCTGAGAGATGATGTATTTCCCAACAAGTAAAATGCTAGCACCATTAATTACCTGTATTCCAGCTTTCTGGGCCTGTACCAGTTGATAGAGCTGCTGGTTCTAGGGATGTGAGAGAGTTTACATAAAGATCAAGGGTCCTGGAAGATTCTGGGAGTTGTTGGAAAGGGCCCCGGAATTCCTGCATTGTCACGGGCCTCATCTTGTATGCAAAGACCCACTCCTAAATGCACAGCAGCATGGACAAGGCTCCAAAATGCTATACAAGTAGTGAGGGAACAATGTTAATTAGCCCCCCTGAGCATTTACAAAGAGAATTTGTGACTCACACTAAGTTATAAAGTCAGGAAAAATCACAGTCATAAAACCCAAGACAAATCTGTTGTTTGATAAACTAGATACAACTCTAACTAGAATCATACTGGCTTTGCATGTGTCAGAAGGGTATATAGCTTTTTCCAAAACAAAATAAATCCCTAACCCTAAAACTACTCAACTTTATGCAACAACACATATGTTAATTTATCTCTTTTTAATGGCTGTAGCATAGTATAGGAGCACTATATTATGTGCTCCTATCCAGGATGCTTGGGACCTGGGGTTTTCTGGATACGAGGATACTTGGGTCTCCATACCTTAAGTCTGCTAAAAGATGAATTAAACCCAACAGGATTATATTGCCACCAATAAGCATTAATTATATAGCATCAATTACAAGGTACTGTGTTATTATTACAGAGAAAAAGGGAATCATTTTTAAAAATCTGAATTATCTGACTAAAATTGAGTCTATGGGCTCTGGCTTTTTACTAAGTCAGAGCTTTCTGCATAATGGATCCCATACCTGTACAGTAAAAGGGAGCCTGACCAGATGTTGGAGTACAACATTTCAATACAGGCATGGGACCTGTTATCCAGAATGCTTGGAACCCTGGGTATTCTGGATAATGGATCATTTCATAATTTGGATCTGCATAACTTAAGTCTGCTAAAAATCATTTAAATATTGAATAAACCCAATAGGCTTGTTTTGCCTCCAATAAGGATTAATTGTATTTTAGCTGGGATCAAGTACAAGGTTCTGTTTTATTATTACAAGGAAAAAGGAAATCATTTTAAAAAATTAGAATTATTTGCTTATAATGGAGTCTATGGGAGATGTCCTTTCCGTAATTCGGAACTTTCTGGATAACGCTTTTCCGGATAAGGGATTCCATACCTGTACTAAGTGAAACAATGGTTTTTCAAACTATATTTGATCTTGTACAGTAGACCGTCAACCAGTAAGATAATTGCTTTCATTACAGCACACTGCACTAGATAACTGCTGATTGGCTTCTATATGTTACTGCCTTGAGATACATAAGAGCATATTGATAAAAGTGCAAAATTCAGGAGCGCAACAACACATATTCCCTTAAAACCGTAATTACATAATTGTAAGAATAAAATGCTGATATTTGCTGGTGTAAATTTTCGTTTTTGTCGCTTTAGTAAATGTGCCCCATAGTAAGAGCCTGTGTTTGCCTATGACATTTTGCTGAAGGTGTTCTATGCATTCCTGGATATCCGCACACTGAGATATACTTTGCATTGAGGTGATGGCTGCTAAAACAAAACTCAGCAAAAAGATTTCTCCGAACTAAAATATTTATGCAGAACAGCGATGGCAGTTATTCATCTTCCTGGTTTGCAGGCCGGCCACGATAGTAATTCATTTCTATATAATACAACACTCTACATTCTTATGACAAGACATAGTATTGTATTATTTATTTTATTGTAGGATTTCCATCTCTCTCTCAGATTACCCTTACTCTGGCTACGTTTTATACAGGTGCCATTTTTATTTCAATGCTTTTTGAAAACAATTTGGTTTCTGAAACTTCTTTCTAGAAAAATGAGTTTAGTGAGTTGTTTTGTTTTTTTTAAACACTCAATGTATATAAATCTTGAACTTGGGATGGACTTAGCCTGCCTGTTCCTCAATATATATATATATACACTGTGTCTAATACAGATATACAGATATAATGTGTTGTTTCAGCTGCATGTTAGACTTGTCTCTCTCATTCCTTGTGTTGATAACATTTAAATGAACTTATTTTTACAGGGGGGGGTTTAAACTTATTCACTGCAATAATATATACACTGCTCAATGTCCCAGGTAAATCCACTCAGTAAGTAGTACCAGTAATACCATACACCTGGGCAGCAGAATACAGAAACAGAATTCCACACAGGGATGAGAGGTGCAGAGGAAGCCACAGAGCTGGCTATTTATCCCCTCCACTGGACCACAGTTATGTGACCAATGTAATACTCTGGCAATCCTAGTAGGAATTCAGATGCTTTAGTTCCGTGTAAAAATAAAACTGGATAAACAAAATCAAAATACAACAAATATTTCTAATATACACTTGTAGTTAGTCAGGCAAAAATGTAATCTATAAAGGCTGAAAGGAGTGAATGGATGTCTAACATATTAGCCAGAACACCACTTCCTTCTTCTAACTTGTTAGTAAGGCAGTGACTTGAGGGGGGCATATGTGGGTTGCCACCTCTCCTGCCCAGAAATTCCATGCAGGGAGGTGGGGCTTGAGGTCATGGGGGCATGATGCACAGTTACGGGGACGGGGCTATGATTCAGCAATCAGTGATTGGCCAATCGCCATGTCAATCTTAGGGAATCCTGCCCAGTTTTCCAAATTGGGAGAACCAGGCAGGTAGTTTTGGGTCGAAAAAGTCACAGTTGTGAAACTTTGCCCTGCACGTACTTTTCCAGTTCCGGCTTTTTAGTAAATGTCAGATATTTGCGGAAAGTTTATTCTACTTTTTAAAAAATGAGCTTTGGTAAATCCACCCCTTTGTGTTGGCTTTGGCACAAAAAACTGATATCACCCAGCCACGTGTCAGTGGTGTCACTCCACAAGAACCAATCTCTGTTTATAAAGCCTTGTGTCCCTGCCTTTTAATGCTAAATAGAAAAACTAATGTTCCAGCTCCAGTATTAGTTTATAAAGCCTCTAGTGAATACGACTAAACATCAGTGTGAAATTCCACATAGCACCCTATTAGAAGCAAAATCATCACATTTATATAGCTCCAGCTTTATATAAACACAGTCCCATAAACCTGAGTTGGGCAATCCCCAGCTGCAAGTGAGGGCTTCACATACTTACTGGAGAAAGTAGGCTTTATTGAGTACTGATCATAGCATTAGGATCGCTGAAATTTCTTATGTGAAATATTGATTTATATTAATTTAGAACCACTTCCAGGAATAAAATGAAATGAATAAAAGGCACAAACACTGCTTTTATGCACCCTGCATACAGTGTGGGGCTTTGAAAATTGGCTGCAGGCATTCTGCATGAACCAAGAGCTGCCTGTGTTAGGAGGAGCTTGGTCCAACAGACTTGGATGAGGGGCGGCACATAGTTGCCCCCCACCTGCCCCCTCACTTGCACTTCATTTAGATGTGTGAATTAAGTAAGTGTCAGCTGCGAAATTAAGAAAGTTAGAAAATATCACTCTCGGCTATTTTTCAATACACATTCAGTACAATGTTTCAGTTATTTTAAGGTTATTTGGAAACGTAATTGCAGTTGCAAGCTGTATCTGTTCCTTTTTTTTTATTTGGCAAAATTAACTTTTGGTTTTGTATCTCCTTTAATGCTATACAAGTTTAGGGGCTAGTGGTTGAAAACCTGTAAATTACAGAGCACAATCTTGGCAGCATGTTGCAGACAAATCACAAAGAGCTAAAAAATCCCTACACTGATATTCTATGGAATCAGCATGAAGGTTCAGTACTGACCATATGATTTGCCTGGCAGTGTGGAACACAATGTTCCTATCTAAGGGGTATGGATACGTACACTATTCAATGTTGTAAGAATGAATTAAGCGTTATAAGTGAAAAAAATCATTCTTTAAATGCACAAAACATGTATAACAAAATCTAAGCTTGACCATGCACTTACTTTATTTTTCAAACTCACTGACCCATATTTATGCATGGGGGGGATCATTATTACAGCTTTTTTTACGCATCCTTTTGCTCAATGAATACATTGATTAAATATAAGGTTTGTCATACAATGAAGTAAATGGAGATACAGGTACCTGATAGGATTGTTTTGCCATCAATAAGGATTTATTTTATCTTAGTTGGGATCAAGTGCAAGATACTGTTTTATTATTACAGAGAAAAAGGAAATAATTATTTAATTAAAATGGAAGTTGGCCTTCTTGTCATTCGGAACTTTCTGGATAATGGGTTTCCAGATAACGGATCCCATACCTGTATATTCATAATTTAATATATGCTGGATTCTTTCATTTACTTTATAAAGCAAACATAAAGTGTTCCTTACCTGTATAACTGCACTGATACATATGAGTGGGAGCTTCCATGTTGCCTGAAATATTCCAAAGTAATGGGGCTTATTTAGTAATAGGGCTTATTTAGCAGCCATAGTATTGGTCTGTGCTTTGCACCTTGCCTCCAATTGAAAATATAAGGATGAGTTGTGCCTCACTCTCAATGGCCTGAATCCAAAGTGGGCAGTAGGTGGGCGGAACCCTGGAACTCCCCCTATCTTACATATTATTGACCTATACAGCGCTGGCAGACTCAAGGTATCACACTGTCCGCCTACCTTGAATATGGCACCAACAAATCCCTTACATGTTCAGTAATCATCACTATTTATATACTGCTAACAAGCATATCCCATGTACTCTTTCTACTGAAGTGAGTTCCATCATCCCTGATTCAGTTACACACTGGTATGGTACATATTCCAACAGGACTGTGCCATTTAAGTGGGCAGGGCATGTGGAAAAAAACATTTGTATTGAAGGATCAAAATAGTTGCAGAAGGCATGCAGATCCACTGGAGACATTCCTGTTCTTATACATTCCCCGTGTGAGTAGAACGTTCCACAATACCATAAATCTTGTGCTGTGCAAACACTGCCCGAGCTGCTTTTCAGCAGACCAGGGGGAAACAATTTAGCCATCAATCTTTCATTCCCACACGCTCGGTATTAGAAAGAGAACAGAGGAAACGTATTTATGGATATTTATTTCTAGTGTCCCACCACAGAGGGTAAATTGTTGGAACAGAAAGACGGAAAGCCAGTGCAAACTCATATATATGTATATAGAAATTCTGCTCAACAAGATTTTATTTCCCCCGTATTACATGGTTACATGGTTTGATTGCTGTGTTTACCCTTATTATATTCCCTGTCTCTTCCTCTATTGATTAAATATTTAAAGGCCTTAACCTGGTTCAGTCTCAGTAATCAACAGAATGTCTAGGTCTTCCCCATAGTGAGTAATTAACTGCAGGGGTCAGACAGGCAATGCTTTGGGATAAATCTGAACCAGATTGGGGGCAGTTTTGATGCACCCTCAGATGTACATCTTTTGATTTATCCTCTAGTATTTATTGGATACTAATGGTGCTTATACCACTTACACAGGCATGGAATCCATTAGCCAGAAACCTTTTATCCAAAAAGAACGAAATTATGGAATGGCCAGCTCCCATAGAATCCATTTCAATCAAATAATTTAATTTTAAAATCTCTGTAATAATAAAACATTACCTTGTACCTGAACCCAACTACAATAAATTGTATCTTTATTTGAAGCTAAACAATTCTATTGGGCTTATTTAATTTTTGAATGTTTTTTTAGCAGGCTTAAGATAAATAAAGATCCCATATTTGGAAAATCCCAAGCATTCTGGATAATAGATCCTATACCAATACCTTTAAAGTGAATGGACCAGTGTATACATATATACATATACATCACCTTGAACTCTTTCCTGGGCTTCCTTGCAGACATTGGCTGCTGAATTAACCACTATTGACTGAGTTGGCAGCCTACTAGCCTGTCTGAGGGCCAAAAAAGATGGCCTCTTTAATTACTGAGGTATTGATCATTCAGTGCTCAACATTCCAATTCATTTAATGCCGTACACAGATAGTTCTAGCCTTGACATACACAATTTTATCAATGTTTGGGGGAAAAAAGGAATCACAGAGAAACAAATGTTCCAAACAGCTGAAAGCACTAGGATGGGGTTTGTACTGGATAAATCCCAAGTATTGATTGGGAACTAGTGATTCAGCTCCAAGCACTTTAGCTCAACATGTAAAGGTTTAAAACCTTCAGCTTTTCAAGAAAGGTCATTTCGCCAAAGCACATTTCACTCTCAATTGCGGGAGATATTGTCTGTAACAGCAGATTTACCTTACACTCCTGGAAACACAATACTTCACAGAGAACATGAACTGATAAACTTGGGCACTCATATTTTGACATTTTGTTTCTCCATATATCTAGTCATGCATTATATAGTATATCCCTGCTGCACTTCACTTGCAATGATTGACAGTTTAATGAAGCTTGAAAAGTTTTTAAACTCTGGCTTCCTATTTTATAGAAGAGCAAGGGATACTCTGTGCAGGAGGTATAGCATTTTTACTGTACAGGTATAGGAACTTTATCCAGAATACTCGGGACCAAGGGTATTCTGGATAAGGGGTCTTTCTGTAATTTGGATCGCCATACCTTAAATATACTAAAAAATTAATAAAACATTGATTAAAACCAATAGGATTATTTTGCCTCCAAGAAGGATTAATTATATCTTACCTGGGATCAAATACAGGTTATAATTTTGTTATTACAGAGAAAAAGGAAATCAATTATTAAAATCTGAATTATTTAATAAAATGGAGTCTATGGGAGCCAGGCTTTCCATAATTCAGAGCTTTCTGGATAACGGATCCCATACCTGTAAAGCATTTTTACTGTTTTACTGTGGGATAATTAGAGGGTCCCTTCCATTAATATCAGCTACACATGAAAACAAACAGGTCATTTACAGAGACCCCATACACAAGTGCAAAAGCAGCCCCCCTCATTGTAAAATAAGGTTACCATCAGTCCCAGTTTCAGGGGAACCAATTCTGTTTTGAGATTTAGCAACACTCTGACTTTTGTGGTTTTAGAGTTTTTGGAAACCACAACTAAACACATTTCTTTAAAAACCATGAATGTCTAGTCATTTATGAAAAGATCCAAACTTAAAAAGCACAAACACAAAAAGACGTAGAAAAAAAACGCAAAAAACCCAACTTTTTCATAAAAACTCCTAAAATACACGAGGCATAGAAAGAACTTCCAATTGCACAAAAGGACACCTACCATTGATTTCTATATGATCTCTACAGCTTTTAGATTGTGTATTTTTTTCTTCTGGATTTGTTGCATGATAAATGGGGAAAAATTGTGGGGTTTTTTCTATGACAAAATAGTATTTTTGCCCCCAAAAAATATGAATCATTAAAAAAATAACATTAGTAAATGCCCCCCTTAATTTATAGCTTCAATACCTTGGTTCTCTTTCAATGATTCAACTTCAATATTGCAGGTCCCCCTGGAAAAATATTTTCCGGACTTCCCCCCTCCAGGTCGAGTAACTTATCTTAAATCTCGTCAACAATTATTAGTTCCGCTACCTGTTTGCCCTCATGTTCACAAGGGACACCCTTGAGTGACTACACAACAATGCCAGAGGAATGCTGAATCCACAGCAGTGACACCATTACGTGAGATGTGTCTCAAAGAAGCGCAGACAGTTCCATAGCTTACTTTCCATTACATTGCAGAGACATTTACAAGGAACAAATCTGGATTTATATAATGGATTTAACCTAGTGAACTTAAAATGCTTGGCAGCGGTGAGTCCAGCCATCTGGCTGCTTTTAGCAAAGTAAGCCAGCAGGAAATAAAATGAACAAAGGTTCTGCTCTGAGAGTATAGATCAGGGACCGGTTAACGTTAGCAAATGTATTTTGATTGCAGAAGAAACCATTTAAATTATTGCAGGAATACATCTCAAACTCATTTACATGTACCAGGGAAATATTAAGTGTCTTGGTTTAATTTCTGGTTTTGCAGGAAATAACACTATTGCATATTTGTAATGTAAATGAGCCCCTCTCTTATTATTTTATCAGGGCTGTTGTACTCATAAATTGGATATGATGTGTACATTAAAGCTTTATATTAAACAGCTCAGGAAATCTTTGGAGTAATCCACCAAGAGTTAAATGGCAGCTTACAAAATAATTCTTGAGCGGGACACATGCCATTGTACCTGTTATTAATGGGAACAAGAGGATAAACACTAGGTGCAAGGGAGACCTTTACATTATACCTACAGGTGAATGAGACTCTAGGGATCATTTGCGTTCGCAAGCGCAGTGAGCAAAGTGCAATGACAAGGACATTGCCTCAATCATTTTACTGGCCAGAGCAGGGGCGGATCTGTGATGTCAGGGGCAGAGCTGTGACGTATATGGGGGCAGGCATGACTTTGGTGGGCCAAATATGAGTTGAAATAATGAGTGGGGCAAGCTAGAAAGGAAGCTAGGAAAGGGGATAAGAGGTGGATTATAATCATTATGTTTTTTTTCTCACAATGTAGCAGGTGTTATTTTCAGAATTTTAGTGTAATTGTGGTCACAAGGGTGAGATGCACTTGATGAAATTGCGCTGTGTCTAACACAATTGCATCCATTTAGATAAAATGAACACAAGTGCACATGCATTTTGTTGTAAGTGTATTGCACCTATTGACAATGGACGTTAAGGATCCCCTGGAGCTACTGCCAGCGTTGGTCTGGGGTGTCTTGGGCTCCACCGGCCCAGTCCAACAGTGGCTACTGCCTGGTCAGGATGTCAGGGGTCCCCAACCTTTCTTTCTCGAGAGCCACAATCAAGACGTAGAGAGCAACAAATAAGGGCTAAGATTGACTATTAGGCAGCCTCTGTGCACACTATCAGCTTACAGGAGGCTTTATTTGGTAGTAAACTTTGTTTTTATTCAACCAAAACTTGCCCCCAAGTCAGGAATTTAATAATAACTACCTGGTTTGGGGGCACTGAGAGCAACATCCAAGGGGTTGGTGAGCAACATGTTGTCCCCAAGCCACTGGTTGGGGATCACTGCCCTATGTCAATAGGTGCAGCAGTGCTACCGAGTGTAACTATATGCAAGTGCAAGTTGTTTTAATGAAAGTGCTTTAACGTGCAACCTACTGTGGGAAAGATTGAGGGATTGTAACTGCTTTTGCGGACATAAATGAGCCCTCCTTGCTGTTAAAGCTTCAATTAAGCCAGAATATAATTAACATTAATATGTGTTGTATACCTTATTACAATTTCATTCAAAAGGCTTTAGCTGATACTAAAAAGCACTCTATCACTACGGATGCTAAAGGCTTAAATCTGGCCAATAAATCATGGATCAAGGGGAAGTATAGCAGCCCACACTCATCTATAGGGCCACAACATAATGAGGCCTTTCAAACAGAGAAAGCCAATAAGGTGAATATCCATTTTCCAATGCAAAGAGCATTTTGTAAAAGCAACGGTGTAAGTGAATCTGATCCCACACTAGAAATCACATAGCTCTTGCTAGGAAGTGAATCGACTTTATAAAAAGAGTCATTTGTTTACTGACAATTGCTGGTTAATGCTACATCACTTCTGCTTCTGCCTGCTGTTCCAAACCTGTGGCAAAAACTGGTTATCAGCCTGTGAAACAATATATAAGCGAACAAACTCAACAGATCTTCTTGATCAGTGTGATCTTCTAGGGCAGTGTAATCAATGGTGGGATTCATCCAATTAGAACCAAAAAAATGTTGTAGTCAAATTAATAATTGGCATAAACAATCTTGAAACTAATAAAACTAATTAAAAAAATGATATCTCACTTAAGTAGTACCTAGGTATATGTTGGTCCAGGTGTATAAACCCCAGGCCCTCCACCTGTGCATCCACAGCGAAATCACAAAATGAAAGCACAGTGAGAACTCACCAATGCCGATGAATGGTCCGGATGCACGAAACCCCAAATCCGTAGCCCAAGGGATTGAAACCAATTCAACCAAACTGCAGCTTTAATAGCACACCGAACAGCTATGGAATATCGTAAAACATTTATTCATTTCCTTAAAACCATCACGTTTGACGCGTTTCGTGCACAAGCGCACTTAGTCATAGGCACACAATGAAAAGAGAGTACACAGTTTAAATAGTCCATTAATTAATGACATCACACAATTAAAACCAAAACGAAAGCAAAACAAGGAAAGGCATGTTATACTGATATCCTGGCAAACTCACTTGGAGGAAACATAACAATTAATATCAAATATAGAAGTAACATAAAAATCCATTTCACCTCCATTTGTAAAAGTTTTGTCCACATATTGCTTCCACTTTCATCAGGGAATACTCTTTCAATCACCTGAATTTGCAACAAAGTCTCATCCCCATTGCAACAGTTAATAAAACGCCTTGAGACCGGACTGTTTCCATTTTTCCATTCGTAAAATCGCATCTCAAATGACCTATTAGTAATAGTACTTTTAAATGTAGTAGAACGCTTTATATGGGTGCAAGTATGTCTACTAAAAAATAGTTTAAACATTAAATAAACCCAATAGGATTGTTTTGCCTCCAGTAAGGATTAATTATATCTTAGCTGGGATCAAGGTACAAGGTACTGTTTTATTATTACAGAGAAGAAGGGAATCAATTTTGAAAACTTGAAGAAAAAATCATGCAAAATAAAAGTCCATGGGAGACGGCCTTCCTGTACTTTAGAGCTTTCTGGATAATGGGTTTCCAGATACCTGTATCACCAGCCAGGTTCAGACATAAGAAGGCAGTATTCTGTTGAACCTCTATAAACCACTATTTATTTATATAAATTTATATTTAGCACTGAATTATTGTTCCCGTAGTGCATTTTATATTCATATATATACAGTACTGTATACTTCTTGGATTTTACACTTTAAACCACAGCATGCGTTTCATCCATTAAGCCTTTTATCTGTGGTCTCTGCTACACACAGTCCCTAGTGCTAGAGAATCACCCTATGTAGCATCTCACCAGCAATCATTAGATTTTCCATCCTTATAAATCACTAAAAATGCTCATAAATTATCAGTTGAAGAGTGCCCATGCAATCCTCAGATAATTTATACTTTTGCTCAAGCAAAGATAAACCAACTGTATGGACATTGATACCAATCTCTGTAATCCAAAATCAAAATATGAGGTGCAATGACTTCCAGCTTTTTCTCTTATGTTAATATTTACATCTCGCTCTCTGTACCACGGAATATTTAGAAAACCCCATCAGTAAATTAAGTAGCAATGAACTATTTTAGCATTTTTATTATCCTGGGAAAAACTGTTAACACTGTATGTATTCCCATCTAATTATGATGTCATTATCCTAACGAACACATAATAATATATCACAGTATGTCAAATATAACAACTTAACATTGCTCATAACTGTCCCCAAAGCGCAGGCTGCAACTTGCGTTATTCCCTCACAGTGAGCTGTGCCTAAAAGGTACTTGCGTCTAAATGCGCTCTTCTCACTTGCCTATAGTTGCGCCATTTCTGCTGCTCAGTCCTTCCTGTCTTCCCTATTGAATCAGGCGCTAATGCGGTAGGTGCAGTACAATTGCATCAAAAGAATGTTAATGAACCAGAGACCTTCCTCGCACACCCTTAGCTCTCCAGAGTAAGTTCAACGCCCGGTGCACACTGCTGGAGGGATCGGCACCCTCCCAAATTCCAACTTGTCAATAAATGCAATGGCACTCAGAGCTGCAAACGGGACAAGCCCTTTAAATCAAACTTTATTGCCGTAGTGCAATGTTTCGGGGCAAGGTGACCCCTTTATCAATATGCTTGATAAAGGGGTCACCTTGCACCGATACGTTGCACTACTGCAATAAAGTTTGATTTAAAGGGCTTGTCCCGTTTGCAGCTCTGAGTGCCATTGCATCTATTGAAAAATCAAAAGAATGTTGACATTCTGGGAAAAAACATGACAACTGTACTCGAAGTTGCACTTAGCACACCGTGGCTAGGTAAGTAAGGTGCCCTTATATGTCTAAATGTTGACAGCTATGCATGTAAAAATGCCTTTCTATTTGTTTATCATGACTGAGAAGCTGCTACAGGAACATGCTAAGAGAAATCTTTAAGGTTTTGTAAGAGGTGATGCTCAACACATCATATTCAGCCCAGGGGCCCTCTAACAGTTCTTGAACTACAATTCCCAGCACCCATAAGCAGGGTGTTGTAAATCAGCATCACCAAAGGCTACACCCAGTCCAGGCACTGTCTTCAAACCTAACAAGGCACATATGCTAATATTAAAGAAAAATGTGTAACTAAATAATTTAGTATTGTGCCTGGGGCAGCATTTCTTTCCCTTGCTAGTGCTTAAGAAATGCAGCCATCTGTTACTTCCGGCAAGCTGATAGTTTTTTCTTTTTTTCTTTTTTTTTGCTTCTGGTTCTTCATTGTTTTTCGTCAATCTTCCCATAGCTGTGTAATTGAAAAATAGGTGTAATCAAGGAGCCAAACCTACACACATGGCCCCTGAGAGTAAGTACTGTGTTTGGGATACTCTTAAGGGTACAGTGGCATCAGAAGGAAGGATCACAATCAAGGTGAACCTCAACATGCTCCTAAATGTAATATGTGCAGTGAAATTCTTCTTACAAGAGAAGGTATTCATCTCATTCCAGAATCATGGGGCGTTTAAATAAGTTCCATTACAAGAAGGTTTTCACTACATTCATTGCACAGGGGAAGGGATTTTGAGCCTCTTTTAGCCCTCCAAACCCTAACACCTTCTTTGGTTCTTCTGGAATATAGAAATTCTATACTGTTGGAGACAGGAAATTATTTATGAAGTTCTCTGCCAACTGTATGCACATTTTTTTTTATTTAAAACACTTCAGGCATAACCTCACAGTAAGAAAGTGATTTTTACATTTTTTCAACACAAATGATAAAAAATGGGCATTCAATATTAAGGTTTTATGGTTATTTAGAAAGCTCCTGGGCCAAAGTGCAAGAACTTGCCTCTTAGGACTCCTCTACAGAGCACTTATGCCCAGGGATGTCTTTTTCTTTGCCAGAAAGCACACTTCAGTCATGTCCTAACAGCCTGCTCTAAGGTAAACCAGGGCCCTACCTGTATCAGTCCACAGGATGAGAATGGGGCAGGAGGGGGCTGCGCTTACATCTATTTCCTGGCCGCCTTGTTTGAATCTTTATTTTTTTTGTCATTTCCAAGACTTTGGGTCATGAGCAAAACAATGATACTATGGGGCACATTTGCCAATGGTCATATATTTTTCTGTTATTTGTGTTTTTTGCTTTAAAACCACATTTTTCCCATGCAAAAAACTTGATTTTTTGCCATTTTTATGTGTCAAAACCACAAAAAAATGCAAATTTAAAATTACACCATCTAAAAACTGTTGAATAATGATAAGCAATTTTTTTCAGCAGACATGGATGCGCTCCAAAATGCCACATTTTGCCTTTAGCAGGTTTTTTTTTTTTGCGCAATGGGCACAAAATTCCACTGCCGAAAATTTGCGGTTGCGTCAAAAAAAGTTGGGGTCGGCTTCATAAATTAAATAATAAAATACCCCTTCTGGATTAAGTTTCAAAATTAAGACTTTTGGGCCACACTTTGTATTCACCCCAATCCCACCCTATTTTAATCTTAATTAATGGGCAAAGGGGGCATTTGACTAGAATAGGAGGCCCACTAGCATACCTTTTATCTGGCTGTCCCATTGTTATAGTTTTAATCTGGATGAGCTCTACAGTAATGCTACTTTAATTGCTTTGCCTTGTTTCCTTGTGGCATCATCATTTTAGGTTTTTTCTGCTCCCAGGGCTGTCTTGGGGGGGGTCTAGGGAGGCACACCTGAGGTTCATGTCTACTTCAGTTTATTCATTACCTGCCTTGCTATATTGAACTTCACGTGCTTGAAGGTTATTGTATCACAAATTTCATTGGCGGGGGCCCACACTCATGCACATATGTTACACAGCCCCATAGCAGTTCTCTGCTGTGAGCCTCACAGCCCCAGTGCAACACTGTCTGTGTCAACTCATTTTGTCCTCAGAAACAGAGTTGAGGTTTTAGGGACTGAAACTGACACTAATGGCTGTTTTAGTGGATGTAAAGTCGCTCTGTGGTGCTCTATGAATATTTTACGAATGTTTAAAATAAATCCCTAATGCGAGTAAAGGCAAATGTTGCTTTAGTAAGCTCCTGGGCTCGGTACTAATGGGAGTATAGCAATGTTCCAGGCTGGGCAGCAATATTTTCAGATAAGAGCTGCTGTGGGATTGGTTTGCAAAGGGTTTCCAGTGCATTACACTATGCAGCAAGCTTAGTACAGGTACAATATTTGTTATAATATCATTTACTTTCTAATCAGGATTCCATTGACTATAGGAAGTGTGACTTGTTACAGAAACACTGCAACCAACAATTCCATTCTGAGACTGTGTGGATAGGCCTACCTTTTATATCCCTTGCAGCTCATTATGTCTCCAATCAATGCATGATGCAAAGATCTCCATGTAATCTGATTGTAATTTATCATTATTGCAATTAATTGGTGTGGTTGGCCCAAGGCTGACTAGCTGTGCAATAGTATGCCTACCTTCTGAAAACATGCATGTGCTTTGCAAATGCCGGTGTTCACCTATGCCCTTGGGGCCCCAGGCTTTCTCAAGTTAATCTGACATACTTCTGGACAGCAGGTGGGCCAAAATAGCAGAGGATCAAAGAAAAGCAGAAAAGTAAGCAACCGGACCAAAGCTACAGTAAGTAGAAAATGCTGTAAGTACTATAGCAGATATCTGGGCCAGAGGTCAGGGCAGGCAGCAATCATAAAAGTCTGTATTGAGGCCAAGACAGGATAAGTAGCTAATATACAAATACTGCAAAAGATTTAAGCTGTCCCCACAGCAATGCCAAGAAGGGCTTTAGTAGCACAACAGACTCCAGCTTGGGAAAACACAAATGGTGGAAGAAGAATATGATATAACACACAAGAACCATGAATATCCTTCTAAACGGCTAAAACCTTTGTATTATAATAATGTTTTCCCTGTTGTAAAATATGAAGATATTATAAGTCACCTCGGAGTTCCATGACCTGTATAAAATCACTTGGCCTTTAGCCTTGTTCTTTTATACTCCTTGATGACCTATAATATCTTTATATATATATAAGGAGAATAATAAGAAGATTTATAACACAATTCTGCTTTTTTTAAGCTTGAAACTCTGTTTTTTTCATAAATAAAATATGACTCAGTATTAGTACTGAATATAAATTGTTCTTGATGAGGGTCTGGCGTTCTGCTGATCTAAGTAAATAGCAAGGCCGGTAATTCACAACAAGGCGTTTAACACCATGAAATGCTCTGATGACAATGGCTTTATACAATGACAACACAGGCACCGGAATGACACGGTGACGTCTGGGTGCAATGTGCGATGCTGCTAGAATTCTGCATCAAGTGTCTTCCGGGCTTAGGATCTAAATGTGAAGGCATCAACAGCTCTTGATCCTCTATGACAGCACAGTCGTTGAAGGACATGTTGATGGGAGTGTTTGTGAGAGTCTCGGCAATCTAAGCTGTCACGCTTTGCCTGCTCTGTAATTAACAAGTGATAAGCATTCTACAAGATCTGTGGCAGAGGACAAATCTATGCAAAATAGAAGAGGTTACATATTCAGCTCCTGAAATGCCACCTCCTTGCAAACCCTTTGTGTGCCTGCTGGCACTTACATAAAGTAGTCTTTAGTCATCTCTTTAGTCATCTAAAAAAGATGTTTTAGATTAAAATCTGACTGTGTGTTAGTTTTGACCATTAGGATACTGGCCAACAGTGACCCACAAGCAGCTAATCATCACTTGGAAGTATATTCTCTCTTACATATTAACACTGTGCAAATGTGCCCTGCTGGTTGCCTTAGCTACAAATTAGCTGTTAGCGTGACTGGTCTTGCGTAGTTGGGATAATTAAAGCAAATGACTGATTGCTTTGCATTTCTATAATGGGGCAAATCTGAACCATAGTCCTGCATCATTTCCCTTCCATTTCAGTTCAGAACCACGGGGGTTAAAAATGGCTGTGAATCTGGAAGGGGAATAGGAGCTTGTTCTTCTCTTTTATTAAAGCCCAAATGGAAGGTGGACACCACTATGGAGTATAGGTATAATATTGGAGTCTCCAACTTTTTTTTCCCCTGAGACACATTCAAATGTCATAAAAGTTTAAGAGCAACACAAGCATGCACAAAGGTCCTGAGGTGCCAAATATGGACTGTGATTGGCTATTTGTAGCCCTTATGTGGACTGGCAGCCAACAGGAGGCTCTGTTTGGCATTACCTATGTTTTTATGCAACTAAAACTTGCCAGGAATTCACTAATAAGCACCTGCTTTCAAGCCACTGAGTGCAATATCCTGTGGGTTGGTGAGAAACATGTTGCTCCGAAGGTGCTGGTTGGGGATCACTGGTATAAAAGAAGGTATGCCCTGCTAAACAGCAAATGCATTTACCATTTACCATGAGGCAACTTGCATTTACCATTTACCATATAATAAACGGTTACCCATTTGTCTAGGGTAATAAGTCTAAACCAGGGCTCCCCAACCTTTCTTACACGTGAGCCACAGTCAAATATAAAAAGACTTGGGGAGCAACACAAGTTTCATAAAAGTTCTTGGAGATGCCAAATAAGGGCTAAGATTGGCTATTAGGCAGCTTCTATGCACACTATAAGCTTACAGGAGGCTTTATTTGGTAATAAATCTTATTTTTATTCAACCAAAACTTGCCGCCAAGTCAGGAATTCAAAAATAACTTGCTAGTTTGTGGGGAATTGAGAGCAACATCCAAGGGGTTGGGGAGCAACATGTTGCACATGAGCCACTGGTTGGGGATCACTGGTCTAAAGTAACTGGGCTTGATGAGTAAAGTTGAAAATGTTTCACCGCTCTTCAGTTCAAGTGCGTGGTAGGGAATTCCTGGTACCATCTCGGTGATTCCACTGATACTCTATATCATGACCTGGATGAATAAAAAGCTTTATAGACATACTAGCCACTTTGAGCAGCTTACAAGGGGCACAAATATAGCAGCAGCTTCTAGGTGTTTGATCATACCCAGATTTGGACAAAAACATGACAATTTATGAAATAAATGCTTGGTTTAGTAAAGTCTAAGCAAATGCAATTGGTCTGGTAAACCCACTTATTAGCAGAGCTGCAAATATGCAGAGAACAAATGCTTATAATCTCTAAAGAGAACAAAAAGTCAAAGCCATCAATACATAGGGCATATATATAGTCCCTGAAAATAAAAAATGATGATCACATAATTATACATTTACTTTCTTGCACAGGATTGTGATGATTCGACATAAAGAGGGTATATTTGGGGAATAGCTGGCAATGAGTTTGATGCTGAAGCAACACATGGGAATGGATGTCACACACTTCACTGAATAAACAGCCAAGTCTACAGATTCTTGAATGACAGGAACCTAAATGATATCCAGCATTATTTATGTGCTTGGTGAAGTTTTGTTCCAGCACAACAATAAGAACCTCCACATATCAGTGTGAGTATGAAAGGCAATGTAGCGAGATGTAAAATTCATCTGATGAAGGCGTCCTGTGCATTAACATCTACACACATATTATATATATATTTATTTCTTACAAGAAAGGCTTTTCTGTCTCCTTGGGAAATGCTCTGGCTATTTTGCTTTTTGTTTATACTGGTTGCATATGCTTATTTGTCCTTTGGACAAAACTAAGGCTAGATTTTTCGAAAAAGTGGCAGATCTTCAGGGTGACTGATGTATATGATAAGTATGCCTCATGCTCAGTTAGGTGTTATATTATACCAATAATAGGTATGTTCATTCCTATGGGACTTTTAGAAGGGTATTTGATAAATACCCTTCTAGAAATCCCATAGGAATGAATAGAACATGTGTGAGTTTTTATGTATTAAGCTTTAAATTCACATTTTAATAAACCTGCCCTTTGGTGTTATAGAGACTAGAGTATCTGGCCTTTTCCTATTACAGTTATAGGACCCGTTATCCAGAATGCTCGGGACCAAGGGTATTCCGGATAAGGGGTCTTTCCGTAATTTGGATCTCCATACCTTAAGTCTACCAAAGAATCAATAAAACTGCAATCTTAGTTGGGATCAATTACAAGATACTGTTTTATTACTACAGAGAAAAGGGAAATCAGTTTTAAAATTCTGAATTATTTGATTAAAATGGAGTCTATGGGAGACGGGCATTCCATAATTCGGAGCTTTCTGGATAACGGGTTTCCGGATAAAGGATCCCATACCTGTATTATTATTATTATTTTAAGTCTGTTAAGGCCCTTGCATTCCACAGTTCTTATGTGACATCTGGGGCAGCAAGGTAAGCCTTGGTGGGCATATAAAAAAGCACAGCACAGATTATGTAAAACCAACTAGCGGGAGTCATTGCACATCATGCACACCTTAAGCAAAGCCATAATATTCTAGACCAACCTTTCTTACTCGTGAGTCACAGTCAATTGTAAGAAGACTTGGAGAGCAACACAAGCACCATAAAAGTTCATGGAGGAGCCAAATAAGGGCTAAAATTGGCTATTAGGCTGCCTCTATGCACACTATCAGCTTACAGGGGGCTTTATTTGGTAGTAAATCTTGTTTTTATTCAACTAAAACTTGCCACCAAGTCAGGAATTAAAAAAAACTACCTGGTTTGGGGGCACTGAGAGCAACATCCAAGGGAAAATATGTTGGTTACGAGCCACTGGTTGAGGATTACTGTACTAGGTCTTGGCAATGTTGACAACCTAACGCAGAGACTTGGGTTTTCTTTGCACCCAACACTGGACCAGGAGTAACAATCACATATTCACTGCTACTAAGAATGCATTGCTAGGCTTATTTGTGCTGGCTGCAACAATGTGGAGCAGTGAGCAGGATAAACACTGCAATGGATGCTCTAAAGGTTGTCTTCAAGTTCCTACCCCTTCAGCTTACACTAGAAAGAACAGTACCATGCAGACTGCTACTACCACAATTGATTCCATCCAAAGCATCAACTCTATAGAACAAATGTATAATAATTTCATTATTTATCACTAAAGCTCTCTGTGCCATTTTGGCAGGGAGAATAGTGGATATGTGGCAGGGGTTGGCAAAGCCTCCAAGAGACAATCTGAGGGTTTAATGTGCTGCAAACAACAAACCAAACACTTATGCAGCTCTATCTCAGTTATTATTACGATGATAACATCGTATAAAGCTGAACAGATTGTTTGTGTAGCAGAAACAAGTATATGCATGCCAACATGTATTTATCTTCAGTGTGAAAGGTCCATGCCTCAAGTCAGACTTGGCTCCGGTGGTACCCTTCATTTTTATTGTGTCCTTTTATTCATGCACTTTAATAAAGGATAAGGAAGCCTATATTCCCTGGGGTATGGCAAAACCCCAGATTGTGTGCCTCTTTTCTTTTTTTAAGTGTAGTATCCTAAGGTACTCTGCTTGAAAGCACAGCATCAAAATTTTTCTTCGGCTCCCAGGTATCCTTGTGTGGGCTTGAAACACTATTGAAAGCAATTTCTGTCATTCTCTGAACTGCTGCTTCTAACTACAAGCACCATTATAATAATGTTGCAGAAGCTAGCTCTACTCAAGCCAAAATCCTATTCCTTGAATGTTTTGTTATCAACAGACCTGTAAAGAGGGAGAATAACCTATATGTGCAAGGTAAAATAGGAGATACACTGCAACACCGCTTGAGTGGTACATGTAGTCAGAAAGAACAGCCAAGAGAATAGTACTACTTTCCACTGCAAATACATCTAGAAATATCCTACTGTTTATTGAATATTTGTTCTGAATATAGATTTTAATTCGTTTTCGCTATGCAAAATGTTATATTTAGGCTTACAACCACTTTAAACTGCCTTACCCCAAGCAAGCTCTATTTCACTTTCGTATGGGATCCATCGATCATTGACCACTAAACTTTTTAATACATTATAGTCTGAAAAGTGTCCTGTAGTTTGGGCATTTGTTTAACAATGCACTGGTTAAATAACAAATATCTTCTGTAAAGATAAATAGTAAGTTGTACATTGTAATAGCAGTGTTGTGAATATTACTAGCCCGGCCCCTTGGGTGTATATATCAAGCACCATTAGGAAACCAAACAGCAATTATGGCAAGACCACCAATTGAGGGATAATACTTTGCTAATCTTCGCATTGCTACAGGAAGCCATTAAACCCATGCAGAAGTAATCATGTAGATCCCTGAGCTTGGCTGTGGCTAAGTTATAGAAGTATTATTTTTTTAATGTTACTTTTTTTCTAAAGGATCAACAACTAAACATGAAATATTCAGTAAATGCACAGTAATTATTTCCTTTGCACCAAATAAAGATGCATCGTTGCATACAGCGGGCAAACTATCTCTGTTCGTATCAGTGTGAAGCACTGGCTCGTTTGCTGGAGTTTTCACATTTTACTAACATTTTCTTCATTTTCATAGGAACCCCGGAGTTAGTGGTGACTCCGGAGTCTTAGCACACAGCTCAGGAAAGCATTGATTCAGGCTCCCATCTGTCCATTGCGGCTTTGCTCTTCACGAAGGTCATCATAGCAGAATAAGTAGAATTATAATCTCCTTTGGCTGAAGCTGGTCTAGTGATTTGCCCTGGTTCACTGTGTGCTTTAAAAATCAGACTCCTTAGAGAGCTGAAAACTGTTTGTATTGAGCTGATCTGAATGGTGATGCTCATGATTCCTATGTCAGTGTCATTTTATGACCCTTTGGAAGCTTGACCAGGCCCAGAGGGGCTATTAATAGCCTCTTCCATTTGGCTTATTTACCCACTGGCAACCCACATATAGGAAATGATAGGCATGCACTTCTCCATGCTATTCCAAAATATTTACAAATACAGAATATTAAAGAGAGTGGCCCAGAGGATAAAGGTGACTGCTCTATTCATACAGCTCAAAGGCAAGCAAGCTGCTAACCAATGCTATAAAATACCTTTAAATGAAACATGGGATAAAGAAAGGAACTGAGTAGCTATGATTCTCTATAAAGAAGAAAGGGACTGTTACTTTTCAACATGAAGATTCATTCAGGCCAATTAAACTATGGTATCCAAGTTCAATGCATTGTTGTATTTTATGCCTGCTCAGGAGTCAGAGAATACTAGTAGAGGCAGCAAGATAATATTTAGAGACTACAGCAGATAAGAATGATTGGATAAAAGACAGCTAACAGTATGAGGAACAAAAACTTTTATTAAAGGGATAGGATGCCCCACTTATTAGATGCCATCATTAGGAAAGAAATAGCAGGAATAAGACAACTCTATGCAACACAATTGGCAGAGGCTTCTGGAAAGTCAGCTTGGAGATAAAGAAAAAACTATTTAAGATTAAGCCAGAGGAGAAGACTATCTGATGCAACCTCAGTGGAAAAATCCAGTCTACCTGCCCTCTCTGCAGTATAGGATTAAGACAGTGTCTGTACAGAAAGCATCACTTTATCACTCAAGCCACCCATCCAGACAATATGAACTGGACAAAATCTACAACTGAACTTGATGTTAGGAATACATGAAATCAAATCCCACATGCAGCAGAAGATGGAAGAAGTATTGGCTCATTTTAATGTGTCAGCTATTTCCATTATTAGGGTAACAAGGCCAGTTGGCATTGTCTGTGCCCCAGTCTACAGTGCTATCACTGGGATTCCAAGGAGCTGGTCAAATGCAAAAGTCAATGGTATAGCTACAAATTCTATTATGTTAAGTAATCTCATGCCATCAGCACACTGCAAAATGTGGCTGGGGTGTTACATAGTTACATAGTTACATAGGGTTGAAAAAAGACCATTGTCCATCAAGTTCAACCCATCCGAGTAAACCCAGCACACAACCTATACTAACCAATCTATACACTCACATACATAAACTATATATATACAACCAGTAATACTAACTGTAGATATTAGTATCACAATAGCCTTGGATATTCTGCTTGTTCAAAAACTCATCCAGGCCCCTCTTAAAGGCATTAACAGAGTCTGCCATTACCACATCACTAGGAAGGGCATTCCACAGCCTCACTGCCCTCACCGTGAAAAACCACCTACGCTGCTTCAAATGGAAGCTCTGTTCCTCTAATCTATAGGGGTGACCTCTGGTGCGCTGATTGTTGATTGTGTGAGCTGGCATAACAAGATAGGAGCCTTCTGGTGTTGAATGGTACCAGGAGAGAAATTCTAAACTAAAGGTGGCAATACACAGGGCAATTTCAGCTGCTGATATCAGTCCTTTAGATCGATCTGGCAGCTTATCTAGCTGTGTATGGACACCATTGACAGGCTTTTCCCGACTGATATCTGGCCTGAAATTCGGCAGATCTTGATCAGTCAGGTTTGATTGGGGACCACATCAGCGTATTTATGTGGTTCCCAATCTGACGGCACCTATGCCTGCTGACAGGGGCGGGCCAAGCCAACCAGGCGCCCTAGGCAACCCACCCCCGTGCTTTGGCGCATATGCGCAGTTGCGCGCGGGGGGGTGGGGTTGATGCACAATGCGATGGGTCATTGCCCCCGCCACTAATGACAAGCGGCAGGGGCAATGGCAAAAAAGGAGGACTAGGGGTAGGCTGCCTGGGGCCCCCTGATTGTTGCGCTCTAGGCAGCTGCCTCTTCTGCCTACCCCTAGTTCCGGCTGCCTGCTGATTTAATTTAATTGTTTGGCCCGAATTAGCCCAATATCGCCCACCCAAAGGTGGGGATATTGGGAGAATATTCGCTCGCTTGACAACCTTACCAGTGTATGCCCACCTTTAGACTACATTTTATAGCTTGATTTTACCTTTTTAATGACAGAAATAACATATTTGTTCTAACTGTTACAGGAAATCATTGTGTTTTCAGTGTTTACACGTAAGATATATTGCTATAATCATATATAATTATCACCAGGGCCTGAATTTTTAATTGCAGGGGAAGCTTTCATATTAACTAGCTGAGCTTTGTAGAGTTTACAACATAGCTACTTTGACAATGTGTGAGTGATCTGATCTAGGCAGCAAGATCCCTCTGATTAAAGGGTAAATAAGTATGTATGTATGTCTCTTCAATGCAACTCTTTATATATTATTTTTTATTATTTTAAGAGGCATGCTGCCAAATATGTTTTAAAGGATACATTGATTATGCAGTGGTGGATTTCTAAAAAAAGAATTCTGTTTTCCTTCCAAAAACAAATTGTAGGATATCTGTAGTACAGCACTGCTGCTAGTAGGGTACAGAGGCCATTCTCTAATAAATGGACCTGGTGGTGATGACTTTGGGACTGATTTACTAATATCTGGAAAAATATTTACATTTATTCTGTCCCAAATAATAGCTTCCTATGGACACTGAGTAAATGAACTATGTCCCATCAAAACCAATATCCATATTTTTGCACTGAGAGCTTAAACAACAGTTTATGTCACTAGTGAGCTCATTTACTAACATAGATAGCAATCTGCAACAGTGGAGATACCCATACCAACCAATAAATATTTTGGTTTTACCTTCTTAATTATTATTATACTTTACTGTATATTGCACTGAAATACAGGTATAGGACCTGTTATCCAGAATGCTTTGGACCAAGGGTATTCCAGATAAGGGGTATTTCTGTAATTTGGATCTCCATACCTTAAACCTACTAAGAAATCAATACAATCAAAACATTAATTAAACCCAATAGGGTTATTTTGCAACCAATAAGGATTAATTATATCTTAGTTGGGATCAAATACAAAGCACTGTTTTTTTTTACAGAGAAAAAGGAAATCAATTTTCAAAATCTAAATTATTTTATTAAAATGGGGTCTATGGGAGACAGGCTTTCCATAATTCGGAGCTTTCTGTATATCGGGTTTCCGGATAAGGGATCCCATACCTGTACTACCTTTTGTCACTTTTAGTAGACGGATCAAACATAATTTCTAATGGCTGAAATTGCATATAATAATGTATGTTTGTAAATTAGCCCACAAGCCCCTAAAGGAGGTTTGGGATGCTGTAAGTGTAGGTCTATGAAATTAGGGCTGCGCATTGAACATCTTTGGAGTAGATAGAAAATAATACAAAGCCTATGATCATCATGACAATTTATTATTTGAATGCATATCTAATCAGTGCCGGGTATTACTTTCGGTATTTTTTACTAAATGAAACATTTTAAAACTACTGTAGGAATGTTCCCTAATCCGTTTATCTCAGCAAAGACTCACAATGTGGCAGTAATGTGCTTCAGATAGAATCTCTGACAACAGTGGTCAGATTAAAGACAAAAAACTGACAGATGGACCTCTGCTGTAAAGCATGACCAAACTTTAATAGAAAGGACCATTTAACCATTTCATTACACTTCTCCAGGCACGCACCAAAGTGACTAAAACCTTTTAAAATGTAAATATGTTTTCCTAAACTGTAGCTCTCCTTTTCAGTGCACAAATGCACAAGGCAAAGTGTCAGCTTCAAGACATCCCCCAGCTCTAACAGGGGACAGAAATCCTGTCACTGAACTGCAGATTGACCACTGCCATGAATGAAAAAAAAAAAAGCATTTAATGAGAAACCATGTGCTCTGTATAAAACTAATTTCATGCCTTCAAAAGCACACTGTGGCTTGGAGCAAGATAGCGGCTCTGGGACTTGACAGATTGGCTAGCACAATTGCTTTGCTTCCAATGCAGCCGGCATAGCCCAGCTCTACAGATGTGGGCGACAAATGCAAAAGCTCACATCATCTGTCATATTTAACAAGTGGCTTCTCTACTGTTTAGCTGACTGGTGCTGGTATACAGATGCTCAACGAATGCACAGAAAACATATACTGTAGGTGGGGAAACGACCAGAAGAACTATAATTTGGGGGGGTGGAGTCATACTGTAGGTACAGGATGCTTTCCACGCACCAGATGCTTCATAACTGCATCTCCCTAACTCAACTAATTTAAGGATTCTAGGATTGTTGCCTTACCCTTCCATTTAGAATGAGTTTGGCTTTCCTTGTACAATTACCCCAATACTGACAGATGTCGGTTCCTTCCATCTTTCCTGAGAATTTGGGATATGCATAAACACTGTTTCACCATGGTCTATTCATAATAGCTAACATTATTTTGCCTTGGCAGTGCAAGCAGTATGGCATCGTCCAACTCATGTGTAGGATAACATTGCCACTTACAGGAAAACAATAAAGTATACTCTGCTATCAAAATAGTATATTTTTGCTTCTAAATAGAATATTAATTAAAAAAAATGTAAAAATGTCAATAAAAAGGCCACATTATATATTAGGATTATAACTTTTACCCCCAGTGCTCAGAGATTGGCATTGGGAAACAGGTGTATATTAACCTGTTTAAACTAAAGCTAAATAGGATCTCCAACCTGTAGCTGCTGAACTGCAACTCCACAGACTATGGGGGCTGTAGGACAGCAGTGGACAATGAGCCACAAGTTATTCTAGAGAACCAGAGCCAATATTATCAATATGCCTACATCTTACAGCACTAGCACTGTGGCAGTAATACAAAAATATATCATCCTGTACTTCCTACCAATTCTGCACAGAACACAGCTTTAAATAGTCCTGCTGCTCCCTCTACTCTCTCCTACACAGGTAAGGGGGGATCCGGGCTGACCACCCTCATTCTCCCCAACGAAGCTCATGTTCTTCTTGCTTTCTGATCATCCACTTCCATTCAGCTTTAATCCCCCACATTAAATTACATTCCAGGTCTCAGAGGATAATCAGCTGACAATATCAAGCAGCTATAGGGAAAATGTTTTAGAGGAGAAATACAGGGAACTCATTATGGCATATGTCTCATAGACAGTACAGTGGTGCCAAAATGCAAGCATAACAAGGTGAGAAATTCCCAAGTTGTCTTGTAGCCTCTCTCAGGTTCTAAATACACATATATATATATATGACCATCACATATAAAGAACAAGGCTTACCTCGACGGGAAAATCCACTCCACATTTTAGCAAGGAATAAGCCCAATGCTTAGGTAGCAGCAAACAGCGATCAAGTTGGACAGAGGGAACTTCCAATAGGTAAAGAGTATAATCGAAAGAACTACACTCTGGCACCGACCATCTCTGTGTCTGTGCAGTTTCCAATCAATGCAGTCGCAACCCTCGGAGACGCTGGTTCATCTCGCTGCTCATTGAAAATCCTTTACACGCTGGCAACATTTTTAAGGGGAGAAGCAGCGCGTACTGAGTCATTTGTAAAGAAAGCACAGCAATTACAGAGCCGTGTCTTTATGCGGGGACTGAAACATAGAACTGTGTCACACCAGACGCCTGATGTGAAATTATGCAGACAAAAAAAGCAACCTAAAGGCTTCATTATCAATGCATGAAATCAGCTACTGTGATCAAATTCAGGCAGGCTGCAGAAAGGCATGTGATTATGAAAGGTTCCACCAAATCAGCCCTGAACCGTGCAGAATGAAAGAGTCATCTTTATCAACTGTGCACTTAAAAATAGCCTGTTCCCTTAAAATAATAAACTGGTGAGGCAGAGGATAATCAGTATTCTATGTGGCGATGAGCAATCGTTTGGAATCAGAGAGAGAGAGAATAAAAAAAGCCTTCCTTTAATGCTTTAATGCAGTAGTAGGGGTTTTGTACTGCAACTCCCAGCATCCTTAGCAAGCCGAAAGCTAAGAATTATGGGAGTAAGCAACTGGAAGGCTATAAATTTTAATATGCCCGCAAGGCAAGAAAGATTAAAGCATTACAGAGGATCTTAAGCGTATGCTATACATTCTGTGTCTATTTTAGAAGCAGAGTAGATCAGAGCGAGAGGGAGATGAGTTTATTATCCATCATATTTGTTTTGTGCTAATGCTGCCCAGTCTGATTCAGTGCCGACCAGACAAACCATTCCCTAACTTAAACAGATAAGGAAAGGTGTGAAAGTCTAGAGATCCTGTCGATACACGCAGAATGGAAATCTAGCTATAGTAATGCAGCGTCCGAGACAAACACAATTTTACATTTAATTCTGCAGGAGAGAAGCGTTTTGCTGTGGTTCCCTTGTCAAGCAGCGGCGCAGTGGCTGCTATTGATCCCAACAGCATTATTCCAACCGAGCAACAAGTAGCTGCAAAATATATAGATTGCTAGTGAGGCCGGAGGGGGTTTATTTACCAACTTCCAGCAGGGGTAGGTGGGCTACTGTCTATAGTTATTTAAGAAAGGGGGTGGGTTCTGTGGTTGCACACAAACCAATATGCAAGGGACCCATTGGCATGCTGATATCCATATGATACAGTGGGTCTATGTCCACAGACCATTGGAGCTGTGATTGGTACATTGCATGGAGCTACTGTACAGTTGCTGGTGTTCTTATTTACTTGCCTGCTTATCTCTCAAGTAGATTGCTTTTTCTTTCTATATCACCAGCAGTTTATTTATTTCCTGTTATTTATATAGCGCCAACACATTTCCGCAGGTCTTTGCAAAGATTATGCAACATTCCCATCAGTTCCTGCTCCAGAGGATATTACAACCTAACCTTTCCCAACCTATCCTAAGTCCCTATCACATTGACACAAACACTATGGTCAATTTAGTCAGGAGCCAAACACTATGGTCAATTTAGTCAGGAGTCAGTTACCCTGCCTTTAAGTTTTTGGAGCGCTAATGGAAATTGGAGTCCCCGGAGAAAACCCATACAGACATAGGGATAACATACAGTTCTTACAGATAGTGCCCTGGCTGGAACTGAACTCAGGAACCTAGTACTGCAAGTACTGCAAGTGCTACCCACTGAACCAACATATTCTAGAAAGGTTTAGAGTAATTGTAAACTAATGCTGTACAGAAAATGCCCTTGTCATAAACCAACCCAGGACCGCAGCACTAACAATGAAATGTTCACCTCCATGCCACCCATGGATAACCCATTCAGTGCTTTCTCAGACCTAGAAACCATTCTGCACAGTTAAAGGTAAATTGGGGGACGCATCAACGAACTTAGACGGGCTTCACACAACAGCCGGAAAATTATGGTATTTATAATTCCCCTGAAGATATAAATGGCACAAATGTCAGCTGCCACCTTCAAAGTTCAACCACAAGTACAGAGACTTCCTTCCCTACATGCTACACACATCGTTCCACAGCCGACAGCACACAGAAATGACAAAAATGCCAAAAAGTTAGGAGTACAACATCAAATTGGTTTCCTTCTGCCCATTATATCATATTCCGTATATGCATGATAATGTTGGTACATAACACATCGTGTTTATCTGGGATGTAGCAATCCATCACAAGAAGGGTCATTCTAAATAACCTTCTATCAGAAGCCACCATTACTCATTGTAAATCTATGGTATACCCCAGTCATGAAGGAATTTTATTTTTAGTATAGTTATATAGTCATTGACCTTCAAATTCTGCATCAATTGATCAAGATTAGAGGCAAGAAAAAACTAGAGCAACCTCCAACCTCAACCTCATAGGAAAGTAGTCTTGGGTCTTATGACTTGCTAAAATGCAGAATCATCTATTTGCAAGCAGTGCTGTAGAACAGAATGGTGCAAACATGGAACGCATATAAAAATATATGACCAATAACCAATACAAGAGGTAAAAAAGAGCTTGTTGGGTAGCAGAAGGGCAAGTGCAACAGTAGGCAGGCCCGGGCTGGCAATCTGGGGATTCTATCAAATGCCAGAGGGGCTGTTAGACTGTATGATAGTGTTACCTACGTTGCTTCTTTCAGTTGCTGCTGAAGTACAACTCACAGTAACCACAACTTTCCATTGTCTGTATATTGAAAATGGTCTTATCCCCCTTAGACACTTCTCTTCTTACCATTCCCCTTTATCATTTCAAATCAAAACTTGTAAATTCTTGCAATCCCCTTGTTCATTTAGTTATAAAAATTAGTGTTTACAAAGAATGCAAAGTTGGTGGGGGGAAAAAACCTTATTTGGCTGATTTAGGTCTCAAAGATTTCCAGTCCAGTATTCTTACAAATTATGTTGTTTCCTTTTTGCCATAAAAATGCAACCCCAAGCTAATAGCTGCCTCTGCGTTAGAGAAATCACCTTTTTGGGGGTTGGACCATATCCCTTGACTGTTTTTACTCTTCTAAATACTAGCATACATTATATTTATAAATATGTCTGTATAATGCACTAAACTCTTACGGCAGGTAGTTCTATATGTTTCATGTTGGTTACCTATAAGAGTAGTTGAATTTTATAGTTACTGAATCTGGTTGTGCTCTAAGAAAACATCTGAAAATCCCCTGCAGACTTGTTATGTTTTCATTTGACCTACTGGTGTCTCTGGCCATCGCCTAATGGCAATGATCAGCGTTTTGAGTAGAGTACATTCAACATAACCTGCTGCCCTACACAAACTGCATCAGATCCTGCCCCTACACCAATCTTTTCTAAGCAGTTATTTTTTCCTGCCCTTAGAACATCCATCTCTGAGTAGGAAAACAATGCAATCAACAGGTTTGCTTGGATCCCATAGGAATAAATGCTATCTGCAGCAAAATAAGGGAAATGCACCAGTCGGCAATGCCAAATATAAAACTGTTCTTTCAGCAATTTGGGATTCTTTGAGTGACATGTGTTCTTTATACAGAATTTAGATGAACTCTATCGGACTACAGGAAAACGGCAGGTCCTCTGAAATGGATGCAATGCAGGGGTTGATACAATTTATTAAGGTGGTTGTAAACATGTGGTTCTTATGGTCCTAAATAACCCCTTATATTTTTATATTAAAATCTTAAATTGTTTTCCTTCCATAACTTTTCAGAATGTTCCAGTCTTTTCTCAGAGTATGCCCTATCTGGATCACATTATGGGTGCAATTCTCAACTTGGAATTGATTGTACAATGGGGATATATAAGGTTAAACACTTCAGCTGCATATGTATGATATTTACAGAGGTATCTTCACCTTGCCCTGCACACTCCTGAACTGCTGCAGGTCCAAAATGAAGCAAGGAGACATGCGTGTGCCCTATGAATACAGCATTCCTTAATGAATATAGATGCCTCCCATCCACTAACTTGCCATTGAGGTGGCAGGAACAGGAAGCAACAAAGCCCTGTAATTACCTCCTGCCCTATGTTCCGCTGGCACAGCAGCTAGTGCCTACTTATGGATCATAGTAAATTGCCCCTCATGACAAATCCTAATGTTGGCTCTATGTGGATTTAATGGAGAAGGCAAACCAGAAGAATAGGTGGGAAAGAAAGGAAACTGAGTGGTTTTCCAGGCTCTCCATGCTGCATGTTGAAATCAATCTGGTTGATTTTTGCCAATGCCCACAGCAACCCCCCAACCATGTCCCTTGCTCCACCCTTTCCAGGGGTATAAATACAGACCACTTACAAACCAGGTTGACAACTATGCATGCTGGCATTAAAGGTATTCTAAATCTCTAAAGAAATCACCCAAGTTTAGGTAGTATGGAAATCATCAGTAGTGCAAATGATCATATTCTACCTTAGGGTTCATTAGTAACAAGTTATGCATCCAGCCTGTAACTACATGTAACTGCAGGTCTATTAAGTACTATAAGCTGGACATGTATTGTCATATTTAATTTACATAAACTCTATTGCCCAAGGTCATAAGAAGAAAAAACAAGAGAAATGACAGAAATAAATCTCAAACCTTTCATACCATGATGTGTGTACGTAGAAATAATTCAGGGAAGGAAGCCCAGGGCTGTTCCTGAAAATTTCCAATTACATGGAATACCCTTGATACAGAGCCTTGCCCCCTGGATTTTAAAGCACAGACAGGACAGCATGGTGATCGGATCCCAAATTTTGCTCTTGTTGGAGTTTACTAATGCAATGTAGGGTTTGGGAATCCAATCAGCATATTGCCCTGACTGTGCTTTAAAACCCAGAGGGTGAGGCCCGGTATCAAGGGTATTCAATGCAAATGGAAATTTTAGGAGGACATCGCTGATAGACAGATAGATGGAGAGATAGACAGACAGACAGACAGACAGACAGATAGATAGATAGATAGATAGATAGATATAGATAGATGATAGATAGATGATAGATAGATAGATAGATAGATGATAGATTAGATAGATATAGATAGATGATAGATAGATAGATAGATAGATAGATAGATAGATAGATAGATAGATAGATAGATATAGATAGATAGATATAGATAGATAGATAGATATAGATAGATAGATAGATGATAGATAGATAGATAGATGATAGATAGATAGATAGATATAGATAGATAGATATAGATAGATAGATAGATATAGATAGATAGATAGATGATAGATAGATAGATGATAGATAGATAGATGATAGATAGATATAGATAGAGATAGATAGATAGATAGATATAGATAGATAGATAGATAGATATAGATAGAGATAGATAGATGATAGATAGATAGATAGATAGATAGATAGATGATAGATAGATAGATAAATAGATATATAGATGATAGATAGATAGATATATGATAGATAGATAGATAGATGATGATGATGATGATGATGATGATAGATTAGATAGATAGATAGATAGATAGATATAGATTAGATAGATAGATGATAGATAGATAGATAGATAGATAGACACACAAGGTACTGTATAGTTCCTGTTAAAATAGCATGAAATTGCCCATCATCACAGGCTTTGAAGGGCCCTCATCCCTGTGCCTCCCACTGAGCGGTTAATAATGGATTGTTAACAAGCACAGTGTTTATCCAGATACATCACGCAGACAATGAGTTCCCAGTTTACAGGAAAGCACATTTGTTATCAGGTCGCAAGCTCCTCACATTAATATTTGCCAATTATCACGGGCACTTTGTTTCAAGCCAAATATTTAGATTTAATGTGTAACCTACAGTTGGAACTACGCCTAGTTACACCTTTTCCCGCAGAAGTGTAATCTACCACAACATTTCTCCAGTCGGCTCTCTAAAAATAGTCCCATCCATCATCTTTAAAATCCACACAATGAAAATAATCAAGCAATCACACGCGCGGCTCGCATCCTCGCAAGGTGTTGGAGACGGGGAGATCTTGGCTAAAAGACGTGATTGCAAGAAAACAACAAATAATTCCTTAAAAAACATTTAGCCTGGGAGCAGGGTTTAGAATAAATCACATGTTTTTAATGTCTGCGACTGTATAAATTCCAATTTCCATAAATTTTTACTGTTTTTTTACCTTTTCAACATGGAGATTTTTATGATATCAAACAAGAGTAGGAAGAAATATATCAGATGAGACCTTATTATTAACACAAGGCTAGGAAGAAATTCAGTGTGGCCAAAAGTGATCTGACTTTTTGTGTTTCAGGGTTGGACAACTCCCCAGAACCAGGTAAATCAAGGCAGGTTTTCTTTGGACCAGTTAAAAATGTTAGCAGGACCCTAGCAAACCAAGTAGATGTTGACAGTGTGTAAATACAGAATGTGTACTACAGGTACGGGACCTATTATCCAGAATGCTTGGGACCTGGAGGTTTCCAGATAAGGGGTCTTCCCTTAATTTGGATCTCCATACTTTATGTCTACTTAAAAATCATTTAAACATTAAGTAAACCCAATAAAGAAAAATTATATCTTAGTAGGGATCAAGTACAAAGTATGTAGTAGTATCCCAGAGAAAAAGGAAATAATTAAAAAAATATATATATTTAAAAAGAATTATTTAATTAAAATGGATACAGTCTTTCTGTAATTTGGAGATTTCTTGATAACAGGTTACGGATAATGGATTCCATACCTGTATATCAGGCTGGGCCACAAGTGAGTAGCTGGCAGGTAGGAGCCTAAGTGCTTAGTAATGTGATGTTTCCATGTTTGGTAGTAGAAGAACCAGGAATAAGTAAATGCACTTGGTGCATTGGTTTAATAAGAAACTTGAACAGATGAAAAAAGATTAAACAAATCTTATCTGAGTGATAGAATAGAGAATACAACCTGAAGATAAGTCCATAAGTCCAACCTGAAGATAAGTCCATATAACAAGAGGATGGGGGCAGTCTGGGAGCTGAAGCAAGTCCATATAAACAGGCAAGAGGTCAAACCCAGGAGATCTAATAAAAGGATAGGTAGCAGGAACAAGGGACTAACCAGACCAAAGAACAAGCAGGAACAGGGCAAATCAGGAACTTATGCACAACTGGCAAGAACACAGACATGAGCCAATGATCCAGCAATAGGCAAATGGCAGGAAAGCACTGTCTTATATAGGGCCTTGATGACAACATTATTGACACCTGACCTTAACGAGATTAGAGGAGGAGACTGAGAAAACAAGAAAGGGAGATTATGGTAAGGTTTAATAGGACAATGCACTGTCCCAACAAACTGCAGTCAAAAGTTTGAAACCCCACACCCTCACAATGTAATATAAATGTCCAGGCCAAACATCTGCTCAGCAGAAGACATGGGACCTAGATGTGGTCTAGGGTTATAAGCATTGTACAGGTGTCTATGTTATCCCTGTTGTAGGAACTGCATCTGCCATCAGGCCTTGAGATGGAAGGTGGCCCCTAGTGATCATCGAATCTGCCCTATTTTGCTGGACAATTCACAAAACAGAAAATATTTGCCAACTGCATTGAAGTCAACGGGCATTTTTCACAGCAACTTTTTCCAGGCAAAATACATTGGAGTCTACAGCCATTCTTCATTATAAGTATGTTGCTACGCAATGCATTTTTTCCTGTAGTGTGACCTTAAACCTGGAAATGTAGATGCTGCATTATTGGCTGTCACGTAGCTCCTATGTTGCTGGTAGGCAAAGGGTTAAGGAATATACTAATATCACAAGTTTCTGATATCACAAGATTTTCATGGCTTATGTATTATAGCATAAATTTGCATATAGAAATGTATAAACATAGTAACATAGGAAGCTATGTTGAAAAAAGACACACGTCCATCAAGTTTAACCATAATGCCTATATATAACCTGCCTAACTGCTAGTTGATCCAGAGGAAGGCAAAAACCCCATCTGAAGCCTCTCTAATTTGCTGCAGAGGGGAACAAAATTCCTTCCTGTCTCCAAGGTGGCAATTGGACCAGTCCCTGAATCAACTAGTACTAGAGCTATCTCCCATAACCCTGTATTCCCTCACTTGCTAAAAAGCCATCCAGCCGCTTCTTGAAGCTAAATAATCTGTTTACATGATGTAATTAGACATGATAAATCCAATGATGAAGAATTTCTGTCTAAATGAGCATTGAAGAAAAACTAAACCCTAATGCATATGGCTAAAATACCATATTTTATATACTGAACTTACTGCTCCAGCCTTACGTTTCAGCATCTCAATGGCAGTAATGATCCAAGACTTCAAACTTGTCACAGGAGCTCACCATCTCAGAATGTGTCAGTGACACTCACATGCTCAGTGTGCTCTGGGCAGCTGCTGAGAAGCTAAGCTTAGGGGTCGGAACAAATTATCCAGCAGAAAATGAGGTTTGTCTTTCACAGAAAGTGATCCTATACGGCTGATTATTAAATTTGGATGCTAATTGCACTGGTTTCTGAGCTGCCATGTAATGTGAATTGAATATGTTACTAATCTGCCATATATTGTGACATTTATATTCTATCCCCAATATGTAAGAAAAGTCAATAAGTTTGCCTGGGTGCAGTAACTCATAGTAACCAATAAGAAGTTTGCTTTGAAACAGGTGACCAGTAAATGCTACCTGCTGATTGGTTGCTATGGGTTACTGCACCTGGGCAAACTTGGTATATATATATAGTGAGTGGGTCCCAAAACTCAGGTAAGTGACAACAGCACAGAGCACATGCAGTGGATCAGCAGAAAAGAAGGTGGGGGGCTACTGGGGGCATTTTTGGAGGGCCCAGATCTTCCCTGCTAATGGGCTGGGGGGCCTTGGGCTGGTTCAGAAGCCCCAACATTTCTGCCCTGCTACTTCTTTAGTTAGGCTTTAGTTCTCCTTTAATAGTCGTGCTCTTGCAACCCTTAATGGTCTTGCACTATTTCCCCCATATTTCCCCCACTATTTCCATGGTCTCTAATAAATGTTCACTATTTTTTTTTTTGCCAACCTGGGCAAAGGGCAGCTGTTTGCATGTACGACAAGCTTCTCTGTATGTACAAACTGTGGACTGACATAGTCAACATTCAATACTAATTATGACTTTTTGAATAAAGGCTTCCGGTCTGTGTATCCCTGATGAGTTGGGGAACCCCAAAGCCACTCTTTAAACTTTTTTTTTACCCTTCGTGCTGCCCTAAAAACCAAGAAATATCTCTGCCTGTTTCTTCTCAGCAGCTGGCGTTGCAGAAAGTAAAATTGATTTCTTGCTACTGTAGTTGCATTGCTTTATCCAGCCATTAAGAGACTCTCTCTATCAAAGCTTTACTGGCGAGTACTAAAGAGAGTTGCTGCCTAGGAATTTTAATTTAGAACAGAAGCTGGACGCAGGCAATAACAAGTCATCCAACTGTATTTACTTGTTTACTTCTGCTCTTGGAACAAATGACCGTGCATTTCGCCCTCCTCTGTAGCCTTAGAAGTTAGATATAATGAGGGCTATCCAGGAAAACAAGAAGCATGAAATATGGTTTGTAGTTGAAAATAATGAGGCTGAGATACTTCATAAGATACCCACACATGTATCAAGGCATCAAAGGCTCAGTTGTTCACAGGTTAATGAATACACAGCCCTGCCGCAATAGATATGTTGAACTACGTACCACAGGCTACACTGTGATTATCTTGGGTACTATAAGTGGATAATAAGACGACATTTTGAATTGTTGCTCAGCTACAGGTATTCAGCTGTAATGCAACTCTCAGCATATCCAACATATTATTATTATTATTATTATTATTATTATTATTATTATAATAGTTAAACAACTACATGGGTTGACTCACTTACTGCTGGCACTGAACAACTGCATGGTTACTATAAGTCAACTTTTATGCTTGAAGGAGGCCAATGAAATTTTACAAAAGTAGTAAAGTCTTTGTGATATTAAAAGTAATAGATGATACTGTTTACAAGGAAGAACCCCCAGTCTGTGGGTTATACAATAAATAAATCTGCTAAGCTGCAAACAGCCATCAATAATGGAAACAGTAGTGAAAAATAAAAATAACAACCTAACTGAATCACAGGAAAGTGCCCCAAATGGCATGAAACACGTTAGGCTGTTTTTTCTATCCTAATAAATGTTATTTTGATTTTTCACTACTGTTTCAATTATTTATGGCTGTTCAGGTAAGTTGTGGTGGAACTTAGCATAAACTATGTTGCTGATGCTAAGTTGTTGGGGTACTTGTAGACCAGGGGTCCCCAAACTACTGTTTTACCCATTAGAAACATTTAAATCTAAAAAATACTTGGGAAGCAATGCAAGCATGAAAAAAAGGTCCTAGGGGAAGAAAAATAAGGGCTGTGATTGGTTTTTTTTTAAGCCCAATGTGGACTGGTAGAATACAGGAGGCTCTGTTTGTCAGTACACATGGCTTTTATGCAACCAAAACTTCTCCTCTAAGTCAGAAATTCAAAAATAAGAACCTGCTTTGAGGCCAATGGGAGCAACATCAAAGGAGCTGGTGAGCAACATGTTGTTGGGGAGCCACTTGTTGGGGACCACTGATGAAGACACTAAGTTATAGCTGAACTTATGCTGTGGTGGTGGAACTTAGTGTGAACTATGCTGACGCTAAGTTGTGATAGAACTTGTCAACTTGACACAACTTGTGTCAAAATAACTGGGTTGCTACTCTTTTTCAGATCTAGCAGTGGCTTTGTAATATAGGTGTAACATTGGCAAGGTTATATGGATGGGTGCTAGAATTTAAGAATTAATGGAAGGGATGCACCAAACCCAGTTTCGGCCAAACCCACAAATCCATCATAAGGGATTCGGCCGAATTCACACAGCGACATTTAACCCTTCCAAACCCTAATTAGCATAGCATAGGATTTGGATTCGGTTCAGCCAGGACCGTGGATCCAGCCGAATCCAAACCCTGCCAAAAAACGAACCAAATACTGGATTCGGAGCATCCCTAATTAATGGTGTGTCTATTAATGACCTTTGTATACAAATTAAATCTATTATAATTAGTGATAACCGAAACTGACATGTACAGGGCAAAAAAGTTTGTAATTACAATGTTGAAGGATATTTGATTGTATTAAAAGAGCTCATTAAGGTGATCCAATATTCTAGATACTCCAGGAACTACAGCAGAGTGGCTATTGTGGCAGTGTGTTCCTTTATCCATGGGGGTCTTGAACCCCCAAATGTCTAAGAGTTTGTGATCCAAACATCTCACCAACATCTTAAAGACCAAATACGAACACATAGGACAGGAGAACATGATAACATAATTCAATACAGAAATATAGCACCTGTAGGCCAGTTAGTTAGATAGTCCTGGAAGCCTACAGACAAATGGAGTGAGATCTGAGGACAACCCTTATATTGTTGATTGAACTGTGGCCACATACAGCTAAATGGCTAGACTTCTATTTCCCGTGACTACTGCAGGGGGCCTACTAATTGCTTTGTGCCCGGGTACAGTTGGACTTGAGGCCCTTCTGCGTCTAAAACAAGCCTGGCTGTCCCTCTTATGCTGTCCCTGTATCAACTGGAGCTCAGAACCCTTATTGCTTTGTGTTCTCTCACTTGTGTAATTGGCTTTTTCCTTCCATTAAATATGTATCACCTATTATTAAAATACATACACACACAGTATAATAAACAGTCACACTTTTTTAGCCACGCAATGGGTAATATCATCTATTTTACTTTAAAGGGGATCTAAAGTCTTAAAGTAAATAATCTGTATTTATTATTCTGACATCTGTAGAGCCAACCTTGCCCCAAGCCTTACAGAGCAGGCTGTCTTGCGAGCAAGGGGATTGGTGGCAATAAGATGAGCAAAAAATGAGCAAATTGTTTAATTCCTTTTTTCCAGAGGAAACACAATTTATACAATGATCCTTTCAAATGTGACCTGAGGAGGAGGAGGTGTGATGCATGTAATTATGTGTGACACTAAGATCCCGTCTGTAGCAACATTCACAGTGACTCAGCCATAGAATGTCAGCAAGTAATTCTGCATGCGTTGAGAGAAGCAAAGCCTTCCTAAATGCCCATAATCACTGACAATAAATGGCCACTATTACAGGCCAATTATTGGCAAATGATGTGACCCGAGGGAAGATGTAAAGGGCTTTAAAACAACAAGTTTCAATGATACATTTCAAAGAACAGAAATATATATATATATACAGTAACCAGTATGAAGGCTTGTTGGGAAACATTAAGTGCTTATCTAAATCACAGGTTTATAAGGAGGCAAATATATAGTGAATAAAGTACCCCCTTCTGTAAAATACACGGCTATTATAAAGCACTGCAAAGTTCCATAATCATACAAAATCATTTTGCTTTGCTTTTATAAAGCTCCTGGAACTCCAAGATGACATATAATACCCTCATATTTACAGGGGGTACTTCATTTATTTTAAAGGAATACTGTCATGAGAAAACATGTTTTTTTACAAAATGCATCAGTTAGTAGAGTTAGTAGCGCTTCTCCAGCAGAATCCTGCATTGAAATCCCTTTTTCAAAAACAAAGATTTTTTAATATATAATTTTAAAATTTCACATGGGCTAGATACTGTATATTCTTCATTTTCGCAGCCATGTGACTTGTGCTGATAAACTTCAGTCACACTTTAGTGCTGAGCTGCAAGTTGGAGTGATATCATCCGCCTGACATGACTAAGCACTGTTTATAAGGAAATTAGTTACAGGATATTCATGGCTCTTGTGTATTATATATACAGGTTTGGGATCTGTTATCTGGAAACCATTTATCCAGAAAGTTCCAAATTACGGAAAGGCCAACTCCATTTTTTAGTAGACATAATGTATGAAGATCCAAATTACTTAAAGACCCCTTATCCAGAAAACCCCAGGTCCCGAGCATTCTGGATAGCAAGTCCCCTACCTGTATATGAATATATATATATAAACTCAAATACAACTCGTAAACTCAAATTACAAACTCAAATACAAATCGCAAACTCGAATTACAAACTCAAATACAACTCGAACCATAATTTGAACATCCCCTAAGAACATCCCCAGAGCTAGTGTCCCATCCCATAACTATAGCCCTGCCTACATTCGGTAGTTCAATATTTAAGGAACATTAAAGGAGCATTAAAAATACTGCTATAGTTTATATAAACAAAGCTGCTGTGTAGCCCTGGGGTGTAGCTATTGAAACTGGTATAGGTTGCATTCCAGATAACAGACAACCTCTTTAAAACACCATTGTATTCTGCAGAGCTTATCTGTTATCTGCTAGGCAATGTGTGCCTTTTCTCTTTTCTCAGTCAGTACAACAAGGATAACTTCAGGGACAGAGATTTTGGATGTCATTGTGCTAAGGAAATTCCCTGGCAGGGCATCAGCTACCCATTCATTTTTAGCCAATATTTTTTTTTTCAAGTAAAACAGGAATATAAGGTTTGTGGGTCACTTTAATATTTGTGTTTTCAGCTAATATGAACCAAGAAGGGAGAAACATTCTTAAAAAAAAAAACAGAGACCCATTTTCAACATCTTTTATTGGCTATAAAAGAATGCCTGTCTCTATGAAGAAGAAACGCAGATCGTACATCAATAAGACCCAGTTCACATGGAGAGACCATTAGAACAAAACGGCTGTTTTACTTCACTGTAGGTACTCAATAATGGCAAAGCATCAGAGAATTTACAGCAGAGCTGACAATGTAACCTTTTCTTTTGATCACTGTACTGCGCTATAATTGTATTTTGCTGCCATCTTGTGGCGAGTGCACACACCCACACAAAGTGTTCATTCCCAAAAACTTCAAATTAAGAGATTCCAACTTATAATGACGTGTTTATGGCTACTTATACACAGGCAAGCAATTAAGATATTTTATGAACCTGTATAGATTATGTATAGACTCTCTCATTATCCATGCATACAGACTTATCCAATCACAAACCAATCAGCCTGTCTTACAGGTAACTGCATGTCTGCTCTTAAACCTGCCGCTAAACTGCTCTTCCTGCCGACAAGACAGTGAGCCTTTCCCCTTAGCCTGGTCTCAACTACTGTTCTAATACTAGTTCAGTTATATAGGCATAATGCCTTATACCCCTGGGTTGGAGTGTGTTGCACAAAAGACACCTGGGAAATGGGAATTTTATGCCAGAGCTGTTTCCATGAGCAGTCAGCATATATGGATGCAAATTCAAGTTTCAAGTTTATTGTCATATACAAATAACAATGAAGCATCATTACTGTAATGAAATTTTTTTGACCCGTGTTCCTCCCAACTTTACATAGACAAAAAAAAATATACAAATATTAAATATAATAAAAGTGTGCAATAAAATAGTAGTGCACTGAAAAAAATCTCATTTCCTATAATGAATCTTTAAGCAACAGATCAAGGGAGCAGGTAGTAACAAGTAATCTGCTGTGACTGTGAAAGTGGGGCCTTGGCCTAATGATGTACTGTATAAAGTCTGTTGCTACTGTGGGAACATAAGCTAAATAAAGCTAGACTGGGCAAAAGAATAGATGGTGCCTGCAAAGTAGGGATTTAGGTGGATAACTAGGTCATGCAGGACCTGTGGGAAGAAAAATATACATTGCTTCAAAACACACTGGAAAGCACCAGCAAGGTTAAGAGGAGGTATTAGGAGGGAGAACTGATTTATATGGCAGTTCCAGTGCCTCCATACTGACCTCTATTGTGACCTACTTGTAGATTTCTCTCGACATGAAACACATTTTTTCCCCCATGTCTATATTTTGACATTGCAACTGAGCCGGCATATCTCATATATCAGATACCTATAGATAGATGCAGCAGCCAAGGTCACACTGACGGCTGATATAATAGGATATGCTGCACAATCTGTTCCAGATATCCTTCCGGCAACATTGTTAGGGCATGAAATAAAAGGGCAGCTATGCACCGGCCTGCCATGGGGAATTTCTCTACAAAGTGCCCTGAACAAAGGGGAATATAATGGCATTCAGAGATGGCATTTATATACTGGCACATAAGTAGTGGATCATACGGATGTTACATGGAACAAGCCTTTTGATATTATGATATTCTTGAAGTTCTTTGCAAATTAAAAATGAAACCCAAATTATTTTTCTATGAAAACATCAATAACTGTTATAAATGTATTTAAAAATTGTAGCTGTCAGTCATATAATGCCTTAGGCATAGAGGCGGGGCAATCAATACCTTTTACTTTCCATTCAGCACTTACTAGATGTCACTGCACTCCTCCCTCTTCATGCTCTATAATTGTACGGCATGTGCATGGGCATCAGGTCTCCCGTTCTGGCACATACACAAGATTTGGCACCTGTCTGTTAGCTGTTATTATTTCCAAGACTAAAGAAAACAAGATTGAAATAATTTTTATAGCGTAAGTTTATTTTGCTCAACTAACTCGATGGACAAGGATTTAGAACTTTCTTCCGGTGACAGGTCCTGTTTAAACAAAGTGAAAATAGACAGAGGTAACTGGGGTGCAGTTAGGGTTGCCACCACTGCCCGCTTTTTTTGCCGGGCAGGGGGCAGGCAGTGATGTCATAGGTCGAGGGAGAAGAAGGGCCAAGACGTCACAGGGGTGGGGAAGAGGCAGGACAGTGACATCACTGGGTGGGGGGATTGCCGCGTCAGTCTCGGTGAGGAGGTTTTGACCTGGACAGCCCTTCCGAAAACCAGGCTGCCGAGTCAAAACTGTCCAACTGGTGGGCCCTTATATTAATATTGGAGGTAAGGATTACCATGCTAGTTCTGTACCATGTCCATGTACCAGTGGTTCTTTAAAATAAGAAGTAATGGTCTTTCAGAAGGTACTTCAACTTAGCATATGGCAGATAAAGGCTTAAAAACAGCATAACCTAGATGGGACCCTCTGGACACCCACTTAGGTGCTTTACTGCTTCAGGCTCAATTTTCTTCTCTACCCTAAAGCCTTGTGCCCATCTACCCTCCTCTACTGATCAGAGGTCAAAGAAGCCTAGACCTCTTATCTACTTGCTTTATACACTAGGGAATTTTACATCGCACCTCTGTGCAAAAAGAGATTTCTCCTTCCCAGAGGGCACTGCTAACCTAGATGGGATTTCTTACAGCAGCAAACACCTGTTTATTATTTGGCTCTGTCTGGGTTCCTGTATAAGGACCGGTTGTTGTGGCTGGGGGTACATCTGCGAGGTTGCTTATTTTGAGCAAAATGCGATTAATTTGTTTTGTTTGACCTGCTTTAGCTAACCTTTCTTATCTCTCCACTGTTTTCATCTAAAAAGTGTTCTGCTTTAGCTAGCCTCTCACATAAATAGCAGATGTCATTTTCCTGAAAAAAATTCAATTATAGCAATGGCATTGTTATTTAACTTTTAAAATCTATCCTCATCTATTGAGACTATTGATCTGACAGTTATCTATATCTGTATTTTAATTAGAAGCAAGCACATACAGTGACATTTATCAGAAATGCACATCTGCTCAATAAAAGCACAAACAGCAAATGATTCACACACAGATATTTCTAGGTTTGTAATAACAGAGTAGCTATATGCAAAGCTGAAATAGCCTCCACTGTTATAAATAATAATACAGAATATACCAATAGCCCAATGATGGTAGCAAATCTCAACCCATGAATACAAGTAATCTATGTACTAAAATTAATTTATTATATTTTTCATTAACATTGTATTATAGATATGCAATTACATACCTGTAGAACTATACAAATGAAGACTTTATTACCTTCAGCGTATTCATTTATATCCTTTTATATATATATGCTTATATATGCATTTATATCCTTTTATATATATATATATATATATATATATATATATATATATATATATATATGCTTAAGATATATATCTTAAGCAACCAGTGTAGTGTAGCTCATGTACATACAATGAGGTCATTTACAGAGACTCTGGATGCAGGTCCAAGAGCGCAAAGGAAAGCAAAAGTGTGCCTTTATTGCTCAATAAAAAAAGTACTTGCGTCCAGGGCACGGCTGAGCTCTGCACCTAGCCCTGTCCTTACCTTCTGCCCTATGGGAAGAAAAGGGCTCAGTTGCAGACTGCACCTACCAGCGCACCCTAGGGGATAGGAAGGGGACAGGAAGGGGACAGGAAGGGTTTCAACAAGTGCCTCCCCCAGCCTGCCCCTTATGAATAAAATGCTGCCGAATGCAGTGTTTGGAGTGCAAGACCTGCTTTAGTCTGTCACAGTGCAAAGTACATGCCAGATTGCACCCATTACATGCACTTTGCACCCTGTTCTGCACATAATGACCCATCCTGTGTGCTCAGAGCATATACATGGGTATAGGCTGAACATTATCCACCTTTAGGTCCATGGGGAACATTCAAGCAAAAGCAAACCCTATGTCATCTTATCTAACTCTCAATATTAAATATTTGGATATTGAATATTTTGCGCACTAGTTATTTGCAGGATTTAAATCCAAACCATCACTAACCTCCATATGCAACAAAGGGCACTAGGTGTGCCAAGGAGCAGTAACCCATAGCAGCTAATAAGATGTTTAGTTGGGTGCTATGGGTTACTGCTCCTAGGCAAACTTAGCGCCTTTTATTACATAAAAGATATAAAAATTGTGATTTTCTTACAGGGGTTCCTTGGCACAACTTTTTACAACAATAGCCTGCACGTAGGAAAAAACAAAATAGGTGGAATCTGGCACAGGTGGCCAGACGGTTAATCTCATGGATGCTCCCTAGCAAACCCGTAGATGCCAAAGAACCATACAAAACTAAAATTCTTCCCAAGCAAAGTTTGGCACGTCTAACCAATGATCACTGGATGAACATTAAGTATAACAGCACATACTGTATATAAAGTTTGAGTGCCACTCACCTGTGCCGGCACTGACAAGCAGTGAGTTGGAAGGTGAGTTTGGGGTTATTTTCCCGTTGCTGAGCTGCTTTAACCTCTTCAGGTGAGACTTGCCATTGTAGTGGATTTGTGCCTGAGCGGCTGAGTTCAGCTGGATGTTACACACCTCACACAGGGAGAACAGGATCTTCTTATTCTCGTTGGCAAACTGATGCTCCGTCCGGTCATTCCAGGTCACTTTTTCCTCAAAGCAGCGCAAAAACATGGCCGTGCTCATCCTCCCGTTCTCAAACACATTGTAGTCGGGACTCAGTGGCCGTTTCATGTCTAGAAAGGCAACAAGATGTTTTTTAAGGTGAGGTGTTACACAATGTTACGCAGGACAGGCTCTCTATTTCTGTACACAGTGATTATAAGGAGACATTCTGACTTATTTGCACAAATATGTTTCATGCCAAGACTGCAGAAACTGGTGGCGACAGCCCTGATTTCATTTTATTTGGGTGCCTGTAAATTTCCATTGTCCTGTGCATTGTATTCACAAGTTACAGGGCTACAGGATCAGCACTAGAGGCATCCAATGCAAAAGAATGCCTTGACCGGTCACACATGGATAGTGCTGTACTTATCACTAGGTATTGAGGATACACTCAGTACTACAGGTGCCAGTGACATGACCTCAATAAACACCTGAGAGATAGGGGTTTTCGGACTAAGGGTCTGCTGTATAATAGTGCCCCCTCCTGAGCCCCAATCCTACCTTACACTTCACCACCTTCAACAATCTAGTGGCAATGGGCAGCTGTGAGTGCCACTACACTACATGATACAATGACATTCAATAGTGTTCCGTACTTCCTATTTTGTACCAACAGTTCGAGGAAGGAGCAGACTAACAACCCTATGCCAAAGAATTGATTTTACAGAGATGGGAATGGAAGAACACCCTTTATGCTTCTGTAGTACACTGGGATTTAACCAGCAAGCATATCATATATAGGAAGGATTTAGATCTGCTACTGACATGTTCCTGGAGTGTGCCTGCCCTACCCTGCCTGTGTGTGCCATACTCTTCCTGCCATATGCTGCCTGTGTGTGCCATACTCTGCCCTACCCTGCCTGTGTGCCATACTCTACCTGCCCTATGCTGACTGTTTGTGCCATACCCTCCCTGCCCCATGCTGCCTATGTGCCATACTCTGCCTACACACAGGTCTGAGGTGTGAACAGTTGAACAATGTGGGTGATTACAGCCTGAGCCTGAGGTGGGAACACTGCAGGGGGTAAACAATGTAGGTATTAAAAGGTGTGACCAACACAGGGGATTACATGTTTAAACAATACAGAGGGATTACAGCCTGAATCTGAGGTGAGAACCATGCAGGGGGGGCAGTTAATCTCAGTACTGATACCATTTAATGCTTACTCAAAGGTAAGCCATCAAAGCAGCCAGACAGGTGGGGGGCCACACAGAGGGGGGTCGCGGGCCGCCAGTTGGACAGCACTGATCTAAATGATTTTTCCAAGTAATATCACAAGGTTTAGGAATGGGTATCAATTTACTTTTGGGGGAGATTTACAGATTCTTAAATCGAATCCTGATGTTGTAATTAAAGCCTCAGACAAAGGGTCAGATATTGCAATCATGGACACTAAGAATTATGTGAGCATATGTAAGAAAATTCTTGGAAATAAACATTGGTATCGTCCTTTACTTATTACCACCGTTAAAGCAATTTCAGGAAAAGCTGTTTTTACTGATTGACCGAGCCTTTCAGAAAGGACTGATTAATGTGGATATGTGTAATTGCTTAAAAGTATTGCAACCTAGGACCCCAACATCCTATGCTCTTCCAAAGGTACATAAATCAGTGAGTGACCCCCCCAGTAGACCTATAGTTTGTGGGTGTAGGTCACTCACTGAACCTATATGTGAACTGATTGATGCCATATTACAACCTTTGGTATTATAACTGGGCTCCTATGTGGCAGACACTATTGAGAGAGGTTGATGGGTTGACGTTGGACTTGATTGCCTACGGATGAGTCTGGATGTGGAGGCTCTTTATATGAGCATACCCCATAAACTGGGTCTAAAAGCTAAAAAGTACATTTTTGAACATACTCACAGCTCATTAACTTAACTGCCTGCTTTGGATTGTGTAGCTACGGGGGCCAAATTTTCCCCTATACTGCTAATTTATTCTTGGGTGAATGGGAAAGGCAAGTTGTTGCAGCTGATGAGTTTCAGATGTACATGTGCTACATTCTCAGGTGGCACAGATACATTGATGATATAATGATCCTTTTGGCAGGGACCTGTTCATTTGTTGAAGGAATTTGTTAAATAACAATCATTTTAATTTGCAGTTTACTTTGAATTATGACTTCAAACAGTTGGAATTTTGGGACATCAGTTTACAGGCCAATGAACAGGGCTCAATTTTGACTAAGCAAGTAACACTTTGTTACATGCCTCATCTATGCATCCTCAAAGCTGTGTCAAAGGTGTTCCCAAAGGTCAGTACCTTAGGTTAAGACGTATTTGATCCTCAGATGAGGAATTTAAACAACAAGCATATGAGTTATATAAGAGGTTTAGAATGTGAGGTTATAAAAGTAGAAATCTCCACAAAGTTTACCAATGGGCATGATCCCAGAATAAGGAGTCATTTCTCTATAGCTCTGAGGTTGGAATTAGGCCACATGGGCAGCCCAAGTTAAAAGTGATTAACAGGTTTCTGATGACATATAATTCTGATGATACAAAAATATGTCACATAATCGGGACCCTCAGGTGGGTAAACTAATTGACCCTAGTCCATCTTTCACGTACTGAAAAAATTACAGTCTTAGGGACTTGTTAACCCAGAGTCATTTTAAAAGCTACATAAAAACCTTCAATTACAGCAAGCTTCTTCAGCCCCTTGATCTAGGAAAGCTTACAATCTATTGTCCCTATCACAGTCACCAAATGTCATCAAGTCTGCCTACATGGCCAACTGTGCCTTGCTCAGAACTGAACCCAAGGACAGTACAGCAATACTAAGCCCTGCACCACTGTGGCACCAGTGATATATAATTCCCAGTGAGCATCAGCCACTTTAGAGGAAACAGTTTGAGAAATTTCTATTAGAAGAAGATCAATACCCTAGAGCATGAATATGTTAAATAATGACTTTGGGAGCCTCAGACTGTTAGCAGAACAAGCCAAATGACTAACAGTTAATCAAAGGGCAGAATAAAGGGATGAAGCATATTAGCCAATGTAGCTCTAACATATAACTGGCGATGTAAATATCAAAGACGAAAAAAGATGATAATGTGCAGACATGACCCTTTGTATCTGCTACCTTAATAAGCCTTTCCAAAACCTGAATCATCCCTGTGACAGTCATGCTAATTAAACTAATGGCTCTGGATCTGGGTATGTGTTTCCCAATTAATACAACTAAACTTTTCTGTGACAGAGCTTTTGTTCTCTGCTTTATACTCAGGGTTCCATCTACTTGCTAAGAAGGCTATACTGCTATGCCTATGGTGAATAGTTTGCACTGAATATTGGTTAGTCTATACACCCACTGTATAATGTAAGGTATTATTTTAACCAAGAGCAGCAAGGTTTGCTTGAGGTCTAGTAACCCATGGCAACAAATGAGGTTTTTTTCATTTTCAAACTTAAGGTTAACTTCCTGTTAGAAATCATAGAGGATGAATGTGGAGTGACATGTGGCATTTGGGGAAGACTGATGATTTTGATATTCTTGCAGGACAAAGTTCGAAATAAACCTTTTCATACATTTCTATATGAATACTTATGTGCATGTCCAGTTTAGTGTTAGGTTAGTATAACTGTGTGTTAGATATAGTTGTTAATGGTATTTTATATAAAACATAGGATTGGGTCTTTTGAATTCAGTACATTTGCCTATCAAGGAATTTGCTTCCTGTCTATTGTCTATATGTGCAGTAACATCTTCTACATATAAGGTTGGACAGATACAGAGAAATATCAATAGTAGGCAATCCTTAACAGTATTATCCCTATTCCTGGAAAATGGGTGGGTTCAAGTGGAATATGATCTATGCTAAAACAGCATAAAATTAAGTCTAATTTGCAGTAGTAAAACAGAGAAGGTGGCAAAGAAGAGATGCCCATGAGAGAAGGCTGGAAGGGACACCAAGGCCTCAGAACCCTTCAACATCTGGGTCGTGTAAGATAATAGGCCAGGCAATATAGAATATTTTCTTTATGTGCCAAATTAAGAATTTACTAGTTATATTGCACTGAAGCCTAAAGGACGCTTTTTGTATGAAAAATCATGTTTACCTGTGGATTTTGAGGGTTCCTAGAGAGTCTACTCCCTTCCAAAAAATATAAAAGTAAATTTATATAATTTTACACTGCCTGTAGGATAATAAGAGTTAATAGAATTTGGACCTGGTTATTATATCACAGTCAAGTACATCGAAGACCTCACCGGTATCATCAGTGCATTGCTCACTGATAACAGTGGTGAGATCTCCGGTGAAATCGATTGTAATATATTACAATAAAAGGAAGGTAGTGACCCCTACAACTGAATGTTGGCCTCCAACATACAGGATCCATGAGCAGTTATTGAGGAAACTGTAGGACCTGGTTATTACCTTACCCCCAATCTAACACCACAAATAGAGATATTCTGGGGTGCATACCAACCCACCCCTTACCCACTATTATTTCCATCCAATACCTTTTAAACCAAGATTTTTACCTTGGGATTACACGGTGCCCTGGCACAACCAACACAGAAAGGAGCACAGTCAAAGCATGTACTTTGTTATTGTGTTGGAGCAGAACCCTGAACACAAAGTAACACAGAAATTAAGGAGCAGTTTTTCCTAGGACACAGAATAGATTGAGCTGAGAAAGTGACAAATGTAAGCCCATTTAATTTATCATGTAGTTAGTTTTATGCATTTTGTTCACATATAATGGACAATTAAATATAAATGGTCCTCATTGAATCTTGTGTTATACTTTTAAAATTTTATGTAGGAATATATTCAGCACAGGCACTTTTTACATTCAATTCAGTAATATTATTTTTATAACCTCTTTCCGCATTACCTGAAGTTACAAATGCAACCAGTGATATAATGTATTGTGCACAGACATTCCTGCATTATACAGCATCTTATGCATTCCTAATTCTTGCTTATGTTATATTTTAATATTACAATCACATTTATTAATAAGAATATGGTTAGATATGCTGTTTTTTAACTTATTAAACCTTCTATACCAGCCCAGAGGATCACAGAAAAGTAAAAAGCTTCCACCCATAATTTCTCAAGGGAAGCTTCAAATATCTAATTTTGGGGCTTAATGGTGAAGGAAAGGCACTGGGCAGTCCTAAAATTTTAGCCTCCACCCCATGGATATAAGCATTTATCTGAGATCCTGGATCACTGCTCCTGTTCACTAAAAACTGCACCGGCCCAGGGTATTAGAGGAGCACCACCCCACTATCCTTTTCTTTTTCTTTCAGGATCTTCTTTGTGGTCTGGGTGTGCACACACGGTAGTATGGAAAGCAGAACTTAGATGCACAAAGATCCCAGAAGCAGAAGAAGATTGTGACATGGCATGGTTTGCCACCTTTAAGCTGGCATTTTACTCTTCTGCCTACGCCTAGTCCTAAGCCTGCACTCTGCTTTTCTCAAGATTATGAAGGACAGTGACCCAATGATAGCAAATGAATATTAAACATGTTAAATGTAAATCACTGCTGATGTGGGCATCCATGCTTGGGCACTAATAATGATTGTCTAGAAAACTCACTCATTATACACAACCACAGCATGGCTACCTGCATTGGGAGTAGGCTTCTGTTTCCAGGGGGCACAGCCTATTCTTGAAAAAATACTCAAGTTTCCCCTACTCTGCTTATGGGCCTACATCTCCAATAGGGGAAACAAAATTTCTGTTATAGGTGACCTTTCACTTGAATTAGATATGCAAATACAGGTATGGGACATATTATCCAGAAGGCTCAGGAGGTTTTCCAGATAAGGGATCTTTCCAGAATTTGCATCACCATACCATAAGTCTTCTAATAATCACTGAAATATTAAATAAACCCAATAGGATTGCTTTGCCTCCATTAAGGATTAATTATATTTTAGTTGGAATCAATTACAAGGTACCGTTTTATTATTACAGAGAAAAAACTATTTTGGCCTTCCCATAATTCAGAGCTTTCAGCATAACAAGTTTATGGATAATGGATTCCATACCTATATATGCTTTAAAAAAGCTTTAGACATATTTCTACTTAGGTCTATGCACAAACATGTCTATTGGATCCAGTTAGATTTTACTGGCCTATCGCTGTTGGAATAACAAAAGCAATCATCTCCTTGGGAGACAAGCAGCTGAATTTTTTACTAGTTTTTTTTATTAGTACATCATTTTTTTATGAATTACATGCGCCGTTACCCTTCCTTACCTATGATCTTCACAACAAAAAAGGTATATTAAAAAGTTCTAAGAGAAAAATGTTCTTGTTGCAAATCTATTATTTATGATGTTGTACAAGAACAGTGTTTATTATTGAGCAGTATATTTGTTGACAGCATTTCCAACAAATCTAGACCTTCCTCAGGAATACTCAGTGCTCCATATTAATGGCCCCAAGAGCAGATATCTTTATCTTGATTATGTAGAATACTTGGGATTAAACAGAACTATATTATTCTCATGTAGTTTTAACAGCTTTGTCTTTTATTTCGGTGTTAGATCTGTTTATATTCCTGACTGATCATGGTAGCCAGAAAACAGAGTAATATTCAACTGAATGATTTAACATGATGACCCCTCTCTTACCGTGCAGCTGAATTATGACACATAACAGACAGATCTAAAGAAGAGGATGCTGCGACTGGAATGCAAAATAACAGGGGAATGCAACAAAAAGATATGTGCAATGCAAATCTTGTTTCGTGTAAAATTTTTTTGAGGGTTTGCAAAAACTATATGATATGCAGAAGCTGGCCAAATTGGCCCCGGCACTCCGCCGGCTACCTTCCCTTCAACCCCATGCATGAGCTGCCACGGGAGTAGGGCTGCCACCTGGCCTGTATTTGACCAGCCCAGTCGCTAAATCACCAGCTGGTAAATTTGTAATACCTTACAAATTCCTCCCTTTCCTGATCCCCTTGCCAGAGTACCCCTTATAAGAACAGGCCCCCCACATTTCCCCACCCCATAATGCATCACCCTGCCCCTACATGACATCACCACCTACCCCACAACACTAAAAAATGTATTATTAAAAAGAAACGCTACACAGGGAGACAAAAGCACAGACTAGGCCGAAGAAGTATGGGCCTAGTGCCCCCCACCACTGCGGCCTAGGCACGTGCTCTTTCTGCCTTTCCCTAGTTCTAGAGTTGTACAGGTATGGGATCTATTATGCAGAATACTTGAGCCTTTTTTTTTCAGTTTTTTTGGATAAAGGATCTGTACGTAATTTGGATCACCATAACTGCTAGAAATCATTTAAACATGAAATAAACCCAATAGGATGTTTTGCCATTTTTAATAATTAGAAATATTTACTTAAAATGAACTCTATAGGAGATAGCCTTCCCTATAATTCAGAGCTTTCTGAATAACGGGTTTCCATGGAAGGGATCCCCTACCTGTAGTAGGAAACAGGCTGAAGGTTAGAGCAGGCAGCACAAATCAGAGTCAAAGAGTACAGGCCAAGGTCAAACACAAAAAACAGTCAGTCAGCCATGGGAGAGCAGAGCTCAGTATTGGTGAGGCTAGGCAATAGAGATTACTTTGCTCTGGTCTAGTGGGCCTAGTTTCCATTTAACAAATGGGTGCGTGTGTGTTGTTTTATCATGATGGACGTGCAGCCAAGCGCAATGATATGTACACTAATCTTTGCTGCACCAGACACACAGATGCTATTAAGCCAATGAAATGCAATTACCTGTCTGACACCTTACCATCTACCCTGTAGGTGGCAAAACAGCCCTGCTTTATGCCCACTAGTACTGCTCGAGGCAACTGCTCGAAAGGGTGTGATTTGTGCCCCTAATAACTCCCTGACTCCATAACATTGGTGTCTCTTTTTACCTTACCTTTACAATATGTCCTATACCTTTGCAATATATCCCAGCAAAATTAAGACTAATGTCACACAGGGTCAAAGCCATGTCCAGACTGGCAGTCTGTGGATTCTCATAAATGCCAGAGGGGCTTCGCTAAGATAATATTGAAATGATCCCATGGAAATGCAAGTAGTATAAACTCATAAGCCATAACTCATAATCTACAGCAAATGAGGAGTGGATAGACTATATCATCAAAACTGGACAAGCACTCCAAAAAAATCCAATGATGATGGTTCAGTGAAGTGAAAACATATATTTATTAAGTATCACATAAAAAGCCTTCTCAAGATGCCATAGACAGTCACTATTTATTGGGCTGATGGGGGCCTGTTTGGGCCTCTCTGTAGTTGAAATGCCAGGGCCTATTTTGAATCACAGTCTGGGCCTGGTCAAATCACACAGGGAAGACCCATAAAGCAGCAGAGAAGGGAATCATGGGTAGTTTTGCCACTGTTTTATGACCTGATGGATTTTTAGGAGCCTTAATCACAGCAGAACCTGGCAAAAAAAAACAACAATAATTATGTGCAACAATAACCTAATGCTTAAAGTATAATTTACTTTTACCAGGCAATGGTTTTATATCCCTTCCCTTCTCTTTCTTCTCGCCCAATGGCACTGACACCAATAATACTGCATAACCGCCTGACGCACGGGCGCGTGAAGTGTTTCAAATTCTCTTTCCGATGTCATAAATTGAGGTTAGCAGTAACAGATTGTAGAAATGTTTGCATTTCTGTTCTAATTAGTGCCTGGCAGCTTTCTATTAATAATGAGACGAGAATAGAAAGGGGGTATTTTCAATTTTCTGCCAAATTGATTTCAGAGTCGTCCAGATTTTTATTTCTGACACACTGACAGTGTCACTAAGCGTTGTCACGGTCATAACGTATCAGCATAATGCAAATGTTATTTTTAATGATTTTATGAACTGAAAAATGTCAAGTATTCTAGAACTTACATCTTTCTCAATTATGTATAACTGTGCGTCTAAATACTGTAATGGTGCCATAAAGAAGGTTTCTTTTTAAAGAAATGCTCAATTACTTTTGCAAATGTGCACAGTTTTAGAAACAAATGAAAAAAGGGGGAGCTGGTAACATAGATCTTAGGTTACTTTAAGAAATAAATGATTGATGATTGATAACATTTCTGAGAAAGCTGCTTTGCCTAAATTCTGGAGCTTTTGCAACAATGCCATATTGCAATGCTTTTAGCAGAATTTACTCTGCTTTCCAGTTTGGCTGCGTGCTCCCTCTAGTGGCAAAGTGCAGAATCTCTTAATATACTTACTATTACGGGTCATGTAACTGGGGCCAGCAAAAAATTGACTTGTAAACTATAATTATGACTTCAAAAAGTCAAAAATATGAATTTAAACTCATAATTCTGAATAATTTTAACAGCAGATTTTGTACAAAAAAAATCTGACACTTACTACCTACTTTTTAATGTCATAATTATTAGATTAAAGTCATAATTTTCACTTTTTAATGTCATAATTCATCAAACTTCTTTTTTTTTCTTCACTTCTGTAGTCATGTAACATCTTGTAAAGATTGTGTAACTCTGTAAATCTTCTTGCACAGCCCACCCCACATCTGTTTGGCTTTAGGCCCAAATGATTGCATTACAAGGGATTTGGCCTTGTGTGTATACATTAATATATACCAAAAACATAAAAGAGATCATTTAGTTTTGTGTCAGATTAAAAAAAACATGATTCCCCTTATGAATTCAGAGCTGCTGGCCACAAGCAGAACTTTATTCATACAGAAAACACAGATAGTGGCACCGGCAATGTGGCAGGGTGCAAAGCACAAAAAAATATGGAAGCTTGCGTATGTTTTTTGCACTTTGAACCTTGCCCTTTCGTCTTTTTGTAGCAACAAGGACCTGGTATACTCAGATTATGTGAACCAAAGGCACGACAAGGGCTCAGACTAGTACAAGTGGACAGAGCACAGTAGTGACAGTCAACTCAGCCCTTCCTTAGTGATTCCCCCAGTCTATACATCTACAACACTTCCATTGCCAGCTATTTCTGATTTCCACAAACAACCACTGGTTTTAGGTAGAGGAGTCCTAAAAATATATAAAAGGGGGTTACCTGCTGCGGAAAGAGTCAGGTAAGGGAAGAATTATAGTAGGCATGCCACCCTTACAAATGTACCAGGATTTATATTGCTGGTAAATTTGTAATACCCGCATCAACCCTAGCTGGTGATTTGCTGGCTGGGCCAGTCAAATACTGTCTGGGTGGCAACCGTACATATGGTGGCACATTAACCCCCATTCATTTCAATGGAAAAAGGGAGTGGCTTTAATTAAGCTGCTTCATCTGTATAGTATAGACTTCTTCCTTGTTCCCAGAATATATTTCAAGCTCTATCAACCTACACATACTTATCTGGTTATCTTGTACTGAATACATTTCAGGCTCTGTCAGTTTACATTTACATATATCTTTTCATATAACAAGCAGCTCGTGAATACACCCGTATCTTATTTACTGTGCTACTGTCAGTTTAAGTGTAATCATCTTGTGCTGAAACTATCTAGTAATGCAATCTGGATATTTGGCAAATCTCTCATCCCGTTAGTACTTATTTTGTGATACCGGTGATGCTGAAATGACTTATTTATTTTGTGTAGCAGATTAAAAAAAAAAGAAGCCTCCAGCTTTCAAGTCTGTTCAAAGCCAAGTCCAACACAACATGTTTAGAATGAAGAAATATCTTCTTTTAGAGCAAATATATATCTTGCTTTGGAAGTGCCACCCAGCTCATTGACGCGGTCACAAACAACAAATAAAAATGGGGGGGGAAGAAATCCAAGGCTTTGCAAATATATGAATATTATTATTATTGATAGCTTTCTATTTCATACTTTCTATTTTCATACTTTGCAACGAGGCATTAACCTTAAGGAAATGGCTTGCAACCACACTGCCCAACCATTTAGGCATCAGTGCTATGAGAGGGCTCATTATAAAGAGTTTGATCCTTCACCTGATATTTTCATGACAATTAGCAGGAATTTAAAGGAGAATTAAACCCTAAAAACAAATTTTGGTAGAAATGCTGTACTTAATTTACTTAACTTACTGCACCTGCCCAAAGTTTTAAAATCGACAAAAATTGACACTGCACATCTGTCACAGAATCTGATGCCACAGGGCTGATTACCTAATAGTAGGTCCATTGTACTGTTCCGGGCAGGAGTTTAGAACATTATAGGATGTCAGTTCTGCTAACAGAATCGCCTGGAATTACATTCCTAAGAAGTTATAATTGCCAACTAACAGGCAGCCCTGCTCTTGATCCAGTTCAATAAAAGTCCAACAAAAAGACTACATAAACCAAAAGAACTACTCAAAAACACTGTTAACATCCAAAAAATCTTGCACATATTTATTATTCTGCTATCCTTACTGCTGGATAACTGAATACAGTCGTTGGTAGACCTGTCAGACCTGCTTAAATTTTTGGAAGCCACCTATATCTATATGCTAAAGGAAGAGGAGTCGTTGGGTCATAAATTGGTTTATAATCAGTAAAATATCCCAAAATAGGCAAATAGTAAGCACAGTCCCACCCAATCAGGAAATAAAGGAAAGTTGCAAAAAAAGAAAGAAATGAGGGTTCTGAACAAAGCCAAGAGTCAAAACTACAGAACAAAGACAGCACTGGGTTCATATAGACTTTGTGTCAGTAGCATATGTCATAAGAAACATATGAGAATAGACGTTACCAGTTTACCAGTGTAGGTGCATAGTTCTGTTCACATCACAGAAAACCAGGAGCTGCTCTTTGCCAAATAGGTTCAGTCTTCAATGCCACAGTGGACGTAAGAATCCAGGGGGGCCTGTGGTTGTATGCATTGTTTATCAGTCTCAATTTTCCCTACTCATGATTTTCAAATGTTGAGAAGTATGTTCTATCCAATCAAACCTCCTGGTTCCCCCAACAGTAGCAATGTCACTGTACTATATTTATGCAGGAAATGTCATACTCCTCTGATCCACCTCTGATCCACCAACAGTCAATAAGAATAATGATTTCACATGGCTTTTACTTTGACATTAAAGGGCAAATAAAGAAAACGCTGCTTTCCATAAGCCTCAGTGCAAAGAGCTGCTGACTAATTTCCTATGTTCATCAACCTTACACAACTAGAGTTCTTGCTCTCTGACCTCCCCTGAACTGACCTTCAAAGTGCTTTCTAATCCGCCTTGTCCCCTGCCCGGTGGCAACTGCCAAATACAACTCCTTCTGATATAATTCCCTCACCTTATACTCAAGGGCTGCCGTATTTTCTTTCCCACACTGTAATGTGCTGTGAAATTAGCCAGAACTGCTTTAATGGGAATCACAGCTGACAGAAGTATTGTGGTTTGTACAGTGTGAAAGATTTACGGCACGTAGTCGAGCTAATTATACTAAACACTAATGCAATTTGTTTTCTTCCCCAACATATTTCCCTTTTCATCTCCCAGAAGAAAACGCATTGCCCCTGCGCTATCATATATTAAGTGAGACTTCCCTACATCGGTTTCAAAGCGAAAAATTAATCACCGGTCGCTAGTGAAATGTAGTGCTGCTTTTTGTAACGTGTCTTTAAAATTACCTCCTCTATATTTTCTATAAAGAAAATTACAAATGTGAATTTAAGTTAAGAAAAAAATAAAAGTCTGTTAATTGTGTTAGTTTCAATCCATTACTTTTCAGGAAAGAGAGGACTGAATGAATATAAATCAGTGGGCTGCAAAGCAGAGTTACAGGGAAGCCGTTTGGAATCTGCAGCTGTTGTCTTTTAGGGATTTGGCTTTAATGCTCATCATTATCTCTCGCTTAATACTCTTTCCCCAACCAATCAGTAGTCATATGGCGTTTACAAACTACGGTCACTTAACCCACTTGAAGGGCCTTCGCGCTATAATTTGTACCTCGATATAATCAGATTACAGCTAATCCGAATGATCTGTGTCCTTTATGGGACAGATAAAGCATAATCCGTGGGTTTCTCTGCCTGCTACCTCTCCTTGCGGTGGTTTCCATTTGCCTGATGGATGATGGGGTTGTAATTAAGGCAGCTCAAAGGAGTCCAACTGTAGTTTAATTTCTTATTTCTGACAGACTACAGCACTATAACAATCGTCAGCGATGTTCAATCATTACCATAAAGCAAATGACTGTATTCATCATCTTATCTCTTGATCTATTTGTAACTGTATAGCTACGTGTATTACTATGTGTAGCTAGCTTAGAAAAGTAAGTGAGGTAACTATTCTACATGCCTGTAGCTATGTGCAGCTGTCTATATTACATCTTTAATGATCTAACCCCCATATGTAATAAAAGGCACTAGGTTTGCACAGGAGCAGTAACCCATAGCAACCAATAAGATGTTTGCTTTTAAACAGGTGACCAGTAAATTCTACCTACTCATTGGTTGCTGTGGGTTACTGCTTCAGGGCAAACTTAGTGCCTTTTATTACATAATCCCATACATCTCCAAAGGTGGCCATACACTGTGCAATCCGCTCATTTGGCAAGGTCATCAAACAAGTGATCCCGATACACCCACCTACGGTGATGGACATCAGGCTAATATTAGAAGGTTTAGCCCTAGGGCCAAAGGATTGAATTAAAATGGCGTGTATATGGGCTGTTGGACCAAGGCTGCTTGTACATGTGTCTGTAAATTACCCACCCACTTAAAATGTAAGCGCTATGGGGCTGGGCATCCCTTTCTAACACTTAGCATGTAACCTTTGTATTTGCATTTGTATTTTATTTTATTTATTGTTTGTTATTGGTATGCCACACCTACTTTTTGCCTACTCCCCATTGCCACACACCCACTGGACATCACAGCCACATATTTTAATCTTAATATATTTCCCTAGAAAAGCTCCAAAACGATTTTATACATATTTCTTCCTTTAGCAACAGAAAAGCTGGCACAGGAAGTTTGAAGGATGCGGGAGAATGAAAGGTCAGGTGACAGAAGATCAATCCTTTCTCCTGTCCTGGAATAGCAAAGATAGGCTCTGGGGTGGCTCTGTTGCCATGGGGATAGCCGGGGACAGCTTTTAGAGGCGGGGACACTTGCCGGGGTCAAATTTCCGTGGGGATAGGCAATCTTAAAAAGGGTCTGTCCCCCTGAAACCTCAACTGATGGAAATCTTAACATAGTACCATATAAATAAGTACATACATAAACTTTAATCTACTACCATCCTTCCCATTGCATAGAAAGGGTCCCCGTAATAGAACGAGGTAGGAGTTAGGGCACGGGGCCATGATAAGGTTAGGAAAAGGCCCGGGGGTAAGAGTTTTAGGTGTGAGGCATTATGGGAAATGTAGTCCAGAAGGATTGGGGAAGAGGAAGAACGAACAGAGCAAATGGGGAGGAGCGCAGAAGGAAGGAACCATTTGGATGCTAGCAGCTCCCACCCTCCCTTATTAACATAGTCACAGCGGGGGTGCACAGAAATAAAGGTGATCCGGGCGGAAGGTTAGGCCTGAGGATAGGGATTACAGCCATAGGGAGGTGGTAAATGGGGCTGTGTTGGCTAGAGAAAGGGGGTCTCTAACCTCAGGGAACGGTTTACGGTGGGGGCAGATACAGCTCCCGCAAAGCAGCCTTCAGCAGCTTATTGTTATGTTATTTGCTAAGTTATGTTATTTAATGACATTAATATGTTATTGTTAAATTAATTTTACACTGTTTCAAATGAACGGGCTATGGCCTTTTCTATCCAAAAAGTTGTCGGGTGAGTGTCTTTGGTAGGAGCGAAAGAGGTAAGCAGAAGGGTGAGGGGTTGTAATGAGGGCACAGAATTGACGCTGCCCTTATCAAGTCATACTCTGAACAGGAGATCATTAGAAGTGTCTAATACTTAAACTGTAAAAATGGCATAAGCCATTATATCTGTAATTTCACTATCAAAGCATAAAAATCTGAATTGCCCATTATAATTGCCTAAATAACCAGCAGCTTCATTCTGTGCAGCAGATTCATTGCTTTTTTTCTATCGACTTACAGAAAACTATGTGTAGGCAGCAGAGATTGCTCATTACTACAGTAGGAGTGACAGCGAGTGGCATTTGGTGTGTCAGTCACTCGCGCAGGTTCCACTCAAAACCCATCTCTGTCACTGTCCATTTGACTCATTAACTTATTGCTAGGATCGGTCACTGTCCCGGAAATCGTTTAGGGTTGGGTATTCAATTATGGATAATATTCTGCTCTGAAGTCAGACAGGCTCAAGAAACCCACCCACCCCCAGCTCCTCTGTTTTTCCAGACACATATTGTGTAAGAACTTAAAACATTGTATTGTTTGCAGATTATTTATTATCTATAGCCCAATTTGGACACAAATGAACTTGAATTTCTGACATGACTAGATAGCAGCTTATTTATATAAAATATAGTAATGTCTCTGAAGCAAATATAGTTTTTTAGTAAACCCCCCAAATAGTTTTTTGTTCTCCAAAAATGATCTTCACTACATATAAGTAAGTAACTTATAAGGCTTGGGTAGGTTTGGGTAGGCTCCCAGACACAAGGAAGCATAGCAGTCTATTGCTGGGCAGAGGTAGTTAGGGACAAGGTGGCAGCTTTGCATCTAGTGTGGAGCTATACTTTTCATTTTGTCCATGCGCTTATCTACTGAGGATAGTTCCTGTAGTTCATATAGATCTAAAGAGCTGCCTGTAGCCTTTCAAATTATTAACTATTAGTTACTATTAATCAAGGCAGCAACCAGCAAGGCACATGTCTGTATGGCTTGCTGTGCGCCCGTGCTATTTTAATTATTATTTTTATTATCTTTTCTTTAAAAAAAATTATTTACTGGTTGCCTAAATCTTCCAGCCAGCAAGTAAGTACCGCCAGTGGGCAGGGGGCAGAAATGCACCTGACTGGGCCCAGCAGAAGCTGCAGGCCTGCAACACAGTAAAAGCTTTCTTTTTTTAAGTAAAATTAAAATAAATTGAAACAATAACTGAAATAGACCCATGGGCCCCTGAGCACTGTTGGCCCCTAAGCTATAGCCTAGGTTTGCCTCTGCAATTATCCGCCCCTGAGAGCCCCACACAACACAGAAACCCCTAATACACCTATCACTGTATGAATAAAAATAATTTTTATATGCTGAAACCAGCTGCAAAACAGTTCTTCTCTTTCTGCATCATTTGAAATCCTGGCAGGGGAGGAGGTGCTAAAACACTGATATTACAAACTGTAACAACTTCTCCATAGTTTACAGACAGCATGCATGAACTACATAACCCACAATGCTTTGCACTGTTATGTTATTTTCCTTATTGATATCACGTGTGCAGGGAATCGTAGGACATGGAGGATGCAGGCTGAAGGCAGGCTAACTACTGTTATTTCAAAAGTAATTAGCCAGATCAGCAGGAAAACAGTGGACAGGGCTTAGGTTCCAAAACATTTTATTACATTAAAATCTTAAAAAAAGGCAGCACATTTTTTTAATTGATGTATATGGCAAAGTTGCTTGAAATTATGTTCAGTTTTCAAAAAGTTTAAGCAGTGTTTGGGTGGAGTTCCCCTTTAATAATCACTACATTATTTGTTGAGCCTTGCAATTACTTTGCACACCACTCACATATTTCTACCATTTTCCAAGGTGATACTTTTTACTAATCATCTGTACCTTTCTAGCTGAAGCAACCAAAGAAGTAGCAGCATATTGATGACAACATTTTAAAGGAGAAAGAAAGATAAAAACTAAGTAAGATTTATCAGAAAGGTCTATGTAAATTCAGCCATAAGCACTCACAGAAACTCACAGTTTCACACTAAAGAAAAAAGATTTCTTGTTTTTTTTTTCCTGTGCCAGAGTCTGCGCAGCTCTCTCCTCTCTCCCCTCATAGTCTTACAAACTTCCCGTGTACAGCAGTCTCGGTGCAGGAGCGGGGCATTATGGGAATTTTCTTTACAGAGCTCAGCGGTTTTTTTTCCTATGAGGCTTCTGATCATCTGAACAGAAGAAATATAGGGAGACTTAAGGGAACTATTGAGAGAAATGAAGGTATGCCTGCAGCGTGAGATTAACTCTTTATAAGCCTTTCCTTCTCCTTTAAGACAACATGACGTAAAGTAAATAAGCAAGAGGCAAGCTAAAGCAGCATTAAGATCTCCCTCAGTTATTCCCAGCATAAGTATTCTTGGAAGTAATAAAACATATGGCAATCGGCTTAGTTCCAAGGGATAATATGCAATCTGTCTGTAAAGAGGCACCGAGTACATTTCTTTGAGTTGTGTATTTCAAAAATGTTTGTGGCTTGTCTTACAAATGTTTTTCTTGTTTGTATGTCACAGTCATATGAAAAAGTTTGGGAACCCCTCTCAGCCTGCATAATAATTTACTCCACTTTCAAAAAAAAAAAAAACAACAGTGGTATGTCTTTCATTTCCCAGGAACATCTGAGTACTGGGGTGTTTTCTGAACAAAGATTTTTAATTTAATTGTATGAAATTAAATCAAATGTGAAAAACTGGCTGTGCATAAATGTGGGTACCCTTGTAATTTTGCTAATTTGAATGCATGTAACTGCTCAGTACTGATTACTGGCAACACCAAATGGTTGGATTAGCTCGTTAAACCTTGAACTTCATAGGCAGGTGTGTCCAATCACGAGTACAATGTTCTGGAATGGCCGTCACAGTCCCCCGACTTGAATATCATTGAATATCTATGGGATGATTTGAAGCAGGCTGTCCATGCTCGGCAGCCATCAAATTTAACTGAACTGAGGAGATTTTGTATGGACGAATGGTCAAAAATACCACCATCCAGAATCCAGACATTCATCAAGGGCTATAGGAGGCGTCTAGAGGCTGTTACATTTGCAAAAGGAGGCTCAACTAAGTATTGATGTAATACAGTGATCCCCAACCAGTGGCTCAGGGGCAACATGTTGCTCTCCAACCCCTTGGATGCTGCTCCCAGTGCCCCCAAACCAGGGAGTTATTTTTGAATTCCTGACTTGGTGGCAAGTTCTGGTTGAATACTAACAAGATTTACTACCAAATAAAGCCCCCTGTAAGCTGATAGTGTGCATAGAGGCTGCCTAATAGCCAATCTTAGCCCTTATTTGGCACCTCCATGAACTTTTATGATGCTTGTGTCGCTCTCCAAGTCTTTTTACATTTGACTGTGGCTCATGAAGTAAGAAAGGTTGGGGACCCCTGATGTAATATCTCTGTTGGGGTGCTCAATTGTATGCACCTCTCTAATTTTGTTATGATGTATAATGCATATTTTCTGCCACTTTATGTCACTGCTAAAATACTACTGTTTCCATAAGGCATGTATGTGATAGTATTGATTGATAAGTATATGTTGTGTGTGCTGGGTTTACTTGGAAGGGTTGAACTTGATGGACTTTGAAAGCTCAGCCAATGATAACCAAAACTCCAAAGAATTAACAGGGGTTCCAAACTTTTTCATATGACTGTATATATGTCTAATAAAGCTTTTTGGCTGCCATCTTTGTTTTGCTGCAATACAATTCAAGTCCCTTTTTAAGACAAGTCTAATCTTGGTAAAAAGCAGAGGAGATGTACCCCATTCAACCACAAAGGTTTTTAGGTGGGCAAACCTTCCCAAGATAATAAACACTCGTCTGTATGCCCTTACACAAATGTTTCCTGGTTATACTCCTTGAAAATTGGTAGAATGCAGTCAATGTACGCTGTTATAAATCACATCGCATAAGAATTATAGAGGCCAATTGATATGATGACAATTTATAATGGGTAAAGCAAAAACACTGACTAAAAACATCTGTAATACAATATATATGAGCATTTTTATGTGATGGTATTTTATCATTCATCACTTTACATGCACTAAATCCTTTATTACCTGTAAACAAGATTGCTCATAGCTTACAAAAGGGAACATGGTGAAAAAACATTATGCAATTCTGGATGTCTAGTGGATTAGGATTTTCTAACTCAGACAAGGCATGAGAATGTCTGCACTAGTAATGCATGGCCTGCGGCAAGTCAGTTCAAATGTTGATTTGTTCTGTTTACCTAGTCTGGGAAAACATCCACATTTCAAGCTCCAATCAGATTCTGCCATTTATCGACACAATGACTGGCTAGAAGTCAATGCAAACTAGAAATATGTGCAGACTGGGCAGACTTTGCTAAAGCCTATATCACACACAGCCACATCCTTTGTCCCACTAAAATAAATGATACAGGTAAGGGACCTGTTATCCAGAATGCTCGAGACCTGGGGTTTTCCAGATAAAGGGTGTTTCTGTAATTTAGATCTCCATACCTTAAGTCTGCTAAGAAAATAATTGAAACATTAATCAAACCCAATAGTATTGTTTTGCTTCCATTAAGGATTAATTTTATCTTAGCTGGGGATCAAGTACAAGGTACTGTTTTATTATTGCAGAAAATTATTCTTGAAATTTGAATGATATGAATTAAAAACAGCTACAAGGTTCCCACTTTCCTACCAATCTACGGTTCATTATTCAACATTACAAAAAAAAAACTAGTTTCAACAGGACAATAAGGTGAGCTGGTAGGGTGAAAATGCTCTCTTTCTTGTTAAAGTTGGCTATTCATTCTACTGCGCATACGCAAGAGGCATGAACACAGAAGAGGGAAGAGGATCCTGGGCCCTGGGGTATTAAGTAAGTGATTACAATCACTGGGGGGGTGACTAACATTTTGGCACCCCTCAGTGATTTTAATTTTCCTTCTCCTTTAAGGTGCAAATACATTTTTTTTAATAGAAATGGAGACCCATTATGTCTCCAAAACCAAATATTGTCATAGTTTACATATTCTCAGACATCTTAAGCGCATTACTTTGTTAAATCCCTCCATGTTATAAAATCTGAGTCTAGTGATCCATTCATTGAGGCAAATATGTCATTTTGCATAATTCCTCTGCCTCATCTAGACCAGAGTCAGCTCTCCAACATTCATCCTGTATTAAAGTATCTGACCTAGTTATAGCTTACACCATTGACTTAAGGATGTAATCTCTTAAAAGCCTGGCCTATTTTTGTCTATCAAATACTGTTTCTAAGCATCAGTGAACTAATTTAAGAGTTGGGTGATATATTTCTCACTCTCAAGCTCAGTGAAAGGCTACAGGCAGCTCTTTAGATCTATATGAACTACAGGAACTATCCTAAATAGATAAGCGCATGGACAAAATGAAAAGTATAGCTCCACACTAGATGCAAAGCTGCCACCTTGTCCCTAACTACCGCTGCCCAGCAATAGACTGCTATGCTTCCTTGTGTCTGGGAGCCTACCCAAACCTACCCAAGCCTTATAAGTTACTTACTTATTTGTAGTGAGGATCATTTTTGGAGAACAAAAAACTATTTGGGGGGTTTATTAAAAAACTATATTTGCTTCAGAGACATTACTATATTTTATATAAATAAGCTGCTATCTAGTCATGTCAGAAATTCAAGTTCATTTGTGTCCAAATTGGGCTATAGATAATAAATAATCTGCAAACAATACAATGGTTTAAGTTCTTACACAATAAGGTAAACAGGGACCAAACAGGTACAGGTATGGGATCACTTATCCGGAAACCCGGTATCTAAAAAGTTCTGAATTACGGAAAGGCTATCTCCCATAGACTCCCATTATAACCAAATAATTCTAATTTTTAAAATGTATTTTCTTTTTCTCTATAATAATAAAACAGAACCTTGTATTTGATCCAAATTAAGATATAATTAATCCTTATTGGATGAAAAACAATCCTATGGGGTTTATTCAATATTTAAGACTTAAGATATGGAAATCCAAATTATGGATCTGGATTATCTGGAAAACCCCAGGTCCCGAACATTCTGGATAACAGGTCCCATACCTGTACTGCATGAACAGTAAGAAAAACATATATTTAAAATATACGGCATTATTGGTCTCCGTGAAAGTAAATACAGACTATTAGCGTATTATTATAACAACAAAAGCTTAGAAAAGGGCAATTAATAGAATATATTTTAAAAAATTAAGAGCTAGAACTATGTCTTACTAACAGGCTGGTGGCTGGTTGAATCAACTTGCTTTCATTTCAACTAAAAAGGGATAAGTATTCTTTACTAACTTTATCAAAACCATTGTGTTTTTTTACTGTTGGGTTTTATTTATTTTTTTTCATAAGTAATTGTTGTTTTTGGAGCTAATTTACAAAGTTTGTGGGATCCATAGGCTTACAGCAGGTTACATTCCCTTGTAATTACCCTCAGCTTGAGGAGGGTGGGGTTTGATTAGTTCACCTTTACAGACTGCATAAATAGAACCACAGGCAGTCCAGTGGAGCTTGCTCTGGTGGTAGGTGCTCTGTAAGTGATTGCTCTTTAAGTGGGACTCTGTAAGTGGAGTTATAAACTCAGGAGTTAAACACTAAGGGAGTTAAAAATAAGGTAAAACAAGGTATTTACTACAAGTCCTTACACCTATTTTTGTTTAACTGTTCTTGTAACTGGGAGAATGAGTGGTAGCAACATTGAAGGTCTGACACAGTGCACAGCCTGCCACATGTATGCAGTTGTGGAACAACAGTTCCAAAGTGCATACCTCTGTTGTGGATGTGAGCGAATTGCCACTTTAGAGGCTCGCGTTAGAGTCCTAGAGGAACACGTCGCAACACTGCGTTCAATCAACAATCTTGAGAGGGGTCTCTTGTTAACTGAACAAGAACTAGTGGGGTCAGATAGTAGGGGGGGAGGGGAGCAGCAAAAGGATGATAGGGCAGTAAGCTGGGTGACAGTTAGAAAATCTAGTGTGGGGAAAAGGAAAAGGGAGGCTGCTCCAGGGTTTGCGCATCCCAACAGATTTGCCAGATTGTGTGAAGAAGATGGGAGTGTGAACTCTGGATTGGCGGTTCTAGGTGAGGCTGATCTCTCTAACAGCCGGGAGACCAGTTTCACTAGTAGTGGTGGGGAGGAGAGCAGAGCTAGGCCTAAACAGATGGTGGTTATAGGGGATTCGATCATTAGGAAAGTGGACAGGGTAATCTGTCAAGCGGATCGCTTCAACCGGACAGTTTGCTGTCTTCCTGGTGCCAGGGTTCGGCATGTGGTTGATCGGGTTGACACATTATTGGGAGGGGCTGGGCAAGACCCGGCTGTCTTGGTACATATCGGTACTAACGACAAAATGAACGGTAGGTGGGGGACTTTAAAGAGTGAGTTCAGGGATCTAGGCTCTAAGATTAGGCAAAGGTCCTCCAATGTCATTTTTTCGGAAATTTTGCCGGTGCCACGTGCAAGTTTAGGGAGACAGCGGGAGCTTAGGGAGCTAAATGCGTGGCTAAAGTCTTGGTGTAGGAAGGAAGGGTTTGGGTTCCTAGAGCACTGGGCTGACTTTTCCTTGGGGTACAATCTATACAGCCCTGACGGATTGCACCTCAATGGAAGGGGGTCTGCTGTGCTAGGGGAGAGAATGGTTAAGAGGTTGGAGGAGTGTTTAAACTAGACAAGGGGGGGGTGGGTGAGCTAGAATTCCATGGGAAAATTAGTGTAGACGGGGTAGGGGGACTAGCAAAGGGTTGTGGGGGAGGAGTGAGGGGGGCATATAGTTTATCAGATAAGGAGCTTCCGTTACAAGGAAAGCAGTCTCATAATTGCCTTAGCTCTAATTCTCCCTTAGCTAATGTAAACATCAGAGGGAGAAGTAATAATCTCCGCTGCATGCTGGCTAATGCGCGTAGCCTGTCGGGTAAATTAGGGGAGCTGCAAGCTATTGCATGTATTGAAAATTATGATTTAATAGGTATCACTGAGACCTGGTGGGATGATAAATGCGACTGGGCTGTGAATTTAAATGGGTATACACTTTTTAGGAGGGACAGAGAGATTAAAAAGGGTGGAGGGGTTTGTCTTTACGTAAAGTCAGACTTAAAGCCATGTAATAAAGACATTACCAATGAAAACGTCGAATCTCTTTGGGTAGAAATTTCAGTAGGGCTGAAGGTCACAAAGAAAATGATCATTGGTGTATGTTATAAACCACCCCGTATAGATGAGGGGGATGAGGCCCAGCTATTGTTGCAAATGGAGGAGGCTTCAAAACTGGGTCAAGTTGTTGTTATGGGGGACTTTAATTATCCGGACATTGACTGGAGTAATGGGGTGGCTAAGTCAGAAAAAGCTAGTAGGTTTGTAAATATGCTAAATGACAACTTTTTATTTCAGGCAGTTCAAGAACCCACTAGGAATGACGCTATTTTGGACCTGGTGATTTCTAATAATAATGAACTTATCTCTAACATTTGTGTGGGTGAGCATTTGGGGAACAGTGATCACAACATGGTCTCCTTTGAGATAATGCTGCAGAGACAGCGCTATAAGGGAGTAACTAAAACACTCAATTTTAGACGTGCAGACTTTGCCAGTATAAGGGCATCTCTGCAATGTGTCAACTGGGAAAGGCTTTTCATGGGGTTAGACACAGAAGGAAAATGGAACATCTTTAAAACATTGCTTTGTAGGTATACGCAACAGTATATCCCCCTAGTAAGCAAGGAGAGGCATCGCAAAGCAAAACCTTTATGGCTGAATAAAAGTGTTATTGTCGAGGTTGGTAAGAAAAAACGTGCTTTTAGGGCATTCAAGTTAGCTGGGACAGCAGAAACTTTCATCAGGTACAAGGAAGCAAATAAAGCATGCAAAAAAGCTATCAGGCAAGCTAAAATAGAGATGGAAAGGGATATTGCTGCTAGGAGTAAAAAGAATCCAAAATTATTTTTTAATTATGTGAATAGTAAAAAAATGAAGCAAGAAGGGGTGGGAACTTTATTATCACGGGGGGGTACGTTGGTTGATGAAAACGGGGAAAAAGCTGAAATTTTGAACTCTTATTTTTCATCTGTCTATACATCTGAGGAGCCAGATAATGAAGGCTTCCCTTGTAATATGCCCAGTTCTAGTAATTTAGCTACTGACGCATGGGTCACTCGGGAGGAAATTCAAAAGAGACTTGAACATGTAAAGGTAAACAAAGGTCCAGGGCCGGATGGGATTCATCCCAGGGTATTAAATGAGCTGAGCGCTGTGATTGCCAAACCTCTTCACTTAATTTTTCAGGATTCATTGAGGTCTGGCATGGTGCCAAGAGACTGGCGGATTGCTAATGTGGTGCCGTTATTTAAAAAGGGATCCCGTTCTCAGCCTGAAAACTATAGGCCTGTTAGTCTGACATCAGTAGTAGGAAAACTTTTGGAAGGGGTAATAAGGGATAGGGTACTTGAATACATTGCAGTTCACAATACTATTAGTTTGTGCCAGCATGGTTTTATGCGTAACAGATCTTGCCAGACTAATTTAGTTGCCTTTTATGAGGAGGTGAGTAGGAACCTTGATGCTGGAATGGCAGTTGATGTCATCTACTTGGACTTTGCTAAAGCGTTTGATACAGTACCTCACAGAAGGTTAATGATCAAATTAAGGAATATTGGCCTAGAACATAATATTTGTAATTGGATAGAGAACTGGCTGAAGGATAGAGTACAAAGAGTGGTTGTAAATGGAACATTTTCTAATTGGACCAGTGTGGTTAGTGGAGTACCGCAGGGGTCAGTCCTTGGGCCTTTGCTGTTTAACTTGTTTATTAATGACCTGGAGGTGGGCATAGACAGTATTGTTTCTATTTTTGCTGATGACACTAAATTGTGCAAAACTATAAGTTCCATGCAGGATGCTGCCGCTTTGCAGAGCGATTTGACAAAATTAGATAACTGGGCAGCAAACTGGAAAATGAGGTTCAATGTTGATAAGTGCAAAGTTATGCACTTTGGTAGAAATAATATAAACGCAAACTATCTACTGAATGGTAGTGTGTTGGGGGTTTCCTTAATGGAGAAGGATCTAGGGGTTTTTGTTGATAACAAGTTGTCTAATTCCAGGCAGTGTCATTCTGTGGCTACTAAAGCAAATAAAGTGCTGTCTTGTATAAAAAAGGGCATTGACTCAAGGGATGAGAACATAATTTTGCCCCTTTATAGGTCCCTGGTAAGGCCTCACCTTGAGTATGCAGTGCAGTTTTGGGCTCCAGTCCTTAAGAAGGATATTAATGAGCTGGAGAGAGTGCAGAGACGTGCAACTAAACTGGTTAAGGGGATGGAAGATTTAAACTATGAGGTTAGACTGTCGAGGTTGGGGTTGTTTTCTCTGGAAAAGAGGCGCTTGCGAGGGGACATGATTACTCTGTACAAGTACATTAGAGGGGATTATAGGCAGTTGGGGGATGTTCTTTTTTCCCATAAAAACAATCAACGCACCAGAGGTCACCCCTTTAGATTAGAGGAACGGAGCTTCCATTTGAAGCAGCGTAGGTGGTTTTTCACGGTGAGGGCAGTGAGGTTATGGAATGCCCTTCCTAGTGATGTGGTAATGGCAGATTCTGTTAATGCCTTTAAGAGGGGCCTGGATGAGTTCTTGATCAATCAGAATATCCAAGGCTATTGTGATACTAATATCTACAGTTAGTACTAGTGGTTGTATTTATAGTTTATGTATGTGAGTATAGATTGGTAGGTGTGGGTTAGGTGTGCTGGGTTTACTTGGATGGGTTGAACTTGATGGACACAGGTCTTTTTTCAACCCTATGTAACTATGTAACTATGTAACTATGTAACTATGTAATTTCTGGCACTTTGATTCAAAATAATGTAATCAGGGTCGGACTGGGATGGCAGGGGCCCACCAGAAAACTTTACACCATAGGCCAACATTCCAAATTATTGTTCCTCCTCTCCTCATTCAGCCTCTGTATTCTCCTAGTCTTTTTAATTTACATATTAAAATATATCATTCCATCTATTTTTCCTCTTTGTTTCCATACAGAAATATATGGATATTTATATAATCCTAAAAAAACAAAAATATCGTAAGAACACAGCCCTCGCTCAGGCTTAAATATCCAAGTCTATTCCTGTTCTTTTCCAGTTAACAGATTTATTATTGCTGTACATAGGACTAGATAGTTTGGATACAAGCTGTCCTACAGTTTGAGGGCAAATTACCTAAGTTTGTACATAACTTCACCCATCCCCATCTCCTGTGCTTTGAGGGTACAATAAATAAGGGGATCCCTATGGATCACTGATAAGGACCCATTGCTGGTTACCAAGAGTCAGTTCTTCTAGAAATTAGTGCCACTCTGCTCCCCCAAAAGACCCACATGTTTGCTGGTGGCATTTTCCTGATTCTGAGAAAAAATTAATATATCTGGAAGCCTACGTTACAATAATATTATCAAAAAGGCAAATATTTTCATATACTGCTTTCACATCATTACATAAAGCTGTTAAAAATCCATTAAATATCTATTACCCATGAGTTTGCCTTCTTTATTTAGTCTTGCTGAGGACTAAATTAAATTAATGGAAATGATATAATGAGAATTAAATGAGTTTTTTGTTACTTTATTAAAAGCATGATTCCAGACTATTGAGACTCACAATGACACAAATCCTAAACCATACATTACACTTGTATGAAGAACATGGATAGCCTGAAACAGGAAACCTGAGAAATGGCACCCCAGAAAGGCAAAATTAGTAAATCCCATCTTAGACATACGGCTCAGAACATCCCACATTTAGCTTAATTTTCCCATCTGCCTCTACAAACCTTGAATCTCTTGTCCACCAATGCTGTGTTCCCAAGATGATAAGATAATGTGCCCTAGCGTCTTACAGAAAGAGAAAATATTCCTGCCTTCTCCTTGTTTCATTTGACCTTGAGTGTGCTTTATTTATAAGTAAATGGATGGACAATGTGCCAGTTCCCCCAGTTCTCTTTGCTTCCTAAGTCCCATCTAAGACCTATGTCAGCTTTACTGCACATTTACTATTTGAAATGAACCAAGACAGGAGCTCTGTTATTTTTACAGTACTTCAATATATATAAAACACATTCCTAACAAGGTACGTAAATACTGAAAGTAGGTATTAAGCCAGCCAACACTTTTGATATTCATCCATTTAGTGAAGGGTAAGTATAAGGTGATGTCAAACACTGTGGATGAGTCCTATTGACAATGAAGTGAGTTGACAAGAGTGAAGTTCTCTTGGATTTTTCTCTTTTTTTATCTTGGATCAAAGTCCAAGTAACTGACATCCACTGCCATCCCAGATTCCAGGTTCCTGCTAACCTTCTCACCTTTTCTTCTGCTGCCTTATAATCACTTGAATAGGAAATTAAATGGCCCCAAAACACTCACTAGCGCATGTTGATATAGACCTACAGAGAAATCTTTCCAGTAACTCATTATCATAACCAACTGCGTATGGGACAAAGACATAACTCGAGCGCCCATAAGATAACAGGATGATAATAACCACCAAACTCAATTTTGCTCTTTACCCATATGAATCCATTTATTTATCAAGCACATTAATATCCTTCCTTATATTTCCTTCGAAAGCATCCATATATTTCAATAACATTCTTTTCAACTCTAGTTTACCAATCTGCTTTTCAATATTTTCCTTATTTCCATCTGTGATGCTTCAGTTACCTTGTATTTCAAAGCCCTCAAAACTATTTTCTTTGACTGAATTTGAGAAAAATTCTGATGCTGATGTCATCTCTTCCACATCACCAAATGAAGACACCAGTTTGGCTTAGCAAGAGATGATCACAGGTGACAGGAGACCCTTCTCGAAAACCTAAGACCCTCTCTATATCTGGATCTTGCACAAAACCTTTGGACTCGGTATACCCTTATTAACCTTGGTATACCCATATTAGCAGTGGCTGCAAGGTATGTGGCCAGTTAAGCAATCATTTATACATGCATGTCTCCAGTGTTTTGGAATCTATTTCTCCTTCAGGATGAAGAGAAATTGGGAAGTATTGCTTTAAAAAATAATTAAACATATCCATGAAATTTGAGCTTATTATTATTAACTGAACGACTCAGCAGGTTGCTGTGCTTCACAACCCAAGCAGAAAATTAATAAGAATTTTAGTCCAATATGTCTGAACTTGAGAGGTATGACCTAGATGATTTTTTAGAACCAGTAGTGCCATCACTATCAACTGCTCACTACAGACTCTTAATTCTTATCCTCTCATTAATATACATTCAATATCTAAAGAAATTATAACACTTCAGCTCCCAAACACTGATGAAAAGAGGCAACCCTCCAACCAGTCATCCAAGAAAACTGTCATACATTGTCTCATCATTTCATGCCTTGACTGCTGCACTCTCTTTATGTCATGCAGAAAACCAAAGGGAAATCAAGAACTCCAGGGACAAATACATTACACTATATAAAGTCAGAACCACAGATCAGATTTAATTAATAACGGACAAAATCTAATCAGTAGCTGAGATTAATGAATGTCACAAATGTAACATTAAAAATGAGCATACCCGTTTCTGCTGTGTGTGCCTAGTGGGATGCACGAAACTGCTCTTTTGATTGACCCTGATTGCCACATGTTCAAGATCCCTGGTTGGAGTTGGAATAAATCTGTGCCATAATATATTTAGATAAGACTGATAGGAGAGATGTCCCAGCTTTTGGGCTGAACTGAGAAGTTGTTCTTAATTAAGATAACAGTATTTCAACACATAAATATTACATATCTGACAGGAGTTATGCAAAATGAACAGAGCTCACAGCTAAACAGTAATATATATCACCAAACGCTGCCATGATTTTCCCTATTACTAAAAAGCAATTTTTGGTAACTGATTTTTTTATAGGAAAGTAGTAGCTCTGCAAAAAAAAATGAAACTGAAAATTTTTCCTTTAATTTGCTTGCAAATCTGCTTTCAAATCACAGTGATTACCGTATATACTCGAGTATAAGCCGATCCGAATATAAGCCGAGGTACCTAATTTTACCTAAGAAAACTGGAAAAGCTATTGACTTGAGTATAAGCCTAGGGTGGGAAATGCAGCAGCTTCTAAGTTTCAATAATCAAAATAAATTCCAATAAAATTAGGATCTATCAATCTTACTGAACAAATACGTGCAGGGAATCAGTATGCAAGATGCCAGGCTCCCCCCCTATTCAGTGTAAGTTTTACTTTAAGGAGTTCCCCCCTCCCTCCCTCTGTCACTCATTGTTCTGTTGCCTGCCTGCATCAAAGAGCTCTGCCACACAAAAAGATAAATAGCAGGCCCTCCCCCTATTACACACACAGACACCGGAGCTGAAGCAGGGAGCGTGTGACGTCACGCCGGGGGGCGGGGCAAGGAACCAGGAAGGATCGGCATGCAGAAGAGAGCACAGGGAATCGGGTAGGAGAGGGTGTTAGTTGGAGGCACTCGAGTATAAGCCGAGGGTTAATTTTTCAGCACATTTTGGGTGCTGAAAAACTCGGCTTATACTCGAGTATATACGGTAGATCTTAATTGTGGAAATTGCAAATATAGGTATGGGATCTGTTATCTGGAAACCTGTTATCTAGAAAGCTCCAAATTACAGGCAGGCCATCTACTATTTTTAAAAAATATTTTCTTTTTCTCCGTAATAGCAAAAAGGTACCATGTACTTGATTCCAACAACAATTATTAGAGGCAAAACAATCCTACTGGGTTTAATTAATGTTTAAATTATTTTTTAGCAGACAAGTTAAGGAGAACCAAATTACAGAAAAAAACCACAAGTCTCAAGCATTCTGGATAACAGGTCTTTTACCTATACCTGATGTTGCGCCTGATGCAACTGTGGCTGATGTGTCAAAATTAATGCAATTCCTGTTGCCGTCACTTCTAATGAGTAAGATAAACTTGTACATAGAATTTGTTGGGAGCTGCACCTATTAACACAGGGCGCTAATAGAACCCTGGAGCTATCACCTGGTCCGGAAGTAGTGGTAGCTCCAGGGTTCCCCAGTGTCAAAAGGCCTGACTATGCTCAATTTGGAACTGGAGGCAAGAAGGACTGAGCAGCACCAAGTGCAACTATATGGAATGCAAACAGTGCATTTTGACGTAGTACCTTTGTTCAAAAGGGTTTTACGCACAGTTCACAGAAATCTGCGCTACCTGTGCAACTGTGTTTGTAGATGCCCTCTTTTGTGTTTCCCATAATACCTAAACACTCAAAAAATCATGTTACATAAAATTTAGAAGCCATAAGGCATTAAACACATTGTTCTGACATTTTACATTGCGTGTCCTTCCTCTGCAAAATAAATGTAAAATAAATGACTGACACTCCAAAGGCACTTTCATTTTCAATGAGTCTCAATGGATAATTGCTAAAAACAGGTGTGCTCTTTCTAACCTAGATTCCTGCTGCTGCCGCTATTATTTATAATGCTCCTTGGAGACTAGAGGACATGTGGCCAATTTTTTTATTTTTTTTTTACTCCTAAACCTACATTGTATGAATTGCATGCCCAAAGGCATAAATATAAATTGAGAAACATAAGTACAAGTGAGTTTCTAAGTCAGTGCCTCCCACTTTAAAGGAGATGTGTAAGGATTTATGTGTTTTATTAAAAAATGTCATTGTCAAGTTTAGCTAAATTCTTAGTTTAGCATTTTTAGCTTTATGTTACTGAAGTTAATTACATTTGAGTGCCTTAATGACCTGCATTTTACAACACAGGCAGGTTGGCTGCACCGGGATGCACACTATTGTTTAAGTGCCCTGTGGCACCCGACCAGTTAAAAAGCCAGTTTGTCTGCAGCAGAACAATTAACATAAAGGAGGGGCCTCTGCACTACAAAACTCCCACAAGGGCCCCTGTTTCCTAGTACCTTTGCATGGGATATTGTTTGCTGCCATGTCTGGCAAAGTCACATCTTGTCAAAGCTTCCACTGCTGTTATTGCTGGAGCATTGGCATCGAAAGTTGACCTGGTTCTACCCCAGTGTGCATTCTGCTAGTGGGCAATCGAAGCAGTGGAAGTTCTGACAGGAAGTAATGTAGCCATACATTTTGTGCAATTCTACATTTCGGGCTCAGGTATGAGGAAGAGATTTCTACTTTAATCTTGTAAATGCTACTAGCAAGCAGCGGTATAACTACCAAATAGCAGAATCTGCAACTGTGAAGGGGCCCAGGAGACAAGGCGCCCTGAACCCCTGTGGGGTCTATTGCAGGATACTCAATTCACAATCACTTCCGCTGTTTTAAGCTTTCCCACCCTCAGCAAAATGAATAAGTGACTGACAGATGGGTGGCATCAGGGTTGAGTGTAGTATCCATGCCTGAGATTGAGCCGACAAGAACTTTTTGCGAGGGGGCCAGCACTACTGCTGCTGGAACACAGCATTTACAGGTAGACATGAGTAGACCCATTCAGGTAGACATAGACCTAAACTGCTGACCCAAGAGCCAAACCCATAGCCTGCATTTTTACCTGCTCATACCTAATTCGTGATTCGGCCTGCAAAACTTTATCTGCAACGTGATTCCCTACCCACTGCCTGCCATACTGTATAACTGGATGTGTGACATTGTCGCTAAAACCAGAGGTTCCACCAAAGATGCGTCCAGGTCATGGATGCTCCATATATAATAAAAAAGCCTCCACTACCACATAAAGATGCTAAATTGGTAAATTATTTTTATTATAAAATTGCCTATTTGGCTCCAAGCAGATGGTATTTTTATATCTCTCTCCCTCTCTAGGCTACCAACAATTATTATTTATTTTTAACTTTAATTGCTTTATTTAAATAAATTATCTAAAAACTTATATGTGTATGTGTTTGTGAAACGATCATAGCAGGCAGCCACTGTATGATGATATCAGCTATTTTGATAGAATGGAACAGAAAATTGCTGCATAAATGACTGGCAAATTATCTCACAGCTTTGGCGTGGCACCTGCTAACATCAGCAGAGGAGCTGACAGGAGTCCACATGGAAAAATTATGAAATGATCCTTTATTAAAAAACTAAATTATATAAATCCATAAGTGAAATTCAGTTTGTTCCCCCCAAACACCCAATTCTTGGCAGCCTTCATCGGTAACCAGCTAAGGTTTATGTAGGTTAACTAAGGTCTGTAAGTCACAATGAACACAAGCACTCTGAAGAAGAGGGGAGTTATCCAATAAAACTAATGTGTTCTTCTGAGAATAGATTGGAATTTATACGATATCCCACCAGGTCCAGTAGGTGAGAGGAAATAATCATAAAGTCAATACCACCAAGCAAGAGTAACTTGTACTTTCCCTGTAAAAGACCTAAGAATTTATACACTGTTGGGGCCGCCATAACAGATACTGGAGTCCCCATGGCAGAGAATGGCCTGAGGGATTATACAGATGTTGAGGTTATGAAGGCAAAAGAGGGTGCTGGATTTCACTCATTCAATAATTTAGCTGTGCTTATGGGAACATCAAGACAGTATGGCTTCCATGAGATGCAGCATTAAAATACATACACAAAAATGATGGAAACAGATAGTGTGTGTTGAAGGTCTGCAATAACTTGGCATGAAAATGGTTTATTTAGACCAGGGTTTAACATATAAGCTGGTTTATGCAATATATTTTTATAGAAACCTCTATTGTTTTGGGGTATACAAAGGCATTAATAAAGTCTGCCATCACAACATTATCCTAACAACAGTTGACCCATTGTCCTTGATCTCCCCAGCCACACCCAGTTTTACCCAAACACACTCCGGCTCTGCCCATAAGCCTGTCATTTTCAGGTTCTAAAATAAAATCTGTCTTTCCAATCTGGGAGGTAAGCAACTGGATCAGGGAAGATGCAGCCATACAAACTGTTTGTGTAACAAACTCTCTATGCACACAACTTCACCAGTTAGTGATGTGCTGATTTCACAAACTCTGCAATCAAAAGAGATGCTTAAATTGGGTTTTAAATGAAATGAGCTGTATGGTTTTTAGAATATTTTTTGTCTTTTTGAAATAACAATGTGTGTCTGATGGCATTTAGAATAATTAACATACTGTTGATAATAACACTGCTAAATAAGGCTAATCAAAATGAGAAAATATATTTATTTTTTATATTACAAAATGCCTTAAAGGACAAATATACCATTTTTTCACATTGGCTCATTCACTTGGGCTGATTAGATAGATAGATAGATAGATAGACTGTTGCAGACTGCTGCCAGTTGCAGATATCACTAGAAACATACCTGGTTCCACAAACTGAAAGCAAGGAAACTTACTAGTAAGAACCATTTCCCCACCCCCCTTAGACTCACAGAGTAATCCTTACCTTGTTAAACTGTGAATTGGATTCTAGGACTTCCAAGACTTCGCCCCCTGAATCATTGCACCATCCAATATTAAAAGTATCTGGGACTTCAAGTCCCAGATGCCATCACTTCTCAACAGAATAAGGTGAGGTGTAGTTGCAGTACACTGTGAGCCTGAGGGAGTTTGGGGAATGGTTTTTATGAATAACATTTTATTAATTTATAGTTATTTTTGATAGTTCAGATTTTTATGCTCCTTTTCTATATAGGCCCTATATGAAATTACATAGGTTTAGGGTTGCCAACTTTTGACATCAAGTCTTGGCAAGGGGCGATGATGTTTCAGGGGGTGCGTCAGCGGTATCAGGGACAGGCGGTGACACTTTTGGGGCAAATATGTGACATCGGGGGGCAGGGCTATAGTGTAGTAATCAGTGATTGGCTGATCACTGTCAGTGTCAGTTTCTAAGTTGGACAAGCAGTTTTCACCCAGACAGCTGTACCAAACACTGGTCAGCCCTGTTGAAAACCAGACAGGTGGCATGGCTACATAAATTTTATATCTGCAATCTGTTACTTACCAGTGTGGAAAGTATAGGAAACAATGACAATTCCAACTATTACAGCTGCCAGCATTCCTGAGATATATGCAGTACTGCATACATTTTATATAGAGTAAAAATCATAATAAATTTCTAATATTTAAAGTACGGATGCCCAACATGCTCCCCTATGACTGTGATAGCCAGCCGAAGGCTCCCCTGCTCTTGCACTTTCTCTAATGCTTATCCTGAATTTAAGTTCAGGGTCAGCCTCATGTTTGTTGGACAGAATTTATCATTGCATGCTTCATAACTCACAACGGGCAACATTATCCACAGGAAATCCATATTGATTGGTGCCTGGAGATAAGTAGTGAGGACATTTACAATAGTGCCTGCCTATAGACTTTTAACAGCTCTTTGTCTGCAAAATGGGCCAGCGGCATAATGCTGTGTTTACAAAATCCTGATTATTATGGCTTTTAATTGATTCAGATTGTTCAGAGGTATTATGACTGAAACACGGCGCTATACTGTAAGGTGACTGCTGCAGGTCTTTATCTATTTACTTTCTTATCGACGAACACATATGTTCAGGGGTCTTTTTAAAATATTATAAAAGAATGTGCAGGCAAAAGAAATTAATTAGATAATGCTTGGCTGCCTTTTTTTTAATGTACGCCTGGCTGTGTAGGAAACACATTTGGGAAATACAAACAGCTCACTGTCTTCATTTCAGACTTGGGGTGGCAGCAGATAATTATATATGGAAGACCCCTTGCTGTCAATTAAAATGAATAAACGATATGGTGCCTTTCAGCTAAGAGATTATGATTTAATGTAGCATGGTGTGTAGAGACCTGAAGGTCAGCTTCAAGGTGACTCTTGATTCCCACCGCAGATATTGTTTAGGGGTCTTCTTGTGATTCTGTAGAGTTCACTTCAAGTCAGAGGGAATTTAAACTCCCAGAATCCTTGGTAGGTCAAACCCTGGCCATTGATATTATGACTGTGCTTTTACCTTTCTTTTTCATTAACAGAATAAGCTCCCAAATAGTCACTTCAGTACAAGCTGATCTGTTAAGACCTTGCTTTGATAAATGAATAAGGAGCTGCTTCCAACCTTTTTCTTTCTCCGTCGGCACACACAAAATTATACCTGGAACAGACCCGCTTTGATTGGTCATGTTTCATTCTTACACATCTTCCCGCACAATCCATCATTTGAGACAGTGCACTGCGTTAAAGGAGAGCAGGAAAATATTTTTCCTCTGAGAATATCGAATTCTGCTTGTTTTCAATGTATTAGTTATGTTTAATAAGCAATGAAATACACCACAGCTAATCTAATCATCTCAGCGCACCTAATGGCCATACAAATTAACTACTTGATAAGCACTCTCCATTTGTCTATTATTGTTATTAATTGTGTAAAAGGCATATTAACCTTATTATGAATCATCTTTATTTATACAGCTCTGAACACACAGGAATTAATTTACAAAGTCATACAAATATACAAATAGAAACTGGTGTTAAAGGAAAACTATACCTTATGGGGCACATTTACTAATCCACGAACGTCCGAAAAGCGTCCGAATGTGTTTTTTTCGTAATGATCGATATTTTGCGATTTTTTTCATAAATTGTCGCGACTTTTTCGTAGCCGTTACAACTTTTTCGCAAATTGTCGCCACTTTTTCGTAGCGTTACGACTTGCGTGAATTGTCGCTACTTTTTTGTAGCCGTTGCGCCAAGTACGAAAGTTTCAGATTCATTCAAGCTTCAGTATCGTGACTTTCCTTGGGCCAGGTTGGAGCTGCAGAGTGCCATTGAGCCCTATGGGAGACTTTCCTTGGGCCGGGTTGGAGTTGCAGAGTGCCATTGAGCCCTATGGGAGACTTTCCTTGGGCCGGGTTGGAGCTGCAGAGTGCCATTGAGCCCTATGGGAGACTTTCCTTGGGCCAGGTTGGAGCTGCAGAGTGCCATTGAGCCCTATGGGAGACTTTCCTTGGGCCAGGTTGGAGCTGCAGAGTGCCATTGAGCCCTATGGGAGGCTTTCCTTGGGCCAGGTTGGAGCTGCAGAGTGCCATTGAGTCCTATGGGAGGCTTCCAAAATCATGCAAAGTCTGAAAGGTTTGCCCGCCGTTTACGAGCGCTCAATACGAAAAAGTCGCGACAATATACGAGCTACGAAAAAGTCGCAAAATGTTCGTTTCCAATCCCAATTTTTCCCATTCGGATTCGGATTCGTGGATTAGTAAATGTGCCCCTATGTCTCAATAAAAATCCATGGCATAAAACAGCTCATATCTAAAACTCTGCTTCATCTAACTTAACCATTTTCATAAAAATATACTTTTTTAGTAGTATGTGCCATTGGGTAATCCTAAATAGAAAATTGCCATTTAAGTGCTAAGTACATACATTTTAGGTAACATGAGCCAATTAATGGACAAAGTTCTGTCTTTTACTCCTACGCTACTTCCTGTTCCTGTTAGAGCTGCATTATTTCCTGTCAGGTGATCTCTGAGGGAGCACACAGACCATCACAAAATGGTGGCTCAAGAGAAAAGATGTGAAAGGGCAATATTTACTAATATCTTTATTCCATTTTGGCAATATTCTTTAATAAGCCACTTAATATGATATAAACTATCTGTTGGTTAAGTATTCATGGGGGGTATAGTTTTTCTTTAAAGTACACTTGTTTCCAAGAGATTGAAAACCAACAGGCTCTTCCCTGTAAAATGTTACAAATTAAAATCAAAATACCTTTAAAATGGTCATAAAGACCATTTTGCAAGCATGTGCTGGTTTTATCTGGTTTTATAATTCAGCAAAATCATCTTATTTCACAGCTGAATCTCTGAGAATCGGAAAATAAATGTTACTGAAATCTCTAAGGACCCCAGAACTGCCTCAGGCTTCCTATTTGATATAAGGATGGATGAGTAGCTTTGAACAAGTTAGTGGTTTGGACGAACAATGGCAGACTGCACCAAAGCAATCAATAAATGGCGAATCATCATTTTGTTATAATTAAAAAGGATTGAATCACGTGCCTGTGATTTGAGAACAGTAACTGTCTATGTAAAGAACTCTAAACAGCCTTGGTAGCTTCAAGGAAAGAACTCCCATTTATCAAAGTACGATCGTTTCCGAATACAAAACAATTGTGTTTTTTCAACATTTTCGTACTGTGCGTATTTTCTTGCGTGTTTTTCGTTAATTTGCGCAACTTTTTCGTACTTTGCGACAAAAAGCGCAACAATTTGTGCGACAAAATCGTATTTGTCGCGCCGAGTACAAAAGTTTCGGACATTCAGGAATCTGTATCATGACTGAATTTGAATTTGCTATTTAAACAGCGTGTTCAATGCCCAAATTATATTAAAATTATTAAGTCTATGGAGCCCTAGAGATAACGGAGAGTCATGAAAATGACCTAACAACCGTATGCTCAAACACTGGAGAGAAACCTTGTAGCATTCCGGCACTTTATTTTTGTAAAGTCCAATGACATCACACAGCAACAAATTCTTCTAAGGAAGTAAAATAGGTAAAAGGCAGTTCCAAAGTCCCACAGAAGTAAATCCACAGTCTGAAGAAAATAATGGCCGAAGAGTAACTGAAGCGATTGATCCGAAGTGCAGAAATCCTTTCCTCTGTCTCTCTGAAGACTGACTTCCAAGCTTTCTTTGGGGCTCTTTTTATGTCCCTGTTGGCCCATCCTCCCAGCAAGCCCCTATTGTTTCTATGCAGGGGTGGGGAGATGTATAGGTGCCAGGGTAACTGGATTATCTGCCTATTGTTTCCAATCAGGCCAGGGCAAGACATATTGGAGCCTTTGGGTATCAGTCCCTAATCTCATCAGAGAGAAATTAAATCAATTCCGCCATTTTTTATTATAAACCCGTCACACTGAGGGCCATAAATATTCTTTGGAGGGCCACATCTGGCCCACAGGCCACCAGTTTGACCTAACTGAGGATGTACAAATCAGATGAAGAAAGGTCCAATGTTCTGCTAGCCTTAGGCCCCATAGCAAATAGTGTGAAAAGATCCAAACTCATGTGGCAAAAATATACAGAAGCATACTTGCTTAATAAAAAGATTTTATCTTTTTTTATTCACCTCTGTCCCCTCAGCTATACAAGATCTTCTTTTCCATATCATTTATAATTCAGTCAGTGTAATGGTTGCATGAGGTTGTTATTTTCACTGCCCTCAACAGTCCGGCCTTAATTGTTAGGGAGAATACAAGTAAAGGGTTAGATAATGACACATGGGGAAGGCACTAGAAGGCAGCTGGAGCAAATGGTTGCTAAGCCATCATTAAAATAATTCTCTAGCAAGTCAAGCAGGAAGCAGCAAGCAGCAAGCAGCTGAAAACGACCAGTTTTCACTTTCAGAGATGCTCGAGGGTTACACAAAAGATTTTATTTAATGGGACCATGAACAGTTCAGATATAAGTTACAGATAACATTCAGGACTTGGCAATAATCTTGAATAATGTTTACTCTTTGGGCACCCTTTCAGACCCCTACAGCCTACATACTGACACAGCGGAACACTGTTAATGAAGCTTAGGTCAAGGCATTAGAAGAAAATATAGGGTTCACTTACTAATCCAAAGTGCAAAGTTGTGTCCATCCACAAAGTATTCTTAAATACATGCTATGCTTTATCTTAGTCTTGCAGTAAGATGCCTGTTGCTTTCACTTTGCTGTATCAGGTGCAAGATAAAAAGGCAACAAGGTAGCCCTGAAATTAATACCTTGCCTTGAGAAGACTTTTAGGGCCCCAGTTCAGCATACTGTACTGCACTCTCCTGTTTACTTCTCCTATATGTAGCCCACTTTAGAGAATGTGCTGCTACCTGCTGAGATCTTGTGGCGCTTACAGGGATCCTGAGCCCCGCTTACTATGGGGAACAGATGTTGCTGTACTATTTGGCGTGCCTCCACCCAGGATAGGGATAGCTTGAACTATAACTCCCCTCCTGAGAACTTGATATTATACTTCTGCTTGGGGACTCCCAGCACTCCTGGCACCTTGCCCCCTCCCTGGGGTAGTTGCTTACCCGGCAGTGTGGATCCTCCAGATAGTAAGACAATGCACTCTGGTATTATGCCGAACCAAGTGATTTCTTTATTTGCAGAATGAATGACAGATAGGCTTTGCAGGAGTTACAGAACACGTCAGGGAACACTCTTTTCCTTAGGGGACCCTCTCTCCTGGGATACCGTCAATACTCCAGCCAGATGACCCTCTTTTGGGATTCCCTCCGGTACTTCACGCCAGAAGCCCCTCTCTAGGGCACTTCCCGGTACTCCCGCCAAGCGGACACCCCCTTGAGACCTCACCCCGGAATATCACCCGGCTATCCCCCGGATTAGGCAAATCACCTATTACTACCACTTGGTTCCCTGACTCCAGCAATCAGTGCTGGAAGATCTTAATCTCATTAATCTCCTGTAGGGGCCAAGCTGCCCAGCTAAATAGCCTATCTACCACTCCTAGAGCGGCCTATAACCTTTAGCTTACTAACTACTCCTGGCCTGTAGCTGGCCTCTTGCCAGAGGGGTCCCAGGCAGGAAGACCTGGCTGCACAAGGCTGCACAGCCTTATATACTGTGTGCACCACCCTGTGGCCATAACCCTGAACTGCAGGGATACTCCCTTTCTTAACACAAAAACAACTAGGACCACCCTTAGGTGTCCAATTCCCTAAGGCCACCCTCTAGTGCCTGTCAAAGGAGAACCCATCCTAGGGGCCCAATCTTGGAGATCCCTACATATATATGGTTACAACAGCAGGCCAGGAAATGTGTAAATTCTGGCAAATGCCAAAGGGGCTGCTGTAAGATTCTGCAGGCAGTCACTTTTTAGTGGGCCCCTGGGGAGCTGTTTGTGCCTCTGTGTACTTGTAATGCCAGGATCTATTTTGACTCTCAGTTCAGACCTGGTTCACAGCAGCACCCACTTGAATATTCTACCTGGGCTTCTGATACATCAAATTGCTATATTCACATCAGAAGGAATTGAATTTCTGCCCAACGAAGCAGGGGGTAGTTTTATAAAAATGACTGGATATAGCCTACATGGGGTGCTTTAAATATGGGGAGTAGGTATGTCTTGGCAAGCAGTGTCATTTGGGTCTCTCCCCATAGTGGGTCACTGCCCATAACTTGGGTGATTATAATTATACATTATATATATATTATAATTAATCATTGCACTTGTGATGAGAACCTGTAAGACAGGTGATCTGAAGCTGCAAAATAGCTAACCTGCCTAAGCCCTTTTATCAGAGCAAATATTCCCTAAAAATGACTTAAGTGATAAAATAAAACCAAAGACAACGAATGAAGCTTCTGAGTAATGCTTTATAAAAAAACCTTTTTTGAACATAAAAAAGAAGAGCCCCTTTAAACCAAATGTATTCTCTTTTACTAAGTCCAAACAGAGACGTCCCAGAGCACTTTGCATTTATTTTTGATGAAGTTAATCATACCAAATCAACAAATCACTGTCTTGCTGGATTCTGAAACATCTTTCATTGCAAGCCTCTTTGCGAGATTACACAGTGGAGTGTCCTTTACTTATCCTGTAATTCTATTTTTACTTTGCGCATCTCTTGTGTCTTTTATGATAGCTCATTATTTATTGATTTATTTTCTTGATTTAATTTCTTAACCTCCTTTTCAGTTACTTATATTTTAATGTACAATTGTTGTGATTTTTCACTTTTTATGGCACCATTAATCAGTAGTGGAGACAAATGTCGGATGCTGGCGTAACTATAGAGAAAGCCACAGGGGACAAAGGGGCATGAAATGCAGGGTCTGCTCTATAGAAATCCCCCCACCCTCACTTACCTTAAAAATTCACTTGTCTGCTGCTCTGCCCATCCAAAGCAGTTTTTGTGGGGGGCCATCGCCAAACGTTTGACTGATTAAAATGGGACAGGGCCTCAAAACTACAGGCAATTTCAGTTAAAATGGGAAGCAGAATGTGCCCCACTCGCCCTCACCTCAGCCCACCCCATACATCATTATCCTGCCTACCTAGGTCCAGGTCTTTGTGGCCTACCCACAAATCTGGGCCTAGTTATGCGACAACCCAAATTAGCAAAAGTGATATTAAATTACCAATTTCTTCTTTATTTTAACTGAGTAAATGCACATAACATTTACAATTCTAATAAAGAAAATAACTATTTAAGCCTTAATAAATTTCCAAATGTATTAAACTGGACTCTTAAGTAATAGAGGAGTTGCATCAGTGGGTCTGGGCAACTCCTTAAGGTTACCTCTAGCTACTAATGTAATGGCTCTGCTGTGGAGGAAAAAATCCTTGGGTCTTCCAAAAAGAGATACAGTAATGGATAACCACAGTCTATTAGGCTATGAGTTGAAATGAATAATATTAATGAATAATTAGTTAACTCAACATATTCAAATGTTTTTTATTGGACTTCCAATATGGAAGTCCATCCTTATGGAAGCCTTCATTCAACAACAGGAGGCAAAGGTGAAGCGCTAAGAGTAGAATGTTATTTCAGTTAAGAGATAAATGATTTAGGATTCTACAGTATGCACTTAAGGTACATTTGTCATATTTGTGAATATTGATCCACATTCTCTAAAGCTATTAAAAAAAAACCCTTATGCGCTCAGCTATTCACATGAGAGGCAATGCTCATGGTTTCAACATCCAGTGCTTTATATGGCTAATACAGACTCAGAATCATGGTGGGAGACATTAGTAAATGAGAAAATATAAATATATATTAAAAGATAATGTATCCTGCTTTATTTCAAAATTTTTAAGGACATAATGACATCAAAGCAGTGGCAAGTAGACCTATAAGAAACACATCTCTAAATGTACAAACTTGACACTTTCTTTAGGGATACATATAATATATTAGAGATCAAACATGGGATGGGAATCTTGAATTTCCAGCAGTTTGATATTGTATTGTATACATTTTCTCTCTATTTTTTGCATAAACTTCAACAGATTTGCCTACAAAAACACCAAGAGACATAATGGGTCATTTATGGCAGTCGTACAAATTTCCCAGTAGTCGTAGCTCAAAAAATCCTATTCATTATAGGTGCTTGCATCTAAAGGCACTCCTTGCACTTGAATATGGCTGTGGTTGTCACCACTTGGTCCTTCCTGCTCCATGTTCTGAATCACATGCAGGGGAACCCCAAAGCTACTGCCACCTGTGAACCAGGCAATTACACTAGGCCGCAGCCAGTGTCAGTCACTGCAGCGCAGTTGCGCCATAACAATAGGGTGCACTTGTCACTTGAACACTGAATGTAAGAAATTTTTTCTATCTGGACATAAAAAAAAGATTTCAACGCAATGCATACAACACACGTTCACTGCTCAGTTTTAACACATCAACTGCAGTTGCGACAGATGCAACTCCCATTTCACACACAAGAAATGTAGATAAGACCTGCAACCTGACCCACGACCCATAGACCTGCAACCCCCAGACACACATCTATACCCCCATCCGGAAATCCTGCCCACAACCCACAGGGTATTCACTTTTCTTCCAGGTAACCCGCAGGTACCCGACCCACTAAGGACTCTGCCCTAGGGTGCAACAGGAACTTTAAGGATAAAACTAACTGGAAATCACACATAAACAAAGCTAACACTTATTACCAGTGAGTGGACTAGAATGTAACAAAAATGACTGGTGCAAATTGTCATAAGCTATTTAAAAAATAATACAGCACCATAAAGGCAAATCACTATTGCCCATACACAGTATACGAAAGATATCCAGCCTGAAGTAAATCAAGATCCCACAGTTGGAAACTGCTTCTCATTAAGTTCAATTGAGGAACAGGACCAACTTAACCAGACACAGATAAACAATAATGACACCCACATAATAAGCAAAACTGTTTAGATAAAACCCAGGCCCTAGCGTGATACCAGGAAGCAAATGCACAAATCAAGTGGAAATTAGATGGGTTTAATGCTGCATGCAGTTTTATATGATTAGATAAAATAACAATTGGTAAGGCAGAACTACATAGGAAACATCAGCCCTTTGCATTTTCTTTTTTCTTGCCTCTACTTTTCCTGTAATACTGATTGAGAAAGGATGGAAACTTATAGTTCTTTAGATGCTGTTAATGATAAAATTAACTGAGAAATATGCAAACTGCACAACAGAGACTACAACAGCCCAAGGGACAGGGCTAAAAACTCTGGAATATGGAATTAGATTTTATTCAGCATTTCCTTCCTACAAGTAAAGGGTTTGACCAACTTGAAAAAAAAGATTTTTATTTTAATAACTTCAAGCCATAAGTGATCATATCTATCTCTTTTTGGAATTCAGCAGTGAGTGATATAACTTGGGACATGCATGCTAAATTGGAGCGTACACATACTTTCTGGTCACAGAGTGTATTTGTCCAGCCTGTAAATACTTCATACATCTGTCCACCGTGGTTCTCGAGCATAATTACAAAAACAAGGGAGCCACCACCCCGATCACTGTAGGGTTTCAAATGAAATCTGAATCTTACAATTTGAATAAAGTTGGCACGTCTCTGATCATTGTCAGGGTGAGATAAATGATTTAAGGAACTAGTTGCACAGTGACTCCATACATTTGGCCACTAGTCTATACTAATTCGAGGCTGTTCAACAAGTCATAATTACAGTTATAATCTTTATAAGTTAGAGCCTACTGGGACCTTTTAATAACTATTGAAATTGAATTAAAACTGTCAGTTTAAATACTATAACTTTTAAACCTGTACAGGTATGGGACCCCTTATCCATAATGCATCGGGACCTGGGGTTTTCCGGATAAGGGGTCTTTTCGTAATTCGGATCCCCTACCTTAAGTCTGCTAATAAAATTATTTTAACAGTAATTAAACCCAATAGGATTGTTTTGGCTCCAACTTTGCAATGCGTCTTCTTTCTTTATTTTTTTTTTATCCTTTTTGAAATATTTGCCTTCCTCTTTTGCTTCTTTCCAGCTTTCAGATGAGGGGTCATTGACCCCAGCTGCCAAGAAGCTATTGCCCTGTGAGGCTACAATTTTAATGTTATTGTTACTTTTTATTACTTTCTATGCAGGCCCTGTCCTATTTATATTCCCATATCTTGTTTTAACCACTGCCTGGTTGCTAGGGTAAAAAAGACCATAGCAACCAGATAGCTGCTCAAATATCAAACTGGGGAGCTGCTGAACAAAAAGCTAAATAACTGGAAAGCCATAAAAAATAAAAAATGAAGACCAATTGCAAATTGCCTCAAAATATTAATGTATACATACTAAAAATTAATTTAAAGGTGAACTACCCCTTTAACATTTAAACACACTGGGGCTCATTTATCAACCCTAAATAAATTTGCCCCTGGGCAGTAACCCATAGCAACCAATCGGTGATTTGCTTTTTTCAGCCAGCTGCAGCTAGAACAATGAATGCAACAATTTGCCTGGTTGCCATGAGTTTTTGTCCATGGGCAATTTTGCCCACTGTTGATAATTGACCCCACTGTATTTCGATATTAAAACAAATATATTTATTAAACTAAAAGATAAAGTACTTCCTCCTTAAAATTACTGGTGGGTAATAGAGTCCCTATCTTGAAATTAAACCTTAACTGGCACAAAGCATACCAAATCACATTCAATTTGTTTATACAACAATAAATTGTGGCTACAGCATCAAATGGAACCGTACAATCCGTACGTTCTTTGTTATAGTTCAGGAACTGAAGAACTATAAATCCTGCTTAAGCAAGGTCCTGCTGTGAGGACATATGACCCCAGTGCCAATTCCTGTCTTACGTTGGGAATAAAAATGGAGTACATCAAACATCCAAGGCTCCGGTGCAAATACATCCAAAACTTGTGTGACTCAGTTTGTTAGTTGCCAAAATCAAGTGGACACTTGCCCTATTCCCTGGGGCACATATTCACAGAGCCATAATGCCCACGTATAATCACAGTTCTTTAGCTGGCCGGCTAGGGTCGGCACCGGTATTACCAATTTACAGGCAATGTAGTTGCTGGTAAATTTGTAACGGCTTATAAATCCCTTCCTTTCTGGAACCCTCTCCGCTGCCAATCACCTTTTATAATTCTAGGCCCATTTCACAGCCCCACCCACCTTTCCCCACCAGTCCACCCATTCCCTGCCCCTTACATCACAGCCCTGCCACCAAATCATGTTACACCCTGCCCCCTACCCAAAGGCCGGTATTAGTTATTGTACAGAGCTGTGGAATATGTTGGTGCTTTATAAATAAATGTTAATAATAATAATAACAAAAAAAGATGGCAAGCCTATACACATATATCAAAAAAGCATCATTGTATGGTATCTCTTTGTAAAGGCCATCAAGAAAAACCTAGGACATTGAGCTTGCTATCAGGGCTGTATTTTCTATACAGGTATGTAAGGTACTGCCTAGAGGGGTAACTGCAGGGGTGTAACTTATGGGTGCCTATATAGAAACACCTTTTTTTAAAGAATAAAATGAAAGTAATGCCACTATTGCTCTACTGCACATTTGCTAGTATAGACTGGGAAAGCTAAGATGGCGGATTTTCTTTTTTCCTCTGGGCTGGTGCATGTTTTTCCTAAAAGGAAACGTTGAGACTGGATTTAGTGCAGGGTTCCTAACATATTACCACCACTCTGTGACTCCAGCTTTTCTAAAAATACTTAAATGTCACTAACATTTATAGCTTGCTTATTTAAACTGATTAAAGGGGTAGTTCACTTTCAAGTTATCTTTCAGTACAACATTCAGTACAACATAGAATTGCTTAGCATCTTTTCAACTGGTCTTCATTTTTTTATAGTTTTTAAATAATTTACCTTCTTCCGACTCTTTCAAGCTTTCAAAATGGGGGTCACTGACCCTGGAAGCTCATAAACAAATTCTGTGAGGCTACAATTTTATTGTTAATGTCATTTTGTATTACTTATCTTTTTATTTAAGCCCTCTCCTATTCATAGTCTAGTCTTTAATTCAGACCACTGCCTGATTGTAAGGTTAAATTGGACCCTAGCAACCAGATAGCTGCCGAAATACCAAACTGGAGAGTGGCTCAAAAAAAAAGCCAAATAATTCAAAAACCACATAAAAATGAAGACCAATTGCAAATTGTTTCAGAATATTACTCTCTACATCATACTAAAAGTTCATTCAAAGGTGAACAACCTCTTTAAGGGCAATGTGAAACAATGCATGTACCCATACTAGACATACTGCTATAACCGGTCAGGGTATCTTCAGGTATCAATTTAATATTAAGACTGTAACACAACTGTTTCTTTCTATTATAAAACACCGGTGTGCATAGCACATCTTAGTTTACAAGTCTTCCCGTAGCTACAAACAGACAGCAGCTCAGGTTGTCTAATGCATATTTAAAGCAGCAATTAATACGTTGTTTATAGAAGATGATGTCAGCCGTCGCTGATACACAAGAAAAATCACAGTTCAGTCCTGAATTTGTAACATCTCTGCTAAGTACGCTTGTGTGTCAGCCACGCAGCCAAGCATTTATTTCCAGCTTCTGTTGGGAACACTTGCAACATCTTGCTCAATATAAACGGAAAGAAACCAAATATATTATGGTGTCAAATGTTTGGCCATTAAAGTTAATTTTTTTTTGCAAGGAGATTGCAGATTTTTAATAGCTGTGTTAGTAAATGTATTTTCCTCAAACATTATCATAATGCATTTATGTGCTTTTCTCTAGCATCTTCAGTTCCTACAGCAGGAGGAAACATTAATATATGCACACAGCTTGAGCCTATCCTTATACTGTATGTGTGCTGTCAGGAATGGGAGTTTGTTAAAGGTGCATCAGTGCTATGAGATCCCAACGCTATGGGCAAGTTACTAAATACTGCACCACGCTGGGAATAAAAACCAAACCAAACTGCAGCTACATGGTATCAATCTGCTTCTTTGCTCTCTGCCACCAAATCTGTTTTTGTGATTCCATTTAAAATATAATAAGGAGGTTTGAAAAAAAGTCTGGAGCAAGATAAGATTATGTAAATGGAAGAAGCCTAAGTTGCTTAATTAAACTAATAACCAGACAGTGGAGCCACCAAGAGGAAATAACAAAATAATTTAGCAAAATATGTCACCCCAGGTTCCAAGCATTCAGCATTATACATCTCTTCCATATATACAGTATATATGGGTACATCTATTTATATATACCTTTATCCTGAAAAGTTGGCATTGTATTTATTTTTTTCCAAGATATGGATAGATGTGGATTTTCTTGAAGGCATGCATATATACAGTGGTGTGAAAAACTATTTGCCCCCTTCCTGATTTCTTATTCTTTTGCATGTTTGTCACACAAAATGTTTCTGATCATCAAACACATTTAACTATTAGTCAAAGATAACACAAGTAAACACAAAATGCAGTTTTTAAATGAGGGTTTTTATTATTTAGGGAGAAAAAAAATCCAAACCTACATGGCCCTGTGTGAAAAAGTAATTGCCCCCTGAACCTAATAACTGGTTGGGCCACCCTTAGCAGCAATAACTGCAATCAAGCGTTTGCGATAACTTGCAACGAGTCTTTTACAGCGCTCTGGAGGAATTTTGGCCCAGTCATCTTTGCAGAATTGTTGTAATTCAGCTTTATTTGAGGGTTTTCTAGCATGAACCGCCTTTTTAAGGTCATGCCACAACATCTCAATAGGATTCAGGTCAGGACTTTGACTAGGCCACTCCAAAGTCTTCATTTTGTTTTTCTTCAGCCATTCAGAGGTGGATTTGCTGGTTTGTTTTGGGTCATTGTCCTGCTGCAGCACCCAAGATCGCTTCAGCTTGAGTTGACGAACAGATGGCCGGACATTCTCCTTCAGGATTTTTTGGTAGACAGTAGAATTCATGGTTCCATCTATCACAGCAAGCCTTCCAGGTCCTGAAGCAGCAAAACAACCCCAGACCATCACACTACCGCCACCATATTTTACTGTTGGTATGATGTTCTTTTTCTGAAATGCTGTGTTACTTTTACGCCAGATGTAACGGGACACGCACCTTCCAAAAAGTTCAACTTTTGTCTCGTCGGTCCACAAGATATTTTCCCAAAAGTCTTGGCAATCATTGAGATGTTTTTTAGCAAAATTGAGACGAGCCATAATGTTCTTTTTGCTTAAAAGTGGTTTGCGCCTTGGATATCTGCCATGCAGGCCGTTTTTGCCCAGTCTCTTTCTTATGGTGGAGTCGTGAACACTGACCTTAATTGAGGCAAGTGAGGCCTGCAGTTCTTTAGATGTTGTCCTGGGGTCTTTCGTGGCCCCTCGGATGAGTTGTCTCTGCGCTCTTGGGGTAATTTTGGTCGGCCGGCCACTCCTGGGAAGGTTCCATGTTTTTGCCATTTGTGGATAATGGCTCTCACTGTGGTTCGCTGGAGTCCCAAAGCTTTAGAAATGGCTTTATAACCTTTACCAGACTGATAGATCTCAATTACTTTTGTTCTCATTTGTTCCTCAATTTCTTTGGATCTTGGCATGATGTCTAGCTTTTGAGGTGCTTTTGGTCTACTTCTCTGTGTCAGGTAGCTCCTATTTAAGTGATTTCTTGATTGAAACAGGTGTGGCAGTAATCAGGCCTGGGGGTGACTACAGAAATTGATATTGAAATTGAAAATTGAAATTGATAAACCACAGTTAAGTTATTTTTTAACAAGGGGGGCAATCACTTTTTCACACAGGGCCATGTAGATTTGGAGTTTTTTCTCCCTTAATAACGTAAACCTTCATTTAAAAACTGCATTTTGTGTTCAATTATGTTATCTTTGACTAATAGTTAACGGTTTTTGATGAGCAGAAACATTTAAGTGTGACAAACATGCAAAAGAATAAGAAATCAGGAAGGGGGCAAATAGTTTTTCACACCACTGTATAGGGTTGTATTTTCAGTCCATGAAACCCTAGGGACCGAAGCCTAAGCACTGTGCTGACTGCCTGACTATTTTTTATATCCTTGTACTGCCCCCTTTTAGAGCTGCCATGCTAGGCATGGGCCCCGGGTTGCCTACATATATATATATATATATATATATATATTTATCAGAAAAAAGATCATTTATCTTTAGGGTCAAATGTTTAATTCCTCACTAGGACCATAAGGGCAATGACAGATGGGATGTTTTATAACCAGCGATTAATCTCAGTTACAGCAGGCAACAAAATGTCCCTTGGTTCCTCTCCACTGGCTAACATGTAAATCGTGGCCGGGGTAACATACATGGAGCAACATTTACCAAAGTAGCCCAAAGTTTTCCCCAGCAGCAATTCACATATTAGCCAGTGAAGATGGAACAGAGGGCATTTGGTATTAATTGTGGGTAATAAAACGTCCCATCTGTCATTGCTCTTAGCAGGGCCACTTTAAGGTACCAGTGAGCCCTGGGCAATATTTCACTGGTGGGCCCCCACTGCCCCAAGACATTTGTCATAGAATAACTCTTACGCACTTGAAATTCAATATAATAAGACAGGCAGTGAGGAATTGTCTGCACTGACTGAAGTAGAGATGATCCCCAGGTTTGCTGCCCTGGCCCAACAGCTCTGGGAGCAGAAAAATTATAAAATGGTGATGCCACATAAAAAAAGGCAAAAACATTAAAATAACCATGCTGTAGAGCTCTTCCAGTTGATTAAAATGAGGGGCCGTCCATGTCTGCAGATTATAACTCCCAAATTGTTGCCTTTTTAAAATGGCCTCTATAGAGAACACCTGACAGAGACTGGGGAATGATGGGAGCTAAAATAAGGAGCAGGCAAAAAGGGCAAGTTGTACTCACCCTTAATATTAAAGTGATTATGACTTTCTTTTTTGCTGTTTATGTATACAGGTGCAATGGCCAGCTCCTTATTGTTTCCAAATGTTTAGCATATGCACTTTTTTAATCACAAGCTCAATGAATAGGGATTGTGCTGAGCTTAGTTTTTTCCTATTGTTCTAATTAAAAAAATCTATGGTTTAGGTATTTCTTGAATTTAACACAATATTAAAACCAATTTCACATTCTAACTTCCTGTCGTATCCTGTATAGCTATAAATGAGGAATAAAAGAAAGTCCTTTTGTAGAGCAAGGTGTATATAAGTGTACATTGTACTTTCAAATTGAAGGGCAAAGAAACAAACCTTTTATTTTACTGCAATTCAAGATGCCGATCTTGAATAATTGAAAAGGCTACATTTCACTTTCTATATTTCCTATAGAGGCACAATGTGTTGGTGTTATCCACAGAGGACCATAATGTGCTGCAAGATAATGGCAGCTTTGGCTACAGGGTAAGTAAAGATGCTCCGATGCATAGAGATCAAGCACAAGGCAAGAGAGTGATTTTCTGGCCTCCCACTGTGATACCTGAAGGCAGGCAATTTGCTTGTGTCGCAATAAATGTGTAACACGTGACAGGGCTGCATACGGCCTATGGCACCCAAGGGGGTTAGTTTGCTGCTGCAATTTCCTTGAGTAAAACAATAGGGATTACCATGCATCCTGCAACAGAAAAACTGCAGCAAGATATTCCATCTAAGCTGCACAACTCATACATATAGCTATCCTTTTTTCAACTCATGGAAACCCATAAATAGAATTATGTTTTCTATACATTCAGAAAAAATACATCAACAACAGATGGACCACTCAAATATGTGGAACAGCTAGCTGTTTCTTAAAAGGGTTGTTTGGTCTTTAGATTAACTTTTAGTATGTTGTAAAAAGTGTTATTCTGAACAATTTGCGATTGGGCTTCATGTTTTATTACTTGTGGTTTTTAAAGGAACAGTAACACTAAAAAATGAAAGAGCTTTAAAGTAATAAAAATATAATGCACTGTTGCCCTGCACTGGTAAAACTGGTGTGTTTGCTACAGTAACACTACTATAATTTATATAATAAGCTGCTGTGTAGCCACGGGGGCAGCCATTCAAGCTGGAAAAAAGGAGAAAAGGCACAGGTTACATAGCATTTAGCTTTTTATCCAGCAACTCTCCAAGTTGGGATTTTAGCAGTTATATGGGTGCAAATTAAACCTAGCAACAATGCAGTGGTTTGAATGAGAAACTGGAATGTGAATAGGAGTGGGTCTGAATAGAATGATAAGTGATAAAAGTAATATGAATGAAAATGCAGCCTCAAAGAGCAATATTTCTTTGGATGCCAGGGTCAGAGACCCCCTTTTGAAAGCAGGAAAGAGTGAGACGAGGAAAGCAAATAACTCAAAAACGATAAAAAAATGAAGTCTAATTAAAAAGTTTATACGAACTGGCCATTCTATAACGTATTAATAGTTAAATTAAAGATGAACCACCCCTTTAAAGGCTGTTGAAGGACACACTCTATCCCTCTATCACTATAAAATATGATCACACTATAGGAAATGGATAGGGTTGCCATCTGGCTGGTATTTCACTGGCCTAGCTAGTAAAATATCAGCCAAGGAAGGGCCTGGTATTACAAATTTACTGACAATGCAATTGCTTATTTACTAACAACGGATAGCTACTATACTTTTCACCAAGAGCAACCAATCAGCAATCATTTTTGAAAGACAAAATGACAAGTAAAAAAATAAAAGCAAATATCTAATTAGTTGCTGTGGATAGCTGCACTGGTGCAATTTAGCCTATTTCCACCGCATTGATCAGATAGATAAGGGGATCAGTGAATGCTATAAAACAAATAAATCCAACAGATCCATGCAACAATTCAGGTATATCGATGAAATTTGATAGATCCATAACAAATCGACTAAAATTTTATCAATATTGCAAGGGCCTTCATGCTTCCAGGAAAGTAGATTCAATCAATATCAATATTGATTGAATCCACATTTTAAAAAGATTTTTCTTTTAACGTTGCCCATAGCCTCCAATGGGATTCGACATGCCTAACCTGCTGTTACACACATATAGTCACTTGATATGACTGAGAATGCTGCACATAGTAAGCAATTAACTACAAATGAGAACGTGTTGTTAGCAAGAGGGTACAATGTGATAAAAGAGACGCTTATTGGAAGCTTTTGGAGACACTTGAGAAAATCATGATGCCGTCTACATCTATATCAAGTGACTTGCTAGGAAATTAATGAGACTGCACCGGGTCATTTTGGTGGTAAATGTGACATCATCCTCCCCAACAAAACAGATTCTTTATTGGTAATGCAGTAGCTACCTGTCCATAAAGTCTAAGTTACAATCACTTATTGGCCTTTTGTTAACATAGATTCCTATAACCAACCATTTAACCCATCATGAAGCATCAGACACTTTAATCCAAAACTATTCAATATTAAGCATCTAATAAGTCAATTAATACTGCATACTATACCTGTATCACACTCCTGCCTGGCCCATAACCATCTTACTGTTGTTGAACTACAGCTTCCATGCCACGAATAACTATTATAACACTTTTAACTTGTGCATAAAAATTAGGGATGTACCGAATCCACTATTTTAGGATCCGGCCGCACCCCAAATAATTTGTGGAAGATTCAGTCGAATACCGAACCAAATCCAAATCCTAATCATATATGTAAATTAGGATAAGGAAAGGCTAAAGAGAAAAAATTGTAGCTTCTGTGTTTACGTGACAAATAGTCACGTGGTTTTAAGGATTCAGATTCAGTTAGGCCACGGGCATAGATTTAGCCATATCTACTAATAAGCGAAATAAAACATAGGTGTGATGCCTGTCAATGTATCAAAGGACAACATTTACAATAGACAAAGGGAGTTATGTACATTGTAAATACCAGCATAAAAACAAAGCTGCATAGCATAATGGAAGCAAGCACAAGTCTAGTGCTGTAGGTCCATAGCATTTTGCCTAATAATGGCTGCAAACAAATTTATTGGACCATTTCAAATATCTACCAAAAAACATCAACCAAAACATCAAACAGTAAGCATGGCTTACTGCTGGGAACGTAAACAGTAGCAGATCTCAAGTACTTTGTACCTTACGTCTACAGAAAGTAATATTGTATCAGCTGGATGGCTTATACATGTCAATGCCATCTAAATATCTGTATTCACTTACAGATTTTATTGTATGGGTATTTGACTAACAAAGGTTGATGGAATAAGAGACACCATTCGGACAGAAAGAGTAATGGCAGAGCTTGAGATGCTAAAGGCTTCAAAGAAGTGCAATATTGAAAGGCCAAGGAAATATACAACTAGTGACAAATTAAAATATATACACCCAAGAATTAAATGAAATGTTAAGAGCTTTTAAGCTGGATTTGCTGATTTAGTTTTATAGGTATAGAATTCATTCTCTGATATCTTGTTATCCAGAAAGTTCCGAATTACGGGGACCCCATTTGAATCAAATAATTCAAATTTTTACAAACAATTGTTTTTTTCTGTAGTAATAAAACAGTACCTTGTACTTGATCCCAACTAAGATATAATTAATCCTTATTGGATGCAAAACAATCCTATTGGGTTTATTTAATGTTTAATTGATATTTAGTAGACTTAAATGTTACAAATTATGGAACAACCCCTTATATAGAACAACCCTGGTCCCAAGCATTCTGGATACCAGGTCCCATACCTGTATAGCAGGGGTGGGCAAAACGTTGATCGCAGTCCACCAGTCGATCCCCTGTGGATTTCTGGTGGACTGCGTCGAAGCGGGGAAATGCGGTAGTGCGGCGGTTCCGCGCGTTTATTGGGTATGCGTATGCACGCTGTGTCATGTACGTAACCGGGGAGGAGTCAAAAGTCGATCGCCGGGGGGAAAAGTCTGGGCACCCCTGCTGTATAGCATGGAACAAGGTTTCAGGCAATATCTACATGAAAGTGTAACTGCAATATAGAAAATGAAAGAAGAGAAAATACAGATAAAATTACAAACTAACAACAGTTCTATGTTCCCAGAACTCTGTAAATGTCATGAACACATGTTAATTGTATTAACAGCAACAAGATTTTTTTTAATTTTACTATAAGAACGCAGCAAGCGTGGGGCAAGGGCTCAGAGTCAGACAATAAACATCAGACAACGTGTTCCCTCCTCAAACACTGAAAAATATATTATTTTTGCTTAATGGGAATTATTTCAGCTGATTGCAAAGGGATGAAGGTGGAAGGAAATCTGCACAAATGACTCATTATATATTAAACTTCGCATCTTTTGGCTCTAGGCTGCTTGTTCTCATAGAATTAAAAAATCTCGATGGTGATTATGAGAGAAAGAAAACCATGCTTCTAGATCAGGATTCCAATAAACAAAGATTTGTTTATGTAAGATGATCATGTTTAGAAGTTTCGGAAGCAGCAAGCAGAGCGGCATAACAAGATGAGCCAACTGCCTCCTTAAGGTTTCTGTCTGTAGAAGGTTAATGAGTTGTGAAAAACAACTTGGCAGCAGTTCAACTACAGCACTATATGCGCTAAATACATGTTTTTTAGTTTTTTAGACTGTAGACATCTTTAGACTGGATGAACTAAGTTTCATTCAGCATTAAGTTGATCTAAGTGTTCTACAAGTTCTCTGCAAAGACCTGAGGCCCATACAGTTTCTGCAACTATAATATGTATGTCCCTGTCTGGTTTCTATATTTCTTACTCATGTTTTTAAGTTGGAACCCTCAGTACCCTCAAGAAAATGCTTTTTTTTTTTTTTTTGCTTCAGAAGAGCAATTACTAGCTATGTTATGGCTATAATTAATTCCTAGATGACTTTCCCAATTTACAGATGACTTACACTACCTGACATCCACAAATGGGATGAGAAATTATAATTATCTTCTATTTATATAGCCCTGACACATTTTACAAAGAGCTTTAAAGAGACAGTTCATCATTCACATCAGCTTCTGCCCCAGAGGTGCTTACAGTATAAGTTTTCTATTGCATACACATATAGGTCAATGTCATAAGAAAAAAAAATAACCTGCCTGAATGTCTATAGAGTGAGAAAGGAAAATGGAGCCTTTAGAGATGGTATCCAGAATCAGACTCTGGACCCAAGTGTTGCAAGGCAGACATGCTAACCACTGAGCCCCTGCCTCATACACCTCTAGTCCCATAAATGAGGGGTTGAAGAACCTTGTAGATTAGTTACATAATAAAAAAAAGAACACTGATTAGGGGCAAGTAATGTTATGTTTTTTAACAAAAGAAGTTGAGATGTGCATGTGATTCCAGGGTTGGACTGGGACAGCAGGGCACAGGCCCATGGCCCCCCACTGCCAAGCCCGTTCCCCCCACTCCCCCCACTAGAAATTGCATGCTGTGGCATATGCAGGGGGACAGGAGCTCACAACTGGGTTGGGGAAGCCCCATGCAGCAGCCCCAGGGGGCCCCTGATACCCCAGTTGACACTGCCTGTTTATATTACATATTACAAACTAAGGTGCATCTTTAAGATGGTGATAGATTTGAATGGATACATTAAAGTTTGTGATATCTAACAAATGAATGTCATCAGTGATTTCAGGTGAAGCAACAATTCATCCAGCATCTGGCACTTGCTTCACACCATCCATTTTGATGAGAAAATACAAAGTAATTCAAAGTATGAGCCACATGTTGCACAGACAGACACTGCTTTTAATAGCAGTTATATATACAAATAAGTAAAAAACCATAGCAAATTTGTAATTAATATATATTGCAAAGTTGCTTAGAATTATGTTTCTTTTATTAGTTGAAAAAAATTATATTTTGGGTTGACTTTTCCTTTAAAATTTAGAGAAATACTCAATATGTGGCCTGCAATTAATATGGTGACATGTCTACTTGGTACTGTTGATATAGTAGTTAACCCTAAGCATCAATCCTTCATTGTTGTGTACAAGTAGACAGTTACCAGAGATCACATCTAAAGTTTTGTGTTTCTAAAATGCAATAATTTGCTAAGAATACCACATTATCTCAAGAATAAGAGGCACTTCTAATAGATGCCAGTTGTTAGGTTGTACTGACTGAACTAGAAACAATCAGCACTGCGCTTGTAACTTCTAGACACAAAAATGGGATTTTTTTTTCCATGTTCTGGTTACCTCATGTTAATTTTGATTCACGCCCTTACATCACCACAAGTACATTCATTACTTTGCATTAAATGGAACAGTTAGAAAACAAGCAGCTTATACTCTGCAATCACTGTAAGAAAACCCGGGGACTATCATGCACCGAAAATAGTCAAATAACCCATTGCGGAAAGTGCTGTTCTCTTCCACAGTAATGAACTCATTTCAGTGAATGGTCCCAGGGTGCACATCGTTACCAAGTGAAATGATGCTTAACCCCAAGAAAAACTACACAGTGTGTAATTACCTAAACAGAACTTAAACAGCACACATTCCCCTTACTGAAGCTAAGGGCCCAGGACTCCACATCTCTCCATTCACAGTATACTCCAGAGTACCTTTATTTTGTTCATTATTTCAAATAGAAACTCGGAGTGAACAAATGCATTTTGTGAAAGGGCCTCCTGTATTTTTCTGGTTTGTTTATTGTAAGTTTCATATTTCTAACTTATTATTCCAGTTCAATTTGGACATTTGTGGTTCAACATTTGCAGACCTGCCAACCCTCCCAGGTTTTTCTGGAGTCACCTAAATTTCTACCCACGGCTGGAGAGGAGCAGGGATTGTGGCCATGGTGTTACTGTGCATGGTTGGGGAATAGTAAAAAATTACAGATTTTGGTCCGAGTAGTTTGATATCTTTGCACCTGGTAGGAGCACCTAACAGTCTAACAAAGTTAGAAATAGATGACTGTATCAACTAATTAACAATTTTCTAGAAATATAAAGGAAAATTCATCAGGGGCTTTCTTGCCATGGGGCTGGAACCTTGCCTCAGACAGCAGTGCCCCACAAGTTTCAAGAGTTGGCACAAATCCGCTCCTGGTAACTTTAAGAGCCAAAGAGGTTTAGAAATGACATTGGCACCTACTAGAGGCAGGGTAGGACTGGGGGTGCACTGTTTGACCCCCTCCCCTGTGGGGACCGTGTCTGGGCTGCTGGGGCCCACCAGGTTTTTTCCCGGTACCCCGGCAGTCCAGTCTGACCCTGACTAGGGGTCATTTACTTTGCAAGTGCTAGACTGCTAAGTGGTGCACGAGCATGCCCTTTAGTGCTCACTTAGCTAGCCATTTCGCCCCTGGGTGAGGTGCACTTTGCTCCACATTTAAAATATTGGGATTAGTTGGGGTTAATGTTGGGTTACATTTCCATTCCTTGTGATGTGTTTGCCACATCTATCAGAATATCTCAGCCCCAGAAAGTGAGTTTCGACTTTTTTAAATTTGACTAGTAGGTAAGCCTTACCCAGAACTGCCACCTTAGGGTGGCACAGGGGCAAAAATGGCCCCCTAGTGCTCTCTAACTCCTTTCATACTAATGGAATTTCCTAAAAGCAGACTCACTTCTACAACAGCTTTATATACAAACTTGCATTTACCTAACTTAATGAATAGAGATGTGTTTGACTTGGCAAAGAGCAGACTAATATCTGTGGGCAAATATTGGTTCAGAAACCTAGGTAAAAGCTACATTAGCATCTTCATGGAATATAAGCTCTGAGGTCTCACTAAATAGTGATGTTCCTTCCCATGTGATCCAACAAAGTAATGGGAAAACTAGTTGTTCTTTCCCAGAAGTCCTTATATTTAATTGTTTCATAAGGTGTGAAATGTATTATCCAAAATGTTTGACTTCGGTGACTGAGGTTTCTCAGTAAAGGAACACCGTGCAACAATATTTACAAAAAAGCAGAGATGCATTGCCATCAGCATGGGTTTATGTTGGGTTAGTTTAAAATAAGTACAAAGTACTGTGCCATTATCAGAGAAAGAAAATAAAAATGAATTAAATAGGGCCCTATGGTAAATTTTTAGGAGCATTCTGGGTAAGGCGTTAAATAGATTTATACCTACATGCCAAAAAAAAAAAGAAACTTACTTTCCAAGGTTAATACATTCTAACAGATTTTACAAACACATCAAAAGAAATGTAAATGTGTAACCCAAAATAACCCCTGATATTTTTAGTCTGGTGCAAGAAGCAAAGTGAGGGTTACAGGTTACCCAGGGGCAAGATCGCTTGCTAAGTGAGCACTTTCACCCCAGGAAAAAGTAAATGCCCTCTAGTAGGTGCCATAATGTCAAGGTTCATGCGAAAGGGACACTGACACTTATGGGCAGATTTATCAAAATGTGAGTTTAGTGCTTAATACATAAAAACTCTCCCACGTTCTAATCATTCCTATGGGATTTTTAGAAGCATATTTATGAAATGGTGAGTTCTAACTTTCCCCTATTGATAAATACACTTCTAAAAATCCCATAGGAATGAATAGAATGTAGGAGATTTTTTATGTATTAAGCTCTAAACTCACATTTTCATAAATCTGCCCCTTAGACTATAATCCAGCTAAATAATGAATTACCACTCCAATTTAAACTCTTTGGAAGAAAAGTTTTCAATTTTAAATTACTTTTCTCCAGCCAACCCCAAGATTCCTGACGAGCTTACAAGTTCCTTTTGAAATAAACATTATTCTGCCACTGTTTTGCTTAAAATTTAGGTAAAAATGGTTTGGGTATCTTGTGAATCAAATAACATATTAGATGCCTACTAAGAACATTGCCACCCATGCCAAACCATGGGCAACTTGGTGATGCACAGATGGGGCAGATTTGGCAGTATCATGCACAGATCTTGTATTTCAGTAGTTAGCTGAAAGACTCGACCTTGGGGGGCATGGCAGGCTGTGTGACTGATGACATACACCAATTTAATTAAATAATTGGTCATACAGATCCAACATATCTGATCACAAACTTTTTTTTTGTTAATACTGATCCTAGTCCAACTGAAATATCAGATGATCTGAGTTTAGACAAGTATATCGTTAAGTTGAAAATGAAAATACTGGCTTATGTGTGTGGCTGGAATAAACCTCTTGCTTTAAGGGGTAGTTCACCTTTAAGTTAACTTTTAGCGTGTTATAGAATGGCCAGTTGTTAGCAGCTTTTCAATTGATCTTCATGTTTTATTTTGTGTAGTTTTTTCGATTGTCTGCCTTCTTTGTCTTTTGACTATTTCCAGATTTGAAATAGGGGGCACTAACTCCCTCACCAAAAAAAAACCTGCCCTCTCCTATTCATATTCTAGTCTTTCATTTAAACCATTGCCTGGTTGCTAAAAAAAAAACAGACCCAAGCAACCAGATGCTGAAATTCCAAAGGAGTTGAACATGAAGCTAAATAATTAAGAAAAACACAAATAATAAAAAATGAGGACCAGTTGCAAATTGTCTCAGAATATCAAAATATCATTCTCTACATCACTGGTCCACAACCAGTGGGTCAGGAACAACATGTTTTGAATGTTGTTCCCAGTGGCCTCAAAGCAGGTGCTTATTTTTGAATTCGTAGCCTAGAGGCATGTTTTAGTTTCATAAAACAAGGGTATTGGCAAACATATGAGTCTCATTCTGGCTGCCAGTCCACACAGGGGCTGCCAAATAACCAATCACAGCCCTTATTTGGTACTCTAAGGTACATTTTTCATGCTTGTGTTGTTCCCCAAGTCTTTTTACATTTGAATGTGGTTCATGGGTAAAAAAGGTTGGGGACCCCCATTCTACATCATATTGAAAGTTAATTTTAAGGTGAACAACCACTTTAAATGGTTAATCTGGAGGATATTTGTAAGCCACACAGTATCTTTGTGCTTCTGCGTTCTTTCTGGTTCATAATAACAGCTGCAATGCTTAAAGCAATATGCATTAGGGTGCAGCAAAGTGCACAAAGTCGTGCTGGTTTCATCTATAATAATGCATTTGATGCAAGGGTGCTCCGTACCTATAAGGTAGCAGGAGCCTTGACGGTGCTAGGAACAGCAGGGGAAGTGGAAGGGGTTAATTATAGAGGCTAAGACTGGGGGGAAGGAGGGCTTGTAAGTAAGAGGAGGGACCAGGATAAGGAAACTAACAGCAGCGGAAGAGGCGGTACCATTACCTTGTGGAGAGTCAAGGAGCATTGTCCCTCCTACCCGCCCTTGAATACAAGCAAGGTGGACTGGGTTGAGGGGGGGGGGGTTCGTTTATGCCGTCACAGCTTGCGGTAGGAATGCTTGCTGGAAGGTGGGGGCTAAGCCCCAGTTTTGGCACATGGGTGTCAAAAGGTGGAGGATAACCTCCTCGGACAAGGGTCCCAGGAGAGTAGTGGATTCTGGTTGCTTGCTCTCACTTGCCCACCTGAAGCTGCTGCGGAAGGTTGCCGGCATGGCAGGCAGCCCTGGTTGGTGGTTTGGAGTGGGCAAGCATTCCAATGGGCATAACATTGATGGTTATTGTTAAAATGTTGATCATTTTATAAATTATTTTGTATTTATATATTTACATATTTTCTGTTAATAAAGCTGTGGCCTGTTATATCCCATCCTGGACGTCATTATTGTCTCTGAGGTACCGGGGGTGGGGAAAAAGAGCTTAAGGTAACGGAGCCTGCGTAATTGACGCTGCACTGTCAGGTACAGAATGAGATGCAAGGTATTTAACTTTTGATCACCCTTCTTTTATGCCACTCCATTCAAGGAGCGCAAAAATTTGTACTGTAGACAAAACCCATAGCCTACTGCACTTGGGGCTTTGCACTTTGCCTCCTTGATATCAATAAGCCCTATAAATATTTACTTTTTGAGGGCCCTCTTTTATATGTGCCTTTGTACAACTTTATCTCAGTTGCTCTGTAGTCTCAATGCTGTTCACACTTGTCATCGCAAAGAGAGTGAATACTGAGCCAATCAAGACATATCTGTTAACACTTTTAATTATTTACTTTAGGTTGTGTAGATCAGAATTACTCATTCATGATGACGCCATGATTGTGTGCTCTGGGGCAACAAGACATACACGTTTGCCCAATGACGTGCATACATTGGCAAACCCCTGTACATTGAAATGAAAATGGAAAAGAATGTGTTTTTTTGGTAAGACGCCCTTTGAAAAGAGCAACACAAATAAATAAAATGTTCTTGCGATGCTTCCACGCAGAAAAAAAAAAATTGCTGCCACGTAGTGACATTTTTATATTGCTAAGCCCTTAATGATGATTAATTGCATTGGCATTTGTAAACTACAGTTAAGTAAAATAAACAAATAAAAACCGTGAAGCCCAAACATTGTGCAATGCGTTCAGCACCTTCATTTCAGTAGCCCCAGTTCAGTAGCCCACAGCAGCCAATCAGCTTTGATCAATGTAACATTATAAGCACAATAAAAGGAAATGTCTAATTGGTTGCAATTTAACCGGGTCATATTTTTTCTTGTAGATTTGGTCCAATCAGAGTGTGGCATTTTCATTTTCTGCAGCTTTTCAGCTGAGGTATTATTAACCTGACAGACCAAATACAGATTTATAATATTTGTTTTATAATGACCTTTTGAGAAAATAAAAACAATGTATACTTATAACTTAAAGGGTGATCGAAAAGTATTCCTTGTTAAAATAAATCAAGCTTTCTGTAATTTCTAATGATTTTATGGACACTAGGCCATTGGGAGCATCAGAGTCTTTGGAAGTATCTTTTTCCCCATCACTGCTTTTCCTACAATCTCAATATGTGGAACTACCCAGTTTTAGTATATTCCAATGAACATTTTCATAAACCCACAAAAAGCGGCATAGTCCAGCAATTTTCGACCTGGGTCTGCCAACTATTAACAAACATGAGCATGCTCATTATCCTTAAGACATGGGTAAGGATGAATGGGGCAGTGTACCCGCAAAAGATTCCAAGTCATTTTCCTATTCTATGAAACCAATGAGCTGGCAGTAATACATTTAGTAGCTTACTAATTGTATTACTGGCATTGGCGGGACGCTTGCAATTTGCCAACCAAGTGCAAAATGCTCCCACCCTGTTGCTATTCCTTACCGGGGGTCCATCCATCAAATTTTTTGTCTATGCCATTTCTGAACACAAGCTTCAGACAGCATTCCCAAAACTTTTGAGCCATCCTTTTGGTATTATCTTGCCTATTAATAAAATCAGCATCCAGTGGCAATCACATTCAAAACCTACCATGTAGCCTCATTTTAAACAAAGTCTATTAAAGTCTATTCATATTTGTGTTATACACACATCACTCTATGGAAGTAATGCTATTAGAGCACAGATCTAAACAGAAGAAAATGGAACATTTTTTTTTGGACGCACACAACACCAAAAAACAATGTCACCTTAAGGAGTTAATAGGCAACTGGCAAAAGTAGTAACATATAAACATAGAACTACAGATCTAAACAGGTCAAGTAAGTAACAATATCTATTCAAAGAGATGACTAATAAATGCTATTTAGGCTGCTGTGGGTTTCTTGACCTGGTGCACCATTTATAATATTACAAGTATGGGACCTGTTATCCAGAATGCTCAGGACCCAAGGCTTTCTGGATAAGGGATCTTTCCTAAATTTGGATCTCCATACCTTAAGTCAACTAAAAAAAACATTTAAACATCATTTAAACCCAATAGGATTGTTTTGCCTCCAGTAAGGATTAATTATATTACAAACCGGATTCCAAAAAAGTTGGGACACTAAACAAATTGTGAATAAAAACTGAACGCAATGATGTGGAGGTGCCAACTTCTAATATTTTATTCAGAATAGAACATAAATCACGAAACAAAAGTTTAAACTGAGAAAATGTACCATTTTAAGGGAAAAATATGTTGATTCAGAATTTCATGGTGTCAACAAATCCCAAAAAAGTTGGGACAAGTAGCAATAAGAGGCTGGAAAAATTAAATTTGAGCATAACGAAGAGCTGGAAGACCAAATAACACTAATTAGGTCAATTGGCAACATGATTGGGTATAAAAAGAGCTTCTCAGAGTGGCAGTGTCTCTCAGAAGCCAAGATGGGGAGAGGATCACCAATTCCCACAATGTTGCGCAGAAAGATAGTGGAGCAATATCAGAAAGGTGTTACCCAGCGAAAAATTGCAAAGATTTTGCATCTATCATCATCAACTGTGCATAACATCATCCGAAGATTCAGAGAATCTGGAACAATCTCTGTGCGTAAGGGTCAAGGCCGTAAAACCATACTGGATGCCCGTGATCTCCGGGCCCTTAAACGACACTGCACCACAAACAGGAATGCTACTGTAAAGGAAATCACAGAATGGGCTCAGGAATACTTCCAGAAACCATTGTCAGTGAACACAATCCACCGTGCCATCCGCCGTTGCCAGCTGAAACTCTACAGTGCAAAGAAGAAGCCATTTCTAAGCAAGATCCACAAGCTCAGGCGTTTTCACTGGGCCAGAGATCATTTAAAATGGAGTGTGGCAAAATGGAAGACTGTTCTGTGGTCAGACGAGTCACGATTCGAAGTTCTTTTTGGAAATCTGGGACGCCATGTCATCCGGACCAAAGAAGACAAGGACAACCCAAGTTGTTATCAACGCTCAGTTCAGAAGCCTGCATCTCTGATGGTATGGGGTTGCATGAGTGCATGTGGCATGGGCAGCTTGCATGTCTGGAAAGGCAGCATCAATGCAGAAAAATATATTCAGGTTCTAGAACAACATATGCTCCCATCCATCGTCATCTCTTTCAGGGAAGACCCTGCATTTTTCAACAAGATAATGCCAGACCACATTCTGCATCAATCACAACATCATGGCTGCGTAGGAGAAGGATCCGGGTACTGAAATGGCCAGTCTGCAGTCCAGATCTTTCACCTATAGAGAACATTTGGCGCATCATAAAGAGGAAGGTGCGACAAAGAAGGCCCAGGACGATTGAACAGTTAGAGGCCTGTATTAGACAAGAATGGGAGAGCATTCCTATTCCTAAACTTGAGAAACTGGTCTCCTCGGTCCCCAGATGTCTGTTGAGTGTTGTAAGAAGAAGGGGAGATGCCACACAGTGGTGAAAATGGCCTTGTCCCAACTTTTTTGGGATTTGTTGACACCATGAAATTCTGAATCAACATATTTTTCCCTTAAAATGGTACATTTTCTCAGTTTAAACTTTTGTTCCGTGATTTATGTTCTATTCTGAATAAAATATTAGAAGTTGGTACCTCCACATCATTGCGTTCAGTTTTTATTCACAATTTGTTTAGTGTCCCAACTTTTTTGGAATCCGGGTTGTAGTTGGGATCAAGTACAAGATACTGTTTTATTATTACAGATAAAAAGGAAATCATTTTTAAAAATGAGAATTATTTTCTTATAATGGAGTCTATGGGAGATGGCCTATGTGTAATTTCTGGATACCGGATGTTTCCGGATAACAGATCCCATACCTGTACTATATACAGATGTATAGCTTATTCTGTACCAACAATTCCACAGGTATTACCAAAATAAGTCATGAAAGGCTTAATTGTAGTCATTGGCAGACTCCCCCCCCCACCACCACCACCACCCAGGAATATCTACAGTCCCCTAGGATACTATTCTAGCCAGGACTGGCATTTAGGCCCTGCCAAGTACACTACAGCAGCCCCTCTGGCATTAGCCAGAATCCACAGATTGTCGGTCTGGGCTTGATCCTATATAATGGCACTGAAGACACAACAGTCTGAAGGAAGCACAGCAGCATAAGTAGTATATACTATATTTTTTGTTGTTTGGAAATGATTTGCAAGATAATTTGCACTGACTGAGGATGATTTCTGGAAAATATTTCTTTGTTCAACTGCTAACTGTAGGCAACACAGCAATCTTAAAATCTCATGAATATTTTTTCCATTTTCATCCATGTTTAACACTGTGTTTCTTGGAACTGATATTTGGTTTATTTACACTTCTCAAAAATGGATATAAATCCATTTTGTGTAAAAATCAGCATTTATTATTATATACTGAATAAGAATCTGGTCTTAACTAACCTCAAAAGTAACATTAATGAACAATATTGTGTAATGTCCAACAGGCTGCCAGCAGCTGTTTAACAGATGGCCTATATAGCCGTGCCCACAACTTGTGTTTGACTGGCTAGCAAATATTCAGCTTGTTCTGCCAAGGAATATTCTTTTGTATGTATGTATTTTTTGATATAGGAGTCCAAGAGTCCTCTTTCCAGCAAGCAGAATAGTCCTGCCAGGTTGTTCCATAAATCAATGGAATAGAAGCAGGCTGCAAATGTTAGAGAAAAGAATGCACCTATCACTAAAAATTACTATATTTTTTATACAAACTTGCGAGCTATTTACAGTATTTCATTATGGCTTTGCAATAGGTAGTACAAATAAATCAAATTAAGGAACAAGAGGCCCTGATCTGTTAAGAAATGTTCTCAGATTCTTCTGCACAGTAAGTTTGGAATGGCTGGAAAGTGTCCCAGATACCTGGATTTTTCACATAAATGTACTTAATAAATGTACACCTTCCACGGCATTGTTATCCACCCAAATATTGATGGACTACAAAGCATGTTGGATGCTGTTGTACAATATCCATAAAGTTGGAATTCTATTAAGGTAATTTTCAGAGCTAATGATTCGTCCAAAAAGGTTTTTCCCAAATAATGCAAGATTATCCTTTATTCACAATCCTGCCTGCTCTGATTCTACTTCATTATGTAAACATAAAGTTGTACAGGTATAGGAACTGTTATCCAGAATCCTCAAGAACTCGGGTTTTCGAGATACCTTAAAAGAGATGTCCATCTTTGAATTAACTTTTAGTATGACATAAACCATGATATTCTGAGACAATTGGGTTTAATTTTTCTTTATGTTTTTCAGTTATTTCGATTTTTTTGTTCAGCTGCGCTTTTGTTTGGAAAACTAGTAACTAGTTGCTAGGGTCTTGTTTACCTTAGCAACCAGTCAGTAGTTTAAATGAAAGACTGGAATAGGTGAGCAACCACTTTAAGTGTACAAAAAAATGAATAAACCCAATAGGATTGTTTTGGATTAATAATATCTGAGTTGGCGGTTAAGTGCGGGTACAGAGAAAAAGGAAATCCTTTTAAAAAACTTAAATGATTTGATTAAAATGGAGTCTATGGGAGATGGCCTTCTCATAATTCAGTTTTCTGGATAACAGATTTGCAAATAGCACATCTCATACCTGTACTTAAAGACCTTAAACAATTTAAGTTATTGGGCTCCCCAGCAAAATCATTTTGGGCCCACTAAACTTTGGGGATAAGATATTTTTGGCAAACATATATTGAAATGCTAGTAAGGCAAGTGCCTTTTTGAGAAATTCTAATTCAGTAGGGGTGCCAATTTGTTTGGTACCCTCCAGCACTCCTCTTTGGTTTGGTTTTTATACTGTACATGATGTGCAAGTCTAGTGAGTCTAGTTAGGCACAAGGAATGATTGGGAAGCAGCAAGGTGCACATTGGCACCCCCATCCTCTCCTTGTCATTTAAAGTCATCACACTAAGATATCTTCCATAAGCTTCTCACCAGCTATATTCTGCTACCACTACAAGATATTTCAGCTGCATAGCAGCATAGCTTTAGGCTAAAACTGGGTCAGTGAGTTACACCTAACTGTTATGTATTTTCTCTTGTTTTAATTTGTAATATGTGCTTGTAAATCACAACTGTTTGCTGCGAAGTAGTACTTGAAACACATCATTTGGAGGCCTAGAAAGCATTACTTGGGAAAGTGCTTTATCTTGTTTTGACTTTAAAGAACAAGAAATTCCAAATTCACTGAGTGGGGGTGCCAAAATGTTAGGAACTAGAGATGCACAGATTGGAAATGTTCTGACTTTTAGCTACCCTAATGCACTCGGGAGCCTATCCGAAGCACACAAATGACATGTTCTGGACATTGTGGTCCGGGGTGCTGCTGCCATGAGGAATAAAGCCGCTTCTGTTAACTTTAAGAGAAGAAATTTTGAAATCCTCTGTGAACTTGCGATGCAACACCCCTCAACCCATGCTGAAGCCCCAAACCTTAGGCACGGATTACACGGGAGGACAGCATCAGAAAGTCTGCCTAAGGTGGCCAAGGGTGGCCCCAAGTGACCTGCGGGTTTAGGTCCAGTCTGCACATTACTATTAGACACCCCTTCCCACAAGTTAATTAAATGTCTAAAGTTTTTTCTCCCTAAACTGAACTATGTGCCACCATCTTACATTCTTTTCCATGACTCCCACTGTGACTTAGACTTGAACAAGGGCAAGAGATAAGACACACATATGTGGCAAGTTCCTGAAAGTTACTTACATTTTGCTCACCCTCAGTGAATTATGCTTTCCTTGTCCTTATAGTGCATGTAAATGACTGAAGGGAGCAAGGGGGCCTTTGACAATCTACATAAATCCTTTCCATTCCAAAGATGATTTATCATATCAGCTGCAAAAGAAGTGCGACAAATGTATAGATTATGTAATTTCCCTGACAGCAGCAAGTATCTACAGAAACACAAATGTCACTTCTTATTTAAAAAACATAAATTCTGCAATCCTCACCACTCCCATGTTTTGCGATAGGGAGTACCTATATTGCGTTGGAGACAGAGAGCAATAAATATATATATACAGTGCACTCCTAGGCACCGCCTATGTAGATATAATAGAGGAGTTGGCATCCTAGCATTAAAAGATCTTTCCAGATGTACTTTTCCTTTCCTCCTCTCATAAGGCAAACCTGTAGGGAAGCACATGCCCAAGAGACGGATGTCATAATATTCCCTGTACAGTACAGAAATCTATATCACTGCAAGAAGCAATCATTTGCAAGTGTAGGCACAAAGCAATTATACCTCATACCTGTGATTGTCACTCTGCGCCCAGACTCCCAGCATTATTGCTCTCAGTAGCATTTATCTTTGTTAATGTCATTCTCAGAGGACAAACTGTAAAGAGCAACCGTTTCCATTGTCTCGTGTATGAAAACCCAGCTCAGAGACAGTGCATAGGGAAGCATTAGTGCTAAAAAGTGAGCAGTATCCCTAAAAAGGTACCCAGTAACACTATAAGGTCAAAGCAACCTGTGCAGCATTCAAGTATGGTGGTGCATATATTTTTTAGTGCCAAGACATTCAACGTCCCGGTGCAAATCAGTCTGTGTCTCTTTTACTATACAAATAACAATATAACGATTGAGTTGCAGTTGTCCTTATAGCAGCACAGAGCCGCAGGATCACTTCACAGTTTGCTGCTACCTGATATCCCCACACAGACAGCAAAACTAAAACAGAGGCTTTGTATCCCCCCACATTTACATTCCTTCTGTTACCAAACAGAGCAGAGTTTGAGAGAGTGTTAAAGGAGAAGGAAAGGCTAAGTCACTTGGGGGTGCTCAAATGTTAAGCACCCCCAAGTGACTTTAATCGCTTACCTCGTACCCCGGGCTGGTGCCCCTGTTAGGAGAAAACAGCACCAGCCCAGGGTACCTGGAGCGGTGCGCTTCCTCCTTCCGCCTGCGTTTCGCTAAGACTAACACAATAGGTGCATGCGCAGTAGAGTGAAAAGCCGACTTCTCTGTTAAAGTTCCGCTTTTCACTCTACTGCGCATGCACGCGCGAGCGATACAGGAAGGAGGAAGCGCTACAGGTACCCCAGGCTGGTGCTGTTCACTCCTAACATGAGCATCAGCCCGGGGTAAAAAGTATGCGATTCAAGTCACTTGGGGGTGCCTAACATTTTGGCACCCCCAAGTGACTTTGCCTTTCCTTCTCCTTTAAAGAGATACTCTCATCCCTCATATGATGTAGTGCCTACTCCGCCCTTAGTAAAGGTTGGTCTGCAAAGGCATGCGGCTGCGCCGCCCGACACCCACTCAGTCACTCAATGTGGCATTGTGGGAGATTGGCAGGGTAAGGGTTCTTACTAAGCCCTCCTGGTTCCTTTATATTTAGGCCACTGGTGTTTGGTTTTCTCTTCTGTCAACTAAGCTGTAATAAATCCTTATTGGAGGCAAAACAATCCTATTGGGGGTTTAATTACTGTGTAAATGATTTTTAGTAGACTTAAGGTATGGCAAAATTACAAAAAGATTCCTACACCAGATTCTTCCCCAGCATTCTGGATAACTCCCATACCTGTAGTACTTTGGAGTGTCTTGGCCTTCATAAAAGCACTTAGCAGATGGACTTGTGCTTTTAAATGGCAGCAGAGCTGTTGGTGAATTCAAACATCTTATATTTAATTTCTGTCAAGTGGCATAGCCATCACCCACAATATAGATCTCATTATAATACCATTATGTATGGCGGGACTAATGGAAAGAATGAGTGCTCATGTATTATAAGGTGGCTATATGCAGGATGTACAGAACTGTATAATTTACATCAGAAGATACTCTGCTAAGTAGTGCCAAGCAAAAACAGGCACCAAAAATATCTGCATTAATCAGTAATGAAAACTAGATGCCTGAGGGTGTCATCGACGTTCCAACCATTAACTATGCCAACTAACAATCAGGGCAATGAAAGAAGAGACTGACGTTACACCATGGAAAGGCACAAGGAGCTGAGCATCGAGCACACAGTGTCCCAATAAACAGAGTCTGATTGAGGTGTCCATTACTCATATAATGGAATACCTAAAGGCTACCATAATAATGCAATCCATATATATCTTACTCCAATGTCTGTGCTGTAATCAAAATACATTCAGACACTAACAAGCAGAACGATCAAAAATTCTAAATTGAGTTCTCACTGCGAAACGAAGCAAAATCCGCAAATTGAAAATGTAGAAAATTCTTGATTCTAAAAAGTTTAATTTTTGAGATTTATTGATTGATTTAGCTCAAAATGACAAAAAAATTGGCATCTAAAAGCTGGCTAATTCATTTAGAAGTCAATGGGGGGTGTATTAGAAAAATGCAAGCTTAATTTTCGAGATTAAAGGCGGCCATACACTTGCCCAATGAGCAAACCAAACAAGCAAATCTTTGCCCACCTAAGGTTTTTTACAATGACAAGAATAGGACCTGTCGAGCGAGGACCACATCAATGAGCTGATGTGGTCCCTGATCAAAAGAAAAAATCAAACATGCCCACTCAATTTATGGCAGTTTTAGGCCAGATATTAGTCGAGTAAGCCTGTTGGGGGTGCTCATACATGGGCATACCCGAATCGCCAGTTTAAATCTGCCCATGTATGGCCACCTTTATTTGAAATTTGGCAGACTCACAAATGAAGTGATGTGATTTTACAGTATTTGAGTTGTTTTTTTTATTGTTTTTAAGCAATTGAGTTTTTTATGTGCAAGTTTTTTTTTAAATAAATAAACACATTCAAACCTATTCTAGTTTTTAAATCAGGAAAAAAAATGAAAATGTTATTAAATCTGGTAAACACAAATTACATTTATGTAAGTGCTGCACAGGCAAGAGGCAGTCCCTGCCCTGTAAAGCTTACAGTTCATTCTATAATATAACTATAATATCTCAGGATGTTTAAGAAAAATAAATGTATTAACTGTAAAAATAAAAGAACAGACATTATACTATGTACTGCAATGCATGGGGTCCCTGTGGGCCGAGAATCAGTCCCGTCTGGCATTAGCCTTTTGTATTCTGCACTGTACAATCATTTCCTCTATTTTAGCAGGAGGGGAATATTGCTTCTTTCTGAACACCCTCTGGGATAGTTTATTGGATATTTTAATGACGGGGAAATTCTATTAGCCCCTTTAATGCCACTGATTATAGAATGTTCCCCACAAACGACTGCTTTCTAAGCTAAGGTCTATTGGTCTTAGTGAAGTCGTTTGCACATGGATAGAAAACTGGCTACAGGATCGGGTACAGAGGGTGGTTGTTAATGGCACATTCTCTACTTGGAGTAAGGTTCTCAGTGGGGTCCCTCAGGGTTCTGTACTGGGTCCACTTTTGTTTAATTTGTTCATAAATGACTTAGGGGAGGGTATTATGAGTAATGTATCAGTGTTTGCAGATGACACAAAACTCTGCAGACCAGTCAATTCTATCCAGGATGTGACATCCCTGCAGCAGGATCTTGACCAACTGGCAATCTGGGCAGCTAAGTGGCAGATGAGATTTAATGTGGATAAATGTAAGGTCATGCACCTGGGATGTAAAAATATGCAAGCCCCGTATAACCTTAATGGGACTGCACTAGGCAAATCCATAATGGAGAAGGATCTTGGAGTCCTTGTAGATAATAAACTTGGCTGTAGCAAGCAATGCCAGGCAGCAGCTGCAAGGGCAAACAAGGTTCTGAGCTGTATTAAAAGGGGTATAGATTCACGGGAGGAGGGGGTTATTCTTCCCCTTTACAGAGCACTGGTAAGGCCCCATCTAGAATATGCTGTTCAGTTTTGGTCTCCAGTGCTCAAACGGGACATTATTGAGCTAGAGAGGGTCCAGAGAAGGGCAACTAAGCTGGTAAAGGGTATGGAAAGTCTCGGTTATGAAGAAAGACTGGCCAAGTTGGGTCTGTTTACACTGGAGAAGAGGCGCTTAAGAGGTGACATGATAACTATGTATAAATATATAAGGGGATCATATAATAACCTCTCTAATGTTTTATTTACCAGTAGGTCCTTCCAACGGACACGAGGGCACCCACTCCGTTTAGAAGAAGGGAGGTTCCATTTAAATATTCGGAAAGGATTTTTTACAGTGAGAGCTGTGAAGTTGTGGAATTCCCTCCCCGAATCAGTCGTACTGGCTGATACATTATATAGCTTTAAGAAGGGGCTGGATGGATTCTTAGCAAGTGAGGGAATACACGGTTATGGGAGATAGCTCTTAGTACAAGTTGATACAGGGACTGGTCCGATTGCCATCTTGGAGTCAGGAAGGAATTTTTTCCCCTCTGAGGCAAATTAGAGAGGCTTCAGATGGGGTTTTTTGCCTTCCTCTGGATCAACTTGTAGTTAGGCAGGTTAGGTATAGGCATTATGGTTGAACTTGATGGACGTATGTCTTTTTTCAACCCAACTTACTATGTTACTATGTTACTATGTTACTATATGGTCCAGTGCATAATATAAATTGCAATAAGCTACAAGTTGCTGTATTCTTAGTTAAGGAGTGGGCTGAATCCAGGATAGAACAGGATTCGCTGGAAGTTTAGCACTTGCTCCTGGATTCCAAATTCATAGTATTTCAGCAAACCAAAAACAAAATCACCTATAATGTTTATCACTACACATCCAAGTGCGGTTCCTGTATGCTATGGTCCCTGGTTGGGCGCCAGGAGGCACAGTCCGACACTGGTACTGAACAACTGAAGGTGACACATTTTTCTAGCTGATGCAGCTTTTTGGGGAAACTTGGTCTAATTTAAAGATTCAAATCACCCTTTAGCCAAATCTTTTGTCAATGATTCAGGATTTGGCAGGTCCAAAATGATGGATCTAATGCTCCTCTACTTCATATGATATGCTAATCAGATATCTAAATATCAAGGTTGCTATATTTTGGGTTTGTATATGCTATAATATTGCATTTTATAGTTTTTGTAATACAGGTATGGGAGCCCTTATCCAGAAACCCTCTATCCATAAAGTTCCGAATTACGGAAAGGCCATCTGCCTTAGACTACATTATAAGCAAATAATTCAAATTAAGCCTATTTGGTTTATTTAATATTTAAATGAGTTTTATCAGACTTAAGTTTTGGAGATCCAAATTACGGAAAGATTCTTTATCCGGAAAACCCCAGGTCCCGAGCATTCTGGATAACAGGTCCCATACCTGTACTACTGTTTCAGTTAGGAACAGCAAATTCAAAACTAAAAAGTGTTAATCCAGGGTACTTCAGTAGCCCATCCAGTATGTGGTTAATATAGATCCCAAAATGCAACATCACTACTAGTTTCCCAAGCATGGGCTAAATTAATAAATAAACCTTGGAAGAATCCCCTGATGTCTGCATCGAGTACCAACAAATCACAAGCCCTACCCCCTTCAAAATAACATGACTTATTGATGCTGCAGCTAGAATCAATAGGAACAAAGTATTATATAATAACTATGGACCCGTTTAATCCTCTCTCCCTCTCTCTGTTCCATCTGGTGCACGTTCAGAGGATCAGCCACTGGCAGCAATCGCTAATGAATCTTCAATAAAGATTTGCCATCCTAGTGTTACCTGAATAGCTCCAACTTTTTCCCAGGGAGAATGAGCACTATTCTTTCTGAGCAGATTGTTCTCTTTTATCTGAAAATAATGCTGTGGAATTTAAAAGTCCCACAAACACACTGATATTATGTGCGGCTATTCTCATATAATTCTGGACCATGGCAAGGGCACACAATAGCAATGTCATTTCGTGTGGAGAGAGGCTGCTGGCTACAATGGATAAAATCCATTGATTTAACAGTTTCTAAACTGTTTCAGTTGCTAATTGAGCATATTAGGGTTAATGTAATGAGTTTTCTCATAAGAATGGACTAAAAGCAAAAATATACACTGTTAAATTTACTCTTTAACCATGGGGAAATGGGCAAAAAGCATTCGCTCTCTGCCTATTTGTGATTAAATATGGATGGGAGCAGTCATATAGCTTGCCTCAAGCACTTAAAAGGCAGCATGGAGGTCGGATAGAATAGATTTTAATGAATACATATGTTGCTGTTGCTACTTGCATTTAGTAATTATAAAGAATGCTTCGTGTATAGCAAATAAGCACAGTACAAATGATGAGGCATACAAACTGTTTCCATTATAATATCAGACATAAAAAAGATTGTAACACACTTAAATGCAGGATAGGGCCAGTACTAGAGCTAGGCAGGGTAGGCAAGTGCCTAGGCACACTAGAGGGGGTGCAGATACAATCACACAGACAGACCAGTGGGAGAATAAAAAAGGAAACAGGCAAGTTGCCTAAGGCAGCAATACTACTTGGCTCAGCTCTGATGTAGGGTGTATTTTCCCGTTACTACATATTGTGAAGGAGGAGTGTTTCAGGGAATTGTATAGCATAGCCCTTGGACTATTTTCATTTACAAATGCAAAGTACTAAAATGCAAACTCAAATGCTACCAAGAAAGGCACTTGAGCCCACACACATCCTTACAGCTTGAACTATGCACCAGTGCCCCAATTCATCGCATTCTTACTGCTTGCCAGGAGCAAAATACAGGGCACAGCGACACCAGGCTGCCCTGCTGCACCTACACATGCAACTGACTTGTGCTTAGTAAATAACACACTCATGCCATTTCCACCAAGCATTGAGTCGGTTTGATTTTTCCCAAAACTCTATGTAAAGTGTCTGACAGAAATGAATAAGGGTTAAACCACGATAACCTCTGTGGCGAGGCTGTCTGCAAAATGATACAGTTGGCACAACTCTGGCACAATGCAAAGTCAGAGTAAATGTATTCCATTTCCCTAGAAGAAAAGAAAGAATTCAGTCTGATACCTGGCATGTACGTGTGCAAACATGCAGTTCCAGCACATTAAAATTGTTGGGTTTTGTTGAAAAAAAAAATAACACTATGCGACATTACTTTCCAAATAGGTAGTCTGTACATTTACCCCCCTTATTATATGTCTCCATTTCAAGCAGTTTCTGCATAAGATCTAAATAGAAAACCTGACTGTATGACCTACAAAATTGCTTGCCAACATCTGAGCATAATTTAAAGAGACATGTGGCTGCTTGGCTGGTGCCTCACATTAGGCTTCATGTTAAGGGGGTTATGCAGTATTGTTCCAAGCCATCCATGCATGGCACGCCAAATGGGCATTATTGTTAGGATCTATGGTTTAAGCAAAGCTTTTCATTAGCAATAGCTTGCTGAGCAGGAGAAGATCTAGAGAATTACATTCTGGTCACATAAACAGTAAAAAAAAAACGCCTGTGCAGTTGGTCAGTTTATAAGACTAAAATGTTTCCAGTGACAGGAGGAAGAATAGAAATATAAGGACTGTGCTTGAAAATGACAAGTTGGCATGTAGGGAAATGTTAAAACTGAGCCTAAGGCCCGTATTTGTGATTTTAAGTGAATTATTATTTATAGGATGTATGCTTATGGTAACTACAACCCTCTGCCAGCTGAACTCTTTTATAAATCCAGGGCTATGCCACACAGGGTGAATGAAAGCATTCTGCCACCCACATGATTTCTAACTCGGCTTGTGGGCAGCCTCTCTATAGACTTTTATGATATAACATTTGAAACTTCCTCTCTATAGACTTTTATGATATAACATTTGAAACTTCCTCTCTATAGACTTTTATGATATAACATTTGAAACTGCCTCTCTATAGACTTTTATAATAACCTCCTCGACCCTGTCATTGCAACAAATCTGCCCTGCTCGCAATAGTCCTACGCAGTTCAGTAATGATTTGAAAATAAATGTAAATGACGATTAAAGAAAAGCAGAAAGGCTAATATCAAATATGTCATTAAGATATGCAAGTTAAGGGTAACTGCCAAAGTCAAGACTACTGAAAGTCCATGAGAAAATTTCGATTAGAACTGTCTGTAGATGAGTCAGGTACAAGGCCAGAACTAGGGGTAGGCTTAAGTAGCATGTGCCTAGGACACAATGGTGGTGGTGGTGGTGGGGGGGGGTAATGAGCATCTACCTCTTCTGCCTGCACTCTCCTAGCACAGACATTGGAGGATCTCAAATGCTGGCTGTAATTCTTTGCACTCTCCAGGGCCCCCATGTCCCGCTCAGCTTGTGTGTACACAAATGGAAGGGGGCAAGGTCGTTCAATGTCCCAGACCTGGTAAGGTATGCAAAGGTATGCACTATTTAACAGGAGTAATGGCAGACTGGCTCATTGCACACAGTTGCTTGCTCAAACATGATCTGAATGTAAGGGATGTCAGAAGCAACACCAGAGGTGTTCTGGAACCATGTACTGTGGTCTGATGTGACAACAATTGAACTCTTAGATGACATTCACCAAAGGTAAATTTAGGGAAAGTAAGAGCACCTTGATAACTGTTAAAGGAAAACTATAGCCCCATAATGAATACTTAACCAACAGATTTTATATTATGTTAAGTACCTATTGAAGAATCTCCCAAACTGGAATATATATATCAGTAAATATCGCCCTTTCCCTTGATCCACTATTTAGTAATGGGCTGTGTGCTTCCTCAGGAAATAATGCAGCTCTAACTGTAACAGGAAGAAGTTTGAAAGCAAAAGACACTAAAGATTTTAGGAATCTAAATTCTTAAAATAGGAATTTTCTATTTAGGATTACCCAATAGCACATACTACAATTTTAATGAAAATGGTTTATTTAGATGAAAGGTTTTATATATGAGCTTTTTTATGCAATATATTTTTTATAGAGATCTGTTTGGGGATATAGTTTTCCTTTAAGCACAGGGTGGATCTATTAAGCTTTAGGTTCCGAGGACAGAATTTGAAAAGGAAGAATTGATTCCACTAAGTATCAACAAATTTTGGAAGCTACTGACCCACAACAATACACCAATATAATAATTCCAAACGACAATAAAACTGCTTCTATAAACTGAATTCTGAGTGGCCTTTACAATCCCCATTCTAGAATGGAATGATTCCGAACTTAAAGTGTTCAGCAAGGAAGAGTGGTAAAGAATTCTCAGTGCAAGAACAGAGACACTGGCAACTGGCTACGAGGGATGTTGGAAGCCTGTGATTTCTGCCTAAGGGCATGCTGCACTGTAATGACTGGCAGGTACCCAAACCTCTGCATGGTTCTTCCCTGTAGAAGTCATGTTATCATTTCACTTAGAGAATCAACATGACATATTGGGACAGATTCAGTTATATGAGAAAGACTTATGTCCTTATTCAATTCTAGATTTTCCCATAGAGCTAGATGTAATTCAGTGAGTAAAACTCTATTGAAGTCTATGGATAAAACTGGAACTGAATTAGGAGAAATGTTTTTCCGAAAATTTGTTAAAGAGCCCCACACAACACAAAACCACCTAATATACCTATCAGTTTAATATATTCTGATTTAACAAATTGTAACACATTTTCCACAGCTTACAGACAGCATGCAGGAACTACATAACCCACAATGCATTGCACTGAGATTGAGATCACGTGTGCAGGGAATTGTGGGATTTGGAGGATGCAGGCTGAAGGCAGGCTGAGGACAGTCGACTACTACATTTTTTTTTTTTGAGTCTCAAAGTAGTCATCCAGATCAGCAGGAGAAAAAGGGGCCAGGCTTTGGGAACTGTTCCAAACCATACTATTGCAGATGTTACATATTTTTTAAATGGTGTATATTGCAAAGTTTTTTTAAATTATGTTTACTTTTCAAAAAGCTCCAGTTGGGCGAAGTTCCCTTTTAATTATAAAAGTGTGTGGAACTGGGCATTTTAGCACAAGATGAGTGGACAGGGGAGCATTTATAGTTGCAAGTATCTTTGTAAATAGCATTTAATTGCATGCCATATTGCCCTCCTACATACGACTGGGATGGATAGCTCAGAAGTGAAAATCACTAATGGAACATATAGGAGGCCATCAGATGACCCAGAAGTGAAAGGGAAAACACTTCTTAAGCAATCCAGGCATTTGGTTTGAAAGCAATTGGCTTTTCCATAACAGGCCAGCCCTAGAATCACACAAAGTAAGGGCAGCTATTGGCTAGCTTAAGTGGAACATTAAAAATACTCTGAGAACAAATTAAGAAGCCCATCTAATGAGCAACCTAGCTTTTAGTATGCTTATGCACTGTCCATCTAGGAAAGATGAGCATAAAGATGTACTTCAGCATCCTGTATAACATCTACAAGTAACCTCTGGGAATCACCCAGCTGATGGAAATAATCTCCCACATCCTCTGTCGGATGCTCCAGATGCTGTAAATTTCACTTTAACTCTGTCCTGTGAGACATAATACACAAGCGCTATAACTCCTTCACTAAGTGCATAGGGACCAAGCACAGTAGGGCATAGTACAGGAGACCAGACATTCCCCACTACAGGAGGCAGCCAGCTAATCCCACCAGCTGCTGGGGTCAGCGATTTGACCCTCTCAGTAAAGCTTCACCAGGACTGGCTTGGTCTAATGATAAAAACAAGGTCAAATATTAATGAAGTATAAAGTATGAGCTTTTAATATTGCAAGAAACCAAGAGAAGAGATGAGGTTACTGATGAATAACTGCTGTCAAAATTCTATCTATACATATAGTTATAGTCGTTATCTGGCATTCAGCACCAAAGCTTTTTAAACCGGTTTTCAATCCAGAATTTCTTTTCCACCTGAATTTTACCTATGGGCTTATGGACACTTTAAACTGTCTATAGGGTAAATCTGTCAAGGACAGGACATTTACAGAGAGCCGTAAGATCACAGAGATCTGCAATGAGATGCACCCTACAGTCCCACACATTAATAAATATTTTACTATAAACTATTCTCCAAAATATTGTGTTTGTATCTTTAAATGTATGAATGAAGTGCCAAGTGTTAAAATGGAGGTCTCTGATCTGCAGGGCAGATACTCTACATGGGTGCTCTTGTATCAGGTACAGGTATTGGACCCGTTATCCAGAATGCTCGGGACCAAGGGTATTCCGGATAAGGGAACTTTCCGTAATTTGAATCTCCATACCTTGAGTCTACCAAAGAATCAATAAAACTGCAATTAAATCCAATAGGATTGTTTTGCATCCAATAAGGATTATTTGTATCTTAGTTGGGATCAATTACAAGATACTGTTTTATTACTACAGAGAAAAGGGAAATCAGTTTTAAAATTCTGAATTATTTGATTAAAATGGAGTCTATGGGAGACGGGCATTCCATAATTCGGAGCTTTCTGGATAACGGGTTTCCGGATAAGGGATCCCATACCTGTATTGGGTATATGTTATTCTGTATGTCACAATAACCTACTTATTGTGCAGGGGCCATCATAATACATATTGTAAAGCTGATCTGCCAAGGTTATTATTTTCTTGTCAGTATCCCAAGTGTAATAATAATTAAATTTATTCTGGGGCCATCTTTACAAAAGTTATATAAAACATATTCTGGGGGCCTTTTCCCAATGGTTGTATAATACATATCCTAGGCCACTCTCCTATGGGTTATATAAAATATACCAATTTAACTGTCTCACAGGTTAAACAATTTATATTGTGGGAATGTTCTCCTAGTTTATACCCTACATCAGGGCTGTCAGGGACAGCACTGCCCTACATATGTTGGGGCCTGTCTCCTGAAAATTATACAAGCTGAGTTTTGGGCCTTTTTTGGATAATTCATATTAAATGTACATTTTTCCAGAGTTTACATATTTCATATTTTATGGCCATGCTCCAAAAATGTATATACTGCATAGTCACAACCATTCGCCCAGGGGTTATATAATACATATTTTGTGGCCATGTTCCTAGAGGTTATATAATACATATTTGGAGGCATTCTCCCTAGGGCCATACTATACATATTCTCTCACCAGAGGTTATATAATACATACTGGGCCACATTTCATATTTAGGGCCATATTCCCATAGATACTATACATAGTCTCTTGCCATTCTCCCAGCAGTTATATCATACATATTTGGGGCCATACTCCAATAGTAAATACTATGTATAGTCTCTCACCATTCTCCCAGAGGTTATATAATATCGGATCACATTAAAAGCCAATTAAAAGGCAGCTGCAAAGAACCATAAATACAGACCCGTGTTTTCCCCCTAGTATAACTGACATCCGAACGTTCCCCACTCAGATATTGATTGGGAAGGCAACTATTTAGGTCAGGCCACTAGGCTACTGCTTCATTCAATAATAAGCCACTATGTAAAAGCTTACATGTACTGGGGAAACTGCATGTGCTGCCTCTTAGCATCTAATAAAAGCATATATTCCACAAACTATGGTATAACTCTATATATGTTGTGATGTATTACTCCCTATCAAGGTGCACTTTGTAAGGATAGGATCCTTCCGTAGGATCTCTTTCTTAACTGAATGCGATATTTGCTTCTCCCTTTCTGTTCTTTGGTTCTGACTCTGAAAACAATGCATTACAGACATCAATTTTGCCCCCAAGTCAGCTGCCTACTTCAGGAGTCAGAACCAGCAGTGCAGTAGAAACAGTCAAAAAGATACTGCTATCAATAGCAATTACATTTGCAAATAGCCTTATAACAACTGAAAATGTTTAATTACTGTCTATTTGAAAGTCAGTTAGCTGAAGGACCCCTTTTAAACTAAGACTAACAAACCAAGAGGCAGTTAGAAGCAGCATTATTCACTCTAGTCTTCTGTCAACTGCAAGGAATCATTAAACATGTAGATGGCAACACTTTCACTGACATGCTATAACAGTTTATGGGAATAAACCTATGGGTTGAATGAAAATAGCACAGGAGCTAAAGAAAAAGGAAAAAAAATCAGCAACTGGGAAATTAAAAATGATCCAAATAAGCATAAGAGAATATTCCAGAGGTGAGAATGTTCTCAACCTTTAATTACTCAAGGGTAAATATTCTTCTATAAATACACCACTTTCGTCTGGATGAGCGTCTAAAATCATTTAGAAAACCACAGATAGCAAACAGAGGAACAAGACACAAAGCCAGAGCCAAAGTGACTTTGGAAAGAGAAACAAACGGTGGGTTTATGGGTCTGAATAATCAGACTGTTCATTGAAATAACTAGAATCTAAAGAAGAATTTTTTTCTGTGCTCTGAGCAGTCGGATACACTTACTATAAGGATATTATGTAACAGCGCTGACTCTGTACCAGGGTTTATAATCTAGTCAGTTCCCAAATAACAAATCTCTATACTGATTTCCAAAGAAGATTAAAGCTGGCAATGCCAAGCACAATGCCCCACAACTAATGCTGAACTACACCTCCCAACAGTGTTAGCTGATCACTGCCACTGTATGGCAAGGAATAATTTTAACATTTATGTGTATGTTATGTGTGAAATTAAAAGGGGAAAATGTACCCTTTTATATAGGTCATGGAACTCCTAGGTGATTTCTAATAAGTGGAGGTCATTTCTTAAGTGCAGTGCAGAGTACAAAGCACAGCCCCCTCAGTAATTATGGGGCCCCATACTTCCAAGCTTGCAAGGCCCCCTCCTACTAGAGGATGCCAGTTTTAAGCCCATTGGTCACCTGTGCCCTGCCAACAAGTAAAATGGGGTCTTGGTGGAACAAAATCCCCTTGAATGCACTGCCACAACCTTGGCCTGATCTGCCCTGGCCACTCCCCAGTTTTGCTAAAACACAGCTCATATATATATATATATATATATATATATATATATATATATATATATGTATACAGTGGTGTGAAAAACTATTTGCCCCCTTCCTGATTTCTTATTCTTTTGCATGTTTGTCACACAAAATGTTTCTGCTCATCAAACACATTTAACTATTAGTCAAAGATAACACAAGTAAACACAAAATGCAGTTTTTAAATGAGGGTTTTTATTATTTAGGGAGAAAAAAAATCCAAACCTACATGGCCCTGTGTGAAAAAGTAATTGCCCCCTGAACCTAATAACTGGTTGGGCCACCCTTAGCAGCAATAACTGCAGTCAAGCATTTGCGATAACTTGCAACGAGTCTTTTACAGCGCTCTGGAGGTATTTTGGCCCACTCATTTTTGCAGAATTGTTGTAATTCAGCTTTATTTGAGGGTTTTCTAGCATGAACCGCCTTTTTAAGGTCATGCCACAACATCTCAATAGGATTCAGGTCAGGACTTTGACTAGGCCACTCCAAAGTCTTCATTTTGTTTTTCTTCAGCCATTCAGAGGTGGATTTGCTGGTGTGTTTTGGGTCATTGTCCTGCTGCAGCACCCAAGATCGCTTCAGTTTGAGTTGACGAACAGATGGCCGGACATTCTCCTTCAGGATTTTTTGGTAGACAGTAGAATTCATGGTTCCATCTATCACAGCAAGCCTTCCAGGTCCTGAAGCAGCAAAACAACCCCAGACCATCACACTACCGCCACCATATTTTACTGTTGGTATGATGTTCTTTTTCTGAAATGCTGTGTTACTTTTACGCCAGATGTAACGGGACACGCACCTTCCAAAAAGTTCAACTTTTGTCTCGTCGGTCCACAAGGTATTTTCCCAAAAGTCTTGGCAATCATTGAGATGTTTTTTAGCAAAATTGAGACGAGCCTTAATGTTCTGTTTGCTTAAAAGTGGTTTGCGCCTTGGAAATCTGCCATGCAGGCCGTTTTTGCCCAGTCTCTTTCTTATGGTGGAGTCGTGAACACTGACCTTAATTGAGGCAAGTGAGGCCTGCAGTTCTTTAGATGTTTCCTGGGGTCTTTTGTGGCCTCTCGGATGAGTTGTCTCTGCGCTCTTGGGGTAATTTTGGTCGGCCGGCCACTCCTGGGAAGGTTCACCACTGTTCCATGTTTTTGCCATTTGTGGATAATGGCTCTCACTGTGGTTCGCTGGAGTCCCAAAGCTTTAGAAATGGCTTTATAACCTTTACCAGACCGATAGATCTCAATTACTTTTGTTCTCATTTGTTCCTGAATTTCTTTGGATCTTGGCATGATGTCTATCTTTTGAGGTGCTTTTGGTCTACTTCTCTGTGTCAGGTAGCTCCTATTTAAGTGATTTCTTGATTGAAACAGGTGTGGCAGTAATCAGGCCTGGGGGTGACTACAGAAATTGATATTGAAATTGAAAATTGAAATTGATAAACCACAGATAAGTTATTTTTTAACAAGGGGGGCAATCACTTTTTCACACAGGGCCATGTAGATTTGGAGTTTTTTTTCTCCCTTAATAACGTAAACCTTCATTTAAAAACTGCATTTTGTGTTCAATTATGTTATCTTTGACTAATAGTTAAAGGTTTTTGATGAGCAGAAACATTTAAGTGTGACAAACATGCAAAAGAATAAGAAATCAGGAAGGGGGCAAATAGTTTTTCACACCACTGTATATATATATGTATATTTATATATATATAGTATTACAAAAACTTATCACTAAGTGATGTCACAGACATGACATGATTCGGCACCAATAATAACTGATGACTGTAGGGGCAGTTTAAATACACTGAGAATGACAAATACATATTCTGTACTGTATGTCTGACTTTACCTGCAAAATATCAATTTACTGCATCCAGGCCATGGTGATGTCATGAATGTTTCACTTTCTATGTATATATATATATATATATATATAAGTCTATATATTCCCATTAAGCATATTAGTGCATTGTTGGAGGTTCAGAAGGTATTACCTTCACTTCTCCCCAAAAAGTAGCACAAATGAAGGAAATAAAACAACAATTCAGAGTAAGTGCTGAGAATCAATTTGCATAATATACAAACACAGGTTTTATCCTAAAAATAAAACACCCCCCATGAAAAACTACAGATCCCAGAAACCCCCAGGGAATCTTTACCTGTACTACAGTAAGTCTGGAATAAATACATACCATGGTTATATGACTTGCATGCTGTTTATTTCTGCTGCCTAGTAAATGAAGGCTGTCCTGTGAAATCAGACTTCCATGTGACTCAAGTGCTTAGTGATGGGGTCTCAGATCACTATTGATCCCTAATGAGGAAACTTTATTAAATCTATGTCATACTGTGAGTCTGTGACAAGAATACCCACTGACTACTCAGCAGTGCAACACTTGGCTCATCTCCCTTCTAGAACCCTAGACAGGCTTATTAAGTGGAGATTAGGTCAAAGGGACAATAGGGTTGTAACACTAATATGGGAGCAGAACACCAGGATTTCAGCTTCATTTAACAGACTGCGGGAACTGTAGGGCACGCATTATAAAATATTAAGTCATGCTAAGATATCTTGCTTTAAAGGGGATCCCTGCCCAATTATAACCTTCTTCTGGGCTTCTGCTGCACTGTTACAGGAATCAGGGCACTCCGTGCCATCCAGAAAATAAGAACCAGCCAGATACTACTATCTATATCAAAATCATTCCTAAAGAACTTTCACGCCACTAAAAATGTTTAATTGGTGTATATCTGATGATATACTGATGATAATATTGTACTGATTATAAAACAATATAACAAATATACCCTGGTTTCATATAAAAGAGTCCCAAAAACCAGTGATTTGTAAAGCATTCACATGGTATCCCCACAATTTACCCATAATGCTTGCCTACTTATTCATGGTTCTGTGTCGGAGAGCTAGGGGTTTGCTAACAAGCAGTGCCAGTGGGGTGGCCCAGTGGCACAGGAGGTTCCAGAAAGGACCCAAACCCACCGCACCTCCCCCCCCCGACACACTTTCACCTCTCTTCAACCATCAGATCTAGTCAATTGTAAGCATGGGTAATGTGACAGGGCCCAGGAAAGTAAGGCTATGCCACTGCTAGCATTGGAGCCCACCAATGACCCCCTCATCTTCATCTACAGGAAAATTAGAGAATCTACAGTTTCCACTTCAAGAACAGGGCTGCAGTTGCGGGGCAATGTGTATAATAAGACAAAATGTGGTCAGTACTGCTTTGATTTACATCACAGCTGTAGAAGTAGCACCCTCCAAATGCTGAACTACAAATCCCAGAATTCACTTTTCAGTTAAAGGCACAATGAGTTACTTGTTAAATTATAAATAACTATGGGTATTTTCCATCACTGAGGACTGCTTCGCAAGATGTATAAATTCTCCATAGGATCCAGCCTGGAACCCAAGAAATTATGGGTATTTTTGGCTTTGCAGGATTACTTTAAACAGGACAAACTTTAAACTGCGCCACCCTATCAACGGTGGGGCCAAAGTGTATTTAAAAGGTTTAAGCGAGTCTCCCTAAGCTTGCAGCAAATGTCTCACTTTGAATCGAGATCACACGCAGTCCCGGAAATCTAATTTCATAAATGTGCAACATTGGTTTCAATATTTTAAAGGTTACACAGCACAGCAGGTTGCATCAAAGCCTGTTCCTACAGAATCTGGCACAAGCCTGCAGCTCTCTCTCTCTTTCTCTCTCTATATATATAGAGAGATATAGTTATAGATATAAATATACTGCAGGTCTGTCTCCTCATTCAGTGTGTGCGGCTATTGTACGTAAACGGTGCAACATACACCTCAGTCAGGATACCCTCCTTGCATATAGCTAATTACCTGCCGCACTCTTAGTACTTCCACCAAGAAATATGAGGCTTGCAATGAAAAGAGATCTCTTTCTGACTATACCATAGGAAGAGAAAGCCTTACAAATATCCTGCAGTTGTAGAGATGGAGCTGGACTTGTTCTGTTTTAGTTCAAAGAGTTAAGATAAGTTTTGGATTAAACAGAAAAAAAGATATTCAGGCAGATTATAATATTGTAAAATGAGTATATAATATGCACCAATAAACCAGAGCTGTTTATGTACTGTGTTCATCTGTCAATCTCTGTTGTCACATGACCTTGGCACTTTCCCAGTGCATTGCTATACAATATATAGGACAGGGATGCCTTTAGCTGTTGAACTACCAGAGGGCCCCAGACTGGACACCCTAGCAAAGTGCAGTGCTCTTCAACTGGAATTTTACTCACAAAACAAAATTTTTCTAAATGACCCAGAATTCTATGATGTTGCGTGTCCCTTACAGCCCAGCGTGCAAGCAATGCAAAATAACATGTTTCAGTAATAATATGTTCATAGGAGGGAGGGTATTTTTAGAAGTAACACGCAGCACTGGGTTGGATGCTACACTTTTAAACAAATATGTAACCAGCGACCCTCCTGAACTTCCAGCACTGATGTACTAATTCAATCATTATAAATGGTTTATTTGGTATTATATCTGGGTTACGGGATAGCTGTCCCAGCCTACACTGAGCATTAGAAGTGAGGTACAGAGTGCTGGAAGAATTACTCAGCCCACCACAGCAGGTACATGTACACACACTGGCACATGAACACACATATATTGGCAGGCACATACACTGGCACAAGCATGCTCACTGATACAGACATGCACACTAGTACATGCATGCACACTGGCACAGGCACACACACTGGCACAGACATGCACACTGGCACAGGCACACTCTCACACATGCACACACACTGGCACAGACATGCACACTGGCACAGGCACACTCTTACACATGCACACTGGCACAGGCACACTCTCACACATGCACACTGGCACAGGCACACTCTTACACATGCACACTGGCACAGGCACACTCTCACACATGCACACTGGCACAGGCACACTGGCACAGACATGCACACTGGCACAAGCACACAGGCACACGCACACTGGCACAGACATGCACACTGGTACAGGCAAACAGGCACCCTGGCACAGACATGCACACTGGTACAGGCACACTGGTACAGGCACACTGGCACAGGCAAACAGGAACACTGGCACAGACATGCATACTGGTACAGGCAAACAGGCACACTGGCACACTCTCACACATGAGCAGATGCTGGCACATGTACACTCATTGGTATATGCTTACACACTGCCACATGGAAACACTGTGACAAGAGCACACAGGCTGGTATAAAAACGAATAGCCACATACACACATGCACCAATAATCAGTATTAGACGCATATCCATTGTAGCACACAGTGTACAAACAGATGAGCACACACATATCCCCATGTATACAAACACAAGACCCCGGGCACACCAGCCGGGAGACCCCCTGAAACCTAAGCTACAAACTTGCCGAGCACAAAGCAAAGCAGCGGCCGTGTAGCCTGCACTGTATATCCGAGGGCAATGGGACTTGTACCCAGGGAGCCGCCGGGCACTCACAGGGAAAAGTCTTATTGCAAGCGACAGATCCCAGCGAGTACTTTTCTCCTCCATCCATGTCACTCACACACACATACACTCACACACACACATACACTCACACACACACACACACACATACACTCACACACACACACACACACACACATATATCTGCCCGGTTCCCTGCTCCCCTACAGACCGGGCTGCAGCCGGCGGGCTACTCTCTAGCAGCACAAGTTGAACAAGGAGGGATGAGTTGGTCCCCTCACCGCGCTGCGCTGCCCGGGAATCCGCACAACCAACTTATTCAAATGGCCCCAAGTGCGGGGAGAGGCAGCGGCATCCTTACCTTGGCAGGTGTCACGGAGCGGGGGACAGGGAGTGACAAAGGTGCCGCCGCTCTGATTGTCGGTGTCGCTGTCCCTCTCAGTCCCGATCAGCTGAGGCTTTTCCCTCTCTAACAAGGTTGCGCTGCGAGAGCTCCGGCTACAGGACCTGGGAGGCGCATGCGCACTGCCGCCAGGTGATGGCGATGGGCAACCCCGCTGTTCTACCCAGTCGCCCTGTCAGTGGGGCAGTGTGCTGCAACTTTACTCCTCTGCTGCAGGCTGTGCGCCACTGCACATTAACATTCCCTGTATATAGCCATATTATCTGCAATTAATACCTCATTATACAAGAATGACTATTAGCCAACTAAGTAGTGATTTGTTTCAAATTGTATAATTAATGCTAACAGTGCCAGTAATAGGTTGCAGCGGAACGCAATGTACATTATCGAGCGGGCTGAAAATCGCGGGCTGGTGTTAGCCTACAACTCCCACAATGCCGGGCCAAACGTAACCATTGGCTGTAATCCCGCAGGGACTAGAGAGTTGCACATTCTGGGCGCCTCACGTTTAGGGACATAGATAAATACGTTGTATAACAGTTTCTCAAATGAAATAGGATAAAGAGACACACAAATGCCTTTTCATGTCATTGATGTACAAAACCATTGCGCTATGTTGTTGGTTTCTTTATCCATTTATGCTTGTACCTTAGTAGCACTGAGCAAAAACCTAAGGCTATATCCACCCAAAAGCTGCTCTCAGACATGTTGAGTGTCAGTTAAATGGGAGGGAAGTAAAACAAATAGATTTCAGCCATTAGAATAGGTGTTTATGGCCCGCTGCTTTCCATTCCCTTTTTATGGTTACTGCATTCATTGCTTTGGTCCATGGATACAGCTATTTAATACTAACAAATCTTCTCACCACAGGGACAGAAAGATTATTTCTCTTTTATTTCTCTTTCACACTCTGAGTTTATTGGTGAGTTCCTTCAATACTATTCACCTGTGCTGCCTATTGTATCTTCTGCTGCCCACAAGCAGGACTTGAAGGGGTAGTTCACCTTTAAATTAACCTTTAGTATGATGTAGAGAGTGCTATTCTGAGACAATTTGCAATTGGTTTTCATTTTTTATTATTTGTGGGTTTTGAGTTATTTAGCTTTTTGTTCAGCAGCTCTCCAGTTTGGAATTTCTGCAGCAAACTGGTTGCTAGGGTCCAGGGGCAGGCCAAGCTGACCAGGCGCCCTAGGCAACCCGGTCGGCCACCACGCCCCAAACCTCCTCCATCTGATGGGTCATTGCCCCCGCCACTAATGACAAGCGGCGGAGGCAATGGCAAAGAAGGAGGACTAGGGGTAGGCTGGAGAGGCTCCTGCCTGGCGTTCCCCTAATCATTGCGCCCTAGGCAGCTGCCTCTTCTGCCTACCCCTAGTTCCGGCCCTGCTAGGGTCCAATTTAACCTAACAACCAGGCAGTGGTTTGAAAGAGAGATAGGAATAGCAATAAAGGAGGGCCTAGATAGAAATATATGGAATAAAAAGTAACAATAACAATAAAACTGTAGCCTCACAGAGCTGTAGTTTTTGGCTGCCGGGGTCAGTGACCCCCATTTGAAAGCTGAAAAGAGTCAGAAGAGGAAGGCAACTAACTCAAAAACTATAACAAATAAAAAATGAAGACCAATTGAAAACTTGCTAAAAATAGACCTTTCCGTAACATACCAAAAGTTAACCTGAAGGTGAACAACCCCTTTGTGGACCTGGACATGGGGTAGGCAAAAGAGGTACATGCCTAGTGCCCCCTAGCATTGAGCCCTAGGCATGTACTTTTAGTGCCTACCCCTAGTTGTTGCCCTGGTCCATAGCATTGCACTGCTTTCTGCTAAATCCAAAAACTGAGTGACCTGCTTAGAATCTTCATGGATTCCACAGTTCATGCTTTTGTCAATCTGCTCTATAGTGGTGTATTTATCCAAAGAGAATATAGTTTCCTCTAGTCACAAGTTTACTGGCGTTTTGACTGCTTTTTATGCATTAATATTTCTAGAAAAAAATGTAAAACACTATTCTTTTTTCCTCACTAACTGCAAATAGCCATAAATTGCATGGATCTTTACTCATGATTTGTAATTGATCGTATCTGATGATAAATACTCTAATGGCAGGAACACAGATGATGAAAAAGTTACAATTGTCAAGCAGCTTGAGATATCTCTGATAGGGTAAATATAACACTTAAATGGATTAGATTTACTCTACTTGATAAAATAAAATTACAGATTTAGGAACTGTTTCATAATGCAGGAAAGGAGAAGTCAAATCCAAAAGATGAGTCACATGAAGAAAATAAAGAATGTTAATGTTGTACTGAGTTAATGAAAATTATATATATATATATACACATAGGGAATGCTTTCTCTTTAAGTTTAACATATATAGATATGTGACCTGTTATCCAGAAAGCTTGAGACCTGGGTTTTCTGGATAATGGATCTTTCTGTATTTTGGATCACCAAACCTGAAGTCTACTAAAAAATCATTCAAATATTAAATAAACCCAATAAGATTGTTTTGCCTCCAATAAGGATTCATTATATCTTAGTAGGGATCAAGTACAAGGTTCTGTTTTATTGCTACAGGGAAAAAGGTAAGCAAAGTATTTTTTAAAAATATGAATTATTTGATTAAATTTGAGTCTATGGGAGATAAGCTTCCTATAATTCGGAGCTTTCTGGATAAAGAGTGTTTAGATGACACATCCCATACCTTATATTATTATACTTGTGCTTGTACGAATTTGATAGCATTCTCCATGTGTAACCTTACAGTCAGGCCTATCTTTCATTGGTTGGTCATTAAAGAGTCCTTGCACATTATCTGATACATTTCCTTGTACAGGTATGGGATCCCTTATCCGGAAACCCATTATCCAGAAAGTTCTGAATTAGGGAAAGTCTATAAGCAAATAATTCTCATTTTTAAAAATGATTTCCTTTTTCTCTGTAGTAATAAAACAGTAACTTGTACTTGATCCCAACTAAGATATAAATAATCCTTATTGGAGGCAAAACAATCCTATTGGGTTTATTTTATGTTTAAATAATTAAATTATGGAGATCCAAATTACGGAAAGATCCCTTATCCAGAAAACCCCAGGTCCCAAGCATACCGTATAGCAGGTCCCATACCTGTACCACACCTACACACCTTATATTCTGTGCCCAAATATAATATAACTGCCTACAGTCAGCTACGCAGGTACAGCACACTGATACTTTAGCAAAGTAGAAGATTCTAGAGAAGAACTTATAACTTATTCCTGTTACATTGTTTTAAGGGTCAGATCCAGGGAAGCAAAAGGGATAAACAGACTCTTCTTTTAATAGCATTTACATTTACCAATAACTTTAAAGGAGATCTAAACCCCCCCCCATAGGCAAAAGTCCCCATAGACTGCCCTTCATTGGCTCCCCTCCCTGCAGAGTCTATTAGATGCAAATGTGTCCCTGTCTGGTTTGCTGATGAAGAGTAGCGCAGCGTATTTCCCGGGTGACATCTTCGGATTTCATTTGGCAACTTTGCCAACACTGAACTCTCTGGCACATGTGCAGTTAGAGATAGTCCGGCATAAGATCCAGAAGATTGGCTTTTGTCTGTAGGGAGGTTTAGTTCTCCTTTAAAACCAATGAAAAAACATAAATGAATGGAAAGTTGCTTACAATTTTCATTGTTTTTATTAAGCCCTTGGGGGGGCAGTTTTACCTATCAGTGTCAGTAATGTACTCATACCCATCTTCAGTATGTCATCTATATGGATTTGCATTCTTTCCCCAAGATTCATCCAGTTCTGCTGCATTTAGAAAGTTATTTTAGAAGTTATAATAAGGATAATAGAGTAACAATTTTGCTGTGTGATGTCATAAAATTCTTTTGAATGGGCATCCCCTTACTCACATTACCTCCTGTCCTGCTTTTAGAATTGCACATTACTTGCCAAGAGTTAGTTTCTATATGTTTCAGAAACTGTTATCAAGTGCAGTTTAAACTGCTAAAGAACTGTCTTTTTAGGCGTCATGGAACAAATACAATATATAAACTGGGCTTCCTGAAATGATTGCAAGCTTTGATAAATCTCAGACACTGTAAGCATTTTATGCAGTAACTCAGATTGGAATGCTCAAAGGGGAACTCCACCCAAACACAACTTTAACTTTTTGAAAAGTAAACACAATTTTAAGCAACTTTGCAATATAAATCCAGTAAAAATATGCAGCCTTTTCATGATTTATAATAAAGATAATATGGTTTGGAACAGTTATCTAGGCCTGGCCCCCTGTTCCCCTGCTGATCTGTCTGACTACTTTGAGACTCACAAAAAATGCAACAGTAGTCGACTGTCCTCAGCCTGCCTTCAGCCTGCATCCTCCCAATCCAAAAATTCCCTGCACATGCAGTTTTAATAAAGAAAGTAACATCACATTGCAATGCATTGTGGGTTATGTAGTTCCTGCATGCTGTCTGTAAGCTGTGGAGAAGTTGTTACAATTTGTCACATTGATGTTTTAGTCTCTCCTCCCCTGCCAGGATTTCAAATGATGCAGAAAGAGAAGAACCGTTTTGCAGCTGGATTTCAGCATATAAAAATGTGATTTATTCATACTTTTTTGAAGGAACAGATTACAGTAATAGGTATATTAGGGGGTTTTTTTTGTTGCGTGGGGCTCTTTAACAAATTTTAGTTAGGAAGCCAAAGTTACTCTTGGACCATTGAATTAGGAGGGCTTAATACTATTTCTGCATAGGGGCCTTCGGCTGATTCTTCTGCCTGCTCATGTCCCATCAGTAATTTTCCCAGATGAAATACTGAGAACATGGTGTACTGGGTCTACTTTTGTTTAACTTGTTCATTTATGAGGGTATTATCAGTAATGGATCATTTTTACATCCCAGGTGTGCACCTGGGATGTAAAAATATTCAGCCACCTTTAATGAGACTGCACGAGGCAAATCCATAATGGAGAAGGACTTTGGAGTCCATGTAGTTAATAAACTTGGCTATAGCAAGCCAAACAAGGTTTTGAGCTGTATTAAAAGGGGCATAGATTCACAGGAGTAGGGTGTTGTTCTCCCCTTTACAGAGCGCTGGTAAGGCCCCATCTAGAATATGCTGTTCAGTTTTGGTCTCCAGTGGCCAAACAAGATATTATTGAATTAGAGAGGGTCCAGAGAAGGGCAACTAAGCTGGTAAAGTGTATGGAAAGTCAGTTATGAAGAAAGACTGGCCAAGTTGGGTCTGTTTACAGTGGAGAAGAGGCGCTTAAGAGGTGACATGATAACTATGTATAAATATATAAGGGGATCATATAATAACCTCTCTAATGCTTTATTTACCAGTAGTTCCTTCCAACGGACACAAGGGCACCCACTCCGTTTAGAAGAAGAGAGGTTCCATTTAAATATTCGGAAAGGACTTTTTACTGTGAGAGCTGTGAAGTTCTGGAATCCCCTCCCTGAACCAGTCGTGCTGGCTGATACATTATATAGCTTTTTAGCAAGTGAGGGAATACAGGGTTTTGGGAGATGGCTCCCCTTAATCACCAGCTAGGGCCGGTATTACAAATTTACCGGCAATGTACCTATAAATCCCTCACTTTCCTGACCCTTTCTACTGCCAATCACTGTTTATAATCAGAAAAGTTGTGGCCCCATACAAGTTGTTTATATGGGGCCACCATAAACACAAGTGTGCAGAACCTACATTTTGGCCACCGCTGATGTTACTCTATACTATTCATAAGCAGTCCAGTTCTATTAATCAATGCACTAATTACATGTTTAAAGGAGTAAAATATAGATAATATAACTCCTTTCTGAAAATCCTACCTGCAACCTGTATTTTTTACAGGTAGGACTCCAAGTAAAGCCCATTTTATTGAATCTGAAGAATACCTAAAGGGAAGGAAAGGTAAATACTTTAGCCATGATAAAGTGTTTATGCATTGCTGAAGCTGACCTAGTAGACTTTACATTGTGTATATATATGTTTATTTATGGAAGCGATGCCTGCACTTTCAAAGGGAACCAGAACCTAGAACTCAGCTTCATGGACTGGCTGCTACCTGGCAAACGCTGCTCCATATTATGGCTAATCTTAAGCAACATCTTAACAGGCTTTTTTCTAGCACGGCATCTTCTCTTTCTCCCGCTTACTCTCTTCATTCAAATTTAAGTAGGTAAAGGTTTGCATTTAATTTACTTCAGCATACAAAATATTTTGCAGGTAATAGGATATGTAAACACGTGCGGAATAATACTCCTCTGCGGACAGTGCTAACATTCTATTTAATGTCCTCTGAAACATTTAGAGGCAGGATTGGAAGTGAAAATTTTATAGGACAAGGTCATAGGGATAAGTACATCCACAGCAGATCACAGGGTCATATTACAAATCTATGGAAAAGCTTGATTGTAAAGGTGACTTCTCTTGGCAGGACTTGCATGTCAGCGGAGAGGTATTAAAATCCTGTAAGCAAAGAGCAGAAAAGAAGGAAAGGAAGAAAACAGCAAGAAAGCACAAAGTCAGAGTTGACAGCTGAGATGGGGATATCACAGGAGTGAAGCTGAAAAATATGATTGATTCTGAATGGTTGGATCCACTGAAAAAAATACTATTTATTTTTTAACAAGGATCCTCAGTGCACTAAGTAGTGCTGTGCTGTGACTGATCATGCTCTTTTGTGGATGCCCTATAGAGCTTACAATTAATTTTTTGGTGGGCATAATACAGCTATACAAAATAATTACCCAAGGTCACAAAATGCTGGAGCTCTTTTTATCTAATTAAAAACAATTGTTCTGTTTCTTAATTTAGTATATTGTGTACTGTGCTGAACATATTGATTGGCACATGTATTTTTTTATATGTTGACTATATGGCCATCAGTATTAGGATACTTGGCTACATGGCCAGGCCTAGAGGTTCTAGTGCCCAACGCAAGTACTTCTTGCATCCACTTCTGCTGACTGGCTGACAACGCAAAAGCACTCACACACTACCCTACCGGTGCTCCATTTTTTTTTTAGGGACAAACTTGCTCCCCCCCTGTTACTATATACTAGGCAGATGCGTTTTCTGCATACCCCTATTTCTGGTCCTGCCTACCTGACCAACATCACATTCATAAACTAAGGGTATTAATATGACATTGGTCCTCCTTCCTTTGCTGATAAAACAGCCTTTTAGCTGGGAAATAGTGATGAGTGAAATTATTTGGCAGGCATGGATTTGTGGTGAATTCCCATATCTCACCATTGGCGGATTTTTTGGTGAAACAGGGGCAAAAATTTGCAGTGGAAAAATTCGCCACGCTTCATTTTTGGGTTTCGCAATTTTTTTCAAAGGTTTTTTTGCTCCTTTATAGGAGCAGATTTAGCCCACTGACACTGCACAGGTTTTTGTTTTTATCAGTTGGTATTAATATTTTTGTTTGTAACTTCCAAACTTTTGACAAATGTCAGTTTCCCAAAACTGATCTTTCTACTTAGTAGCTACTAGTCTACACGAAACATCTGACCACAAAAAGCTGTGTTTTAGGGGGTTAAAATAAGTTACAATTGCCTTGTGCACATAATAGAGCCCCACAGTGCAGCTCTTGAAAGCAGAAGAGTGGGGGTAGTAAATTATAAGTAGTAGATACAACACAACAAGATGCAACAGGAACAATTTATACAAGTTTTACCCAAGATGTACAGCTTCTAACACCCTCTGATGATGAAGGCTCTCAAGCATGTGTCTAGTAGAATATGCAGATAATGTGCAGATATCTTATATAGCAATACTTGTGGAACATTCGTTGATTCGCTCAAGAAGACGCACCTGGATGCTGTAATTCAGTGAATAAACCAACCTGCTGCAGAGATACTGGGGAAAGACTGCTATCCGATTGCAAACAGTAAGGCAGTCTGACTTCATTCAAACATCTGAAATAGGATGCTTCCATTTCTGAAATCAACCAAATGTAAATGAGCCAATTAGGGACCTCCAGCCATTTAAAGTGATATTGACACCTGTTGTAAAAATGCATGTTATTGTTTGTCCTGAATAACCATATTCATGTGCCATTGTTTTCATTCAGAATGCTTCCAAAGAAATACTCAAACCTCTCAAAGTTTCTTTTGCAGCTGTGCTCTTCATAAATATCTAGTCTACTCTAGTCAAAACCGGCATGTCTCCAGTGCATGCCATCTGCAGCCTAACACCTAACAGCCATGCCTTTGTGTCAGTATCATGTTAAAGGTACTACAGTTTGCTTGGTGGAGCCTGTGTCTCAGAGTTTAATATTAATATCAATGGTGTTGGCAATGCTCCACAGGGAAATTGTTAATATAAAAAAATCATTGGAAAGCAAAAAAATAACCTGGGTAACTTATAGCCATAGCCAAGAGTGAGAATAATACCCAGTCCCCCCCCCAAGATATGGGGGTGCCCCTGCTGTAATGGCACTCCTCTCTCCGCCAGTGCAGCATCCAAAATGGAGGTGCCCATGGGCACCATGTGGGACGCAATGCTAGCGCAATGACATCAGCGTGCAAGCGTGTTATGTCATTGTGTCGCATCTCCTGCGCCTACCTCTGCCCAGTCCCTCTGGAGCACACCTTACCTCCTCCTGCGAGTGGGGGAAGCCAAATTGGACAGAACTAACTCTGGCTTCCCTTTTAATTACCCTAAAAGGGAAGGGAAGACTAAGTTCTGTCCCTTTTGACTTCCCCCACTTGCAGGAGGTGAGCTTTGCTCCAGAGGGCCTGGGCGGAGGTATGACCATTATAGGAGAAGCAAGTGTCAGGTCAGATTTTCTCATTCTTTTAGATGGTGTAGTTTTACATTTGAGTTTTAGAGTTTTGTTTGGGTTTTATTACTAAGGGAACTAGGTGTAGGCCTGAGTGGTGCCCCATCTTTGTGCATCTTGGGGAGTCCATATAATCATGTTGTAGCTTCTCTGGGGTACAGGCAGTGGTATAAAGCTTGATCAATGGCTTCCTTTATCACCCTTTATCTGCTGGCGGATAGTGATGTTTGGGTCCTTACTAAGAGATGTGAGAGCTCTCCTCTCTTGTGTAGTAAGGTTAGAGGGGGTGTTCTGGCACTTGACAAGGCAGCTGCCACTTTTAGTCGGAGTTGTTCAGCTTCCTCCACCTTTATATGGTTGTTATTGATGGCAGATTTTGTGGCTGTGATAAGCTCAACCACTGCCGGGGTTCTAACATCTGTACCCTGGCTGATTCAGAACTCTTCACACATCCATTCATGCATCAATTGAACTGAAGAAGCTGCTCGGATGAGTAGTGAAACGTCTTCAATGATTACTTAACAAGTCCAGTTGCTTTAAATTTATTTATACTAGATATACCATGACCTGGATGAATGAAAACCTTCATAATATAGCACAATTAATATTTTTTTTGTCTCACTAATTATTATTATTGCCAAAATTCCAGCACAAACTCAAGGACTAGGTCTGGTATCCAATTTCTAAAAGAATGTGCAGAGCTTAGGTTTATAATGAATTTTGGTGGTAATTTGTGAGTTACAATGGTGACATGGAGGCAGATTTATTCATTTTCAAATTTGAGTTTTTTTGAGATTTCTGTAAAAAATGTGATTAAACTCAAGTTTTTTTTAGGACTTTAGTCTAAAAATCCACACAAAACTCAAATATGCTGTTCTCTAGATTAGACGTGTGATAAAAGCTATTTAGGAAACTTTGGACAAAAATTCATTGGGCCTTTTGAAGTTCTAGCAACTATTTTGCTAACTGGAAGCTATTTTTGGGTTTGAATGATATTCTGTATATTTGCTTTCTAGACAGGAAGACTCTGGTCAGAAACCAGTAACATTATCTAACACTTAATGGTAAAGCTCTCAGACTAAAATCCAATATTTTTTTTCTCAGAAAAAAATTACATTAATTTTAAAATAGTGATAATGCTGGAATATATGCATTATTTAGTACATTACTGGAGAAGAAATGGCTCAGTCTGAGAATATGAGAGGGTACAGTTTGATTCTGTGTGATGAATCCTGTGTCACACTTACATAACTAGAGCTGAGTGAACTTTTTTGCCTGGTACAGTTTCGCTGCAAAGTTTGTGGTTTTTCCAGCAGCGAATATTTTTGCAAATCTGCACTAGAATGTTGCCGTGTGTTTTATTCCACTGAAAAAAGCCTTTTTTTTGTGTTGGGGAAGAAAGGGGGAAATCGCTTAATTGGTTTTGTTTCACTAGAAAAAAAGTGGGAGAAACCGCCAATGCCAAAATTAAGATTTTTTTCATGCAATTGGTTTCATAGGGGAAAAAAAACAATGACTTAAATTTAGGCAAATTGTCACCATTTTGAGAATTTTCCCAAGGTTTTGCAAATTTTTTAGCAAAATGAGACAGGTTAGATCAGTGGTGCCCAAGAGGTAGAACAAAGTCTACCAGAAGATCACTTTAAAGTTTTTGGTAGACCACAAGTCGGGATGCCATCCTGCCATTTTTTCCCCCCAACATACCAGGGCTTTTGACTGCAGCCATACTGCTGTGTTGGCACTTGTATAATGTTATGTGGGCATTAAATGTGCATTTGCCACTGCATTTATATATTCCAATGTGTATTTAGGTATTAAACATCAAGAGTGATACTTTTTCTAAATGATCAACCTTGTGCTATTTTTATTAAAGTAGATCTGATGATGGAGGCTAGGTGGCAAGAGTAGATCACAGGGTGCCAAACTCTGGGTTAGATCATTGATAATCATAAGCGTCCAGATGGGTGGGGCTTGTGGGTGGCCAGCAGCACATGTGAAAACACGGGAAACCTGTGACCCATGATTTTGTCCATGCTGTGGGTCACCTGCAAGTTTTGCAAATGTGGTTGGGGGGCCGGTGGTGACCCAGGGAAAAAAGTGGTGGTGGGAGGGCTGGGCTCCTTCAGTTTTGCCGCTAAACCCCATGGATATCAGGAGGCCTACTTTGATTTCATGCTTGGTATAAACCTTAAAACATTTACAGAAGCAAATTCAGCAAGGGTAATTTTATATATATATATATTATTGAATGCTTTGTGTATTAGAAATTTGCATATTGTTTGCTCAGGACTCAAGTGTATTCTTGTGCGTACATTATATGCCCGTTTGCCTTCTTTTTATAAAAGGCATTTTGAGTTTTTTGACGAGATGACCTCCATTTACTTTTCTGGAGGTTACTTAATGAGCACTTCCCTTGAAGCCCTGTCTAAAAATGTAAATTGTATTGCTAATTGTATTATTGGAGTATAATACATAATAATATTTGAATATAACCTGATGAGAAATGCTGCCTCTGTGACTCTTGACTTTCCCCTTTTACTTTTCTGCTTGTTATTTGCTTGTGTTTCTTTTACTCCGAATTACAGGCCACCTCCCATATACTCCTTTAAATTAAATACTTAAAATTCTTAAAAACTATGTTGTTTTTCTCTGTAGTAATGAAACAGTACCTTGTACTTGATAAACAACTAAGATAAAATTAATCCTTATTGGTGGCAAAACAATCATACTTTTTTATTTAATGTTTAATTTTTAGTAGACAAAGTATGGAGATCCAAATTATGGATCCAGAAAATCCCAAGCATAACAGGTCCCAGGTCCCTGTATATCAAAAATATTGCCTCTGCTTTTGATACTGTTGACCCTGTTTGGGTTAACCTACTGAATGACAGGTCATCAGGTCCCCACATTTCTCTTTATGGCTGGAGTTCCTGATCTCTGAGTCAGATAGTGATGTCCCATAATCTGTAGAGCAGTGTAGATCAAGAAATATTCCATGTACATTTGCAGGTAATTGATAGGATCATCTAAATATTCTGTGGATAAAGTAAATTACGTCCTTTTATTATTCTCCAAAAACAAACCTTTTAGATCTGGGACCATAAAAGAACAAAAGCAAAAGTAAAAAGGCAAAGTGCATCTGAGCCAAGGTGTGAAATTTAGATTAATAAATTAAGATGCATACTAATTTACTTTTAATAATTTCTTGGTGAAATTTCCCTGCAGATTACATTGTACTAAAGACAATTTCATTGTATGAGTGACTCCAAGCTTCGTCTTATGGGGAATAGGCTTAGGCACAATTTTCCACACTCCTAATCCAATCAATGTGCAACATGTATGTATACCCAGGGCTGTATTTGTTACGTGAGTAGCAGCTTCATTGAGTGGCCCTTAGATGCCTATATATAAGAAAACAAGATGCCTATATATAAGAAAACAAGATGGCTATATATAAGAAAACAAGATGCCTATATATAAGAAAACAAGATGGCTATATATAAGAAAACAAGATGCCTATATATAAGAAAACAAGATGGCTATATATAAGAAAACAAGATGCCTATATATAAGGAAACAACGCACATTTTTAAAACTCCCCTAAGTCTGCCATTTGTGGCTATATCTGGTGGCAGAGCTGGGGGCGTGTGTGGAGGGGGGGGTACTCCAGTTGCTTGGAATTAATTAATGCAGAAAGATTGTTCTTTGATTGGGTAGGGGAGTGGGATTTTAGGGTCACAACTAAGGTAGCTGGGTATATTGACATATATATTGGCAATATAGACCAGAAATGCCAAGCACAACCTTAATAGCAATTATTTCATGGAATTAGTACTGTCTACCATTCACCAAGCTGACTTGCCATATCTTTTCTGGGTTAATGGGATATACTCACAGGATAGGGTGATTCATTTGTGAGTATTGGGCAGGGAAAAGTAATGTTTTTTTGGTGAAAAGATCTTCGGATACTGTTTATCTGCACTTTTTAAGTGGGATGATTGTAGGGCCCTGAGCACCACTGGGGTTTTTCCCTCCCAAGTGAGAATATGTATGGGGGTCTTGGCAGTGAAGACCTGCTTAAACTTAATTATTACACATTTTAAAAAGACACCATACACCTAAGGCAAATGCCTTCAAGATCTTTTGTTGATCTTGACCTACTTATCCATCTATCTCAGTTTACTCCTGAATTGACATGGCAGCACCCCACTCATGCCTTCCCTTTACTCATGGGTCCCTAGCAGTTGTAAGTTCTGCTGGGTCCACCTCTGCTGCTAGGAAAACTTCAGGCTTCTGCGTTGTAAATAGAAATTATGTGTCTTTCAGAAAGAGCATACATTAATTATTTGTGGCTCGTGTTAAAATCTCAGCCAAAAAATGCAAGTACTGTTGTTTAGTACAGGAAGGGAGTAGATACACATGGAGCTACAATGTTCTATGCAACAAAAAATGCAATAATAATAATTTCAAAATAAATAAACCACTTAATTACCCTATAACTGTTTGTGTTACAGGAAGGAATATAACTTTGCTGCCGAGGAGCACAATATCTTATAGTGTCTGGGAATAAGTAAATATGTAAAACAACATTTCTTATGACAAATATAACAGCTAGAGGGTGGTGTTTCACACACAGGGGTCTATAAATGAGCTTTAACTTTGAAAATGAGCAGTACGGCAATTACCATTTATTGAAATAAACAAAAAATAATCATGACTTTGTGAGGACAAAGCAATTTCTTTAACACAAAATAATACCCTTTTTTCACACTGTGGATCTTGTATACCTGTGACAAATGAGTGTGCAAAGTGGTGCAATTCACTTTTACCTGTTTCTTTTGCTCAGCACAATTGCATTGGATGCATTGAAGCACGTACATTTGCGCTTTTGCACTTTTTTGGATCAGATGCCATTGTGCTCAAATTGTTGGAGTAGGGATTGGTTTGAAATGGTTTAATGCATGTATTTTTTTGCAGCATTATGGTCCCCACACGGGCCGATTGTAGCTGCCGATATTGGTCCCTTAGACCAGTGCTGTCCAACTTCTACAGTGCCGAGGGCCGGAATTTCTCTAGCATACATGGTAGAGGGCCGCTAATGGAAGCCAGTTTTGACCACCCCCCTTTTTGAAACCACACCCACTTCAAACCACACCTATTTTATCACAATGGTGGTAGCACAGCAAAATCCCAAATGCTTGGTCCTTACTGTGGGGATATCAACCATCATTCATATGTGAAAGAATTATGTCATATTAAGATATACCCTTAAATTCCATATGCCTCCTCCTCCCCTGTGGATAGCAGAGCAACCCCCAGTACATAATTACACACCTTAGGGACCATTTAATGGCTATTTCCAACTGCTAACAAACTCCCACAACAAACCCCTGCCAGGTTCACCTCCCACAAGCAGCATAGGGCAAGCAGAGTATGGCACACACAGGCAGCACTCTGCCTGTCCTATGCTGTCTGTGAGTGCTATACTCTGCCTGTCCTACCCTGCCTGTGTGTGCCATACTCTGCCTGTCCTACCCTGCCTGTGTGTGCCATACTCTGCCTTCCCTATGCTGCCTCTGTGTGTCATACTCTGCCTTCCCTACCCTGCCTGTGTGTGCCATACTCTGCCTTCCCTATGCTGCCTCTGTGTGCCATACTCTGCCTGCCCTACCCTGCCTGTATGTGCCATACTCTGCCTACCCTACCCTGACTGTGTGTGCCATACCCTCCCTGACCTATGCTGGCTGTATGTGCCATACTCTGCCTACAGTACCTATGTCTGAGGTGTGAAGAAGTGAACAATGGGAGTGATTACAGGCTGAGCCTGAGGTGTGAACACTGCAGGGGGTGAACAATGCAGGTATTAAAAGGTGTGAACAACACAGGGGATTACATTTTTAAAACAATACAGAGGGATTACAGCTTGAATCTGAGGTGAGAACCATGCAGGGGGCCAGTTAATCTCAGTACTGATACCATTTAATGCTTACTCAAAGGTAAGGCATCAAAGCAGCCAGACAGGTGGGGGGGCCACACAGAGGGGGGTCGCGGGCCGCATGCGGCCCGCGGGCCGCCAGTTGGACAGCACTGCCTTAGACCGATTCTGCAGCTTATCGGTCGGGAGCAGGAGCTTTACTCTACACAAAGAAGGAGAGGAATCGAGCAGCTTCTAACTCAGGAAGCAGGTCAGACAGAATGGAGGGACAAAGGTAGGCAATTCTGGGGTATAGAGTAATTTTAAAAATAGAAAAAAAAGGTTTACTTATTCTTTAAAGCATGTCTAAATAAGTTTGGGGTCCTACCTTACATAAATAGGGCATAAAAAAAGTTAGTTTTCTGAAAGATTTACATCCCCTTTAAGAATGATGCTGATATCCTGCATCTATAATTATAAAAAAAAGATATCACAATTTTAAAACAGATAATACCTACCAGTATTTCTGAGCGCTCTAGCAGATACTGTAAATATTATGAACAATTAATATGAAAGGGGATCTGGGAGAAAAATAAAATACTAAGAGTCAGCAAGATTTTATGAAGAACAGCTCATGGTATTTAATATACTTCTGTGAAAAAGCAATCAGAATCATGGAGCTAGGAAATGCAGTTAATGTAGTATTATATATTTAGACTTGGCTAATGTACTTTTGACCTATGGGAAATGATTGCATAAAATAAAGAGATCTAGCCAAGGAGAGGACTGGCTGAAGGACAGATAGCAAACAGCTCACCGGCCTTTCACTTGGACTAAAGATGTAAATAATGTACCACAGGGTTTATAACTGGGCCCAATTCGTCACAATTTATTTATTAATGAAGCATGTGTAAGTAGGTCAGGAAAGTAAAGCAACATTTCTTTAGATGATGCTAAATGATTTCATGTAATACATGCAGCTTGTGGGGGGATCATTCATTATCAGAGTTGGAAAATGAACAAGTTAGAGGCAGATTAAGTTCAGCAGATTTTTTAGCTGGTTTAAGGGGTTAGGGAAAATAGGGGGCCGAATATAGGGGACCACATGAAGTCATGCAAATGGCGAGGGCCTACAGGGAAGGTAAATTGGCAACAGTAGGTCAGTCTGGCAATATTACAAAAAGATAGTGACATTAGTGCAAGAAAGCAATAGTAGGGCAAGATGTGACAGTAGTTTAAGATAACAAGAGTAACAAAGGTTCTATGCCAGATAACTAGCCATAAGGCAAATCATGTATTTTATAAAACCAATCAAAGTCTGTTTTGCCCTGGGCTTCGCCACTACTTAAGAGAATAGTACTAAAGATCAAGTGCTTTTAAACAGGTCATGGGAATTTGAGGTGACTTCTAATATAGTCATAATATAGTTATGCACTTTGGTCAAAGTTATGCACTTTGGTCAAAGTTATGCACTTTGGTAGAAATAATATAAACGCAAACTATCTACTGAATGGGAGTGTGTTGGGGGTATCCTTAATGGAGAAGGATCTAGGGGTTTTTGTTGATAACAAGTTGTCTAATGCCAGGCAGTGTCATTCTGTGGCTACTAAAGCAAATAAAGTGCTGTCTTGTATAAAAAAGGGCGTTGACTCAAGGGATGAGAACATAATTTTGCCCCTTTATAGGTCCCTGGTAAGGCCTCACCTTGAGTATGCAGTGCAGTTTTGGGCTCCAGTCCTTAAGAAGGATATTAATGAGCTGGAGAGAGTGCAGAGACTGCAACTAAACTGGTAAAGGGGATGGAAGATTTAAACTATGAGGTGAGACTGTCGAGGTTGGGGTTGTTTTCTCTGGAAAAGAGGCGCTTGCGAGGGGACATGATTACTCTGTACAAGTACATTAGAGGGGATTATAGGCAGTTGGGGGATGTTCTTTTTTCCCATAAAAACAATCAACGCACCAGAGGCCACCCCTTTAGATTAGAGGAAAGGAGCTTCCATTTGAAGCAGCGTAGGTGGTTTTTCACGGTGAGGGCAGTGAGGTTATGGAATGCCCTTCCTAGTGATGTGGTAATGGCAGATTCTGTTAATGCCTTTAAGAGGGGCCTGGATGAGTTCTTGATCAATCAGAATATCCAAGGCTATTGTGATACTAATATCTACAGTTAGTACTAGTGGTTGTATTTATAGTTTATGTATGTGAGTGTATAGATTGGTAGGTGTGGGTTAGGTGTGCTGGGTTTACTTGGATGGGTTGAACTTGATGGACACTGGTCTTTTTTCAACCCTATGTAACTATGTAACTATGTAACTATATTTTACAACAGTTATAATAAAACATCTTTTATCATAATACAGAAGTTTCACTGAGTCATGTGACACAAATTATATACCTTCCCTAAACTGACTCTTCTGCTCCCCCTATCAGTGCTACATCAGTCATTTCATTCTTATCTCACATACTGGGATTACAGCCCAACTTTTTATTGCATGTATTACACATCAAAAAGTTCTGTTAGGTACAGGGCCAGAAGTAGGGGTAGGCAGAAGAAGCATGTTCCTAGGGTGCAACTGTTGGGGGGTGCAAGGCACTTACCTCTTCCGTTGCTTACCCCAGTTTTGATTTGGCCTGAAATTGTTTATTTTTTTGTTTCTTTTTGGAGGATATTCTGGCCTTGGCGTTTTACTTTGCAGTATTTTTTAAAGAATCCATTCCTGGGGTTGCTGGACTACAGCAGGAGAATTCTGAGAGTTGTATTCCATCTGGATGGAGCAAAATACTATGTCCCCTTCCCTACGGTTGAGTCATGTGACCCCCTAGTTTTTCATAGGACGCAATTCAAGCTGATAATGCAAGCATATTCTCCAGCTAGTCATGTATAATGTGAATTCTTAAAGAAGCACTGCACAGGGGTTTTACAATTATTTATAAATATTTTTGCCAATTAAATCAATATCTGTGCATGCCTTGTCTGTTCTCTGCAAGTCAGTCCTTCTCAAGGTCTTTTAATTGAGCTGGCTTCTGCTACATTGTTTCAGGAATCAGAGACAGCAGTGCAGAGAATAAGTGATAAGGGCTGGGTTAAAAAACAGTTATCGGGTGGCTTGGAGCCAGCAAAATACAGGTTTAGGTTTACCTTTAGGTGGTGGAGAGTGGTTGGTGGGTTGAACTCTGCTTGTGGTCAACCTGCACATTGCTACAGAGAATATAAACCTTCAAACCACTATTGATTTTAATTGAACTTGCATTTAAAAATAACTTTTAAACCTAATTTAATGAATACATATTGGCAAATTACTTAGAATTAATATTAATTAGAATTTATATTATTGCTGAGGGCAATAATAGGTGACACTTTCCGCAGCTTCCTTTCATCTTTCAGTTCCTAGACTAATAGGCATTCCAAGCCAATAATGGCAAACTGAGAGTTCACAAGTCCTTGGATTTCACTTTGAACTTTACTACAGTTGTGTTACTGATGACAAATCATTTTTTCTCTGTTTATTGAGAATTACTGCGAGATATAAAAGTTTTAGAGGATGAGAAACATAATCATATGGTTACAGAAAGTGAGGTTTTATGTTCCTGGCTAGGCCAAAAAAATCTTGGCTGATGGTTTTATGTATGATGGGATGTCATTTACTTTTTATTTCTCTACTACAACTGCCTTCATCCAATCTATACATTTACAAGGTTATTTTTACTACTGAAATGATATAGGGTGCTTTAAAGCTTAAAGAGATGTTTTTGACTAAAAGGCAAAATAGAAAAAGGATAAAAATGTGTCTGCTTAGAGTCTGTGTAAGTCAGTGAGGTTAAAGGAGGCCGTAGGGCAGGCAACTGAAGACTGCAGGGTCAGCAGCTAATTGGCCTGTGTATGGAGCTAAAAGCCCCTATTGTTATGACCCTGCAAGGATTGTTCCAGAAATATTATTATGGGACCCTGTTATGATATGTAGAAATTACAGAATGCCATTATACAGGGGTGCTAGATAGTGCTGAGCAAATCTCTCAAAAAATGTTGTGCGTCAAAAAAAAAATAAACACACGCCCAACAATTTTTTTTGACGCGGGTGGCAATTTCGCAAATTAATCCACCAATGGTGAAACCCGGAAATTTGCAGCAAAATAATGCCTGCCGAATTATTTTGCTCACCACTAGTGCTAGAAGGTGGAGATGTTGCAATGCGCTACAGACCTGAGAGGCCCATGTCCCCAGAACATAAAACAAACACACCATGAACAGTGGAAAGGGGCCAGGACCCAATTCTAAATGCAGGCTAAGAGACAAGGATGGGAAGTGTGGATGAAATTGAAAAAACTCCTGCTGACCAGGGTTATAAAGAGCAGTTAAACAAATTCTGCTCCACATCTTATGGGCCTCCAGCTGATTTGATTGCCAGGAACGCTGGCTTCACATAACATTTCTATTAATGTCTGATGTGTCCCATTCAAATTAAAACCATTTTAAAAAATATATACTTTTTTAGTAGTATGTGCCATTGGGTACTCCTAAACAGAAAATTGCATTTTTTAAGGGAGCCAGAAGGAGAAAAAAAAGTATGCCAAGAAATAAGTTGGATGTATTTCTAACATAAGCAATCCACTGTGAAACCTTAAGACCCAAAGAAAAGACAAGAAACTCAGGAGAAACATGAATCATATGGTTGTCAGTAGTAGAAATCATGGGCGTAACCCAGGCACCCCTGTAAGACCCTTACCCTGGTGAAAACAGGGAATCATGGGAGACATACAGGAGGAGTGGGTTCTTACAAGTCTACAATTCTCTGGTTGTGGGATCTACTCCCTCTGTGGTCAAAGTCAACTTGACCCTGGATACAAATAATAATAACTACAACAAAACATATATATAATTCTATTTTAAAATAAATATACTGTCAAAGGAATCACTATAATAAAACATCATCTTCCTGTCTTTTTTTACATTGGACACTTGCCTGTTCCGCTGGCTGGCACACTGTGGTTATAGGGTCAAACTACAGACAGTAATTTAACAAGCTGGCACTGGCTGGAATGTATCATGAAAGGACAAGGTTTAATTCAGTACCAAAATAGACATTCTATCCAGAAAACAGAGAAAATGAACAAACAGAACAATTTCTTTCAAATTCCCAAGCTCGCTAATTCATCATTCAAACCTCAAGAGAATATAGCAGCTAAAGTGGAAATTCAAAGGCCTACCCTTTTCTTACAATGGGGAGAAATTATTTTTTTATACAGAGTTTTATAAAAGCTCAATGGCCTTGAACTCTGTCTATGTCTTTTCTTCTATGGAGTAGTGTTGGTGTTATTGATGAAAAAAGTACATTTTTTTTGGTCTTCTTTACAAAGGCTTACTTAAATAATGTAATAATCTCTTTAGAGTCCTCAGAAAGTGATGTGCATTGTTACATGGGAAAAATGGTTTGCCTGTACTTTATGTTATATAAAATATTATAGGGGACATTTATGATTACCCCTGCCACAAATGCACTAAAGGCTGGAAAAATGCAGGGCAGGGGGTAAACTACATGCCTTCCTTCACCCACCCCTCATGAAATCATTTGGATGGTCTATGTGCTTTTAATCTGCAGGGCTCCCATATTTTTACTTTTTCCTGCCTTGCACTTAATAATTGACCCTCTATAATTTAGCATAGACATTATTTACAGGTTGGGGCAGCTCTTGGCCTAGTATTATGTAGAATACTAACACTAGAATCTGTGTAATCTGAGTGGAGACCCTGTGTAGGACTGGCCAGACTGGGGATGACTTTGACGTATTTGGCCAGCTTGAATATATTGCAATATATGGACAATCAATCCCTGTTTTGTTTAATGGGAAGGGTATTTCCTAGTTGCTTAGTGCACAGAATGTCTAAATGTCCTATATATATTGATAATTGGTGATTGCAGAGAATCTCTTGTTTCTGTCTAAATGAATTTTGTGGTTGCAGCCTCATTGCACCCCCACCTAATGGTTTAAAATTTAGTGGTGAGCACAACTTTCCCTTTTCTACTATAGTTTATACAGGAGCAGTGGCCAGCTCCATGTTGTAGCTCCCACCCTTCCCAGCTACAGTCAGGTGATCCAGGTGGAGCTAATATAAGGACAATGATTTGGGAATTTTAACCTTGAAATCAAGTAAGCTGCAGGTAAAACTCAGTCTTTTTGTAAAATTTATAATGAGGCAGTAGAATTGAATTAGATGAAAGTGAGTGCTGGACTGGCCAGACTGGGGATGACTTTGAAATAGTTAACTAGCTTGAATATATTCGAATATACAGGGATAAACAATCCCTGTTTTGTTTATAGGGGAGGGCATATCGTGGTAGCTTAATACACAGAGGGGCCTATTAATTATACTGTGTAAAATTTAATTTGCTAAAAAATGGAGTTAAAAGCTGTGTAAAATAAATGGCAAATTTATCAAGGTATGTTTTATTTTATGCTGAACAAACGCCAGATTTGATGACAAAGGGGACAATTTAATGAGGCGCTGATAGTTACTTCCGATATTATATACAGGATAAAATGAAAAAACAGCAGCACTCCGGAAATCTTGTAGAAAAAAGTGACTTTACTCAAGTGCACACTGCTGTGTGCACTTGAGTAAAGTCACTTTTTTCTACAACATTTCCGGAGTGCTGCTGTTTTTTCATTTTATCCTGGATATTGTTTTACCCTAGCTGAGGGTTCAGCTTGCACCTGGCGCTACAATTAGCCGGTTTGTCCATTGTGTAGCACACCTTAATCAATTTCCGATATTATATACATTACCATACAATCTATTTAGTCTTTAAACTATTATACTGACTTGTGTTAGAAAGGTAGCACAGGCAGCTCCAGTATTAGCCATTGCTTTGTGCATATGCTTCTTCCATATATCAGGGAGGAGTGGCCTAGCAGGGCACCAGATCTCCCAGTGGTCCGAGCCTCTTGAGGCCCTAAACTCAGCTTAGGATAGTGTTCAATAGTCCACCCTTATTTCCACAGTGAAGTCTTATTTAATGGCTATGAGAGTGAGCCCAGAGTGTAAGGCACTCCTTAGAAACCCAGTCTGACACTGGTGACTCATAAAGGTATTCCCTTTAAAATTTTAAACACAATCCCTTTTATTTAAGGAGTCATGTGTTGAATACAGTAGCTGTTATAATTGGACAGGATGTTAAGTGATTTTTTTTTTTGCAGTAAAGAATGGAGGAGTGGATGAGAGAGGTTCTTACATCAAACAACACTTTCTCTTCCTTTGGGCCACAAAAAAGAACTGGGGCACTGGATATTTAATGTTTGAAGCTAACGAATTCTAGAGGGAATTATTCTCTTTCTTCTCTGAATATTACCAACTTTGAAATGTTATTTTACTCATACTGTGATTACTTGCCAACTTGCCAGCATGCCAGCAGAAAAGATTAGTCATTTGGAAATGGAATATTGTTAGGCAACCCTAGTAACTATTTAGGCAAGAATATTCAGCTTTAAGGGTACATATATCTGTATATAGCTCTGTGGCTCAGTCATGAGTTAGTCAAACAGTGCTTGGCTACAACTGCCAGATACTTAAATACATTATTTGGGGCTGATGATTTCCAGATTCAAAAAAAACTCAGGAAAGAATAGTATTTTTAGTATGGTTTAGGCACAAATGAGCATTGCATGCAAATTAATGCAATTCTTATTCCTTTTCATGTGTCTTACCAATCAGTAGGGGGTTACAGTCATAGGCGGAATTTCAATAAGGCTAGGGGAGGCTAAGCCTCCCCAAACCTGCTTGGCACCTTAAAATAAAAAATGAAAAAAAAATCTCACTATGTTTCTGTACTGCTCTGTATGCTTTAACATCTGGGAAATCTTGCATTCCTCCTTCCTGCATGCTCCAGTTCAGTTGTAATTAGCTGTGCTCTGATTGGATCTTTCTTCTTGTGGCTTCTCCAATCAGAGTACAGTTCTCTTGACAGACAGTAAAATTGACCAATCAAGACACAGATGTAGGCAGTGCAGAAATGAAGACCAATAAGAAGGATCTGCAGGCTGTAACTTTACCTAAGAACCTCACCAACACTGAACTTTTGCTGCAGATTTCATCCCACTCCCAAAGGCTGAATCACTAGCTGAAATGAAATAGTGTTTTTGTCACCTGGCACCTTGCTTCAGTCCTAAATTAACTCCCCTCTGAAAAAGCTCATTGTGCTTTTATATATTTGTTGTTTTTTGCACTTTTTTTGTTACTTTTGTCACGGTTTTGTTCATTTCTAGTTAGTTACGGTATATAATGTGCCTGGGATGTCAGTACCCATAATCTAAAACACATTAAAGCTAACTGATCCCAAACACAAATGGATGGGGAACCCCCAAACAGAAAAGTCACCCTCCGCCTATGGTTAGAGTTCTAACTCAGTTCTAGCACCCCTTAGAAAACAACTGGATGCAAAAGCAAACAAACCATTACTGACAAGCTGCCACATTTGAGAGAGCTGAAAATTCTTTAAAAAACAGCTCTTTCAAACTCTTTTTTTTAAAGATTAATACAGTTAATTAGCCCACTGGTCTCCTTGGTGGTGGACCCTGCCAATAAGTTGAATTGGCCCTCAGTGGAAAAAAATCCATCCCTTTAAGGCAATCCAAACCCTGCCCATCCCTGGCAAGCTCCACCCAATTGGGGCTCCTGACTTGAGTGCTCCCTGTATTCCCCTGATGGCAACCTTATTTGCAACTGTTAAAAACTTTGGCATTCCTAATTTGAGAGCCTTGGGGCTATGGAACGGTTTATATATTTAGGCAATCATAAGTCTGCCTTATAGAAAACCAGATCCCAGTTTTTATTGTTAATCTGTGGTATCAGGTATATCTGTGTAAAAAATACCTTTTCTCCATAAACCCAAATAAATGTGCTTATGTCAAAAGGGGGGGGGGGGTATATTCCCTTAAATATAGATTACAGCACTCAGCAACCCCTTAGTTACTGTTTTGCTGCCACATCAATGTGCTGGCCCTGGAGCATGAAAATTCAATTTGCTTTAAAAGAAAATAATTGTAAATAATATAAAGTATAATAATTTAATGCAATTGCAAATGGTAATTGGAACTATAATACAAACACTAAATATGAGTAAGTCAGTGTTCCATCACATCCATTAGGAGGAGAACACATGTAAAAGTGCAGCGCCATCAAATCTCAGCACCCAAACAGCTGGTTTCTGTTCTGTATTACTGTGAGTGAAGACTATTGCTGGGCCAGCATTTTCTAACTGGTTACGGTGAGCGAGAACAATGAGGATATTAATTCTCTGATCCAAAATGAGCTGTAGCCATGCAGAGCAGATATGAGCACTGAACACTTCGAATAGAGCAGCGGCATCTGAATCATGTTTAACAGGTGGCACAGTGTATGTGACAGTGTATGTGACGGTGTATGTGACGGTGTATGTGACAGTGTATGTGATAGTGTATGTGACAGTGTATGTGATAGTGTATGTGACAGTGTATGTGATAGTGTATGTGACAGTGTATGTGATAGTGTATGTGATAGTGTATGTGACGGTGTATGTGACAGTGTATGTGATAGTGTATGTGACAGTGTATGTGACAGTGTATGTGATAGTGTATGTGACAGTGTATGTGATAGTGTATGTGACAGTGTATGTGACGGTGTATGTGACAGTGTATGTGATAGTGTATGTGATATTGTATGTGACGGTGTATGTGACAGTGTATGTGATAGTGTATGTGACAGTGTATGTGACAGTGTATGTGATAGTGTATGTGACAGTGTATGTGATAGTGTATGTGATAGTGTATGTGACAGTGTATGTGATAGTGTATGTGATAGTGTATGTGACGGTGTATGTGATAGTGTATGTGACGGTGTATGTGACAGTGTATGTGATAGTGTATGTGACAGTGTATGTGATAGTGTATGTGACAGTGTATGTGATAGTGTATGTGACAGTGTATGTGATAGTGTATGTGATAGTGTATGTGACGGTGTATGTGACAGTGTATGTGATAGTGTATGTGACAGTGTATGTGACAGTGTATGTGACAGTGTATGTGACAGTGTATGTGATAGTGTATGTGATAGTGTATGTGACGGTGTATGTGACAGTGTATGTGATAGTGTATGTGATATTGTATGTGACGGTGTATGTGACGGTGTATGTGACAGTGTATGTGACAGTGTATGTGATAGTGTATGTGACAGTGTATGTGATAGTGTATGTGATAGTGTATGTGACAGTGTATGTGATAGTGTATGTGATAGTGTATGTGACGGTGTATGTGACGGTGTATGTGATAGTGTATGTGACAGTGTATGTGACAGTGTATGTGATAGTGTATGTGACAGTGTATGTGATGGTGTATGTGACGGTGTATGTGACGGTGTATGTGACAGTGTATGTGACGGTGTATGTGACAGTGTATGTGACAGTGTATGTGACGGTGTATGTAACAGTGAATGCATGTTGATACACTGCACACAATAATATAAATCACAATTTATTTTATATACATACCATAGTTAGTTATCCTCTTTCTTTTGTAGAGGAGGGCAGGAAAAAAATGTAACCACTCTCTGTCTAAATGTCCTCTATATTTGCCTTTTCTGTTGAATTACCTGCATGGACCAGTGCGCCTATATATGCTGTGGAACCCTGAAACTAGCACCCGGGGCTGCAACTCACCTTGCCTCAGGCAAACGTGTGTGACAAGTTACCAGGAGCCACAAAAGGCCCTCGGAAAAAATGCAGAAAATGTAAGGTTAAGGTCCCAGGCCCCTTCGTCAGGCAAATCCATATATGTGCGGTACATTGCGGTATCTTCTCATTCCGCTCTATGGTTTCCATATATCGATTTGCCTGACAAAGGGGCCTGGGTGCTCCGAAAGCTTGCAGTTTTTACTTACTCAGTTAGCCAATCACCCAACCTTACATTTTCTGCATTTTTTCCAAGGGCTAGCACGGTACAATATCTTAAAACCATAATTTTAAAATGGAAATTCTGCTTTTCTAGTGCAGAGAGCACAATCACACTCCGTGCACCAGTAATGCAGGCCCTGCACTGCAACGTGGTTTACAGATGGTTTAGTGCACTGGTTCTAAACTGTGGGGTTGGCCCAGTTAAAGGAGCCCTCACTGAAGACTAGTTAGGGGGAGATTAGGATAACGGGTTTCTGGATAAGGGATCCCAGTCTCCTCAACCTTATTTATTTGTTTGTAGAACCACATGGTGACTCTACCTAAGCTGATCAGAAAACCCTGCACTACACTGATGAGCCTCAAGAAAAGCGAAACCGGTCTGTAGTTGGGAATCTGATCAGCTATTGTCCTGGCTTCTGCTTCAAACCCAGTGGGTGAGCTGTAGCCTATAGGATAAACCCATGTAAATGGGATTTTTTTAAGAGTTTGGAATTCATTCCCAGAATTCCTTTTGTTTGCTTTTGTCTGTATGAGGCAGGCTCCTCAACCTTATTTATTTATATACCTGTACAATGAAACCCTTAATTTTACATCCCCTTATTTTACACTGTTTTTTTGAGGTCCCACCCAATATATAATGCATAATGTATTTTCCTTGATTTTACACAACCCCTGTAAAGTGGGGTTTCAAATGTATTGTAATCACAACCAAAGCTGTAGCAGTAACAATCCCCTAAATAAATTCTACTTGAGAATCAATGTTGTTACAAACACTCACACACATGTAACATATATACACATAACCAATAATAACCAATAATCCAGAAAACCTAATTGTAATGCAAACAATAAACAGAAACTCTTTAAATAGTGAATCAGGGAAGAGAGATGGACAGGAATCCTTGAGGACCTCATTCCACAATACAGAAATAACCTTTCCATCTATTTTTGTTCCACTTTAAAACATGTAGAATTATAAAGGCTACCATGCAGCTCTTTTTTTTAAAGAAATTAAAATTAATTTGCATGAAATTAAACTAAGATGAGTTGTGTAGGAAGGTCCCTTGATGTTAAAATTTACCTATAATGTAGGCTCAGCCTTCATTAAAGGGATTGTATAAAATCTTATAATAAGATATGTCATTTTCTCATAATAATTTATTCTTGTATTAACTGTTGCAGTGCCATTTTGGATAACAGTCTTTTTTGCCCATATCAGACATTTTGTCTATCAAATTCTAGTATTGTTCAGTTCTCTTCCTATGGAAAAAAATATTTATGAACTAACTTGTATAATTAGTTAACGTAGTTATTAAGCTGTAATTATCATATTTGCAATTATATAACACCTATTGTAAAATAAAAGGGATATAGGATATATGTTTATTGTATCGTAATAGCAGATGCAGATTGCTTCAGTCCTAGTAACCTACAGGAACAGGAAATGCAGAAATAACACAAATGTGAGTTATACACTAAATGGTAGTGTGTTGGGGGGATCCTTGATTGAAATGGATCTGGGGAATTTTGTGGATAACAAGCTGTGTAACTCTAGGCAGTGGCCACTAAAGCAAATTAAGTCTTGCATAAGGGATGAACACATAACTTTACCTTATAGGTTCCTGATAAGGCTTTACCTTGAGTATGCAGTACACTCTTGGGCTCCACTCCTTAAAGGAACAGTAACACCAAAAAAAACATGTTTTAAATTAAACATAATGTACTGTTACCTTGCACTTGTCAAAGTTGTGTGTTTGCTTTACAAACACTACTATAAATAAGCTGCTGTATAGGTACAAGGGCAGCCATTCAAGGTAGAAAAACATAGAATCTGTAGTCATGTTTCTGAATAGTGATGAGTGAATTGTTCCGTCAGGCATGGATTCACAGCAAATTTCCCCATTTCAGCATTGGCAAATTGTTTTGCAAAACTTCATTGAAAGTTTGCAGCGAAAAATTTGTTGACAGCAAAAAAAATAGCGGGTGTGACAAAATGGGTGCCGCTGCATTAAAAATAGGTGCAGTCGCAGCACAAAAACGACGCGCACGACACAAAAAAAGTGTATATAACAGGTTTGTTATATACTAGATCATATAACCATAATAGTGGACCTATACCTTCCCAGCATTGTTCCTCCACCCAAATGTCACTGGACTACAACTACTGGCATATTCTGGGATATTATCAAGTATTAAGTGAAGACACACAGAGCTACTAGTAGCAGCTACATGTCATGGTTACAATAATAGACAAGGCTGATCATTTACTGATAATTGTCTCTGTGTTTTTTTTAGCAGAGGCAATTCTCAATATTGTCTATGGCAGGGGATTTTGTGGCACTTAGTAGCCTTGACAAGTAGCTGCTACTAAGTAGATCTGTGTGACTTCTCCCTAAAGCATGCAAGGATCTCAACCACAGAGATGGCTTCACTGCAAAAAATATTTTTTTCCAAATAGAATCCTGTAGCTGTTTACACTTGAATCTCTGTTCCAGGTTTCATATGATTGTGGTTAAAGTGGTCAAATTATTTCTGGCTCCAAATTGGCAAGTGAAAGTTGCATTTAAATCTCAACAGTTTATATAACAATGAGATGACTATTGTAAACATAGTAGGGATGATTCTTACTGTTAAATTCTTTTGCATGTCTAATTAAGCTTGGAGTGTCTATTTTGAAGTGCTGTCAGTCATTTTTAGGGTTGGTATAAGTTAAAGGAGAAGGAAAGGCTAATAAAGAGTTAATCTCAAGCTGCAGGCATACCTTCAGTTCTCTCAATAGTGCCCTTAAGTCTCCCTGTATTTCTCCCATTCAGATGATCAGAAGCCTCATAGGAAAAAAAAATGCTGAGCTCTGTAAAGAAAGTTCCCATAATGCCTCACTCCTGCACCGAGACTAAGACCCATGTACATGCTCAGTGTGTAAGACTATGAGGAAGCTTCCTGCTGATTGGCTCAGATCCACATTCCTAAGAGGGGGGTGAGTTCTTAGCATTCTTGAGGGAGGGGGGAGCAGGAGAGGGGAGAGAGGAGAGAGCTGTGTGTCTCTGGCACAGGAAATCAAAGACAACAAATCTTTTGACAGAGAACTCAGTGCAGTGTTTCTGTGAGTGCTTATGGCTGTATTTACATAGACCTTTCTGATAAAGCTTACTTAGTTTTTACCTTTCCTTCTGCTTTAAGGAGTTTCAGGGAGACTGATCCCATTTAAGATTCGCTGTCCATTGAAAAACTGATCTCGACAAGTGCCCCCCCTCTGAAAGCTGTCCGCACCTGTCCCTGTGGCAACAGATCCACCCCCAGCCTATTGTTGCTATTCTAAGCTTTTCCAAACTTCCTGAGAATTTTCTGTTGCTGAAGGAAGGAATATGTATAAAATTATTTTGGAGCTTTTCTAGGGAAATATTTTACAAATAAAATATGTGGCTGTGATGTTGAGTGGGTGAGGTGCAATGTGGGAGTGGTTGAAAAGTGGGCGTGGCAAGGCTCCTTCCTATGCCTGGATTTCACTTTGGAAATCAGGCAAACTTAGTTTAGGTACCCATTAATAAACGTGCGTACGTGTAGTCATGTGATAGGGGTGAAAATCAAAGCCAAATGTTTTTAGCACAGAACTAGACACAGAATGCAACTCCACTTAATTTTGGGTTCCTGTTTTATTATTTATAGTTTCAAATATATGATGCATTTCGTTCAATACTGTTTTATTCTTTTGCTGCCCGCACATCATTTCCGCCCTCTTCTTTTAGCCATAAACATGACCTTTGCATCAGCAATACTGTCTGCTTCTCGTTTCAAAACGTTATCTGCTCTGCCATATTGTGATGATATAGCAATTCTGTGCTAATACCCGCGCTGGAGCAGGGACCTTTTACCAAGTTCTAAATACAGACTCTCATTCTGCAACTGATCACTACTGTATATTAATTTAGAACATTCCTCATCTTGCTTTAAACGTTTATTCAGTCATTTCCTAAAATATAATAGGTATTGATTACACTGGAGGATGCAAGCTCAATCAAAAGGTAAGTGTTGCGCGGTTAAATTAAAATCAATAAGACATTTATTTAAATTGTTGATGCTGATACTCAGTGAACTAAAGCCAATAGTGGTCATTATATGAACTTCAGTCTGCACCATAATAGAGGATAAATGGGAAGGGTATAGGAATATAATGTACACCTTAAAGGATAAGTAAGCCTTTTATCAAATAAGACCCTAAAAAGACTCTATTCATTCAGTCTCATGTAAATTCTGTATCATGAGCAGCTCAACTTCAGCTCTCTCATCTACTTCCTAGTCTAGCTTAAAGCTCCGCCCCCTTTTTTCTTTGCTAAACTCTCCTTTTCTCTCAGAGTGTAAAGGTGGTCAAAGAGGTGAGCAGAAGGTTTCCATTGAGGCAGCAAGTATGCTCAGTAGACACTACTTCAACCATCTTCATAATCAGTCTATATTTATACAAATAAAAATGATTTTACGTGCAACATAATATGGGCTACTACATTTTTAATTTAATTACTACTATTAAATAAGTGTCCTTTTTAAGCAAAAATAAATATTATCTGACCTTTAGAGAACGTAAACCTTCTCATTCAGTTGTCCCTTGCTCTCCAGTGTAGGAAGCCCAAAGTATACAGATAGAAGAACCTTCATTAATAAGATTCATACTATGGAAGCCTCCCCACAATAATAATGGGAAGGAATAATGGAGAGCCTTCAGAAGCTTCCTCTGGCTGTCTAACTAGCAGTTAGAAAGGTTCCATATAGACATAAACAATTTAACTTTAATTAATTTTGAATTATTCAATTTTTTCAACCTAACTTACACCAGAAGATTAAGGATCAGTTGTTGATGCTGCTGGACCCAAGCTCCCTGTATGTTGTGCCCCCCTGATTATAAACTAGATTATACTGTTATATATAAAGAGTCATTTACTAATAGAATTTGTGCAAAGTGTAATTTTCAGATTCTAATCATCCTGGGTTTTACCCACCATGCAGCATTTTTGTCCCAGAATTCCAGCATCATTGTGTTTGTACAACTGTCAAAGTGGGGAATGCATAATTTTCAGTACACAACATTAAAATGACATTAGTGTGTGATTCCTTTGACTCAAGTCTGTTGTACCTACCGACAAAACCTGCTATTGGATCCCTGTAATTACCACCAGGTTCAGGGAGGCGGTAGCCCCAGAGTGTCAATAGGTGCAAGAATATGCCTGGACTGATGCAATGGTGCTTAATGCCGCTATATGGAAGTGCAAGGAATGTGTTTGGAGGCGTTGAATGGCATGTAAGAACGGTGTAAATACACATTAGTGGGATTATGTAAAAAAAAGGCACTAACCCAGGAGCAGTAACGCATAGTAACCAATCAGCAGGTAACATTTACTGGTCACCTGTTCAAAAATAAAAATCTTATTTGTTGCTATGGGTTACTGCTCCTGGGCAAACTTACTGCCTTTTATTACATATAGGGGTATATTTGCACACATTTTGGCACAACTACACTTGCAACTGCATTTGTAGATAACCCTTATAGACCAGCAAGCTATAGATATAATGAACCTATTCTGAGGAGTTAATATCAATTTAAATTAAGGTCTACTGAATATTACAGGGTCACTCTCTGTATAGTGCAGCAAGATTTTGCTGTATGAGAAACTTCCAAGTGTAGTGCATGTCAGTTCCGTCTTTCATCACAAAGCTTCCTGAGAGGATTGTGCCCTCTGGGCATCTGTACATGCTTAGAATGGTTAAATTACCTGTATGCTTGTACCCCAGCAAAGGGCATTGCAGTACTTTCTATAGCACAGACTTCAAACGTATTCACTTACATCATGTCTAGTGAGTGAGTTGCTAGAGATACCATGGGATTGTTAATGCATATTTCACCTGAGTTATATGGTTACTATTGTGACTGAAAAAGTAAAACCTACATCTAGGGGCCGATTTACTAATCCACGAACGGATCAAAAGCATCCGAATTAGTTTTTTTTGTAATGATCGGTATTTTGCGATTTTTTCGTCGCCGTCACGACTTTTTCGTAGCCGTTATGACTTGCGCGAATTGTTGCAACTTTTTTGTAGCCGTCACGAAAAAATCGGAAAGGTTTGCCCGCCGTTTACTAGCGCTCAATACAAAAAAGTCGCGACAATTCGTGCAAGTCATAACGGCTACGAAAAAGTTGCGACGGCGACGAAAAAAACCGCAAAAAAATACGAAAAAGTCGCAAAATGTTTGTTCCCAATTCGATTTTTTTCCCATTCAGGGTTTCGGATTCGTGGATTAGTAAAGCAGCCCCCTAGTGTTTCACAGATTCGGATTATATCACTGTTAATCAAAGAAAAGGCAGTTTCTGTCTCTCTAGTGATAGTATTTCCAGTTTCACCTTAAACAAATCACAGGTTGGAAGGTATTTTTCTAAACGTTTGGGATATGATTTATTCAAGTTTATTTGTACTAAAACTCCCAAATCTAAAATTACGGATCAAAAACTTGAATGTCGAATATTTATTAAAGGGGAAGTTAACTTTTAGTATGTTACAGAATGCCCTTTTCCTAACAACTTTGCAATTGGTTTTTATTTTTTATAGATGCCTCTTTTCAGCTTTCAAATGGGGGTCATTGACCTCGGCAGCCAAAACTATTGCTCTGAAAGGCTACAATTGTATTATTATTATTATTACCTTTTAATACTTATCTTTCTATTCATATTCCCATCTCTCGTTTAAACCACTTCCTGCTTGCTAGGGTAAATAAGTCCCTAGCATCCAGATACCAAATGGAGAGTTGCTGAACAAAAAGCTAAAGAACAGAAAAACCATAAAAAATAAAAATGAAGACCAATTGTGAATTGTCTCAGAATATCAATGTCTACATCATATTAAAAGTTAATTTAAACTACCCCTTTAGGTGCAAAATGGATCTAAAAGTTTGCAAGTTTATGTAGAAGTCAGTGGGAGTTGCCCTAGACAAAGTCCAGACATATTTTCAATTCAATATTTTCAAGTTTTTGGAGTTTCTTTTGTTTGTAAACCAACAAACTGAAGGTATTCCAGTTTCTTTATTCCAACGAGTTTTCCATATTAATAAATAAGCAAACATTCAAGTTTTTTTTTTTTAAATGACCCTTTATTTGAATTAGAAAACTGAAAAATAAGCCCAAAAATGTCAAATAGTCATAGGTACGTGAAGATCTTGCTTTCTTACATGAACTGAGCTGTTAGCATTTTGGGTAGCAAATTAGTATAATGGGTTTCATGCAAAACTGTAAACATTAAGAAGTGCAGGTAAAGGACTTCTTATCCAGAATGCTTGGGACCAAGGGTATTCTGGATAAGAGGTCTTTCCGTAATTTGAATCTCCATACCTTAAGTCTACTAAAAAATCAAAAAAACATTAATTAAACCCAATAGGATTGTTTTGCATCCAATAAGGATTAATTATATCTTAGTTGGGATCAAGTACAAGGTACTGTTTTATTATTACAGAGAAAAAGGAAATCCGTTTTCAAAACCTGAATTATTTGATTAAAATAGAGTCTATGGGAGATGGGCTTTCTGTAATTTCTGGATAACGGGTTTGCGGATAAGGGATCCCATACCTGTATCAATATGGGCCACAAATTATCTGGAAACATTATCCAGAAAACCCCTAATTATAGGAAGACCATCTCCCATAGATTCCATTTTAATCAAACAAGTCAATATTTTAAAACTGATTCCCTTTTTCTCTGTAATAATAAAACAGTAGCTTGTACTTGATCCCAACTAAGATATAATTAATCCTTATTGGAGTCACACCAATCCTATTGGGTTCAGTTAATGTTTAAATATTTTTTAGCAGACTTAAATTATGGCAATCCAAATTGCCGAAAGGCCCAGTTTCAGGAAAACCCCAGGTTCCGAGCATTCTGGATAACAGGTCCTATACCTGTATATAGAAAGCCTTTAAACAGAACAGGATTGAGAAAACTGGAAGTGTGTGCATCAGAATGTCTTTGCCCATCTTGTAAAAGATCCTGTTCAGATTATGGTTATAAAAAGAACTCCTGGATCCTGCCTTTTCAGTATGATAAAGTGCCATAGCACACAGCCTGGTTCATGCTTCATTACTAGTAGGAAACTGTCTTTGCAAGACTGGCCTGGCCTTGGGAGGGTAATTATGTTACAAATAAAGTAGCTCAAAATCAATATGTAATTTACTATAATATGAAACAATTCCATAATCAATTTACTGCATATTAGCTCACCTTCACCAGAGAGGAAGTAGACATATAATGAAATTTATACATATCAATATTACAACCTGATTCCTTAAAATAATAATTATATAGTGAATAATGTACCCCCTACTGTAAAATATAAGGACATTATAAGTCACCAAGGAGTTCAATGACCATATAAAAGGCCAAGTGCTTTGGTCATGGAATGCTGAGGTGACTTCTAATAGCCTCATATTTTACAACAGGGTACTGTATTCATTATAATATCCAAGTTTCACTGAGTTATACCGATATACCAATTATAACTGATGGCATCACTAAGCACCATTTATAAGGACAAAATTAACAGGATTTTCATGGCTCTTTTGTGTTATATAATAATAATAATAATGCTTGTTGTGTATCACCTGCATTCGGCTGTCCAGTATGATGCAGGAAATACTGTTACTATAGAAAATAATGGGGTGTGCACAGAGAAAATCAATCTTTTACATTCCACCACATGTTCCACAACATGTTCCACTATATATTCCACCACATGGAAGTGCCTATGTTAACAGATCCAGTTCTGTCCTATAGTTATAGTACCTACTGCACCATACTGAACCACCAAACACATATGAAACACTGCTTATGTTCTGTTGTGTCCCAGCTCCATTTGGTGGTTCAGTTCAGTGCATTGGGTACTGTTATTTTAGGATAAAATGTGGTCTGTTAACCAGCGTCGAATTTTTTATCCGGGCGCCCCAAGGCCACCCCCATTCGTTGCCCTCCTCCCAATCCCACGCGCATGTGCGTTCGTGACCAGCGCCCCCACCAGCGCACATGCGCATTCGCACAGGCGCACATTTAAATTCACATACGGAACAGTGGGGAGAGGTCCCCATTGCTCTGTATGGGAGCAAAATTTCGGTGTGACGGGGCAGCATGCTGCCCCTAAATTTGTGCCACCCTAGGCCCAGGCCTCTGTGGCCTCACCACAAATCCGGGCCTGCTGTTAACTCTTCTTGGCTGCTGCTATTGGCCTCCTACCTTGCCTGCACCCATCTCACAAGTGAAAAAGTATAAAGATCCCAGGCCTAGATTGGCTTTCCAATCTTATATCATTCAGGTATGTCCATTTGCAGACAGTGATAGTAAAAGAAGCATTTTTCTAAAAAAAAACCAAAAAAACAAAAAGACATTCGGCTCCACTTGAGTTGCAGGGAATTAGGACGGTGACAAAATATTCTATTTGCAGGTGCTCTGCTCCACATAAATTACCATTCAAACACCCGTTATGAGCCCTTTAATGACTGTATACCATGCAAATGTTTCAAGCCACCTTTAGACAGTTGCTACAAGTATTTTATCTGCACTGTCAGCAAAACCTTTCTGCAATATGTAGATGCTCTTACCATGCTGCTGCATCTTCCTATTTCTATTATTCAGTTTGTCCATTTTGATCCTACAGCTCCCGAGTGGCTTTATCATAGAGGAAGAAAAACTGAATCTGGCAGATGGTGCATTAAATTAAGACATGGCATAACACTTTTGGCCTGGCAGAAGCCACTTGACTCCCCCTTACATTTCTAGGAAGGCATTACTAATGTTCTGCTATCCTATTTTAAACTGCTGCTAAGATTTATAGCATAAATAAATGCATTCTTAATTTTGTTAATCATATCAGAGCATGTAATGTTCCAGAGAGAAAATTGTTGCAATTAGTTAGTGTGGTACTGTGCGCGGCCATAAATCTGTAGGCCGTTGCTGGTAAATGCTGACAGTGAATGATGGCACCAAACTTAAATGTAATCTGTGTAATAAAAGTTTGAAAGGTCTTATTATGTTTAATTTACATCTCATCCCTTTCCCAAACAGGATAGAATTCACATCTCCCAAATAACATCGTAATTCCTTCTGCCAGTTAGATGTAAAATGCTCAAAATGGTTATTAATCTCTCTGTTGTTTGGCATGGTTCAGACATTGGTGAATGTTATATAAAATGAATAGTGGAACTGTCACTCAATAATAAAGCCACAATTGTCCCATAACTGTGGGCGGTGAAGCCACATTGGTAAAGTGGCAAATTAGGTACTTCTGCAGCTAACAAGGCTAAAGGAATGATTGGATTTCAGCTTTGTTTGACTTTAAATTATTTCTGTTCTCAATTACATTCTTTAACAGTAATGCATAATGTACAGTATTGCTACTTACAGTGGATATAAAAATTCTACACACCCCTGGTAAAATGGCAGGTTCCTGTTCTGTACAAAAATGAGACAAAGATAAATCAGTTCAGAACTTTTTCCACCTTTAATGTGACCTATAAACTGTACCACTCAATTGAAAAACAAACTGAAATCTTTTAGGTGGAGGGAAGAAAACAAAAAAAAACTAAAATAATGTGGTTGCATAAGTGTGCACACCCTCTTCTAACTGGGGATGTAGCTGCGTTCAGAATAATCACATTCAAATTCATGTTAAATAGGAGTCAGAATACACCTGCTATCATTTAAAGTGCCTCCGATTAACCCCAAATATAGTTCAGCTGCTCTAGTTGGTCTTTCCTGACATTTTTTTAGTCGCATCCCACAGCAAAAGCCCACAGAGAGCTTCCAAAGCATCAGAGGGATCTCATTGTTAAAAGATATCAGTAAGGAGAAGGGTACAAAAGAATTTCCAAGGCATTAGATATACCATGGAACACAGTGAAGACAGTCATCATCAAGTGGAGAAAATATGGCACAACAGTGACATTACCAAGAACTGGACGTCCCTCCAAAATTGATGAAAAGACGAGACGAAAACTGGTCAGGGAGGCTACCAAGAGGCCTACAGCAACATTAAAGGAGCTGCAGGAATATCTGGCAAGTACTGGCTGTGTGGTACATGTGACAACAATCTCCCGTATTCTTCATATGTCTGGGCTATGGGGTAGAGTGGCAAGGGGAAAGCCTTTTCTTAAGAAGAAAAACATCCAAGCCAGGCTACATTTTGCAAAAACACATCTGAAGTCTCCCTAAAGCATGTGGGAAAAGGTGTTATGGTCTGATGAAACCAAGGTTGAACTTTTTGGTCATAATTCTAAAAAATATGTTTGGCGCAAAAACAATACTGCACATCACCAAAAGAACACCATACCCACAGTGAAGCATGGTGGTGGCGGCATCAAGCTTTGGGGCTGTTTTTCTTCAGCTGGAACTGGGGCCTTAGTTAAGATAGAGGGAATGATGAACAGTTCCAAATACCAGTCAATATTGGCACAAAACCTTCAGGCTTCTGCTAGAAAGCTGAACATGAGGAGGAACTTCATCTTTCAGCATGACAACGACCCAAAGCATGCATCCACATCAACAACGGAATGGCTTCACTGGAAGAAGTTTAAAGTTTTGGAATGGCCCAGCCAGAGCCCAGACCTGAATCTGATTGAAAATCTGTGGGGTGATCTGAAGAGGGCTGTGCCCAGGAGATGCCCTCGCAATCTGACAGATTTGGAGTGTTTCTGCAAAGAAGAGTGGGTAAATCTTGCAAAGTCAAAATGTGCCATGCTGATAGACTCATACCCAAAAAGACTGAGTGCTGTAATAAAATCAAAAGGTGCTTCAACAAAGTATTAGTTTAAGGGTGTGCACACTTATGCAACCACATTATTTTAGTTTTTTTGGTTTTCTTAAATTTCAGTTTGTTTTTCAATTGAGTGGTACAGTTTATAGGTCACCTTAAAGGTGGAAAAAGTTCTGAAACGATTTATCTGTGTCTCGTTTTTGTACAGCACAGGAACCTGACATTTTATGAGGGGTGTGTAGACTTTTTATGTGAGCTAGAATTCCATGGGAAAATTAGTGTAGACGGGGTAGGGGGACTAGCAAAGGGTTGTGGGGGAGGAGTGAGGGGGGCATATAGTTTATCAGATAAGGAGCTTCCGTTACAAGGAAAGCAGTCTCATAATTGCCTTAGCTCTAATTCTCCCTTAGCTAATGTAAACATCAGAGGGAGAAGTAATAATCTCCGCTGCATGCTGGCTAATGCGCGTAGCTTGTCGGGTAAATTAGGGGAGCTGCAAGCTATTGCATGTATTGAAAATTATGATTTAATAGGTATCACTGAGACCTGGTGGGATGATAAATGCAACTGGGCTGTGAATTTAAATGGTTATACACTTTTTAGGAGGGACAGAGAGATTAAAAAGGGTGGAGGGGTTTGTCTTTACGTAAAGTCAGACTTAAAGCCATGTAATAAAGACATTACCAATGAAAACGTCGAATCTCTTTGGGTAGAAATTTCTGTAGGGCTGAAGGTCACAAAGAAAATGATCATTGGTGTATGTTATAAACCACCCCGTATAGATGAGGGTGATGAGGCCCAGCTATTGTTGCAAATGGAGGAGGCTTCAAAACTGGGTCAAGTTGTTGTTATGGGGGACTTTAATTATCCGGACATTGACAGGAGTAATGGGGTGGCTAAGTCAGAAAAAGCTAGTAGGTTTGTAAATATGCTAAATGACAACTTTTTATTTCAGGCAGTTCAAGAACCCACTAGGAATGACGCTATTTTGGACCTGGTGATTTCTAATAATAATGAACTTATCTCTAACATTTGTGTGGGTGAGCATTTGGGGAACAGTGATCACAACATGGTCTCCTTTGAGATAATGCTGCAGAGACAGCGCTATAAGGGAGTAACTAAAACACTCAATTTTAGACGTGCAGACTTTGCCAGTATAAGGGCATCTCTGCAATGTGTCAACTGGGAAAGGCTTTTCATGGGGTTAGACACAGAAGGAAAATGGAACATCTTTAAAACATTGCTTTGTAGGTATACACAACAGTATATCCCCCTTGTAAGCAAGGAGAGGCATCGCAAAGCGAAACCTTTATGGCTGAATAAAAGTGTTATTGTCGAGGTTGGTAAGAAAAAACGTGCTTTTAGGGCATTCAAGTTAGCTGGGACAGCGGAAACTTTCATCAGGTACAAGGAAGCAAATAAAGCATGCAAAAAAGCTATCAGGCAAGCTAAAATAGAGATGGAAAGGGATATTGCAGCTAGGAGTAAAAAGAATCCAAAATTATTTTTTAATTATGTGAATAGTAAAAAAATGAAGCAAGAAGGGGTGGGAACTTTATTATCACGGGGGGGTACGTTGGTTGATGAAAACGGGGAAAAAGCTGAAATTTTGAACTCTTATTTTTCATCTGTCTATACATCTGAGGAGCCAGATAATGAAGGCTTCCCTTGTAATATGCCCAGTTCTAGTAATTTAGCTACTGACGCATGGGTCACTCGGGAGGAAATTCAAAAGAGACTTGAACATGTAAAGGTAAACAAAGGTCCAGGGCCGGATGGGATTCATCCCAGGGTATTAAATGAGCTGAGCGCTGTGATTGCCAAACCTCTTCACTTAATTTTTCAGGATTCATTGAGGTCTGGCATGGTGCCAAGAGACTGGCGGATTGCTAATGTGGTGCCATTATTTAAAAAGGGATCCTGTTCTCAGCCTGAAAACTATAGGCCTGTTAGTCTGACATCAGTAGTAGGAAAACTTTTGGAAGGGGTAATAAGGGATAGGGTACTTGAATACATTGCAGTTCACAATACTATTAGTTTGTGCCAGCATGGTTTTATGCGTAACAGATCTTGCCAGACTAATTTAGTTGCCTTTTATGAGGAGGTGAGTAGGAACCTTGATGCTGGAATGGCAGTTGATGTCATCTACTTGGACTTTGCTAAAGCGTTTGATACAGTACCTCACAGAAGGTTAATGATCAAATTAAGGAATATTGGCCTAGAACATAATATTTGTAATTGGATAGAGAACTGGCTGAAGGATAGAGTACAAAGAGTGGTTGTAAATGGAACATTTTCTAATTGGACCAGTGTGGTTAGTGGAGTACTGCAGGGGTCAGTCCTTGGGCCTTTGCTTTTTAACTTGTTTATTAATGACCTGGAGGTGGGCATAGACAGTACTGTTTCTATTTTTGCTGATGACACTAAATTGTGCAAAACTATAAGTTCCATGCAGGATGCTGCCGCTTTGCAGAGCGATTTGACAAAATTAGATAACTGGGCAGCAAACTGGAAAATGAGGTTCAATGTTGATAAGTGCAAAGTTATGCACTTTGGTAGAAATAATATAAACGCAAACTATCTACTGAATGGTAGTGTGTTGGGGGTTTCCTTAATGGAGAAGGATCTAGGGGTTTTTGTTGATAACAAGTTGTCTAATGCCAGGCAGTGTCATTCTGTGGCTACTAAAGCAAATAAAGTGCTGTCTTGTATAAAAAAGGGCATTGACTCAAGGGATGAGAACATAATTTTGCCCCTTTATAGGTCCCTGGTAAGGCCTCACCTTGAGTATGCAGTGCAGTTTTGGGCTCCAGTCCTTAAGAGGGATATTAATGAGCTGGAGAGAGTGCAGAGACTGCAACTAAACTGGTTAAGGGGATGGAAGATTTAAACTATGAGGTGAGATTGTCGAGGTTGGGGTTGTTTTCTCTGGAAAAGAGGCGCTTGCGAGGGGACATGATTACTCTGTACAAGTACATTAGAGGGGATTATAGGCAGTTGGGGGATGTTCTTTTTTCCCATAAAAACAATCAACGCACCAGAGGTCACCCCTTTAGATTAGAGGAAAGGAGCTTCCATTTGAAGCAGCGTAGGTGGTTTTTCACGGTGAGGGCAGTGAGGTTATGGAATGCCCTTCCTAGTGATGTGGTAATGGCAGATTCTGTTAATGCCTTTAAGAGGGGCCTGGATGAGTTCTTGATCAATCAGAATATCCAAGGCTATTGTGATACTAATATCTACAGTTAGTACTAGTGGTTGTATTTATAGTTTATGTATGTGAGTGTATAGATTGGTAGGTGTGGGTTAGGTGTGCTGGGTTTACTTGGATGGGTTGAACTTGATGGACACAGGTCTTTTTTCAACCCTATGTAACTATGTAACTATGTAACTATATACCACTGTATATATAAAGATGATAAAAATGATCTATTAATATATTGTTTAAAATAAGGAAAAAGGTAAGAATTCAAAGGCAAGGTAAAAGTTTAGAAAAATTATAAATATTTTCTTCCAATGTTATTCAACCATACTTCACTCAGATTTTGATAGACGTAGAAGTTACATCATATAGAACATACAATTTAACCACCAAAGCATGCTGGGACAGAGGCAGACTGTGAACCTTTGGGCCCTCCAAGGGACCTGACCTCAAGGGCCTCCACTACTCTGATAAAGTCTGACACAACGCCACTAATGATATCTACCTACCCACATAAACCTGTCAGACACACAAACCTATGAGCTGAGTGCTGAGAGCTGTAGTCCAGCAGTGTCAGGGGCTTCATACCTTCTCTAAAACTGACCCTAGCTTTACAGATCAATTCAAACTTAATTACAAATGCGAAAAGATTTTTTCAATCAGAATCATCCTTACTAACACTGCCAGTCCTTCTAGTTTTATTCATCATATGGAGAGAATTGTGCAATTTCTGTTCAGCAATATTGCACTGTACTCCAACAGCAGAAGGCTGGGTATAGTGCTGTTATAGAGCTACAAAAAAACTTTGTTATGCCTTCTGTAATAGTCATAGGAATCCAAGAACAGAAAGTCAGTGCAAACAGAGCAGAGATATTTCTCATTTGAAAATCACTTTGCGTCAGTTGGGGCACTGGCACTGTAGGACCTTAACCTCCATATGTAATAAAAGGCACTAAGTTTGACCAGGAACATTATTTCATAACAACCAATAAGATATTTGTTTTTAAACAGGTGACCAGTAAATGCTACCTGCTGATTGGTTGCTATGGGTTTTTGCTCCTGGGCAAACTTAGTGCCATTTATTACATAACCCAATATGAATCCATTTTTATGATTGCCGGACTACAGCTCCCTGCATCCTTTAAAGTGGACCTGTCACCCAGACTGTATAATAAAAGTACTTTTCAAGTTTAACATGAAACCCCAGCTGTTAATCATATATTGCCAATAACTTTAACTTTCCATTCAGCACTTCCTAGATGTCACAGCACTCCTTACTTTTCCCCTCCCTCCTCGCCATCTAATTGTGTAGCCAGTGCATGAGCCCGGGCATCTGTGCCTCCATTCAATCAAATAAACACAATTTTGGCATGATGCAAAGCCTGCCTTACTAACAGTGCCCACAAAATGGCGCCTGCCTGCTTGCTGTGATTGTGTAATTCCAAAACTGAATGAATCAAGATTGATATTATTTATATAATGTAAGTAAAGTTTATTTTGCTCAACAACCATGATAGAAATACACTTGGAATTATTTCTTAGGGTGACAGGTCCCCTTTAACCCTCGATAGAATGCAATAATATGCTGCAAAATGCTAACAGTTGTTCTGCAGCAACTTCTAGGGGAAACAACACATCTTTCGAAATGTATATACCCCCTTTAAAAAAAAATTGGCCAATAAAAAAAAATTCAGATCCATGGGGTCAGTGACCATAACACTGGATTGCGATAGATCTCTCTGGATAACCCCCTTGCATTTGTAATTAGGTTTGGGATGCCTACTTTAGCAGGAGCTAAGAACGAAGAATCCTAGTTTATGGCCATGCAACATTGAATTAAAGACACCCGCATAAAATGATTTTAATGATGGTGCCCTAAATTAAATATACAATACAATAGGGCACTAGGATATCAGTAACAGTTCACCTAACTACAGATGTGGTCCAGGTGCACCAGCACATTCCCTTTTTCTTTTACAAATAAGAAAGTTGAGATCATATTTCCCAGTGAAGGTAAAGTAAGCCGTACCTGTTTCTTTTTAGAGTAGGGTAAAGACAGGTTGGATTTAATTGGGACTTTTTGTTTGCCTAATGGACATTTGGCTAATGTGAATATGGACTTTTCTCTGCGGACTGTTTCAGTATCAAGTAAATGGAAAACTTGTGTGTAAATTACCTCTGCACAAGAAAATGTTGAAAAATGCCAATCTCAAAAATGAGTAAATGGGCACTACAAGGATCCACAAAGAAACTGTTGTGAAAAAAAAAAGCAAAATTATACTTATATCTTTATTTAAATCGACAACATTTCACAGGCCTTATTACCGTTTCATGCTACCAGCACTTAATCACTTAAGCACTTCTTGTTATGGCAATGAGCAAAATAGGCCAAAGGCAAGGCTGGCACAGAAATGGGTAAAATAGTAAGGCTTTTTGTTGTCTATAAGCCAACTTCACCATAATAACATATCTCTGCAGATTATTCACAGACTAAAACAAACAATTGCATTGCTGGAACCAAATGGGCATTTTCTGTTTTGTCTTCATCACATATTCACACATCACATGCAGATGTTTTGTCTCCATCACATATTCACACATTAGTACTGCAGAAAAAGCCTTCCAAATTTGTATAGAGAATAATAGGTTTGGGGCAATTTGATAAATATTCAGTATAAATTATTTTTTATGCATATCAGATTAGAGGCAGTTTCAGGCCTCAGTGTGAGCTCCAGGTGTTGCCACCACAGGTGATAGTTCTTCCATTATCTGTAGGTCACCTCATTTGCACTCCTCTCTCCCCCCGACTGGCGGTCTCTTAGGCACATTAACATATTCATTGTTGTATTGCAAACATCATTGCATTACTGCAATAAATGATCCAGGGAATCGCCTTGAGTATCACGAAACATTCACATTTGCTTGACTGATTTTTATTACAGTGCAGGGAATTATCACTGTTGATAATTTGATTTTAACTCTTTGAATGTCTAGAAGGGACCTTGCTAATTGAATCATAGATGTGAACTGTCTTTTGCTACTGCGCTTACAGCGGTTCCTTTAAAAAATACCTCTCCTGGGCTAAACTCACCTGAGCATTTTACAAGCTGAATATAAAACTAAATGACAGTCATTGTCCCCAAGGCTGCATTTGACAGCAAAACATTATTTTCCTAATGAAATATTAAAATCTAAGTGGTTGGTCGCTGGCAAAATTGAAGCTAGTCAAAAAGGCAACCCTCTGCTGCTGCTTTATTTCTGCACCAAAATCATTTACTGTGCATTTCCATTTTTAAGACCTAAGTCCAAAATAACGATATTACATTAATCTTTAACTGTTAGTATGAAATAGACAATGGTATTCTGAGACAAGTTGGTTTTCTTTTTTATTATTTGTGTTTTTTTTAGTTATGTAGCGTTTCTTCAGCAGCTCTCCAGTTGGGAATTTCAGCAGCTATCTGGTTGCCAGGGTCTTGTTTACTTTAATAAGAGACTGGAATATGGAATATGAATAGTAGAGTGACGTAATAGAAGATAAGGACTAAAAATTAGCAATAATAAAATAATAAAACTGTAGCCTCACAGCCTGCTAGGCCAGTGACCCCCCCATGTGAATAGGACATTTTATAACATACTAAAAGTTAACTAAGGTGAACTACCCCTTTAAAGAAGACTAATGTTGACCAATTATTGATTGGTAATAGATTTGGAAACTAGACAAAGATAAAATAAGGGTGCTTCTGTGTTCAAGATGCTAATTCACACTACTGCTAACATATATCATGTATAATTATACAGTAGTTGCCGTTGCAAATTTTCATAAAGATTCAATGTATGCAGGGGGAATGCCCAATTAGAATCAACAGTACCCGTGGTACCAATAAACTAACTATAGAGGAAGCAGACCCCAGTGGTACCAATGGACTAACTATAGAGGAAGCAGACCCCATGGGGGCCCTGACTGTCGGGCTCTGCTTCTTCGATGGTTGTAAAGTCTTCCCTGTCTGCTCACAAGTAGTTAAGTTGCTCAAGAGGGAAGACTCAAGCAGACAGAAGACATCAACAGGGGGCAGGTGTGGAGCTGGGTATGGATTGCAGTGCACTGGGCCTCTCTGAAGATTTTTTTGTTGGGGGGGCGGGTGCCACTGCATGCTACTGCTCAGTTATATTGCTGTTGTGTTTAATAGGGAGAATACTGTACAGGTTTTGCTTGATCAGGATATGAAGCACTAGTAGGTGTAGGTGATGATCATATGAACAAAGCTCAGATAGACAAGAGTGCCCAAAATGGGTAAGAAAATCATTTTGATGGGCATCTAGAGCTTGGAAAAGGTATTATTGCATTAAACCTTGCAGAAAACTTTTCCACTGTACCCCCTACTTCTTTACTGAAAACTAAATTACAGATGCAAGAAAATTCACCAGTGAGAATGCTGATTTAGAGCACTATGTCAGACATCTTGCTATTATCTTACATGAAGAGATTACTGTGTAATTTTGTCTTCATTATATTACACTGTAATCAAACATAGGGACATAGGACAGACTTGTTCCGTAATAGCAAAACAGCACTTAATGCTTCTATTTCCAACTGGAGGAACACAGAACACGGAGCCAGATATACACAGATCAGTTGGGATTCTCATTGGGGGATTATATGCATATAGCATGCCTTACCCCTGCTAATTGGTTAAAGTATTCTGAGATTTGTTGTTCAGCTAGAAGTGAATAAAGTTTGGTTGAGCAATACACTCCGACAGTGTTTAGATCCTCTTTAAGAATTAATTACGATAAATTATTGTCACTATTCCCAGCATGATTTACCCCTTTGCAATATGTTGGAGTATACTGGGGGTTTTAGCACAGCAAAATTTGGGTGGAGAAATGCTATTATGGAAGCTATGAAAGCACAATTGCCTGTCATATGGTATTACTACTAGGGCCCTCTGTGACCACCACAATAAACTTTTGATAGTACCACCCTAAAGTGGATTCGCTAGAAAATATTAAACCAAGCAATAGACAAATGGTCTGTGTTTACCAAATCAGAAGTGGGGTCAAGGTGCACCATCCAGGACCAATAGCTGTGGGCACTGAATAAACCATAATTACAGAATAAAAGGTGAATAATTCTTATAAATGTTGTGTTGTTGTCCCCATGTTGTAATATTATGTAACCATTGGCGACAGTATAATGATATGCAGAGAGTAAATACTGGAACCAAAGACTATTCATATCATTGCAAACCACAAGATGAGAATTCCAGAAATGATTCTTACTTTAGAAATGGGGATGCAGTTAAATCATCATGAAATATAATGTATTTCCCATACATCTGGATACATCTAATGGAGTTTATATGGTGATAAGGTCAGGGAAAACCTGGAGGTTCAGTAAAAACTTACTGGCAAAGGAAAGTGGTTTTGGATAAAGCACTTTAGCTTTACCCAAATACATATACCTTGTTCAAGGCCACATAAGCACTACAATCATATTTCCTACCATGAAATAATTACAAGAAGCATTGTATGCATGATTTAACAAAAAAATGAAACCTGCCTCTGGTTCAATGTGGAGCGGAGTAGAAAATGTATAATATTTTACCAGATCTTGAAACAGCAACTCAGACATGGAAATAACATAATTTTACAGCTGGTTTTACTTCTCCATTCTGTATGATTAAATCACACAAGCAGATTAGTATGGCAGCTCAGCTATATATAATCCAGAGGTCCCCCAGAGAAGGAAGTAATAGAGTGTTTATTCCACCCACTGCCTCAAAGCCTGGGAAGAACATGCAGCAAGGGATTGTGTTAATAAAACTTTGGCACAAAAGACCTAGTAATAAACCCTTTGCTAAGTGTATAGATTAATGAAATGGAATATGAAAACAGAGCATGTTGTAATGCTGGGCAAACTAGTTTGCATGTTACATGGATTAGGTAGATGATAGATAGATGTTTGTAAATTTGTGCTAGAATTTTGTCATTCATTTTGTTTTGCCAGAAAAAAAAACCCATTGACTTCAATGCATTTGGCACGGCAAAAAGATTTGAGAATAAACGCCTATTGATTTCACTGGTGCAAGAAAAAAAATGTTCATTGATGTCAATGGATCTGGTGCAAGAAAAAACGCCCGTTGGCTCCAATAAATTTGATACAAGAAAATGTGATAGTGAAACAGGGCAAATTTGCTCATTACTACCTGCAAGCAAACACCAGGCCTCAATTGAAAAAAGAGTTGGGAAGCATGAAAACAGTTCCTGGGGGGTAGTGATTGGCTATTTGGTATCCCCTATGTTCTCTGTCCCAGGGGCTGTGAATAATGCACAATCTCTCTTAAAGGCATAAATAGGTCTACATTGCTTCAGATAAGGGATAATAAAACAGTAAATGTAAGCTGGTAACATATAAGGGGAGGAAAAACATGTCTTTCAGTTCTCATTAAGGAACTTCCAGGATTAGCAATGAGCAATACAGCAAATTTTGACATTGCACATTGATTGACAACAGGCACGCTGTAACAAGCTGTCACTGGAGTGCTGCTTAATGGAACTGAAGTGTGTCAGAAATAATAGTCTGATGTCATTACAATAATAACATATGGCCTCATGTCACAAGTGACTGCTTCCAGTGAAAGGTCACACTTTCTATTGGGAAGCCATGCCTGAGTTCTTACCATCCCTGTTAATGATATCGTTTTACGTGTGAATGGATGAGATACAAAAAGCAATTCGCATATCACTTTCCTGCTACAAATTGAGGGTTTCTCCATGTTTTTGACAGTCATCTCCTTTCTAAGAATGATTTAAAAGAAACATATATCTAATAATAATGTTCCCTTGTATAGCATAGTGCTCCATTAGACATTTGCTGTACAAAACCTGCATTATAACTCAATGAATATCTAACTGTTAATGTATTTTTTTAAGAGCTAAAAATACGTATGTATCCCACAGCTATAAATCTCCTGAAGGGAAATCCATACATAATTCATATTTTTATACTGTAATATAGATAAAACGTGTGACTTGCTTATGGAAAGGATACTCAGAGTTGGGGGAAAATGATTAAATTGTCTTCCATATACAGGTATGTCCATGTATGTACAGGTATGGGGCCTTTTATTCAGAGTGCTTGGGACCTGGGGTATCCCCCTCTCTCCCGCTCCACACTTACAACTTTATTGTCTGAACGGGTCCAGACAGAGCAGAGATGATTTTTTTGTTTTAAAAAATGGAAATTTGGGTCTTTAAGTACCAGAAGCAGCTTTTTGCCTTTTCTGGTAACTGGCCACTCCCTGCCACCTGAGGCAAGGTTCTATATGACAAGCAGGGCCTTGATGGGCCCCAGTTTAACCCTATACAACTTTCTAAATTATTCTGTTTTGCCCACACAACAAAGACACAGGGGGTGCCTGGGAAGCCAGAGGAAGATGGCAATGTCCGCCTGCAGAAAACTACCCCGGGTGGGTGTGCTTTATGAAAGGGTATAGGACATGCTATAGCATATTATGTTAGCTTAAAGGCAACCTACCCCTTTAAAGAATAGGAGGTCTGGACTAAGGCAAGCAATAAGAGTCACTTGGGCACTTAAATAATTGGCACCTCCCCTTGGTGACCCAAGAAAGGTGGGCAGGGGGCCCTGTTGCAAATTTTTCCCCGGGCCTATAGCTGGCTATTTATGTTTTGGAAAAAAGTAAAAGCCTTCCTATACATTTACCCTTTTTTCTTATCTCTAACACTGACATTAAGAATCATTTTTACTACCCAGGTGCCAAGTAGCATCTCTAGACACTGGTGCCCAGTAATACAGAACAATGTACCCTAGACACCCATGCTTCTGCTGAGTACAGTAATACAGAGCAATGTGCTGTGATAGGTGAGAGAAAACATTCTCTCAAACCAGTGAAATCATGGGCACGATGGTGTTCATAATTAGTCCTTTAACAATAAAAAGTAAGAATAGAATATTAAGTTCCTTAAAGTCTTACTCATCCCCGTACGGAATAAGCAGCTATTCTAGCAGCAGCAGCTTTTATCATGCTGTGTTAAACTCACCCAGTACAAATAGATGCAATTAGTGCCCTGGAACAGAGCAATATATTAAACTAACTGTATCTGTATAACAGTGGAGCATTGGCAAACTCCTATGGCTGATATTTATCCCCCCCATCCGCCCCATAGTGTATATCCAGTCTTCAAATATCCGGATAAACAGTGAAATAGCTTTTATTTTATGTTTACTTGCCTGACACCTGAAATAAAACCTTGGTTACAGAAATCAGGGGTGCTGAACACCAGTCTAGCATTACCAAATGACTAGCAAAATCTAAATATTACCATTACCGTTGGCTTGTCAATATTATACTGTGATCAGATTTCAAAAGGGCAGATATAATGCTGTTCAGGGGTTTAGAGCTAAAATTCCTCTGTATGCCAATTATTATGTACCCTTATGTGGAATAAGTTATTCATTTATAAATAAATACATTAAAGGTGTGAGATCTGTTATCATGATCCCATTTTTGAAAAATGATTTCCTGTTCCTGATAATTCCTTCTTGGAGACAAAACATTCCTATTGGGTTTGTTTAATGTTTGGATCCAAATTACGGAAAGACCCTTTTCTGGAAAACCCCAGGTCCTGAGCATTCTGGATAACTGGTCCAATACCTGTAATATCATCAACAAAGTAATAAGTAAAAGGCAAGCAGCTAAAAACCAAGATGTACATATTTTCTATTTCCCTCTACATTTTACTTAAAAAAGGTGAACTTTTCCATTCAATGGACCTAGCACTGAGGCCCATTATGGATGCTGAAGGGTGGATTTATGTACAATAGAAAAGCTTCCAAGCAGAGCAAGGACATATTATGCTTTAATAATAACATTGACCCTGTGAGCCCAGCAGTCAGCCATAGATTTATGTGACATGTGATACTGAGTCATTTGCAGCCCCCAAATCCTTTTGCCAGAGCCAAGGTCAATACGTAGGGACGTCCCATGTGTTCTTATAGTATAACCTGCTGTTCTTTTCTGCATGCAGGAATAGAAGGCAAGTCCAACCTCATTTTAGTGATATAAAGCAGTGGTAGTTAGTCTCTTCTGCATTGAACCCAGACTAAATCTGTTGATCGGCTTTCCATGCAGAATGAAGTGTGTATCTGCTTTTAGTTACCTTTTTCCACATTTTAAAAAGATTATACATAAAGGGGTCATGGTGACCTGTCTTTATTCTCTTTACATTCACTAGTATTAGAAGTGATGAATGGCGAAGGGAATTTTGTCCACCATTATTTATTAATTGCTATATGTGTCATTGCCCTAAAAACATGGCAACCTATTTTGGGTACAGTTACCAGATCACTTAAAACAACCATAGATATTTAGAATGTACTTAATACAGTCCTTCCAGACATGATTTTTCATATGATCTGGGGATGTAAAATTGAGGTTTTACTAAATACCTGAATGAGACTGGATATCCTTCGCCATGCTGTAGATTAGACTTGAGCAGCTGACTTGGTATACAGGGTGGTTCTGATAGCTGCTACTTGTAAGCCAATAAAACACCAACTACTTATATTTGCTCTCCCAGTGCAGCCACTTATTATCAAGTGAAACCTTACGGAAAGCTGATATCTCAGATTGGTGGGCAGTTGTGGGCAGGGAAAATGACGCTGACCTACTCCAGAATGTGAGGGTGGTCTCTGAAAAGTTTAGTTACATTCCGTGTCCAGATTCCACAAATTAGATAGCAAAGGATGGGACCTACGAATTTTGAACCAGTTCCTCTCAATGTCCTCTTGGGTGAGGGCTGGGTCTTGAGAAGTTTTGTTGCATTCAGTAATTCTCTGTCCTTTTTGCTTACGTACACAAAACTAACTGTAGCCCTGGAGATTTCCACAGACCTGGAAATTGAACCTGTCTAAGGAGACACCCCCTCATAATGCCCCTTTAAAAGGCTTTAAGGAAATCTGCCATAACAAAATGACCAGACAGAAAACATCACAGCATCAGGACCATCAGGGTGAACAAACACTTGTGTTGCTTGAGTCTAAAGGGGGTCTCTTGTACTTTGTTTTTTTGTATGTGATAGAAAGATCCTCTATCTGTCTCTGATTTCACTAATTAACTGTATAGAGTAATCATGTTTCCAAGTTAGGTTGTAAAAAGACATACGTTCATCAAGTTCAACCTTAATACCTATATATAACCTGCCTAACTGCTTCCTCTGGATCAACTAGCCAGAGGAAGGAAAAAAAACATCTGACGCCTACCTAATTTGCCACAGAGGGGGAAAAATTTCTTCCTGACTCCAAGATGGCAATCGGACCAGTCCCTGGATGACTCCCTCTCAATCTTCTCTTCTCCAGTGAAAATAACCCCAACTTTAATAGACTTTCTGTATAATTTATTTTCCTTAAGTTCAGCTCATTGATGCCTAACCAAGGATCTAAAAAGAGAAAACATTATCCGTGTGTCCCTTAAATAAATGCCATTTTTTTTGCATGAGAGTACTTTATTAGATTTAGAAGCCACTGACAGACACTGCCTAGAGTTGCACAGTCTGTTATTCACAAAAATCCCAAATCCTTCTCAATTAAGGAGCCACCCCCCCTTTCTATTTAATGCACAACTAGAATTTATGTTATTTCTATCAAATGTAGAAAACCTTTCATTTGTCAGTGTTGTATATTATTTGCCAGTTACGTGCTCAATTGCTACAATAATGTCACTTGTGCTGACAGCAGATCATTTATGAATCAAAATGCATAGTACAAAGACAGGCCTCTGAAGAATTCCATCGAGAATGCTGGTCCAATTAGAAAATGTTCCTTTTAACAACACACTTCCTAATCTTTCCTTCAGCCAGTTTTGAATATAGGTTCAAATAGTAGCAAAATGGGACAGATTTGCTCATCAATCTAGAAGATGCCTGTGGTGAATAGTACTTTAAGTGTATATTTTATATCTGGTTTGCAGTTGTCCCCTACATCTATTTAGTGTTAATGGGAAGGTAATTTTGTTTCTTGTAATGTTTCACTGGTCAGTTGTAAGCAGATTAACATCACATCATCCTTTTCAGACTCATTATATCAGTGGTGTAAAAACAGCTTAAAACCTAAAAACTAGAAAAAAACAATTACTGTACATTGCAAATGTGTTCACCACTCTAAGCACTTTTGCATTCGTTTTTTGAGGGTTTACATTTTCTTTAAAATAGTAAATAAAAACAAAATAAAAGCAAATTGGAATTCCAACTTGCTACATTTCATGAAAACTTGCCACTGATTTGTGAATAGTTGGGGTATATGGTCCCTGTGGATTATTATACTGGACAAACAGACACATTTCTGTCCCTTGTGATATGTAGATGCTACACCAAATAACTATTTTTATGTAATTTTACAACATAAATATAAAGAGATTGTTTAATGTTTTTCTACAGAACTAATTGGTTAATGTCAAACTCCTAATTAGTACAGGACCAGCTGGTGCAATCAAAGCGAGAGCATTTTTACTGGACAGATTTGTTCTGATTTCTGGCTCTGATGAATTAGCTATTGTGGTACAGAATCCACAACTTCTTCTCCCCTAAGGGTTAGTTAGGGAATCTGATTGATTTGGGCTGAATATTAAAGCTACTGATATAAATGAGCCTTTCCGCAGCTTACAGGCAGACATGCTCAGGAGTACATGGCAAAGACAGATTGCAGAGTTTGGCTGATTTTCTCTACAGTCAAAGGTTTCCAATTCATCCCTTGCCACAGTTTGTGAGGCTTCTCGTGGCCATGCTTGGCAGTGATTCCAAACCAGCGTGTACCGTATAATCCAACAGTTTGTTTGATTTCCTCCTACGTCCAAGCCATGCAAATCCCTACAGGGCACCACTTCTTTTCAAACTCCTCATTAAAATTCCTACAACTCTATTTTTAAATGAAGGACTAGTGTCAAATGCAATGTTTTACTTTCAACATTATTTTGACTGTAGAAACAAGTGGTGGTTAAACCTGTTGAACAAAATATGCTGGTAATTTGATGATAGAGGAGAACAGATATCCTAAATTATTGTGGGTGTAGTGGGGGGGGGGCAGGGTAGGCAGGGCACTTATTATTTAGAATTATTGGGTGCTGGGGTACTCTCCATGGGTATTCTTATTGGTCTCCTGTTGTTCCTGAGAGTCTAGCCGCCACAGAGGGCTGTTTTCCAATCAACTACCTATATGAAGAGCTTATGTGTGAATACTGTTATATTCAGCGCACAGGAGAAGACCCCCACCTAGTTTTGCATTTCACTGAGAAGCAAAGAGAAATCAGAGATAAACATTACCTAGCAGTGTTACTGCATTTAAATACTAGCCTACAACTCCTAGAAGAGTCCTTCTTTATGAAGGATACAAATGAGCTGGAGAGAGTGCAAAGTGTGTGCAGACTGTACAACTGAACAGGTAGAAGGAATGGAAGAATTAAACTATGAGATATTTATAGTCATTGATGTTTTTTAGGGTTTTGTTGTCCTTTATGTTAAGTTAAATAAAGAGCTAGTGGGGTGCTATTTTCAGACATTTATTGAAGTTTTATGTACTCATTAGAGGGGGACATAAACATTTTCTAAAACATACTTCTAATAGCAAATGCTTCTCCAGTAACAGTAATTCATACTAGTGCTTCATCAGTCTTCTTGTCCATCATCCACACCAGTGCCATTTCAGTAGTCTGTTGGTTATCAAACATACAAAGATTACCATATCATATTTGCTTGCCAATATTACACACTAATGATATTTTTTAACTCCTTTCCCCCTGCGTTTACCTTATTTGGACTCAGAGTGGGTCAAGGGGGGGTTGTATTGCTAGTTCAAAGTCTGTGTGGGCAAGTTTCCTATGGAAGGTTTATGCCCCGTTAAGGCTGGTAGAAATATAAATGTGCTATACTGCAGCACACCGTGACAACAAATTACCACGATGATCTACAAAAAATATTAGCAAACGTCTAAGCTCACCCCTTTCGTGCCCGTTGATGCTGGGGAAAAAAAAAAATTAAAAGAATGCACCTCAATCTTCAGCAGTGCTCCAACTGTACCAATCATGGGAAAACTAGGAGGAAGGGCTGCACTCCATCTTCGTGTAAAAACATTCCTTTATTTAAGTATTGAAACATTCAAGGATATGGTAGGGTCCAAAGGCCTGACGTCTTTCGGGTATAAACCCTTAATCATAGGATTCTAGGAGCCTACGATTACAATGATGATCAACTCCAAGAATTTTCCAATATTTTAGCAGAGCTTGATTGCTATAAACCGAATGCCTTTAAATATGGAAGCTCCAACCTCTACTGTGTTTCCTGTCCATACCTTGTCTGCTTCTTCACATCTACAGCCCACAAGGGTTATCAGACGAAGGAATGAAACAGAATCCTGTTTCTGAGGTGATGGGTGAAGAAAATCAATAAATGATTTAGGAAGTATGTTCTGAGGGGGTTGTGATTGACTGATTAGTTTCTTTTGGAGGCTTAGGAAGAAGAAACAACTAGGAGAATGAGATTTCAAACCCCCTGGAGATTTCCAAATGAAGGGAGAACCAGAGCCACACATCCTTCCCATTAAGGCTCTTTGGACTTTTATGAAACTATCATTCCCACTGGATCTGTGCAACCTGGTGGAACAATAGCATCAAGGACTGCAGTATACCAACTTATCTGTGGCCACACATGGACTATCTGTAGGTCACTCTGGGCAAATCTTGCCAGTTGGTGGCGCTCGCTGTTATAATAAGTTATATATCATAATGACACCAACATCTTGTGCTAATTGCTCATTAAAAGTACTAGAATATCATATCCCTGAACTCTAAGTTATCTTGCCTGATAAATATTGCATATGATGGTTTATGGGTAATGAAAGTCTGTTACAACAGGTCAATGTTATTTGTCAGATGGGCAGGTATGTCATATGGGGTAAACAGATCAGAAATTGAAGCTCAGCCCTAGCAGGTAAATAAACACTTTGGACACATGGACCTGTTGTAGACCTCCACACGGATGTGAGGATGGTCCCTGAGAGACTTCTTGCATCTGGTCATACCATATCCAACCACATAAAGAACAAATCCACAAACACAGCTGCAAATGGCCAACCTTTCATCTTTATACATAAGATATATAATTTATCATCTATCTGGCATAAATAAGTCTATGTTTCCTTACCAGCTGGGAAACCGACAGTCCTTAAATACACACAATATAATTTATTAACCTGACTTCATTGCTTAAATGTGAGAATGATCCACATTTCTGTCAGTGGGGAGTCTTGATGTTCTGCATTACTTGCGCATGAATTCCAGCGCTTATTTGGAAACTGACGAAAACTTCAATTTCATAAAAAGCTCAGTTTAGTTGGAAGCAGACATCTGTTGAGATCACTGCCTAATTAGATCATATGGGTGCCCGACATTAGATCTCAGCTCGTTCATCCATATCTGGAAAGATTAACACGAGGTGCAAAATAAATGCTAGAGTTACCGAGACACTACTTTATTAGCTACTTGATTATGTTCTAATATCCATGTATTAATCTGTCTGGAGGACTTGCAAGATCATAGTGTAAGTGATACCTCTAAAGGGTCTATAAATAACATTAAGGACAGAGGGAATTAATATAATCTTTGTATAATATTAGTTGGACATAACATACTGCAATAATAGTAAATATTATGCATGGTGTGGCACTTGTCAGTCATTGCTGGGCAGAAATGAACATAACATTACCATCATAAAAGATCAGGTTTCTTTTTAACCATACATCATGCATGGTTGGATTAGTCTAGCATCAGCCTTTAGCTGTAAGAAGTTAAAGACATAAATTCCAATGTAAATTAAAGGGACTGTATCCCTTTTTAACACGAGCAGAATGAATAAGGATTGTGCTGAACATACTTTTTACCTATTGTTTTAATAAATATCTATGGTTTCTGTTATTTTAGGCACTAAACAAGCCAGTTTTACTTTAGCAGTTCCTGTTACTTCCTGTCCCACGGAATTAGACAACTCTGATTACCAGCCCACCACATAGCCCCTGATACTGAGCTACTCAAAGGCTGCTGCTTAGATGAGGTTTAACAGAGAGTTCTAAAACAAATTGCCCTGTTTATAAAAGAAGGGGGAGGTGAGTTCAGCAAACATCGACAGTGCAGATAGTAACATAGTAACATAGTAAGTTGGGTTGAAAAAAGACATACGTCCATCAGGTTCAACCATAATGCCTATATATAACCTGCCTAACTGCTAGTTGATCCAGAGGAAGGCAAAAAACCCCATCTGAAGCCTCTCTAATTTGCCACAGAGGGGAAAAAATTCCTTCCTGACTCCAAGATGGCAATCGGACCAGTCCCTGGATCAACTTGTACTAAGAGCTATCTCCCATAACCCTGTATTCCCTCACTTGCTAAGAATCCATCCAGCCCCTTCTTAAAGTTATATAATGTATCAGCCAGCACGACTGATTCGGGGAGGGAATTCCAGAACCTCACAGCTCTCACTGTAAAAAATCCTTTCCGAATGTTTAAATGGAACCTCCCTTCTTCTAAACGGAGTGGGTGCCCTCGTGTCCGTTGGAAGGACCTACTGGTAAATAAAACATTAGAAAGGTTATTATATGATCCCTTTATATATTTATACATAGTTATCATGTCACCTCTTAAGCGCCTCTTCTCCAGTGTAAACAGACCCAACTTGCATGGGCGTCCGCAGAAAATTTTCCAAGGGGGGGCAAGTAAGCTAGCATCATCCTGCAACAGATAAATATATATATATATTTTTTTTTTTTGCAGGATGATACTAGGGGAGGCTAAATATGGCCCATACACAGACTGACCTACAGCTAATGTGACACTTAGTGGATTCACTGCTGACGTAAAAAGTTAACCTCCCAACTACCTCTTGCCGTTCCCACTGACTCCCAGGGATACTGTACAAAAGTGCGGGTGGGGGTGCTTTTTTTTTTTACCCTAAAATGTTTAGTATTAGTAGTAAAAGTATTCATACGCGCACTTCTGTTAGGGGATCTGCAAACATTTGTGTTTGGGATCAGTTAGCTTAAAGGGGTAGTTCGCATTCTAATTCACTTTTATTTTTAATGGTTTTTCAGTTATTTAGCTTTTTGTTCAGCAGCTCTCCATTTGGTATTTCAGCAGCTATCTGGTTGCTAGGGTCTTATTTACCCTAGCAACCAGGTAGTGATTTAAACAAGAGATGGGAATATGAATAGTTAAGGGGCCTACTTGGAAAAATAAGTAATACAAAATTATAATAATAATAAAATTGTAGCCTCACAGAGCAATATTTTTTGGTCCCCATTTGAAATCTGTATAGAGGCAGAAGAGAAAGGCAAATTATTCAAAAAAATTAATTAGGAAGACCAATTGCAAAGTTGCTAGGAATAGGCCATTTTATAACATACTAAAGGTTAACTTAAAAGTGAACCACCCCTTTAGATGTGTTTATGTTAGTTTTATAGCAAGAAAGGCAGTGGGTACTGACTCCCCATTATATACAGTGAGATGCAGTCCGTATTTACAAACCCAGCACATTATATGCCATGAGGAGCAGTGGGTACAGATGGCAGATATTCAGGCCCTGGCACTATAACACTGGCACTGATACACAACATTGGCCCCACTGTAACTTACTATAAATGAACAAAACAATGACAAAAAAAAAAAAAAAATAGTAAGTGCAAAAAACAACAACACATATATAAACACACAATGAGCTTTTTCAGAGGGAAAGAGTTAACTTACCCTCCATGTGTTAGGGTAGGGGATAGATTATAAATTAAACAATTTAATGTCAGCTAGTGATTCTTTAGAACTGTATAGTACCTGTGGGATGAAAACTGCAGCAAAAGTTGAGAGTTGGTTCTCAGGTAAAGTTACAGCTGCAGATTCATCTTTTCAGTCTTTTTTTCTGTTTCCAGTTTGCAAAATCTCCCGATCCCTGTGTGCATCTGTGCTCTGATTGGTCAATTTTACTGTCTGTCAAGGAAGCTGTGCTCTGATTGGTGAATCCACAAGAAGAAAGATCCAATCGGAGCACAGCAAAAACGGGCTTGAGGGGAAAGTGCAGAAACGGAGTAAGGTTTTTGTTTTTTTTGCTACTTTTCCAGGGGGGGGCAAGTGCCCCCTCTTGCCCCCTTCTGTGGACGCCCATGCCAACTTGGCCAGTCTTTCTTCATAACTGAGACTTTCCATACCCTTTACCAGCTTAGTTGCCCTTCTCTGGACCCTCTCTAACTCAGTAATGTCCCGTTTGAGCACTGGAGACCAAAACTGAACAGCATATTCTAGATGGGGCCTTACCAGCGCTCTGTAAAGGGGAAGAATAACCCCCTCCTCCCGTGAATCTATACCCCTTTTAATACAGCTCAAAACCTTGTTTGCCCTTGCAGCTGCTACCTGGCATTGCTTGCTATAGCCAAGTTTATTATCTACAAGGACTCCAAGGTCCTTCTCCATTATGGATTTGCCTAGTGCAGTCCCATTAAGGGTATACGGGGCTTGCATATTTGTACATCCCAGGTGCATGACCTTACATTTATCCACATTAAATCTCATCTGCCACTTAGCTGCCCAGATTGCCAGTTGGTCAAGATCCTGCTGCAGGGATGTCACATCCTGGATAGAATTGACTGGTCTGCAGAGTTTTGTGTCATCTGCAAACACTGATACATTACTCATAATACCCTCCCCTAAGTCATTTATGAACAAATTAAACAAAAGTGGACCCAGTACAGAACCCTGAGGGACCCCACTGAGAACCTTACTCCAAGTAGAGAATGTGCCATTAACAACCACCCTCTGTACCCGATCCTGTAGCCAGTTTTCTATCCATGTGCAAATGACTTCACTAAGACCAATAGACCTTAGCTTAGAAAGCAGTCGTTTGTGGGGAACGGTATCAAATGCTTTGGCAAAATCCAAATAGATGATATCTACTGCATCCCCACTGTCCAGCTTCTTACTTACCTCATCATAAAAAGCAATAAAATTGGTCTGACATGACCTGTCCTTCATAAAGCCATGCTGATTACTGCTCATAACGGCATTCTCCACTACATTTTGAATGTGATCCCTTAACAAGCCTTCAAATAACTTGCCCACCACGGATGTCAAACTTATAGGCCTATAATTGCCAGGCTGAGATCTTACTCCCTTTTTAAATATGGGAATGACATTCGCCTTCTTCCAATCCCTAGGTACCACACCTGATGAAAGAGAGTCTGAGAATATCAGAAACAAGGGCCACTGCAATTCTGCCCCTAGCTCTCTCAGTACCCGAGGGTGTATTCCATCTGGCCCAGGTGCCTTGTTTACATTTATCGTGTGTAGCCCTTTAAGCACCATATCCTGTGCCAACCACTGTGTAGTTGGAGCTGAGGCAACAGTGCAGCTATTGGGTGGGACTTGGCCCTCTGGCTCCTCTACTGTATACACAGAAGAAAAGAACTCGTTAAGCACATCTGCCTTTTCTGTATCCCCTGTAACCATATTGTTATTATAACTCAATGGGGCCACACCCTCAACCTGCATCTTTTTACTATTAATATACTTAAAAAACTTTTTGGGGTTAGTCTTGGCCTCGGCCGCGATGCGCTCCTCATTTTCTATCTTTGCGTTCCGGATTGCTGTTTTACAACACTTGTTATAGTGTTTATAATCATTAAACGCAGCTACTGTCCCCTCTGACTTATATTTCTTAAAAGCTTTCCTTTTTCTCCCTATTAACTTCTTTACCTCAGAGTTAAGCCACATGGGGTGATTCTTAACACTTCTACTTTTTCTTATTAATGGAATGAATTGAGAACAGTAATGATTTAATATCATTTTAAATGACAACCATTTCTGCTCTGTGTTTTTATCAGAAAACATAATGCCCCAATCTATGCCCTGAAGCGCTGCCCTTAAGGAGCTAAAATTTGCCTTCCTAAAATTCATTGTCTTTGTTGCCCCCGTGTAAATTTGTTTCCTGCACCAAACATTAAATGAAATAACATTATGGTCACTATTACCCAGGGGTTCAACCACTTGCACATTTGCTATACGTTCTGGGTCATTAGAGATCACTAGATCTAGTATAGCATGGTTCCTGGTTGGCTCCTCAACAACTTGTGACATAAAGTTGTCATGCAGCAAGTTTATAAACTTGTTCCCATTTACTGTCCTGGCAGTACTATTGCCCCAGTCAATATCAGGGTAATTAAAATCCCCCATTATTATCACTTGCCCCAAACTAGCAGCCTTTTCTATTTGCAACAGGAGCTGGGCCTCCTCCTCTTCGCTTACATTAGGGGGTCTATAGCATACCCCTACAATTAGTTTGGTAGATTCCTTACTATCTGTGAGAAGCTCAACCCATAAGGATTCAACTCCCGGTAGACCCGGCAATTACATAATACGTTGAGAGGATCCTGTGATGACATGCTGGACATGTAGATATGTCAATAGCTCAATTTTTGAATTTACCTGGGTTATAAATAGATGTAGGCTATACAGAGACGTTGCCATTGACAAAGCCCCTATGTGTGGAGGGCAAAACGTGCGTCAGACGCTTTTTAGTTTTGGCTCGGCAGGGCCTTATAGCCACAGGGAGGGATGACTGGTTGGGTTGGTTGGGTGGAGTGAGGTGTGATTGGGGTGGCAGAGGGTCCACAATTCCAGATGCCCAACTATACCCGGTGTCAACTACTCAAAGCCCATAATTCAGTGGCATAAGAATTCTATCTGTATTACATGCCAACTCTTTGGCTTATAATGTTTCAACCATGTGGCAATGTAGACATATGGTTTGGTAGCCAATTAGAGTTGCGGCATTAACAGTATATATATTGGTTGGCAAATGCTGACTTCCCAGTAGGACGGCTAGATGGTCCTGTCTTAACCTACACTTAAACTACAGTTTTAATGCAAATTGTATTTGTTGATTTCTGCACAATACCATTTTTATTTTGTTGTTATCAATAAAGGTAAAGTTATAACAGACAATAGACTCATTTACAGCATGGGGCCCGATTCACTAAAGTCCGAAATAAGGAGTGCTATTTATAGCATGCGTTAAAAATCTTATCACTTCTTATTTTTCGCTCGATTCACTAAAAGGACACTTGTCATAATTAAGAAGCGATGTTCTTGGCGTTATTTATCTTGCGACGATATATTTTCAAGCAACGTGCTGCGTAATATGTTGTGTGCTGCGTAATATATTGCTTGAAAATATGTTGTCGCAAGATAAATAACGCCAAGAACATCGCTTCTTAATTATGACAAGTGTCCTTTTAGTGAATCGAGCGAAAAATAAGAAGTGATAAGATTTTTAACGCATAAATAGCACTCCTTATTTCGGACTTTAGTGAATCGGGCCCTTGGTATTTAAGAGGGGGAGGTGCTGATGTATAGGTCATACTTTTCTTTCCTTTTTTTCCTTTCTAATAAGTTATTTGACCTTGCACACCCTCTTTGAGTTTCACTTTAGTCAATGGTAGGTGCTCCCTATCTCTTAATATTGTTCAGCAAACATAGCCTAACTTTCAAATTAGTGCTTTACAATGGCAAAAAATAGGAAAATCTGGATTTTTCAATGTAAAAGTCCCATTTAATGCCCCCATTCTTAGCAAAGGGGTTTTAGGTGTACACTTTGGCTTTTAGTAAAGACTGGCTGTAACTATAAATATAGGATATTGAAATATTCTCAAAATGTGCCTTGAAGAATATTATAAATAATAATAATAATACAATAAAATAAAGATGAATCACAGCTAATAAAAGGTCATTGCAGAGCTTAGGTAAAACTCCTCTGACAATCAGCATTCTCGAATACCTATTAGTCCATGTTCACTGGTTGATAAGGCGTTGGCAGTTGCCCTTGTTATTGACTATAGACAAATTAAATTTAGACAAACTTCCCTGAGAAATTTTTACATGAGCTCAGCAATGGTCTGTTATTAGCTGGGGACACCTCTTTGCAGATTATAGCAGAGAGTTCAAACAAAGACAGTGATGCAAAGTGTATGTTCTATAGAATATAGGTTTACAATATTATCAGCACTGGCCCCATGAAATCCAAATGCCATGATTATGATTCTAATGCCCTCTGTACTTAGTTTAGTGTTTGCCATTGGTTATTTAGTTCCATTCTGAAATCAGTCAAACATTAAAAGGAGATCAATTTACCCTAAAACTGACTATTTTGTGCTCTTAAGGGCTGTGACAGATGGGGAGATTAGTCGCCGCGCAACAATATCCCCGATATGCCATCCCACTGGCTAGAATGTAAATCGCCGGTGGGACAGCAAATCGCCACGCCGTATATTCCATCCCACCGGTGATTTACATTCTAGCCAGTGGGATGGCATATTACAGGTTTTCCCTCCAACTTAGAAAAGTTTTATCACAATGATCATCATGCGGTTTTCTTGTGGATATTACACTATGAACCATCATCCAAAAAGTGATTACAGGAATACAGGAATTCTAGAGCTAGAAAAAATATGTGATAGGCCATGAGTTAGATTTTAAGAACAGAAATAAGAAAAATGAGAGTAAGGTGTACATAGGGAGCACTGTTCCATTCATAGTATATAAATAGTAAGTTCAGTTTTGTGCAGCTTCAGAATAAGAAAGCCTATTTATTTTGAATGCCTCCTGTTATGAGTACAGGGCCTTTATTTAATACTTTAATAACATAATACAGTATGAATATACTAGAATGACTTGAAAAATAATAAGCTGTACCAAAAATAAGCTGAAAAACCCAGCCCATGTATCCTTGCAATATCATAGTAAATCTCTTTGGATCCCCACCCGCAAATTAAGGGCTGGCGCTGGCTGAGAGAAGCTCCAGATGAATTCCTCATTACACCACAAAATGACATGTGGACGGTTGCCACAAATGACAAGCCTGACTGAGCTTTTTCTTGCAAAAACACAAAGACTTAACCAGCTATTGGCATGAGAGTTACAGCAATTCTTACATTTCTATTTACATACAGAGTATTGTCCTTTTTTAAATGGTCCCCCCGGTTTATTTGTTGAGTTTTCAGGAGGTGGCACAATAAGTCAATAGAGGCTGTATAATAAGCTGTACCAAAAAGCACATTTTGTCTACAAAAATACATTCTATTTACAAAAACAATCCCCAGTACACAGAATTAATGTGTGGACGTATACACTGGTAAAATATTTACAAAAGAAAAACAGTTTTGTGCACAAAATGATATTTTTCTATTACAAACTCCATTCTGTAAATTTTAACAAGCATTCTATCTCACAAATGTATAACATCCATACAACAAAACCAGTTACGTGTAAAGTTACTTACAGAATGAATTATGTAAAACAAAACTTCAACAAAATATATAATATTGTAACTAAATAATATATGCCAGCTAGATTTTCATAACAAAATAGATACTTGTGACAGAAAGCAAGATTCTATAGCACAGAATTCATTCTATCAACAAAATGAATACCCGGTTCCACAAAACTGATAAAATATCCATTCTGTGAAACAGCACTGTCTTCCCACTGTTCTAATTTGTAGTTGTCTGTTAGAATGTTTGGCTTCTTCCTATTATTATTTTATTTATGTAATATTGTATTGGTTAGCTTACAGCAGTCTCTTAATAATGTGCATTATGTAGCCACAGGGAAAAAACCCAGTGGGCCCCACTTTGGGCACACTAACCCCAATAGAGGCTGCAAGGAGGAAGAAGAGGGTACACAGTGTGCATTACACACAGGGTGTGGGTGAAGGCTGGCAGCCGTGGAGAATATGGCAACTGGGGTGAGGGGCTCCTGTGGTAGCAGCCTGCTGGACCCTGGACGCCCCAGTCCAACACCATGTAGTCATGAAAATCTAGCTTGGAATATGCTAGTCAGTTACACCATTATATTTTTTGTCATAAGTTTTGTTTTACACAATTCATTCTGTAAAAAATTGGTTCTGCTGTATGGATGTTATACATTTGTGAAACAGAATGCTTGTTAAAATTTACAGAATGGAGTTTGTAATATAATAATATCCTTTTGTGCATAAAATTGATTTTATTCTTAGAAACATGTCTTTTGTATATTTGTTACCAGTGTATATGGCCACACATTCATTCTGTGTACTGGGGATTGTTCTTTGTATACAGAATGTATTTTTGTAGACAAAAAACACCCCATACATTTCAGCTGGTTAGATCACAAAGGCTAAAACACATTTGTAGAGAATTTACAGCAGGGCAGGGTATCTCAGATTATATATTCTTTAAAAAAATAAGTACTTTTGACCTGTATATGTATCAGTATAATTACAATTTATTAACTGATATAATTTGATAGAATGCATTAGACTAGTGCCATACATTAAGCATAACTTGAAGGAAAACTATACCCCCATAGTTTATTATGTAATGGCTCATTTTAGCCTGAGAGGTTTGCAAACTGGCCAGGGAATATGCACAAGGCCTGGCTCTACTGAGTAGGGCTCTCTTACTCTTTACCTCCTGTATCAGTCATCATTTGGATGTTATGTGTATATTGATGTACAAACCCATGTACAGAGCTGTAGAATTTGTTGCCACTACATAAATATGTGATAATACTACTAACAATCTGTGCAGTGCACCAGTCACAGTAAAGAGTAGAGAAATAGTCAGCAATGCAACTGATTTTCACATTCCCAGTGAGGTATACTTGAGAACAAAAAAAGTTTTTAAACAAGCAGTCCATATTAAGATTAAAGGAGAAGGAAAGGTAAAAACTAAGTAAGCTTTATCAGAAAGGTCTATGTAAATACAGCCATAAGCACTCACAGAAACGCTGCACTGAGTCCTCTATCAAAAGAAACACAGGATTTCTTGTCTCCTTTTTTGGGAACATGTTCTTCTGTATCAGACTTTCTCTCTTTTAGGGCTACTCCAGGTTTGGTGCTTGAGTCTGCTCAGTTCTCTCCTCTCTCCCTCCCCCCCTCATAAGAATGCTTAAGAACTCACTTCCACCTCCCTTAGGAATGTGTAAGCTTCTAACGGCTATAACTGCAGCAGGAAACTAAAAAGAGCAAGCTAAAATGGCAGCTGCTATCAGAGGAAGCTTCTAGGGCTCTTTACTCAGGTATAGTAAAGCTTTCTGCTGAATAAATATATCATTCTAGGTGGCACTAATGCGGCTAATCTATTGGGAGTAAAATGCCAAAATGCCTTTCCTTCTCCTTTAAACACACAAACAGAAGGTTGACTGTTCTAACCCATGAAACAGCCCGTGCACTTTCCACCATCGGGCCTCCTTTGTTGTTTTGCATTAATATCTTTTTAATATTCAATAAAGGACCATTTTAGGGGTCATTAACAAATGCAAGTGCAGTGTGCAAAGTGCACTTGCAGTGATCCCCAACCTGTGGCTCGTGAGCAACACAACCCCTTGGATGTTGTTCCCAGTGGTCTCAAAGCAGTTGCTTATTTTTTTAATTCCTGGCTTGGAGGCAAGGTTTGGTTGCATAAAATCCAGGTGCACTTACAAACCTCCTGAAGTCTGCCAGTCCACATAGGCACTACCAAATAGCCAATCACAACCATTATTTGACACCCCCAGTAACTATTTTTTATGCTTGGGTTGCTCCCCATCTCTCTTTATACATTTGATTGTGGCTCACAGGTAAAAAATGTTGGGGACCTCTGCCTTAATAAATAAGAAAGACATAAGGCAAGATGCATCATTGCTTTCCATGGTACCTCTGCTAGGAATTAAAATAAATGGGGCTAGAACTGGAAATCTGCTTTAATAACTAAATACTAATTATTCCTAATTAGTTCCTAAAATAATTCCTAAAATACTAATTATACTCCCGCAGCGGCGGGAGAGAGGGGGAAGCTGTGGCGCCTAGGGTGCCCTGGCGAACTTGGCCCTCCTCTGCCACTGCTCTTTGTACTCTATCCTTCAGCCAGTTCTCTATCCAAGTGCAAATATTATGTTCCAGGCCAATATTCCCCAATTTTATATTAACTTTCTGTGCAGTACTGTATCATGCCATTCCAGTGTCGAGGTTCCTGCTCACCTCCTCATAAAAGGTAATTAAATTAATCTGGCAAGATCTGTTATGCATAAAAACATGCTGGCATAAACTTATAGTTTTTTGATTTTCAATGTATTCAAGTACCCTATCCCATATTACCCCTTCCAAAAGCTTTCCTACAACTGATGTCAGACTAACAGGCCTATAGTTTCAGGCTAAGAACGGGAACCCTTTTTGAATAACGGAACAACATTAGCAATCCGCCAGTCTCTAAGTGTATCCTGAAAAATTAAGTGAAGAGGTTTGGCAATCACAGCGCTCAGCTTGTTTAATACCTGGACCTTTCTTTACCTTTACATGTTCAAGTCTCTTTTGAATTTCCTCCCGAGTGACCCATGCATCAGTAGTTACAATACTAGAATTCCATCTATTAAAACTGAAGTCTTGGTTATCTGGCTCCTCAGTTGTGTAGAGATGAAAAATAAGAATTCAGAATTTCTGCTTTTTCCCTGTCTCATCAACCAACTGGCCTCACTTGGTCCCACCCCTTCTTGCTTCATTTTTCTTAGTATTTACATATTGAAAAAATAATTTTGGATTCCTTTTACTCCTAGCTGCAATATCCCTTTCCATCTCTATTTTAGCTGCTTTTTTGCATGCTTTACTTGCTTCCTTGTACCTGATGAAAGTTTCTGCTGTCCCAGCTAACTTGAATGCTTTAAAAGCACATTTTTTCTTACCAACCTCGACCTTAACTCTTTTATTCAGCCATAAAGGTTTTGCTTTGCGATGCCTCTCCTTGCTTACAAGGGGAATATACTGACCTGTAGACCTAAGCAACATTTTCAAGATATTCCATTTTCCTTCTGTGTTCAACCAACTTTCCCAGTTGACACATTGCAGAGATGCCCTTATAGTGGCAAAGTCTGCATGTCTAATTTTGAGTGTTTTAGTTACTCCCTTATAGAGCTGTCTCTGTAGCATTATCTCAAAGGAGACCATGTTGTGATCACTGTTCCCTAAATGCTCACCCACACAAATGTTAGAGATGAGTTCAGTATTATTAGATATCGCCAGGTCCAAAAGAGAAATGTTTCCAGCATTGTTCTGCACAGACATTACGTGCCCCTTTATAGCCGCTGATGTATTCATCTGGCATTTAAATATCTGTCACATTTAGGGCTGAATAATCCATGGATTTCTATGTACTAATTCATTTCCCTTTCACTGCTCTACCTAAACACAATTTTGAAGTTACCTGGTCAGAAAATAGCACTTTGCCTTTACAACAAAAACTTGATTTATGTACTGTGACAGAATGTAATCACCCGGAACATTAGCCGGCAAGTGTAATAGATGGAACACAGGGATTCAAATCACTGTGCTTGCTCATTTTTTTAGATTTTTTTTTTGTCATTTTCCAAGATATTTCTAGAGTGTGTCCATCTGTATATGTAGGAGTCTGATAGAAAGGCCACCCCATGCCTCTTGGCTAAGTATCTACTAAAGGAAGGAACCTATTTTCCCATTGGGGTTTCCCTGGGATAGATATATTCATAGAGCTCCATTTGAGCATTTTTAGCTCACTGTGTAAATATAAGGCTCGAGTGGATCCACTCATAGAGGAAGGTGATGAAGATGATGTCCAGAGACTGGGCTAGAGGTACCAGTGAAGAAAATCTGGTTTGTCCCAGATTTAAAGTATAAATAGTGGGAGAGAGAAGATGTGCTCAGAAAGCAAAAGGGGGTGGAGATTAAAAAAAAAGGTTTTAAACCATGCATAAGTTACATTGTGCTACATACATATTTTACAAAGAAAAAACAATATATATATATTTCTTTAGACACGTGTATGGTTTGCAAAAGCAAAGTAATGGCAGACTCCAGCAGAGGAAGCCAAGCACCCGAGCCCTGAGGTGTTTTAGACAGTCAGGCCACTGTTAGCAATGCTCTCACATCTGCTCAGTTCTTAGTTTCGTTTTAAGTCAATTAAACAAACATTTAATGCATTTAAACGCAGTGCAAAACCTATTCATGCCATGTAAAAGTCAGAAAGCAATGACTGGGCATGCCAGGGAGTTTTATGCATTCTCCACCAAGCAATTTACATTGAAACGGATTAAATGATTTTAATGTTTTGCTATTACTTGGTTCTCGTTTTAGCCCCTATTTCTTGTTCCTACATATGTATGCTGGGATTGGTTCTCGGCAGTATTACTTTTATAACCGTCTCAGCTCCCAGAGCTTTAGGCTGGAATGATAATTTAAAACAGTTAGGTCACCTACTTTCTCCTACTTCTCCACTGTGCACATCTGTAACCATGTTGTAAGCTATAAAGGGACCCGAGAAAAGGAAATGTTGGACACCCACTGACATAAGAGGGGTCATTTACAATGCCCCATGCTGTGTGCAAAAAAAAACAAAAAACCCACATGCCTGTGTGTGACGCTTCATTGTGGAGTACAGAGACCCACAGACTGGCTAGATTCAAAAGGTGAAGGCAGGGGAAATGTTCCCCCTCCTGCCTGCCCCTAACTTGTGTATTATTTGCATGCACAAGTTAGGGAGCAGAAAGAGATGCAGCCCGCATTGGGGTCCTGTACTTTTTGCTCAGGGGCACTGCTGCCATGAGGTGAGTTGTGGAGCCCCCTGCCCCCCGGACCTGGTAACTTTAAAGGGGACCTGTCACCCACACATAAAAAGCTGTAAAATATAAGTTCTTTAAAAATGAAACATGAAGCCCAAATTCTTTTTTTTTTTAATGAAATCATCAATGCCTGTTATAAATGTATTTAAAAATCTGAGCTGTCAATCATATATTGCTTGCCCCGCCTCTATGCTGAATGACAGCTCAGATTCTTAATTACAATTACTTTAACTTTCCATTCAGCACTTCCTAGATATTACGTAGATAGCAAATGCATAAGATTTTGGAGTGATACAATCCGGTAAATTCCAGATAAGGGGTCTTTCCGTAATTTGGATCTCAATACCTTAAGTCTACTAAAAAATCAATAAAACATTAATTAAACCCAATAGGATTGTTTTGCATCCAATAAGGATTATTTCTATCTTAGTTGGGATCAATTACATGGCACTGTTTTAGATCTACAGTACATAGAAAAAGGAAATCAGTTTTAAAATTCTGAATTATTTGCTTAAAATGGAGTCTATGGGAAACGGGCTTTCCGTAATTTGGAGCTTTCTGGATAACAGGTTTCTGGATAAGGGGTCCGATACTTGTTGCTGGTATCCTTGCTATAGGTTAGTTTAATATCCAAATTGCTTTTTGTCCCTTATAAGGGGCAAAAATAGGCCAGCTAAATAAAGGTTCTAGAAACCAAGCTAATCTTTGGGAATGAGTACCATTATACTGGTCCGGATTTTTATGCGATGACTCGCCTTTGTTGGGCAAATATTGGTCCGGGATGTCCCTTAGCACATGAAATGTTGAAGTGGGTATAACAGGGAAGGCAAGTTTCACAGCCTGGACACCACTGCACTTGTTGCAAAAGCATCCTTACTGTTCATGCATTCCTACCCCAGAGCCTCTACTGGTACATTGTAAAGCAAACACCAACCAGGTAGCTCCTGCAAACACCTACATCATTTGTCTTTTCTCTGGGACTGCAAAATGCCTTGTCAGCACACTGCCACTTACCATCGATCACTGCTGACTTGTCATAAGAACCAGTTCCTCTTCAGAGACCTACCATACATTTTCATTTGACTACGGTCTACAGAGACTACAGCATTTACTGGCTATTAATAGTTTATTCTGTTTCAAGCCAATAAAACACCTATAAGCATGATTGTTAGAGGCAGTCCTATAGTTTTGCATTCTACCATGCACCCTGGTAAGGGATCTTGATTTTCTGTGATACTGCATTGCTGGAAAGGATAAAAAGAACGCTACTCACATTTAATCTGGGTCAGCAGTGAAGCTGAAACGGACCTGCCAAGAAACAGCCCTTTGTGTAGAATGAAAGCCACTTGCTGCCCATGTAATAAAGCTCATGGTATCATGACAAGTAAAATTTTCAGGTCAGTAACAGTGAAGGAAGCACACTTGAACACTTGACTGCACAATAAATGTAATGGTGCATAATAATAAAAAGTACCATCTATGGATGGACAGTTTTCTTTCATTTGCCGAACGCCGATGCAGGGTATATTCATAGATTTTTCTGCAGTTTGCCCATACAAATGGAACAGACATACAGTAAAAGAAACATCTGGTAGATATTAATAAATTATATATTAACTCCAGGCCCCCACTAACAGAGATATTCCAGATGCTTCTGTTAAGGATAAGTAAGCCTTTTATGTTAAAATCCCCTAAAATTACTTTAAAGAGCCCCGACAATAAAATACCTTCCTCCCTGCATTCAGCTTTATTTTGTTTCCCTATTACAAGCAGCTGACCTGCAGCACTTTAACTGACTTCCTTGTCTAGTGTGAAGCTCCACCCCTTTTACTTTCTGAGCACTCCTCCTTCCAACTATGATGACCTCAAAGAGGTTCCTACTGGGCATACCCACTGCCTCTGCTCCAATTAAAATCAATCAGGCATGCCCAGTTGGCACCTCTTTAAGGTCTTCATAGTCGGAGGGGAAGAAGTGCTCAGAAAGCTTCAGGCTAGACAAGGAAGTAACTAAAAGAACTGCAGTTTAGCTGGCTGTTTTTAGCTGACTGTAATAGAGAACAATGTGTTATTCTGGGTGCTGTACAGAGTAATTTTATAGATTTAAAAAAAAAAAAAAAAATTCACTTATTCTTTAAGGTTTGCTCTAGATTTAGTGAGCAACATTGAGCTTCACCCTCTCCTTTGCATTACACAAAGCAACCCCCCCCCCCCCCCCCCAGTATAAATGCCTCCAGCATTCAGGTCCAGTTCTATACACACAATTATGCAAAGCCATTAATTTTTCTGCTAAATCATGCATGTTCATCCATATGTTTTCCTTCTCCCACCCTAATGCAGAAAGCATATTGTGTAAGACCTTAATGTTCTATGGCAATTGCAAAAAAAAGTCATAAAAAACGATTTATTTCCAGACAGCAGGCATCCAAATAAATTCATTGTGGCAAAATGACAAATGTTGGCGGAGCACTGCGGTGAGATAGAGAGGAGAAATCTTTATAAATAGAACCCATTGCATTGATTACTATAAAATGTGCCTGTGTATACAATCCTTCCTAATTCAGGTATGGGACCTGCTATACAGAATGCATGAGGTTTCCGGATAAGGGGTCTTTCCGTAACTTGGATCTCCATACCTAAAGTCTACTGAAAAATCATTAAAACAATAATTAAACCCAGTAGAATTGTTTTGCCTCCAATAAGGATTAATTATATCTTAGTTGGGACCAAGTACAGGTACTATATAATTACAGAGAGAAAGGAAACCATTTTTAAAAATTAGAATTATTTGCTTATTTGCCTGGACACCCCAGTTTGACACTGTTCCCTACCATCAGTGAACTCTACAGTTCTTGTCAGCCCTGGTGCGGATTTATATAAAAAAGGAACACACGTTACAAAAGAAATATTTTAATATAAACACATGAAAAACAACAGCTTAGACAGGTTGAAAATAACAAAATTATTTCATATGTTTCAATTGGCTGATAAAATACAGCTTCAGGGTCTGTCGAGCTGCTAAGGCGCTAAACTGCTTCTCACCAAAAGAAATAGGTGTTTATAGTGGAAGCAACCGCAGCGCAAACGAGTCCAGGATCCTTCCCTCTCCATCATGTTACACTGTTTATTTCTAAAAAAATACTCTGAATTAAAACAAGATGTGAGATTGGTGTCTCTGTGATACTCTTAGTGATTTGAGTCCCCTTGAGATTTTCTTGACCGTTTTTCCTCATATTTGTCCTTCTGGTGTTTTTGTTTGGGGATTTCTTTACGCCTGTTGTCAGGAGCTTGTTTTTTAGAAGCCACTTTGTGCGTCTCTCTACTTTTCTTCTTTTGTGAATGTTTTTTTCTCCTTGATGTATCTGGAAAAAAAAAGGAAATTCATTAGTTAAAGCAGTTAATATATCCAGAGATTCAAACAAACTGATTGGCCAATGCAAAAGGCTTTTTAGTAGTTCTAACTCCTACATCATCCTCTTCTAGAAAGAACATGCTATGGAAGAACCAACATTTATATAATGGAATATAATCTAAAGCCATTGAATATTATTGGTTGAAGTGCAAATTAAGTGCCTTAGTACAATTAATATTGCTTAGAATAACCATTAAAGTTCAATAAACTCGGTGTTGCTGGTCATAATAAATATATATATATATATATATATATATATATATATATATATATATATATATATATATATATATATATATATATATATATATATATATATATATATGTATATATGTATATATATATATATATATATATATATGTATATATATATATATATATATATATATATATATATATATATATATATATATATATATATATATATATATATATATTATATATATGATAAATAACAGGTGCAGGTACTTCTATGGTCACTCACCACTAGAATCATTACAGTGTACAGCACATTATCCCAAAATTACAGACCTAGAACATTACAATGCAAATTTTAAGGTATTTCTATCCAAATGAAATTAGATGCAATTGCTATTGGTGTCAGTATTTGTCCAACACCTCCTCCCTCCTTGGTCTGACTCCTAAAACAATTTTCTGGCCGGCCAAGAGGAGAAGCGAATAATAAACACTGCTTGCCATTGCAATTACATTCACAAATAATTGTAAAAATCACTGAAAATATTTAATTATTGTGCTTAATATTGTTGAATAGCGTTTGGGTGGAGAACCCCTTCAGCTTGCTCCACCAATGTTGCATGTTTCTATGCCATTCAGCGGAAAGCATGTTGTGCCATTTGTAATTTACAGTATTAGCGTCCCCAGGCGGCCTTCCTAGTGATGGATCACGTTTGTGTACAGAGCCAAAGCATGTACTAATAAATGCGACACAGTTTCCTTGCCAGGGAACAGATTCCCTGGGATGATGAACACCTACCTCTGTTACATTTAGGGAATGAAATAGTTTTGCATGTCTATTATGAGAGCTGGATTGCAGGGCTATAAATAGGCACGGGAGGGGCACAACATGCTCCCAATCAGTTTCCTTGCTGGAGGCAGAGCAATTGACGGAATACAAGGTCACTGGGATATCTCACCGGGATATAAACTGTATTTCTCCAGCATCTAAGCCACTTGCTAAGTTTTTGCTTCATATGCAATATAAAGCGAGAGACATATTTCATAGTCTATAAAAGAAATATCACATATGGAAGTCTGGTTTTGCCAACAGTGGTCACAGGGGGGGGATATTCTGTCAGATACGAAATGATCAATAAATAGAACAACTGCAAGTAGATTTTGTGCTAAAATTACAGCAAACCGAAGTGGAACTGTCCAGCTTGATCCTTTTAAGACAGTTTTGCCTTGTAAGTTAGCAGCTTAGTTAGAGTCACATTTATCAAGTGGGCTGGAAAACTGTATGAGCTACAGGCAGCACCTTGCCCTACCAAGGGGTACAATATAAACATGAACTGATCCCACCTTGGTGGCCAAATTGGGTAACCACAACACCACAATAGAAGATCTCCCATTATCATAAATGAATGTGACCAATGAATTTGCAAATTTTAGATTATTATGGCATGTGATCTAGCATTAACGTGGGAAACTGTGGATGGCGGCATTCCATGGAAAGTATTTTACTTGTAGAAATCCCCATTATTCATTTTAAGATATTCTGTTGCCCATGAGAAAGGTAACAGAAGCACTACATCGATCATTGTCCTTTCAACTCTACAGTTCAGGCCAACCTCTCTTTCTCTACAAACAATCCCACCAACCTCTCTCTCTTTACAAACAATCCCACCAACCTCTCTTTCTTTACAAACAAACCACCGTCAATCCAGTTTCCTCCCTGCTCCATAACATTGCAGCCTCAGTAACGTCTCATAGTATCACTGAAGTAAATTATCATTAGGAAGGCTGAGAGTTCTGCTGCTGCAGTAATGTTATAAATCATATTAATCTCAAATCAGCAAGATCCCTTAAATACAGCAGTTCACGCTGTTTTATCATCTGCTCTTGAAACAATCTCTACAAAAGGCATGGTGATCTATGAATTAGACAGAGGAAGCACTATTTTTTAAAGCTACCTTCATGGTAATATGAATATACATCAACAAAAAATGGGCATTTTTAGAAAGTGCTGATCTGGAAGTACACAAAGCAGCAGTTTAGACACACACACACCAGAGAGACAAATGCCCCCCCTTTAAATGGAGAAAAACACACCATCTGACTTCATCTGATCCGACTTTGGGAGCATCCTACAAAATTTCATGCTGTGGCATGACAAAATCTGATATAATCTGACCCCACAAAATCTGATCAAAATCTCCCATGGAGTTTAGCCCTTAAATGTAAGATATTTGAATATGAAGCCTATCTACTGTATATTCCATCTTGCCCTGCACAGCATGTACAGCACATTTATGGATCTGTCTTTGTTGTCATAATATAGCATCTAACCCCCAAGTGTACTAGTAAAAGAATAAGGGTATTTGCACCTTAAGGATAGACACATTAAAGGATAAATAAGCCTTTTATTTTAAAATCCCCTTAAAAAAAAAAAAACTCTAAACTGACCTTTCCCCCTGCATTTAGTCTTGTTTCATTTCTAAATCACAAGCAGCTCAACTGCAGCCTTTCAGCTACTCCCTAGTCTAGTGTGATACTCAGCCCAATTTCTTCTCTGAGCTCTCTTTGACTACTTTGACTATGAAGACTGTCAAAGAGGTGTCTCTTGTGCATGCCTGATTGATTTGCACTCAAGGGAGAGGCAGCAAACATGCAGTAGGCACCTCTTTGACCATCCCCATATTCAAATCGAGAAAAGGGGCGGAGCTTCAAATTAGACAAGGAAATAGCTAAAAAAAAAAAAGCTGCATATAAAACAATATGGGGTCTGGGCACACATGCCCCAGATCTACAGCTTAAGGGAGAGATCTATACTAAAAAGTTACAACAGGCACTCACAAATCCGCCAACCAGGCAAGGAAAAGTAAACAGTATTTTAAGCACACAAAACTTCCAGCATAGCTTTACTCTATGCAGTTAATCTCAGAGTATGACTGAGTTTAAATGTAATTGATCAAAATTTTCCCCCACACTTTAAAAAAAGCAATCAGCAATCTGGCCATCATGTGTAATAATATCCATGCACCACACATCCAGTATGTATTAGACATGTATTAGGACATTGCAGCTCTGAAACCAGTGTGATTAGCATCAGAATTGAACAATCAGCCCTGTCGCATCAGCTTATATCACATGTAAACCTAATTTACTGATTGATATTTTGCAACAACCCCTTAGCTCCGCTTCTCAACAGCTGCCCAGAGCACACTGAGCATGTGCAGTGTCACTGACACCTCTACAGCTGTCACAGGAGCTCCCCATCCTGGATTCTGTTAAAGACTATGCTAAAACTTTAGACTGGTACAGTAGGTTCAGTATATATAATACGGTATGAGGGCAACCAATTATTTCAGATTTTTTAATGGGCTGAGACTGATGCTTTGGCTTGGTTACTCAAGTGTGAATAAGTCACTGTAATGATAATAAACGGAAGCTGTTTTTATTATTGTCCTAAATAAACCAAAGGCATTCTGGGAACAAATTCCTTAAGGCTCCTAAAAAAATCCCATTTACATGGGTTTATCCTATAGGCAATAGCTCACCCACTGGGTTTTTGAAGCAGAAGCCAGGACAATAGCTGATCAGATTCCCAACTACAGACCGGTTTCGCTCCCTTCTTGGGGCTCATCAGTGTAGTGCAGGGTTTTCTGATCAGCGTAGGTAGAGACAGGAGGACCGCCTCATACATATGCCAATAAACCTTGCCTCAGCATCTGTGCAAGGACAGCCGAGTGTACAAAGACATACTGTACATGCTAGTATATACAGATATCACAGAACCTACCTGAGTCACTGCTGGAGCTTGATGATTCGCTGTCACTAGAAGAACTGGAGCTACTGTCCGAGTCAGAAGAAGACTCCGACCCTGATGAGGAGTCTGAAGAATCCGACGACTCAACATTCTGTTTCTGGGTCATGATCATTTTAGGAGCATTCTTCAGGTGTTCACGCAGTTCATCCCTATGCAATTGAATAAAGAATATACAAAGGCATTAGTCTAACAATGTTGGATGAACTAAAGAAACATGTTAGTTTATGCCTGAAAATCAATCTCTTACGTTAACCCGCCAAGTCCAATGGAGGTAAAAAAGTTGATAGCAAAGCGGGTGTTCTTTGGGTTGTCCATAGGTAGCAATCCTTGAAAGAAAGGCTGAAGTGTTCTGTTAAAGGGGAAAAAAAAGAGACTTATACTTAGAATACACAATGTGTAAATACATGATCCAAGTTCCTTTAAATAAACTGCTTCAATGGCAATTATCTCAACACTGAGCCAGAAATACTTGGATTTCAGGTTTAATGTCTAATGGCTGGCATTAGTTCTAGTTTTGCACAGCTCTGTGGAAGTTGGAAGGCAGTTACTTGCAAGGCAACTGAGTCAAATCATCACCCTGATTTTGTTATTTTCCATACACATTTCCCCACAAGAAATATTTTAAGATGAAAGAACATTTTCATTTGCATTATTCCAAGCTTCTGTAAAGGTAATACTGACTCAGCTTGCAGTTTTAGCCCAGTCTCAATGGGAGATAGCTACAAATTACTGTTCTCCTTCTGTACGGTTCCCATTGTGTTTATAAAGCCATTACAAGGAGCCAGAATGGAGCATGGGCTTGTGAGCCAGGGGATGTGGCATGCCACCAGTGAGAGAATGACCAGCCAACAGGGTCGTATATGGCACTTTCCATTGCAGGGATAATGCTTGAATCTCTAATGAAAGATAACATATCTATACTTACCTATGTATTCCCATGTAATAAGCACAATTGAGTTAGAAAAATATAAAGCTATAGCAGCCCTTTCAAGAGAAGGCACTTAGTGTAATAAAGATCCAATATACTTGCAATAGTTGCATTATCTAACACTTACATGTCCTTAAGTCTAGCATTTAGCTTTGGTAGCCCCATATATTCACACAGCTCCTGGAAAAATATTTTGACAAATATTCTGCTGGACGAGGTGGTTGTTTCTTCACTTAGATTTATACACTCCAACACCTGTAAAGCACAAGCATAGAAAAATAGCTTAATTAGACATTAGAAAAGACTAACACATTAGTACACTGCTAAGGGGCATGGTCTAAAAATACAAAGAATGTATTAATGTCTCCTCCCACAAATATTTGCATGAAGAAAAAACATGTCATCCTAAGTAATTTTGCAAATGTCAAGGGCCTGATTGGTTGATTGTCCCCAGAATAGTGCAACAGCTCTACTAATGTTTGCCAAAACTACTGCCTGGACCCACTGCCCAACCCCACCTGAAAATGCCTTATCCACAGCCCAAACTGCAACCGACTGACCACCATTAAACAGGAAGTGTGGTTGCTGCAAACTGGAAGTTACATCATGGCAGATTCTGTTAATGCCTATAAGAGGGGCCTGGATCCAAGGCTATTGAAATTCTAAAATCTACAGTTAGTATTAATGTTTGTATATATAGTTTATGTATGCGAGTGTATAGATTGGTAAGCATAGGTTTGTGTGTGCTGGGTTTACTTGGAAGGGTTGAACTTGAGGGACTGGTCTTTTTTCAAGCCTATGCAACTATGCTTAAAGGAGTAATATATACAGTGGAGGAAATAATTATTTGACCCCTCACTGATTTTGTAAGTTTGTCCAATGACAAAGAAATGAAAAGTCTCAGAACAGTATCATTTCAATGGTAGGTTTATTTTAACAGTGGCAGATAGCACATCAAAAGGAAAATCGAAAAAATAACTTTAAATAAAAGATAGCAACTGATTTGCATTTCATTGAGTGAAATAAGTTTTTGAACCCTCTAACAAAAAAAGACTTAATACTTAGTGGAAAAACCCTTGTTTGCAAGCACAGAGGTCAAACGTTTCTTGTAATTGATGACCAAGTTTGCGCACATTTTAGGAGGAATGTTGGTCCACTCCTCTTTGCAGATCATCTCTAAATCCCTAAAGTTTCGAGGCTGTCTCTGTGCAACTCTGAGCTTGAGCTCCCTCCATAGGTTTTCTATTGGATTAAGGTCCGGAGACTGACTAGGCCACTCCATGACCTTAATGTGCTTCTTCTTGAGCCACTCCTTTGTTGCCTTTGCTGTATGTTTTGGGTCATTGTCGTGCTGGAACACCCATCCACGACCCATTTTCAGTTTCCTGGCAGAGGGAAGGAGGTTGTCGTTCAGGATTTCACGATACATGGCTCCGTCCATTTTCCCGTTAATGCGAATAAGTTGTCCTGTGCCCTTAGCAGAAAAACACCCCCAAAGCAAAATGTTTCCACCCCCATGCTTGACGGTGGGGACGGTGTTTTGGGGGTCATAGGCAGCATTTTTCTTCCTCCAAACACAGCGAGTTGAGTTAATGCCAAAGAGCTCTATTTTGGTCTCATCAGACCACAGCACCTTCTCCCAGTCACTCACAGAATCATTCAGGTGTTCATTGGCAAACTTCAGACGGGCCTGCACATGTGCCTTCTTGAGCAGGGGGACCTTGCGAGCCCTGCAGGATTTTAATCCATTGCGGTGTAATGTGTTTCCAATGGTTTTCTTGGTGACTGTGGTCCCTGCTAATTTGAGGTCATTAACTAACTCCTCCCGTGTAGTTCTAGGATGCTTTTTCACCTTTCTCAGAATCATTGACACCCCACGAGGTGAGATCTTGCGTGGAGCCCCAGAGCGAGGTCGATTGATGGTCATTTTGTGCTCCTTCCATTTTCGAACAATCGCACCAACAGTTGTCACCTTCTCTCCCAGCTTCTTGCTAATGGTTTTGTAGCCCATTCCAGCCTTGTGCAGGTCTACAATTTTGTCTCTGACATCCTTGGACAGCTCTTTGGTCTTTCCCATGTTGGAGAGTTTGGAGTCTGCTTGATTGATTGATTCTGTGGACAGGTGTCTTTTATACAGGTGACTAGTTAAGACAGGTGTCCTTAATGAGGTTGACTAATTGAGTAGAAGTGTCTAACCACTCTGTGGGAGCCAGAACTCTTAATGGTTGGTAGGGGTTCAAAAACTTATTTCTCTCAATGAAATGCAAATCAGTTGCTATCTTTTATTTAAAGTTATTTTTTCGATTTTCCTTTTGATGTGCTATCTGCCACTGTTAAAATAAACCTACCATTGAAATGATACTGTTCTGAGACTTTTCATTTCTTTGTCATTGGACAAACTTACAAAATCAGTGAGGGGTCAAATAATTATTTCCTCCACTGTAGATGAGCAAGACAATATAAGAGAAATACTATAGATATGAACCGCATGTGAAAATCCTTCCTACAACCCGCAGCTTAGCAGTTTTTTTGTGGGTAGCCTGCAGGTGCAACCTGCTGTAGGACCATAACTTTAAGCTTCAGCTTCATGAAACATAGTTTCATCCTGGATAGGGTTCACATCACATGACAGCTGTAGGAACAATCTTTTAATGTAAAAGAAAAACTAGACCATACCCTAGCTGCCTTGTGCATTCCAAACACCTAATCCTTAGGTGTAGGGGCATGGGATCTGTGAGAGTTTCTTCACTTTCTAAAATATTTATTTTTACATGTTAACTTTTGACACTGAAGTTGCTTTCTTCTGCTTCTGTACAATGTTTCTCTCAGTAAGAAGAGCCTTGCGGGCTGCAATCATGGTCAGCACTGAACATAACTCCAAGCTGGGATGCCATTTATGCAGTCATAAATTCTGACAAGCAAATTTAGTGATCCTGTAAATCATGTGTCAAACATAAGGCCCGTGGGCCGAATACGGACCTTCTATCTGTTTTATGTGGCCTCTGGTGACTGTGCCTGACCGTGCAGCGCCAATCGCCTGACTGCACTGTGAATGTGCCTGACAGTACAGTATCTTAATAAAAAATTTGGACAGCGACTTAGCCTGTGTTTTAGATTTCGGCCCCCTTATGTGATTGAGTTTGACACCCCTGCGTAGATGCAAACACCTCATGCATGGTTATTATGCTGAAGAGTAGCTTCATGAACACAAGCATTTCCTTTATTATATGCTAGATTTAGATAACAGCAAGAGGAAATAAAATATTTGCCTGCAAACCCCTGTGCTCCAATTCTATCCGGTTACATTATTTTTCTGTATAACATTGTAGGCACTGCAGAACTCCCACTGGAGTATTACTATTGATTCCTGACATATTTCACCAGTCTAAAAGGGAAGATGAGTCACCCATTTTGCAAATATAAAAGCACTAGCAATAAGAAAATAGAAAATAAACTAAAAACAAACAAATATATCAGAGAAAGAGAAGTAAGAGCCTGGCTGATATAGTATGGGAGCACTGCCTTCTGTGCTAGCAGAATATCTACCATGTCCTTTGTGGCTTTCTTTTTATAAGGAGATGGGAATTCTTCTCTATCCAGCTGAGAAAAAGGTTGTTAAAAAACACCACAAATTAGGTATACAGGAGACCAGGGGACCAGAAAAAAAATGGTGTAAAATCTAAAATCAGGGAAATACATTATTGATTGGGTAACAAAAATGGTGTTAAACAAAGGAAAATGTAAAATTAGGGTATGTGAAATCGAGGTTTCACTTTATTTAGCACTGTTTAAGTGGCTTCACAATATATGGATAAAAACTGGATATAATATGGACATGTATGGATAACTGGATATAACATGGGGGTGGTCAGGTGATGACCCGCTAAACCTCAAATTAATTCTGTCATATATAGTAAATGTAGTCAAGCGTAGTAAAGCTCACTGGGGCTTAAGATGGTTTTACTCATCAGGTGTATCGAGGTGCTTCTGCACTATTCCTATGGGGAGAACAGCGAACCAAGATCCCTGTTGAGGTGCACCACTCTAGAATAAAAATCAAGGCCTAGGCATTTATGTTTTTAATAATGTAAATCTAATAAAGATTTTTTCTACAAGGTTTGGGATTACGGTTCTGAAGAGCTGGGCCACAGCAAGGATCTTGGTTCACAATGAACGGGCCACCCATATTTTTAGTCTGTGCAATTCTGATCTTTAACAACCTGAGCTAGAGGGTACACTGCAGTTTATATCTCCCTTTGTGTTAGTGTTGGTCTTCCTGCTGAATCTGCTAAGTTCTCTTGGAAGTAGGTTTTATCAATAAAGTGACATGCAACTGAACAGTTTCTCTTTGGTAGAAGCAATGTTCTTGTGCAATGTGCAGAGCTCTGCCAGCAGTGCTTATGGGCTAATTATGTCAGAGCACCGCAAGATACAGAATGGCTAAATACCTATGCTGTGCTGCTACTACTAGCCTGGGAAGCACAGCTCAGCACTTCTCATTTCTGTCTTCCAAATTCAATTCTTTTATCACAGTATGCAGAAGGAAAATTGTCTTCCCAACAGTTTGAAAAACAGCAAGTGAATTCTACTTTTCGAAAAAAAAGATTTTGTTTATTTTTCTAATAAAATCGGCAGGAAAATATTTACCTGCATTCAGCATGAGCTAAAATAAAAAAGGTGGGATGAATCTAAAATGTTTTCTGCCTATCTTTTGTCTCTAGATTTTTGCTCTTATGGTTAGTTTAACAACACTGCCTTTCCATGATACGACCAAAGTTATTACAGTATCTCTGTTATTAAGATAAGATACTGTAGTAAGTTTTGTATTATGGACCTGTTACTTTTCCTAGTTTTTGTGTATGTCTCAGACCTGCAGATAAGGAGAAGTTCATTATACTGGGGTTTTAGGTGAGAGCTCTGACATTTTCTTCCTTCAATAATTGATCTTAAGAACCAATGAAGTGGGATAAAATGTAAACTGAAACAGTTTTTAAAAGATTCTGTCCTGTCTTTTATGTAGTTATTACCAAATTACACTGTTTACATTGCATAATACATTCTACAATTTAATTTTTTATTCTAGAACGAGCTACTATATTTTTTTAGTTGCAATATTGGTGTGTAGGCATTGTACCTGACCCTGAGGTTTCAGAAAAAGCCACACAATGGAACTGCTTTCAGACAAGCTATTGTTTCTCCTACTCACTGTAACTAGAGGAGTCATGGCTGGACTTGGGTGTTTTACTGTTGAGTACTATTCTCATATCTACCACTAGGCAGAGCATAGGAGCGTTTTTAGCAAAGCAGGTTATCACAGAGCTGTTATCTGTCCATTGTTCTGCTGATCATCTGCTATGGGGAGGGGGGTGATATCACTCCAACTTGCAGCGCAGCAGTAAAGTGTGACTGAATTTTATCAGAACAAATGTCATATGGCTGAGGGCACCTGGGAAACTAAGAATATGTCTAACACCATGTCAAATTTCAAGATTAAATATATAAAAAAAAAAAAAAAAAAAAAAAAAATCTGCTTAAAAAAAAAAAAAAAAAATCATTTTCCCTAGACATATCCCTTTAAGCTAAATCAATTTTTGTGCTGGGAATTTTTTGCAAAATAGTCTGATATCCCAAAGCAAGTTTTCAAAATTAAAATCAAATAGCACCATCCAATAATATTCCACTATAAATACAAACATTTTTTCATTATATCTTCCCTTCAAAATGTGCTGCTCCATTGATATGAATAAACAGCAAATTTCAGTGGAATAGGTGTATCCCAGTGTCTCATGGTACCCACTCTCCTAAGTGGGTACCATGAGACACTGGAGGAGAGTGGGTACCATGAGACACTGGAATACACCTATCCATTGTTTGGTATAGTATGCTTTAGATGTTGGTTTTTTGTTTTGTTAATTTGAGCCAATAAATGTTTTTATTCCACTGAAATTTGCTGTTTATTCATATACTGATTCAGGACCTATCAGTGGGATATAACTTTTAGATTCCCTTTCTGAAACCTAATTTTTACTCAATTTGCTCCATTGATATCTCTTTAATGCACAAAAAACCCTTTTAATATATATACAAATACATGGAAGCTTAGTTTCCTTAAGACACTTACACTCCAAGGAACGGAGTCTGTGTACAGGAGATGGGCAAACATCTTGGCAACGTTTCGCAATTTGTTGGTTTCCAGTCGGTGGATTGTATCATATTGTTCTTTAAAGATGTTCTCAAAAGCTTCCAAATACTCTTTCTTTAACGAACAGAAACGCTGAAAAATTGAAGAAACAATAAACCAAAACATAGCGAGCAGTGACGTCTAACTGCATGGAAAATTGCTGCTCAGAATATTGGCGCACACACACATCGATTGAACTGTATGTGAATAGCCACCGTCTCCTCTAATCATCATTAAGATAGGACTTTTAATTAATATTAGTGTCATGAGAAAACAGTTAAAAAAACACAAGCAAAAATGGCAGCTAAAGCAAAATGGCAGCTTCTTATAATTATTCCTATGACGGGTCCTGCTGTTGAGTGAGTAAAACAGCGTTCTAATTAGGTCTAGAATCAGAAAATCAGAGTTCCCTTTATTTTACAAGGAACAGACTATAAGATCTTAATGGAGCAGAAGAGCATACGGTTCCAAAGAGTTAAGATAGTGGATGAAATAATGAACTTACCCCTGCAAGCAATCCAAAGAACTTCTCATACGTTCTCTGCTGAGCACAGCAATCCAGTATCATGTTGCACAGTTCTTTCTGTTTAAAAATAAAATGTAATATTCAGTAAGCAATTTTTTCTCTCTCCGCAGCTGCAACACAATAGACTGGATGCTAAATGTGCAGAAAGGCACTTCCAAGTTATTTTATTTCTTAAAGTAATGGTAATGAATACAATCAAATGGAATTGTACCAGGGCTCCAAATACCAAATCCCAGTATGCTGATGACAGTATATTTTAAAATTTCAAGTATTCAACATAATGCAAGGAGTGCTTTTGCTATTAATAATCTGCTTTAGCACACCCTGTTCTGACTGAGCTCCTCAGTAACGGAACTCCATCGGCAGAAGGCTTTATATTAGGAACGATCCATTTTTGGTTTTAGGACAAATTTCTAATGAAATCTGGCCAAATCTGAACCATAACTTGCACATTAAAACAAGAAAAAACTAAAACGATTGCAGAGTTGAGTTGCCCACAGATTTAATCTCATGTGTTTATAAGGACCAAATCCTACAAAACACATTGGGAGTCGGACATAATCCCGTGCAAACCAATGGGGAGCTATTGCAAATGTCTCCCACAGAGCTATTAATCAGCCAGGAGACAAACACAGAACTGCTCCCGATTGGTTTGCATGGCAATGGGCTGCAATCACAAGTACGACGATTGTTACTCCAAATCTCAGAAGTCATAATTTTTGAGTGCCAGTCTCCTCGATAGGGAGTCATTTGGAATATTCTGGCGACAAAACAACTGGAATCACTAAAGTGCTGCTACCCTAAAGTTCTATTGTTACCTGGGGGCAAATATCACTAATTAAACTTTTAGCATTGAGCAGCATTTGAAGCCCTCTGCTAACTTCAAGAGAACCAATATATCAGTCACCATGTGACTCCTTTCTGGCTTAAAGTGGAACTCCATCCAAACACAACTTAAACACAATTTAAGCTTTTTGAAAGGTACATTTAAATTACAAGCAACTTTGCAATATACATCATTTAAGAAACATGCAGCTTTTTATGACTATTAATGTAACAATATGGTTTGGAACAGTTCCCTAAGCCCCGCCCCCCATTCCCCTGCTGATCTGGCTGACTGCTTTGAGACTCAAAAAAAATGTAACAGTAGTCGACTGTCCTCAGCCTGCATCTTCCCAATCCAACAATCCCCTGCACATGTGATGTCAATAAGGAAAGTGACATCACAGTTCAATGCATTGTGGGTTATGCAGTTCCTGCATGCTGTCTTTAAGCTGTGGAGAAGTTGTTACTATTTGTAACATCAATGTTTTAGTACCACCTCCCCTGGGAGCAGTTAATTGTTGATAATGATCAGATCAATGAACTGCTCTCAAAGGGAAGGTCAAGATTGCCCCAGTTTAAAGTGGAAGTTCAAGTGAAACAATAAGTACTGCTGCAAGGGTTCTTTTGGGACTGTAGTTATTTGGTGGCACCCAATTGGACCCATTCTCATGATATGGTCTGGTTATATTTGATATAAATTAATTATATATTTAACCAGTCTCTGATGTCTCAGTGCTTAGAACTTCTGTAAAGGAATTTTTCAGCAGTTGTATGAATACTATACACTGCTGAATAAATCAACAAAGATGTAAATAGGCAATAAGTGCATTCAATAAACCAATGACCATGATCCAGACCTGATCCCCACCGAACTCCCCCCCAGTTGCTGTGAAGTATGTATAAGGTATTTATGCAGCTTAGTTACCATCAAGTAGAAGGTACTGTTTTTTTATTACAGAGCAAAAGTGAATTACAATAAAAACTGAATCTGATTGAAATGTCTATGGGAGACAGCCTTCCTGTAATTTGGAGCTCTCTGGATAACGGGGTTCGGATAAGAGATCCCATAGCTGTACAGCAAATCATGTGTGGAAATGACATTTGTGACATTACAATATACATCAGGCACATAACACCAACTTGCTTTAATTGCTTAAAAAAACAATATGCTTTAGCAGCATTTATATTGGAAGCAATCACTATTGAGAGTTTCTGCTTTATTTCTCAGCGCAAAGACAGCCTACAGGATATGATTACGAAAAGCCAATGAATTGAGTCTTGTACAGCACAATAAAACATGCTTTGATGGTAATGAAGTCTGCCGCACTAGCAAAACAAATTCATTTTAAAGCTAAATGTGCAAATAGCAATGTTATCCCCTTGTGGTTTGCAGTAATTAAATATTTCAACATTTTAATTAAACATGCCACATTTTACAAACAACTGTGAAAAGTTTTAAGGATCTGTTTAATTTTTTTTTGACCGATGCCTTTAGCCAGCAGTATAAACAGCCCCACCCTGGGGGCGAATCTGAAAGGATTTGAAAAATAAAGCAGTTTTATAATTGAAAAATGTTTTCCATTATTTTTTTTTAGGTCTTGTATCTTTGATGGAGTTGTACTGTGTAGCATCAAGAGAAAGAAATTGTATAGAAAGGTGGCCATACAGGTGAATATCGGCTTGTTTGGGGTGGCCGCTGAACAAGCAGATCTTTCACTGATATGCCCCGCCCCCTTGATGTGAGCGATATCGGATGGATCCGATCGTTTGGTCCAAGGGCTAAATTTTGGAATCACACAGGCTGTCAAGATGAGGATCACATCAACACAATGATACGCATTGGGTAAGTAAGCCTTTTATTTTACAATCCACTAAAATTACGATAAACAGCCCCCAGAATAACATACCTTTCTCCCTGCATGTATATTTATTTTATTTCTCTTTTACAAGCAGCTAAACGGCGGCTCTTTTACCGCCTTCCTTGCCTAGTGTGAAGCTCCACCCACTTTTGCTTTCTGAGCACTCTTTCCATCTCCGACTGCGATAACCTATTGTAGGGGGCCTACTGGGCATGCTTGATGCCTCTACTCCAAATAAAATCATTCAGGCAGGTGCAGCAGGCAGCTCTTTGAGGTCATCATAGTCAGAGAAAAGAGCAAAAAAACTGTAGTTGAACAAAATAAAACTGCATGCAATGTAAAAGGTATATTACTCTGGGGGCTGTATAGAGTAACTATAGGTTTACTTCTTTAACCTTCCTGATCGTCATCTGGCCTCAGACGGGCCAATTTCAGACTTTCGGCAGCTTTTATTGGCCAGTGTATGGTCACCTTTACATGCGTTAATAAACCCCCCCCCCCTTTAAGCTAATGCCACAGGTGGTGGAATCTCGGCCTGGATTTATACCACCCCATTTTTGGTGAAAAGAGCCCTTCTACAGATTCCTTTGTCTTAAGCTGCTGTGGGAAAAGGGTTCACCAACACCAAAACAGGAGGTAGATACTTGCTATGATGCTTGTCTTTTGCTTTAATGTCATCTACATGCTTTGAACATCCTTGAGCCCCTGCTCAATACGGACAAATAGTAAAATCCAAAGCACGAGCATCACCCTGGTCTTTCGTTGTTTTTTTTTCTGTTTTGGCAGTTTTCCAATTTGAAGTTTCAGAAGTTTTCTGGCTGCTTCAATAAAATTGTAGCCTCAAAGAGCAGTAGTTTTTTTTTTTGACCCCCATTTGAAAGTTGCAAAGACTTAAGCTGGCCATACACGTGGCGATCTGACGATGTTTCGTGCGACCATCGTCAGATCCACCACACACCATTCAAGGCTGAATCGGCAGGTAAGGAGGTAGAAACAATAGGATTTCTACCTCCTTCTGCCGATTCAGCGCTGAAGGGAGATTTTGATCAGGCGCTTTCAAACTGGTCCGATCGGCGAGTCGGCCGATATCAGCAGCTTCCTGCGATATCGGTCGACTCGCCGACATACCATACACGCACCGAATATCGTACGAAACGAGCTTTCGTACGATATTATCGGTGCGTGTATGGCCATCTTTAGAAGAATGCAAATAATTCAAAGATTATAAAAATAGATAATGAAGACCAATTTAAAAGTTGCTTAGAAATGTCCAATTTATAACATTCTAAAAGTTAGATCCCAAGCATTCTGGATAACAGGTCCCATACCTGTATTTCAAAGTATAATACAGCACCTGGCAAAATCAATAATCAAATGGATGCATTACCTCTTCAAATAAAAATGGATGAAATAAGCCCCTTGACTCGTGATCACAGACGAAAAACATTACAATTAAGAAGCCATCTGTGCCTTACAGAAAACAAATTGGAAGCATTTCATTAAACAGATGCCCATAGAACTGCCACTTCCAAATTTATCTGAAGGCCTTAACGACTGAAGTTTTATGTCACCCTCTTATTAATGCACACAAAAAGGTCCTCCTTTGATCAAGCCACATCTTTTATTAAACTAGGTATGCAGTAAAAGCTTTCAACTGCCTTAAACAAAGCAGCAGTAGATCTACATGGTTCTGTTGCCAGGTTTTATTGAACAAACTGGGAATTCCACAGTAGGACAGACAAAATATCACGGGACTAAATTAAAGCTATAGTACAAGTATTGCTCCAGTCAGACTGCATTGGGAATATTAGAAATCCTTTGTGGTCAGTCTTCCCCAGTCTACTTCTTAGTAACAGAGCAATTCCATTCATTTTGTAAATGTGGCTTGTCAGGAAAAGTTGCTATGAAAAATCATGTAGGGCCACCATAACCTCCTATTGTCGTGCATAGGGGAGTTTTAATAGTCATTCTAAACACAGAAAGATCCAAATTGGACCCAGTTTGACTGGTTATGAATCCACCAACATGAACCTAAACCCCCTCAGGTTGGTAGGCCATTTTTGGATAGGGGTTTGTATCATAAAAGGAAGTCATATGGTAGGTAACGTATGGGTAACTTTCTCCTCAAGCCTAAGCCAGTACTGAGTAGGAGACCACATTTATTGTTAAGGCCTCCTATAGAAATAAAGTGCATGTTTCATCACATGTGCTTAGGCTTATTTTATTTAACATGTTGATTTTAAGTCAGGGGAGTTCTAGAAGAAGCACATAGTGTTAGATCTAGGGTTTCCACTCTTCTTCTTTTATAATACCAACCTTAGGGCAGTGACATCATTTGGGGGTGGGGCTAAGATGTAATAGGCAGGGAAATGGGTGAATTGGGTGAAGAAAGGGTCAATGTGACTGGTAAATGGGTGGGGCAGAGGTGGCCTGCGAGTATAAAGAATTATTAGCAGAGGAGAAAGTGAGGAAAGGGGAGAATTTACAGGGTATTGTAAACTTCCATGAATTTCCATGACTATCCATGAAATACAAAAATACAAAAAACGTGCAAGAGTTGGAGAATTCTCCATAAAAACTATTTTATTTTGCTCCTAAAGTGCAATAGTTGCAACCCATATTATACAAGTATGGGACCCGTTATCCACTATGCTCAGGACCTGGGGTCTTTCGGTAATTTGGATTGGCCTACCTTAAGTCACTAAGGTACACAAGTAATCCCACTAGGACTGTTTTGCCTCTAATAAGGATTAATTATATCTTAGTTAGTCAAGTACAAGGTACTGTTTTATTATTACAGAGAAAAATGGAAATCATTTTTAAAAATGTAAACTATTTGACTGAAATGGAATCTATGGGAGATGGGAGCTTTCTGGAAAGCAAAACGATTTTCCAGATAACAGATCCTATACCCATATGCCTACTATACCATAATCGTTTATTTAACTGTGCGAGCAATAAAACCTTTGAAGAAACCTCCAAAATAAACCCTAATGCTAACACATTAAAACATTTCAGAAAATAACCCTTAACCAACATAATATTAGCCCTAAAATCATTCAGGAACAGCAGCTTGAGTGGCAAAAAAGCAGCAGGAGACACCAGAAAACGACAGCGGAATGTTAAACATTGCTAGGCCAGGCATATGGGACTAATAGTGAGGGAACAGCAAGCTCTCCAGATGCTGCTGCTACAACCCTCAACATGACTGTGACTAAGGTCAGGTAAATGAGAAACATGGCAGCTATTATTAGACAGGTGGGACGGGGAGAGATGATTTTACATGCTTTTCTTTTGTGCATTGGGACTGGAGCTAAACAATGGTACGGCATTCATATGAGCGGTAAAGTCAGCACTGTATGGTTACTACACCCTGTGGTACAGAGCCGTCAAACCCAAGGCCCCTCGGGCTGCCTCCAATAGCACTTTGCAGTATCGCTATCCAGGTAGTTTTTCCTTGGCTCAAAACTGCACATTTTTGCATCCGCAGCCAAATTATACTTTTCACTATGAGTAGGCTGCGGTCTTACAGTTTAATATCAGCAATATACGTATGCCTCTACAGCACTGGGCCTTTAATGTCTTGTGCATGCTGCTTGAGTAATTGACAATTTTACAACAAGAGGCAATGATTTAGCTCCTAAAAATTACAGCACATTTAGAGAAAGTGTTATACACACAGAAACACCCCCATAGAGACCAAACACACAGGGGGTATTTATTAAAATTGGAGACAAACATCACTGGTGATGTTGGCCATAGCAACCAATTAGATTTGAACAGTCACTGACCACCTAGAAAACTAAAGCAAAGATTTGATTGGTTGCTATAGGCAACATCACTGGTGATATTTGTTACTAATGTTAATAAATACCAGTGTGGGAGTCAGGTACAGAGTTCACAAGTCAAAACAAACCCAAGGCCAACATCTCCCAGACAGGAGACTGCTTATAATATTCATAGCTGAATACCCCTTTAAAGGGGAGGGGTTCTTTTATTCCTAAAGATGCAAAACAGGTAGAAAAAATGAATTTGCCTGTATTTATTAGGAATGGAACAAATCCCAGCACTTTTTGTAGGATTTGGATCCAGTTTGGTAGAACACAAACTCACATGAACTAAACCCTAAAAATGAATATTGCTAGAAATGCCATATTTTATATACTAAACTAAATGCCCTAGCCAAAAGTTTCAGCATTTCTGTAGTAATAATTATATAGGTCTTTAATTTTGTCACAGGAGCTCCTCATCTTGGATTCTGTCTAGGGCAGTGCACATTCTCAGTGTGCTCTGAGCAGCTGTTCAAATATATATATACACACACACACACACAGTATATTGTGAGTGGGTCCCTAAGCTCAGTAAGTGACAAAGTATGTGCAGTGAATTAGCAGAAAAGAAGATGGGGGGCTACTGATATCTTTCCTGCTAAAGGGCTGTGGGTGCCTTGGGCTACAGAAACCCAGACATAATGTGCAACATGTTTTGCCTATTTCTTTAGTTAAGCTTTAGTTATCATTTAAAGGTCTGGGCAAGTGAAGATTAGTTTAGTTCAAGGATGAATTTTTAGATTTATATTGAATTAGGGCTTAGGTTCAGCTCAGAATTTAGATGAAAACAGAAGCTGAATCGCTAATTTTTTTTTTTTATACTAAAAAAAGACTGATGGGTATTGAGGCATAATTGCTCAAGAAAAAATAGATTGTGAAATATACATATAGTAAAGAACCTGTAACATTATAAAAAGTTGATGTTTCAGCAGGAAAATGATCCCAGTCACGTTGCCAATGTAAGTGAAGGGGTTCAAAAACAAAAGTGAAAGTCCTACAATGGCACTAATTAAGGGGGGGTGGGGGGCTCTGATTCTCCGCAATGTAAAAATTTGACATATAAATACCTTTAATGTGTCTTGGCTGGCACCAGCAAATGTGAAATCAAATGCGACTCCTAAGATATGGGAGTATAAGTGCTGATCTGATTTCCGCAACAAAAGAGGGTTACAGGTGGCCATACCTGTATCAATCATCATGTAGCAATGGCACCAAAATAATAGGACCGCTTGATAGGTGCAGCACCACTTCTTTACCATGAAAATCAATGTTACCCCTAACCCTAGTGCTCTGCTTGAAAGCCTTTTCTCACCCAAGCACATAAGATATACCAGAGAATGAAACCCCTCCTTGATATTTCCAGCATTATTTGTTGAAAAAATTCACCCACCTAAAATTGCACAGCTGTAAAAGTCTAACTATACAACCATGGATGTTTACAACCAACAACCATGCAGTTTTGGCATAACTGCAGCAATTCCAGACAAAAACAGACAACTATTATGGTATTGCTATTTTTAAGGAAAAAGGTCATTTAAAATGCTCACAAATCTCCTGGTTTGACTTTAGCTGTAAGCTTTCTAATCTCAATCACTCAGCCATAAAGTGTGATGGAATTGCTGCTTTCTGGGATAAAAGGAGACATAAACACTTTATTGTGCTTTAATGCAAGCTCAAACACAACTATATATTTCTCAAAATGTAAGCTTCCATTACAATCACGATCATGACAAGAATGTGTTTTTTTGAAGGAAATAACTCTCCTTTAATAAATTCTTACTAAAAAGAACATTTAAGAGTGAACCATATGCCACAGAAAATATAAACCACGGACACAATCCTAGACACTTTATCAGATCGAACAGATCTAAATGATGTATAACAAAGGCAAACAGCATACAATGGGTTACCAGGAAAGTAACTAAAAAGTAACTGAAACCATGGATGGGATGGAAACCCTATGCGGCTTGCATTAAATTAAAGGAGCAAAATCGAAATACATGAAATTGGATAGGGATAACGGTTATAAAACATTCATTAAAAGCAAGTTTACTAAAGACATTAGTAATCCCACCAGATTAAAGGCAAGCAATTTGTCTATAATCTGTTATTTGTGCAAGATAATCTAATCATAATAAGGCAGTGTGTTATAAACGTAATTAGAAAAAAATAAGCACAAACACACACTGGTGGATGATATCTACAAAACAGTCAACAGAATCAACAGACTGAGGTAAAACAATTACACAGAGATGTACCAGATCGATAAAAACTTCCAATCTGGCTTCTACCAACCAAATTAGAAGCTTGCTGCCCTGTGTATGCCTCCCAAACGATATCTGGTGAAATTCCTATTGGACAGGGCTCTGGCACACGGGGAGATTAGTCGCCCGCGACAAATCTCCCCTGTCACAGGCGACTAATCTCCCCGAACTACCATCCCACCGGCAAAAATGTAAGTCCCCGGTGGGATGGCACACGCTGCGAAATCGCCTGTGCAGCGTGTGCCATCCCACCAGCGACTTACATTTTCGCCGGTGTGATGGCAATCCGGGGGAGATTAGTAGCCCGCGAACAGGGAGATTTGTCGCAAGAATTCCCTCTTAGAAAGATAGCATCAACACTCCGATGGGGATTACTCTAGGCACCCGTTATGATTCTCTTAATGGCCAAAATGGGTAAAGATTCAGAGGTCACTAAACAAGAGAATCATACAATGTATGCCCAGCTTAAATGCTTAATACAGTTTAGTTTAGGAACAGAAGAATAATCTAATAAATTGCACAAAGTCTGCACAAGGTCTAGTAACCCATTGCAACCAATCAGCGGCTACTATTTACTAGACATTTGTTTGAGAGGAACAAATGTGGTTATGTGGTTCATTGCAAGTGCCTATCTCTATTTTTTTCCTCTTTCTGCACAAAGCCTTACATGATTTAATAAATGCACGAATTCATTGCACATTTTCCTAACATTCAGGAAAGTGTCAATGACGTGGATTCCCTCGGTTTAATATATAGAATCTCTGCCCCAAAATATTAATGGTAGCCATAAAATTGTACTTAACCTGCATGCCAACAAGCTGTTTAGGTGCTATGAAAGCCAGCCTTTGCTTAGAAAGGTAGAATTTCATTTATGTGACCAGAAGCCCCATCACATTAAAGCACAGAATAAAAATGACAGTTGCCAATAAATTACCACGAAGCGATGCATAAACATGCACAACAAAGGCGATAAAAGTATGTAAATAAATAACTTACTGTCTGGCTCTCGGGAAAATCCATCTTTATCAATTTGTGCGCGCATTCTTCAAAGTCTAAACTGCAAAGCAATGGGAGAAAAACAGGAGGTGGTGATTTATACAGCACATTCATATGTACATAAATGTAATTTTGCTTCAAGGGCCAGCAACATCAAGAACAAACAAACAAAAAAAATGAACAGCCCCAAATACATTTAAATATAATGTATACGATAATAATGTAAATGCGATTTTGCTTTAGAAAGCTGCACAAGCCCTACAGCCCTGCTCATCAAAACAAGCTACATATAATTCAGTTGTTTTACTACGAGAACCCATCTTAACAACTCTTACCAGCCTGTCTGTGTGTGGTATTTATATTTTCTGGGTGGTTCTTGGTGCTATTGCTCTCTGCCCTTATTCTTTACAGCCCTGGCCTAGGAGACTTTACTCTCTGATTGCTGCTTGCCAGGACCCTTGCATTGAACAATGACAAAGCCCATGTGCCTTGCCCAGGGCCTTTCCCGGATTCTCGTCATGTAAATGATCCAACTCTAGGTCCTTACTTCCATTAGTACATGGGAAGTTGTTGACATTACTAAGGAGTCGGTTTAGTAATAGATATAGACCCAAGCTTGAACAGCCCCCTCATTCATGTTGGCATTGAAAGGTCTGGATGGAAAATACATTATTACAGGGATGGGATCCCTTATCCGGAAACCTGTTATCCAGAAAGTTCCGAATTACGGAAAGGCCATCTCCCATAGACTCCATTATAAGCAATTTGAATTCGAATTTTTAAAAATGATTCCTTTTTTCTCTGTAATAATAAAACAATACCTTGTACTTGATCCCAACTAAGATATAATTAATCCTTATTGGAAGCAAAACAAGCCTATTGGGTTTATTTAATGTTTAAATAATCTTTTAGTAGACTTAAGGTGTGGAGATCCAAATTACGGACAGATCCCTTATCCGGAAACCCCCAGGTCCAGAGCATTCTGGATAAAGGGTCCCATACCTGTATATAAAAAAAATGTGGAGTTATGGAAACCATAAACTGAGGAGTCGGGGGTCGAAGGATTTATGTACTGACTCGAAATCCCTCATATAAAATGATGGCATCTAAAAGCATGCTAGTTCATGTAGAAGTCAATGGGAACTTTTTTTGAGAGCTTGTAGACCCATTGAAAATGATAAGTAGAATACAAATTCAATGCAACCGAGTTTGTCTTTCACAGTTTTATTTGATTACATGAAAAATAAATTTTACTTACACCGTATAAACTATTTAATGTTTTTTCCCTTCAGTCTTGGAATTGACAGTCACAGCAAGTAGGAAGGTGCCATTTTGTGAACGCTATTATTAAGGGAAGCTTTGTATCACACCAAAATCTTATGCATTTGCCATCTAGGTGATATCTAGCAAAGTGCTGAATGGAAAGTAATTGTAATTAAAAATCTGAGCAGTCAATCATATATTGCCTGCCCTATGTGCTATGAAGTGGAGTTGGCAAATGATATATATGTGATCCAATGAAATTGCAGGATACTCTATCAAAGCCCTGCCAAGGTACCAGACAATGGTAATGAGGGTTTGAAATTAGGAACTGCCCAAACCAAATCTGAACACAAAAGGTAACCTATGCACATGGATCAAATCATTATTTTCTACTGTGGGAAAAAGGGAATATGAATAGGACAAATAACTGAACCCAAACTTATGTAACAAGTTCCTAGCAATACTGTATGCAGAATACTCATCAAATGTCAGTAGTGCCATATTTAAATAGCATTCCACCAACTAAATAATAATGCAATTTAAAATTTGATGGTCTTGAACTTTTACAGTATTCACATTCTTTCCAGGTTCATATCTTTTGTTCGAATGTAAATGTTTTCTGCCGTCTAGACATTTCTATATTTGCACAAAATGACAATATCAATAAAAAAAATCCTCAAATGTCAGTAAAGAGGCTCCATAGAGAACAGTCTATTTTTACAACTATCTCAACACATTGCATGAGCAGCACGGTATCTACTACATAAGGAAGAAGGGATGCCTAAATATTAGAAATATAACTGCTCTTAAATTTTAAATGCATGTGAATACACACACTTTTTATATCTCTGGCATGACTAACCTCTGATATTTATATAGGGTTGCCACCTTTGCCAGTGGCTAAAGCCGAACAAGAGGGTGGGGCTGATGGTATCAAGGGTGGACCAGTAAAGCGAGGGGTGGGCATGATGACATACGGATCAGGCACATTGGGTGGGGTTATGATGCCAGGGTGCGATTACTGCATCACTGGAATTCCATTCAGGTTTTTTTAATAGAAAATTGGGATGTAGACCTGGTAGATAAAAGAATTGAAGTCTGTACTGAATTGTGGGAAATGGAGCCTTGACTAAAAGACCCCTACCCTTGTAGTAGGGCAACCACTGAAAGGAATGGTAAAGAAAGACAGATACTGCTTCTCATTGCATGTAGGTGTTGACCTGCACGTGTCTGGTTGGGCAGATCAATACCCGATCTGGACCTGCAATACAACCCGCAACCCTGCTATGCCCCCTTCCCAGACTCACAACCTGACTCTAGCTGCGGTGGGTTAAATTACCTTTCGACCCTATGACCCGCAAAACCAAAGTGATGTCGCTCTGGGCCAGAAGTGCTGTTATTGCAGAGGCAAATCAACCAGGTAAGATTAAAAAATTGCATTACCCCCAGTCATAGGAGAGTGGGAATGCTTCTGCACTTGAGCTGGGTACCCACAGACCCACATGGTCAGGGAAACAGGGACTCTGTCTGAAACCCGGCCGCTATGTGGGCATTCCACGGTTACAATGCAGGACTCTGCACATAGAGGCCAGTTGTTATTTTGCACAAGTGGTAGTTGTAGATGCTGTTGACAAGAGGATGATTCCAGAGAATCTTAGTCACATTCAGTCAGTAAGCCACTAATGATGGAGGAAGATCCACTAGCTGTCAATATTTTGCTCAGTTTGGGCAGCCAAGGGAATCTGATGGTTTCTGCCCTTGGAAAAAAAATGGAAGAGCTCAGGAGGCTTGTGTATGAGCCCTTCTACAGTAACAGTAGCAGCACGGAGAATGAAACTGTGCACATTTGATTAAGTGACGAAACACCAAGTATATAGGCGTCTGACGCCAATGTAAGGCTGATTTACTTCTAAGAACTAATCGCCAGCCTCTAATGAAATAATGCTGTTTCTGAAATCTGTACAGAAATATAATTGACCTTTAGGGCGTGCTGATGGGTGATAAGTAAAACTAGACCATTAAGTATTACTACCGAATGGATTTTTAGAAAATCTGGAAAAGTGCCTTCTGGGAAAAGCTAAAGAAGTTAAATCATTAGGGGATTTAAAGATGAAATTGGATATGTTTATTGCAGCGGCACAAGTAGAGTTATAGGAATGGGTAGGCTCCATTAAGCAACTGTACGTATAAGTACATTTTACGGTTAGCGAAACCCATTACGCTAGCATTATCCTGATCCAGGCATTCTGCCGATTGTACACATTTAAAAGTTGGACATTATATTGTTTTACATTTCATTTTTATTTATTTTTTTTCTGCTTGGCTCACAAATAAACAGAGCAATGCAAATAATCACAGTTAGGCAAAATGGCTATGTCATTATCAAGAACTAAATAAGGCAGAACAATGGTTCTTGTTTGCTTTTTAGAATAGATGGCATTTTAAAGCTGAAAGCAGCAGAGACGAGTAGTAATTCCGAATCCAACATCAGAAAAACGCACAATGGCTATTCTTTGTGACTATACGGCTCATTATAAAGGGCATATATTTAAATACTACATTTAAAAAGCTGCAATAAAAATAAACAATGGCTAATAGAGTTTGTAGCATAAATAGATCATAGATAGGATTACGGCAATTCGCAAATTGTGCACATCCTGCAGGAACCTTCTCTAATACTCAAAATACTCAAGCTTGAAGAGCTCATGGAAGCTTCAAACATTGCTCTTGCCCTGTGTCTCAAATAAAGGCTTTATAATTACTGGCAAATGGACGGGGAACAGCAGAACTGCTATTTGGCCATGCATGATGTGCATTTTACATGTACTCCAGAATGAAGCAGCTATAAAATAAGCAAGTTGCTAATCTGATAAACAAGTAGTATGTACACTGCATGGCAATATAGAAACATGTACAGTCTGCAGAGTAATACTGAGCTAATTATTCATTCGAATCCACCTTTGTTTCTTGTAAGAATTGCAAACCATGATTGCCTAGCTACTGATAAGCAGGCTGGCTTCTAACACATGGGACACGCTTTTAGGACTCTGGCACACGGGGAGATTAGAAAATGTAAGTTGCTGGTGGGATGGCACACAATGAGCAGGCGATTTCGGCAAATCGCCGAAGTTGCCTCGCGAGGCATTTTCGGCGATTTGCCGAAATTGTGCCGCCGCGTGTGCCATCCCACCGGCGACTTACATTTTCGCCGGTGGGGTGGCAACTGATAGCAACTCGGGGAGATTTGTCGCGGGCGACTAATCTCCCCATGTGCCAGAGCCCTTAGGGATGTGGCACACGCTGAGATTAGTCACCGCGACAAATCTCCCCAATATGACATCCCACCAGCGAGAATGTAGATCGCCGGTGGGATGGCATATGCGGCGCCAGCGATTTAACGAAATTGCCTCGGGAGGCAACTTCCGTGATCACAGCACCACGTATGCCATCCTACCGGCGATTTACATTCTCGCCGGTGGGACGTCATATTGGGGAGATTTGTCGCGGTGACTAATTTCCCCTTGTGCCACAGCCCTTAACCTGTTTTTTTATAAAAACGCTTCTAAAAATCCTATAGGAATGAACAGAAAGTGGGTGAGTTTTTATGTATTAGGCTGCAAACTCACATTTTGATCAATCTGCCCCTAAAACATAAAAGCCTGGTGAGTTTAAACTTTCACTTATTGATAAATACACTTCTAAAAATCCCATAGGAATGAATAGAACTTGGATGAGTTGTATTAAAGGAGAAGGAAAGGCTAGTAAAGATGATCAGAAGCCAAACAGGAAGAAAAACCGCTGAGCTGGGTAAAGAGGATTCCCATAATGCATCGCTCCTGCACAGACACTAAAACCAGCACTGTAGGCGCACGCGCATGTTCCTCTTATGTGAGCGCTCACAAACAGGAGTGCTCCCCTTCCCACAGACCCTCTCTTCACTACCACTACGAGCGGGCACCAATAGCAAGTGTCTGGTTGCTATGGTGACGCGCTGTATAAAAAGTGGATGCATCGGCGAGCCGGGGCCATAATGAGAGGACGCAGCCGGTCACAGAAGGACGCAGTAGGCGGGTGCTGGGGGGTTGTGGGGTAGACGCAGAAGGACGCAGCAAGGGGGTGTGGGGGGGGGAAGCGGGGAGACACAGCAGGCGGGTGCTGGGAGGGGGGGAACTGCAGGGAGAATGCTGGAGGATGTTGGGGACGCATGCACAGTAGAGACGGTGAGGGAAAGGAAATGGGCATCCCTTATTAAAGATGGCGGCGCCGTTCACTGAAACGAGTATGTAGTAAGTGTATAAATCTTTCATTAGGCAAGCCAGAAATATAGCGTTTTTACATAGCAATAGTAGTACTATTGAATAGTGTGCTTAATAGATTTTGACTTTCCTTGTCCTTTAAGCTTTAAACTTTTTTTTTTTTGTACATTTTCAAAAATCTGCACCTTAGACTTGCAAACGAACAACTTTTTAATGAACCAGGCAGGGCCCTACAAGCCAAAAGAGTCTTATCTGTTTCATGCCATCAAATCTTTTACGATAATGAATTCCAAAAGAGGCTGCACTGCGTAACCTCTGGCCCCCCTAGCTGCAATACTTGCTTCTCCCTTACAATAAAGAGACAGATCTAGCTTCATGGTCACTTTGCCTTTCATTAGGTTGAGATGGCTTAAAACTGTATCAAAGGTCACGAGTTTAGCAGAAAACGGGCAAAGGAATGTTATTTCTGTAGTTTATAGCCGTTTCTGCCAAATAAAACAGCACCAAAAAACAGAATTTTTTATGAGTTTATCCTGCACAGTTTTTAGTTTTTAACCCTAACAAGGTATTTTTCCCCAGTATAGGCATTTATGCCATGGCAAATGCATACACTTTAAAGACTAAAAGCCAAGGACACTACTATAAGAAATGCAATTAAATATTTGCATTTAGAGAAAGATAAACTTACCTTGACTGGATTGCCAAATATATCGTCCGCCGGAAAGCAACCAAGTTAATTTCAGTTTTGTCATGAATTGTCATTTTCTCTCCTAGAAATGAATGAAATGTTCATTGTGCAAACTGTATAGTAATCACTTGCTTAAATATTGGTATAAAATCGGGACTATGCACGCTGCATAATCAATTGCAGAGTTGTTCAGACTATCATTCCGGAATGCATAAATGCAATAAGGGAATCAGCAAAGGAAAAACAAATCTGCAAGTCTAACTACAGCCACTTTTATAATACATTGCAAGCACTAAAGATAACCCAGATCTGAGGCACTAACAGAATTGCTGACTATAAAGCAGTCAGTGCATTTAATAATTATATAAAACGTTATTTCTCACCCTCAGTACAATCCATTCCCTGCAACAATCATTTTCAGCGTCTCAATTTAATTTTAAAGATTGGCATGGAAAACTGTACTCAAGGGATGGTCAAACACAGATTTCAACATACCATAGCCCTTACTTCTGCATACTATTATTCACTAGTTAAGGCAGCAGCTGTGGGACAGTAAATGGTGCTCACAAGAATATGATCTACAATCATTTAAAAATACTTTCCACTCTCTCATTTGTCAAAAATTTATTTAATTTAGATCCAGTATTAGCTTGTGAGTTACTGAGGCTTACATGAATGGCCACAAGTTTATTAACAGTCAACTATTGTTTCCCTGTCGATTGTTTTACAGTGTCTTATCTAAATTTTAAGATTTAAGGTTAATGATAAAATTGAGGAATATTGGCCTAGAACATAATATTTGTACTTGGATAGAGAACTGGCTGAAGGATAGATTACAGAGAGTGGTGGTAAATGGAACATTCTGTACAAGTACATTAGAGGGGATTATAGGCAGGTAGGGGATGTTGTTTTTTCCCATAAAAACGATCAGCGCACCAGAGGCCCCCCCCTCATGGTGAGGGCAGTGAGGTTGGGTAATGCCCTTCCTAGTGATGTTGTGATGGCAGATTCTGTTAATGCCTATAAGAGAGGATGACTCTATGAACAAGCATAGTATTCAAGGCTATTGTGATACTAAAATCTACAGTTAGTATTGATGTTGGTATATTTAGTTTATGTATGCGAGTTATAGATAGGTCAGTAAAGGTTTGTGTGTGCTGGGTTCACTTGGAAGGGTTGAACTTGATGGTCTTTTTTAACCTGATGTAACAATGCACAGTCTAAAAGTATATAGGTCCCAGGTCCAGACTGAAATAAACCTTTTTTTTATTTGATGGTGGGGATTTAAAAAAGGAAAGAAAATTAAAGGCCACAACATTCAGCAACATCTTAAAAGAGAAAATGTATTTTTTTATTAAATACATTTTTTTTTTATAATGAATGAGGCAATTTCAAAAGTTTAGCCAAAAAGTAAAAAAATCTGTGCAGCTTCCAGGGGCACTAGGCAGTAGACAGGGGTCTCCTCAAGAAGACTAATCAAAATGATACTGGTTTAAATGCTTATGTGCAGTCTTGAAACTAAAAATCAAACAGCAAGTCAAATAAGAGGTTTTTATATATGCAAGACCTATTTTACAGGAGGTACTAATGAAATGTTGCACATAAAAGATGGAGGCTTGAATTCCAAAAATGTTATCACTTCTGTAATCAAATACAATATAAAAGTAGCTCAGGGGAATAAAAGACACCTGTATTCATACTTCCAGATTCAGTGACCAGTCCATGAAGTGCTTTTGGCCCGAAATGATTCTTAGCTGTGATGAGCACATACATGATCTCCTGCAGTTGCCATTTACAAGTACAGAGAACTAACCTTCTTCTCCAGCTTCTCCGCCATCCTCCTCCTCCTCTTCACTGTCATCTTCACTGCCCTCATTAGCATCCTCGCCTTCAGAATCACTGTCTCCTTCATCAAGAATTTCTGAGACATGGAATATATGTATGAATGACAAAAATAGAACATTTGAAGAGGATTCGCATCTAAGCCTACACATCTGTTCCTCAGATTTAACTGAGCAATATAATGCCACAAAACCACAATATGGTGGCTAAAAATCAGTGAAGATGGGCAATTTGTTGCATTTAAATTAAAACACAAATGCACAATGTATTTCTAGGGTTAAGAAGGCTCATTTCAGTTTGTGATTGATAAAGTTCTTACATTACTTCAGCAAAAAATGGATTCTTGAAAACTAAAAAAGAAAGTTTATATAGATCTATTTTAATCTTTAAAAAAAATCATTCATTTCAGTAAGCTAAAACAGATCCATTTCAGTAAACAAGTATCAACACATTATTGGTAGAGATTTAATGCTTTGGCCTTTTACGGACACATGTATTACAACGAGGGCGTTGATCTCAACTAAATTACATTACATAAGTATGTTAAAGAGGAAAAAATTATGTGCGTAGGCAAAACAGCGGGTAATAAGACTAACAGAGTGTAGAGTACATTTGTGTTTTAGTATCGTAAAGTCCCATATGTTACAATAGCCTTTGACTACTAGTTAATAGCACATTAATAATAACACTCACCTTTTTTAATGGTCTTGTATTTCTCTTCATTTTCGAGAAAATCTGGATCCATCTTGAAAACATCTGTAACAGAAGTATATGATGAATATTAAAATGGCTTAAATGGTACATAACAGTTCTAAGGCACATATGTACATATAAAAAATAAAAGTTTTAGGAAAAATCATATCATACCAAAATAAACAACTGGTACAATATCTATTATCCGGAATGAATAAAATGTGGGCTCAGGAGTCCTTTTGTAATTTGGAGAACCATGCCTTAAAGGGAATCTGTCACCCAGACATAAAAAGCTGCGTAATAAAAGTCCTTTTCAAATTAATGGAGAAGGGAAGGCTAAGTCACTTGGGGGTGCCAAAATGTTAGGCACCCCCAAGTGATTTTAATCGCTTACCTTTTACCCCGGGCTGGTGCCCTTGTTACGAGAAAACCGCACCAGCCCGGGTAGCTGCAGCGAGCGTCTCCTCTTCCTTCTGTCGTCAAAATCCCGGCACATGCGCTGTAGAGTGAAAAGCCGACTTTTTTTTGTTTAAGTTTGGATTTTCACTCTACTGCGCATGCGCAAGCCCGCAAAGAAGGAAGAGGAGACCACGCTTGCAGCTAAATGGCAAATGTATTTTGGAGCATTGTGGATAATTAGTTCCCAGAACATAGACGAGCCTGTATAAGCAAAGGCTCCATTAAACATTGCATCCATAAAGCACCAATACAAGGAACAAGTAATATTACGGAAGGCAATAGTTACAGGAGAAAGTGCACTAAAATATATTATTTACTGGGTAAACGCTCAATTTTAGACGTGCAGACTTTGCCAGTATAAGAGCATCTCTGCAATGTGTCAACTGGGAAAGGCTTTTCATGGGGTTAGACACAGAAGGAAAATGGAACATCTTTAAAACATTGCTTTGCAGGTATACACAACAGTATATTCCCCTTGTAAGTAAGGAGAGGCATCGCAAAGCGAAACCTTTATGGCTGAATAAAAGAGTTAGGGTCGAGGTTGGTAATAAAAAACGTGCTTTTAAAGCATTCAAGTTAGCTGGGACAGCGGAAACTTTCATCAGGTACAAGGAAGCAAATAAAGCATGCAAAAAAGCTATCAGACAATCTAAAATAGAGATGGAAAGGGATATTGCAGCTAGGAGTAAAAAAAATCCAAAATTATTTTTTAATTATGTGAACAGTAAAAAAAATGAAGCAAGAAGGGGTGGGAACTTTATTATCACGGGGGGTACGTTGGTTGATGAGAACGGGGAAAAAGCAGAAATTTTGAACTCTTATTTTTCATCTGTCTATACATCTGAGGAGCCAGATAATGAAGGCTTTCCTTTTAATATACCCAGTTCTAGTAATTTAGCTACTGACGCGTGGGTTACTCAGGAGGAAATTCAAAAGAGACTTGAACATGTAAAGGTAAACAAAGGTCCAGGACCGGATGGGATCCATCCCAGGGTATTAAATGAGCTGAGCGCTGTGATTGCCAAGCCTCTTCACATAATTTTTCAGGATTCGTTGAGGTTTGGCATGGTGCCGAGAGACTGGCGAATTGCTAATGTGGTGCCGTTATTTAAAAAGCGATGTCGTTCTCAGCCTGAAAACTATAGGCCTGTTAGTCTGACATCAGTAGTAGGAAAGCTTCTGGAAGGGGTAATAAGGGATAGGATAGTTGAATACATTGCAGTTCACAATACTATTAGTTTGTGCCAGCATGGTTTAATGCGTAACAGATCTTGCCAGACTAATTTAGTCGCCTTTTATGAGGAGGTGAGCAGGAACCTTGATGCTGGAATGGCAGTTGATGTCATCTACCGTATATACTCGAATATAAGCCGATCCGAGTATAAGCCGAGGTACCTAATTTTACCTAAGGAAACTGGAAAAACGTATTGACTCGAGTATAAGCCTAGGGTGGGAAATGCAGCCGCTACTAAGTTTCAATAATCAAATTATTTAATAAAATTTCCATGTCAGCATCCAGATAGGGGTCGTGGTTAGGTATAAGTTGCAGCATGGGCCCCACCTCATTGAATTTTTCTTCCCCCCCCCACAATATACACAGCAGTATCTATTCTGACCATATAGTAACCATGAATATTACTTTTGCCCTATAGGGCAGTACCCATTCTGCCCCACACAGTGCTCTCTCTAAGCCCATATTGCACCAAACATTACATACAGTCACCTGAATACATTGTCCAATAGTTAAAGTTTCTAAGTTACCCCATTTATTCTGACCAGCAGGACACACACTGCCCCAATAAAGTGCTCAGCAGTAGCCACTCTTTAGGACGACCAGACATGCAAACTCGTGCCCATGGTGTGTACAGCTGGTAACTTTGAGAGGGTGCAGAGGGTACTGCTTGCTGGGTTGTTTGGGTTGAGAATGGCTACTGCTAGCCATTACTCCCACTCCCTTACTAGCAGTACCATTCTCAACCCAAACAACCCACCAAGCAGTACCCTCTGCACCCTCTCAAAGTTACCAGCTGTGCACACCATGGGCACATTTCGGCCAAAGGGAACACGCTGTGCCCCTGACATTGCCCACACGCTGGCCCCAGTAATAGTCCTTATATCGCGCCTAACAAGCGAACGCTGACCCAATGCAATGGCCACAAGCGGGCGCCGTACCTGCCCTATACATCGAGCAGCGAGCACGGTACCTGGCCCTATACACCGAGCAGCGGGGCACTGACCTGTTGGATTTCCGCAGGAAACTAAACAGAACAAGCGGCTCTCTACCGCGTCTCACAGTCCAGCCAAGGATCCAAAGTGAAAGCTCCGGGAAAGTCAGGCGAGGGGCGGCGCGCTATGACGGCACACGGGGGGGCGGGGCGGTGCGCGCGTCAGACCATGGGATACGCCGGTGGGACAGGGATGCCGGTTGGACACAGATGCGCCGGTAGGACACAAGTAGGACTCGAGTATAAGCCGAGGATTCCTTTTTTAGCACATTTTGAGTGCTGGAAAACTCGGCTTATACTCGAGTATATACGGTACTTAGATTTTGCTAAAGCGTTTGATACAGTACCTCACAGAAGGTTAATGATCAAATTGAGGAATATTGGGCTAGAACATAATATTTGTAATTGGATAGAGAACTGGCTGAAGGATAGATTACAAAGAGTGGTGGTAAATGGAACATTTTCTAATTGGACCAGTGTGGTTAGTGGAGTACCGCAGGGATCAGTCCTTGGTCCTTTGCTTTTTAACTTGTTTATTAATGACCTGGAGGGGGGCATAGACAGTACTGTTTCTATTTTTGCTGATGACACTAAATTGTGCAAAACTATAAGTTCCATGCAGGATGCTGCTGCTTTGCAGAGCGATTTGACAAAATTGGAAAACTGGGCAGCAAACTGGGAAATGAGGTTCAATGTTGACAAGTGCAAAGTTATGCATTTTGGTAGAAATAATATAAACGCGAACTATCTACTGAATGGTAGTGTGTTGGGGGTATCCTTAATGGAGAAGGATCTAGGGGTTTTTGTAGATCACAAGTTGTCTAATTCCAGGCAGTGTCATTCTGTGGCTACTAAAGCAAATAAAGTGCTGTCTTGTATAAAAAAGGGCATTGACTCAAGGGATGAAAACATATTTTTGCCTCTTTATAGGTCCCTGGTAAGGCCTCACCTTGAGTGTGCAGTGCAGTTTTGGGATCCAGTCCTTAAGAAGGATATTAATGAGCTGGAGAGAGTGCAGAGACTGCAACTAAACTGGTAAAGGGGATGGGAGATTTAAGCTATGAGGTTAGACTGTCGAGGTTGGGGTTGTTTTCTCTGGAAAAGAGGCGCTTGCGAGGGGACATGATTACTCTGTACAAGTACATTAGAGGGGATTATAGGCAGATGGGGGATGTTCTTTTTTCCCATAAAAACAATCAACGCACCAGAGGCCCCCCCTTTAGATTAGAGGAACGGAGCTTCCATTTGAAGCAGCGTAGATGGTTTTTCACGGTGAGGGCAGTGAGGCTGTGGAATGCCCTTCCTAGTGATGTGGTAATGGCAGACTCTGTTAATGCCTTTAAGAGGGGCCTGGATGAGTTTTTGAACAAGCAGAATATCCAAGGCTATTGTGATACTAATATCTACAGTTAGTATTACTGGTTGTATATATAGTTTATGTATGTGAGTGTATAGATTGGTTAGTATAGGTTGTGTGCTGGGTTTACTCGGATGGGTTGAACTTGATGGACAATGGTCTTTTTTCAACCCTATGTAACTATGTAACCAACAAATAAGAATCACTGCAATTTGAGAGAAATAAACACTATATATGGTTAATAATTATTTGTGCTAATGGTTTTAATTTCCTTTCATTTACAAATGTGACAGTGCCATATTTGGTGGCTGACACTAATGCCTTCCCTCACACACATTAACAAGAGCCTATGTACATGACATCACACAAGTGAAATATTAAGCCCCCTGTTCTTACCTCTACTTATCTGCATAAAATAAGTAATATCTGTCACTGTCAGACTGGGCATCTAGGGCTCACCAAAGAACCAGACATGTAGACAGGGCTCAATGAAATAGGCATTGTACAGACAAATGTTAATAACAATAACAACAACATATGGTGAACCTAACAATGGCCTAATGGGAATTTTATTTTGCTGGGGACCATAATTCAAATTATGTTTTTTTTTATTCGGCAAAAACATATTTTTGGGATTGACATGCCCTTTGAAGGAAAAGGTAAGGTAAAAACTAAGTAAGCTTTATCAGAAAGGTCTATGTAAATACAGCCATGCAGTAATGCTGCCCCGAGTCCTCTACCAAAAGAAACACAGGATTTCTTGTCTCCTTTTTTGTAAACATGTTGTTAGGGCATCTGACTTCCTCTCTCAGAAGAATCCTTCATTCCTGGGGTGAGAGTCTGCTCCACTCTCCTGATCCCCCATCCCATAAGAATTCATAAAACTATCTCCCCCTCCCTTAGGAATGTGTGATCTGAGCTATAACAGCTAGACTGCAAACAGGAAGCTATGAACACCAAGCTAAATTGGCAGCTGCAATCCCAGAAAGCTTCTAGGGCTCTTTACTAAGGTATGATCTGTTCTGCAGAATAAATATATTGTTCTAGGTGGCACTAATGTGGTAAATCTATTGGCAGTAAAATGCCAAAATGACCAAACTTCTCCTTTAAGTTACAGGGTTATCCTACAGAGCTTTTAGCCATAACATAAAGGTGAGCTCGTAAACGACAAACTTTATTATTGTATTAGTCTATATAAGCACATCCTTTGATGATGATGATGATGATGATGATAAGAACTTGGGCAAACAAGACGCTAAAATGTATTTAACATAATTTATGATTATAGATCTAGTGATCTCACTATATAAACTTTTCTCTGGAAGATTCCGTGGAACAAAAGAGAAAGAAGCAGTGCATACCTATTCATACCATAAACAAGCAATGGGAAACCCCTGGCTATATAAGACAAGAATGTCACGATTATTCCAAAACAAAGTTGGAAGTCTTTTCATGACAAAGAAAAATACACCTGGGGAAGGAAATTGCCACTCATTATCATGGGAAATAATGTGACGATTCTTTCCAGTAAGTTGTCAAGAATTTTCCAGCAAAACATTGTGTAGATAAAATATAGAAAATTTTAAAAAGTGATATTAATCCATTAATAATACAAGCCATGGAGTAGGACTGTGTAGAGCCAGAAAACAAATTCTATGTATGTAGGAAGTGGCACTGCTGGAGCAATATGGAGGAGCCGATTTATCAAACACGTATTATTTCACCAAAGGCTACTGCTTGGTTAAAAAAAAAAAAAAAAAAAGAAATGCTGCTTTCAGATTTACGAAGCTCTTTTCCATGTTAGAACAAATTATTTTAGTGCAGGAAAGAACCCATCTGAATCGCTCAATTCAGACTCAATAAATATTATTTCTGCAAGTTTCTCAGCCTACAGCAGTTTAAAACATTGGCAGTAGCTGTGCCAAGAAAAAAAAGGCAGAATTAAAAATATTTTATGCAACTGTAAAGGCAAAACTTGTGACTTGTGGAGCTGGCACCCTGTTACCTCACATGCATCAATGTATGTTGTACGTATATTTCTATAAAGAGGGACCTGTAGATTTTTTAAACCTGCCCGACCGATATCTGGCCGATTTCAGGCCAGATATCGGTTGGGCAGGCCCGTCGGTAGTGCCCATACACGGGCCAATTAGCTGCCGAATCGGTCCAAGGGACAGATATCGGCAGCAAGAATCGGCCGGTGTATGGGCACCTTAAGGCTCCTGACCTTGATATCTGCCCCCTTCCCAAGCTCATTCCTTCCTCTCTCCTCTCCCTTTCCTTCTATGAAAGGGACTGTTTTATCTCTGGGTTGTTAAGATTAAAAATGCAAAATAAAATCTATAAAATAAATTAGCTTTTAGTATAAAGTAGACATTGATACTCTAAGATAATTTGCAATTGGTCATGTTTTATTCTTTGTTTTTTTCAGTTATTAAGCTTTTTGTGCAGCAGCTCCCTAGTTTGCTATTTCAACAGCTATCTGGTTGCTAGGGTGCAATTTACCCTAGCAACCAGGCAGTTGTTTGAACAAGATTTGGGAAATAAGCATAGAAGAGGATCTGCATAAAAAGATTAGTAATAAAAATTTAATTAAAATTGTAGCCTCACAGAGCAATATATTTTATTTAGCAGCCAGGGACAGTGATTCCCATTTATAAGCTGAAAAAAGTCAGTCAGAACAGAAAGGCAAATGATTAACAACAAATATATTAAAAATAATGGAAACTAATTGCAAAGTTGCTAGGAATGGGGCATTCTATAACATACTAAAAGTTTAAAAGATGAACAACTCCTTTATTTAACTTAGAAATCAATTGAATGAAAACACACTTTCAAATGACATTCAGTATTACCAAATATCAGCAAGGGAATCAAACATAAGAAGTTGATATAAACACGTCATAGAATTACAGTAAAAATAATAATTCCATCAAGAACATTCTATTTTGCTGAATACAGAATACAATAAAAGTATCTATACATATCTCTATCTATCTAGCTATAAATAACAAGTAAGCAATTGCTGTTTAAGTAATACAACTAAGAACATTTTTTTAATCCACAAACTGCCATAGACATTGACAAGGATATCTATATCTCTATATATCTGTATATATTGATTACTGTGACCACTGAGGTATTGCACTACTGTCTCAGGAGACAGAGTGCAAACATATAGGCTTGTATAACATAGACAAATGCCTTCCAATAGGATGCTCAAACCAAAGCTCACATTTCAGCTCCTTCATCTTACCAGTCCTCTCAAGAGAGATATGGAGGGGGAAGGGTTAAAAAAACAGACCAACATACTGAGTCCCCAGTGGTAGTAAATCTCAAACACATTTCTCTAACTCACTGTGCCAATTACTTAGCCTTATACTGATTCAAACAAACATATTAGCAACAAAGGAGTCTGAATCAAAGAGCATACGCTTTTGTTGTTTCTACTTTAGTGTACAACATAGACTCACTTGAAACAGTCATGCCCATAGCAGAATCAGCACTATGGGATGCCAAAACATGATCACAGAAAGGACCTAATGCCTTTGACAGATGCCTTGCAGGCCCTTCATTAGCAATTAAGTCAGTTTAGTTTTGTTACAACTCAGAAAGAAAAGTGGAGAGTTAAAATAGAACATCAACACTTACTGAGCACATCCTCTGGGTTGTAATCGTCCTCTAAGGGAAGCATGTGTGTAAATTGGTCTTCCTCCTCCACTAGGTCCAGGCCGTCTGGGATTACCGGATGATCTTTAAAACCATCCTTTCGAACAGCAAACATGACTTCAATCATATACTGAACGCGCTTATCGATTTCTGACTCGTGCAGGATGTTACGAAGACGCTCAAATATGGCTGAAGGGAATAACATAAAATGTATATATCTTCAGACAAACTTGCAAACATTCTTTTTACAATAGACACATATGTATTTTTATAATTTATCACACAAAAATATTACTACTGTGCTTAGTGCTTATAACAAGCCAAGGGCACATTTTGCATCTTTTATATGTAATCAAATATTACTGTTATTAATAGATGAGGTAGAAGTCAGCACAAAGCTACGAGGGATCATAGGCTATTTTTATGCAGGGGAAGGAGTATCAAATCCAGCCCCTGCTCTTTCCCATTGATGCTCCAATACCCATTTCTAGGCCAGGAGTGGCTAATACAGGTGTTTTGCATTACAGTCAATGAAAGGGGCAAATTTGGGCACTAGTTGCAAGCTTTCATCTTAAAAGTCCCCTTGGCATGGAGTCTATGCAGGTAAAAAGAAAAGTTAAGGGATGATTTAGCAACACCCATCATTTTCCTTCCATAATGAACAACACTGAACCAAGGTAGAAGATTCTAATGTTGATTCAAGTGTGCCATTAGTCTAAGGCTATAGGTTACCCTGTTCCTAGCATTAACATTAATAATGATAGCACTGTTCCTTTGAACATCAAAGGCTCTACACACAGAACACATACCATTTATACCACGGGGTGTTACTTGCGTTAGCTTAAGTCCACTTTCCTTTAAAAAGCCAATAGAGACTTCAACGCTGTCATCCGTAGGTCTTTCCAGCAGCAGAGTCAGCATTTCCAAAGCCAATACCTCATGGGCCTGCAGAAACCACAAAGTGACAGTTCTTACACAGAAATGGATTTTTAATTCACCAGAGAAGTGTATTAATAAAATATATTTAAACAGCTCTCTGAATATTTACATTACAGATCTGTGTTTCATTACATACTTTTAGGTGACAAAAAGGACACTTTATAAAAGGCCAAAATGGGGAATACAGGCATCAGTTTTAATCTTAGTAGCTTTACGAACACTCTTGGTTTTGCACCAGCAAAATAAATTAAATCATGACCTATCATTACGATAACCATTGTAGATATATAGTAGATTTTATCACCAACTTCAAAGTGCAAAGTTATCATTCTTAAACATCTATTAGAGTTTTATTAGCTCTTTAAAGGGGTAGTTCACCTTTAAGTTAACTTTTAGTATGTTATTGAATGGCGAGCACTTTTCAATTGGTCTTCATTTTTTTAAATTTTTTAATAGTTGCTTTCCTCTTTTAACTCTTTCCAGATTTCAAAATGGGGTCACTGACCCCAGAAGCCAAAAAACTATTGTTCTTTTATTACTTTTTTTTCTATTCAGACACCCTCGTATTCATATTCCAGTTTCTCAATCAAACCACTGCCTGGTCTCTAGCTTAATTTGGACCCTAGCAACCATATAGCTGCTAAAATTCCAAACTGGAGAGTTGCTGGATATAAAGATAAATATTTAAAAACACAAAGAATAAAAAAAATTAAGAGCAACTGCAAATTGTTTCACAACAGCACTCTCTACAGGGATCCACAACTTTTTTTTTTTACTTGTGGGCCACACCCAGATGTAAAAAGTGTTGGCGAGCCACACAAGCATGAAAAAGGTTCTTTGGGGATGCCAAATTGGGCTGTGATTGGCTATTTGGTAGCCCCATATAGACTGCTGACCTACAGAAGGCTCTGCTTGGAGTAAAACTGTCTGAGAATTAAAAATTGGCTCCTAATTTATGGTCACTTGGAGCAACATGTTGCTCACCAGCCACTGGCTGGGGGATACTGCTCTACATATCCAAACCTAATATAAAGGTGAAAAACCCCTTTAAAGGCACAACATGCCATTGATCAAAATGAGTTTAATGAACATTACTTGTGCTGAATATATGTTTTGCCTATTGCTGTTAAAGGAACAGTAACACCAAAAATGAAAGTGTATTAAAATATTTAAAATATAATGTACTGTTACCCTGCACAGGTAAAGTTGTGTATTTGCTAAAGTAACAGTACTATAATTTATATAAATAAGCTGCTGTGTAGCCACGGGGACAGCCATTCAACCTGGAAAAAAGGAGAAAAGGCACAGGTTACATAGCAGATAACAGATAAGTTCTGTAGAATACAATAGTGTTTTATCTGTTATCTGCTATGTGCCTGTGCCTTTTCGCCTTTGAATGGCTGCCCCCATGGCTACACAGCAGCTTTATTTATATAAACTATAGTAGTCTTTCTGAGGCAAACACACCAGCTGTACCAGCACAGGGCAACAGTACATAATATCATAATTATTTTTATACACTTTCATTTTTTGTTGTTACTGTTCCTTTAAGTAATGTTTTTTTTGTTATTTCTTGAGCAAAACAGGGCAAACACATGGTATAAGCTTCCCACATGATTACTGTACAATAGTTTATCAGATAAGGAATGCAACGGTACTTCCCACCCCTGCATAATGGTCTTCTGCTTACCAGTGAGACTAAACAATTACAACATAGGTGCAGAGAGGGGATTGTTCGTATAGAGTTTTTCATCTCTACTTTAACTCATCTGATTACAGGGATGTTACTAAGGGGTATATTTATCATGTAAAAAGTGGAGTACAACATTACCGGCTATGTTGCTCATAGCAAATAATCACATTGAAAACTTACCACGTTTTGGTTGATAAGATGGGCAACAAACTTTGAAGCGGTCAAGCAAAGTTGCTACAGAAAAAAAAAAAAAAATACAGCAAAATGAAGGCGTAAATCTTACAATAAGCTACATACAGACACTACAATAGCAGCTATGCACTGATAAAGCATACGGATAATTTTTCATTAATACACTACTGACAGAACCTGCAGAGATGATTATCATTTGCTGATGACTCACTAACAACTTATGCAATGCTAATTATTTAAAGCAGCGCTGATTAGGACTTAACTGATTTAAGAAATGTTGTTATATTCCCCATTGCAAGCTATAATTTGCATAAAAATTGCACCATGGTAAGTTCACACTATTTCAAAGTCTTTTTTCTATAAAGAAACTACAAGCATAGATTCTGAAATCTGTCCTCCTGGCCACTGAATGTGCAGGATGCATGTCTATTTAACTATCAAACAAAGTCATACAAAGTTGTAAAAAAATCAATAGAAAAACAAGCATAAAATGGATAAAAGCACAAACGACAGTGTGCATTAGGCTGACCCTACACCGATGACAAAATTTCCAATCATGCAGAATTTTTATTGGTCTCTAAAAGGGTATATTTGTGGTGTAATAACTCCATGGTGTTATTTGGATAATACATCATCTGACATCCTTTTTTGCCTTCTGGGACCGTCTAACAGCGATATAAACGTTGCATAAATATTTCTAAAAGTGCATGAAAGTACACCTAAAAAAAGAAATGCAGAAGGCATTTAAACCAACTGTGCATGTGAGCAAGAGGAGGGTCATGTTATTATATACCTTTATTAGAGGGAGGGGGGGGTTACAGGGGCCCTAGCTGCCCCATTTATGCCTTAAAACAGTGCTGTCCAACTGGCGGCCCGCGACCCCCCTCTGTGTGGCCCCCCACCTGTCTGGCTGCTTTGATGGCTTTGTAAGCTCTAAGTGGTATCAGTACTGTGATTAACTGCCCCCCTGCATGGTTCTCACCTCAGATTCAGGCTGTAATCCCCCTGTATTGTTTAAATATGTAATCCCCTGTGTTGTTCACATCTTTTAATCTCTGCATTGTTCACCCCCTGCAGTGTTCACACCTCAGGCTCAGGCTGTAATCACCCCCATTGTTCCCCTGTTCACACCTCAGGAGCAGTAGAAACCCACAAATAATCCCTGCACACTACAAAAAGAACATATACTGAGGTGGTACTGCAATTAAAAAGTTTTTTAATATATAGTTATTGTACAGACTGTAGGAGCAGTGCCAGCATTGTGTCACTGTAGGATGCCTGTGTGTGCCATACACACAGGCATCATAGGGCAAGCAGAGTATGGCACACACAGGCCAAGTATGGCACAAATCAGCCAAAAATGGCAAACACAGTGAAAGTATGGCACACGCAGGCAGGGTAGGGAAGGCAGAGTATGGCACACACAGGCAGGGTAGGGCAGGCAGAGTATGGCACAAACCAGCCAAGAATGGCACACACAGTGAAAGTATGGCACACACAGTGAAAGTATGGCACACAGGCAGGGTAGGGAAGGCAGAGTATGGCACACACAGGCAGGGTAGGGAAGGCAGAGTATGGCACACACAGACAGGGTAGGGCAGGCAGAGTATGGCACACACAGGCAGGGTAGTGAAGGCAGAGTATGGCACACACAGGCAGGGTAGGGCAGGCAGAGTATGGCAGGTTTTTGCTGTACTACAACCATTAATATGGGTATGGTCATGTGATAACACGGGTGTGGTTTCAAGTGGGTGCGGTTTCAAAAAGGGGAGGGGTCAAAACTGGCTTCCATTATCGGCCCTCCACCACGTACGTCGGAAAAATTCCGGCCCTCGGTACAACAGAAGTTGGACAGCACTGCCTTAAAAGAATACTGTCACGGGAAAACAAGTTTTTTTCAAAACGCATCAGTTAATAGAGCTTCTCCTGCAGAACCCATCAGTTTTTCAAAAACACAAAGCAGATTTAGTTATATTTCATTTTGAAATTTCACATGGGGCTTGCCATATTCTTCATTTCCTAAGGTACCACAGCCAAGTAACCTGTGCTCTGATAAACTTCAGTCACAGTTTACTGCTGCGCTGCAAGTTGGAGTGATATCACCCCCCTCCCAGCAGCTGATCAGCAAAACAATGGGAAGGTAGCGAGATAGCAGCTCCCAGTAGATAACAGAATAGCACTCAATAGTAGTTACTCCCAGTTACACGGGAGTAGGAGAATCAATAGGTTACCTGAAAGCTAATGTGTACCACTGGCTCCTTCTGAAAGCTCAAACTCAGGCACAATGCACTGAGATGCTGCCTACACACCAATATTACTAAAAAAATAAATTTGTTGGTTCAAAAATAAAATTGTACAAGGTTATGGGATCCCCAGTTCCACTGGACCCAAAAATATGCCTACTGGCTATTATCGAACACCTCTATCCCAATATATATATATATATATATATATATAAATTGGGATAGAGGTGTTCGATAATAGCCAGTAGGCATATTTTTGGGTCCAGTGGAACTGGGGATCCCATAACCTTGTACAATTTTATTTTTGAACCAACAAATTTATTTTTTTAGTAATATTGGTGTGTAGGCAGCATCTCAGTGCATTGTGCCTGAGAACAGCAATAGCCAAATTCCTTTATTTGTCCCACAAACACATAACAAGTAAATGGTTATCTACACAACCCCAACCCTAAACGGTTGGAGGGCCCTTGTAAACCAAACACTCCCTCACAGAGAAATTACCTATAAAAACAGGAGATACCCGGACAAATATGGAAAACTATGGGGCCCATATATATGTATATAAAAAATGATATACAACTGAAAGTCTAGACAAACTTGAAACTATTACTGCAAAAGAACTACAACTCAGCCATCAACCCTGTTATTTTTATTTGTAAACTCAATAAAATGTTGAATCAAAAAATAAAATAAAATTGTAAATGGCAGAGTGAATTATTTTCTATGTATGAATTAGAAATAAAAAGTATGCTATAAAAATCATGACAGTATCCCTTCAATGTAGTTTTAATGATGTGGCTTTGGTAGTTATTTGAACAAGCCCCATAAGTGAGCCACAGTTGTTATTGCCGGTGTGTCCCTGGCCTTAGTGTTGCTAGGATAAGAGTGTTGGAATATCAGAACAAAACTGTTAGGATTTTTTTTAAAAAAAAAAAAACAAACATTCACTTGAGCTACCTTGTCATTTCTCCTGTAGCCCTTGCGGAAATTCAGGATCAGTCTTTTTAAAATGAGTTCTCCAATGTTAGGAAACTTTGAGTTGATGATTGCAACCAACGCTGAATAGACATGAGTAAAGATAGGGGAGGCACTTTGAGCTTGCAGCACAGATCTAGAGATAAGACCTCTGAAAGAAACAATACATTTGTAAGAGTAGTGCTTCTGGAAGCAACCAAGAGACAAACTTGCCATTCTCAAAAAATCTCATCATAATGGTCCTTCAATCTAATCCCTCCTGCTATGGGGTCCCACTGGTGGGAAAGCCCCAAAATTTTGGAACTACAGATCAAGTAATTTGAATTTACTGTTAGTGAATATCCAGCATTTACTGATCTTATCTACTGCAGATATTATAGGAATCCTTTCCTTACAGCCAGTAAAAAAAAAGTTTGCTGTCCCTAATAGGAACGCTGGTATATAAATATGCCACACATACACTTTCGGTTTTGATACTCAGCAGAAATTCTCCTTCCAGGTCTGTATACATGAGCAAGCTTGAAAAGTTAAAAAAATCCATAGCTATATTAATTTAGGCCTTAAGATCACTTCTGTGCTATTGTCAAGAACTTCAGTAAAAGCTGAACTAATTTTACATTTAGATTGTAAGAATTTTTAGCTGGTCAAGAGAATGAATTTGCAGGAACGAAAGAATGCAGAGACTCACCTTCCACGAACAATATTTTCTTGAAGCAACTCTTGGATGATATTCCCAATATTGGAGACGTTCACTTTGTTAACAAGACCATTGATTGACTTTTTTAAAGCTTCCCAGCTCATTCTCTGAAAGGCCAAACTGTCAAAAAAATAAAGATCTAATCAAAATGTCATATTTTTTTTCTGATACGGATTCTTTAGTGCTAAAAGTTGCGTCTTTTTCAAGATTTACTTTGCAACAAAACTGCAACAATTATAAAAGACAATACGCCATATAAAACTTGTGGTGATCACATTGAAGTCAGTGGTAGTCCCTTCCCTGTAAGAACACTCTTTGGGTTAGAGGTTTTTGGATTTTTGAATCTGGTTTTTGTGCGACAATTTGAAAAAGGTGAAGTTATCAGGCAACAAGTGGAAAAATGAGATGTATTTGTGACTTTTCTATTACTTTATCCTGCACGTGCTTTTTCAGATTTTCGTGGAAATGAGTATTTGAATTCTCAAAAAGAAAAAACAGTTTTAAGAAATCTGCCTCTTAATGATTTTAGGGCAGGGGTCAATGGGGAGATAAATCACTTACCTTTGCTGCATCCTGCATCTTCATATTTCAGATATCTGCACCTACACTTTGCTGTTAATCTAATCTTTCTTAATATGTTTTAGATAAGGCTAATGCCAGAGTTCTATAGCAGAACTATAACTATTTGTAAAAGAAAACAATCACACACTTCAGAATAAGGTCTAAGAATCACAATACAGAGCACTATCATGATGTACGCACTGTACTGCATGACTTTATATTACATATGCTAAATATTTTTTTTAAACCGGACTTTAAATGTAAGGCAAATAAGGAAGCTGCTGCACAGTGCCAGGTTCAGTTTACAAACTCTCTGTAAAAGCCCAACCTGTTTAAAACATCATCCAACAAAAAGTAAATACAGCATTGTAACTAAGTAATTGTAACTGCCAAGAAAATTGGTCTTCAGATAACATAAGCTGCAGGGTCCTAAATTTTTGGAGCAGGTTGCATTCGTAATAGTAGTTTGGAGAATTACTAGAAACATATTTTGCTTTAACTGTAATGGCCATAAATTAACTTGTCACACAAATATAAAAAAAACTACTTAAAGGAGAAGGAAAGGCTAATAAAGAGTTTATCTCAAGCTGCAGGCATACCTTCAGTTGTCTCAATAGTGCCCTTAAGTCTCCCCACATTTATCCTGTGATTAGATGATCAGAAGCCTCATAGGAAAAAAAAAACCCACTGAGCTCTGTAAAGAAAGTTCCCATAATCCACGCTCCTGCACCGAGACAGGTGTACATGTGCAGTTAGTAAGACTATGAGGAACCTTCTTGCTGATTGGCTCAGATCACAAATTCCTAAGGGGGGGGGGGGGGATTCTTAGCATTCTTGAGGGAGGGGAGAGAAGAGAGAGCTGTGTGTCTCTGGCACAGGAAAACAAAGAGGCAAGAAACCCTGTTTCTTTTGACAGAGAACTCAGTACAGCGTTTCTGTGGGTGCTTATGGCTGTATTTAGACTTTCTGATAAAGCTTACTTAGTTTTTACCTTTCCTTCTAATTTAAGCAGATTTTCATGACAAATATAGATAACTTTTCATAAGTGTCATTCTAAAGTACAGCTACACACTACAAGCATCCTGGGAGATTTTTATTATCCTGGCACAGGGATAATACACAGGGATAACCACCTTTCATTCACTGAGAAACCCATTATATACAATATAGTTTTCCTGATTCAATGTATAAAGGGGGTGGGGCTAAGGCAGAGGGAAGCACCATATTACAAAACATCTTTTCCAAATCTGTACCGGACCATTTATACAGTGTTGGTTCTCAGTTCTACATACCTGCTCTTATCTGTGATCTGTTCTTGCATCATACGTAGCCTTGCAGGAGGGATGTAAGCACCACCAGTGCGAGTGAGGATTGGATCTAATTCTTCTTTCTTTTTCTTAGCAGGAGGTTCAGGTTGGCTTTGCTCTTCTGTACGCTCTTCACTTCTTCTTGTAGGTGGAGATCTCCTTCTTGCAGGTGGGGATCTCCTTTCAGTGTCTCTGTCTTGGTCATTTCGCCTTCTCTCTCGCTCTCTTAAAAAAAAGAGAATCAAATATATAACTATCATTACATGTACTACACACTAATCATTTAGGGGAAAAAGATTTGTTTGGTTTTTAGTAAGAAAAATTTAAGTGAATTCAAAGAAGAATTCAACCTGCTGTAATTCCTTTTTGTCGATATATATATATTTTTTTTTTATAAAGGGTTATACATAGTATTTTGTCTAAAACTGCTCATTCAGTGTGCATTGGTATATATAAATTGTATGATTTTGTCTGGTTTTCCCTGTTTGGGGCAAAAATATAAATAAATTAGCTCTGCACCTGGAACCTAATAATATTCCCTTATTGGAATGCTCTCTATATCTTTAGTAGCATATTACTTATCCCATTTAAAAATCCCAAAATCTCCTTTCATTTTTATTGTACTGCAATAACATGTTAAGTAACAACTGTAAATGTCTTGCCTGTTATCCTCTGATCTATCGTATCTCCCATTCCTAGACCGATCGCCATATCGATCTCGGTCAGAGTAACCTCTGCTACGGTCATTGTAACCTCTGTCCTGAGGGGATGAGGACCTCTCTCTTTCTCGACGCCTGCAACAATTATAAATGCATATACAAAAAATATTGAGTAATAATGTGCATAAACCTGTATAGAAATAGAAATATGTAAAACCTTGAATAATGTGCATAATACAATAACATTATATTAAAGGAGAAGGAAAGGCTAAGTCACTTGGGGGTGCCAAAATGTTAGGCACCCCCAAGTGACTTAGATCGCTTACCTTGTACCCCGGGCTGGTGCCCCTGTTAGGAGAAAAATGCACCAGCCCAGGGTACCTGTAGGAAGCGCTTCCTCCTTCCTTTTTCTTCTGCCGGCGAAATCCGTTGGCCGGCGCATGCGCAGTAGAGTGAAAAGCCGACTTTCTTGTTTAAGTTCGGCTTTTCACTCTACTGCGCATGCGCGCGCAAGTGAATAGGAAGGAGGAAGCGCTCGCTGCTACCCCGGGCTGGTGCTGTTCTCTCCGTATAGGGGCACCAGCCCGGGGTAAAAGGTAAGCGATCTAAGTCACTTGGGGGTGCCTAACATTTTTGCAGCCCCAAGTGACTTAGCCTTTCCTTCTCCTTTAAGGATAATCTCTGCCTGATTCTAAAAAGCTGCTACTGAACTAGACTTGCCTTGATTCATCTGATCTGTCATGTCGTCCATTCCTTGATCGATCTTCATATCGGTCCCTATCAGAGTAGCCCCTGGCGCGATTAGTATATCCCCTGTCCCGTGGAGAAGGAGACCTTTCTTGACTACTGAAAACAAAAGAGGGTAGAAAATATATGTACAGAGGCCAATTGCTTCACAAGTGTAATGTGACATACCATGATGTTTGAGGGGGTATAAACCTGCCTTTATCAGTTCCTTGCATGGCATTGATTTTTGGGGGTATGCTCACACCTTTACTTTCCCACTAATCTGGATCCTTGACCTGGATATATGTCAGGTTGCTGCACCGCCACATATATAGGAGGAATGTGCAGAGACATTAAGGAAGTATTGAATAGAAAGTATCTGGCTGCCCTGCTTGTGTGCCTGAGGCATAGAGGCAGAACAGGCAATATACATTTGACAGCTCAAATTTTTAAATACATTTATACCAAGTATGGAAGTTTTAATTAAAAAAAAAAAAAAAAGTTTGTGTTTCATGATTAATTAAGTACTTTTATAATATAGATTTTTATGTGTGGGTGACAAATATCCTTTAAAGGAATGCAAGTTTATGGGCAACTTGCTGAATAAGCACAAATAATTTTCTGCATTACTACAGTTAAAAGGGGCAATAATTATGTTCCTCTGAGTCTTTTTGCATATGTGATGTGTGTCATACGCCATGTGTGCCAATAGGATTAAGGCACGACCCTGAGTTTTAGGCTTTGTGGCCCTGTAGAGTCAAAAGATTATCATTTGTAAATATCCCATACATGTCTGCATTGGTTCATATTAGGGCTGGGCGATATACCGTTTAATACCGAATACCGGTGTTTTTTTTTAAAAACTATATTTATTTTTCAGATACCGCAATACCGGGGTGTCAGGGTACTCACCCGTGCGGCCTGGTCTCGAGCGCCTCCTTGCGTGCGTGCGCACGTACATGTCAAAGCGTGCACGTCCGTGACGCGCTGACGGCGCCGGTTCTGCGCATGCGTGGGGGGTATTTAAAGCTATCAAGCGCCTCCTCCTGTGCCATGTTGTCTGCGGCCTTGCCTGGGAAACTAAGCCTGCCTGATTTACCTTACGACTTTCTGTTGCCGATCCTTCGCTTGCCTGACTCTGATTTTAAATACTGCAGTAATTATTCTCTAATTTATTAGGAAATGGGGTTAACGCCTAATCATGCATGGAAAAAAAAATACCGTCAAATACCGTGACACCGATATAATTTTGAAAAATACCGTGATATAAATTTTTGGTCATACCGCCCAGCTCTAGTTCATATATGTAAAACGGATGTTTTTGCTTAGAATTTGCACTTTTAATTTAAAAGATATTTAATGTATGATGAAATCCAAATACACTAGAGGCCCAAGTTGCTTCATAATTTAAAAAAGGTTCCTACTGCTTATTTTAGAAACAATATTTGAGTTCACCAACACCATACGTTCAATTTCAGTTGTAAATTGAGTAGCAAAAGTAGTTACAAGCACTTTGCATTCTTACCTGTCCTCTGATGAGGAACTTCTTTCAGAAGAGCTACGAGTATCTACTTTGTCATAATTAGCACCCTGAAAAATTCAGAAAGAATATTACATTCGAAATACAAGCACAACAAACTAGTCCCTTATAAACAAGAGCTATGAACAGTCCCAATGCAGGAAGGCCAGAAATGATACATTGTACATTGTTGATACATTGTACTTAAACTTGTCATGAAATGTGGAAAACAATACAGGTATAGGATTCATAATTTAAAAACCCATTATCCGGATAGCATTGAATTAGGGGAATGGCCGGTTTTAATGAAATAATTTAAATTTTTAAAAATGATTCCCTTTTTCTCTGTAATAATAAAACAGTACTTTGTACTTGATTCCACCTAAGATATAATTACCCCTTATTGGAGGCAAAACAATCCTATTGCGTTTATTTAACATTTAAATGATTATTAGCATACAAAAAATAAGTAAACCTTTTTTTTCCCCCTCTCTCTCTAAATAAGACTCTATACAGCCCCAGTATAACATCCCTTTCTTTCTGCACTCAGTCCGATGCAGATTCTGTATCACAAGAAGCTCAACCTAAGATTAGGAAGTATCTGAGAGAGCTGAGGTTGAGCTGTTTGTGATACAGAGTCTGCAACAGACAAAGTCATTTTAGGGGCTTTTAAGATAAAAGGCTTACTTCCCCTTTAAGGGTATGGAGATCCAAATTACAGAAATATCCTTTATCAAGAAAACCCCAGATCCTGAGCATTCTGGATAAAAGGGTCCCATACCTGTACATCAGATGTTGTTCTGCTGCAACCACCAAATTCAAGGGGTATCTCTGTGCATATAACTTGTGTCTGCCCTTCTGTCTATTGCTCAGGGAGTAGAAGAGAATCCCTTCACATGCACAGCCAAGCCACTAGTCTGTCCCAAAGCCTGCCAACTAGTTATAAACTTCTACTCTTTTTGTGAGCTATAGATTGCTTCTTTCTATCTCGGGTCTTCATCTACAGAATCCCTACACTCTCCAATAGTGGCCCTGCTCTTCAATACCTGTATATTTTATATTACGTCAAGATTCTAAATACATATATCTGTTTGTGACCGATGTATTTGCCATTTTTATTCCAGAAAATGGCAGATAACCTGACCAGAGTTATCTCCAGCCAAAAAGTATCATTTTTTGCACTAAGAAAATGCAATAACAGGCAACATTGAAGCATAAATGTATCATTTTCATGGGTTTTATCATTAAAACGTTATTTGGAAAGGAAGCAAGAAGCAAGTTTTTTACCTCTTTCTGTTTTCTGACTCTTATAACAATTTGTCAGGTCTCCTTCAGTTCTGTAAATCAGGTGGCTTGCAACATTGTTTTGGGAGTCAGAGCCAGGAGTGAATAGGATGCACCAGCCAAACAGTTACTGATTTTAATAGCAAATACATTTACATAAAAACAGTAACATCACTGACACATTTTAATGAATGTATATTGGAACGTTGCTTAGTATTACATTTGAATACTGTGCTTGCCTGGTGCCTCTTGTAAAAGCTGCAGGCTGCTGTTGTATGACAAACTTCCCTGTGTAAACAAACTCATAATAAATAATCTCTAACACAAGGCCCAGCAGTTTTTGAAACCAGAATCTGCTGCTGCTGCTGGCAGGTGTAACTCAACAAAAGCTGGCAAGTCACATAGAACATCCTGCTCTGACTTAAAGGCCCTTAAATTAACTCCCAAGATGAAGTATACAATGAAAGTGATACACATTGTTGATTTTCTGTGGTTTCAGAGTCATTTAGCCTTTACTAGGGATGCCAGTATTTTGGGATTCGGCAGCCTACAGCAGTGTGAAGACTATAGTGACATCACTAAAATCTCTCTCCCCTTCCTGTAGGTGCCAGCGGCAGCCTTCCTATTCTCTGAGCATGTGTGTAACTTGATCCTGTCTCCTGTTCTGAGCTACACATGCCCACCAGCCAATCAGAAGTGGATCTGCCGGGGGGGGGGAGGGAATGAAACACATGTGCAGTATGATGCAAGGAGGGAAAGGAAGGGGAAATAGGGATGGCTGCCTGTTCTAGAAAATATGAGTAAGTGTAACCAAGTAAATATTTGATTAGGTGAGCCAAAAGTGTGGCGTTTTTACTAAACAATAGGACTACTGGGCAGTATGCTTTTTAAATTTTGACTTGCATTCTCCTTTAATGTCAATCAGAGGCATAATGTATGGTGTGTCAGGAGGCACTGCCTGCATCAGGACCCGCTCTGCAAGCGCTAGATTTATGCAGAGAGAAGAAACCCTGGGGAGTAAGTGCTCTGTAAAGGGACTTACTTGGGTAATAAATAAAATGTTTCCCCGTTTATGCATGGGTAGTTTGGTTCCCTCCCACACTCCAAGAACATACAGCAGGTTAACGGGGTCTCGATAAAATTATTAGGCATGAATTGATAGGGACCTTAGATTGTAAGCTTCTCTGGGGCAGTGACTAATGTGAATACTGCATTATATGTCAAGCGCAGAGGAATGCCTGTGCTATATAAGTAAATAATACATTAATGGCATGGGGCACTGTGGGCAGAAAAAAAACATGGAGCTTTGACCCCCCCCCCCTCTGTCTTTTTTTTTATACAATTTTTCCACCTTTATTAACTGTAGAGACGTCAACCAGTTCCCTGTCATAAGGAAGATAATGATCCTCTGGGAATTTAGTTCCGGCATAGTTTGGACTAAATATCCCGAACTCAAATGTTATGACCCTCAAGGCATTGGGCTGAGTGCCCCACATAAGTTGCTGAACTATAGCTCCCTTGATCCTCAGCGTTAGAGGTTACTGCAAGTTGTAATTTTCCATTCGCTATAGGATCTCAAGCTGAAAGTCCAGGATAAAGCCACTCTGTAACCATAAGGTAAATGTAAGCAGAAAACTTACTTTGACTTGGGCCACGCTACTCTTCATGATACCAAGCTGCCCCCTCCAAAGCTTCTCGGGGAGATCGGAAAATGTAAAGACTTAGAATAAACAACCGCTTGTTGGTCACCGCCACCCAAATCAAATTACATAAAGAACAATCCCGCTTATTGGATTAAACGCACAGTGTTCTATTTACAATACCGCTCACACTGCACGACATAATACACTTCCGGTTTCCCAGCATTCTCTATTCTAGCCAGCGCACAGTGATATGTACGGGAGCCGAGACAGGACAAACGGGACTAAGAGTCGCAAGGAGAAGCTAAAATAGCAGCGTTGGCTGTAATAAGCGGTGTAGCTATATTGCAGTCCTTTACATTTAATCATTTACACAAATAGGCCCTTCTTCCTAGGTACCAGTGTATTTAAAATTAAAGGGACTTTAAACCGCTAAATATTTTTTGTTTAATAAGAGAAAGCTCTTTCCAATACCCATTGTTAAAAAATAAGTGGTAACTGCAGTATTTTCATGTCCATTCTTTGTTGAGTTTCTATTTTACTTGGTGCAGGAAATTCCCTGGGGTGAGGGCCCTGCTAAATAGTAGTCTGATTACTGACGGCAGCCTGTCACCAAGGAACGGACACTTTCCACATCATACACACTTTTTTTTTAGGGCTTCTGTAACATGATGTGAAACACACACGGGTACATTTATCAAAGTACGATTGCTTCCGAATAGTTTTTGTACTGCGCGTATTTTTTGCGACTTTTTCGTACTTTGCAACAATTTGTGCCACAAAATCGTATTTGTCGTAACGAGTACGAAAGTTTCGGATTCATTCAAGCTTCGGTATCATGACTTTCCTTGGGCCAGGTTGGAGCTGCAGAGTGCCATTAAGCCCTATGGGAGACTTTCCTTGGGCCGGGTTGGAGCTGCAGAGTGCCATTGAGCCCTATGGGAGACTTTCCTTGGGCCGGGTTGGAGCTGCAGAGTGCCATTGAGCCCTATGGGAGACTTTCCTTGGGCCGGGTTGGAGCTGCAGAGTGCCATTGAGCCCTATGGGAGACTTTCCTTGGGCCAGGTTGGAGCTGCAGAGTGCCATTGAGCCCTATGGGAGACTTTCCTTGGGCCAGGTTGGAGCTGCAGAGTGCCATTGAGCCCTATGGGAGGCTTTCCTTAGGCCAGGTTGGAGCTGCAGAGTGCCATTGAGCCCTATGGGAGGCTTTCCTTGGGCCAGGTTGGAGCTGCAGAGTGCCATTGAGTCCTATGAGAGGCTTCCAAAATCATGCACAGAAGGATCAAAGCCATTTACAATCATTCGGATATGAAAATTTAGTCACTTTCGGATCGCCGATACAATATTATCGTGACTAATACGATTTTTTCGTAAGCATTTTCGTGACATTTCCGATCATGAGAAATTATTGTATCTAATCTGAATTATACCCATTTCGAGATTTGAACTCATGCTTTGATGAATCAGCCCCATAGGGGCACATTTATCGAAGCACGATGACCACGATTGCAAAAAAATTTGTATTGTTGTAAAGTTTAGAACTTTTTGTAATGACCACGAAAATATCGGTACAATTACGCGACTTATTCGGGTTTTGCATAAATTTTTATGCAAAAGTCATATTTTTCGCAATGATTACAAACATTTCGGAATTCATTCAAGCTTGGGTATCGTGACTTTCTTTTGGCCAAGTTGGAGCTGCAGAGTGCCATTGAGTCCTATGGAAGTTTTCCGAATCATGCACTGAAGTTTCAAAGTCAGAAAGGTTTACGCGCCATTTACGATCGTTTGGATACGAAAATTGAATAACTTTTGGTTCGCAACCACAATATTTTCGTACGAACACAATACAAATTTTCACACAATTTACACCCATCAGAAATTTTTCCAATCATACTTATAACAATCAAAAATTTGTATATATACAGGACCAGCCTTAGGCCAATTGGGCCTAATAGGGCCCCGCACCGGGGGGAATAGGAAAAGCTGTCCCGTTCTCCCCCAACAACAATTGCCTGATAATAAAGCTATGGGTTCTGGGTCATAAAACACAAAGTAGGCACTGTATTCATACTGCTATCCCAGATAATGTACTTTCACTGTGTAGTGTGTGCTTGAGGGCCATAGGGTAGGTGTTAAGATTAGGGAATACTAGGCCATCAGTGCGCCTCATTTGCCCATCTAAATTATGAGAAAGTTAGGTGGAGGGGAAGCCTACATGCCTCCTTCATCCCTGCTCTCAGGAATACAGCTTTGCTGGACACTGGATGTGATGTATACATGGAAAGAAGTGCAGGTATTTGAGTGCAAATACCCAAAGTATGGTGCAAAGTACTGAGAAGGGTACAGCGTACTCGGGACACATTCGGATGAATTTAGAATAGCTAAAGATGCCTTTCTATACCAAACTTTCTATACCAAACCTTCCCAGTCCTGTATATATACAGCAGGAAAGTCAATGTTTTTCTCAGTAAATATATTTCTAATGGGGCTATTGACATGAAATTTACACCAGATATTGGTAACAACCCAAGTAATCCACACATACAAAGAAATCAAAGTATCAAGTATTGAACACGATTACTGAAATGTATTTAATACTTATTAGAAAAGCCTCTGATGGTAATGAAAGCTTCAAGGTGTCTCCTTTATGAAGAAACTAGTTGCGTGCATTGCTCATGTGTGATTTGGCCTATTCTTGCACACAAACTGTTTTGAAGGTTCCAGGGGCATCTTCTATGAAAAAATTTCCATAGATTTTCAATTAGATTTAAGTCAGGTGATTGACTGGGCCATTCTAGCAGCTTTATTTTCTTTCTCTGAAACCAACTAAGAGTTTCCTTGGCTGTGTGTTTGGGATCATTGTCTTGCTGATATTTTCACCCTCATTTCAGCTTCAACATCATGGTAGATGGCAGCAAATTCTTATCAAGAAGATCCCAGGACATTTTTCCATTCATCCTTCCTCCAATTATATGAAGTCTGCCAGTACCATATGCTGAAAACCTCCAAACGTCACTGCTGGTATGGTATTTTGGGGTGATGTGCAGTGCCATTTCTCCTCCAAACATGTTGTATGCAATGACATCCAAAGAGTTCAATTTTGGACTCATCTGACCAGACTATATTCTCCCAGAAATTTATTGCCTTGTCCAAATGTTGTACACCAAACTTGGAACAAGCTTCAACATGCTTATTCTTCAGCAGTGGAGTCTTGCGCGGTGAGTGTGCATAGAGGCATTGAGTGCATTACTTATTCTTTTCTTTGAAACAACTGTACCTGCTAATTCAAGGTCTTTCTGAAGCTTTCTGCTAGTGATCCTTGGCTCTTGGACAACTCTTCTTATTATTCTTTTGATTCCTCTGTCAGAAATCTTGAGAGGAACACCTAGTCGTGGGCGGTTTAGGGTGAAATGATTTTCTTTCCGCTTCCAGATTATGGTTTTCCATGCCTTTTTGTACCGCCTTTTTCTTCATGTTTTCAATACTTATTCCCTGTGTCATTCCACTTTATTACACATACCTTAATTTAAAGACTTATTTGTTTTTATTTCTTTGTATGGGTGGATTACTTCGGTTGTTACCAACATCTGGTGTAAATTTCATGTCAATAGCCCCATTAGAAATATATTTACTGAGAAAAATGTTGATGTGTTCAATTCTTATTTTTACTGCTGTATATATATATATATATATATATATATATATATATATATATACTTCTTGTTGTTGTTTTATATATATATACATATATAATGGGGAATTATTTTTATTTAAAAGTTTTGTAGTTTATATATTTCACAGCTAACAGCTATAATAGTATTAAATCCACACTGAAGATATTTGCATTAATTTTATCTGTTATTTGCAGCTTTTTATTTCCTGTCATTTGTTATTTAGTATAAGCAGCAGCTGAACAAATCGCCCATGGCTCACTTTCCCTGATGCTGACAGTGACATGCTGAATGTGCAAGTACATGTTTATTATTTACAAGCTTCAAGGTATTCAGGATACTTTATATTCAAAATATCAATTCAACCACATTTTACGCAAACTAAACTCTTTCCAAAAACTGGTAAATTGGGGATTACCAGTGTAATGTTGTTCCATCCATTCCTGCAAGAATGTTAACTGTTTATTTTAATGGGCATTAGCAGCTTAGCACTGGGTGAAGTAATGAGAAAGGTTGTGGATACAGGAAGTGGAAGTGAGGGGGGAGGAGCACAGTGTGTGGGGAATAAAAAAGCTGAGTTCTACCCTGGAGACTAACATCTCTGTGTGGGTTCTGTTACACCCTTGCACACAGTCATCACAACCAGGACTGGAATTAGAAAAACAGATCCCCAGGGAAATGTTGGAAGAAGGGACCAGGCCTGGACTGGGAGTCAAAATAGGTCCAGGCATTTCCATTTCACAGCAGCCCAATAAATAGTAACATTTTTTAAATAGTGACATTTGCCAAATTCCACAAATCTCCAGTCCGGGCCTGGAAGGAACCCTAATGCATGTATTAAATATGCTGCTTCAGAATGGGTCTACTATGGCCCTTTCTGTGTCAGCATTTGTATTTTACACATCAAACATATTTAGCAATAATTGAGAGACTATTCATATGAAACTTATATCTACAATTATACCTACAAAAAAAAATTGTTATGCCCAGACAATGCTTTTAGGTTCCACCTAAAATCCAGTGATGGTTATAACTGGAAGATGCAGCTCTTGTCTATGGACAATATTGGACAGATGAATTCCAAGCATTTATAGCTGGACAGAAAACTAAGAATCACACCTCCATTTACTTGAATGGCAATCACTTGGACCCACACAGTGCAGTCACAGGTCAGGTGATTGTTGTCGAGAAACACATGAAAGTGCTCAGTGCGCTTGGGGGTCCAGCGATTGCAATTCAGGTAAATGGAGAAGTGATTCCAAGATTTCTGTCTGGCTGCAAAACGTTCCGACAAAAAAAAAAAACCCAGTCTGCCTTTGACTAAATTATTTTCTTTCTTCTCAAACTCATTCTAGGTTTTACATGCTTAAAGTGACATTGAACAAAAAATCCCCCAAAACTGTCCAGGTCTCTATGAAAAAGTTTAACATAAAACAGTCCATTTATAAAACACTTTTTCCCATTGTAATAAAGTATATATTTTTTAAGACAAACCCTCTGGCTGCATAAGCCACACACAAACCAATAGTATGTATGCATGCAAGTTTACATTAGCCAATGAATAGAGAGAGACATATATTTTACCATTTTTACCATATTTTTACCAATTTTGTTTTGCTCATTTCTTGTCATGTGCTTAGTGCGAAACACACAGAACCAGCGGCATTCCTGGGTCTACTGTTGAGGCATATGCACTCTCTATGCAGAAGGAAACACATTTCCATTTATAAAATTGGACATTTAGCTCTTAAAGTTACGAGGCGTGGCTTATTGCAGCACAACCTTTAGATCCCCTTTAATTCAAGAAATTAACACAAGGCTCATTTATATGAGGTGTATTTTGCCACTTATGTGAATTTTAGACACTTTGTAAACCACATACCCATTTTAGCTTCCTTAGAGTACTTGCTGGCAGTTTAAATCTTTTGTGGCATTTGTAGTTGGAAAAGGGATACTGCCGTGTCCTGCACAATAATCCCAGTAGGCTATAACCTGGGCAAACAGAGCAGAAATGTCAAGTGTCCAATTATAAAGCATTTTGTTGTAGGGAAACTTGATTTGTAGATAAAATGTTGGGCAACTATTGAAACCAAACAAATCATCTCAGCAGCAAACATTTACAGTGTATAACGAGTGCCTGGGGGAAATGTCAATTGAAAAGGTGTTAAAATAATTATCGTTTTAGAGCTTTTTTTGGTATATTTTGTAAAGTATTTATAAAGAACTTATATGAAGCTTTCAGTTCAAAGGCCAATCAGAACTGTTACTTTTTAGACAGCATCAGACCGTTTGTATAGGTATTGTAGGTTCCTGGCATTTTGACATTAATAAAATTAAAACCTACAAAATCCACTGCTGCTGGGCTTCTATGCAATTAATCAATGGGGCTGCTTTCATAAAAGGGCAAAAGGGGTTTTGCCCAGAACCAATCAGGACTGGATGGTAGGTAAACCACTGACTAATCAATGGTAAGCCATTCACTTTTGAATGAAGATCCCTCATTTAAATTAACTTGAAGTGTTTAGCCATATAAATTTTCTTTAAATGCCAAAGTTTGGCTACAGAGTAATCAGGGCAATCTGTAGAGTGCACCAGAGCATTGTTAATCATCCCTGAATGCTGTTAGCTAGGACAACCAACTTGCTGCCATAATTATTTGTTCCATATATATACTTCTGATACTTACCGTATATACTCGAGTATAAGCCGATCCGAATATAAGCCGAGGTACCTAATTTTACCTAAGAAAACTGGAAAAACTTATTGACTCGAGTATAAGCCTAGGGTGGGAAATGCAGCCACTTCTGCTAAGTTTCAATAATCAAATAATTAATAAAGGAAGCAAATTGTCCAATCAAAGCTTATCCTATCACCTACATCTAGAGGATATCCTGGGCAGTTGGCACCCATCAACAGGATCCCAACTTACTAGTTAACATACATAACAAAAATACTGTCTCTGTGTTTGATACCATTGCACTAATGTGGTCCTTAGCTGACGCGTCTCCATAAGCCCAGTAGATGATCCAATTGTAATGAAGTCAGCCCAATTTGGCCCTAAATGTGGATGAACAAAGTGGTACCAGATCTGCGCATTCAGTAACTATATGTGGCCAACCCCTTAAAATGCAAATATAAGAGCTGGCTCTGATATGTGATCTATGCACTCATATGAAAACTCCAGTGGCACTTATAAGGCTAATAATGAACTTCCCTGTAGGAGTGGAAGATCTAATAATATGCTACCGGAGTGCTGTTATCACAGTGTATGGACTGGGTCTACATATCCCTGTAGTAAGCATCTTAATTTTCTGAACTGAGCTTAGAGTTCTAGACAAGGATCATTTTATTTCCTTGGTTCCCTCTCCATCCCATTTACATTTTTCCTTGGCCTACAGCTGAGCAAACTAAATGGAGAACTGCTACTGGTTACTCGCCTTTAACAGCAAAGCGGTTGCTACTTTCAATTCATATAATCATAATTGTCCGTGCAGATCTCTTTTCCGGTAGGAGAGTGGTGGGTGAATACAGGCTGCGCCGCTGGCATTCATAATCACAATTGTCCGTGCAGAGAGAGCTGGAGAGTTTTCAGATGAGTGCAAAGATCACAGAAAGCAGGAGAGTGCCGAAACCCCGCCCCCCGCGAGTACTTGGGCGGACGCGTATGCGTATCCGCTCTCCTACCGGAAAAGAGATCTGCACAGGCAATTCTGATTATGAATGCCAGCGGCGCAGGCTGTATTCACCCACCGCTCTCCTACCGGAAAAGAGATCTGCACGGACAATTCTGATTATGAATGCCAGCGGCGCAGGCTGTATTCACCCACCGCTCTCCTACCGGAAAAGAGATCTGCACGGACAATTCTGATTATGAATGCCAGCGGCGCAGGCTGTATTCACCCACCGCTCTCCTACCGGAAAAGAGATCTGCACGGACAATTCTGATTATGAATGCCAGCGGCGCAGCCTGTATTCACCCACCGCTCTCCTACCGGAAAGAAGTTCCTAATGTCATCTGCACGGACAATTATGGTTATGTGCATTGACAGTAGCAATCGCTTTGATGTTAAAGGCGAGTAACCAGTGGGTGGTGGGGCGGCGTGCTCGCCGAATGCCATTACAGCCTGTATTCACCCACCGCTCTCCTACCGGAAAGCTGCCAGGGAGCGAGGAGCGCTTAGTCCCTTTATCCCCCTCCATCAGTGTATTTCCCAACAGTGTATAACTACTAAATCATGCCGAATGCCATATTCACTCGAGTATAAGCCGAGCATTCGTTTTTAAGCACTTTTTTCGTGCTGAAAAACTCGGCTTATACTCGAGTATATACGGTACTTCATCTATTATACAGGTATGGGACCTGTTAGATGGGATCTTTCCATAATTGGGATCTGCAACTTGGGGAGGGTTATTTATTAAAATTCATACCTGAGTAATTTTCCTATTTTGATTAACTTTGAATTTTACAAAAATGCGAATGTTACCTTAATTTTAAAAAAACCTGGATTAAAAAAGTGACCTAATAAAACCATCACAAAAAACTTGAACCCCTTGAATTTGTAATTTTTACTCAAACCTCAAAAAACTTTTAAAATACAGGTATAGGACCATTATTCAGAATGCTCGGGACCAAGGTATTCCGGATAAGGGGTCTTTCCGTAATTTGGATCTCCATACCTTAAGTCTACTAAAAAATCAATAAAACATTAATTAAACCCAATAGGATTATTTTGCATCCAATAAGGATTATTTATATCTTAGTTGGGATTAATTACAGGTACTGTTTTATTATTACAGAGAAAAAGGAAATCCTTTTTAAAATTCAAAATTCTTTGATTTAAATGGAGTCTATGGGAGACGGGCTTTCCGTAATTTGGAGCTTTCTGGATAACGGGTTTCCGCATAAGGGATCCCTTACCTGTACTTGGAAAGCTTAAATTGCATAAATAGTTAAAATTTTAACTAGAACAGCTTCCATTGACTTTTACATGACCTCAAATGCTTTTAGATACCAAAGTTTAATATATTTGTTTTTTGAATCTCATTAATTTTACTGCAAAGAAACTTGAATTGCGGGAAAAAATTACATTGATAAATCTGCCTACTAAGTCTACTAAGAAATTATTTAAACATTAAATAAATCCAAAATGATTGTCTTGGGGTTATGTAATAAAAGGCACTAAGTTTGACCAGGGTCATTAACCCATAGCAACCAACCAGCAGGTAGCATTTACTGGTCACCTGTTTAAAAACAAACATCTTCTTGGTTGCTATAGGTTACTGCTCCTGGGCAAACTTAGTGCATTTTATTGGGTTCATCTCCAATAAGAATTACTTATATCTCAGTTGTGTCCAATAAGAATTACTTATATCTCAGTTGTGCTTAAATACAAGCTAGAGGTATGGGATCCCTTATCCGGAAATCCGATATCCATAAAGCTCCGAATTACCCTGTACTGTTTTATTATTTCAGAGAAAAAGAGATATTTGAATTATTTGCGCAGAATAAAGTCTTTGGGTAATAGCCTTCCCGTAATTTGGAGCTTTCTGGATAAAGGGTTTCCAGATGGCGGAACATACCTTGCTATACTTGTGCTATATTTGCCTAATACAACGTTAGCATTAATGCTTAGTTTCTAAATACAGCTTGATGAAAATGTTCTTTTTAATCTATTGTGAATATTTGTAAGTTGAGTCATTATCTTAAAGGAGAATGCAAGTCAAAATTTAAAAACCATACTGCCCAATAGTCCTCCTATTGTTTAGTAAAAATGCCACACTTTGGGCTCACCTAATCAAATATTTACTCAGTCACACTTACTTCACATTTTCTATCTGTTTTCTTGAACAGGCAGCCATCTTTAAAAATGTATTCTCCCTTCCTTTCCCTCCTTGCTTCATACTGCACATGTGTTTCATCCCCCTCCCTCCCCTCTGCCAGATCCGCTTCTGATTGGCTGGTGGGCATGTGTAGCTCAGAACAGGAGACAGGATCAAGTTACACACATGCTCAGAGAATAGGAAGGCTGCCGCTGGCACCTACAGGAAGGGGAGAGAGATTTCAGTGATGTCACTGTAGTCTTCACACTGCTGCAGGCTGCCAGCACCATATCTCAGAGAAGCAAGCAGGGATCTGGGAATTTAGATATGCAGTAAGTACTTAAAAAGAATGCCTTTAGACTTACTTTTAATTTATATTAACCTTTTGTTGTCCTTTAAAATGCCACCTTGATTACATGACTGTGTGTATGTTTTGTTACTGTTGCTCTAACTGTGCTCCTACTGTATACTTTTACTTGCACATATGGTGCTAGAAATGAGCTTTTAATAAATATATGGGAAGGATCAGAGAGGTGCCTGGGCAGCAAAAAGACAGATGGTTTGTCTTGGCCAGCTGCAAATGTATTGAGCTGCCCGGTAGGAGCAGGATTGAGTAGGTCTGTAGCAATAAACCTGTTTGATTTTACAGTTTGCCTGTGGGGCACAACTTTAACATTTTGTCCTTCTGCTAGAAGAAATATAGCAAGTGAAAAATAAATTCTGATTATCACAGCAGAACATTCTGCACCCGGCTTTTGTTCTTACATTATGCTGTGAAATAAATCCTGGCAAGTTGCCTAGAGTTACATATGAGATATGTCTTTCTGTTCATTTGTGCACAATTCTCTACAGGCTTTATTGGTTCTTAAATACGCAAAATGCTTTGAATCCTCATCGGCTGTTTTAAATAAATAAATAAAGTAAACCCAAAGTAAGGGTTCATGGCTTGTACCAAATTCACTAAATTAGTTTAGGCTTAAACCAAAATGTAAACATTTTTCCAAAGATTCAAAATCTCCAAATTCTTAGGAACTCCCTGCAAAATTAAAAGTGATATAAACAGTGATATAAATAGGCTCCCAAACTGTGGTCTTTTTGTTTTAGTTTATATAGAGATATACTGTATATGGCTCATTAGGTCTGCTTCCTCAGCCTATATTATTTTCTTACTACAGACAAGCCAAACAAGCTGTTTACAGAGTTGGACTGGGCCGTCGGGTCCCAGGAGAAAACCCGGTGGGTCTCTGGGGATAAATTTGTGGTGGCTGCAGTGAGGTGCCAGTTCCATGGGAGGGCTTGCATCAGGGGCAGGTAGGGGTCTGTGACAGTGTTAGGGAGGCCCAGTGGCTAGGTTGGTGGGCCCAGCACATATCAGACACTGGCTGTTTGTAGTGCTTTGCAAATTGGCAACTTGGGGTTGAATTAGCCAGTTAGAGCAGGCAAAACTTGTCAGTGACATGAGTGTATCCAGAAAAAAGGTAGGTTGAAGAACTCATAAATAGATGATGATTCTGTTGAATCATGTGCAATTGTACATATTAAGGTTGGGATACACTGGAGCTACTGCCACCCTGGACATGGCAGTAATTCCGGGGTTTCCATGGCAGGTCGCACTTAAATGAATAGGATAATTGTGCTAAATAAATGTTATGTCATTTTAACACCATGCGAGTGACAGTCCCAACGGAAGCATCAGATGCAACAAAAGATGATGCAACTTAGAGCATACTTGAAATTATGCTGGAATACTGGAGGGAAATGTTGCACTTTCCACAATGCCTTAAAAAGTGACCCTTTTTGTATTTGAGGCATTCCCTTTAGGAATACTTTGCATTTTGCACCTGAATGAACAAAAGCAGGCTGGATATATAACTCCTAGACTGCAGGCAAGGTACAGGCACCCATATTTTAAACTGGCCCACCAGTGAGGAGGAAACTGTATCTCTCAATAAAAATCCTTTCGAATTGCTCTAGGAAACCGCAGTGAGAATTTTGACTGCTCTATGTATACATACTTACTGTTCTTGAATGAATAACCAGTTTGCACCCATTATTACGTTTGAAACACCTACTCTGGAGAGCTCAGAGGCACAAACGTGTGAGTTTTAGAGAAAGTATACATCCTATTTTATAAATCACATGCCTCCAATCACACCTCTCTGCATATTTATAAAGAATAAACAAAAACATACTAGCCACTATTAATCAAGTACTGCTGAGTGGTATTTTCTTATACTTTGGCTCCAGTTTGTTATGAAGGTATCTGAAATGTTTGGAAAACTTGCGAACATATTTTGGCTTACAATGAGAATTAACATAAGGAAAGTAATTAAATAATTCACATTTTTAATGTCTTTCTCTGTAATAATATAACAGTAGCTTTCTCTTGATGGTAACTAAGCTGCATGTATCCATATTGGAGGAAAAACAATCCTATTTAGTTTATTTAATGTTTAAAGGAGAAGGAAAGTCATTTTGGCATTTTACTGCCAATAGATTTGCCACATTAGTGCCACCTAGAACAATATATTTATTCTGCAGAAACTATTACCATACCTGAGTAAACAGCTTTAGAAGCTTTCTCCCTTTGCGTAAGATAGCAGCTGCCATTTTAAGTAACTTCATGCCTGCAGTCTAGCCGTTCAGATCACACATTCCTAAGGGAGGGGAGAGGGAGTTGTTAGCATTCTGGTGGGAGAGGGAGCAGGAGAGAGAGGAAAGAACTGCATAGACTCTGGCTCCAGGAATTAAGGATGTTTCTGAGAGAGGAAGTCAGACACGTGAACATCATGTTTACAAAAAAAGAGACAAGAAATCCTGTGTTTCTTTTGATAGAGTACTCAGTGCAGCGTTTCTGTGAGTGCTTATGGTTGTATTTACATAGACCTTTCTGATAAAGCTTACTTAGTTTTTACCTTTACTTCTTTAAATTATCTTTAGCAGGCTTAAAATACAGGTATGGGATCCCTTATCCGGAACCCCTTATCCAGAAAGCTCTGAATTACGGAAAGCCATCTCCCACAGACTCTATTTTAATCAAATAATTCCGAATTTTAAAATGGATTCCTTTTTCTCTGTAGTAATAAAACAGTACCTTGTAATTGATCCCAACTAAGATATAAATAATCCTTATTGGATGTAAAACAATCTTATTGGGTTTAAATAATGTTTTATTGTTTTTTAGTAGACTTCCAAATTACGGAAAGACCCCTTATCTGGAATACCTTTGGTCCCGAGCATTCTGGATAACAGGTCCCATACCTGTATAGTGATCCAAATTACAGAAAGATCTGGAAAATCCAGATCTAGAAAACACTAGGTCCCCAGTATTCTGGATAACAGGCCCCATACCTGTATAGTGATCCAAATTACAGAAAGATCTGGAAAATCCAGATCTAGAAAACCCTAGGTCCCCAGTATTCTGGATTACAGGTCACATACCTGTAGTACACCATAGTGCTGGGCCTAGACACACAACCTGCTGCACCATTCCCAACATGTTTCCTCCCTCCCTGTGCACATGTGTGCAGTCGTTCCTGTGTGCGTACATGCGTGCTGACAATGAGGTGCCCCGATGTGCCAAATGCTGTAATGAGCTGGCTAGCACCCCCCCCCCCCCAGCACCCCAGCATTGCTCCCTAGGCACATGCCTCTTTTGCCTACCCCTAGTTCTGGCTCTTGTGCACTAGTTCAATAGCATGCAGTTTAAAGGGCTTGTAAGTACACATCCCTAGCATATTATTTATTAGAATACCAGGGACCACAAGCAATGCTGACTCATTATATTCATATATAAGCATATACTTTTCACTTTTACTCTACTATACATGAGACTCTACCATAGAATACATCTTGAATGCAAGTCTTGCAGCACAATTGCTTTTTAAATAAAGCATAGTTTTATTTGGCAATGCTACATATTCATGAAATGATTACTGACTAAAAAATCAGTAAAGAATAATTACATTCCATTCCATTGGCTACAAATTTCTATTTTTACAAAATGATGTGGTATGCAAGGACATGAAAACAAATCTAGACCTTAACGTACACACAGTTGATTCCTGTTTAATTTATCCTTTTGAATAAGAAAAGGACGATAAAATGGTAAATCTTAAAAAAAGAGTTCAAACCATGAGGCTTTTCAGCTGCTAAACAAAATCTAAGGCCCAAGTTTTCCTGGGATAGTGTAATTTATAAACAGCAATGAGGGCAGAAGAAAAGCTTTGTCTCAAAAGCACATGTTGTTACTATTAATACAGATTTCATCAAGGGGTCTATGAAATCAAGGGGTTGAAGACCTAACAGCCATCAAATTGAAATAGGTAAAAAGGGGGAAATAAATAAAATAAAAACTTGCATAACAGAATACAATATAGTGGGTGAAGATTCAGCTTGTAATCAGTTAGATATGATTACCCTAGCGAAGTATGAGAGAATTTCCCCAGCTCTGTCACAGAATACAATGAATCTGCTTTCCTAGGAGCTTCCCTCTCAGTCAGGGCTAGATGATTTAAGGTGCGCAGCATCTGTAATCTGTCAGTTTGGGTGATTTTCCATTACAGCGGCAAGGGCTGCAAAGTATTCCATTCTGACTGATATTTGCAAAGGGAATCCTTATTTTATCCTTGCCTAATTATGATTCTTTTAAGGGCCATAGCACAAAAAAATGAAAAAGCAGTTTTCCATTCTGCAATGAGTGATCAGGGAGCTGAAATGGCAGGTTGCCTTCATTTTAAGGATACATTTATGAAAGTTAATATTATAATATTTTTTTATATTCTCCAAAGAAGGTCCATTGAAAAGAGACAGCTTCCCCTTAGCTAATATCTCTGGTTCTTTATTAAAAGCCTTACTGCAGAACTAAAGAGCAATTGCTTTGATGCAGCAGTAAGGTAGGGAGACTAAGAGACCAGGTAGCACATAAGGGCACATTCACTTACCTAGACACAGTATGCAAGGAGCAATTTTAAGCCCAATCACTATGTTTTTTTGCACAGTGCATCTTTATTTCCACAATTACAACATAATTTCGGACAAGAACCGGTGATTTCTTTATGCAATTGCGCTGCACCTACCACAGTTACATCCGATTTAGAAAATGGACAGGTGTATTGCTCCTGTGTTTTGCACTTTGCATATTGCCCTACTAATAGGAAATGGCTGACGTTTACCCTACTGTGTGCAGACTTAAGACTAATGCCAGACGAGGCGTAGGGCGGATATTTTCGTCAATCATCCGCCCTACGCCTCGTCTGGCATTAGCCTAAAGGATATAGCACTCTCTGCACTACTCCATATATGGAGCCTGTGATCCAATTTTGATTTAATCTGCTTATTTTCACTTTGTTAATATTTAATATGCCATCTGTCAGCAGTTAACAACTAGGGATGAACTACTTTAAATGATCAAAAAGACAATTTTGATGGTGGAGCTTAAAATGACAAACTCATACAAAGATGGAGCTATCGTTTTGCAGGACGCATGGTATAGGTAACTGAAGGTGAGTTTTCCAGTTAAAAAAAGCTTTCTGCTACAGAATCACAGCAAAGATCTTTATTTGATGACATCAAATTAAACATGAAGTGCTAAAGTGTTTTAGGACAACCCCCACTCTTAAAGATATCTAATTGTGAAACAATAATAGATATTCAGGGCCAACTTTACAACAGGAGGAACTATTATTATGAAAGAATGAAGGAGTAGAAGCAGGAATATAGTCCTCTTAAATCTATAGTTTTGTTGGGTGTCTGCAGCACTTTACACTGGTTTTACTTTATACTTTATTCCCATCAGTACAGGAGGAACTATTATGATGAAAGAATTAATGAAAGAATGAAGGAGTGAAGGAGGCATAAGGTCCTCCCAAATCTTTTTGTTGGGTGTCCATCAGCCAACCACTGTGTCTGGTTTAGTTGCAATATCAAGTTCTGCCCTAGTGGATCTTAAAACATAAGCCCCTAAAACATCCATTCAAACATCAGAGAACTGTATCAGGAGTCAATGAACCTGCCTGTTGGTTTTTGGAGTGTGGGAGGCAACAATCAATCCTAGGGCCCCAGTGCTGCAAGTCAGCAATATTAGCAATGCTCCAGCATGCCACCCTCATCAGAAACAAACATACCTCCATTTGGATATCTTCTGGCTGAGATGCAATGCTTCTTTCCATGTGTCATCTACAGCCATTTCTACAGGGTACACCTCTCCTACACCTAGTCCTATCAAAGTAACCCCACAGAATTTCAGGTGTCACCTCTCTGAAGAGTTACAATGTGCCATTGTGATTGGAATAGTGCAATAATTTATATGCTGAGGACTTCCCATACCAGCCAGTTGAACTTAAGAAGCTGCTCAGATGAGTAGTAAAACATCTTCAATGATTACTCAGCAATTACTCCAGTTGCTTTAGATTTACTTATACTAGATACACCATGACCTGGATGAATGAAAATCTTCATAGTCATTTCTACAGGGGTTACTAAAAATCAAAACGGTCCATCACATCATATACTGTATCTTTTCAAGGAATGGCTTAAATATATAGATTAGTTGTTCCCAAAAGGTGCTTATTTTGATTGATTCTCAACAGAACTATAGCAGAGTGACTGTTAATGACCAAAATATACAGTACTAGGAAATATAATGTTGTAGAGGTTGTTCATGCCTTACATTAATGGCTTTCTTACTAAACATCTTACTGTAGATAACAAGAATTACTATTCGTACGTAAGATAACATAGTAATAATAAACATTTCTGTTTTTGTTGATTTATTTAAATTTTTCCCTCTAATAATGATTAATCCAAGCTAGAAGCTAAAGAAAAAACATTTGCAAAAGAAAAAAAGAAATAATAATCTTGCAGCTGGTCATTCATTAACTGGCAACACATGGGCACCATACAGCCAACATTCATAAAATTGGCAGAGAAATCATTTACATGCCCTCCCACTTCTGTGCCATCTGTAGTACATCCATTTCCCTCAAGGTGCTGTTTTTCCATCGAGTTTGTGCTGTTCTGATAAGAATGAGTCATGGTGGGCTAATCCGTGCTGGCACAACACACAGAGCCATACATAATGTGTCATAATAATGATACGTCTGTTACGGCAATTACAAAACCATCCTCAATAAAACTTGTCAAATATATTCAAAGGAATACAAGGAATGCAAATATTGTTACAGCAGAAACATTCAATTATTATGATAATTAAATTATATCATTTGTTTCATTTTTTTCTTCGACTTTTATTTAATTTCTAATATGGCAAAGTGCAAACAAACCAATAAATGGAAATAAAATTATAATGATAAAGCGGTAAATTCAGATTGGTAATGATGTTTATTGTTTTTGTTAGCATATTTTAGTTTGGGGGAAACAAGGCAGGGAATGAAAAGGAGGAATCCCATAATGCCATGATCCTCTCTCTGCCCCAGGAAGGATCCTTGAGGTTGGATGGAACCACACATTTAAAGTGCTAGATTAAATGAAGATGAACAAACTGAAAGCTTATTTTAGAATGCACAGCATGGTGCCAAATGCAGTTTTATGGATACAAATCTCCATAATTATTTCACACAATGCTGTCATTGTAGCTGCATGCTAAGGTACATGCTGTTCAATTGTGTTCAATGTGCCAATACGCAGGCATGTTAGAATCTGTTGTCATGACTTGCACAGAAGTTGTGGCAAACATTTTCAAGTAGTTATAGTGTCAATTCTGGGGCACCAGTATGCATGGCATTAAAGGAACAGTAACACCAAAAAATGAAAGTGTATAAAAGTAACTAGAATATAATGTGCTGCTGCCCCGCACTGGTAAAAGTTGTGTGTTTACTTCAGAAAGTCTACTGTAATTTATATAAATAAGCTGCTATGTAGCCATGGAGGCAGCCATTCAAAGGAGAAAAGGCACAGGCACATAGCAGATAACAGATAAAACACTATTGTATTCTACAGAACTTATCTGTTATCTGCTACGTAACCTGTGCCTTTTCTCCTTTTTTCCAGCTTGAATGGCTGCCCCCGTGGCTACACAGCAGCTTATTATATAAATTATAGTAGTGTTACTGTAGCAAACACACCAGTTTTACCAGTGCAGGGCAACAGTGCATTATATTTTTATTACTTTAAAGCTCTTTCATTTTTTGGTGTTACTGTTCCTTTAAGAGCAGCACAGTTATTTCCTTGGCGCAAGCCAATGGCTACTATTAATGCAACCAGCTAGTGGTGTTTCTAGTCTATTGGAGATGACCTTTCCTTAATTCAGAGCTTTCTGGATACTTGTACTACCACAGTTTCAGCTATGCTAGTCTTTCCCTCAGAATATACTAACAAGTCAGATACAGGGGCGATTCTCAACCCCAGTTTTTGCAATGCCTCCTCCAGGCACTTTAATTTACTGTGCCGATGAGGGTCCGGGGGGGCCGCATCACTAGTGCCGATTGGAGTGCAATTGGATAATTATACAGGTATGTAGACTGTCAGTGGGTAGCCCTCTCGTACACATAAGCTGTATTCATATTACCCATATTCGTTAACCTGTTTTGGTACCTGTTATTTAGACTGCTCAGGACCTTTGGGTTTTCCACATATTGGGTCTTTCCTTAATCTGTTACAGTTGAGCTCCAAACATCTCCGGACACGACATGCTGCTAAAACCAGGTCTTTATTGTTCCATCTAAAAACTAGACGCCTTAGTCTAGTTTTTAGATGGAACAATAAAGACCTGGTTTTAGCAGCATGTCGTGTCCGGAGATGTTTGGAGCTCAACTGTATATGATATAACTTCTCCCTTCAGCTACGGGTTCGGGGCCCTGAGCACCCGGACCAACTGTGGACTCTGGTGAGCTTTTTCTGATTCTGCATTAATTACAAATTTCCATTGGGGCCCCCTAGAGTTTTTTCACAACTGCGCTAGGTCTGGGGTGTTCACACCCAGACCTTTATATTTATTTGGTACGGGTTTTGATTTGTCATTCGTTTACATTTACTTTGTTATAAATACTATTTAGGGTAGAGGCTTTATTATTTGTTTCCTTAATCTGGATCTTCATATTTTAAGTCTACTAAAAAATCATTTAAATTAAAGATTAAATAAACTCAATAGGATTGTTTTGCTTCCAATAAGGATTCATTATATCTTAGTTGGGGTCAAGTACAGGTACTGTTTTATTATTAGAGAAAAGGGAAATCATTTTGAAAAAATGTGACTAATTTGCTTATTATGGAGTATATAGGAGATGGCCTAACTGTAATTAGAAGCTTTTTGGATATTGGGTTACCAGTACAAGCACTCCATTGAAATATATAGGAAAGGCAAAAATACCTTAAAAAACAGAAAAGGAGAGCACACTAGGAAGAAAAATTTAAAACCACACAAATGCATAATCCCTCTTCTGGACTAGTTCTATACAGACTGCCTAAACCCAAATAGCTGAGACACAAATATCATGAGGCACAGCTTCCAACTTGCAGTTCTGAGATGACTGGTACACGAGAGTAACCAGGTTAACACATTACACTTGTGTGCAAGCCATTCAGCCAACAGTCTATAATAAATGAATAGGGAGACAGTACTACCTCCTCTGAATTACCCATTGGGTTTTTAAGTGTTTTTAGCTAATTTTATCTTTTTGGCGCCTCTGTTTTGTCTTATCATTATACCGAGTCCACCCCAGTGGAGGGGTGTCATCCCCATTTTTCTTCTTCTACAGAGAGCGACTTCTTATTCCTGAGTGGGGTCAGGATAATCTCCCCACCTGCTTATACAGTGGTTGCCTATTGGTAACCCTGGATTGTGAGTATTAATTTGTTTACTCTATCATTACTCCTTGTAAAAATATATTACACTATTGGGGCTCTTGGTGTTCCCTTTTGTTTTTCATTTTATAATTAATTCAAGTCATAACAACAAATTTTAAAAAACTTACTTAGTCCAAATCAGTTGGATGTTGTGCAAGTTGAAGAGTTAGGTACCAGGAAAGGTCTCGCTCCACATGTATCGCCAAAAGACTCTGTTCCTATTGTGAACTTCCAGAATGTATTTTCCCGGCCCCTAAATATCCTACTAAAGGTGTAAGAATACAGACCCTTAAGCTAATGGGGGGTTTCTGTGAGAGCCAAGAGTAACCAAGGGCACATTGGGCTGCTGACTGATATGCAAAGCAGGGGCCTTGGAAAGATATTGTCTGTAATGCCACTTGCCCTTCCTGCAGGGCACCCAACCTCAGACTATGAATGTTTCTTGCAAATGTTCTGATATCATCAATCATTGGGTGTCTTCCTATAGCGTTATTTTTCTGTTGGCTTTAGCTTGTACCCATGTTATAGGCCCTATGAGTCCCATGTCCCAGATGTTGCTAAACTTGCATATTGGTGGCTGTCATTAAATTGATCCAAATTTGATTGATTAGATTGGGCAGCTTGCACCTACACGGGGAACAGTTCGGTGAGAAAGAATAGACCTTGGGGGGCACTAATATATATTTTTTTAACCTTTGACACTAGTGTGCTGTGCCTTCAATTTTGACCTACAATTCTGTAGGTCAACCAATGGCACTCATAAACATTGTATATTAGCTTTTGAAAACATGTTTTTACAGATCCAGATCCAGGACTATGTGCTGTAATGTCATAATGGACCCAGAGCAAATTTCATTGAAAATTTAAAGTTGCAGAAAAGAGGTGTCATGTATTACTAGGGACCTCATTTACAATGTCCCACACATTGTAAATGCCTGTCTTTTGGGGGGGGCATTGGGCAAACAGCTGCAGGTCTCTACACACCCCCTGCCTGTCCCTCTTAAATCCAGTGACCTTTTTATTTTCTCCTTTTTTCAGTTTAAATGGCTACTTCCATGGCTACACAGCAGCTTTGTTTATATAAATTATAGTATTGTTTCTGAAACAAACACACAACTTTTACCAGTGCTGGGCAATAGTACATAATATATTAATTATTTTGATACACTTTCATTTTCTGGTGTTACTGTTCTTTTAAAAAAAGCTGAAAGTTGTATTCATGCAAAAGGTCGAGGCACCAATCAACATACTCGGGAATTAGGAACCAGTAGATCAAGCCAAAATAGCAACTTAGATGCACCCATGAACTTTACAGAGAAACACTTATTTTTGGGCATTGAACCCAGGTCTTTGGCGTCTATTTATTTTGAATTTTCACACTATGGGGCTGATTTACTTACCCACGAACGGGTCGAATGGAGTCCGATTGCGTTTTTTTCGTAATGATCGGTACTTTGCGATTTTTTCGTATGTTTTGCGATTTTTTCGGATTCTGTACGAATTTTTCGTTACCAATACGATTTTTGCGTAAAAACGCGAGTTTTCCTATCCATTACGAAAGTTGCGTATAAAGTTGCGCATTTTGCGTAGCGTTAAAACTTACGCGAAAAGTTGCGCATTTTTCGTAGCGTTAAGTTTTAACGCTACGAAAAATGCGCAACTTTGCGCGAAAAATTCGTAAAGAATCCGAAAAAATCGCAAAACATACGAAAAAGTCGCAAAATGTTCGTTTTCAAGTCGGAACTTTTCCAATTCGGGTCGGATTCGTGGGTTAGTAAATCAGCCCCTATGTGTGTCACCACACAGCAGCCCGACATGATGTTGTGGCCATGGCCACGCTCATGATAGTGAAGTGGTAATTTGTGGTGCATGTCTGTATGTAATGTATAATGAGGGTCTAGTGCTTTGTATATAACCAATTCTGACACTTTCTGTGTCTCTGAATAAATAGGCAAACCTGCTTTCTACATTTGCATGTCAAATGCCAGACTCATGGAGCCATGTCTAAAAGGACAATAATTACCTATTTAACATGTTATCAATTATTTGTAGTAAGACAAAAGACTTTTTACTGCAGCTTGGATAATTCATGTTAGTACTGAGGCATTTTATGCTCCTAATATGCAGATAAAGAACCCGATGTTTATGCTCAAATTACTATTAAGCAAATACCTTTCTCTTTATAAAGCCATTACTATGACACAGCCTACTGACTGACCATTTAGGCATGACATATTCTGTACTTGGCACCTTCATACTGTATTTTGTGCAGCATATTCATCATCAAAACACATTTAGTTTAAGGGTGAAAATAGCTGACATAAGCATTATTGGCATTTCTATATGTTCAGATGGTACACCCTAATAACAGTAATAATTATTTCAGATAGTAATGATACTCTTTAACACTCTGTACAGCTCATAGGGTTTATAGTCCTGCATTTAAAAGAAGCTTTAAAGATCAAATTGCTTTTTAATTCATTAACCTTTTCTACTGTTTCCTAACTAGGGAATATTAACTGTTTCTGCATAGTGAATATCAGAAGGACCCACTGTGGATTAAGGTGGTTGCTGAAAAAACAAGATTCAAAATTTTAAACACATTCAAAATATTTTTAAAGATGTGAAATGAAACTGTTAGAGGAGTGCTGACCAACTTATTACATGTAGTGTGTCCCGATTAATTCTCATACAGCATGTTATAGGGCTGGATCTTATTAAAATAATGATGTAATACATTGAAATCTGTGGAGCCCTAGAGCAGACTGCAGGCCATACAAATTCTTTGGAGGGCCACGTCTGGCCAGGGGGCCTCCAGTTGGACAGCCCTGTTTTAGAGGATATAACTGCACCTACATCAGTAAATGAAGGCATCTTTAAGCTGACGGTTCATTTTCGACTGTAAGTGAAGTGTACAAGTGCAATGAAAGCACAAGTCATGATGTCTGTGTGAGATTCTTTAAACGCAAGTGTACTGCACCAATCACACAGAATACTGTGGGAACAATAGGAGCAGCAGTGCTGGTTTTGGAACAGGAGGCAGGAGGAACCATACAGAAGTACATGGTGATGCGAGTACTCTAATGAATTTTTCACTGACTGCAGAAAATTTGCACGACTGCAACCGTAGGACGTTAGGTAAATAAGCGTTTTCCCTTTTTATGTTGCTTAACATTAGAGTGACCATGAAGGTATTTATAGCATGGTTCAACCATTCTACAGTAAAGAGATAGGTGGACACCTCGAACCTGGACCTTGCAGGTGGCAGTTGAATGATACACAATTAATATACTTCCCAGATCAGAAAACATATTAATCAGGTTCCATGTGGCTAACACATATATATAGCAAACCCTTCAGCAAAATGTTAACCTCAATTTAAGTTCAGCGACCTTCTCCACGACGCTTGGGGAAGCCCATAAACGTTGAATCCAGGGAGTATTGTTTGAAATAGCTTTCAGTAAGGGCATTGTCACACAAGGCTTCTTCTCTGCCAGCATATTTACGCTAGGGGTAAAAATGCTGATCTAATTCCTCCTGCCCTTAATTTACTCTGAACTTACAGGCATACCATTGGCCTGTGCACAGATGGGCAGATTTCAGCACATAAATGCAAAAGTCTGCATATTTTTGCCCCCAAATCCTCCCCATCTATGCACTAAAAGGGTGATGTTGTGCCTGTCAGTGCACAGTCACGTCAGGGCACAAGGAAACAGATCTTCCCCTTTATCAGTATCTGGAGCTGGAGTTCTCTGGCACTTGGATAATCCCCAATGAGAGCTAGAAATCCAGGAGTCAAACACTTATGGCCTGTGCCTTGCATCATTTTCATAAGCTAGGGGAAAAATATGGTCATTTACATCAAGAGTTGCATTTAAATGCTGCAATGCAAAAGTCATACTATATATTGTAATGCCATTCATTTTTAGAAGCCCTTGGCAAAAGGGGAGGAAAGACAGAAATAAATTGGCTTCTTGTTTCAAATCTCAGTGGAACGTGAGAAATGATGACTGCAGCAGAGATCTAGGTTATATGAAGGACAGCATGGAGTCTCAATTAACAAAAATGACAAGTGTGCAGGCAGGAAAAATAAATGTTTTATAATGACCTGTCACTTAGTCACGCGGAGTCACCCAGGGAAGGAGAATTTTCAGCCACAATAAGGTGAAACTTTTACTTTTATGTATAGTATATTGTTGAAACAGACTGTATTTGGCTTCTAGTATACCAAGGGTAGTTACCTAAACACAGTAATTATATCAGTTTATTTTAGATGTGATATGGAAGGGTGACCTGGAGGGACAGACAGAAGTCATTTTTTTACAGCAGACAAAACATTCACAAATACTTACAAAGCCCTAGCTGGTTTACCTATGTATTGAGGAGATTACATTGTACAGGTATAGGATCCATTAACCGGAAACCCATTATCTAGAAAGTTCCGAATTACAGAAAGGCCATCTCTCATAGATTCTATTATAATAAAATAATTCAAATGAATAATGATTTCCTTTTTTCCTGTAATAATAAAACAGCACCTTGAACTTGACCCCAACTAAGGTATAATTAATCCTTATTGGAGGTAAAACAATCCTATTGGGTTTATTTAATGTTTAAATTATTTTTTAGTAGACATAAAGTATAAAGATTCAAATTATGGAAAGACCCATGGGATCTGGAAAACCCCACGTCCGAGGCATTCTGAAAAAAATATATTTGTCTGATATAAATATTAAGAACTTGGAAGCAGAGAAATGGCATGTATATGGGAATAATGGGTAAAATTATTTGTGGTTGTACAGCTATGGGATCCCTAATCGGTAAATCCATTATACGGAAAGCTCCAAATAATGAAAGGGCCATTTCCTATAGACTTCATTGTAAAAAAAAAACAACTCAAAGTTTTAAAAACAATTTCCTTTTTCTCTGTAATAATAAAAAAAATACCTTGTACTTGATCCTAACTGAACTGCATGAATTCATATTGGTGGCAAAACAATCCTGTTGGGTTTATTTAATGTTTAAATTATTTTTAGAACATTTATTTGCCTTTTTTCTTGAAACATCACCATTTTGTCATTTTGCTGCTCCCATGGCTGTTGGTCCAGGGTGGCACATTTGGGGATCAGGTCTACTTCAGTAAGCAATATTTCCTGCCTTACTATATTGAATTTCATGTGCTTGAGGGTTATTCTAGGGGCAGTGGGGGCCCACTGGTATCTTAAAGCAGGCCTGTTTGTAATTACCATTGTAGTAATTCTTTTGGAGGAATTCCCTTTTCCCTAATGTCCTATTAATAACTAAGATTATCTAAGATATCAGTGGTCTTGATGATAAACCACACATCACAAAAGTGTCTATAAATATGAAAATTCAAACTGCTGAGAATCCATGAGTTAGAATTTTTCTAAATTTGCCCCTATGTCAAACTGAAGGACCACTATACTATTCAAAGCTAATTCATTCCGCACAAGCCAATTATAGTTTCAATTAAAAGCAGTTCTATTTATACTCAGATAACAGAAATCCCAAAGTGCCGTGCCTATGCAGCCTCTTGCTTTGAGTGTCAAGAAATGCATGTTATGATTAATGACTTACAATTCTAGAAAAAAATCATGGGCAAGTTTGTTTTTTTTCCACAGGAATAGGCTATTTTATGCTAGAATATGGAAGTATCTAGAGATCAAAAGGGAACTGAGAACCATCAAATCTATAGTAAATTATAAAATCATGTTTTTTTTAATTAAAGAAGCAAAAGAGTATGATCAATGAGTCTCAAAAACACAGCTTGGTCCGGATGAAATAATCAGGATATAAATTATAAGTTTCATTTCACTCTTTAGAGAGAACCTGTGATGCAATATTTTTTACAGCATGCCTAGCAACTTAATGTCACCTTTGCATCTTTCTAGTTAGTAGCCATGCGACTTGGCTACAGTTTTACCATGCATTAATTCACAGTCATAAGTGTATTCCCTCCATGATTTCCATTCAAAGATATTCCAGAAATGTATCTTTTTGCCATTAGTCATATGCTGCAAAGAAATAAGTAAATGTGCATAATACTGTATAATATACCATAGGGACAATTACTTGCATATAGTATAGTATATTGATATCTAGACATGATCAATGGCCATACTATAATCGGATATAATTTCTTCTTACCAACCCATCCACTCGAAAGATTCTAATGCTATTCCTTCAGATACTACTTCTCTTGCATTCCTTTGGACATTGCTGCACCACACTAGTAGGATAATTAAATCTGGGTGCCTTTTGATGGTTCAATATCCCATGGTTCAAGTGATACTGGCAGTTTACCATGGTTAGAAGTAATGCTGATGTCTCTCTTAAAGTCTAATGCTATTTGTTGTGGCTCAGGTTGGGAGAAAAAATGCTTATCTTTCATATTATCAATAAAAAAAATTCAAGTTGTCAGGAATGCTTCTCATAGTTTCCAAGAGAGCACTTAAGGATTACAATAAAGGAACCCTATACCCCCGAACAATGTAGGTCTCTATAAAAATATATTCCATAAACCAGTTCATATGTAAAACTCTGCTTCATCTTAATAAACCATTTTCATAAGAATATACTTTATTAGTAGTATGGAGAAAATTGCCATTTTAAGAATTTAGGGCAGCCTCCTGGGATCATTTGATTCACAGTGCACACAAACAAACAAAGGCACACATACAGGCTAGGCCCCATCGGCCAGTTAATGGACAGAGTTCTGCCTTTTGCTTCCACACTACTTCCTGTTACAGTAAGTGAAAATTCTGTTTGTGGTGTTTTGTCTTTGTTCTTTTCTGTGTAAAGTTAATTATATCCCTTTGTCATTTATATGAAGTTATACAAATTTGCCTCCTATCACTGTTTGCATAAGCAATAAAACAAGGCAGCTTCCGTGCTTAAAGTTAAAAGGTAATGAAACCCTGACTTTTCGAATTAGCCCAGAAGACTTATTTCTCTGAATCTGACAAAGCCGCCTCTTTCACTGCTTGTTTTATCTTACACAAACCCATAAGACAAAGAGACATTTCTATATTGGCGCAGCAAAGTGTTCTATATGAAATATGGATGAATCTGTCTGTGTTGATTGATTGCATGTATAGAATGGCTTTGAATCCACCCGTCTCAAATAGAAGTTCCTAATAATAGCATTGTTTTATTTTTTTCTGTAATTGAGTGCTTGACAGTGCCTTTGTGGGAGCAAAATGTAGCCTGTATAAGCTAGTAATTGGCAAACAATGCCCAAATTCTCTACTGACTACATGGAAAGTATCAAAGGCTCTCTGCGCTGCATTTTTAAAGCATTCAAAGTGAAGAACAAAACTGTACATGCCTTGAACTGTTGCAGCTTGTAGTGTATTATATATTTATGTGTCATTTATGTGTGTGTGTGTGAACTTCATATTACTGCTATATACTGTATATTATTTCTTTCCAAATTATTTTAAGCTTTTTTCCGTTAATGCCTATTGTATTAATTAAGCTTTTAATTGGATTGTAAAATAACTGACTGGTATGTAATGGGGTCCAAGAAAAGAAATGTGAATATGTTTGTGTGTGTTATGTGGGCATATTAGTTGCATAGAAGTGTAACTTGTATCTCTTCTTTACTTATACATCACAGCTGATTTTTTCTTATCTTGATGTCCTTACTGATCAAATTGCAGAAATAAAAAGTATTTTGGAGTTCTAAACGTAATACTTATTACTGGAGGGCAATTGACACGTGGGGGAAGAACACAAACTTTAAGATGGCAGATGACGAATCAATTGATGATAAAGCAGTAAGACAATTAAGCCTTAGGGCTCTGGCACACGGGGAGATTAGTTGCCCGAGACAAATCTCCCTGTTCGTGGGCGACTTATCTCCCCGAAATGCCATCCCAGCGGCGAAAATGTAAATCAGGGAAATCGCGGGCAATCTCGAGGCAACTTCCGCGATTTCAGGGAAATCGCGCTGCCGCGTATGCCATCCCACCGGCGATTTACATTTTCGCCGGTGGGATGGCATTTCGGGGAGATTAGTCGCCTGCGAACAGGGAGATTTGTCATGGGAGACTAATCTCCCCGTGTGCCAGAGCCCTTATGCGGAAGTAACATTTGGGCTATAAGAGGTGCTCCTGCCATAAGGCAAGGTAAGCACTGTGTGGCCTGTAATATTTGGGGCTATGTCACATGCCGACCAACTTTATTCCACCCCAACATAACTGTTCACTGTCAGGGATGACATTGGCTTGTTATTGCACAGTTAAGGTGAATTTCTGCATGGAGGGGGAATCTGTTTTTCAAAACACATCAGTTAATAGTGCTGCTGCAACAGAATCCTATACAGGTACTAAAATTCATTTTTTGAAACAGATTTTTTATTCATTTTGAAAATTTGACATTAGTGAATGCATTTTCTTACATTTCCTAGTGCCCTCAGCCATGTGGATTGTGCTCTGATGTGCTACAGTCTCTCTTTGCTGCTGCACTGCAAGTTGAAGTGATATCACCACCCCTCCTGCCTCCTGCCACAGAAGCCTATTGACATAACAATGGGCAGGTGACAAGGTAACAGCTCATATGTCTAAGAAAGTTTTGAATCATTAAGGTCAATATCTAGTAGAGGTAAGTCTAAAAATACTGGATGTTCTGAGTTTTCTCGAAAACATCACATCTGAGCGGAATTCATCCGAGGGAATTCCCTGGCATTTATCACACTTTCACACCTTTGTGAGTTTTAACTTACACATAACTCAATGTGTACAACGATTATCATTGGATGTTGGTGACTCTATTACTCTTAAGGGTTTATGATGCTGAGGAAATTCCCTACCACTTAGTTGAACTAGAAAAAATGACCAGATGAGTGGTAAAATGCTTTCAAAAATACTCAGAAAGTCTAGTTGCTTTAGGCTAGTGATCAGAAAATCTGTCAATATTTTCTTTTATTGTGTAACTTTTTTTTTTTTACTCATAGGCATCTATGGGCTTTTTTTTTTTTTTTAAACTTTGTTTTTATTGTTTGTTTTGTAACAAAGTAAATTACATATAAAACATGTAAAAGAGAAAGTAAAGAAAGGGTTAAATTGAGATCAGATAGATAAATGTATTTTTCTTTTCGTTCTGAGCCTGATGTCTGGTTTATTTTCTGGGGCTGTCCAGTCAAGCAATCCCAGTGATGACCAATAAAAAGGGCAATCATTTGTGAGTTTTAAACTTGTTAAGCAAGTTGCAAAAAAATAATGAAGCAGTAGAATTCTTAATTAATTTAAGATTTTAGATTGGCTAGACTGGGGATGACTTTGACGTAGTTGGCCAGCTTGAATATATTGCAATATATGGACAAACAATCCCTGTTTTGTTTAAAGGGCAGGGCATTGCTTGGTAGCTTAATGCACAGAATATTGTCCTATATATATTGATAATGGGTGACTGCAGAGGGATTCTTGTTGTTTGTATGAATTTTGTGGTCCCAGCCTCAATGCACCCCCGCATAATGGTTTAAAATTTAGTGGTGAGCACAATTTTCCCTTTTTGATATAGTTTATACAGGAGCAGTGGCCAGCTCCATGTTGTAGTCCCTTTGAAAAATGTATAAAAAAGCAGTAAAAGTCTTGAGTCAGATGAAAGTGAGTGTAGGGCTGGCCAGACTGGGGATGACTTTGATGTAGTTGGCCAGCTTGAATATATTGCAATATATGGACAAACAATCCCTGTTTTGTTTAAAGGAAAGGGCATTTTTAGTACCTTAATGCACAGAATGTCTTAATATCTTATATATTGATAATGGGTGAGTGCAGTGTCTTTGCCTGACCCTTTTACACCCCTTAAAGGAACAGTAACACCAAAAAATGTATATATTTTAAAGAAATTAAACTATAATGTATTGCTGCCCTGCACTGGTAAAAGTTTTGTGTTTGCTTCAGAAACATTACTAGAGTTTAAATAAACCCTGGTGTGTAGCCATGGGGGCAGTCATTCAAAAGAAGAAAAGGCACAGGTTATATAGCTGCTAACAGATAAACCCTATAGAATACAATGGTGTCTTATCTGTTATCTGCTATGTAACCAGTGCCTTTTCTACTTTTTTCCAGCTTGAATGGCTGCCCCCATGGCTACACAGCAGCCTATTTATATAAACTATAGTAGTGTTCCTGAAGCAAACACCCCAGGTTTAACAGTGCAGGGCCACAGTACATTATATTTCAATTACTTTAAACCACTTTCATTTTTTGGTGTTACTGTTCCTTTAACTCTATAAATTAGGCATACCAAATGTAATTAAAGATGTACGATTTTCCAGTAAAAACATCCCTCCTAGTCCTGTGCAATTTCCCTTGTCACTCTGTAGGTGTTTAGATCTCAAAAAGGTTCCTTTAATTGCTTCAACGAGAATCATATAAAACCAAGAAAAAGAGAGTCGTGAGTGTAAACACAGCAGCCAAGATTCTCATTGAATTCACAGCTCTCAACATGCTGAGTAACAAGAACACTATAAGGTTTATATCCCCTTTATTCAGAGACCTTTTGACACTTGGTTACAGTGAAGTGTTTAACATGTCAGAGGTTGGTACTTTAGCATTCATCCCCTTTTGATTATATTGCCTTCTCGTTAGATTAGACAATCAGGTAACTTGGTACCATGTATGTTACATTATATGTGAAGAAAAAAAGGGTAGATGCCAGACAGACCTATCATTACAGCTCTCCAATCTCCGTCTATATTCTTTCGCAGCGGCACTTCAATTAAAAGTCGCTTTCGAGTAACTTAAACTTTGTCTTGCATGGAGAGGAAGATACCGTATCTGTGCGGATCGGGTTCCAGAAACAATGCTAATCAATTCCACAGCTTTACAGAGAAACGGGAAGTGTTGCATTACTTGGATGAGGGAAGCGGTATCCTTTGCGCACCGCTTGTGATATCTAGTGTATTAACACCTTCCTTATCGATGGAATGGCCTGTTTTTGCAGAGTTCACATACCAAAACAACAGGAGATCCGACCCCTAAGCACAAGGCTGTATCCTAAACATTTTCATAATAATAACAACAAGCAAAATGCTCTACTCATTGTTGTTCATTGAGCTTCAGAGGGCAGTTGTGCTTTTGAAGTTTGGAAAATATAATATAGGGCTTAAGGTCCCCCCATACACGGGCCGATAGTAGCTGATTTGGCAGCTAATCGGCCCGTGTATGGGCACTCCCAACGGGCCTGCCCGACCGATATCTTGCCTGAAATCGGCCAGATCTTGAACGGGCAGGTTAGAAAATCTAGTCTGATCGGGGACCGCATCGGCTTGTTGATGCGGTCCCCGGACCGACTTTTCCTATACCCGCCATTATAATTCGATCGTTTGTCCCCGGGCCCACCGTAGGTGGGGGATATCGAGAGAAGATCCACTCGCTTGGCGACATCGCCAAACGAATGGATCTTATGGTGTATGGGGACCTTTACTCCCTGATTGATAAAATCTGATCTCAATTTTCAGCCGCAAATCACCATAGGGCTCATTTACAGCCGCAGTGGGCAAATTACACCTTTCCACCCTTATCCTGTTGCATATAAACCACTTGGGTCAAAATGCACTTCTTGCTCCTCCTTAATATTGTGCCCAGTGTCACTCAGTCCTTCCTGCCTTCCATTCCAAGTGAGGCACTGCTGTATCTAGTGATGCAGGGGAACTTGCAACTTGTGTCCTATTCTTTCAGCGCCACTGAACTGCACTGAATGATGCAGGGCACTGAGGGAAACCTGGAGCTACCCCCAACTCCAGACCAGGCAGTAGTTTACTCTGCCTTTTAGAGCCCCGGTTTTGGTAAATTACCACAATTGCAGTAGACGCAGCATAATTGCATCAAGACTATCACCCATTTGCGTTCACGAGGATGTTGGAAATCTGGGAAAAATGTGCATTGTGGGGAAAAAACATGGTGACTGGCTCAAAATGGACTGCACTTACAGACGTAAATTAGTCCTAATGTTTTTTAACCCACAGTGCAAAGTTTTACCTTATAATTCCAGCATAATTGCAGACATGCTTAGTTACAACCATGGTGATTTGGTGCATTGCACCACAATTACCGTTTTGCCAATTCACTTCCTATGAAAATGAGTCCAATTTCCACAGAATTTGGAATAAAATGGCGTCACTCCCAGAGAACAGCATTTGTGGCTCATTCACATGTCATAAGCAGTTATTGATGTAATTTCAAGGAAATCCTTGAATCAACATCACGCCCAGGCTGGTGGTCATATCAGGGTTTCCTGGTATGTAATTCTAGGTGGGTTGTTAGGTGCACTATAGGCTCAAGCATCTTTCTAAATAGCATCAATATGCTCTTAGTGTCCATTTGTGTTCTTGGCAAAAAAAAATAAAATAATTTATATTGTTTATAAAAAGTTGAAGCACTAACATTTACTTTAATAAACATCTCTGGTTTCCCGCATGGTGGATATTGCATAATTAAAAATAAATTCCTTTTTTTTTTGGTTAAAATTGGAAGGGTTTTTGAAGTAACGGAAATTACATTAAAGCAGTTAAAAATTATCTTATTTTGCCCAGAAGTTGCTTATACCTATAGCAAATATGATAGTGTGAAAGGGCAAAATTTACTACAGGTTCAATTAACTGATGCAACCAATCAGCAGATAGCTTGTTCAAAAGAAAACATCTTATTGGTTGCTATGGGTTACTACACCTAGGGGAGATTTATTAAGACATGAACGCTCGCAGCATTCATTCGAAAATATGGTCCGAGTGTATTTTCGCCATTTTTTCGTACGCCCATGCGACTTTTTCGTATGTTTGCGCAACTTTTTCGTATGCCTGCGCAAAAAATTCTGAAAGGTTCTGCCGCTGTTTACAAAATTTTGACTTTCGGAATGCCAATACGATATTATCGTGACTAATACGATTTTTTCGTAAGCATTTTTGTGATATTTGCGATCTTCAGAAATTATCGTATCCAATCCGAATTTTTCCCATTCGGGATTAGAACTTGTGTTTCAATGAATCGATCCCTTAGTCCTACTTAGTGCCTTTATTACATATGCGGGTTAGAATTGTTTGGATCAGATTTTTTATTCTTTTTTTAAAGTATCATGGACAGAGAATCATGGACAGAGAAATGGGCATTAGAAGACAGACACATTTTTTAATAAAAACAGGTATTACAATTTGAAAACGATGCTAAAATGTCTGCAGGAAACAACATGAATATATCCAGGGTCTTAGCGACCCCTGGTGGATGCTTTTGGATACAGACAGATAAACCATGCTCACAAAAGTAAGACAAGTAAATAGAGTGCAGTATTTAACCACATCTAATCCTTACTTTTCAACCGTTTGAACATTATGCAGTCTGAGCATTTAATGTTAGGCCAATAAAAAGAGACCACATCTATATTTGTATATACTGTGTAGCTGTTCAAAATGTCTCATTAAGGCCCAAATCCATGTTACTTAATTCAGCAGCACTAAGGGGCACATTAAAACTAAATTCTTAATGCACTTGTGACAGGGACATGTGCTGCAAGGTGCAGAACACAGTGATGGTCAACCCCTTGTATAAAAGGTGGCAGGAAGGGTTTCCTACACCCCACCCCAACATGGCTCTAATGAATACAGCATCATTTTAGAATGCAGAGAACTACTGACACTAAGCACAGTGCAGGGCACAAGTGTACAAAAACATAGCAGTTTGCACCCTGTCCTGTACTTCATAAATGAGCCCTCTGCTCTCTCTCACTTGCAAAAGAGTTGGGTTGCCACCCAGCCGGTATTTGACCGGCTTATCCAGCAAATTGACAGCTAGGGTGAAGTGTGCTCCAGTTGCTGTTGCCCATATAAACTATTAATTCTTGTAACCCATGGCAACTAAATAGGAGGTACAATAGCATTTATCAGGCCTTTTGTAAGCCTTAGCTTACTAGAAATGGAATAAACTCCTTTGCCACTCTTGCTGCTGACTATGACCTACCAAACACCATGTTCTTTAGATATTTACAGGTCCGACGCTGTGCTGAGAGTCCGTTTACAAATTTGCCCAGACTGGCTATGTCAGATCTTGAATGCCTTGCATACCCCAGGTGTTGGTATCCTGTATCTCCTCCACACTTAACAACCAGAGATGTAACCCGTTTGTGGCCAGCCACACAAAATGGCTTTCAGACATGCCCCAACTCCCCTCTGAATTAGTAGCAATGATATCCTTATCCAATACTGCACTATACATAGGATGTTCCTTACTTCGTCACGTCTCCACTACATGGGCCTCTGCACTGACAACCTATGCTTCAAATATGGAGTGGTCCCAGTAACATGTTTTTTTTTGCCTTCTGGACATGCCCTATCATTACTGGGTTTGGGGGGATATGGTGGATTTCTTGCTGCAATGCTTATCCATGCTTTTATGCAAGAAAATATATAATATAGGGCCCCTGGGTGGACAATCCTACCATGATGGCAGCTCCAGATACTACTTGAATGCTCCAGATAACATCTGACGATTCCCCCCCACTTAAATTCTGCACCATGGTGCCTCCTCCATCCCCCCTCTTTTTCCTCTCCCCTTCTTTCCACACTCTCTGAATTTGTTGAAAAGTTAAAAAAGGTTACTTCTTTTACTCACTTTATACTTTTGTGTATCCTGTGGCAAAAATAAAGGACTTTAAAACTTTGTGCCTGTTATTAAATGTTCTTATATTTTGCACATCTCCATAAGTAGTTCAAGAGCAGAAAATAAAGTGTTAAATCTAAACGGCTATGTAAAGTTTTATCAAACAATAATAAATAAGGCACTAAGATTGCAATGTCAGCCTACACAGTGATGGACTGGCCATCCTAAGGCCCACTGGGAAAACGGGCATTGAGGGTCCTTTACTGCTTAAAGGAAAACTAAACCCCAAAACAATGTAGGTCTCTATAAAAATATATCACATAAAACAGCTCATATGTAAAACCCTGCTTCATCTAATTAAACCATTTTCATACAAATATGATTTTTTAGTAGACTGTGCCATTGAGTACTCCTAAATAGAAAATTGTAATTTTAAAGAAAAACTATATCCCCAAAATAAATACTGGAATATATATATCATTAAATGTTGCCCTTTTACAATCTTTCCCTTGATCCACCATTTAGACAGAACTCTGCCCATTAATTGGCTGATGGGGCCTAGCATGTATGTGTGCCTTGGCTTGTTTGTGTGCACTGTGAATCCTATGGTCCCAGGAGGCGGCCCTTAACTCTTAAAATGGAAATTTTCTATTTAGGATTATTTGTGGTTATAGTTTCCCTTTAAAGGAGAAGGAAAGGCTAGTAAAGAGTTAATCTCAAGCTGCAGGCATACCTTCAGTTCTCTCAATAGTGCCCTTAAGTCTCCACATATTTTACCTGTTCAGATGATCAGAAGCCAAACTGGAAGAAAAAACGCTGAGCTGTGTAAAGAAGATTCCCATAATGGTCCTGCACCCAGACCAAGACCAGCTACTCAGGAAACGCATGCGTATTTTACATATACTGTGAGCGCGCTTTCAATCTCACAAGCAGGAGCGCTCCCATATAGGGGGAGGGAGAAGATTTGCGCATACGCATGTACTTAAGTGGCGCCATGCTGGACTAATTTAAATATCCAACATGGCGGCTGAAATAGATGATAAAGAGCGTTCAGAACGAATGACGAGTGCTCTGAAAGTACTTGCAAAAAAGGTATGGGGGGGTGTCGCATTTTTAACCCTTTCCTTCTCCTTTAAGTACTAAGGCCCACCCCCTGGGATATCTGTTGGTTAAGTATTCATTCTGGGAGTTTAGTTCCTTTTTTATGCTATTATTATTTTATGCCTACTGGGAGATGCTCTGGTCCAACCTTTAGCCTCAGTGCAAAAATAAGAACAACTGTATTAAGATAAGTAGTAACTGTAAGCCGCTTTCACGCTGCCTTGTGTAGCTCTGCCCCTCCCAGCAAAAGCCCGGGAAATTCAAACAGCCAATTCTGGCCCTAACAACGGGTGGGGAAAGGGGTGCCCCTCCTAGCCCAGTCAGGCCCTGCTTCCCTACTCTGCGATACGGGTCATTGGGCCCCTAGATGTGCACTTTTATTTAAACATCATTATTTCTATTCATCATGGCAAATCATTTCTATTAAGCTCACTGCTGCCCATTACTAAACTCTGCAGTCTCTGGGAGTACGGGCTGACATGTATGTGTGCTGCTGCCACAAGTGTTTCCTGCGCTTCAGATAATGTGAGATTTGACAGTAATTAGTTTTCAGGAAGTCATTTAATGCTGAACAGGGCTTACTTTAAGTCCTCTTCTTGTCCTAATCAAAATGCTAATTATTCCAAATAGTACAAAACACAGAAATTAATAAAAAAAAAATCTAAGTTTCTCTTGATTTATTCAGAGTTTGTAACATACTGCCTTTGTATAACAGGAATTTGTTCATTAATTTAGTCTTAACTGTAATTAACAGGACAGAAATTTACACTAGATAGTGCCATAATAATGAATTATGAATTTTTGCAGGTTTAAAAGAGGGCATCAGAGGCAACTGACAGGTAAAAGGAGGGAAGGGAAAACATGAAAGGAGATCAATTGCTCTAGATTAAAATAGCACGGTAATATAAGGGCTCATTTACCTCTGCAATTTTCACTGACTGGGGGAAAACCCACTTGTAAAACCACTTTTAATAACAGTACTTCCATCAAAATGAGCTCCTTACACTAAAATTGATTATTTGGTAAGTCCTACATGGCCAGGTAGGGTTTCTTAGGCATTGTAACTGAGGGGGGTATACCAAGGTCCATTTTTTGTTTGTTTGTAGAAAGTGTCTGATATGTAAATATTTGTAAAATTGATTATTTATAAGTCCTACATGGCCAGGAATCCTGAGTAGTGTAGAAGTCAATCATTTAGGCTTCCTACTGTTTGGAGACCAGCTTGTGTCCAGGAAAGTAGTGATAAGTCCTGTATTTGGAGCATTTGGAGGTTTCATAACAGTTGTGATGGGGAGTTATTCCAGGGAAAATAGAAGGGATGCTCCTTCCCGTTGTCAGGATTATAAAGGGAGGGAGTACCAGGAAGACAGGAGACAGCTGTGACCAAAAACTCATGGTAAGAAAAGTGAGCCTAATGTAACATGTATATTAGTCTACTCAGCTTTTTGTGTAAATTGGTAAATGCCACTCGGCTATTTGATCTAAAATAGTAGCAACAATGTTGGGACATGCTAGACCTGCTCTTCTGTTAGTATACATTGTCACTCTGTATTCTGCCTCTATTTAATTCCCATATGAACGCCATCAGTAGGTAAATCAGTAAGAAAAAAGATCTGTACAAGGGTATACAGTAGAAAAGACCTATTTGTGGGATCATTAACATTTTTATGGAATGTATTCTCCCCAGCCATTAGATGAACTTGGATTCCCAAGTCTTTTTGTAGAGTCTGTAGCATTAAGGCATAATGTTGCTGATATAATTGATGTGGGTTGGTGAAATCAGTGGCATCACTAGTGGTGTAGCTGTGGTCATGAGGGGGCCCAGACCTGCTTCCTCTGTTGATCTAAGAAATACCCCCTCCTCAGTTACTCTCTAACCCTCTCTAAGGCGGAGGTAGGGCCAGTAAGGTGCATGCTGGGCGCCTTTGAAGATTTTGTGCATGGGGGGGGGGGGGGGCAGTGCATCATTAATATGCCAGTTGTGCAAATATTAACTTTTGGATATTTTATTGTTTAGATTTGTCACTCCAAGTCATAATTAAGCCTTTATTGCTTTATAGTAAATATATATATATATATATTTTCCCCATCTTTTCTTCCTTTTATACAGTGTCAAACTGGGACACCAAAGTCCCACCAGAGGATCTGATATCAAGAACACTTGGTATTCCAACAGGCCAGTCAACACTGCCTGTTTAATATGAGCTTGTCCAGTATAAAAGGCATTTTCTTATATATTGCTGTGCAAAAAATGTATTTTCTTTCATTTAAACTTAGAGAACACTTAATACGTTATTTAGAATTCACACAATGATTTTTCATCACCAGTAGATGGCAGATTTTACATAATAATGTTGTATTGGCATCTTCTATTTAACATTTCCACTTCAAAGTTATAGGTTGTTCTGTTAAAGTCGTATAACTTTATAGTTAAAGAAATAAAATATAAACTCCACATATTTAATATAATTATGCCATAATATTTAATATAAAAATTGTAATTGCGAGTAGTACTGGGAAAACTAGAAATTGATTTGAACAAAGTTCAAGATAAATGTTGTGTTTTGGCGGCCTAACACTGGAAGGCTTATTTATCAATATTACAATTTGTGAATTTTAGAGGTTTGGGGTTTTTTTTTCAAATCAAATAAACTCAAATTTTTACAAAACTAAAATGTTTGGTAATATTTATTAAAATATTTGCAAACTTGATCGAATTAAACTGTGAAAAATGTATAGTTTTCAATAGGTCTGCAAACTCTCACAAACTTGATTTGAAAAACTGCATAAATTTTGCATAGAACAATTCCTATTGATTTCTACATGAACTTGCAAGTTTTTAAATGCCAACATTTTATATTTGAGTTTTTTTTATTTTTTGCACTAAATATTAAACATTTCAGTTTCTGAAAGCATAATTCAAATTAATGAGTTTTAGCGCAGAAAAATGTAATCGCAAATGAAATTTGGATTTGAGCGTTGATAAATCACCTCCATAGGGGCAGATTTACTAATCCACGAACAGTCCGAATGCGTTTTTTTTGTAATGATCGGTATTTTTTCGGCTTTTTTGTCGCAACTTTGTGCCGCAACTTTTTCGTCGCCGTCGCAACTTTTTTGTATATTTTCCGCGACTTTTTCGCTGCCGTCGCAAAAAAATCGGATTGGTTTTTCCGCCATTTACAATCGCTCAATACGAAAAAGTCACAACGGCAACGAAATAGTGATGCAAAATACGATAAAGTCGCTGCGGTGATGAAAAAGTCGCGACAAATATGAAAAAGTTGCGACTGCGACAAAAATGCGCCAAAATTTCTTTTTCCAATCCGAATTTTTCCCTTTCGGGATTCGGATTCGTGGATTAGTAAATCACCTCCTTAGTGTCTGTGTATGGAGGCTCTCTTGGGACTCCTAGGCGCTGTTATCATTATATGTTTTATACATTTATTCTAATATAGATCTGACACCTAAAAAAGTGTTATTCTCTATAAAGTTACTTGGGCCAAACCAAAGAAGGAAGCCAAATCCTAGAGTATTTGAGGCACCGTGAGTATGCATTAATGAGACCCATTTAGGACACAGCAAAATAATAAATGTTGTTTTACTTTGACAAAGTCTCACTGTTTAGAACTGCCTATTTATAAAGTTTTAAAGGATAAGTAAATCTTTAAAATTGTTTGATGTAAAATTGAAAGAAAGAGGGCTGATCTGATGTTCTTCTGGGTGGGAAAGATATGATAAAAGTTATCTAAGGTTTCTAAAGTTCCTCCTAACCAGAAGAACATCAGCCCCCTCATCAAACCTCTTACTTTATCCTGACAACTTCCCGACTACTTTATGTTCAGAAAAATGACCACCAGGTTGCGCTGTTGTAACAAAATGCATTCATATTAGCAGCACTTTAACTTCTAATATTTTGAGGAGAAAAATAATGTAAACTGCTAAAGTGCTTAAAATAGCACTCTAATCAATTTTATATCAACTTGTTATTAATAATAATAGTAATAATAATGATTACATATTATTACTTATACTGTAATGTCACCCACTGTGACCTATAGCACTTATATTTGCCTATTTGTGTCTGTTAGTTACCCCTCCCATATAGATTGTAAGCTCTACGGGGCAGGGACCTCCTTCATCATGTGTTTCTGACTCTTATTGCAACTGCACTTTGTATTTATTGTATTTATTGTTGTACTTTGTATTTATCCATTATCTTTAACCCCCCTGTTTGTATTAATGTATTCTACTGTACAGCGCTGCGTACATAAGTAGCGCTTTATAAATAAAGATATACATACATACATACATACAGGAAAATACTGATTACTTCTACAGTTTTGTCAGAAATAACATTTTTTATCCTATTAAATAATTATCATTTTGTCAGAACCGGAACAGAAATTTCACATATATTTAAATTAAAAAAGTGATGAAAAAATGTCCAAAGTATAAGAATGGAGAATTTCTGTTAACGTAGAACGTGGAAGAATTGGGAGAATCTGTAAAAGTTTTAAACTTTACCCAGTTTTATTGAGCATGGTATTTACCTTACTTTAATGATACAGTCCAAAGCTCCCTGCAGTAAAAAATTCAAAGCCAGATGAAGAAGCCAAACTAAAAACAAGCAGAATGCTGTGTTTCGAGCTAATATATATATATATTTTATATTATCCGGAAACCCGTTATCCAGAAGGCTCCGAATTACGGAAAGCCCTTCTCCCATAGACTCCATTTTAATCAAATAATTCAAATAAAATAAACTGATTTCCTTTTTCTCTGTAGTAATAAAACAGTTCCTTTTAATTAATCCTAACTAAGATATAATTAATCCTTATTGTATGCAAAACAATCCTATTGGGTTTAATTCATATTTTATTGATTTTTTTAGTAGACTTAAGGTATGGAGTTCCAGATTACGGAAAGACCCCTTATCCGGAATACCCTTGGTCCTGAGTATTCTGGATAACGGGTCCTATACCTGTGTACCTGTATATATATACATAATATACAAAAAAACCTTTCTCGATAGTTGGCAGAAATAAAATGATGCTTACTAAGGCTAAGAATGCTATACATAACACACGGAGCAGCACCAAAGAAAAACAAATTACTAGGGCAATTAATAAATTGAAATAATGATAGCTAGAACTGCTTCACTGGGTCCATTTGTTATAGTTAAAAAAATCAGTAGTGAAAAAAACAAGCAAATGATTACATTTATGCTGGCCCAGAGACGGATAATAGCGAAACTATATCACATCGTAAAAGGCTAATTAAAAGCCATAAATCGCATCTTCAGTCTGTTTGTTAATAACCAGGGATGCAGGAATGCTATAGATTTAGAAAGGTAAAGTAACCCTAATTGGAGTATAGATAGATATATAATTATTATGGATATATAATTATTGGCTAGTACACTCAGAAGCATCTAGGGCCCCACTGAATGTAGCATGCTCAGACTCCTGATAATGAGCTCTGTGTTTTGCCCAATAAAGGGCTTTTTTTTAAATGTAAATTTTTGCAATGAAGAAGCAGCTGCTGCAAGAAGTAAATACTTTCTACCTAGGTGCAAAAAGAGATGTAGACATACTCCATCTTACTTCCCTCTTACTTTATACTGTAGATCAGTGATCCACAACCAGTGGCTCAGGAGCAACATTTTGCCCACCAACCCTCTTGGATGTTGCTGTCAGTGACCTCAAAGCTTGTGCTCATTTTTGAATTTCTGACACGGAGGCAAGTTTTAGATGCATAAAACCATGTGTACTGCCAAACAGTCTTCTAGAATATGCCAGTCCACATAACCAAATAACCAATCACAGCCTTTGTTAGTGACCACAACTTTTTTTATTTTTAAATGTAAAAAAGGTTGGGGACCCCTGCTATAGAGGGACTTTTCGACATTAGCAGAATAATTTATAGGAAACCACTGGAAAATATAATCCATGCTAGTTTGGAAAGAGGAATTTTCTAAGAAATGTGAGTTCTAAAACACATGGCTTATGGACTATTGGAATGTTGCTTTGTTTATGTCAGTGGTACAGAAACACTGAAGCATCCAAAGCCTTTCTATGTGTGTAATACTTGGAAAGTTACAGCTGCTTTTGTGTGGAATTTAATAAAACACCAACTGATATGGAACAGAAATAGATAAGAATGACTATAATCTTGATAAAAGCAACAAGCATGCCTGCATTGAGAAGGCTGCTATATGTCTTCTTGTGAGGATTTTGTTCCCGACTCTTGATAAATCTTAATCAATACTATTATAGGTCCTGCTTTAAAGTAACATTGATAATGCACTGATACCCCAGCCCCTTTCAATCCACCCCTGCCTGCTCTACCTGTCACCTATCAAGTCCATAATAAATATTGCTGCCAGGCTCATACATCTCAGCATCTGTTCTCCCATTGCAGTGCCATTCTACCATTGGCTTCTGTTATTTTGCCAGTACCGCAAATTTAAACGATTGACCTTAACATTAAAAGCATTCACAACTCTATGGGGGCAAATTCATGAAATCACGAGTTTGAATCCCGAATGGGATAAATTTGGATTGGATACGAAAATTTCTGAAGATCGCAAATATCACGAAAATGCTTCCGAAAAAATTGTATTAGTCACGATAATATCGTATTGGCGATCTAAAAGTCATGAAATTTTCGTACCAAATGATTGTAAACAGTGGGAAAACCTTTCCGTTTTTTTCGCACAAGCGTACGAAAAAGTTGTGTGAAAAATTTGGCGAAAATATGCTCGGAGCGTTCGTGTCTTAGTTAATCTGCCCCTATGCGAGCATCTATGAACCTGTCTCCAATATGCTTGTTAGGTTCTTTATCTGATCTATTCCTCAACACCCCATTCATTACCTCTTCACATACTCACATTCCAGACTTTGCTAGGCCTGCTCCCCTTCTCTGGAATCCTCTCTCATGTTCCATCCAATATTCTCCCAATCTCTCTGCCTTTAAACAAACTTGTCATGTTGCACATGCTTTGTCTTTCATTTCATTTGTTCCCATCTCTCCCCCTGTAGTTTCCTCAGTTTTCTGTGTGGTTAACTCCACCCCCAGCAGTATCCCTAGACTCCATTTTATGCACACACACACATATATTTGCTGGAGTGGATCATATTATGATCTTTTGACCTATCTCGAGTGTTCACTTTTGTGAAGATCTTCACAGTTTGGAATAAACATCTCAAGATCTCCAAGGTGCCATTCTGATTGAGTCAACTGTCTGCCAACACTGAGGTTGTAAGTTATTGCTGTCTCAAGACAACTTGATAAGTTATAGAGATCACACTTGCAATGCTTAGAATGGAGAGGCAGAACAGTCAGAAGACCTATTGATAGCTCTGGAATATAATGATATGATATGAGACGTTATACTAGGTATACAGCAACGTAGACAGCACCACATTGTCACACAAGTCTGTATATGCCAGCAAACTTTCAAGTTCCCAACATTGCAGTGACTGTTTATTGGAATTATATCATACAAATCTGCTTGCACACCATACATGCTTGGTATAGCTGTTTGCATCAGCACATTGCCTCCTGCCTGCAGCCCTGTAAAGTAAGTGGCAGTGCAACCTGTCTGCCTTGCAAACACAGGCCCTGCAACACCTCAGCTAAATCAGCTAAATTGATACATTTCTCTGCTGCTGAAGCATTAACTCCTTCTCTGCCAGCACAATGTCTCAGCACAGCACTACACATTCTGTGGAAGCTGATCCATAGAAAGAATTAGAAGTCCTTTCAGATCAGGAATTAAACCCTGAACCCAGTGCAAAACCAAAGCGCACAACCAAATTGACTTGGAAAGCTCAACAAACATTTGAGACTCAGCGTATCCTCATCTAGCCTAGCATTCCTTCAGTATACACTATATTCTGCTAAATGCAGTGCTCAATGCCACATCTCTTAGCTTGCTGATTCCTGATATTGCCCATCCCCAAACCTTGGGTCTCATACCCCTCTCTGCTTGCAGATTGTTAGCTCTTTTAAGCACAACTCTTTCTAACTCTTATATCAGTTTTGGGCTGTACTTTTAGTTGTTATCTGTATGTATGATGTATATACCCATTTACTGTATTGAGGTAGAGACCCTGATTATTAGTATTGGAGCAAAAGCATAGGGGGGTGGGGGGGGGGCAGTGCTGAAACTGGGGAGGGATGCTTTAATGCTGGGGGTAATGGGGAAGAGATTGTGAGACTGGGTGCAATATAGAGGTGACAAGGCTTTGGCAAGTGATGGGCAGAGAATAGTGTCCTCATTTATTATCAATTTATTCATAGGTGGAGGGTGACATTTTTGTTTGGGGAGGCTAAATATGGGCCATACATAGACTGACTTAAAGCTAATGTGAGACGTAAAAAATGAACCTCCCAACTACCTTTTGCGGTTCCCACTGACTACCAGGGATACTGTGAAAAAGTGCGGGGTGCTTTTTTCACCCTAAAATGCTTAGGATGTGGAAGAATTCATATATGCACTTCTGTGAGAGGTTCTCCGTCCATTTGTGTTTGGGATGAGTTAGCTTAAATATGTTTTAGTTTTATAGTGAGAACGGCAGTGGGTACTGACATCCCAGGCACATTATATACAGTCAAATGCAGTCTGTATTTACAAAACCAGCACATTATATGCAGTGAGATACAGTGGGGACTGATGGGGCAGATATTCAGGCCTGGGCACAATAACACTGGCACTGATACACAACATTGGTTTGTTTCCCAGCCATGCACTCATAAGGGTGCCACTGTAACTAACTAGAAATGAACAAAACAGTGACAGAAGAAAAAAAGTGCAAAGAACAACTATATAAAAGCACAATGAGCTTTTTTAGAGGGTATGAGTTAATTTAAGACTGGAGCTAAGGTAATAGGGATATTATAGATGCCATGTGACAAAAAAAACTACTTAATTTCAGCTAGTAATTCAGCCTTTAGAACATATATAGAAGAGTACCTGTGTGAGTGGGATGAAACCTGCAGCAAAAGTTCAGAGTTGGTTCTTCGGTAAAGTTACAGCCTGCAGATCCTTCTTATCAGTCTTCATTTGTGCACTGCCTACATCTGTGCTTTAATTGGTCAGTGTTACTGTTGGTCAAAAGAGCTGTGCTCTGATTGGAGAAGCCACAAGAAGAAAGATCCAATCAGAGCACAGCTGATTACAACAGAACCAGATTTTCAGGAAGGAGGAATGCAAGGAGATTTTACCCATGTTCCAGAGCAGTGCAAAAACTGAGTGAGTTTTTATTTTATTTGGTGCCTAGCAGGTTTAGGGAGGCTAATCCACCTATGGATTTGTTTAAATTTAAAAATTGACTAAATTTGAATTGCCATATTTCTTTGCAAAGATAAACTGAAAGATCTTCCATAGTGAAAGAAAGTCAGTACAGCTTGGCTTTGTTCTGCCTATTAGCGCACACATAGAGAGGATTTAGGCACAGTAAAGTACCATAGTACTATGTATTTTCATGCCGATACTGCTTTGTGTGTGTTGATAGGCTGATCCCGGGTCTGTCAGTGCATACACATCAGGGAGACAAAGGCAGCCTATTGCCCATGTCATGTGCCATTAGGCTAGGTTACCATCCCTTTGCATCCTGTGCCCTACCTTGCACATTTGAATTACACACAAGTTAAGTGATGAGTTGGAGGTGGGGTGCCCACATGCCTCCCCAGACTGCCCTCCAATGAATACAGTGCTGATGTACGTAGGCACTGCTGTAATCAAGGTGCAGACACAGGTGTCCGCTTTTTATAGTGTGCAAAAATACAAAAACGGTGGTGGTTTGCACTATTTTTTGCAGTTTGCACTTTGATGGCTTAAATCCAACTATTGTATGTAATGGCTGCCACCAGCCCTCTCTGCTTCCACAGATACCCTCACAAGTATATTTCAGATACCTTGTCTACTGGATCCAGATACCTTGTTATTGCTGAAAGTTCTGTAACTTCATTCTCTCTTGTTTTAAGTTCTGCATAACATTTTGTACTCCCTCTTTTGACTTTCCATTCCTCAGTGTCCAGCAAACTTCCCCATGGCAAATAATATAAATTATATACAGTGTGGTTGTGCTTGACTGAATACTGACATGCTACAGTATGCAGTATTTGAGACTCAGTAGCAGAGCAGACCATGCCCTGGACCAATTATATTTTCACTAGTTCTTATGCAAACTCTACTTATAGTTTCCAATGGAAATATGTTTATATTATCCTATATCCTATATTAAGTTAACTAGCGTAATTTTTTAAACATCTATAGAACAATTGCTAAAGTGCTTTAGTGTAATGCTTAAAGTGCTTCAATTATTTTCTGAACTCTCTCTTTCTCTCTCTCTCTCTCTTTCTCTCTCTCTCTCGCTTCCTCTCTCTACACACAACTACACACATATATATATATTAAAGGGGTTGTTCACCTTTAAATTAACATTTAGTATGTTGTAGAGAGTTCTGTTTCGAAAAATTTGCAATTGGTCTTCATTTTTTATTATTTGTGGTTTTTGAATTATTTCTCTTTATATTTAGTGACTTTCCAGTTTGGAATTTTAGCAGCTATCGGGTTCCTAGGGTCCAAATTACTTTAGCCATCAGGCAGTGGTTCGAATGAGAAGCTGGATATTAATTGTGTGTGTTGGAATAGAAAGATAACTAATAAAAATAAACAAAACAATTAAATCATAGCACCCCTGCAACATTTTGGCACCCCCCCAGTGATTGTAACTTCCCTCTTAATATAATTCCCAGTGCCAGGTTATCTTGGCAGAACAATGCAGGAAAAACTATTTTCAAGTCCTGTGAGGACACATCTCAGCACTGAATTTTGTTCTATTAGAAAGAAAAGCATATTCTGAAGACATAAAGTTGTAACAGTGAACAACAAGATAAATGAATTCTGTTCCTAGGCAATATGTAATGGTAGCTGCATTTCAGTTGATAAACTTTACAAAAGAATAATCTTAGCCTAAGGGCCAACTCGTATACCATATGCCCTTCTGTGTTATGTATTACTCTGCGGTACGTGTCTATCATATAAAGATATTATATTTATATGTATAAGATGTTACGGGACCTGAAACAGAGTTTATGTATATGCAGTACTTGTCCTTGTATAACATAAAGTAAGTGGCAACTATTATTAACCTTACTATGAAGTGCATACTACTAAACTGATTTTAAATTTGGTAGATCTTTCAGTTTTCCTTATTTAGGTCAAGAGTAAATGTTTTTTTTTAATGAAGACGATTTAGATTTAGGTAACAATAATTTCAGACAGAAGCAAAGGGATACACCTTTAATTAGTGATTATGAGACTTTTTGGGCTCATGTCTTAAATATATCAAATATGCTGTATAAGTCATTTAACTATAGTTATAATATGCAGGACAGAACATGTGATTTCAACCTAAGTGGCATTAGGCTGTACTTCTAAGGTTACCTAGTAGAGCTAATAAGCCGTACTTTGGAAGCTAATCCTTAATAGCCTTCAAGCCAAGCTGGGTCCCTCAACTGCTGCACTGACAATGGAAGCTCAAAGTTTGGGAAACTACACAGTATTTATAGTAATGGCTTCCATTATCTAGAAACCTTAGGGTCACATACAGTAGTTACCAGTTCTATTGTAAAACCTATTAAAACCAAACATTGGCAATCCAGCAGGAGTTGTATTGTAAAAGGTGTTGTTTACCTTTAAATCAACTTTTAGCATAACAGACATTGGTAGTCTGAGACAGGGCTGTCCAACTGGAGGCCCACGGGTCATATGTAGCCCTCTGAAAGATATTTATGGCCCCCAGTTTGTTTAGTAGCTTCATAGACTTCACTACGCTTTATGAGACACAACTGTCCCACTAAATGTATGGTTTTCAGCTTTTTGTTCAGCAGCTCTTCAGATTGGAATTTTAGTAGCAACTAACCGATATGTAAACCGATATGGAAGTAATTTGCCATGTACATTTACCAGAGAAGGAAAGGGTTAATCACTGGACATGCCAATTTGTTAGACACACAACTGATTATATTCATGTTCCTCAGACCCTGAGCTGTTGCTCCTCCTCGCTAAGAAATGGACTGACCCGGGGTACTATTCTAGTGTGCGCAGTGACACAATTTTCTTTCTTGTCCCCAGGATCTTTGCTGCAGCGCTGCGCTATGCACATGTGTAGAAAAGCAAAAGTTTTGGTTTTCACATCTAACAGATTACCGCACTGCGGGACATTCATTGAACTATCCGGCACTGCGGGATGCGCTGGCTGGAGCCGGGCTCTCTGGCTTCTTCTGCTGTTCTGCTTCTTATGCCGCTCCTTGTGCAGCGGTGAAAGGCCCTTTTATAAGCTTGTATATAAGCTGTATATGGGGGTACTGTGTATGGGGGGAAAAACTGGTACATAGTTATAACTTATAACTGACTGCCTTCTCTCTATATTTGTATTTTATATGTAGGAGTTGCTATATTGGTTTCCTTAGGTAGTACAGTATGAGGGTATAGCACATTTGCGTCTGATCCCGCCATTTCAACTATATAAAAGGAGTATGGCGTAGCCACAAAAGTGGGCGTGGTCAAAAAAATTGCCAAAATCTTTTGTCCCTCTTTTCATTTTTCAAATGTTGGGAGGTATGAATTTGTGACCCTGCCAAATCAGTTGATCTTTAATTTATGGCCGGCTTTACTTTGTTTACTTCAATCATTCTATTCCAACCCCATATGGAGGCACACAGCAGCTCACTGATGGCTTGAAACAACTATAATACAGGTCAGTTTGAGATTGGCAAGAATAACATCAACACATCCCTGTTTGGATCCAAAACACAGTTTGCTGACCTCTAGACCCTCCTCCCCCTCTTACCTGTTACTTGTCCAAACCATAATGTAGCTATAAATGGTTATAAACATCCTAAAAAATAATTTATATTTAATAGGTAATGTCCAAAAAAAAAAACTATTGTAAGCATTAAATACTGCCAAATTCTTCTGTTTGTAAAGGTGCAAAATAAAGCATATTAACATAGCTGGAATGAGATGCAGACCGTTATTCCAGGACATATTAGATAGATTTAGCCCAACACTTCATTCTTGGATTTAATCTCAAATTATAAGTCTTTTGGCTTACTGCGAGTGTCTTGCTGGCTTACTGCGAGGTCTGAACTAATTTTCTTTTCTGAAACAATACACACGAGTCCGTGGTAGTGAAGGTTGCGGAGTTAGAAGCCAAATTGCACAGGCTGCGTTACATTTGAAATCTGCACATGCATTGCCAAAGGACTGCACAAAGCTAATATTTTAGTGCTGTTTCAAATCACTGGAATGCTAAAGTGTCATCCTTCCAAAATCCCAGAGCCACTAAGCACTTAACAAATAATACTTAAAATGTAATTAATGTGTGGAAGGAATGGGTCACTGTTTCTCCTAATCAAAAACAACAACAGAATAACAGAATAAACGTATATTTATCTGGATAGGGCAGTGGGAATGCTACCATTGCAAATACTCACAAATTTTATCTCTAGTCCCTGCTGTAATCCATGAAGCAGAACATTGGATCCCAAATGTTTTAGTCATCACTGAACAATTACTACTTGCCTGTTACACCAGCAGCCACGGCTTGTTCTACTGCTGATATGACCTTACCGCAAACTGTGCCCACTGTATTCAACGCCTCCCTACAACCTAGGTTGATTATTTGTCATATAATTGCACTTCAATTTACCAAACCTTTCCACCTTTCACTCGCAGTCTTCCCTTTATATTGGTAAACAATAATAAAAGCCTTTCAAGGCTGCAAAGAATAGTGTCAATTGCTGTAGAGCACAATGGGCAATAGCAGAGTTCTGTCTGAAATTAAAATTGCTGGTATCCTGCAGTGAAGATTAACACTCATTTAGTCTGAATAGCAGCAGAAAGGAATAACATTACAAGGCTCATTTACAAAGGCAGTAGGTGCAAATATTGGGGCAGAGTAGCACCAGGCAAAACACATAGTTGTGCTCCTTTATATTTTCACTACCTATATGCTGGTCGCTCCCTGATTTGCAGAATAGGGAGCACGGCACAATGACGTTTGGAGCAAAGGAACCCTGTTATACCTGCCTTGAGCAGACATTAATTGTATGTATGTATAACTTTATTTATAAAGCGCCACAAGGGTACACAGCGCTGTACAATCTTACAATATACAGAATTACACAAAGTGTAATTCTTACAATATAGGTATCGGACCCCTTATCTGGAAACCCGTTATCCAGAAAGCTCCGAATTACGGAAAGCCTGTCTCCTATAGACTCAATTTCTCTGTAGTAATAAAACAGTATCTTGTAGTTGATCCCAACTAAGATAGAAATAATCCTTATTGGATGCAAAACAATCCTTTTGTGGTTAATTAATGTTTTATTGATTTTTTAGTAGACTTTAAGGAGAAGGAAAGGCAAAGTCACTTGGGGGTGCCAAAATGTTAGGCACCCCCAAGTGACTTGAAGCGCCTACAGTTTAGCCCGGGCTGGTGCCCCTGTTAGGAGAGAACAGCACCAGCCCAGGGTACCTGCAGCGATTCCTTCTTCCTGCTTTGCGAGCGCGCACATGCCCAGTAGTGGGAAAAGCGGAACTTTAACAGAGAAGTCGGCTTTTCACTCTACTGCGCATGCGCCTATGTGTAAGTCTTAGCGAAACGCAGGCTGAAGGAGGAAGCGAAACGCTCCAGGTACCCCGGGCTGGTACTGTTTTCTCCTAACAGGGGCACCAGCCCGGGGTACGAGGTAAGCGATTAAAGTCACTTGGGGGTGCTTAACATTTTAGCACCCCCAAGTGACCTAGCCTTTCTTTCTCCTTTAAGGTATGGAGATCCAAATTACGGAAAGACCCCTTATCCGGAATACCCTTGGTCCCGAGCATTCTGGATAATGGGTCCTATACCTGTATACAGAATTACACACGTGGACAAGTGTTATAATAAGTACAATAAATAAATATAAATACACAGAGAATAAGTGCCATGTGGTTAGAGACACAGTAGGAAGGAGGTCCCTGCCCCATAGAGCTTACAGACTAAGTGGTTGGGTAACAAACAGGCACAAATTCCAGGGTTCCTTTTGCACAATGTACCAGGTGCTGCTACTTGGGCTAAATAAATTGAATGCAAACACTACTTTTAAAATAGCATGCTCTGGTAACGCTACATGAATAACGGAGCACACTCACCAAACAAATTGCTGCAAGATGTTTTGAATGCAATATTTTGCATGACAGCAATAAGCAAATGTAAAAACATAAAATTTTGGGTTAAAATAGTGAATTGCACCTGGTCTTTGCACACAACCACACTTTGGCAAATGAGGCTTTAGCTATTTTGTCCCTTGAGAAAAAGCCATCTTAATATCACGGGGCTTATATCCAATTGCAAGGCACAGCTCTAGGTGCAAAAATGGACACACAGTTAAAATATTCAAAATGATATTCAGTAACATGTAACACTTGTCTATACCAGGTGTCAATATGAATGTTGCACATTCTTTGCAAAATAGGGAGCAAGGTGCACGGTGCGGCTTACTAGCACCAGGGAGTTCTGCACTTTATTTTTGACCTGAGAAGGTTGTTATTAATGGTTCTCTTTGCATTCTGTGCCTACAGGTTCTCCTACATACACTAAATGAACCATGCATATGGTTCCCCTGTGTAAAGTCGGACTCAAATAAGCTGGGTTAAACCACAAGGTGTTTATGCCCTTCAAAACATGGAACCTTCTGTTTGGGTTGTGGACAGTGTAACTCAATCATTATATGGGATGGAGTAAAACTCCCTCTAAAGTGGCATAAGATTCAAATTAAAGGTTATATGGCACCTCTTACATGTGAATAATCTGCTATTTTTATCTTAGCACTAGTTGAATGTATATGAAGTATTCCTAGTATATTCATTTAATCTTATCGGACCAGTGGCCAAAGCCCAGTGGTAGGCAGAACTGCAAAGCTTTACCATAACCAGAAATTGATAAACCGATGAAGCTGGTGAATTGGCACGCAGACCAAGATCAGGATAAGGAAGGCCAGTATAACTAGGATCAGTCTAATGGTTAAGTGTACAAGGAATATCCAGATAACTGGATATAGGTCACAGCAACCAGGAACCAAGAATATCCAATTAAAATGCACAGGGCAGGTAGCAGCAAAGATGAGATAAGGAACAGACCAAGATTTGAAAGGACATTCCTTCAGAGACAATAGTACCCAAAACTTGGGACAAGATGAGAACTACAATCCCAAGCCTTTCAGCACAAAAAGCAAAAGTTTAATCAGGGGAAGAAAAGGAGAATACTCTTTAAACTATGAAAGGGATACAATGAAAAACTGACTTTAATCAAATTCAGATTGCTTAGTTATCCAGATTTGTGTCACTAGGGCCAGTGGGCCACATAATGCAGATTCTTTTTATAAGTGCAGTAGAAAAGAATAGTGAGTCCCTTTCTCATCAGTGAAACAGCTATGAGCGATGCGCGTGGTCATTGTGAAATAATCAAAGTTATGAGAAAGAGGGACCCATAAAGGCTGCACCTCCCCATTCAATAGAGAGACATGAGTTCTTATATATAAAACATAGCTTTGATGGTTATATTTAGAGTACAAATGGGCTTCATACAATGAAAACAAAGGTATCCATAACAGGTGTTGTTATAGATTTCCTGATGCATGATGGGAGAAAAGTGTGCAGCTGCTAATTATACACACAGTAAAGGTGTGAGGATAAATTAGATAAAAATATACACAGGTACTATACTGTATCATCCCACTCTCACAGGTACCATACAGTCAGGGGTGGGCCAAGCTGACCGAGCGCCCTAGGCAACCTGGTCAGCCACCTGCCCCCCTGCCGCACGCTTTGGTGCGCATGCACAGTTGGGGGGGGGGGAGATGCAATGGGTCATTGCTACCACCGCTAATGACAAGTGGCGGGGGCAGTGACAAAGAAGGAGGACTAGGGGTAGGCTGGAGAGGCTCCTGCCTGGCGCCCCCTAATTGTTGCGCCCTAGGCAGCTGCCTCTTCTGCCTACCCCTAGTTTCGGCCCTGTATACAGTTCTAAAGGCTGAATCACTAGCTGAAATTAAATTGTTTTTTGTCACCTAACATCTATAATATCCCTATCACCTACCCTAACAGAAGGATGGTAAGTTACAGAGCTGCGGAATATGTTGGCGCTTTATAAATAAATGTTAATAATAAAAATAATAAAAGTTAACTCTTTCCCCCTGATAAAGCTCATTGTGCTTTTATATACTTGTTGTTTTTTGCACTTGCTATTTTTTCTTTTACTTTTGTCATTGTTTTGTATATTTCTAGTTAGTTACAATGGGGCCAATGTTGTGTATCAGTGCCAGTGTTATAGTGCTAGGGCCTGAATATCTGCCATCTGTACCCAGTGCTTCTCACTGTATATAATGTGCTGGTTTTGTAATTACAGACTGCATTTCACTGTATATAATGTACCTGGGATGTCAGTGCCCACTGCCTTTCTTGCTATAAAGGGGTGTTTCACATATAGGTTAACTTTTAGTATGTTATAGAATGGCCTATTCCTAACAAATTTGCAGTTGGTCTTCCTTATTAATTTTTTTATAGTTCTTGAATGCCTTTCTCTTCTGCCTCTTTCCAGCTTTCAAATGGGGGTCACTGACCCCGGCAGGCAAAAAGGATTGTAATTTTTCTTTACTTATTTTTTCATGCAGGCCCCTAACTATTCATATCCCCATCTCTTGTTTAAACCACTAGACCCTAGCAACCAGATAGCTGCTGAAATACCAAATGGAGAGCTGCTGAACACAAAGCTTAATAACTAAAAAACCATTAAAAATAAAAGAGGACCAATTGCAAAGTGTCTCATAATATCAATGTCTACATCATATTAAAAGTTAATCTAAAGGTGAACTACCCCTTTAAGCTAACTGATCACAAATGGAGGTAGAACCCCTCACAGAAGTGCAGGTATGAATGCTTTTACATCCTAAGCATTTTAGGGTAAAAAAAAACACCCCCACCCTACTTTTGCGCAGTATCCCTGGAAGTCAGTGGGAACCGCAAGAGGTAGTTAGGAGATTCATTTTTTACACCAGCAGCGAATCCACTAAGTCTCACATTAGCTTTAGGTCAGTCTATGTATGGCCCATCTTTAGCCTCCTCAAACAAAAAATTCAGCCTCCGTCTATAATTTTGATTTTGTTTTTAGAAGAACTAAGTAGAACTAAACAAATTTTTTCTAAAACCACGACTGCCAAAAAATATGACCTTTAGTAACTGACCCTCTAAGTGCTGAGTCCTAGTGGCTGAGCCTGTAATTACCAGTACAGAATGTGGGACCTTGTAGACTTAAGGTGCTTATTAGAACTATATTCCTACAACAGTGCTAGGAATTATATTAACCATATTATTATTATAGTAACATATTATCTGGATGCAGAACTGTACCTCACAGCAGTGAAAGGAATTAGTGAGCCCCAGCTCCTTGCTTGAGAGTATAGCTGGATGCAGAACTATAACTTGAGGGCAGGGAGTGAGCGGTTTTACTGAGAACACCAGGAGAAGAGAAATGGTCAGACAGACTGGTTCACACAAAAGGAAGTGGACGCAGGACTAAGGGGGGAGATAGGAGAGTAGTCTGTAGGCTAGGCAGATAACACACAAGGGGGGAACCATTAGCGAACTACCAGGGATTAAACAGAGGCAGAAACTAGAACAGAGCTGGGTCATAGCCAATAAGCTAGACAACTTGGCACCCAAGGATCAACACAAATCATGTCAGACAGGCCAAGGTCACATACTAACTAAATAGATGAAGCTTAGAGGGCACAGAGACAAGGTCTCTAAAAAACCACCCCAGCAATTGATTGGTGAATGGCTGTGGTTAGGTTTAACTCATATTCTTCCAAACAGGTCCTGACAGAGTAATAGGATCATTAAATAAGTTCAGATCCCAATTCTTCATAGAAACCAAACCCAGTTACAGCCACCCCAGGAAGTCAATCTTCAGTCAACTAAAATATATATGTAAAAAACAGAGCGACACAGGCCCATAGTGTGTATCATTTGTTAATTTATTACGCAGTAAATAAATACCTTTCCAGCATTTATTATTGCCCCATTGGTATTGCGGAATTGTATTGTATTGTCTCTAATATTAGAATTGCTCCTTTTCACCCAGGACAACAAAGCTTTATCACTGTATCATTTAGCATTATAGACCTAATAAAAGTCATATTGTGTCTCATTATCAATCATCTAATGAATGGGGAGGTACAGTCTTTCTGGGTACCTGATAGGATTCTCTTTCTCATAATTTTTTATTCCTTTGCTTATGGCTAGAAACACAGTTATAGGAGAGGTTCCTCTCACAATAGAGGAAACTCGGGAAAAAAAACACTTATCTAATGGTGTGAACAGCAGTGATATCCCACTCACACTGACACAAGATTGAAACATAGACCAGGAGAGGAAGCCATAGCCTTGAGACCCTGGTGAGCTCAGTTACAGTTTTATTACAGGCCAATCAAACCTACAAAGATGCAGAAAGTGGTAGGTCATTTTACATAGGCTGGACACAAAAGCCTTGAGTTTTAGATTTCTTTTTAATCATTTTAAAACATATACCTTACATATTCAGCTGCCCTGGCATTAAAGGGTAATTATATTGAGCAATTACACTACAGTAGGAACTCACTCAAATGCCAAAATTTTGAATTCTCATAACATCGAAAAATAAACACAAGTAAAGTTCATTCTTCTGACACCATAACAGACTGGCAGCCTAAATACCTTAGACTCTTGTTTTTGACAGTGCCTTATAATTTCAATGAAAGAAGAATAGTTTAGTAATGTAAAGAACACACATCTACAGCAGTTTCCCCAAGTATAATCTCAAGAGATATTTGACTTCCCATGTCCTATCGCTCAACAAACATGCACCTATATCTGGCACTGATGAGACCTAACAAGTTCCAGGGTTCCTCTGCGTCAATAGGTGTAAGTGTGATCGATTCTAACAGGAGGCAGGAAGGACTGAGCGCCATGCAGCACAACTATAAATTACTGCAAAGAGCACCCTTTAATGCAAGTAACTTTAATGAATGGGTTTTACACACAACTGACTATGGGCAAATTTGCGCAACTGCAGTATCAGAATATACTCTCTAAGATTGCTGCATATGTTTTATATAAGCAGGATGAGAATTTTGTTCACTATTAAAAAGATTTAAGTGACTGCTTTAATTTATCTAATGAGGCTTATAACATTAAAAAAGCAGGTGTGACATTTGGGATAGAAAGCATTTGGGCAACATAAAAGAGCAGGGTGGGGGGAATTGAATGGCTGTCACGTAAGCTTCTAGTGATATATATCTCTGGCAGATTATTATTACGGCAGGGAAACCATGAGGAAGACAGTTATTGTTAAAATACCTGCTGTTACAGTAAAAACTTGGAAGATAAAACGCTTTCTTAGCCAACATACTCCGGTATCAAAGCTTCTATAATTATGGTCAAGCAGAGATGACTGCATTTTGCAATTTTACTAGTCAAAGAAAGAAATTGAATTGGATTCATCTTTTTGTTTCCTCGTCTTAACATTAAAAAGTGAGTCTTAGGATAGATAAGCTCTCAGGGGGAACAAATGTCTAGAATTTCTGAGCTTTTTTATTTTTTTATCAACATAGTAAAAGGGTAAAATTATCCTCAAGAGCAATGGCACAAGTAATGAAACGTATCCCAGAGTTATCCCAAATCTCTTTTTAAAGTGGCATGGAGGATAGTTAGCGTAGCAATAGGATGTTTTAGATGAAGTCACTAGAGGTCTAACGGTTTTAGGCCCATGTAAGAGTTAGTGGGACACGCTTGTTGGTAGGTGGTAGGTATTGAATTATGTGCCACCAGGATCTTGTGAGTGCACCGCAATGCATTATAAATGAGGCAATCCATCTTGAACTTCAACAAGAATCAAATGCAATTGTGCCGAAAATATTCAAACTTTTTTTGATGCCATATCCAGTGTGTGAGTGACTAGTGATGAGCGAATATGTCCCGTTTTGCTGAAAAATTCTCAAAACTGGTGAAAAATTTGCAAAACTGCAAGAAATTAACGATTGCAGCTACTGGAAAACTTTTTTGACGGGCACTCACTCACATATTTTTATCATGCCGAATTCTTGCAGCAGTTTCGCAGAAAAATCTGGCAATGGCGAAATGTGAAATTTCACAGCAAATCCATGCCTGGTGAAAAGATTCGCTCATCAGTAACAGGCAGATTTATTATGGCAACACACATTGTCAGGCGTAATTTTTTTATGTGTTTTTTTCTTCTACCGGAACTTACGCAAAATAACGGCGTAAATTCTGGCTTTTGGACAGTGAACTTCTCCATATATTCTACACAGCTTTTCCCCCTGTTGTAACAGGAGCAGAGGCGCTCGGTTTGGAACTGGAGACAGGGCCATTTTAATAAATGGGTAAAAGGGCAAATTGCCCAGGGCACACAAGGGGGCTGATTTACTAAGACACGATTTCGAATCCGAATTGGAAAAATTCCGATTGGAAACGAACATTTTGCGATTTTTTCGTATTTTTTGCGATTTTTTCGGCGTCTTTACGATTTTTGCGTAAAAACGCGAGTTTTTCGTAGCCATTACGAAAGTTGCGCAAAGTCGCGATTTTTTCGTAGCGTTAACACTTGCGCGCAAAGTCGCGCCTTTTTCGTAGCGTTAAAACTTAAAAGGCGCGACGTTTCGCGCAAGTTTTAACGCTACGAAAAAATCGCGACTTTGCGCAACTTTCGTAATGGCTACGAAAAACTTGCGTTTTTACGCAAAAATCGTAAAGACGCCGAAAAACTCGCGTTTTTACGCAAAAATCGTAAAGATGCCGAAAAAAATCGCAAAATTACCGATCATTACGAAAAAAACGCAATCGGACGCATTCGGCCCGTTCGTGGGTTAGTAAATGTGCCCCAAGGACTTGGGGCCTACCATCAGACTTTCATCTGCTACAACTTTTGACTGAAGCATCCCCCACAAATGGCCATTAATTTTAATTTCTATTAGAATATATGTCCCTCAAAGATATATTTTGAATAAAAAGCTAGTATTTGTGATTACAGTTTATCTTTTCCAGCACTGTTGGTACAGACTAACATGTCTGGTATCTATTTCAGTAAGCACTGACTGTTTTTTGTAATTCCTGCATTTTTGTACTTAAAGGAGAAGGAAAGGCTAAGTCACTTGGGGGTGCCAAAATGTTAGGCACCCCCAAGTGACTTAGATCGCTTACCTTGTACCCTGGGCTGGTGCCCCTGTACGGAGAGAACAGCACCAGCCCGGGGTAGCAGCGAGTGCTTCCTCCTTCCTTTTTGCTTGCGCGCGCATGCGCAGCAGAGTGAAAAGCCGAACTTAAACAAGAAAGTCGGCTTTTCACTCTACTGCGCATGCGCCGGCCGGCGGATTTCGCCGGCACAAGAGAGAGGAAGGAGGAAGCGCTTCCTACAGGTACCCTGGGCTGGTGCTTTTTTCTCCTAACAGGGGCACCAACCCGGGGTACAAGGTAAGCGATCTAAGTCACTTGGGGGTGCCTAACATTTTGGCACCCCCAAGTGACTTAGCCTTTCCTTCCCCTTTAAAGGGGAATGCCACCCAAATTGTTTTGTAGCTGGATTTCAGGAAATTAAAATGGTATCTATTTATACTTTTTGAAGGATAGTGATAGGTATATTAAGGGTTTCTGTGTTGTGTAGGGCTCTTCAACATATTTTAGTTTGGAAGCCACAGTTCGCTTTTAAGTTCCCCTGCTTGAGGGTAGTCCTATAGGCAGTTGTGGGGGCCCACCAATGAGATTTTTGCCATGGGCCCACTGTTACCTTAAAATGGCCCAGACTGATGGCGGCAGCACTGGAAATACAAGGAACCTATATTGATACAAGTGCCTTTAATAAATGGGATTTTTTGCACAAAAAGATGAAGGTCTCAGTAAATGAGCCCCATAGAAATATAGATATTCCCAGAACTACATCAAGGTTCCTGTTCTGATAGCAACCCCTTAAATAGTGTATCCCTCATTAAAATGGTCTTATTATACTTGTCTAGTATCCCATGGCAACCAATCAGCAGGTAGCATGAATGACTGATAGGTTGCTATTGGTTCCTAGACAAACTAAGGACTTTTTATTACATTACTCTGTGTATTTCATATAATCTCATATTGCATTTATAGAACACCTATTAAACCAACATTAAAATATAATGACTAAATATTACATTTGATGGGTAACCAGGTATTTTTGCCAGTGTTGTTTGTTTGAGTGATTCCCAAAGTACCAGTGTAATGTACAAAAGATTTTGTATAACAGCAACCCTTTCTCTTTCTTTTCCCTTGTGATTTTATTTCATTTGTATTGTCACCAGGCGCCCGCTTCAAGCTTCCCTAGGCTGTATGTCTAATAACTCCAACAAACTGTTCCATCTGAAATATCATTTGTCACTTGCCTATTCGGTAAATCACTTCCAGCTGCAATAAATTCACTTGTTTTCTAAATACGCGCTTGTACTGAATGTGTATAATGGAGTCAAATCTCAGCAAACATTGATTCAGGGTGCTAAGGCTGCTGTGCGCTAATGTGACATCTCAACCAACGATTGTAGGGATAATGGTGTTAACGACAGTGCATTTAATCTGTCACTGCTAAATGGAAAGAGGCATGTGTATCATGTGCATCAGTCAATCACTACGGTGCAGACTTTTGCTTTGTGTTTATGGACATTCTTAGTATTCTCACGTAAATTACATATTACACAAATGGAACTAACCATAAAAAATATACTTATATCACATATTTAATTAAATTAGCGCACTGGTGTAAATCTACAGGGCATGCTTATCAAGACTGAAGTAAACATTCAGTTTTGTGTTTTGCAAAGACTCCTTATTTTGTAAAGTCTTTCTTAAGTGATAAATATACCATATACAGGTATGGGATCCATTATCTGGAATCCCGCTATTCAAAAAGAGGGTTGTCTAGCCATCTAAGGTTGCCACCTCTGCTCTAACACTAACATTCCTGGGCGGGCTATGATGCTGCAATTGGTGATTGGAGGCAAAACAATTCTATTGGGTATAATTAATGTTTAAATGATTTTGTAGTAGATTTAAGGTATGGAGATTCAAATTATGGAAAGACCCCATATCCCAAATAGAAATTAGGCTACGAAATGGTCAAATAGAATTGTGTGCTGCATCCGTCATGTGATTTTAAGAATTCGGATTTGGTTTGGCCAGACACTTGGGGGCAGATTTATCAAATGGTTCTAACTTTCCAATGATAAATCCACTTCTAAAATCCCATAGGAATAGATAGATTTGTTATGTATTAAGTTCTAAACTAATTTTTAAAGTAACTATAAGATTAAGTTTAAAATTCAACATTTTGAGTGTAAGGGCCCAGACATACAAATACACACTTTTATTCAATTTGATATTTTGTAATTTTCTTTGATTCAGAATGTTTTGTAATTGTGTTCTTTGATGTTGCAGTAGAAGATATGAAATTCTTGTCGAGTATTTAAGCTACTCGGCTGGCTTTGGGGTGGAGTATACACCCCTTGTACCTTGAGCTATACAGTAAATTGATTTGTCTAACTAAACATTCCACATTGTTTTCAACACAAGTGCAAACTTTATTCAATGAGTGAGTAATCAGTGAGTTAAATGGCATTTTGCTCAAATGGAATGTTTTATGCAACCAAGAAGTCCTCTTCTTGTACTTTACTGTTTGCCTAAGAGAAAATAAAGTCAAGATATCTTGTCTCTCAAGCAATGCTAACTAGTGAATAATAGGGTGCTTACAAGGTACTGTAGGTCCAAAAACTGGGTGCTGAATGGTAATACTGTCATTGATTCTTTATGTAGTTTATAATTGTAAATGAGGCTTAAATGGTGGCTACCAATTTTATTTTAGTGCTGTTCCTTGTATACAATTGAAAAGTGGTTAATAAAACACAGATAGCTGTTATTAATCATTCTCCAGTCAAATGAGTGCAGGAAGGGGAGTATCTCGGGGTTCTGTCTACTTATTATTCATTTATTCAGTTTGCATCTTGAGTTTGACATTGAAAGCAATGTCTGAGGGTATGCTGAATGCACAGAATTATGCAAGGCAAGAAGCTTAGACACAGATGTTTCTCTTCTATGTACAACAGCAGATGAGTTACAGTATTTAAGAAAGGAAGGGGAATGTATTGGGGCAGCATGCTATATTGAATCTGCCTGGAGCATTTGACCCATGCTAACATGTCAGATTCCAATCAGATCTGTAAAAAGAGCAAGAAATATAGAACTTATACTGATGGAAGTAGTAATATTGATGACATTTTCGGAGCAAAGTTGCACGTACAGTTAGAGTTCAAAAAATGCTAAATAGACAATAACACAAAGATGTAATAGCAGTATGTTATGATGGCAAAAGGATGTCCTCTTACATGTCTTACAAAGCTTGCAAAACTACCTACACATGATAGATTGTTTGATTGTGCAGTAGTGGTGGAACTACTGGGGGCTGTGGATGTAACTGCACTTCCCCCCCCCCCTTGGGGACTGGTGGAAAGACCCTGGGGTAGTTGCACCATGCTGTAAACAGTAATAGCTTTAAGGTGGGTGATGTTAAGGGGGGTCCCCTGATGCAAACTTTGCATCCAGATCTGCAGGGCTTTAGTTAATTTTCAAAAACGCATTGATTGATAAATAGAAATATATCGTCCACATCAACAAATGGCAGTGTTAATATGCTGGCCATATATAGGCAGATATAAAATGTCAATTTAGCCCTTACAGAAGTTGATTCATGTATAGGCCAGATGGGATCAGCTCAGTGTGGCCCAGCACGTAGGCCAAAGGTCTGCCAAATTACTCACAGGTCTAGTCTAATTACTGAATCGTATTCCTTCACATTACAGATTATATAGGTCAGTTACTTCATCCAGAATATAATGCTTAAGTAAGGTTGCCACCTGCCCAGTGTTCCAAATTAGGGAAACTGGGCAGGCTCTCTTAGATTAACAGTGGCGAAAGGCCAATCACTGATCGCCAATTCATAACCCACCCCTCAACTTCATTGGCTATACCCCTGATGTCACCTGTCACACCACGTGATAACTGTCCCGCCCCACTGCCCAGGTTTCCCCTGGTCAGAATGTGGCCACCCTATGCTGAAGCAGAAGAGGATTAAGTAAAGATAGGACTTACCAAACAATGAGCACCTGGAAAAGCCCCAAAAGCTAACATTATAGACAGAGCCCGGCACATAGCATTCCCACCCAAGGTATTACTATGTGGTCTGGTGCCCTACTTGCCCTCTTCCCCCTCTCCTGATCCTTCACATGGCAAAATCATCACTACTAGTGATGAATGGGTTGACCTGCAACCCACAGGACCTACGCAAATCACTAGTCCCCACTCATGTCCACATTGGCTCCCGACAGCCCACTTGCATCTCTCCTCTACAGATTACTCCTCCTTTATTGTGCCCCCACTACCACCCAATGTTCCTGCCCTGATTATAGGAAATAGGAACATAAGATGTACAATCAATTCTAATTCATAAACATGCATGGGAATACATAAATCTGGGAATCTAGTGAGTCACAGATTTTTTAAAATTGTATTGCTTAGTATTTTTTTCAGGAAAAAAAATCTTTATTATGGATACCGTTTAGGTTATTTTATTTATACATTTGTTTACTTCTGTTTTTCTCTGTAAATACTACTGTTTTATGATCCCTTTACACAGCTATCAATGTGCCAGGTTTTAGCTTTTTGCATCTTGTTTGGTTTAATTCACTGCAGTGTTTTCATAAGCATCAGCAGATTTTACATTTTTAAATCTTCTGAAGACATTAAGCCGTATTAAGTAGTAAATCAAAGAATAAAGATTCTTCCGACTTTATAAAACATGAAATTGTCTTATGGTGTTATGTTCTGTAAATGTAATAGTACAAAATGGATACTAAGACTGTTTTCTTGTTGCTGAGAAGCAAAATCTGAGTAATACAGCCTATTGGGAAAGGTGTTCCATTACTGGAGAGCAGATTTTAAACTTACATCTTCTCTTGTTTATCAGAATGTAAAATGTTTAAAGCTAAGAGGCATACTGAAGCTGTGAAGAGTAATTGTAATAATTTTAGCTATATACCATTATTTCATGTGTATTTTTTTTCCAAATAAAAAACGAACAACAATAGTGCATCCGTAGAACCCAATCTGGGTAAATGTGACCACTCTTTCTTCTTTAGACAGCAAAAGTGTCTCGAAATCTTCTGCGCCACCAGGAGTCAGTTGACCTGCCTGTATGTTTTTGGAGTGAGGGAAGAAACCAGAGCACTCAGAGGAAACCCACACACACTTGGGGAGAACATACCAACTCCTTACCGGGGAATTCCCTACCAGTCATTTGAAATTAAGAAGCCACTTGGATGAGTGGTGAAACGTTTTCAAGTAAAACTCAGAAAAGTCCAGTTGTTTTTAGACTTAATTCTACTAGATACTGCACACCCTACCACACTTTAATATAGTGTTTGGGATGTTATCTCTGATCTGTGTGGATGCTCCATGAAGCCTGGGATCCACACCCACACTGGCCCAGAAGTATTTCTGCCCTAACAGAGATCATGACCCTCAGTGAAGTCGGGGAGCAGGGACTTGAGGTAAAGAAAAGAACAGGTTATACCAATTCATAGCACTTTCTAGGAAAGTAAGTCAGTCAGCACTTATATAGAAAGAGCAGCTTTCTTGCTCCACCTAGGAGAAGAGAGTCAATGAGTAGTCTCTTACAGGCTTACTTGCCTTAGCTTAGGGACACAGAAGTGCCAGGGACTAGGTCAGTCTTAACCCTGCCCACACTCTACATGAGAGGGATAAACCGGTGAACTTACCCCCTGTCACTCTGTTGGTTGTCTTTACCCTGCCTAAACTCTGTATGAGAAGGGATAAACCAGTGGACACCATACTTCAACTGCTTAATCTGCATTACCATCAATTGTACTGCTGAAGTCCTGTACTACCTCATAGGAGTGTGAGTATTTTCACCCTGCAATTACATGCTTTGTCTGGAGCTCCTGGCATTTGCAAGAGCTCCTGCATCCATCTTATCCTTTATTGATGCTTTGCACTTACACTTGGCAGTGGGAGGTGTAGTTATTCAACACCCTCCATAAAGCACCTTCTATATTGCGAAGGCCCATCCTGTTGAAACTGTCGCATGTACCCCATGCTCTATCCTAGCTGGACATTTTGACTAATACAGCCAAATAGGGGTTACAATCATGTTTTAAATCCTACACAACAACAAAACTCCTAGACAATTCCTGTTTTTTTTTTTTTCTTATAAAGCTGGCCACACACCGATGGTCGCACGAAAGATCGTACCAACCCTCCACTGACATTTAGGGCTGAATCGTCAGATATGGAGGTAGAAAGAATAGGATTTCTACCTCCTTCTGCCGATTCAGCTCCGAAGACAGATTTTGCTCAGGCACCTTCAATGGCGCCCGATCAAAATCTTTTAACCCGCCCGATCTGCAAGTCGATCGATATCAGCTGCCTTCTGCTGTATCAGTCACCTCAGCGAGTTGCCATACACGCACCAAATATCTTACGAAATGAGGTTTTGTACAATATTCTCGGTACGTGTATGGCCAGCTTAAGGGGTCTTTCCATAATTTGAATCACTATAGGATTGTTTAGACTCCAGCATGGATTCATGCAGCTTCCCATCAAGTACAAGGCATTATTATAGAGGACAAGGGAATCATTTTTAAAAATTATAATTATTTGCTTCAAATAATGGTCTGTAATTTGGAGCTTTCTGGATAAGGGATCCCATACCTGTACTTCTGTTTGATCTATTATCACTAATAATTTACAATGACCCTGGGCAGAAGTGGGAAAGCATTAAAAGGCACAAGAGTGCACCCCTAATCCAGCGTCAGGTGTAGCGCACAGCCAGTACATAGGCCTGTTATGGGGGCCCTGTATCCTCCTATGTCAACCCATTCTGCCCCTCATGAATACATTGCTGCGGAACACATTTTGCATACTAATTTCCAAATGGTAAATGAACCCTAGTGTCTTGCTATTTATGTAAATCCATTTATGTAAAATGTCCACTTAGCAAAAACGAATCCCTATGAAGTACTAAATTAATAAAAAATGAAAAATAATAAATATGTCCTTAAATGTGAAGGCCCAGATCAATATTAAACAATATCAGAAGTTCATCTAAGGTGTACCTAATGTATAATATAGTATATAAAATTAATTGAATATGTTTGCCTAAGAGTATAAACTGTTTCATACTGATCAATACAACAAAATTCTAAAGATTAAACTATTGATGCATGTGTAATAAACAGGCCCTCCAATTAAAGATAATGTCTTTGAGTCTGGCAACCCTTGTATAGCATTCATAAAGATGGATGTATTTTGGAATATTCAAGGGTAATGCCAATCAATATATTCCTCAATGGTATCCATTAGAAGCTGCTGATATCAGTACATTTCTTTACAAAATAGTGGCAAAATCAAAAACTACTGAATCATTTAAAGAGTCGTATTTAAAGAAAAGAAGGGACAAATTGCTTTGCAGGCTGCTTAAGAAAGGAGCTCCCTCTGAAAAGTGAAGAGGAGGCCTCAGTCCCACCAACTCTACTTCATTCAAGTAGATATTTGCTGCAGCTGAGATATTCAACATGGCACAATCATGCACCCTCTTCTTTCTGTATTTCTTGATTTATTTTATTACCACTCTGCATATTTTTCTTAACATTTGCACTGCCAATGCTATTACCTGCTGCAACCTGCTGTGTTGAGTCTTCAGTGCTGTTATGGTCTCCATTGTTCAAACAGGATATTACTGAATTAGGGAGGGTCCAAAGAAGGGCAGAGAAGCTGGTAAAGGGTATAGAAAAAGTTATGAAGAAAGACTGGCCAAGATGGGCCTGTTCATACTGGAGAATAAGCCGCTTAATGTCACTATGTAATCTCCTGCCATCCTTATAAACATTTAACATGTCTTGCAGGGTATGCTGGGATAATGGAAAAGTTGTCCCTTGTCATAACAACCAATGAGACACAGACCAGCTTACTGGTGAGTATATAGATGACCTTGTCTACATTATTCAGCAGAACATTATACATGTATAATTTTTCAGCATGTATGCGCAGTATGATAATTTAAAATGAATGCACTAATATAAAATGTCTCCTTTTTATAATACAATTAACTTATTTCCCCTACCTATACCATATACACACATCTTAAAGGACATGTCAACCCCACACACAAAAATATAATCAGTGAACAGTCTGATGAAATGTTTAAATACCTGCCACTCTGGTTGTTCAAAGGTTAATAGTAAGGCATCTGCAAGGCTTTGCAACATCCCCTTAATATACATCCCCTTATTTACTCAGGATTCCTTCTCCTCTTCTGACCCACTCGATCCCCTTTTTTTCAAGAATTTACTTTGGCTGTTGGTTACTGGGCATGATCAGTTCTTCTCAGCTCAGATTACTAAACACACCCTCCAGTCTAGCAGCCAATAAAGAGATGGCATTGCTGGTATCCATAGAAACTCTGCTTTAGCTGGCTGCTCCTATTTTTTTCTCCTTACCTCCTCTTCTGAGCTCAGGTTAACCATTACAGTGCTCAATACAAGCTCAATACCAAATTCTGCCTGTGTAAGCCTGCATTCTTCATTGCACGAACTGATAATGTCAGAGGGAAAAAGGCCACCTGGTAACAGCTGCTGTTTTTTTTCGGGAAAATTTAATGTGCTGGCAAATGGAAGGGATACATGCATTACAAATTATGCCATTTGGGTAGGGGAGATGTGCCTAACTTATATACATTCTAGGAATTTGTAGGCTTTACATTTCCTTCAATTATGACATTCTGCTTTTCGACATTTTCAGCATTTCCTCCTTAAGACTGCTATATCATTTATAAACATACAATACATCTATAAAATGTACACATTGTTGCTTTGTAAAAGCTTTTTTAAAGCCACAGCTATTGATATGCATACACTAAGGGGCTGATTTACTAACCCACGAATCCGACCCGAATTGGAAAAGTTCCGACTTGAAAACGAACATTTTGCGACTTTTTCGTATGTTTTGCGATTTTTTCGGATTCTGTACGAATTTTTCGTTACCAATACGATTTTTGCGTAAAAACGCGAGTTTTTCGTAGCGTTAAGTTTTAACGCTACGAAAAATGCGCAACTTTTCGCGTAAGTTTTAACGCTACGCAAAATGCGCAACTTTTTACGCAACTTTCGTAATGGATAGGAAAACTCGCGTTTTTACGCAAAAATCGTATTGGATCCGAAAAATTCGTAAAGAATCCGAAAAAATCGCAAAACATACGAAAAAATCGCAAAGTACCGATCATTACGAAAAAAACGCAATCGGACTCCATTCGACCCGTTCGTGGGTAAGTAAATCAGCCCCTAAAAGTGTTAGTTTGATTAATGAAACCAATGTACATGGCCTGTTCTACTCTCCCCTGGTCCTTATTATTCAGCATGTATAATTTTCAGTTCAGTTACTCAAGTGCATATGAGTTTAATTGCCAAAAGCTTATTTAAGGGATTTTAGAGAGGTTGAGCTTTATTGCCATTTCCAGCTTGAATGGCTATGGGCAAGGATTGTGAGCTTATATTTAACTTCCACAATTATATATGCCTAAAATGTTAGTGCTTTAGTATTTACTTATGTTAATATCAGCAAATCTAAATTGGATCTACCTGGACACCCAGTGTAATGGCTTTTACCAGGCTACAAAAGGCAGTAAGGGTAGGTTTTAATTAGAGTTATGGGAAAAAGGGCTGTACCTTAGCTGAGGGGCTTGCTGGATTGGGTCTCTTTTAGGCATGCTATGTGGAAGCAGCATTCACCCTCCTGTCCATTTCGAACTGCAATTAAATGGCCTATATCTACTAGGTAAAAACTGTTATGAACCTTGGAAAACAGCATTGCTATTTCCCTTCCTTCTCTACAGAAATCTTGGGGTAATAGCACAAGGGCTATTCGTAGATATGATGTACTGTACAACAACAGTCATACTTCTGCTGAAGTTAAAGCTGGGCTGTTAAGATGCGGTAGAAGTAAGGGAAGAGAGCATTTAGGGACATTTCATATGCAGACTGGCTACTCAGTCTGGCCTGTGCCTTATATTTACATAATATGCTAAGCAGGGTGCAACCTCTGTATTAATAATAATCTAGTTGTTGCAGTTTCTAATTTTTATCCTTACTGTTGTAGAGTTCAGCGCTGTCTCATTTCTGCAACATTCTAATAAATATTTTTTTCCTTTTGGTATCTCATTTCAGCTCAGCTCGCACAATGCTAATAGTGTGCAGTAATAGCCAGATAGCTAAAGTAGGCTTTAAATCTCAAATCCAATACGATGTGCATTTGATGTTTTCTCATACATTAGACAGTTTTCCAATAATGTTTTTAAAAATGTAATATTAGCAGCCCTTGCCCTTGACGTATATATTGTCTGTAATGATGCATGGTCTTTATTGTCATAAAGCTTATTGTTATTCCTAAACTGATTGGGTTATTGATTATTCAACTGCAACTCTATTAGTCTGTGTTTTGTTGCTTTAACCATCCTGTGTGGCTGCCTTGTAATCTGGAGTTTTAATACCACTAGCATCCATACAATAAAGCAATTGCTGAACTGACTCCAGATGACTAGGAAAGTAGGAAACCACTTCTCAATAATAAAATTAACCCTAGTGTGTGTGAATGGAATAGACTGTAAGCTCCACTAAAGCAGGGACTGTTGAGAATGATGTAAATCTCTGTAAAATGCTATTGTACAACAGTTGACTATAGTTGTACTGTATTGGTTAAAGGAGCCTAAGATGAAGAACCTTAAGGAAAACCAAAAAACATCAGTCCGAACTTTCTCCCTAATGCATTTTTTGGGTGCATTTTAAGAAGGGCGGTTCCACCATAAGAAAACTCAGAATCTGACCTTTTGGGACACTGTAGAGCAGTGATCCCCAACTAGTGGCTAGCGAGTACCATATTGCTCATCAACCCCTTGGATGTTGCTCCCAGTGGCCTTAAACGAGGTGCTTATTTTTGAATTCCTGGTTGGTTGCATAAAAACAGGTGTACTGCCAAACAGAGCTATGTAGGCTGCTAGTCTATATAGGGGCTACCAAATAGCCAATCATAGTGCTTATTTGGTACCCCCGGTAATGTGGATCACGGTTAAAAAAGGTTGGAGATCCCTGCTGTAAAGTTTGACAATGTATTAATTTCTTTTAAGGACCCAGAAAATGGTGGAACCCATTATCATTGTACCCCTTGTGCCACCTTTGGTGGAGGCAAATGTTTACAGTTACCTGGTGGGTCCTTAAAGGGAGGTTTAGTTTTGTAGACATGGAATTGTGGATAAATATAAGAAAGAAAAGCAATTTTTTGTCACATGAGAGCTGAATAAACCTATTGTTACTTTAAATCTCTTGCCATCTCACCATGAAGTGTTCCCCAGTGCTACTGTAGAGTAATGATGGGTTAAGTCTTCCATTGCAGAATTCATTAAATTTCACTTTCACATTCCTGTAAGGGATGACCGTGGCAGTTGGGAAAGGAGAGAGAAACATCATGTGAAAGAAGAGGAAAGAAAGAATGTGGAGAAGGCGAGAGCAAGAAAGAGAGTGGGAGAGGAAGAGAGAAATGGCTTGAGAGAAAGAGAGAGAAAATTGATAAAGAAAAGAACAAAGCAAGAGATTCCATGTTGAAACCAGAGAGAGACAAAATCAAGGAGAAAGCTAGAGACCTAAAAAACGACAGGAGCCGGGGAAAGGAAAAGGAAAGAATCAGAGATAAAGGAAGGGACAGAGACAATGAAAAAGAGCGCAGTACGGAGAGGGAACCAGAAAGGGATAAAAGAAAAGAGCGAGTAAGAGAGGATGAAGCACAAAGAGAAAGAGAAGAAGAGAAGATCAGTCAGCAGTATGGAACAAAGGTAAGTAGAACCCTCGCTGCATGACTTGCATAGTTATTTGGCCTCACCAAAAGTATTAGCAATTACTGTTAACTGTGCCACAACGGTTTCTTGTATGCCATCAGCACATGATGCATCACTATATGGGTCATTTACATAGTGCTGCTGATGTAATAACTTATAAGTTTATCTATCTGTAGCTAAGACACGTAGGTAAAACAGAGCTTGAATGTATATATTCCAGTTTGTGTGCTTTAGATTTGGTTCATTATGCTGTTTTAATGTGATCACACACTGACCAGCCCTAGAAGTCTAACCTGTATACTTTCACTAGTCTAAAGGATCAGATAATTCACCAAAGAGGACATTAGAGGACCCTGTGAAAGAAAACAAATCTTCAGCAGATAAAGAGGTAACAACCGAATACCTGCATTACTTGTAATATCTTTCTCCTGTAGTCTAGTGCATTGTAGTGTGTATGAGTTTAGGCTGCCTTAAAATGATGTCCATGCATAAAAGGATAAACTGTTTTCCTTTAAGCATGCATAAAATTAACTTTGGAATTTGTGACAAGAAGCCTTTTCTTTTCCTCATCAAGGGCCAGAGATATCCTTCTTTCCTTAATACATTCTATTTGCAAATAAGTTCTTCTGTAAGACCTTACATAGAGGGGTAAGCATGGAAATAGTTCAGATTCTAAAGCTGGCCACACATGCCCAGATTTGATATGGCAGCGTGTCTAACCATTTGGGCATGTACACCAGGTCAGGTGACCTTTTCTACGGATCTGACACAGTGTCACTAAGAGGATGTTAGTAGATAAGGAAAGGGAGACACAGTTCCACTTTACATCCTGCAGTTCCTATTATTGAGCTGTTGGCCTGAACAAACAGAACAACAGAAAGGTGGCCACACACTTTTATGGCCACTTGTACAGTCTCTGTTCATTCAGCTTTCAGGCTGATTGGTCGGATACACTAGTATACTAGCAGGAGATCAAAGGGAAATTTGGGATTTTCAATAAGAATCCCGGACTGCGGGCTGAGCTGTGAGAATCAAGACTGTCCCATGGAAATCAGGACAGTTGGGAGGTATGTACTTTACCAATAAATCTTCTTAGTCCTCTGAATTTGTAGAGAGGAGGGACAGGCACCATTGCATGACTGACCTTTATATTGCTATAGTAATCCTGATTCTAGAGGATACAAGGGACTGAACAAAATAATCCCTTCCCCCTCCATATACCAGGCCATGTTACTTGGTTGGTACCACATTTATGTGGATCTGTGAAGCCCCCTTTGGTCTCTGGAAGGTGCAGAATGCCATTAGAGCTAAAAACGTATTATTGTACAAGAGAACTCTGCACTTGGCAGCCTCCCAGTCAGCATCACCAGACTCTGAAAGGTCACTGCTTCAGAATACCTAAGCACAAACGGCAGAACTGGGAAGCAGGATTGGCGGCTGCTATATTTGGGGGCTCATCCTGTTAGGGACTCCACCTCAGCAATCATCATGCTGAAATTTGCGCACTAAAGTCCAAAATATGCTTTTCTGTGCTCTCCTGCACAGGCTTACCCCCAGTACAAAATAACCCCCTAACCCCTCCATATACCAGGCCAGGTGACTTGTATCAGTCAGTTGGTACCACATTTTTTTACAAGGTCTTCTACCTTGTAAGCATCCAACATAGCATAGTGGATCCGTCTAGCAATGGATCCTTTAGATGCTCTGGAACTGTTTATGATGTCCTACCATGAAACTAAGAGCGAGTCAGAGGACCTAAAGATAGATGAAAATCATTCTGACTGGTTCCAGTTAGCTTTTCCTTGTCCAATTGCTTGTCTGAACCAGTTTCTGTGAAACCCGAACAAAACCAGGAACTGTATGTAATACTGCCCTGTCTCTATGTAAAATCAAGTTGGGAGAAAAATTAATCATGAAGAATGCCATCTTCTAGGAAAGAAAGGGAGAAATGACTCCCTTCAAGGCTTAGATGGTGCCTTTTTGGAGACCCAGTATCAGTAAATAAAAACACAATCAAACCATTTTGAGGTTTACCAATATTAAGTTTATTTTTATTGATTTGAAACAACAGATACTACAAGACATGCAGGTGTTTGTACATAAATGTATATATACACAGATTAAAGGGGAAACATGAAGTCAGAGTGTTTGTTAAAGTTTATATGTAAAGCCGGTTGCCATGGATCACCTAGGTTAGAGAGTGACAGGAAAATTGAGGGCGTTTAGGGGGAAATATGTAGTGAGAGGCAGAGAGGGCAAAAGAGTTAACAAGCTGGCATGTATATTATTATATCAGAAGTAGCTAGTTAAAGATACTTAAAGGGCATCTATCACATAAAAATGGTTCCTCCCACCAGAGGTGCAAGCTAACAGAGCTAGTGAGTGAGTACTCTCTGTGCCTCAGCATGGCCGGCCGCACTGGGAGCTCACTTTCAGTACAGGGGGCAGAGCGCTTGATATGGTTGTTTCCCCCAGCGGGGGAGTTGTCTCTGTTAGCTCATATCTACAGTGGTGGAAACAATTTGTATATGATGAGTGAGAGAATAGTAATTTAAGTCTACATGTTACTAATCATATGAATATCTCACATTCATAGGGGACCAGAAAAAGATTCCAGCAACCAATGGAGACATATGTTTCTTAAATGAGTCTATGCACAAGGAAGTGAAGTGTCCCATATATACATATTCATACATTTATCTCACCTTCACAGGTGTAGCTGGGTGACCAGGGAACAGCTCCAGCAAGCAACAGAGAAGTATATTTCCCATGTTACAGAAATATTTTATTTTTTCATCTTAGTTCTAGTTTCATTTTAACTCCAAAGCCTGACTGTTATCTAAGAAACAGTAACTGTTTGTACAAGTGTTTATATACATATCTGATTACCTACACTCAAATAAATCCATTTTCTATTTACATTTTTATGCCTGATTCTGGTGTTTATGAATCTGTATTATTATGGGTCTAGTTGATTCAATTGATAAGATGTGTTTTTAATACCAGGAGCATGTCTGGAAGTTAAAAATCATTGAGGAAAGGCCGCGTTGGTCCTGAAACATTTGATCATTTGTAAAGCACCTTGGAATAAAGTTGGGATCACCCGTTTGCTGCAATAATACAGGTACTGGTTTTCTAATTTGTTCTTGGAAGCTAACAATTCAAACTGATTGATTATATCAATCTAATGTTTTACTTTGTGATATCACTCGAAGATAGCCGCTGGTGGCTCGTGATTGGTCTAAGATAGGGATGGGCGACACGTGCGTCAGAGAAAGCACGCCCACGTCAAAGGAAGCGATATGCAGTGAATTTTATGGTCGTGCAGCAAATTATTTTGCCCATCCCTACTCATAGATTTTAAAAGTTGACCAACCACAGGCCACTAGCTATGCCCACCCCCAGCCCTCCCCTCTAGTGATATCACAGACCATGATAAAGCTTGTTTTATCTGATCAAATGCTTGAGCAATTATAAACTGTTTCGTAATTAAGAAAGAGAAGTTAAGTTAAATCTAAGGTGTGTTTTATGATGTCTCTAGTGGATTGTGATTGGCAAAAAATTATACATGACCAGTCACAACCCTTTAGCTATGTATAAAGTCTGGACGACTGACGGATTTGTAGAATACTGTGTTTTTTTAGGGTGTAAATTGTTTAGGTTTAAAAATATACTAGAACTGAAATCACATTATTATGGGCCTACCTGAGCATTTGCTAAGATTCACTTTAGCTAAAAAGTTAGAAATGACAAACTGATCAGAAAGATGAGTTCAAAGTAAAAGTAAAGTCTTTTGACTTGTGATATCACCAGAGGGATGCCACTAGTGGGCTGTGATGGGCAAAAAATGACAGTCACAGCCCACTAGCTATGCCCACCCCTCTCCCTTCCCTCTGGTGATATCACAGATCATGGCAATGAAACACTGGGAATCAACCTAGAGTGATGAATTACTATTTGTATCCATTGCCACATGTTTAAGATGTTGAAAATATTCTCATAGGGAATTATCTGGCAGGTTTTTTTATGTTTGATTTATTCTAATTTTCTGGACCAATGGTAGGGTGAGGGGCATCCTTACTTTCTAAATGTTATGGAAATGTATTTCTTTATATTGGTTGGAAATAAGGATTTTGGCTAAATTAAGAAGAAGGGGGTAGGCATTTGGGATCTCTTCAGGCCAGTAATACTGTGTTTTTATTTTTACGTACTATTTAATAGGGTGTAAATTGTTTAGGTTTAAAAATATACTAGACCTGCTATCACATTATTATGGGCCTACCTGAGCATTTGCTAAGATTAATTTTAGCTAAAAAGTTAGAAATGATAAACTGATCAGAAAGATGAGTTCAAAGTAAAAGTAAAGTCTTTTGACTTGTGATATCACCAGAGGGACGCCACTAGTGGGCTGTGATGGGCAAAAAATGACAGTCACAGTCCACTAGCTATGCCCACCCCTTTCCCTTCCCTCTGGTGATATCACAGATCATGGCAATGAAACACTGGAAATCAACCTAGAGTGATGAATTACTATTTGTATCCATTGCCACATGTTTAATGTTCTCATAGGGAATTATCTGGCAGGTTTTTTTATGTTTGATTTATTCTAATTTTCTGGACCAATGGTATGGTGAGGGGCATCCTTACTTTCTAAATGTTATGAAAATGTATTTCTAATAAATTTGAAAGGACCCTTTATATTGGTTGGAAATAAGAATTTTGGCTAAATTAAGAAGGGGGTAGGCATTTGGGATCTCTTCAGGCCAGTAATACTGCGTTTTTATTTTTACGTACTATTTACTAGGGTGTAAATTGTTTAGGTTTAAAAATATACTAGAACTGCTATCACATTATTATGGGCCTAACTGAGCATTTGCTAAGATTCATTTTAGCTAAAAAGGTAGAAATGACAAACTGATCAGAAAGATGAGTTCAAAGTAAAAGTAAAGTCTTTTGACTTGTGATATCACCAGAGGGATGCCACTAGTGGGCTGTGATGGGCAAAAAATGACAGTCACAGCCCACTAGCTATGCCCACCCCTCTCCCTTCCCTCTAGTGATATCACAGATCATGGCAATGAAACACTGGGAATCAACCTAGAGTGATGAATTACTATTTGTATCCATTGCCACATGTTTAAGATGTTGAAAATATTTTCATAGGGAATTATCTGGCAAAGTTTTGTATGTTTGAGTTATTCTAATTTTCTGGACCAATGGTAGGGTGAGGGGCATCCTTACTTTCTTTCTAAATGTTATGGAAATGTATTTCTAAAAAATTTGAAAGAACTCTTTATATTGGTTGAAAATAAGGATTTTGGCTAAATTAAGAAGAAGGGGGTAGGCATTTGGGATCTCTTCAGGCCAGTAATACTGTTTTTTTATTTTTACGTACTATTTTTAGGGTGTAAATTGTTTAGGTTTAAAAATATTCTAGAACTGCTATCACGTTATTATGGGCCTAACTGAGCATTTGCTAAGATTCATTTTAGCTAAAAAGTTAGAAATGACAAACTGATCAGAAAGATAAGATCAAAGTAAAATTAAAGTCTTTTGACTTGTGATATCACCAGAGGGATGCCACTAGTGGGCTGTGATGGGCAAAAAATGACAGTCACAGTCCACTAGCTATGCCCACCCCTCTCCCTTCCCTCTAGTGATATCACAGATCATGGCAATGAAACACTGGGAATCAACCTAGAGTGATGAATTACTATTTGTATCCATTGCCACATGTTTAAGATGTTGAAAATATTCTCATAGGGAATTATCTGGCAGGTTTTTTTATGTTTGATTTATTCTAATTTTCTGGACCAATGGTAGGGTGAGGGGCATCCTTACTTTCTAAATGTTATGGAAATGTATTTCTTTATATTGGTTGGAAATAAGGATTTTGGCTAAATTAAGAAGAAGGGGTTAGGCATTTGGGATCTCTTCAGGCCAGTAATACTGTGTTTTTATTTTTACGTACTATTTAATAGGGTGTAAATTGTTTAGGTTTAAAAATATACTAGACCTGCTATCACATTATTATGGGCCTACCTGAGCATTTGCTAAGATTAATTTTAGCTAAAAAGTTAGAAATGATAAACTGATCAGAAAGATGAGTTCAAAGTAAAAGTAAAGTCTTTTGACTTGTGATATCACCAGAGGGATGCCACTAGTGGGCTGTGATGGGCAAAAAATGACAGTCACAGCCAACTAGCTATGCCCACCCCTCTCCCTTCCCTCTAGTGATATCACAGATCATGGCAATGAAACACTGGAAATCAACCTAGAGTGATGAATTACTATTTGTATCCATTGCCACATGTTTAATGTTCTCATAGGGAATTATCTGGCAGGTTTTTTTGATTTATTCTAATTTTCTGGACCAATGGTAGGGTGAGGGGCATCCTTACTTTCTAAATGTTATGAAAATGTATTTCTAATAAATTTGAAAGGACCCTTTATATTGGTTGGAAATAAGGATTTTGGCTAAATTAAGAAGGGGGTAGGCATTTGGGATCTCTTCAGGCCAGTAATACTGCGTTTTTACGTACTATTTACTAGGGTGTAAATTGTTTAGGTTTAAAAATATACTAGAACTGCTATCACATTATTATGGGCCTAACTGAGTATTTGCTAAGATTCATTTTAGCTAAAAAGGTAGAAATGACAAACTGATCAGAAAGATGAGTTCAAAGTAAAAGTAAAGTATTTTGACTTGTGATATCACCAGAGGGATGCCACTAGTGGGCTGTGATGGGCAAAAAATGACAGTCACAGCCCACTAGCTATGCCCACCCCTTTCCCTTCCCTCTAGTGATATCACAGATCATGGCAATGAAACACTGGAAATCAACCTAGAGTGATGAATTACTATTTGTATCCATTGCCACATGTTTAAGATGTTGAAAATATTCTCATAGGGAATTATCTGGCAGGTTTTTTTATGTTTGATTTATTCTAATTTTCTGGACCAATGGTAGGGTGAGGGGCATCCTTACTTTCTAAATGTTATGGAAATGTATTTCTGAAAAATTTAAAAGGACCCTTTATATTGGTTGGAATTAAGGATTTTGACCAAATTAAGAAGAAGGGGGTAGGTATTTGGGATCTCTTCAGGCCAGTAAGAGGAGTAAAAAGAAAGAAAAATCTTTCCACGAATATCCTGATGTGTTTCCTGCTGTGTGCACTTGTTCATAGAAACATTAGACTTTTTTGAGGACATTTTGATAATAAATGTATTTTGACTAACTTGCCTGAGCGGATCCTTTTGAAAGCCTAACCCTCTTTTTATATATTTTTCCTTGCAGAAGGTATGGCGTATCAGCACCAAGACTGGGTGCATTATATTGTGAGCCTTATACAACTTAAATATTAAATACCTTCTAATACCTATCTAATGTTAGCAAAATAAATTAAAACATGTCATTTAGTTTTTATTGAATTAATGCAATTAAATTCAACCCTTTAATAATATAATATGCATTTACCATTTGAATGTCATTAATTATGTGTCTAGTAGAGTAATTAGTTAATAAGCTTCCTACTATTATCAAGGCTTATTTTGCTGGTATAAATACTATTTTAGCATCCTTAACATATTGGCAACAGAGTAGTTGTAATATTGTTAGATGTAGGTTGAGGTGTCAACAGAGGGGAACCATAATGGCCTGTGACTGGCCGAAGATTAGCCAGTCATAGGTCACCAGCTATGCCCGCCCCCAACCCTCCCCTCTGATAACAGCACAAACCTGGTTGTTAAAGTTAATAAGCCTATTATAATAAAACTATTATTATCGGGCTTTTTTTGCTTTTATAAAAACTATTTTATCATCCTTAAGCTATTATTAAGTTGTTATTAACAAGGTTATCCTAATAGTGTTGGTGTAGATTAAGGTGACAACAGAGGGTACCGTGGTGGCTTGTGAGTGTCTAAAGATGGAAGATTAACTAGTCACAGGCCACCATATAGGCCCACCCCCAACCCTCCTCTCTGTTGACAGCACGGGCTATTAAAAACTGGGGAAGGAAAAGAAAGGAAAGGGAAAGAAAGGTAAAACAGTAACTGGTTAGCATTAACACGGGAAGAAGGGAAAGTTTTTTTTTTTCTTTTTTTTTTTTTTTAAACTTAAAACAAAAACAACAAATAACCACCAGTAAGTACTTAGATGACAATATTCCAGATGATATATGTCTGGGCATAGGATCTTTTAGACATACTTTTCTGTGCCATTGTGGTGGAAGTATATTTGTGGCATCAGATTTATGATGGAATTTAGCTCTGTGGCTACTAACAATATATAAATCTTAATTAAGAAAGTATGTAAAAAGCATATAAGTACTTTCTCTGGTGGTGATACTTACCTATCCCACAGTGCTACCAACCTGCACTTATTAGATCAGTTGGTATTTAGAACCTTCCTGTGAAAAAGAAAGGAGGTGAGATCAAGGCTTTTTAGGTTTAATAAGATAGAGCAGAACAGGTATATCAATCAGTAAATTACAATTATTGCCTGCAATGAGCTGACAGGTTGGTCAGGGTGGCCTGAATTAGGTTCATTTCCACTTATTAATTCTTTTGCCAGGGAGTATAGAATTTATGGCTCTGACACACAAGTAACAGTCTGCTAGTATCGTAGATTCAAAGTTTGACTCGTGTTGTTTGACTAATCTTGACTGGCAACCAAAGTAGGAAGGCGAAGTAACAAGTTATAAAAGTCAGAGATAGAGAATGACAATAAACAACATGTGCTTGTGTTGGTTGTTGAAGGAATGATACACTTACCTCATATCAAAGGATGGAGAAGTGGAGGAGTAAGCCAGGTGTTAGCGGATAGTATGGTGGAATGGCTGCACAGCTTTTGGGTGGTCATTTGATGGGAATCAATCTGCAAAAAATATTCTGGTAAAGAACTGCTGCTAATAGAGTTTTAAGGGTACATTTATGATTGCTCAAGTCTTTCTCCAAACTCTTTGTTATTTAAGAAAGCCTGCTTGGGAAAAAAAGGTATTTTTGCCCGAGTTAAGGAATTTACACAGGTTTCCTTAATAATTGCTCAAGCTGAAAGGTCCCTTTGTGCTATGAAAATGTACATAGGCAAGTTTGTCACAAGGTTTTTGCCGGTAACTGCCTTTGGTATATAAATACTATATATTAATAAGAAATTAAGAATGAAGAATTCAAGGCATAGAGAATGATTCACTTCCAGACTTACTTTTACCCAATCATAGTATGATAAATGAGGGACTTCCTCTGTTGCAGAGCCTCACTAAAGGTCAGAAAGAACACCCCAATTGTGTTAGATCTTTGGTAAAATTAAAAAACATATTTTTCAAAAACTTGGTCTGTAACCCGGGGTTGGGAGGCTGGGGGGGGGGTGGTGTAAACCAATAGCAGATGCCTATTAAATATTTCTGGGTTTAAGTCCTGAACATCTAAGATGTTTTTGACACCTTTGTAGGTTAAAGAGGATATAAACCAAAACTAATACACTGGTAATTTTGTATGAAAGTGTGCCAGAAAATAAAGGGTTTGGGCATTCTATATATTTTGCTTGTGCTCTTCCACTTTCTACCATTATTGACCACCCAGTGCCCACCCTCCCTCCTCTCCTGTGTTGCTACCACCAAACACCAGAAAATTTACAAACAGCACAGACTACTCATCAGAAAATGCAGGGGCACAGTCAATAGAGCTCAAAAGAACTGTGTTTAGCACAGGGATATTTTCTGAAGTAATTTTTTAAAATTTCTAAACTCAATTATTCATTCTAGAAATAATATGTTAGCCTACCTCAAACCTCTACCTTGCTGGTGGGACAAAGATGATTATTTGTCCTTCCAAGTTGGATCTGTGTAGGTGATGTCCTTGATCATGCAAGTCCCACTGATGTTGTTTACTGGGAAGGGGATGTTGCTGAGCCTATCAATTGGTTTCTATAAAAAAGAATGAAACAACACGAATAATTATTCACTTTAGCTAAGGTGATAGGAAACATACATACTAATACCACCATAGTGCTATGTTAATTCTGGGGGAATTCCCCGTGCCATCACATTGCTAGATTCAGTTTTGCACTTACAATTCTTGGTTTTAGAGGGGGTTCCAGTCTTAGTCTTTTAACATTCCTCCAATTAACCGAAGATAAAAAAGGGTGGTCCTGGACGTTGGCACACACTCCAAGGCGTTGTTTGACATTTTTCTTCAAAAGCTAAAAAAAATAATGAATAATTGTTTTTAAAAATTTCAGTTATTTCGCTGTATACCATTTAGTAAAATTTTTACACAAGAAAAAAACCCCCAAAAACATTTATAGCTAAAGGCTTTGTGGCCTTTTTTGGCCGGGTTTTGACCCGGAAAGCTAGTTTTTTCAAGGCCTCTTTGTCCGGGTTTAAAACCTGACAAATGGGGCAACCCTACACATAGCTGTGCAATCATAATAGACTATTTAACATATTAACTGTAGGTAATCAGGATATTTGAAGCCCAAATAAAGCCATAAGGGAGATGAACATTTGGATACTGAGGACATGGGACTCCCTATGATTTAAGCAACAGGATTACTGTAATGGCAGCAGCCATGTGTGGACTAGGATTCAAAATAAGTCCTTGCATTTATTTAAGTACACTGAGGCCCAAGCAGCCCCAGTTCAGTTAGAATCTCAATGCCTTTTTACCAACCTGTTTTATAAAATCGCACAATTCTGGCCTAACCCGCTCAGGATAATATGGCTCCCTGTTCATGATGGTCTCTAGTTGTTCTTTAGAGGTTCCATCTGGCGAAAAGGGCAGCTTGCCGGTGGCCATTTCATAAACGACAACACCGAATGACCACCAGTCTGCTGATGCGTCGTATGCAGTGTTCGCCAAAACCTTAAAAGGAAAGATAATTTATCAAATAGCAAAAACATTCTTAAATAATTCTTTATATTATTCCTGCCTCATCTGTAACTGCTCAAATAACCGATTTCTAAAATTACCACCCAGTTTAAGCCAAAAATATTGATGCTTTAATAAAACAGGTATAAAATTGTAGGTTGGGAATGCCTGGGCCTTAAGCAAACTATGCGAGCACTTTGGGTCAGATTTAATAGAGGCTGAGTTGTTATTGTCTACTACAGAAAAAAAAAAATATATATATATATAATTTATATTTTTAAGTAAGCAGTTTTTGGTGTTTAGTGTGTAGATTGAGCTGCAGAGAGGTGGATGAGTGAGCAGTTTGGGTGGCAAGAGGCAGGGGGCTGAGCCAAGTATTATTTGCCTTTGGTACCGATACTATTTATCAAATCAACATACCAAATGCCAATATAGTAAAATGCATACTGTAGCTATGGGAATAATAAATAATAAGTAAAGAGGAGTAATTATATTCTAATAAAACCGGGTGCCAAGACATACCAGTATCCCTGTAAACATAGTTTCATACCTCAGGGGCCATATATCCGTATGCTCCGCTAATACCATTGTAGGCCTTTGAGCCTTTGAACTCATGGACACAGGCTAGGCCAAAATCGGCGATCTTCACGTGGCCCTCTTCATTCAGCAAGATGTTTTCTGGTTCAAGGTCCCTGTAAGGCATAAATTAGTTATTATTCCATTAACTTAACTAAAATAAGTCAGAGAAAGTGACTGGGAATGATAGGAGAAATCACAGGGGAACAGGGGTTCTACCCACAAATCTAGGCCTGGTCATTCTGCGCTCTTAGTATCTAACTACTTTTATTCCTTTGAAGTTATGGATATTAAATATTTTGGTGTGGCTATTGCACCCCCAGATAAGCACAAGGTTCAGAGTTAGGGCCGTGGCACACATGGAGATTAGTTGCCCACGATAAATCTTTGTTACTGCGGGCGACTAATCTCCTTGACTTACCATCCCACTGGCAAGAATGTAAATCACCAGTGGGTTCGGAAATAAGCCCAGAAACAGCTAAAAAAACAGAGAGGAATTTGAGAAATGTTCTTACCGATGAACAACCCCATACTCTTGCAGGAACTGTAATCCAACTATTATTTCCGCTGAATAAAACCTTTAAAAGGAAATAAAATAGAAATCATAAGACACTTATCCGGTCTCTTTTGGTAAATTAGGGGGAACCTGGAGCTCCCACCACCTCCAAAGGTTGTCTCAAGGAACTTGTTACTTACCGCACTTCATGGCTTTTGAAGTATCCCTTTTGCTTGATAAGCTGGTGCAGCGTTCCGCCTCTGGCATACTCCATCACATATAATACGAGTGACTTGTTATAAAACAAAAGGTCAAATATAGAATTAGGTCAGAACAGAGGAACAGAATTTATACAATTGGTTTTATAATTACCATAAAAATATAACTGCAGGTTAGGCAAAACCAGTAGCATAACTTGCATCTATGGGTCCCCTGCAATAGAAATTTGCATCCCCCCTGTGTTTGCTCTTGCTCTATTGCTGCCCACCCCCCATCCCCTCTACATGTGCTCTGTGCCAACAAAACCGGCAGGAAAGAAAATATAAAATGTATAGTGTCCATCTACTGTGAATATATTATGTGAAATACTTTTATTAGCAATGTAAGCATTCTTGGGAAGAGGAAAATAAGCCCTCAGTAAACTCACTGCCCTGTACCTCAGTTTGGAAGGTTGCATATGCCCGTATAAGAAACGGACACAGCCTTCCTAACCGCAGTATCGCAGCCTCCGTCTTGATATCTTTGTGGCTCATCTTCTTTTTCTTCTCTATAATCTTCAAGGCAACGTGTTGCTTCTTGATGGCATAAGAAGCCAACATCACCTACAAAAGAAGCAAGAAGGAAATCATTATTACTTGGTCCCTTGTAAGGACATGAGTGAATCTGATATTACTGATGTCTTAGAAATGGTCCCTGATAGTATAAATCTTTTCAAAAGTGTATTGATGGAAACAATAAAGGGAAGTAGAGACTGAAATATTCTGTATCCCCCCTTTATCCATTTATTATCGGGGGCATATTTATCAAAGTGTGAAATTAGAGCTCCCTCCAGAAAAATTCACTCACTTTCTATCTATTCTTATGTGATCTTTAGAAGTTGTATTCATTAAAAGGTGAAGGTTAGAGTTTACTATTTTATAAATACACTTTTAAACTCTAAACTCTGTAGTAAACTCTAATTTGACACTGTGGGAGTTAGCTCTGACTGCGCGGGCTCCTGATTACTCACCTTGCCAAAAGAGCCTTCACCCAGCTTTTTCACCAACTGATAATTATTGATATCGAGGGCTGGCGGTGTTGTGGCCTCCACTCGATACCTCTTCTTATCTCTTCTTTCTAGGGAAATAAAAAAATATTTAATTTAAAGTTCCTTCCATAGATATACCTTATGGGGTATATTTATCATGCTGTGTAAAAAGTGGTGTAAAACACCATAAAAATACCATTTCCCTGAAAACTGGATGCATCACTCTAGGGCCAACACATACTTGAAAAAATCCCACTGAAAAGTCCATGTTGTGTTGCCAAAAGCTCACAAGCGAGGGGTTCTGAATTTGTGCATTAATGATACTGCAATGTATATTCATTTACATTAGGGCTGCCCCTCTCCTGCCCAGGACACCTCCAACAGGTATTAAAATGCACCAGTGCAGTTATCAATAGTAATTACCAATTAGTTTTGATCATCTTTGTACCCATCCTGTGCCAGAGTGATAGATAATTAGTAATAGGTTTGCTGTCCTTACCAGTTGGACTTCTGCTTCTTCTTCTCTTCTTATCCATGTTGATATTTATCAATTTGTCTTCTTAGTCTCTTCTTCTTCAATAAAAATCTATATACCTGCAAAAAAAAGTCGCTCTGACTCCAAAATCTCCAAATTATTCGCAAAGTCACCAAGGAAAGGCTCCTGGATCTCCTGCTCCTAACTGGCAAAAAAGTCAGTTAAATACTGGTCATTGGTACGATCCAGAGAGCTTGGCTGAGAGTTTCCAACTGTCACAGTCAGACACTAACAATGGGGAACTGCTGGCATTAAGCAGCAGTGACGCTGGTGCTAGAGCCTAGGAAGCCTGCTATGTTAGGGATACTCCTAGGAGAGCAAAATAGGAAAATAAATAATTACATACAAAGATGGAAATAACAGTTGATTTTTTAAAAGGAAAATGATGCCTTCCCAGGCATCGTATATATAGGGCATCTTAGCTGTGAATGGAGTTAAAAAAAAACCACTGCCATATTAAAAGTTCTGGCCAGTATAAGGGTGGCACAAAACAAGCCTTTACTCAAAAATAATTATACAAAAAAGAAATTTATTTAAAAGGCATAAGTCACATGAGTGACACAGTTGCCATTTTAAAAATGATTTGGGCTATGATGAGACCAAAATCAAACTTTTGGAAACATTTTAAAGCAATATGCGAGGCCAAACCTTAAAAAAAACCTTTCTCCTATTCAACACATTTTTAGACCTTACACAAAAATGTAGGCAAAAAAACATGCACATAGTTATATATAGACGCCGAGGGCCAGTGCTTATGTTGGTAGTATGATGCATGTCATAATAAAAAGTATCACATTTACAATCCCATTACTAGCATTGTGTGTTTTGCCCAGTAGAGCAGATAATCTGTGTGTGCTATGGCTCCCTGATTTTTTGCTGAGCGAATTGGCTGTGAGTATCTGTATACAAAGAGACAGGATGCCTGAGCCCCACCGTCCCAGGTATCCGTACAGCACCCTGTGACTCTGTGCCACATACATCTCAATCTGAACACACAGTGCTATGTGTATTAGCTCAACACTGTGGCTCTTGGCTGCTTCCCCCAGAGTCCTATCCAGGTGATGGAGCCCTGGTGACAAGTGCAGAGCAGTGTCGCTTTAAATGTTTGTGGCACTCTCGTTAGGCACACTATGTAAAGAGCACAACATAATTGTGTGAATTATGTTGCGCACCTAAGAAGAATGCCACACACATTTACAGTATGTGGCACAGTCATTTAATGTATCAGAACATGCACATAGTTTTTCTAAACTAACATAGTTTCTAAACTAAAAGTCTTCCCTAGGAAATGTCCAGGGCCTTATTTATATATTGACACCCGAGAGCCAGTGTCTAGGGTGACAGCTTTTGGGGGGAAGCCCTTGGCTGCCAATATATTTGATTTTATAATTAAAAAAAAATCCCCCAGCTTCAACAGCAGGTTTCTTTAGGAAATCTGGTTACGGAGCTGTGGGGTAGGGGGGTGGTCCGTGCTGCAGAATTCCACTATACATGGGTTGCACTGGACCTAAATACAACACTGGAAATGTTTCTAATATCTCTTATTAGGGACAATTCCACTGATGTATTTAGGTCCAGTGCCAAAATATATAACCTAATATAGAGATACCCCTATCTGAACTGTGTCATTTGACTAGTTCTCTATCCAATTATATGTATGTTGGATTCAGTATATATGTATATTCATTATTACATATTTGCGAATGCTGAAGTGGAAAGCACTTATGTTGTCCACTGACCTGGCGGCACCCGAGTAGCGGAGGGCTCCACCCAAAGCCAAAGGTGGCTGTTATAGGCAGAAGTGTGAGCTGTGACCGGGACCTTGGCCATTGTTCTGGGGTTTGGGTTACCGAAAGTGACAACTGGGGGCTAATTTGCATCTTCATTAGTAAATAACAAGCAAAAATGTAAATTGCCAGTGGGATCACAAACATGGAGCCGCGATTTCCCCGAAATCGCAGAAGTTTTCTCTCAAGGGGAGATTAGTCGGGAGTGACAAGGGAGATTTGTTGCGGACGACTAATTTTCCATGCGTGCCAAAGCCCTAAAAGCTTTCCCACAATAATTGTCACATTTACAGGCCTAAACTTCAATTGCTAAAGACAAAATCCCTTATGAACAAATCAACACCTTTGCCAGTCTCTTGGGACCACCAAGTGACACCATGAAACTACTGAAGATGAAATAAAAATGATTGGGACATAAATAAGATCTGCTAAATAAAACCACCGTAGGGATACCAATATATTGGCATGAGTGCACTTCTTCCATAAAAGTTGCAGTTACCCAGGGTGCTTTTTTGAAGTGCATTGTTGCATTATCTTACACAGATGTGAATGCTAAGCTAGTAAGCCCTACACTCACTCAAAACAGATTCATTAGTAAAGAATTCTATTATTTCAGTCTTATTTTATAGAGGCTGTGTTTAAACTAAAACTTGCTTTTCCTAGGTATAAACTACACTTTTAAGAATGGGCACTTTTAACAAACACATGCTTCATGGCTATATTGAATTGAATTATGCGCAAGTTCATGCATTGATGTAAGGGAAATGTGGCATTACTGCCAGTAATTGATGCTCACTTGTAGTTTAACTGCTGACTCACCAAGAGTACTAGTTAATGCTTTTTTCAAATTTGTTTTAGGACAAAAAGGAATCGTAAGCTATTACTTTCATAAGTAACCCATTCCAAGCTGTCTGAAGACATCCCACATACATTATTAAGGCTTAGCCAGACCCTTAGTATATAGAACAGCCTGAAGAGTGACAGCAGGAACCTGCGTGGTTAGTCAGTAGTCTTGCACAGACATTTGGTTCTAATCACATGACTGCACTAATAAATATAAATATGGGTTTTTATCAATGATTTTGAGCTAACCAACCGTGCAATACTTTTCCACTTTGGTCACAAACTGCTGGAGATGAGGTGACTTGGGAGCATCTCCATCAGTTGAAAGATGCAAGTGGAAAATATGATCTGAGTGCAATTAGCCATTCATTTTTGGGTTCATGGCCTGGTTTTAATAAATTGTCTAACATACAATCTTTATCCAGGTTTCAGGCATGCCTCTTCATCAGATGTCACTCGCCCCTGATACATTATTGGTGTTAGTGCTCTTAGTGCTCATCTACAGAGCTACATCAACCATAAATCTCCTTACTGTATGCAAGAAACCCTCTCAACATTATGTTAACAAAAGGTTATCTGGGGTCTTTATCCACCCCCCCCCCCCAACAATTTGAAAACTTATAGCGGTGGTGGAAGTTGCTGAAAACCTGTAGAAGTATGGGAATAGGACAGTAATTATGGGACATTCTATGAAGAGATGGGGGCCTTGACAGACTGGTGTGAATAGGGGGGACTGAGCCAACAGATGACCCAGAGGTTAGCCATGAGGACCTGATGGAGAGAGACAATCAGACTAGGCATCAGACTCAGAGAGAGAATTAGACTAGGCATTAATCCCTAAGTATAAATAATGTAAGTGTTGTTTTAGTTTATTTGTAACAATTGTAACAATCGCTTATTTTATTATTCAATATATATTCAACCCACAGGGTGTGCCTGTGAGTTGAGTTACTGATGAACATTTTTGTCACTGGAGCTCATCCTGAACAAAAGTATTGGTTAGAATTTTCAGCACTGATTAGACAGAATTGGTAAAAATACTGTATAATATTATCGGTTGTATGTTAAAACAGCATGACATTTACCTTTATTTTAAATAACAACCAAAATACTGTTTGTTCCAAACCCGATGCACACAAGTAAAATACAAATCTTTCCATATAATTTGGCAAAACATGTAAAACAAAGCCAGACCACTTAATAATTTACATTCCCAATGGCAAGAGCAGATCAACATTTCGTTATTTCACAGTTGAGCAATCAGTCTTGTGAATCGACAGTGTCAGCTGCAGGAAAAGGGCACACAAGCACAAAGAAAAGGATATCCCTGACGGTTCATTTCAAATGAAAGCAGCTTCTAATACAAAATATATGTTCAACATTTACTCTAGGCAATTCAATATGTGAGCTTGTTCAGCTTGTAGATTCATTTAAGGGCCGTGACGCACAGGGAGATTAGTCGCGCCAAGTCAAATGTTGGATGGCATATGCTGCGCCGCGATTTGCCGAAGTTGCCTTGCGAGGAAACTTCGGCAAATTGCGCCGCCTCGTATGCCATCCCACCGGCGATATGGAAAGATTTAGTCGCGAGCAACTAATCTCCCAGCAATATCATCCCACCGGTTAGAATGTAAATCGCCGGTGGGATGGCATATGAGGTGCCGCGATTTGCCGAAGTTTCCTCGCAAGGTGAATCGTGGCGCCGTGTATGCCATCCCACCAGCGATTTACATTCCAGCCGGTGGAATGGCATTGCGGGGAGATTAGTCGCCCGCGACAACGGAGATTTGTTGTGGCGCGACTAATCTCCCCATGTGTCACGGCCCTAAAGCATTGTAAATACAAATGATAATGATGCATTTCTCATTCTAATACTGCAGTGGTAAGAAACGAAAAGTTTAGTGTTTAGTGAAAAAGGTTAGTAACACCAGAGAATGACCCGATGGCCATGCCCTGCATGCATTTAGTATTAATGATCAGGTTATGAATATGGTTTGTGTAAGTTTATATTGAATGGAGGAGACTGGGCAGGTCTTGTTTTATACTATAAATAACAGATGGATGAAATGAGTTAATAGCAATTGCACTTTATTAAGAAAAAGGGGACATCTGCTTACTAGAAAACATTTTTTACATATATACATTATTTACACATATACATTATTTATTATAAATGGTATATCAAGACAAATAAAGAATTCTTGCATATGCAACAATCACCCATAAATGCAAATACAGTTGAAATGCAACATTATAAAAGCCTTTACACTGGGGCCACATGGGTTGACAAGTTTGTTATAGCATCTCTGTAGGGGCCAGCTACATCAATGCAGGGTGCTTGCACTAGGGTGGGCCCATAACATCATTGCTAATGTTGCACAAAGCCTACTGGCTGCTATATTAAGAGACGGATTTTAAAAATTCTTATTAGCATTAAAAAAAAAAAGTCTGCTCAGAAAAAACTCATTTTAATTAATCTCGAAACCCGAAATTGAAAAATAGCTTAAAATTTGAAAATTGATCTGCACAAACTCACCATCTTTAGCTAGCAAGTTTTTTCGTGTTTTCAATTTTAATTCACAATTTTTACTGGCAAAAAGTTGGATCATGGTACAAAATTAAATTAGAATGTTGCTAAATCTGCCCCTTGGTATCATGTTGCAGTCAAATGCTTGGGTGATTGATATATTGATCTTTCCTTAGTTGGTACTACAGGTATAGGACCCGTTATCCAGAATGCTCGGGACCAAGGGTGTTCTGGATAAGGGATCTTTCCGTAATTTGGATCTCCATACCTTAAGTCTACTAAAAAATCAATAAAACGTTAATTAAACCCAATAGGATTGTTTTGCTTCCAATAAGGATTATTTATATCTTAGTTGGGATCAATTACAAGGTACTGTTTTATTATTACAGAGAAAAAGGAAATCAGTTTTAAAATTCTGAATTATTTGATTAAAATGGAGTCTATGGGAAAAAGTCTTTCCGTAATTCGGAGCTTTCTGGATAACGGGTTTCCGGATAAGGGATCCCATACCTGTATAAGAAAATTCTATTAAACCAAGTCTAGTAGAAAGAACTCAAAAGCAAATCAGCCAAAAGAAAACATTTCTATGAAATCACCAGAGTTATATCAAAGGTAAATAAACCAGCTACAGTAGATAAGCTGTGAAAACCATTCTTTTGCTATAGAAACTCATATTTGTTTTTATGCTTTCTTCTAAATAATTATAATTACTCTATCTCTGCATGTAGATAGAATATACTGTATAATAAACTCATTGTAGCTTTTTATTAGGGATGCACCAAAGCCAGGATCCGGTTCGGGGATTCGTCGGAATTCACACTCCCGGTCAAACCACGTGAAGTTGAACTCGGAAGTTGAAACATTTCCAACGTATGTGGTTCTTTTTACCCCTTCCTTGTTTTGATTTGCTTGGTATTCAGCCGAATCTTTCACAAAGCTTTCGGGGTTCGGGCGAATCCCAAAATAGTGGATTTGTTGCATCCCTACTTTTGATAACTGGGAATACTTTAAAGGAGAAGAAAAGGCCAAAATGTTAGGCACCCCCAAGTAACTTTAATCGCTTACCTTGTACCCCGGGTTGGTGCCCCTGTTAGGAGAAAACCGCACCAGCCCAGGGCACCTGTAGTGAGCGCTTCCTTCTTTAGCGTTTCTTCTGCGGCAAATTCCCTGGGCCGGCACATGCGCATTAGTGTGAAAAGCCGACTTTGTTGTTAAAGTTCGGTTGTTCACTCTAATGCTCATGTGCAGCGCGCCAACGCGGAAGGAAGCGCTCGCTACCTAACATTTTGGCACCCCCAAGTGACTTAGCCTTTCCTTCTCCTTTAAAGTATTCCCAGTTATCAAAAGTAGGGATGCAACAAATCCACTATTTTGGGATTCAGCCGAACCCCGAAAGCTTTGTGAAAGATTCGGCTGAATACCAAGCAAATCAAAACAAGGAAGGGGTAAAAAGAACCACATACGACTTAGTGACTTGGGCTTTCCTCCTCCTTTAAGTTCTTTGAGAAAAATCAATGTAAGTTTTACTCCATTTTTACTGGGAAAATGATTAAATTCATTTTCAATGTGATGATAGAGCATTTATTATTAATTTTCCTAGATGCTTCACATCAGGATTTATCTTATCTGTGTTTGTCTAACAACTGTTTAACCTGTTTAACTTTGAACCATTTTGCCCCTTTCAGCCACTTTCACTTTGTCTATATAAATAACTAGCAACCACAAGACTCTGTTTTTAGCGTGGGAACTTAGAAAGTCTGAGCTAGAAGAATAAGCTGAATACGCTTGTTACAAGTATTGTGACAAATTGCATTGTAATATTAAATAGTTTTACTGCAAGCCACTTATGGGAATTTTCTAAAATAACGCACCCAAAGCTGAGTATTTGGTGTGTTTTTCTCATTTTTGCCAACTGTTTAGCTGAGAAAATGTAACTCCTGTGTCGGGTATAATTAATTTGGTAAAATAGTCACCTTTCCCATGTGCTCACAGCATATTACACAAATTACAAATATCAAATATTTTACATATGCAGTAGCATTGCAATTAAGGAGGAAAATCAAAATTATCATAACCCCCACTGTCACTTTTATTGATTTTGACATGTGTTTCCCAACTTCCTGCACTGTTTTTCCCTACATGTGGTAACTGGTCTCTCATTTTAGTTCCTTACACTTCTATCACTTTTTTTTTCAGGTGTTGCCTTCCCTTTTGGGTCCTTGGTAGTTTAGCCCTTTTAGAAATTGCATTTTGTTTTAGATCCAGATAAGACCCATCTGCCCAATATTGTTTACTTATTTGCCAATTTTTGACCCTGGCCTGGGCAATAATCTTTAATTTGCTATGTAGATTCTATATAAGGATACATGTCTATCTTGGCTTTTTGGATATCCCCAAGGCATCTTGAGGGATATATCTTGCTGTATCTATAGTTAATGCTTGCTATTATATGATTTTTTTGTTACATAGTTACATAGTTACATAGTTACATAGGGTTGAAAAAAGACCATTGTCCATCAAGTTCAACCCATCCGAGTAAACCCAGCACACAACCTATACTAACCAATCTATACACTCACATACATAAACTATATATATACAACCAGTAATACTAACTGTAGATATTAGTATCACAATAGCCTTGGATATTCTGCTTGTTCAAAAACTCATCCAGGCCCCTCTTAAAGGCATTAACAGAGTCTGCCATTACCACATCACTAGGAAGGGCATTCCACAGCCTCACTGCCCTCACCGTGAAAAACCACCTACGCTGCTTCAAATGGAAGCTCTGTTCCTCTAATCTATAGGGGTGACCTCTGGTGCGCTGATTGTTTTTATGGGAAAAAAGAACATCCCCCAACTGCCTATAATCCCCTCTAATGTACTTGTACAGAGTAATCATGTCCCCTCGCAAGCGCCTCTTTTCCAGAGAAAACAACCCCAACCTCGACAGTCTAACCTCATAGCTTAAATCTTCCATCCCCTTTACCAGTTTAGTTGCACGTCTCTGCACTCTCTCCAGCTCATTAATATCCTTCTTAAGGACTGGAGCCCAAAACTGCACTGCATACTCAAGGTGAGGCCTTACCAGGGACCTATAAAGCGGCAAAAATATGTTCTCATCCCTTGAGTCAATGCCCTTTTTTATACAAGACAGCACTTTATTTGCTGTAGTAGCCACAGAATGACACTGCCTGGAATTAGACAACTTGTGATCTACAAAAACCCCTAGATCCTTCTCCATTAAGGATGCCCCCAACACACTACCATTCAGTAGATAGTTTGCGTTTATATTATTCCTACCAAAGTGCATAACTTTGCACTTGTCAACATTGAACCTCATTTTCCAGTTTGCTGCCCAGTTTTCCAATTTTGTCAAATCGCTCTGCAAAGCGGCAGCATCCTGCATGGAACTTATAGTTTTGCACAATTTAGTGTCATCAGCAAAAATAGAAACAGTACTCTCTATGCCCACCTCCAGGTCATTAATAAACAAGTTAAAAAGCAAAGGACCAAGGACTGACCCCTGCGGTACTCCACTAACCACACTGGCCCAATTAGAAAATGTTCCATTTACCACCACTCTTTGTACTCTATCCTTCAGCCAGTTTTCTATCCAATTACAAATATTATGTTCTAGGCCAATATTCCTCAATTTGATCATTAACCTTCTGTGCGGTACTGTATCAAACGCTTTAGCAAAATCTAAGTAGATGACATCAACTGCCATTCCAGCATCAAGGTTCCTGCTCACCTCCTCATAAAAGGCAACTAAATTAGTCTGGCAAGATCTGTTACGCATAAAACCATGCTGGCACAAACTAATAGTATTGTGAACTGCAATGTATTCAACTATCCTATCCCTTATTACCCCTTCCAGAAGCTTTCCTACTACTGATGTCAGACTAACAGGCCTATAGTTTTCAGGCTGAGAACGAGATCCCTTTTTAAATAACGGCACCACATTAGCAATCCGCCAGTCTCTCGGCACCATGCCAAACCTCAACGAATCCTGAAAAATTATGTGAAGAGGCTTGGCAATCACAGCGCTCAGCTCATTTAATACCCTGGGATGAATCCCATCCGGTCCTGGACCTTTGTTTACCTTTACATGTTCAAGTCTCTTTTGAATTTCCTCCTGAGTGACCCATGCGCCAGTAGCTAAATTACTAGCACTGGGTATATTAAAAGGGAAGCCTTCATTATCTGGCTCCTCAGATGTATAGACAGATGAAAAATAAGAGTTCAAAATTTCAGCTTTTTCCCCGTTCTCATCAACCAACATACCTCCCCGTGATAATAAAGTTCCCACCCCTTCTTGCTTCATTTTTTTACTATTCACATAATTAAAAAATAATTTTGGATTCTTTTTACTCCTAGCTGCAATATCCCTTTCCATCTCTATTTTAGCTTGCCTGATAGCTTTTTTGCATGCTTTATTTGCTTCCTTGTACCTGATGAAAGTTTCCGCTGTCCCAGCTAACTTGAATGCTTTAAAAGCACGTTTTTTATTACCAACCTCGACCTTAACTCTTTTATTCAGCCATAAGGGTTTTGCTTTGCGATGCCTCTCCTTGCTTACAAGGGGAATATACTGTTGTGTATACCTGCAAAGCAATGTTTTAAAGATGTTCCATTTTCCTTCTGTGTCTAACCCCATGAAAAGCCTTTCCCAGTTGACACATTGCAGAGATGCCCTTAAACTGGCAAAGTCTGCACGTCTAAAATTGAGTGTTTTAGTTACTCCCTTATAGAGCTGTCTCTGTAGCATTATCTCAAAGGAGACCATGTTGTGATCACTGTTCCCCAAATGCTCACCCACACAAATGTTAGAGATAAGTTCAGTATTATTAGATATTACCAGGTCCAAAATAGACTCATTCCGAGTAGGTTCTTGAACCACCTGAAATAAAAAGTTGTCATTTAGCATATTTACAAACCTACTAGCTTTTTCTGACTTAGCCACCCCATTACTCCAGTCAATGTCCGGATAATTAAAGTCCCCCATAATAACAACTTGACCCAATTTTGAAGCCTCCTCCATTTGCAAAAGTAGCTGGGCCTCATCCCCCTCATCTATACGGGGTGGTTTATAGCATACACCAATGATCATTTTCTTTGTGACCTTCAGCCCTACTGAAATTTCTACCCAAAGAGATTCAACGTTTTCATTGGTAATGTCTTTATTACATGGCTTTAAATCTGACTTTACATAAAGACAAACCCCTCCACCCTTTTTAATCCCTCTGTCCCTCCTAAAAAGCGTATACCCATTTAAATTCACTGCCCAGTCGCATTTTTCATCCCACCAGGTCTCAGTGATACCAATTAAGTCATAATTTTCAATACATGCAATAGCCTGCAGCTCCCCTATTTTTCCCGACAAGCTACGCGCATTAGCCAGCATGCAGCGGAGATTACTACTTCTTCCTCTACAGCTTACATTAGCTAAAGGACAGTTAGAGTTTCCTTTTCCCATCCACTTCTTGTTACTATGGTAATTAATGGGATCCCTGTTTTGGCGTCATTTTCTGCACAGGGGGAAGGTTCTTAAGGGTTTGCTCTGCTTACACGCATGTTTTTTTTTTCCCTGAGGAAAATCATGATGATGTGAGTGAAACGTTGAAATTTCTTTTAATTATGTATTAAAATCAGTTAAACCAAGTGAGTCAAATGAGCAAATGCAACCTTGTTTTCCCAGTTTTAGAATTCAGCAAACCCTTGCAAGATTTAAGGTCATAACTTATAATTTCAATGCTTTGGACTGGTGGAAATTTCCAGCCAAAGAGCATATTGGGGACAAGGAGAAATGCTTTGACACTTCACTGACTGACAGGAAATTCAGATTTTTACAAATCAGCCCAAATCAGTTTCTTCCTTTCTTTTTCGGCAGGAAACTGGTTTATGTTATAAAGTATAGAGACATAAGCTTATAGAAGGTCTAGTAATATGCGGGCTGACCCCACAATCCACGGGACCTCCAGGTTTACCCTTAGATCGGGCAGATTAGGGTTGAAATTTGGGCGAATTTACGGGTTTGGATTGGGTAAGGGTCAGACTGGGGAAGTCCTCTGCTCCCAAAGTTTCCCTGTATTGAAACCTAAGGCACATGCAGAAGTAGCCCACAGAATGGAAATATGTGGGTACGGATTTTGTGCAGGTCCTACAATGGCAACATTTTGTGGGTTAGGGTCGGGTGTGGGTTAAGGTTTTGTGGGTTAGGGTCAGGTGAGAGTTGAGTTTTTCCTGACACACAGATCACTAGTAAGGCCCACATGCTGTTGTTTCTTTTAAACTTATCAACTTAAGCGAAAAAGATTCTGTATGGCCTGTCTGAACAAGTAAGAGGCTTTTCTTCATAGTTTTTTTCATGATCGGGCTATCCGCATCATTATTCTTTAGCGTTCTCAATCTTTTTGGAAGCCTTGTATCTGCAGTGATCCTTGTAAAGTGGTATTCCATCTTCATTTTGCTTCATCCATTGATAAACAGTGTGAGTGTCACTAGAAGGACCAAAGGGAAAAGATTAATAGAGTTTCACAGGGCACGCAGACAAACCAAGGGCACACTTACATGCTAGGTTACATTAGCCAATGAATTGGCCGAATCTTACAGTTTGGTAACATTCTTTGACATGCTATGTATGCTAAGTATTATTTTTGGGGGTATAGTTTTTAGTGTTGTGTACCCCCTCAGTGTCACTAAAAAGGCATAACATATTCTGTAAGTAGGGTTGCCACCATTCTGAAAAAATTACAGGTGATGGACAGTAACATAAAGGAGCAGGGGCTACAATGCACTACAGCGAGAGGGCAGGTTCTAAAGCCATCCAGGAAGGAAGAAAGGTAAGTTTGGGTTGGATTGGGGGTGGATCAAGGGCAGGCTAGGGCTTATCTTAAGGGTATTACAAATTTTCCGGTAATACTAAGTGGCAACCCTATCTGAGTAAAATATACACCATCATTTTAGTAAAAGAGCTGCACTAGAAAACCCTCAAGCGTGCCTCAATCTTGATTAAAATTAAAATGATGAACACTCAATTCAATTTCTTTCCCAAAAAATTTGACACATCTGTCAAAAATATGCCTTGAAACTGATACAGGTCAAACCCAGTCACAGGTTACAGATTAATATATCTGAATTGTCACCCTGTGGTACTTACCAACTGCATCGCTATTTTGTTTCCTAAATCCTGTTATCAGAATGTCGGGTAGGTGCGGACAGAATAGAAAGACTGAAATGCCAACACTCTCCCCAACCCAAACACACTTCATTTCTCTCGGAGCTTGGGTTTCTGATATCATTTTGTATAAAGTGCAATTCATTTATCACCCGAGGAATACTGCCTGCTTGTTCATTCATGGCGGCGACTAAAGTTATATATCAACAAAGATTTGCTTCAGTCCTGCATCAGAATGAAGCATGTATCAGGAGCTGGGGAGAGCAGGGCTTAGCGCTTTAGGCAAATCATTTTGTTGTTTAGTTCAATGTACAGTCAGTTCTAAAATGCTGAAATCATTTTCAGAGGGTAGGAAAAAACCTACAGATAAATTTGTCTCCTGCACAGGAAAATGCTTAGAAATAAGCAGCCAACTTTCATCTCTAAATATAATAATAAATGATTGTACAGAAACGACTATTTGGAAGCTACACCATGCTCCAGGCAATTGCAATGTCTCTTGTACACTGGTAAAAATCAACAAAGGATTTTTCTGAGCTGTTATTTTGTATATTTGCCTTGAAATTGTCACATATTGTCATGTTTATAAATGGTTTCAATGTCTATTTTCTATCACATACACAGTTTAAGGGGCAGATTTATCAATAGTCATATTTTTTCCCTTGATATTGTGCCAGCTATGCCACACAGAATGGAACTTGTCAGTTATACCACATGTTCTGTGTGGCAATGATCCAAGATGTCCACAGTAACCCCCTAGCTTGAATCTTTTGGATGCCAGTGGCGCTGTACATGCTCAACGCCACAGCTGAATTTATGAGTTTAGGGGTTATCTAAAAATATAAAAATTTTACCAAAAAGGGAGGTTATGCCTGTCACAGTTGCTGATTATCCAGGGCTGTATATAAGTTGATTATATTAATCATTTATATATATAATTGATATATTAATGATTATATGAATCTGGATTTGTTACTTATCAAACTTGTACCTGTATTTTATATTGTATATATATCATTTAGACCCTAAAATCAGGTAACTGATACCTGCCCAGCAAATGTGTGAATCAGCAGAAAATAATATGGGGGCTACTGGGGCTATTTTTGAGGCATAAATCTTCATTACTAAGGGCTCTGGTACACGGGGAGATTAGTTGCCCGCGGCAAAACTCCCTGCTCGCGGGCGACTAATCTCCCCGAGTTGCCTTCCCCCTGCCATCCCACCGGCGAACATGACGCGGCGGCGCGATTTCGCGCAAATCGCCGAAAAAGATTTCCCGAAATCGCCCCGCCGCGTCTGCCATCCCGCCGGCGACTTACATGTTCGCCGGTGGGATGGCAGGGGGAAGGCAACTCGGGGAGATTAGTCGCCCACGAGCAGGGAGTTTTGCCGCGGGCGACTAATCTCCCCGTGTACCAGAGCCCTAAAGAGCTGCAGTCAGAAGCTTGTTATTAGAGCCTGAGATAATTGGGAGGTACAAGATTTGGAGGTTGAGCCCTTCTTCAAATGAAAGAGAGAAATCACTTCCAGCTGTGGCTATAAAATGTTTGAAAAACAATTAGACAACGCTATGGTATCATGGTTAGTCATGTGACTTCTTACTTGCGCAGGTTGCAGTAATGTGGGGGAAATTAACGTAAACTCTGGTGTTTAGCGTTAAAAATAAAATAAAAAATAAGTGCACTGATTGTCTCTATGATGCCATTTGATTCCAAAATATATGAACATTTCATTCCTACCTTGATTTCAGTACAAAATAATATATTGCAGTGTATTTGAAAAACCACATCTGCTATTATAAATTGCCAGGTTTTTATGAATTGCTTCCTATTATATCATATAAAACACATCTTTGAATATTACGAATGCTTTTATGGTTTTCAGATGGAAAGGACAGGGTGGGTACATCACAAAGCACTCAATGATAAGACACTTTTAATACCCAAGAAATTCATTTTATAACCCTTAATCAGGAAATAAAAGAAACAGTCTATAAAAGCTTTCCAGCAGCCGCTTGGCATACAATGAAATCAAGAAATCAGTTCTAATCCAGAGCCTCTAAGCAGTAGCCAGACGTGTGTTTATCATAACGCACAACAGCAGTATTCTTAATCTAACCCACATGCATCTCCCACATATAGATTTCTGTTATGTTCTCTGTTATATTGCTGCATGTTGCCTAACATTTTACATTTAAAGGTTCTATCTATATATACGGCACCTACAAGTAACACCTTTCTTGGCAACTAATAGTCTGTTTAAATGGCAAAGGTTTTAACTCCCTAATCTTATATAGAAAGCCATGCCATGCCTTTTTTATCTTCCTGTGTTAAGATAATGGCACACAAGCCATTTTCCGATCTGCAGCCTTCAGCTCCCTAGGTGTTTGTGCTAGCAGTTTATTCAAATTAAAAAAGAAAAATGATAGTAAAGAGTTTTAGTAAATCTGACTTAACTCACCTTGGCGTGGGGGCTTCTCTGCCATGAATACTTAGGGGGCAAAAGTTTGCCATGAAATGTTTGGGGGCCACAGAAAGTATCATAAAATGATGGCAGGCCAGACTGCCATGAAATGATTGCGGCCAAAATATGTTCAGAAATGTGCGGCCCATAGTGGATCTGTGAAGGTTAACCTAGTTTTTATTTTAATTGGTGTCAGGGGTTAGGTAGCTGGGACCAGCTTTCTGGGGGTAACGCTGCCCTTGGCACAATTACAACACATGAGAGTGTAGTCTCTTTTAGGCAGTTTATTTTTCACTTGGCATCAAAATAACAAAACAGACTGTTCCAAAATAAAATCCATGCCACTAAATGGGCTCTAACTAACATGTTAGTTGTCCTGGGACATATATAAGCTCCGTCCTGCACTTTTCCAGGTATCCGGATAGTGACCTTACCACATTGTATATGACGAAAATGCTGACAAACACACATTGTGTTTCCTATTTTAAATTACTATCATCCTCTACATTTAAAATACTGGATAATACTACCCACTCATACCTACTGTGGCATAGTAACTGGAAAAAAGTGTATTTCTCCCAGAATGCTTGGCAAAACAGAATATATGGGAAGAAAAACAAGGGTTTTGGTTATTCAGTCTGGAAGGCCAGTACAGGTGTTGCAACTGATGGCACCACCTGTGGCAAATGTAAGGCGCTGTGAGTGAGCTCTTTGTCAAATAAGTAGTATAAAGTGGATGAGTTAAATATTTGCAATTTTCTTGAATTAAGTTGTCATAATAGTGGTGGAAGCACTGTCAAAATCATGTTTTAGATATATTCATGCTCACACAAAATGCATGCACAGTTAGGGCTCATAAACTAACATTGTGTTGTTCATTGAAAAAACCCCATAGGAACCAATTAGCATTCAAGTTTGACCTAGTCTGGTCAGTATAATAGAAAATACCTGACCGGTTTCTGTGGTCCTCAAAAAATGTACATGGACAGAGTTAGAGTTCATATAATATTAAGATAACTTAATGCACTCTCTGCAGAATCTGGATCCTCCACATGTATGTATGTATGTATAACTTTATTTATAAAGCGCTACTTATGCACGCAGCGCTGTACAGTAGAATACATTAATACAAACAGGGGTATTACATATGTAAGCAGTGGAGGTCTAAAATGCTAGTTATATGAATAGCATATAGAGACTAGACTCTCTGTCATCAGATTGGCCTGGATTACCCCTAGTTACTGTGGTATTGTTCATACGTTAGCAAATAAGGATAAATTATTTTCATGTATTTCTTTCCCGTGAAATTAAAAACTGATGCAAAAATATAAAGTGAAGTCCAACTACATGATGTTTTTGTCAGCATGATCCTCATTTGGTTGCATTCAGGCGTATACTTGTTCCAAGCACTTGCTACATAGTGTTTCTCCAATTATTTCACAAAATACAGTGGATTAGAAAAATGTTCTCTGGCATTGAGATTATGTTGTAAAGTTCCTCTATTGTCTCATTCGCACATAAATTACTGCCGACGAGCTGGGCTGAGTTGGGCGCAGTCCAATATCTCAGAGCGCGTATTCTGTGTGGGTGCACAAAACAAACCTATTTGACCTCCAACAAACAATTGCCATTTCTACAGCTCTATACATTATTTTCTTCTATACAACAAAGCATTATTCTTCTTGGTGTCTTTGTGTCTAATATTTATCGATTTAGTTTAGTTTTATCATTATCTATTATTTCACTACGTCTAATGATTATTGTACAAACTCAATTACTACATTTTGCTATTTGTCACCTTTACATTCTAAACCCCTACATTCTTGTCATCTAGAAAGCATTTGTTTTCTGTTTTATCTCCCAATCCTAATGTCAGAGAAGATAATCACACTGATTGTGCCTGTCGAGAGGCAATGCAGTAGAATTGATGGCGGGTCTCACTCCCTTCATCATGGAATACTGTGAACGTATGTAATTACTGTTTAGTCACTGTCATCACCTCGTCGCCAGTTATCCTCTCATCTTCTTGTTTCCATGAAAGAACATACACTGCTGGCAGCTTTTTGTGTCGCCTATTACGAGAGAGGTCTTTTTGTCACTTTTCCTTTGTTACAGCAAATATATTAATCTTGTTAGTTATTATCTTCCCTTTTCATGGTGCTTTGGGTGTCCTTAAAAAATAGATAGTAAAAGAAAAAAAGAGAACTGGGAATTAGTGCATAAGAGCCACAGCGAAGTGTAACTTAAGACACTTTTATTTTACCAAATGTAAAGTACAAATCTATATATTTTTTTTAAACAAAAGACCTTTATGAAAGGGACAAAATCAAAGCTCTGGCAGGCACATTGGCATAATAATATATTAAAGGAAAACTATATAGCTGGAATGAATACTTATATTCAGTAAATCAGTAAATATTGCCCTTTTTACATCTTTTCCCTTGGGCTGTGTTCTCCCTCAGAGACTACCTGATAGGAAATAATGCATCAGAGGTGCAATAATGTATCAGAGGTGATTGCAATCCATGGGCAATAAAGTTTGAACTCTGTTAATTGTTACTAGGTGTATGTAGAGAGTTGAATACTATGATAGTACAAGCAAGACTGAATGAAGAAATCAGTGTTGAGTTTTATTATCGGATGGGTAAAAATATGCACAATCTTCAAATATATGAAGCACCAGACAACATTTCATTTGGGATTTAGCTGATTCATATGACTTATTGCTGTGTGCAGTGAACAAATCCAAATCTGTGCTGCCATGTTACTTTAAAGCTTTAGATCATCTCATTACATACTGTACATCCATGTCATATAGTGAAGTCTATGTAGCCTTTGGGAAGGCTGGGAACAATAAAAATCCTTTGTAGGGCCATATCCAGCCCACAGGTCTCCAATTGGAAACACCTGTTCTAGACAACTGAAAGTGACATAACCAGATTATGCTTTATTTGGATTGGACTCAAATTTGAAAATGCAAATTATGTTTATATTTGGTTTAGTGTTCAGATAAATCTTTTGTGAATAATTTGGTATACTAGCTGCATGATTTGTTTCAATTGTTCCCACTACTTATCTCTGTGAGCTCTGTAATCTATTCTTCATTACATTCATATCGGTACCTCTGGTTGTAATATGGTTATGACTGCACTGTAATAATAACATTTTTCTATCCCAGTTATGGTAATTAACCACATTGATGCACTTCTTTTTTTGTTTTTTTTTGCAGCTTTATTCGTAAGAGTCTACAGAGTAAAGAAAATCCAGAAGACCAGACTGAAGCAGACGAGTGTGGTGTGACCCAAGTTTGTTGCTTTCTCTTTTATATCTACACCAAGAAGTTTTAACTGTAACTGTTCTGCACATACGTTCATTGGGTTGATGAGTCTTTTATCGTCTAGATCAGGGTTCCCCAACCTTTTTTACCCAAGAGACACATTCAAATGTAAATAGAGTTGGAGAGGGCTGCGATTGGCTATTTGATAGCCCTTATATGGACTGGCAGCCTACAGAAGTTTTTTTGTCAGTACAGAACTTGCCTCCAAGCCAAGAATTCACAAATAATCACCTGCTTTGAGGCCACTGGGAGCAACATCCAAGGGGTTGGGGAGCAACATGTGGCTCACAAGCCACTGGTTGGGGATCACTGGTCTAAATGGTCAAGGCCTTTTAACATACGGTTCATCTCACCTCTTTAGGTGATGTAATTCAAACAGTGTCTAAAGTGGGATGGATTAAGCCCTGAAAAAGCAGTAACAGCACAAATTTGGATATACATTCCGAAAGTCATCTGTACAGGAATCACTATAATAATTAAAGTGCAATCAAATTATGGCAGAGGGATATTCAGGACTCTTGTGTATTTTTAGAAAGTAACTGACTTTAATGATGATCTACCACATTGCCTTTTGAATAAACACGCAGGGGTTATACCCCGCTTGCACTTTACTTGTTGTGCCGGCTGAAATAATTTCTACCACATTTTACCACTAATGGGAGAAAGAACTCAACATTGGTTAAGATAGGTTTAAAGTAACGTCAAAATAATTGTAAAGCCTTTACTTATTCTAGAGTGCTAGAAGCCAATTATAAAATCTCAAGCAGATGGTCCTGCACTCTAACAAAGTGAAACAAAATGTTTAATTCCTCACTAAGCTGGAGATGTGAACAAGAAAGAGGTACATACGAACATATATGGTTCAAGTGTTCGAGTCTGCCCTTATTAAAGGGTTATGGAGTCACACACAAGAAATGTAAACATCGACCCAAATGCTATATTAATGTGATATGATAGTGCAAAGCTGTTATTGGAGACTTATTGGCCAAACAAAGTACTTAAGTACTTTCAAATTATGATTCAGCTAACTGGAAATCCAAAAAAACTAGTATAGTAGAAAGATGGATAAGATGTATGGAAGACCTTAGAATAATGGAGGATTTCACCTTTATGTGAAAAAACTTTACATAGGATTACATGGAAACCATGGTTAGATTATGAGGAATCACAATGAATAAAGAAGCAAGTAGTGTTCTTTGAGACTTTGTAATAGATTTTAAGATTTCTCTTGCTATGTGCACCAAGTCTTCACTGCGGTGGAGTGTTTAGAATTTTATATACTGCGCATGCGTGAGTGAAATAATGCACATGTACAACTGATGCAAACAGGCAGCATAGCAACACCTACTTAATGGACATGAGATGGAGAAGACATACATGTGCAGTTCATGTGAGTTTAACGTGTTGCCATGCATGCACAATAAAAAAAAAAGACACACCTTGTCATTACAATATCAAAGAAGCTAACGTGCAATAACAGAAGAGAAAACAAAAACAATACAAACTTTGTAAGAAGAGGGAAATGTGGACAGTATAACAATAGGGTGATAAGGGCAAATCCAAAGAAGAAAGGGTGGCAAGGCAAGGAGACAGGGAGAGCAGAGAGGAATGGTGGAAAGAGATATGGGGGAGATGGAGAAGAGAGGGGAATAAATGGATATCTCCATATTGGGATTAACAATAAAACAACAATAAAAAAGGAACTTGGGAGACAAAGGAAAGAAATAAAGGATGCGTGATAAACATGGAGAGGAGACAGGCAGAATGTGGAACAAAAAGAACAGCTAAAGGGAATGATAGAACAGTGAAATTAACATCCATTTTAATCATGAAATGCTGGGGGCCACACATGCTGCCTCATCGGAAATGCTGCAGGGCCAGACATGATGCCTATGATGAATTGCTAGGGGCCACACACACTGCCTGTCATGAAATGATGGGGGGCATACACTGTGCCTGTCATGAAATGATGGGGGGCATACACTGTGCCTGTCATGAAATGATGGGGGGCATACACTGTGCCTGTCATGAAATGATGGGGGGCATACACTGTGCCTGTCATGAAATGATGGGGGGCATACACTGTGCCTGTCATGAAATGATGGGGGGCATACACTGTGCCTGTCATGAAATGCTGGGGGGGGGTCTGACATGCTATGTATGTCATTAAAAAGCCGAAGGGGTGCACACATGCTGCCTGTCATGAAATGCTGGAGGGGCCACATGCACTGCGTGTCATGGAATGCTGTGTGTGTATGTGTGTGGGGGCGGTTTGGGGGTGCTGACATGCTATGCATGTCATAAAAAGCCAGAGGGGTGCACACATGGTGCCTGTCATGAAATGCATAAAATGCAGGGTGGTCACAGTGTGTCTCTCAGTTAATGCCATTGGGCAATCATGAATTAAGTTTTATGAAATAAATAAAAAACAGCCCCAGAAATCCATGTCTACCCATTGGGCACTACCTTTGCTAATATAAAATTATAGGAAGAATTATGTTACAGCTTATATCTGTTCCCCTTGCCCCCTCTCTCCTTTTAATTCTGTACCCTTATCCCTAAACAATGCAGAATTAGAGCTGTATATCCGGATGGCTTACTCATTCTATAGCATGCAACTATAATTTCTTAGGATCAGTACAGGCAAATACATTTATTTTGTATTCAGCTATAACTAGAGAGTTATATAATTCCCTTGGGATGAAAGGGCATGGCAATGTAATGAAGCTTTATTTCTGCAGTATGTTTTATCTGCACCTACTAACACTTTGAAAACTAATATGGTCTTACTTATCCTTAAAAGAAGGTTAATATTGAAGCCATACTAAAACCACTGCACCAACTCTTTATCTAATGCAATATCCACAAGAACCAGTATCCTGGAGAAGGTGCTATCTTCTGTCAAAACCATTGTATTTTTGGAGTTGCAGCATCCCAGACTCTTTACAGAGCGCTAGATGTTGGGTTGATCCCGTAGGCGGAGCCTGGTTTCCGGCAACTCTAGGTCTAAAAATGCAGTGATTGCAGCAGAACAAAGTGCCATCCCCTGAATATCAGGGCATAGCTGGTATACGCTTTAAGTTCATTTTCTCTATAGACTATTTCTAACAGATACATGACAAATGGAAATTGTAAGCAGAATAATAGCAATCATTTATTTTAAGAGAATATTTCGAAGAGAGTTGGAGAGCAATACAGACAGCAAGATGTGTCAGTCATTCTGAAGTATGTTCCTTGAGTATTACCCTCAGTTGCAAAGCTCTGGAGATTCCACATGACACCAGTATTAGTAGTGATTCAATCTCACCCCTTTCTAAGGGTACTGGACCTCAAGGCTATGGGAAATAAATACCTGAAGCAACTTTTATTTCTATATATTTATATATATATATATCTTCAGCCAGCCACTATCACAAAGTAATGCTTGCATCATCATGCCATACCTTTTGGGAAGTGTGAAACATATTGCCATAGTAATAAGAATTATAGCTATGTTCATTGGCAAGAAAGTCTTTGGCCTTGGCTTTGCTGCACTGTTCCTCACAACCGCACACATATCAGGCTGGCTTGTGAAGTTGTAGGGGCAGTGGGCACAATCAAAAATGCCTGCTAAAATCTAACCTCCTGGATTTGATGTATATTACAAATCATTTATAGCCAGAACTGAATACATCCCTATTCTGCCCACCCAGCTCACCTTCTGGAGTATTCACTAAACCAGAAAAACATAATCATTTGAAGGTTCAGTTACAGCTATTGAAAGACTTCATTGCCTTCCTTATAATCACTCATATACTAAATTGTTCCCCATGCTGTTTCCATTTACTCAAACTAGAGCCAAGGCCATCGGTTTTATGAGTCTAATTACTGGGAACTATTTTTGCTTCTGATTTAGGGACTATTGAGATTCAGGCTATGCCCGGGCCTTTTTAAGTTTGCACCTTTTTTAGAGTTCAACATCAGATCTGTACAACTGAAGGCATTAATCTTTTTCTCAATATTGCTGAATTCAAATATACAATTAGAGTTCTTGATATATTTACAATCCTCCCCAGTTTGCTTCATTGTGTGCATCACCATCCAATATTATTTTCCATCGTCAAACAACACACGGCCTGGTTGGTAAGCTCAGTCAGCTAGCAAATAGGAGAGGGAAACAATTCAAAAACCACAAAAATAATTATTGTACCTAATAATAAAGACCTGAGAATGCCCCCTTGTTTACTATGCTTCCTCAGGTGAAACTGCTGCCCAGTCTTGAATTGATGTCCATGGTTAATGCAGATATTTGTATAAGGTGAGGTACTTACTGCTCCTGGGACTATCCGCTTTACCAATATATTATACCTGTGACTCTCAGTCATCAGAAGCGGGCCCTTGTGTATGTTGGAGGCAGGGTGTTGCTGTTACCACCATGTTATTATAAAGAAATGGGCCCTAGTGGTTCTTAAACTGTAAAGGATTTATTAACAGGGTTCACAGAGGACTCTTCCCAGAGGATACAGTTGATCTGCATTTACTCTTAAATACAGATTTAAGCACCCAGTACTTGCCTCTCAGGGGTCTGTCATTGAACAGTGGATTATTACAACTTGAAACTGTCAGTCCCAGCTTTCAGACTTCTTCTCAAGTGGAACCTAGGTGATCTACACTAGTCCCTAGGTCTGTATATTTGGGGAGCATATTTATTACAGTGTGTAAGCCAACATCACCCGTAATGTTGCCCATAGCAACCAATCAGCAATTAGATTTGAACAGTCACGTACAAGTTGCTATGGCCAACATCATCGGTGATGTTGGTTTACACACTATGATAAATATGCCCCTTGGTCTTGTCACAGAAAACAGGAACTTTTTTCCATTCTATAACTATGGGACTGCCTAATCAAAAGGGTAACTATGTTATCAATCACTTAAAGTTTTTTCCCTTTTGATTATTATTCTACAATAAATTCTGGCTATGTGTTGTGACCCCACATGTCCCCATGCAGCTTACTAATGCACAAACATAACTATGGAGGAAGCAGGTCCCACGGTCACAGGGGTTCCCAAGGAACAGGGGGGCCCAGACCGCAGGATCTGATTCCTTTATAGTTTTAGAGAAATATTCCCTACCTCCTACTAGTGGGTTGGGGCGCCAGTAGGGGGAAGGGGGACAGAGGGCTCGGCATCCAGTTGTTACGCCGCTGTACTAATAGGGGTATTGTAAGATTTTTTTTTTTTTTACAATGTATTTATTGCCAGTGGTTCATCCTAAATGCTCCACACAGATAAAAAAGCTTTACTTCCAGAGAAGCAAGCAATCATGCATTATAAATATGAATGATTTACACTGTATACTAAAAAGCAAAGCACAAAGTATAGCTAAGAATACCTAATAACACATACATTTTAAAATCTAGATTCAATTCTAATTATGTTTCCTATTTTCCTTTAAGCCCAATTCCCTGGTGACTGCAAGTCTTGCCCGTGCCACATTCCTCAGCCAACATGTTTTGGTTACAGAATCACCACCTTGTCTCATCTTACAAATTGTATTTGGTTCAATCATTAACTCTTAAAAACCTATTCAATTTACATACATTTCGCAACAGTCACAACTGGAAAACTACTACTGTTACAATTCCCTAGTGGGTTGGATAAAGCTTTTGTTTTTTTCAAGATTTGGTAAAAGAAGCAAAGCATCATTTTGTAAATTGTTGACTGTCAAGTGAGCTTTTCCGATTCCTGGTCATATGCAGATTACATTTCTCTGCTGTACGTGCTAATGTACTGTACATAAATGTGACTTGGTATAAATATATACTGCGTTATACTGCACTACTACATGGATGTAAATCCAATGAGCCAGCATCTCTAAGTGATCTCATCCAAACTGACAATCATATGATTACAATCGCAACTTCACAAACAATAATTTAACAGTAAACAGCACTTTGAACTCTTTAAATATTTGCCACTGCGGTTGTTCAAAGGTTAATAGTAATGCCGCAGCATCCTCTTAATTACTTAGGATTCCTTTTCCACCTCTAACCCACTCAGCCCCCTCCCTCACGAGTTTACTTTGGCTGTTGGCTACTGAGAATGCACAGTTCTTCTCAACTTAAATTACTCTTTCCAGTCTAGCAGCCAATTAAGAGATGGCATTGCTGGTTTCCATAGAAACTCTGCTCTAGCTATCTGCTCCTATTTTTTTCTCCTAACCTACTATCCTGAGCTTAGCTTAACCATTACTGGACACAATGCAAGCAGAACTTTTAATCAAAGTAAGTGCTGCCTGTGCAAGCCTGCATTCTTCATTGCATGAACTTGACAGAGTACTGATGTGCTGTTTGCAGATGTAAATGTCACTGATGATATATTCAGAGGCCGCTAGGTAAAAGCTGCTATTTGTTTTTGGAAGATGAGATGATGCTGGCAAATGAAGGGGGTATATTTCGTACAAATGTGGACTACAGTGCCCACCATCATTTTACCTTTAAACTTTGAGTGTACAGGTAGCTGCTCTCCAGCAACTAAGCACTTAATCAAAAATAACCAAAAATTTTGTCCAATAAAAAGGAATTACCAGGTGTAATATACTGCTTCTCCCTTAGTGGGTGTTATTTCATGCTGAAGAGCAGAGCTAAATGTTTGGGACTTTAATGAAGACTTGGGGTGACTAAGCCTCCCTAAACCAACATCACTAAACAGAGGTGCCATACATGAAGTTGCCACTGCAAAAAGGGTTGCCACCTTTTTCTGTCAATAATACCAGCCTTCGAGTGGGGCCACATCATTTTGAGGTGGGCTATGATGTAAGGGGCAAGGAAATTAGCAGGCTGGGCAGGGGACAAATGGATTGGGCCAGGAAATGAACAGGATTATAGGCAGAGCAGATTTTGGCCCTTGGTTACAAAGGGTGGATGGCAGTGGAGAGAGTCAGGAAATAAAGGCATTTGTAGTGCATTACAAATTTACTGGGAAGTACATTGCTGGTAAATTTGTAATACTGGTGCTGGCCCCAGCTGATGATTTTTTTTTATAAATGCCTCTTATAGGAATTTTGTGTATATATAATGATTTGCTTCATTGTAAGCTAATAAAATTAGTAACAGGGTTGATAACGCAATTAAATATACAGGAAATATACAGTCATACAAGGATAAGCACACAAAGCCCTATAAAAATAAACTGTATAGCCAGAATAGTGTATAACAATTCCCTATCCAACATTCACAACTAGATGTCATCTCAATACAATATCAATATGTTTAATATTACATGTGATGCCTTCTGCTGCTACAGGAAAAATACAGATAAAACTCTCAGTACTGCAACGCCCAACCCCCATCATGCTATTTATCCTATAACAGTGATCAATGCCCCGTATAGCAAATACAGTGGTGCTTGTGTGGGTGTATAATATAACAGCACAGGCAGCTTGCATGGTACCTTGTGACAAGGCTACTACCTTCTGTTTATGATTTTTTCCTTTATACAGAATATTCTCATTTATTTCTAGTTAAAAGCAAACTAACAGGTCACTGTAATGTCTCTTTGGCTCTCTATGCATGCAGCATTAAAGTCACACATAAATCAATATCTGTACAGCGCTGCGTACCCTTGTGGCGCTTTATAAATAAAGTTATACATACATACATACATATGCAATCTCTACATTCTTAAGGCCTCATTTGCAGAGCTGAACTCAGCAAGCAAAAGGCCACAATAGGCCAATTTGTGCACTCTGCAAGCTGAATTCCACCATCTGCAAATGGCTTCGGCTTCTGCGCGCCAGTTTGGCACAGGATATAAGAAAGGCGGGTGGGAGACACGTAGCTGTTATTCAGGCAGGGTCGGGACTAGGGTTAGACAGAAGAGGAAAGTGCCCAAGGCACAATGAAGGGGGGGCATGTACCTCTTACCCCCAGTCCTGCTCCCCAATCCATGGCATCTGCTCCCCTCCACCTGGTAGTCAGTCTGATTTCTCCCCCCTATGCATCACTGCACTCGCGTGCTGGGGGGGGCAAGTGGCCAGCCAGGTTGCCTAGGGCCTGGCACTGGCTTAAGGTAGGAAAAGCAGGCCATGCAGCCTGCATTGGGGCCCTGTCCTTACCGCCTGCCCTGATGCTGCTCTGCATACTGAGCACCGGATATTTCAGAGCACAGTATACAGGGGGGCTCTGGCTCTGTGTCCCCGGGGTCAACAATGATCCCCTTATAACCTCCTCTGTATCATAGTTTACCCTTTTACAGCAAAGAGAAATTCTTCAAAATGAGTCTTAGTATTCACCTCATTCAAAGTTATGATTTTTTAAGAAAATGTGAATACAAGGATATTGTACTACTTTTCCTTTGTGAAGTTTAAAGCAATGTGATTTCAATCCGCGCTTGACTGCACACGACTAACACATTTGAGAATGTACTCCTTTATATTAGGAGCCTTATCTATATTCTAAGCACTTTTTGGTTTCCAGAAGCAAGATTATCCAGTGATACAGATACCTCTTGATTTTGTACCAGGTATAAGTTTCTCATTATCAGTTTTCTTTGAATGTCTTTCCAGGCACCTATCTTAGCAGAGGCCTTTTTTTTAAATAGAGAGTCAAATACTGCTGAAGTAGGATTATAAGACATATTTGTGATTAGATAAATTACGGTCTTCTGTTAGGCCCTGCTCTAGAGATGAAATATCACTCTATTAAATGGGTTAAAACATTTTTTTGGCACGGTGCACCGCATAAAGCACTGCAGATGGAATGTTTTATTGTTTTGTTTTCATCGCCATAAAGAAAGAGCTGCCATTACCCCACGCTCTTAATGATGTTTCCTAGACTTTAGTGATGAAAAGTTGCAGAACTGCTGATATATATAGGCATTCACCAAAGGGTGCATCTGAGTAAAGGAGCAATGGTGAATGCAGTTAAAAGACAAATATAAGCAAAGTATTTTTTCAGTACTTCAATTATTTGGGCAAAAAGAAAAAACAAGTTTCTCTTCTATAATCATTTAAACTTTTATTAGGATTTAGGTAACAGTTAAAGATGTATTTTCTCTTTGTGTCTAATAACTTCCATCTATGACCCATCAGCTGGCAACAGATATATGCAGTGGCCATGCATATAGTTCTTCTACTCTGTATGGCTTCTCCTGCACCAAAGGCTTTTGATATATTTCTGCAGTTTCTCTACACATGCACAGTCAGGGTCAGTCCTAGACTGGGATTCCAAATAGGCCCTGGCATTTCCAGTACACAGAGGCCCAAACAACCCCCACCAACCCACTAAATAGTAACTGTCTATGGCATCTTACAGCAGCCCCTCTGGCATTTGCCAAAACCCATAGATTGCAAGTCCGGGCCTGGTCAGTGTCCTGAATTTCACAACCAATTAGAAAGGCCAGACTGTACAATCTATATTCCTAAACATTAAAATCTGCATAACTAATATATATATCAAAGGCATGTTTACTTTAAATTAACATTTTTTTTTGGAAGCCTCCCATAGGAATCAATGGCACTCTGCAGCTCCAACCCGGCCCAAGGAAAGTCTCCCATAGGGCTCAATGGCACCCTGCAGCTCCAACCCGGGCCAAGGAAAGTCTCCCATAGGGCTCAATGGCACTCTGCAGCTCCAACCCGGCCCAAGGAAAGTCTCCCATAGGAATCAATGGCACTCTGCAGCTCCAACCTGGCCCAAGGAAAGTCTCCCATAGGAATCAATGGCACTCTGCAGCTCCAACCCGGCCCAAGGAAAGTCTCCCATAGGAATCAATGGCACTCTGCAGCTCCAACCCGGCCCAAGGAAAGTCTCCCATAGGAATCAATGGCACTCTGCAGCTCCAACCCGGCCCAAGGAAAGTCTCCCATAGGGCTCAATGGCACTCTGCATGTCCAACCCGGCCCAAGGAAAGTCTCCCATAGGAATCAATGGCACTCTGCAGCTCCAACCTGGCCCAAGGAAAGTCTCCCATAGGGCTCAATGGCACTCTGCAGCTCCAACCCAGCCCAAGGAAAGTCTCCCATAGGGCTCAATGGCACTCTGCAGCTCCAACCTGGCCCATGGAAAGTCTCCCATAGGGCTCAATGGCACTCTGCAGCTCCAACCCGGCCCAAGGAAAGTCTCCCATAGGGCTCAATGGCACTCTGCAGCTCCAACCCAGCCCAAGGAAAGTCTCCCATAGGGCTCAATGGCACTCTGCAGCTCCAACCTGGCCCAAGGAAAGTCTCCCATAGGGCTCAATGGCACTCTGCAGCTCCAACCCAGCCCAAGGAAAGTCTCCCATAGGGCTCAATGGCACTCTGCAGCTCCAACCTGGCCCATGGAAAGTCTCCCATAGGGCTCAATGGCACTCTGCAACTCCAACCCGGCCCAAGGAAAGTCTCCCATAGGGCTCAATGGCACTCTGCAGCTCCAACCCGGCCCAAGGAAAGTCTCCCATAGGGCTCAATGGCACTCTGCAGCTCCAACCTGGCCCAAGGAAAGTCTCCCATAGGGCTCAATGGCACTCTGCAGCTCCAACCTGGCCCATGGAAAGTCTCCCATAGGGCTCAATGGCACTCTGCAGCTCCAACCTGGCCCATGGAAAGTCTCCCATAGGGCTCAATGGCACTCTGCAGCTCCAACCTGGCCCAAGGAAAGTCTCCCATAGGGCTCAATGGCACCCTGCAGCTCCAACCCGGCCCAAGGAAAGTCTCCCATAGGGCTCAATGGCACTCTGCAGCTCCAACCCAGCCCAAGGAAAGTCTCCCATAGGGCTCAATGGCACTCTGCAGCTCCAACCCGGCCCAAGGAAAGTCTCCCATAGGGCTCAATGGCACTCTGCAGCTCCAACCTGGCCCAAGGAAAGTCTCCCATAGGGCTCAATGGCACCCTGCAGCTCCAACCCGGCCCAAGGAAAGTCTCCCATAGGGCTCAATGGCACTCTGCAGCTCCAACCTGGCCCAAGGAAAGCCTCCCATAGGGCTCAATGGCACTCTGCAGCTCCAACCCAGCCCAAGGAAAGTCTCCCATAGGGCTCAATGGCACTCTGCAGCTCCAACCTGGCCCAAGGAAAGTCTCCCATAGGGCTCAATGGCACTCTGCAGCTCCAACCTGGCCCAAGGAAAGTCACGATACCGGAGCTTGAATGAATCCGAAATTTTGTAACAAAGTACGAAAATGTTGTGCAAATGTACAAAAAAGTCACAGATAATAGGCACAGTACAACCAAATACGATTTTTTTGTATTTCGTACCTGTCGTACTTTGATAAATGTGCCCCTTAGACTGTTGCCATTAGTCTTTATTTTCATTTTCAGGTTTGGCTTTTAGGCCTCAATTATCATAGCATCCAGGCAGCTGCTTGGAAGACAGAATGGAAAATGTATAGGGATGGGCCTGAAGAGAAAGATAAGTGATAAAACAGTTGAAAATAAGCCATTTTTGGATACCAAGGTAAAAGTTGCATGGAAAGCAACATAATAGAAAGGCTGATAAAATAAACAAACAAAAACTAAAAAACCAACTTGATAATTGCTTAGAAAAGGTCTATCCATAACATACTAAAAGTTAATTTAAAGGTGAACTTTCTTTTCCAGAGATCAAGCCGAAAAAAATGCTGCATGATGGAGTGGATTAATCCCTTTGCTGCTCACCAGTCAAACATGAGAAAGCCTACAGGATCCTGATTGGAGGGGCTGGATGGATCTATGGAACAGTCTGTACCTTCACAGAGGGTGCCTGAAGCTTTTTGTGTATATTCCCTTATATCACTGAATATATATAATTGCAAGAGACAAAAACAGCCATATAGTCAGTCATCCTTCACCCAGTTCTAGACATGGTATATGCCCCCCAAAAAAGCTTACGTACTTATGTTGTTTCCCAAAATCAGGAGTTCTGGTAGCTCTATTATGGCTTGTGTTGTAATTGCTTAATCATGGTAAAGCCATGCACTCCCAGTGTCAGAATGGGGGAGTGGGATCCACTAGAAAACCTGGGCCCCCCACCAGATAAGGGCTGCTTCCAACACATCACCCAATGCCACCCCCTCCAGCACCAATATTTCCGCTGTTGATAATTGCCCAGGGCACCCTATTTCCCCCTCTGCTCCACCACTGCACTGCATAGCCTGCCCATGGGGGCCAACAGGACAAGGATCCACCAGGTCTTCTTTCAGTACCATTGCAGGTTAGTCCAACCTTACATATTTTTCTATATATGCATTGATATAGCTGGGATTTTTTGCTTATCAAAAAATATATGTATGTTGTGGTGTCATGTGGTCCCAATGTATCATAGCTGGGGTAGATAATGATGGCTTGATTGATACACATCATCAGGTGCATAACTTGCAATCCCTTTAGCTCAGATGTTGCAGGACTACAGCTCCTGGGATGCTTTAACATCTAACAATATAAGGAGAGATATAAGGGGTTGTAGATCATCAACATCATTGCTGTTGAAGGTTTGTTTGCCTTTATTATGAAATGTTTTGTGGTTTGTATACGCTTGCATGAAATATCTCTACTCTGCAACAGTTCCTGACATAGGGATAAAAATAGTGCTATAGTTTTTCCGTAGGCAATAAAATGAAGCTGATATAGTTTTCACCTAGCCATCACTTAAGGTCTGAGCCAGACACTACCTAATGTGGAGAGAATCCGCAGGAAGCCATTGCTTCACAGAAGAGAACTTTATTATTTGTTAGAGCATTCCCGCTGTTACTGTGCGCTAGGTATTACTTTCCCCTCTCTAATGCCAAGTCTGAGGCTGTATGGCTTCATTTTTGTCACCTCAGGAGGAACCAGAACATCTGCTGTGTCAGCATTTGTGCAAAGTGCTTACCTGTTACCGTCTCTTCTGGTGCTATACAGCAGACTCTACAGCCAGTGATTTACAACTTATTACTATTCACACGTTGGGAAAACATAGAGAAGACAAGATTTTATAGTGAAGCAGTTGTTAGTTCTTCATCAATGATTTACAAACACTGTTTTCTAAAATGGCAATATGTGTACCATGTAGTATTTCTAATTATTTTCTAATGCAGCAGACAATATAAAGTCACTGACTGCAATTCAAAGTAAGTAGCCAATGTTTGCTTTAGTTTTCTGCTTTCCTATGTTGGTGGGAACTGCGTTGCAGATCACTTGAACATTAGGAGACTTTGTTTACAGTCAAGAGTTTGCCTCTTTTCCCCAAATAAATACAGCATGTAGAGGTCGACTTATGTCTTCAAAATAGCAATGTTCTGCGTAATGTGCTCTCAATACTCTGCATAAGAGAGCTAAGTTCTTGCTCAACTCACTTTGAGTTTCTTTGGGTGTAAGTCAAGTAGAATAGGTCTTTAAATTCGCCACAGTCACTTAAAGGGAAACCCTGTCTTCTAAACCAACATTTTTAAAGAGCCAAATACAATTATTCCGTATTTCCTCTTTGTCACCCAGCAAATCAAACCAAATTTAAAATTCAAAATTTAAATCAGCCAGTCTCAATTAGCTTCACTCGCCCCTTCGCAAAATTGGTCCAGGTGCCTTGCCCCAGACCCTTCACTCAGGGAAAATTTTTCCACGACTATTTCTTCTTTAAAAATCACATAGATCAAAGTTTTTCATGGACCCCACTAATTCAATGGTCCGGATGCAGCGCCCCAGACCCGTAGCAAAGGGAGACCCAACAGTCACAAGCACATTTTCTCAATGGGTGCTCACACAGGTGGAGGTGGTTAAGAAAAAGCTTTATTCACATTAATCCTTTGTTTGGAGTGTGCACCTATTGAGAAATTGTGTTTGAGCCCCACACAAAACAGAAACCCATAATATACCTATACACCATCCGTTTCTTGAAAAAGTATGTATAAATACTTTTATTTATGTGCTGAAATCCAGCCGCAACCAGTTCTTCTCTTTCTGCATCATTTGAAATCCTGGCAGGGGAGGAGGGACTAAAACATTAATGTCAAAAATGGTAACAGCTTCTCCACAGCTTACAGACAGCATGCAGGCACTATATAATCCACAATGCACTGCACTGTAATGTTCCTTTCCTTATGTGAAGGGAATTATGGGATTTGGAAGATATAGCCACCTCTAATGTGCACTCTGTTCCAGTGGCCAAAGACCAGACACTAAGCAGGGTTTTTTTAAATGTAGTGTGGCTTACCAAAACCCATGTACTTGTATATGAGCGTACGTACTATACTTTTGTCCTACTGTCCTCCTGTGTGCCAAGAAAGAGTTACAGTTACATGCTATTTTCTAGGGAGTCTGCATTGTTGTGTCTCATACAGTTCTTTTGGTAGGAACAAAATCAGGTTTACCTATCCTTATATTAATTAAAAATGATCTGTAGATATTGCTGGAGCCAATAACCACACATTTGCACTATTGTCTTTGGTGTGGTACAGGTAACCAGATATCATAAATAATGTTCTTGAGAAGATGACCTTTCTATGTCTCTCCACAGACAGCTGAAAGTGGATCTTGCTCTTGTATCTAAGTAAATAACAGATACATGTCTCTGGCTTACACTGTTTTCTACTGATATTAACTAATCTATAGACAATTCTCTCTTCCTTATTTTGCCATGTGTTGCTTTTCCTTCCACTAACATTTTGGGGCCGATCCAATAAAGGTCGATAACGCTTATAAATAAGTACTGATTCATCAAAGTCATTTCCCATGCATTAAGACGCATATCGCATGCACAAAAAAAAAAATAGCATGCGTTATTTACCTCGCATTGCGTTAATACTCGCATAGAAATAATACTAACGCATGAACACAAATGAAGCGTTAAATGCGCTAAATATCGCATTAGTCTGTGCGAATATTAACACCTACTTGAGGCAGGCGGTAATTATAGAAAAGTACAGTTCATGAGCTTTTGGCAACACAATATGGACTTTGCAGTGGGATTTATTCAAGTCTGTGTTGGCCCCAGAGTGATGCAGCCGCCAGTTTTCAGGGAAATGGTCATTTTCAGACCAGTAGTTTTCCGAAAGTAATGGTTATGTGGTTAAATTGTGCGCTAATATAGCAAGCAGCGAAATATATCGCGCGCAGCGGGAAATAATGCAAGAAAACGCTCATCGCAAGTTAAATAACGCAAAGAACATCGCGTCTTAATTATGACGCCTGTTCTTTTAGTGAATCGAGCGTTAAGTCGCAAAAAATAAGAAGCGATAACATTTTTAACGCATGCTATAAATAGCGCTCGTTTTATCGACCTTTAGTGAATCAGCCCCTTTGTGTTCAGGTTATACTTCCATTCCCATTTTACCCATCAACCTTAAAACCTCATACTTGACAAAAGCTGATTAACAGCAAGACAAAGTAGACACCATGGGCCTGATTCACTAAAGGGCGATAAAACGTGCGCTATTTTTATTGTGTGCTAAAATTTTTACCGCGGCTTAATTTTGTCGATTTTTCGCACGATTCACTATAAGCATACTCGCGCTTTTTTACGCGCGATATTGCATGCGTTATTTAACTCGCGAAGACTATTTCAATGCGGTATTTGCTGGTACATGTGCTAAATTACCCCCGCGAATAGTCGCCGCATATGAATGGTAGCTTAGAAATAGTGTATAAAAATTGTCGCCGCATATAAATGGTGTATATAAATATTAGCCACATATAAACGGAAGCATATAAATAGTAGATGCTTATAAATAGTAGCCACTAGTGATGAGCAAATGTGTTCTGGTTTCTTTAGTGAAAAATTAGCAAATCTTTCGAAAGATCCACAAAACGGCAAAAATGTTGTGCGGGCAAAAAAATTGTTGCTGTAACTATTATTTTTTGACGCTTGTATCAATTTTTGTATGTGCGGTGAATTTTTGCGTGGCAAATTTTTTCATGCGTTTTGCCATTGGCGGATTGTTTTGCGAAACGCATGAAAAAATCCGCCGCAAAAAAATTCAACGCACGTCCAAAAATTCGCTGCGAATCCATGCCTGGCGAAACATTTCATCACTTGTAGCCAAATATAAATAGTCGCGCAAATGAACGCACGCCATGTTAGCCATAACATTTCGCTGCAAACTGGCGGCTGCGTCACTCTAGGGGAAACACAGACTTGAATAAATAACACTGTAAGTCCATATTTTATTGCAAAAAATCATTTACTGTACTTTTGTATAATTTTTCGCCTGCCTGTAGTAGGTGTTAATTTTCGCATAGCCGAATGCGATATTTAGCGCACAAAAGTTATAGTGAATCATGCGATCGTATTCTTTTCAGCGCGGAAATTAACGCATGCGGTAAAACTAGTGCGAGAAATAACCCATGCGAAAATGGCGATTTTTCGCACGCGATAATACTATGGTGAATCGTGCGCAAATTATTTTGCGTTTTTTAACGCAAAAAAGCGTGCGATAATTTTTATCGCCCTTTAGTGAATCAGGCCCCATATGTGATCTATCACATCTGTAAAATTCAGCTAGTCTTTTAGTCTAATGGGGTTTTTATTTTACTGCCAGCCGTGAAAGTTAAATGCTCGCCTCATATTGCAACTTGAACACATGGTCTGTATGTGAATTACTAAACTTGAAAACATCAGTTCCACAGTGTTGGCTCTCAGGTCCCTGAGTCTCAATGCTGTATAGTTTATGATCTGTGGTAGTAAAGAAGTTAAAACCACTGCATATTTTTTAAAGAATTCATTTGATAGTCCTCTAGTCTCTAAAGGTGGCCATAAATGGGCCGATTGTAGCTGCTGATATCGGCCCCTTGGACCGATTTGGCAGCTTATCGGCCCGTGTAGGGGCAACAACGACTGGCCTGCCCAATTGATATCTGGCCTGAAATCGTGCAGATATCCATTGAGCAGGTTAAGACATTCAGTCGGATCGGGGACCGCATTGGCTCGTTGATGTGGTCCCCGAACTGACTGTGGCCCCAGGGCCAAATGAACGAATTAGCCTAAATTCCCCCGATATCGCCCACCCGTAGGAGGGGATATTGGGAGAAGATCCGCTCACTTGGCGACCTCGCCAGGCGAGCGGATCTTTACGGGCACCTTAAGGCTTTAATTTTAGACTGGATAGTAGTTACTTCTCTCAATACCTATTTGAAGACTAGCCAGTTAAGTTAAGATGGATTTATTATCTAAATATTTTTCGCCATATTATTTCTAATTTACCAAGGTTAGTGTAAGCCCACAATCCACTTTCTGACATAGGTATGGCCACTCTGCTCTTCTGATGATGCCCAATGGTCATGATCTAATTGCCATTAAGGATGGTTATCTACTTAGACCAGGGGTCGGGAACCTTTTTGGCTGAGAGAGCCATAAACACCACATATTTTAAAATGTAATTCCATGAGAGCCATACAATATGTTTGGCCTTGGATGCAGCGGGGCAAGGCAGGGTGGGTCCCAAGTATGCCGGATGCGGAGGAGGGCGTGGCCTGCGGTCGGCAGATAGAAGACACGTTCTAAGCCTTAGGCTTAGAACACGTCTTCTATACGCTGTGCGCAGGCCACGCCCGCCGTTACTTTTTTATTAAAGATTTGGCAACGAGCCAGATGCAGCCATCAAAAGAGCCCTATCTGGCTCCCGAGCTATAGGTTCCCTACCCCTGATGTAACCTAAACTCATACACACTACACTGCACTAGACTACATGAGAAAGATGTCAAAAGTAACGCAGGTATTCAGTTATCTGCTGAAGATTTTGTGTAATATCTAAAAATGTGTTGAATAGGAGAAGGGTTTTTTTTAAGGTTTGGGCTCACATATTGCATAAAATTTTTTCCAAAAAGTTTGATTTTGGTCTCATCATGCCCTATACGTTGCCTGGGAAGGCATCATTTTCCTTTTAAAAGATCAACTGTTATTTCCATCTCTGTATGTAATTATTTATTTTCCTATTTTGCTCCCCTAGGAGTATCCCTAACATAGCAGGCTTCCTAGGCTCTAGCACCAGTGTCCCTGCTGCTTAATGCCAGCAGGACAATGCCCACTGTATGCTGCAGTTTAATCCTGCTCTAGAAGTACCAGGAAAGGTTTGCAGCCCATTAATATCCTAGCCAGATATATCACTATTAGTTCCCCATTGTTAGTGTCTGACTGTGACAGTTGGAAACTCTCAGCGAAGCTCTCTGGATCGTACCAATGACCAGTATTTAACTGACTTTTTTGCCAGTTAGGAGCAGGAGATCCAGGAGCCTTTCCTTGGTGATTTTGTGAATAATTTGGAGATTTTGGAGTCAGAGCGACTTTTTTTTGCAGGAATACAGATTTTAATTGAAGAAGAAGAGACTAAGAAGACAATTTGATAAATATCAAAATGGATAAGAAGAGAAGAAGAAGCAGAAGTCCAGAGAAGACCTCAACTGGTAAGGACAGCAAACCTATTACTAATTATCTATCACTCTGGCACAGGATGGGTACAAACATGATCAAAAATAATTGGTAATTACTATTGGTAACTGCACTGGTGCATTTTTTTAAAAAAAACTTTGTTTTTATTTTCATGTCATCAAACAATTCTGTTACAGTTCTAGTCATCATACAGTACTATTACAATTTTTTATAACAATGTGTTGTCGTTACATGCATGTCTCGTAAGTAATAGTTTGACAGAAAGAAAAATGTAACATTTAAGTTCAACATTTTAGCAAACTTTTGAACTTTTAGCTCATACTTTTTCATCCTGGACTGGGTTCATAGGTTTTGCAGGTACTGGGATGCTTCGGTCAAAAAGTGGGTTTTCTTTGAGTGTTTCTATGTCATACCATGTGGTTTGTCTGAATGTGTAAACCCTGAGGTTTCTAATTGTCTGAGGTAGGGAAGATATGTATATAAGCCATGTGTTGAAATTTTTTTCTGTCATTTGTTCTTTCCTTGTTGTTGCCTCTAGCCAGTCCATGTAAAAAATATGGTGCAGTTTTTGTTTTGCTAGCGTTATTGATGGGATGTGTGGGGTTAGCCATTGATGTAGTATTGTTTTCCGGGCCGCCGCCGACAGCCTCCCTGCCAGTAGTTTTTCAGGTTTAGTTATTATTATTATTAACATTTATTTATAAAGCGCCAACATATTCTGCAGCGCTGGTTAAGAGTGTATATGATTTAGTTGTGCTGAACAGTGCCCATTTTTGTTTTATTTGGGGGGGTTTTCCCCTCATCTGTGCCCAGTACGAGGCTATTTCATGCCAAAAGTCATGTATTTTGGGACATGACCATAGGTTGTGTATTAGGTTGGTTTTTGGGAGGTGACATTTGAGGCATTTATCTGATTGAAGGTTGCCCATTTTATATCTCCTTTCTGGGGTTAAGTAGGAATTATGTAGATTTTGTATTGTCATATCTTGATATTTGCATGTTGTTTTTCGTTGTCTATGTTGGTTAGGGTTCTAATGATTTGATATATATTTGCTGTGTTTTGGTTTTTGTTTTTATCTTTCCAGATTTGGTTTTTTGGGCTGTTTTTGTCCTTTTACGTTAATTGTTTTACAATCTGGGTTGTATAGTGGATTATTTGCATTTGCAGATATATGTGTGGTGTTGTGAAGGGGTATTTTTTGATCATGTCTGCTTGAGATATTATGGTGAGCACTGGTGCATTTATGGAAGTGTCCCGGGCAGGAGAGGGGCAGCCCTAGTGCAAACGTATATACATTGCAGTATCATTACTGCACAAATTCAGAACCCTCAAATGTTAAAACCATCAGTGTCCCAGCCATTTAAAAAGGCAGAGACCAATAGAATTCTAGTTTTACAAATGAGACAGACTCATTGTGTCCTATTTAGGCAAATAGCAAGAAACCTGTGGGTCCCACTGCAGATTTTATTGCCAAAACCCTGGACCTTAACGCATCCAAACACCAGTGTCACCAATGGCCAACAATTTTTTAATCCCAACTGCTCTGTTCATGCAGATCCCTCAAACCATACACAAGAAAGCTAGACATGTCCTCCTTGGGCACCTAGGTCTGAAAGACTCCACTGAAAAAAAATTGTGTAATTAAAGTAAATCAGTAGAGCTGAATGACTGCATATTTCTTAGAACATATAGGGGTATATTTATCATGCTGAGTAAAAAGTGGAGTGAAGCATTACCAGTGATGTTGCCTAGGGCAGAAAATTTATGTTTTACTCCACTCTTTACACAGCATTACAAATATACCTAATAAGTTATATCTATGGAATGAACTTTAAATTAAATATTTTTTTATTCCCCTAGAAGGAAGAGCAAAGAAGAGGTATCGAGTGGAGGCCATAACACCGCCGGCCCTCGATATCAACAATTACCAGCTGATAAAAAAGCTTGGTGAAGGCTCTTTTGGCAAGGTGAGTAATCAGGAGCCAGCGCAGTCAGAGCTAACTCCCAGAAAATCCCAATATGTTCTATTCATTGCTATAGTATATTTAGAATTGTATTTATAAAATAGCAAACTCTAACCTTTACCCATTAATGAATACACTTCTAGAGATCACATAAGAATAAATAGAAACAGTAATTTTTCTATAGGGAGCTCTAATTTCACACTTGATAAATCTGCCCTCAATGATAATGGGATAAAGGGGGGATACAGAATATTTCAATTTCTACTTCCATTTATTGTTTCCATCAATACACTTTTGAAAAGATTTATACTATCAGGCACCATTTCTAAGAATTGTCCCATTTAAGACATCAGTAATATCAGATTCACTCATGTCCTTACAAGGGACCAAGTAATAATGATTTCCTTCTTGCTTCTTTTGTAGGTGATGCTGGCTTCTTATGCCATCAAGAAGCAACACGTTGCCTTGAAGATGATCGAGAAGGAAGAGGAGATGAGCCACAAAGACATCAGGAAGGAGGCTGCGATACTGCGGTTAGGAAGGATATGTCCGTTTCTTATACGGGCATATGCAACCTTCCAAACTGAGGTACAGGACAGTGAGTTTACTAAGGGATTATTTTCCTCTTCCCAAGAATGCTTACATTGCTAATAAAAGTATTTCACATAATATATTTACAGTTACTCAGTAGATGGACACTATACATTTTATATTCTTCTTTCCTGCCGGTTTTGTTGGCACAGAGCACATGTAGAGGGGATGGGGGGTGGGCAGCAATAGAGCAAGAGCAAATACAGGGGGGTGCAAATTTCTATTGCAGGGGACCCATAGATGCTACTGGTTTTGCCGAACCTGTAGTTATATTTCTGTGTTAATTATTAAAAGAAATTGTATAAATTCTGTTCCTCTGTTTTGACCTAATTCTATACTTTACCTTTTGTTTTATAACAAGTCACTCGTATTATATGTCATGGAGTATGCCAGAGGCGGAACGCTGCAACAGCTTATCGAGCGTCAGGAATATTTCACCAGCCATGAAGTGCGGTAAGTAACAAGTTCCTTGAGACAACCTTTGGAGGTGGTGGGAGCTCCAGGTTCCCCCTAATTTACCAAAAGAGACAGGATAAGTGTCTTATGATTTCTATTTTATTTACTTTTACAGGTTTTATTCAGCAGAAATATTCCTGGGATTACAGTATCTGCAAAAGTATGGGGTTGTTCATCGGTAAGAACATTCCTCTCTTTTTTTTTTAATCTCTGTTTCTGGGCCTATTTCCCATCCCTCTTCAGATGTCTTATCCTGCTTATTTTAGCTACTATCTTGCAAAAACGATGGAACAACAAACCCCATTGTGAATAAAAACCTGGCAATGGATTTGTAACATGGGTAGATAAGGGTAGATTTTGGTGGGGCCATTACTCCCCCAGATAAGGCACAAGGTTCAGGGTTAGGGCATTGGTACATGGGGTGATAAGTCGCCTTGCGATAAATCTTTGTTACTGCTGGCGACTAATCTCCCCGCAATGCCATCCCACCGGCAAGTATGTAAATCGCCATTGGGATGGCATATGCGTCGCTTAATTTCATCACACACCTACAACTGTTTGACTGAAATTAAATAGAAATTATTGGCATTCTATGATCAGGCAAAGTGTTATTTGCTAATGCTATCTGAACAGATCATGATAACATGATGACACAGAAAGGTAGATAAATACTATCTTAGTTCATGAAGCCTCATTTCACTTTATTGTGTCTATTCCTGTAACCTCTTTTTACTATGCGACTTCTCAATATCATACCCCTATTTTTTTGTTGTTTTATTTCTGCATAATTAGTAAAACTCTTTCCCTTTCCTTATCTTCTGCTTTTACATCTCATCTGAATGGACTCCTATCTTTCCCAGTCACTTTCTCTGACTTATTATAGTTACAGTAACAGAATTATAACTAATATATGCCTTACAGAGACCTTGATACAGAAAACATCTTGCTGAATGAAGAGGGCCACGTGAAGATCGCCGATTTTGGCCTAGCATGTATTAACCAGTTAGGCTCAAAGGCCTATCATGGTATAGCTGGAGCATCAGGATATATGGCCCCTGAGGTATGACACTTCATTTACAGGGATACTGGCATGTCTTGGCACTGTGCTTTATTGAATATAATTACTCCTCTTTATTTATGCTCTTATTATTCCCATAGGTAAAGTATGCATTTTACTATAATGGCATTTGTAATGTTAATTTAATTTAAATATTTTGAAAGAACAGGGAGAAGTGATTCACAGGCCACAGACTAGACCAAATAGTATTGGTACCAAAGGCAAATAATACTTGACTCAGCCCCCTGCCTCTTGCCACCCAAACTGCTCACTCATCCACCTCTCTGCAGCTCAATCTACACACTAAACACACAAACTGCTTGTATATATATATATATATATATATATATATATATATATATATATATATATATATATATAATGTTCTTTCTGTAGTGAGTAGACAATAACTACTCAGTCTCTAATAAATCTGACCCAAAGTGCTTGCATAGCTCGCTTAAGGCCCAGGCATTCCCAACCTACCTGTTATACCTGTTTTATTGAAGCATTAATATGGTTTGCTTAAACTGGGTGGTAATTTTAGAAATCCATTATTTGAGCAGTTACAGATGAGGCAGGAATAATATAAAGAATTATTTGAGAATGTTTTTGCTATTTGATAAATTATCTTTTCTCTTAAGGTTTTGGCAGACACTGCATACGACGCATCGGCAGACTGGTGGTCATTCGGTGTTGTCGTTTATGAAATGGCCACCGGCAAGCTGCCCTTTTCACCAGCTGGAACCACTCAAGAACAACTAGAGACCATCATGAGCAGGGAGCCATATTATCCTAAACATGTTAGGCCAGAATTGTGCGACTTCATAAAACAGGTTGGTAAAAAGGCATTGAGATTCTAACTGAACTGGGGCTGCTTGGGCCTCAGTGTACTTAAATAAATGCAAGGACTTATTTTGAATCCTAGTCCACACATGGCTGCTGCCATTACAGTAATCCTGTTGCTTAAATCATAGGAAGTCCCGTGTCCTCAGTATCCAAATGTCCATCTCCCTTATGGCTTTATTTGGGCTTCAAATATCCTGATTACCTACAGTTAATATGTTAAATAGTCTATTATGATTGCACAGCTATGTTTAGGGTTGCCACATTTGCCAGGATTTAAACCTGGACAAAGAGGCCTTGAAAAAACTAGCTTTCCAGGTAAAAACCCGGACAAAAAAGCCAACAAAGCCTTTAGCTATGAATGTTTTTGTTCTTTTTTTCTCGTGTAAATATTTTACTGAATGGTATACAGCGAAATAACTGCAATTTTTTAAAACAATTATTCATTATATTTTTTTAGCTTTTGAAGAAGAAGGCCGAACATCGCCTTGGAGTGTGCGCCAATGTCCAGGACCACCCTTTTTTTTCTTCAGTCAAGTGGAAGAATGTAAAAAAACAACGACTGGAACCCCCTCTTACACCAACAATTGTAAGTGCAAAACTGAATCCAGCAATGTGATGGTACTGAGCATTCCCCCAGAACTAACATAGTACTGATCATCCCACACTCAGAGTAACTATTTCATAAGTAATGTTTCTGCCTATTGCTGCACATTATTTCAGTCTTGTTCTGATCCTGTGTGCAATAGACTTTATGTGGTTGTGTGAGACATTTCATAGACAATTAACTAAAAAAACACAAACATTACGATGTTGGGCGCCAGGTAGGTACCTCTCCTGCCTACCCCTAGTACACGCTCCCTTGTCATTGCCCCCACCACTTCTCCTTAAGAAAATCATTACATGGTCTCAGATTTCACAAATGACTCCTTGCCCTGTGTGCTATTTCCCCTTACCATTTATGACTGATAGGGAGAGGTGCTGTAGAGTAGAATTTTTTAGGAGAGGTAAATATTGGGGACAGTTGCAGGGTAGGAAAAAAGCTTTTGATGTAAAATAAAAATACTATTTAGTTTTTTAGGCATAAAATGACATCATCATTTTTCATTTCATCTATCTTTGCAATAATAGCAATAAAACAAAACAATTGTTCATCTCTTACTTCACTTACTAGGTGTACTTACTAGGCTGAAGTGAATAATTATTGTATAACTGTGTTGTTTCATTCTTTCTTATAGAAACCAATTGATAGGCTCAGCAACATCCCCTTCCCAGAATACAACATCACTGGGACTTGCATGATAAAGGACCTCGCCTACATAGATCCAACTTGGCTGGACAAATAATTCATCTTTGTCCCACCAGCAAGGTAGAGGTTTGAGGTAGGCTAACATATTATTTCTAGAATGAATAATTGAGTTAAGAAATTTTAAAATTCTATTTCAGAAAATATCCCTGTGCTAAACACAGTTCTTTTGAGCTCTATTGACTATGCTGATTTTTTGATGTTTGGTGGTATCACCACAGGAGAGGAGGTAAGGTGGGCATAAAGAACTCATCTATAGACATCTAATAAGCATTTACTATTGGTATACAAATTCCCCAGCCTCCCACCCCTGAGTTACGTAGGGTTGAAAAAAGACCAGAGTCCATCAAGTTCAACCCTTCCAAGTAAACCCAGCACACACAACCTATACTTACCAATCTATACACTCACATAAACTATATATACAACCACTAATACTAACTGTAGATATTAGTATCACAATAGCCTTGGATATTGTGATTGTTCAAGAACTCATCCAGGCCCCTCTTAAAGGCATTAACAGAATCTGCCAATCTGGAAAATACGTTTTTAATTTTACCAAAACACAATTGGGGTGTTCTTTCTGACCTTTAGTGAGGCTCTGCAACAGAGGAAGGCCCTCACTTATCATACTATGAGTGGGTAAAAGTAAGTCTGGAAGTGAATCATTCTTTATGCCTTGCATTCTTCATTCTTAATTTCTTATTAATATATAGTATTTATATACAGTACCAAAGGCAGTTACCGGCAAAAACCTTGTGACAAACTTGCCTATGTACATTTTCATAGCACAAAGGGACCTTCCGTTAACTCGGGGAAAAATACCTTTATTCTCCAAGCAGGCTTTCTTAAATAATAAAAAGTTTGCCAGAAGACATGAGCAATCATAAATGTACCTCTAAAACTCTGTATTAGCAGCAGTTCTTTACCAGAATATTTTTTGCAGATTGATTCCCATCAAATGACCATCCAAAAGCTGTGCAGCCATTCCACCATACTATCCGCTAACACCTGGCTTACTCCTCCACTTCTCCATCCTTTGATATGAGGTAAGTGTATCAATCCTTCAACAACCAACACAAGCACATGTTGTTTATTGCCATTTTCTATCACTGACTTTTATAACTTGTTACTTCGCCTTCCTACTTTGGTTGCCAGTCAAGATAAGTCAAACAACACGAGTCAAACTTTGAATCTACGATACTAGCAGACTATTATTTGTGTGCCAGAGACATAAATTCTATACTCCCTGGCAAAAGAATTAATAAGTGGAAATGACCCTAATTCAGGCCACCCTGACCAACCTGTCAGCTCATTGCAGGCAATAACTGTAATTTACTGATTGATATACCTGTTCTGCTCTATCTTATTAAACCTAAAAAGCCTTGATCTCACCTCCTTTCTTTTTCACAGGAAGGTTCTAAATACCAACTGACCTAATAAGTGCAGGTTTGTAGCACTGTGGGATAGGTAAGTATCACCACCAGAGAAAGTACTTATATGCTTTTGACATACTTTCTTAATTAAGATTTATATATTGCTAGTAGCCACAGAGCTAAATTCCATCATAAATCTGATGCCACAAATATACTTCCACCACAATGGCACAGATGCAGGAAACATACAATGTCTAAAAGATCCTATGCCCAGACATATATCATCTGGAATATTGTCATCTAAGTACTTACTGGTGGTTATTTGTTGTTTTTGTTCTAAGTTTGAAAAAAAAACCAAAAAAAAAAACCAAAAAAAAACTTTCCCTCCTTCCCGTGTTAATGCTAACCAGTTACTGTTTTACCTTTCTTTCCCTTTCCTTTCTTTTCCTTCCCCAGTTTTTATAGCCTGTGTTGCCAACAGAGAGGAGGGTTGGGGGTGGGCCTATATGGTGGCCTGTGACTAGTTAATCTTCCATCTTTAGACAGTCACAAGCCACCATGGTGCCCTCTGTTGTCACCTTCATCTACACCAACACTATTAGAATAACCTTGTTAATAACAACTTAAGGATGATAAAATAGTTTTTATAACAGCAAAACTAGCCCCTGATAATAATAGTTTTATTATAATTGGCTTATTAACTTTAACAACCAGGTTTGTGCTGTTATCAGAGGGGAGGGTTGGGGGCGGGCATAGCTGGTGACCTGTGACTGGCTAATCTTCAGCCAGTCACAGGCCATTATGGTTCCCCTCTGTTGACACCTCAACCTACATCTAACAATATTAAAATTACAGTATTACCAACATCCTAAAGATGATAAAATCGGATTTATAATAGCAAAACAAGCCCCTGAAAATAATAGAATAAAAGCTTATTAATTTTATCAACCAACTTTTTAACTTAGCTTTCAGCTTATTAATGCTCTGCTGTCATTAGAGTGGAGGAGGGTTGGGGGCGGGCATAGCTGGTAGCCCGTGATTTGCTAATTTTTAATGTTTGGCCAGTCACAAGCCAAAATGGTACCCTTCTGATGACACCTCAACCTACATTTAACAATATTAGAACTACCCTGTTACCAGCATGTTAAGGATGCTAAAATAGGATTTATACCAGCAAACAAGCCCTTGATAATAGTAGGAAGCTTATTAACTTTACCAACCAGACACATAATTAATAACCTTCAAATGGTAAAAGCATATTATATTATTTAAGGGTTGAATTTAATTGTATTAATTCAATAAACACTAAAAAATCTGTTTTAATTTATTAAAGTTATTTAATATGTTCATTTAAAGTAACCAAGCACAAAAATAGAAGTTGTATAAGGCTCACAATATAATGCGCCCAGTGTTGGTGCTGATACGCCAAACCTTCCGCAAGGCAAAATATATAAAAACAGGGTTAGGCTTTCACAAGGACCCGCTCAGGTCAGTAAGCGAAGATAAATTTATTATCAAAATGTCCTCAAAAAAGTCTAATGTTTCTATGAACAAGTGCACACAGCAGGAAACACATCAGGATATTTGTGAAAAGATTTTTCTTTCTTTTTACTCCTCTTACTGGCCTGAAGAGATCCCAAATGCCCACCCCCTTTTTCTTAATTTAGCCAAAATCCTTATTTCCAACCAATATAAAGGGTCCTTTCAAATTTATTAGAAATACATTTCCATAACATTTAAAAAGAAAGTAAGGATGCCCCTCACCATACCATTGGTCCAGAAAATAAGAATAAATCAAACATAAAAAAACCTGCCAGATAATTCCCTATGAGAATATTTTCAACATCTTAAACATGTGGCAATGGATACAAATAGTAATTCATCACTCTAGGTTGATTCCCAGTGTTTCATTGCCATGATCTGTGATATCACTAGAGGGAGGGAAAGGGGTGGGCATAGCTAGTGGGCTGTGACTGTCATTTTTTGCCCATCACAGCCCACTAGTGGCATCCCTCTGGTGATATCACAAGTCAAAAGACTTTACTTTTACTTTGAACTCATCTTTCTGATCAGTTTGTCATTTCTACCTTTTTAGCTAAAATGAATCTTAGCAAATGCTCAGTTAGGCCCATAATAATATGATAGCAGTTCTAGAATATTTTTAAACCTAAACAATTTACAACCTAAAAAATAGTACGTAAAAATAAAAACACAGTATTACTGGCCTGAAAAGATCCCAAATACCTACCCCCTTCTTTTTAATTTAGCCAAAATCCTTATTTCCAACCAATATCAAGGGTCCTTTCAAATTTATTAGAAATACATTTCCATAACATTTAGAAAGAAAGTAAGGATGCCCCTCACCCTACCATTGGTCCAGAAAATTAGAATAACTCAAACATAAAAAAACCTGCCAGGTAATTCCCTATGAGAATATTTTCAACATCTTAAACATGTGGCAATGGATACAAATAGTAATTCATCACTCTAGGTTGATTCCCAGTGTTTCATTGCCATGATCTGTGATATCACTAGAGGGAGGGAGAGGGGTGGGCATAGCTAGTGGGCTGTGACTGTCATTTTTTGCCCATCACAGCCCACTAGTGGCATCCCTCTGGTGATATCACAAGTCAAAAGACTTTACTTTTACTTTGAACTCATCTTTCTGATCAAACAGTTTGTCATTTCTACCTATTTAACTAAAATGAATCTTAGCAAATGCTCAGGTAGGCCCATAATAATGTGATAGCAGGTCTAGTATATTTTTAAACCTAAACAATTTACACCCTAAAAATAGTATGTAAAAATAAAAACACAGTATTACTGGCCTTAAGAAATCCCAAATGCCTACCCCTTTCTTCTTAATTTAGCCAAAATCCTTATTTCCAACCAATATAAATGATCCTTTCAAATTTATTAGAAATACATTTCCATAACATTTAGAAAGTAAGGATGCCCCTCACCCTACCATTGGTCCAGAAAATAAGAATAAATCAAACATAAAAAAACCTGCCAGATAATTCCCTATGAGAATATTTTCAATATCTTAAACATGCGGCAATGGATACAAATAGTAATTCATCACTCTAGGTTGATTCCCAGTGTTTCATTGCCATGATCTGTGATATCACTAGAGGGAAGGGAAAGGGGTGGGCATAGCTAGTGGGCTGTGACTGTCATTTTTTGCCCATCACAGCCCACTAGTGGCGTCCCTCTGGTGATATCACAAGTCAAAACACTTTACTTTTACTTTGAACTCATCTTTGTGATCAGTTTGTCATTTCTACCTTTTTAGCTAAAATGAATCTTAGCAAATGCTCAGTTAGGCCCATAATAATGTGATAACAGTTCTAGTATATTTTTAAACCTAAACAATTTACAACCTAAAAAAATAGTACATAAAAATAAAAACACAGTATTACTGGCCTGAAGAGATCCCAAATACCTACCCCCTTCTTCTTATTTTAGCCAAAGTCCTTATTTCCAACCAATATAAAGGGTCCTTTCAAATTTATTAGAAATACATTTCCATAACATTTAGAAAGTAAGGATGCCCCTCACCCTCCCATTGGTCCAGAAAATTAGAATAAATCAAACATAAAAAACCTGCCAGATAATTCCCTATGAGAACATTAAACATGTGGCAATGGATACAAATAGTAATTCATCACTCTAGGTTGATTCCCAGTGTTTCATTGCCATGATCTGTGATATCACTAGAGGGAAGGGAGAGGGGTGGGCATAGCTAGTGGGCTGTGACTGTGTTATGTGTAAATTTTTTGCCAATCACAGACCACTAGTGGCATCCCCCTAGTGACAACACAAAAAGAAGTCAAAAGATTTTATTTTTACTTCTCTTTTTAACTTTTTAGCTATGTAGGCCCATAATAATGTGATAGAAGTTCCATTTTGGTATATGTTTATGCCTAAACCCTTTAAACCCTAGAAAATAGTTACATACGTAAAAATAAAAACACAGTATTCTACAAATCTACCACTTGTGCAGACTTTATTATGGTCTGTGATATCAGTAGAGGGGAGGGATGGAGGTGGGCATAGCTAGTTGGTTGTGATTGGCCATGTGTCATTTTTGGCCAATAACAATCCACTATTGGCATCCCTCCATTGACCTCATAAACCACACCTAAGATTTAACTTCTCTTTCATATGAAACAGTTTATAATTGATCAAGCAATTGATCAGATAAAACAGGATTTATCATAGTCTGTGATATCACTAGAGGCGAGGGCTGGGGGTGGGCATAGCTAGTGGCCTGTGGTTGGTCAACTTTTAAAATCTATGACCAATCACAAGCCACCAGCGGCACCCCTCGAGTGATATCACAAACTAAAACATTAGATATTGTTTATTAACAAGATTTAATCAACTTCCAAGAACAAATTAGAAAACCAGTACCTGTATTATTGCAGCAAACGGGTGATCCCAACTTTATTCCAAGGTGCTTTACAAATGATCGAACGTTTCAGGACCAACGCGGCCTTTCCTCAATGATTTTTAACTTCCACAAATGCTCCTGGTATTAAAAACACATCTTATCAATTGAATCAACCAAACCCATAATAATACAGATTCATACACACCATAAAGGCATAAAGATGTAAATAGAAAATGAATTTATTTGAGAGAGTGTAGGTAATCAGATATATATATATATAAACACTTGTACAAACAGTTACTGTTTCTTAGATAACAGTCAGGCCTTGGAGTTGAAATGAAACCAGAACTAAGATGTAAAAATAAAATATTTCTGTAACATGGGGAATATACTTCTCTGTTGCTTGCTGGAGCTGTTCCCTGGTCACCCAGCTACACCTCCAAATATGAGATAAATGTATGATTATGTATATATAGGACACTTCACTTCCTTGTGCGTAGACTCATTTAAGAAATATATGTCTCCATTGGTTGCTGGAATCTTTTTCTGGTCCCCTATGAATGTGAGATAATCATATGATTAGTAAAATGAAGACTTATAATTACATTCTCTCACTCATCACATACAAATTGTTCCCACCACTGCTCTGCCCCCTGTACTGAAAGTGAGCTCCCAGTGCGGCCGGCCATGCTGAGGCACAGAGAGTACTCACTCACTAGCTCTGTTAGCTTGCACCTCTGGTGGGAGGGACCATTTTTATGTGATAGATGCCCTTTAAGTATTGTTAACTATTTACTATATATATGCTATATGATAAAATAATATACATGCCAGCTTGTTAACTCTTTTGCCCTCTCTGCTTCTCACTACATATTTCCCCCTAAACTCCCTCAATGTTCCTGTCACTCTCTAACCTATGTGATCCATGGCAACCGGCTTTACATATAAACACTCTGACTTCATGTTTCCCTTTTAATCTGTGTATATATACATTTACTTTGAGAAAGGCTGCTGCTGTGGCTGAAACGTCAGTTCCTGTAATTTTTACCTAAATAAATCACTGAATATTTTCACCATAAGTCCTGAGTGATGAGATCCATTTTTTGTTTACTATATATACATTTATGTACAAACACCTGCATGTCTTGTATTATCTGTTGTTTCAAATCAATAAAAATATTTGGTAAACCTCAAAATGGTTTGTTTGTGTTTTTATTTATTCCACTAAATACAATGCTTGGGACCTGGAGTTTCCCAGATAAGGGGGTTTTCTGTCATTTGGATCACCATGCCATTAGTCTTCTAGACCAGATAACAGCAGAACCCCAGAAAACATCCTGCAGAACACAAAAAGATAGGTGACAGTGGCAGCGTAATTTAATCTGCAATACTTTAAGGGCTCTAGCACTGCCAGCCTCATTATGTAACTTAGAAATATTAGGGTTTTAAGGGTTTCTTTTTGGAATGAAAATACAATAAACCCTCCATTTACAAAGCTCTCAGGCAATGCACCTAGCCCAGTTTATTCTTTATAATATTGCTCCCCCTTTCAAGGATGCAGTTCCACCATGAAGCTTTAATGTACTGCTACTGGGTTTCCAAAAAGCACCATCTAAGCCTTGAAGGGAGTAATATCTCCCTTTCTTTCCTAGAAGATGCCATTCTTCATGGTGAATGTTTCTCCGAAATTGATTTTACATGGAGACATGGCAGTATTACATACAGTTCCTGGTTTTCTACTTAAAGTTTTGTTCAGGTTTCACAGAAACTGGTCCAGACAAGCAATTGGACAAGGAAAAGCTAACTGGAACCAATCTATCTTTAGGTCCTCTGACTCACTCTTAGTTTCATGGTAGGATATAATAAAGGTACCAGAGCATCTAAAGGATCCATTGCTAGACGGATCCACTATGCTATGTTGGATGCTTACAAGGTAGAAGACCTTGTAAAAAAATGTGGTACCATCTGACTGATACAAGTCACCTGGCCTGGTATATGGAGGGGTTAGGGGGTTATTTTGTACTGGGGGTAAGCCTGTGCAGGAGAGCACAGAAAAGCATATTTTGGACTTTAGTGCGCAAATTTCAGCATGATGATTGCTGAGGTGGAGTCCCTAACAGGATGAGCAGCCAAATATAGCAGCCGCCAATCCTGCTTCCCAGTTCTGCCGTTTGTGCTTAGGTATTCTGAAGCAGTGACCTTTCAGAGTCTGGTGATGCTGACTGGGAGGCTGCCAAGTGCAGAGTTCTCTTGTACAATAATAAGTTTTTAGCTCTAATGGCATTCTGCACCTTCCAGAGACCAAAGGGGGCTTCACAGATCCACATAAATGTGGTACCAACCAAGTAACATGGCCTGGTATTTGGAGGGGGAAGGGATTATTTTGTTTAGTCCCTTGTATCCTCTAGAATCAGGATTACTATAGCAATATAAAGGTCAGTCATGCAATGGTGCCTGTCCCTCCCCTCTACATACACCCCAACTGTCCCGATATCCATGGGACAGTCACGTTCTCACAGCTCAGCCCGCAGTCCCGGATTCTTATTAAAAATCCCTAATTTCCCTATAAACTCCTGCTAGTGTGCTAGTGTATCTGACCAATCAGCCTGAAAGCTGAATGAACAGAGACTGTACAAGTGGCCATAAAAGTGTGTGGCCACCTTTCTGTTGTTCTGTTTGTTCAATAACAGGAACTGCAGGAGGTAAAGTTGAGTTGCGGCTCAACTTCTCTACTAACATCCCCTTAGTGACACTGTGTCAGATCCGTAGAAAAGGTCACCTGACCTGGTGTACATGCCCAAATGGTTAGACACGCTGCCATATCAAATCTGGGCATGTGTTGCCAGCTTTAGAATCTGAACTATTTCCATGCTTACCCCTTGTGACATGCTGGCTGCCTGTATACGTAATTTTGGGGAAATTAGTAATGGTAGGCAGGCATGCAGAGGATCTGGAGCATAGAGACAGGGACACCACATCTTCAGGCAAAACACAGGTTTATTTAGGGCCAATTATTCCCAACATAAACATAAGTTCATCAACAGTTCAGTTCAGGATTATTGTTTGTCACTTCTTCAGGGCTCTCACCTTCTGGAGTAACTCACACTCAGGCTTCACCTTAAGCCTCGCTGACTCTTTTCATCTCTCATCTGCCTGGTCACGACTCCCTCTGCTCCTTGCAGTGGCAGGAGCCCCCCCCCCCAGCACCTCTGGGAGTTCCTGACACAGGCAGGCAACCTTCCTGCCCTGTGCCCCGCTCTGAGAGTGACCTTCTGAGTCAAAATCAACCTCCAACTCCACCCCCTGTGTAATCTCACAGCCCTGTTATTTGCTGCTCACCTGCAGCCTAATCAGGCAGCTCCCTACAACTGAAAGCAATAACTGGAGTTTGGAATGGAGGGTCTTTCCTACTCCCCCTCCATTCACTCCAGGGACTTATTAATTTGGCTTTTCCTATGCCATTAACATAAACACAGCATTACCTGCTGCAAAACCAGGCATTTTACCTGTTGCTACTTGTTTCCCACCTTTAACACTGGTGGAAAACACACCAAACCATGATCTTTTCCATTGCATCTCTCACACCCTCTATGTAAGGTCTTACAGAAGAAAGAGATTTAAATAAAAGAGAAACAATAAATATTAGGAACTTCTTTGCAACTAGAATGTATTAAGGAAAGAAGGATACCACTGGCCCTTGATGAGGAAAGGAAAAGGCTTCTTGTTACAAATTCCAAACTTATTTTTATGCATGCACAAAGGAAAACAGTTTATCCTTTAACACAGTGCTGTCCAACTTTTGCTGTACCGAGGGCAGGAATTTTTCCGACCTACATGGTGGAGGGCCGATAATGGAAGCCAGTTTTGACCACGCCCCTTTTTGAAACCGCACCCACTTGAAACCACACCCATGTTATCACATGACCATACCCTTATTAATGGTTGTAGTACAGCAAAAACCTGCCATACTCTGCCTGCCCTACCCTGCCTGTGTGTGCCATACTCTGCCTTCCCTACCCTGCCTGTGTGACATACTTTCATTGTGTGTGCCATTCTTGGCTGGTTTGTGCCATACTTGGCCTGTGTGTGCCATACTCTGCCTTCCCTACCCTGCCTGTGTGTGCCATACTCTGCCTTCCCTACCCTGCCTGTGTGTGCCATACTTTCACTGTGTTTGCCATACTTGGCCTGTGTGTGCCATACTCTGCCTGTGTGTGCCATACTCTGCCTTCCCTACCCTGCCTGTGTGTGCCATACTCTGCTTGCCCTATGATGCCTGTGTGTATGGCACACACAGGCAGCCTACAGTGACACAATGCTGGCACTGCTCCTACAGTCTGCACAATAACTATATATTAAAAAACTTTTTAATTGAAGTACCACCTCAGTATATGTTCTTTTTGTAGTGTGCAGGGATTATTTGTGGGTTTCTACTGCTCCTGAGGTGTGAACAGGGGAACAATGGGGGTGATTACAGCCTGAGCCTGAGGTGTGAACACTGCAGGGGGGAACAATGCAGAGATTAAAAGGTGTGAACAACACAGGGGATTACATATTTAAACAATACAGTCTGATTACAGCCTGAATCTGAGGTGAGAACCATGCAGGGGGGGCAGTTAATCACAGTACTGATACCATTTAAAGCTTACACAAGAGTAAGCCATCAAAGCAGCCAGACAGGTGGGGGGCCACACAGAGGGGGGTCGCGGGCCGCCAGTTGGACAGCACTGCTTTAACACATGGACATAGTTTTAAAGCAGCCTGTCATGGTGTCTCACTATGTAACCCAGGGGTCGGGAACCTTTTTGGCTGAGAGAGCCATAAACACCACAAATTTTTCAAATGTAATTCCGTGAGAGCCATACAATATGTTTGGCCTTGGATGTGGCGGGGCAAGGTAGGGTGGGTCCCAAGGATGCCGGATGCGATGCAGAGGAGGGCGTGGCCTGCACTTGGCGGATAGAAGACGTGTTCTAAGGCTTAGAACACGTCTTCTATCCACCGAGCGCAGGGACAAGGTAGGGTGGGTCCCAAGGATGCCGGATGCGGAGGAGGGCATGGCCTGCGCTCAGCGAATAGAAGACGTGTTCTAAGGCTTAGAACACGTCTTCTATACGCTGTGCACAGGCCAAGCCCCGTTATTTTTTTTATTAAAGATTTGGTAGCGAGCCAAATGCAGCCATCAAAAGAGCCACATCTGGCTCCCGAGCCATAGGTTCCCTACCCCTGACTTAGACGATAAAGATACACTGAATTAAATGAACAGTATGGGTCCTGACAGTGATGAGGTGCCCAACAATACCTGCACCTTTGCATTCAAGATCCTGGGTAATAATGCAATGCCTCCTTTGGCATTTTTGACCTTCATCGCCCATGGGAAAGGAGATTTCCAAATGTAAGATGAAACTTTATACCGTAAAGTACCGTAAGATAAGGAACCAAGGAACCAATATGACTTATTCTGAATCTGCATAGTTCATATCCTGACACAAAGTCAAGAGTTCTTTTACCTAAGGTAGAGCTACTTTACCCAAAGTACTGTGTTCAACCCAGGACTAGCTCCCACTTAACTGGTGTAGAGAACCAGGTATATTAAACCCCCTGGCTCTTTCGCTCAGTCAATCTGACTACACCTACACCTACTACTATCTGCTTGTGATTTGGAGTTTTTTCAGATAAGGGGTTTCTGTAATGTGGAACTCTGAGGCTTTATGCATTTAAATGTGCTAATATTATACTGTGATTTTCAGAAGGATAGATACAGTGCGGTTTAGGTGTTCAGAGCTAGAGGAGAACTAAATAAATATTTCATATGATGGGCTGTGTGTTCATCTACTGAGATGTGAAAAATATTCACATTACACTGAAAATATACACAGACTTAGGGGCACATTTACTAACCCACGAACGGGCCGAATGCGTCCGATTGCGTTTTTTTCGTAATGATCGGTATTTTGCGATTTTTTCGGAAAATTGTCGCAACTTTTTCGTTACTAATACGATTTGTGCGAAAAAACGCGAGTTTTTCGTGGCCATTCCGAAAGTTGCGCAAAATCTGGCGATTTTTCGTAGCGTTAAAACTTGCACAAAAAGTTGCGATTTTTTCGTAGTGTTAAAACTTGTGCGAAACGTCGCACCTTTTAAGTTTTAACGCTACGAAAAAGGCGCAACTTTTCGCACAAGTTTTAATGCTACGAAAAAATCGCCAGATTTTGTGCAACTTTCGGAATGGCTACGAAAAACTCGCGTTTTTTCGCGCAAATCGTATTGGTAACGAAAAAGTCGCGACAATTTCTGAAAAGTCGTAAAGACGCCGAAAAAATCGCAAAAAATACGAAAAAGTCGCAAAATGTTCGTTTTCAAATCGGAATTTTTCCAATTCGGTTCTGATTCGTGTCTTAGTAAATGTGCCCCTAATTCTTTTCCTGAGCGGAAATTAATTGTTCGATAAATCCAATTAAACTTCAATTCAAATATTAGATCATTAACAAGATGCTGCAAATGAGCAATCTCTTAATATGTGCTTTTTGCATTAACTTTGCAATATTATGATACAACATACGTTCACTTGTTAAAGGGGACATATAGCTCCCTTAGAAGTGTCACTCCACCCAGAGCAATAGAGCATTTCTCACTCACAGGTTCCGCCTTTCTGATTAAACAAATGAGTATATGCTGTGCAGCTCTAACATCATATTCTATGATATTATATAGCATCCATTATGCAGAAAGCTTGGGACCAGGGGTTTACTGGATAAGGGCCTTTTTCTGTAATTTGGATTACCATATCTTAAATGAGCTGCAGACCATAAGAACACAACTTTGGCATATTGCAATCATTTTCATAATTAATAATGAAATGAAGAGGTAAATAGAGTGGATCAAACCATTATTTTCACACCAAAACTGATTAGAGAGATGTAAATAGTGTGAAGAGAGATGCCGGTGTGTAGAGTTGCCACTTTTTCCAGAAATAAATAATATTCCCATCTCTGTTTTACGTCTAAGTGGCATACAGTATTATTTTTACCAGCTGGACTGAAAAAAGGCAGGTGCAATTGGTTCCTATAGGCAGACAATAAAGATGAAGCCCATGATCCACATCTGGAGTATTAAATCCAAACATGAAATGGTGCAATGTCACTTTGCAGTCATGTGCTGTCCCCCTAGGGGTTGTCTGATGATAAAACCAGATGAACCAAGCTGTTATAAATACATCTGCTGCGGGACAACTTCACAGAAAGACAAGAGAATAAGTAAAAAACATTAAACCCAGATTTAAAAACGGAGACAGATATATCAGTTTAATAATTATCAGTTTAATATTTAATTATATGTGAATTCCAATTGTGTAAAGAGGCAAAGTAAAGTGTTTCCCATATTTACCATCAAAAAGGGATAAATACATTTTTTTGCCAGGCATGGATTTGCAGCGAATTTCCGCATTTTGCCATTGGCAAATAGTTTAGCAAAACTTCTATGGAAATTTGTTGCGTCAAAATTTGTTGCGCAGAATAAAAAATTGCTGCGCGTCAAATTGGTTGTGGTCGCGTCAAAAGTGCAAGCCACGGGCGACCATAAAACATGCAGGCAGGAAAAAATTGCGTGATAAATGTGCTTTGAAAATTCTTTGTCGTTTTGCGAATTTTTCTTGCTGTTTTGCGAATTTTATGATGAAGCGAACTGGGACAGATTCGCTCATCACTAGTCTTGTTTAGTAGGTACAAGGTAAATAGACGTCATCCTTTTATCTAAAGCAAGAAATGAACCATATAGTAGAACTGGGTACAGGGTCAGACTGGCCTATCAAATTGCCAGAGAAACTTTCAAAGGGCCCCAGTCCTGTTGTGCCCCATCCTAGAACAATTTCTTCAGCCCTTTCTTACTTCCATTGTGGCCCAAGATACAACTCTGTATTGTCTAATTGCTGTGAAATTGTGCCCAGGGGGTCAAGGTCTGCGATGGAAACCCCGACCAACACTGATAGGCCATGTACACCTAGTTCATTATTTGTATCATTTTGTGTTCCAACCCCACATAATTCAGAACTAAATTCAGGACCTTATTTAAAACTACCCTTGAAGCGAAGGAAAAAGGTAGGTCGGTGAATATCATCAGCAAAACAATCCTGCAGGTCTTCAAAATTGTTTGGGAAATTTGACCTAAATATATCTTGCCTTTTGCATTTGGAATCAAAGATGAAAAGGAGACATAGCCAGAAGTGATATCATGACGGCACCTAGATTACACAGATGCTAAGTATATTTAGGCTGCTGTTTAGGCAGGTGATTTCACAGCCCACCCACACTTCTCTCACAAAGGCAGTGCTGCATAGTGTGGTTGAGCCTCCGCAGACTGCTTGACAAACTGACTGGATAAATGAGCAGGAAGGGATATTGTCGTGGGCGGGTGGCAGAGCATGATTAGATATTTGCACGCTTGGATTCAGAGCCTGAGACTGATATTTTGCCACAATATAAGGACTAGTAAAATGATTTTCATTCAAGTTGATCAGCTCACCAGTGACCAACTGCACATATGTATCAGGTCACAGGCTGACGGGGAAATCCAAGGACTGCCTTTCTGCTAAGTGATCAGGTTGATCCATCACATCAGTGCACGTTGGCTATTTACTAGTGTGACATAATCCTGGCTTCAGAGGGTTCTGGGATGAACCTTTGAGAACAGCATTGTCCAATTGCTTAGCTTTTAAATTAGCCAAAATACAGTTTTTTTAATGATTGCGCCACAAGACCTTATTCTTACAAACTATGTATACAGAAATGTACTTATGGGAGGGTTGCAGTATTTATGCTATTATAGGGATAAAACTTAAAGAGAATGTTAACCTTCTGACAATAGTCTGAATTAGATCAGTGCCTACAAGAGACAACATTTTTGTAAATCATCTTTATTATTTAAAATATTTTGTTTTGAAGCTACAGACACATGTAATTGCACTGCTGGAAGACTATGAAACTGGGTTCAATATTATGTCCCAACATGCTTTGGTAGAAATCTAGGTATTCTTTCCTGATGCCCACAGACTGAAGGCAACCAAGGAGCACAGTCCAAACAAATCTTCTCTGATCAGCTTTTCTCTTTCATCCACCTCCAGTGAGAATGGATTTAGAGCCAAGAGCCTCCATATTGTGTGCATTTAGTTACAAACTGAAGGAGAATCATGTGCTTACATTCCAAATATTTCTAATTTTCTAAGTTCTGTAAGTTGCCATTCACACAATTTTTGTGTGAAATAAGATAAGATTGAATCATTTTTTCCAGTATTTTTGTGTTGTTCCACAAAATAAATCCATATGTGAATATGTGAGTAGCACAGCAATATCATTGTTATCTGAAAATAACAAATGCACATTATTTGAAAATAAGCAAAGGGGACAATATTTTTGGCCATATTTAAAAGTACATACTTTATCATTAGAAAACAAAATGCTGATGATTTCTCAGCAATATTTCATTATATTTGGAATTATTTGTGTTTTCCAGATTTACTTCAACTCACCCTTATGTTCCTGATTTGGGTTATATTAGCCAGGCCTTACACAGATCTTCTCTGCTAAACGGCTCTGGTTGCCCTGGGCTGGAACAAAACCCCAAACCAGAATGTGTAGCCTTTATACCCTACCTCTTTATTAGGCTTTAGTTCTCCTTTAAAAAGAAAACAGTGGAGTTCATAAAACTGTTTGCCATTGACCTTAACTAGGTCATTTACTAGTCTAACCCTAACCCTGTATGAATGATAAAAGCAAACATATAATTGGGTAATTAATATTATTATTATTATTAACATTTATTTATAAAGCGCCAACATATCCCGCAGCGCTGTACAATAAGTGGGTTTCATACATTGGACATACAGAGTAACATATAAAGTAATCAATAACCGAGGTGAAGAGAGCCCTGTTCTATTCTGAGACAATTAGCAATCTGTTTTTATTTTTGTTTTTTTTTCATTATTTAGCTCTATGTTGTAGATCTTCAGTTTGGAATTTCAGCAGCTATCTGGTTGCTAGGGTCCAACTTACCCTAGCAACAAGGCATTGATTTGAATTAGAGACTGGTATATAAATACAAAGGTAACAGTAACACTAAAATTGTAGCCTTACAGAGCAATTGTGTTTTTGGCTGCTGGGTTCAATGATCCCCATTTGGAAGCTGGAAGGATACAGGAAGAAAATAATTTAAAAACTATGGAAAAGAAAAAGATTAAAACCAGTTGGAAAGTTGCTTAGAATTAGTCATTTTATAACATGCTAAAAGTTGACTTAAAGGAAAAAGAAAGTCAAAGTCACTTGGGGGTGCCAAAATGTTAGGCACCCCCAAGTGACTTTGACCACCTACCTTTTACCCCGGGCTGGTGCCCCTGTGAGGAGGGAATAGCACCAGCCCAGGGTAGCAGCGATCGCTTCCTTCTTCCTGACTCGCTGCGCGCGCATGCGCAGTAGAGTTAAAAGCCGAACTTAAACATTAAAGTCGGCTTTTCACTCTACTGCGCATGAGCCCACCGCTGGCATTTCAGCAACGGAACCAGGAAGAAGGAAGCGATCCGCTCCAGGTACGAGGTAAGCGGTTAAAGTCACTTGGGGGTGCCTAACATTTTGGCCCCCCCAAGTGATTTTGCCTTTCATTTTCCTTTAAAGCTAAAGAAACATAGTGGGGTGCCGGGTAGATAGGCAACTAGTAACATTATAACAACCATCCCATCAAAATAGTACTAATTGTAATAGCAATATGCTATGACATTCAGGTTATATTCATTACATACATTCAGGTTACACAGATGTCCCTCAGAATAAAACTTCTCATTATTAATATGAATACAGAGGAGGGCCAATATAAACAATTACAGTTAAAAAATGAAAAGGAAGGAAAAAAAATATTTTCTCCAAAATGACTACTGAAGGGTGTTGGAACCAGTAGCACACATCCAATGCTTTTGCAATATGACTCCCTCTAATCCCTATACTGGTCTCCAACATAACAATAGAGTATTCTGTCTCTCTCTGGCTTAATATCACAATGATGATTCATAGTTCATTATCTGGAGAATGTGCTTATAAGAGCAAACCATAACATGTGGTGGATATTAAAGCAAGCTTAGTGCTATAAGCAACAGCTGGTGCGGATTATAATATACACAGAAACTGATGAATTTAGCACATATTGTGCCAGAGTGTCAATGACTCTACAAATGGTCTCCCAGAACTCATTTTGGTAAACTATAGGACATACATTCAAAACAAGCTACTTGCTATATTCCATCTGGCCAAGTAGCCACTCAATGGTACAGTAGGTTATCATCAATAGTTGGTAATCAGACTGTAGTAGCCAGCACTCTACCATGTAACACTTTATTCTGGGTACAAATCCTTCTGTGACCCCTTGTCAGCTGACCACCTCAAACCATAGAAAGTAACAGACAGCCGATGACTCTATCCTGAATTCCAATAAAGTAACATTGTCCTAGAAATGTATCCAGAAGTACGAAATTATTTATTATTAGCCCCCCACAACACAGAAACCCGTAATATACCTATTACTGTAATCAAAAACTATGAATAAATTTTATATGCTGAAATCCAGCTGCAAAGCAGTTCTTCTCTTTCTGCATCATTTGAAATCCTGGCAGGGGAGGAGGGACTAAAACATTAATGTCATAAAATATAACAACTTTTCCTCAGCTTACAGACAGCATGCAGGAACTACATAACCCACAATGCAGTGCGCTTTCCTTGTTCCTTTCCCTGTTGACATCACGTGTACAGGGAATTGTGGGATTGGGAGGGTGCAGGCTGAAGGCAGACTGAGGACAGGCGACTACTATTACATTTTATTTGAGTCTCAAAGTAGTCAGCCAGATCAGCAGGAGAACAGGGGGGCGGGGCTTAGGGAACTGTCCCAAACCATATTATTGCATTAGAAATCATGAAAAGGCGGCATATCTTTTAATTCTTTTTCAAGTTGCTTAAAATTATGTTTACTTTTCAAAAAGCTCAAGTTGTGTTTGGGTGAAGTTCACCTTTAAGATAATTTAATCAATTCAAAATTAAATGGACACTGGCTGAATTCCAGTAGGTAAATACTTTTTAAAAAGGGCCCCAGATTTTTTTAACCTATTTACTATCATACTATCCTATTAAGTTCACAATCAAATATTAAAATATAACATATTTTGTTTACAATCAAATATTCCAAAAATAAGAGTCGTCACAGTCCGTAAGATCAGTGGTGATATATTTAGTGCAAGATCTTGGTTATTTTAGTCTCTTTCACTATGTTGTAAGGTTTTTTGCTGCTCAGGTCAGACACAAAGAGAACAATTAGTCCCTTCCTCATCCCTGAATTCAGTAATCTACTCAGTAATAATTGGTTCCTTATGCATACAATCTGACGTACGATCAATATAAGCTTACTATAAAAACTAATGCTCATTGTGTCCTTAATTATACATTGTTGCACATATTTCTTTTTTTGGGGGGCAGAGAAGCTGATAAATCAATGTGTTAAAGGTATAAAAAGCCTTGCTAATTAAACATGTAACAGTATTAACTTACACCAGTAGGAATTAGCTGTCAGTGCATTAGTGGTTATGCTACATAGGCTGAATTTCCTTTATCAAATGGCAAGATCGGCCGCGCCCTGTATACCAACAAATACCCGTGCCTAGGGCAGTAGCTTTAAGGAGCCGGCCCTTGGGTGCCTATATGATAGATTAACTTTTTGTAAGAAAAATTTAAAAAACCTCACCAGCCACTGCTGGAAACTTGCTGTTTAAATTCAGTGTTGTAGCTATTGATGTGATGTTACATCCACAAGCTGGGGGTCCCAGTTAGGTTCAGTGCCTAGGGTGGCGCCATATTAATGAAGCAGAGCAATGGGGTGTGCCATTACACGCTGTGGACATGCAGATGTCATGTTGATGCAGAGCTGCACAGTGGATGATTTGTATCAAAATGCAAGCAAAGTTGTGTATGCTTTGATACATTGGTGCAGCTCCCCCTTGTGGTCACAATTACACTGGAATTGTAGGAAGAAAAAATGCTGAATTTTGGGTAAAAAAATGTGGAACTGTGTCTGAACCTGAGACACAGAAGAATAAAAGAGTAGAGACTGTTATAAACGCAAAGGAAGAAAACAGAAATGCAAACAGAACTCTGAAGTAAGTGATGGAGTGATCAGCCAATCGCTGCATCATATTCCTACCCCCAAAACTTTATTGCCCTGCTTCCAAAACCTCATCACACCCCAATGACACCGCCCACCCACAAATTCTCACCATCCCTGCCTGGATTTAGCGTATTCAGAAGATGGAAACCCTAGCAGATGAGCAATTAGTACTACATATAGATACATATAGATAACAAACCAACAACAACAAAAAAAGTTAAAGACCAATACTTAGCAGATAAGAACTATCTAACTATCTATCTATCTATCTATCTATCTATCTATCTATCTATCTATCTATCATCTATCTATCAATCTATCATCTATCTATCAATCTATCTATCTATCATCTATCTATCTATCTATCTATCTATCATCTATCTATCTATCTATCTATCTATCTATCTATCTATCTATCTATCTATCTATCTATCATCTATCTATCTATTATCTATCTATCTATCTATCTATCTATCTATCTATCTATCATCTAACACTCAATGATAGTGTTTGGTGGCACATTTCAGGAACTACCAAAAAACCCAAAGTAAATCTAGGCTTACATAATGGTTGCAAAATAGAAAAAAAGCAATTACAAGCTATATTAGCCATTTAATTACAACACAGGACAGCAAAAGTCAGTCTGAACATTACAAGTTCACCTTTCAGCACATTAGAAGTCAACCTTTCACTACATTGTTTCTTAACTCTAAACACACTGTTATTGCTCTCTAGCTGATTATTTACTACAATTGATTTTTCAATGCATAATTGATTTTTCAATGCATAATTGATTTTTCAACACTTACCCTTCATCCCATGATGGCATGAAGCATTGCAGTGTTAATCTATTCTAGAATGTTCCAGGAAAAGGGAAGGAAAGAAATGGCCATACATTTTGGAAGAACAATGAATGAGGTGTGTATACAATTACAGATTTGCTAAGCAAATTCATTCCTTGTTATTTATACAAATAATCATTCAATTGATAACTATGTATATGTCCTATTACCATGAAGTTTACTTTATACCCCGACAATCAAATTAATCCATGAATGTGCACCTTTAAAACAAAAGTAGAGGGTAACAAGCGATATAAAGAATATATAGCAATTTTCCTAGGATGCTGCACCACAGCAGAGTTTATATTCTGGTTAAGGTATTGTTGTATAAAGCTGACCACACACTGAATGATTTTACACAGATCAGTAGCCAAATATCATGACTGGCCACATAGCAGTTTCAAGTTTAAGTAGAAAATATAACAGGAAAAGTGCCGCTATTTTCCCTGGCCAGGCAAAAAAGATGACATTCAATATATATCCAGCAATGAAACTGAAGTGCTTGCAGCTGTGAGGGTAAAAAGAAAGTAATAAAGAAAAAGTATATCGGTATAGGATCTGTTATCTGGAAACCCGTTCTCCAGAAACATCTGAATTACAAGAAGGTTGTCTCCCATAGACTCCATATTAAGCAAATATTCAAATTTTCAAAAATGATTTCCTTTTTTGCTGTAACAATGAAGAAGTACCTTGTACTTGATCCCAACTAATCTGCATGAATCCATATTGGCCGCAAAAGAATCCTATTTTCTTCCATGACCCAAAACATTCAGTAGCAGAATACACAAGGAGGGGTGGTAGAACTCCAATATACCTTCAACTTGCTTCCATCACCAGTGGCTTTTTATAGACTACAAGACTGAGAACCCTTAGGACACCTCTGATAAAGTTAATAGATTAAAACTGTTAGGTGTGATGCTAACAGCAAGCAAAGTGGCAGCATCCTGCAGGGAACTTATAGTTTTGCACAATTTAGCGTCATCAGCAAAAATAGAAACAGTACTGTCTATGCCCACCTCCAGGTTATTAATAGCAAGTTAAAAAGCAAAGGACCAAGGACTGACCCCTGCAGTATTCCACTAACCACACTGGTCCAATTAGAAAATGTAAGCGAACCAGAGACCTTCCTCGCACACCCTTAGCTCTCCAACCTAAATTAAGCGCCCGGTGCACACTGCTAACAGGGATCGGCACCCTCCCAAAATCCAAAGTAGTGAAAAATGCAATGGCACTCAGAGCTGCAAACCGGACAAGCCCTTTATATTAAACTTTATTGTGGAGGTGCACCTCCGCAATAAAGTTTAATCTAAAGGGCTTGTCCCGTTTGCAGCTCTGAGTGCCATTGCATTTTTCGCCAATTAGAAAATGTTCCATTTACCACCACTCTCTGTAATCTATCCTTCAGCAAGTTTTTTAACCAATTACAAATATTATGTTCCAGGCCAATATTCCTTAATTTTATCATTAAGTTTCTGTGCAGTACTGTAGGGTAGGTATCATAAACAATATAAAAAATATCCACATTTTTACAGGTCTTATTTTGTGGTCCAAAAGTTGTTCAGATCTCCTCCCCCATTAGCAAGACCAGAAGTAATTACAATATGGTCATAACAGTGTAGGGTCACGGTTATATACAGAGCAACAAATTTACCTAATCCATTATTCACCTGAAATATTTCCATTCCATTAATATGAGTTTAGTGAAATCATTTTTACATTATATCATACTTACATAAAATATAAAACAGTCAAAAAGACAAAAGTTTTATTAATTGCAGTTCCTTTAGCAAAAAACTATTTCACACATTATGGAAAATAAACCTGGCATCATATAAAATGCCAAGACAAGGTATAATAAGATATTAGTTTTGTTTAACTGTTTTATAGCACTCTATGATGTGTTTTGCCAAATACCTAATGTTTATGCAATGTGCTAATATGAGAAATAATTATCCTATGGTCTATAGGTATGAGATCCGTTATCAGAAAACCAACTCTTTCATAGACTCCATTTTAATAAAATAATAATTAAAAAACAGTACCTTTCTCCCAACTAAGATATAATTAATCCTTATCAGAGACAAAACCACCATACCTGGTTTAATTAATATTTAATTGATTTTTTAGACTTAAGGTATGATTATCCAGGTTGCCATACAAGGCAAGATATGCCCATCGGGCCAAAAGATTGAATCATAATTACCGATATCAGATCAAGGAAAACTTCAATGTGCAGATCCAGTTCTTGATCTGATGGGAAAATCAAACCAGCCAGACCAACATCTGGCCACTTTTTGGCCAGCTATCAGTCCAGTAGGCTCAACAGAGGGCCCCAAACATGGGCCGATAATCCAACTCGGTCCATCTGCAGCTTTTGCCCACCTTAAGACAAAACTGCCCTAAAGCAATATATTCCCAATAACTGCACTTGTTGATGGTAACAGCAATTTCTACTCACCCATTGCTTCCCTTTATCCATCTAGATTGGGGTATTTTGGAATACAATTTATAAAATGTATTATATTATGTTCAGACAACTGCATCTTTACATAGATACACCTAGAGGGTGACTTATCAGTGTCACAATTCAGAAAAACCTCAAATGTAAAGATTTGGCAGCTGAAAGATTGCGAGTTTGTGTAGAAGTCAATGGACTTGTCCTAGGCAAAGTCAAGCCATATTTTTACAATATTATATATATATATATATATATAATAAATAAGCAAGCAATTGAGTTTTGTTTTTTTTAAATGTGAGTTTATTCGAATTAGAAAAAACTCTCAAATTCACAAACTTGAAAATTGATAAATAAGCCCAGTAATGTAAAGGTTCTCCAATGAAGGTACATCCATAAGATGTGATGTCTGCCCTAGGCTTTATTCAATCAATATGTGCATATCTTTACTTAAGGGCATGCAAAAAACATTTTTCAGTCATTATATACAGTCATATCTTGTGTATAAATTCTAACCCAAATAAAGGGCAATGTGTACGCAATTAGTAATGCCTACATAGAAAGATAAATTCTACTTTTAGATGGCATATATGCTTATTTCCTTAACAATATTTATAGAAATAATAATCTCCATTTAAATTTAAATTCTATTTCTGCCGCCAGAACAAGCTGACATTTCAAAAGTCGCCTGCTGGGATGTACCATACAAGCTGCAGACTCATTTCAAGGAGAAGATATTGACACACTGTACCTAACAATTGCGATAAATAAAATCAGCATCACTACTATAAGCAAAATGTCAGCATTTTAAAACTAACAATAAAACAGCCTTACTCATTCACAGGGAATAAAATATACATTACAGTTATTGTTGGAGCGGTAGCATATTTAACATGAAGGTCATGTAACATAAATGCAAAATGTCTGTTGATTTTACTATTAATGCCTGAAGATATGTATTCATATAGTCAGCTCTATTTGATGAATAAATACTATTCAATACTGGACAGCCAAGAGAATTTTTCTATTGTTCGTGGATTTTCGGCAACTGGTAATAAAGTGACAGACACTGGGGAAGAAATCCTAACAAACAGATATATACTATTTTACCCAGAATAATTGGGACCTGGGGCTTTTCTGATAAGGGATCATTCCATTATTTGAATACCCCTACCTTAAGTCTGCTAAAATGTATTTTAACATAAAACAAACCCAATAGGAGGTTTTGCCACCAATAAGGATTCAAGTGGCTTAGTTACCATCAAGTACAAGGCACAGGTATGGGACCCATTATCCAGAATGCTCGTGACCTGGGCTTTTCCCTAATTTGGATCTCCATACCTTAAGGGGCTGATTTACTAATCCACGAATCCGAATCCCGCATGGGAAAAAATCGGATTGGAAACGAATATTTTGTGACTTTTTTCATATTTTTTGCGATTTTTTTCGTCACCGTCGCGACTTTTTCATAGCTGTTATGACTTGCGCGAATTGTCGCAACTTTTGCATAGTCATTATGACTTTCGTGAATTGTCGCAACTTTTTCATAGCCATTATGACTTTCGTGAATTGTCGCGACTTTTGCATAGCCATTATGACTTTCGTGAATTGTCGCGACTTTTGCATAGCCATTACGACTTTCGTGAATTGTCGCGACTTTTGCATAGCCATTACGACTTTCGCGAATTGTCACGACTTTTTCGTATTGAGCGCTTGAAAAATTCGCGACAATTCCCGAAAAAGTCGCAAAATACCGATCATTAAAAAAAAAACGCATTCGGACGCTTTTCGGACGTTCGTGGATTAGTAAATGTGCCCCTAAGTCTTTTAAAAAATTTTTTAAACAGTAATTAAACCCAATAGGATTGTTTTGGCTCCAATAAGGATTAATAATATGTTAATTGCGATGAAGTACAAGGTACTGTTTTATTATTACAGAGAAAAAGGAAATCATTTTTTAAAATGTGATTTATTTGATTAAAATTGAGTCTTTGGGAGACAGGCTTTCCGTAATTCAGAACTTTCTGAATAATGGGTTTCCGGATAAGGGGTCCGATACCTGTACTATTTTATTATTTTATTTTTCAAACGGATTCTATAGGAGATGGCCTGAGCTTTCTGCATAATGTTTTTCCCAATAATGGATCCTGTACCTATACTTGTGTCTTTGTAGACAGATTGGGCCTATTTACATTTATTCAATTTATTTAAATGTAAAATGTTATTTAATTTTTTTTATCAAATGAACAAACATTTTTTAACTACTACTTTTTTCCAGATTCATAGAATTTAAATTTTTACTGTTGTGGGACAAAAATAATTCTGTATTGTAAATTGTGTAAAATGGTCCCCAACCCCACAACCATTAAAACATAGCAAATGCTAATTTTTGTATTCATTTTATATAATGAAATCCATATTTATTCATGATAAAAAAAATATATTAGTAAAAAAATGTTTTAAAAAAATCTAGGGAACAAAAAAAAAGAAATGCTCCCATGTTACAAGGTTAAATCTAGTTTAGTTAATCTAGTTTAAAAATTCACTTTACACCTTATTTAGACAACATTAATTAGGAAAAATGTTTTAGCAATTTTAGATACATAGGAAAAATGCACAGAATATAAAGAAAAAATGTGTTTTTATTGCAGATAAAAGTGTTAGTTTTTCATTGTCAAAATCTGTGGTGATTTAACCTACAATTCTTTTTGCTGTCATAAGTTACCTACGTTCATTATGTATAATGGTGATCCCCAACCAGTGGCTCAGGGGCAACATGCTGCTCACCAACCCCTTGGATGTTGCTCCCGGTGCCCCCAAACCAGGGAGTTATTTTTGAATTCCTGACTTGGGGGCAAGTTTTGGTTGAATAAAAACAAGACTAACTACCAAATAAAGCCCCTGTAAGCTGATAGGGTGCATAGAGGCTACCCAATAGCCAATCTTAGCCCTTATCTGGCACCTTCATGAACTTTTATGGTGCTTGTGTTGCTCTCCAAGTCTTTTTACATTTGACTGTGACTCACGAGTAAGAAAGGTTGGGGACCTCTGTTGTATAACAATTCCTAGTAGTGATGAGTGGATCTACAGTATACCGATTTACTTCACCGAAAAATGTGCCCTTTTGTACCTTTGTTATTATAAAACAGCCATCAGAAAGATATTCCTCTAGTTTTAATTAATTGTTAGTTAATTAATTTTTTTTCAAATGATATTTACATAAGAATGAAAAGAATTTAGACATTTGGGACTATATAATATTAAATGCCAAAAAGTTTTAATATATTCATCTTGGTGATGTTTGAGGTAAAAATGAGCACACAGGCAACAGGCTGCTTAATATGACAATGTAAGATGACTTTCTAAATGTAGTGGGGTGTCTGCTGAAATTGGGATCTGCATAAACTACTGTAATAAATAAATCCCAAACAGGCAACACTAATTGCAGGGCTCCATTGCAACCATTAAACCCAATCAATTCCAATATATTAAAGTGAACTAGATTAAGATACCTATTGTCAGGGGTAATACAAACACATTATTTGATATAAGGTTTAATAACAGAATTTATATCTTTAAAACCACTGGCATAACTATAGAGGAAGTATACCCCTGTTGTGGGGGACAGAGTGGGATTCCTTTATAGTTAAGAAGTAAAGAAAAGTGTAAAGAAATTCCCCCTCCCCAGTGAGGAGAGGAGGACACGGGTGCGCAGATGATGGGTAAGAGGTGGCCATGCGCTGGGCCCCTCCAAAGATGGTTTTTTTGTGGGGGGGGCTGACTAGTTACCTCACTAAAGACAAGGATCCAGGGTCAGACTGGGGGGTGTAGGGCCCACCGGTGTTCTGCCTTGGGGGAGCCTGCACCCCACAATGGCCCCCGCCGCAGCCTTTCAAACACCAACCCGCAGGCCCCCCACCTGTTCGACCCCCTCCCCCAAGTGCACCTAAATTAAACTTATGGTCAGTGCATTGGGGGAGTTGAGAGGCAGACCTGGCGCTCGGTATAGTGCCCTGCGGGGATCGGGTCTGGGGCCCACAAGGGCCGGGTTTAGAGCCTATGATTAAGTACCCAGTAAGGTACGAAATGCGTAAGGCTTTATAGCATTTATGTGTACAGTGGCTTGCAAAAGTATTCGGCCCTCTTGAACTTTTCCACATTTTGTCACATTACAGCCACAAACATGAATCAATTTTATTGGAATTCCACGTGAAAGACCAATACAAAGTGGTGTACACGTGAGAAGTGGAATGAAAATCATACATGATTCCAAACATTTTTTACAACTAAATAACTGCAAAGTGGGGTGTGCGTAATTATTCAGCCCCCTGAGTCAATACCAAAAAATTGCACCTTTTGCTGCAATTACAGCTGCCAGACTTTTAGGGTATGTCTCTACCAGCTTTGCATCTACAGACTGAAATCCTTGCCCATTCTTCTTTGCAAAACAGCTCCAGCTCAGTCAGATTAGATGGACAGCGTTTGTGAACAGCAGTTTTCAGATCTTGCCACAGATTCTCCATTGGATTTAGATCTGGACTTTGACTGGGCCATTCTAACACATGGATATGTTTTGTTTTAAACCATTCCATTGTTGCCCTGGCTTTATGTTTAGGGTTGTTGTCCTGCTGGAAGGTGAACCTCCGCCCCAGTCTCAAGTCTTTTGCAGACTCCAAGAGGTTTTATTCCAAGATTGCCCTGTATTTGGCTCCATCCATCTTCCCATCAACTCTGAGCAGCTTCCCTGTCCCTGCTGAAGAGAAGCTTCCCCCCAGAGCATGATGCTGCCACCACCATATTTGACAGTGGGGATGGTGTGTTCAGAGTGATGTGCAGTGTTAGTTTTCTGCCACACATAGCGTTTTGCATTATGGCCAAAAAGTTCCATTTTGGTCTCATCTGACCAGAGCACCTTCTTCCACATGTTTGCTGTGTTCCCCACATGGCTTGTGGCAAACTGCAAACGGGACTTCTTATGGTTTTCTGTTAACAATGGCTTTCTTCTTGCCACTCTTCCATAAAGGCCAACTTTGTGCAGTGCACGACTAATAGTTGTCCTATGGACAGATTCCCCCACCTGAGCTGTAGATCTCTGCAGCTCGTCCAGAGTCACCATGGGCCTCTTGGCTGCATTTCTGATCAGCGCTCTCCTTGTTCGGCCTGTGAGTTTAGGTGGACGGCCTTGTCTTGGTAGGTTTACAGTTGTGCCATACTCCTTCCATTTCTGAATGATCGCTTGAACAGTGCTCCATGGGATGTTCAAGGCTTTGGAAATCTTTTTGTAGCCTAAGCCTGCTGTAAATGTCTCAATAACTTTATCCCTGACCTGTCTGGTGTGTTCTTTGGACTTCATGGTGTTGTTGCTCCCAATATTCTCTTAGACAACCTCTGAGGCCGTCACAGAGCAGCTGTATTTGTACTGACATTAGATTACACACAGGTGCACTCTATTTAATCATTAGCACTCATCAGGCAATGTCTTTGGGCAACTGACTGCACTCAGACCAAAGGGGGCTGAATAATTACGCACACCCCACTTTGCAGTTATTTATTTGTAAAAAATGTTTGGAATCATGTATGATTTTTGTTCCACTTCTCACGTGTACACCACTTTGTATTGGTCTTTCACGTGGAATTCCAATAAAATTGATTCATGTTTGTGGCTGTAATGTGACAAAATGTGGAAAAGTTCAAGGGGGCCGAATACTTTTGCAAGCCACTGTATATGTTAATAATAAAATTACTTTGTTTTTCCTTCATACCTGAGCTTCACACCTACCTACTTCTTTTTTTGGATGTCCGGAGTGCCTACCTATTTCGTTATTTTTGTTCCCACCGGGTTTTTCCCGGTGTACTGGCGGCCCAGTGCGACCAGGCAAGGATCTTTATCAAAAGCATGGAACTATCCAGAAACATCCTATTTTGTGCAACGTTTTCTTTATGTCATAGTCTTGTGGCTACATAGTCAGCAAGGATTCTTGAGAGACATTTAGCATTTAGATGTTACAGAGTTGTATCCAAAGTTATGGAAAGCAGAGTTCACATAAGGGCTCTGGTACACGGGGAGATTAGTCGCCCGCGGCAAAACTCCCTGCTCGCAGGCGACTAATCTCCCCGAGTTGCCTTCCCCCTGCCATCCCACCGGCGAACATGTAAGTCGCCGGCGGGATGGCAGACGCGGCGGCGCGATTTCGCGCAAATCGGCGAAAAAGACTCGCGAGGCTTTTTTGGCGATTTCCCGAAATCGCCCCGCTGCGTCTGCCATCCCGCCGGCGACTTACATGTTCGCCGGTGGGATGGCAGGGGGAAGGCAACTCGGGGAGATTAGTCGCCCGCGAGCAGGGAGTTTTGCCGCGGGCGACTAATCTCCCCGTGTGCCAGAGCCCTAAGACTTCCTTTTTACATTTAGTGACTTTTAACAACCATGTAGGACTTCTGAAAATGCAATGGATATGGATGGCAATCGGTGACACTGTCAGGACATCTGGATAGGACTTAGGAGGAAGCTGGAACCAGGCATAGTCCAATCATGATGTCTGAAGTTGGTTTATTAAACACCCCGATCAGAAAGGCTGTGCTGCTTGCAATTACTGCATTAATGCAAAATGCATCTGTCAGACGTGTCCCTAAATTTTCAAGTGGTGGTAACCTAAAGGGTTAAACAGTCAAGGTTGGAGATATAGACACAGGTCAATCGAATACCCACAAAACTGGAGCCAATAAACTGAATTATCAGGAGATTTAGCTCACCCTGTAAGTCTACATTTAAATGGTCGGAACCTACAAAGCTGCTGAACCTTTTCTTATTTAAGAAAGTCTGCTTGTGAAAAAATACCTAAAGTTAAGAGGTTTTTTCCCCCAAAACCCTGCATGAGTTCCTTAGCTCACGTGGGGTTTCCTTTATGATTACTTGAGCCCGAAAGGCTGTGCCTCAAGTGTTTGAAAAGCACCCCTTTAAATTGTAAGGTTAAAGGAATACTGTCATGGGAAAACATGTTTTCCAGTTCTCCAGCAGAATCCTACATTGAACAAATTTTTTTTATATTTGATTTTGAAATTTCACAAGGGGCTAGCCAATTCTTCATTTCCCAGGGTGCCACAACCATGTGACCTGTGCTCTGATAAACTTCAGTCATACTTTACTGCTGCGCTGCAAGTTGGAGTGATATCAACCCCCCAGCAGCCGATCAGCAGAACAATGGGAAGGGAGCAAGTTAGTAGCTCCCAGTAGGTATCAGAATAGCACTCAATAGTAAGAAATCTAAGTTCGACTTGGGACTCCTCCAGTTACATGGGAGTAGGAGAAACAATAGGTTACCTGAAAGCAGTTCTAATGTGTAGAGCTGGCTCCTTCTGAAAGCTCAGACTCAGGCACAATGCGCTGGCTTGTGATGGATCCTACACACCAATATTACTAATAAAGAAAAATTTGTTGGTTCAAGAATAAAATTTTAAATGGTAGAGTGAATTATTTGCTATGTTAACAGTGTAATTTAGAAGTAAAAAGTATACCATAAAAATCATGACAGTATCCATTTAATGAGCAGGGACCTTTATGTTACCTTACTTTACCTTTCATCAGTATTTTTCTCTGTTACATGTATACATCTAATGCTGATAATAGTACTTAATAGTAATCATTATCTGGGAATGCTTCTCTTTAAAGCGAATATAAAAACTCACATTTTTGTTATAGATGCTGTCTGAAAGTAATGGATATCTTCAATAACATGATCTTTTCTTTCATTAAAAAAGGCCTAATGCTGGGAATGTAATGGGCTTATCTTAATTACTGCAAAGTCTAATCCCAAAATGCACTTCTGATTTAGGGAAAAAGAAGCATTGTTTAATAAGGTTAGTCAGCTGGGAGATTCTGTGTATTGATCAAACTAGTTAATATGTAATTCTATTAAGCATTATATCAAAACATGTCCAAAATCCTTTTTTGGCCCTGGAAAGCTTGTTGTTCTTGATGTGGGCCTGGATTGTTATATCCTATTGTAACAAGTTGTTTCTCTTACAAATACTGAAATACTGGATGTCTCGCACGGTACAATAATGTAGTGGAAAAAGGAAATCAAAGACTTCAGTGACATTACCCATCATTATTCGGCAGGGGGAAATAGCTATTCAGCACACATTTACCAAGGAAACCCTGCAGCTTTCAAACACACATTATGGTCAATTTTAAAAGCAGCCTGTTAACCTGCCTGTAAGATTCTGGAGTGTGGGAGGAAACTGGTGTGCCCAAAGGAAATCCACACAGACACGGGGAAAATACAAATACAGCATATAGTGCCTTGGCTTAAATTGAATTTAGGCCCCTAGCGCTGCAAGGAGTAAAATATGCATCCCTAAACATTTATTAGAAAAGGGAGTGAATGCAACCCCACTTTGAAATTGGGAAAATTTTACCCTTTGTTATACCTATTTAATTATGTTGAATTATTCTGCCAAGATTTGTATGGATATCAGACCCATATTGGCAATCTGTGGATTCTGGCAAATGCCAGAGGGGCTGCTGCAAGATGCCATAGACAGTCACTATTTATTGGGTTGCTGGGGGGCTGTTTGGGCCTCTGTGTACTTGAAATGCCAGGGCCTGTTTTGAATCCCAGTCTGGGTCTGATAGGTATAATGGTACCAGACAGCAGAAAAACACTACAATACTTGCTTGCATGGCATTAGCTGTAAAAAGGAAATCAACGCCCCACAATGCTTTGCATGCTAACAAAGTAGCAAAAGCAGAGATGAGATAGTGTACACTGCATCTGCAATATGCAGGCAAATTTGATTTATAAAATGCGTTTGGGATATTGGATTTCCCTATAAACAATTTTATAATAAAAAATCATGTCCCAGAAAGCAACATACTTCAGTGAAATGTTCAGATCACCATTGTAAAAGTGTATCTCCTTTCCCTAGTTTTCTTATTATTCCATGGGAGTCTTATATCCTATGCCATAGTTGTAGTTATAGCAGTTTAAAGTCTGATATCGCCCCCCCCCCCCAGTCCTAGGGGGCTCTAGGCAATTGCCCACTTTTGCCCAAAACAGCTCAGAACTCCACGTCATCTCAAATGTTAATTTAAAGCCTGACTTGCTTCTTTGCCACCTGCATTTTGCATGTTGCACCTAATACGGGTATTAGGGTGCATACGGGACCTGTTATCCGAAAAGTTCGGAACCTGGAGTTTTCAAGATATTCGTTTTTTCCGTAATTTGGTTCTCCATACCATAAGTCTACAAAAAAATCCTTTAAATATTAATTAAGCCTAATAGAATTGTTTTGCTTTCAATAAGGATTAATTATATCTTAGCTGGGATCAAGTACAAGGTACTGTTTGATTACAGAAAAAAAGGAAATAACTTTTAAAAATTGGAATTATTTGTCTTAAATAGAGCCTAGGAAATAGCCTTCCTGTAATTCAGGCCTTTTTGATAATGGGTTTCCAGATAACAAATCCTGTACAGTAAAGTGGATTCAACCTGCTATTTAGTAAATTTGTGAGTAGCATTTGGATGGGAGAAACTTTGCCATTATTTCTGCGCCTTGTACTGTACTTTGGGTTCGTAAATGAGCCCATATTGAGTTCTATGGTATCCTATGGTCAGTTTATTAGAAGATGGGGGTGACCATCAGTACACGACAAGGACGTCCTCTCTTTCTATGACACTCATCTTGCATGCTACCCCTTTCCTCCCAACACTGTCTTAGAAATACCCACAAAAATGTAATGTTTCACACTTATGGCCCTCGTCAGGATGTCTATTAAAAAATCTAAAAGCGTTATGCATGTGTGTTTTCTGCCTGACTACACTGGTGGTCAAATAACACTGTGTGACATAGTGACTATTCTTTCTTTTTATTTCTATTAAAACAGTTCAGTGCTTTCTTGGTTTTTAAAACTAGCACTTTTTTTAGGACTTTTAATTTTGCCCTCACTGCCGTGACCAAGAAGGACATTAAGGGGCAGATTTATCAAGATGTGCAATGAGCTCACAACAGAAAAATTCACATATTTTGTATTTATTTTCAGCAGCGATCTGGTTGCTAAGATCTTGTTTACCATAGCAACCATGCAGTGGTTTGAATGAGAGAATGATATATGAATAGGAGGAGTAACAACAAGGAAAAAGAGTAACCTCACAGAACAATAGTTTTTTTTTTGGCTGCTCGGGTCAAATGGGGGACCTCTCCATTTGAAAGCTGGAAAGATGTAGAAGAGGAAGGCAAATAATTCAAATACTATAAAAAATAATGAAGACCAAACTGCAAAGTTGCTAGGAAAAGGACATTCTATAACACACTAAAGGTTAACTTAATGGTGAACCATCCTATGATGGTGAATATAAAATTCCAATAAAACACATCTATCTATTTACAGGTATGGGGCCCATTATATAAATATACAGGTATATGACCTATTATCCAGAATATATATATATATATATATATATATATATATATATATCAAAATAATTAATTTTGATATTTATATGATATCCCGTGCACAGGGGCAACTGCAGAGCAGCAGATTTTGGAGTGTGGTGCTGTCGTGTGGACTGTTTTATATATATATATATATATATATATATATATATAAAATCAATAAGGTACCATACATGTATGGTATGGCCTGTATGATAGTTATGACTGTAACATAATTAAAGACCCAGCAAGTTCTGGGGGCTTATGAATGTAGGCAGGCAATGACAGTGTGTGTACAGTGCCACAATGTCAGTGTTTGCTAAATATCTCACCCTGTGAACATTTGGGGGTCTACTAAGTAGCTTCTAGACCCACCACTGATGATAGTTCCATAAGCTTCTTCTTTGAATGACCTCATTGTTTCTGTACAATCCAGCTTGGAAACATTTATGTCTAGACCAGGGGTCGGGAACCTTTTTGACTGAGAGAGCCATAAACACATATTTTAAAATGTAATTCCGTGAGAGCCATACAATTTGTTTGGCCTCGGATGCAGTGGGGCAAGGCAGGGTGGGTCCCAAGGATGCCGGATGCAGAGGAGGCCGTGGCCTGCGCTCAGCGGATAGAAGGCGTGTTCTAAGGCTTAGAACACGTCTTCTATACGCTGTGCGCAGGCTATGCCCCCATTTTATTTTTATTAAAGATTTGGCAGCGAGCCAGATGCAGCCATCAAAAGAGCCCTATCTGGCTCCCGAGCCATAGGTTCCCTACCCCTGATGTAACCTAAACTCATACACACTACACTGCACTAGACTACATGAGAAAGATGTCAAAAGAAACGCAGGTATTCAGTTATCTGCTGAAGATTTTGTGTAATATCTAAAAATGTGTTGAATAGGAGAAGGGTTTTTTTTAAGGTTTGGGCTCACATATTGCATAAAAGTTGATTTTGGTCTCATCATAGCCCAAATCCTTTTTTAAATAGCAACTTTGTCACTCGTGGCTTATGCCTTTTAAATAAATTTCTTTTTTTGTATAATTATTTTTGAGTAAAGGCTTGTTTTGTGCCACCCTTATACTGGCCAGAACTTTTAATATGGCGGTGTTTTTTTTATTAACTCCATTCACAGCTAAGATGCCCTATACGATGCCTGGGAAGGAATCATTTTCCTTTTAAAAGATCAACTGTTATTTCCATCTTTGTATGTAATTATTTATTTTCCTATTTTGCTCTCCTAGGAGTATCCCTAACATAGCAGGCTTCCTAGGCTCTAGCACCAGTGTCCCTGCTGCTTAATGCCAGCAGGACAATGCCCACTGTATGCTGCAGTTTAATCCTGCTCTAGAAGTACCAGGAAAGGTTTGCATTATATTAATATCCTAGCCACATGTATCACTATTAGTTCCCCATTGTGACTGTGACAGTTGGACGATGATGCGCATGAAACTCTCAGCCAAGCTCTCTGGATCGTACCAATGACCAGTATTTAACTGACTTTTTTGCCAGTTAGGAGCAGGAGATCCAGGAGCCTTTCCTTGGTGATTTTGTGAATAATTTGGAGATTTTGGAGTCAGAGCGACTTTTTTTTGCAGGAATACAGATTTTAATTGAAGAAGAAGAGACTAAGAAGACAATTTGATAAAAATCAACATGGATAAGAAGAGAAAAAGAAGCAGAAGTCCAGAGAAGACCTCAACTGGTAAGGACAGCAAACCTATTACTAATTATCTATCATTCTGGCACAAGATGGGTACAAACATGATCAAAATTCATTGATAATTACTATTGATAATTGCACTGGTCTCGGGCAGGAGAGGGGCAGCCCTAATGTAAACGAATATACATTACAGTATCATTAATGTACAAATTCAGAACCCCTCGCTCGTGAGCTTTTGGCAACACAACATGGACTTTACAGTGGGATTCTTTCAAGTATGTGTTGGCCCTAGACTGTTGCATCCTCCAGTTTTCAGGGAAATGGTATTTTTATGGTGTTTTACTCCACTTTTTACACAGCATGATAAATATACCCCATAAGGTATATCTATGGAATGAACTTTAAATGAAATATTTTTTTATTTCCCTAGAAAGAAGAGATAAGAAGAGGTATCGAGTGGAGGCCACAACACCGCCGGCCCTCGATATCAATAATTATCAGTTGGTGAAAAAGCTGGGTGAAGGCTCTTTTGGCAAGGTGAGTAATCAGGAGCCCGCGCAGTCAGAGCTAACTCCCACAGTGTCAAATTAGAGTTTACTACAGCAAAACCCGCCCATTCATTGCTATAGTATTTTTAAAAGTGTATTTATAAAATAGTAGGGAGCTCTAATTTCACACTTTGATATATATGCCCCCGATAATAATGGGATAAAGGGGGGATACAGAATATTTCAGTCTCTACTTCCCTTTATTGTTTCCCTCAATACACTTTTGAAAAGATTTATACTATCAGGCACCATTTCTAAGAATTGTCCCATTTAAGACATCAGTAATATCAGATTCACTCATGTCCTTACAAGGGACCAAGTAATAATGATTTCCTTCTTGCTTCTTTTGTAGGTGATGTTGGCTTCTTATGCCATCAAGAAGCAACACGTTGCCTTGAAGATTATAGAGAAGAAAAAGAAGATGAGCCACAAAGATATCAAGACGGAGGCTGCGATACTGCGGTTAGGAAGGCTGTGTCCGTTTCTTATACGGGCATATGCAACCTTCCAAACTGAGGTACAGGGCAGTGAGTTTACTGAGGGCTTATTTTCCTCTTCCCAAGAATGCTTACATTGCTAATAAAAGTATTTCACATATTATATTCACAGTTACTCAGTAGATGGACACTATACATTTTATATTTTCTTTCCTGCCGGTTTTGTTGGAACAGAGCACATGTAGAGGGGATGGGGGGTGGGCAGCAATAGAGCAAGAGCAAACACAGGGGGGATGCAATTTTCTATTGCAGGGGACCCATAGATGCAAGTTATGCTACTGGTTTTGCCTAACCTGCAGTTATATTTTTGTGGTAATTATTAAAACCGATTCTATTAATTCTGTTCCTCTGTTCTGACCTAATTCTATACTTTACCTTTTGTTTTATAACAAGTCACTCGTATTATATGTGATGGAGTATGCCAGAGGCGGAACGCTGCACCAGCTTATCAAGCAAAAGGGATACTTCAAAAGCCATGAAGTGCGGTAAGTAACAAGTTCCTTGAGACAACCTTTGGAGATGGTGGGAGCTCCAGGTTCCCCCTAATTTACCAAAAGAGACCGGATAAGTATCTTATGATTTTTATTTCATTTCCTTTTAAAGGTTTTACTCAGCGGAAATAGTGGTTGGATTACAGTTCCTGCAAGAGTATGGGGTTGTTCATCGGTAAGAACATTTCTCAAATTCCTCTCTCTTTTTTTTATCTGTTTCTGGGCCTATTTCCCATCCCTGGGACTTTTCCCAAAGTCATCCGAAGTTTCCTTGAGAGGCAACTTCGGGTGACTTCGGGAAAACAAAGCAACGCATATGCCATCCCACCGGCGATTTACATGCTTGCCAGTGGGATGGCATGTCAAGGTGCAGAATGACAAGGCCCAGATTTGTGGGTAGACCCCCTGTTCCCCTGTGATTTCTCCTATCATTCCCAGTCACTTTCTCTGACTTATTATAGTTAAGGTAACGGAATAATAACTAATTTATGCCTTACAGGGACCTTGAACCAGAAAACATCTTGCTGAATAAAGAGGGCCACGTGAAGATCGCCGATTTTGGCCTAGCCTGTGTCCATGAGTTCAAAGGCTCAAAGGCCTACAATGGTATTAGCGGAGCATACGGATATATGGCCCCTGAGGTATGAAACTATGTTTACAGGGATACTGGTATGTCTTGGCACTGTGTTTTATTAGAATATAATTACTCCTTTTTATTTATGTTTATTTATTATTCCAAAAGTTACAGTATGCATTTTACTATATTGGCATTTGGTATGTTGATTTGATAAATAGTATGGGTACCAAAGGCAAATAATACTTGGCTCAGCCCCCTGCCTCTTGCCACCCAAACTGCTCACTCATCCACCTCTCTGCAGCTCAATCTACACACTAAACACCCAAAACTGCTTACTTAAAAACAAAACTTATATATATATATATATATATATATATATATATATAGATTTTTTTTTCTGTAGTGAGTAGACAATAACAACTCAGCCTCTATTAAATCTGACCCAAAGTGCTCGCATAGTTTGCTTAAGGCCCAGGCATTCCCAACCTACAATTTTATACCTGTTTTATTAAAGCATCAATATTTTTGGCTTAAACTGGGTGGTAATTTTAGAAATCTGTTATTTGAGCAGTTACAGATGAGGCAGGAATAATATAAAGAATTATTTAAGAATGTTTTTGCTATTTGATAAATTATCTTTCCTTTTAAGGTTTTGGCGAACACTGCATATGACGCATCAGCAGACTGGTGGTCATTCGGTGTTGTCGTTTATGAAATGGCCACCGGCAAGCTGCCCTTTTCGCCAGATGGAACCTCTAAAGAACAACTAGAGACCATCATGAACAGGGAGCCATATTATCCTGAGCGGGTTAGGCCAGAATTGTGCGACTTCATAAAACAGGTTGGTAAAAAGGCATTGTGATTCTAACTGAACTGGGGCTGCTTGGGCCTCAGTGTACTTAAATAAATGCAAGGACTTATTTTGAATCCTAGTCCACACATGGCTGCTGCCATTACAGTAATCCTGTTGCTTAAATCATAGGGAGTTCCATGTCCTCAGAATCCAAATGTCCATTTCCCTTATGGCTTTATTTGGGCTTCAAATATCCTGATTACCTACAGTTAATATGTTAAATAGTCTATTACGATTGCACAGCTATGTGTAGGGTTGCCCCATTTGTCAGGTTTTAAACCCGGACAAAGAGGCCTTGAAAAAACTAGCTTTCCGGGTCAAAACCCGGCCAAAAAAGGCCACAAAGCCTTTAGCTATAAATGTTTTTGGGGGTTTAGTAAAAATTTTACTAAATGGTATACAGTGAAATAATAATAATAATAATTTCTAAAAACAATTATTCATTATTTTTATTTTTTAGCTTTTGAAGAAGGACGTCAAACAACGCCTTGGAGTGTGTGCCAATGTCCGGGACCACCCTTTTTTATCTTCGGTTAATTGGAGGAATGTTAAAAAACTAAGACTGGAACCCCCTCTAAAACCAAGAATTGTAAGTGCAAAATTGAATCTAGCTATGTGATGGCACGGGGCATTCCCCCAGAACTAACATAGTACCATGGTGGTATTAGTATGTATGTTTCCTATCACCTTAGCTGAAGTGAATAATTATTGGTGTTGTTTCATTCTTTCTTATAGAAACCAATTGATAGGCTCAGCAACATCCCCTTCCCAGTAAACAACATCAGTGGGACTTGCATGATCAAGGACATCACCTACACAGATCCAACTTGGAAGGACAAATAATTCATCTTTGTCCCACCAGCAAGGTAGAGGTTTGAGGTAGGCTAACATATTATTTCTAGAATGAATAATTGAGTTAAGAAATTTAAAAAAATTATTTCAGAAAATATCCCTGTGCTAAACACAGTTCTTTTGAGCTCTATTGACTGTGCCCCTGCATTTTCTGATGAGTAGTCTGTGCTGTTTGTAAATTTTCTGGTGTTTGGTGGTAGCAACACAGGAGAGGAGGGAGGGTGGGCACTGGGTGGTCAATAATGGTAGAAAGTGGAAGAGCACAAGCAAAATGTATAGAATGCCCAAACCCTTTATTTTTTGGCACACTTTCATACAAAATTACTTGTGTATTAGTTTTGGTTTATATCCCCTTTTTAACTTCCAAAGGTGTCAAAAACATCTTAGATGTTCAGGACTTCAAGATGTAAAACTAGAGATATGTAATAGACATCTGTTATTGGTTTAAGCCACCCCCCCCCCAGCCTCCCAAGCCCGGGTTACAGACCAAGTTTTTGAAAAATATGTTTTTAATTTTACCAAAGATCTAAAACAATTGGGGTGTTCTTTCTGACCTTTAGTGAGGCTCTGTAACAGAAGATGTCCCTCATTTATCATACTATGAGTGGGTAAAAGGAAGTCTGGAAGTGAATCATTCTCTATGCCTTGCATTCTTCATTCTTAATTTCTTATTTATATATAGTATTTATATACCAAAGGCAGTTACCGGCAAAAACCTTGTGACAAACTTCCCGATGTACATTTTCATAGCACAAAGGGACCTTTCAGCTTGAGCAATTATTAAGGACACCTGTGTGAATTCCTTAACTCGGGCAAAAATACCTTTATTCCCCAAGCAGGCTTTCTTAAATAAAAAAGAGTTTGGAGAAAGACTTGAGCAATCATAAATGTAACCTTAAAACTCTGTATTAGCAGCAGTTCTTTACCAGAATATATTTTGCAGATTGATTCCCATCAAATGACCACCCAAAAGCTGTGCAGCCATTCCACCATACTATCCGCTAACACCTGGCTTACTCCTCCACTTCTCCATCCTTTGATATGAGGTAAGTGTATCAATCCTTCAACAACCAACACAAGGACATGCTGTTTATTGCCATTTTCTATCACTGACTTTTATAACTTGTTACTTCGCCTTCCTACTTTGGTTGCCAGTCAAGATAAGTCAAACAACACGAGTCAAACTTTGAATCTACGATACTAGCAGACTATTACTTGTGTGCCAGAGACATAAATTCTATACTCCCTGGCAAAAGAATTAATAAGTGGAAATGAACCTAATTCAGGCCACCCTGACCAACCCGTCAGCTCATTGCAGGCAATAACTGTAATTTACTGATTGATAAACCTGTTCTGCTCTATCTTATTAAACCTAAAAAGTCTTTATCTCACCTCCTTTCTTTTTCACAGGAAGGTTCTAAATACCAACTGATCTAATACGTGCAGGTTGGTAGCACTGTGGGATAGGTAAGTATCACCACCAGAGAAAGTACTTATATGCTTTTTACATACTTTCTTAATTAAGATTTATATATTGTTAGTAGCCACAGAGCTAAATTCCATCATAAATCGGATGCCACAAATATACTTCCACCACAATGGCACAGATGCAGGAAACATACAATGTCTAAAAGATCCTATGCCCAGACATATATCATCTGGAATATTGTCATCTAAGTACTTACTGGTGGTTATTTGTTGTTTTTGTTCTAAGTTTGAAAAAAAACAAAAAAAAAACAAAAAAAAACTTTCCCTCCTTCCCGTGTTAATGCTAACCAGTTACTGTTTTACCTTTCTTTCCCTTTCCTTTCTTTTCCTTCCCCAGTTTTTTATAGCCTGTGTTGCCAACAGAGAGGAGGGTTGGGGGTGGGCCTATATGGTGGCCTGTGACTAGTTAATCTTCAATCTTTAGACAGTCACAAGCCACCATGGTGCCCTCTGTTGTCACCTCAATCTACACCAACAATATTAGGATAACCTTGTTAATAACAACTTAAGGATGATAAAATAGTTTTTATAAAAGCAAAAAAAGCCCCTGATAATATTAGTTTTATTATAATTGGCTTATTAACTTTAACAACCAGGTTTGTGCTGTCACCAGAGGGGAGGGTTGGGGGGGGGCATAGCTGGTGACCTGTGACTGGCTAATCTTCGGTCAGTCACAGGCCATTATGGTTCCCCTCTGTTGACACCTCAACCTACATCTAACAATATTACAACTACTCTGTTGCCAATATGTTAAGGATGGTAAAATAGTATTTATACCGGCAAAACAAGCCCTTGATAATAGTATGAAGCTTATTAACTTTACTAACTAGACACATAATTAATGAAATTAAAATGGTAAAAGGGTTGAATTTAATTGCATTCATTCAATAAAAACTAAATAACATGTTTTAATTTATTTTCCTAACATTAGATAGGTATTAGTAGGTAATTAATCTTTAAGTTGTATAAAGTTCACAATATAATGCACCCAGTCTTGGTGCTGATACGCAAGGCAAAATATATAAAAACAGGGTTAGGCATTCACAAGGACCCGCTCAGGTCAGTAAGTGAAGATAAATTTATTATCAAAATGTCCTCAAAAAAAGTCTAATGTTGCTATGAACAAGTGCACGCAGCAGGAAACACATCAGGATATTTTTGAAAAGATTTTTTTTTCTTTTTACTTCTCTTACTGGCCTGAAGAGATTCCAAATGCCTACCCCCTTCTTCTTAATTTAGCCAAAATCCTTATTTCCAACCAATATAAAGGGTCCTTTCAAATTTATTAGAAATACATTTCAATAACATTTAGAAAGTAAGGATGCCCCTCACCCTACCATTGGTCCAGAAAATTAGAATAAATCAAACATAAAAAAACCTACCAGATAATTCCCTATGAGAATATTTTCAACATCTTAAACATGTGGCAATGGATACAAATAGTAATTCATCACTCTAGGTTGATTCCCAGTGTTTCATTGCCATGATCTGTGATATCACTAGAGGGAAGGGAGAGGGGTGGGCATAGCTAGTGGACTGTGACTGTTATTTTTTACCCATCACAGCCCACTAGTGGCATCCCTCTGGTGATATCACAAGTCAAAAGACTTTACTTTTACTTTGAACTCATCTTTCTGATCAGTTTGTCTTTTCTAACTTTTTAGCTAAAATGAATCTTAGCAAATGCTCAGGTAGGCCCATAATAAAATGATAGTGGTTCTAGTATATTTTTAAACCTAAACAATTTACACCTTAAAAAATAGTACGTAAAAATAAAAACACATAAAAGCAATAGATAAGTGAGGGAGAAACTGAAAATGTTAGCAAGGAATGATATATATCAACATAGAGACCTAGAGCGCAAACTGTTAAAATGTTTTTTTCTTTTACTTTCCCACTGTTTAAATTTTTTTCTCACTTTTTCTTTTCCCTTTTTCTTTACTATACTTATTCTTGAAGGAGCACAAGATCATTGAGTATGATAAAGTGCTCGATATACAAAATGATATTCATGTAATATGTGAAACAATTGCAACAATGAAACATGTGAAAAATCAATTAATTACAAAAAAAATAAAAACACAGTATTCTACAAATCTGTCAGTTGTGCAGACTTTATTATGGTCTGTGATATCACTAAAGGGAAGGGAGAGGGGTGGGCATAGCTAGTGGACTGTGACTGTCATTTTTTGCCCATCACAGCCCACTAGTGGCATCCCTCTGGAGATATCATAAGTCAAAAGACTTTACTTTTACTTTGAACTCATCTTTCTGATCAAAAAGTTTGTCATTTCTACCTTTTTAGCTAAATTTAATCTTAGCAAATGCTCAGGTAGGCCCATAATAATGTAATAACAGTTCTAGTATATTTTTCAACCTAAACAATTTACACCCTAAAAATAGTACGTAAAAATAAAAACACAGTATTACTGGCCTGAAGAGATTCCAAATGCCTACCCCCTTCTTCTTAATTTAGCCAAAATCCTTATTTCCAACCAATATAAAGGGTCCTTTCAAATTTATTAGAAATCCATTTCCATAACATTTAGAAAGTAAGTAAGGATGCCCCTCACCCTACCATTGGTCCAGAAAATTAGAATAAATCAAACATAAAAAAACCTGCCAGATAATTCCCTATGAGAATATTTTCAACATCTTAAACATGTGGCAATGGATACAAATAGTAATTCATCACTCTAGGTTGATTCCCAGTGTTTCATTGCCATGATCTGTGATATCACTAGAGGGAAGGGAAAGGGGTGGGCATAGCTAGTGGGCTGTGACTGTCATCTTTTGCCCATCACAGCCCACTAGTGGCGTCCCTCTGGTGATATCACAAGTCAAATGACTTTACTTTTACTTTGAACTCATCTTTCTGATCAGTTTGTCATTTCTACCTATTTAACTAAAATGAATCTTAGCAAATGCTCAGGTAGGCCCATAATAATATGATAGCAGTTCTAGTATATTTTTAAACCTAAACAATTAACACCCTAAAAATAGTACCTAAAAATAAAAACACAGTATTACTGGCCTGAAGAGATCCCAAATGCCTACCCCCTTCTTCTTAATTTAGCCAAAATCCTTATTTCCAACCAATATAAATGATCCTTTCAAATTTATTAGAAATACATTTCCATAACATTTAGAAAGTAAGGATGCCCCTCACCCTACTATTGGTCCAGAAAATTAGAATAAATCAAACATAAAAAAACCTGCCAGATAATTCCCTATGAGAATATTTTCAACATCTTAAACATGTGGCAATGGATACAAATAGTAATTCATCACTCTAGGTTGATTCCTAGTGTTTCATTGCCATGATCTGTGATATCACTAGAGGGAAGCGAGAGGGGTGGGCATAGCTAGTGGGCTGTGACTGTCATCTTTTGCCCATCACAGCCCACTAGTGGCGTCCCTCTGGTGATATCACAAGTCAAATGACTTTACTTTTACTTTGAACTCATCTTTGTGATCAGTTTGTCATTTCTACCTTTTTAGCTAAAATGAATCTTAGCAAATACTCAGGTAGGCCCATAATAATATGATAGCAGGTCTAGTATATTTTTAAACCTAAACAATTTACAACCTAAAAAAATAGTACGTAAAAATAAAAACACAGTATTACTGGCCTGAAAAGATCCCAAATGCCTACCCCCTTCTTAATTTAGCCAAAATCCTTATTTCCAACCAATATCAAGGGTCCTTTCAAATTTATTAGAAATACATTTCCATAACATTTAGAAAGTAAGGATGCCCCTCACCCTACCATTGGTCCAGAAAATTAGAATAACTCAAACATAAAAAAACCTGCCAGGTAATTCCCTATGAGAATATTTTCAACATCTTAAACATGTGGCAATGGATACAAATAGTAATTCATCACTCTAGGTTGATTCCCAGTGTTTCATTGCCATGATCTGTGATATCACTAGAGGGAGGGAAAGGGGTGGGCATAGCTAGTGGGCTGTGACTGTCATTTTTTGCCCATCACAGCCCACTAGTGGCATCCCTCTGGTGATATCACAAGTCAAAAGACTTTACTTTTACTTTGAACTCATCTTTCTGATCAAACAGTTTGTCATTTCTACCTATTTAACTAAAATGAATCTTAGCAAATGCTCAGGTAGGCCCATAATAACGTGATAGCAGGTCTAGTATATTTTTAAACCTAAACAATTTACAACCTAAAAAAATAGTACGTAAAAATAAAAACACAGTATTACTGGCCTGAAAAGATCCCAAATGCCTACCCCCTTCTTAATTTAGCCAAAATCCTTATTTCCAACCAATATCAAGGGTCCTTTCAAATTTATTAGAAATACATTTCCATAACATTTAGAAAGTAAGGATGCCCCTCACCCTCCCATTGGTCCAGAAAATTAGAATAAATCAAACATAAAAAAAAACCTGCCAGATAATTCCCTATGAGAATATTTCCAACATCTTAAACATGTGGCAATGGATACAAATAGTAATTCATCACTCTAGGTTGATTCCCAGTGTTTCATTGCCATGATCTGTGATATCACTAGAGGGAAGGGAGAGGGGTGGGCATAGCTAGTGGACTGTGACTGTCATTTTTTGCCCATCACAGCCCACTAGTGGTATCCCTCTGGTGATATCACAAGTCAAAAGACTTTACTTTTACTTTGAACTCATCTTTCTGATCAGTTTGTCATTTCTACCTATTTAACTAAAATGAATCTTAGCAAATGCTCAGGTAGGCCCATAATAATGTGATAGCAGTTCTAGTATATTTTTAAACCTAAACAGATTACACCCTATTAAATAGTACGTAAAAATAAAAAAACAGTATTACTGGCCTGAAAAGATCCCAAATACCTACCCCCTTCTTAATTTAGCCAAAATCCTTATTTCCAACCAATATAAAGGGTCCATTCAAATTTATTAGAAATACATTTCAATAACATTTAGAAAGTAAGGATGCCCCTCACCCTCCCATTGGTCCAGAAAATTAGAATAAATCAAACATAAAAAAAAACCTGCCAGATAATTCCCTATGAGAATATTTCAACATCTTAAACATGTGGCAATGGACACAAATAGTAATTCATCACTCTAGGTTGATTCCCAGTGTTTCATTGCCACGATCTGTGATATCACTAGAGGGAAGGGAAAGGGGTGGGCATAGCTAGTGGACTGTGACTGTCATTTTTTGCCCATCACAGCCCACTAGTGGCATCCCTCTGGTGATATCACAAGTCAAAAGACTTTACTTTTACTTTGAACTCATCTTTCTGATCAAACAGTTTTTCATTTCTACCTATTTAACTAAAATGAATCTTAGCAAATACTCAGGTAGGCCCATAATAACGTGATAGCAGTTCTAGTATATTTTTAAACCTAAACAGATTACACCCTATTAAATAGTACGTAAAAATAAAAAACAGTATTACTGGCCTGAAGAGATCCCAAATGCCTACCCCCTTCTTTATAATTTAGCCAAAATCCTTATTTCCAACCAATATAAAGGGTCCTTTCAAATTTATTAGAAATACATTTCCACATACCATTTAGAAGGAAAGTAAGGATGCCCCTCACCCTACCATTGGTCAAAAAAATTTGATTGAATCAAACATAAAAAACCTGCCAGATAATTCCCTATGAGAATATTAAACATGTGGCAATGGATACAAATAGTAATTCATCACTCTAGGTTGATTTCCAGTGTTTCATTGCCATGATCTGTGATATCACTAGAGGGAAGTGAAGGGGGTGGGCATAGCTAGTGGGCTGTGACTGTGTTATGTGTAAATTTTTTGCCAATCACAGACCACTAGTGGCATCCCCCTAGTGACACCACAAAAAGAAGTCAAAAGATTTTATTTTTACTTCTCTTTTTAACTTTTTAGCTATGTAGGCCCATAATAATGTGATAGAAGTTCCATTTTGGCATATGTTTATGCCTAAACCCTTTAAACCCTAGAAAATAGTTACATACGTAAAAATAAAAACACAGTATTCTACAAATCTACCACTTGTGCAGACTTTATTATGGTCTGTGATATCACTAGAGGGGAGGGATGGAGGTGGGCATAGCTAGTTGGTTGTGATTGGCCATGTGTCATTTTTGGCCAATAACAATCCACTATTGGCATCCCTCCATTGACCTCATAAACCACACCTAAGATTTAACTTCTCTTTCATATGAAACAGTTTTTAATTGATCAAGCAATTGATCAGATAAAACAGGATTTATCATGGTCTGTGATATCACTAGAGGGGAGGGCTGGGGGTGGGCATAGCTAGTGGCCTGTGGTTGGTCAACTTTTAAAATCTATGACCAATCATAAGCCACCAGCGGCACCCCTCGACATTATATTATATTATATATTATTATATTATATTATATTGTTTATTAACAAGATTTAATCAACTTCCAAGAACAAATTAGAAAACCAGTACCTGTAATATTGCAGCAAACGGGTGATCCCAACTTTATTCCAAGGTGCTTTACAAATGATCGAATGTTTCAGGACCAACGCGGCCTTTCCTCAATGATTTTTAACATCCACAAATGCTCCTGGTATTAAAAACACATCTTATCAATTGAATCAACCAGACCCATAATAATACAGATTCATAAACACCAGAATCAGGCATAAAAATGTAAATAGAAAAATAATTTATTTGAGAGAGTATAGGTAATCAGATATGTATATAAACACTTGTACAAACAGTTACTGTTTCTTAGACAACAGTCAGGCCTTGGAGTTAAAATGAAACTAGAACTAAGATGAAAAAATAAAATATTTCTGTAACATGGGGAATATACTTCTCTGTTGCTTGCTGGAGCTGTTCTCCCGTCACCCAGCTACACCTGTGAAGGCGAGATAAATGTATGAATATGTATATATGGGACACTTCACTTCCTTGTGCATAGACTCATTTAAGAAATATATGTCTCCATTGGTTGCTGGAATCTTTTTCTGGTCCCCTATGAATGTGAGATAATCATATGATTAGTAAAATGAAGACTTATAATTACCATTCTCTCACTCATCACATACAAATCGTTCCCACCACTGCTCTGCCCCCTGTACTGAAAGTGAGCTCCCAGTGCGGCCGGCCATGCTGAGGCACAGAGAGTACTCACTCACTAGCTCTGTTAGCTTGCACCTCTGGTGGGAGGGACCATTTTTATGTGATAGATACCCTTAAAGTATTGTTAACTATTTACTATATATATGCTAAATGATAAAATAATATACATGCCAGCTTGATAAATCTTTTGCCCTCTCTGCTTCTCACTACATATTTCCCCCTAAACTCCCTCAATGTTCCTGTCACTCTCTAACCTATGTGATCCATGGCAACCGGCTTTACATATAAACACTCTGACTTCATGTTTTCCCTTTAATCTGTGTATATATACATTTACTTTGAGAAAGGCTGCTGCTGCGGCTGAAACGTCAGTTCCTGTAATTTTTACCTAAATAAATCACTGAATATTTTCACCATAAGTCCTGAGTGATGAGATCCATTTTTTGTTTACTATATATACATTTATGTACAAACACCTGCATGTCTTGTATTATCTGTTGTTTCAAATCAATAAAAATATTTGGTAAACCTCAAAATGGTTTGTTTGTGTTTTTATTTATTCCACTAAATACAATGCTTGGGACCTGGAGTTTCCCAGATAAGGGGGTTTTCTGTCATTTGGATCACCATGCCATTAGTCTTCTAGACCAGATAACAGCAGAACCCCAGAAAACATCCTGCAGAACACAAAAAGATAGGTGACAGTGGCAGCGTAATTTAATCTGCAATACTTTAAGACTTGGCACTGCCAGCCTCATTATGTAACTTAGAAATATTAGGGTTTTAAGGGTTTCTTTTTGGAATGAAAATACAATAAACCCTCCATTTACAAAGCTCTCAGGCAATGCACCTAGCCCAGTTTATTCTTTATAATATTGCTCCCCCTTTCAAGGATGCAGTTCCACCATGAAGCTTTAATGTACTGCTACTGGGTTTCCAAAAAGCACCATCTAAGCCTTGAAGGGAGTAATATCTCCCTTTCTTTCCTAGAAGATGGCATTCTTCATGGTGAATTTTTCTCCGAAATTGATTTTACATGGAGACATGGCAGTATTACATACAGTTCCTGGTTTTCTACTTAAAGTTTTGTTCAGGTTTCACAGAAACTGGTCCAGACAAGCAATTGGACAAGGAAAAGCTAACTGGAACCAATCTATCTTTAGGTCCTCTGACTCACTCTTAGTTTCATGGTAGGATATAATAAAGGTACCAGAGCATCTAAAGGATCCATTGCTAGATGGATCCACTATGCTATGTTGGATGCTTACAAAGTAGAAGACCTTGTAAAAAAATGTGGTACCAACTGACTGATACAAGTCATCTGGCCTGGTATATGGAGGGGTTAGGGGGTTATTTTGTACTGGGGGTAAGCCTGTGCAGGAGAGCACAGAAAAGCATATTTTGGACTTTAGTGCGCAAATTTCAGCATGATGATTGCTGAGGTGGAGTCCCTAACAGGATGAGCAGCCAAATATAGCAGCCGCCAATCCTGCTTCCCAGTTCTGCCGTTTGTGCTTAGGTATTCTGAAGCAGTGACCTTTCAGAGTCTGGTGATGCTGACTGGGAGGCTGCCAAGTGCAGAGTTCTCTTGTACAATAATAAGTTTTTAGCTCTAATGGCATTCTGCACCTTCCAGAGACCAAAGGGGGCTTCACAGATCCACATAAATGTGGTACCAACCAAGTAACATGGCCTGGTATTTGGAGGGGGAAGGGATTATTTTGTTTAGTCCCTTGTATCCTCTAGAATCAGGATTACTATAGCAATATAAAGGTCAGTCATGCAATGGTGCCTGTCCCTCCCCTCTACATACCCCCCAACTGTCCCGATTTCCATGGGACAGTTACGTTCTCACAGCTCAGCCCGCAGTCCCGGATTCTTATTAAAAATCCCTAATTTCCCTATAAACTCCTGCTAGTGTGCTAGTGTATCCGACCAATCAGCCTGAAAACTGAATGAACAGAGACTGTACAAGTGGCCATAAAAGTGTGTGGCCACCTTTCTGTTGTTCTGGGAACTGCAGGAGGTAAAGTTGAGTTGCGGCTCTGTTTCCTTATCTACTAACATCCCCTTAGTGACACTGTGTCAGATCCGTAGAAAAGGTCACCTGACCTGGTGTACATGCCCAAATGGTTAGACACGCTGCCATATCAAATCTGGGCATTGTGGCCAGCTTTAGAGTCTGAACTATTTCCATGCTTACCCCTTGTGACATGCTGGCTGCCTGTATACGTAATTTTGGGGAAATTAGTAATGGTAGGCAGGCATGCAGAGGATCTGGAGCATAGAGACAGGGACACCACATCTTCAGGCAAAACACAGGTTTATTTAGGGCCAATTATTCCCAACATAAACATAAGTTCATCAACAGTTCAGTTCAGGATTATTGTTTGTCACTTCTTCAGGGCTCTCACCTTCTGGAGTAACTCACACTGAGGCTTCACCTTAAGCCTCGCTGACTCTTTTCATCTCTTATCTGCCTGGTCACGACTCCCTCTGCTCCTTGCAGTGGGAGGAGCCCCCCCCCAGCACCTCTGGGAGTTCCTGACACAGGCAGGCAACCTTCCTGCCCTGTGCCCCGCTCTGAGAGTGACCTTCTGAGTCAAAATCAACCTCCAACTCCACCCCCTGTGTAATCCCATAGCCCTGTTATTTGCTGCTCACCTGCAGCCTAATCAGGCAGCTCCCTACAGCTGGCCAACTGAAAACAATAACTGGAGTTTAGAATGGAGGGTCTTTCCTACTCTCCCTCCATTCACTCCAGGGACTTATTAATTTGGCTTTTCCTAAACCATTAACATAAACACAGCATTACCTGCTGCAAAACCAGGCAGGGGCAAGGTAGGGTGGGTCCCAAGGATGCCGGATGCGATGCGGAGGAGGGCGTGGCCTGCTCTTGGCGGATAGAAGACGTGTTCTAAGGCTTAGAACACGTCTTCTATACGCCAAGCGCAGGGACAAGGTAGGGTGGGTCCCAAGGATGCCGGATGCGGAGGAGGGCATGGCCTGCGCTCAGCGAATAGAAGACGTGTTCTAAGGCTTAGAACACGTCTTCTATATGATGTGCACAGGCCAAGCCCCGTTATTTTTTTATTAAAGATTTGGCAGCGAGTCAGATGCAGCCATCAAAAGAGCCACATCTGGCTCCCGAGCCATAGGTTCCCTACCCCTGACTTAGACGATAAAGATACACTGAATTAAATGAACAGTATGGGTCCTGACAGTGATGAGGTGCCCAACAATACCTGCACCTTTGCATTCAAGATCCTGGGTAGTAATGCAATGCCTCCTTTGGCATTTTTGACCTTCATCGCCCATGGGAAAGGAGATTTCCAAATGTAAGATGAAACTTTATACCGTAAAGTACCGTAAGATAAGGAACCAAGGAACCAATATGACTTATTCTGAATCTGCATAGTTCATATCCTGACACAAAGTCAAGAGTTCTTTTACCTAAGGTAGAGCTAATTTCCCCAAAGTACTGTGTTCAACCCAGGACTAGCTCCCACTTAACTGGTGTAGAGAACCAGGTATATTAAACCCCCTGTCTCAGCTCTTTCGCTCAGTCAATCTGACTTACACTATTATGACAGGAGCTACACCTACTACTATCTGCTTGTGATTTGGAGTTTTTTTCAGATAAGGGGTTTCTGTAATGTGGAACTCTGAGGCTTTATGCATTTAAATGTGCTAATATTATACTGTGATTTTCAGAAGGATAGATACAGTGCGGTTTAGGTGTTCAGAGCTAGAGGAGAACTAAATAAATATTTCACATGACGGGCTGTGTGTTCATCTACTGAGATGTGAAAAATATTCACATTACACTGAAAATATACACAGACTAATTCTTTTCCTGAGTGGAAATTAATTGTTCGATAAATCCAATTAAACTTCAATTCAAATATTAGATCATTAACAAGATGCTGCAAATGAGCAATCTCTTAAAATGCGCTTTTTGCATAAACTTTGCAATATTATGATACAACATACATTCACTTGTTAAAGGGGACATAGAAGTGTCACTCCACCCAGAGCAATAGAGCATTTCTCACTCTCACTCACAGGTTTCGCCTTTCTGATTAAACAAATGAGTATATGTTGTGCAGCTCTAACATTATATCCTATGATATATAGCAGTGCTGTCCAACTGGTGGCCCGCGGGACCCCCCTCTGTGTGGCCCCCCACCTGTCTGGCTGCTTTGATGGCTTACCTTTGAGTAAGCATTAAATGGTATCAGTACTGAGATTAACTGGCCCCCTGCATTGCTCACACCTCAGATTCAGGCTGTAATCCCTCTGTATTGTTTAAAAATGTAATCCCCTGTGTTTTTCACACCTTTTAATACCTGCATTGTTCACCCCCTGCAGTGTTCACACCTCAGGCTCAGACTGTAATCACTCCCATTGTTCACTTCTTCACACCTCAGACATAGGTACTGTAGGCAGAGTATGGCACATACAGCCAGCATAGGGCAGGGAGGGTATGGCACACACAGGAAGGGTAGGGCAGGCAGAGTATGGCACACACAGGAAGGGTAGGGCAGGCAGAGTATGGCACACACAGTCAGGGTAGGGCAGGCAGAGTATGGCACACACAGGCAGGGTAGGACAGGCAGAGTATGGCACACAGAGACAGCTTAGGACAGGCAGAGTGCTGCCTGTGTGTGCCATACTCTGCCTGCCCTATGCTGCTTGTGGGAGGTGAACCTGGCAGGGGTTTGTTGTAGGAGTTTGTTAGCAGTTGGAAATAGCTATTAAATGGTCCCAAAGGTGTGTAATTATGTACTGGGGGTTGCTCTGCTATCCACAGGGGAGGAGGAGGCATAAGGAATTTAAGGGTATATCTTAATATGACATAATTCTTTCACATATGAATGATGGTTGATATCCCCACAGTAAGGACCAAGCATTTGGGATTTTGCTGTGCTACCACCATTGTGATAAAATAGGTGTGGTTTGAAGTAGGTGTGGTTTCAAAAAGGGGAGTGGTCAAAACTGGCTTCCATTAGCGGCCCTCCACTATGTATGCTAGAGAAATTCCGGCCCTCGGCACCGTAGAAGTTGGACAGCACTGATATATAGCATCCATTATGCAGAAAGCTTGGGACCAGGGGTTTACTGGATAAGGGCCTTTTTCTGTAATTTGGATTACCATATCTGAAATGAGCTGCAGACCATAAGAACACAACTTTGGCATGTTGCAATCATTTTCATAATTAATAATGAAATGAAGAGGTAAATATAGTGGATCAAACCATTATTTTCACACCAAAACTGATTAGAGAGATGTAAATAGTGTGAAGAGAGATGCCGGTGTGTAGAGTTGCCACTTTTTCCAGAAATAAATAATATTCCCATCTCTGTTTTACGTCTAAGTGGCATACAGTATTATTTTTACCAGCTGGACTGAAAAAAGGCAATTGGTTCCTATAGGCAGACAATAAAGATGAAGCCCATGATCCACATCTGGAGTATTAAATCCAAACATGAAATGGTGCAATGTCACTTTGCAGTCATGTGCTGTCCCCCTAGGGGTTGTCTGATGATAAAACCAGATGACCCAAGCTGTTATAAATACATCTGCTGCAGGACAACTTCACAGAAAGACAAGAGAATAAGTAAAAAACATTAAACCCAGATTTAAAAACGGAGACAGATATATCAGTTTAATAATTATCAGTTTAATATATCAGTTTAATATTTAATTATATGTGAATTTCAATTGTGTAAAGTGTTTCCCATATTTACCATCAAAAAGGGATAAATAAATTTTTTTGCCAGGCATGGATTTGCAGCAAATTTCCGCATTTTGCCATTGGCGAATAGTTTAGCAAAACTTCTATGGAAATTTGTTGTGTCAAAATTTGTTGCGCAGAATAAAAAATTGCTGCACGTCAAATTGGTTGTGGTCGCGTCAAAAGTGCAGGCCACGGCGACCATAAAACATGCAGGCAAGATAAAAATTGCGTGATAAATGTGTTTTGAAAATTCTTTGTCATTTTTCTTGCTGTTTTGCGAATTTTATGATGAAGCGAAATGGGACTCGCTCATCACTAGTCTTGTTTAGTAGGTACAAGGTAAATAGACGTCATCCTTTTATCTAAAGCAAGAAATGAACCATATAGTAGAACTGGGTACAGGGTCAGACTGGCCCATCAAATTGCCAGAGAATCTTTCAAAGGGCCCCAGTCCTGTTGTGCCCCATCCTAGAACAATTTCTTCAGCCCTTTCTTACTTCCATTGTGGCCCAAGATACAACTCTATATTGTCTAATTGCTGTGAAATTGTGCCCAGCGGGTCAAGTTCTGCGATGGAAACCCCCGACCAACACTGATAGGCCATGTACACCTAGTTCATTATTTGAATCATTTTGTGTTCCAACCCCACATCATTTGGAACTAAATTCAGGATCTTATTTAAAACTACCCTTGAAGCGAAGGAAATATCGGTGAATATCATCAGCAAAGCAATCCTGCAGGTTTCAGAATTTGGAAAAATTCAGTGTTTCAAAATTGTTTGGGAAATTTGACCTAAATATATCTTGCCTTTTGCATTTGGAATCAAAGATGAAAAGGAGACATAGCCAGAAGTGATATCATGACGGCACCTAGATTACACAGATGCTAAGTATATTTAGGCTGCTGTTTTGGCAGGTGATTTCACAGCCCACCCACACTTCTCTCACAAAGGCAGTGCTGCATAGTGTGGTTGAGCCTCCGCAGACTGCTTGACAAACTGACTGGATAAATGAGCAGGAAGGGATATTGTCGTGGGCGGGTGGCAGAGCATGATTAGATATTTGCACGCTTGGATTTAGAGCCTGAGACTGATATTTTGCCACAATATAAGGACTAGTAAAATGATTTTCATTCAAGTTGATCAGCTCATGTAATAAAATTACCTTTGGTGCGGCGGGGACGCCCGCCGCACCATCGGCAGGGACGCCTGCTGAGCCACTCCTCTAGCTGGCTCCTTCCTAATGCGCGCGCGCCGCACACGTCGGCTATTTAAAGGCGCAGGCACGCTGGTGTGTGACGTCAGCGCGCAATGGCGCCAAATTTGAAAAATTAAAAGGGTATTTAAAGGGGTTTTCTGGAATGCTTCTTTGCCCGTGATAGGTTTATTTCTGGTGCCTATATCTGTGCTTTAAGCGTCTACTTATTCCTGATTCCTGTTTTGACCCTGCCTGGCTTTGACTATTCTGAATATCTGTATCCTGACCCGTGCCTGTTTTTGACTACTGATTCTGCTTAATCCTTCTGACTGATTACCCGGTGTGACCCTTGCCTGCCTGACGTTTCTCGATTTCTGCCTGCCTCGACCCGGTCTGTCTGACTTCGTATCTTCTAACTCCTGTCTGTACCGTGACCGTTGGCCTTAAGACTTTTTATACTGTCGTGCCCCATTGCTGGCCAGAACTCCTGCCCTGCACCTCTCGTTTAAGTCCAGGTGGCATCTGAGTAGCTGAGGGCTCCTCCCGAAGCCAAAGGCGGTCACACTACTGGCGAAGCACGAGCCTAGACCAGGGTGCTTAGCGTTTGTTCTGGCATTGGGTGCCGACCGTGACAGCTCACCAGTGACCAACTGCACATATGTATCAGGTCACAGGCTGACGGGGAAATCCAAGGACTGCCTTTCTGCTAAGTGATCAGGTTGATCCATCACATCAGTGCACATTGGCTATTTACTAGTGTGACATAATCCAGAGAGTTCTGGGATGAACATTTGAGAACAGAATTGTCCAATTGCTTAGCTTTTAAATTAGCCAAAATACAGTTTTTTTAATGATTGCGCCACAAGACCTTATTCTTACAAACTATATAGAAATGTACTTATGGGAGGGTTGCAGTATTTATGCTATTATAGGAATAAAACTTAAAGAGAATGTTAACCTTCTGACAACAGTCTGAATTAGAACAGTGCCTACAAGAGACAACATTTTCGTAAATCATCTTTATTATTTAAAATATTTTGTTTTGAAGCTACAGACCAATGTAATTGCACTGCTGGAAGACTATGAAACTGGGTTCAATATTATGTCCCAACATGCTTTGGTAGAAATCTAGGTATTCTTTCATGACACTCACAGACTGAAGGCAACCAAGGAGCACAGTCCAAACAAATCTTCTCTGATCAACTTTTCTCTTTCATCCACCTCCAGTGAGAATGGATTTAGAGCCAAGAGCCTCCATATTGTGTGCATTTAGATACAAACTGAAGGAGAATCATATGCTTACATTCCAAATATTTCTAATTTTCTAAGTTCTGTAAGTTGCCATTCACACAATTTTTGTGTGAAATAAGATAAGATTGAAGTATTTTTGTGTTGTTCCACAAAATAAATCCATATGTGAATATGTGAGTAGCACAGCAATATCATTGTTATCTGAAAATAACAAATGCACATTATTTGAAAATAAGCAAAGGGGACAATATTTTTGGCCGTATTTAAAAGTAAATACATTATCATTAGAAAACACAATGCTGATGATTTCTCAGCAATATTTCATTATATTTGGAATTATTTGTGTTTTCCAGATTTACTTCAACTCACCCTTATGTTCCTGATTTGGGTTATATTAGCCAGGCCTTACACAGATCTTCTCTGCTAAACGGCTCTGGTTGCCCTGGGCTGGAACAAAACCCCAAACCAGAATGTGTAGCCTTTCTACCCTACCTCTTTATTAGGCTTTAGTTCTCCTTTAAAAAGAAAACAGTGGAGTTCATAAAACTGTTTACCATTGACCTTAACTAGGTCATTTACTAGTCTAACCCTAACCCTGTATGAATGATAAAAGCAAACATATAATTGGGTAATTAATATTATTATTAACATTTATTTATAAAGCGCCAACATATTCCGCAGCGCTGTACAATAAGTGGGTTACATACATTGGACATACAGAGTAACATATAAAGCAATTAATAACTGATACAAGAGGTGAAGAGAGCCCTGCTCTATTCTAAGACAATTAGCAATCTGTTTTTATTTTTGTTTTTTTTCATTATTTAGCTCTTTATGTAGTAGATCTTCAGTTTGGAATTTCAGCAGCTATCTGGTTTCTAGGGTCCAACTTACCCTAGCAACAAGGCATTGATTTGAATTAGAGACTGGAATATAAATACAAAGGTAATATAAAGTAACAGTAACACTAAAATTGTAGCCTTACAGAGCAATTGTGTTTTTGGCTGCTGGGTTCAATGATCCCCATTTGGAAGCTGGAAGGATACAGGAAGAAAATAATTTAAAAACTATGGAAAAGAAAAAGATTAAAACCAATTGGAAAGTTGCTTAGAATTAGTCATTTTCTAACATGCTAAAAGTTGGCTTAAAGCTAATGAAACATAGTGGCAGAGGTGCCGGGTAGATAGGCAACTAGTAACATTATAACAACCATCCCATCAAAATAGTACATAGTTACATAGTTACATAGGGTTGAAAAAAGACCATTGTCAATCAAGTTCAACCCATCCGAGTAAACCCAGCACACAACCTATACTAACCAATCTATACACTCACATACATAAACTACAATATATACAACCAGTAATACAACCAGTAATACTAACTGTAGATATTAGTATCACAATAGCCTTGGATATTCTGCTTGTTCAAAAACTCATCCAGGACCCTCTTAAAGGCATTAACAGAGTCTGCCATTACCACATCCCTAGGAAGGGCATTCCATAACCTCACTGCCCTCACCGTGAAAAACCACCTGCGCTGCTTCAAATGGAAGCTCCGTTCCTCTAATCTATAGGGGGGGGCCTCTGGTGCGCTGATTGTTTTTATGGGAAAAAAGAACATCCCCAATCTGCCTATAATCCCCTCTAATGTACTTGTACAGAGTAATCATGTCCCCTCGCAAGCGCCTCTTTTCCAGAGAAAACAACCCCAACCTCGACAGTCTAAACTCATAGTTTAAATCTCCCATCCCCTTTACCAGTTTAGTTGCAGTCTCTGCACTCTCTCCAGCTCATTAATATCCTTCTTAAGGACTGGAGCCCAAAACTGCACCGCATACTCAAGGTGAGGCCTTACCAGGGACCTATAAAGAGGCAAAAATATGTTCTCATCCCTTGAGTCAATGCCCTTTTTTATACAAGACAGCACTTTATTTGCTTTAGTAGCCACAGAATGACACTGCCTGGAATTAGACAACTTGTGATCTACAAAAACCCCTAGATCCTTCTCCATTAAGGATGCCCCCAACACACTACCATTCAGTAGATAGTTCGCGTTTATATTATTTCTACCAAAGTGCATAACTTTGCACTTATCAACATTGAACCTCATTTTCCAGTTTGCTGCCCAGTTTTCCAATTTTGTCAAATCGCTCTGCAAAGCGGCAGCATCCTGCATGGAACTTATAGTTTTGCACAATTTAGTGTCATCAGCAAAAATAGAAACAGTACTCTCTATGCCCACCTCCAGGTCATTAATAAACAAGTTAAAAAGCAAAGGACCAAGGACTGACCCCTGCGGTACTCCACTAACCACACTGGCCCAATTAGAAAATGTTCCATTTACCACCACTCTTTGTACTCTATCCTTCAGCCAGTTCTCTATCCAATTACAAATATTATGTTCTAGGCCAATATTCCTCAATTTGATCATTAACCTTCTGTGAGGTACTGTATCAAACGCTTTAGCAAAATCTAAGTAGATGACATCAACTGCCATTCCAGCATCAAGGTTCCTGCTCACCTCCTCATAAAAGGCGACTAAATTAGTCTGGCAAGATCTGTTACGCAAAAAACCATGCTGGCACAAACTAATAGTATTGTGAACTGCAATGTATTCAACTATCCTATCCCTTATTACCCCTTCCAGAAGCTTTCCTACTACTGATGTCAGACTAACAGGCCTATAGTTTTCAGGCTGAGAACGAGATCCCTTTTTAAATAATGGCACCACATTAGCAATTCGCCAGTCTCTCGGCACCATGCCAAACCTCAACGAATCCTGAAAAATTATGTGAAGAGGCTTGGCAATACTAATTGCAGTACTAATTGTAATAGCAATATGCTATGACACTCAGGTTATATTCATTACATACATTCAGGCTACACAGATGTCCTTCAGAATAAAACTTCCAATCTCATTATTAATATGAATACAGAGGAGGGCCAATATGAACAATTACAGTTAAAAAATGAAAAGGAAAAAAAATATTTTCTCTAAAATGACTACTGAAGGGTGTTGGAACCAGTAGCACACATCCAATGCTTTGGCAATATGACTCCCTCTAATCACTATACTGGTCTCCAACATAACAATAGAGTATTCTGTCTCTCTCTGGCTTAATATCACAATGATGATTCATAGTTCATTATCTGGAGAATGTGCTTATAAGAGCAAACCATAACATGTGGTGGATATTAAAGCAAGCTTAGTGCTATAAGCAACAGCTGGTGCGGATTATAATATACACAGAAACTGATGAATTTAGCACATATTGTGCCAGAGTGTCAATGACTCTACAAATGGTCTCCCAGAACTCATTTTGGTAAACTATAGGACATACATTCAAAACAAGCTACTTGCTATATTCCATCTGGCCAAGTAGCCACTCAATGGTACAGTAGGTTATCATCAGTAGTTGGTAATCAGACTGTAGTAGCCAGCACTCTACCATGTAACACTTTATTCTGGGTACAAATCCTACTGTGACCCCTTGTCAGCTGACCACCTCAAACCATAGAAAGTAACAGACAGCCGATGACTCTATCCTGAATTCCAATAAAGTAACATTGTCCTAGAAATGTATCCAGAAGTACGAAATTATTTATTATTAGCCCCCCACAACACAGAAACCCGTAATATACCTATTACTGTAATCAAAAACTATGACTAAATTTTATATGCTGAAACCAGCTGCAAAGCAGTTCTTCTCTTTCTGCATCATTTGAAATCCTGGCAGGGGAGGAGGGACTAAAACATTAATGTCATAAAATGTAACAACTTTTCCACAGCTTACAGACAGCATGCAGGAACTACATAACCCACAATGCAGTGCGTTGTGATGTTCCTTTCCTTGTTGACCACGTGTACAGGGAATTGTGGGATTGGGAGGGTGCAGGCTGAAGGCAGACTAAGGACCATCGACTACTGTTACATTTTATTTGAGTCTCAAAGTAGTCAGCCAGATCAGCAGGGGAACAGGGGGGTGGAGCTTAGGGAACTGTTCCAAACCATATTATTATATTAGAAATCATGAAAAGGCGGCATATCTTTTAATTCTTTTTCAAGTTGCTTAAAATTATGTTTACTTTTCAAAAAGCTCAAGTTGTGTTTGGGTGAAGTTCACCTTTAAGATAATTTAATCCATTCAAAATTAAATGGCTGAATTCCAGTAGGTAAATACTTTTTAAAAAGGCCCCAGTATTTTTTTTTTAACCTATTTACTATCATACTATCCTATTTAGTTCCCAATCAAATATTAAAATATAAAATATTTTGTTTACAATCAAATATTGCAAAAATAAGAGTCGTCACAGTCCGTAAGATCAGTGGTGATATATTTAGTGCAAGATCTTGGTTATTTTAGTCTCTTTCACTATCTTGTAAGGTTTTTTGCTGCTCAGGTCAGACACAAAGAGAACAATTAGTCCCTTCCTCATCCCTGAATTCAGTAATCTACTCAGTAATAATTGGTTCCTTATGCATACAATCTGACGTACGATCAATATAAGCTTACTATAAAAACTAATGCTCATTGTGTCCTTAATTATACATTGTTGCACATATTTCTTTTTTGGGGGGCAGAGAAGCTGATAAATCAATGTGTTAAAGGTATAAAAAGCCTTGCTAATTAAACATGTAACAGTATTAACTTAAACCAGCAGGAATTAGCTGTCAGTGCATTAGTGTTTATGCTACATGGGCTGAATTTCCTTTATCAAATGGCAAGATCGGCCGCGCCCTGTATACCAACAAACACCCGTGCCTAGGGCAGTAGCTTTAAGGAGCCGGCCCTTGGGTGCCTATATGATAGATTAACTTTTTGTAAGAAAAATTTAAAAAACCTCCCCAGCCACTGCTGGAAACTTGCTGTTTAAATTCAGTGTTGTAGCTATTGATGTGATGTTACATCCACAAGCTGGGGGTCCCAGTTAGGTCCAGTGCCTAGGGTGGCGCCATATTAATGAAGCAGAGCAATGGGGTGTGCCATTACACGCTGTGGACATGCAGATGTCATGTTGATGCAGAGCTGCACAGTGGATGATTTGTATCAAAATGCAAGCAAAGTTGTGCATGGTTTGATACACTGGAGCAGCTCCCCCTTGTGGTCACAATTACACTGTAATTGTAGGAAGAAAAAATGCTGAATTTTGGGTAAAAAAATGTGGAACTGTGTCTGAACCTGAGACACAGAAGAATAAAAGAGTAGAGACTGTTATAAACACAAAGGAAGAAAACAGAAATGCAAACAGAACTCTGAAGTAAGTGATGGAGTGATCAGCCAATCGCTGCATCATATTCCTACCCCCAAAACTTTATTGCCCTGCTTCCAAAACCTCATCACCACCCCAATGACACCACCCACCCACAAATTCTCACCATCCCTGCCTGGATTTAGCGTATTCAGAAGATGGAAACCCTAGCAGATGAGCAATTAGTACTACATATAGATACATATAGATAACAAACCAACAACAACAAAAAAAGTTAAAGACCAATACTTAGCAGATAAGAACTATCTATCTATCTATATATCTATCTATCATCTATCTATCAATCTATCATCTATCTATCTATCTATCTATCTATCTATCTATCTATCTATCTATCTATCATCTATCTATCTATCTATCTATCTATCATCTATCTATCTATCATCTATCTATCTATCATCTATCTATCTATTATCTATCTATCTATCTATCTATCTATCATCTAACACTCAATGATAGTGTTTGGTGACTCATTTCAGGAACTACCAAAAAACCCAAAGTAAATCTAGGCTTACATAATGGTTGCAAAATAGAAAAAAAGCAATTACAAGCTATATTAGCCATTTAATTACAACACAGGACAGCAAAAGTCAGTCTGAACATTACAAGTTCACCTTTCAGCACATTAGAAGTCAACCTTTCACTACATTGTTTCTTAACTCTAAACACACTGTTATTGCTCTCTAGCTGATTATTTACTGAGTACAATTGATTTTTCAATGCATAATTGATTTTTCAACACTTACCCTTCATCCCATGATGGCATGAAGCATTGCAGTGTTAATCTATTCTAGAATGTTCCAGGAAAAGGGGAGGAAAGAAATGGCCATACATTTTGGAAGAACAATGAATGAGGTGTGTATACAATTACAGATTTGCTAAGCAAATTAATTCCTTGTTATTTATACAAATAATCATTCAATTGATAACTATGTATATGTCGTATTACCATGAAGTTTACTTTATACCCCGACAATCAAATTAATCCATGAATGTGCACCTTTAAAACAAAAGTAGAGGGTAACAAGCGATGTAAAGAATATATAGCAATTTTCCTAGGATGCTGCACCACAGCAGAGTTTATATTCTGGTTAAGGTATTGTTGTATAAAGCTGACCACACACTGAATGATTTTACACAGATCAGTAGCCAAATATCATGACTGGCCACATAGCAGTTTCAAGTTTAAATATAAGTAGAAAATATAACAGGAAAAGTGCCGCTATTTTCGCTGGCCAGGCAAAAAAGATGACATTCAATATATATCCAGCAATGAAACTGAAGTGCTTGCAGCTGTGAGGGTAAAAAGAAAGTAATAAAGAAAAAGTATATCGGTATAGGATCTGTTATCTGGAAACCCGTTCTCCAGAAACATCTGAATTACAAGAAGGTTGTCTCCCATAGACTCCATATTAAGCAAATATTCAAATTTTCAAAAATGATTTCCTTTTTTGCTGTAACAATGAAGAAGAACCTTGTACTTGATCCCAACTAATCTGCATGAATCCATATTGGCCGCAAAAGAATCCTATTTTCTTCCATGACCCAAAACATTCAGTAGCAGAATACACAAGGAGGGGTGGTAGAACTCCAATATACCTTCAACTTGCTTCCATCACCAGTGGCTTTTTATAGACTGCAAGACTGAGAACCCTTAGGACACCTCTGATAAAGTTAATAGATTAAAACTGTTAGGTGTGATGCTAACAGCAAGCAAAGTGGCAGCATCCTGCAGGGAACTTATAGTTTTGCACAATTTAGCATCGTCAGCAAAAATAGAAACTGTACTGTCTATGCCCACCTCCAGGTTATTAATAGCAAGTTAAAAAGCAAAGGACCAAGGACTGACCCCTGCAGTATTCCACTAACCACACTGGTCCAATTAGAAAATGTAAGCGAACCAGAGACCTTCCTCGCACACCCTTAGCTCTCCAACCTAAATTAAGCGCCCGGTGCACACTGCTAACAGGGATCGGCACCCTCCCAAAATCCAAAGTAGTGAAAAATGCAATGGCACTCAGAGCTGCAAACCGGACAAGCCCTTTATATTAAACTTTATTGTGGAGGTGCACCTCCGCAATAAAGTTTAATCTAAAGGGCTTGTCCCGTTTGCAGCTCTGAGTGCCATTGAATTTTTCGCCAATTAGAAAATGTTTAATTTACCACCACTCTCTGTAATCTATCCTTCAGCAAGTTTTTTAACCAATTACAAATATTATGTTCCAGGCCAATACTCCCTAATTTTATCATTAAGTTTCTGTGCAGTACTGTAGGGTAGGTATCATAAACAATGTAAAAAATATCCACATTTTTACAGGTCCTATTTTGTGGACCAAAAGTTGTTCAGATCTCCTCCCCCATTAGCAAGACCAGAAGTAATTACAATATGGTCATAACAGTGTAGGGTCACGGTCATATCCAGAGCAACAAATTTACCTAATCCATCATTCACCTGAAATATTTCCATTCCATTAATATGAGTTTAATGAAATCATTTTTACATTATATCATACTTACATAAAATATAAAACAGTCAAAAAGACAAAAGTTTTATTAATTGCAGTTCCTTTAGAAAAAAACAATTTCACACATTATGGAAACTAAACCTGGCATCATATAAAATGCCAAGACAAGGTATAATAAGATATTAGTTTTGTTTAACTGTTTTATAGCACTCTATGATGTGTTTCGCCAAATACCTAATGTTTATGCAATGTGCTAACATGAGAAATAATTATTATTGGTCTATAGGTATGAGATCCGTTATCAAAAAACCAACTCTTTTATAGACTCCTTTTTAATAAAATAATAATTAAAAACAGTACCTTTCTCCCAACTAAGATATAATTAATCCTTATCAGAGGTGAACCCACCATACCTGGTTTAATTAATATTTAATTGATTTTTTAGACTTAAGATATGATTATCCAGGTTGCCAAACAAGGCAAGATATGCCCATCGGGCCAAAAGATTGAATCATAATTACCAATATCAGATCAAGGAAAACTTCAATGTGCAGATCCAGTTCTTGATCTGATGGGAAAATCAAACCAGCCAGACCAACATCTGGCCCCTTTTTGGCCAGCTATCAGTCCAGTAGGCTCAACAGAGGGCCCCAAACATGGGCCGATAATCCAACTCGGTCCATCTGCAGCTTTTGCCCACCTTAAGCCAAAACTGCCCTAAAGCAATATATTCCCAATAACTGCACTTGTTGATGGTATCAGCAATTCCTACTCACCCATTGCTTCCCTTTCTCAATCTAGATTGGGGCCCTTTTGGAATACAATTTTTAAAATGTATTATATTATGTTCAGACAACTGCATCTTTACATAGATACACCTAGAGGGTGACTTATCAGTGTCACAATTTGGAAAAACCTCAAATGTAAAAATTTGGCAGCTGAAAGTTTGCGAGTTTGTGTAGAAGTCAATGGACTTGTCCTAGGCAAAGTCAAGCCATATTTTTACAATATATATATATATATATATATATATATATATATATATATATATAATCAAAGAAAAATCGGCACTCACCGTTTCACGAGCACTCGCCGGGTGCTAACCAAAAAAGTAAACAGTGGATGTATAGAAAGCACTCACAGCATATAAAAGTAAAACAAAAGTTTGTTAGTTTATTAGCTCATCGCATCAACGCGTTTCGATCCTAATAGGATCCTGATGACGATCCTATTAGGATCGAAACGCGTTGATGCGATGAGCTAATAAACTAACAAACTTTTGTTTTACTTTTATATGCTGTGAGTGCTTTCTATATATCCACTATATATATATATATATATATATAATAAATAAGCAAGCAATTGAGTTTGTTAAATGTGAGTTTATTCCAATTAGAAAAAACTCTCAAATTCACAAACTTAAAAATTGATAAATAAGCCCAGTAATGTAAAGGTTCTCCAATGCAGGTACATCCATAAGATGTGATGTCTGCCCTAGGCTTTATTCAATCAATATGTGCATATCTTTACTTAAGGGCATGCAAAAAACATTTTTCAGTCATTATATACAGTCATATCTTGTGTATAAATTCTAACCCAAATAAAGGGCAATGTGTACGCAATTAGTAATGCCTACATAGAAAGATAAATTCCACTTTTAGATGGCATATATGCTTATTTCCTTAACAATATTTATAGAAATAATAATCTCCATTTAAATTTAAATTCTATTTCTGCAGCCAGAACAAGCTGACATTTCAAAAGTCGCCTGCTGGGATATACCATACAAGCTGCAGACTCATTTCAAGGAGAAGATATTGACACACTGTACCTAACAATTGCGATAAATAAAATCAGCATCACTACTATAAGCAAAATGTCAGCATTTTAAAACTAACAATAAAACAGCCTTACTCATTCACAGGGAATAAAATATACATTACAGTTATTGTTGGAGCGGTAGCATATTTAACATGAAGGTCATGTAACATAAATGCAAAATGTCTGTTGATTTTACTATTAATGCCTGAAAATATGTATTCATATAGTCAGCTCTATTTGATGAATAAATACTATTCAATACCGGACAGCCAAGATAATTTTTCTATTGTTCGTGGATTTTCGGCAACTGGTAATAAAGTGACAGACACTGGGGAAGAAATCCTAACAAACAGATATATACTATTTTACCCAGAATAATTGGGACCTGGGGCTTTTCTGATAAGGGATCATTCCATTATTTGAATACCCCTACCTTAAGTCTGCTAAAATGTATTTTAACATAAAACAAACCCAATAGGATGTTTTGCCACCAATAAGAATTCAAGTGGCTTAGTTACCATCAAGTACAAGGCACAGGTATGGGACCCATTATCCAGAATGCTCGTGACCTGGGCTTTTCCCTAATTTGGATCTCCATACCTTAAGGGGCTGATTTACTAATCCACGAATCCGAATGGGAAAAAATCGGATTGTAAACAAACATTTTGCGACTTTTTTGCAATTTTTTCCGTCACCGTCGCGACTTTTTCATAGCCGTTACGACTTGCGCGAATTGTCGCGACTTTTGCATAGCCATTATGACTTTCGTGAATTGTCGCGACTTTTTCATAGCCATTATGACTTTCGTGAATTGTCGCGACTTTTGCATAGCCATTATGATTTTCGTGAATTGTCGCGACTTTTGCATAGCCATTATGACTTTCGTGAATTGTCGCGACTTTTGCATAGCCATTACGACTTTCGCGAATTGTCACGACTTTTTCGTATTGAGTGCTCGAAAAATTTGCGACAATTCGCAAAAAAGTCGCAAAATACCGATCATTACGAAAAAAACGCATTCGGACGCTTTTCGGACGTTCGTGGATTAGTAAATGTGCCCTTAAGTCTTTTAAAAAAAAATGTAAACAGTAATTAAACCCAATAGGATTGTTTTGGCTCCAATAAGGATTAATAATATGTTAATTGCGATGAAGTACAAGGTACTGTTTTATTATTACAGAGAAAAGGGAATCATTTAACCATTAAATAAACCCAATAGGGCTGTTCTGCCCCAATAAGGGGTAATTATATCTTAGTTGGGATCAAGTACAAGGTTCTGTTTTATTATTACAGAGAAAAAGGAAATCATTTTTTAAAATGTGAATTATTTGATTAAAATTGAGTCTTTGGGAGATGGCCTTTCCATAATTCAGAACTTTCTGAATAATGGGTTTCGGGATAAGGGGTCCGATACCTGTACTATTTTATTATTTTATTTTTCAAACGGATTCTATAGGAGATGGCCTTCCCATGAGCTTTCTGCATAATGTTTTTCCCAATAATGGATCCTGTACCTATACTTTGTAGACAGATTGGGCCTATTTACATTTATTCAATTTATTTAAATAAAATGTTAAATATTACCTTTTTATATCAAATGAACAAACATTTTTTAACTGCTACTTTTTTGACAGATTCATAGAATTTAATTTTTTACTGTTGTGGGACAAAAATAATTGTGTATAATAAACTGTGTAAAATGGTCCCCAAAAAGGCTACAACCATTAAAACATAGCAAATTCTAATTTTTGTATTCATTTTATATAATCAAATCCATATTTATTCATGATAAAAAAAATATATAAGTAAAAAAATGATTTAAAAAAAATCTTTAGGGAACAAAAAAAAAAGAAATGCCCTCATATTACAAGGTTACAAAATCTAGTTTAAAAATTCACTTTACACCCTATTTAGACAACATTAAACAGGAAAAATGTTTTAGCAATTTCAGATACATAGGAAAAATGGACAGAATATAAAGAAATTTATATTTTTATTATATGTTTTTATTGCAGATAAAAGTGTTGGTTTTTCATTGTCAAAAATTTGGTAGAGTTTTAGTACAGAGATGAGATTTTAAGCTTTTCACAGTACATGGCCATTTTTGTGATTTGTGGTGATTTAACCTACAATTCTTTTTACCTACTTTCATTATGTATGTCATCATGTATAACAGTGATTCCCAACCAGTGGCTCGGGGGCAACATGTTGCTCACCAACCTCTTGGATGTTGTTCCTGGTGCCCCCAAACCAGGTAGTTATTATTGAATTCCTGACTTGGGGGCAAGTTTTGGTTGAGTATAAACAAGCTTTCCTACCAAATAAAGCCCCCTGTAAGCTGATAGAGAGCATAGAGGCTCCCTAATAGCCAATCTTAGCCCTTATTTGGCACCTCCATGGTGCTTGTGTTGCTCTCCAAGTCTTTTTACATTTGACTGTGGCTCATGAGTAAGTGGGGATCCCTGATGTATAACAATCCCTAGTAGTGATGAATGAATCTATCCCACTTTGCTTCACTGAAAAATTTGCCCTTGTGTACCTTTGTTGTTATAATACAGCCATCAGAAAGATCTTCCTCTAGTTTTAATTAATTGTTAATTAATTTTTTTTCAAATGATATGTACATAAGAATGAAAAGAATTTAGACATTTGGGACTATATAATATTAAATGCCAAAAAGTTTTAATATATTCATCTTGGTGATGTTTGAGGTAAAAATGAGCACACAGGCAACAGGCTGCTTAATATGACAATGTAAGATGACTTTCTAAATGTAGTGGGATGTCTGCTGAAATTGGGATCTGCATAAACTACTGTAATAAATAAATCCCAAACAGGCAACACTAATTGCAGGGCTCCATTGCAACCATTAAACCCAATTAATTCCAATATATTAGAGTGAACTAGATTAAGATACCTATTGTCAGGGGTAATACAAACACATTATTTGATATAGGGTTTAATAACAGTATTTATATCTTTAAAACCACTGGCATAACTATAGAGGAAGTATACCCCTGTTGTGGGGGACAGAGTGGGCTTCCTTTATAGTTAAGAAGTAAAGAAAAGTGTAAAGAAATTCCCCCTCCCCAGTGAGGAGAGGAGGACATGGGTGCGCAGATGATGGGTAAGAGGTGGCCATGCGCTGGGCCCCTCCAAAGATGTTTTTTTTTGTGGGGGGGGCTGACTAGTTACCTCACTAAAGACAAGGATCCAGGGTCGGACTGGGGGGTCCGGGCCCACCGGTGTTCTGCCTTGGGGGACCCTGCACCCCACAATGGCCCCCGCCGCAGCCTTCCAAACACCACCCTGCAGGCCCCCCACCTGTTCGACCCCCTCCCCCAAGTGCGCCTAAATTAAACTTACAGTCAGCACGTCGGGGGAGTTGGGAGGGAGACCTGGCGCTCGGTATAGTTCCCTGCGGGGATCGGGTCTGGGGCCCAAAAGGGCCGGGTTTAGAGCCTATGATTAAGTACCCAGTAAGGTACGAAATGCGTAAGGCTTAATAGCATTTATGTGTATATGTTACTAATTAAATTACTCTGATTTTACTTCATACCTGAGCTTCACACCTACCTACTTTTTTTTTGGATTTCCGGAGTGCCTGCCTATTTCGTTATTATTGTTCCCACCGGGTTTTTCCTGCTGTACTGGCGGCCCAGTGCGACCATGCAAGGATCTTTATCAAAAGCATGGAACTATCCAGAAACATCCTATTTTGTGCAATGTTTTCTTTATGTCATAGTCTTGTGGCTACATAGTCAGCAAGGATTCTTGAGAGACATTTAGCATTTAGATGTTACAGAGTTGTATCCAAAGTTATGGAAAGCAGACTTCACATAAGACTTCCTTTTTACATTTAGTGACTTTTAACAACCATGTGGGACTTCTGAAAATGCTATGGATATGGATGGCAATCGGTGACACTGTCAGGACATCTGGATAGGACTTAGGAGGAAGCTGGAACCAGGCATAGTCCAATCATGATGTCTGAAGTTGGTTTATTAAACACCCCAATCAGAAAGGCTGTGCTGCTTGCAATTACTGCATTAATGCAAAATGCATCTGTTAGACGTGTCCCTAAATTTTCAAGTGGTGGTAACCTAAAGGGTTAAACAGTCAAGGTTAGAGATATAGGCACAGGTCAATCGAATACCCACAAAACTGGAGCCAATAAACTGAATTATCAGGAGATTTAGCTCACCCTGTAAGTCTACATTTAAATGGTCGGAACCTACAAAGCTGCTGAACCTTTTCTTATTTAAGAAAGCCTGCATGTGAAAAAATACCTAAAGTTAAGAGGTTTTTTCCCCCAAAACCCTGCATGAGTTCCTTAGCTCACGTGGGGTTTCCTTTATGATTACTTGAGCCCGAAAGGCTGTGCCTCAAGTGTTTGAAAAGCACTCCTTTAAATTGTAAGGTTAAAGGAATACTGTCATGGGAAAACATGTTTTCCAGTTCTCCAGCAGAATCCTACATTGAACAAATTTTTTTTATATTTGATTTTGAAATTTCACAAGGGGCTAGCCAATTCTTCATTTCCCAGGGTGCCACAACCATGTGACCTGTGCTCTGATAAACTTCAGTCATACTTTACTGCTGCGCTGCAAGTTGGAGTGATATCAACCCCCCAGCAGCCGATCAGCAGAACAATGGGAAGGGAGCAAGTTAGTAGCTCCCAGTAGGTATCAGAATAGCACTCAATAGTAAGAAATCTAAGTTCGACTTGGGACTCCTCCAGTTACATGGGAGTAGGAGAAACAATAGATTACCTGAAAGCAGTTCTAATGGGTAGCGCTGGCTCCTTCTGAAAGCTCAGACTCAGGCACAATGCACTGAGATGGCACCTACACACCAATATTACTAATAAAGAAAAATACGTTTGTTGGTTCAAGTATGAAATTTGAATGGTAGAGTGAATTATTTGCTATGTTAACAGTGTAATTTAGAAGTAAAAAGTATACCATAAAAATCATGACAGTATCCATTTAATGAGCAGGGACCATTATGTTACCTTACTTTACCTTTACTTCCATCAGTATTTTTCTCTGTTACATGTATACATCTAATGCTGATAATAGTACTTAATAGTAATCATTATCTGGGAATGCTTCTCTTTAAAGCGAATATAAAAACTCACATTTTTGTTACAGATGCTGTCTGGAAGTAATGGATATCTTCAATAACCTGATCTTTTCTTTCATTAAAAAAGGCCTAATGCTGGGAATGTAATGGGCTTATCTTAATTACTGCAAAGTCTATTCCCAAAATGCACTTCTGATTTAGGGAAAAAGAAGCATTGTTTAATAAGGTTAGTCAGCTGGGAGATTCTGTGTATTGATCAAACTAGTTAATATGTAATTCTATTAAGCATTATATCAAAACATGTCCAAAATCCTTTTTTGGCCCTGGAAAGCTTGTTGTTCTTGATGTGGGCCTGGATTGTTATATCCTATTGTAACAAGTTGTTTCTCTTACAAATACTGAAATACTGGATGTCACGCACGGTACAATAATGTAGTGGAAAAAGGAAATCAAAGACTTCAGTGACATTACCCATCATTATTCGGCAGGGGGAAATAGCTATTCAGCACACATTTACCAAGGAAACCCTGCAGCTTTCAAACACACATTATGGTCAATTTTAAAAGCAGCCTGTTAACCTGCCTGTAAGATTCTGGAGTGTGGGAGGAAACTGGTGTGCCCAAAGGAAATCCACACAGACACGGGGAAAATACAAATAGAGCATATAGTGCCTTGGCTTAAATTGAATTTAGGCCCCTAGCGCTGCAAGGAGTAAAATATGCATCCCTAAACATTTATTAGAAAAGGGAGTGAATGCAACCCCACTTTGAAATTGGGAAAATTTTACCCTTTGTTATACCTATTTAATTATTTTGAATTATTCTGCCAAGATTTCTATGGGTATCAGACCCATATTGGCAATCTGTGGATTCTGGCAAATGCCAGAGGGGCTGCTGCAAGATGCCATAGACAGTCACTATTTATTGGGTTGCTGGGGGGCTGTTTGGGCCTCTATGTACTTGAAATGCCAGGGCCTGTTTTGAATCCCAGTCTGATAGGTATAATGGTACCAGACAGCAGAAAAACACTACAATACTTGCTTGCATGGCATTAGCTGTAAAAAGGAAATCAACGCCCCACAATGCTTTGCATGCTAACAAAGTAGCAAAAGCAGAGATGAGATAGTGTACACTGCATCTGCAATATGCAGGCAAATTTGATTTACAAAAAGGCGTTTGGGATATTGGATTTCCCTATAAACAATTTTATAATAAAAAATAATGTCCCAGAAAGCAACATGCTTCAGTGGAATGTTCAGATCACCATTGTAAAAGTGTATCTCCTTTCCCTAGTTTTCTTATTATTCCATGGGAGTCTTATATCCAATGCCATAGTTGTAGTTATAGCAGTTTAAAGTCTGATATCGGGCCCCCCCCCAGTCCTAGTGGGCTCTAGGCAATTGCCCACTTTTGCCCAAAACAGCTCAGAACTCCACGTCATCTCAAATGTTAATTTAAAGCCTGACTTGCTTCTTTGCCACCTGCATTTTGCATGTTGCACCTAATACGGGTATTAGGGTGCATACGGGACCTGTTATCCGAAATGTTCGGAACCTGGAGTTTTCAAGATATTCGTTTTTTCCGTAATTTGGTTCTCCATACCATAAGTCTACAAAAAAATCCTTTAAATATTAATTAAGCCTAATAGAATTGTTTTGCTTTCAATAAGGATTAATTATATCTTAGCTGGGATCAAGTACAAGGTACTGTTTGATTACAGAAAAAAAGGAAATAACTTTTAAAAATTGGAATTATTTGTCTTAAATAGAGCCTAGGAAATAGCCTTCCTGTAATTCAGGCCTTTTTGATAATGGGTTTCCAGATAACAAATCCTGTACAGTAAAGTGGATTCAACCTGCTATTTAGTAAATTTGTGAGTAGCATTTGGATGGGAGAAACTTTGCCATTATTTCTGCGCCTTGTACTGTACTTTGGGTTCGTAAATGAGCCCATAATGAGTTCTATGGTATCCTATGGTCAGTTTATTAGAAGATGGGGGTGACCATCAGTACACGACAAGGACGTCCTATCTTTCTATGACACTCATCTTGCATGCTACCCCTTTCCTCCCAACACTGTCTTAGAAATACCCACAAAAATGTAATGTTTCACACTTATGGCCCTCGTCAGGATGTCTATTAAAAAATCTAAAAGCGTTATGCATGTGTGTTTTCTGCCTGACTACACTGGTGGTCAAATAACACTGTGTGACATAGTGACTATTCTTTCTTTTTATTTCTATTAAAACAGTTCAGTGCTTTCTTGGTTTTTAAAACTAGCACTTTTTTTAGGACTTTTAATTTTGCCCTCACTGCCGTGACCAAGAAGGACATTAAGGGGCAAATTTATCAAGATGTGCAATGAGCTCACCACAGAAAAATTCACATATTTTGTATTTATTTTCAGCAGCAATCTGGTTGCTAAGATCTTGTTTACCATAGCAACCATGCAGTGGTTTGAATGAGAGAATGATATATGAATAGGAGGAGTAACAACAAGGAAAAAGAGTAACCTCACAGAACAATAGTTTTTTTTTGGCTGCTGGGGTCAAATGGGGGACCTCTCCATTTGAAAGCTGGAAAGATGTAGAAGAGGAAGGCAAATAATTCAAATACTATAAAAAATAATGAAGACCAAACTGCAAAGTTGCTAGGAAAAGGACATTCTATAACACACTAAAGGTTAACTTAATGGTGAACCATCCTATGATGGTGAATATAAAATTCCAATAAAATACATCTATCTATTTATATATATATATATATATATATATATATATATATATATATATATATATATATATATATAAAATCAATAAGGTACCATACATGTATGGTATGGCCTGTATGATAGTTATGACTGTAACATAATTAAAGACCCAGCAAGTTCTGGGGGCTTATGAATGTAGGCAGGCAATGACAGTGTGTGTACAGTGCCACAATGTCAGTGTTTGCTAAATATCTCACCCTGTGAACATTTGGGGGTCTACTAAGTAGCTTCTAGACCCACCACTGATGATAGTTCCATAAGCTTCTTCTTTGAATGACCTCATTGTTTCTGTACAATCCAGCTTGGAAACATTTATGTCTAGACCAGGGGTCGGGAACCTTTTTGACTGAGAGAGCCATAAACACATATTTTAAAATGTAATTCCGTGAGAGCCATACAATTTGTTTGGCCTCGGATGCAGTGGGGCAAGGCAGGGTGGGTCCCAAGGATGCCGGATGCAGAGGAGGCCGTGGCCTGCGCTCAGCGGATAGAAGGCGTGTTCTAAGGCTTAGAACACGTCTTCTATACGCTGTGCGCAGGCCATGCCCCCATTTTATTTTTATTAAAGATTTGGCAGCGAGCCAGATGCAGCCATCAAAAGAGCCCTATCTGGCTCCCGAGCCATAGGTTCCCTACCCCTGATGTAACCTAAACTCATACACACTACACTGCACTAGACTACATGAGAAAGATGTCAAAAGTAAAGGTGGCCATACACGAGGCGATTTCGCTCGTTGTGCGATGAACGATTATATCGACAAACGATCGTATGGCGATCGAGTTCCCATACGATATGCCATCCACGGGCAACGATAATTCGGGAAAGATTTTGTGGCATCATTATCGTAAAATACCTACGATCGTACATCTACGTACGATCGATGTCGTTGACTTCTGCTGCTGGCAATCGTGACATGCGCAGAGAACAATCGTTGAAAGACAAATGTCTGACACTCACACCAACTGGCAGATTTTATCGTTAAACGACCAAAATTTTTAAACCTGGCCGATCGATTTTGGGGACGATAATGTCGGCTCGTTTGGTGGGCAGACGATCGTTCGTACACCACCAACTATACGATAACTTAACGATAGCATCGGATCGTTCGGGAATCGGTCGTTTGTAAGTAAAAAATCGGTCCGTGTATGGCCACCTTAACGCAGGTATTCAGTTATCTGCTGAAGATTTTGTGTAATATCTAAAAATGTGTTGAATAGGAGAAGGGTTTTTTTTAAGGTTTGGGCTCACATATTGCATAAAAGTTGATTTTGGTCTCATCATAGCCCAAATCCTTTTTTAAATAGCAACTTTGTCACTCGTGGCTTATGCCTTTTAAATAAATTTCTTTTTTTGTATAATTATTTTTGAGTAAAGGCTTGTTTTGTGCCACCCTTATACTGGCCAGAACTTTTAATATGGCGGTGTTTTTTTTATTAACTCCATTCACAGCTAAGATGCCCTATACGATGCCTGGGAAGGAATCATTTTCCTTTTAAAAGATCAACTGTTATTTCCATCTTTGTATGTAATTATTTATTTTCCTATTTTGCTCTCCTAGGAGTATCCCTAACATAGCAGGCTTCCTAGGCTCTAGCACCAGTGTCCCTGCTGCTTAATGCCAGCAGGACAATGCCCACTGTATGCTGCAGTTCAATCCTGCTCTAGAAGTACCAGGAAAGGTTTGCATTATATTAATATCCTAGCCACATGTATCACTAATAGTTCCCCATTGTGACTGTGACAGTTGGACGATGATGCGCATGAAACTCTCAGCCAAGCTCTCTGGATCGTACCAATGACCAGTATTTAACTGACTTTTTTGCCAGTTAGGAGCAGGAGATCCAGGAGCCTTTCCTTGGTGATTTTGTGAATAATTTGGAGATTTTGGAGTCAGAGCGACTTTTTTTTGCAGGAATACAGATTTTTATTGAAGAAGAAGAGACTAAGAAGACAATTTGATAAATATCAACATGGATAAGAAGAGAAAAAGAAGCAGAAGTCCAGAGAAGACCTCAACTGGTAAGGACAGCAAACCTATTACTAATTATCTATCATTCTGGCACAAGATGGGTACAAACATGATCAAAATTCATTGGTAATTACTATTGATAATTGCACTGGTCTCGGGCAGGAGAGGGGCAGCCCTAATGTAAACGAATATACATTACAGTATCATTAATGTACAAATTCAGAACCCCTCGCTCGTGAGCTTTTGGCAACACAACATGGACTTTACAGTGGGATTCTTTCAAGTATGTGTTGGCCCTAGACTGTTGCATCCTCCAGTTTTCAGGGAAATGGTATTTTTATGGTGTTTTACTCCACTTTTTACACAGCATGATAAATATACCCCATAAGGTATATCTATAGAATGAACTTTAAATGAAATATTTTTTTATTTCCCTAGAAAGAAGAGATAAGAAGAGGTATCGAGTGGAGGCCACAACACCGCCGGCCCTCGATATCAATAATTATCAGTTGGTGAAAAAGCTGGGTGAAGGCTCTTTTGGCAAGGTGAGTAATCAGGAGCCCGCGCAGTCAGAGCTAACTCCCACAGTGTCAAATTAGAGTTTACTACAGCAAAACCCGCCTATTCATTGCTATAGTATTTTTAAAAGTGTATTTATAAAATAGTAGGGAGCTCTAATTTCACACTTTGATATATATGCCCCCGATAATAATGGGATAAAGGGGGGATACAGAATATTTCAGTCTCTACTTCCCTTTATTGTTTCCCTCAATACACTTTTGAAAAGATTTATACTATCAGGCACCATTTCTAAGAATTGTCCCATTTAAGACATCAGTAATATCAGATTCACTCATGTCCTTACAAGGGACCAAGTAATAATGATTTCCTTCTTGCTTCTTTTGTAGGTGATGTTGGCTTCTTATGCCATCAAGAAGCAACACGTTGCCTTGAAGATTATAGAGAAGAAAAAGAAGATGAGCCACAAAGATATCAAGACGGAGGCTGCGATACTGCGGTTAGGAAGGCTGTGTCCGTTTCTTATACGGGCATATGCAACCTTCCAAACTGAGGTACAGGGCAGTGAGTTTACTGAGGGCTTATTTTCCTCTTCCCAAGAATGCTTACATTGCTAATAAAAGTATTTCACATATTATATTCACAGTTACTCAGTAGATGGACACTATACATTTTATATTTTCTTTCCTGCCGGTTTTGTTGGAACAGAGCACATGTAGAGGGGATGGGGGGTGGGCAGCAATAGAGCAAGAGCAAACACAGGGGGGATGCAATTTTCTATTGCAGGGGACCCATAGATGCAAGTTATGCTACTGGTTTTGCCTAACCTGCAGTTATATTTTTGTGGTAATTATTAAAACCGATTCTATTAATTCTGTTCCTCTGTTCTGACCTAATTCTATACTTTACCTTTTGTTTTATAACAAGTCACTCGTATTATATGTGATGGAGTATGCCAGAGGCGGAACGCTGCACCAGCTTATCAAGCAAAAGGGATACTTCAAAAGCCATGAAGTGCGGTAAGTAACAAGTTCCTTGAGACAACCTTTGGAGATGGTGGGAGCTCCAGGTTCCCCCTAATTTACCAAAAGAGACCGGATAAGTATCTTATGATTTTTATTTCATTTCCTTTTAAAGGTTTTACTCAGCGGAAATAGTGGTTGGATTACAGTTCCTGCAAGAGTATGGGGTTGTTCATCGGTAAGAACATTTCTCAAATTCCTCTCTCTTTTTTTTTATCTGTTTCTGGGCCTATTTCCCATCCCTGGGACTTTTCCCAAAGTCATCCGAAGTTTCCTTGAGAGGCAACTTCGGGTGACTTCGGGAAAACAAAGCAACGCATATGCCATCCCACCGGCGATTTACATGCTTGCCAGTGGGATGGCATGTCAAGGTGCAGAATGACAAGGCCCAGATTTGTGGGTAGACCCCCTGTTCCCCTGTGATTTCTCCTATCATTCCCAGTCACTTTCTCTGACTTATTATAGTTAAGGTAACGGAATAATAACTAATTTATGCCTTACAGGGACCTTGAACCAGAAAACATCTTGCTGAATAAAGAGGGCCACGTGAAGATCGCCGATTTTGGCCTAGCCTGTGTCCATGAGTTCAAAGGCTCAAAGGCCTACAATGGTATTAGCGGAGCATACGGATATATGGCCCCTGAGGTATGAAACTATGTTTACAGGGATACTGGTATGTCTTGGCACTGTGTTTTATTAGAATATAATTACTCCTTTTTATTTATGTTTATTTATTATTCCAAAAGTTACAGTATGCATTTTACTATATTGGCATTTGGTATGTTGATTTGATAAATAGTATGGGTACCAAAGGCAAATAATACTTGGCTCAGCCCCCTGCCTCTTGCCACCCAAACTGCTCACTCATCCACCTCTCTGCAGCTCAATCTACACACTAAACACCCAAAACTGCTTACTTAAAAACAAAAATTATATATATATATATATATATATATATAGATTTTTTTTTCTGTAGTGAGTAGACAATAACAACTCAGCCTCTATTAAATCTGACCCAAAGTGCTCGCATAGTTTGCTTAAGGCCCAGGCATTCCCAACCTACAATTTTATACCTGTTTTATTAAAGCATCAATATTTTTGGCTTAAACTGGGTGGTAATTTTAGAAATCTGTTATTTGAGCAGTTACAGATGAGGCAGGAATAATATAAAGAATTATTTAAGAATGTTTTTGCTATTTGATAAATTATCTTTCCTTTTAAGGTTTTGGCGAACACTGCATACGACGCATCAGCAGACTGGTGGTCATTCGGTGTTGTCGTTTATGAAATGGCCACCGGCAAGCTGCCCTTTTCGCCAGATGGAACCTCTAAAGAACAACTAGAGACCATCATGAACAGGGAGCCATATTATCCTGAGCGGGTTAGGCCAGAATTGTGCGACTTCATAAAACAGGTTGGTAAAAAGGCATTGTGATTCTAACTGAACTGGGGCTGCTTGGGCCTCAGTGTACTTAAATAAATGCAAGGACTTATTTTGAATCCTAGTCCACACATGGCTGCTGCCATTACAGTAATCCTGTTGCTTAAATCATAGGGAGTTCCATGTCCTCAGAATCCAAATGTCCATTTCCCTTATGGCTTTATTTGGGCTTCAAATATCCTGATTACCTACAGTTAATATGTTAAATAGTCTATTACGATTGCACAGCTATGTGTAGGGTTGCCCCATTTGTCAGGTTTTAAACCCGGACAAAGAGGCCTTGAAAAAACTAGCTTTCCGGGTCAAAACCCGGCCAAAAAAGGCCACAAAGCCTTTAGCTATAAATGTTTTTGGGGGTTTAGTAAAAATTTTACTAAATGGTATACAGTGAAATAATAATAATAATAATTTCTAAAAACAATTATTCATTATTTTTATTTTTTAGCTTTTGAAGAAGGACGTCAAACAACGCCTTGGAGTGTGTGCCAATGTCCGGGACCACCCTTTTTTATCTTCGGTTAATTGGAGGAATGTTAAAAAACTAAGACTGGAACCCCCTCTAAAACCAAGAATTGTAAGTGCAAAATTGAATCTAGCTATGTGATGGCACGGGGCATTCCCCCAGAACTAACATAGTACCATGGTGGTATTAGTATGTATGTTTCCTATCACCTTAGCTGAAGTGAATAATTATTGGTGTTGTTTCATTCTTTCTTATAGAAACCAATTGATAGGCTCAGCAACATCCCCTTCCCAGTAAACAACATCAGTGGGACTTGCATGATCAAGGACATCACCTACACAGATCCAACTTGGAAGGACAAATAATTCATCTTTGTCCCACCAGCAAGGTAGAGGTTTGAGGTAGGCTAACATATTATTTCTAGAATGAATAATTGAGTTAAGAAATTTAAAAAAATTATTTCAGAAAATATCCCTGTGCTAAACACAGTTCTTTTGAGCTCTATTGACTGTGCCCCTGCATTTTCTGATGAGTAGTCTGTGCTGTTTGTAAATTTTCTGGTGTTTGGTGGTAGCAACACAGGAGAGGAGGGAGGGTGGGCACTGGGTGGTCAATAATGGTAGAAAGTGGAAGAGCACAAGCAAAATGTATAGAATGCCCAAACCCTTTATTTTTTGGCACACTTTCATACAAAATTACTTGTGTATTAGTTTTGGTTTATATCCCCTTTTTAACTTCCAAAGGTGTCAAAAACATCTTAGATGTTCAGGACTTCAAGATGTAAAACTAGAGATATGTAATAGACATCTGTTATTGGTTTAAGCCACCCCCCCCCCCAGCCTCCCAAGCCCGGGTTACAGACCAAGTTTTTGAAAAATATGTTTTTAATTTTACCAAAGATCTAAAACAATTGGGGTGTTCTTTCTGACCTTTAGTGAGGCTCTGTAACAGAAGATGTCCCTCATTTATCATACTATGAGTGGGTAAAAGGAAGTCTGGAAGTGAATCATTCTCTATGCCTTGCATTCTTCATTCTTAATTTCTTATTTATATATAGTATTTATATACCAAAGGCAGTTACCGGCAAAAACCTTGTGACAAACTTCCCGATGTACATTTTCATAGCACAAAGGGACCTTTCAGCTTGAGCAATTATTAAGGACACCTGTGTGAATTCCTTAACTCGGGCAAAAATACCTTTATTCCCCAAGCAGGCTTTCTTAAATAAAAAAGAGTTTGGAGAAAGACTTGAGCAATCATAAATGTAACCTTAAAACTCTGTATTAGCAGCAGTTCTTTACCAGAATATATTTTGCAGATTGATTCCCATCAAATGACCACCCAAAAGCTGTGCAGCCATTCCACCATACTATCCGCTAACACCTGGCTTACTCCTCCACTTCTCCATCCTTTGATATGAGGTAAGTGTATCAATCCTTCAACAACCAACACAAGGACATGCTGTTTATTGCCATTTTCTATCACTGACTTTTATAACTTGTTACTTCGCCTTCCTACTTTGGTTGCCAGTCAAGATAAGTCAAACAACACGAGTCAAACTTTGAATCTACGATACTAGCAGACTATTATTTGTGTGCCAGAGACATAAATTCTATACTCCCTGGCAAAAGAATTAATAAGTGGAAATGAACCTAATTCAGGCCACCCTGACCAACCCGTCAGCTCATTGCAGGCAATAACTGTAATTTACTGATTGATATACCTGTTCTGCTCTATCTTATTAAACCTAAAAAGTCTTTATCTCACCTCCTTTCTTTTTCACAGGAAGGTTCTAAATACCAACTGATCTAATACGTGCAGGTTGGTAGCACTGTGGGATAGGTAAGTATCACCACCAGAGAAAGTACTTATATGCTTTTTACATACTTTCTTAATTAAGATTTATATATTGTTAGTAGCCACAGAGCTAAATTCCATCATAAATCGGATGCCACAAATATACTTCCACCACAATGGCACAGATGCAGGAAACATACAATGTCTAAAAGATCCTATGCCCAGACATATATCATCTGGAATATTGTCATCTAAGTACTTACTGGTGGTTATTTGTTGTTTTTGTTCTAAGTTTGAAAAAAAACAAAAAAAAAAAACAAAAAAAATCTTTCCCTCCTTCCCGTGTTAATGCTAACCAGTTACTGTTTTACCTTTCTTTCCCTTTCCTTTCTTTTCCTTCCCCAGTTTTTTATAGCCTGTGTTGCCAACAGAGAGGAGGGTTGGGGGTGGGCCTATATGGTGGCCTGTGACTAGTTAATCTTCAATCTTTAGACAGTCACAAGCCACCATGGTGCCCTCTGTTGTCACCTCAATCTACACCAACAATATTAGGATAACCTTGTTAATAACAACTTAAGGATGATAAAATAGTTTTTATAAAAGCAAAAAAAGCCCCTGATAATATTAGTTTTATTATAATTGGCTTATTAACTTTAACAACCAGGTTTGTGCTGTCACCAGAGGGGAGGGTTGGGGGCGGGCATAGTTGGTGACCTGTGACTGGCTAATCTTCGGTCAGTCACAGGCCATTATGGTTCCCCTCTGTTGACACCTCAACCTACATCTAACAATATTACAACTACTCTGTTGCCAATATGTTAAGGATGGTAAAATAGTATTTATACCGGCAAAACAAGCCCTTGATAATAGTATGAAGCTTATTAACTTTACTAACTAGACACATAATTAATGAAATTAAAATGGTAAAAGGGTTGAATTTAATTGCATTCATTCAATAAAAACTAAATAACATGTTTTAATTTATTTTCCTAACATTAGATAGGTATTAGTAGGTAATTAATCTTTAAGTTGTATAAAGTTCACAATATAATGCACCCAGTCTTGGTGCTGATACGCAAGGCAAAATATATAAAAACAGGGTTAGGCATTCACAAGGACCCGCTCAGGTCAGTAAGTGAAGATAAATTTATTATCAAAATGTCCTCAAAAAAAGTCTAATGTTGCTATGAACAAGTGCACGCAGCAGGAAACACATCAGGATATTTTTGAAAAGATTTTTTTTTCTTTTTACTTCTCTTACTGGCCTGAAGAGATCCCAAATGCCTACCCCCTTCTTCTTAATTTAGCCAAAATCCTTATTTCCAACCAATATAAAGGGTCCTTTCAAATTTTTTAGAAATACATTTCCATAACATTTAGAAAGAAAGTAAGGATGCCCCTCACCCTACCATTGGTCCAGAAAATTAGAATAAATCAAACATAAAAAAACCTACCAGATAATTCCCTATGAGAATATTTTCAACATCTTAAACATGTGGCAATGGATACAAATAGTAATTCATCACTCTAGGTTGATTCCCAGTGTTTCATTGCCATGATCTGTGATATCACTAGAGGGAAGGGAGAGGGGTGGGCATAGCTAGTGGACTGTGACTGTCATTTTTTGCCCATCACAGCCCACTAGTGGCGTCCCTCTGGTGATATCACGAGTCAAAAGACTTTACTTTTACTTTGAACTCATCTTTCTGATCAAACAATTTGTCATTTCTAACTTTTTAGCTAAAATGAATCTTAGCAAATGCTCAGGTAGGCCCATAATAAAATGATAGCGGTTCTAGTATATTTTTAAACCTAAACAATTTACACCTTAAAAAATTAGTACGTAAAAATAAAAACACATAAAAGCAATAGATAAGTGAGGGAGAAACTGAAAATGTTAGCAAGGAATGATATATATCAACATAGAGACCTAGAGCGCAAACTGTTAAAATGTTTTTTTCTTTTACTTTCCCACTGTTTAAATTTTTTTCTCACTTTTTCTTTTCCCTTTTTCTTTACTATACTTATTCTTGAAGGAGCACAAGATCATTGAGTATGATAAAGTGCTCGATATACAAAATGATATTCATGTAATATGTGAAACAATTGCAACAATGAAACATGTGAAAAATCAATTAAAACAAAGTTTACAAAAAAAATAAAAACACAGTATTCTACAAATCTGTCAGTTGTGCAGACTTTATTATGGTCTGTGATATCACTAGAGGGAAGGGAGAGGGGTGGGCATAGCTAGTGGACTGTGACTGTCATTTTTTTTTGCCCATCACAGCCCACTAGTGGCATCCCTCTGGTGATATCATAAGTCAAATGACTTTACTTTTACTTTGAACTCATCTTTCTGATCAAACAGTTTGTCATTTCTACCTATTTAACTAAAATGAATCTTAGCAAATGCTCAGGTAGGCCCATAATAATGTGATAGCAGTTCTAGTATATTTTTAAACCTAAACAATTAACACCCTAAAAATAGTACGTAAAAATAAAAACACAGTATTACTGGCCTGAAGAAATCCCAAATGCCTACCCCCTTCTTCTTAATTTAGCCAAAATCCTTATTTCCAACCAATATAAATGATCCTTTCAAATTTATTAGAAATACATTTCCATAACATTTAGAAAGTAAGGATGCCCCTCACCTTACCATTGGTCCAGAAAATTAGAATAAATCAAACATAAAAAAACCTGCCAGATAATTCCCTATGAGAATATTTTCAACATCTTAAACATGTGGCAATGGACACAAATAGTAATTCATCACTCTAGGTTGATTTCCAGTGTTTCATTGCCATGATCTGTGATATCACTAGAGGGAAGGGAAAGGGGTGGGCATAGCTAGTGGGCTGTGACTGTCATTTTTTGCCCATCACAGCCCACTAGTGGCATCCCTCTGGTGATATCACAAGTCAAAAGACTTTACTTTTACTTTGAACTCATCTTTCTGATCAGTTTGTCATTTCTAACTTTTTAGCTAAAATTAATCTTAGCAAATGCTCAGATAGGCCCATAATAACGTGATAGCAGGTCTAGTATAATTTTAAACCTAAACAATATACACCCTAAAAATAGTACGTAAAAATAAAAACACAGTATTACTGGCGTGAAGAGATTTCAAATGCCTACCCCCTTCTTCATAATTTAGCCAAAATCCTTATTTCCAACCAATATAAAGGGTCCTTTCAAATTTTTCAGAAATACATTTCAATAACATTTAGAAAGTAAGGATGACCCTCACCATACCATTGGTCCAGAAAATTAGAATAAATCAAACATAAAAAAAACCTGCCAGGTAATTCCCTATGAGAATATTTTCAACATCTTAAACATGTGGCAATGGATACAAATAGTAATTCATCACTCTAGGTTGATTCCCAGTGTTTCATTTCCATGATCTGTGATATCACTAGAGGGAGGGAAAGGGGTGGGCATAGCTAGTGGACTGTGACTGTCATCTTTTTCCCATCACAGCCCACTAGTGGCATCCCTCTGGTGATATCACAAGTCAAAAGACTTTACTTTTACTTTGAACTCATCTTTCTGATCAAACAGTTTGTCATTTCTACCATTTTAGCTAAAATCAATCTTAGCAAATGCTCAGGTAGGCCCATAATAATATGATAGCAGTTCTAGTATATTTTTAAACCTAAACAATTAACAACCTAAAAAATAGTACGTAAAAATAAAAACACAGTATTACTGGCCTGAAGAGATTCCAAATGCCTACCCCCTTCTTCTTAATTTAGCCCAAATCCTTATTTCCAACCAATATAAAGGATCCTTTCAAATTTATTAGAAATCCATTTCCATAACATTTAGAAAGAAAGTAAGGATGCCCCTCACCTTACCATTGGTCCAGAAAATTAGAATAAATCAAACATAAAAAAACCTGCCAGATAATTCCCTATGAGAATATTTTCAACATCTTAAACATGTGGCAATGGACACAAATAGTAATTCATCACTCTTGGTTGATTTCCAGTGTTTCATTGCCATGATCTGTGATATCACTAGAGGGAAGGGAAAGGGGTGGGCATAGCTAGTTGGCTGTGACTGTCATTTTTTGCCCATCACAGCCCACTAGTGGCATCCCTCTGGTGATATCACAAGTCAAAAGACTTTACTTTTACTTTGAACTCATCTTTCTGATCAGTTTGTCATTTCTAACTTTTTAGCTAAAATTAATCTTAGCAAATGCTCAGATAGGCCCATAATAACGTGATAGCAGGTCTAGTATAATTTTAAACCTAAACAATATACACCCTAAAAATAGTACGTAAAAATAAAAACACAGTATTACTGGAGTGAAGAGATTTCAAATGCCTACCCCCTTCTTCATAATTTAGCCAAAATCCTTATTTCCAACCAATATAAAGGGTCCTTTCAAACTTTTCAGAAATACATTTCAATAACATTTAGAAAGTAAGGATGCCCCTCACCATACCATTGGTCCAGAAAATTAGAATAAATCAAACATAAAAAAAACCTGCCAGGTAATTCCCTATGAGAATATTTTCAACATCTTAAACATGTGGCAATGGATACAAATAGTAATTCATCACTCTAGGTTGATTTACAGTGTTTCATTGCCATGATCTGTGATATCACTAGAGGGAGGGAAAGGGGTGGGCATAGCTAGTGGACTGTGACTGTCATCTTTTTCCCATCACAGCCCACTAGTGGCATCCCTCTGGTGATATCACAAGTCAAAAGACTTTACTTTTACTTTGAACTCATCTTTCTGATCAAACAGTTTGTCATTTCTACCTTTTTAGCTAAAATCAATCTTAGCAAATGCTCAGGTAGGCCCATAATAATATGATAGCAGTTCTAGTATATTTTTAAACCTAAACAATTTACAACCTAAAAAATAGTACGTAAAACTAAAAACACAGTATTACTGGCCTGAAGAGATCCCAAATGCCTACCCCCTTCTTCTTAATTTAGCCAAAATCCTTATTTCCAACCAATATAAAGGGTCCTTTCAAATTTATTAGAAATACATTTCAATAACATTTAGAAAGTAAGGATGCCCCTCACCCTACCATTGGTCCAGAAAATTAGAATAAATCAAACGTAAAAAAAACCTGCCAGATAATTCCCTATGAGAATATTTTCAACATCTTAAATATGTGGCAATGGATACAAATAGTAATTCATCACTCTAGGTTGATTTCCAGTGTTTCATTGCCATAATCTGTGATATCACTAGAGGGAAGGCAAAGGGGTGGGCATAGCTAGTGGACTGTGACTGTCATCTTTTGCCAATCACAGCCCACTAGTGGCATCCCTCTGGTGATATCACAAGTCAAAAGACTTTACTTTTACTTTGAACTCATCTTTCTGATCAAACAGTTTGTAATTTCTACCTTTTTAGCTAAAATTAATCTTAGCAAATGCTCAGGTAGGCCCATAATAATGTGATAGCAGTTCTAGAATATTTTAAAAACTAAACAATTTACACCCTAAAAAATAGTACTTAAAAATAAAAACACAGTATTGTACAAATCGTTCAGTTGTGCAGACTTTATTATGGTCTGTGATATCACTAGAGGGAAGGGATGGAGGTGGGCATAGCTAAAGGGTTGTGACTGGTCATGTGTTAGTTTTGGCCAATCACAATCCACTAGAGACATCATAAACCACACCTTAGATTTAACTTAACTTCTCTTTCTTTCTTACGAAACAGTTTATAATTGCTCAAGCATTTTATCAGATAAAACAGGCTTTATCATGGTCTGTGATATCACTAGAGGGGAGGGCTGGAGTTGGGCATAGCTAGTGGCCTGTGGTTGGTCAACTTTTAAAATCTATGACTAGGGATGGGCAAACTAATTCGCTGCACGACCATAAAATTCACTGCATGTCGCTTCCTTTGACGTGGGCGTGCTTTCTCTGACACGCATGTCGCCCATCTTAGACCAATCATGAGCCACCAGCGGCTACCTTCGAGTGATATCACAAACTAAAGCATTAGATTGATATAATCAATCAGTTTGAATTGTTAGCTTCCAAGAACAAATTAGAAAACCAGTACCTGTATTATTGCAGCAAACGGGTGATCCCAACTTTATTCCAAGGTGCTTTACAAATGATCGAATGTTTCAGGACCAACGCGGCCTTTCCTCAATGATTTTTAACTTCCAGACATGCTCCTGGTATTAAAAACACATCTTATCAATTGAATCAACCAAACCCATAATAATACAGATTCATAAACACCAGATACAGGCATAACAATGTAAATAGAAAATGGATTTATTTGAGAGAGTATAGGTAATCATATATATATATATATAAACACTTGTACAAACAGTTACTGTTTGTCAACAGTCAGGCTTTGGAGTTGAAATTAAACCAGAACTAAGATGTAAAATAAAATATTTCTGTAACATGGGGAATATACTTCTCTGTTGCTTGCTGGAGCTGTTCCCTGGTCACCCAGCTACACCTGCGAAGGCGAGATAAATGTATGAATATGTATATATAGGACACTTCACTTCCTTGTGCGTAGACACATTTAAGAAATATATGTCTCCATTGGTTGCTGGAATCTTTTTCTGGTCCCCTATGAATGTAAGATAATCATATGATTAGTAAAATGTAGACCTATAATTACCATTCTATCACTCATCACATACAAATTGTTCCCACCACTGCTCTGCCCCCTGTACTGAAAGTGAGCTCCCAGTGCGGCCGGCCATGCTGAGGCACAGAGAGTACTCACTCACTAGCTCTGTTAGCTTGCACCTCTGGTGGGAGGGACCATTTTTATGTGATAGATACCCTTTAAATATTGTTAACTATTTACTATATATATGCTAAATGATAAAATAATATACATGCCAGCTTGTTAACTCTTTTGCCCTCTCTGCTTCTCACTACATATTACCCCCTAAACGCCCTCAATTTTCCTGTCACTCTCTAACCTAGGTGATCCATGGCAACCGGCTTTACATATAAACACTTCATGTTTTCCCTTTAATCTGTGTATATATACATTTATGTACAAACACCTGCATGTCTTGTATTATCTGTTGTTTCAAATCAATAAAAATAAACTTAATATTGGTAAACCTCAAAATGGTTTGTTTGTGTTTTTATTTATTCCACTAAATACAATGCTTGGGACCTGGAGTTTCCAAGATAAGGGGGTCATTTGGATCACCATGCCATTAGTCTTCTAGACCAGATAACAGCAGAACCCCAGAAAACATCCTGCAGAACACAAAAAGATAGGTGACAGTGGCAGCGTAATTTAATCTGCAATACTTTAAGGGCTCTGGCACATGGGGAGATTAGTCGCCTGCAACAAATCTCCCTGTTCGCGGGTGACTAATCTCCCCGAAATGCCATCCCACCGGCGAAAATGTAAATCGCCGGTGGGATGGCTTACGCGGCGGTGCGATTTCAGTGAAATCGCGGAAGTTGCCTTGAGGAAACTTCCGCAATTTCACTGAGCAAGGTAGAAGACCTTGTAAAAAAATGTGGTACCAACTGAGTGATACAAGTCACCTGGCCTGGTATATGGAGGGGTTAATTTGTTCTGGGGGTAAGCCTGTGCAGGAGAGCACAGAAAAGCAAATTTTGGACTTTAGTGCTCAAACTTCAGCATAATGATTGCTGAGGTGGAGCCCCTAACAAGATGAGCCCCCAAATATAGCAGCCGCTAATCCTGATTCCTGGTTCTGCCGTTTGTGCTTAGGTATTCTGAAGCAGTGCATACCCCCCAACTATCCCGCTTTCTGCGGGACTGTCCCGGTTTTTAGAACACGTTTTCTATACGCCGTGTGCAGGCTACGCCCCCCGTTATTTTTTTTTATTAAAGCTTTCACAGCGAGCCAGATGCAGCCATCAAAAGAGCCCCATCTGGCTCCAAAGCCATAGGTTCTCTACCCCTGGTCTAGACACATGGAAAGTGCTGGACAGCAGTGCATTATATTACAACTTTGCATTTCCTCACACTTCCTAACTTTTAGCCCAGAGTTACCGGCAGCTGTGGTTGAACTGTTGGCACTATATATCATAGACATCATTACGTTTGCTCCTTAATGTCAGCTGCACTGCCACAGATTGTGGTGCATTCTGAGAGTTATAGTTTGAGGAATAAATGTTGCTAATCCCTAATTGTGTTGCAAAATAAATATATTTTTATTTGTTTTTCAAACACCTTTACACTTTGCTGGTTGGACTGGGCTGGTGGTACACTGGAAAAAACCCCAAAGGCCCGGCCCCGCCAACTCCCAGTGGATGCTCCCCATGTCCTCTTCCCAGATCATAGAAAGAGAAAGAAGGACAGGAAGTAAAAGGAAAGTGGCAGGGTACACAGTGAGGGATAGTTGGGGGAGGGCCCTTAAGGTTGTAAGGAGGGGGCTATAGGGATAAAGCCCAATGGGTCCTGTATTCTCCAGTCCAACGCTGCTGGTAGATACAGTGAAGCAGAACTGGTCTTAAAAATCCCTCTGTGCCAGAGAAGTCCTACCTGCAGCCCTCCAGCTGGTGTTTTACTACAACTCCCAGCTTCCCTTATCAACTAATGGCAGGTGCAACAACTACAGGCTGGATAGCCCCACTCACCTAGTAAAAAGCTTAAAGACAGGTAGTCTCTTACCAAGAGACTCAAATCAGAAGGTCTAATGCTGTATACCCACTAAAAAAACCCATCTTATGAATCAGTGGTGTGCAAGCTACAGCTTCCAGCTGGTAAGTTTGACTCCCAAAATCCCAGGCAGTCATAGTTTGTCGGTGAGATGCTAATAGTTGAATATCTGAAGGGCTGCTGCCAAACCACCCCTGTTGTAACATCTATAAAACAATTTAAGCCCTATGGGCTGCAAAAGGGTATAAGGGAAATAAAATGGATGTGTTCAACCTCCCTAGGCATCTACAACTAAATTATAGTATATAAATTTATCTTTATATTTTTTAAAGCAGTTTTACATTATTTAGTTTGCAGTTTCTGAATGATTGCCATTTCCAGCCTGCAACTTGAAAGTGCTGTCTAGCTGTAGGGGGTCACTGACCCTGGCAACCAAAAATACACTAAAAGCTGCCCATAAACTAAAAGATCCACTTGTTTGGCCAGCACCTTGAGGTAGGCAGCCTGTGCATGGGCATCTTAAGTCTTTTAATTACTGTTAAGCTGGCCACATACGTAACAGTTTTTCTCTCTTTAATGACATATTTTAGTGATCTGACAAATCCATCAAATTATCTCGTTTAGTGGGTACTGAACGATTGTATATATTATTAATCTGACATTTGTCAGAAATTGATTGGGCAGGTTTGAAGATTTTAGTTGAAATATATGCATCGTCCAATTGTTTGAAGTGCCAAGCAGGCAGCTACCCCCAGTTCTCCTAGCTTCAACTAGTTCTCAACTTTCCTAATGCCGCGACCCTTTATTATAGTTCCTCATGTTGTGGTGACCCCCAACCAAAAAATTATTCCTAAAACCATCGGAAATATGTGTTTTCTGATGGTCTTAGGCAAACCCCTGTGAAAAGGAGCCACAGGTTAAGAACCGCTGAACTAGACAATTTAACTTGAAATGGCTGTTTTCGTTAATCGACAAATCGTACTTTTAAACAATTGTTTCAAGGTAAGCTTAGTTGTACAATAACAAAAAGATCTTTTAAAAATCTACACGTGTATGCCACCTTTGCCCTATGTTGTATCTCTTATCCTTCTATTCACTGAGTTAGCAGGTAGGAGTCCCCAAATCATTTGTACTTTGTGCTCCTAAATAAACAGAAGTGGAGGCTCTTGTGCACTTGAAATTGACTAAAGAGCTGTTTCTTCTCTACAAATGGGCCATTTATATGGAGAGGGTACCATTCCTAAAACATCTGCAATAACTTTAGAATTAAAAAAACCTCACTTTCATCAGCTAGGAAAGCCCTTCCATCTTACTGAATTATATTTATTTTTCATAATGTATTATTCTTGAACTTTTTGTTAAAAATGAAGCTACCTGCCATATTGCCCTTGAGCATGCATGATGCGTAGGGGCCCGCAGAGGTAATACCTTACAGCACGGGTCCCAACCTTTCATACAGAGAGCCACAGTCAAACGTAAAAAGACTTGGAGAGCAACACAAGCACCATAAAAGTTAATGGAGGAGCCAAATAAGGGCTGAGATTGGCTATTAGGCAGCCTCTATGCACACTATCAGCTTACAGGGGCTTTATTTGGTAGTAAATCTTGTTTTTATTCAACCAAAACTTGCCCCCAAGTCAGGAATTCAAATATAACTACCTGCTTTGGGGGCACTGAGAGCACCATCCAAGGGGTTGGGGAGCAACATGTTGCCCCTGAGCCACTGATATACAGACAGAAAAGGCCAAGGCACTGGATGGACAAACCCAAATAAACACGACATCTTTGAACTCCTCTTTTGCATTCATTTTAAGGTCCTCTCTTACTACAAGCATAGTGATTGGGTGGAAGCAGAACCCATCAAATCATATCTTCCTTAGCCCCCCAAGCATTACCGCAACTGTGATTGGTCAGCACAATACAGGAGTATTTCCTCTCCTAGACCTATATGAAGTAGTGCCCCCAGGCGTTTAAATGATGACGAAACGTAGGAACTTTTCGGCAGCCTCTCGCTTCAGTACAACGTGCCATTAAACAGCGCAAACTCTATTGTCCCCGCTTGGCACTGAGGGAACCCGGCAGCCGGCCGCACAGGGACGAGCCCAGGGAGCGCGCAGGAAGTTGCTGACTCCAGTGTTTTGCGCCGGGCGGGGGAGGAGCCAAGGGGCGGGTCTGCGCGGATAGGGGCGGGGCTAAGGGAACAGGAAAACCCCGCGGCGGCCGCTTTGGGCACGAGCCGGAGAGTTCGCGATTCTTCTGTTCCCGAATCCGCCCGCTCCCGCGCCTCCCACCGCGCTCAGCAGCGCCGCCACCAGCCTGCGGGAACGCACTGCAGCCTCCCCCCCCCACCTCCTCCTCCTCCTTTCTTCCGACTCTCAATGTTCGGCAGCCGGCCGGAGCCTGCTCGTTTCCCCGGCTCTGCGTTCCCAGGATCTCCCGGCGGCAGCGGCACACACAGCGGCGTGAGGAGAGCAGGGACCGGCGCGCCCGGAAGGTAAAGGGGGAAGCGGGGAGGGAGGCGGGGAGACGGACAGCTTTGTTCTTGTTTTCAGCCCCGGAGAAGGCAACGAGGAGGAGGAGGGTGCTAGCCCTGACTTCACGCCTCACTTGCTACACACCATGCTGATATCCTAGTGCGGGGCTGAGGGTAACCCTTACCGCTCCAGCTGCTGTGGGACTACAACTCCCAGCATCCTTGCTCCAGCTGTGCTGGAAGGGAACGCTGGGAGTTGAAGTTACGCCTGTGGTGCCTGTCTGTGCCAGTCCTACTGCCCAGTCTCACAGCCCCCCAAGCACCACAAAGGCTGCTTCCTCCCTCCCCAATCCCTATAGCACGGCCCCCTCCTTGGCTTTATAGAGCCCCCCTCACCGTGACCAGGGCTGTTTAACCTGACCCTTTCTGGAGAAACAGCTCCACTGCTGACAGAGAGGCATCTGGGAGTTTTAGTTTAGCAGATCTGTTGTATGGACCTTCCAGAGTGGCACTTTGAGGAAGTATTCATTTGATATGAAGAGTAAATCAGGGATGGCCAGTCTATGCTCTGTTGGTAAATAAAGCCCTGTATAGCCATGCCTATGTAGGATAAAGCCCCCCCAGGTATGTCCAATCAGAACCCCCCTGCTGTGCTTGTTGAACAACAAACCTGAAGCACCCTGATAAACTGAAATGGCCAGGGACTGTTTCTTTAAGCTGGAGTGTCCAGGCTGGGGTAAATATTAAAACCCTGCTCCTCTTCCTTAATTGGGTACATGCCAACGGGCAAAAAGTAGGAATTGCATACTCCCCCTCCCCCCTAACAAGACAAATCATAACAAACTTTTGGAGAGTTATACATTTCACATGGGATTGGAGTTCTGGAGCCCTTTAACTGCTACACATGGGGAACGGGAATGTAGTCTTTATCAGTTGGTGATGTGAGTAATGGACTGACATCCTAATCTTAATTATCTCTACAAAAGCTTGGCTTTGGGTGCTAATGCATTGATAAATCAGAATTAGGCAGAGTGGGTACCTGTTATAGCTTCAATGGCACCTAAATGTTACATTGTATTGTGTGCAACAGATGTATCAAATCTAAGCAGTTAAACCTGCCCATTCACCTACACACTTCTTGGCTTGTCTCGGCAGATTGCATCCAGAAGAAACAGAATCCATCAAGATGTCTAGTGATAGACAGCGCTCAGATGATGAAAGCCCTAGTACCAGTAGTGGAAGTTCAGATGCTGACCAGCGAGACCCACCAGCACCAGAACCTGAAGAGCAAGAAGAAAGAAAACCCTCGGCGGTCCAACAAAAGAAAAATACCAAACTGTCCAGTAAAACCACTGCTAAGCTGTCCACTAGTGCTAAAAGGTAATAAACCACTTGATACAGGATATTAAATGCAGCTCGGGTTCCCACGGGGAGTGTTGACATGAATTTGTGTGTCTTTTTAATGGATGCAGCTTGGATTGAAATTAAAGCTGTTTTTTTTTCACATACGTTCTGCCCTTACACCGCTTTCCATGTTTTGTTTGGCATGTGCTTTCTAATAATCCTCTAGGGAGTGCATAAACATGGAAAGAACCAAAAAGTAGGGTGACAATGGCAGAGAGACAGATTTAGCCTGAGTTATTACATAGAGGTTACTGTGTATCTAAAGGGTCATCAGTTTTCAGGTTACCAAGTGACTTGTGGGACTGTGCACCCTTGAGGTTAGGTGCCTTGGCCATGCAGAAAATGTGACTGCAGAGTAGAGCACAAGCTAGACGTTTTTGTTGTACTCAACTGGTTGAACATTTGTTCTAGCCCACCTTTGCCATATGAAGCAGAGTGAGCCAGCGATTAGTTGCAATGGTATCCATGTTAAACAGTTTTATTAGTGGTACTTTTTTAGGCAGAACTTGGGTTACTTACTTATCACTCTATGTAACATGTAAGTATCAGTTTTATCTATGGGGCAGATTAAAGGTGGCCATACACGGGCCGACTATAGCTGCCGATATCGGTCCCTTGGACCGATTCGGCAGCTAATCGGCCCGTGTATGGGGAGAGCAGATCGGCCTGGAATTGGCCAGATCTCGATCGGCCAGGTTAGAAAATCTGGTCGGATCGGGGACCGCATCGGCTCGTTGATGCGGTCCCCGATCCGACTGCCCCATTGCCGCCCACATAATCCGATCGTCTGGCCCCAGGGCCAAACGATCGGATTATTATTTTTTTTACCTAAATGGTCCCCGATATCGCCCACCCGTAGGTGGGGATATCGGGGGAAGATCCGCTCGCTTGGCGACATCGCCAAGCGAGCGGATCTGCTCGTGTATGGCCACCTTAAGTTTAGTCACATTGCAGCACTCTTTTCAGTAGCATGGTAAATTCATTCATATGCTTTAACGGGCATAGTGCAAGCTGAATGGGGCCCTCCAAGAGACTTTTATTATTGCCACTAGCCTGCCCAGGCATTCTGTATTCTTTGTATGACATCATTATTTTAATAACATTAAACATTGGTCTTTTAGAATGGACCCATAAAGCAATGTTTTGAGCACAGTGTTGGCCTTTTTGTGTATGTGTCAATCTTGTCCCCATTAGATTTAAAAAAAAAAAAAAAAAAAACACTTTATTGATGCTTTCTGCCATCCTAGAAGTGAACAATTGCTATCTTGTCCTGTATTCTAATGGCCAAACAATTGTCCTGTTTGGTCATTTCAAGTGTGGCCAGATTGTGTGATATGATTGCAATGTTCAAGGACCAACCCAGCCAAATTCTCTTGAATTGCCCCATGTTTGGCCAGCCTGGGCAGTTGTTTTTTTTTTTTTTGTTCCAGACTATAATAGTGGTGTAGGCAGGCAACAGAAAGGTTGAAATCCCTCCACACGGCAGTTGCCTGGAATCATAGGTGCGTTGGCATGTTAGATGTCTTTCATAAACTGTGTTCAGCGTCTCCGACCTACAGTTGCATAACATGTGAGATGTCAGACAATTGCCATTCAAATCAATAGGGTGAGATTCTGAGAGCTAATTATCTCCCAAGTGACAAAATGCCCAAATTTGCTTCCTGTGCCAATGCCATAATTGGTAACATATTCTAGTGCTTTGTTACTTTGTGAAAAGTGTATCCTTTTTAGGTCCCCAAATACATGATAGCACAAGGGCTACCATTCTTAATTGTATCTGCTTCACTGCTTATATAGAATTCTCTAATGGCATTTATCTTGAATTTTGCTTGTGATTTTCAGGATTTATGCAGTTTATGCAGTCAATATTTAAACTCTGGTTTTACTACTTGAAAAATGTGTAACAATAACTAGATTGTGTTAGTCTGTTCTACGGGGTGATATAAAGTCCACAGAATTATGCCAAGGAAAGTCAAAACTGTGTATTTTTATTTATGTGACTAGTATTTTGGTGTGCTTATTAAAACACATGATGGAATGGTTTGGTCTTGTGAACACCTTTTCTGGCCCATCCACTGCATGTTTTTCAGGCCAATGACAATGGGGCACTGTCAGGCTTGTTTATTGTAGGGTTGGGCAAATTGCAGCCTTCCACTTGTTGACCTAAAGCTTCATCCTGGGTGACCGTAGCCTAAGTGTCTACCTTTTTGTCCAAAATTCTAGACAGTAGCTCAACCATTTTCCTTGTATAAATATGTATCAAGTAATGCAATATATATGACCAGGATATCTCTTCAAATTGAAAAATGTTTTATGTAATGTCTTACATGTGTTTGATGTTGCTTGCCTGATAGAGGTAGACACAGCTCCTGCATTTTTAAAAATGTGATGGCAGAATCAATGTGTTGGGGATTGTCTGGACTAGAGCAAGATCACTTTGGTTATTCCTCAGGGAATATGTTTTGAAGATGGGTAGTCATTAATATGTGCACCCTGCATGTTTAGTCATCCTGTCCCTGAACATAGGCATATTGTAATTAAGTCACCCAAACGTTTCTCAGGAACACTTTTAGGGTTAAAACTCTGTGGTATATGACTTCCCACTGTGGTTATTGTGAGCTTCTACCAGTATTTTAGTGTTTGTTGCTCAAAACTGTGAATATTGCATATTCCATGTGTTCCATTCTAATGGATTTTCCCACTCACAGTAACAGGAAGGGATCAATGACTATTCTTGTCACCTCATCTCAGCGACTTTTCCTAAGAAAAGCTGCAGTAAGGAAACATGACATTAGAAATGAACTATAACGATGTGCTAATGAAATGAGCTGATTTTTATCTTGCTTTGTTGACTTTGAAAATAGTTTGGTATTGTGTAAACTTTTATTTTCCTTGAATTAGAATTACTGAGATGAAAATGGTTTGTATGTATAAAAGTGTTTTTTATTATGGCTCAATATTAGTAAAGGCAAACTTTCCCTTTGGCAGAATAGTGAGTGTGAGTGTAGGTTAGAATTATGTGGGTAGCACTTCTGAGTTCGATACTGGCTTGGGCGCTGTCTGCAAGGACTTTGTATGTTCTCCCCATATCTACGTGGGTTTCCACTGGTCTCCTAACACTACAAAAATATACAGGCAGGTTAATTGATAAAATTGGCCCTAGTGTGTGTTAATGTTATAGGGACCTTAGATTGTAAGGTCCGTTGAGGCAGGGATTAACGTGAATGATGAACGCTTTCTTTAAAGCGTTGTGTAAATGTATCGGCGCTGTACACACATAATAATAATGTCAGCATTCACAAAAGAATCCTGCACTCTGTACACTTAACTTGTCGAAGTCCACTTTTCAACTGTATGGAAAGAAACCTCCACGAGCAAGAAACTGCCATTGGTAGAAAAATTGCAGGAGAAAAATAACTATTTTAAACAATTTCTAACATAAGTGGGCATTTAACCAAAACCTACGGTATTGCTAGTTTCATTTTAACTTTAATGTTAAGAAGCAGATGACGGCTAAACCAACAGATGAACCTTAAATTTTACATTATTGGATTTTATGTTTTCCCTGCAACTTTAAAAGTTTTAGGTAATAAATTTGTTTTTTAACATTTTCCCTGAATTTACAATTTCCCACAGTTTGCTTACCTGGTTCACAATGGGTGTAAAATTGATGATATATAAATATCTTGTCACTCCTGAGTAATAACTTGTGATGAATTTAAGATTGATAGGATCCAAACAGTTTTTAGGGTGAAGACACATGGAGCTACTTAGTAGCAGCTACTTGTCACAGGTACAAAAATAGACTATGCTGAACATTTACTAATAATTGTCTCCATGTGTGTTTTACAAGAGGCAATTCTCAGTACTTTCTATGTCAGGGTGTTTTTTGACGTTTAATAGCCATGACAAGTAGCTGCTAGTAAGTAGCTCTGTGTGTCTTCGCCCTAAGGGGATCTCCAACCTGAAACACTTTTCAATAGTCTTAAAATTATTTTGTAAATTTTGTTGCTATTGCCTGATTGATATCTGGCCAGTTGTCAGTCGGGTAGGTCTGTTTGGAGGGCACTATGGATGGAAAGATCAGCTGCTGAATTGGTCTGAAGGCACAGAATCTGCAGCTGAAATCTGCCTTTGTATGGCCACCTTTATTCAAATTAGAAGAAGTTCTTCTCTGGGTTTGTTAATCAGTTGGTTTCTTCTACTTTGTTCCAAGAGTCAAAACCAGAGGTAGAGAGTATGTAATAGCAATGGCATTTACAAATCTACTTGTAACTTTCACTCCAGGGAAAATGGTAATTAATGTATATTGAAAAGTTGCTTAGAATTACAGTTTTGTTTTGGGAAACAGGCAGAGGACCCCTTCAACTGACCCCTTAAATAGATTAAGTCCCCCAGAAGCAGAGGTTATAAGTACAGGTATGGGATCTGTTATCTGGAAACCCATTATCCAGAAAACTCCGAAATTATTTTCTATTTCTCTGTAATAATAAGACAGTACCTTGTACTTGATTCCATCTAAGATTTCATGAATCTTTATTGGAGGCAAGTGCATCGTATTTGGTTTAATTAATGTTTAAACATTTTTTAGCAGACTTGGTGTGGAGAACCGAAATACGGAAAAATCCCCTATCCAGAAAACCCCCGTTTGGATTTTGTTAAGGGTTGAAATTTTCTTCATATACATTTTAAAAAGGTCCATGTATTGAGTGCTGAAAGGTCTTAAATAAAAAAAATTAAGTACGCAGCCTTCCAGATAGGGAACAACGTTTTTGCTGACTGTGTAGCAAACGGGCAGGGTTTGCCTGAGGCCAGTGCCAACTGCAGAGATGTAATGCCCTCATCGGGGTGTGTACATGTGCATGTCCCACAATTGTCCCAGGTCTGGATTATGAGGAGCCTTGGGCATATCTTGGTGTGTACATGCAAATAACATTGTGAGATATGTATAGCTGGCAGTGAGATATGTGTAGCTGGCAGTGGCCCTGGCCAAAAGATGACTGTCTGCACCACTGCAAGCAAGTATCATTTGCCCAATCTGGGCAAGATTTATAAGTACAAGATTTATATTTAGAAAAGAAACAAATCAGTTAAAAGTGGAGAGTGTTTTGTTTAAATATGGTAAATGGCATTACTGTATTTTAGAGCTTTCTGGATAATAGATCCTCATTTTCGAGTAGTAGTGTCACCAGTAAGAGTTTTGTTTGGGCTTATGCAACCTTGGAAATGGCTTGCCACACAAAGCCTGAAATGTTGCCTTTGGCAGTTTAGTAAAGTCATCACTTTAGGCTGTTATGTATATATTTGTTTTATATATCATCTTATGTGTGTTTGAAACTACTTAACAAAAATGTGCCACGTGTGGGTGTTACTTCTCCCACCCTTATGTTTGTTTAAATTATAGTTTTATTTAAATGAAACTGTTGCTAATATACAAGAATTCATAACCCTTATTTCCCGTAGAAAACCCCCCTCTGAAATGATATTTCTGGTGGTGCTTTTAGATCAATTGTTATTTTGGTTTTGTAAAAATAAATAAGAAAAAACACACACACACACATGCTGTCAGGAGGCAAGAAAATAACTTTCACTGCTTATGTTACAGCTCGTTAATTCTGCCTCGCTAAAAGCACGGTAACACTGGTTTAAAGTCATTGTCATAATACTGGAGCGCCCCCTCCCCTCCTGGCTCATTTGCATATAAGCTTAAACATGAAATCTTTCCTATAAAAGCGGTTTTGCTCTTAATCATAGTCACTTTATTGAAAAGGCGAGCGTGTTGCCTTTCAGCCTCCCTTATTTCCAGTGCCAACACCTGAAATGGAGCTGCGAAAACCCAGCTGCTAAGTTCCTCTGCTAAAGGGTTGGGGTTCTGCCTCGGAGAACAAAGAGGAAGCAGCCATGTTAGCGTTACCGAAGGCAAAGCCAATCTTGCATTTAACAACATTATGGTAGAGGGCAGTGTAATTCCCCCATTCGTTTCCCAGGGAGTGTTCCAGTGCTTCAGCTCTCTTCTCATTTCACTTGCAGGATTCAGAAGGAGTTGGCTGAAATAACCCTTGATCCTCCTCCGAACTGCAGGTACGTTTCAGCTTTACTCCTTTAAATTCTGTTTAATGAATGTTGATTTGCTTAAATGTTGAACATAGGCTGTATTGTTTAGAAATAACTTTAAAGCAAAGTTTTAAACATGATGGATACAAAATATTGACACTTTCTGCCAGATGGGAATTGTGATGCTTAACCAATAACCAGATATTTGCTTTCTATTTGGGATATAATTATTGCCTGACTGTGGCAATTCAAGTCATTTATTGTTTTCTGCCCTGTTTATGCTGCCACTGCATTGATTCTCTCATATACTTTTGTAGGATAATTCCATGTTTCAGATTTCTTTTATTTAAAACATCCAGTCATGCTTGTGGCTAGGAAGACGGTACTAATACAAGGGCAGTGTAACAGTGGCAATTCTAGGGATAAACTCATGGAACAAAGTGTTTTATACCCATGCTTGCAGTTACATTAAGCATTTCCTCAAGATGTTATTTTACAGACTGTGGATGTATGATTTTATCTCATTTCCTATTTTATTTCTACTGTGTTTTAAATTTTAAGGGGGGTTTACTGCTGCAGAAGTTGTCAAATTTCCCTGCTTAGTGTGAACTTTACAAGCGTGTAAGGGTTTTTCCTTAGCTGTTCTTTTGTCAAAATTCAGTGAAGAGCTTCTGTTTCTTGGGTCAGAGATTCAGATTATTTGCTGATAAATGTTACATAGTCCTTTGTACAGTGGCCCACAGAAAGGAAATTAGCATTTAGTTGACTTTAGAATTTAGATAAGCGATTTGATTTCTAGAATTTAGACGATAGATTTTTTCATATGACATGTTGATACATTTTCCTGTTTGTATTCTTCTGTGTGTATTGTGGGCTGTTATTCTTAGCAGTACCAAAATAGCTTTTATCAGTTTTAGATATGGATTAATGTGGCATTTGTACACATCAGCTCAGTATGCTGGTGTGTGTAATTCAGCATGTAGAAAGTAAAATGTATATGTGTATGTGTAAATTGTAGCCTAATAATAGGAAGGCCGTCTCCAAAAGAGTCCATTATAAGCAAATAATTCTGTTTAAAAATTATTCCCTTTTTCTCTGTAATAATAAAACAGTACCTTGTACTTGATGTCAACTAAGATATAATGAATCCTTGTAGGAGGCAGTAGACTTAAGGTATGGAGATCCAAATTACAGAAAGATCCCTTTTCTGGAAAACCCCAGGTCCTTAGCATTCTGTGTAATAGATCAAATAGCTGTATTCAGTTTGCAGCCATATGTAGTGGCAATCAAAAAGCCATGTGTGCCACAGCCCTTAAAGGGCTCTTTGGGGCACATGGATAAATATCTTTCATTATTTATTATTATATTATTGCATAAATAATAATTAATGGGGTGTGTAATTAGACTTATTTAATAATATTTCAATTCTATTGCCAGGAGTAGTATTAATGTATTTTCCCTGCCTATTTGTGGGTACTATTAAAGTATATTGTTGGGAAATACCCCAACTGCTATGTAAATTCTCACAGTCGTCAAATACATAATGAGTTACTGAAATCTGATCTTGGTTTTTAAAATCCTGGCTGCACTGATAGCCGACACACACACACACACACACACACCAGCAGCTTTACAAATGTTAGTTGCCACCTCCCATCTTGAATGAACTGTAATAAATGAGAAGAGATTTTAGCGACCCTAAACAGCAAAATGTAAAACAGGTAAGGTTAGGGAGAAGCATACTGCAGCATTGTTAGGTGGAGGGAGCAGTAACAACAACAAAATAAGGTATTAAATATATTTTGGAATTCTTTTAAGGACTTGCGGGGGTGGATTCCTACCTGCCAGTGGCAGATTGGCTCAGATTGCACTTGAACCTTATTAGATGCCCGCTGCACTGAAGTTGCCCCATGCCATCTCTTAAGGTTTTGCCTTTCCCGCCCATTAGGTGATGATTAATGCCACACGTATGCCATACTTAAGAAAGATAACTTACTGGTGTGAGGATATTATTATTATGATAGGCGTGTTGGAGTAAAGTAAGGCACAACTTGCTCTAGAAGTGCTTTGGATTAACTCATTAATATGTTATTTTCCTTTTGATGTAACGATTGCCATTGGGTATGTGTGTGTGATATCTGGAATGTTCTATGTTATCCTACAATATAAGCCTGGTGTATATATTCATGATATTGCAGATATCTACTGGCCTATTTATCTTATTTTCCCTTCATGTGATATTCTGATGGCTTTGCTGAGCACGTCTCTAGTTTCTCTATCTCTCCGTATCAGAGCTGCTGCAGAGATGGATGGGGGAAGAATAGGCAATGTGTACAACACCTCTTCATTGATATTGAATTCTGTCGTCAATGTATAGACATCCAAAGTGAGAGTAAGCTTTCATTAATGCCTGTGGCCAACTCGCTTCAAGAAAGCTATTGATGTAAATGTAATCTATATAATAATGTCTTTATATCTCTCTGTGTTGATATTATTTCAGCCTTCTGTGCATGTTTATTGATCTTGTTGTACTTTTGAGCAACCTGCTGATTAGAACCATAAAAAGCCAATAAAGCAAGCAACAACAACAAAAAAAAATTTTTGACTGGCAATTTTACTGTGTGGCAGAAGAGTAGGCAAAATGATCCATAACTGTTACTTTATTTTGTGATAGGCAACAGGAATACAGTGAATTTATATAGTCATGGTATTTTCTCCTACTCTGTGCAGGTATAGTGGGGAAAAATGCTTTGATGTGATTAATTGAATTGAAACAAGACCATGTATAGGGCCAAACACACGTCCGGGTTTTCTCAGGCTCCTCTATAGCTTTAAGGAATACTGTCATGGAAAAACACATTTGTTCCAAAGCATATCTGTTAATAGAGCTTCTCTAGCAGAATCCTGCATTGGAATAATTTTTTTAAAAGCGCAGACAATTTTTTTTTTTTTTTTTTATTTGATTTAGAAATTTCACATGGGGCTAGCCATATTCTTTATTTCTCAGGGTGCCACAGTCATGTGCTTCCGCCTCAGTGCAGGCACATGCAGTGGGGCAGAGCGTAGGTCAGCCTGAAATGCCTGCTTCCGAATTTTTTGGGCAGATCTACGTGTCACTCCACTGCGCATGCCTGGCTGAGGTGGAAGCTGTAGTTTTCGGTGCAGGCATATGGAGCAGTGTAGGCAAGCCAATCCGCTTCTCCCAGCCTTACTGAAAAACGCAGGGCTGAGAGAAGCGGACAAACAACTCCATGTGCCCAGGGCCTAAGGACCAAACATGGAGAGTAGCATTACTTTCCCTATTTACCATCTTTAGCTCAAACAAAAACAAAACAAAAAAAAATCTAGATTTTTTTTGGTATGTGTGATTAAAACAATAGGCAAAAAGTATATTGAGCACAAGACTTGTTTATTGAATGCATGTTTAAAAGGGGCAGTATAGCTCCTTTAAGTTGCATGGTTCTTGTTGCTCTTTTGTTTAGGCCAGTATTAGAATTATAGGGGTGAAAAATAGGCATAAGGGATTTATTTCATTAAAATACTCATAGTGTGTTGACATTTATATCACCTAATGTGTTAACAGCATGTAAGGAGATCAAGAAGATTCTGTTAAGTATTTAAATTCAGGTATAGGATCTTTTATCTTGAATGTTTGGAACGTGGCATTTTCTGCATAAAGTATCTTTCTGTAATTTGTTTTCCCATACCAAATCATTTAAACATGTAATAAACCCAATAGAATAGCTTTGCCACAATATGGATTCTTGCAGCTTATTTACCACCAAGTGCAAGCCGCTGTTTTATTATTACAAAGAAAAAGAATTTTTTTTAAAATTAGAATTATTTGCTTAAAGGTGTTGTTCACTTTCAAGTTAACTCTTAGTATATTCTAGAATGGCCAATTCTTACCAACTTTTTAATTTGTCTGCATTTTTTATTTGTTATAGTTTTTGATTTTTTTGCCTTCATCTTCTGACTCAAGTTTCCAGTCCATATATTATTATTCTGTGAGGCTACAATTTTATTGTTGTTGTTGCTTTTCATTACATTTCTTTCTATTCGGGCCCTCTCCTATTCATATTGTAGTCTCTCCATTCAGACCAAAGCCTGGTTGCTAGGTTAATTTGGACCCTAGTAACCATATAGTCTCTAGACCATTAGTCAAGGTCAGTATATTCTCAAGCCTTGTTCGTCTGGGCTAAAACTGGAAAACGCATCAAAGCTCATCTGTAATTTGCTGATTTTTCAATGCAGATGATGCATATGGGATGCCAGATGGCTTTGCGCACCTTTCCAAAGTAGGTTAAAAATTTCCGATATAAGTTAGATCAGAGGGAGGAAGCAGAAACACCAGTCAGAAATGTTGTTGCTTCTTTCAAATTCTAAATAAAGTTTTAAGTTTACTGTAAGGGGTGAGTGATATTACCCTTGTAATACCATTTTTATCAGCTTCATGCTTTGCAGTTGTCCTATATTATTCGCTTCTTTAAGTCTTTCAGTATATTTGAGTCCATTGTTTGCATCCTAAAGTCATGGCTAGACTGTTGAAGTAGCAGCTGAGTTATGTTTGACAGCAGTCCTGAACTTAAACCCAAAACATTGCAAGCTTAGTTACCTAAAAGAGGTAAAAGGGGACCTATTTGGCTTTAGAACAGTGCATCGTTAGAACTGACCAAAAAAAACCCCAATGTTTTCAGTAGACCTTTGTGAATGGTAGCATTTTAAATCACTTAATCATATACCATTAATAACAGGTTATTACTTTTTTTTATTGCTTCAAAGTTTTCCTGCCAAATTCCATTTTGTGCTTGGAAATACTTCCTTCTGGCCTTTACTATACTTGCAGATTTGATGCTACTGAAACTTTGCCTGTAGAATTCCTTTGCCGGCACTCTATTTTGGTCATTAAGCTAAGAAGGGATACTATGTGAGGAAAAATGAATAATCATTTTTGCCATTAATGGGTCTTTGTATATTCTAAACATCTTACCTTACCTATGTTTGCAAGTTGTTTTATATAAACCAGACACATCGTAATTGTCTTTGTTGATTGAAAGGCCTTTATGATTCATTTATTGGTGACTGGTATAGTTGGATAGAACAAACAGATCGATTTTTCTCTCAGGCTGAGTGGTTTTTGGTTCATGTGTGGACTATTGTCATTTGCCCAGTAAAACTACAATGGAATTGCACCACGGAGTATTAATTGAATTATTCTTGAAAAGACCTGTTACAGTTCATGCGTTGCCACTGGCTGGCCTAAGTGTTATGCCTTTGCCCTTTGGGAAGCCATCGAAAAATGAGTGAAAAATATGGCAGCCTCTTAATCTTTCCTTAGGCATATACAAAGGAAAAACAGTATATGAATTATGAGTATGCCAAACAACACTTTCCAAAGAATGTTTAATTACATACACATGTCACTTGGCTTGGTGTGCTGATATATGCGATTCATTTGCAATGTACAGTGTTCCATATATAAAATAACCTGTAAAACTGTTCATAGGTTTACTGAAACCTGTTTATTATATAAATACACCCAATTGTAAAATGCATTTTAATATTTTAATATACCTCCCCATGGAGTTCCGTGACCTGTATAAAAGCACATGGCCTGTGGCCTTTTCCCTTTATTTGGTTATGGAGCTTAATTCTCTATATAAATATGTGAGGTATGGTGCCAGGTCAGCTGTATCCACAGTCTACACATGTGTTTTTCCATTATGGAGGATTGCTCACCTTTGCTTTAGCTTTTTAATATTATGTAGCTATTGAAATTCTAAGACAATTGCAATTTGTCTTTATTTTAATTTTTTTTGGGGTGGGTTTTAAGCTCTTAAGCTTTTTGGTCTGCTGCTAGAAAAAAGTAGAAAGACCTATTCTGCTAGAAAAAGGAAGACTAACGGCAGAGTTGCTAGGAATAGAACATTCTATAACCTACTAAAACTTAACGTTAAATCCCTTTCACTGATGTGCCACCATAGGTATTAGAAATCGCTCAATGCAAAATCACAGGGAATTCTCAGATCTCAAACCTTATGATATATGCCACCCTCTGGCACTACCGGCTCATATCACATGTTTACAATTTGAGCTGATAACCCCACAGGTTCCCATGCACGAGCCTCGAAAACCATTCGCAATGTTTTGTTGTCACAGAAACTTTTCTCAAATGTGAGAAAATGCCCAGCAAGGTCTAGAAAATGACTTTGCTTAGAATAATTAGAAACTGCAATTGCATAAAAAGGCCAGGCTGTTGGAGAAAGGCAAAGCAATAATGATTGTTTAATAAGACATGTTTGCAGTTTAACTCCCTGTCCTGAAAACATTTACCCAGCTTACTCAGAGGACTCGAAGGATCACATTTGTATTTGAAAGTGATTTGGTAACTTGAGCCGTTTCATTCATTTTTCTTTCTTTTGTTTATTTAACGTGCTCTTTTTTTTTTTTCCCTCATGATCCATGCTTTTATTTTTATCAGGTTGCGACTTGGCTGCCAGAGTAGCTGTGTATGCAGTCTAGCTAGTGGCAGGCAGGTTGTTTCTCCGCGTGGCTATTTGCCAGCTCTCTAATTGAAGCACGCCGTTTTTCTGCAGGTCACATTATCCAACTGACAATTATATCTTACCAAGGAAATATTTTGAAAAATTCCACACAACACAAAAGAAATGGCTAAACATTTTTGTCTCAGGGTGTGTGACTGCAGTCATATTTTATATTCACACCTCTTAAATTGTCCACATTTTTATGCTATTTCTCAAAGGAGCTGGTGACGCTTGTTATTTGCAATGCTGGGAAGGTTTCCAAAGGTTTTCCATTTCACTGTAAAATCTTAATTTGGTATGTCTGGAAGCATTTAAATATGTGTGCGCGTAGCCTTTTTTCACTTTTCGTCTGGAGAGGTAGTGCCTTTTTCAAGCCATAAAATGCGCTTCTCTGACTTCTAATTTTATTTATTTATTTTAATGCTGAGCTTTTGGTCAGAATGCTTCTTATGTCTACTAAAGTCCTTGTGGACTAGTGGAAAATAGAACACCGCATTGCCACTAATGTGCAAAATGTGAGTAAAACTCACAGAAGAATCATAAATGGGTATCTAGCAGTGATCAGTGGCAGATACGGCATGGGCCATATTTACAAACCTTCACACTAATTGTGTATTTTATAATCACTCCAAAACCATACATTTTTCATAATCAAGTGTCAAAACCACAAAAAACACAGTTGCATGCTGTGGCATGACCTCAAGAAAGCAATTTATACCAGACATCCCAAGAATATTGCTGAACTGAAACAGTTCTGTAAAGAGGAATGGTCAAGAATTACTCCTGCCCGTTGTACACGTCTGATCTGCAACTACAGGAAACGTTTGGTTGAAGTTATTGCTGCCAAAGGAGGTTCAACCAGTTATTAAATCCAAGGGTTCACATACTTTTTCCACCTGCACCGTGAATGTTTACATGGTGTGTTCAATAAAAACATGGAAACATTTAATTATTTGTGTGGTATTAGTTTAAGACTGTAATTGTCTATTGTTGTGACTTAGATGAAGATCAGATCACATTTTATGACCAGTTTGTGCAGAAATCCATATACTTCCAAAGGGTTCACATAGGGTTCAACTGTATACAAAACTACGCTATCTGAGGGCGAAGACATACGGGACGATTAGTTGCCGTGACTTTTTGAAAAGTCTTTGCAACTAATCTGTGTGACGAATTTGCACGAACAATTTGTCACATATTTTGTCACATATACTCTATTGACCGAAGGTAACCACAATTAGTCGACGCAGCTGAGTTAATTAAAAGTCATGGTGACTAATCACCCCATGTGTCTTCACCCTAAGGCTAATGCCAGATGAGGCGTAGGGTGGATATTTTCGGCAAGCGGAAGAGCTGAAAATTCCGCCCTACACCTCCTACATGTGCCTGCACCCGAATGAATGAGATACGATTGGGTGCAGGCACATGTAGCCGATATACGCATGAAAACGCGAGATAATGCAAAGTCTAATTGTCGTGGCTACTAAAACAGACAATGCTGATCATTTAGAGCTCTGGCACACGGGGGAGATTAGTCGCCCGCGATTAACTCCCTGTTCGCGGGCGACTAATCTCCCCGAGTTGCCTACCCCTGCCATCCCACCGGCGAACATGTAAGTCGCCGGCGGGATGGCAGACGCGGCGGGGCGATTTGCGGAAATCACCGAAAAAGCCTCGCGAGTCTTTTTCGCCGATTTGCGCAAAATCGCGCCGCCGCGTCTGCCATCCCGCCGGCGACTTACATGTTCACCGGTGGGATGGCAGGGGTAGGCAACTTGGGGAGATTAGTCGCCCGCGAACAGGGAGTTAATCGCGGGCGACTAATCTCCCCCGTGTGCCAGAGCCCTTAATGATATCTATGTGTGTTTTATCAGAGGCAATTCTCAGTATTGTCTATGGCCAGGTATTTTCTGGCATTTAGTAGCCATGAAAAAGTAGCTGCTAGTAGTTGCTCTGTGTGTCTTCACCCTCAGGGCTGTGGCAGATGGGGAGATTAGTCGCTGCCCGACAAATCTCCCCAAGATGCCATCCCACCGGCTAGAATGTAAATCGCAGGTGGGATGGCATAAGCAGTGCAGCGATTTGCCAAAATCGACAAAGTTGCCTTGAGAGGAAACTTTGGCGATTCCGGAGCACGGCGACTAATCTCCCCACCTGTCAGAGCCCTAAAAGCTCTGTCATCTAGCAGTCAATAGGAGCTGCTTTAAGCAAATTGTAATACTCTTTAATTGGTGGTTAAATGTTTTTGTTTTTTTTTTTATCATTTTTTTCCATTTGTAAGCACATGAAAATTTTTACGAAAACAAGGATTTTGGAGATTTTCATATTCTTATTTGGATTTGTTTTTTTCATCAGAGTTGGATTGGGACCTGGAATCCCCGGGAAAAAACCCAGTGGGCCCTGGTGTATTTTTAGTATTTATATTTACTGACTATGCCTGTTTGACATGACCTAAGTACTAGGAGCCCCATTATTAATGGTCACATTCGAGATTGTAATAGATTTTTCTGTCTTTGTTCTGCTTGTGACATTTATGTACTTTTGGAGTTATTTGTGAGGGTAATGTTACCAGAGGGGGATTTAGGTCTCCACAACTTCTTAAATTGAGAAAGTCTTTGTAGTGCATCAAAAAGAACTGTGTTTAAAACTTTTGCTGTTATGATCAAAGGGAAATGTCTGTGAGTGGGGCATGTGGGTACATTTATTTAAAAACACTATAAAAAGGGTTTCCATGCCCTTGCGACTCACTTTTAAAAGGAAGCCCATGAGGCACTGCATCAAAAGTTGAAACATTTTGCAAGCAGCATCATTTTATACTATTATAGTCCCAAACAAATTGTTTGTTTGTCCTGTCATAGTCTCAGCAGTAATTTAATAATGGAAGCTATAAGTGTATCTATTCTTGGCTTCTTGCAATACAGTAATACATCATTCCTAGCTCTCTGTATTACTGCTGCACTGATAATGAAACATTTATACCAGTATGTTTCTGCCTGTCTGATCTAAGGCATTTGACAATGGCCAGATACTTTAGATACGCATCAGTAACTTGTGCAATGTTATCTTACTTATGGAGCATATTCAGAAAGGTATGTACACAGTGTGGGGGAAAAAAACAAATGGCATATTAATAACTGTCAGTTAAACTTACAGAGCACCTTTTTTATTTTTAATTGTATTTGAGGAGTAACAACCTTGTGTTTAAAATAGCATGAAAAAATATTTTCCCTTCCCTAATATCCCTATTTGTTTCCTGATATCCCTGTTACTGCTTAGGCTGATGGCCCGTGGGGAGATTAGTCATCCTTGGTTAATCGTGGCTACTGTGGCGACTAATCTACCTGGAATGCCTCTCCACTGGCAGTAAATTAAATCACTGGTGGAAAGGCATATAAGTTGCTTTATTTTCCGATGTCACATGAACTTTCCTGCACTTAAAAGCTTGTTCTTAAAAAAAAAAAACTGTATTAACACCCACATCACCCATGTGAAAAAGTATCTGCCCCCATAGTTACCTAGTCAGGCTAGATTGCGCCAGTCATGTTGAATTGAACCTTACTATGAGAGTAGTCACCAGAAAGTTTTTTCTATAAGAATACCATACCACAATTAAAAGAAATTACAGAAGAAATTAGAAAAAAATTCTGTTAGAATCTAGTCTTAAATTGTTACAAAGCCATTTAAAGCCTCTGGAATGCCGTTGAACCACCGATAGAGACTACAAATGAGGACTTGGTGAATTTTTAAAGAAGTGGTCGTTGCGCAAGGGGTATTCAGGTTTCCTCCCACAGTCCAAAATATAGAGGCAGGTTACTTGCCTCCTGATAAATTTGTGTTTGTGATATGGACCTTAGATTCTAAGCTCCTCTGGGCATGGACTATCTCTGTAACACTTCCACATTATGAAAATAAAGGGTGGCTGACATTACAGCCTGTTGAACCCTTATATGGGGTTGAAAATACAGCCATCCCAATCAAAAGCTGGAATGGCGGAATTCCTGTTGGCTGAACACTGCGTTGGGCCTTCAAGTATCTTTCCATCATTTGGATCTACTAAAATAAACATTAAATAATCTTAGGAGGATTGTTGTGCCACCAATATGGATTTATACAGCTTATTGTATGGTCATAATGTAGAGTTCTTTTAGCTGATTAAAATCAGGGGTCTGATAATTCAGCATTTAGGTCATTGGAGGAACCCTTTTGCCCATTTATTAAAGACCCACCATGGAACCATCTTAAGTGCATTTTTAAAATAGAGCAAAGGTTTTGGGAGTTTTTGTAAAATATATTGGATATCTGACAGGTGATTTGTTACAAGATTTCATCTTTCACGTAGAGAATTTTATTTGTAGCCCCAAGAGTCTGCTTTACAATTATTATTTGCTAGGGAATTGCCTGCTGTGATGACAATTTTTTTTCCCGTGTTTGAAAAATCATATAATAGAAAACATAATAAACCATAATTAGAATGGAGCATAGCCCTAGAGAGAGCGAGAATGCATGTGTGAGATTGAATAGAAACGTCTACATTTAAGAGTTCTTTTAACCAGTATAAATGAAATACATTTCCGAATGTAGGTGGGGATTAATAACGATCTATAGTAAACCACAGCTGGGAAAAATAACAAGTGTATTCAGCTTTTTTTCCTGTTGCGTTCTTAAAGAGAAGTTATAACCTATTGTGGACTCAGCTTTGTTCAGTTTCTGTTCCATAAACAAGGAAGGCATGGTGTGTTTGCTCATGACAGTGCCTTGTGCAGCCCATGCATAGGAGCCAGGAGACGGACCATACAGCACCAATGCAGCTGCCTCCCATAGAGCACACATTATTCCTTCATTCATCTGTAATAAAGCCCTTGCTCACTGATGGCAGTAAGGGATGGGGAGTGAACGTAGAATGCATTACAGCTGACCACCCCCCCCAGCACAGGGTCTGTGCAGAAGTAAAGGATCAGTAGAGGGATGATTCTGAGGTGAATATCTCTTTAGCTGCACATTTTTGCTAACTATGTATATGGCAGAGATTGTTCTATTAATGTGAAATGTTAGATTTGTGATTGTTGTACAAAGGTGAACAATCCCTTTAAGGGTAGTTATATTAAAGGAAAACTATATTATGTTAAGTGACCTATTTAAGAATATTGCCAAACTGGAATATTTGTCAATAAATATTGCCCTTTTGCATCCTTTTTCTTGATCCACCATTTAGTGATGGGCTGTGTGCTCCCTCAGAGATCACATGACAGGAAATAATGCAGCTCTGCAACTGTAACAGGAAGTAGTGTGGAAGCAAAATACAGACCTCTGTCTATTCATTGGCTGATGGGACCTTGCATGTATGTGTGCCTTGGCTTGCTTGTGTGCACTGTGAATCCTATGATCCCAGGAGACGGCCCTTAATTCTTAAAATGGCAATTTTCTATATAGAATTACCCAATAGCGCATGAAAATGGTTTATTTAGATGAAGCAGGCTTTTACACATGAGCTTGTTTATGCAATATATTTTTATAGAGACAACGTTGTTTGGGGGTATAGATTTCCTTTAACATGAATTTTAACCCTACCATTGCTTTTCTCCTGCAAATTCTGCATGATGGAAAAACACCCAGCTGTATATAACAGTAGTGTACAGTAGTGTTCTTTAGATTGCAAGTTCTTTTATCATGGCTTGCACTCTTTTCAGTGACTAAAGTGAACCAATTAAATTTTTTTCCCAGCTACTACTTCTCTCCTATCTCATCTTTCCTCTTCTGTTCATACTTTCTACCATCCTTTCCCCCACATGGGGACCCCCTTTCCCAGGCACAGTAGTTGTGTCCTTTCTACTGATAGGAATAAGCACTGGCACTCCACGCAGGTACAAGTAGGGCAAGCCCTTGCGAGTTTATTGTGAACATGCAATGTTTTGGAGCACAAAAGCCCCCCTTTTCCACCCATCCTGCCAGAACATTTGCCCTCCTTGTTTTTATAGCACTAATATATCAGACACTTCATTGCTTGTTTTCTAGCATTATGAGTCAAGATACACAAGGCATTTGCTATGGAATCCTATTATATATTTTCCATGACAAGTTTTGCTCTGCTTTGTCCATTTAAATAGGATGTGTGTGTGTGTGGGGTGGGGGGGGGGGGGGGATGTGGGCATTATCAGAAATCATTGGGCCCCATACTACATAGTTTACAGGGCCGTCCCCCTAACGGGTCCCAGATTTCAGTCCACTGCCTGGCCAATTTTCCTGTGTTGCAGGTCCTGCCAATTGTAAAGCAAATACTGCAGTTAGTGCACAGCCCCTGGGGAGACGGCACTCCCCTACCACGGAAAACCAAAAATAGGTACTCGCGCTCAAGGCAATACAAGTGGGGGACTTGCCCCTCGTGTTTAATGAGTCAAACAAAGTAACACAGCGTTTTGGGGGTGTGCCCCTTCGTCAGGTCCTGCCAATTAGAATTAGTAAACTGTTTACAATGTAAAATGTAATGATAAAGCTTTGTTAGTATGAGTTCTGTTTGTAGTTTTTATCCTCTTGTTTGCTTTTTGAGCTTGGGCAGTTTTGTCAGTTCACCTTCCTCCTTACGCCTTCCTTTCACTGTTCATTATGTACTTAGGATTCTTTCCCCCCTCATTATAACCAAGCTTCCTATAATAAGACAAGAAAGAGAGTGGTTTCTTTACTTTCGCTGCTGAAATATTAAGAACAGAAAATGTTTTTAAAAAGCTTCTTATTTTTATTTATATGCACTTATTTTTGCAAATGAGCCATTCTGGCAATGTTTTTTTCTTCTTTTCCCGAGAGTGCTGCCTTAAATCTGTTTATTATTATTCTATACTCTTTACTACTGAGAGGAATGACTTGCCTAAACAATTTTACAAAATTTGACGCACTTGTTTCTGTTTATATAACACTCCATTTTCTGTACTGAACAGTAATTAGGTTTTTATGGATTAAAGGCTTGAGGGAGTTGCTCTTTAACAGATAGCTCCTTAGCTTTCTGCCAGATAATCATTTCATGAATATCGCACTGCTGCTTTGCTTGACACTTCATTACTTTAAAATAAGTATAAATAAGCTTCTTTTATTTATATATATATATATATATATATATATATATATTACACTGTTGCACTGAAGAACATGTGTACTCTCCAGGTTATTTGGATTGAATTTGAAAGTTGTACAGCCAGCACGGGCCTGTTACCTGTTGATGAGTACTTTCTTTGAATACTGGAACCTACTGCAGGACTCTGAATTTTCAATTGCGGAATAGATCATTTATCTCATCTCGATTACTGACAGCCAGTGAACAAGTTTGTGAACGTAACCTAGAGGCTGGCTGTTTAGTAGGAAATTGTTAGGACTGTTTGTGAATGCAGATGCAACAAATGCAAAGTGATACTGACACTAAACCACTTTTCAAAATATTAATGCACATATGTGCTGCTTTGCTTTTGTAAGTAATTGCCATCCTGACTGTCCTATCTCAGCCTGTCAGTTATAGCTTCTAATGCTAATGGATTCCTGCTGTACAAATATGGCAGCCCCCTCATAGAGGAACATGGGAGATGTTAATGCTGTTTTATATAGGTACATGCACACCTATTCATACTCATTGCATCAGTAAGCCAGTTCAGTCTGCTTTGATGAATTGCATGCAAGATGCAAAGTACATTGTTCCCAGATGCAGGGGAGCCCTGGTTGTTAACACCTTCCTTAAAGGAGGAGGACAGGTAATAACTAAGTAAGCTTTATCAGAAAGGTCTATGTAAATACAGCCATAAGCACACACAGAAACGCTGCACTGAGTCCTCTTTCAAAAGAAACGGGATTTCTTGTCTCCTTCCTTGTCTCTGTAATTCCTGTGCCAGAGTCTGCTCAGCTCTCTCCCCTCTCCTGCCCCCCCCCCCCCCAAGAATGCTAAAAACTCTCTCCTTCCCCTTAGGAATGTGTGATCTGAGCCAATCAGCAGGAAGCTTCCTCATAGTCTTACATACTGGGCATGTACACTGGTCTTGGTGCAGGAGTGTGGCATTATGGGAATTTTCTTTACAGAGCTCAGACTTGTTTTTTTTTTGTTTTTTTTTTTACTATGAGGCTTCTGATCTGAACAGGAGAAATATGGGGAAACTTGAGGGCACTATTGAGACAACTGAAGGTATGCCTGCAGCCAGCTTGAGATTAATTCTTTATTAGCCTTTCCTTCTCCTTTAAGACCATCTTCTCTGCTTTCCTTATTTGCATTTCACATATAATTGGTTTGTAACTAAAAGAATCCAGGTTCTAACAGTAAGGGCAGTGACACACGGTGAGATTAGTTGCCGCAACATTTGCCTTGAGAGGAAACTTTGGGCGACTTGCGCCTCTGTGTATGCCATCCCACCAGCGATTTACATTCTAGCCGGTGGCATGGCACTGTGGGGAGATTAGTCGCCAGCAGCAACAAATCTCCCCGTGTGTCACTACCCTAAATTTGGTTCTTACACTTAGATATTCAAAAACTACTTTTCTAAGCTCCCCTCCTGAGTTTAGCTGAGTGCATGTGACCAGATAAAGTTGGGCAGTTGTGAACCGTATTAGTTAACAGCTTGTGTGCATGGGTCCAAACAAACCATATTATATTTATGATTGTACAGGTTCTAATTTAATTAGACCTGTTTATAAATTGCATTTATATATTTATAGGCCCGCAGTCTTATGTAAACAGTGGTGTGAATAACTGACTAAAGGTCCCCATTCACGCTGAGATCCGCTCGCTTGGCGAGATCGCCAAGCGAGCGGATCTGCACCCGATATTCCCACCTACGGGTGGGTGATCAAATTATACTGGCAGCAAGGGGCAGTCGGTTCGGGGACCGCATCAACGAGCCGATGCGGTCCCCGATCCGACTGAATTTTCTAACCTGGCCGATCGAGATATGGCCAATTTCAGGCCAGATATCATTCGGCCAGGCCCCTCGTTTCTGCCCCTACACGGGCAGATAATCTGCCAAGGGACCGATATCGGCAGCTACAATCTGCCCGTGTATGGGGACCTTTAGGTCCTGTATTAGCTAAAATGGTTGTTTTTAGTGATCTGCCCAATCAGACTCTAGATCTGCCTGCACATACTCAATTTGTCTTAATATTCACAAATGAAAAGTTAGTTGCCAGCCAGTAGAGCAAGATGTTGCCAAAATATTGAAAAGCCGCTCAGAATTAAAAGGTCATTTAGATCCAACTTGATTTTTGTGCTGTGGTTGGAAGTCTCCTATTGTTGTTGCTATATATGGATAATTAATTTCCTTTAATGAGTTCCAAAATACAGAATAGAAAATTGTGTATTTTTCTGATCCCACTGTTGCGTTGTTACGTTCTGTTTGCCAGTTCTGGCAATTTGTGACAGCATAGATAACTTGGCTGACCAATAATGTCATCTCTTTTGAAAAATAAATGTTTTGATGCTGTATTATTATTTCAGACTATATTTTATTTCTAAATACAAAAAAATCAAAAGTATTCAGTGCCTCTGTTTTACAAATTGAGTTGAGAAAAAAAAAAGTTTTAGAATTCTGCACCTGCTGATTTCTTAACTGGATAATAAAGTGCTGAATGCTGGATATAAGCTGCAAAGAAATCTGCAAATTATATTACCATGCGGCTTAAAACACTTACGATTTTTTTGAATGTCAGCATTATCTTTAGTACAAAGCTGCTACTGTGTTCCTACGTCACCAGGTTTCTTCATAAAGACTTGATCATGAGGCAAACTGTTTTAGGGCTTCCATAGCTCAGGGATTTTTCTTAATGTCCGACCTATTAAAAACATCTGGAACCCATAAACACTTGAAGCATTGGGAGGAATACATTGCCAGATGCTAAGCACTGGGTTAGTCTTTTTTTTTTGGTTAGGGGTAGGGGGAGATAAAGGTTCGCATAGGAAATAGTGTAAGTGGAACAAGGACAAGTTTTTGTAGTGGCCTTCAAAGAACGCATAATGGAGTATTATTGAAAATAAATGGGGTGGAGTTGAAATGTGAATGTGAATGTGAAGCAATTAACTGTATGACCAAACCTTTGCATGGGCCATATACCTTTCTAGTCTGTTCCTTGTGGCATATATTCAGGTTTGCCCCTAATGCTATTTCAAGCAACTTTTAAAAGAGCCTTGGCACACAAGTTGATTTCAGGAATTTTACAACTCGTGACTTTTCCTTTGTAGGTCAGATGACGGGGTCAAAACACCCAAATCTGTCACTGTTTGATTCTGTGTCAGTCACCTGAAAGTGTGTGCTTTTGTCTGGCTATTATGGCTTGGAAAGGTGATACTCCCTTTGTGCCGTTGCCCAAAGTGTATTTTTTTTTCTTTTGTTAGAGAGTTACTCATAAAATCAACGGTTTCTCCCCATTTACCTCATCGCTGCAAAGGTGATGCCTTCTTATTCCCGTAATTTTTTACTTCTTTCTTTTTCTGCTCTCTAGTGAGTCTTGCCAAACTGCCCCCTTAGAAAGGGTTTAACGTTAAAAATGTTTCCTTCGTCTTGTCGGCTATTCTCTGGAAAAGTTTGGACTGTCCAGTTAATCAACCAAAAGATTATTTTAAAGTACTAACTGGTTTGCCCAGAACCTTAGTTGGGAATCCATTTTATGAGATAATTGTGCATGTAGACCTTACTCAGGTATTTTTTTTTACTATTACAAACACCAGCAGTCTATAAGGCAAAGTTTAGACCAATCTCCATATTCACAAACTGAATGTTTCTCTTATGTTTGATTCTTCTCTCTGAATCATATGAACAAAGGGATTTGTAGATTTTATAATGTAAACAAGTACAATTCATATAGACTTTGCTTGTCAGTTAAACAATCTATTCTCAAACCATCCATTCAAGGTTTGCTGAAGGTCAAAAAGATTAAATAACTCTCTTGTCTTTTAAAGGCAACACATACCTTTCTTAGCAGTGTTGCTCCACCCCAGCGCACTCTGTATTATGCAGGTTGAAGCATGCAAGGAGTGTGTAGTTTAGTATAATGATGGTTTCATAAGCAACATTGCTGAATTAAAACTTTTTGCCAACTCTAAAGGACCAGCGGCCCAGTGAACTGAAAACTATAATTTCTGTACTACTGGTGTTTTATTATGTTCAGTAGCTCTGATATGGGATGTTTTTGTTTGTACTTCTGCATCTAAATTTGGGTGGCTTTTATTGAAGACCTAGAGGAAAGTACTATGGACTCTTTATGTCCCCTTTAAGATAAAGGTTGTGCAAACGTATATGGCATAACCAGTGAATATGTTTGTATTACTCTATACAGTTTCTCTAAAGAGTTTATTATTGGCAGCAGCTGCCTGACACCTTATCCTGCTATTAGACGTGGCATCTACAGTTAAATGTTCATTCTTTCCAGTTGCAGATTTTCCTAAATGGAAGTCGACTTATAATGTGCAAATGATTCTTTCCTTGTATCTACAAGTGAGCCAATCAGATCACTGGACCTTATTGTTTTGTGTCAAGCAGATGGCCATCTCTTAATAAACAGCTTTACATGGTTTATTCCTGAAAACATGGACTTTTCCTTGCAGTTTCATCTTGAGCAGGCCTGTCCAGCTGAAGATCCCCAGAATACTCATGGTCTGTATAGACATACTTACTTGTATGTTATCATCATCATCATAATATAATCTGCAGCAACTTTCCAGAGTACAATTATGGTGGTGTTTGACTATACCTGGTAACGACCTGGCCTCTAAACATGTGGCACATCAGATAAATTAGCCACTACATAGTAAACTTGGACAGCATTGACCTTAAATATGGTTCTTAAGACTATTATAGATATAAGATATAATGCATTTTGCTTGGGATTTTTTGAATTGAAATGTTGAAATGTCCAGTAAGATAGTTTTGCCTTTACCATGGATTTATGCTATACAAATCAGTCATAATTAAATCATTTGTTTAAATAGGCATCATCATCGTTTTCTGAGCTTTCCTGACACAAATCACTCCCAGTTTTGTGCCTCATTTTATGTGTTAGCCTTTCTCTGATCTAGTTTACTTTCTACATTTTCGGACATTAATTTACTGTCATTTAAATTGTCATGTAATTTAACTCATTTTGGCTCACATTTATATTGGTGCCACCTCTGCATTGTTTTGGACCTCACTTAACAGAAGTCCCATAAACATTAAAAATAATAAAGCTTGAATCACTATCTTGTAAACCTCTCCACGTTGCTCACATTGATATGGGTATTAGGAACCATTTGTAAGGTTTAAAGTGCAAGCTGAATCAGAAACGCCTTCTACCCATTGAAGAAAACATACCAATTGGTCTAAACAGTTAGCAAATCCATAAGGGCTATGTCCTGCCGCTCTTAGTCAGCTTTGCTTCTGCATCTTTTCTTAACAAAAGTCTTGGTGACAAAATATAAGGAGTTATTCTGGAAAGTTTCCAAGCATAATCAGTGGGAATGGCACATAAACAAAACCAAATCTCTGTGACCACAATGACCTGTGAATGATCTATAGTCCTGAAGAGACAAATGTTCCTTTTAACTGAAAGATTGAGGTTCCTAAAACGTTCAGAAACGCACACTATTGGCAGAAGGGAAGAGTGTTTTTTGTGCATTAAACCTGTGGTGCTGGGGGATGTGGTTTAATTTATTTGTTAACCATATTTTTTAATTTCTAATGGAAGTGTATATATAATATTATCAGCAAGATCATACACCAGCATTAAAATATGAGAAGTACGGAATGGCAACCATTCCAGAATATACATTGGATAACTTGGTTGTGTGGCAAGTGTTATTTTGCTGGCAGACATTCATATGAAAACACACAAGATGATCCTTTGACTTCCGTGACCTGCGTTGCTTCAGTGTTTTAATAACTTAAATTGGAAAACTGGGCAGCAAACTGGAAAATGAGGTTCAATGTTGACAAGTGCAAAGTTATGCACTTTGGTAGGAATAATATAAACGCAAACTATCTACTGAATGGTAGTGTGTTGGGGGCATCCTTAATGGAGAAGGATCTAGGGGTTTTTGTAGATCACAAGTTGTCTAATTCCAGGCAGTGTCATTCTGTGGCTACTACAGCAAATAAAGTGCTGTCTTGTATAAAAAAGGGCATTGACTCAAGGGATGAGAACATATTTTTGCCGCTTTATAGGTCCCTGGTAAGGCCTCACCTTGAGTATGCAGTGCAGTTTTGGGCTCCAGTCCTTAAGAAGGATATTAATGAGCTGGAGAGAGTGCAGAGACGTGCAACTAAACTGGTAAAGGGGATGGAAGATTTAAGCTATGAGGTTAGACTGTCGAGGTTGGGGTTGTTTTCTCTGGAAAAGAGGCGCTTGCGAGGGGACATGATTACTCTGTACAAGTACATTATAGGGGATTATAGGCAGTTGGGGGATGTTCTTTTTTCCCATAAAAACAATCAGCGCACCAGAGGTCACCCCTATAGATTAGAGGAACAGAGCTTCCATTTGAAGCAGCGTAGGTGGTTTTTCACGGTGAGGGCAGTGAGGCTGTGGAATGCCCTTCCTAGTGATGTGGTAATGGCAGACTCTGTTAATGCCTTTAAGAGGGGCCTGGATGAGTTTTTGAACAAGCAGAATATCCAAGGCTATTGTGATACTAATATCTACAGTTAGTATTACTGGTTGTATATATATAGTTTATGTATGTGAGTGTATAGTTTGGTTAGTATAGGTTGTGTGCTGGGTTTACTCGGATGGGTTGAACTTGATGGACAATGGTCTTTTTTCAACCCTATGTAACTATGTAACTATGTAACTTAAAATTGTTGTATAATAAAGGTGAAGTCAGATCTATACATGCAAGCCTGTTCAGTATGCTTGATACTTTGTCTGAATTATCTGTGTTTGTCATCGTGTGAGCCAGATACTTAACCTTAATCTGAAACATAGCTCATTGGGCAAACTTAATATGCCAGCTGCATGCCTGTGGGTGGGGGTGTTTTGGGTTTTTTTTAGGGGTTTTGTTTGTTTTATTTTCTCTTTTTATGTGGTAGAATAGGGCCAAGAGGGCCCATTTGCTAGCACTATATAAATAACAGGAAATAAATTAGCCATACAGAAAGCAGTTTGCTCACAAGAATTCAGGGATTGTCTACATTTTGTATGAGTTTCTGAAGTGCAGTTCGTTTAGACAAGTATTAGTTATGGTGTCATTCTGTTGAGCCCAGTGGAACTCTTGGCGACTTGTGTTTTTAACTATCCTCTAATACTTGCTCCCTGTGTAACATAATGGAATTTATTTGTTCCACTTTGGTGTTGCGTTCAGATTTTCAGAACATGACTCTCTAATCCCAGCTGTTTAGCTTGGTACTATATAATTGATTATGATCATTATCCATTTTCACTACCATTTAAATGAAGTGCCTTATGACATTTCTCATCCCACCCCTCTCTGATTTCTGTTCCCCATGTTTTTGCATGTGCAGCTCTGGCTTCATAAATGTAGTTACTTGCTTAGGGTACATGTAAAAAATATCTGAGTATATTTCATACAAAACCCTAATAATTAAATCAGCAACTGTTGTGACTGGAACCTTCATTAATCTGTTGATGAATGATCTTTAATCGGCACTTGTGCTCAGTGCAGACTGTACAGAGTTTATCCAGCAGTGCAATACATACCTGAATCTAATTATTCATCTGCGCTGGGGCATACGTATTGGTAATTAATGGGCAATCAACAGATCATCCATTTAATTGGAAACCTAAAAGTGGAGGAAGAAATCATTTGAATTTCTTCCTATACTAATTTTTCAAGTGTTCCAGGTTAAGTGGATGGTTTGGCCTTTTTATTTTGTTAGATATTTTTAAGTTCTGTTTTAATTGTATGAAATAGAATGAAGCTGGAGGAATAGAAAGAGTTTCCTCTGTTTTAGGGGCTTGATTGATATTCCATCATTTTCGCCTGCTGACTACCAATTTCAGAATGCATAATTTTCATTTAGAGCGCTACTCTGTTTGGTATTGCTCACTGTTTTATGGTATCGTTGACATTAGCTTTTGAAGAGTGTAATCCTTGAGGTTTTTCCACCAGATTAGTGGACAGGAAAAACTGAAATAATTTTTTTTTTTTTTTTAATGATGGCGTAAGTAATAAGTATGAAAATGTAGATTGTAATATTTAACCCAGGGGAAATAATTTAGTAATTTGTACTTGAAATGTTGTTCATAAAAATAATTCATAGAGAATTATTGTGCCCTTAAGTTAGACTGCTTTAATAGGCAATTACTGTGGCTCACGTTAACACCAGGGAGATAGATTTTATCCCTTCATCCCATTATTTCTCATGTTTTGTTCCTTTTAAAGGTATAAGTAATGAGAGGAGGGACAGGAAAGATATCCTGTGCATTCAATATTAATAAAAAAGCTATGATGCACACTTTTTTAAATACATAAACATTATGAAAAATTAATTGATCTATTTTTCTGACTGGAAATGAGCAGTACAGTGAAACGAACATTTGTAGGGATGAAAGTCACTGTCAACTTCCCAAATGAGTACTAGAGTAGTGTTTTTATATTGCACGCAATTGGGCCCATTGCAGGGACCAAAGCATCAATCATTCTTGAAAGATGGAATACATAATTCAGGGATCCCCAACCTTTTTTTTTTTACTCATAAGCCACACTCAGATGTAAAAAGTTCACACAATTATGAAAAAAGTTCCTTGGGGGTGCCAAATAAGCACTGTGATTGGCTACTTGGTAGCCCCATGTGGCCTGCAGGAGGCTCTGCTTGCAGTAAATCCACGTGTTTGCCTTTACAAAACTTGTCTCCAAGCCAGAAATGTAAAAGTGGGCACCTACTTTGCGGCCACTGGGAGCAACAACAAAGGCGGCGCTGAGCAACATGTTGCCCCCGAGCCACTGGTTGGGGATCACTGACAGAATTCATAATTTGTTTATATTTTTGCTACTGTTTTTTTTTTTTTTATTATTATATAGTTCCATGCCTTGTGTAACTATACTAAACCCTAATACCTTTTTCCCATATGTGGCTGCAGAATTCTATGATCAATTACATTCTGGTGATATACATTTTTTCTCATTATATTTGTACAGGTATTTCTAAAAAAAAAAAATGTAAATGTGTCATCCTTGTTTGTTTTTTCTTGATGTTCTTTCTCTTTGTTTCCTTTTTATTTCCATTGAGATTAGATTAAATTCATGGAATTCCATAAAAATTCACAGAAATAGAATTCCACATTAATCAAATTTCTGTCTTTTAATGAAAGTATGGCTAAGCTAGTTATTCCAACTGAGCTAGCTAGCGTAGGTGTTTTTGTTTTTCTAAATGTTTGGCTTAAACTGGGATCTGTAATATCCATTACTCCTGCTGTTTTATTTTTTTTAACAGCGCTGGACCAAAGGGGGACAATATTTATGAATGGAGATCTACGATTCTTGGACCTCCAGGATCAGTATATGAGGGGGGTGTATTTTTCTTGGATATCACATTTTCATCTGATTATCCCTTTAAGCCACCAAAGGTAAGGGAAATATATCTGGAATGTATTGATTTACATCAGCAGGTTGGGCATTAGGTATCTAGATTGCTGTCATAGGGAATGCTTTTTTTTTTTTTTTTTTTTTTAATACTGCTGTTGGTTTTTGCAAATCAGAAATCTCCATAATACTATAATATTGATATTGTTGTTCTGGTGGGTAAAGGGGTTTTCAAGATTAGTTGTATTTTCATGTTTATTTAATAATGTTTACATTCTATTGTTATATTAAAATATTATGTTTTTGTATTTAGATCCATAATTCAGGAATATTAAGCTTATATGTGTCTCTGAAATGAAGGGGAAAAAAATCTATTTTTCTCAAACATTCAATTCCCCCAAGGAAATTGCACTAAAATGTTATGCAAAAGAAGTGTGAGCAGTGGTACTGAAAGGATTACAAATTGTGTGGATTAATTAAAATTCACCCAGTAAGATTAGGATGTGGGGCATCCCTACTAGAATGCATAATATTTCCGTGTGAAAATGACCCAACATCTATTTTGGCCCAAAAAAATTTGACCCACCAATATTTATTTGGCCCAAATCAATAATATGTAAATAAAATGTAATAAAATCATTTTCATTACACATGTTCTGATCAGAAAATCCCAGAAGATCCCTATGGGTGATACCCCATGAGTATCAGCCAATTTATCATTCAACCAGGTTTGAATATTTCTGCCAGTACATCATGTTGGCCGATCCGGATAAAATAAAACACTGGAAATTTACTTCCCAGAGCGGTTTGAAGGTGGCCCAGTTGTGGTGATCTTTAAACATGAGCTTTACTAATGTCAGACATAAGGATATAATATTATTTGTGGAAAATTGATTTGCTTACAATATGAAAAAGTTGTATCCTATTCCTGTATTTACATATTAGGGCATTGTATTTCCTTGTACTCCTGAAGTTGCTTCCTCTGTTTGATAAAAACAGCACCTGGCTAAAATGCAGTCTGTCTTTATAAACGCACATCAGTTATAACTAGTCATTTAAGGCTTATTATATAGGGTGCTTTCCCTATGACGTTTCGTGGAGAAACTTCCTGAATTTTCTGAAAATTCCCTTCTCTAATAGTTAATTGCTGCAATTATGTCTCATGCTATGTTTTTCCTTTGCGAATATCTATAAATACATCTACATTGATTTAATCCCACTTCTATTTTGTATTATTAAAAAGAACACATCTGTAACTGTTTATACATTTTTTTTAACACTTTTCACAAATTTTCTGAATTTAACCTTGAGAGAACTATTTCCCTTTTCTCTGTGTAACTGCTCCTAACTAAGCATATATACACAGGTTTGCATTAAAACTAATCTTCTGCCCCGAATTGTGTCATCCTTGATGAGTGAATGCAGCTGCCCCCAATGCCCACCACGGCGACTGCTGGAACTGGGCTGATCAGCAGCACTTAGGCACATTGGTTGTTAGCTGACCAGTCACACAGGTCTACACGCCTATGTCGCCTAACTACTGCGATCCACAATTTGTACACGTGGATAGCCTGAAAGTCTTCTCCGTGAAGTAATTCATTTGTTTTTGTATTTTTCCAGGTCACTTTTCGCACCAGAATCTATCACTGTAATATTAACAGCCAGGGAGTAATCTGCTTGGATATTCTGAAAGATAACTGGAGTCCAGCATTGACTATATCAAAAGTTTTGCTATCTATTTGTTCCCTCTTGACAGACTGCAATCCCGGTAAGAAATATAGATAAGATTGGAAGATGCTGACTTCTGAGGTTGTTGCAATACTTTGGGAACATCAGTAGAAAAATGGTGTATTGGGGCAGCAATCACACCAATTTATTTTAAGCAGCTTGATTTGCTTTGGCTGTAATGGGAATGAATGGCACTTGTTTCCAAGAGTAGATGCAGCAAGGGTTAAAGTGTTTTGGGGGATATATAGATTTACAAAATATATGATTTAAAAATTTTTTAATTGATTCTGTGCAGCTAAATATACTGTTTGTCTCCTTGCCCTTGTGAAACTGCGTACAGGAATCCTTTCACGGCCTGCCAGAAAACGGTCAGCACTTCTCTGCATTCCAAAGGGCAGGGAAGCAGATTGGCGTTGTTTCTCACTGAGATTAGCCTCAACGATAAATAAACAAACGAAACAGCCCTGCTCTGCTTCCTTGCTCTTCAGAATGCAAAGGAGTGCTGAACATTTTCTTACTACTCTGGCCGGCCAGCTGGGAAAGGATTCCTGTACGCAGCTTGAGGAGGGAGAGGAGACAAACAGTGAATTAAACTGCACAGAATGGGTTACTTAAAAAAAAAAAAACAGTACAAAGTTTTTGTATTGTCTGGCTGTTTGGGCTTCTGTGTACTTGATATTCCAGGGCCTATTCTGAATCCCAATGTGAACCTGCTGGTCATTTAGGGCTCTGGCACACGGGGAGATTAGTCGCCCGCAACAAATCTCCCTGTTCGCGGGCGACTAATCTCCCCGAGTTGCCATCACCTGCCATCCCACCGGCGAAAATGTAAGTCGCCGGTGGGATGGCACACGCAGCGGAGCGATTTCGGCAAATCGCCGAAGTTGCCTCACGAGGCTTTTACGGCGATTTGCTGAAATCGCGCCGCCACATGTGCCATCCCACCGTCGACTTACATTTTCGCGGGTGGGATGGCAGGTGATGGCAACTCGGGGATTTGTTGAGGCATCATGAGGCAAGCATGCTCAAAGATTATATAATGCTGTATTAAGGTGGCCATATACGTTCAGATTTTGGATATCGATTGTATGTTTAAATACAACAAACTTGACAAAGCTCTAAAAAGGACAAAGCTCTAAAAATAACAAATCGGAGGAAGTTCTTAACATGAAATAGTTGGCAGAGAACCATCGTACAAAAGTGACGTCCCAAAATGCTTTCTAGGTCCCCCAAGGATATTGTCAGATACACAATACATGCACAGATTTTATCATTTTCTAACCGAAACTTCCTAACCTGTCCATTCGATTAAACAGCTGATCGCCATGGTACAAAAATTATCAGGACAATAATTTGGAGCCCACACACAGTCTGAAAATCATACCAGCTATTATATTGGTGCGTGTATGGCCAGCTTTTGCACAGACAGTTGCTTAAATATTTACTTGCCTTCAAAAATGTCTAATTATGTTAGACCCAAATATTCATTATTTAATCAGCTTCATCCATTATTTCTTTGCAGAATTTTTGTTGTAATCATCTATTCTGATAGACCGAATTTCCCTTTTGTGCTCTTTTAGGCAAGCTAAAATTACAGTGTTTATTGGTAACAAACAAAACAAATGTGTTGCTTGGTTAGAATTCTGTACACCTGTGCCCACATCACCCGATTTCTATCACATGCGACAGTTGGCATTTCTGTATGGCTTGTTCTGCAAAATGTCCAGAGCAGCAGCTGAAATATGAAATTGCACTGAGCTGAGTTTATGAATAAATTCATTGTGTTTTCCTTTGTTAAAAAATACAATATTGCTTTCTGCTTCGCTCAGAAGCTGAGCCAGCTGTTTGGTCCACACCACTGGGCCCCATACAAGCAGCTACTGTCAGGGATGCAAACAGTGTTATTATCAGTGAAAAGTAAAAGGTCTAGTCCTTTTAAACCAAAACAAAAAAATCAACAAGCTGCTATTTATTTAGACCAAGGTATTTATCTTGACGACAAGCACCAGTCCTCTACAGCTGGGAGGTGTCACTCCAGTAGTGCAATCCTGAATTAATTTTTGTGCAGTACGTGGGCTCAGGTTGATCAGTGCACCTGCAAGATTCTATATAGAAAATAGTTTATATCTGGATTTCTTTTGGCTTCTCAGTTTCTGCCGTACCAATATGTTGCCATTATTCCATCTGGTTTTGTTAATCCTCTTTTTCTCCTCTGTGCCCTTTATTTCGTGATCTGCTATTGCTCATTAAGGAGCCTATTTATTATGCTGTGTAAAACAAAGGTGTGTAAAAAGCTATGTAAAGTAAATGGCGAATTTTATCCGAATGCCAGATTTTACACTGTTATTTTATGTAAACTGCTGTGGAAGGAAAACACGTAAAAAAATTATGCTGTTTTTTTTACACGGCCAAGCCTGGCAACGTGTGGAGAATTTTGTTACTGTTTTTTACAGGGCATAATAAATAGGCCCCTTAGTTTCCTAAATGCAAAAAGACTAAAGCTGGCCATACACGCACCTATTATTATTCAGTGTGTGTATGGCAGATTGACAAGAAAACCAGTATCACAAAAGCTTTGGATATTGGTTGTTTCGCCGATCGGGCAGGACAAAAGTTTTTGATTGGATGTCTTTGAAAGCTCCCGAGCAAAATCTGAGTTTAGGGCTGAATCCTGAGGTGGAGATAGAATCCCTCTTGTTTCTACCTCCAAGACTTATCCCTGAGTGTCAGCATGTGCACAAACCGACATATTATTTGCACACTTATGTTCTGACTTGCACATGAATGGCCACATATCTCTGCACTCCAAAGACCTGTGTTTGCTTCATGGATACATTGGTGCATGAGTTTGGTGGTGTGCCCACCCCCCCTGCCCCCTATTATATCCCCTTGAACATAATTTAGACATGAAATTGATGGTATGCCAGTGGGCACATTGTGCTACAGAGCCTGTTTTATGGCTGCCAGTAAAGGCAGTGTGCATTTTACTTGCCTCACTGTGCTCTGCACCTTGTACAGGACCCCCTTATCCGGAAACCCATTTTCCAGAAAGTTCCAGTTTTTCTTTTTCTCTGTAATAATAAAACAGCACCTTGTACTTGATCTCAGCTAAGATATAATTAATCGTTATTGGAGTCAAAACAATTCTGTTGGGTTTAATTACTGTTTAAATAATGTTATTAGCAAACTTAAGGTAGAAAATCTGACAGTCAAAAACTATTGCTTTGTGAGCTTACACTTTTAATATTTTAAATTTCAATTTTAACCACTCTGGTTTCTAAGGTAAACAGGACCCTAGCAACCATATAGCTGCTGACATTCCAAACTGGAGAGCTGCTGAACACAAATTCAAATAACTGAAAAACCACAAATAGAAAAAATTAAGACCAATTGCAAATTGTTTTATGTTAATGTAAAGGTGAACAACCCCTTTAATAAGAATACCTTTGTTCTATTTGATTTTGTTATATTTTTTATATTCTAATTATTCTATATTTCAACAATGTTCTTGTACAAACCATATCAATATAACTAAAACACTGTATTTCTTTTCTCTTCTGAAGCTGATCCACTGGTCGGAAGCATAGCCACTCAGTACCTGACCAACAGAGCCGAGCATGACAGGATAGCGAGACAGTGGACCAAGAGATATGCTACATAAACTGTACAGTGAAAAGCACAAGGCATCTGTACAATGTGCAACAAATCTTTATAGCCTTTACAATACGGACTTCTGTGTATATGTTATACTGATTCTACTCTCTGCTTTTATCCTATGAAGACTGGTATACTGCCCCAAAAGGTAAATACTAAGAAGAGTAGAACTTTGTAGCTGTAGATTAGTAATGTTAAAATGCCTACTTGCAAGTCTTGCTTCTTTGGGATATCAAAATGTATTTTGTGATGTACTAAGAATACTGTTCCAAACCAAATATTATAGTGCATTTTAGCCTAATTCATTATCTGTATGAGGTTATTAAAGTTAGCAGTAGATTACTAGAAATTGTCATTTGTATTAAACCCAGAAATATTTCCAATTATGTGGTAGACACTGTTGTGAAAACTGTTTTACCTTTTGTCAGTTTGAACTGAAAAGATTTCCTTTATTCCTTTGTAGCTCAGAGAGCACCCAAATGTATTATCCCAAACACACAATAAACATGTTCCCTAAGGTGTAGTTTCTTTTGTTTTTAAGTTTGGATCCCATTAAACAGTGTCATATATAAAGAGAATAAGAGTGTCTCTGTGGCTGTTACTGCCTTGCTGAATTGTGCCCTTCCTTCAAGGATGGTACAGTGAGCTAGTAAATATTCATTGGGACAGATGCACCTGGGATTTTTTTTTGTGGTGACATGAAGGTAACTCAAATGCCTTTGTGGACACCTATGCACATATCTGATGTGTGTTTATTTCAGTGCATAATATGTTTAGATAACCTATAAGGCACAAACACTGCTTAAATATTGTATATTTATATCTATATTTTGGCTTATAAGTAGGAAGGGAAGTAGCAGGTCTCATTTGCCATCACTGGGCAAGTTTGCTGCATGGTAGAAACTCTGATAGTCATCATACTGCTCTGTGTGCTAAAGGCAAAAAAAATAATTGTCAATATTTATTTGTTACATATTTGGTTCAAGCTCCCGATGTGTCTTAACACTTGACTAGGGTCCCCTTCGCTCATAACAAGGTTGCAAACAAAGGAAAACATTAGATCAGCCGTAGTTCCAATAATATCTAGGGCAGTAATCCCCAACCTGTTGCTCACCAACCCCTTGGATGTTGCTCTGACTTGGTGGCAAGTATTGGTTGAATAAAAACAAGATTTCCTAGCAAATAAAGCCCCCTGTAAGCTGATAGTGAGCATAGAGGCTACCTAATAGCCAATCTTAGCCCTTATCTGGCACCTTCATGAACTTTTATGGTGCTTGTGTTACTCTCCAAGTCTTTTTACATTTGATTGTGGCTCAGGAGTAAGAAAGGTTGGGGACCCCTGATATAGGGTAACAAAGTAGTGCTTGCCCCCAGTCAGGGGCATTTCTGGTTCTCTCCTTGCCTTGTGGAAGCAACACCACTGCTTCCAGGAACATTTAGAAGAGCACATAGCTGTTCTGTCCCCTACCAAGGCTATTCTCCCCATTTGTGGAGCCAGCCCATAGTTTGGGAACCAGAAACACTGTATAACACTTTCAAAGGAAAAATTGGACAGGAACATTTGGTGACTACAAGAGAGACTTTTACAACTGCATTCATCATATGAAGAGATATATTTGGATGTAGGGGTTTGAAATAAACCAAAGGGTTTAAAAAAAGTGTGGGTGTAGTAAAAAAAAAAAATTATATATTAAAATGTATTTACTTTCTTTTCCATTGTTGTATATACATAGTTACATAGTTACATAGTTACATAGGGTTGAAAAAAGACCAGTGTCCATCAAGTTCAACCCATCCAAGTAAACCCAGCACACCTAACCCACACCTACCAATCTATACACTCACATACATAAACTATAAATACAACCACTAGTACTAACTGTAGATATTAGTATCACAATAGCCTTGGATATTCTGATTGATCAAGAACTCATCCAGGCCCCTCTTAAAGGCATTAACAGAATCTGCCATTACCACATCACTAGGAAGGGCATTCCACAACCTCACTGCCCTCACCGTGAAAAACCACCTACGCTGCTTCAAATGGAAGCTCCTTTCCTCTAATCTAAAGGGGTGACCTCTGGTGCGTTGATTGTTTTTATGGGAAAAAAGAACATCCCCCAACTGCCTATAATCCCCTCTAATGTACTTGTACAGAGTAATCATATCCCCTCTCAAGCGCCTCTTTTCCAGAGAAAACAACCCCAACCTCGACAGTCTCACCTCATAGTTTAAATCTTCCATCCCCTTTACCAGTTTAGTTGCAGTCTCTGCACTCTCTCCAGCTCATTAATATCCTTCTTAAGGACTGGAGCCCAAAACTGCACTGCATACTCAAGGTGAGGCCTTACCAGGGACCTATAAAGGGGCAAAATTATGTTCTCATCCCTTGAGTCAATGCCCTTTTTTATACAAGACAGCACTTTATTTGCTTTAGTAGCCACAGAATGACACTGCCTGGAATTAGACAACTTGTGATCTACAAAAACCCCCAGATCCTTCTCCATTAAGGAAACCCCAATACATCAACTGCTTTAAATAAGCCACTCTGAACATGGGGAAACTGTGGTCATTGATAAAATGGGGTATTTACCGTGACTACAGATAACGACAATAAGCTTGCAGAGGCTTGAAAAGAAGTAAAAGTAGTGCCTTTCCTTGCTACTCACAGTGGTTCTATTTGCGCAGTGAATGGAGCTCGTGGAAAGTAGGTGTAGTGTGAACTAATGCTATTATTCTGCTTTTAAGTCAAACATATAAACCAAAAAAGATAAGCTTAAATGGGTTGTAAACCTAAACATGTTGCTGCCCCACTATGCCCCCTAGTTTTGCTATAGAAGTTGCCAAAAAACATAATTATAGATGCAAGAAATTAATAAATGAGAATTCTAATGATGAAAAACCAGTAAGAATGCTGATTCCCAGCACTATATCAGGCATCTTGCTGTAATCTTACATATAGAGATAATTATGTCATTTTTTTTCTTTATTATATGACATTGGAATCAAACATGGGGAATAAAAGACAGATTTGTTCAGTGCTGGGAAACTGTGCTTAATGCTCCCAACTCCAATTGCAGGAACAGAGAACAGGGATTTAGGGCTGTGACACACGGGGAGATTTCCCGAAATCACAGAAGTTCCTCTCAAGGCAACTTCCGTGATTTCTGGAAATCGCGATACCACGTATGCCATTCCACCGGCGATTTACATTTTTGCCGGTGGGATGGCATTTCGGGGAGATTAGACGCCTGTGACGCCCTGTGTGCCACAGCCCTTACACAGATCAGCTGGGATTCTCATTGGAGGATTTTTTGCAGTTTAATGCAGTCACTGGCTGTGGTGATTTGGGGAAAAGTTAAGGAAAAGTTTTATTGTGCAATACTGCTTTAAGAGCCCTGATGTTGCTGGACTACAGCTCCCAGCATTCCTCTACCTTCATTATATGTTAAATTATTCTGGGATTTGCAGTCCAGCAACAGCTGAGTAAAGATTGGTTGAGCTGTGCAGTGCAGCAGGCTTTACATAACCTTTAACTTTTAATTAAAAACAACGGCTGGGTATAGTTAAAGTCGGTGGTCATACCCCTAAACAATCTTTACTGGTTTTGTAAACCCAAAAGTAATATTTTTTCCCTTTCCAGTATACATTCATTACACATTTTAAAGGGGATCTAAACACTGTTTGTTAAACCACATCTTACTCAATGTGGATGAGTAAAACTGCTTTTCTAAGCACCTTTGCTATTTACTTTCATTTATTTTCTTTTATTTCAAGTTATCCATAATTAAAGTATTGTTAATATAAATGCATTTTGTTACTACAGCGCCACCTGCTGGTCACTTTCCGAGCATAAAGTAGTTGAGGACATTGTCAGGAGAAAGAAAGAGGGCGATCTGGTTGGAAAAAACATTAGAAACCTCAAATAACTTTTCCCACGGCATTCATATCAACAGTACTTTAACCCTTAATATCTTGGAATTAAAAAAAAAAATATTAATGAATAAATGTAAATTGCAAAAGGGCTTAGAATAGCACTAGAATAACATCACCTTGTTTTAAAGGTTTCTTATCCTTTTAAAGTATTCTTGGATTTATTGTGTACTAGGACCATGGGGCATGTCACTTTTTACACTCGGGACCATAGAGGGTTTTTTTGTGGCAAAAGGCTAGTAACCTAGGTTTTATATTTATTTGTTTTGTGGATAAAAGAGATTATTATTTTATTATTATTAACATTTATTTATAAAGCGCCAACATATTCTGCAGCACTGTACAATAAGTGGGTTTTATACATTGGACATACAGAGTAACATATAAAGCAATCAATAACCGTTACAAGAGGTGAAGAGGGCCCTGCCCAAAAGAGCTTACAATCTACAAGTGGAATTTCGGAGGACAGACCCACGGATAGAGAATGTGGCATAATCTAACTGCAGTTCCGTCACCCACAGGTTACCTTATGTAGGCAAGTTCAGCTTTCCATTTAGAAAACAGCAGCAGAATCAATGTTTATATATTTGTGGTTTGGTTTGGAAAGAGTAATCTGCAGTTGCTGATGGAGGCGAGGGTGAGATGTTTCCATCTCATGCTGTGGTGCTCTCAGTTGTTCTTTCCGTGACTGCTTAAGAGACTACAGTTGGGAAGATTGTTACTGATTCTGGAAAAAAAAAACAAAATGATTATGCCCTTTATGAAGGTGTTTTCAAATATTTATAAATATTGATCGATTTAGAGCAATTCAGCTGTTCTTATATACTGCTCTCATTGACCATTTTAATATAGGGAGTAAAATAACCCCTGCATGGGAGTTGAGACGTCAATAAGGAGTTTGATGATCATATTAGGCACAAAGAACCCCCTGTATCATTTCTTACACCAGATTCATTGTAAGGCTACTGGCATCATAAGCATCAGTTATTGTTATGGATGTTGACTTAGAGCAGGAGTGGGCAAACTACGGCCCACGGGCCACATCCGCTGGCCTTTTTAATCCAGCCCGCCAACATGGGCCCCTTAAAAGAAATATGGGCCCTGATTGGTCGTGCCCCGTACAGGCGAGTGACGTCGGGCGCAAACAAATAAAAGGATGCCAGGGGGACAGAAGCAGCTGCAGGTCCCTGGGGGGGGGGGGGGGGGGTGATGGAGGATGCTGGGTGGGGGGGGGGGGGGGGAGATGCAGGAAGCTGGGGAGTGGAGCTGGAGGATATTGGGGAGGATGCTGGGGTGGGGAGCTGGAGGATGTCGGAGAGGATGCTGGGGGAGGGGAGCTGCCCACTTGATTTCTGATGGCAGCCCTGGGCGTAATGCTGGCCCGGCTCGGCTCGACTGTAAGTGAATGTGGCCCCTGAGCCAAAAAGTTTCCCCACCCCTGACTTAGAGCCTTTGTGTTCTGTATGTAATAGCACAGAATACAATTTTACTATAACAAATTTCTGTGGGAATAGCATAAAGCTGTGTATGCAATACTTTGATAGTTGTGTGACTTCAGTAGGACATTGTACCTAATGCCACGCCTGACCTAGCACTTTCCATGCGGTATATAAATCTGCACAGCTTTGCACCCCATCATCTCCCAGCAGTGCGTACTGTATGACTCCACCACAGTTTTCGTTGCAGCTACCCTGAAGATTAAAGGGGAACTCCACCCAAACAAAACTTGAGCTTTTTAAAAAGTAAACATAATTTCAAAAACTTTATAATATGTATTTCAGTTAAAAATATGCAGCCTTTTCAAGATTTTTAATGTAATAATATGGTTTGGAACAGTTACATAAGGGGAGATTTAGTCGCTGCGACTTTTAAAAAGCGGGTTCCAGCGACAAGTTGCTCGTTTTGTCTCTACATTGAGAAGAATATAAATCACCAGTACCTAAACAGACAATACTACTTCAAATCGCTTATTGCTCCGAATCGCTATGAGACCCTATTTCGAGCAATTTTACAAAGACTTCAAAACTATTGGAATCACTGAAAGTAAAACCCACTGAGCGTGAAGTCGCTGTGATTTCCCCATTGCACTGAATGTAATTTCTAATTGTGGGTGGGGAATATGACACCTGGATTAGTGGGAAACCGAATCGCTCCGTTGTTGAAATCTCTAGTAACTGCTTGTTAGGAAAAGATGAAAGATCTCCCCGTGGGACATTAGCCTAAGCCCCGCCCCCTGTTCTCCTGCTGATCTGACGGACTACTTTGAGACTCAAAAAAAAAAAGAATGTAACAGTAGTCGACTGCCTGCATCCTGCATCCTCCAAATCCCGCAATTCCCTGCGCACGTGATGTCAGTAAGGAAAGGAACATCGCAGTGCATTGTTGGTTATGTAGTTCAGAACATTTTTTTACACAGATATAGAATGTGCAGTTATTCAGTGCTTTATAAGAGCTGCCATTATGTGAAGTCTTGTGGAGACTGAAGCAGAGGCTTGTTTATTGCTTTCTAGAGGCCAATTCTTGATTTTGGCCGAAGCCAATTGGATATTGCTGCTAGCATATGAGGATTATGTTGGTGTATGAAACCTACCTGTTTTTATCCACAAAAAGCCAACGTGACTGAATTGTGTTCTTATCTGATTTGTGAGCAGCAATATTATACCATAAGTATCTGTAAAGTGAGAATTTATGATGCACTCATTTTGAAAGTTTTTGGTTAGTGTTTTGTGAGTTTTCTGCAACAGAATACTTTTAAACTAAGATTTTGGAATTGTCCTTTTTGAAATGATACTTTACTTCTCTTTGGATTTGTTCTACATTTTTACATATTATTGTCAAAGGATAGCAGAAGGAACTGGCACTAGAGGCCTAGATTCTTCTGTTTAAGTGATATTTATGTGATATTTTCAAATGTAGAGACTTAAGAACATTATTATTTGTGGGGGGGCAGATGTAAACCCTTAAATAATCTTTCCAAAGGAAATTCTAATTCTAAGAAGCTTTACAGTATATATTCACATTGGATGGTTTAATGCTATATGTAAATGTAACTTCTGTTGACAGAATCTACCCATTTCTCTACTCTTGGCTGTTGCAAAAGTGAGGGGCATCAGGAGGGAGGGGTGGGGCAGAAAGTAAAGCTTTTATGGGTGGATACCCACATCAGAGAAAACCAGCGAACTGGAACAGGAGTCTCTTGGTAATAAATCAATTATTTAATTAAAAGTAAAACATAAATCAGAAATACAATGGCTTCTGTCCCTCACCTCTAGGGCAGGACAAAAGAACTGAAACAGCTGCCCTATATACCCCAAGGGAGTGGTCCAGTTCCTCTGTCCTGCCTCTAGAGGTTAAGCTAGACGAAACCTACATGTCTGCACTGACTAAAGGGCTGCTAAGCAAGTAACCACCAGCTAGGGTAGGTATTACAAACTTGAAGGAGCAAAAAATTAATGTGTATCAAAGTATATAAAATATAATTTACTTTTGCCCTGCACTGGGTAACACTGGTGTTTTTGCTACAGAAACTCTACCATAGTTTATGTAAACATGCTGCTGTGTAGCCCTGGGGGCAGCCATTCAAGCTGGGAAAAAAGGAGAAAAGGCACAGGTTATATGGCAGGTAACGGATAATCTCTGTAGAGTACAATGTCATTTTATCTGTTATCTGCTAAGTAACCTGTGCCCTTTCTCCTTTTTCCAGCTGAATGGCTGCCCCCATGGCTACACATTGGTTAATTGGTATCTGATAAAAATGACTCTGGATTTAGTTCAAAAATTAAACTGCAAGCTCCACTGGTGCAGCAACCAAGGAATATATTTGCATTACACACAGTAAATAAATGATATTAAAGGACAAGGAAAGGCTAAGTCACTTGGGGGTGCCAAAATGTTAGGATTTAATCGCGTACCTTGTACCCCGGGCTGGTGCCCCTGTTAGGAGAAAACAGCACCAGCCCGGGGTACCTGCAGCGCTTCCTCCTTCCGGCTTCGGTTGTGCACGCATGCATAGTAGAGTGAAAAAGCTAAACTTTTCACTCTACTGGGCATGCGCCGACCCAGGGATTTTGCCGGCAGAAGGAAGAGGAAGCGCTGCAGGTACCCCGGGCTGGTGCTGTTTTCTCCTAACAGGGGCACCAGCCCGGGGTACGAGGTAAGCGATTTAAGTCACTTCGGGGTGCCTAACATTTTGGCACCCCCAAGTGACTTTGCCTTTCCTTCTCCTTTTAAGGTTTGAAAATTCAAACCTTACCAAAGTCTTCTGTATTCCTCAATCCATTTCCTTACCTACAGTATATAAAGCAGCCAGCCTTGTTTCGTGTACTGTCTTACCTTGTTCTAATTTACAGTAGTTGCGGCCAATGAGAAGGTGAGCTTGTCCCCTTGAGGTATGCCACAGTAGCATCAGCCTTCATAGTAGTCACAAATAGTGTTATGTACTGACAATCTATGGAGGCAAGCAGTGTATAAATCCATGTGTAAAGAGAAAATATTCAGTGCTCTGCCCTGAAACATTCCTTTTTATTTTATGGAGATACATATCTGCAGATTTATTTTTTTTTTATTTTAGATTCTGTAGCACCCTATATAGCAACATTGACTTTAGTGGTCTGTTGCAGAATTTCAAAAAGGATGGCTGCCAGATTGTAATCACTGTGCACATATGGTGCCTGTACTGGACACTCAGGGCATTTACTAATGTTCTTATTTCATTTGGGGGTTTCATGGCTTTCGCGATATCCATCCTTCTCATTGAACCGGACCCTGGTTCTGTTACACCTAGGAATTCCCCATGCTTTGAACTTGGGTACAGAAGCATACACATACGTTAGTATTCCTAGCCACGTCAGTGAGAAGGGTTATATAAAGGTTGCGCTAAATTTACAAGCCAGGTTTTTGGAAATCTTTTTTAATTTTTTTTAAATTTTTTTAGAGGAACCCTCATTAAGTTAATATGACATTAAAGATTAGTTACAGTTGGCTGCTTTGTTACAGCCGCCTGGTTGTAAAAATAGCAATAAAAAATGTAACGAAGGAAGACTATAAAATTATCAGAGCAGCATTCTATCCTGGGCCCTGTTGGCAAGTATCAGTAAGCCGAGCGGTCTTACACACATATGGTGTGGCCGTAGAACCATAGCCAACAGATTGAAAATTGTAAACTGAAATTAACTCCTTACAGTAGTTCCACTGAAACTACAGGTATAGGATCCATTATCCATGAATCCATTATCTAGAAAGCTCCAAATAATGTGCTTCCCTGAGGAAGAGCACACTTGGTGCTCGAAACGTTGGACCTTTTTTCTTAATAAATGTGTTATTTTTTTTTGCAAAGTCCCTGTGTGTGTGGCTCACTGTCTGTATAATTATCTTTTTGCCAGCACCCTGGGCGTTTGAACATCTATAGGGTGTGCTCTGTTTGTTCTCATACATATATATATATATATATATATATTAATAAGTGCAGATTTGTGTTAAAGGGGAACCAAACTTAAGCTTGTAAACATAATTTTACATCATTTCATGTGTGCAAAAGCCATTCTGATGCTGTTAGGTTTCCTGCGCATGCAGTGACTTGTGGAGTTAAGAATTCTCGCTTTTAGAGAGGTCATTGGTCTCTGGATTTTGCTTATACTAATTATGATAATACTGAATAGCATTATGGTACATAAGCCATATATTACACTGGCTTGTAATCTGGCTAGCGCTTAATATATCTGTTTTTACAGATTCAACTTCATACTGTATCTGGCTATTTCTTTATTTAAGCTTTTACATTTCATTTCTTTAAAAAAAAAATGCGCATGTTAGAAGTCCTTGACCATACCAATGAAAGACTCATCAACCCAGTGAATGTATGTGAAGATCAATTAGATGTTAAAATATTGTAAACTTCTTGGTGCAGATGTAAAAGCAAAAGCAAGAAAGTTGGGTCACGCCACCCTCGCCCGTCTGCTTCAGTCTGGGCTGCTGGATTTTCCTAATCACAAACCTCTGGCCCTTTTTCCGTAGTCTCTTACAAATAAAGCTGCAGAAAGAAAAGCAGTGCATAAAAACGGTAGCAAACTGTACTGCCAATGTAGTTAATTACCATAATTTGGATAGAAAATGTTATTATCACAGTTCAGTCATAGCCATATTACGTCCAGAGGTACCGATATGAATGCAATGAAGAATAGATTACAGAAGCCATTTAGACAAATAGTGAGAAGGATTGAAATAAATAATTAAGCTAGTATACTGAATTTTTAACAAAAGATCTACCTGAATACTGAACTAAATATAAACCATAATTTGCATTTTAAAATTTGAGCAAAATCCAAATAAAGCATAATCTGGTTATGTCACTTTCAGTATTCTGGCGCTTTAAAGTAACACGGCAGCTCAGAATTCAATTTGGCCACTGCGCACAGCAATAAGTAAATGGGAATTTGCTTATATGCGAGCAAAAGCTCTTCTTCCTGCACAATAGGCAAGATGCCAGGCTGCATGGCTTCCTGCCCATTAGCCAGTCCTGTACAATGTGGGTACCACCCTATAGTGACATTGTGGATGAAAGTGTGTAAAGGTGTCTTGCCCCTGTTTCAACCACCCAGTGCAAATAATGAAACAAATAACAAAATGACCTCCCAGAAGGTCCCAAGTCATTTGTGTTTATGGTGGGATCAGGTTTTAGAGCAAAAAAGAGCCTAATGGCCTCACATCTCCCCCCTAGATCCATGCAAAACCAAGGAGATCTTTGCACTGATCCTGAGGAAAAAAGACATATAAAAAGTAAAGATGACATACGTGGAGTAAAATAAATAAATAAGAAAAATCAAAAAATGTAGCTGCAGCCTGTTGACTGGATTTTAAAAATTCTCAAATACACTCATTGCTAAAGTAACACTGATACTTATTGCATCTTCCCTCTGCTGGGCGCATCAGTGTTTCTAGTAAACCATGACACAAGGATACTGATTGGCTCTTTATATTAGAGAGATTTTTCTCTTTACATCCCAGCCCAGTACTGCTAAAGCCATTCGCTGCATCCTACAAGAAGCACTTGACTGGTAATTGAGCAAAATCATAATGATAATTCATGGTAGTGATACATTTTGGAAAGGCAAACGGTTGACTCTCAAAGATCATTTACTGCATTCTCAAAGGGAAAAATTGTAGCTTCCAGCTCGCTTAAATGGGCATTATACTGACTAACTACAGATGTACAATAGAGCAAGCCTTCTGTCTCCTATACCCTGTAATACAATAAATCAATACAATATGTAGAGAAATGAAGCTCCCTTCAGGCAATATGCTGTAGCTGTTATGCTTTGCAGGTCGTTTATATACAGCTAAAGGTACATTCCTTCTGTAAATGATGTGTGTTTACTTGTAAACAAGCAATTACCAAATCCAGTATTGTTAGAGAATGTGGGGGAGGGGGTACCCACAATTGGATAAAGTCTATACATCTTTATTTTACTTCTGGTTTATATTTTTGCATATATATACTAACACATTATCATGGTTAGCACACTTTATTTCAATGTACTGGATACGGCTGCAGGGAAAGGGCTCAAAAATATTAAATATTTCTAAAATAATTTCCCCTTAGTTTACACGCATTCCCGTAATAAAAATATATTGGCTGCAGTACTGAATGCACGGCGATGACATTAAAGTAAAGTATGCTTCCCTATCCCAAGGAGGGCACTTATACTTTATTAGAGTTTTAATGGTAGAAGTAAACTTTTTTTTAATGTACACTGTAAAATCACGTTGGAATATTAAAGTAGTAATTTAAACTTGAATTTTGTAAAATTTGCACTTATTGCAATCGTTTTGCTCATAAGCAGGACACAAAGAAACCTCCTGCAGTGATCAAGGGCAGTTCATTGAGCTTCTGATTGTAGAACGGGCTCATATGGCCTGACTGGCATTGGTACTGAGGTGCCATGGAGGCGCCCATATGTAAAGTAAATGTATAAAGGAAATACACACACTAAACTGTTAATTGTTATGAAAATACATTTATTTAAAATATGAACAACTGAATTGCATTGAATGCTCCTTTCTTAAAGGGGCAACTTTGCAGTTGGTCTTCTTTATTTTTTTATAGTTTTTAAATGGTTTGCTTTCCTCTTCTACCTCTTTCTAGCTTTCAAATAGTCAGTCAAAAACATCTGTGAGCTTACAATGTTATTATTATGTTATACAATGTTATTATTATGCTATTACTTTTTAGCACTTATCTTTCTATTCACACCCTCGCCTATTCGTATTCCAGTCTCTTATTTAAACCTGTTCCTGGTTGCTAAGGTAAACAAGGCCCTAGCAACCAGATAGCTGCTGAAATCCTAAACTGGAGAGCTGCTGAATCAAAAGCTAAATAGCTAAAAAAAAAAAAAAACACACATAAAAAAAGAAAACTAACTGCAAATTTTCTTAGGGGTGAACAACCCCTTTAGCTGACTCTTCTCTTCTTTATTTAAAAATGTATGATTTGGGTTAGGCAGTATCATGGGCCAAAGGTTTCCCAGTCCAGTTACCCACAACAACCAATCAGCAGTTAGTTTCAGCGGTTCTGTTGCAGTCTGCATGCATCTTATTGGTTGGTGCATGTCCCTTTAGAACCTTTAGCTGGATTAAAGCCTGGTGGTGTGATTAAAATCCTTCTTCATCAACCCTCTTGAAGTAATTGGACTATAGCTCCCTCAATCTCACCAAGAGCTGTTGAAAGCTGCAGACAGTTGTAGTTCACAAACATCTGACTTGGTTGCCATTCACTGCTTGGAAATAACATATATTAGAAAATGACAGGGACCTTATTATTGCAATCGCTGGGCAACTGGAGGAAACCATCCTATTCATCAATGTTGCTGTAAAAATACAGGTGTGGGACCTGTTGTTCAGGATACTCAAGACCTGGGGATCTCCACATAAGGGATCTTTACTGTAATTTGGATCTCCATACCTTAAGTCTACTAATAAATCATTGAAACTCTAATTAAACCCAAGAGGACTGCTTAGTTGGGATCAAGTACAGGTACTGTTTTATTATTACAGAGAAAAATTGGAATTATTTACTTTAATGGAGTGTATGGGAGATGGGCTTTCTGTAATTCTGGATAACGCGTTTCTGGATAATGGAACCCATACCTGTACATTGTTTCTGGACTACAGCTCCCAGCATACTTTTTATTTTATAGCCTTTAATTATCTGCTGTTGTGGCCCAGGATAAACTGTGTGGTGCAGTAATGCGGCTGCTATTTGTAAAGAATTGGAATAAGTAGCAAGTGCCGTATAACCTATAACCATATGTTTTACTGAACATTTATGAGCACATAAAGTAAAATGAATGCTTCTTTATAAATAAAGCACATTTTCCCCTTTAAGAACACAAGCCAATGGATGCTCCCTGATGCGCAAATTAGTAGCATTCTCAGAACTTGCCATTCACAGAAGATATTAAAGCTCCCTTGGCTGCCTGTGATATAATAACATCATTATCATACGGGTCAGTAACACATTGCTTGCATTTTTGTCATTTTCCTGCTGCTCAGAAGCTGCGCAATTACTGTGATCTATGTATTCAATGCTGCACAAAATCAAATAGCAAGGAAAATGTAAATCAGCTGTTATTGGACCAGACATTCAATAAATGGTGCCTGGAATTGGATGCTAATCTCCGGTACTTCTCTGCTGAATGCATTAAATCCTGCTGGAAACAATAAGCGCTCAGCTATTCATAGGCACCTGGCTGCGACGTACGCCCAGCAATGGGGGGATCATTTGGCATTCTAGCTTTGGCTATGTAACATACACAGAGGAGTCCTGCAGGGATGTACAGGTATGGGACCTGTTATCCAGAATGCTCGGGACCTGAGGTTTTCCAGATAAGGGATCTTTTCGTAATTTGGATCTCCATAACTTAAGTCTGCTAAAAATCATTTAAATATTGAATAAACTCAATACGATTCTTTTGCCTGCAATAAGGATTAATTGTATCTTAGTTGGGATCAAGTACAAGGTGCTGTTTTATTATTACAGAGAAAAAGAAAATCATTTTCAAAAATTATAATTATTATGTGGTCTATGGCAGATGGCTTTTTCGCTAATTCGGAACTTTCTGGATAACGGGTTTCGAGATAATGGATCCCATACCTGTACTGAGTTGAGTCCAGTTGCATCACACTGTTTGGAGTCAATTTAAGATTGCCAAAAAAAAAATTTTCCCTCCCAGCAAAACCAAGTGTATGGTAAAATTCTATTTATGATGTTGGTGTTTTTTCTAATACCCTTCTATCTTGCTGCTGAGTCCCTCTGTTGGGAACTCATTCTACCTTTTGGAGCACTAAAACATTATCTAGTTGAGTTGATTATCAGCACTCAAGGGCCAATTCAGACTGGGCCAGCGGGACCCTGGGAAAAAACCTGGTGTGCTCCAACCTTCATGGCTCCTTGGACTCAGACCCGCTCCCCATGGATGCTTTGTACGCTTCTCCACCTGTACTCAGCCGCAAGGAGGAGGAAGGAGGTAAAGGGTGCATGACACAGGCAGAGAGGGGGGAGGATGCCGGGAAGGTGTTTTAACGTTCATAAGTAGGGGTGTAATTAGATCTGGTGCTGCCCTAGGTACCAGACATAAATATGGCCCTTTCTTGTGCGCATGATATCACATACAGTGTGTGTGTGTGCCGTCACACACACCAACATCATGGAAGTGACATCACGCACAGCATGCACGTGATGTCACTTCCACAGAACCCCCCTACCCCCCCAGCTCTATAAAATATAGGAACCCCAGGGCTGCACCCCAAAACCTGCTGCCCTTGGAACTTGGGTGCCTTATTATAAATATGGCCCTGGTCCCTGAAACTGCAGCCCCAGTGGGCCACAGACCCCCCAGGCCAACACTGCCAATGCCCAAAACTTTTGCCCTTCAATTTGTGCCTGTATGTTATCCAACCACTTAAGGTGGCCATACACACTATGCCCACCTATGGGTGGGCGATACCATGCTGATTAAATCGAATTAGAACGTCAGGTATAGGCGTCTGTCAGTTCGGGGACAACATCAATGAACCGATGCGGTCCCTGATTTGACTAAAAATCAAACCTGTCCGATCAAGATCTGGTCGATTTCAGGCCAGATGTAATTTGGGCAGGCCCATCGTTATTGCCCATACACTGGCCAATAAGCTGCTGAATTGGTCTAAGGGACCAATATTGGCAGCTAAAATCGACCCGTGTATGGTCACCTTTAGATTGTAAACTCTAGAGGGCAGGGTCCTCCTCCAATATTCAGCCAGATATTGGTTGCTCAGGCTGTTGGGAGGGTCTCATACAGAGGTCAATAAGTTTTCAACTTTTCTGAAGTGCCAAGTTGGCATCTTACGTATATCGGGCACCTTACCAGCCTTATAAGCCTAGAGCTGTGTAAATACTCTATATACACGGGCGGCTTTCCAGTGCATTATGCACGCCTCGGCTGACTTGTTCCGCTGCATGATACCTGCGGAGGTGATAACTGCTTGCAGAAATCCTCGCTTCGCAGTCTGCCTTCCCTTTGAAGTCTATTTCAGCCTGTAAAGCAAACCATAAAGCAAGATTTAGAAATGCGATGACAGATCCATTTAGCACAGATATGATATTTAAATGCTTAGTCACTCGCTCCAGTGTGTTCCTGTGATTCTAACAAGTACATTCATGAATAATCTTGCATAAAGGAGATGGAATGAACTCTAATACTTTCTGTAAATATTTGAAAGTGCATCTTTTTTTTGCCTCAGGAGATGAATTACTATTGTTCCAACAGGGATGGATTATCTTATCTTGCTGAATTATTTCACACCAGTAATATTTACAGCTTGAAGGGAGAGAGAGATTTGTACAGATTTGGGATTTATTACAAAATGTTACTCTGTATGGAGAATCTGTATGGGGAAAATTAAAAGTGGCAGTGCTTCTATTTATGATTCACAGAGACATGTCTGTATGTTATATAGGGGATAGAATCCTCCATAGCAGCATGAAGAGTTTCAATTGGATGACAATTTCCTGCATATAGCAACATATTATTAATAATTAAAGCATTCTGGGAGCTGGCAAATTTAAGGATGTATTCATAAAGCAACACTGTTTGATTAAACTTTCCCCCAGCATTTCAGGGGTTCAAAGTTGTTAGGGCTAGACACCCCCTAGTGATTATAGTTGCTTACCTGTAACCCCCATTGGGGGTCTTCTCCCTCATAACATGCACCCAAAGAGGAGGAAGAAGATAACGTTTCATTGCTGGTGGTTTTTTTGGAGAGGGCGCACCAGCCGGGGGAAAGGCACTGTGGCACTGAGGGGTTCCTAACCAGCGCCAGAACTGGGGGTAGGCAGAAGAGGCGCCTGCCTAGGGTGCAACAGTGGGGGCGCTACATAGGTACCTCTTCTGCCTACCCCTAGTGCTGGCTCTCTTGCCCCATTCAGCCAACACTTGTTACTGCACTCTCCTCCCTCCCCCCATGTGTTTGTTAACGTGAACACCCCCGGGGTTGAAAGAGATGGCCAGCCAGGTACCCTAGGCAACCTGTCCAGCCACCTCGCCCCCCCTTCCTGCAAGTGTGCCTAACAACTTTAATGGAAGACATTTTATAAAGGATCCTGACTGCTTACTGCACATCCTCTCTCTTCTTGGATGACTCAAGGCATTTTCCTCTGGTACTGGGCCTTTTATTTAAAGGGGTCATAAAGTGAATCTGGCTCCAACGGAAGAATCCAAGATGTAAGAATATTCTCCAATGAAATAAGCTGATGTAAAATTAATGAGAGTGCTATTCTAAGAACGTTTACAATTTGCATATAGAAATATTTTTTTATTCCAAGATATTATGGGTTAAATTACTGCTAAAATGAATGCATTTTGTTACAACAGCGCCACCTGTTGGTCACTTTCTGAACATGAAGTAGTTGAGGATGTTGTCAGGAGAGAGAAAAAGGGCTGGACTGATATTCTTCTGGTTCTTCTTCAGACTGGCAATCTGGGGATTCTGACAAATGCCAGAGGGGCTGCTGTAAGATGCCATAGATAGTCACTATTTAGTGGGTAAGAAGTGGTGCTGATTGGGCCTCTGTGTACTTGACTCAAATACCAGGGCCTATTTTGTATCCCAGTCCAGGCCTGCCTTGTAGTCAATGCAATGTGGGGTCAAGTTCCCTTAACTCTACCTTACCTTTTATTAGGTCTCTAATGTCTGTGTAACTGCAAGCATATATTTATAGTGCATAGTAGCATTTCAGTGGTTCTGTCCTCTTTCAGATATATTTTAGAGTAGGGGCTATAACGTTATAGATGGGTTTACATACCCTTTCTAAACAGAGATCAGGAATGTATTTCCTAGACTTATTGGAAAACATGTAACATGTAACTCATCAGTTAATAGAGCTTCTCCAGCAGAATCCTGAATTGAAATCTATTTTTCAAAAACACAAACAGATTTTTTAATATTTAATTTTGAAATTTCACATGGGGCTAGCCATATTCTTTATTTCCCAGGGTGCCACGGTCATGTGACCTGTGCTCTGATAAACTTCAGTCACACTTTACTGCTGAGCTGCAAGTTGGAGTGATATCCCCCCCCCCTCCTAGCAGCCGATCAGCAGAACAATGGGAAGGGAGCAAGTTAGTAGCCCCCAGTAGATATCAGAATAACACTCAATAGTAAGAAATCCAAGTCCAGCTTGGGACTCCTCCACTTACATGGGAGTAGGAGAAACAATAGATTAGCTGAAAGCAGTTCTAATGTGTAGCGCTGGCTCCTTCTGAAAGCTCAGACTCAGGCACAATGCACTGAGATGGCGCCTACACACCAATATTACAGCTAAAAATACATTTGTTGGTTAAAGAATAACATTTTAAATGGTAGAGTGAATTATTTGCTATGTAAACAGCATAATTTAGAAATAAAAATACCCCATAAAAATCATGGCAGAATCCCTTTTACCCCCCTGTATCATGCCTTAAGCAAGTCAGGCAGAAACGATTGGGAAGGCTCTTTAGAAAGTCTCCAGACAGAAAAACGTGCAGCCCAAACAAAAGGCAATTTAAATGACAAATCTCTTGCAGGTTATTCTTCTAACCTGTGGTGTGAGGAGGTGACTGGGGAGGAAGCTGCTTCACACATGAATGCCTTTGAACATGGATGAGGAATTCCAGGGCACGAACAATTGCAGCTGTAGCACAAAATGGCTCAGAACTAAATATGCCCCAAAAATAAGTATTTCAGCTGAGTTAAAGATTGGATTTACATATGAATGGATATTTTCTTAAACATAAATCAAAGAATGTAATTAAATTAAAAAGAAAGTATTCTTTACAAAGTTTTCAGAAAAGTGGAATTATACAACTTTTAGTTTAAAGGGAAACTCCACTCCAAACAACTTAAGCTGTTTGAAAAGAAAACATAATTTCAAGCAACTTTGCAACATTTGTTACTTTAAAAATATGCAGCCTTTTAATGAGTTTTAATGTAATAATAGGGTTTGGAACATTTCCCTAAGACTGGACCCCTGTTCTCCTGCTAATCTGGTTTATTCATCACAGGGCAATGCATTGTGGGTTCGGAAAAGCTGTGGAGAAGTTGTTACAATTTGCAACATCAATGTTTTAGTTCCTCCTCCCCTGCCAGGATATCAAATAATGCAGAAAGAGAAGAACTGTTTTGCAGCCGGATTTCAGCATATAAAAATAGTATTTTTCATACTTTTTGAAGGAACAGATTACAGTGATTGGTATATTAGGGGTTTCTGTGTTGTGTGGGGCTCTCTTCTCAGAAGAGAAAATGTTGATAAAACGCATTCCTGCCTTAATACTACATTGTTATGAAGTGATTTACTCTGACCCAGGACCCAAGAGAACTAAGGGGCACAAAAGTTCTTTAGGGAGCCTGCACATCTGAATGACGCGTAAATGATATATTCATTGGGAGAAGACAGGCAGTTCATCAAAGTATAGGGCAGGGAGCAATACATGTCGGACTGTGGCCATTTTTTGCACTTTGCACCCTGCCCGTAATGACCCCCATGTTATTCTTACTCTCAAAAAATAAAGGGAGTAGCATTTATGCAAGGTGTAGAAATTTATTTTTGTTTGTAGAAGTAGAAAGAGTGAACCTAAAGATTTTATTGGTGAGATTAGCAGATAATCGGACCTGTGCTTGATGTGTCCCCCGAGTGGGCTGATACCATTGTTTGGACCATGGGACAAAGATCAGATTACATGGGGGTATTTCCGGCCTGTTGGTTGCAGTCACATTTCCAGCCCAATTAAAAATCCATACCACAGAAACTTCAACCCAATTAGTAACTGAACAAGTCCTAATTGTATACCGAGGGCATTGTTGGGGGTTCATCAAAGGACGAGAGTGGCAAAGGGCAGGTATGGGCAGCTAAAGGCTTTCCATATGCTGTCTCAGTAGCATCTGCAGGACTTCTTTATTGAATACAATTTATAATATTCAAAAATAACAATAAACCTGAAATACACAAAAAACCTGTGTCCCCCCAACTCACAGACAGACTGGTCTGTGGCAGGAGTATGGTATGTGGGCAACAGCAGGCCCAGACGGGGAATCTGTGGGTTCTGGCAAATCCCAGAGGGGCTGCTGTAAGATTCCATAGACAGTCACTATTTATTGGGCTGGTGGGGGCTGTTTGGGCCTCTGTGTACTTGGAATGCCAGGGCCTGTTTTAAGCCCCAGTCTTGGCTTCAGAGTGTGTGTGGGAAGGAAATCAGGAGTACTGGTTAGTGTTAGTACTGACTTGTCAGTTATAGATGGGGATTGTGGATTTTCAGGTTATAAAGGTGTATGTGTCAGTACCACGGAGAGCAACTAACAGCTGCTGCCACCTAGTTACATAGAGAGATGTGCTCTGTATGGCAGGGGGTAACATTCCTACAATTTACAAGCAGTGTTTATAAAACAGGGCACATTTAGCATCCCCTTTAATTACATACATTATTCTAGTCACAGTAGAGCATTACTTCTTTGTTAATTAACCTTAATTGATGAGTGGGAGCTGCCACAGTGCTTTTGGCAGAGGAATTTATCATAGACTTGCAACAGTATTTTAAGAGCTATCTCCCTAAGCATCACACTCCACTCCTAAACAGGACAGTGGTTCTCAGGGTCACACTAGAAAAACACGATGGGCCCCACTGACCCAGAACTGATGCCTGTCAGAGTTCCCCACCCCTGATTGCACTGAAGATAAGTATAAGCAATGTGTGTGCACTGGGGGTTGGTTGGTTGGGTGGCGGGGTCCCTAGAGCAGCAGCCCCATTGGGCCCCACACACCCCAGTTTGACCCTGCACTTATAACAATATTTGACTCATTTTTGGGTCGGCCCCACAGTTTCAGGATCTGTGTCAGACTGTGTCAGGGGTGTGCAGGAACCATCGGGCTGCCACAGGGGACCCCTGATGCCCCCACCCCCTCCCCCCAAACATGTGTACATTAAACATATTTTTTGGCACAGTCGGGTTAGGGAGATCAGAGGGAGTCAAACCCAGTATATGTGCCTTGAGTTCCTTAGAGAAAGTAGCCAAAGAAGCCACAACAATAGGTTTACATTATAGAGCTTATTGCCTTAATGTTATTGGAACAGGAGGGACGGGGTTGGCAAGGATGTCAGACATAGAACTTTTCCGATCAGACTGATCCAATACTTGGTCCCCCGGGCCAATGATCAGATGATAACACAGGTCTATGTAGACCCCTTAGGAGAGGATAACATCAGTGGGTCAAAGCAGTCCTCGTCCAATGGGATTTCCTGAAATGGCTAATAGATACATTTTGATCACGTAGGCTGTTTGGATTTAAGTGATTCTTATTTCAAATCAATCTGTTATAAATATAACACAAATACTGAAGAAATATTCTTATTCTTTCAGATTCAGTATGATTTTACTGCGCCCATTCCTCCCTTCAGTATTGCCTATATTGATTTTGTAACTGTACGTCTAGACACAATGAAATATTATTCATTTTTGTATATTTACAATATTATATTTTTCTTTATTCTATAACATACTTTAAGTTAACTTAAAGATAAACCACTCCTTTAAGCTTGGGGTACCTACTTTAGGAGAGATAGGGTGTCCTAAACAGCCAGCTATAGGGAAGGTATATGTCACTGTCAATAAACCTACATATATTTCTTACCTTTTGGTTTAATCTCTATGCTAGCACATCTCCCTGCTCTATTCTCCTCTACATTCCACATATCCCCCCTTTTCACCAGACAGAAGCTCATATTTTTATCTCCAATAAACCTTATCCTCCTGGCTCGTCGGGCATTAGTCACTCTTACATCTGTATATCAGAAACCGCCTGCGGATTGAAGGCTCAGTAATAGAAACAGACAGGCCTGGCATGTATAAGGTATTTCACACAATGTAGTGCCTAGACTGAAACCCTGTCTCACACACCGGCACAAAAATAAAAAAAAGAAGCATTAAAAGTTAACGACAAGGGAAAGCAAGCAGGAGTTTTATAGCGCTTTATCAAGCAGTTACATGCTCCGCAAACAGACCCAAAAACACCCACGGAGAACTTCTTATTTGCTTATGAATCCATAAAAACACTCAAGCATTCTTCTATGACCTTACCGGGGCTATAAAAGGGTATTTTATATGAGGAGCAGCTGGTATTAGAATGATGCCAAGGGGGGGGGGGGGGGAGCGATGCACGCTGAGCCCAGCAGCACCACAAAGGTTATAAATCTATTGCCATCAGGAAAAAAAAGGCAAATAAAGATGGAGCTTATGGGGGATAGTGCCGGGGCGGGCTGCATGTGTGCAAGTCACTGTTATCAATTCACATATGTTTAAGTAATGATAATCCTAAATCCTGGCCTATTAAATAAGACATAAGGGAATGATTAGAGCTGCAGGCCCAGAGCATTGAATTGCTGTAAGAAATGTCTTCTGTGCTGCCACTGTAATAACCCGGTGCTGGTTCCCCCAAAGCAATTACTCTTAGTGACCAGTTAGACATTAGCTTTCATTATTCATATTGCTCAAGATCAGTGCAGAGGGACACTTACTACATGTTTATGTGCTGGATAATATCCAAATGATTTCTTACACAGTAGCCTATTCAGCTTGTATATAGGGAGGGGGCTCCGGCTGGTGCTGCGGGCTATTGCACTGTGGTAAATGTGCAGCATGTTGAACATACTCTGTACTGTAAAATGCATTGATCTAATAGAATAGAAATATTAAATTAATTTATATATTTACTTTTACTTTGTTTTATTTCCCCAAGCTTCTGTAATGGTATTACTCTGCCTTCAGTTTTAGCCTTGTCCGGGCAACCATTGTGTCACAGGCAGGCTGGCAATAAAAATATTGCTTTCCACAGGCACGTTATTCAGTTCACAAGAAAATAATTTTGTCAGTGGAGGCATTGTCAGCTGAGGGGCCACAGAAGACACTGTAGATGGTAGAGACAAACCCTTATAGGATTGCCAGGGATATTACCGAGCTAGCTGCTAAAATACCAGCCAAGGCCAGAGCCGGTATTACAATTTACAGGCAATGTACTGCCTGGTAAATTTGTAATAACTAGTCCTCCACCCCTGTCTCACATCCCCTTTCCCAGCTCCACCTGGCATATATTTATATGGATATGTGGTGTCATGTCCAGTGCTCAGCATGTGGGCACGTGTGACCAATTCTTTGGATGCAAGTACACTGCGCCTATTCACTGGGCACTGGGGGAACCCTGGTGCTGCCTCCTGGTCCAGAGGTGCTGGGAGCTCCCCGCGTCAATAGACACATCTGTGCTTAATTTGGAATGGGAGGCAGGAAGGATTGAGTGGTGTGGAACAACTACACAGAAGTGAAAATAGTGCATTTTGATGCAATTTGATGAATGGGATTTTTACTTTACTGCACTGCAAATTTTTTTTCAAAATTGTAAAATTAATAATTTCTTTATCACAAATTTATCTGAAAAAAAAAAACCATTACAGGAATATGCCAAAAATATGTGTTAGTGTGACACCAGTACCTCTCATTTTATATAATGTGCTTGGAGTGTCAGCTCCTGCTGCCTCTCGCTCTATCTCAGGGATCCCCAACCTTTTTTACTCTTGAGCAACATTCGAATTTAAAAAGAGTTGGGGAGCAACACAAGCATGAAAAAGGTACCTGGATGTGCCAAATAAGGGCTATGATTGGCTACTTGGTAGCCCCTATGTGGACTGGCAGCCTATAGAAGGCTCTCTTTGACTTTACACTGGGTTTTATGCAATCAAAACTTGCCTCCAAGCCAAGTATTCAAAAAATAAGCACCTGCTTTGAGGCCACTGGGAACAAGTTGGCCACCCCTTGGATGGGGTTGGTGAGCAACATGTTGCTCACAAGCTACTGGTTGGGGATCACTGCTCTATCTGAAAGGCTTGGTGTGAAAGTACCCACTGTATAATGCACTTTTTATGTTTGTGCCTTAAATGTACCATTAATTGCCTATTGTTCTTGGGGTCAGATGCCACTACTCTTGAAGTATAACATTATAGTGATGCCAGTACCTATTTTTCAGTGATTATGTGTCAGAGATGGCATTGTACCCAGATGACTCCCTAGCATAATCTAGTCACAGCATTGGTCCTAATTATATAAAAAAGTAACATTCTTTTAGGCTAATATATCTAGGATTTGGAGGTATCGGTCTTCAGCTTCCATGATATATTAGTTTATTATCTGTACCGTCTTAATAAGGAGCCTGACAACTAATTTTTCGTTTTTATCATTTTCTCAATTGGTCTTTATTTCGGTGAAATTTTCTCAAAAGAATTAAAAAATGCAAGCTTGAATTATAATTAAAACATCTCCATAATATCTGACGGCCCAAAATCCTATTAATACATAAATGCCAGTTAGGTCACTAGATGGCAGCAGAGCATAAATAAAATAAAAACCTTAGTTTTTTTTTTTTTTTTTATATTTTTGACCTAAAGGAAATTTTGAGCAATTTAACATTTGGAAAGTTCTTTTTATATACAGCATAACTGTAGGGAATGAACTGTATTTGGATCTCTCTCTATACATAGGTTCTTATAACAGGGCCAATAAATATTTAATACATTTATATTTTCATAGAAAAACATTACTGTTTATGACCAATAACTATGAGTACTGCTGAATGAAGTGACTATTCCCATCTGAAGGGTGCTGTACTTATATGACTGTATCTGCTTCCTTGTGCCCCAGCCATTATGGTGCCACTCAGAACCCAGAGTCCATTCCATGGGTCGGCAGCTGATGAATGCATAGCATATTGCTTTGTGCAAAACATATCTTTCACTAAAGCCACGCAAGCATTATTCATAGTAATGTACCCACAGCTTTAATGTGCAATGTAAGGGTTGGTAAATCCACACCCACAACCCACCCAAGTGCCACCCTTACTTTGCTCATTTATGCAAGACAGTAGGGGATCATTTACAACCACACCTTCATAGTCAGCAATCCATACTTCCCACTTTCACCTAATTCTCAGTATTACATTCCAGAATAGAACAATGATGGGTAATGAAGGGGCTGCAGCCACTGGGTGGCGCTAAAGATGCATGAATGATTTGGTACCAACTAATTCCATTTTCCTATAAGGGTAGTCACTGTGCCCATCATGGCCTTTAGATAGCATCTGATAATATTGTTTAATTTTGGCTTAGGTGGAGCTCTTTTAATTGAGCTCTTAAACACTACAACATAACAATTACAAAGGCAGGGCAGTATTTCTATATAGGCACCCAGAGGCCTATGGCTCCAGCTCTAGGAGGGTTGTTTTTAGGTACCAGTGCCTAGGGCAGAACCAAACTGATTCTTTCTGGTCTCTTGTCTGTTAAATATGACTGTATTGAATTCAACATGCAGGATTGTGGGATGTGGGTAGCCAATCACAGCTCAGCTTCACATCTAGTTGTTGATTGGCTAGCTATTATACTACAGTGACAAGTGCTAAGAGCTTCCAGCTGAGGGAGCAGGAAGTGCAGGCCCGGATTTGTGGAGAGGCCACAAAGGCCCGGGCCTAGGGCGGCAGAAGCTTAGGGGCGGCATGCCGCCCCGCCGCAAGAAAATTTTTAAGTTTGGCTCCCATACGGAGCAGTCGGGACCTCTCCCCACTGCTCCGTATGAGAGTTTAAAGAGCGCATGCGCACTCGCAGCTGCGTTCGCGCATGCGCACGGGGGGGGCGAGCGTTTGCGCATGCGCACGGGGGCGAGTGTTTACGCATGCGCACGGGAGGGGGCACCAACAGGGGCGGCCTCGGGGCGCCCTGAAGAGAAATCCGGCCCTGAGGAAGTGGAACAGCTGAGAGGGGCTTTGGGGAAATTTCCAGTAAAGTATAGAGGTGAATAATACAATGGTAAAGACTTGACACAGTATGCCCAGAGATATGTACCTTGTCCATGCCCTGTAACATCCCAGCCCCCAATCACATCCCCAGAGATGCCAACCCCCCTATTTCTTCAGGAGTTACATTATTTTGAAGGCTCCCCCCATTCTCCCACCCCCCAGCAGCATTCATGATTTTTCCAAAGTCTCATGAAGTCCTTATTAAGTGTTTGGTGATGTCATTTGATGCATTTGCGCATGCAGGGGTAGAATTTTTGGCGATTTTGTGTATGCGCATGACATCACTTTTGGAAGCCCCCCAGGTGTCATAGCTGTCAGGTTGACAGCTCTGCATCCCGAGTCCTGCTCACCCCTTCAGGAAAGCTTTAACTCCTAACCCTTCAACAACTTGGGAAAATCTTAAGCCATATCCCCAACAGTAACACCATTTATATGAACCATTAGCTTACAGATACCTGTCCTGTCATCATGATACTGGGACCATGGGTGTCTGTAGAGAATATTCCAGAGGGGCAAAGTCATCAGTCACACACAACCCATTTTTTAGACCAAGCTGCATCCAATAGCTAAGTGCCAAGTTTATAAGAAAACAATTTATCAGCAAAGCCCATAAACTCGCACACAACTTGCATAACTGTATAGCTAGGGGGGACTATTTAAGTAGAGAGTATAAATCATGAAAATGTGCTGTGCTATACATAATACAAAAAAATCTCTTTGAAAAACATTTGACCAGAATCAGTCAGTTATGTGGCCACTCAAGCTAAAACTAATAGACCAAAAAGCCCCCTATATGGGTTATATGAGAGAGTTTCCATAGTAGGCTGGCTGGCCACACTTATATCATATATATTTTATGATATAAGTGTAGAGCAATAACCCGTTTTGAATTTTGTGAATCTACTCTAAGCATGCATCTAAATTAATTGCTAATTAGCCATGCAGGATGTGGATTTAATATGTGGCCAGTATTAAAGGGGGGAGGTGATAACCCTACATGCAGCTCCTAAATACAACAACCATTTTACCAAATCATACCTGATACCATAACCAGATATATAATTGCTACAGAAAATAAATAACAAGTATATTAACCCCAGATGAGCCAGTATAATGACTAAATAAAATAGATAATGGGCATATTAACACTAGATGTATCAGTATAATTACTGCAAAAATTTGAAAAGTAGCATATATCTACTAAAGAAAATAGATAATCAGCATATACCTCAGACGTGCTAGTATATATACTATATAATTACTACAGAAAATTGATAATTGACACATTAACCTCAGATATGCCAGGATATTCACTGTAGAAATGGCCAATGAGCACTTGATTGACCCCAGGGACAGGCCTGGACCTTGATTTAAAATAGGCCATTTTAAGGACACAAAGGCCCAAACAGCCCCACTTAACAGCCCACTTAATAGTGACTGTCTATGGCATCTTACAACAGCCCCTCTGGACTTTGCAAGAATGCACAGATTGCCAGTCTGGCAATATATATGTAGCCCACTTTTTAGATTCTGTGGCACTACCCGCTGATTTCTCTGGTTTGGCGCTACAGGAGTCCTGAGCCCCCGCTTACTATGGGGGTTTACAGGGATTTCTCCCCTTATATGGCGTGCCTACACCCAGGGATGGTCTTGTGGAACTGTAATCCATCCCCTGGGAAATGATCAGGATTTTATGCCCCTTCTGGGACCCACGTACTCCTGGTGTAATGTACCCCACCCTGGGGTTATTCCTTACCAGCTTGGTAGTGGTCCTCTGGGCTTGATAGATCTCACAACACGGTAGTATGAGTGAAATAGATGCAAAGGTTTATTCAGGCAGAGACCTCTCCAGGAGTGGCATATCATTCATACACATTGCAGGGCATATCTCCTTACTTCTCATGGAGAACCTTTTCCTGTTGGACTACCTCACGGTATTCACGGAGGTGCTCCCCTCTAGGTGCTCTCCCTGGTACTCTCGGCAAGACACTCCCTTATAGAGTTCTCCCGGTACTCACGCTAGGATGTTACACCATAGGGACCCACCCACCGGTACTCTCGTACGGCACCCTCAGATCCGGCCTCCTGGACTAGCGGTGACTTGATCCACCTACCTAGCCACTTAGTGCCCTGCACTCCAGCAGATGTAATGCTGCGGGGTCTTAACCCCACTACCACTCCTGGAGGGGCAATATCCACCCATTCTAACTTAGTGTCCTACATGACACTCCTAGAATGTCCTATTACTTTAAACTGCTATCTAATAACTGGGCCCTGGTAGCTCTACTACCCAGGCTTAAGATGGCCTACAGCAGTGCTATCCAACTGGCGGCCCGCGACCCCCCTCTGTGTGGCCCCCCACCTGTCTGGCTGCTTTGATGGCTTACTCTTGTGTAAGCTTTAAATGGTATCAGTACTGTGATTAACTGGCCCCCTGCATTGCTCACACCTCAGATTCAGGCTGTATTGTTTAAATATGTAATCCCCTGTGTTGTTCACACCTTTTAATCTCTGCATTGTTCCCCCCTGCAGTGTTCACACCTCAGGCTCAGACTGTAATCACCCACATTGTTCCCCTGTTCACACCTCAGACAAGACTGTAGGAGCAGTAGAAACCCACAAATAATCCCTGCACACTACAAAAAGAACATATACTGTGGTGGTACTGCAATTAAAAAAGTTTTTTAATATATAGTTATTGTCACTGTATGCTGCCTGTGTGTGCCAGGGCAAGCAGAGTATGGCACACACAGGCAGCATAGGGCAGGCAGAGTATGGCACACACAGGCAGGGTAGGGCAGGCAGAGTATGGCACACACAGGCCAAGTATGGCACACACAGGCCAAGTATGGCACAAACCAGCCAAGAATGGCACACACAGTCAGAGTATGGCACATGCAGGCAGGGTAGGGAAGGCAGAGTATGGCACACACAGGCAGGGTAGGGAAGGCAGAGTATGGCACACACAGGCAGGGTAGGGAAGGCAGAGTATGGCACACACAGGCACTCAGGCAGGGTAGGGCAGGCAGAGTATGGCACACACAGGCAGGGTAGGGAAGGCAGAGTATGGCACACACAGGCAGGGTAGGGAAGGCAGAGTATGGCACACACAGGCAGGGTAGGGCAGGCAGAGAATGGCAGGTTTTTGCTGTACTACAACTATTAATATGGGTATGGTCATGTGATAACATGGGTGTGGTTTCAAGTGGGCGCGGTTTCAAAAAGGGCAGTGGTCAAAACTGGCTTCCATTATCGGCCCTCCACCACGTAGGTCGGAAAAATTCTGGCCCTCGGTACCACAGAAGTTGGACAGCACTGGCCTACAGCACATGGCTGCAACCCTTTATATGGGCCTATGCACCATCCTGTGGCCATAACCCGAACTACAGGTATACTCCCTGTTAACTATTTAGAACCCAGTCATCCCAGTGTCCCTGTTAACTAGCACCACCCGGTGGGCTATCCTAGGGGTGTCTGTCCTAAGGGCCCCATTTTTGGTAAACCCCTACATATATATTGAATATAAAAGTTACAATAAAAGGCTGATTAGTAATTATTTTATATTCTCATTACAAGACAGCTCAAAAACCAGCGCCATTTGCATCAGAATGTAACAATCAGCCCTGTATCATTTTAAGCAAATACCTGTACTTCTAATATTTAAATATAATTTCCCTATTCTCTGCTAAGTTGCATGAATCCATATTGGTAACAAAACAATCCTACTGAGTTAATTTCATTTTTAAAAATATGTTAGCAGACGCTGATGATCCAAATAGTGGAAAGATCCTTCTGAAAATGCCCAGGTCCCAAGCAATCTGGATAATAATAGAACCTATAACTGTATATATTATACATTAACATACATATATATATATATATATATATATATATATATATATATATATATATATATATATATATATATATATATATATATATATATATATATATTATAAATCAACATACTCTTCAGCACTTTGTAGTGATTATTGTGCATTCACATTAATTGCTGCCCCAGATGAGGTTACAGTCTAAGGTCTCTATACAGTATATATATACATACAATAGATGCAAAAGAGGTTCTGTTTCATCAGAAATTGTGGAATTGTGCTGTGCAAGTGCAAGTGCTGTGCTGGGCTTAAACACATCTGCGCCTTCTGCCTCATTATTACTTACATTTTATGCAATTGTTTCATTTTCTTTATGCAGTCTCCATAATTATAATGCAAATGTTTCTTCCCTACCCCCAACAACTAAAGCACAAGGTGAACTGCAAGTGCGCGCCTTTCTAGCTAATTAATAGCTTCCTATGTCACAATACAATAGCATATTCACCCAACTATCTTTATATTTGTATTAATACTAGTACAAGGAAACTAACCTGGCAAGTGGGGCGAGCTATAACTCATACATCTACATGCACTGTTTAATTAGTGGTCAAAAATAGATTCCAAAACATACAAATATATATATATGTCCCTGATGAAAGCTCCAGCTAGGAGCTGAAACGTCGGACTGAATAAAGCCTTACATCTTTAAAACTTCAAGACTCCTTTGTGAAAAACCTGCGTGTGCTGTCATTTCCAACCCTGAATATATATATATAAGTCCCAAGGTGCCAGCACTCAATCTATAAACAACTTGAGGTGCACGATCAAAAGATTATGATATAAAAGTTTGAATGATCAGCAGTCTCTTGCCTATCATGATGTGAAAAAAAAAATACAGGTATATATATATGTATGAGCAGAAGCTAATATTTATTTAAGTGCATAGCGTTTGACTCAATCTAAGGAGAAGACTTAAAACAAGACACTTTTATGCACCACTATTAATGTATATCTTCAGGAAAGGAATGTTCTTTCACAGTAATGAAGCTGTACCTTTTTCCCCTTAGACAATACCAAGAATGCTGAAATGACAGTACGTTTGCAACATAGTGAATTTAGACGATGACTCAGTTCTCTTCATATGAAACAAACGAAAGAGCAGGATAATATAATGAGAACATATGTATTCAATAGACTATTCCCGTCTGACAGTGTGCCTCATAGCTGAAAAATGCATGTAATATCAGGAAAGAGTATGCTGATATGTCTAGAGAATACACTGATAAATGTGTGTGAAAGAGAAGATATCATTTATAATGGAGGAGGTTTCAACATGAGAAGACATTGACTCTACAAGAGTTTCAATGTCAAGCTCCTGTTTGCCTCCTCAATATCAGTGTGCTGGGGGAAAGCTGCCCTCACAGCAGTACCATGGGCTGCTAAGTACAGATATAACTGATTAATACATTTGCTTGGTCATGAGTCTGGGGGGCACTGGCCCTGATATATAATGCTCTGTTTTACACAGTTCCCTTTTGTGATGTAGTAACCCATAGGATTAATAGCCCCTATAGCTTTAAATCCCTACTGGTTCTATTCCCTTACTGGGCAGAAGGAAATGTATCCAAGTAAGTTAATTTACACATGGATGCTATTGGCTAGCAGGTAAGGTAACCACTTCCTGCCTCACTTTGATATAGTGCTGGAAAAGGCGTGGCACTTCCTTTTTGCTTCCGGATGAGGAACAGGGTGGATGTTGCGTGGAGCCTGGGCAATGCCCCAGTTAATGTTGGGGGACAGGGCCCTGTGAATGGGGTATTAGATAGAGGCAGGTGTAGGTACATTCTAGGACTGTACGGCAGTTAGAGTTGAGACAGAAAGAGCTCTGCATGTGATGTTGCCTGTTCCACTTGCCTCTAAAAAACTGTGCTGTGAGTTTTGTTGTTTGCAAGAATCTCTGGTGCCCTCTGTCTTTATTATTCTGTATAGCAATAGAAGAGGTGTAGTTGTACAATACCTTCACCTTCCTCTTCCACTTAGCAAAGGCCCATTCTGAGTGAGGGAGTCCAGTGTAACCCATTTTCTACTGGTACCAGGAAGGCAGTTATTAGGCCAAAATAGAGGTTACAATGTTATACTGGTAGTCTGTACCTCCCTCCAGCTGGGCACTAACTCCAGTACCACGTGTTTAGCAAAGCCAGGTACAGCTGCCCACGTCTGCCTAGGATCTGCTTCTGACAAACTGCGCTACACACAGATTTAGTTCTGCACTTTGCCACTGTTATCTTGTTAGATTTCTGTTTGTGCCCTACTCTGCCATCCCTAAAGAATGCTTTGAATCATTTATTTATATCTGGTGTCTTCACTGTATATTTTGGAGGCTAAACCTTCCTCAACGTATCTCTTATTTATAGAGGTTGCTCATTTTTATCTGATTAAGTTGCTCCTACAGGGAGGATTCTCATCTTTGGGGCATACCTTGTCATTGGACAAGCGGCGCGTATTGTCCATCCAGCCCCTTCTGCCAAATCATGTACAATTGTGCCTATTGATGCATTTTAATGTTGCACAGTGGAAGGATGCAATCTACACTCACAAATTGCACTGGATTTGTGAATCTGTACTTGCAGAGTTGTGTTTATATTGACACATCAACCAGAGTTACAGCAGGCACAACTCCACAATTGGCCATTATAATTGGAATTTTGGTTTTAAAGGCTGCATTCTGGGTAAAATTGTGGCAATTTGGGTCTAAATATTGCACTTTGCACACTGTACTGCATTTGTAAATGCCCCTTACATACTCATGGCTACTCCTCGCTTCACTAGCTCCCTGTTGCACCTTCTGGTGAGCTCTGTGTTTTCTTAGGTGCTTGCTGGATCCCTCCGGTAAACCTGATACAGATCCCCAATGGTTAAAAAACTCAGTGTGTTATAATATATACTATCTACCACTCAGGCAATGAAGTTATACAGCATAACTTGTATCAGAAATGGGTCAGTTATGCTACATTTCAGTATCTACAAATATTGTGCACCAGTTTCCATGTTTGTTGTTATTCTGGGTCAGTCACCCTGTTTGCTTTTAAACCCTGGAAATGCAGATGTAAAATTGTGAGCGTCAGTTCCTGCTTCTAACTGTGAACCCTGTGCGTTGTTTGTTTTCCTGCTGATTGCAAGCAATTCAGATTTTCAGCATTTACACTTTTGGTTTGAGCTCCCATTCTCGTTCTGTGTCCTTAGAACCCTACATCATACATCAGTATGGCAAAAGTTAATATTCTCTGTAGTGTTTGGCTGAAGCCCTAGGTTTTTTAAGGTTTGTAGTAACTCTTTTGTAAAAGAAAACCAGTAAAACAAATTGAAACTAAACATGAGAAGCTTGAAGTCCTGTTCAGCTCATTAGTCATGTAAGCATTACAAGTGTCAATGTTCTATATAAAGATTGCAGTACAGTCCAAATGGGAAGTCATGGATGTTTCTGTTCATTCTCTTTTCCGATTCCCTGGCCAGAGATAGCAGTTTATTTAAGGCTTTATTAACTGTGTATGTCCAGATACCTGGTACAATGTAATTCCATAATCCACGTGCTAGTGATAAGAAACTGATGTTTTCTGGTTTCTGGTTGCTTTAAGCTCCCATAGACAGCACAATTACACTAGTCATGATAGAAACAAGCAGCCATAATTATTGTGGGCAATTTGATGGCTGGTATCATAAATCATTAGCAATTCATGGGGAAATGTAAATATAGCTGAAAAAGTAAAAAAAAACAGTACCCAAGCTAGCTGTTTATAGACGCAATTGGTATGCTGGGACATTGGGAGGTTAAGTGAATTGCCCAGGTCACAAGGAGGGCCACATGGAATTGAACCAGGTTCTCAGTGGGTATGTTGCATCATAGGCGGATCAATTAACTACTAGGGCAACTCCTCCCACTTGTAGGAGGAGTGACTTCTTTCTGGACTCTTGTCTGTTACATATGAGTGGTTGATGTGTCCTAATTGTGTTTATTCAACATGCAGGCTTAAACCCAACTTGCAACAAGACCTGTTGTGCCAATCACAGCTCAGCTTTCACAGAGAGAGCAGACTGAAGCCATGTTCATCTAGTTGCTGATTGGCTTTTATACTACAGTGTAAAGTGCTAAGAGCTTCCAGCTAATGGAGCAGTAAGTGGAACAGGTAGTTGAAGGGCTTTGGGGAAATTTCCCATAAAATACAGAGGTCAATAATTCAATGGTAAAGACTTGCTTTCGACAGATATGTACCTTGTCCTGTAACATCCCAATCACACCCAGCATGCCCCCAATCAAATCCCCAGTCCTGCTCACACCTTCAGGAAAGCTTTAACTCCTAACCACCAACAACTTGGGGAAATCTAAAGCCATATTCCCACAGTAATACCATTTAGATGAACCATTAGCTTACAGATAGGGGAGAGTGGTGCAGTTTGGCCTAAAATTCAGGCAATCCTCATACTTCATAACCCCATGATCATTACCACCTCCTCTATCCACCGATATTTCTTACATCTGCATGTTAAATTGTATATTTGCTGCCTTTCTACACTTTTTACCTTCTATGGTGACAGCTCATTTTAAACCTTAGTGATTACAATGCGAATCCAGGTCCTGGAGTACTGGTACTGGTACCCACTGCTCTAGGGATAGCGAGGAGGCACACTACTTTTGCTATAGCACCACAGTCATGTTAATACAGTGCAACCCAATAGCAAAACATTAGGGTAACAGAGTTCAGTCACAAAGACTAGCCTTGCCTTCCACATTGGTACTCCATTTTTGGATCAGCATTTTCTTCCATGAAGCTGCTAACAATATAGTGTATGTAAACAAAGCAACACCCCTCAATGCTCTTTCTTTTCCCTTTACTGAGTTTTTACCCAAATTACCAGGGCAGGAACTAGGGGTTGGCAGACCTATGGCACAACAGTAGGGGGGCCCTAGGCAGGTATTTCTTCTGCCTTCCCCTAGTCTGGGCTCTCTTTCCCCATCGTCACTTGTTGCCACGTGCTCCCCCGCCCAACATTACCATGCATGCACTCACTTCGGGGGGCAGGCCTAGGGTGCTTCTGCCAATTACTTTCAGTTGATTGTACCTAATTGTTCTTCATTTTGGTACGCAAAGAATGCTGATATCATGGTGGTATCATGTGATTCTGAAAAGCATGCAAGTTAGGGGATGAGTAGGGGGCAGGAGGGGGGGAATGACTGCCTGCTTCTCCACCTGCTCCTTATGAATACAGTGCTGCTGAACACAAGCATTTCTGTATTCATTGAGGGAGTGCAGCTTTCTACAATCCGTTTTGGAGCACAGAGATTTGCTGCAGTTTTTTAAGTGCTAAGTGTGGAATACTTGGCCTTTGCACACTGTTGTTCAAATGAATTTTACAGCACTTGGGCTTGTGCTGCAGCCTTTTTTCCATTGCAATAAATCACACGTGAAACAAAGCTTAGCCTGACAGTGTCTAATGTGTAACTCCTGAGCTTGTCATCAAGAAAAAACTAGCAAATGATCTGCAAACGTCAAATTGAAGTGCCAATTCTAAGCAATGAAATGTTTGTTTAAGGTGCAAATGAAGAGACTGACGCTATTAACATGTACCTTCTGATTCAACACAAAACCCTTCACTATTAAATATGTAAGTAATGCCTGTAGGGAAAACATCTGGCCTGGGCCAAGCAGAACTCTGGGACTCTGGGTACTGAATGTAACCTGAATGGCTGCAAGGGCGTGGTGCACTGCTAGTCATACAACATGACCACGTACTATTTGTATCCGCAAAGTCATTTTAGGTCATGCTCTGTTTAAGGCTTCCCAGCATTCTCCATCACATTCTTGGACTTGTCCTTTTTACAATAAGCAGAACTATTTAAAGTACAGTAAACAAAAGAATATTGGGAGCCATGCTATTTCATGTCCCAAGTATGAACGACCTTAAAACCATGTAAATCATAATGTGCTTCTGAAATAACAAGCACCAGCGAGTTTGTTCAACCTGTGATGTGTCTGTTTCTGCAAGGGATATATTAATTCATGTTTGGAGTCACATGGTATAATGGCAGTGTTCCTAGAACATGAGGAGATGATAAGTGGAAGGGGATATTACAACATTGCCAAATATGGCAATATTTCACTACTTTAAAGGGGAAGTGTCACATTGTAAAAAAAATCAACCAGACTTTAGTGGATGCGGAATTATATTTTTTGACGTTTAGGTTTTATTTTCCAGCAATATAACTAGTTTCTTAGTGTGCTATATCAGCCTTATTTTCTTACTGCAGTTAGTGTGCTCTTACCCTTAAGTACACAGAGGCCCAAACAGCCCCACCACCAGCCCAATAAATAATGACTGCCTAAGGCATCTTACAGCAGCCCCTTTGGAATTTGCCAGAACCCTCAGATGATAGCATATTTAATATCTATTATTTTTTTTTACTTTGAGACTGTGACCTTGAATGAATGTGATCAGGGGGAGTGGTCAAAAAGTGGGCATGTCCTAATTTGTGTGATGAATTGTTTTTAGGTGTCCCCAATTTCCTCTTGGAAAATCTTATAACCTTACTGCAAGAATAGGGACTCCGGACAGCCCTCAGTGCAGGAAGCAGGGCAGTGACAGGGCTAGGAAGAGGCAGGAAGTGATGTCAGAGGGGCAGCGTGAGGGAGGAGTGGCGCCATTTTAGGTGATCTGGAGCTGCGTCCCTCCCACCCATCCTATAGGTGAGATCATGGTAGTTACCTGTGGGGACCCACTTGGGTCCAGAGAGTGTGTTTGTCACAGCGGGCGGTGGAATGCTTGCCCTGGGGGCCTATGGCATGGATTGTTACAGTTGAGTAGCCGACAGGATATGGTTCTATTCTCAAAGTTGAAAAACATATTGGTTGATAAGTTAATACATTGATGATGTTAATGTACATTTATTTTAATCTGTAATTAAAGCTATGACCATTATTTGTGTTTTGGGGGAAAAGGGTTCCAGAAATGGATATATGCATAAGGTAAGTGAAGGGGTGAGTTGGTGGTTATCCTTCCTGCGGGGGCTTGACGCTGCCTTGGCATGATAAATTGGTTCCCAAATAATGTGTTTGTGTCTCTCTTGAGGATCCCTGGAGATATCTGAAGTGCTGTTTACTTACCATGCTCAGTATACAAAGTGCAATTTCATATACCTGTACATATATACCACAATGTTTTTTACATTTTTACATGCTGTTTTTCCCAAAATTCAAATCTAGTTACAGACGCATGGGTAGTTGCAACAACTGCAATTTAACTTGTAATTTTTTTTTCATTTTTTATGACTATAAAGTCATTTCACTAACTATGGTTATTTTCATTCTCCTTTCCTAACCTCTCAACACTGTCAGTTGTACCTCATGCTTAGTCCAGGTATTAACAGCTGTTAAATGTCAGTCAGACTCTAACACAGATATACACCACTTTAATATTGCTTCAGTGCACTAACCATAAAGCATATACAGTAGCTTCTGAAACATGATACTTCCTTTGCTTTGATCCACCCTTTCTTTCTTCTTTATGTGTCTTATTTCTGTCATCAAACTCAGTTTTTTGGCCTGGGATCTGAAAAATATTGCAACTGTCATGTATGTATTTATATTTATATATGTGAGCGTGTTAATTGTCACCATACATTCACACTTCCTCTTGATGTTGTTTACATTCAAAATGCAGAGGTTTAAAGTTTTCAGTGTGTAAGTTTCCCATAGTATGAAAATAGCAAAACACATAGTATGAAAAGTATTCCCATAGTATTAAAATGGTGCAAATGTAGCCGATCCTCGCTCGTTTGTTGTTTCATGGAATTCCAACCTCTTCCTTATGTGCCATGAGAATTTGAGTTCAATGGAAAAATTGTATGCATCCCAGTTCCACATCACCAGGACTTAACTGGAAGTAGGCAGGGTCTAAAATGAATTACCGGTGTATCTGTAACAGGGCATGGTCAAGTGGGGCCTAAATGTCCTATTTTGCCATCAGTAACTTTGGGTTGATCAGCTAAATAAATAGATGTTTTGTTTTATGTTTCAGTCTATAAAGTTCCAGCCAATGCAACAATCACAATGTACTGCAGTCCTATATGATACCTAGATCATAACATATAGATAAGAGTCCTAGGTATGTACCTGAGTACAACCACACATCACACTATGGCAGATATTCTAGCCATTCCCATAATGGTAAAGCAATAGCTATCAGTACAAGCTGCATATACTTAAAAATTGCAGGAATTCAGTACAACCTAGCTACATCAGACTAAATACAGTATGTGCATGATCAGCATTCCTACATGGCATACAGTTTAATAAATGCCTCCACTTCAGCACACCCAGTGCATTCCTATATTCTGTATCTTCAAGGGCACTGATCTCATTTAGTTTCCTATTAAAATGCGTATAAATTGCACAAGACTTTTAATGTTGTTACAGAAATGTGCACACATGCTTTAGATCAATTATTTCTGTACAAGATGCATGGTTATGTGTGTAGAATTTAGGGAGTCATAAATAAGCACAAGGGGAATCACAGCTGCCTAGAACCATACCTTAAGTCTGCTGAAAAATCATTTAAACATTATTTAAACCCAATAGGATTGCTTTGCCTCCAATAAGGATTAATTATATTTTAGTTGGGATCAAGTACAAGTACTGTTTTATTATTACAGAGAAAAAGGAATTTTTTTTGATTAAAATGGAATCCATGGGAGATTGGAGCTTTCTGTATAATGGGTTTCTGGATAACAGATCCCATGCCTGTATTTAAAAGAGCACTTTTATAAAGTCTAAAATGTCTCGTAAGAAGCTTGCACTTAGTACTTGGCAATAAAAAGTTTGTTCCCTTAATATTTGTGTGAGTAATGTAAGAACATATCCTAAATCAGGTCTTTAAAGATCAAATTGAACCGAGTATGGGAGAAACTTGATACTGAAATAAATTATGCTCTGCGTTCTAGGATGTGGCATCAAAGCCTTCCCCTTTCATGATGCTTCACTTACAGAGAGCCGTTACCCATCCAGGCAGTTACTGTCAGTGCCCTATGGTGAACTTTGTCTTGTCACTACATTACATACTTTCTACATTAACAGTATACTAGGAATAAATCATATAGACAAGTAATAACCTTCTAGAAAGCAGTCCAGTTGAAGACAGTATACGCAAAGATAATTACAGTAGTTGCTTTATGGCTGATCACTAAAGGTACAGGTATGGGATCTCTTATTCTGAAATCCAGTATCTTGATTTAAAGCAAATAATTATTCATTTTATTTCCTTTTACTCTGTAATAATAAAACTTGTAGTTTGTACTTGTTGGTAACTGAGCTGTGTGAATCCATATTGCTGGAGAAAACAATCCAATTGGGTTATGTAATGCTTAAATGTTGTTTGGTAACCATTGGGTATTCATTTACAAGCGTGCTAGGCAATTTACACAGAATGGCTTACAATTCTGTCCCACTGTACAACACAAGTACATCATAGCATAAGGCAGGGATCCCCAACCTTTTATACCCGTGAGCCACATTCAAATGGAAAATGTGTTGGGGAGCAACACAAGCATGAAAAAAGTTCCTGGGGGTGCCAATAAGAGCTATAATTGGCTATTTGGTAGCCCCTATGTGGAATTACAGCCTATAAGAGGTTCTGTTTGGCTTTACACTAGGTTTTATGCAATCAACTATTGCCTCCAAGCCAGAAATTCAAAAACAAGCACCTACTTTGAGGCCACTGGGAGCAACATCCTAGGGGTTGTTAAGCAACATGTTGCTCACGAACCACTGGTTGGGGATCACTGGCATAAAGGCATAATGGCTTCTCCTCTCACTAAGACTAGCACTGAGACACCACAGGGAGTAGATATGTCCCTGTTCTTAGTGCTGATGTCTAGTCCCATAGCTACTGTATGAGGGATGATGTTCCTGGTCACTGAGTAAAAGAAGTAAGGAAAACAAGTACAGGCCCATAGATAAACCCTCTGTATAATTAAATAATCCTTATCTCAATGTCTAATCAACATTGCATCTTAGGAAAACAAGGGCTTTGTTAATATACTGCTCTTTATTACCATTTGATCAATTTACCCTATGTACAGAGTCACTAAAAAAAATATTGCATTTTACACATGACAAAAAGGCTCCTTAATTGATCCTTCGCCTTGAGCCACCCCACTGAACCCCTTGTTACATACCTTATGAAACACCAGGAGGCAGAGATGGGATAAAATGGCCACAGCATTTATTCAGATAAACATTTTATCAGATAAATAGGACCTTGCCAGTCTAACCCAAGGCAATATTCTAAAGCCAGAATTCCATAGGAGATCGCTACTAGGCTCTGCTGTTCCCCACTGAAGACTTGAATTTCACTTCCATAGTTGCCATTTGAGTTAAGCACTATGTCATTATATCCACCCTGAGTATTGGCTGCCTCTACCTACAGAGAGGTTGGCCCCAAAGTCTGCTACCGGCAGTGTCTCGATTATAAGAAAATCCAAGAAATAGCGCAGGCCCTGTGCTTATAGCAACAGAACTTTTCTTATACTATTTATTGTGCTCATGTTGAGCAAAGTTATTTAGGTTATGCTGCCCCTTTATGAACAATAGACAGCTATAGAGTTAGATCGCTTTGGATTTATAGATTTAGAAGAATGAGGGTATATGTATAGACAGAGATAGGAAGATGATAGAGATAGATAGATAGATAGATAGATAGATAGATTAACAGATAGAAGACAGAAAACACTAAATATTACTTTCATATTCTAATACATGTGCACTAAAACCTGCTTCTCAGTATGGCCCCAATCTTCATTCCTATAAAAGATCAGTCTTCTTTTCCTTGACAGACTAGTAAATAAGAAACTGTCTTTACTAATGTGCATATTTAAGAAGCCTGTATGCTTATATTTGCCACTTGTCTGGTTATGCTAGTACTTTGCCTGTTCTGACGAGTTTCCTGTGGTTCACGAGTCCTGTATGTTTCTATCTAGGCTCCACTGCCGTGCATCCTTCTGTCATTCTGACATCAAGCCAACTTCATTAGAGAAAGAACAGGCTTCTAGGAAAGCAATGCGGAAGAGCACAACTCAATCTGCTGAAACTTCTTTTTCTATTTTTGCCTTTTCAACAAAAGTTTCTTAAAGAGAAAGAAACAGGCAATTCAGCATTTCATAGTGTAAAACTGGCCAGAGCAGTCATCTCCTATCTAGATGATTCTTAACCTTTTAGGATAGGATCCAAATACAATCTGGGAGTTGGAATCACTTGGGGAAAAACATTGTGCCTTTTATTGCATATGGTCATAGATTTCTGTGTAGGTAACTAATACTTTAAAGCTGGTGCCATGTTTGTGATACATTTTACTACTTAAAACTACTTCTATTAATATACACACAAAGTTGACTTAACACATAGGTAGCATAAGTAAACCATAAACAAGTATCTATTGGCCTAAGGGTTATACAATCTGGTCACCTAATCTCCTGGTGTCTCTTGATTGTTCTGAAGTGCTAGGATTAATAAGTAAATATTGCACATATTGTAGGCCAAACTGCACCGCTCTCCCTTATCTGTAAGCTAATGGTTCATCTAAATGGAGTTTCTGTTGGGGATATGCCTTAAGGTTTCCCAAAGGGGTTGAAGAGTTAAAGATTTCCTGAAGGGGTGAGCAGGACCAGGAATGTGATCGGAGGGCATGCTGGTTGTGATTGGCATGTTTAACCCTGCATGTTTCATTCACATATTCACCAATCACTTATATGTAACATACAAGAGACCAGAAATAATCCCCTATAAAATGGAAGATAGTCCAGCGGCATTTCTCGACCTAACACTGCATGAGGCGGCTTTCCCAATGCCGCCCCACTCTGCCACGGCACTTACCTTTACTCTGCCGGGGGTGGGGGCACATCGCTAACGCAGAGAGCACAATTGTGTCTCTAATTAGTGACTGGAGTGGCATCTAACTGATTGCACACATGGAGTGGTTTTTGGCTCCAAAACAATAGGTTTAACAAAACTTATACACAAAATCCTCTGAAATAGTGGTATTCTAAACCTTTTTTTTAAAGGGCTACTAACACAAACAAGAAAAATAAAAAAATGTAAACATAGGATGCGGTTGAAAAGTAGGGTGATTTGTCTCTTTATTCAATTTTACTTTCTACATGAAATGTAGATGACCTTGGCAAAATTTGTTCAAAAAGTGAAGCTGTTGCGGAACTTTTCTTTTTGTTAAGTATTGTAACATATTTGCAAAGAGTACAATAATAATTACCGGCAGCGCAGGTGACAGAAAACACCATCTGGTACCTTATTTAGCAATTTTGTGCACGACCCAAGATAATGAAGGTCATTGTATTCAAATCATGCACTAATTCTTCTGCTTGATTTGTGTGATTTGGAGGCAGGTAGGATCCATGCATTTTGGTAATGGAATAAACTATGGGATCACCTTGGGTTGGAAGGAACAGTATGGAGCATCTTATTCAGTTATTCTCCTCGGTTATTCTGTATGAAAATGACTTAATTGAATTTTTTTTACTTTAATTTAAGTAAAAAATGAGTGTGTCTCTTCTGGGAAATAATTCTAAATGACCCTCTCAACTAATCTGATTTTTATCCACATAACATACAGTAGTAGAAAACATATTTTATTTATGTGATAACTGATGCATATTTCCCATATTAGACCTATTCAGTTCTGAGTGAAAGGAATATTGCCAACATCTACATCTGGAGGGTGTTTAAATAAAGGGGAATTGTTCCATGAATCCCTCATAGCTTGTTCATGCTCTTGCACCCTAATGCTCCCCAAGTCTGTGTGTTTGTGATTGTTATCTGGTTTTGTTATATTGGTTTCTATGGTATTTTGTCTCTGCTCAGTCACCGTCCTTCACTCTACTTTTGCAGTGTCACCCACTGTAACCTACAGCACTTTGCCTATTTGTGTCTGTAAGTTACCGTCAGACCTAGATTGTAAGCTCTACGGGGCAGGGGTCTCCATCCTCTTTGACTTTTTAACTTTTAACTTGCAACTGCACCTTGTATTTCTTTGTATTTATTGTTATACTTTGTATTTATCTATTATTATCTGTATTAATCTATTCTACTACTCTAGCGCTTTATAAATAAAGATATACATACATACATACATACTTTTCCCAATCACTTCTACACTGTTCTACATCTCCGGGTACTTTTCTGGTTTACTCCTCTTTACTTACCAAGCCCTTCTATTTACACAGGTCTCTGTCCTGCTCCTGCCTCCTCTTTCCGCCCTTTCTATTACACACCTAGGTCCTTATCACTTTCATGCAACTTCTCAACCCTTCTGTATCCCTCCTTACCTTTCCATCCCATAATATAGAATAGCACATGCAGTGAAACAAATAATTATGTAAGTGCAGTAAGTACAGTATTACAATAAATCATTGATATTAAAATATAAATAAACACAAAATACATTGGTTCTAAGCACATTTTACAAGTTTTACACCTAGCCAGAGGATCTGTGACATGGAATATATGTTTCAGGTAGTGACATTGGCGAGTCTATCTGATTATGCACCATGAAACGTGATAGTTGTACCAGCATATTAGTTCCCATAGCTCCTATCCCATTTCTTTGTGTCTGCATTATTTATTGTCAGCGCTATGAAGTATAGAGTTACCATATTTTCCTTTACTGTGCTATTAGATTTTGGTATATATAAATTATATACTTATGTAGACTATAAAAGTGGCTCAGGTCAGCAGATAGTAGATTAGCTCTGTATAATACAATGGCATTAGTTCTCACACAGGAAGGTAAATAGGGCCAAATGCCATTCATGACTCTCCATAGAACTATGAAATGAAATATTTCTTAAATAAGAAAGGACATTTATTGCCAAGAAACACATGTTGTTTATCTGTGGGTCTTGGATGAACAGAAAGAGGACTCCACGCAAAAACTAATTCACAGAAAAAAATGTAATTTTAAGCAACTTTGCAATATAGAATAAACATCTTCAATGGGTTTAGGGCAGTGGCACATGGGAAATTAGTCACCCTGCAATAAATCTTTGTTACTGCGGGCGACTAATCTCCCCGCAATGCCATCCCACCGGCAAGAATGTAAATCGCCAGTTGGATGGCATACCCGTCGCTGCAATGTCCTGAAGTCACCCAAAGTTGTTTTGAGAGGAAACTTTGGACAACTTCGGGACATTGCAGCGACGCGTCACTGCAATCTAAATAAATTGCTAATTAGTCATGCAGGAGGTAGATTCAATATGTAGCTGTTAATAAAGAGGTCAGATGGGAACTCTAGGGAGAGAAAACACCTAGTATGACCCTAAGGTCTTAGAGCTAAAGATTGTGCATTGGATGCAAGTGTGAATGCACATTGGTGCAAATGTATGCAGTAAAATTAGAACAAATTCACATTTCCCTATTTTGGCACAAATGTAAGAACATAAATAGCTGCAAGACTGTATTCCAAAAATGATACCTTTTCCAAAATTGAAACAAAAACAATAGTATATTGCCATATGATGACCCTTGAGAGATTTGCCTTCAGTAGGGAGCTGACAAAACAACAGAAACTATTTAGGAAAAATAATGGAATAGTTAAATGTTGCATGAGAGCCCATGTTAGACAGGGTGGCCTCATCTGATCCTTCGCTCACAGGGGGAGATAACTTCTAACAGGATGTGTAAGGAGATAGCCCTGATGTGCATTTCATTATCAGCCAAGCAGATAGCATTGTAGGAAAATTCTTGGGAATACTGTTCATATGAAATGGTTTCAGTGATAAAAGCAAATCATAAGACAATGCTAATCAGCTATTTATGCTCCAGTGTTGTATAAATCAGCACAATCAAAAACACAACAAAAAACCCTTTTTTAAACAGTAATTAATGTGTATAAGCAGAATTACAGTGTCCACACTAAGTGCTGTTTCAGTCCTTCCCAAATTTTGTAATCAAAATAATTATGAAGACAATTTAGGCAGACCTTTACTGCAGACGGGATATGCACCATTCATATACAATCATGTCAACTGCCAAATTATTCAGACGTCACCCAGCTTTAGCCCCTTTCTTATATTCACCCCCAGGTTACTCTCCTATTATTAATTTGGGAAAATAAAACATTTTGCCTGGTTTAGTTTTGTGGTATACAGTGCAATCTTGTGATTTTTTTCCTGGAATCCGAGCTAGAATGTCACTATATGGTCTGTTTCACTGCCATTATTGTTTCAAGATCATTGCATTCAACATTTCTGCATCAATATTGACATGTTCGACATTCCTCAATCAGCACATCAGAGGTATTAGACATGCCCAAGTCCTCCTTAAAACCCACCACAGGGGGTAGACATCTCTGCACATAGGCTCAATAATCAAAAGCAGTATTATTTTTCAGCAACGCTAGTTATGCTCAGGATCAACTGATGAGACAACAATGATTTTCTATGACTTTCATCTTCCTATTGCATAAGACACTGTTGCTTGTGTCATTCTGTGGCTACTAAAGCAAATAAAGTGCTGTCTTGTATAAAAAAAGGGCATTGACTCAACAGATAAAAACATAATTTTGTCTCTTGTGCCTGGTAAGGCCTCACCGTGAGTATGCAGTGCAGTTTTGGGCTCCAGTCCTTAAGAAGGATATTAATGAGCTGGAGAGAGTGCAGAGACTGCAATTAAACTGGTAAAGGGAATGGGAGGTTTAAACTATGAGGTTAGACTGTCATGGTTGGAGTTGTTCTCTCTACATTAGAGGGGATTATAGGCAGTTTAATCATAGACACTTTCTTTTTTTCCCATAAAAACAATCAGAGGACCAGAGGCCCCCCTTTAGATTAGAGGAACGGAGCTTCCATTGGAAGCAGCGTAGGGGGTTTTCACAGTGAGGGCAGTGAGGTTGGGGAATGCCCTTCCTAGTGATGTTGTGATGGCAGATTCTGTTAATACCTATAAGAGAGGCCTGCATGAGTTCTTGAACAAGCATAGTATCCAAGGCTATTATGATACTAATATCTACAGTTTAGTATTAATGTTTGTATATATAGTTTACGTATGTGGGTGTATAGATAGGTACGTTGTGTGTGCTGGGTTTACTTTGATGGGTTGAACTTGATGGACTCTGGTCTTTTTTCAACCCTATGTAACTATGTAACTATGTAAACTAAAGGGGAGATTTATCAAAATTCAAAAAATATTTTCATTATATTTTCAAATTATATCTTGCATGAAAAAATGGCACAAATAATTTCTAGTGATTTTTCATTGTCAGGTATTACTAAGGTGGGGATTAGAAAACAAATCAAGAATTTGAGGTCTGAAGGCGAGAGAAATATTAAGAAAAGAATACTAAATGCAAATGTAAAGGTTTTTACCAACAAAAACTTAAAATCTGCATCCTGCTTCAGAGGAGCTTACAGCACCACATGTAATAATAGGCACTAAGTTTGCCCAGTAGCAGCAACCATGTTGTTTGAGTTCAGTTCTGCTGCAATTCATGGGACCAAATGACCCCCAAATAAACCGTCCAAGTTACTTTGCTGTTATATTGCAGTAGCAGGATGTAAAACTATAGAAATTTTATTGACAAGGAAGAGAAAATGTGAATCTATTCCATTTCCAGTAACAGAGAAAAGAGGAACCCTAATTGAAAGAACTGACGAACTCTGAAAAAACTACAGAGGGGCAGTTGGTTGAATTGCTGTTTTTAAAAATCAAATAACAAAAACTGAATTTATGAAACAGAATTTACTATGCTTTATGTATAGTATAGTATACAGTATGTGTAGATTATGTATAGATTTCTTCACCCAAACCTGGTCACCTTTTTATGGATACCCGCTGGTGGCATGCTCTTGAATGTTGAACCATTTGATTCTGCATGCTGCCTTGGGGGGGATGTTTGACTCTTCATTTTCCTCTCTAATCAAATTAATACCACTGGAAAAACCTGACACTTTTTCCTTTACAATATTGTCCAGATCAGTGCCCTTCACAAGCTGAAGCACATATCTATGCCCATGTCCTATCCTAGACTATTTTAGCCTACTACTAACTGACCTTCTCTTAATTTCCAAAGCCCGTCACTACATCTCTTCCCTTGTGTCTCTCTGTGTTACTGGTCATCTCCTCTGTGCCCCTTATAGCCACCACCACTTCACAACACCCACATCCACCATTGTCTTTCTAGAAGGAACCATACCATTCTAGTACAACCCATGTGCATTTTTTCTCATAACCTTTCTCTATTTTGTTCTTTACTTCCAGATTTCTATCACCTTGGAGCACTTTCCTACTTCTTAGAGCACTAGGCCCTGCCAAACAAGACCCAATCCCTGTGGCGCTCCCCCACTGTCTGATCTCCCTCCCCCAACGTACCCTAGGCCCCTAGGGGGGCTGTGGGTGCTGCGGCAGGGGTCTTTTGGGGGTGTGGGAGCCCCTCTAGCCCCGGTAGCCCTGGTGGCCCCTGCACAGGTAATGAATGCTCCAATTTAGAGGTGTCTTGTTGTAGTTAAACACATAAGTGCATAACCATCCATGAATGCAGACTAAACTGAATGAAAGACTCTTAACAACTGAGAATATTTTAAGCACAATGTTTCTTTGTTATAGTAGGTTCTTTTTAAAGACTGTGCCATAATGGCTATGGGTGATGCAAGAACAAGACTATATACTGACAGATAGCAGGGAGACAAGCAGGGCTCTTCTTTTGTTGCAGCTCTATCTTCAACTGATATGCAGAGTTCTATAGAATCAGGCCGTGCACTAACTCTAACAAATACTGTCGGTCTCACTGCACAGAGGGGCATTATTAGGGCCATGACATTGTGCTACTTTCCTGCAGCAGGAAGTGGAACCCTCTGATAAGAAAGAGAGAAGAAGCACATGTTGCATTTTGCCTGAAATATCAATGTTTTTCATACCGACACCTCCCAAGAAATCATATTTTGCTGTATTAGCTCTGTTTTATAGAGAGAAGTTAAAATTTTGTAATGATTCCCTCTGCCCTCTGATCAGATTGATTGATAAAAGATTCTGTCAAGTTTAGCTTTGCCAAAAATTACCACAAAATAGCAAAATATAAGTCAATGGGCTTTTTTTTGCATGTACTACACAACCACACAACATATGGACATTTTTTGTGGTGAAACACGGCAAAAATCTTCACTCATCATTAGCTTTATTACTAATTTCCACTCCTACATCAGCTTGGGTTATGGCCATTCTGTTTGCCTGATCTTGGTTTTTCCATATTAATAATGAACAGAAAATCCAGTATGACTCAGAGTCTCTAGACCCACTTGGTAGAGGCACAGTCTAGAACCAGGGGCCTCAAGTAGAGTATATTAGCCAGTGCTCTGCCAGGTTGAGCCACAGGAGACAATATGGACTGGCAGTTTACAGCAATGACTTTTTCCCTCTGCCTCTGTATTTCCTGACACCACCTGTGATTCAGTTTCCTGCCTTATCCAACAACCTGTGCTGAATCATTAGTCTTTTGCTGTGACCAAACCAGGGGCATAACTACAGAAGAAGCTGTAAGGCCCTTATAATATATCAATTTTAATTTATTTTGGTAGAATAGGTCAACTTACCAATGTTTTGGGGCCCTTATTTGCTGTGGGACCCAGTAACATCTAGTTACACTACTGGGCCAAGCCTTCTGAGTTCCCGTCCTGCCCTTGTCTCCTTATTCTGATTTCCTAGTTTTGACCCTTGGCCTGATATCTTGGATTCTGCTTGTCTGTGGATGGAAAGGAATTACTAGTTCTTTTTTTGTTGCTTGTGGTCCCTGTCCCTATTTGAGTGTTTAATGCTGGCTTTTACTCATATAGTAGGTGACTTTATAGATTGCCACAATGCCAGGCTAAATGCACATATTGTAAAATTACATTTAAAATGATAAGCATGATTTCATTTAGAATTAGGATTAGCATGTATGTTTCTTACATTTTCTTAATTATTTGCTATGTTTATTTGGTGGGCTTGTCTGTATTTTGAACATTTAGGAAATGCAGGCTGTGCTGTCTATGACACAGTATGAACTATTATTTGTACCACATAATGTTTATCCTTTTACTTCTTAATATAGGACCAATTCATTCAATAGAATAGGTTCATTCATATCAGCCCCTATTCAGAAATAGAGATGTAGCGAACTGTTCGCCGGCGAACTAATTTGCGCGAACATCGGGTGTTCGCAAGTCCGCAAATTCGCGAACTTTTCGTGATGTTCGCAATTTGGGTTCGCCGGCACCGAAAAAATCGCAAAACTTACGATAACGGTACGAATGCTCCGAAAAAGTCGCAAAACTTACGATAACGGTACGAATGCTCCGAAAAAGTCGCAAAACTTACGATAACGTTACGAAAGCTCCGAAAAAGTCGCAAAACTTACGATAACGTTACGAAAGCTCCGAAAAAGGTCGCAAAACTTACGATAACGGTACGAATGCTCCGAAAAAGTCGCAAAACTTACGATAACGGTACGAAAGCTCCGAAAAAGTCGCAAAACTTACGATAACTTTACGAAAGCGCCGGAAAATACGAAAAAGTCGCAAAATTACCGATCATTTCGAAAAACGGCGTGTGTCAATTTTTCAGAGGTTTTTGCCCTTGATCCCCCTCCTGCATGCCACTGTCCAGGTCGTGGCACCCTTTAAACAACTTTAAAATCACTTTTCTGGGCAGAAATGGGTTTTCTAGGTTTTAAAGTTCGCCTTCCCATTGAAGTCTATGGGGTTCGCAAAGTTCGCGAATATTCGCAATTTTCGGCGGAAGTTCGCGAACAGGTTCGCGAACTTTTTTTTTGAGGTTCGCTACATCCCTATTCAGAAACTCCTTATCTCACAATTCCTTGCAAGGTTCTTGACAAGTCTAGTTATCAGCTAGCTTCTACTGCAAGGACTACATGGTTCCAAAACAGCAGTGCAGAGAAGTGAAAAAACAAAAAGCTACTGCTTCAATAGCCATTACATTTATACATAACTATAAAGCTACAAATGGCGATAGAATGCCACCATAAACATTTCTGAGATTCAATGATTGGATGCTTTCATTATTCTATCTGCACAAGAAAGATCAGTTAGTTGCTATGGAGACTGCACTAGTACATTTAGTGGCATATTTATTATAGTGTGTAAATCAAGATCACCAGTAATGTTGCCCATAGCAACCAATCAGATCTTTGCTTTTGTTTTCTAACTTGCAGGTGATCATGCAAATCTAATTCCTGTTTGGTTGCTATGGGCAACATAACTGGCGATGTGGCTTACACACTATAATGAATATACCCCTTAGTGTAGGGTACAAAAAAGAGAGCTATAGCATTGTAAAATGGGATTAACATATCTCTTGGCGTGCTGTCTCTTTAAGCCAAAGATCCCGAGTTCCTTCCTTGATGACCTCAGTTCAATAATTGTTGTTTCCATTACATCATTACTTTCTCTAGAGTCTGTGCCTTCTCTGTGCTACATTTCATTTTGCCCCGCCAGTGACAGCAAACCCTGCCCCTAAGCCCAGATACAGGGATAAAGTGCATCTGGGAATTATTACGGCTACTGGAGGCAGAAAGCCTTGTTACTATCCTATGGAAAATGTTCGTTGAAGTGTTTGAATTGTAATTTCCGATTAAATTCATACAAATGGGTGTTTCCTGGACTTCGGTAATTACACAGAAAAACATGCTGCCTGGCCAGTACAGCAACTGACTGTGTTTAACGTATCAGAGGCACGTGCTGAGATTTGGCCCTGATAAATTAACTGTACTTTGGATATTAAAGGCACGTGCTGAGATTTTCTTCATGATAAACCCTTGACTAGAGCCATTGTACTAATATGCTTTATACTGCAACTGTGGGAGGTGTTTTCACAAGAGATGTGAAAGCCTATATGCAAGTCTACATGCAACAACTGATTTTACTGATAGGCAGCATAGGCCAGTTATACTCAGCTGGGTATAGGGCAAAGTATTAGTTAACTCTAAAACAATACTTAGTAAGTAATGGTTTTAAAGATTTGTTGGGAATTTTGGAGAGCTGATTCAAGCTACATATACCCATATCTGTGTCTTTTCTACAGTTGTCTTCTTGGTTCCGCCACTGTATCACTCAAATGCTCTGCTGCAAGGTTAGCACTGGCACGTATAGAGCCTTCTTTGCTTCTTGCCTTATTTAACAAGTGGGCCGCATTGGTAACTGGCATTCCCGGTGAGATCTTATTCTTGGTATCACACCAGTCATAAAGCTGTACACTTCAGTTCAGTAGTTTTAAGAATTATTGAGTTCAAATTCCCCTTTGTGGGGGAATATTTGGTACTGAACAACGTTACAGACATTTAAAACATTAAATAAAAGATACATGAAGATTAAAAGCATGAAATAAGGATTTACCCCAAATCCTATTTCTTTCGAACCCCTAGGGAAGAGGTTGCATTGGTTTGGCCAACAAAACTCTCTTAAGGTGCCCATACACTATAAGATCCGCTCGCTTGGCGATGTCGCCAAGCGAGCGGATCTTCACCCGATATCCCCACCTACTGGTGGGCGATATCGGGTAGAAAGTAACTTAAAAAAAAAATAATCCGATCGTTTGGCCCTGGGGCCAAACGATCGGATTACATTTGTGGTTATGGGGCAGTCGGTTCGGGCACCGCATCAATGAGCCGATGCGGTCCCCAATCTGACCGGATTTTCTAACCTGGCCGATCGAGATCTGGCCAATTTCAGGCCAGATATCGGTTGGCCAGGCAGCTCTGTTCTGCCCATACACGGGCTGATTAGCCCGATTATAGTCGTCCCGTGTATGAGGACCTTTAGATCTCAATTAATACTGCAACACCCTTGATGCTATTCAAGGTTTTTACTCTCTGGTGGGCAGCAGATGAAGCTGTGAGAATGAGTTATCACTTGGTATTGAACTGGGTCATATACTACCCAATTTGGTGAGGTTAAAAATAGAGCAGATCTATCTGCTACCCAAGCCCAGGGCCATATCAGGCGAATCCTATCATTGGCCATGGTGCCTATGGAGGCATGTCAGACAAGAACTGCATCAACGTGCCATTGCTCCTCTCATCTAATGTGATTTTCAAACCTGTTTGATTTTGGGCAAGATATTGGTTGGACAGGCCCGTCAGTGGACCCTATACACAAGCCAATAAGCTGCTGACTTGGTGTGGACACCTTGCCAATTTTTGGCCAGTTAAGCAAGGGCATTTAAGCTTCCGAATCGGTCTACAGGACCTAAATTGGCAGCTTAAATCTGCTAGTATATGGCCACCTTTAGAAAAAGTAATATCAACCAATGATAAAAACATATTATGTGGTTAAGAAAGTTGTTAAGAAAAAATGATAAATGTACACAAATTGTTCTGCACTTTATTACATCCTAAGTAGTTTTTCCATAATGTTCATTTTATGTAAGGCACCTGTGAGAAGCATTCACATACATAACTGCATTATATTAGAGCCTTACTATGCTATGGGGTCACGTTAAATGTTTGTCAAGGGAAGATAAAAAGAACCAGCCTGAGAAGAGTGGAAGTTACTGGCTTGGCCTGATGCCACTGGAGTTCATAATCTTTTTCAGTCCCTAAGAAACGTTGATAGATAAAAACTATGAGTCATGGTTATAAATATAAGCTAAAATATAAGTGATTTTATCTGGATTATTTATACTACTGCAATTCATCAGGAAGTTCATGGTTATGAACTGGATATTTTACAGACTACGTTGGGTGGAAAAGCTCATGTCATTCTGTTTATTCGACATCTGCAGTAATGTTCTCACGCATGTTGCGATAGGGGTGAAAGCCGCCTTCAGTAGATTCTGCTACCTGCACGGCAACAGGCAAAAAAACATGGCAGATTTTGCCTACTTTTTGTACTTTACACCATGCCTTGGAGGTAGTAAATGATCCCATTGTCTTTGAATTATAAAGAATATTTTGCCAAAAATAAATATAATGATACAAGGAGGAACTAACAGAAACATCACACTACGTTTGGGTGTTACACATTGTTCTAAATAATTTGTGGAGCACTTTTGGGATTTGGTGCACATATCATTCATATGGTCTGCACTATATTTTGTTTCTGTTTTATTTTATGCGCTTCCACCGATATTTTCTACATACACGTTTGAGGCTCATCTAAAGGGGAGCTTATTTCAAGAGGAAGCTGCACTTGATCACATTGAAGATTTTTCACTAAGGATTATCACCCAGAAGCGCTGAGTTTCTTTGGGGTGTTTCACTCCAAAAAATTTTGTTTTGTAACAGAAACATCAGTTCCAGGGAACTTCTTGCTCACCACCATGAAATGAATCAACGGGTATATCCGGAATCTCATTATACAGAAAGCTCCTAATTTGTGGGAAGGTCATTTCCCTGAGACTCCATTTTAATCAAATAATTCAAATTTAGTTTTTTCGCTTTTACTTCATCCCAACTAAGATAATTAATCCTTTTTGCAAAACAATCCTATTGGGATTTAGTTTTTTTTTAAAGTTTAAATTAATAATTATTCAATGTTTATTTAATGTTTAAATTAGTTTTTAGTGGACTTAAGTATGGTGATCTAAATTACGGGAAACCGCAGGCCCTATATCTGTACTTAGACTCTGGGATTAGCCTTTGCTTGTGAATGTGATGCATTTTCTGATTACTGCTTTGCAACACTTGTTGTAGTATTTATATTCTTTAAACACAGCTTTTGTCCCCTATGACTTGTATTTATTAAATGCTTTCCCCTCTATTCCTATTCATTTGCCTACTTCCAAGTTCAGCCATGTAGGGTGGTCTTTAGATTAAACATTACAAGGGAAATATACTATATTCATTCATTTTTCCTTACCCTAATTGGTATTTTTATTTTATCTAGTCTCTGTTGTAGCTAATGCCAGATGTTCAGGACCATAACCATGTGGTGAATGTGGATTATTTCCTCTTTTATAAGTTGACAGACTTTTATGTAGGTTTTGTTGCTCATCTTATTATTTTAGTCTTCCTGAGCTGCCGTCGTCTAAGGGCTGTGGTAGACGGGAGAGATGTCGCCATGCCATGGGATGGCATATGCGATGCCGCGATTTTGGGAAATTTACATTCAAGCCGGTGGGATGGCATATCGGGGAGATTAGTCGCCTGCGACAAGGGAGATTTGTCACAGGCGACTAATCTCCCTGTCTGCCATGGCCTTAAGGCTGGTTGGCTACAGCCTTCCTATCACCTCGAGCTGCCCTCCTATTGTTATTATAAGAAGCCATGCTGGCAGGAACACCCCCCTTAATATTGCCATAGTACTGATAACTATAAATATCCTTGTATTTTCAACATTGGATGCATTAATGGGCAAAATTATTCCCCAGGCATGGATTTGTGGAGAATTTCCGTGTTGCACCATTGGCGGATTGTTTTGAGAAATGGGCCTCAAAATTTGCAGCGCTACAATTTTTTTGACACGCAACATTTTCGATGTTTCGCAAATTTTTCGCAGTTTTTCTGGCAAAGCGACACGGCACAGATTCGCTCGTCACTAATTATTTCTTATAGTTCACAATTTTACAATTTATTAGATTTTATAAGATTTAAAGGAACAGTAACACCAAAAAATTAAAGAGTTTTAAAGTAAATGAAATATAATGTACTGTTGCCCTGCACTGGTTAAAGTTGTGTGTTTGCTACAGTAACTCTACTATAGTTTATATAAATAAGCTGCTGTCTAGCCCTGGGGGCAGCCATTCAAGCTGGAAAAAAGGAGAAAAGGCACAGGTTACATAGCAGATAACGGATAAGCTCTGTAGAATACAATAGTGTTTTATCTGTTATCTGCTAAGTGCCTGTGCCTTTTCTGCTTTGAATGGCTGCCCCCATGGATACACAGCTGCAGTCTTTATATAAACCATAGTAGTGTTTCTGAGGCAAACACCCCAGTTGTACCAGGGCAGGGCAGCAGTACATTATATTGGAATTTCTTTTATACACTTGAATTTTTTGGTGTTACTGTTCCTTTAAGATCTGGGTAATGCAACACTAAGCACCAGCTATAACTTAATAATTTCTGATTGCATATATAGGTTATTAATACTTTGGTGTAACTGGCATAGTAACATTGTGGGTATAATTAAAAATAAGACCCAGATCTCCAATTTTGCATTGCATATTCTGTATATTATTATACTGTGTGAGCTAAAGAAGGTAAGAATGGTAAATACCATGGCAATACCCATTTTATTGTGGAAGCTTTCACTAATCATTCAAGAACTATGTCACTTAGAGCTGCACAAAAACACAGATAGGGCCACATTTTTGAGATTTTCAGACGCAAATGTAAGCTTATAGCTGATAAAGAAATAATATTGTCTGCATTTAATATTGTATATTTAGCACAGGGACAATAAATCTAATCTTACATACATATTTCAGGAACATACATATTTCATCTGGGTTTGTGACTCAGTACTTGTCTAGATTTGACAAATGGTTTGGTTTAATTAGCTGTTCTGATATTTCAATGTGTCATATGGTGTTTTTTTCTGTTTTTGTTAGAAACATAGAGTAATGATGGCTTAGGGCTGTTGTTTTTAAACTATTGTCAGGGGCATTGTTATAATATCAGCATGTCCCATCGCTTATAACAAGGTAACAGGTATAGGCAGAATATTGTTCTGACAGTCATTCTGCTATATTTCCAAGATTATCTAGAACAAAGCTTTCCTGCAATTCTGTCTGGATCCACCACCCTCTGTCAACCCCATGGGTGGGAAACAAAGGTTTAGGGCAATGATGCTAAACAGGTGGCACAGGGTCATATGTGCCTAGTCTTATGGTAGAGGGCCTATTAGATAACAAACACAGAATATAAAAAATCATAAGGAACATTATGAAGAGCAGACACAATACAGCACAATACTACACAATACTATGACATGACAGCACAATACTACACTCTTTAATGGTAATGAAGATACTATAACACTGAGCCAGTAGAAGGCTATCTTTCTTTAAAGTCTTTAAAGTCTCTTTTAAGTTTATGTTTTTGGCTATAACTAATATGAAATATAATGCATTGTGAGATTATGAGTACTCAGGAGAAACATGCAAGGCCTTGAAATTTTGCCTTAACCTGCCACCCGAAAAACAACAACAATTATGACTAACATTTCTGTATAACTTTCTCTTAAACTTCTGCCCCCACAAAATAATAGATAGATAGGTAAATAGATAGCTAGACAGACAGACAGACAGACAGATAGATAGATAGATAGATAGATAGATACAGACAGATAGGTAGATAGATAGATAGATAGATAGATAGATAGACAGACAGACAGATAGGGCTGTGTCATTTACATAGCCTGATCTTTATCTGATTTAGTGGAGTAGTCCAGCAATTTACATCAGACTAGGCAACCTAAATACGCATGTCTGGAACTGAAATATGAATTATCACTGGAGGTTGTCCTTGCACAAGTCCAACATTGTTCTCTGTTTCACCTCACAAAAATATTCTGTTGTGTTATAATACCTTTACCAGAAGCCAACAGGGGGACAGGCCTATGGTTTGTGGTTTGCTGGCAAATTAAGAAGACCCAGCTAATCTGCAGCAGGTAAAGACCTATAAATTAATTCTGAGTTGAAGAAGTTACCAAAAAAAATGAAGGCTACCATGGGTATTTTGTTTTCTACTATAAAGAATTCAGCATGATCATGCAAAATCTTTTTGGTCCCAGGCCTTGCTAAGCAAGTATGACACTCTTACATAGGTAGTGGAATTGGGCAGAAGCAGAAGAAAAGTGAAGTGAAAGTCATAGTAATACGTTGTCCACGTCCTCGGCAAATCACAACAAAAAAATCAAAAGAATAAGATACATAAAATATACTCTGTCCTGTTGGAGGCAATGGGCTTTACTGCTGCTAACTCCAGGGGTATCTGCCTTCGGGGAATGTTATTTGCCCCCCTGCTTGCTCTTATGGAAAAATTCAGTGGTTGCTTCTTCCTTAGTGATAACTGCTGTGGCAAATATTGATGCCTTAAAAATATAATCTAACAAAATATGATTTCCAGACTATAAACCATATACTGTCTATAATTTCTTATGGTTTTATAATGGGCCAGTGATAAGATGGCTCTATTGTCTTGACTTGGGCTCAGCTAGTTATTTTTTTCTATTGGATTGGATTTTATTCTGAGAGGCAGCCATACTGATTATGTCACTTGTTTTATTAATACTGGGGCAGTTTCAAGTAAAGTTGGGTAAGGGCAATTTGTTGTGGAGTTGTTTGGGTCATGAGCTGAATAACATATCCTATCTAATTTATAGATATCAAACTCCATGAGTCAGATATTTGAGAAGAACTGAATGGGACAACATTTTGTTGTTTGTTACACACCCGGGGCAGAAATACCCCAAGAGAACAACAAAGTGTGATGTTTCCCATCACACCTAAGTGCTCTGTCTCATCACAGTCTGCTTGTTGATTATGGGTTATATTATTTGGTTTCCATATCAGCCCATAACATCTTCTTTCTCACTTCCTGCTGGCGACAGTGGTTTGGTCACCACAAGGTGTAACACTTCTTGATGCTTCTGCTTTCTTCCTAATTGCCCAGCATCAGCCCAGGAAGTGTGTTCATTGCAGTAGTTTGTATCTGTTTAAACATTGCGCCACAAGAAACTGTACAGATATTTATAGGGTAGTGTGAGAAGAATTAAGAAAATCACAAAATCTATAAAAAAAAATTGCATATTACTGTGTAATAATATTCATTAGACATTTGTGTGATTGTCTGCGTAAAGGTGGTGGGATTTTTTTTGCCTCAAAAAGATCTAGATTTAAGTAAAACATTTTATTACATACACTGTGCAGTGGTGAAAACAATTAAACATACAAAAGCTCAGAGAACTAATGTTCTATTTGCAAAGTGCCCAGATGGAGGGAAAGTTGAGTATTCACAAAGGCAGGGCCGGAACTAGGGGTAGGCAGAAGAGGCAGCTGCCTAGGGCGCAACGATTGGGGGGCACCAGACAGGAGCCTCTCCTGCCTACCCCTAGTGCTACTTTGTCATTGCCTCCGCCGCTTGTCATTAGCGGCGGAGGCAATGACCAATCTAATCACACCGCCCCCCCCTGCACCTCCTCCTGTGCTTTGGCGCGCATGCGCCGTTCGGGGGGGGGGCGGGGAGGTGGGCGGAGTTGGCCGTCTGGGTTGCCTAGGGGCCCAGTCGGCTTGGCCTGCCCCTGCACAAAGGATTTGAACATGTTCCCTAGCAGCTTGGGGTGAGTGCCAGTGCTCCTGCTCAACTAGTTCTGAGGTACTGCAACAGTTGCACTGCTTGTGACAGTTTTGTTTCTCTGCCAAAAGGTCAATGTGGTTTCCTAAAACTCCACAGGATTTGCACTGAAGATGAACCTTTGATCCATTAAACCCACGATACTAGCCTGGCACAGTCATATAAGAGTTTCTCAGGCAGAAAATGGGGTTTGTTTGAAATGTATCTTTGTGGTTTTGCTCACAAGTGTGTAACAATACAACAGACCCAGTGGCTTCTGAAAGTGCAGGCATATAGGCAGCTCCATGGGGGTCTTACCTGAAGTACAATTTTAGGATATCAGTGCAAAACAGAATATCTTTGCCAAGGTCTGGGAAGCTGGGGAAACCTATGAAGATTATTGAAGGCCATTGGTAATAAATACCAGTTAGAAATAAGAATTATATTATTCCAAAAACAATTCAAGCAAGGTTTATATCCCCTCACTATTAGCCTGCTGTGTGTCACGGTCTCCCTGTGGAGACGCTGTGGAGTACCAGGAAGGTGGGAGCCTGAAGACTGGGTAACCCGGAGTGTAACCATAAGTCACAGAACTGGTGCCAGAGGCCATGTTGAAGGTGAAGAACTTTAATAAACTAGTGATGTAACCGAACATACAATGAACATACAAATTGAATGTAGAACGGCAGGCAGAGGCAGAATCCAAAAGCAGGCAAAAGGTCAGGGCAAGCGGCAGTCCAAGGTCAAAACCGGGAAATCAAGGTAGAACTAGGAAGGGCTCAGGAACAAGGCAGAAGGCAGGATCAGGACACGGAACTGGAGCTTGGAACCAGCGAGAACAAGGACACAGACACAGGAACAGGAACAGGACGGCAGGGTCACGAAAGACAATTAATGACCAAGCAAGGGGCAATGGTCAGGGAAAGGCTTATAAAGGGAGAAGATTAGATGATGGGAAACACATGAGGTTAATGAGGTGGGCGGAGGAAAGGGAGCAGACAGAAAGTAGGAGACAAGAGCAGAAACAGACAGACCGAAATGCCTCCAGTGGCTACAGAGGCAAATGCATGCCGCCAGAAACACCCCAAGTGGTGTTCGAATCCCGCTGATCCTGACATTACTCCCCCCTTGAGGATCGACCACTGGGCGATCCCAGGATCGGGTGGACATATTTTAAACATTTTCCTACCAAAAATGTCCTTAAGGCTTGCAGTCCAAAAAATGTCCAAAAGTCCAGAGAGACCAAAAACAAAAGAACTGCAAAAAATTGAAAATAACCAGGACCAGAAGCCAAAGCCAGAGGGTCGTCAGGAACAGAAGCCGGAATCAGAGGGTCATCAGAAGTCGAAGCCAAAGGGTCATTAACACAAGGTAGGCCACCAAGGTCAGGATTTAGAACAGAGAAGTTGCCAGAATCGAGAGCCACAGCGGATGAGACGCCAGGGTCAGGAGCCACAGCGGATGAGACGCCAGGGTCAGGAGCCACAGCGGATGAGACGCCAGGGTCAGGAGCCACAGCGGATGAGACGCCACACAAAACACCCATTACAGGTGAAGCACCATCAAACACACCCATTACAGGTGGAGGACCATCATAGACACCCATTACAGGTGAAGCACCATCATACACACCCACTACAGGTGGAAGAGAGATGCCCAGGGAAGCAACAAGACCACCACTCACTGCAACAGAACTGGCAGTGCCTGTGACAACAGAACCACCAGATCTAGTAGCAGGGAAGGTAGGCCCGGAAGCAATTTTGTCCTCAGAGGCAGGTGGCAGAAGCATAGGCACTGAAGCAAAAACAGGCACGACCGCTGGCACAGAGGCTGGAGCAGCCACAACTGCTGGCATGGGAGCTGGCAGGACCACTGGCACAGGAGCTATCACAGGCAGGACCACTGGCACAGGAGCTGAAACTGATGGCTGGAGAACCGGCACAGGAGCTGAAACTGATGGCTGGAGAACCGGCTCAGGAGCTGATGGCTGGAGAACCGGCACGGAGGTTGGAGCTGGTACAGAGCTAACTGCTGGCACAGGAGCAGGCAGCCGTCGGGGTGCAGGCACAGGCTGAGTAGCAGACACCGGAGCGGGCACTGGCTGGATGGCAGACACCGGAGCGGGCACTGGCTGGATGGCAGACACCGGAGCGGGCACTGGCTGGATGGCAGACACCGGAGCGGGCACTGGCTGGATGGCAGACACCGGAGCGGGCACTGGCTGGATGGCAGACACCGGAGCGGGCACTGGCTGGATGGCAGACACCGGAGCGGGCACTGGCTGGATGGCAGACACCGGAGCGGGCACTGGCTGGATGGCAGACACCGGAGCGGGCACTGGCTGGATGGCAGACACCGGAGACTGGACTGCGGATGCAGGAACCGGAGACTGGACTGCGGATGCAGGAACCGGAGACTGGACTGCGGATGCAGGAACCGGAGACTGGACTGCGGATGCAGGAACCGGAGACTGGACTGCGGATGCAGGAACCGGAGACTGGACTGCGGATGCAGGAACCGGAGACTGGACTGCGGATGCAGGAACCGGAGACTGGACTGCGGATGCAGGAACCGGAGACTGGACTGCGGATGCAGGAACCGGAGACTGGACTGCGGATGCAGGAACCGGAGACTGGACTGCGGATGCAGGAACCGGCAGGTTAACAGCAGGTGCTAGAGCAGACAGCAGCAGCTTTCGGGAAACCGGCACAGGAGCAGACAGCTTTCGGGGAGCCGGCACAGGAGCAGACAGCTTTCGGGGAGCCGGCACAGGAGCGGAGACTGGCACAGGAGCGGGCAGGGAGTCAGCTGACACTGGAGTAGTCAGCTTTCGGGGAGCCGGCACAGGAGCAAACAGCTTTCGGGGAGCCGGCACAGGAGCTGAGGGTTGCAGTTCAGGCACAGGAGCTGAGGGTTGCAGTTCAGGCACAGGAGCTGATGAATGTTCAGAGCTGGACTGCCCGAGGACTGGTAGGGACCCAATCCGTGGGAAAGCTGGCAAGGGACCTTGCCTGAGAGCAGGTACCAGAAAAATTGACAAATACGCAGGTGCTGAAGGCTGGGCAGCTGGCCCTGGAGCAGGTAGCATGGAGATAGCCAGCATTGGAGCAGACACTGGAAGCTGGGCAGCCGGCACCGGAACAGACAGGGGGATAGCTGGCACTGGAGCAGACAGGGAGATAGCTGGCACTGGAGCAGACACTGGAAGCTTGGCTGCAGGAACTTGAGCAAGAGACTGGTTTTTAATAGACAGACTCACGAACTGGGGTTCAGGTCTGAGAGACTTGAAAATGGTCACAGGTTTGATGTCAGACTGCCGAACAGCCAAAGCTGACAGGGGAGCAGTTACAGACTGAACTGAAGGTAAATGAACAGACATGGGTTTAATGGCAGTTTGAATCTCATCCTCATCAGTATCCACATCTTCCCAATCTTCATAATCAGAAAAATCAGTATAGTCATCTTCACAGTCTAGTTCCTCATCATAAAAATCATAATAGGAAGGAACAGTAGGCTGGTGGATATTCAATATATTTAACTCAACAAGCTGTGAATATCTTGGGACTGAAGGGGTAAACGGGAAAGGTTTTACAGAACCGGCAGTCCCAGTGGCACTTGAAGAGAATGAGTCAGAGGTGACTGGGAATAAATCCCCAGTAAAAGTAGCTTTCAGATAAGACAAAAAAGCACAGGGATCCTCCAAAAAACTGGCCTTTTCAGCAATGCACCATTCCGCCCATACACGAGCATCTCCCTCTAGGAGATAATGAGCTATAAGTCTACTCCTTAAAGGATTAGTGGCTTGTACAAAAAATGGAGCAGAACTTAAGGCTTTACATGATAGCAGAAAGGCAGAAAAAGAATCTTCCTCACCTTTGTATTTCTTGAGGGTAGAGAGCCAAGGAGCGGTAGAGAGTTGTAGTTCAACATCACAGGACATGGAGGAGTTACCGGCAGGCTCCATTTTGTATGGCTTGGTCATTCTGTCACGGTCTCCCTGTGGAGACGCTGTGGAGTACCAGGAAGGTGGGAGCCTGAAGACTGGGTAACCCGGAGTGTAACCATAAGTCACAGAACTGGTGCCAGAGGCCATGTTGAAGGTGAAGAACTTTAATAAACTAGTGATGTAACCGAACATACAATGAACATACAAATTGAATGTAGAACGGCAGGCAGAGGCAGAATCCAAAAGCAGGCAAAAGGTCAGGGCAAGCGGCAGTCAAATGTAGTCAGGGCAGGCCAAGGTCAAAACCGGGAAATCAAGGTAGAACTAGGAAGGGCTCAGGAACAAGGCAGAAGGCAGGATCAGGACACGGAACTGGAGCTTGGAACCAGCGAGAACAAGGACACAGACACAGGAACAGGAATAGGAACAGGACAGCAGGGTCACGAAAGACAATTAATGACCAAGCAAGGGGCAATGGTCAGGGAAAGGCTTATAAAGGGAGAAGATTAGATGATGGGAAACACATGAGGTTAATGAGGTGGGCGGAGGAAAGGGAGCAGACAGAAAGTAGGAGACAAGAGCAGAAACAGACAGACCGAAATGCCTCCAGTGGCTACAGAGGCAAATGCATGCCGCCAGGAACACCCCAAGTGGTGTTCGAATCCCGCTGATCCTGACACTGTGCCCTTCATTGCATTCAGAATTATTTCAGAGGATAACCATGATGTTGCATCTGCATTGACACTAGAATTCATGCACACTATTGGGTGTTCCTTCTGGGATAAGGCTGCTTTCAGTCAAGGAGAACCAACCTGCCCATTTGTTCTGCCCGTGGTTTAGTGAGGGAGAGGGTGGGATTGAAGGACACTCCATCTGTTACTCTTTAAAAGAAAAAGAACATGAAGATCTAATTCACAATCTGCTTTTCCAAAGTTCCCAAAAGAGCCAAAGGAAATGATCAGAAGGAATATGTTGGTGTGCAAATGAGTTTGAAGCCAATTGAATAAAGCTAATAATAAAAGTCCCAACAGGCAGACCAAAATTGCACCTTCTCATCACATGCATGACACCATATACAGTGATAATAAATCCATCCCAAAATTTGTTTTGATATAGATACAGATTATATACAGAGCACTCCAAAATATGCCAAGAATTTTCTATTGTAAAATTAATTTAACACCCTAATGTGTTTAGACCTAAAAGATCAAGGGTGGCAGTAGCTACATCAGGTTGCTTCAATAGACAGATGTGCCTGAAGCATCCTACACAGATTTCATTTTGACACCCAAAAGGATGGCATCTAAACTCCAAAACTTTTTATGATTGCGACAAATTTAACTCCTCCCTGACTGTACAATGACTGTGCTTGTCGTAAATGCGCCCTAATATATTTTGTACTGATCCTTTCGAAGCTTTTAAACTTTTATACACTCTTCCTATACCTACCTACCGTTATTATTGTTGACCCTTTGACACAAACACATATTTTTTACCTTCTGTTTAGCCTCCCTGAAAATAAGGTCTCTTTTATTGCTTTACAAACTCATGTAAAAAAGGGGTTGATATCCAAACATCTTATATAACAGACTGATATTAAAATATACAAATATACAACAGTTAGACTAATATTAAATATTTAACTGAACTGACTACTGGCTAGAAACAATACCCTTGCTGGCTAGATTCACCATATGTGGCCATTTCTTCTTAACTCTACAAATATCTACTGAACCTCTGTGTGATACATCACTACCTCCAGAGTAACTTTTCAACACTTACGCTCAAACCTTATCTATATTTGCATTTGCGTGTTCCATCTCCATAAAATCATTCAACCTCATATGTGATAATTGGAAGGTGAGACAGTGCCATCGCCTTTGGCCCAGCGACTGAAACATTTGCTCATTAGCACCTGATCTTGTGATTGTGCTGAAATTATGCCTGCATGGCTGAAGCGGCAAGATAGTTAGACAGATGTGAATTAACTTATTTCTTAATTTTTTTGCTAATAAACTGTATTACAGATCCTGTTACTATAAATGGCCCATGTTTTATTTTAAAAATATAAAAATAGATAACTGTTATTGTAATAAACTGCTGGCTAGCAGTGGGTTAATACTTCTGCTGTGTTAGTTCAGGTACAGATACACACTGGAACTTTTGATATATTTATTAGAACATGGCAGGTAGATCTGGCCTGCTCCTGGCTTGCTCTCAGCTTAACAGGAAGCACACAACAGGAACAGGAATATCATCATCATCAATTAATGGCAAAACAGCAAGAATGCCATTAACCAAAATGTCTATACAAGCAGGTTACTACATTCCTCCCTTTTTAGCAAAAAGTAGATCTCAAAAATATATATATATTATATATATGTAACCAACAGTTATAACTCAGTTCTAAACATTTTAAGGTAGAAATGTCCAAGTTAACAATAACATAGTGGCATTATAAGTCCAGTCTGTCAGGAGCCTTGCGTGCCCGTATCGGATACCTCCGTTCACCCTCAGAGGCTGTAGCACTGGTTGGATTAGATGGATTGTTGGCATCTGGTTCCTGTGAGGGCGCTACAGGTACTTGAAAGTCAATGGTAGAAAATGAAGGAGGTACAGGTGACACACTCTTATCTGGAACCAGATGCTCCACATGGACATGAATGTGACGATTACCAATTTGAACCTCATACGTCAGGGGACCCCTTCTATGACAAATGGTCCCTGGAGACCAAAGGCGCCCTGAGTGGCGGAAGTCTCGAACCAAGACCTTATCACCTGGGTAAAAGTTTCTGATTCTTTGTCTGGAGCTATTATGTGCTTTGACTTGTTGCTTCTGATGTTTCTCCACTGTATCAGCTAAAGAGGGTTTAAGCAAATCCAACCTGCTTCGGAGGTGCCTCTTTAAAAACAGTTCCGCTGGGGTACTTTCAGTGACTGAATGTGGCGTATTCCTATAATTAAACAGAAAACGGCAAAGTCTCAACTCTCCTGTAGTGCGAGCGGACTCACTGGCTACTGAGTGTTTCATCCAGGCTTTTTTAAATGTCTGAACAGCCCGTTCAGCAGCACCATTTGAAGCTGGGTGATAAGGTGGAGTTAATTTGTGCCTGATACCGTTTTGTTTCAAGAAGTACTGGAATTCCTGAGATGTGAACTGAGGTCCATTATCTGAAACCAATTCCTTTGGCAGACCATAGGATGCAAACAAATTACGAAGCAAGGTAATCGTTTTCTCGCTTGTACTCGTTTTAGTGGGTAACACCTCCAACCACTTGGAATAGCTGTCTATAACCACAAGAAATGTTTGCTGGTTTATTTCGGCATAGTCAATATGGATTCTTTCCCACGGCGATGTGGCCCATGTCCATGGGTGAAGGGGTGCAGTGGGTGGCTGATTTTGTACAGAAGCACAAGCAGTACACTGACTTACAAAAATTTCTATATCTTGATCCAGGCCTGGCCACCACAGGTAACCACGAGCTCGTGCTTTCATCCTGTTTACACCTGGATGGCCTTCGTGAAGTTCATGCAAGAGCCTCTGACGATATTTTGGGGGAATGACAACCCGTATCCCCCACAATAAACAACCTTGATCTATGGAAAACTCATCTCTCTTTTCAAAATATGGCTTAAGGATTTTGTCAGAGCTGTAGTTTGGCCAGCCTTTGGAAGTAAAGTCCCACACTTTTGCAATAAGAGGATCACGACTTGTTGCAGCTGCAATATCTTTGCAAGAAATAGGTAGTTCCTCTGCAAATGAAACTTGAAAAATGACACTTTCGTCATGAACATCTGTTGTATATGGGCACGGAAGCCGTGATAGAGCATCTGCATTCCCATGATCCTGAGAACGTCTATATACAATATCATAGTCATATGCCAATAGGAGTAGTGCCCACCGTTGCATTCGAAGTGCTGCCAATGTTGGAATTGCTGATTTTGGCCCAAGAATGGCCAGAAGTGGTTTGTGATCAGTGACCAGTGAAAACTTCCTTCCATAAAGATATTTATGAAATTTTTTTACTCCAAAAATAATACTTAGTGCCTCCAACTCCGTAGGGTGAGGCATCACATGCTAATCTGAGTGGCTTACTAGGGTCATAGTGTGCTAGCCACTTGCTGTTCATTAGTCTTTGCTTTGCATCCTGAAATGCTTTTTCACACTTGGCTGACCAAGCCCACTTGGTATCTTTCTGCAAAAGTTCATGTAAGGGTTGTAATAATGTTGACAGATTTGGAAGGAACCGTCCATAGTAATTTAGCAGTCCTAAGAAGGAGCGTAGTTCAGACACATTTGAAGGTGAAGGTGCATTAACAATAGCAGTTAACTTTGTTTCTGTTGGGTGAAGACCTTGTGCATCTATGCGGTATCCTAAGTATTCTACAGACTCCTGGAGAAAGTGACACTTGGACAATTTTACTCGCACCCCAGATGCTTTTAATTTTGATAACACCTTATCTAACAGTGCCAAGTGCTTTTCAACCGTTGAACCTGTAATTAAAATGTCATCCAGAAAACAGACCACATGATCAATTCCTTGAAGAATCTGATCCATTGCATGCTGAAAAATTGCTGGAGCTGTAGATACTCCAAATGGTAAGCGCTGGTATTGGAACAACCCCTTGTGTGTGTTGATGGTAAGAAATGGCTTTGAATCCGGATCCAGCTCTAGCTGTTGATAGGCATTTGATAAATCAATTTTGCTAAAGTATTTACCTCCAGCAAGTGTAGCAAACAAGTCCTCTACATTTGGTAGTGGGTAGGGTTCTGGTTCAATACAGCGATTGACAGTGACCTTGTAGTCACCACAAAGTCTAATAGTTTTGTCCTTTTTTGGGACCACTACAATTGGGGCAGCCCAGCTGCTGTATTTGACACGTGACACAATACCATAATGTTCCATTCTTTCTAGTTCTTTCTCCACAGGTTCTTTAAGAGCATATGGCAAGGGACGTGGCTTATGAAAAATTGGCTTTGCATCTGAATTTACAGTGATAGTTGCCTTTAGCCCCTTAATACTGCCAAATTCTTCCTTAAAGAGGGAGTCATGTTTACTCAGGATCTGTTCCAGATTTTTGTGAAAGGTAGCTTCAGTTTGTTTGATAGTAAATATTTTAGCCCAATTCAGCTTTAGGTGCTTCAACCAATTTCTGCCCAAAAGGGTGGGCCTGTTGCCCTTCACAACCACTAAAGGCAATGTAAATGACTGACCTTCATATGTGACTGGTGCTAGAATCTCTCCAAGTACAGGAATCTTCTCTCCAGTATAAGAAGTGAGATGTAAAAGTGAGTTCTGCAGTGCAATTCCACCTAAACAGTTCTTGTAAACAAACTCTGATATTAGTGATACAGATGCACCTGTGTCAAGTAACATGTTTACTGGATGCCCATCAATTTCCAGCTTAATATGAATGCCATCATCTCCCCCATGCGTAGTATTGACTGTATTCAAGTCTGTGCAGTCACTTTCCTGGCTGTCACAATTAGTCACATATTGCGCCCTGGGCCTGCCTGGTTTGCTTCTGCAGACACGAGCAATGTGGCCTAACTTTCCACAATTTCTACAGGTTTCTGATTTATATCTGCAGTTCAGTTGCTGATGCAGGCCCCCACAGCGGTAGCAGGGTTTGACCCTTTGTGTCTGAAATGCTTGCTCACCTGTAACTGACACTGTAGGTGGCTGTGGTGAATTTTGTGAGATGGGTTTAGACTCTGTAGTTATTTTAGGGATATCTGTAAATGAAGAACTATTTTGCTCTTTGAATTGCTGAGAGTCACTTCTGGTTAATTCTATGGCCAAGGCAATGTTACAAGCAGACTTGAAAGTGAGATCTGCTTCATTTAGCAGCTTATGCAGGTAGAACTCATCATGGAGGCCACATACAAACTTATCTCGCAAAGCCTGATCCAGGAATGTACCAAATTCACAGGAGGCAGATAGCCGTTTTAAATCCAAAATATAGTCTGCAAGGCTTTCCCCCATTTTGTGATTTCTCCTATAAAATCTAAAGCGTTCAGCAATGATGATAGGCTGGGGTTTATAATGCTGAGAGAGGGTCTCTGTAATTCTCTCATAGGACAAGTCAGTGGCCTTTGCAGGAGCTATAAGAGTTTTAAGGAGACTGTAGGTTTTTGCTGGCAGTGTAGCAAGTAAAATATCTGCTTTCTTTTCCTGACTAACATCATTTGCAGACAGCCATCTCTCAAATCTTTCCAAATAAGACTCAAATTCTTCAGCAGATTCTGAAAACTCTGGGACTTTCCCAATGGCAGACATTGTAGCAAGTTACTCAGTGTGCAGAGAAGGAATCATGCAGCCTGTGCAGCCTGTTTGCTCTGCAGCTGAGTCTGTTTCTGAGTCCAAATACACAAATCCTCGTCGCCACTGTAATAAACTGCTGGCTAGCAGTGGGTTAATACTTCTGCTGTGTTAGTTCAGGTACAGATACACACTGGAACTTTTGATATATTTATTAGAACATGGCAGGTAGATCTGGCCTGCTCCTGGCTTGCTCTCAGCTTAACAGGAAGCACACAACAGGAACAGGAATATCATCATCATCAATTAATGGCAAAACAGCAAGAATGCCATTAACCAAAATGTCTATACAAGCAGGTTACTACAGTTATCTTCCATTTTACTGACTACTGGGTGGTGCTGGGTACTACTGGGTGGTGCCAACTACAAGCCATTGAATGGAAATATGTACAGTTATTGTTGGTGAAATTAAAGCAGGCTTCTATATTGCAAATGGAGAGATGTTGTCATAGGCAGGCTTGGATTTGTGGGCAGGCCCCATAGGCCAGGGCTTAGGGCAGCAAAGATATAAGGGCAGCATGTCGTCCACTGGCATCTGCATTGGGGACTGAATGGGAGACTTTTACAGCTGTTTGAATCTCCCACCACCCAGTCCCCGTGCAGCCAATCAGTAAGGGAAGTTGTGTGAGGGATTGCGGGGGAGGAAGCGTGCCGGAATATGAGCATGTAGGGACAGTGACATAATGTATAGGTGAATGGGGAACTGAGGGTACCACGTATGGTGGAAGGGAGCTTAGGAATCATATTCATTGTGGGGACTGGGAGGAGTCACATTACACCCACTTCTCTAATAAATTGCATGCTACTTCAGCACTGCAAGCCTGGAGGCTAAGAGAAGCCCTGTTTAGCTAATTACAATAATTAGTGTGCTCAGGAATAGCACCATGTGTGCCTTGATGTGAACACTATCCAGAAGAGGGGAAGAGAATGACCTGAACGCTCACTGAAGGTTGCCTCGTTTAGCATTAGGTAAGCTTCTGTGGTTCACTAGTTATGCCACTAACTCACAGCCTGGAAAGATTGAATGCCCAGACTACTCAAATAATGCCCATATTTTAATTGTAAAGCTCTGCAACCTTTATTCCTTACTCCTTATGTCTTATATATAAAATAAATACAATAAAAGTAAAAAGTCCCTGTTAATAGAGTTTACAACGTGAGAGGAGAAGGGACATAAGACACAAGGGGCCCGATTCACTAAAGTCCGAAATAAGGAGTGCTATTTATAGCATGCATTAAAAATCTTATCACTTCTTATTTTTCGCTCGATTCACTAAAAGGACACTTGTCATAATTAAGAAGCGATGTTCTTGGCGTTATTTATCTTGCGACGACATATTTTCAAGCAACGTGCTGCGAAATATGTTGTGTGCTGTGTAATATATTGCTTGAAAATATGTCGTCACAAGATAAATAACGCCAAGAACATCGCTTCTTAATTATGACAAGTGTCCTTTTAGTGAATCGAGCGAAAAATAAGAAGTGATAAGATTTTTAACGCATGCTATAAATAGCACTCCTTATTTCGGACTTTAGTGAATCAGGCCCAAGGTATGGAATAAAGGTACTTCTGGCATTTAAAGAACCACAGAAGTTTGCTCCATAGATGAATATGCCCACGTGGGCACTATTTTATGGATATTAAATTTTGATTATAATAATAATCATAGATAAGGAATCAGTATAACAATGGCAGTTAAACTGCTGCACAAGGTCAGAAATCATGCCAGGGTACAAATGGGGTCATTTCACATATGGGAATGCCATAGTCAAATGGTTAATTGCCTACTCGGCCAGCGCAATTGGTCTTCATATGGAACAAGCAAGGTCTTCACAAAATCCACAAAATACCCTGTTGTGCAAAAATGCACTAAAGTGGATGTTTCTCTTGTGCCAACTTCAGTCAGTCAATATTCTTTCTCTGTGTTTTTTCTTGTGATAAATGCATTGGAGTCAATGGGGGTTATGTAATAAAAAAAACACTAAAAAATGGCAACAAAATTTGCCACACATCGCTAGGCTTCGCTGTTAAAAATAAGGCATAAAATCAGCGTAATTTTTTCAGGAGACGAATTTTCGCGAATTTACACAGCATAATAAATAGGCCCCTAAGCTTGCCTGCAAGTAGTAACCTATAGCAACCAATCAGCAGGTAGCATTTATTGGTAACCTGTTTAAACGTAAACATATTATTGGTTGCTGTAAGTTACTGCTACTGGGCAAACTTATGGCATTTTGTTGCATAGGGGATAAAGGGTGAAAAAACACATTTTTTTCTCACCAAATAAAATATGTACCACGGTTATATAAGAGCGTCGGGACTGTTCCACATTAAAATGAATAGACTGACCATTGTGGCCACTGCCTAAATATAGTTTAATATAAATAGGGCTTTCGGGGCAGAGTAACCTCTTCCTATATATTTGACTAAATACTTTGTTTTATATAAACAGTATTTACAATGGATGTAATGTCCCTTAGAGATGCCAAGAAGACAACTTGCCTAAGGTCAAGCAGCGCTGACATGGGAGTTGAATCAGTGCTTCAGCCTGCAATTCAGCTGAATGATCCACTTCTCCTCCTTTCATTAAATAATGTGTCAAACATGACATCTATTATTATGCAAATACCATCGTCTGAGCAGATTTGTTAATTGCAGCACATTTGCATAAGTAATGAACTCTCCGATTCATTATGTCTTTGTAGATTCGGTGTGGTTTTTGAATAAATTATAAAATACATGTCAGATTTAAACGACTTTAGGGACCATTCAATAATGTGTGCAAATTAATTAGAAAATTACAATGTTTTTTCCTTGAAAATGTCTTATTTATAAATGTTGGAATTTAAAGAAGCCAAGTAAGCGTGTCACGTTGCCATTAAGGATATGTTAATATCTGGTTGAAAGGGGATTTCCAAACAAAAACTGTTTTCTTTTTTTTTTTTTGCAGAAAGAAAATGAAGAAAGAAAAATGTATCTTTAAAAATACATGTAAAATTATCAAGTCATTTGTAAATTGGTATTGAAAGCAGAGTCTGTTTATCCCTTTCTACTTCCAGGGTCTGACTGTAAAGGTGCCCATTCACCTTTAGATCCGCTCGCTTGGCGATTTTGCCAAGCAAGCGGATCTTCTCCCGATATCCCCCACCTACGGATGGGCGATATCTGTAGAATCCAGGCTAATTCGATCGTTTGGCCGATGGGTAAAGGCAAAGTCAGTTCGGGGACCGATCCGACTAGATTTTTTAATCTGCCCGATTGATATCTGGCCGATTTCAGGCCAGATATCGGTCGGGCAGGCCCATCGGTAGTGCCCATACACGGGTCGATTAGCTGCCAAATCGGTCTAAGGGACCAATATCGGCAGCTAGAATCGGCCCGTGTATGGGGACCTTAAGAGTCAGATCCCATATGTAATAAAAGGTACTAAGTTTGTCCAAGAGCAGTAACCCATAGCAATCAATAATATGCTGGCTTTTAAACAGAAAACTCTACCTACTGGTTGGTTGCTATGGACAGATTTTGAACCTAAATCTGTCCACTTATCTTGAGGGTTGAAAGGCAGCAACACAACCACTGGATTAACTCCATGTGAAGAATCAAGATAACTGAGGCCTAGAAAAGAAGGGTCTCCTTTAGCCAGTGATAACTCTTGAAATATAAGGTTATCCTTGTTGGAGAGTTTGGGAAAATTCTGTAATCTTTTGAACAGGTCATTTGGTAGAGCTTCTGAGCTGCCATACAGTGCCGGACTGGCCCACCAGGATACCAGGAAAACTCCCAGTGGGCCCAGGGGTCAGTGGGCCCTGCTCACCCAACCACTTGCCTTGTATGCCTATACCATGGCCATTACTCAATTCTATATGAAAAGAAATAGAGGAAAGCATAGATAATAGTATGTAAAAAGAAGTAATTAAGAAATTAAAGAAAGTGAGTGAACAGGGAAGGAAAGTGGTCAGGAGAGTGGGCCTGAGGTTTTCTGGTGGGCCCTTCACACCCCAGTCCGACACTGCTGCCATATGTCTGCTCTAAAATTTCCCAAGCACCATTAAGGGCTGCTGTTGAATTGATGCACTCTTCTAATTTGAGCAACATTTAGACATTTAGAGGACTCAGGGCTTCGTCTAGTGAAATTTCAAAATTAAATATAAAAAAATCTGTTTGCGTTTTTGAAAAACAGATTACAATGCAGGATTCTGCTAGAGAAGCTCATGAAAACATGTTTTCCCATGACAGTATTGCTTTACTAGTTAAATCCACAATATTTTTACCTTTTTTTTTGGACAAAATATATGCTTCCTGTTGAGCTGAGCTTTATGTGTAGACTCATGGTCCTCTGAGGCATTTGCTTATCTACCACTCAGACTTGCAATAAAGTCTCTTCAGTGGATACTCTAAAGCAAGTGAAGCAGCACTACCTGTCAGTTCTATCTCACCTTCCCTTCCGCAGCCTCCTCATATACTCTTAGCCTTGCCAAAGCTGCAGCCTTATCCTTTCCTGCTGAAGAACTTCTGCTTGTTTAAGTGCAAGTTCAATCTCTGCTTTTCTTTGATCTTGCATTTGTTCTGGTTGTGCCTGCATTTGTTCTGGTTGTGTCTGCATTTGTTCTGGTTGTGTCTGCATTTGTGCTTGTTGTGCCTGCATTTGTGCTTGTTGTGCCTGCATTTGTTCTGGTTGTGCCTGCATTTGTTCTGATTGTGCCTGCATTTGTGCTTGTTGTGCCTGCATTTGTTCTGGCTGTGTCTGCATGTGTTCTGATTGTGCGTGCATTTGTGCTTGTTGTGCCTGCATTTGTGCTTCTTGTGCCTGCATTTGTTCTGGTTGTGTCTGCATTTGTGCTTGTTGTGCCTGCATTTGTTCTGATTGTGCCTGCATTTGTACTTGTTGTGCCTGATTTGTTCTGATTGTGCCTGCATTTGTTCTGATTGTGCCTGCATTTGTTCTGGTTGTGCCTGCATTTGTACTTGTTGTGCCTGCATTTGTGCTTGTTGTGCCTGCATTTGTGCTTGTTGTGCCTGCATTTGTGCTTGTTGTGCCTGCATTTGTTCTGGTTGTGCCTGCATTTGTTCTGGTTGTGCCTGCATTTGTTTTGGTTGTGCCTGCATTTGTGCTTGTTGTGCCTGCATTTGTGCTTGTTGTGCCTGCATTTGTGCTTGTTGTGCCTGCATTTGTTCTGGTTGTGCCTGCATTTGTTCTGATTGTGCGTGCATTTGTGTTTGTTTTGCCTGCATTTGTGTTTGCGCTGCTTTAAGCACTGCGTCTTTTATATGGAACTTTGTTATTGATGTTGCTGCTGCTCCATCTGCACGTGCTTGAATGAGCCTTTCACTGACTCTGGAATAATGTGAATAGGCAGATCTAAAAGATTTTGATGACCTGAATGTGTGTTTTGAAGATACACTGCTATGTGATCTGACATCTCGTAAATGTGCAATGCTCTGCTCACTCTTCATAATTACATCAAGCCCAATTTTACATCTTTGCTCATTAATGAGAGGAAACCTGTTTTTCTCATCAGATACTGTAATCCTTCAACATTTGATTTATTTAAAAAAGCAAGATATCTCTCTGACAATGTTTGGAAACCTTTAAAAGTGTTTCTTAAACATTTCAGTACATCATGCATCTCGCTGGAATTATCAGAAGCCGCATTACAAAGTGACATACAATGTTGTTCATCATCCGGCTTCCCCAAAACTGTCATTTTCAGTCTCAGAATTTTCTGTGACCTTTTGAGAAGGCTTAGTTGCATGTTTTGACATGAAAGACATTTCTTTTGCAGATTCAATTTCCTGAATGTTAGCATGATTTGAATATTCAGTTTCTTGTAAAGACATTATGTTAATCTGCAACAGAGAAAGCTGGGTGTGGTGGCACTGCGGGCAAAGTGAGTCTGCTATAAGGCAGTAATAAGGCAGTAAGAACAAATAAACTGTTATTCTTAAATCAAGAGTTAAGATTTAAGAGTTAAACCAAGCTTTAAGTACATATTTAATTACGTATTTTCCGGCGTATAAGACGACTGGGCGTATAAGACGACCCCCAACTTTTGCAGTAAAAAAAATCCTCAATCTCCCCCCCGCAGCGTCCTAAAGCTCGTCCTCCCCAACATCATCCAGCTCCTCTAGCATCCTCCCCAACATCATCCAGCTCCCCCTAGCGTCCTCCCCAACATGCTCGAGCTCCCCCAACATGCTCCCCCACATACTTTAGCTCCTCCCAACATCCTCCCCCACATACTTCATCTCCCCCCAACATCCTCCCCCACATACTTCATCTCCCCCCAACATCCTCCCCCACATACTTTATCTCCACCCAACATTCTCCCCCACATACTTCAGCTCCCCCCAACACTTAAGCTCCCCCCAACACTTAAGCTCCCCACATCCTCCCCCACATACTTCAGCTCCCCCAAGTGTCCTCCACCACCCCTGCTGCGTCCGGCTGTTTCCTCCGGCTTTAAACGTAATGGCTTCATCCACCACGCTTCCCGATCGCCTGCTGCTTCCTCCGGCTGCTTAGGTTGCGCCCCGTGCGCGTTGACATGACGAGTATGCACAGGGCGCAACCAATAAAATTAACCGCTGACCCCTTTAAAGCGTTACAGGCTCATTGGTGGTCAGCGGTTAATTTTATTGGTTGCGCCCTGTGCATACGCGTCATGTCAGCGCGCACGGGCGCAACCTAAGCAGCCGGAGGAAGCAGCAGGCAAGCAGGAGGGGTGGTGGATAAAGCCGTTCCCTTTAAAGCCAGATGAATCAGGCGAGCGGGAGAGGTGGTGGAGGACGCTGGGGGGCCCTGCAAGCAAGTACCCGGCGTATAAGACGACCCCTGACTTTAACCCAGATTTGTCTGGGTTAAAAAGTCGTCTTATACGCCGGAAAATACGGTATTCAAGACAATTTAAACATCTATTGATAGATGAAAATGCACAGATTTATGGCAGGTAAAGTAATGATATCAGTCTCTGAAGATTTGTTGATGAGGCCCTCGTATCCATAGGCTATGTAACATGCAACAACTGTTAGCGGGCATGAACTTCTATCAATTTCCTTTCAGCAACCGTCCAACATTAGCAAAGTATAAACACGCAGCTTATAATCACTTCAACCTTGCAAGCAGGCTTGTTTTCAACAAGAAGCAATTCTGAACTTTACTTTCAAGTAAAATACAATAGTTCAAGCATACCATGCAGCCCTGGATTTTTGCTGAAAAGTCCCTCATTTCCATTTGATCTCCTGCACTGAGTGCTTAAAGAGATACACTGTTTCTCAAACTTAATTAAATAGGTAGCTTTTTGCCCAGAAATATTAACAAGCTATACCTGCACTTAGATACGATTGTAACTAATAAGCTAAATAGGTCTTTTGGGGGAACTGAGACTTGCAGCTTAAAGGGCAATTTCACCTTTTTAGCAAAACTGTAATAACACATAAAACGACCCCAAACCCCCCAGAAACGTGTTTAAACTTTAAATAACCTGCCAAATGTAATAAAATGGGGGCGGTATTTAGGTGGGCATGGTCAAAAAATAGTTTGTCCCTCTTTACATTTTCCAAATGTTGGAGGTATGGTTTAAGGCAGATAACTTTAACAGTTGTTCATAAGCACATTCAGTTACTTAAGCTTGGATTCTCTTTAGCTTCTGTTATAACTGTAAATGGCTGTCAAAACCTCTGACCATATGTCCCACTTGCAACCAGTGACATGAGTCCAGGGTCGGACTGGGGGGTGCAGGGCCCACCGGGGCTCCCGCCCCAGGGGCCCTGCAGGTGCCCCAGCCGCGTCCCCTAACCCCCCCAAGGGCCCCCCTAACCCCCCCGAAGGGCCCCCGCCTGACGTCCTCCCCGAGTGCGTATAAATTGAACGCGTCGGGGAGGAACAGTCAGTAGCGGGGAGCGCCGGCAAAGGTCGGACTGGGCTGCTGGGGCCCACTAGGGCTGGGGCCCACCGGGATTTTTCCCGGTGTCCCGGCGGCCCAGTCCGACCCTGCATGAGTCAGGTATCTGTTAGCAGGTTACACACAGTGCCCTACAGGAATGTAGCGCTAAATGGGGTATGAAGTAAACATAGCAGACTGTGGGCTACCAATAAGTATATATGAAAAACTATATATATGCCCAAGAGCCAGCAAACGAGCGTATTGATATTCCAGCTGGTTAAGATGGCTAATGAGAACCACATAAATCTGGGCTAGGCCAAGAACCTGAGATACCTGCTTTGGAAAGCTATTGGTGCACAAGAACTTCTTCCAGGGAAACTTCTCTCTTTAAATGAGTTCTTCACCTTACTCACCTTAAAATTAACTTTTACAGGTATAGGATCCGTTATCTAGAAACCCATTGTCCAGAAAGTTCTGAATTACAGGGAAGGCCTTTCCCAAGAGACTCCATTAAAAGTGAATCATTCAGTTCTTTTGAAATTATTTCCTTTTTCTCTGTAATAATAAAACAGTAGTTTGTACTTGATCCCAACTAAAATAATGAATTCTTATTGGAGGCAAAACAATCCTATTGGGTTTAATTAGGGTTTAAATTGGTTTTCAGTAGATTTATAGTATGGAGGTCCAAATTACAAAAAGACCCATTATCTGAAAAATCCAAAGTCCCGAGAATTCTAGATAACAGGTCCCATATCTGTAGTATGATGTAGAGATTGATATTCTGAGACAATTTGGAATTTTTTTATTATTTGTTTTTTTTAATGTTGTTCAACTTGCCAGTTTGGAATTTCAGCACCTATCTGGTTGCAAGTGTCTTTATTACCCTAGCAACCAGGCAGATAAGTAATAAAATTCTGAGGTCAGTGACTCCCATTCGAAAGCTGAAAGTTAGAAAGAGGCAAATAAATCAAAGACTATACAAAACAAAATAATGCTAAGAATTGGCCATTCTATAACATACTAAAAGTTAATTTGAAGATGAAATACCCCTTTAAAAATGTTGCTAATTATAAAGATTCCTATAGTACTCATCTGCAGATGACACAAGATTGTGTAAAGCTACAATACAAGATTGTCATACAGCAGTGGATTGTGCAAGAAAATATCAGCTGAAAGTGGGTAAAAATAGGTTTATGCACCCAGGTCACAGTGGCAGGGAGTCTAATAATACATTCAACTGAACACATTTTGGAATTCCTATATAGTAATAGAATCTTAGTAACATTATTCAGTGCAATGTAACTGTTGTACAGACAGCAAAGATAAGGGAGTCCCTTTAAACATATTTCTTTATTGTATGAGCCATTGTCAAGCTGAGCCCACACCCTACACCAATACATGCAAATATGGTGCATAAACATATATATATAACGTAACTGGAAAACATTCCACAGAAGTCCAACCGGATCAGGAGAATGTATCATATAACCATTATTACCACTTCAGTAGGAAAAGTTACCAATGTATGCATTTTTCAGAAAAAAAAGTCCATCTTCCAAATCTCTGCACAAAGGGAATACTTGTCATAAATCTGTAAAGCGGTTGAACTTTTGTAGATTTTGAATGATACCCACATTGAAATTCAGTTAACTTGGTGAGTGAAATCTGTAGTGAGAGGTTACACAGAGTACTGGGGTGAAAAGGAAGTTCACAAGAAGTCTGTATATTTTTGGTAAATAAATTCAGGGCATTCTGTTCTGTTCATTTTGTAAGAAATTGTTTTGAAGCTATATTTTTAAACAGAACAGAAATGTATGGGGAAATGTATAGTGACATAAACTAAGCATTCTACTGTCAGTTTTCCCACGCACTTTGTGGATGTCTATTAGTAGTGATGAGCGAATTCTTTTCAACAGGTGCGGATTTGCAGTGAAATCCCACATTTTGCCATTAGAGAATTGCTTTGTGAAACTGCAGCAAAATGTTGCTGCCAAAAATTGGCAGTCGTGTAAAAAAAGGCGTGGTTGTGTCAAAAAAGCCACAGCCGCGTAATAAAAAGCCGCAGTCGCATCAAAAAAGGTGTAGTTGCGTCAAAAAAACTTTTCACTCATTTTTTTCACAATTTTGCTAATTTTTCGGTGAAATGTGACAGATTCGCTCATCACTATCTATTAGGTATAAACACAACTACTTGACACACTGCGGTAAATATGCAATTAGTTTCAGGTTTTATCTGATCCAAAGCCAAACCTGGGGAGTAGTGATGATTCAATCTGTCCCATTTCACTTTGCCAAAAAATTCGCAAAATGCGTTTGCCGTACTAATTTTTTGTCGCATGCGTCTTTTTTTTGCCTCGACCGCAACTTTTTTTCATGCGGAATTAATTTTTTTTGCGGCGGATTTTTGCTGAAGTTTCACAAAACAATTCGTCAATGCAAATCCATGCCTGCTGAAAAAATTAGCTCATAACTACTGGGGAGGCTTATTTGTCAGTTTTTAAATTTATGAAATGTAGCCTCTTTTTTTCAATTCTAATAAACTCAAAATTTTACCAAACTCGAATATTTGCTTATTTATTAAAAAATTGAAATATAAAAAAACTAAATTGAATGAAACCATAAAAAAACTCAACTGCATTTATATTCTGCTCTTAATTAATAATGGATCTACAAATTCTCAAAAAAATTATAAAAACTCGAATGGAAAACAAAAAATGCAGTTGTATGCACATGCATTTTGCCCATTGACTTCTTTTTTTTACATTTTTAATAAATATCGAACATTCAAGTTTTGGAAATCATAATTCAAATTTGGGAGTTTCTGTGAAAAAAAATTCAAATCCTGGAAAGAAATTGAAATTTGAACATTGATAAATCACCCCCTTAGACTGGTGGATTCAGCATAGACATCATTATGCACGGAAGGAGCCTCTCCAAAAACAGCTCCAAATTGTCCCATTGGCTTAAATTGTGACACCTAAAAAGCTGAAAAAGGAACATGCTAGAAAACTAGTGGCACCCATACCCACACTAGTGTTACATCAATCATCTGCTTGTTATCTAACATACGCAGAATAACTTGGAGGCTTGAAGGTTTAGCTTGCAAATACGATACCGTAAAGTATATTTAGAAGGGCAGATAGATTTCTGTTTCACTTTTCTGCTAAAAAGTAACAAAATCAAGCCAACCTCTCATGTGATCCATTTGGATAAATTGGACCAGTGACCTCACAAATTTATTGTGCAGGTGTTGCTTAAAATATGCACCTCTAGGGTTGCTGGACTACAGCTCCTACCATGATGTTATCCCTAGATTATATGCCAGAGAACACTGAACGATGCATTTTTTTAAACATTTGGGGAGACCAATACTCTATGGAAGCTTAATATCCCCTTTAGGAATCCATCCCTGATGTTGCAGGGCTAAAACTCACATGAGGCTTTAAACCTTGATAATTAGCTCAAAAGTTGTTAGGGACGCCCAAGTCTCTTTTTTCCTACCCAGGGCTGACACTTCTATTCAACAAAAAGAAAACACTCAAGCCTTGGGTATTTCTACTGAGTGCTGACAAATTTTATGGCTTTCCTAGGTATACCCTGAGCTTTTTCTACATACATGTGCTCGTCCAGCAGAAACAACATGGGCCAGTGCATTTATGGAAATATGGACACCAGCCCAGGGTAGGTAGGTAGTATTGTAAGCAATGCCAGTCAGCAGCAGGAAGGGACAGTAGGGTATTGCCCTGTATTAAATGAAGGAAGAGATTCATGAGAGGCAAGAACTGGTAAGACCCTATCAAGAATATGCAGTTCAGTTTTGGTCTCAAACATTACTGCAGTCCATAGAAGGGCAACTAAACTAAAAGCTGGCCACGCTAACAATGCTTTCTCTGGAGAAGACACTGAAGGGGGATATGATAACTATGTATAAATCTATTTATGTACATTCCACAAAATAAACTCTATGATGCTTTATTCACCAGTGGGTTCTTCAGGGGGACACAAGGGGCATCCCTTGAGAGTAGAAATACTGAGGTTCCATCTGATGGTGAGAAACTGTTTTTTAAAGAAAGAAATGTAAAATTGCCTTCCTGAAGCAGTTAAAAATGTTGATGTAAAACATGTCTTTTTAGCAAGAGAGATAAAGCAAAGATACTGAAAAGAAGAAGAACAAAGTAGATCTAGGGAATGGTCCTATTGCCCTTTTGAAGTCAGGAAGAACCTCAGCAACAATGTAATCACAAAACTGTACCCAGTCCTTATAGAAAATGCAGTGAATACTAGAAATCAAAGCATACTACTTGTTTTAATATTAGAAAATGAAGTTTCCACAGGGAAAGGAAGGAACATAATGCATGTAATCCAGTCACTGAAGTGAAGTGCCAAGGGTGGAAATGTAAGCCATGTGAGGGAAACATGCACTGGGCACGCAGTTCCTCTCTGATACTGATTTGTACTTTATGACCTTATAAGCTTTTATTTGTTGCAACACAAGCATTTGATTAGCACATGGATTTGGGTGGATTATATGGATAGCAATTTGTTAGCACTGTTCAACTGACGTGCTGCTAAACTAGGTGAAGGGGAACTCCACAAATGTTGAAAAAATGAAATTCCCCATGAGGAAGGGGTATCTACACAATCATACATTCTGGGGAAAAGAGTTGAGATTGTGAGCTCTTATGGGCAGGGCCTTCTTTAGCTAGACCAAGCCAGTATACAGTAACTAGGTGCCAGGTTTGTAAGAAATCAATTTATCAGCAATAACCAATAAAGTACTGCACTTGGGCAGTACAAAATAAAAGGTTTCTTTCATATCATTTAGGGCATTGGGACACAGGACCACTTCAATCACTTTGAGCAGTGTGCCCACAGCAGACCACCATAGACAGTAATGTAAATGCAAGGAGTTTTCAGATTATAGTAGCCTAGAAACATACACACAGATGTTTTTTCTAACCACTTTTGCCTAACAAGGGCTGACATGAGTGTGTTTCAGATGATTTACATTTGTGGCTATGGGAGGCTGCTTTGGGTGTTGTTGCCAAGTTTTTAGGCAGCTAAAAACACTTGAAGAAGTCTGGGGTGCCATTGCCCTTATGCATTTTGCTGTTCTCAAAGCAATAAAATATATGTTTATGTAAAGTAGTTAGCATTGCTACCTTGCATCACTGGGCTCCTAGGTTTGATTACAGCGAGGGCACTATCTTCAAAGAGTTTGTGTGTTGTCTATGTGTTTGCATGGGTTTCCTCTGGGTATTCTGATACAAGAAGATTAATTTGCCATAGTGGTTTTGTATGTGTTTAAATGTAGGCCTATAAATGTAAGTTGCACTGGGGCAGGGACTAATTGGAAGCGTAGTTTCTGGAACCTAATGGCCCATTTCTGAAACTATCCTGCCAACAAGAATGAATACGACTAACTGGATGTACAGTCACACTAGGAGCTCTAGTGCAGTCTATATCAGTGCTCATGAGCAGGCCCCCCGCCTCCAACACTTTCACAGTGGGGGCTATGTCAAACACAACACACAGGTAGTGACATGGGTTACAGTACAGTACAAGTTCCTAAGTTATGTGTCAAAACAGTTGTAATTTAGGGCGCTGCTGTGTGCATTGGTGGTGCTGTTACTTTTGTACTATATATATGCGAGAATGTCAGCTTTGTTTAGGGATACAGTACCTCTGTGCACGTTAAAACATACCATTGCAATTATTATTAACAACCTGTTTGTTAAAAAGCTTTTACCCAGTTAAAAATGGAGTCTGCTGTCTGCTGATAAATTTAATCCACATGTAAAAAATATGTTTGTTGTTCTTCCTAGGGAGCTTCATCAACTTTAAGAATTGTTACCGTAATTGCCAAAGTTCATGTTCCAGGCCTTGCTAACAATAGGCATATGAGAAGCAGAAATGGACCTCACAAGAAACAATTACACAAAGGGGAAACAAATCATGGTACTCCTTCCATAATGTACATTGTACTGTAAAAAAGGATCTTTAAAATCTATATCGTTTCTGTTGGCTGTAGGACTAGGGCTCTGTAGCTGTAAACAAAGTGATAGCTTTTCTTGGTGAGCACAATAAGAATATTTCCATGCAGCATTCAGATATAATTGTTTGTCCGACCTAAGCAAGAATTGTGTCCTCTACCTTAACATTGTGGCACTGTTTTCCTAGAGAAAAATAAATCATTCCTATATACCCATATTGAAGAAAAGTAAATATAATCATCCATTGGGTATACTTTTCCTTTAAATATTACTTGACCAGTAGTAATCTGGCGTGAAACATAGGACAGTACATTGCACTTCGCTGCAAGTATCAACATGGGGCAAAACTTGCTGGCCACATTAATTCTACATTTCATAAATAAAACAGTGGCTATGTGTCTGCTGAGAGCAATCTAGGCCAGAGCTGAGATGGAGCCAGACTAAAAGAAATCAAACTATGATTAGCTGACAGCATTTTTAGCAGTAAAATATTAATTGTAGAACTTAAACAGATGCCTCCAGCACTTGACCAGGACTCCTGGGCAATAGCCTGTCAGATTATTAATGAATCTGGCTAACCATCAAAGTCATCAGTTTTCCCTTTTGTAAAATCATTCCTTCTTTCATTATTACCTCCTTTTTTAATGTATTCATGGGTGCTGCCAACACAAAGTGAACCCACATAAGGTGGCACAATGGTTAGCCTTGCGGCTCCCTAGGTTCAGCTCCTTCCAGCGCACTGCATAGCTTTCCTCCAGGCTTCTTTTCCAAACATACAGACAGTGAAACTGGCCATATGTGTGATAGGAAACCTAAGATTGGGGAATTTGTTGGTGCTATATAAAAAAAAGAATAATAACCTTGGGGAATTTGTTGGTGCTAGTGATAAGCAAAATGTTTCACCAGACATGGATTTGCTGTGAATTTCCACATTTCGGCATTAGTGGATTTTTTCGCAAAACGGGCAAAAAAATTTGCCATGGAAAAATTTGGCGAGTGACAAAAAATTGTCGTGGGCTAATTTTCAGAGATTCAAAGAATTGCAAACTTTTCAGCGAACCGAGACAGATTCGCTTATCATTAGTTGGTGCTAAATAACAGTGTAAACCGCACCAGCTGCAAACAAGTGATCCTCTCGTCTACCTTCTGAATCCCAGGGACGACGCATACGCTGTAGAGTGGAAAAGCCGACTTTTTTGTTAAAGTTTGGCCTTTTACTCTACTGAGCATCTTCTGGGAAGACAGAAGAAGGAAGAGGATCACTGTTCTGCAGGTACCCTGCAGCCAGGGGTAGGAGCACCAGCCGTGGGTATAAGGTAAGCGACTACAATCATTGGGGGGTTGTCTAACATTTTGGCACCCCCCAGTGATTGTACCTTTCCTTCTGCTTTAATTAAAACCAGTCAGCTAATGGAGCAACATTGTCTGAAAGTCTACAATAAGGGTATTTTAAGCAAAAAATAAAATATCCCTTTTATAACACTACTTCTTTTTATAGAAAATTTTGCATATACATCCTGGATAGGACTAACTTGTTACCACTATTTTCAACATTGCACATTTATAAATAGCAGTATTTGTCACACACAGGGCAAAAAACAGGTGTACTACATATACACATGTGTTATGCTGAAGCATCTAGTTTGTAACAGGACAAAAGGAAAGAAGTCTCTCTTGAAATGAACAAACCCTCTTTCACTGGCTATGGGGCAATCCTCAATGGAGGACACTGCAAAGGATGGTAGAGAATCAGATTTAGCGGGTCTAGGGCAGTATTCACATGTGTATCAGGTGGCTTACTGCTTGTTATAACTGATTATTGTCAATTAATAGCAGCCATTAAAGGGTAACAATATTCAATATAAAGCATGATGAGTGTGAGTGTATTGCTATTTTGACGGGGTCAAAGGAATCAAATGAGCGTTCATTGGTTTGAGACTACTAAGCATCCAGTTGAAACAAACATCTGCTGTTACATCACTAGGACTCATTGTTTGGCACCCGCTATATATTTATTATTATTTATGTTATTAGTTTTTTTATGAAATTTCCCCCACTGTTCCATCGCCCCTGTAAATAATGTGCAGAAATAAGAACAAAGGGAGCTTTCATGGCTTGCACTGAGACAATGCAGTGTATGAGCGCACAGATTGCTTGGGGAATGCCGTTGCAGGCAGCAGTGTGTGTGTGTTAATAAGTCAGGACATCTGGTAACCAGCTTTTTTTCTGATTCATTAGCCGACTGCTTCTGTGACCAGAGGGGGAGATAACAAAACCTGGAAGGCATTTGCTCTGAGAAAATGGAGTCTTGATTGATGTTTCCTTTCTTTGACCCAACAGCTCCCTGTTAGATATGGTATCTTCTAGCATTTGCTGTGTGTTGTGTGGAACGAACACAGCTAAACGCTATGCTCCTAATACAGTGACATAGGAGAATTCAAATCATGCTAAGAGCATAATGCCTTTGACATGTGTTATATATATATTTATATTATCCTAGATTGTAATGATTCATTGAGCTAAAATTACTCGATGAAAGAAATATAGATGGGCTTACATTATCTGGCCTCAAATAATTCCATTATCCATTCAAGGTGCATTTCTGCTTTAATGGGTATTCCCATACAAGCCTCAATAGTAAATCATTCTTGATGGGCCCAGAAATGTTGGAAAGTTTTCGTCAATATTTCTAATTACATTTTAGTAACTTCTGGTAGATAAAAGTATCCATTCCTAAAGTAAAGCTACAACAGCATCAAACAGGGGAGGGGTCATTAAAAAATAGCTGAGGTTAAACAATTTATAGTATCTGCTTCAGGAGAATTCCAAACTTAATGGCTATGAACCCATGGTTAGGCAGTTATAGCAATTCATCTATTGGGGGAGTGTTTCTCAAACTGCATTAACAATGGCTGGGGGTCTCAGTTTAAAGCCCTGTTAGTCATTGGTATGGAAACTGTATAATTTGCTTTCCTAGATACTCCTAGAAGCCTGGCTTAAAAGTCACTTGGGCTGAGGGGTAAACATTGATTTGCTGCCCAATTCCTTAAACTTGCTTTCTGTTTTTAAATATCTGTAACCTTATTTTGAGATAAGGGGGTCCCAGCACAAATATTGGACTTCAAAGGAGGACACAAAATAAATGTCCAATATCTTAGAGTACCCAAGGGATTTTAACTTACCATTGAAGTAGATGTGTATGTTTTTCACTCCAAGACTGTGCATGTATTGACTGATTTCAATCTAAACTGTGGTTCTATACCCATGATTTGAATCCTGTGGATGATGAAGACAGGATAATGAAGTTACGCTGGAGTCTCTCACCCAGAATGGGCCTTCACTAAGTGGAAGAGGAAGGTGAGGGTCTTGCTGCTATACAGAAAATAAAGACAGAGGGCACCAGAGGTTCTAGCAAACAACAAAACAGGAAAGTTTATTGACCATGCACAGAACACCCCCCCTACAGAAATATGCAGGTGCAAAGTTTGCTCCAGGTTTAGTAATTAGTAACAACCAATCAGCATGTTGCATATTGGAATATTGACTGAAACCAAACACCCGACTGCAGTGGCATAACTACAGAGGAAGCAAACCCCATGGACGTGGAGGGCCCTGGTCTGCTTCTTCCATAGGGAGTCCCGCAGGTGACCCATGACACAGAAAAATTGGGGGTTACTTTTATCATCTCTCATCCTATAGCACTTATGTATCTTATTCTTATTGGATAATAATCACTTAGTCAGATGTTTACATAAAATAGTCTCTATGCAAACTTTATCCTAAGCAATATAAATTTCTCAACTTTGTTCTAATCATAAGGGCCCTGGCACACTGGGAGATTAGTCGCCCGCGACAAATCTCCCTTGTCACGGGCGACTAATCTCCCCGAATTACCATCCCACCGGCGAAAATGTAAGTCGCCGGTGGGATGGCACACGCTACGCAAGCAATTTCGGCAAATCACCGAAATTGCCAGAGCCCTTAAGCCAGCATCAGTTTCTTAACTACCTCTTTTATTTTGATACTTTCATGTAGCTATACCTCATATTTAAGCTGCTGATATCAGTTTTGCTAAGAGATATATTATCATTTCTATAATAAATGCTATATGGCTATACTAATAAGCAACCATCCTAAAGGGCTTAAGTGGACTTAACTATTAGGCTCTAAGAATACGCCACTGCCTGACTGGTTGATATGGCTTATTACATCTGGAGTAAACTTTGTGTCTGTTATATAGTTCTGTATATTCCACTCCTTCCGTTACTTTGATAGACTTTTATATAGCTTGCAATACAGGCAGAGGGGGGCTCTGTAATTTCCTTATGAATGCACAAAAGCATATTATGCACAAATGGACCTACCAAAAACCTGATTATTTAGCAGCGGAAAAAGTGCTTCTCTACTTACAGGAAAAATCTTTCTTAATACAATGGGCAGGACTAGCAGACAATACAATGGCGCTCTGCTTTTTGCAGAAGGGTAAGCCCCCCAAATCCAAACCATGCATATAACCCCATGCATTCTTCACCTACGTCTGGGAATGACTGTTGTCACTGGGAAGATACAGCAGACACAATCAGATGTCTATACTGACACTCATTCATTGGGTGACTGCTAGAGATAATTTTAATGCAGTAAAGAAACCACCAATTTTGAAGTCTATACAGAAGCTGTTATATGGAGAGCTTTATAGGGAACCCCCTGCAGAGTCAGTACTGAACAAAAAAAAATCCTCAAACAAATTTAATTTGGCGAGGGGTGAAAAGCACAATGAATATTCCATATGTTGCAGTAATTAGACTGTCATGCGTGTTATTTTTGTTTTCCCAAGGCATTTAGGTGGCCTGAGCTTAGAGAAATATCAAAGCATCCAAATGGTGGCTCTACAGACTGAAAAGCACACAGGTTTGCTCCACCTTATGGTCACAGAGCCGCTAGCAGCTTGTTATAAAGCTTTATTTAGATCAGAATTCAATAAAGCAACCTGCCAGAACCTTAATTTGCTCTGACATCTATCCATTTGTACCTAATAAGCAAGAAAATGTGCAATCATTGTCATGAACAATATTGGCATCCTCCAGAAGACAATATACTTGTCAAACATATAAATACATACATAGCATTATTATTATCATATAAAAGCTGCTGGCATATTTATCAATTATGGGGCCTGTCCAGCCAGAAAAGATGTTTCAACATAGTTACAACTACATATTGCTGAGAGACAATATGGGTCATTTACAATGTGGAAGGCAGGGTGCAAAGTGCAAAAAAAAACCAAGTTAAATTCACTGGGTATTTCACTTTGCAAGCTGTTTCACACTAGATGAATTACGGATAATACAGAGTAGTGATGTGCGGGTCGACTATCCACCCACACCCAATGCGGTCCGTGGCTTTGCGTCCAAACCCACCCGGCCTATGACATTACTGTGGGGGTGGGGTGGAGCAGGTACGCGCCTGTAAATAGACGCTGCCAGACCCGAAAGTGGGCCTCAGTTAGGTAGAGAGGCAGAAGGGCTTGACCTGCCCGAGACCTGCTTTTGATGTTGCATTGCCGGTCCAAACCTGCGGGTCCCGCAGAGCCCTATGTTTACTTAATGAATACACTGTTGCCTGCATTCAGTAGCACTGTATTCATGAGGGGGAGGGGCCGGCAGGTAGGTATCCCACTTTCAACCCCCTACCCATCATCAGATGTGTAACTTGAGGAGTGCCAGTGGGTGCAGGCTACATTGGGTCCCTGTACTACTCCTTGTCCTATGGCAGGTACTAAGGACAGGCTGCCTTACACCCTCTGATGCTGCACTTTGCACCTCACATTGGAGTTGCACCCAATCATTTAGGGAATGATTATGTTCCCTATAATTGCATTTATAAGTGCAAGTACAAAAGAAAACAAAGTAAATCCATGTTACTTGCCCTGAATTACAGTAGGATATAAATATTTAGTACTGATATATTACAGAAATTCTCTATCATTCCTTTGATCTGAGTTTCTTTTGAGGTTCACGCGACACAATGTACCATTCTAAATCAAAGTCTCAGCTTGTCATGATAAAATTAAACCTAAAGAATGAATGGGGCAAGGCCTGCACCTCGGCAGTACCCAAATGGCCTCACTTGCACATGTGCAACTCACATCAATTTTATTTTGCCACATGCAAAAAAATCCCCAAAAACAGCTAAACAAAGAAAAATGGTTTGTTTTCTCCACAAGAAAATAAAGGCTAATTGGATTGACATTTTGGCAGTCACCTGGTGTGACCTGTGACACTGCCCAGAAGCCTCTCAGCAGGATCAAGGGGACACTGATTAGTTTTAAAGACACAGGAAATCATCAGCAGAGTGTATTATAGCTGTTTGAACTCTCACTCGGATTCAAGGCTTTATCTGCATTGTGTATTGCTGTTTCACTTACAGAGGGGTTACACCCTGTCTAAGCTGTGCTCCAGCAAGCCTGCGGGGAAAGGAAAACCACATTGCATTTTAGCTGTAGTTACAGAGACATTTATTTATCATTCAGTCTGGGCGTTTTTGAGACCTTATTTCATGTTACCATTTAGGTTGAAGTATAATAAGGTTTTAAAAAGAAATCCAGGACTGGATCATTATGACTTTGATGCCATGATGGTAGTTGAACAGAAAATGCAATGATGGCAGGAGATCCCAGTAATGTCCATTATTATTTGCAACAGTGCTTTCTATTGCTAATAAACAACAACGTGGGGGAAAAAAGAATTTTGGAAATATATGACTGACCAGTAAGTTTAGTTACTTGAACTACAATGCTGTGTACGTCTCACACACCCTCACCCACAAAGGTTAACTTCCTAGATACCTAGCATAGCATCAGTCTTGCAAATTGCTGGAAACAGGAGTCCCCAAAATATACAGGGTGTTTAACTAGTGTTGCTACCAGACTAGTAGGTAAAATAGCATCCAAGGCCAGGCTGGTATTACAAATTTAATAGCAATGTACTTATCGTAATGTACATAACTACATGCCTGGTCCATCCAAATCAGGCTCTCTATTTGTTGGACAGCTCTGTAGTTGGTATAAATTATGACCATGCTTACTCCCCAACATTACCAACTGGAAAATCAGCAAAATTCTAGTTATACCCTCCACAATGCCAATCTACCCTAAACCCCACCCAATTTACAAATGGAATTGTTCTGCCCCAACAGATACAACTGAATGCAAAGCATTCTTAAAGAACTGTATGTTTAGAAGTATATGAGCGCCTTCATTTTACAGTAGCTCTTACCTGCAAGTTAGGAGGCAGATAGGTGTGTTTTTTGGCACAGGCATCTGAATGTCATAAACTGCAGAGACAACTTTTTTAATCTTAATAAATATCTAATATAATAATTTGTGAATGATTCCACAACCTCTCATAAACAATTATTACAATTATTAGCACTGGGATACTGGAGATACAGGAAAAACCCTAACATTTATTTAATTCTTAGCTGAACTACTTACCTAACATGATAGGTACTCTGCCCCTTTGAAGTGAGAACTACAGCACATTATAACTATACAGGGGATGTTCAGCTAATCAGCCCCCCTGTAGCTACTAATCACCATTCCAGGACCCATGCTAGTCTGGAATTTGCAAAAATGTCTCCAAGATGATCAAAACCAGTTCTGCCCAGTAGGAGTTGTTTTGTCTTTATATAAACAATAGTATGGTAACCCTGTAAAGGTCCGTCCCTTGGACCAATTCGGCAGCTTATCGGCCCGTGTAGGGGCAGCAACGACTGGCCTGCCCCGACCAATATCTGGCCTGAAATCTGCCAGATATCGATCAGGAAGGTTAAAAAATTCAGTCGGATCCGGGACCGCATCTGCTCGTTGATGCGGACCCTGAACCGACTGTGCCCATTACAGTCGTTATAATTCGATTGTTTGGCCCCAGGGCCAAACGACCGAATTAGCCTAGATCCCCCTGATATCCCCCTGACCTCGCCAGGCGAGCGGATCTTTACGTATATGGCCACCTTAAGGCTACTGGGACACAGGGAGATCTCCCCAAAATGCCTTACCGGCAATAATGTGAAACGCATGTGGGATGGCATATGTGTCGCTTTGATTTTTCTGAAGCGAGATTCCAGTGCCTTAGACTGGTATAACAACAACAACAACACACCTAGTGGCATTTCTGCCTACTTTGGAAACCTGACATAGACAGCGCCATAGACAGTCCAGCTGGCCACCTGGTCCCTCCTACATGCAAGCGTATGTGCACATTACCAAAGGGCAGGCAATGTAAACTACTTGTGGCTAGTGAGTGGACAAGGGCCTGTACTAGGTTTAGGCTTTAGAACCCCCATTGCGCCTAGGTATGTGCCTCTTCTGTCTACCCCTATTTCTGAGACCGACATTAGGGGAAGATATATCAAAATGAAATGGCTGCATAACTTTTAGTGATAAGTTAAATTTTTCTCCAAGCATGGATTTGCAGTCATCAGCAAATCTTTTCACAAATCTGCCACAAAAGTTTGCAGCAAAAAAAGCATGTGAAAACTCTGCAAGAAAAAATAAATGCCATTCGTCTTCAATCTATTGCATGAAATCAAAAACCCATTGACTTCAATGTGTTTTGTGCACAACAAAAACCCAGCAAAAATCACCCATTGACTTCAATGCATTTTGCAAATTGCTGGTTCTTAAAAAAAAAATGATGATGTTGACAATCAAAGATCAGGGTTTTCCCCTAAAAATAAAGTCTGAAACTTTTTTTGTGTCAAAATATTTTTGTTCTATTTACTAATGCATTTTTAAATTCTATTCCATTGATTTTGACAAAATTCCCACCTGCTCTAAGATAGTATAAAACCATTATAAAATTTTTGTAAAACAAAAAATTCTACTTGTCAACACAGGCAACAAAAAAAATTGTTGCTAATAATAATAATAATAATAATAATAATAAATACAGTCAAATCTCAATTGTACATTTTTCAAGGCACCATGAAAACATCAGCATAGAATTCAGGGAAACATAACACAGAAGTTGGGCTCTGGTGGAACAGTATACACTCCCTTCAACAATAGGGTTAGTGCTGAATATACTTTTTTCCTACTGTTTAATTACACAATATATATATATATATAGTATCCTTTCTTTCTGGCACTAAACAAGAATATGAAGCCAGTTTTACTTTAGTACTTTCCAAACTTGCTACTTCCTGTCCCGCAGAAATTTAAAGGAGCTTATGAAAATAATTACCAGTCCATCGAGAAGCCCCTGATAATGAGCTGCTCAACGGCTGCTGTTTAGATATGGGAGAGATTTATTTGTTTCAAGATAGCGAGCTCTGAGCAAATTGCCCTGTTTATAAAGGAAGAGGGAGGTCAGTGCAGTGAACATAGCCCAATTTATAAATTAGTGATTTATAATGGCAAAAAATAGGAAAATATGGATTTTTTTACTGTCTCTTTAAAATGCGAGCACATAAAATTGAGGTTCAGCTGCGTTTCAAACCCAAAAATGCTATGCCTGGTAACAACATTTTTATTGTATCTGCCCCTAACTGCTTAAGGTACATATATGCACTAATATATACTGCCTGGGGCAGAGTCAAATAATCATTCTGATATGTGTAACAACATCCTACTGAATGGGGCTAAATGGGGCTACATTTTCATTCAGTTAAACATAAGACTGTTCTAATAGAATTCTATTTGTAGGTTGTCAGCTCTTTCGCTGGCTCTGTCGATGTCGCGGCTGGGGCACAGCTGTTGGAAGTAGAGGAACAGTGACGGAATCCACACAATGTCAGTGCGTGAAATACAAAAATGAATCGTATTCCTCTGGAGAATCCTGCATATGTCGTCTATATCTTCCCATTAAGCCAATTCATTTATCAGCGTGCTGAACGCCAATTAAACGGCACAGGATGGCGCAGGTATATGCTGGTGTGTTGGTGCCAACTTTATTACAGCTGAGGCTTTCTGCTTCACTGGCTGCTGTGTAGCACATAAAAGACACATCAAAGTCAGAGAGATTGCTTTTGATACCTTAGCAAGGAGAATATATAGATAGTTTATAATCTATTTATTACCTCTAAGCAGATAATAATAAATTAAAGTTCGTCTTTTTGCATGCATTTTGAATGCATGCAAAAGACATTCTTTCATCCGTTTACAGCTTTAAGGAGAAGTTCACTTTTAAGTAAATTGTTATTTTGTGGACCTATTCTAAGCAATTCAATTTAAATATATATTTATAGGGGTCTTGAAATTATTGGCCTTCTTATTCTGCCTCTTTCTGGCCCGCAGCTGCAATGCTGTTGTCAGGGTCACTGACCCCAGTAACCTAAAAACAGATTCAAGCTGAATAGTTACAATGAAGAGTCTGAAGGAGTTACAATGTGCCACTGTGGATTAGTTGAAGAGTTTATATGCCGAGGACTTTCCATACCAGTCAGTTGAACTAAAGAAGCTGCTCGGATGAGTCTTTTTTTTTTTTTTTGATGCGATCACAACTTTTTTGATGCGACTGTGACTTTTTTTTAATGTGACTGCAACTTTTTTTTAATGTGACTGCAACTTTTTTTTTTATGCGACCACAAATTTTCTACTATGAAATTTTACGGGTGTACCACGAAAAATTTTCTCATGACGGAATGCAGAATTTTGCTGCCACTCCATGTCTCTTCAAATTATTTGTTCAGCACTAATGAGTAGTGAAACATCTTCAGTGATTACTAGATTTACTTATACTAGATATACCATGACCTGGTTGAATAAAAATCTTCATAGTCAGATTCAAGCTGAAGCTGCTCAGATGAGTAGTAGTAAGCAAATCTGTCTTGTTTTGCTTTGCTGAAAAAATTGTGAAACTGTTTGTGAAATTGTGAAAAATTCGCGAAACAGCAAAAAAATTTGCACCTTTTTATTACTTTTTTGCACCCAAAAATATACAGATAGATGATGATGACAGATAGATAGATTAGATAGAGAGATAGATGATAGATAAATAGTTAGACTAATAGATGATAGATAGATAAATAGATAAATAGATAGATAGATAGATAGATAGATAGATGATAGATAGATAGATAGATAGATAGATAGATATAGATAGATAGATAGATAGATAGATAGATAGATGATAGATAGCTAGATAGATATATTAGATAGATAGATAGATAGATAGATGATAGATAGATAGATAGATACTGTAGATAGATAGATAGATAGATAGATAGATAGATAGATGATTGATAGATAGATAGATAGATAGATAGATAGATAGATAGGTAGATAGGTAGATAGGTAGATAGATGATAGATAGATAGATAGATAGATAGATAGATAGATAGATGATAGATAGATAGATAGATAGATAGAAGATAAAGGTATAATACATTTATTTAAATGACAGCTAAGTAGAAGATAGAGCTGGACAGACAGATAGATTATATATAGATACCAGAAGACAGATGTGTTTGTTTGTGTGAGAGAAACTATATATATTTACACTGATCAAAATATAGCTAAAAATGCTGTATTTATTCTTGTGTTAACTGAAGTACCTGAGGCCGAACCCTGGGGCAGATGTGGCCTTACCAGGGAACAGATGTCTGGTTTTGCAATAATAAAGCGGTAACATCTGGTTTCTTGGGATGGTGCTCAGGCAACTGCACTATCAACATCTAATGTGCCTGCAGCTCAGAAATATGGCCAGACTGTTGTCACTATTCCTCGGCTAACATAATCTCAGGGATCCTTGTATATTTGTACTTTCTGATTGTCTGGAAAGCATCATTCTGCTACACCAGGGAAGATCTGTGCCCCCAAAAATGCCCCCAGTAGCCCCCCATCTTCTTTTCTGCTGATTCCCTGCACATGCTCTGTGCTGCTGTCACTTACCTGAGCTTAGGGACTGATGCACAATATACTGGATATATATATATATCACAATATAAGAAATTCATACACCATGAATATCCCATAAAATATGTCTTGTAATCAGTACTTAGTGATGTTATTTGTGTCACATGACTCACTGAATATTATTATATGTATTATAAAAAAATAATGTTTATTAAATAACAGATAATGTACCCCTTACTGATATAGAAGAGCGCTGTTTATAAAGGTATAATTTACAGATTGGCCCATAAGACAAACTGTTTATTAGGATATTATAAATTGTTGTGAAGTTCCATTACCAAATAAAGGCACAAGGCGGAATGGTGAGAACTAATATCTGTATAAGTTTCAGTAGTGGGGAGGCGAGGGGGGGGGGGATTTTACATCATTTTCTATATATCTTGGAGAAAAAAATGTGGAGTTGTGTGCCAATTTCTAGCCCGGTCTTCTATCTAGATCATGACAGTGTACGTACAACAGCAACATTTATTGTAAACATCCAGATTTCTGTAGCAATATATCATATTATAATCAAATGTATATGGAAATGTATTACACATATCTTACATTCCTATGACTTCACCTTTAAACTATGGACTTTCCTTCTCACTTGACTTCTTTTTCGAGCACATGTATCTTGTTACGCTGCGTTAAACAAATCTATTTCAGTGAGTTTTATGGGGGCTCCGGAGAGAAGTAAGCACTACAAATTGTAGCATTGTTAATGGACCTGGTTTATGGATGGTTAATACATCTTTACACAAATGTGCAAGCCATTAATTGTTTTGCAGATTTAGCTGAAGGCAGGGGTTATTTTGCTAAGACTATATTACTTCAAGCATGAATTATAAAATCATGAGTCTGATTTACACCTTTTCTGTTTCTATGTTGTAAAACAATCATCCACTGTATATCTGGTGGGTCAGGAAACTATTCGGGGGTCTCGGGGTACAGGGAGATTAAGGCTGCTATAATGGATACTAGACCCAAACTTTTTAGAAAAAAAACTAAAATATATTTCTCAGTTATTTTACATAGCAACTAATTATTATTATTATCCCAGGCTAATTACACAGGTTTACCAGTAATTCTCAATCGTGCCCCCTGATCCCTGCCCCCCTGGGCATTCAGTATAATTCCCCACATAATCTCATACAGGCATCCATAGTTTGTTTCATCACAATCCAGTGGGAGTCATTTATAAACACGGAGCCAATTTGCACCTGGGCTGTAACTTATGGCAACCAATCTGATGATTCAACCTGCAACTGGCTAGAACAATCTAACCACTGATTGGTTGCTATGGGTTACTGCCCAGGAGCAATTTTGCTCACTGTTTATAAATGAGCCCAAGTATGTTTTAGTGAAAACCCAGTATTATACACTATAGAAAGTGCCCTAGTTGAATAGAATTTGTGTTAATTGTCAGTCTGGCTGCCTATTTGGCCCAGCACATGGGTGGCCAAACTGGACAAAGATGCAATTTTTGAGCCACCTTGCCAAATGAGCAGATCTATATGTGTGTGGCCAGCTTTAACCCACAGAATACACTTAGGGGTAGAAAGTAAAGTAAAATTCCCCCACTACTCTGTTCATTTGCTATGGTGTTTTTGGAGGGTGAGTTTTCACTTCCACCTATTGATAAATACCCCATCTATGTAATAAAGGTCACTAAGTTTGCCTTAGAGCTGTAACCCATAGCAACCAATAAGATGCTTGCATTTAAACAGGTGACCAGTAAATGTTACCTGCTGATTGGTTGCTATGGGTTACTGCTCCAAGGCAAACTTAGTGCCTTTTATTACATAAGCCCCTGTGTCTGTAAAAATCCTATAGAAATGAATAGAGAGTAAAAGAATTTCACTGTGCCAAGCTTTAATTTAACTCTTTGATAAATCTGCCCCTCAATGACAATTTTTTCTTAGAACAATCAACTGCCAAACCCTTATGTCTTTTGTGTGTATCCATTTATTCTACAAGGTGCTGGGGGAGAGAAGAAGGTTCTATATAAATAATCAGGGGCGTAACTACAGAGGAAGCAGAGGAAGTTGCATGGGAGGCCCAGAAATGTAGAGGGCCCTGTGAGGCTCTAATTAATGAGTAATTTCATTTTTTCTTTGTAGAATAGGTCAACTTACCAATGTTTTGGGGCCCTAGATTGAAATTATTGTGGGCCCACTTGTATCTAGTTACAGCACTGAAAATAATAATACACATATCGCTGCTACGCTGCTCTGTAACTATTCTGTTCAAAGGCTCGTCTTTGCAAGCAGGGCAATTTACAGTCAATTTATTCTCTGTGAATGTACAGGGAATATGCCGATTGTGAGCGAATGTAATGGCAGAATCCCTGCTGCTCGCGGCGCCCTAGCCAATGTGACACATTTGTGCTTGATTTGCTTTTGTTTGTGATTCATTTCCGTGTCACTCTGCTGAATACATCTGTGAAGGCTTTATTTTCCCACAGTCATGTAAACATTTAAATTCCTTGCTTTTTCCCATAGGGATTCAGGCAAAGGATGTATTTAGTTGTAGCAGGGCCAGGGGCAATAGAGACTTTGCGGGACCCCATTTTTTATATAGAGAAAGACTCAGCTGTTCTATTTCCCACTCCTATGGCAACCTTGTTGTACATTAACAATAGCTAAAGGATTGCAGGCCTGCCAGCCTATTAGGGTTTCTGTCACTATACTGGCCTACAGCTGCCATCTTGCTCTGCCTTGCCCGCTGCCCTTTGCATTTATTGCCAACCACCAATGCTTTGCAGGGCCACACTCTATTAAAAACAACCATTTTCCCCACCAAACCCCCTCAATAAGCAATATATGTGTCTCGCCAATGCTGTGAGGGTTCACAAAGGCAACTCCTGTAATGTACACACGTGTTGTGCTACAAATAAATATGAAGGGTAATTCACCAAGTGCAGGGCAGGATGCAAATTTAAAAAACTTGTTTCTTGCACATTTGGTCCCTGCCCTGCACTTTAAAGTGGGTTGCAAAGACCTGTGTCTGCCCAATGAACACAACGTTTTCTGCGTTCAGCAATGCTGTATTCATGAGGGGCAGGAAGAGGGAGGTATGTAGGCATGTCCCCTCCTGCCCCCAACCTGTCCCCTGACTTGGTCACTATTCAGACACTTAAGTTAAGGTATCACCAGTGGATGAATTGCTCCCAGGGGTAAGTACAGGGCTGCGTTCCCTGCAACAAGTGCTTTAAGAATAGGCACCTGCACTTTGAACAGGGGTATATGTAGACCCCCTTGGCATCTAATATTTTATTCTCTACTACCATGATGTATGTATGTCATCAGGGTAGTAGCCAGTGGCCCTGGGGGGCAATTGCAAGACTTCCTGCTTGTTGTCTCGATACTCCATTATCCATTCTCCATACTCCATTAAAAAAGTCCCACCCCCTTAAATCACCAATATCCCTTGTCCCCGGCAAGCTTAAAGGAAAAGGAAAGAATAATCACGGGGGTGCCAAAATGTTATTCTCCCTCCAATGATCGTAATCACTTACCTGATACCCCGGGCTGGAGTTACTGTTAGCAGAAACCTGCACTGACCCAGGGTACCTGCGAAAAAGTAATCCTCTTCCTTCTTCTGTCTTCCCACCACTCGCGCATGTTTTAGTTGCAACAGTTTTGCAGAAAAAAATCGGCAATGACGAATTTTGCATCAAATCTATGCCTGGCGAAAAAAAAAATGCTCATCACTAAAAATTAGATCTAATCTAATGAGATCTCATGATGCTTTTACCTTTTAGTTCAATGGCAGAAAAGGAAAATGTTAAAATGTTTAAATGATGTTTATTCTATGTGGCTGTGAGCGAAGGGGGAATTGTGGAGAATCGATTCTCTCTGCCCAACTGTGTACTGACAATAACAAACCCTCATATTGAGTTGTGCCATAGAATGCTGCATTGTTTGTACATTACAGCTCAGCCTGGAACATGAGTGAGAAATAACAAACCCATAATATTTTACAGTGATTCAAACAAATTAATTCTGTCAGTTCAGATCTTAAGATCTTTTTTTTCTATTTTATTACATTAAAATTTGCTTACCAACCGCCACAGACTGCATTCCCTGGGCCCTGAGCTTAGACATAATATAAACCCCCCTTATATTTCTTTCCCAAGTGTCTAAAGCTCCCAGGGAATATATATGTCATGCTTATGGATGCATGCGAATCAAGAGTAGCAAAAGGTTAATCCTCCCACTCCCTTTATTGCTCAACATTGACCGCTAGAAAGTGTTGCATAGGGCTCATTACCACTGCATTTGTCTTATTGATAGACACTAATGTATAAACACCAATGACCCTAATTTGTAAGAGTACGCTTTAGAAATTCAAACAAATGAAAGGGAGTAGACGCTGTTTTGAAATATATCCTGGATTGGGAGCACCAATGAAGGTTGTTGTTATTATATATATATATAGACAGGCTGCACCTATCCCAGTTATGTCCGATTTGGCAAAAATGAATGCAACTGCAAGCACACTTCACCACAAATCAGACACCATTGTGTGAAAGTACGCCTGCCATCATTTCCGGTCTTTGGCATCCAAGTGACACGTGCTCCTAATTCTTTAGGTGTAAGTGTGCTGCTCCAATTTACGCTGGGTGTTAAGGAAACCCTGGAGCTATTGTGTGGTCAGGAGGTAGTGGTAGCTCCATGGTTCCCCTGCATCAGTAGGCACAGCAGTGCTCGACTCATATAGAAGGCAGGAAGGACTGAGTGTGGTGTCGACTGTGATTATATGGAACTGCAACAAACACATTTTGACGCAGGTAAAGGTGGTAGAAAGTGGCTTTATGCGCAACAGACTGCATTGGGCATATGGAGCAGATTTCAGCTTCTGAAACACGTCAGTACGCATTTTGGTAAGGCCCAGATGCCGCAGAAGAGCGCTGATTCAAGCGTAGCATATATCCACAGGCAGAGAATCCACCACTTGTGGCATATGCCTAAAGGTGGCCATACACGCTAAGATCTTTTCGCTTGGCGAGGTCACCAAGCGAGCAGACCATCTCCTAATATTCCCACCTACGGGTGGGCAATATTGGGCTAATTCGGTTTAGAATGACAGGTATAGGCGTCCGTCGGTTTAAGGGACTGCATCAACAAGCCAATGCAAAATTCCAACTAAAATTCAAACCTGCCCGATCGAGATCTGGCCGATTTCAGACCAGATGTCAGTCGGGCAGGCCCGTAGTTAGTGCCCATACACGGGCCGATAAGCTGCCGAGTCGGTCTAAGGGACTTATATCGGCATCTAGAATCGGCCCGTGTATGGCCACCTTTACTGCCATGACTTTTCAGCCTCCTAGCTTACCTCAACCTTACTGGTTGCCCAGATTGACTACGTTATTGGCCATTCTGAGGAATTCTCCTGCATATGAAATGTGTTATATTTATGAAAACTTTCCTGACTGTCAGGAACAATAATTTAACATAATTTACTAGGTCTTGCTAAACTGATACAATGAATTTTACGCATTAGTTTGAACCTTTAGTATCTGAGAGCTACTCATTCATTTCATGATGGAGCAGCTATAAATGTGCCTTTATTGCCTGCCAGGAGCCTTGTGGCTTTTGTGTGAGGCATCTCAGAATCATGTCTCTGAATAAAGACTATGGAAATGACTGTGGTTAGGGCACATGTTTGTGATTATTGCCTCCATGTGTGTTCACCTTTTTGAGGCAATAAGTCGCTGCATGCAGCACGGCACATTGTCATAGACCTTTCTCAGAGAGAACTCACTATGTTTCATTCCAATATTTCCCCGCAAACAGGCAAAGATCAAATGGCACAAAACTCCTTCCTTGCCAGTACACAGATATAGGCACGGATATAGTGTTCCCTACTGTCAAGGACCACACAAGGGCTAATTAACAAATCAAAGACAGGCAAATGTTTGCAGTCCAATTTGCACCTATTTACTTTGCCAATTAACAAACCTTATAAACAAGTGTGAATAAACTAGTATGTTAGAGTGTGCCATTTATTTATTTTTATTTCCTATTATTGTAATTTTCTGGATTAATTGCTAAAAAAAAATGCAAATTTAACCTGGATGAAAGGACAAAGGCAAAAGACAATGTTAATCTCTGAACTACTCATTCTTTAATGATGGACAAGGTGTAAAAAGCAAAAAAGTTGGCAAAAAACTGCTGTATTGCAATGAAAATAGCCTCCTGGGAGTTGCACTGCCACAATGCCAGTAACAACTGCCTCCATCATGAATCCCAAGAGTTGCACTTGTCTCTCTAGGCCACAATGCTTTTGCATGCCAGCTTGGTATACAAGAGGGGAGGCCCCATCACTTGCCCACTGGTTAATACACCCCAATGTGTATATGCTATACATCCATGAATATTCTAGCAGAGCCACATAAATAAAGTCTGAGGTACTTTCTATACTTACGCAGCAAAGGAGGCCAGATTGTATTATTCTCTTATGTAATTTCCTAAAAAGAAATTTATTTCTGTTGTCACTTACCCTGTCATTACTTCATTCCCAGAGTAGAATTTCTTTCTTTGATACTAGCTAAAACTAATGCCTGTTTTTTGACCTGTATGTTTTTGGAGTGTGGGTAGAAACCAGAGTACCTGGAGGGAAACCCAAGACAAACTCCTTGCAATGCACCACTCGGCTGGCTATTATTGATGATGACATCCACAGAGGAAGTTGTTAAAATGAAACGGACAGATAATATTAAGGAACTTTCGGTGAGTTGGGCGATTGCTAAAAGAATAAAATAGGTAGGGAATATTAAATGAAGGCCCTCAGGAGGGGTGTTAAATGAGGGTTGATGAACAATATAAATCAGACAACCAGTAGGGAGCATTATAGACCCTGTACTGCCTGGACATTGTGGAACATTTTGTTACTTGCATGGTTTTCATTTATTTTGAGGAGTTTGGTTAGTTTTTCATGTCTGGTCCTTGTGATGTAGATATATTACAGGTACATGACCCGTTATCCAGAATGCTCAGGATACCTTAAGTCTACTAAAGAATCAATAAAACATTAATTAAACCCTATGGGAATCTTTTGCATCCAATAAGGATTATTTACTGTATATCTTAGATAGGATCAATTACAAGGTACTGCTTTATTACTACAAAGAAAAAGCAAATCAGTTTTAAAATTCTGAATTATTTGATTAAAATGGAGTCTATGGGAGACGGGCTTTCCGTAATTCGGAGCTTTGTGGATAACGGGTTTGCACACACATTAAACTTGGGGGGATACGGCCCCTTAAAAATCTACCTGTTTTCCCCAGACAAAAAAATTAGCCTTGTGGTGTGTTTTAATTATGGGGCCAAGGGTGAATTATTTAAAGAGATTTAATTACACAGTTGTTGTGAGGCTCGGTAAATGTGCTGGAAACTGCAGACACACACTTATATGTCAGGCTCATACTATCCCTATTAACTGACTTGCTGGTATATGGTTCAAGGTTAAAATGTTTATTGGAATGAGTGAGTGGGGAGGCTGTAAAGCATAGTCATTCCAGGGAAGAATCCAGTGTTAAAGCCCCCATAAACCATATCCTTTACAGAAAAGTCTTGCCCATAAAACATATTCTCTGCACTTCATCTTTCTCCATTTCTCCAAGTCACTACAACTGGATCCTATAGACACTACAAATATCTATCTATCTATCTATCTATCTATCTATCTATCTATCTATCTATCATCTATCTATCTATCTATCTATCTATCTATCTATCTATCTATCTATATCTATATTTATATTATGAGTGGTTTTGTCTCCAAGGATGTGCTTTTGATTGGACCAAAGGAACACAGTGTAGTGACTGAAGTATATGGTGAGATATCCAACTCCCAGAGACCCACAATATAACAGTCAGAGTAGACAAGTACAGTAGATAGTACAGTATATTTTGAGGAATCTTTATGGTATATCTCACACTAATAGAAGTCTGTATAAATATTTTATGACCAGGTCAGTTTCAAACTTAAGTAATGAAGTAAAAAGAGAACAAGAATAAAGCTTGAATCCTAAGAATTCAGAATGTATCTGGGGAACCAGAGGAAAGTTATTTAAACACAACCTTATTTAAGAAGTTAAAATAAACAATATGGTAAAACCCAAAGACAAAAGATAAAAAACTGCATTACACAGTGAGCAGAATGATGCAAATCACCATTTATGTACATTGTATTTCTGCTCACTGTTTAATACAATAAACTTTTAATCATTTTTCTCTGGTTCCCCTGCTACATTAACAATAGTGGCTTGGTGTCACCTTCTTGTTCTCTTCCAGCTTCATATTTATTTATACAGACAAGAGACAATTCTACAGACTTAGCACCAGGTGCATAATTACAGGAAGCAGACCCTGTGGCTGCAGGGGGGCCAGTGTGGTATAGGGGCCCAATGAGGCCCTAATTAATAAACTCTTTCAATAAATATTGATAAGAAAAGTTCAACCTCTGGACATTTTAGGAAAAGTAAATTGCTCTGGGGCCCAGTAAATTCTAGTTTAGTACTTATTTTTTCCTCCCCAAGGCAACATTGGTCTTACCCACGCCTATTGTAATTTAAGTGTTGCTGTTTTCTATGGGATGGGGTACTACTATTAAAAAATATCAAAGAGGGTCTATCTCCGGATTTTGTTTGCTAATTATCTAGTCATGTGCAAACCTTCAATTCCTATCAAATGCATTGCCATTAACCCAATGTAGTGTGCTCTTTGTTCTATTAAATTGGATATAGGTTGTAACCTTTCTGAAACAACCATATAAACATGGATCAGCTGTAAAAATAGCTCTGGTGGGCTCTCAGTTTCCGGAACACAAAGTCTGTTTTCGATTACAGTGCCTGTGGATATGAACCAATCCAAAAGCTGCATTCCAAAAGCCCAAATTACAAACACCCGTAATCATATTGTTAATGTGATTTGCAATCTCTTTACATTTGCCAGAAGAATTCAGACTTACAACTGCCTTCTGAAAAACAGAGGGTTTATCAGGGAAGTGGCTGATTTAATAAGGAGCACACGTATTAGGAATCTACCCCACGCTTTTGGAATAAACTAACTTTTCATCCAAGCCTGTGCCTGAAGGGACACATCTGTGGGAGGTAGCAAAGTGCTCTCGGGAAAACAGCATTTTTGCCATTTCATCTCCTTTCTCTCCTCTGGTGGAAGAAATCGGTCTCTTACTTTGCTGTTGGCATTTTAGAAGAGCAATTAATTAGGGAGACGTATTATGAAGCACATATGCCAAGTTCTTGTTGCTTCGTGGTACAAAACACATCTCTGGCAAAAGAATATACATTTTACTGCCATCAAGGAATTATACGTGCATTTTAAATTTGAGAAATAAATAAAAAGAAAGTGTAAGATGTGACTAATTATCCAATGTTGTGCCAAATCACATCGCCAGATTGCTAGGAATAGTGTGCCATGTGCTTGTAATTTAGCAACAGCGTGGTTTTTTATCATGGCATTTATTTAGCATGGCTGCTGTGAATACTGTTCATTTTGCTCCAGAATTAACCTTATATAATTGTCATTTTATTATCCTTGAACATGATCAAAATGATAGCAATGAATGCAAGTATAAGTCTTAACTCATTGGAAGCACAGAACAGTATTCTGCATATTTACTTTTTTTTACTTTGCGCCCCCCCTCAACTTGTGCTAAAACTCCAAACGGGAGGTGCAGGGGGCAAGAAGGGCAATGGGGGGCAGCCAAGACCATTAATCCATTTTATGAATACTGTGGGGTTTTTTCTGCGCCACTACAGTAAATTTGGAAAACTAACCCTTTTTTGAGTTATTAAATTCATTTTGCTGGAATGTAAAGTAAAGTTTAGAAAAGCAGTTAAACTGACTCATTAGCTTTACACTAAAAGTGACCATACACAGACAGATTTAAGCTGCCGAATCGGGCCCTCCAGACAAATTTGTCAGCTTATCTGTGTACAGGACAAAAAACAGCCAGATGTTGATTGGGCAGGCTTGGTTTTCCCATTGGATCAGGGACTACATTGGCCCGATGATGTGATCCTTGCTTTGATGCCTCCTATCCCGTTCATTGTAATGCAATTGTTTGACCCTAGGGAAAATGATCAAATTAGAATGATAACACCCAAAGTGGGCATATCGGGGGCAAGATCCACTCTTTTGCCAACGTCTCCAAACAAGTGGATCTTATAGTGTATGGCCTATATACTACTTGATGTAAACAAACATTTTGGAGTAAAGTAGAGTGAAAAAAACAAACAAAACAAAGGTAGTTCAGATAACTGTGAATTTAGCGTTTGATGATTTTTTTGGTGAAAACAAACATTTTACTCGTCTTTTATTGATTGAATTATCCCCCTGAAGTAAACGTTGCCCCTGCTTTTTAGGTACCGGTATCGGACCCCTTATCCGGAAACCCATTATCCAGAAAGTTCTGAATTATGGAAAGGCCATCTCCCATAGACCCAATTTTAATCAAATAATTCATATTTTTAAAAATGGTTTCCCTTTTCTCTGTAATAATAAAACAGTGCCTTGTACTTGATCCAAACTAAGATATAATTAATCCTTATTGGAAGCAAAAAAAGCCTATTGGGTTTAATTACTGTTTAAATATTTTTTTTGCAGACTCAAGTAAGAAGGTCCGAATTACAGAAAGACCCCTTATCCGGAAAACTCCAGGTCCCGGGCATTCTGGATAATATGGTTCCCATACCTGTACTGAAATAACCTTAATATCATTGTCTTGCAACAAGTCTCTCTCTTTATTTGGTTACCTATTACTGACTTACTATAACTGGTTTGAATGTATATAAGAGCTTTTAGAATCCTTAAAGTGATATTGACACTAAAAAACTACTCTTTAAAATATTAATATACATAAAAAGTTACCTATAGGTCATGTTGATCATTTATGGCTGATGAGGCTGCTTTTGTAAGTAATTGTTACTTGAAGTCCCTAAATCTGACTGTTTTGCCAACCTGACTGTCCCTTTTCAAACTGTCAGTTATAGCTTCTAATGCTAACAGACTACATACATAATAATGGTAGCCCCCACATAGAGGAACATAAGGATAGAATGTGTAATGTAGAATCATTGGTCAAACACTTTTATCGCCAAAGTCAATGTTATGACAGTTGTAAAAAGGGGTTTCATTTCTCGTGTCAGTATCTCTTTAAGCTCATTTGTAAGGTCTTGACCTCTTATATCAGTTATTTGGTTTTTTTTGTATGAAATCTGTATGTTTAATGTACTCCCCCATTAATTGTACAGCTATGTTGCTGGTTTATACAAGTTATAATACAAGTTAAATAATAATAAGAATGTTAGATGTACTAACTCAAAGGTTCCACAGAGTGGTGGGGGGGGGGGGGGCGGGACATAGTTTTGTGTCATTGCACTGTGTTCTGGGAAATGTGTGACATGTATAAGTTTTGTTTATATGTTCCAGCTGGTTAACCACTTTGCATTTTGTAAGCACTCGTGGCATAGGTCATGGGAACTTCCTAATGTGAGCAAAAAAGATTAGTTTGGATCTCACACTGTAAAGTGGGAAGTTACAAAAGATCACATTTTTGGCCATCTATTGCAAATATTATTCACTAAAATAATACATACATATTCATTACATGAACATACACACACAAACACATATACTGTATATATATGTAGTTTCATTGTTTTGGTTTCCTTGATGAACTTATACATTAATAACTGTGCCAGATTTTAGTAAATTATGTTTATGGTTTGTAAAAGGAGAACATAATTTAATAAAGTCTAAATAAATAAATTCTATCTTTCACGATGGTCTAGAGATGTTATTCTCCTAAAAATCTTAAAAGGAATATATTTTTTTTTCAAAACACATCAGTTAATAGAGCTTCCCCAGCAGAATCCTGCATCGAAATCCATTTTTCAAAAACACAAACAGTTTTTTTTATATTTAATTTTGAAATTTCACATGGGGCTAGCCATATTCTTCATTTCCCAGGGTGTCACAGCCATGTGACCTTTACTGCTGCGCTGCAAGTTGGAATGATATCACCCCCTCCCAACAGCCGATCAGCAGAACAATGGGAACGGAGCAAGATAGCAGCTCCCAGTAGATATCAGAATAACACTCAATAGTAAGAAATCCAAGTCCAGCTTTGGACTCCTCCAGTTTCATGGGAGTAGGAGAAACAATAGGTTATCTGAAAACAGCGCTGGCTCCTTCTGAAAGCTCAGACTCAGGCACAATGCACTAAGATACCCTACACACCAATATAACAACCAAAAGATACATTTGTAAAAGTACATTGTATTTTAAATGGTAGAGTGAATTATTTGCTATGTAAACAGTGTCATTTAAAAATAAAAAGTACACCTTAAAAAATCATGACAAAATCCCTTAAGGAACTTTTTTTTTTTAAATATTTCTTAGAGAAAGATACATTCTGCATTTGTCAAGGTTGCCAAATTAATGGATTTTCTCCAACTAGGCCATGCAGGTAGTTATCCAAATCTAGTTGATCCAAATATTTGACTCCAGTCCCTACTACTGGATCACATTTATAGCTATTAGGGTCAAACTGCATCCATGGTTTTTTGCATAATGAATAAGCTCTGAGCAGGTATCATTTGACATGGTGACTGATCTGCGTTGACATATAGGCTGCTAGGCTGGCAAATCAGTCAAGAGAGGCCAGATTGGCAGCCAAGGATTGGATAACATTAACAGGTTCCTACTTTCCCTGCTGAGACTATTATAGCCATCTTAGTACTGGCGTCAGATTTCCTCCATCTCAGAAAAACTCACATCTGATCATAATTTTCAGGTTTTGGTTTTAGGTCAAACCACTATGTTTTTTCAAGAGGCTTAATAACAGAAAAGGCTATTTTGAAAGATTCACTTCCCAAAGCCCTAACCTCACAGCTTTGAAGATTTGAAACTGAGGCTACCCCACACAACTATCTGATGTAGTTAGCACCACATGAGAGCTACATAAGTGCCGAGTTTAGTTGTTCTGGAGTGCAGAGATAAAGCTGAAAGAAGACTCACGACCATTGGCTGCACACTGTGGTCAATGGTGGTGTGTTTGAGGTCAAGACCAGTAGTATTTCAGTATCATTGTAGTCACAAGGGAACATTGTAGGTCACTTCTAGAGATTTTTTACATGTTACCTGTATGCCACATGACGTCTTTTCCAGTCTGGCCAGAATGGAGTAAAGTGTGTTTGTACAAAACTACACAAGTCTGCCCTTAGAATATTTTGAATTTGCTGGTGCATCCATTGTAAAAAATCTCTAGAAGTGACCTACAATGTCCCCTTGTATTTGTCACTTTAATGTTGAAGAATGAAAAATAAAACCCACAATTTCCTTCATAAATGGCTTCTGTACAACAAACTCAAGTCCTGTACAGCACCCACATCACCCCAGTTCCAGACGTCCAATGACTGGAATGCAGTACATCGAACACCATATCTGTCTCAAATCAAACACACTGATCCAGAAAAAAACAAGGTTTCTAAGAAAATTCAGAATTATAACACAAACCCATATGTAATAAAAGACGTCCAGGAGGAGTAACCAAAGCAGCCAATAACATGCTTGCTTTTAAACAGGTGACCAGTAAATGCTACCTGCTGATTGGTTGCTATGAGTTACTGCTCCTGGGCAAACTTAGTGCCTTTTTTAACATAACCCCCATAATGTACCTAGACAGACGTTTGCCTTGTGCATATACAATGCCACTGAATGTTAGTGCCCATGTATGTTTTCAATTAGGACGGGCATCATTCCATATCTATATGGCTATCTATATGAATATGAAATATTACGTCATTGTGTAGTAATGTTGCACACCATCCCAAGTATGTTGCTTAAACTGCAAAAGTAAGCACAGTGGAATGTAACAAATGATAGGGTTGTTATCCCTAAGGAATATAACATCATTATATAAATAGTAGGCGTAGTAGCTGATGACTAATTTACTTCTTTTATATCTGTAACCATAAATGTGATCAGACTGTGCAACTGCCTCACATAACAAATACCCTATTGATTCTTCAGTGGTTCTGATATAAAGTAGGACCATATTCTTTGCTTTTTTTTCTCAATATATTTTTTTTAAGAAAAAGAAAGCAATGAGTAGAATGTTTTATTACCTCACTTGTTATTTCTAGCTACCCTACACCTAGCTCTCCAGCTGTAGCAGGAAATAATGCTGACTCTAGCTAGGCTCCATGGAACCATCAACCCACTTCCAATAAGCTGAAGCCAAAGGAACCCGGTATCCTTTTTTTTTACACTAGTAAATATCAGGACTCCCCTTGGCCATTAGGAATTTCTTACCCCCTACAGTGCATGTCTAACCTTAAAGGGGATTTTTCACAGAAGGAAAGGATTAACCCCTAATCATCTTACAGAGTTTATATGGTTACCCAACAAAGGCCTTTTTTCCTAAGCAGTCAAAATACTGTTCTTTATTACTTTTCATATTTGTGCCACTCTGACGTGGTTAAGTAACCAGGTATTTAAAAGATAACAATAGAACATTTACCAGAATTATTTTGAAGTGTGGGGTATGAGCAGGGCCGGGCCAAATGTAATGTGTGCCCAAAGCACATCCCCCGCCCTGGATGGCCCAGTGGTGGGGGTGATGCAATGCGCGATTGTCACAAGTGGGGAGCGCATTGCCACTCTTTCAGCTGGGCGGAGCTAGGGGTAGGCAGAGAGCTGAGGAGGTACATGTGTAGTTGTGCCCCCTACCCTGTTGTGCCCTAGGCACTTGCCTATTCTGCCTACCCCTAGTTCCGTCCCTGGGTATAAGCAACTAATGTAATTCATAAGAATGTAACCAAATATGGGCAGGGGTAGAACCAAAATTTAGCAAACAAGAGAATTAGTGCATTTGCTTCACAGACAAATGCAACAGAAAGAATGGCTACATATATAAACAAACACACACATATACCTGCACACACCTTTTTATAAAATAAATGTACACAACCCTTTAATTTAATTTTATTGTTCTATTCATTTAGTGCACTGTACCTAATGCACCATTAAGGTGGCATATTCAGGGTATCTAAATTCCCTTATTAATAATAAGGGAATAATTAATCAATACCTACTACTATAAGACTAAGCTAGCACTCAGTGGAGACTTTTATATGAGAAGGAGAAAACACAGGACTATGTAAAATACACAGGACAAAGCGATAGCCTAAATGATATTTGTAATGTACATTCAGACAGGCCTGGATTTAAAAATGATCCCATAGGCCACTAAAGGAAGGTTTCCCACTTGTGACTATGTGCACCCCCCTTTCTGCACACAGACATCACCTGACCAGCCTGCTTCTCCATAAACACTACAGACTGGCATGGGTGGATGTTCAAATACCAGTGACTCTATTCTCCCTTCACTATCAATAGGTTGCGAAGCTCAGTCACCCAAAGCCTGGGTCTGCATTCAGGTATGCTTGTGCCAGTTGTTAATACAGCATCCAGTGGAAAATACTTATATCAATACTGAGCAAACATTTATTATGTGACATATAAGTTAAAGGAGAAGGAAAGGTAAAAAAGTAAGCTTTATCAGAAAGGTCTATGTAAATACAGCCATAAGCACTCACAGAAACGCTGCACTGACTTCCCTGTCAAAAGAAACAGGATTTATTGTCTCTTTGTTTTCCCTGTACCAGAGACACGCAGCTCTCTCCTCTCTCCCCTCTCCTGCTCCCCCCTCCCTCAAGCATGCTAAGAACTCACTCCCCCCCTTAGGAATGTGGATCTAAACCAATCAGCAGGAAGCTTCCTCATAGTCTTACTAACTGAGCATGTTCACTTGGTCTGGGTCTCAGTGCAGGAGCGTGGCATTATGGGAACTTTCTTTGCACAGCTCAGCGTTTCTTCTTCCTGTTTGGCTTCTGATCATCTGAACGGGAGAATTATGGGGAGACTTAAGGGCACTATTGACATAACTGAAGGTATGCCTGCAGCTTGAGATTAACTCTTTATTAGCCTTTCCTTCTTCATTAAAGTATTAGTTACCTACACAGAAACCTATGACCATATGCAATAAAAGGCACAATGTTTTTCCCCAAGTGATTCCAACTCCCAGATTTTATTTGGATAATATCCTAAAAGGTTAGGAATCATCTTATATACTTACTGGTAACAAGTTTTACAGAACTTTAAAATACTGTTATATAAAACAGGAGACTCAAAATAAACTAACAAACAAGGTGTTGAAGAAGAATAGACACGCAGAGGCTGATCACCTTTCAAATATGTGTTTTTGCTAAATTCAGTTGCCATAGAAAACTGTGATTAAACTTGAACTTAAACTTTTCATACTTGTTTTACGTAATTACCTGAACAAAGGCTGACTTTGCCTCTGAATGAGAATCAGAATGTCCTCGTCAAGAATAAGTGTTGCACATAAAACTTATAAAATATAATTATTTAATAATAAATACACACGCTTACAATACAGACCCAAAGTTTGTAAAATGCATTTCACTAAATACCTTGAAGTCAATGGACATTTTTTCATCAATGGTTTTTTTCACGCCAAATGCATTGCAGTCAATGAGCATTTTATCTCACATTTTATTCTTGCACCAAATGGATTGGAGTAAATAGGCATTTATTTCCACGCAAAATGCATTGGAGTCAATAGCAGTGTGTTCTTTGTTCTTTTTTCTTGTGCCAAATGCATTGGAGTTGCCATTCTTTCTCAATTTATTTTCTTGGTGAAACAAAATCCACAGCGAAATTTTAGCACAGATTTGCAAACATTTTTGCCACCCACTAAAACCAAAATTTTACCCCAAATCTGTATCAGATCTCTAATTGGATGCTAACTATAGGTATAGGATATGTCATGTAGAAATCTATTATCCAGAAAGCTTTAAGTTGCAGGACTTTTCTTTTTTCTCAGTAATAATAAGCTCCGAATTATGAAAAAGCTACTTTTTTTTAAGCAAATAACTACATTTTTTCAAATCTATTTCCCTTTTCAATGTAATAACAAAACAGTACCTTGTAGGTGATCCTAACTAAGATATCAATAATCCTTACTGGAGGCAAAACAATCCTTGAAGGTTTAATTATTGGTTGTTATATGTTTTTTAGTAGATTTAAGGTATGGAGATCCAAATTATGAAAACCCTGACCCTGATAGAGAAAAGGATGTCATGTAGGTGATTTAGCCAATGGTTGATCAATTGAAGTCAGAGAGCCAATCATGGAAGTACACACCACCAGAAGGCGGAAGTCATGTCAAACTTGGTGACTTTCGCACCCATGATATCACTTGCGCTGGACCTTTCACCCTCCCAGCTCCTCCGCTGGATTTCCAATGGTAGGTCTGGCAGCAGCTGGGGAGGGTTTTTTTTTTTTTACATTTTAATACTTTATTGCATATATACGCAAACGAGGTCTGCCCTCCTAGGACTTCTGCCCTGGTCACAGGCCCTTGGGTGCCTATATATAAATACAGCCCTGAAGCTGGAGGTAGGCCTCTGTGGTTTTTATTGGCCTCCAGTCATGTTGTTTTAACATGAAAGTTTATCTTAGATTATGAGAAGCTGTAGAAGTGCAAATACAAATGTGAGACAGGGAATCCCCTCAGACTCAGAGGAAAGCCTTTCCTATAAACCCAGATGCTGGCATTCTGCATGCTCAGTAGCATTTCTGTTCTATATTTAGATTACAGTGTATGATATGATGAGTTCAGCAACTGAGTCAAAGTCGTTCCATTGAGTCGTCTATTCTTTTCATTTATAAGGTGACCTAAAAACAGGAAGCCCTTTGAAGAGTTCTTTAGTGATAGAAAGATACATAAATAAAACACATCCGTCTTCAATGTGCTATTATGCAAAATCTTTACTTTTGTTAACCTGAGAAAAATATTTTAAAAAAGCACTAATGTTTTGTAAAGGATGTTATCCACAACAAGGGTGATTTATGCTGGGTGTCTGTTGTTCATTAAAGTACAAATCTAAATGTATAAACATATTGTGTAAGATTCATAACTCTTCTTACTCTCTGCTTATTTAGAAAATATACGGGGGGAATTTTTGGGAATGGAATTTCAGCATATTTTTGTTCTGTTTTTATGTTTAGCTTTAAAAGCTTCCGTATGTTCAAAATATAACTCAGTGGGGGTCAGCTGTACATTTACCTACAAAGAAAAACAATGAAATCCCATCAATTAATTGTACTGATAATACAAGCACAGAAGGCCTTGCTGGGATGGAATTAGATTGCAAATTTGATTGGACATGGAAACTGTTTATGGCATTAGCCTACATTTAATGGGAATGGGACTCAAGTTGGGGAGCCCCATTTATCAACATTTTCATTTTTTTTTTGGTTTTAGTGGTTTTTAGAACCACAATTAAACTCACTTTCTCTAAAACCTCGAAAGTCAAGTGATTTATTAAAACAGCCTTGTTTGGGTCCCTTAGAGAAGAAAATACCCCCAGCTGCAAAAAGTGTACAGTTTTGTGAGGTTCTCTGTATCAGATAACAGACTTCACAGAGAACTTGTACCCAAAATGGCTCATTTACAATCTAAAATGGCCATGAAATTGATGCTATTTACTATGGCCCATACATAGCAACTTGCTCTGATGAATTGTGAGCAATTATATGTATAGACACAAGGGAACCCTCAATAACCACAAGCCAAGTCTTAGGGTATTTTGAGGGTTTCCTCAATAACTTACATCCATAGCTGCAACTGATTTGTGCCAACTGAGTTGGACCCTAAGGAGTCTTTCTGTAATTTGGATCTACAGTGGTGTGAAAAACTATTTGCCCCCTTCCTGATTTCTTATTCTTTTGCATGTTTGTCACACTTAAATGTTTCTGCTCATCAAAAACCGTTAACTATTAGTCAAAGATAACATAATTGAACACAAAATGCAGTTTTTAAATGAAGGTTTACGTTATTAAGGGAGAAAAAAAACTCCAAATCTACATGGCCCTGTGTGAAAAAGTGATTGCCCCCCTTGTTAAAAAATAACTTAACTGTGGTTTATCAATTTCAATTTTCAATTTCAATATCAATTTCTGTAGTCACCCCCAGGCCTGATTACTGCCACACCTGTTTCAATCGAGAAATCACTTAAATAGGAGCTACCTGACACAGAGAAGTAGACCAAAAGCACCTCAAAAGCTAGACATCATGCCAAGATCCAAAGAAATTCAGGAACAAATGAGAACAAAAGTAATTGAGATCTATCAGTCTGGTAAAGGTTATAAAGCCATTTCTAAAGCTTTGGGACTCCAGCGAACCACAGTGAGAGCAATTATCCACAAATGGCAAAAACATGGAACAGTGGTGAACCTTCCCAGGAGTGGCCGGCCGACCAAAATTCCCCCAAGAGCGCAAAGACAACTCATCCGAGAGGCCACAAAAAACCCCAGGACAACATCTAAAGAACTGCAGGCCTCACTTGCCTCAATTAAGGTCAGTGTTCACGACTCCACCATAAGAAAGACACTGGGCAAAAAAGGCGCAAACCACTTTTAAGCAAAAAGAACATTATGGCTCATCTCAATTTTGCTAAAAAACATCTCAATGATTGCCAAGACTTTTGAGAAAATACCTTGTGGACCGACGAGACAAAAGTTGAACTTTTTGGAAGGTGCATGTCCCGTTACATCTGGCATAAAAATAACACAGCATTTCAGAAAAAGAACATCATACCAACAGTAAAATATGGTGGTGGTAGTGTGATGGTCTGGGGTTGTTTTGCTGCTTCAGGACCTGGAAGGCTTGCTGTGATAGATGGAACCATGAATTCTACTGTCTACCAAAAAATCCTGAAGGAGAATGTCCGGCCATCTGTTCGTCAACTCAAGCTGAAGCGATCTTGGGTGCTGCAGCAGGACAATGACCCAAAACACACCAGCAAATCCACCTCTGAATGGCTGAAGAAAAACAAAATGAAGACTTTGGAGTGGCCTAGTCAAAGTCCTGACCTGAATCCTATTGAGATGTTGTGGCATGACCTTAAAAAGGCGGTTCATGCTAGAAAACCCTCAAATAAAGCTGAATTACAACAATTCTGCAAAGATGAGTGGGCCAAAATTCCTCCAGAGCGCTGTAAAAGACTTGTTGCAAGTTATCGCAAATGCTTGATTGCAGTTATTGCTGCTAAGGGTGGCCCAACCAGTTATTAGGTTCAGGGGGCAATTACTTTTTCACACAGGGCCATGTAGGTTTGGATTTTTTTTCTCCCTAAATAATAAAAACCCTCATTTAAAAACTGCATTTTGTGTTTACTTGTGTTATCTTTGACTAATAGTTAAATGTGTTTGATGATCAGAAACATTTTGTGTGACAAACATGCAAAAGAATAAGAAATCAGGAAGGGGGCAAATAGTTTTTCACACCACTGTATTTCCTTAAGTCGACTAAAATATAATTTAAACATTAACTAAACCCAATAGGATTGTTTTGCTTCAAGTAAGGATTAATTATATCTACGTTGGGATTAAGTACAAGGTACTGTTTTATTATTACAGAGAAAAAGGAAATATTTTTTAAAAATGTGAATTATTTGATTCAAATGGAGTCTATGGGAGTTGGCCTTCTTGTAATTTGTATGGTTATCCAAATTACAGAAAGATCCCTTACCTGGAAAACCCCAGGTCCCTCCTATACCTGAATTATAATGAGGGACAAACTGGGGTTTGCAGGGCCCACCAGGAAAACTGCCTCAAGGGCCCCTGCATCCCCCAATGACTCCGGCCACCTACACACACCCGCGTTCCCCCCCAACCCCCAGGGGCCCCCACCACACGTCCGACCCCAATCGCACGTACTTGCAGTGTGTCGGGGAGGGAGACCCCCTTCTAAACACGCCCCTGCAATCCTTCTGAACAAGCTTCTAGACACAGCTCCTGCCCCCCTCCAAACAAGCCCCCTGCTCACCTTCTGAATACTCCTCCTGCTCCCCCTTCAAACACGCCCCCTGCTCCCCTTCTGAATACTCCTCCTGCTCCCCCTTCAAACAAGCCCCCTGCTCCCCTTCTGAATACTCCTCCTGCTCCCCCTTCAAACACGCCCCCTGCTTCCCTTCTGAATATTCCTCCTGCTCCCCCATCAACAACATCCCCTGTTGATCTTCTGAATACCGATCCGGTGGAGCGCCCTGCAAGCACTGGGTCTGGGCCTTCGGGGCCCACCAGGTTTTTTTCCGGTGTCCCAGTGGCCCAATCGACCCTCTATATAAACAGAATATAAAAATATATATATCGATCCTTACTTTAGATTTTAGCTGTAGATAACCATGTAAAACTGCACTTCTTATTTATATGTGACTCAAAATAAGGTTAAGCTCTACATTCCCTGATTCTGCATTCTAACATACAGCCATAAATCCGAGCATTCTTGGCTTCACCATCTGCCTTTAGCATAGCAGAGATCTATTTTGTTTTTTCTTTATAAAAACCTTCTGTTCAGTTATCCGAAATGAACTGCTGCCTCAGAACCAGACGGGCCTCAGAAATCCAGACTAGGCTGAAATAGAGCATGAAAAAAACAAAAACAGTTCCTAAAAGGGGACCCATCACCCTAAGAAATAATTCCAAATCCTTTTCTATCATGTTAGTCAAGCAAAATAAACTTTACTTACACTATACAAATTATTTACATCTTGTTTCCTTCAGTCTTGGAATTTACAATCACAGCAAGCAGGCAGGAGCCATTTTGAGGAAAGTTTTCTATAACCCCAAAATCTTGTGTATGCACCATCTATGCAACATCTAGGAAGTGCTGAATGGACAATTAAAGTCATTGTAATTACAAATCTAATCTGTTAATCATACATTGCCTGCTCCGCCTCTATGCATCCTGCATAGAGGTGGGGCAAGCAATATATGATTGACAGATCAGATTTTAAAATACATTTATTACAAATATGGATGACTTAATAAAAAAACTAATTTGGGTTTCATGTTTAATTTGTAAAGGACTTTTATTATACAGTTTTTTTTATGTGTGGGTGACAGGTCCCTTTAAAATGCAGATATCCACTGCTTCCATCTGAGAAAGTAAACTCTTGGCACAGGAGACGTGATACTATCATAAACATTGAATATTCTCCATAGCCAAAGCTACAATGTCACCAAGAATACTCAGGAGGTCCAGAAGTGATGGAAGGAAATTGTAAAATACTGGGTTATTATTATTAGCTATGATATTCGGCACACAAGGCTTTAAATCATCTTATCCAAATAACATTATAGTAATATGAGCTTGATAACGGCCTACTGTGGATTGTAGCTAAGTAAAGGATATAATAATGATACTAATACACACCGCGGGCATGGCTTATAGCTCTAATTTTATTTGATAAATAGGGCCTAATGTTTTACTTTCACACCAGACTCCTAAAGTTTTAACAAATAAAAAAGTTGCACAAAGTTGCACATCAGTAAAACAGTTATTCAGATCATCAACATTAAAAATGGATAATTCTAACTAATAATTTCTGCATACAAATTAAGTTTAAGCCAAATGGCGCACCCACGTTCTGCCACCCCCTCTGAATACATCACTGCTAAGCACAGGTAGCCCTGTATTCAGAACAGGGTGAAGCTCTTTCTGCACCATTCTAGAAAAACAAAGAGCTGCTCTTTAGGGCACTATGCAAACAGAGAGCTTCTTAACGGGGAACTCCAGCTTTCAAACCAAAATCTGAGCCCCACACAACACAGAAACCCCTAATATACCTATCACTGTAATCTGTTCCTTTAAAAAGTATGAATAAATACCATTTTATATGCTGAAATCCAGCTGCAAAACAGTTATTCTCTTCTCAATCTTGGAAGGGGAGGAGGGACTAAAACTTAAATGTTACATATTGAAACAACTCCTCCACTGCTTAAATACAGAATGCAGGAAATACATAACCCACAATGCATTGTGCTGTGATGTTCCTTTCCAATTGACATCACATGTGCAGGGTATTGTGGGATTGGGAGGATGCAGGCTGAAGTCAGACTGAGGACACTCGACTACTGTTACATTGTTGTTGAGTCTGAAAGTAGTCAGCCAGATCAGAAGGGGGCCAGGCTTAGGGAACTGTTCCAAACCATATTATTACATTAAAAACCATGAAAAGGCTGCATATTTTATAATTAATGTATATTGCAAAGTTGCTTGAAATTATGTTTACTTTTCAAAAAGCTAAAGTTGTGTTTGGGTGGAGTTCCCCGTTGAAATAAATACTATTGGCTTTCCTTTGGCTGCAGTATTTACATATACTTAATTCACCCTTTCAGACAGAACCAGAGAAATGTAAGATTTTGTGCTTGTAAGTAGTGATGGGCGAAAAGTTTCGCCAGGCATGGATTCGCGGATTGTTTCGCGCAACGGAGGAAAAATTTCGCCGCGGAAAAATTCGCCGCACGTCCAAAAATTGTCGCCGGCGTCAAAAAAGAATAGTCGCGGGCGACGAAACAATAGCGCGCGACGAAACAAGAGCCGCGCGACGAAACAAGAGCCGCGCGCGACGAAACAAGAGCCGCGCACGACGAAACAATAGCCGTGCGACAAAATAATAGCTGCGGGCGACGAAATAATAGCCGCGCGACAAAACAAGAGCCGCGGGCGACGAAACAAGAGCCGCGGGCGACGAAACAAGAGCCACGCGCGACAAAATAATAGCCGCGGGCGACGAAGCAAGAGCCGCGCGACAAAACAATAGCCGCGGGCGACGAAACAAGAGCCGCGCGACGAAACAAGAGCCGCGGGCGACGAAATAATAGCCGCGCGACAAAACAATAGCCGCAGGAGACGAAACAATAGCCGCGCGACAAAATAATAGCCGCGGGCGACAATTTTTTTTGTCGCACGACATTTTCGCCGTTTCGCGAAGTTTTCGCTGTTTCGCGGATCTTTTCAAAGATTCGCGAATTTTTCGGCGAAGCGAAACGGAACAGATTCGCTCATCACTACTTGTAAGCAAATTGAAATGTTCACATTATATCCATGTTCTGGTTATTTGCTTATAAAAAAGTTCATAAACAGATACTTTGAGTAATAAATAGACTTTTTTCTAGATATTGCCTGAGTATCTCATGATCACCTGGATTTACTTGGCAAATTGTTTCCAAAAGGATGTGGAGAATGTCAGGGTTGCAGGGTTGCCTTGTAAACATTGTTCACTGAATTCTTTTCAAACTAAAAACACACATTGTATGGCAGTTTCCTGTGTTATAAGGAAGTGCTTCCAGTCATATGCATTCTAGGAAAAGCAGAATAACAGAAGGAGCAAACTATAAATGGCACCATCTGCAAGATAATCAAATCAGCCATGTCTTAGACCTTGACCCTTGTCCGTTAACAGGTAAAGTAGGAGGTGGACACAGAGGGGTAAATTTATTGACCAGCTCAGTCCTGTCTTTGGGGTCCAAGCATGATTCCACACACAGCAGTGAGGGGCAAGTCCTGAAATACAAGGGAACATCCCTAAAACAAGAGGAGTAACAGCACCATGATGGAGAGTCCACTTGGCGAGGAAGCACAGTTTGAGGGTCAGTCTACAAATAACGGGGTCTGCATTGAAGCGGACTTGGGGTACAGCTTTTCAGAACAGCAGTTGGATATTACCACAGTAAATGAAGGCCTCAAGTCAACATGCTATATATTTGAGTATATATTTCTCTGTATTAGTGATATAGTCTATGCAGTTGAGGTTCATAATCAAGCCATTGTGTTAGGACCATTGGGTGTTTTAGATGCCTCTTTATTTTTCAAACTATTTGTTATTTGCGTAATCTTATTCTATGGGTAAACAAAGGTATATTGTAAGTGGGGCCACCGGTTGGTATATTATTATATTTCACTGCACCCTAGTATACCAGGTACCAATCTTGTCCCGTACCACAATGGAGGTATACACACTTGATTTTATGGAGCCAAATGGCTGGTTCCCTTTTTGTACACACTGTGTCTTTGGCACTCATGCACATACCATAAAACCATATGGTTTATATATATGACAGGGATACTGTCATATTAATAATTTTTATTTCTAAATGACACTGTTTACATAGAAAATAATTCACTCTATCATTTAAAATAAAATGTATTTTTACAAATGTATCTTACGGTTGTAATATTGGTGTGTAGGCGCCATCATCCTGAGTCTGTGCTTTTAGAAGGAACCACGCTACACATTAGAACTGCTTTCAGGTAACCTATTGTTACTCCTACTCCCATGTAACTGGAGGAGTCCCAAGCCGGACTTGCATTATGTGCTATTAAGTGCTATTCTAAGATCTACTCTACATGGAGCTGAAATCTTGCTCCCTTCCCATTGTTCTGCTGATCGGCTGCGGGGGGGATATCACTCCAACTTGCAGCTCAGCAGTTAAAGGAACAGTAACACCAAAAAATAAAAGAGCTTTAAAGTAATAAAAATATAATGCACTGTTGCCCTGCACTGGTAAAATTGGTGTGTTTGCTACAGTAACACTACTATAATTGATATAATAAGCTGCTGTGTAGCCATGGGGGCAGCCATTCAAGCTGGAAAAAAGGAGAAAAGGCACAGGTTACATAGCAGATAACAGATTCTGTAGAATACAATAGTGTTTTATCTGTTATCTGCTATGTGCCTGTGCCTTTTCTCCTTTGAATGGCTGCCCCCATGGCTACATAGCAGCTTATTTATATAAATTATAGTAGACTTTCTGAAGTAAACAAACAACTTTTACCAGTGCAGGGCAGCAGCACATTATATTTTAGTTACTTTTATACACTTTCATTTTTTGGTGTTACTGTTCTTTTAAGGGTGCAATTTCAGTGAAATCGCGGTGCCATCCCACCGGCGATTTACATTTTCGCCGGTGGGATGGCATTTCGGGGAGATTAGTAGCCCGCGATCAGGTAGATTTGTCGTGGGCAACTAATCTCCCCTTGTGCCAGAGCCCTTAGTGTGACTGAAGTTTATCAGAGCGCAGGTCACATGGCTGTGGAAGAATATGGCTAGCAACAGGTGTTTTGGAAAAATGGATTACAATGCAGGATTCTGCTGGGGAAGCTCTATTAACTGATGCGTTTTGAAAAAACATGTTTTCCCATTGCAATATTCCTTTAAGTGATATTCATAGGAAAAGAAAAACTAATTATGTGTTTCTGCATCACTAGTCACACATAGGATGGGAAATGCTACAATTGAGAACAGGACTTCTGTTCCAAATTTAGCTTACAAGCAGCCTATTATTTCTTTTTAAAATCTTGCATTGTATTATCTACAGTAAGGGGAACATTTACAAAAGCACGAATGCTTGAGCGTTCATGCCAACGCTCCGAGCGTATTTTCGCCGATTTTTTCGGGCGTCCGCACGACTTTTTCGGACGGCGCACGACTTTTTCGTACGGCACACAACTTTTTCGGACGTTTGCACGAAAAAATCGGAAAGGTTTTACCGCTGTTTACAATTGTTCAATACGAAAATTTCGTGACTTTCGGATCGCCAATACGATATTATCGTAACTAATACAATTTTTTCGTAAGCATTTTCGTGATATTTGCGATCTTACAAAATTTTCGTTTCCAATACGATTTTTTCCCATTCGTGATTCGGATTCGTGGATTAGTAAATGTGCCCTTAAGAGTGTGTTTGCTACGATGCTTGAAGACTTTCAAGCCAAACACTACACAAGTCGAGCCTACAAAGTGCACTGGGTAGAAACACTTACTTATATATACATTTTATGGTGTTTTATAAAGAAGCTTATAGATATAGAGATATAGAACTACATCTAGTCCCTGAGCCCCCAGGCCGACCGCACTTAGGTACAAAACAATACAACTAGGTATGTCTGCTACATGCTGATATAATTATGCTGCCACTTAAATGGGAATTTTCTGTTAGAATTACTTTACCATAACAATTCTCAATTCAGTTTTTCAGTTATTTGCCTTTCTATTCTGCCTTTTTCTGTCTGGTTGCTGGGTTAGCGATACGATGGGTGTTTAGGGTGTCCAACCTATGCATTTATTCAGGGCAGCATAAGGAGAGGGGGCACCAGACAGCACATTGTTCTTCTGCATTAAAAGAAGAACTCCAGCTTCTGCACCAACATTTGTTATAGAGCCCCACACAACGCCCCTAATATACCTATCACTGTAATCTGCTCCTTTAAAATGTATGAATAAATACCATTTTTATATGCTGAAATCCATCTGCAAAACAGTTCTTCTCTTTCTGCCTCATTTGAAATCCTGGCAGGGGAGATGGGACTAAAACATTGATGTTACAAATTGTAACAACTTCTCCACAGCTTACAGACTGCATGCATGAACTACATAACCCACAATGCATTGCACTGTAAAGTTCCTTTCCTTATCGGCATCACATGTACAGGGCATTGTGGGATCTGGAGGACGCAGGCTGAAGGCAGGCTGAGAGTAGTCTACTACTGTTTTTTGAGTTACAACGTAGTCAGCCAGATCAGCAAGAGAACAGGGGGCCAGGCTAAGGTAACTGTTCCAAACTGTATTATTATATTAAAAAGCATGAAAAGGCTGCATAATTTTTCATTGATGTAGATTGCAAAGTTGCTTAAAATTATGTTTTTAAAAAAGTTGTGTTTCAGGGAAGTTTCCCTTTAATTATTGCATGGAAAGGCAAGATGTTTTACCAGATGTGTCTATACTGACCCATAGAATAGGGCACAAGCTGAGGATGTATCTCCCAACAGCATTCTTTTTGTTCTTTTTTAAATGTTGGGAGGTATGTGTCCTTTTCTCGTATGGTATATCCATAGCAATGCAACATTAGCCACTATTTCTTGTGATCAGCAAGCACAGCCATCATGCCCAGACCGGCAATCTGTGGATTCAGGAAAATGCCAGAGGGGCTGCTGCAGACACCATAGACAGTCACTATGGGGCCGATTCACTAAAGGTCGGTAAAACGAGTGCTATTTATAGCATGCGTTAAAAATTTTATTGCTTCTTATTTTTTGCAACTTAACGCTCGATTCACTAACACTTGTCATAATTAAGAAGTGATGTTCTTTGCATTATTAACTTTCTTGCATTATTTTCCGCCGTGTGTGTTATTTCCCACTGCGCGCAATATATTTCGACGCGTGCTATATTAGTGCACGGTTTTACGCATGTAACCATTACTTTCAGAAAACTACTGTTCTGAAAATAACCATTTCCCTGAAAACTGGAGGCTGCATCACTCTAGGGCCAACACAGACTTGAAAAAATCCCACTGTAAAGTCCTTATTGTGTTGCCAAAAGCTCACGAACCACAATTTTCTTTAAGTACCGCCTGCCCCAAGTAGGTGTTAATCTTCGCACAGACTAATGCGATATTTAGCACGTTTAACGTTTCATATGTGTTTGTAAATCATGCGTTAGTATTATTTTTATGAGAGAATTATTACCGCAATGCGAGGTAAATAACGTATGCGATATGCGTCTTAACACATGTGAAATGACTTTGATGAATCGGGAATGAAGTATAGCATGCTTTTTAAAGCAAAAAAAAATGCAATAAGCATTATCGACCTTTAGTGAATCGGCCCCTATGTATTGGGCTGGTGGTGGCTATTTTGGCCTCTCTGTATTTGAAGTGCCAGGGCCTATTTTGAATCCCAGTCCAGGCCTGACAGTCATGTTTGTCCTTGTAACATGCCAAACAATTACCCTTCTTATGTCGCCACTGTGGTCTCTAGTTATGACTATACCCAAATGTTAGAAAGCTTGGCCTTCCCAGCAATCTGAAGCCTACGTGTCTGGCAATCTATGAGTCTGGCTGGAATATAACGCCTTGGCTTTAAGTTTATTTCATGGAATTTCAAGGAATGAAACATTCTAACAAGCCATGAAGCTTTTGCATACACCCCCAGGCAGGAGTTTGCTTTCCTTTTCTGAGCTGCAAGGGAAAGCCTATTCCTTTGCTATCCTTTGAAGTCCCTTTACAAGATATTTGGAGAGCTTATCTGGATTAGGGCAGGCTTTGTAACGATGTATCTCAGAGGTGTCAAACATTGTGATCACAGGTATAGGACAGATAAGAACAGAATCTGATATAGTTTGCACAATATTAGCAGGGCACGGATGTAAAGCTTTTAAAAATAAAGATAAGGTGCAAACTCATGATAGGGATTTCTGTGAAAGTGGCCTTACAGTTACAAGAACCGCTATAGATCCTCACCTTTAGCAACACTTCTAGTCTAAATAGGGAAGTTTCACAGCTTGCTTATATACATATTGTCTAAAAAATCAGCAGTATTTTTAATATTATAAATTATTAACATTTTTCATTTAAACTTAAATACAAAACATCTGTGACTGATATAGCCATTATTTTGATATATATATATATATTTAAATATATTTATGTAATTATGTATTACTTATTCTGTTGAAAATGTTTCTTCTTCTCTTTTAATGTTCTCTAACCCTCTTTTAATAAAGTATACTCCTAATAAAAGGTGGGTTTTGTTGTTGGATGTGATTATAGATGATATTACTTTAAAAGGAATCCAAACACAGTTGCTTAACCACACAATACACTAAAAATCCCAGTATACTATTGAATGATTGAATTTTAACCATTTGTCTGCCACAGATTGTTAATTATATGAACTGTCGATAAAAGGTTCTGCCTTCCACTGGTCATAAATTTTATGATCGGTAGCTTTTATGGCCTAGAAAACACTAAATTGGCTTTTAAAGCCAGACCAGAGTGTTAGCCCCTGCAGACATGTCTATGTGCCTGCTGATTGGAACTTCCAGTGCCACCCCCCCCACACCATCTAGGGTCACATGGTGGCCATGCAATCTCCTGTCTCCTTGTCTGCACCATACATGGGCAGATAGGCTGCTGATTCAAGTCCTTTAAACTGATTTAAAAGTTTATCTGCTTATGTATAGTGACCCCTAACGGGCCTCCCTGACCAATATCTGCCCAAAAATTGGGCAGGTCTCAACTGGGAAGATTTGCTTTTCCCTGTCAGATGAGGCAACACTTCAGTTTACTGACGCATCACTCACTCTGAGGGCCCCCATACCTAAAGCACGCCCTAACCCTTAGCCAGATTAGCCTGATATCTCCCTTCTTAAGAGGTCACCAAATGAGCGAATCCTAACGTGTTTGGCCACCATAAGTCTCTAACGCACAAAGACGCTTATTGACAGACAGTGGGGCACAGTGAAAAGTACCAGGAGTGTTGATGCTGTAGATTCTATGGGAATGGGCTACTCTTTAATTTAGTAACACTGAAATGGTAAAGCATGTTGAGAACTGCAGTCTGGTAATACCAGGGATGGACTCTTAAAATAAAAATATCTCATTAAAGGAATACTGTTTTTTTTAAACACATCAGTTATAAGAGCTTCTCCAGCAGAATCCTCCATTGAATTTTGAAATGTCCCATAGGACTAGCCATATTCTTTATTTCTCAGGGTGCCACAGCAATGTGACCTGTGCTCTGATAAACTTCAGTCACAATTTACTGCTGAGCTGCAAGTTGGAGTGATATCTCCCCCCCCAGCAGCCGATCAGCAGAACAATGGGAAGGAAGCGAGATAGCAGCTCCCAGTAGATATCAGAATAGCACTCAATAGTAAGAAATCCAAGTCTGGTTTGGGACTCCTCCAGTTACTGTACATGGGAGTAGGAGTAACAATAGCAGTTCTAATGTGTAGCGCTGGCTAAAGCTTTCTGAAAGCTCAGACTCAGGCACAATGTACTGAGATGGTACCTACACACCAATATTACTAACTAAAAAAATACATTTGTAGGTTTAAGAATACAATTTTCAATTGTAGAGTGAATTATTTGCTATGTAAACAGTGTAATTTAGAACTAAAAATTATACCATAAAATCATGGCAGAATCCCTTTCCCCACTTCTTCAGACAAGGGCCCCTCATGTATCATCCGCTTCAAGGATCACAAATTCTGCCACAACACTTTTATGCCCTGTTATTAAAAGACCTGTACCATCTGGAAATAAACATGTCCTTTATGCATTTACTAATATCTACAGTTAGTACTAGTGGTTGTATTTATAGTTTATGTATGTGAGTGTATAGATTGGTAGGTGTGGGTTAGGTGTGCTGGGTTTACTTGGATGGGTTGAACTTGATGGACACTGGTCTTTTTTCAACCCTATGTAACTATGTACACATAATGGACTAGATTTAACTGAAAGGGATTTTTTTTTCTCCAAATGTTCCCATACACATAAGTAAAGACTTCCTGGAGATAAAAGATGAAATGTTTTCCCATGGAATTGTGTCTAAACCAATGTTGACTCTAATCATTATATTTCATGTACACTGTGCGTGCATGGTTCAGAAGAAGTATAAATGTATGATGTCAGACATACTTTGAAAATATTCAGTGCAATTCTGCCTGATTTGTGACAAAGCACACACAGCTATGTACATTTTTGTGCACACCGCAATTTGTTGTTGTTTCCTTTATGTTTGGGGTCTAAGAGCCAGGACAGGTCTCTAGAAAGCATATTTCCACTTGACAAATACCATTAGTTTTACATTCAGATATATGAAGTGGGTCAAAGATAGAGTGAACAGATCACTTAAAAATTAAGGGACATGTCTAATAAATACATGTTGCAGGGCAGCACTGTTTGCATTTTAAACTACAATCGGTTCAGCCCTGCTGGCTGGATCACCCTAATCAGAGAGCCCTGCGCAATAAAACTAATGGTATTTGTCAAGTGGAAATATGCTTTCTAGAGACCTGTCTTGGCTCTTAGACCCCAAACATTAAGGAAACAACAACAAATTGTGGTATGCACAAAAATGTACATAGCTGTGTGTGCTTTGTCACAAATCAGGCAGAATTGCACTGAATATTTTCAAAGTATGTCTGACATCATATCCAGTCATTTCCGGTGTTGGGCATATGAGTGGCGTGTGTGCCCTATTTAGTGATAAACAAAATATTTGTTAGGCACGGATTTGCGGGGTAATGCTGTCATTGAGCCATCAGTGAATGCAGATAAGCACTTCAATGGATTTTGTGTGAAAAAACTTTGAAAAACCACCCATTGACTATTATGTATTTTGTGTGGGAAAAAACAGTGCAAAAAAGTCGTTGAATGAATGAAATTTAATGAAAGTGACTGTGGTGTAAAGTGCAAGTTGCCCACTGCGCTTGCTAACGTATATGAGCTCTATTGTCTTCAAAAACAGGTATGGGATCCCTTATCCGGAAACCCGTTATCCATTATAAGCAAATAATTCTAATTTTTAAAAATGATTCCCTTTTTCTCTGTAATAATAAAACAGTACCTTGTACTTGATCCCAACTAAGATATAATGAATCCTTATTGGAGGCAAAACAATCCTATTGGGTTTAATTAATATTTATGATTTTTAGCAGACTTAAGTTATGGAGATCCAAATTATGGAAAGATCCCTTATCCAGAAAACCCCAGGTCCCGAACATTCTGGATAATGGGTCCTATACCTGTATCTATTTTAATTTTGCTTTTTTTCTGCTTTGTCAGCATCAAATGTTTAAAATGCAACATTTGCATTGTAACAGACTTTAGTAGTGCTTCGGTTTAGTGGGGCAAGGGGTCATGCCCAGTAGGGGCTGAAGCTGCTGAAAAGCAACAGCAACTCATGTATCTTTTGAAAGCTGCTCAGTAAATCTTAAATGGGGAAATTAAAATCTAAGCTAATTTTTAATACACACTAATTAAAGGGAACTATCATCAATGAAAATTAAGAATCTTAGTTATTTGTAAGTGTAATTGGTAGTGAAATCCGTATCTGTGTATCTAGTTCTATACCCTCCACTCCTTGTTCAACTACTTATACTATTGTAACCAGGGCCAATTTTCCTCTAGAGGAGATTTCAAATTCTCCAAACCTTGTGTGTTCTGCGATTAACAGATATATGTAAGTCATTGTAGGAAATAAAGTAGAACAGCTGATTTCTGCTACATTGTTTCTGTAGTCAAGCAAACAGTGAAGAGAGTAGTAAAGGACAAACAGATACTGATTTTAATAAAATTACATTTACAAATTACTTTAAAAGAAACATGTAGGATAACTAAAAATTCCTTCGATTTTAGGACATAATGATATTGTGCTGGTTTCACTTTGGACTAAAAATTAATATGATTTTTTTTCTGTGTTGAGGGGTGGGTGTGTCCTAACTGTACCTACCAGAAGCACAGTAGGAGAGGGATAGCCAATCACAGCCCTGCAGTCACACAAGCAAAGACATGCTTAATTTCCATATCGGGTCAGCCTTGCTGGTTCCTATCCTACAGTGCAATGATGAGGGCTGGCGGCCCCCCTGCACAGCCTGGGAAAGGAGACAGCAGGAAGTGGGACAGATGGGCAGAACTAGTATGCATTTTGCAGAAATTTGCACTTTAACATCATCACAACCTTGTTATTAATGTATATAGTAAAGTTACTAATTGGGGGGAAATGCAAACAACTAATAAACCAAATTGTAGCAACTTATCAAGTGGGCAGCCAGGCTTAAAGAGCTGCTACTGAGAAGGATGAGCTAAGGGGAAATGAAACCAATTCATTTTAAAACTTACATTGTAGAAAAAATGTTAAAAAAAAAGAAACTCAAGAAAAGTTGTTATATGTTGTGTACTGTTTCAGTACAATAAGATTCATAAAGGATAAGTACAACAAAGTCGAGTGTATGGACAAAATCTTGACAGTAAACAAATTCTTTCGGTTGTGAAGCGATGTTACACCCCTTTAGTGGTTGGAACGATTAGGTGTGAACATACAGAAAGGCTCCAGTAATGAGAATATCGGCAGCTGATAGAAAAGTGAGAAGCCGCTCAAAGTCATGCAATTCTGAACCTCACACCCGATATAATAAACACATTATAGTGCATTGTGTTCATAAGTAATCATAGCTTGGTAACACAGAGAGCTATGTGTTAAGAGCAACATTAGATCAAAATATAATCATATTTTCATAAGAAAAGAAAAGTCCTCTGCACTTACCCATTATCAATACATATATGACAGTGCTTTCCAACTGGTGGCCCGTGGGCTGCATCCACTCTCTGTGTGGCCCCCCAGCTGTCTGGCTGCTGTGACTGCATACCGGTGTAAACTTTAAATGGTATTAGTACTGAGATTAACTGGCCCCCTGCATTGTTCACAGTTCAGGCTGTAACCCCTGTATTGTTTAAACATGTAATCCCCTGTACTGTTCTCACCTTTTAGTACCTGCATTGTTCATCCCCTGCATTGTTCCCACCTCAGGCTCAGACTTGTGTCACTGTATGTACTGCCTGCCCTACCCTGCCTTTGTGTGCCATACTCTGCCTGACCTGTGCTGCCTGTGTGTGCCATACTCTGTCTGCCCTATGCTGACTGTGTGCGCCATACTCTGCCTGCCCTATGCTGCCTGTGTGTGCCATACTTTGCCTGCCCTATGCTGCCTGTGTGTGCCATACTCTGGCTGCGCTATGCTGCCTGTGTGTGCCATACTCTGCCTGCCCTATGCTGCCTGTGTGTGCCATACTCTGCCTGTCCTATGCTACCTGTGTGTGCCATAATCTGCCTGCCCTATGCTGCCTGTGTGTGCCATACTCTGCCTGCGTGTGGCATACTCTGCCTGCGCTATGCTGCCTGCTTTTGTTCTGGGAGTTTGTTAGAATTTGGAAATAGATATTAAATGGTCCCTAAGGTGTGTAATTATATGTTGGGGGTTGCTGTGCTATCCACAACAGAGGATGAGGCATATGTATTTAATATGACATAATATAATTTTTTCACGTATGAATGAAGGGTGATATCCCTACAGTGAGCACCAACCATTTGGGTTTCTGCTGTACTACCATATAAATGTGGTTATGGTCTTAAAAGCTCTTGTAATAACATGGGTGTGGTTTGAAGTGGGTGTGGTCAAAACTAGCTTCCATTAGCGGCCCTACACCACATAGGCCAGAAAAATTCTGGCCCTTGGTACCACAGAAGTTGGACAACACTAATATAGGACATCATTGTATCCCCCCATATCTAATGTGGTTGTAGCTCCTATCACTCCCAGCTACAGTTAGGTAATGTCAGTGTTGGGCATCTATTTGGGGGTTTTAACCTTGAAAGCAAGTCAGGTAAAACTTAGTCAATGTAAAAAATGAATAATGAAGCAGTAGAATTCTTAATGGATCCAATAAAAAAAATGTGTAGGACTGGCAATATATGGACAAACAATCCATGTTTTGTTTAAAGGGCAGGGTATTTTTTTGTAGCCTAATGCATAGAATGTCTTAATGTCCTATATATATTGATAATGGGTGAGTGCAGAGGAACCCTTGTCTCTGTTTAAATTAATTTTGTAGTCACATTGCACCCCACCAAATCATTTCAAATATAGTGGTGAGAACAACTGTCCCCTTTTTGCTATTATCATATGTTAAAGTAATTTCATTAAAGCAAAAACCATTTCCATATCAACATTCCCTATACAGGTATAGGACCCGTTATCCAGAATGCTTGGGACCTGGGGTTTTCAAATCACGATCTCTATACATTAAATCTACTAAAATATAATTTAAACCAAACAGTTTTGCCTCCGGTAAGGATAAATGATCAAGTATAAGGTATTGTTTTATTATTACAGAGAAACAGGAAATCATTTTTAAAAATGTTAATTAATTAAAATAGAGTCTATGGGAGACAGCCTTCCCACTATCCAGAGCCAAAATTCTGATTCACTCTCTTATAATATCTCGTCTGGACTACTGTAACTCCCTATTAATTGGCCTTCCCCTCCAAAGACTGTCCCCTCTCCAGTCCATAATGAATACTGCTGCCAGGCTCATACACCTCTCCAACCGCTCCTCCCCTGCCATGCCACTCTGCCAATCCCTGCACTGGCTTCCCCTACCATCCAGGATAAAATTCAAACTCCTGACTCTCACATTCAAAGCAGTTCATGACTCTGCCCCACCCTACATCTCTGAACTCATCTCTAGGTACCATCCAACCCGCTTGTTACGCTCCTCTACTGACCTGCTCCCCAACTCCTCTCTCATTCCCTCCTCACACGCTCGCATTCAAGACTTTGCAAGGGCTGCCCCCCTTCTCTGGAATTCGCTCCCACAAACTGTCAGACTTTCTCCCAATCTCTCTGCCTTCAAGAGATCTCTAAAAACACATTTATTCAGAGAAGCCTACCCTAATCTAGTTTAGCAACACCCTGTGCCACACCTCTCACAACTCTGGTCATGCCCATTCCCACACCTTGTGTCTCAACCCTTTCTCCTTGTAGATTGTAAGCTCTTTTGGGCAGGGCCCTCTTCACCTCTTGTATCGGTTATTGATTGCTTTATATGTTACTCTGTATGTCCAATGTATGAAACCCACTTATTTTACAGCGCTGCGGAATATGTTGGCGCTTTATAAATAAATGTTAATAATAATAATAATAATAATAAATTCTGTATAATGGGTTTCCAGATAACATATCCCATACCTGTACTCTGTTTTGGTATTGTGGTACAATGTTCCCAAATGAAGCATCTCACCAGTCACACAGCACGCATTACAAAGACTTCCTTACTCTTGCATCTGTTTGCCCCAAAACTGGCTGATATTTCCCTATAATGAATAAAGACCAGTGAATTCCAAGAATATATTGGAGTTTGAACTTCTCTCAGTTGACCTGATATGTTCAGATTATTATGATGAACTGAGTGGTTGTACTCTACTGTGTTCCAGGTCCAACATATCCTCTGCCCAGAAGCTTGTCCCATAGAAGGAGTGGTCTGGCCTGATGGGTGGTATGTTAAAATAGTTTTATATATTTATGGCACTTAAATAATTTTTAGTTCCCCTTTAAAATTCTATTGTTCCTGACTAAACCAAGATGAAATATTCATGTTTCCTAAAGCCTTAAAATGATGAAGTGGTGTAAGCAGTGGATGCCAGACAAATGCACTGACCGCTGCCCATTTGCCATACAACTTTCCAATGTATATATTGGAGACACATTACTTAGTAAATGTGTTTACATGTACAAATGAAAATGCTATGGAATATTTTAATAATAATATATATTTAAAATATTCCAGTGCATTTGCATATGTAAATACACATTTTCTGCTGAAAGCAGTAGCTGTCTCTCCCTTGATTTTCGCTGCACTTTTGGTTCTGATTTTTGACTGACAATATTGCAAAAGACAGCATATTGACAGAACTTGACTGGCAAGAGGAGAAACGACTTCAAGAGTCAGGACCAAAAGTGCAGGAAGCGATTAAGAGATAAAGCTTTTCGTTAAATTTACAAGTACAAAAAACTTTTGCAGCCTGTGAGATCTGGGAGAAACGCTGCAGGCAAACCGTTCCCTGTCCCAAGATGAGGATGTAGTGGATAAGTTGAATAGGGATTAGGGATGTAGCGAACCTAAAAAAGCGTGAATATTCGCGAACTTTGCGAACCCCATAGACTTCAATGGGAAGGCGAACTTTAAAACCTAGAAAAGCCATTTCTGGCCAGAAAACTGATTTTAAATTTGTTTAAAGGGTGCCACGACCTGGACAGGGGCTATTTTGCGCTATTGGCACCATGGAAACGGGATTTGCTTACACCAGTACTAGGCTGAAAAACGCCATGTGTGGTTGTGCAGCGTTTTTTAGGCTGAGAAAAAACGCAGAGAAAAAAAACGCAGCTAAAAAAAAACGCGGCGAACCCAAATTGCGGACATACGCGGAAAGTTTGCAAACTTGCGCGTTCGCGAACACCCGATGTTCGCGCGAATTAGTTCGCCGGCGAACAGTTCGCTACATCTCTAATAGGGATAGTGGCTAATTTACTTGCTCAGTGCATGTTGCTAAATGGTCCTGTAAGGAGTCTGGAAACGTTTGGGCAGCATCTGACATGGGGGGGGGGTGTTGTTTCCTTGCGCTCCAGGCCATGTGCAGTTCTTGATAAATGAGCTTGGGGCCCTAACTGTACATTCATCCTATCATCAGCAGGGAACGCTGCGCTCCTGGCCCCGCTGGAACTGCTAGGGATGGAGAAGACCTCAGCGAACAAGACATGCCGCCGCTCCGGGAATCACAGGGAGTGGTCCGAAGCGTAGGCGGAACTAGGGAAGCGAGCCAATCAGATGACTGTTAGAGGGAACACTGACATTATGACTGTGTGTTCTGGAGATAGAATGAATCCTTAAACTTCTGGAAGTTATCTAAGGAGGCGCCTGGCCCCTGGGAGCCAATGCAATCGGTTCTACCCACGCTGTGCCGCTGAGAAGGAAGGGGGACCGCTGGATTTGCAGCTGGATCTACATCGCTACTGGATCGCTGCGGGCTTCATAATGAGGGAGTTGGGGAAAGTTGGCAAAGTCTCCCTGCTGTATCGCATCTGGACTGGGATAGTTCTGTACACTGTGACTATAAAGACTGCGGGAAGTTACAATATAGATGAATCGAGCCCAGTGGTTTTTAAAGGGTCGCAAGGGTCGCTGTTTGGGTTCTCGGTGGTCTTGCATAGCAACGGGGATGGGAACTGGTGAGTAGGGAGATTTTTTTCATTTCCTCTGCAAAACTTTGTCATGAGAGGAGATTGCAGCTGTGAGTTTATATTAAGGGATAACTGTGATTGAAATGATAACTGATCAGAGAATATACACTATTTAGAAGCATGTTTTGGTTTATTATGCCTTCACTGCACAGGGAATTGTGAGAGCATACTGTATGGAACATTCCTTCCTGAACCTTTGTATTTATGCAACACATATAGAGCTGCCATGTTGCTTGCCTCTGCAGAGGAATTGTCCATAAATTAAAGGGCAAATCCCTAGCTGCCTCAACTCAAACAAATAAGGACGATTATGTTGATTCATGCTTGATATATTCATACTTTTTGTCTCTTTTAGGATTGTAGTCGGTGCCCCTCAGTCTAGTTGGACTACGAAAAATGTGACCAATCCTGGCGCTATCCTAAAATGCCGAATTGAGCAGAACCCAAATGGGTCATGTGATGTTTTGGAACTGGGTGAGTTATGGGCAGTGAGTTCTGTATATGTGTGCATGATCAGTACATCATTTAGTAGGGGACAGCAGAGTTTTTATATAAAGTAGGACCGGTCCATCAGCAGTTGTAGAATTGCGATTCTCAGCATTTAAACAGCAAATGAAGGCATAATAGTTGAACAACATTAATATAAAGTTTTACTGATGCCATTGCTTCCTGGTTCTATACCTGCCATCTCTTTACTCTTCCGACCTACAGCTGCTGCCCTGTCTACAGGGGCCAAAGCATTCACCCACTATATGCACCCCCCCAACCCTACTTGTGCAAGTGGTGGAATAGATATGATTCTATAGAGCTGATGTTAGAAAATCCCAGGAACACAGTAACAGATCATGTTGCATTGGATTATAATCAAAATAAATATTAAGAAATAATTGCAGCCCACTGGATTACAAATGAGGAAAGTATCCGCACTCATGAGACCCAGACGTTGTAGCAAAGTACAATGAACTTTCTGTGCCACATCCAGATTTAGTCATGGCACAAGCCACAAGGAATGTTCCTGTCACTGACACTGCACAGATTAAGGATTTTCCTTCCCATTTGCTATTTGTGTAACCCTATTCTTTTTGGTAACACTTAAAAAACATGTCAGCGGTGCATGCCTGGCTGCGTACCGTATAATATTTACCAATTTGGTTTCACTTCCTTCATTTCAAGGAATTAAGAATGTGAATTTTTAAGTTTTTATTTATAGAAATATAAAAAGACATGTATTATATAATGGGCGCTGTACTTCTGGGTGGGTATTCATGCTTTGTGGCGTTAATGTACAGGGAAGGGTGAATTTAGTGTAAACAGTGACTTAACATGGATGAATAAAGTGTAATGATGTGAACATGCAAGCTGTGCAGCCCACTAAAGTCTCTATTAGCTGGTCATATTACATCACACAGTCGCCCCCCACAGAGGTGCCCCTCCTTGTTATTACAACTGCAGCTCTACATGGAGTCTCCAGTAGTGAGCTCACATTTCCTGACCATCATAAGGGGGCTCCAAGGAATAGGCAGCCGTAGCTTTAAACATAAAGTAACTCACATATGGGGGGTGGTCTTGACAAATGTGAATTTTCTCCAGCATTACAAGACACACAAATCTGCTTCCTGCAGATTCTCTCATTGTTGCTTATATTTAAATAATTCAAGTGGATTTAAAGCCCAAACTAACTTTAAAACAACTATTTTTGTAATGAATGTATACTGGAAAGTGGCTTAGAATAACATTTTCTTTCATTAGGCAAAATCTTAAGTGGTTTTAAAGTTATTTGTAAATGTCATACCAAATGAAAGCAGTATTTGCCTGTCCCTTTCTATTCTCTGTCCTGGTGGTTCTGACCTTTCAAACAGTGTAGCAGAAGCCAGATGATGTAACTTTACATTGTCTTATGAGCCACAACCAGCAGTGCAGAAAGGGACATATACTGCTTTCAATAGCTATTATACTTATTATACAAATAATTTAAAAAGCAATCAAAATTCTAAATAAATCTGTATTTGAAAATCAATAGTCCACATAGACCTAATTTTCTTTAGCTGTTTTGTTATAGCGAAATTGCAGGAGCAAAGGAACCAGATTTCCATAGAAGATCAAGTGAGATTTTCATTAGAGGACTATCATGCATTCACAGGGCTGCTGACCCTCTAGAGCTGGAAAAACATTTTACTGAACAATATTACTTTAAGATTGATGTCACTTACTTGCCTACTTGCCCAGGCCACACCTCAATCACACTTTCTACTGACTGCTTTTGAGGATTTGGGGTGCCACTTATTGTTTTTTTAGTAATTGGGGTCTGAATTACTAGCAAGTGGGTGACTATACTGAGGGTGACTGGTGAGGTGGGTAAAAAACCCAGGTGAGTTGATATCTGGCAGACTGCGAAAAAACTTGTTGAAGACCTTTGCTATTGATCAAGAGAAACCAGGAAGCGAGCGCCAAGTCTAAATAGAGCATGCAGGATTCTCATTGGTAGATTGTTACTAAGCCCTGTTGCATTAAGACTCTCAGTGTTCATTGAAGTATAGCTTCCATAATGCTTTAACCCATGATAGAATGCTGGGAGTTGTACTTTTGTATGGTGTAACTCTCCTATGGAAGGGCTATGTCTTCCTAATATGTGATATATGAGTAAAGGTTTCCTTAACCCAAGAGCACCTTGAGTATGTGCTGTTATCAGCAAATGGCTGACTTCCTGTTCCTGCTGCAAACTCCTGAGCAAAGCAGTTACCAACCAGTATCCTCCCAGTCAGCACCCACAGGAACATTAGCCATGAGCTGTGCAAGCTTATGGCAAATGGATATGTGTGCGCATTTCATTCTAGAGTTTGCTTTTTGCAATTGGCCCTTCTGAATTTGTGTTGCTATGACTTTGTGCCACAGTGCCTGGGATCTGCCTTTCTTCACAGAGGCAAAGTGCTAAGATAGTTTATGGGCTCTATAGACAAAGACAGACAGCAGCGAGAAACCTGAGGCATGTGCAGTTACACTTTGCTAAATAAGGAAGTTTGAGACCTGTAAATCACTGGAGGTGCAGCACATTGCTATGCAGTAAACAAAGTCAGCAGTGCTAAGAGCCATGTGAGGGAATTCCGCCTTGTCGGCCAAAGACAATGTTACTTGAAAGTTTTTTTTATCTCTATACTTAAATTGGACCATGAAATTATTTTGCTTTTATTAGTTACTTTTATAGCATAGATCTGCAGCGCTCCTTCCCCTAATTCGTAGCCTTATTCAGCCTTTTGAGGCACATTTAGTGAAATCTGGGGACTCCGTGCAAATGTTTTATACCACCACCACTTTTTGGCCTCCCCCATAGCCTTGCACCTGTTTAACATCACAGCTACGTATTTTAATCTTAAAATATTTCCCTAGAAAAGCCTCATAATAATTTTATACATATTCCTTCCTTCAGCAACAAAAAAGCTGGAGCTGGGAATTTTGTTGGATGTAGGAAGAGGGAAAGGGGGTCAGGTGACCAAAGATCACTCCTTCCTCCTGTCCTGGAATAGCAATGATTGGCGGGGGGAGTGGCTTTGTTGCCAAGGGTACAACTTTCCGAGGCATCAATTTTCCATGGGGACAGGGAAGTTAAAATGTGGTTAAGCCCTTTAAAATGGGGCATGATGGTAACCTTTTATTGCACTGTATGTGCTTAGTTCTACACCCAGAGGGGCAGGCAGAGAGGTAACAAACCTGGCAGGGAGCTTGTTCAAATACCCAGGGAAGCAGTAGTATTTCCCATAATCTGCATAGACTACAACCCCCCTTAATGCAGCAAGGCATTCTGATTCCTATTGCTGCATGAAAAACTTCTGTTGGCAACTCCCCAAAACATGTCTGCATGTGCTATGTACAAAGCATAATGGCTGATCAGAGTTCTGCCTATGTGTAAGCACTTCCAGATCAATAGCATGTAGGTACAGGGGAAGTAGAACAGAATAAAAGTCTGCCTGTTTCTGCAAATGGCTTCTTGCTAATTACAATGGTGCTGAGTTTCCTCCGAATCTTGAAATGTGTCACCAGATGCATATATGGACAAAACAGAGTGCTCAACTTTAAAGGGGCAATACACCTAAAAATGATTTGCTTTATGAAAGAAAGTGTAATTCTTTTCATTGTGCAGAAAAAATGGTTTTTTTTGGTGGAATTCCCCTTTAAAGGAGACATATCATATAAAAATTAAGAATGTACCAGTGGATTATACTCCTCTAAATATAGAAGGATTGTGCTTAAAAAAAGGTTGTGTTTCAGACTGATTTATTGAGAAATTTCCCCAAAACCCCACTAGTCCCGCCCATCTGGATGAATTCTCTGGATGTGTGGCGGAGCTAGGCTGACCTGATAGGGAACTGAAGCCTGTCTTTGCTTGTGTGACTGCAGGGCTGTGATTGGCTATCCCCCTCCTACTGTGCTTCTGGCAGGGATTGTTAGGACACACCCACCCCTCATTTGAAACACAGACAGGGACCTGAGAGGATCTATAGGGAGCTCCAGTAAAGGGGCCAGTTTTGCAGACAGTATTCAATTTTAGGCTAAAGTAAAACCAGCACCATATATTATTCGGAATTGCCTACATAATTCGTTTTTTTCCCCATTTATCCAATATGTCTCCTTTAAGACATTTGACTGCATTTGTGGTTCAAAGCTGGAACTATGTTTGTGTGATGTAAGGATTTAAGTTTTTGGCTCTGTGAGGGCACACAGCAACATTGGCATCTAAGCACAGTCCCCTGTTGCAGTGATACTTCCAAAACTGAGAGAAACTTGGTGGTAACTGTCGCTGCTTTTGTCCAGACCCCTAGACTAATGATATACAGGTCTGAAAATGGCACAAACTGCATCCTTTCAGCAAGCAGTAATATCTGCCCTGTGTGCTTACTCTCTCCCTTGCCTAATTGCCCCTGGTCCCCTTCTGTTCCCTGACTTTAAAACAATGTGTTGCTTTCTCTGTTTCACACTGAAGCAGAGCAGAAATAACACAAAAGGGTTAATAATGTCACTTTTAGAAAGGAATGCAGTTCTGGGTGAAAGTTGTCAAAGTAAATACAATTTGGTGGCATTTGTCTGCTGAATATACCAGTATGTGCCTATCAAAGAGGATATTGAGAATATTGTACTCTGCAAGTTGGTATAAAATGCGTGTAGTAATTTTATTTCAGGTCAATAGGGAACACACATGATCCTTAAAGTCATTTACAGTCCGCAGCCCCATTTAAATCAGCCAAGCCAGAGTCCTTTGATATAAGATAGGGGCCATGATTGATGTCCATGTGTAACAGAGCTACCAGCACGGCGGTTATCTGTGCCAGCTTTAGATTAAGTGATCTTTCAACATCCTTTCCCAGCACACACTTCCTTCTTCCTATTTATCATCTGGCTAAGAATTGCTATTCCTCTTTCCTCTAACCACAATAACATCCTTCCCGGCAGTTTTTTTGTTGTGCTACAGTTGTAGTGAACTAAAGAAAAGGTATAGAGGTGGTTTCTATACCGAAGCTAAAACATTTATATGTACATTTTATTAACTGAACTGAAAAACATATGGGCTTCCCAAATTAAGGAGGTATAATGAAATGGGGTGGGGGCATGTATAATGCCCATGCATTTGAGTTTGAAAACCTAGGCTTCCTGTAACAGGGAATGTATAGCACAGCTCTGGCTGCTTTATACATCCGCCTGCAGGGTGGGGAATCTCAGGCATTTTAGAAGTGGCAAAAACGGCTCTGCTGGATGCCAGAGACATAATTTATTATAAGCAGCGACCTCTGTGTGTTAGATCCATGCAAGTGCCATACATGGTGGGATAAAAGGGTGCAGGTTATTGTGCCGAGGGGATAAAAACAGTCCCAAATTGGTACATTCTAAAAAAAAAAAAAATTATGGGCTTATTTACAATTGTAGTGCAAAGTGCACAATATTTGTGCAAATTGACATGCATTTTACCCACATTGCAATATATTTCCCAGATGCAACTTGCACCATGCAGTGATACTGAGGTGGGTGTTCCTGAGTGTGCAAGTTCTGCAACCGTGCCTATGTGCAATTCACCTGGCAGAAACACGGAAAGGGTGCCCTGAGATTACCATCTGCTAAAGGCTTGTGTAAAGAATTTCCTTGGGCCATAGTCCATTAGTCTTTGCACCCAATTCTGCAAAGTAGTAACAACCAGAATTTTGGAGATTGGTTCAATTAGAAATGACTAGCAGTAGACGGAAGCATCACTGTTCTGACTTGTGCAGTTCCCTGCTATTTCAATCCTTAAACAAGCCTTTTGTTTAAATAAACAAATATTTTGCAGTGTTCGTAACCTGCTGTTTTTTTTAGATATTTTATTCCAAATGTAATTTTTGGTGACTAGATCAAATGCAAGGAACTAGATTAGACTGGCGACATATTTTTTTCCCATAACCAGAACCGCTCCACCTGTTCCGTTTTCTGCATATAAAACATTTATAGGCAGCTTTAAAGTCAGAAATAAAATTCTTTGTATCAAACTGCAGAGGATTAGCACAGAACACTTCCCAGCTTTACAGTTCCTTTTGCCAAGCATTGGGTATCAATTTCTTTTCATCTATACACAGAGTAAAACATGAGTGTATAGCTTATTGTGTACACAGAATTGTGCATGTCTGAGTCATGATTTACAATAGGGTTGTCCAGCAAGAGGCCCATGTGATTTATGGTCAAGTGGCTTGCAACTTAGACTTATTTGTGTAAAATGATCATATATGTATGCAAAAAAATTAACTTTCATTGCTCAAAATAATGGCTGTTATAGAAACTGGTTGCACTGCTAGTTTGAAGTTAATTAAGCACAGGGCGCTGTGATTATCACCATAAAAAGGGGGGGGAAAAAGCAGTCATCAATAAGCACAATTGTGTATCCAGCACTGTGTTGCCAGACAGAAAAAGAATCACACCTTGAAATTTTAGGTAATAGTAAAAACAAAATGAGATTAATTTCAGAAGACAAAACACATTACACATACTGGTTTTATACCAGCATATACTGGTTTTATGTTCAGGAGAACAAAACAGGTTATTCTATTGCAGTACAAGTGTGCTTTAAACATATGAAAAAGGTTGGAGTCTACTCATTTTGTAAGAAATGGAAACAAATGTCAGAATAGATTTCAACAAATGTTCCAATGTTGCAAGTAACTGTATATTTCCACCTTACGCATAATCGAAGATTGTTCTTTCTCTGCCACCAAACAGAATAACTCTTTCATTGTTACAAATGTTCATGTCAGCCGGCAGTTATAATGTTCACATATTCGTTAAGTTACACTTACATTTACCCTGTCGTTAAAGCCACATAAGTTTCATAATGTTAGCAAACTGTCGATAACCTTTCTGTGGCTGCTCAGGAAGCGTGAAGAAAAATGTCATTTCATTACTACGTTCTTCTGGCTTTTAGAACAAGTCAGATACAAAGGTTAGTGTTTTCTTTGTTTAGCAAGTAGAGTACATTAGAGGGAAACAATTTTGTTTTTGTTGGCTTAATGCTGAAGATTAATGATATGTTAATTGATTTTATAAGGGTGTATTGCACTAATATTAGTTTCCTGTCTGGAAGTGCTTAAGGTGCTCTATCAAGGCATTTCTTGAGCACCAAAACATAATTAAATACATACCATGTGGCATGTTCACTAGGGCTGGTGCCAGCAGACATTCCACCATTCTGAGCTGGGTAAGAAATGTTGTAAAAAGCAAGAAATCTGGCACTACAAGTAGCACGAGGCACCACTGTGTGACTACTCCAACCTACCTTGTCCTATATGCATGTTTTCCCCCTGTATGTACTTACTCCATTCTGAGTTTTTACACTTACCACAAGGAAGGAGATTGCATTTAGGGAGTGGAATATGGGAGACTGAAAGTAAAATTGAGAGGATACCTAAAGGGGTGGTTTTCCTTCAGGTTAACTTTTAGTATGTTATAGAATGGTCTATTCTTAGCAACCTTTTAATTGGTTTTCATTTTTTATAGTTTTTGTATTATTTGCCTTCCTCTTCTGACTCTTTCCAACTTTCTAATGGGGGTCATTGACACCAGTAACCAAAAACTAATGCTCTGTAAGACTACAGAGCATTATAGCTATTGTTGCTTTTTATTTTTCATCTTTCTGTTTAGGCCCTTTCATATTTATATTCCTTTCTCATTTTCAAACCACTACCAGATTGCTAGGTTAAATTGTACCCTAGCGACCAGATAGTGGCTGAAATGCAAAACTAGAGAGCTGCTGCTCAAAAAAGCTAAATCATTCAAAAACCTCAGATACTAAAAAGGAACTCTCTACATACAAACCGTTTATTTTTAATCGGGGACCGTTGCACATGTAGGGGGAATTAAAAAAAAGAGAGAGAGAAAAGCATAGATAAGAGAATAAAACAATAAAACAAGAGTGTGAAGGCAGAAATTGTGAGAAGAATAGAGAGAACATTATAGAAAGAGAAAGTCTTACAAAGAGTAAAAGAAACAGAGTAAGGCTATTGCCACACAGGGCTAATTCTTGGCTCCGCCCAAGAATCTGTCCCTCCACTTGAAAATCTGAAATTTATGCCTGCCCCCGAAAGCATTGCTTTATCCTGGGTGCAGCCACATACAGCGTATTTTAATCTGAAACTACATACTTGAGCATTTACCAGCTGAAATATGTCCCATGTGCCTATATCCAGGCCGAAGCAATGGCTCCGGGTTCAGGTGCAACTATCAGGTTTTTAAAGTGTCAGGGTGGATTCCCAGTGCAGGCTGGGAAACTGCACAGTGTGGGTCTAGCCTAAGGGTAACAGGATGAGACAAAAGAAGTAGGAGGAAAATATAATTAATAATACTGATAAAATCAAATGAAGTGATGAAAATCATAGAGAGACAGTAAAAGTGAAAAAAATTAAATGTCAAAAGATATGAAAAATCCAAGATAAAGTAAGAAAACAAGCAAATGTTGAAAATTAGAGATAGGAAGTGTGAGACAATGAAAGAAATAGTGAGAGGCAGAAACAGAGGGAGTTGGAAACTAAAGAATGAATACAGTAGAAGGAAAATATAGGAATAGTAGGAAAGAGGAAACATGAGATTGTGAGAAAGAATTAGGATGTGTGTCATTCTAGAAAAAAAGGAAGAAAGAGTGAGTATATATTGACAGATAGGCCATATGAGATCCAAGAGAAGTGTGCAGCACTGTGCAATGCCAATAAACTAACGAGAAAAGATGGAAAAATTGAAAGTGAGGGGTTGAGAGTTTATGCCCTGGATCAGGAAGCGCATGACCTCACTGGAGTATCTGTATCTGTTTTACTATTGTTTCCTTGTACCCAAGCATCCAGCTAAATATAAATGATCTGGATCCCAAGCATTCAGCTAAGCAGCAATTACCTGGATATCATGAAGATACAAGGGAATAAATAGAGGTTTAACGTTTTAAAGGGTTGATTTACCTTTAAGTTAACTTTTATCATGTTATAGAATGTCTTATTCCAAGCAACTTAGCAATTGGTCTTCATTATTTATTTTTTATATTGTATGAATTAGTTGCCTTCTTCTTCTGCCTCTGTATAGCTATTGTTATTTCTATTGCTTATCTTCTTATTTGCCCCCCCCCCACCTATTCACATTCCAGTCTCTCATTTGAAACAACTAATTGGTTGCTAAAGGAAATAAGACCAAATAGCAACCAGATAGCTGCTGAAATGCCAAACTAGAGAACTGCTTAACAAAAGCTTAATAACTGAAAAGCCACAAAAATTAAAAAATGAAGACCAATTGCACATGGTTTCAGAATATCAATGTCTACTTCATACTAAAAGTTAATTTAAAGGTGAACTACCCCTTTAATGAGTACAAAACGTTAAACAGTAATTATAAAGTTTTGCTTTTATTGTCTTTGATTATATTTTGCTGATTTTGTTGTACCAAGGGTACAGTTGGCCTTGAAAATGTGCACTTACTAAATACATTGTAAGATTTGGCAGTTTATAAATATACCTGTTCTTTTTAATGTAAAAACATTTATTAACCTGAAAGTCCACAGAAATCTGCAAATTATTTATTCATTTCATTAATTCGCAGGATCTGTTATCTTTAAAATATTGCTATATTACATTATTCACATTTCTTTAATAGTAAAAAACAACATCTTTGAAATCCTTTTTTTAAATCATCAGACACAGTAAATTGGCACTATAAATTACATGTAGTGTAGAGACAAGATTTGGTAGGCTTCTGTCTGGCTCACATCCTGCTGCTCTATAATGCAGGGTTTCAAAAGGGGTGGCACAAGGTCACTCCTCAGTATCTGCTTATCCAGAGGCTTCAAAGTATTCTAACTACAAAGGTTGAATCTATAACCTTTTATTTAGCAACACATAAACATGCTTCTGCTATGCTCCTGGCCATTAGCAAATAAATGAAGGTGGTATGTTATTACAGGCTAAACTGCAGTCAAAGTTTAATGAATGTGTTGCATACATTTACATTATTTCTTACATTTTTTTAAGAATTGTTCACCTTTAAATTAACATTTCATAGGTTATAGAGAGTACTATTAGAAAAATTTGAAATTGGTCTTCATTTTTTATTTGTTGTTTTTGAATTATTTAACTTCATATTCAACAACTTTCTAATTTTCAATGTAAGTAGTTATATAATTGCTAGTAGAATTAAGTCTAAAGCAACTGGACTTTTTGAGTTTTCTTAATAAGATTTAACACTCATCTAAGTGGCTTCTTCAGTTCTTCAGACTGGTAGGGAATAGAGATGTAGCGAACTGTTCGCCGGCGAACTAATTCGCGCGAACATCGGGTGTTCGCAAGTCCGCAAATTCGCGAACTTTTCGTGATGTTCGCAATTTGGGTTCGCTGGCACCGAAAAAATCACAAAACTTACGATAACGTTACGAATGCTCCGAAAAAGTCACAAAACTTACGATAACGTTACGAATGCTCCGAAAAAGTCGCAAAACTTACGATAACGTTACGAATTGTCCGAAAAAGTCGCAAAACTTACGATATCGTTACGAATGCTCCGAAAAAGTCGCAAAACTTACGATAACGTTACGAATGCTCCGAAAAAGTCGCAAAACTTACGATAACGGTACGACTGCTCCGAAAAAGTCGCAAAACTTACGATAACGTTACGAATGCTCCGAAAAAGTCGCAAAACTTACGATAACGTTACGAATGCTCCGAAAAAGTCGCAAAACTTACGATAACGTTACGAATGCTCCGAAAAAGTCAAAAAACTTACGATAACTTTACGAAAGCGCCGGAAATTACGAAAAAGTCGCAAAATTACCGATCATTTCGAAAAACGGCGTGTGTCAATTTTTCAGAGAAGTTTTTGCCCTTGATCCCCCTCCTGCATGCCACTGTCCAGGTCGTGGCACCCTTTAAACAACTTTAAACTCAGTTTTCTGGCCAGAAATGGCTTTTCTAGGTTTTAAAGTTCGCCTTCCCATTGAAGTCTATGGGGTTCGCAAAGTTCGCGAATATTCACAATTTTCGGCGGAAGTTCGCGAACAGGTTCGCGAACTTTTTTTTTGAGGTTCGCTACATCCCTAGTAGGGAATTCCCCGGCATTTAAACCGTTGAGGGTAGTACAGTCACAGACATACAATCACAATGGTTCCATTAAACTTCAGTTCAGTTAGGTGTTGGCTGAAACTCACAGGTGTGAGAATGTATAATCCATTCACAATGGTACCATGATTCTCATTGAGGCAGATGTCAATCTTTCAATGTACATGCATGGAAATGTAAATTGTTGTGAAAACGCTGAGGTAAGGATGTCAAAGCGCCATTGTAAGTTGCTGACAAGCCTTGTCACAGGCCCCTTCCTTTGTTCAGAGATGGGAGGGATGGCAGTTGATATCATTTGCTTGGACTTTGCTAAAGCTTTTGATACAGTACCTCATAGAAAATGTTAATGATAAAATGTAGGAATATATATATTTATCTCATGTTGAAGGGGGTGTAAGAATCTTCTCCCTGCATAAACTGGCTGTGGTTCTACTCTATACACTAGTTGTAAAGGAAAGAGAAACCAACCCCAATTGCCCAGGTCTAGTAGGGGTAAAAAAAAACCTATACTGACAGGTCAGGTTATGTCAACGCATTGTTAATGACAATATATTATCAGCCCAATACACCAGAAATCTGGTTCTTATGTATCTTCCTGAGAGTATCAGCTCACTGTTGAAAATGAAAATGTTTCTAGCAAGTTTAACATTTAGGTCATTTGTATTCCCTAATACTCAGTTCTATAGCCTGTATGCCGACCTCCTGAAGCTTTACTGGCATTTTTTTTCTTTTGAAGCCACCTATTGTGGTCCTGGTTAGGTCTGATTTTGAAGGGTATAACAGGCGTGGCAACTGAAGAAGATTAAAAAAGAATTGTAGAACATCAATGCTCAACACTAATAAAATATTGGATGTTACTTAAGACTTAAGTGCAGAAGGCGCAGTCCATTGTTTTTCTGCTGATTCCTAATGACTGTAATGGGAAGAAAAAATATAGCTGTTTTATGTCTTTTCTTATTTTTTCTGGGAAAAATATCATATAAGTCATAAGCCTTGGGGGAGCCAATGCTTGACAGTGGCATATAAACACTGTGCGTTTTTTGTACTGTTTAGTGTAATACTAATAGCTTAACATAAGAAAGAATGACTATTTCCCTTGCTGATACCAATGTGGAGGTCTGTCAAATAAGAACAAAACCCTAAATACTGCTAAAGAGAGAATGATTTTCATATTAAAATAAACTATGAAAGAAGCTTACAGCTGAATGTATGTGTCTGACTGATGTAGATTGCTCAAATGTTTTTGTTTTGAACGTATTTCCTGCTGTGGTTTGTGTTACGCATTAGAGGGGCTTTAAAGGGAAATATGCCACTTTGTGAAGTTTCACTCAAGCAGCTTAACTGCCTGTTGCAGTAGGAAATGTTACAGCATAAAACTACTTCTTTACATCTATTAGCACTAAGGGTTACAGTGGTCATGCTTGTCTTTACTAACCAAGTAACCCGAGTACTTCTAGCCCCCAAATCTGATTCTCTACTTTCTCTGGCAGTACTCCTTTATGATCCTCACTTACATCTGTGTTTTATATGTGAGTCCAAGTGATTTGTAAGTAGGCCTTCCGTAATTCCGAGTTTTCTGAAAATTACAGATAAGATATTGCATACCTCTACTTGCAGACAGAATTTAAATCCAGTGGCTTGCATTGAAATCAGGGTGCATGTTTTTACACAAACAACAAAATGTCTCATATTTTTATTTGTTCCGTGAACGACATTTACAAAAAAAAAGTCCACACGGGGAAAAGTCCAGAAACTGCAACTTTTTTGAATTGTCGCCTGAAAACTCTGAGTCAAAAGAACAGTCTTTCAGGAAAGGGAAGGGACATGTGCCATTGACTTCTATATGATCTAGGCAAGTTTTAGCTGGCAAATTGCTGCATCCGGATTTTTAACCATTTGGACATTTAGTAAATCTAGAAAGAGTCACAACTTTTTTTTCTGTGACTTTTTTGGGGGAACTGGGGGAAAAAATCAGATGGTTAGTAAATTGCCCCCTAAGTGACAAGATAAAATACTTCTAATTTTCGCTTACTGCCTTCTGCTATTGCAGAGACCATAGGCCACTCTATTGCATAGATCGATGTCTACATTTGGTGTTCAAGAGGGTGGCACGTAGGCTTTTCCCCTCCAACCCCATATCCACCTCCTAGCTTCTATTCAGATGAGCAAGTTATGGAGCAGCAGAGAACGCAAGTCGCAAAAGGACCAGGCTGGTCTGTGCCTCCTGATGCTGCAGTTTGCTCCTCATGCTGAATCTCCTGCTTATCTGGCATGAGGTGCACAGTGCAGCCATTCCTCTGGGCAGAAGTGTGGCCTGAATGACCACTAAATTGCTTTTGTGCCCTTACTGCTCTTGTGCTTCTGCCTTAGGGACTTGTAAATGTCTCCTTTTGAAGTTTGAGTATAGTGTTAAACAATACACTGCATGGTAATATCAATATGGCTTATTTTAGGAGGCAGCGCATAGTGAAACCTGCTCCTATTGGATGCAAACTGCCATGTACATGCTTGTGGTAATTCCAGGGTTCCCTAGTCCATGTGCATGAGCTGAACTGTTGTGTTTCTAATGGTTCTACTTTGAACTTTCAGCAAATATGTCCTAGTTTTGTTAGTAAAAAACTCATTGGCAACCAACGCCTCAAACCAAACCCCAAGCCACAAACCACCTCTGCGCATTTCACCATGGAAGCCAGTAACACAGTGCATAGTAACCATAGATGTCAAATATATGTTTTCTCCTACCACTTAAATACTTTTTACTTTCACAAGTAAGCAGAGAATATACAAGTAAATCTGTAGTCTTTTATATAAAGGGCAAATTGCCCATTTGTTTTTTTTTTCTCAAGTTTATGCAAGATTTTTTGTCTAACAATTGGCTGCACTATAGATAGTTGCTGAAACTTACAATAATATTCTAAAATATCATGACATTTTCTGGGGAGAACACTGAAAATACCCCATGTGTTTAGATATATAAAGGGTTATGTAATTAAAGAAACAGTAACACCAAAAAATGAAAGTGCTTTAAAGTAAATCATACCTCCCAACATTTGAAAAATGTAAAGAGAGAGAAAAAGAAATTCCGTGTTTAGCCCATACCCATTTTTTCGACCACACCCCTAAATACCATTTTTACAAAATTTGGCAGATTATTTCAGGTTTGAACACATTTTGGGGGGTTTTGGGGTCTTGTTTTATGTGTTTACAGTTTTGCTTGTGAAGATGAAATTCCCCTTTAAGCTGCAAGTCTCAGTTCCCCCAAGAGACCTGTTTAGCTTATTAGTTTCAATTGTATCTCAGTGCAGGTGTTGACTGTTAAGTGTTCTGGGCTTTCTGCCAAAAGCTACTCTTCTAATTAAGTTTGAGAAACATTGTATCTTTTTTAGCATTCAGTGCAGGAGATCAAAGATAAATGAGGGACTTTTCAGTACGAATCCTGGACTACGGACTGAGCTGTTAAAATCGGGACTGTCCCATGAAAATCAGGACAGTTGGGAGGTATGATATATGTTGAAAAAGAGTACTGCACGCTCACGGACTTGTTGCAAAGAAATAAAGTTTATTGAAAAAACGACAACATTTTGAGTACAAACAATACTCTTCTTTAGGGACAAACCAACAGACTGAATACCAACACACAATTTAAGTACCCTCTCACAAAAATGGTGCCACAAAGTGATCCTGCTAACCATAGCAACCACTGTAAACAAACAGCATGGAGAAAAGGAGCAAAAAGAGGTAACTATAACTCACACCATTTGCAGTAAGCACAATGTTTATTCAAAATGGAAAGGCAGCAAACGTTGTACTGTAGCAGACGCAGGTGCAGGGTAAGACGTAGCAGTCTATTAACAAAGAAGAATAGGATGAATAGTACTATATACTGTAATAACACCTAGAGCACCTACATGTTGGCCAATTCACACACCCCAATATGTAGCTCCATTAGAAAAATGACCACAAGCGCACAACCAATGAAAAATATACACAAAAAAATCAAAAATAAAGAATAAAAATAAAAATTATATAGTACTCCTTATGAGCCTGAAGGTAGCCTGACTTAGAGCAGCAAAGGCAATCTGGAATTAGTGCCAGTTAAGGGAATAGGGGATAATGCCAGTTAAGGCAATTGTGACTTAATGCCAGTTGAGGCAATAAGGGAAATAAAGCATTAAACAGGACATAGACAGTGAAAAAAAGAATGTGAGCATATGAGGAATAAAGTACAAACTCAAGGAGAAATGCATGAAGGGGATAGAAATACAACCTGACTGTATGTTAACTGCTAGGAGGAATGCAAGGTGGCAGTACATAAATTGTTGGGAGACATCTAGAAACTGAAGATCACTGCAAGGTTACACAGGAACATACATAATAAGGGTAATATAAACTCACAGAGTAGAAAGTCACAATCTATCCAAAAAATAATTAGAAAATAAACCAACAATGAGTAGGTAAATGGGCATATCAAACTATGAGTACATACATAGGCCTATCAAAGGCACATCATACCAAATATATGATATAGTTGAAGATGCATGTAATAATATGAGTATGAAAATATTTACAAGCTGTACACAAAAGGGAATATGGTTATTTGCTGAAAGTTGCTGGTTAGAGTATATATATAGTATATAGTTTATAAACTATAGTAACATTTCAAAGGCAGACACACCAGTTGCACCAGTGCAGGGCAACAGTGCATTATATTGTAATTACTTTACATTTATACAATTTTTTTTGGTTCCTTTAAAGGCACTAAGTTTGCCCAGAATATCTTATTGGTTGCTATAGGTTACTGCTCCTGGGCAAATGTAGTGCTTTTTATTACATATGGGGGATAGACACATCTATTAAAGGGGAAAGGTGAAAATGGCAAAAAAAATCCAAAACAATGTAAATTATCATTATTTTGTTCACAATGAAGCTTTCCTCAGCTAGGGTTGCTAAATGGCTGGTATTTTACTAGAAACTAAATTTATGCTCAATGCCAAGAATATAGGCAAGTGGTAGTTCTTCTCAGAAACCCTAACAGATAACACTCTGTGGTGCAACTTTTTGCAGCTACGTCAGAGGGTGCAAAGATTTCTGCCACAAAGAGGAAACAGACACCATAGGCCTGGGGCAAAATTTGTGCCTGCAGACAAAGCACCACGTGCAACATAAGCTATAGTGAATTCTGTAATAAAATAAGAGTAATGATGTTTCTTTGGAATGCCATTGTGGATCAGCAGGCAGCAACTACAATAAATATTTACAGAAAAAGGGCAATTGGATACAGTCGGACACAGTGGAAGGTTGTATGTGATTCAAAGCAGATTATATTTAGTGCTCATTGCCAGCAAGAGAAAGTTTCCAGCCAACTATTTAACATAATCAAAATACAAACACAGGGTAAATAAAGTGTCAGTTTGGAGTGCTGCCTCTGATATCTGATGAAAGGGATGGAAGTGACAGTGTCTTCTGCATCCGTCTCAATTACAGATCCTTAGTCAGATAAAACTTAAAAGAGTCTGTAAACAAATGGTGCTCCTAGCTGGGGCAGAGAGAGATTGCTGTTTGAACCATTCTTGTAGACAGTCTCACACCGAGAACTAAGGAAGGATAAGAAGAGCTGAAGGAAGCTGCGCAATGGATTCAAATGCAGTCTATAAATATAACCTTTTAGTAGTGACATGCTATTTATTTATTTTTTAGGCAGCTATTTTAATCTTTATTTCTGGTGGTTTTCTGTCAATTAATGATGCTTTAATATATTTTTTTCTAGGCATTGCAGGATTTGCTAAGCTTCAAAGGGTGCTTCCTTATCTAGCAAGGATAGTGACATTCTGGTATCTGTGATCTGCACATAATGCAGCTTAGAAGCTCTCTACCTAGAGATGACCCCATGGATCAAGTCTGTTGTTGTTGAGCCCCTGGTACGCCTTTTGGCACTTTGAGAACCACTGAGAAGGCTTGTTATCACCCTTACGGACTTGCATGTTAGGGCTCTGGTACACGGGGAGATTAGTCGCCCGCGGCAAAACTCCCTGCTCGCGGGCGACTAATCTCCCCGAGTTGCCTTCCCTCTGCCATCCCACCGGCGAACATGTAAGTCGCCGGCGGGATGGCAGACGCGGCGGGGCGATTTCATGAAATCGCCGAAAAAGCCTCGCGAGTCTTTTTCGGCGATTTGCGCGAAATCGCGCCGCCGCGTCTGCCATCCCGCCGGCGACTTACATGTTCGCCGGTGGGATGGCAGAGGGAAGGCAACTCGGGGAGATTAGTCGCCCGCGAGCAGGGAGTTTTGCCGCGGGCGACTAATCTCCCCGTGTACCAGAGCCCTTAAAGTTTGAACACATTTCTGGGTTTTTGGGTCTTGTTTTATTGTTACAGTTTTGCAAAAAAAAAGGTGAAATTGTCTCAGTTCCCCCAAGAGACCTGTTTATCTTATTATTTACAATTGTATCTAAGTGCAGGTATTGAGTATTCTGGACTCTCTGCCAAAAGCCTACTTTTCTTATTAAGTTTAAGAAATTTTGTATCTTTTTTAGCGTTCAGTGCAGGAGATCAAAGGGAAATTAGGGACTTTTTAATAAGAATCTGGGACTGTTGGGAGGTATGACTACTCTAAAAACCCCGGGCTGTTATTAGTCAACTGTTGGGCAGCAGATGAAAGATATGTGGTCAGTGTTATTGCATTGCATGTCAGTAAAGTGCTTTCTTTATGTCACTTGCAACTTCACATCAACAGAAAAAGGGAATCACTAACCAGATGTCAACATATTTTCCACAGACAGAGTATATGCAACTGCTTACAGAGAAAGAGGTTGCTGCTCATTAGAGAAACAGGAGCCAATTAACTTGCATGTATGTCTTCAGGCTTAAGTGCCACCCCAGGCTGCCCTCATAAATACATTGCTGCTGAATAGCACAAAGTGCAGTTGCAAACTGGCAAAAAACATGGTGGTTTGCACCTGAGTGTTACCCTTTTCACCCTGGCCTGCACTTTGTAAATGAGGCCCATAATCTTGAGGGCAGAATATTAAAATCACAGTGCAGAAATGACTTGCTTGTTTCTTTGTTGGCAAAGGAAATGGTTGGAAACCACAGAGCTGGTTGTCGGTTATCTGGGTATTTGATGATTCATGAGCAGAATGGAATTACTGTGAAAGCTGAATGTGACTGATAATGTCTCCCCCAGTTGCCCCCTGCACCTTCTTCCACCCCATGTGGCTTTCTGTTTCATAAGTGTGGCTATAAGATAAACAGATATAGAGCACAGCACATGTAAACCCTAACCACTGAATGAGTGCCAGTGCGGGGGGTATTTCCCTCATTAGCTAAAATACTAATAGCAAATAGTACATATGACACTTATAAAGCCTGCTTTGTGATATATTTTGCACCCAATTAAATGTGTGAGGCTACTTAGGTACTTATAATATACAAATATACAAAAAATATACAAATCTTTTATTGCTTTGTGAATGCTTTAATTTTTCAAAATGGCACATTGCATCAATGGATCTATACATACTGGTTGTATTTTCTAACCTGCCTGATAAATAGGTGGCCAATTTTGTTATTGTTTTTATAAAACATCCGTGGGGCTGTACAAAAGAAGGGTGTATAGAACAGGGTCTTTTATAAACACTGGGCAAATTTGCACCAGTAACCCATAGCAAACAATCAATTATTAGATTTATTCAGCCAGCTGCAGGCCGAACAATAGATGCAAACATCTGGTTACTGCCCAGGTGCTAATTTGCCCAGTGTTTATAAATAATGAAAAAAATGACCACAGAATACATAGGAAGACTGGCCAACACAAAAAGGGGGGGAGGAATGACCAATTCAACTGAAAACTGAAAGTTCAGAGTAACATAAACCTTGTTTGTATGGTATCTATCTGACCCTCTAAACGCCTTGCACCTTTAAATGCTTTCTTTTATTTGACATCTAGGTAACATTCTGGTGGGAGAGTTCATTGCAAAACTGCAAAATTCTATCTCCAGTATGCTTCCATTTCCATATACCTTTGTATTGTAACTGAATCATTCTGCCTCAGTTAAGAGCCAGTCCCATTCCATGATGGCTGCATTGCCAAGATATGTGTTTAAATATTATGCTCTCTGCTTTCTCATGATGTCTTCCTACATGAAATCTAAAACACCTGCTGCAAAAGAAAAGAAAAAAAATGACTTTCCTTTGTATTCTTGCCTACGCCTGCTGTTAGAAATGGTTAACTGGCAGGAAGAACCGGCTAAATAATAAATCATTTCTGGCATGCTTTCAGAAACCCCAATATTTTTTGCCACTGCATCCAAGATAATGCATTATAGAGTTTTAATAAAACATAGGAATTTTATCCAACCATGTTATTTGTGGTGATCCCTAAACTCAAGTCTCTTTCTTATGTTAAGCCAGATATAATTTGTGGTTTTTTTCAAGTTGCTTACCCAAGACTTTCTTATGAACAATAATAAAGCATGTGGCTTAGATTTATAATAAACAGAGCTTCTAACGAAGATTATATTCTCGCACACATGCAGATTTCAAGTTTTAGCAGTACTGGTTATCTGATGTAAAGTGAGATGGACCAGATATATATAGCTGGTGGGACAACCTTATTTGCACTTCTTTGGGAGGGCATAGACCATGCACACAGACCAATTAATAGAAAGTAGGCTGGAATGATCATGTTGCATTTAACAGTTGACCTATAGCTTACCGTGTGTTTTATCATTCTGTTCTTGTATAAGTTTAGATTGCTAACACTATAATCAAATAAACTTAACCCACTGATAAAAACAGTTCTAAAAATCCCAAAATAGGAATGAATAGAACGTGGGTAAATTTTTACGTATCAAGCTCTAAACTCACATTTTTATAAATCTACCCCTTATTGTAGGCTTAAAATAACATATTTTGTGGCCTATCCACATTAATTGCTCTTGAGTCTTCCAAAATTTATCATTATTTGTTTAATAAACACTTGTGGTGAGCGGTTTATTGCTCATGTACACAACCAAGGAAACACCAAGAATAATGCTAGGACTTCAATTCAAACCCATTGTCCTAATTAGCTTAATAAGTTCAAGGAATGGTTTACCTGTTTCTTAGCACCCCTAAGGGCTCTGGTACACGGGGAGATTAGTCGCCCGCGGCAAAACTCCCTGCTCGCGGGCGACTAATCTCCCCGAGTTGCCTTCCCTCTGCCATCCCACCGGCGAACATGTAAGTCGCCGGCGGGATGGCAGACGCGGCGGCGCGATTTCGGGAAATCGCCGAAAAAGACTCGCGGGGCAGGGACCGCCTTCCTACTGTGTCTCATACCACATGGCACTTATATATATATATTTATTGTATTTATTTATTATATCACTTGTCCTCCCTGTGTAATTTTGTACCCTTGTGGCGCTTTATAAATAAAGTTATACATACATACATACATTTCAAATTGTTTCCTGGAAAAGGTATCAAATCATTCAGAAGCAGATAATGCTGACACATGACTTCTATTACTAAGGGTAAATGTTCAGCAGCATAATGAATCCCCTGCTGCACGCCTGGGGTCAAGAGGTGGTTTCCTAAATATCTGCCCTGGCCTTTCTCCTTGTCTACTATGTTTTATACATCTGGTATTGTAAATAGCGAGAAATGCAATTCATAGGAATTGAATTATTCTCTGAAAGTGAGTTCTTGGAAAAAGATGCAAATTAAGGAATTTGGTTTTTCTGAAATGTGTTTATAATATCAGTGTCATAACAGTTAACTTAGTCTGGAACAATTTAGAGCTTTTCTGTCATTTTCGAGTTGTAATATTTGCAGAAAAAAAATTGGTAAAACACTTCTGTTCAGTCTTGCCCCAAACTAATTAATAGTTTAATAAATAAGTCAAGGTGGATGTTTTAAACATATGCATAAAGGTTTCAAAACAAATCAGCAGAGAGTAGGGCCAACCTGAAGGCCAGTTAGAGCGATATATGGGGTAGATGCTTGTTTGTTGCCCTGTATATTCCTGTAAACCCAAGCTGAAGTTTGAGGTGAGAATTACTTGCTCCCCTAAATATAGGGGCATTACCAGTCTGTAGGTATTCCTGTATCTCTTAAGTTTGTAAAGATTTTCCTAAGGGGTTCATGACCGTATGCTAGTCCACAAAGGGGACTTAAACACAAATGTCGCTCAAAAAAAATAAAAAAAACACATTTGGAAAATGCTTAGTACAAAGTTTTATGGGTTAGTTACGATTTTTAGCCGGCGTTTAGTGCAGGAAAAGATTCTTCAACAGGTTTCTAACCACAGCCTTGAAATATATTCAATATGCTACGGCTTCCTGTTTTCTTCAGGTTTTTCTGTGTATGCAGGATATAAGGCCTGTGTGGATCGTACCAAATCATACCTTATTTAGGCGAATTTGCAGTGGTACATGCAGTCGAGGGTTTAATACACGCGGAAATAAGCCAATAGCTTCCTATACTGACTCTTATTTTGAAGAAGTAGCAGTCATCTTTACTAGAACTGTATATGGTCTATTTAGACAATATATGGTTTACATTAGAAAAAAGGCTAATGATCATTTGTACAAATTATTTAAATGAAAGACTTATAAATGGCTTCTCAGGAATGTTGGTAAATACCACTATAAGTCTAAGAAGGACACAAATTCCATCAATCTTTGATGTCAGTTATAGGAATCATCAACCATCTGTCAAACATGCGACAGAGCCTCATTTACCCCAGTCAATTTGTTGCAGCTGCAAGTTGGTTTCACTGTTATCCACTGCTAGTGTGGGCTACTGCAACATTAAAAATGAAGCCTATTTGTAGATGCATTCGCTTTTGAGTGGATTATAGACAAAATAAGACCACGTTTCAGTTTAAGACATTACAAGCAATGTATGTGTATCTTTTTAAGATTTATTAAAAGCTGCTGTATGGTGGAATCAGCTAGTGGTAGTGTGTAATGCACACATTTTAAAAAAGGGGGGCATATTTACATCTGCATGCCATATTCACTGTCCTTTCTTTTTCTTGTTTGTGATTCTTTTGTGGCAAATATAACATGGCATTCACAGGGGTGCTGCTGCCCTGAGCTTGACACAGGTGGCAGCACATGGCAAGTTACCAGGGGAGGCAAAAATCCGCTCCTGGTAACTTAAAGAGCCAAAATTCTGCACTAGCGATATGGTAACAACTTGGACCCCTGAGGTGGCGCTCAAGCCTCAAACATAATACAGGTATGGGACCTGTTATCCAGAATGCTCGAGAGCTGGACTTTTTCAGATTGGGCATCTTTATATAATCTGGATCTCCATAGTTTAATAAAAATGATTTCATAATTAAATAGACCCAACAGGATTGTTTTGCCTCCAATAAGGATCAAGTACAAGGTACTATTTTATTACTACAGAGGAAAAAGGTCATATGTTTTAATATTTTGACTAATTTGATTAAAATTTAGTCTATGGGAGATGAACTTCCTGAAATCTGGAGCTTTGGGGATAACAGATTTCTGAATAAAAATCAAATACCTGTATATCACAATGTTTACAAACAGTTAAAAAGATAATACTGTCAACACATTGGAGCTCTGTTATATACTCCAATATTTATATAGTTATGTATTACTTTTTCCCCCTAGGAAATTTAAATGGAGCTAAATGTGGTAAGACCTGTAAGGAAGAGCAAGACAATCAGTGGCTGGGTGTGAGTTTATCCAGACAGTCAACAAAAGATGGACAGATATTGGTGAGTAACACTGGTATCCATGTAGTAAATGAAATAAGCTTATTGTATTCTCTAAGGTTTATTTTTCCATTTTGATTAAAAAAAAAAAAAAGTTCACTTCTAATCCCAGCTTTTGTGGCATACCTATGTGAATGAGGAGGTGGTCCAAAAGCGATGTTCAGGGCCATTGTAATAAATGGGGAAAAGAAGCATTTGCATAGGGACCACCATGACTGGGGCCCATCATCAACCATCTGTTTCTTTTTTTTATTTATTTCTTATGTCTTTTCATTGTTTTTACTTTATTTTTACCCATGCTATATTCCCCTGGTGCACATACCCAGAGCCTGCAGGAAAGGCAGAATGGACACTTACTGCTAGACAATGCATACACAAGGCACAGAATGGACACATCCAATGAAATACTATTTCTCTTAATCTTTTTTTTTTGTTACTTTCTCTTTATTGGGATTTTTGCTACTTTGTTAAATACGGAATCAGCATTCAGCAATGGACGTTTCATATTCGATATGAGTTAACATTTTTCCTCTCTCCCCTGCTGACCTAAGGGGCCCATATACAGAGGGAAAAGGTTGTGGAACATATTTTTAGGGGAAGTGAAATTACGGCTACAAAAAGAAATAGAATAACAACTGAAATACAGAAAATGTAAAAGCTTTTTGTTAACGTTGGTGATGTTTGTAGTTTGAAGTTTTTTTAATCTTTATTTGGGATCTTTTCTTCTCTTGACCTCAAACATATACTTACATCATGACTGGGGCTCCATTAACTTCCATAACAGAAGTGCTAAAAGAGTACTGTTTCTGAAAAGGATTTTGAATGTTCCCTTTATTCAGGTTATGGATTTTCTAGCCTTTAAACAAGTACATGTTTCTAAAGTTGGGTTAGGGTGGTTTGCATTAAAGGCTGCAGTGCCAATATCAGCACTCGTAGTCTCTCAGCTTAATTGAGGGGAAGTTACAATATGAATTGTGTAGTAGAGGTCATAGTCCCCTTTTTTATTTCAGTACAGTTTCTAGAGACATATTTATCATTTCACTAGCAAAAGCCTCTTGAAGTGTGCTGGTGGAGTGACTGACAGATTCACTCCTCTCTGCTCTGAATCTTTAGGAAAATTATTCACCAATTCTGAAGTGACAGGTATTTCCAATTTCAGGGGGGGGGGATCTACATGATGCACAGGTCTAGCTCAGTAGTCATAGAGGAGCTTAGCCTTTGAAACTAAAAGGAACAAAGTATATTGCCTTATAATATGCCTGCCTAGTGGATTCTAAATGGTATAGCCTCCCAAAGTATAAGTCATATAAACAGCACTTTGGTTAAACCATTAATAAAGAGGGTGTAAGGAATGGGAAAGGATTCTGTGAGGGAGTAGGTAGAGGGCACTAGAGGGGAAATGGGAAAGTGAGTCCTTAAGGCAGGGGCTGTTACAGGACAGGCGGAGCGGGCAAAGACTGACAGGACGGAGTGGGCAGAGGTTGACAGTAGTACAGGAAGGGATGGAGCGGGTGAAGACTGACAGTAGTACAGGATGGGATGGAGCGGGTGAAGACTGACAGTAGTATAGGACAAGACGGAGTGGGTGTGCGAGTAGGATCTGATTTATAACCAGTAACAGACTGGTAATGGGTTACAGTAATGCTCCGTAGGCCATACACTATTTATAGTTCCTATACTTCTAATGATTCCATAGACTTTATGAATAACATAATCATGAAATGATGTCATGGCAAATATTTGGCCAATGATGTGGACACAGTATGATAGCACTGCCTTAATTCCTTTACACCTCACCGGTGTGGAATACACGCTTTGGGTTTGTTATAGGTGTGTCTAAATTAGATAATTTTTTTCACCCCAAATGTCAGTTTTAAAAAGGCATAAAAATGAGAAAAAATAGTTGTCACAGCCTATGCAGGACTTTGAGTTACAATTAAAGCACAGTGTCTATTTGGTGCCTTGAAACATAGAACACATTCCATCTGGACACTGTGTAATGATCCGGACTCAATGTTATGATAAAGTAATTATGGTTGGCTATGGTCTGGTATGGAACAAGACAGTTTGTTTTTCTTTTAATTTACATATTATCTAAAAATGCAGAGAAAGTACTAGAAATCAAAAGTCCTTTATTCCCCCGTGTGTATGGAGGGTGCACTTTAGCCCCTAGTGAGAGTATGGTTTTTATCTGCAAAAGCTCAGTTCCTATTTGTATAACTTTTAACTGAGTGTCCAGTGTTTATGGCCAGAAATGAACATCCTTTACATTCAGTTTACTTTTCCCTTCAAGATGTGCTACTAAGATATTATTTTACTTACATAGTCTGGAGAACGAATGGATTAAAGGCTTGGAGGGCTTCAGTGATGAACAAAGACTTTCCAAATTAAGTTTATTTTCATTAGAGCAAAAGAAATTGTTGTGTAAATGTGGTTAATCTGTACAAATACCCCTAACCTCTGTACAGAGAACTGTTTATTCTCAGGACTATCCAGGGGGCTTAAAGCCACCCATAATAGTTATACTCTTAAAGGAACAGTAACATAAAAAAATTAAAGTGTTTTAAAGTAATTAAAATATAACGTGCTGTTGCTCTGCAAAAAACTGGTGTTTTTGCTACAGAAAAGCTACTATATAAATAAGCTGCTGTGTAGCAAGGGGTCAGCCATTCAAGCTGGAAAAAAGGAGAAAAGGCACAGGTTACATAGCAGATAACTAGTAGATAAGCCCCATATAATGGGGGTTTATCTGTTATCTGCTATGTGCCTGTGCCTTTTCTCCTTTGAATGGCTGCCCCCATGGCTTCACAGCAGCTTACTTATATAAACTATAGTAGTGTTTCTGAGGCAAACACACCAGTTGTACCAGTGCAGGGCAACAGTACATTATATTGTTATTACTTTTATACACTTTCATTCTTTGGTGTTACTGTTCCTTTAAAGACGCTTTATTTCCAATGGCACAAACAAATAGCAATTTGCTACTTCATTTAGCTTCATTTTTAAAGTAACTTTCTAAATTATTTTAAATTATTTTGTGGCCGTCACTGCTACAGTTATGTTGGCTGATTTCATGTTTAGTCTTTAAAACTAGTATGCTGGTTCCTAATTTTACCATTGTGGTTACCCATAGGGATCAATCAGATCTCACTCATTTTCTTTTAGTCCCTAAACCTGGCCATAAACTATGAGATCTACTGGTCACCAAACAAGAGGATCTCTGACTGATTTGGCCACCGATACACTAGGCTGAATTGGGCTGGTACTGCATTGATTGAGCAGGCTACCAAGGACTGCCGACCCAGGGACCCCACACCCCGCCAAGGGGCCCCTGGGTCGGCAGTCCCGGTGGGCCCTGCACCCCCCAGTCTGACCCTGGTTATTATATATATATATATAACCAGGGTTATATATGCAGGGCCGGAACTAGGGGTAGGCAGAAGAGGCAGCTGCCTAGAGCGCAACGATTGAGGGACGCCAGGCAGGAGCCTCTCCTGCCTACCCCTAGTGCTACTTTGTCATTGCCTCCGCCGCTTGTCATTAGCGGCGGAGGCAATAACCGATCTAATCGCACCGCCCCCTCTGCACCTCCTCCTATGCTTTGGCGCGCATTCACCGTTCGGGGGGGCGGGGAGGTGGGCGGAGTTGGCCGACTATATATTATACATACCCCACGCCTCCTACCTAAAGTTTCTGCCAATTGTGCCTATATGAATCCCTTATGAGGACAGATCTGGTGGAGAATGTGCTGTTTTCATTGTTTTTTATTTTAAAAGCCAAACCTTATTCATCACATCATTATATATAACAACATGCTTCTTTGTTTGACTATAGGCATGTGGTCACAGGTGGAAGAATATACATTTCATGTTAAGTGACCACAAGCTTCCTTATGGTGTATGTTATGGGATTCCTGCCAATTTCAGAACTGAGCTGAGCAAGAGGATTTGCCCGTGTTACAAAGGTATAGAAAGATGTTATCAATGAACTGTCACATTTTAAAGTTGTTATATACAGACAAAGTTGTTGACTGAGATAAGAAATCTTAAAAAAGGCAGCAGTGCCTGGCCGTGATGTGGTAGCGCCCAAGGCAGTGCCCCATTCTTTCAGCATGAGACCCCGCCCCCCACGATGATAAGCAGTGGGAGTGGCCAGACAAAAATACCCCCTCCACCTCGCTAATCAACTTCGTGTGGGTGCTCTTTTCTCTTATCCTCTGCAGGCCATTCAAGCACAGTCCTTTCCTTCAAGTCCCGGACCAAACTAGGGGTAGATAGAAAAGGTACATAACTAGCAACTCCCCCCCTTCTGCCTACCTCTTATTCCAACCCTGGTAGCAAACCTATTCTGTCTAAATTTAAATACATACATGGGGTCATTTACAAAGACAACAATCTTGCTTCATCTTTTTAATTCAGAGAGCTGTGCTGGTGGTGCCTGGCAGCTGCCGCAGGACAGACGCTAAGTACAGAGCTTCTTTGCATCCTGCATCCAACCTTTATGATGTGCAAGTTAGGAGACAAGAATGGGACATGAGGGGGAATGCCTAAATTGCCCCCCGCCTGCTTCTCATGAATACACTGCTGCCAAACTTAGGGGGTGCTGTATTTTGGGGGGAGCACAGGTCCTTGTGCTCCAGTTTGGATTCCAAAGACATGCATCTTTAAGTGCTCATTACAGTGCAGAGTGCATAGTGGAAAACATGGCATCTTCTATCTGTTGTTTCAACTTCGAACCATGCCCCATGCATGATAAATGACCCCTATATGTGCTAACTCTGTACTTAGGGCCATGCCATGGGACTAGTACTCTTGTTTGTCAGGGAGGTTTGTGCAATATTTAGAGAAAGTTCCCTTCCCTGGGCTAAAAGAGGAGCAAAATGCCAAACACAGTCTCATAAATTTTGCAGCACACTGTGGGTTGAAAATGTAAAATTACTAACAGTATTGATTTGTAGCCATGATGAAAATTCATTTGGCACAAAAACCTTAGGACTTAATAAACTAAGAATTACACCCCAATGTAAAATACTAAATGGCCTACAAATAACAAACGTGCATTTTCTCCTTCCTCTGGATCATCTAGAGCAGGGGTCCCACCCAACCTTTCATACTCGTGAGCCACAGTCAAATGTAAAAAGACTTGGAGAGCAACACAAGCACCATAAAAGTTCATGGAGGTGCCTAATAAGGGCTAAGATTGGCTATTAGGGGCCTCTATGCACACTATCAGTTTACAGGGGGCTTTATTTGGTAGTAAATCTTGTTTTTCTTCAACTAAATATTGCCACTAAGTCAGGAATTCAAAAATAACTACCTGGTTTGGGGGAACCGGGAACAACATCCAAGGGGTTGGGGAGCAACATGTTGCCACTAGTTGGGGATCACTGATCTAGATGTAAGGCAGGTTTCACTTGGACAGAATGCTAAACCTTATGAATGTGTACCTTTTTGAACTGCATCCTCTACTAAATAGGAACTAATACTATCTTGTATAGGTAGCAACAAATATACATTAGCCTCAGCAGATACAAAAGCAATCCGCACAATTAAACTTGCCCTCACAGTTTGAGAAAAACTGATTTACATCTATTTACCATAAAAATGTAAAATTTCATATAGTAAATGTTTTTCCTTTTGTAGATCATGTTCGGAAGTTTGGGGATAGTTATGGTTCTTGCCAAGCTGGAATTTCTACCTTCTATGTAGAGGTAAGCTTAACATATCTGATAAAGGCTCTTGCCAAGAAGTCACTTTACAAGTTGGCTGCACTGTGCCAATCTCCCATTTACCCACTACCAGACTCAATAATGTGTAAAGCGGTTTATGTTCAACAAGAGAACAGGTCTATATGAAAATGCTGTTGTTATTATTATTATTATAGAACTGAAAATACATATTTTATTGGGTTCTGTAGAGGCTTACCAGGATTTAGTTGTTTTCATTCAATTTTTTCTAGATTTTTTTATTGATAAATAAAAATTCAAGTTAAGAGCACAAAAGTTGGAAAAGATTATGCTTTTTTACAGTGATTTTCTCAAATCAAATTTTAATAAATCTACACATAAATATTTGGCTGAATCCAAACCTTGCAAAAAGTGCTGGTATTTGGCCAAACCAAATCCGGGATTTGGTACATCCCTCAAATGGAATGTAGATATCCAAAACCTTAGAATATAAAAGAGTACAGTGTATTTGCACTCTTGTATTGTTAATAGAAAACATGTGCGTAGCTTGGCGAATGCAACAATGGGAAGAAAATATTTCAAACCTCACCAGGTTGGTCTCCAAAGTATTCTTTGCTTTATCTAGAGGAACAGATGTTGGAGTTTATTTTACACCTGATGGATTGAAGAGTAAACTGCTAAATCCTAACCTAACATAAACATGCACCATTGCTGTGTGTCATATTACTTTTCTTGAAAGAAGTGTTTGCCACGTCTCATTGTTTTTATATAATTCTCCCTATGTGTCCAAACAGGGGGCTGATAGGAACATGATTCTTTGAGATACTGAATCGATTTTATTCTTCCTTTTTAGGATGTAATTGTCATGGGGGCTCCTGGATCTTTCTACTGGACAGGATCTATATTTGTTTATAATACTACTGAGAACACAATCAAGTCTTATGTGGATTTGAACAATGCTGTGAAGTTTGGGAGCTATTTAGGTAATTTTTGTTCTTTTTAAACTGTAAATTGTGTTTTTCAGGTAAGTATATTCCTTCCATTTTCCAATATCTAATGTTGTTCCCAGCCTTTTCTCTGCTTTTTTTCTGTTATTTATTTCTGCCTGTAAGGGCAATCTAACCTTCATCTGCTGAGCTGTAAAGGCAGGTAATGCATGGGCAACTTTTGGGTTATCTGACTGACCCACGATGGTCAGATTTTGTCTGTTATCATTGACCTGCTTGCTTAGCCAATGACATTTATCATTCTGAAGAAGTCTAGTGTTGCCCTTTCCCTCCTGATTCTGCTAATTTCTCATACAAATGGTTAGAACTTGGTTACATAAGAAGTTCTAATTGTCTGATGGGATTACTGAACTATTAGTCCAACTACTCTCTTATGTGCTTATAAATTGGGAAGAATGCCCTGAACATATAAGTGCTTGTTTGGCAGCTTAACTCTCATCTCCCAAATGGCACAGGGTAACTCTTGGTGGATGGTCTCAGTTCAATAGCTCTGTTGTTATATTAGTTAAGGTATGAAGACTTATTATTCAGAATATTGGTATCTGGACCTGGGGATCATTCCATAAAATATGTTGGCATTTTGTCTATACTGCTTTTGTTTTGAAGAAAGAAACAATAATGTATTGAACTTCTGTTCTTTTGTGTGCTTCTGCCTATGTAGGGTGCAGCTGCAGAGCTTTATACAGAATGTATGCCTTTTTTGGTTTCAGGAGACAGTGGGCTTGTATGATATGTTTAAATTGACTCAATTATATTGAATTTATCATCCACTCAAGCTTTAATGTAAACACTGTAAACACTGATCCCAGTATTCTAGAGTAATACCCTACATGTTTGGTTAGTGGACTGGTGAAGATAGCAGTGGGATTAAACTAGTGCAGCTGTAGCATCGTGCCAGGCATACTCCCATGGTCTGATCTCCATGAGAGTGGTGGGGTTGAGGAAACAGTTAGTGTAGGGTGCAGTATATCTGTACAAAGTTACATCCCTGGGGGAAAAGGCTGTTGATAAGCTGAGCTTAAGTTCAAAGGTGGAACAGCCCCTCAGTAAAACAAATGTATGCTCATGTGTGTCTATTCCTACATAATAACTGTAATTAGAAAAAAGGATTGACAAACTACTGACTCAGCTGGAAATAATTTTGTTTAATGGCTAGAAATCTGCCCAGAGTAAGCGGCAGTAAAGGAGTTCATGTTAGTGGACACATGAGTTTAATAGTTTAATAAAGTCTAGGGCCAAAACATACTGTACATTTAGAGCAGCTATATCTTATGAATCCACAAACCAACTACTCAAGATAAGTAGATTGAGCCCCCTGATTCTTTAACTTTGTGACTGATTAGTACCACCGTATAAAGGTCATAAAAACATTTTTTAAAGGACAAGTAAAGGTCCACAAAAATATGCCTCACAGCAGGCATAGGAGATATAAACCACTTTGGAGCAGTGTAATTGGTTCTTTATGGTGAGGGGAGTTAGGTTGTGGCCAGGCAGTGTTGTGATGGCAGATTTTGTTAATGCCTTTAAGAGGGGCTTGGATAATTTCTTCAACAACCATAATATTACAGGTATAAGATCCATTACCTGGAAACCCATTATCCAGAAAAGTTTTTTTTTTCAATATAATAATAAAACAGCACCTTGTACTTGATCCCAACTAAAATATAAGTAAGGCAAAACAATACTATTGAGTTTATTTAATGTTTAAATGATTTTTAGTAGATTTAAAGTATGGTGATACAAATTACATAAAGATACCTCATCCCAAAACCCCCTGAGCATTCTGAACAAGTCCCATACCTGTATAATTAAAAATTATGTGGTTCTAAATACCTGATCCGCCCCAGGGCCACTAGAATTGCATTGTGTATTGCACATGGATGAGCACAATTTTGCACCCATTACCAAGCATAGGGTGCTTATGCCAAACATTTGTTAGTAAGCCCTACAATGTCAAAAAATAAGACTGTACTGCAAAAAAGGCACCAATAACAGGGAATATGTGGGCACATATACATATTATGGCTAGCTATTGATGGCTTTTATGGGCAAATGACTATCAAAGCATTTTCTTATATTTTGAATCAAGTGTTTGTGAGACAGGAAAGTGTTCTACATGCATAAATACTTACAGAATACAGAACATATTATTTTTCAGGAATTAGGTGGGTTAAGGGAAGTGGTTACATTCTGAAACAACCACCTGCTTTGACATTGTTCTGTATATCAGCCTTGCCTCTAAATTCCTGTAGGTAAATGCCTGCAAGTTGTTGATTACACTGTAGGATTCCACTGTGGAGGTCTGTAAATGTGTGTACATCATTGCATTTTGGAACTGAAATTTCTGGGCCACCACATTTTGCTTTGTAACAATTTATTACTTTAAACAGAACCTACACAATTTAACCTTCTAATTAGTGGGGTAGTTCACCTTTACCTTTACTTTTAGTATGATGTTAACTGTGAAATTATGGGGAAGTTTGATGTTGGTCTTTATTTTTTATTTATAATGTTCTGTAATTATTTAGGTTAACAGTTAACAGTCTGGTTGCTAGGGTGCAATTTACCCTATCAAACGGGGAAAAGCTTTCCACACATGGAGTTTCCATGTTCATTTGATTTAGACCAGACTGGCTGACCAGGGTGCAGTTCAATCAAGTTGGCTGCTTTGGTCTAAATATTATGATGTATAATGCCTTCCATCACCATGTATGTGCGTAGTTATAAGCTACAGGGGGTTTATAGCTGCAGCACATAATGAGATAAAGCAGGATGCCTTTTTGAGTATTAAATAAATTTTAGGTCCAGTGGCCCTTTAAACAAACAAACAAAAATAATCAATTGGTCTAAGGGCCAACAAGTAGAGTGCATTCACTTTGGACATTCCTGGAAGAGTGAGCTAAGCAGAGTAAAACCCAGAGCTGTACTCTTGAACAATTAATTCCACTCAAAGAGCCTTCCACCAACTACACTGAACTGTTTTTGTGCTGAAAACTGAAAGATCATGTAGCCTAAGAAAGTCTTTATTATTTCTAGGATACTCAGTCGGAGCTGGCCATTTTCGGACCCCAAACAGCTATGAAGTTATTGGAGGAGCCCCACAACAGGAACAGACTGGTAAAGTAAGGGCACAATCTCCCTTTTTGCGATTCTGCTTGTAGGTAGCAGTACACATTTATTAGCAAATGCAGATTATTTTCCTGTAGCCATAAAGCAGACATTTTTTGAATTTTTGGTTTCCGTCACCTTGTTGTGGGTCAGCATTTGGTCCCATGCCCTTATGCAGTACCAGTTATATCCAAACTGCAAACAAGAATTAACCTCCAAACATCCCCCTGATTGGTCTTCATAGTTGGCCCTCTTATCTAATGCTTGTCCCTCATCAGAAAGGACAGCTGTGCAGTTGGAATCCACTGGTTGGGCAGTTTTAGTGATTTCAGCCCCTAGTGTCCAACCATTGTGTTGCAGTTGGCATTCCATAATTAATCATCTTTAATAAATGATACCAGCTTTGTTCCATTTTCTTCCCTTTGTCCTACACATGATTCGGCTCTGTTGAAGTCGATTTCAATAACACTGCAATGTCCCTGTGAAGGAACCCTGTCCATATTGTAAAATACCCATTAAGGAGGATTCTATATGTAATAAACGTGCATAAAATAGATGTCAACAGATTCTAAAGTGGGACAGAATTTACCTGTTTATGTTGTTTTTATAGTATTAATCACAAATATTTCTTATCCCTCCTAGGCGTATATATTCACTTATGAGGAAAAACAACTTGTTATTTTGTTTGAAGCCGGAGGTAAAAAGGTGTGTGTTTAGATTGTGTTTGAAACAAAAACCTCCTTTTCCCAGTCACTGACATTCACACTCGACTACCTATGTTTTTCTTAGCTTGGCTCCTACTTTGGGGCTGCAGTGTGCGCTGTGGATTTGAATGGCGATGGCCTGTCAGACCTGTTGGTGGGGGCACCCATGCAAAGTACCATTCGAGAGGAAGGAAGGGTTTTTGTCTACATGAATACTGGTGGTGTAAGTATTTCTACTTTTTCTGGGAAATGTGATTTATATAGGATGAATTAGTGTATACTATGAGCAGGGTTAGTTTTGGAAGTACCCCTCCCAGCCACCTTGCATACAGAGCCAATGCTTGATTATGACTGCTGGGAATATGTTTTTGCACCCTATATAGCATTTATTTTCTCAGAACCCTCAGCCAGTATCACCCTAGCCATTGAGCCTCATGTAACTCTAACCAGCTGAGCAGTCTTTATCTCTGTAGCACCTACTTATCTTGTCCCAGCAATCACTCCTCTGATCCCTCCCATTGAGGTCTCCTCTTCTAAACGTAGCCAATATATTGGAGTGCTGCTTTGACATTGATCTGTATATTACCCTTGCCTCTCTGTTCGTATAGTTGCTGCAAGTTGTTGATTTTACTTTAGGTTTCCACTGTGAAGGCCCTATAAACATGATTACAGGCCTACAAGGCGGTGGTCCAGTTAATTTAATTTATAGCAGACTCAACCAGGTTGAGTGGGTTGCAACTCAGTCATGTTGGATGCTCAAGTCTGAATATGTCTTCATATGTCTTCTGAATGATGCCTTCCATCATTGTGTGTGTGACTGGGGTTTCCCAATGATACCAGGTTGTAAATTCTTCTGACTTATAACCAGATTATAATACTAATAGAGTGGTGATACAGTGGATTGTGAGCAACACCTTGCTTGTGTCCCTCATTGATGGTGCTCCAGGTGCTCAGTTCTTAAATTCCTGACTTGGAGGTCCTGAGATACAATGTTCTTGGCAAACAGGGATAGTTGCAGGCTGGCAGTCCTCATGGGGCTAAGAACCCTTATTTTGGCTACCTTTTTCACAGCTCAGAGCTGCAAAGGGTTTGTATTAGAGCATAGTTGTGTAGCAACAAGGTTTGCAACAAGATTGCGACCTGCCAACCTGAGAATGCATTAAGTCATTATCTACCTTCTTCTTTATAGACAGCAGTTTTTATCCAACGTGATGCATGGAGTAGTTGCCATCTTGCACCCCTTTGTAAGGAATGATGAAGAAAGGTTAGTTAGGGTAGCAGGGATTTATAGGGCATTACAAATTTTATAGACTTTCTGGCTGGGCCAGTCAAATACCGGCTGGGTGGCAACCCTAGTTATGGTACAGTATAAAGCTGTCATTGGAGTATGATGCCAACACCCTTATATGAATAGGAAATAAAATAAGAATTAACTAGGAAACATTATAACTAATACAGTGGAGGAAATAATTATTTGACCCCTCACTGATTTTGTAAGTTTGTCCAATGACAAAGAAATGAAAAGTCTCAGAACAGTATCATTTCAATGGTAGGTTTATTTTAACAGTGGCAGATAGCACAAAGGAAAATTGAAAAAATAACTTTAAATAAAAGATAGCAACTGATTTGCATTTCATTGAGTGAAATAAGTTTTTGAACCCCTACCAACCATTAAGAGTTCTGGCTCCCACAGGTTAGACACTTCTACTCAATTAGTCAACCTCATTAAGGACACCTGTCTTAACTAGTCACCTGTATAAAAGACACCTGTCCACAGAATCAATCAATCAAGCAGACTCCAAACTCTCCAACATGGGAAAGACCAAAGAGCTGTCCAAGGATGTCAGAGACAAAATTGTAGACCTGCACAAGGCTGGAATGGGCTACAAAACCATTAGCAAGAAGCTGGGAGAGAAGGTGACAACTGTTGGTGCGATTGTTCGAAAATGGAAGGAGCACAAAATGACCATCAATCAACCTCGCTCTGGGGCTCCACGCAAGATCTCACCTCGTGGGGTGTCAATGATTCTGAGAAAGGTGAAAAAGCATCCTAGAACTACATGGGAGGAGTTAGTTAATGACCTCAAATTAGCAGGGACCACAGTCACCAAGAAAACCATTGGAAACACATTACACCGCAATGGATTAAAATCCTGCAGGGCTCGCAAGGTCCCCCTGCTCAAGAAGGCACATGTGCAGGCCCGTCTGAAGTTTGCCAATGAACACCTGAATGATTCTGTGAGTGACTGGGAGAAGGTGCTGTGGTCTGATGAGACCAAAATAGAGCTCTTTGGCATTAACTCAACTCGCTGTGTTTGGAGGAAGAAAAATGCTGCCTATGACCCCCAAAACACCGTCCCCACCGTCAAGCATGGGGGTGGAAACATTTTGCTTTGGGGGTGTTTTTCTGCTAAGGGCACAGGACAACTTATTTGCATTAACGGGAAAATGGACGGAGCCATGTATCGTGAAATCCTGAACGACAACCTCCTTCCCTCTGCCAGGAAACTGAAAATGGGTCGTGGATGGGTGTTCCAGCACGACAATGACCCAAAACATACAGCAAAGGCAACAAAGGAGTGGCTCAAGAAGAAGCACATTAAGGTCATGGAGTGGCCTAGTCAGTCTCCAGACCTTAATCCAATAGAAAACCTATGGAGGGAGCTCAAGCTCAGAGTTGCACAGAGACAGCCTCGAAACCTTAGGGATTTAGAGATGATCTGCAAAGAGGAGTGGACCAACATTCCTCCTAAAATGTGCGCAAACTTGGTCATCAATTACAAGAAACGTTTGACCTCTGTGCTTGCAAACAAGGGTTTTTCCACTAAGTATTAAGTCTTTTTTTGTTAGAGGGTTCAAAAACTTATTTCACTCAATGAAATGCAAATCAGTTGCTATCTTTTATTTAAAGTTATTTTTTCGATTTTCCTTTTGATGTGCTATCTGCCACTGTTAAAATAAACCTACCATTGAAATGATACTGTTCTGAGACTTTTCATTTCTTTGTCATTGGACAAACTTACAAAATCAGTGAGGGGTCAAATAATTATTTCCTCCACTGTATATTAAATTACCCTTAAAATGTATGTATATAACATCAGTTCTACTCAGTTATTAATAAAAAATAATGTATATTCTATGTAGGAAGTTATCAATAAATGACTGACGTGATTGTCACTTCCCTGCACTGTGCTGCAGGCTGCACGGATATCCTGGTGCCAGGAATATACAGAGGAAGGAGGCAATAAGAGTTGTTAGACCTAGATACAGTTCTTAGCCCTATAGCATTGTAAAGATTGGGTCATTGTGTTGGCCAGGAAGAGCTGCAATCAGTGGTATTTACATAGAGAACGTACATAAAGAGTGTAGTGTTTTGATTTTTATAAAAGATAAAACTAATTTTACTCCCAAGCTCAAATCAGTCAAAGCTTTAAGTAGGATTTTACATTCACTTTAGTTTCCTGTAAAAGCTCAGTAAGACATTGTAAGGAAAATATTTTGTGCCGGGAGGATATTTTTACACATAGCACTGTATTCATTTGTGTAGAGTATAATATATATTTTTCAGATAGCATGTCTTCATAGATATACTCATGTTTTACTCAGCAAGAGAAGTCCTTTAATACTTGTGTTCTGTCCTGAAGCCAGAGTAGGTCAATTCATCTCTCTGTACAGGGTAGGCACAACATAAGTGGGCACATGCTGTCAGCATATTTCCTTTGTGGCTCTTTTCTGGGCCGTATTTTCTATACAGGAACCCGAGGGCTCACACGAAGCCCAGGGGTACCTATATAGAAATGAAAAAAAAGTCTGCATTTCTTTTTGTAACCCCCAGCCTGCTGAAGTGGTACCTCTTTCTGCAGAGCACTGACTATACTGTGCTTGCACCAATGGGAATCAAACAAAGTTACATTTGGAAATATTACCCACATTTTGACCAGTTTTTTAAACAGGGCTTTTAATTATTGAGTTCTCCTCTTGAGATCAGACTTTGCAATAACTGATTTAGTTCTTGAACTACTGTAAAAAATGTCAGGATTTAAGCTTGTGGCACAAAAACATTACACCACTAGTTCTGCATTCAACCTGCCGTTGCCAAAATGAAAAACAAATATTTATTTCTAAATACAGATAAAGATAATTCTGATAAAGAGATGTTTATATAATGACAGCTTCACTGGCAGCCTTCCTGTCCTAGTATGATGTACAATGGCTGAATTCAGAGGAGGAAATTGCCTCTGTACAACCAAAAGGGCAATTATCTATTGAGCAACAAAGGGTTTTCTACTGAAGTGGAAATGACAGACTTGTTGGTCGTTAAAAGTTCCTGGTAAACACTTTGGTTATTTCATTTGCTGGGTAAAAGTAACACATCAGCACTCTGAGATCCTCTTTCTTGGTAGTTTATTACCTTTATTTAAATACTGCTCTGCACACTTCTTGTTTGTACATTGTGTTGAAATGTGTTTATGACCCCTTAATTGACTCTTGCTCCTTGAAAGATATTCTCCACCAACTGTACCCTATTAGATCCTTGAGTATTGGTCACCTGTATACTTTATACAGGTGACCAATGCCTTTTGTGTATTATGTTTCCAATATACTTGAACCAGGAATGAATATATCAAAATACAGTCTTATGGTAATAAGAGTTATCATAATTATAATCGGCAATTGATGATATCACATCTCCTTGTAATAAATGTATTTAAAAATGATATACCTCCCACTATTAAAAAAAAAAAAAAAAAAAAATATATATATACTCCCTGCTTTAAAATATGGTTATAGGATTTGTATAAAATTACTCAGCCCGTGGCCCCATGGCTTTAATATGGTCTAATGTACCTCCAGCAACACTATGAGAATATTAAGTGTCACATGAAGTATATAAAAGCCTGCAACCTGCATGTATATGGGCTTTGGAGTCTACTAATATCCTTATATTTTACCTTAGGGGTAGTTTATACCCATTGTAAAAGGAACTGCATTGGGATATGATATGAATACACTATTGCTAATGATTTATGTTTTATTCCTTTTTTAAAAGGGCGCAATGGAAGAACTGCAGTTTGAGCTTTCGGGCAGTGACTTATATGCAGCAAGATTTGGGGATACCATAGCTAATCTGGGGGACATCGATAATGATGGCTTTGAAGGTACATTGCTTAAGTTTCTTTAGTCTTTATAATTTTATGACCTAAGACATGGTTCGGTCAGTGAAATGTTGGGGCACAAGGAGCATTTGACATTTGGATAGATAATGGGTCTGTTTTAGGGATGTTCATCACTGTCCATCACTGAATGCAGATCTACTCTCCATGCTACAGAAGCAGTGTGGGGTTGTCTCTGCTCACAGCCAATTCTATTTACCTGTTACCCCTGTCATAGCAGGCAGTGCTGCTGAGGATTGACTCCTTATTAAATCCATTACCCCATATGGAATAAAAGGCACAATATTTGCTCAGCAGCAGTAACTCCTAGCAACCAATATGATGTTTGCTTTTAAACAGGTGACCATTAAATCCTACCTGCTCATTCGTTGCTATGGGTTATTGCTCCTGGGCAAATTTTGTGCCTTTTATTACATAAACCCATGAATATCTTAACATTTCACAATAGGTTGCTCACACAACATCACTTGATTCTATTGTTACAAGGGAATTCCAGACCCCTGGTTCATTGGCTGCCTAGAGAGGAAAGAATACTAAACATGAAATCATTTGGTGGCTGTTCAATAAATATAACTCTATACAGAATGGAGCAACAGAGTCCTGTAATGGGCTGGATGTGTAGCTTTCAAGAATAGGAAATGATGAGTCAATGAAAAATAATCGTTATGATAAACCTGCATAAATACAGGGGTCCCAGTGTAGCAACCGGGATGCTCAATTTCACTTTAATTTACCAAAAACAGGCTCTTAAAAACACATTTCCGTAAGTGATTCATAAATCTTTATATCTTTCTTTGTATGGAGAACGGCATGTTTGCTGGAGCCTGGTTTTACTGTGCGTCCTGCTCAGCTGATTTGAAGCTCTTATAGCCAGTTTGGCACACCCCTCTCTCATTTTGGCTTGGCCAGCGCAATGAAACAGGGTTTTTTTTTTTGGTATTTTTTTTTCTTTGTGATTGGAATCAGCTGCTCAGGAATCCCAATTGCTTTTTCTGACATAGACTCCAGTTAATATCAGCCTTGGAATGTGCAGTTAGTCTCAGAGTTGAAAGCACCAGCAGTGCTCAATGTAAGCCAAAAATATTTCCAATACAAAAATGAGAATTAAGTGTAGAATCTGTCATTCCCATCGGTCCCCGTTTTAACAAATACTTGTTTGAATTGCCAAAAGTAGAGTAGTAACCAGCAGCTGATAACCCTGGAATATATTGCAATATGGGGGGAAACGAGCACCCTGACAAACCCCACTAAAACAAAAGGAAAATACTACACAGATAATGCCCTGGTCAGTTAAAATTCAGCAACCCAGGGTTTTATATTCTGTGTAGGCGCTACAGGGCTCATGCCTAGGGTGGCAGTAATAAGGATTGGCCCTCAGGTGCATATATAGAAAAATATTTCTGCCCACTAGCAGGCACTTGCTGAATCCACTGGCAAGAGCAGAGGGCAGATCTGGATCTAAATAGGGCCCTGAATATACCACCATGGTGTCCAAATGCAAAATACCTACAAAGCTTTGGAATTATGAGTCATATTTATGACTTGATCTTTGCTGGGATTATCATCAAATCAATAATATCTGAGTATTAATTGTATGGATATAAGCCAATATGATTGAACCACAAGCCTTATTCATTACACTAATATTGTGAAAGGGGGTACACTGGGCATTTCATGCAAGAGAATCCTCAAATGGGAATCTTTTTATTAACACCAAACACCTAAACAACATCATTTTCACCTTATTATGTTTATGTAATAGCAGCAACAATTTGTAGATAGCAGGGAAATGACTGACGCAGCGCTGCCAGACAGGATTCCCCCTGGGCCACCCTCTTGCATCTGTAATTATTATGTTTAGGCTGCCTGCTAGGAGAGCTGGGGAGTTCAGCCAGTGAGAGTTTATGAAGGCTCATGTATTATTGAATGGACTGTAACTATCAGTCTTTAATTAAAACAAAATCATTTTAAATGAAAACAGTATACTTTACTGAGCAAAAAGAAAGTTCATTTCATGAATGACATCATGGCCGTATGACTCTGGGATGTGCAACACTGCCACCTAGTGATACCTCTGGTTACAACACCACTGCAAGAAAGGGCTTGAATTATATTTCTGTCTTTAATTCAATCCTTCTGGGATATAGCTATATATTATAGAGACAGTAAATGAAAGGTGTGTCTCACTGAAGGATAAACTTATATTGTGTTCAAACACAGATGTGGCCATAGCAGCCCCGCAAGAAGGGGACCTGGAAGGAGCAGTGTATATCTATAATGGAAGGGAGAAAGGAATAACACCTTCATTTTCCCAGGTATTTGTGGTTTTAATGAATATACATGTAAAGCTTTGCATAGGGGTCATGTTCAACGCAGTGGCTTTTATTTATGAATGTGCGCTGTCTCTGTGTTTGTCTCTCTTTCTTTCTTAAAAGAACCCCCCACACATATGTTATGGATTCGCTTTGACCAGACACTGATTCGGCCAAATCCCAATCTGCTGAGCGTGCTTCTATCCTTAATTATTACAGACAAAAAGGAATTCATATTTAAAAAATGTAATTGTGTGATTAAATTGGAGTCTATGGGAGATTGCCTTCCCTTAATTTAGAGCTTTCTGGATTTCCATATAACCCCTACCTGTATCATCATTGCCTTGAAAATGAAGTGCTGCCTTGATGCTGCCATATGTACATATAAAAATATAATGCGTCTTAACAGACCACAAACTGAATGAAAAATATAGAAATTTTCCTCTTTTTGATTAAATTGAATGTAACGTGCCAAAAACAGCATATTTTTTTTTCTTTTTTCCCCCAGAGATTGCAGGGAAGTAAATTTGGGTATGGCTTGCGCATGTTTGGGCAGTCAATTTCCAATGTACTGGATATAGATGGCAACGGATATAATGGTAATGTATAAGCGGCCTTTAGAATAACTCACACAATATTCATATCACTTAGTAGCAATAACATTTAAAAACTGTGTACATGTGTATTAGATTATTCATTTACTCCTACTGCTTTTTTTTTAGACTTAGGGAATATACAGTTGCCAGTAGGCATACCCTTAGTTGGCATATAGTGGGCACCCAGTACTCACTGCCAGATAGCTGGTGACAGTTCAGACAATATTTCTTATAGGGACCTAAACATGACTTCCCGAAAAACTGCCCACCAGAGGTCACTGTTTCTTTAGTGTCTTTGTATGGCTTTGCTCTAATGAGAGCAATCTCCTACTCATGTATAAACACATATTTACAGATACAGTAAATGAAGCTGTATGTGCAGAATAATCTACCCCAGTTTGTTTTAAAATGTTTTCAAAGCAATTTGCAGAAATATGTCCATAGAGATAATGAGGAGAATGGCTTGCCTCGGGGCACAATGGAGTAAGTAGCATACAGCAGACCCTGAAACCACATGGGGTTCCAGAGGAGTGGGGGCTAGGTGGAGTCTGGTGTATGCTTCTAGCTCCCTACCACAACTCACCACAGATAGTAAGTAAGGGAGTGTACTGAAGGGCTGCGCTTTCAAGCCGCTCTGGACTGCCATTTAAAATATACAGAGTCCCCCACCAGCCCAATAAATAGTTACTGTCTGTGGCATCTTACAGCAGCCCCTCTGGCATTTGCCTGCCCCTCAGATTGCCAGTCCGGGCCTGGTTTCAAGCCACATCCCCCCTCATGAAGGAAGATGGGAAAAACTCCCTTGTAGGGGGCCTGGACCCACATTGAATATGCCGCTGTAAGGGTGTCTACCTGGCATTTCAGACTTACCAGAAGTCAGTGCAGTAGCCTTTCCTGTTGATCCTGCCTTTGTGGCATTTAGGATTCTTAGGGACAGATTTACCAAATATTGTTGTGGGGGAAAGAGTACCAAGTAGTCTCCAGTAATTATTATTAATAGCTACTGTGACATTTTCTGTGATTTGTGATTTTTTTTCCTGCAATTTGTTTCATGTTAAACAAAGAATGGTTAATCACAGTTATGTAAAGCTGTGGGAAACATCCCTAACTGCATTCTCCCAGTCATATTCAAGAAAAAGCGAATAAGTCACATCCAGCGCAAAATCGCAGTGGTGGGGGAAAAGTTTTGAGCTTGCTTAAATAGTAACGATGCCATTTCTATTATCTTAAGTAGCACCTTGAGAGGCTTTAGGTTCATTTTCATTTATTTTTTTTTAATTGGCATCCCTTTTTGATTAATCAGCCCCTTAGTGACTCTATCCCTGTAATTCCTGTACTTTCCCACTCTCCCAAACAAATGAGAATGCAAGCTGCTCCCCCCAGCAGATGCAATGTTGGGGAGTCAGGAGTGGCAGCCAAGCAGACTGCCGAGTCGCGTGTGACAGATGAGGGGGAAGTAGCATGTGGGAATTGCGGCTGCCTGTGAGGGTAATGATGTACACAAGAGCATTTGCATTCCGGGTCTGTGGGAAAATTCACATATTGCACAACTATGACCTTAATAAATGCAAAAAAAAAATAAAAATTGCACATTATCACAAGGTGGTGGTTTTTCCCTTTTAACCCTTTCCATGCCAACTTGTTCCCAGCTTGGCATAGGTTTAGGGGCTGATTTACAAGGGATCAAAATGGGGAGCCCCAATAGTTTGATCACAGAGCTTCCTGCCTGTTAGGAAGTTTAAGGGGTGGTTCGCCTTTTGTTATGTTATAGAAAAGTCAATTCTAAGCAACTTTTAAATTGGTCTTCAATATTTTTTTTATATAGTTTTTTAATTACGTGCCTTATTCTTTTGACTCTTCCCAACTTTCAGATGGGGTCACTAACCCCAATGGCCAAAAAACTAAGGTTACAATTGTATTGTTATTGTTACTTTTTATTACATATGTTTTTATTCAGGCCCTCTCCTATTTATATACCAGTCTCTCATTCATGCCACTACCTGGTTGTTATGATAATGTAAACCTTAGCAACCAGGTAACTGATGAATTACAATCTGGGTAGTTGTTGAACAAAATGTGAAATAATTAAAAAAAAAACCCAGAGCTCAGAGCTATTTGTGGGGGGTGCATAGCTCTTTAGCATTGCCCACCGTGCCAGGGGGCATCAGTACAGAGGGGCTTATGCCTAATGATGTCTATTTGTCCTCTCTTTTTAACAGATGTAGCCATTGGTGCTTTCCTGTCCGACTCAGCTGTGCTGCTCAGGTGAGAAACAGAACAGTTTCATGTACAAGGACAGATTAAGTTAATTGGCAATAATACGAGGCAATTGCAGATAACCTAAAATAGAACACTTTCCAGTGACCCCACAGTGAGCTCTCACAGAGCTAAATGCTATTTATTCAAGCACTCGGTTATTTGCTGTACTTAGAGCCCTGCATTTGGTGGCACTGCTCTCCGGCTACACAGCGTGCTGCAAGATAAACATTCCATGTCATTATTCTATTATACCTCACTGCATAGCTCACAAATTATATTTACATGGAAATATATTGCGTGCAATTAGAGCCCAGAGACTTTTTGTTGGCTATTACTTTATCTCTGTAATTATAGGCTTCTATCTAGCAACCAAAGGTTAATATCTCCTGCAAGATAATGATATTTCATGTAATTACTCTCTTTTGGGTAAGATGAATCAGTGGGAAGTCATATTAGCAATGTTAATTTCTTCCTTCCAATTGCCTTGCCATCTTGCACACATATTAGCATGTATATAAACATATAAACATATAGCATGTACATAAACATAAACAAACACACACACACACACACACACATATATGTATATAGTGGTTTTCTAACAATACCAGCAACATTTGCTGCAACCCTTGTAACCTATAGCAACCAACCAGCAGGTGGCATTTACTAATCGGCAATTTGAAAGCAAAATTAATCAAGGTCAATGGGTGTCTTTTGGGGTTTTTTCTTGCACTTTTTTGTGGTTTTTCACTGTAAAATCTGGCCACAGTTTTGCAGTGAAAAAATGTGGCAATTGCTAATCAAGTAATTTAAATGTGGACTTTCATATTCAAATAATCTCTCACTCACTCAAATCCACGTCTGCTGAAAAATGTTGCTGATCACTAGCAGGAACCATTACTTTAAATTATTCAAATAATTACGCTTTTTTGATTAGCGCGGGTATGGTTTGCACGCTGGGGTTCCTAGCCCCTCTGAAGATTTTCTTGCCCGGGGGGTTGGTACTGTGTAGTTACTCCACTGAATGAGAGATTATTTGATTATAAAGCTGGCACAAAGCATAATAGTGATCTCTGTTATTTATACCTTGAGCACTAAACTGCTGTTTTACAATGATAAAGGCTGGTAATGTCCCACTAATGAATTCTTGTTATTATTCATTGAGTATAACCAGTAACACTTGTGTGATCCATTTCATACATTCCTTATTATGGCAGAACCAGACCAGTGATCGTTATCGATGCATCGTTAAAGTTGCCAATGACTGTGAATAAGACAAGGTTTGAATGCATGGAAAACGGAGCGCCCGCTGTGTGCATGAATGTTACCATTTGCTTTGCCTATAAAGGACTCGATGTTCCAGGTTACATAGGTAAGATTCCTTCTTTAAATGCGCCATTTCCTTTTGTGGTAAACATTAACAGGGGACAATTATTATTACCGTAATTTTCAGTGCTTCTGGGTGCAGGCACAATTAGAAGATTTTTTAAGTGAACGGGACGATTGTTAGCCTGCGTTTATATGCAAGCTCTTTCTTTTCATTTGCACAATTTCACAACAACTCTTATTTCTCCTCTAAACTACCTTTCATTCCTCTCTTTCTTTCCCTCTCTCACGCGACTAACACTTTCCATTACTTCTCTTCCTTTTTCCTCTTCACAACCCTTAACAACTTTATTAACAAATAACATTTGTGGTATTAATAACACTAGCAATCAGGGGTGATAAGGAAAGGGCCCTTTCCCACGTGTAGCACTAAGGGGCTGAGGAAAAACAAATTCAAGTTGAGAGTGTTCATATCTCACTGAGATAAGTATCAACTTTTGTTGATCCGGTTAATTGTACTTTTGCCTTTCAGTTATGTACTATAATATCACATCGGACGTAAGGAGAAAGAGTGGCACCCCTGCGCGATTTTACTTTGTTTCCAACGGAACCTCAGATGTGATGTCAGGGACAATGAACATTCACCAAAAGTCCGGAAACTGTAAGACTCACAAAGCATTTATGAGAGTAAGTTAAACTACAGTTTTCTTATTGATTGGATAGATTTGTATAAAAGCTGTCCCATTGGCAAGTTGTTTAGGTGCCTGTAGGGACATCCAGTAACTCTGCATGGGGACAACTGTGGCAAGGTACTGAGTAAGCCTATAGGTAACTGGAGTGCTGTGCTATAGCAGCTCCATGCAGAACACATGCAACTCTTAATCTCAGGTAGGGCCCTTGTGTAGTATTAGAGGTAGGGTGTGGCAGAACTATAATTCTCAGGTAAAATCAACAAAAATGGGTTCTTAAAAAACAAACGGTAAATTCTTTATTGGCAGGAAATGTAACACAGAAAATACTAACAGTTGTTCAGCACATACTCACAAATAGAACCTCTAGACGTGTTTACCCATCAGGGGCCAATAAGCAGTTGGCAGATAATCAACTTTAAAATGTCCACGCCCAAGCTTCATGCCCTCTAAGTGGAACTTCGCTGGGAACACATCTACCCCTAAGTCTTTACACTTGATTCCCTATTGTGAGGGTGGTACACCCAGGATTTTAATCCTTCTACTTTCATTGTAGGAGCATCAGGTACTCACTAAATACCCTTAACCTATTCCTCACTCACAGAATGAGCTTACAACTAACTTTCCTTACCTGGCTTACCTCCACTCATACTCTAACCTTCCTACCAAACCCAGCTTCTCCCTTTCATACATTAGAACAATGCCCCCTCCTGGCCGGTTATGGAACTACAAGGAGCATACTTTTACGCAGGATCTGAAAACAATGTCCCCTCCCAATTGCAATATAGGATCCAAATTTAGCTGTCTATAAGCTCTAGGAGACTGCCAGCAGACATAAAGGGTAACTAAAATATCAGATCCCTACACATAAAATAGGCAAAAATGTCCATTTAAATTAAAAGAAAATGCCAAAATTAAATGACAGAAAAAATTAAATGGATGGTCTTTCTTGCAGTGTGTGTTGTTACACATAAGTTCAACATTAGTATGAACCATTAGATACAGAAGGAGATAATTAGAAAAATAATAATGATGAGTATGATGAGCAATATATGTTAAAGTGCTTCAAATATTTGAAGGGATTAGAACATGCCTTTGCACAAAGGTTTTCCTTTAATGTTGCCTCCGGTTAAACAGAAAAGGGGTTATATTGTTGGGTGCAGCGTATTGCGAGGGAGCAACAAGGCAGCGCAGCTGTTACGGCTCCTGATTGCCTCTGTAATTCTGTAAATATTCATAGCGTGTATTTTGTGTTCAGCTCAGTGAATTTTCTGCTCGGGAACAAGCAGGCATAATTTAATGTGCATTAACATTGTCACATAAAACACTTGCTAAATTTTGTGGGCATTTCATAAAATCTGAGGCAAGAATAATTAATAGCTAATTAGTTTAATGAAGGTAATATACAACAGCAGCTGCGTAGAAACCCTAGCAGACAATTGCTGCTAATTAAAGATCATGATTTGGTTAAGCTTTGAGGTATCTTCATTCTTCTGCTAGTTTTGCGCAGGCCTGCAGTATAGTTGCTTCTATAAACAGTAGGGGGCATTGACGCTGAAAGGCACGGTGCAAAGTGCAAAAAAACAGGGGCAATCCACTATTTTTGTAGCACACTGCACCCTGCCTTCCAGCATAAATGAACTGCCACAGGCCACCCTAATGTACGTAGGTGATCCTCATAGATTCACACTGCATTCACTGAGTTTATTATTCTAGTGATTGTGGGAAGTCACAATCTATTAATCTGGAAGGTTTATTCATCTGGCAAGCATTCCCTAGTCTTTTCATCTCAAAAAGCTTTGGTGACCGGCTCGTATAGGCTGGCAAATACTTGACGAATATATATTGTGTAGACTGGCAAATACATAAACAAGTGGCTATTTTGTCTGTATTCTTCTCATTTAGAAAGACACAAGGGATATCTTTACCCCCATACACATGGAATCATCCTATTACCTGGGAAAACACATTGTAAGCAAAAGGAGTGCAGATGATTTACAGCCTCTTCAGCCAGTTCTACAGCAGAAAGAAGGAAAAGGAAATGTCATAACAAATAAGGTGAGGATGATGTAGCCCAGTTGTATGGAATATGGCAGCTGTAGCTTGTTAAAAAAAAGTACAGAAATATGTTGGTTCTCTTCTTTTATACTTGTAGGGGGAGCCTTAGCCCCACATCGGGGAGCAGGGATTCCAACAAGTGTTAGAGCTCAGTGCTGCTGCTGATCAGTATTCTTTAGTGATACCGACAGCAAAATAATGTTTTTCATTTTTCAAAGCTGTCAAATGCGTTCCTGATAAATACATTCATCTGTTGACACTTTTCTGACTGGCAAGAAAAATGTTCTTGACAGTTAGGAATGTGTTAAAAAGTAGGAACCAGGCCAAGTTGTATGGTGTCTAAGGCTGCTGCCCAAACTGACTGCCACCCAAACACCTGCCCCTACTCATTTACACCCACCCATTTTGTTCGCTCACCCCCCTCCCACCTACTTAGTCCACACCCCAGTGTCACATCCTCGGTAGGCACACCACCCCTGCTGCTTTCTGAGATACCCCATACTAGCATAATTTAGACTTTTCCGGGCTCATCCTATGTGTTACAACATTTGGTCTGTGCCCTTGATCTCTCACCAATGCTACCGAATATTGTAGTATTAGTAATCCTATTATCATTGCAAAAGAGCTATGGGAGCAATGTGGGCACCCTAAATTTGACCCTATAGTACAGTGATGGTGGGTAATATATTGTTTTAGCAAGTGTTTGATATATATAGATGTAAAATTAAAATGAAATGTTTTATGTTTAAAGAGAATAAGGGCAGGGTCAGTAGAATATGTCGGGTCAGTAGCTAGTATAATTACATGGGATTAGCAATGCCTCCCATGCCTTTAATGCAATATAAATCAGGCATATTGATAAAGAGGGGAATTATATGCTACTGGTGCTAAAGAGATTACATTCATCTGTTTCAAAATCCTAATGATTTCACTGTATCATGTGAGGAGCCGCCTGGCAGAATATCCGTGAATGACAATACAAGCACTGTTTGTACTGGTCTGATCTTCCCAACATTTAATAAGCAGATGGCTGTATATTATTATAGGGGACAGATACAGTGTGTTCTGCTTTGATATGTCCCAGGGAAAACAGGACTTGCTGATCTTGATTTTAATATTGTAACGCAGCTATGTAACAGCAATGATATATGTAGAATAATGTCCTTAGTTGTCTGGACAAAAACAGAGGGTTGCACTGGAAGTCAACTTGGATAAAATGCATTCATTTCAATTACTATTATTCTGTAAATTGTTAACATTTCTTATATATTTCGACAGGTTCATTTTGCAAGGCATTGCACCTTACTAAACTGCTCAGCAGATTTACAGATAACTGGAAAACTCTCTTTCCCCAAGTAAGTGCAGAAGGACTTTATTTATTATAACTTATTATGATAAAACATTTAGACAGGGGCTCATTTACTCAGCATGGATAAAAATGTATTGTCCACATTGTTCTTAAAATGATGTTTAATGCAGTCAGCTGTGTGAACTGCGAGATTCAGAGAAATGATCTGATTCTGAATATAGGATCACTTTACACAGTATCTGGGTATCTCTCCCTGAGAACAAAATCATTGGCTGGACATTAGGGAGCTGCCGTCTGATGGCATATTGGGAGCCATAGAGAGAGAAATGGTATATAATGAGAATATTAGGTTAACTGAAACTGCTACAAAGCAGATAACCTATATTTAAGCTGAATAGGAGTATTTTTAAAATGTGCCGTCGTATCGCAATAAGTAGCAGTAACAAGCCTGGAATGTGTGAGGTGTTTAACAGGTTGCTTTGGACTTGTTGTCATTTCTTAATTAGCAACTGCTAAATCTGCTGAACTTTATTGGTTCTTTTAGAGAATTTGTAGCCCAGAGAATGTGGTAGTAAAGTATAATGGCATATAACACACAAGAGCCACGAATATCCTGTAAATGATATCCTTGTAAATGGTGTTTAGTGATGTCATCAGTTATAATTGGTGCTTAGTGATGTAATTTGTTACATGACCCACTGAAACTTGTGTATTACAATAAATAATGTACCCCCTGTTGCAAAATATAAGGATATTAGAAGTCACAGAGGTGTTCCATGACCATATAAGGCACAAGGCTGAAGGAACTCCAAGGTGACTCTTATATCCTTATATTTTACACAGGAACAAAGACAGAACTCCTAGGATTTAAAGAATTGTGAAATAAAACAAAATAAAGAAAGGTTTATTACTTGACATTTTGGTCTCACAGAAACCTTCATCTGAAGTGAAAAACTTAAACACTTAAACACTCTTATATTTTACAATAAGGGGGTTCTTTAGTCACTATGTAATAGAATATATTTCTGGCAAAGAAGAATATGTAATTGGTATACATGGCTATATATGGGTATAGCGTCATCAAATAGTCACCAGTATCTTTCCTGTGGCAAAGCAGTATTATTCCCAAAAGCTAATTTCCTCTTATGATAAATCTTATAGTAATTATGTTGTTTAGAGGCTCTGACAAATGGACATCTCTCTGCGCAAATCATTTTCTAAAAAAAGGAATTTGCAGCCTCTAATGTTGGACCAAAAAATATGTTTGTAAGTAGCATCTGCCAGGCAAGGTACATGGGAAACCTGTGTTATTCCCTAAATATGTTGTGATTTGCACCCTGCATTGTAAGGAACTGGGTCATATAAAAGTATTTGCTGATTGCAAAGCAGTGACTTGGAGTGACCACACAGGCACACATTTCTTATAAAATAAGATCTTCCCAGTCACATGAACACAGTCCCCCATATGTAATAAAAGGCATTAAGTTTGCCCAGGAGCAGTAACCCATAGCAACTAATAAGATGTTTGCTTTTAAACAGGTGACTAGTAAATTCTACCTGCCGATTGGTTACATTATATTATATAACCCCCATGAGCAGTATTACTCCATGAGCATAAAGGCTTAACCCTCTACTCAAGCTGATTGTTAGTGCTCACTGAAATGGTGAGAAATCAATCAGCCTGGGGTGACTTACCTCAGTGTTTCATTAGTAAGTTGCGTGGATTTTCATTAGTATACAATATGGTTTCTGTCTTCCCAAGAATTTTTACCAAGCATGTGGTTGATCAACCTTGGCTGTCTCTTGCGAGCTCCAGTTGCCACACCTGACTTTAATTAACATATTTATTATGGTGTGTAAGCCGGCATCCCCGGTGATCTTGCCCATAGCAACCAATCAGCGCTTTGTTTTTGTTTTCTAACTTGTAGGTGACTGTTCAAATCTAATTGCTGCTATGGGCATCATCACCAGTGATGTTGCCTTAAACACTATAATTAATTTTCCCCTAAGTGTCTTTTAGTATATTCACACCACAAATGGAGCAACCTCTGTTTCGCTACAACGCTACAACGTGCCACTCTATTTCAGTGGACAAGGTTTTTAATAAACTATATGAATGGAGCCATATAAGCCAAATGTCACCCTAGATGACTTTGCTCCATCTGTATGCAATATTTTGCTTTGAAGAAGAGATTGGACCTCTTGCTGCTGTCCTACACTGAACCAAGTGTTGAGGTGGCCAGGCTTTGCCAACATACGGTCCCCTCTGATAGTGCTTATCTCATTAAAATCTACCCCCATAGGGGCATTATTAAGGTTTTGCTACAGCTCAATGGGAAAAGTAACAGTCGTATTCCACTATAGATAATTCTTATTACCATGGGAGGCAGCCAGATGGGGAGTCTAGCAGAGCTGCTTGTGGCCAATGCCTTCTGACAGGTACTAGTAGCCAGATAAAGATGCACAGATAGACTACAGTCCCCCCTTTAGCATATATAGGTCATGCAGCCAATTCTGATTGTATAAGAACAGAAAATGCAAGAATAATGTGCATTAGATATTCCTATCCGGCACATGGAGATACAGGCATTTTACTAACATGCTTAGTAGGGTCTTTTGTGTTTAAAAGGATAAAATAAATACATTGAATTGTAATTGCTACAGCGCTAGCAATATGTTTCTCTCTAATGTGCTGTCGTCTTGGAAGCGAGCTGGCTACGCCGTGCCTTCAGCGTCTGTTGCTTGTCTCCATGCCAGCTTCTTGTCCCTCAGGTGTACGCTGACTAATGAATTGGACCAGGGCCAGAACATTCTGCAAATGTCTGTTTCATTGCAAGTTTCACTGAGATATTTTTTAGCTGGATTAGAAGGAAAAAAACAATAAATACAGATGTGATTCCATTCTGGCCTTGGGTTAGGTCTGATTGTTCTTCCTTTTTCAGTTGATTTTGCCACCCATGTAACCCGACTGATTAAATTGTTGGATTGTTTCTGGGAAATCTAACATATTCGCTGCTTGATAAGGTTGTGCCTAAATATGTTTAACACATATAATTAACTTTTCCATTCTTCTGCTTATATAGACAGAAAGGAGACTTGGATTTTTATATGTAAAAATATATGTAATATATCGTTGCATTCATTGTCTACCTGCAGCTGGCTGAAAAAAGCAAATCACTGATTGGTTGCTAGGAAAGCACTGATTAGTTGCTATAGGTTCCTGCCACAGGCAAATTTGCCCAGTGTTGTTAAATGAGCCCCAGTGTTTTAGTGTATTACCATTTACCTTCTCTATTTTGCATTCTCCCAAGGCCATTTGAAAGCAAACTGTACCTTGCTGTGGGCGGTATGAAGAGCTTAATGATAAATATTACTCTCTTCAATGGAGGAGATGATGCATTTCAGACTGTTCTTCAGCTGAGACTCCCAAAGGGACTTTATTTTGTCAAGGTTTTTGATATGGTAAGATGATAAAATGTTTTACTAAATAATAATCTGGCATAGTAGCTGATAGGTAATGTACCTAGGCAATCAAAGTAAATTTATACTTCTCTTATGCAATGCGGCTTGTTCTTATTTTTCCGCTTTGCATCCTCTTGTCAGTAAATGATCGCTATGGACGTTGGCAATGGACTGCACAGAGATCTTTCTTTATCTTTACTCATTTATTTATATGTGTGAGATCTGCCATACTGATTTAATGCCATTGTATGAACCACAAGTCACAGCCACATTCACCTCCAGTTAGTACAGAAATGGCAAAATGATTAACTGTACCGATAGACTGATATAGGGGGTGATCTCTTTCTTATCTTATCAATTAATTGGCATTTACTATTACACAATTGGTGCAAATTAGCATGGCCATCTTTCATTTTTTAACAACGAAGTAAGTAGTGCAGCTTAGCAGGAGCCGTGGTAGCTTGGGGCAAAAGCAGGGAGTGACGGTGGCTGGGCGGTGGGCCCTTGAGTCGAGCACCCCAGTCTGACTTTGGTCAGTGAATATAATTATGTAAAATACAGCCATATCTCAAGATACTAGAGGCAATAATGATGCCCCTTTGTTCTACATGTAATCACTTGCAGAACTGAATGTAATATCACATAGCGCCACCTGCTGACCACCCCTGATATAAGACATCACATGGAGCACTGTGGGAATGGCTTACAGCAGAGGCAAACAGTAGTCTCCCAGCTGTTGCAGACTAGCCAGGCAAGCCTGCAGTATTAATGCACAGGCTTGGAGGGTCACAAGATCCCTTATACATTATATAAGTATTATACAGCATATCATCATTTGCTGCAGACCATAACTCAATAAAAGCTGTGAGTGCCATTGCATTCTCATCCCTTATGAAGCTCAGATCCGCTACCCAGTTCCACTTTTTATGATATAAGCAGCAGTTTGTATAGGCAATGGGCTGCCCCACTGGCTGGCCAATGGATCTGCCCAAGGAACATTCTGATCCATTCATTCTGCTGCTTATTGGTAAATAGCACTAAATGTTTTACATTATGGCAGCCACTTCTGTAACAGGATCATTGTGGTTTGATTTTCAGCTTGAGAAAGAGATCAGCTGTGCAGTGAATAAAGAGGAAAATGAGCAGACAAGGCTTGACTGCAGCGTTGGCCATTTCTACGTTGACGCTTTTTCAAAGGTATGCCCAGAAACATGCAGTAAATATTGTAGAACTTCCCAGTATCATCCTCTGGCTAAATAAAAGAATTCTGGCAACCAACCATGCCTAAAAATAAAAGTATGGGTATGTTTTATACAAAAACCCATTATCCAGAAAGCTCCAATATACAACAGTGCCATGCTCCATATTGCCTGTTTAAAACAGATTTTCTTTATCTATGTAATAATAAAACAGCAGCTTGTACTTGATGGGGAACCAGCTGCATAAAGCCATATTGACATCAGAAATATTATATATTTTTTCTTTATTTTATTTTTTGTTAAATGTTTTTTAGCAGCCTTAAGGCATAGATATTACAGGAAACCCCCAGGTCCCAGACATTGCAATTAGCTGTATTATGATTCTAGTGTAGCGCAGAGCAGTGGGTGCAACACATTACTGCACTTGCCATAGGGAAATGATAAGTACAGGGGACCCCCCTAAGTTTTGTGGCTATTGATGCTCCGTAGATTCTGCATCTAAATCACCTAAAAGCTAGGGGGCATCCAAGGGGCTGCCTTTGCACTTGCTGGAGAACAGAGGCAAGACTGCGTGCATGGGTGGGAGAGGTACCGGTCTTTGCTTTCTATTTTGCAGTGCAAATACCTGTCCCTATAGACAAGGGCAGGAAAACATGTTTTCCTTTCAACTTTGCACTTGTACCTGTGCTTTATAAATGGTGCTTGGTGTTGGTAAAGTGGCCTCTCCAGCCCAGTCCCATTTTGAGAGCACAGTGAATTATTCTTTCTAGTGAATAAGATGCTCTGGGCCTATCAGTTCAATGTATAGGTGCAAAGGGCACATATTGCTGCATGTTGGTGGAGCGGAAAGGATTAAATGGAGCACTGACGTTGGCTGTAGCACAAAGAATGTGTTTAGAGATAAGCATCTTGCGCCAATTTGTTTTCTCTGAAACGCTTGCAATTAATAGGAAGTTTCCCTTTATTATGTTGAGTTGTTGTTTAGTTCAGCAGAGTTAGTGTATTTAGTCATCTTGCCAGGCGGGTGCTGCTGACACCAAGGCTTCTCCTCTGTGTTTCTAAAAGGCCTAATAATTCAGCTGGTGCTGGCATAGCAAAAATAGCAAAAGCATTAGATAGGGGCAAAACAAGCAATAATAAGAATTAACACTCATTTAAGATTGAGCTGAACTATTCCGCTGTTCTAAAAATAATGGAAGAGTTTTTAATTTAAAATAATTGGCTGTAAATTATATTGTGTCATATTTCCCATTACTGCTCATTTGGAATATTGGATTCAGAATGATATTGGATACAGAATTATGTGTTAATTTGTTTTTCCTACAGCAAGAATTCTCATTTCTCCTGGATTCCAGTGCGCTTACCAGAGCAGAAGAGGACCTGGTCATAAATGCAACTGTGGCCTGGTGAGTGGATTCCCAATATACGTGGTCGTTAGTAAAGCACTGACATGGGAACAACTTGTAATCATCAATCACCTATAACTCCACCTCCCACATGGAAAAGAGACACAACAGGGGCCCCCTTTCCCCATTCATACCTTATGCTTAATTCACTGCTATTGGAGAGAGGTTAGTAGGGGCCACCAATAACTGCAGGCCGGGATCGTGTCTTGGTTAGGGGGGCCCACTGGGTTTTTTCCTGGTGTCCCGCCAGCCCAGTCTGACCCTGGTGAGCGACATGGAAGGGTAAGAAAATGAGTTCAGAGCTGATGTACCATCTGAAGCATGTATCACCAATATAAAATACATAGGATATAGAAGGGAATTAATTGGCTTTTTCATTTTTAAGTGAAAAATGCACAATTCATTATTAAGGTGAGAAAGATTTGAAGTATTTCATTGCTAAAAAGGGTGAAGATGTGAGCTGACACTGTGGTCTCTAACACATGTGTGAATACAGCAACTTTATATTATACTAGAGTTGCATTATAGATAATAAGATGATTGCAGAGTCAGCATGGTCTTTAGAAAGGGTGCAAGATAATCTGATTAGCTTCTGTAAGGCGATAACTGGATCTGGGCAAAGCAATTCATGCAATTTAATTAGATGTTGCTAAACCTCTGATTCAGTTTCATGTTAGGGCACTAGGGAGCACAACTTATGGAAGGGCAAGTGGACCCCCTGGCATTTTACAGGGCCCAGCAGAGGGGCAATTATAAGTGGTGGAAACAGATCTCACTTTGTACCAGGAATTTCATAGCTGTGCAGGCACTACAGCAGCTGTAGGTTTTTTGCTCATATAATGGCCCAATGCACATCAGTAGGATTAAAAAAGAAGGTTCTGGCACCGTTAAAACCAGATTGACTTTCTTGATTTAAAGTTTCTAAATGCAGCCATTTGATTTCTCTCCAAATAGTGAGAATGAATTCACCGAAGACACTATATGGAATAATGAAGTCAGTTTCATTGTACCGACCAGATACGAGATCGACCTCAATGTTCTGGGGTAAGTTCAGTCTAATAGTGAAACCAATTAACATCAGGTCTGTGGCTTTTACTAAGAAAAGGGTTATTTCTTTTTTTAAAAATAAGTCATCGCTGTGCCGTTCTTTATGAGACTGATTTATCAACGTTCAAATTCAAATTTTTGTAGAAATTCACAAATTTGAAATTTAAAATAAGCCTCCCCCAGTACAGATATCCTTATTATAATTAATTGCCATGAAAAAAAGCATAAGGACAGTGTTGAACTAGAATCTGTGGAAATGGTTTATGGCCCCGCCCCTGCTATGGAAAATTCCATTAATGGTTGCACTTGGCTGCCCAGAACCCCAGTGCAGATAAATCACAATCCTTTTGGCTTATTGTTAGTGAATTATATCACAGTAGGTGGGCTATAGAAGCATATAAAGGAAGCTACATGGCAGGTCAGACAGTGGGATATTAGGAGGATATATAGATTGTAGCGGGAAAATAAAAACAAGTAAAAAAAAAACAATACATTTACCGCCTCAATATTTGTTACACTTATACAGTGGGGAATTTAAAAATTAGAGTGAAAAGCTTCTAGATTTACATAACAAATGAGAGCACCCCTAGTGGTCATGCTAAAAAGAATTATATGAGCATTTTTCAGCGCTTGATCTTTTATTTTGCTGCCAATAATTTCTCTACACAGAACGGTTTCTCCATTTTCATTTGTCTTTGGGCCGCATGAAGATGAACCAGATGGTGCTTGTATAATGGAGAAGATAGAGTTCACTTTCAATGTAAGAACATTGTGTTGTTGCTATACTTACAGTTTGACCTGACTGCATGCTATGGGGTCAGCTTAAGACATTCTGAAAAAAATGGAGTGGTATCGAATTTTTAGGAGGTAAATGTATTAAAGGTTTTGGCACGACAGGAGAAAATAAAATCATGAATCTAAAAAATTTTTAAATTCAAGGTTTACGGGCTCAAATTTTTGAGAGTTATCACTTATAAAATAAAAATTGTCTATTGAAGAATATTCTCAACATTCAAGCTATTCTATCATTCAGTTTTTTTAATTAAAGTTGCATTTTTAAATATGATTTAACACTAAAGAAGGCCATACAATGGGCTGATTTTAGCTGCCTATATCGGTCCTCTAGTTCGGTAGCTTATCTAGCAGTGTATCGACGGGTCTCTCTGACTGACATTTGGCCTGAAATTGGGCAGATCTTGATCGGGCAGGTTTGATTTTTCCGTCATATCGGGGATCACATCAACGAATCAATGCCGAGGGTGCCTATGCCTGCTGTTTTAATTTGATCTTTTGGCCCTATAGTGAAACGTCCGAATTAGCCTGATATCGCCCATAGCTGGGCATATCGGGAGAAAATCCGTTCGCTTGGCGACCTCGCCAGCTTTACACTAACTACGTTTTTCTGATGAAAGTTTTTTTGGTCACAGACTTCTTATGCAATTGAGGTTTTCAGAAAAACTCTTAACTTTTTAATATGCAAAATATTTTTATGGAAACTGGAAAGAACTTAATATTCTTCCATTTCAGAGCTTAAAAAGGCACATTTCATGCAATTAATGTTAAATCAACATAAATTATTTATAGAAGGAACAGGGACACTTGGGTTTTATGTACAATTGGGGCTTCAGAGCAAAATCTCAGTAGGTCCCACACCATCCATAAAAAGCCTTCTGATCCATTTTGCACATTTCTATTGAAATGGAGAGTCATTGAGGGCCATCTATTCTGTGGCTCTGCCCTTACACCACTGCCTAATAACAAAACACACACCAGTTATATTTGTCCTGGGAATATAGTTATTATTGTTGCAGTTTGATATCAGCTCTGGTTTGTTTGCCTATCTTTAATTGGTTATCTAACCAAAGCTCCACCCAGTCTATTCTCATTGGAGTTTTAAGTACTGCTTATTAATGACCAAAAACCCCAGCAATAGGAAATCACAGGTACAATTTAAAAAGAATATTTATTTGAATGCACTGACTTAATGGACATATATATATACATTGCAAACCTTATGGTGCTGCCACCGGTAACTGTGTTGCTTTCTTTCCTCTAAGGTCATTAATGCTGGATCGAGTCTGGTTCCGGCTGCAAAGCTTCAGATATCGTTGCCTAACACATTCTCACCAAATGGCGTGAAACTGTTAGATATTTTGGCTGTAAAGGTATGTTAAGCGCATGTGTAGGTACGTTTCCTTGACCCACTCTGTCTTCTTCTATCTAGTCATGTCAGTGGGTACTCAACCAATTGTGTGTTACAATGAATGCTAGTACAACACACAAGGGTTAATAAGGGTTCTCAAGAGAAGGATAGTTAGGGGGTGATTTATCTACAGTCGAGGTTGATTTTTCTTCTCGGGTCGAGTTATTTTCCGCTTCAAAATCTCAAATTGGAGTTATGGTTGGAAAACTGGAATGTCAGGTATTTCCTGAGTACAAAAACCCAGAAAACTTGAATGTAAAAATTTGCCATGTAAAAGCTTGCGAGCTTCTATAGATATTATTAACTCTAATTTTTTGGAGTTTTTAAAGCTTGTAACTCAAAATATTCAAGGTTTTTGTGCCAATGAGTTTTTCTTATTAATAAATAAGCGACCATTCAATATGTGAGTCCACTACAAAAAACAACAAACAAATATAAAAGTGTTTATGCCCTTTGAATGGTGCAAACTCTAATGTTATTAATCCCACCCTAGGACTGTTAGTGGGTTGTGCACTTTATTTATCCCCCAACACAGCAGTTTGGGTTTCAGTGGTAAATAAAAACCCTCCCCTTCATTCATTACCTCTTACCCCATACCAAAGTGTGTCCTGGCATCTCTGTAGATGTTCTACTGCTGATCTGGCTGACTACTTTGAAACTCAAATAAAATGTAACAGTAGTCAACTGTCCTCAGTCTGCCTTCAGCCTGCATCCTCCCAATTCCACAATTCCATGCACATCAGTGTTTTAGTCCCTCCTCCCCTGCCAGGATTTCAAATGATACAGAAAGAGAAGAACTGTTTTGCAGCAGGATTTCAGCATAGAAAAATGGTATTTATTCATACTTTTAGAAGGAACGGATTACACTAGGGGTTTCTGTGTTGTTTGGGGCTCTTTAATAAGTTTTGGTTCGGAAGCCAGAGTTCCCCTTTAAAAGCTTATTTATCATTTTCAAATTTGCTAAATTTAGAGGCTTTTTTCCAATTTTGCTAAACTTATATGTTTGCTTATTTATTAAAAATTTCAAATATAATAAACTTAGTTGAATTTAACCATAAAAATAAATCAAAGGCATCAAATTCTACCCATAATTTTCAATGTTTTTTTTTTTTTACAAACTGAAAAAACTTGAATTGAACCACATAAATTTTGCCCAGAAACAACTCCCACTGACTTCTGCCGCGTGTGGCTGCACTGAAGCGGATTCATTATTTTTCAGTGCAGAAACATGGGTGTCACTCAGCCTGACGGTAAAACCCAGGGCCAAGAGAAAGGGATCCACGCTTGTGACCTGGCCCTTAGTCCATTTACTACATTTACTAAAAAAATGAATGAATGCTCTTGCAAATAGGGAAAATAATTCAGTTTAGCTGCCAACTGCAGTGTAGTTTCATCTAAAATTCTACTTATTCCTTGCAGACAACCGTTGGTGAATGCTATTTTGACAACTACACAAGGGGCTGCGAAACACCCAAAAACACTCGCTCAAAAGTTGGTGATCTATTTGCATTTTTTTCCAGGCCGGACAAAAGATGGCTGGTGAGTATTAAAGCACAACTCTATGAACATTTACCTGTTTTTTTAAAAAGGGATTTAAATCCAAAAAATAAATTAATTTGAACTTACTGTAATTTACATTCATTTTCTCTTTCTGGTGTTTTCAAGCATATTAACATTGTAAGACTGCTGCCCAGGCCTGTACAAGCGCATGAATAAAGGCTAAAATGGGAAGCAAACAAAAAGAAAAAAGAAGTGTGCTAGATCATTGGCATATATATACAAAATGCGGCATACACAAGGTGTTTTCCACCCAAAAAGTAACTAGAATAGCAAAAGAACAAAAGTTTTTGTGTTTGTGCCTTTAAGAATTAACATTTATTTCATACGATTAAATTAATCGTATGAAATAAAAGTTAATTCTTAAAGGCACAAACACAAAAACTTTTGTTCTTTTGCTATTCTAAAATGGGAAGCATTACAGATATGTAACAGAATGTCTGCTTGTTTCCCCAGTACTGCATGAAAGATGATCCTTCTTGCATTCAAATTCTGTGCCTGTTTGGGGACATGGAACGGGAAAGTAAAGCCACTGTGGAAGTACAGCTTGAGATCAGTCATTCATATTTAGAAACAGTAAGTATATATGTACCAAAAGTTCCTTGTATGTAGGCACTCACATTCCCTACATCTGAATCCTATAGAAATAACTGGGATTCTTTTAAATCTCAAAATGAATCCTGGATTCGGTGCATCCCTAAAGTCAGCATTAATACATACAGTATATAGCTTTAGCCCAACACTATTCTTCTCATTCTGTTTGCCAAGCCTGTTCCCAGATATTGTTCTTGCTTTCACTAATACAATTTGTATTGCCTTCTTGTTGTTACTGTAGGATGAAGCCACGCTAATACAGTTTTTCACAACAGCTCAAGCAGGCTTTGAAGATAGCCCTAAGATCATCAACCTTAACCAGGATCATCATGCATATGTAAGAACAAATCAACAGCCTTCTCTAAAGATGTTATAATTGCTTACAAATCCTGCCTTGGGAGCCTCTGGCCCCATAATTCTGCTGTATCACAACATAAACCAACAGACGGGGGTGGGGGTGTTCGGAAATAACCATTGGAGTGGTCAGAAGTACTAATTACAAAGAGCAAACAATGCACTTTTGGTTTGAACATATGATAATGTGTCGAGTTAAATCCAGGGCTGGCAGTAAGGATAAACAAAGGCACAGCTTGTGGGGGGCACAATTTTTTGGATCGATCATCCTCCCAATCGAGGATGATAAAGGAAGGTGAGAGATAGCAAATAACCAGCTGGAGGAGGAAAGTGATGGGTAGGGTTTGGTAGTAAGAGGCCAAGCTACCCCTCTGGGAGGTGTATGTCACAGGGGGGTTGGTGCAAGCAGACATGAGGCTAATGAGACGCTGGGCAGCAATACTACTTGGCCTGGCTATGTTGCATTCCCTTAAACTTGCCATAGTTTGGGGGGGTAAGTTTTTTCTGTGCTCAAAAGAATAATTCAAGTGCTGAAAGGACCTCAGACCTTTATAATCAGCCCCAAAGAATATTCATTCAATCTTCTTTGCATTTTACCTTTAAAATGTTTAGCTAAGTAGCTATAGTCTGTCCTCTCATGTGGAAATAAAGTATAAAGTACAGGCCACTATTTATTTTTATTACTAATATTTATTGTGCTTACATTTTTTCTTTCATATTTCAGGTTGTGTTGGAAGCACTACATAATCACAAGCCCAAGAAACACGTCATCTACTTGATCATCGGGATTAGTTTACTATTAGGAATTCTTTTATTTTCCTTACTGACATATATTTTATGGAAGGTAATAGACGTTTTTCTTCTCTCTCTCTCTCTCTCTCTATATATATATATATATCTATATACAGTAAATTGGACCCCTTATCCGGAAACCCATTATCCAGAAAATTCTGAATTACGGAAAGACCATCTCTCATAGACTTCATATAATTCACATTTTTAAAAATGATTTCCTTTTTCTTTCTAATAATAAAACGGTAGCTTGTAGCTAAGATATAATTAATCCTTATTGGAGCCAAAACAATTCTACTGGGTTTAATTACTGTTTAAATAATTTTATTAGCAGACTTAAGGTAGGAGATCCGAATTACGCTAAGGGGTTGTGCCCAGCGGGGAACCTTGGGGGTTGCGGGGACCCTGGGGCGGCATCTCCGGTGGGCCCTGTACCCCTCAGTCTGACCCTGGAAGTCACTGAAATGTTGCATGGCCATAGAAGGAACAAGTGGTTTTATACAGGCAATGGAACTCTGAGGTGGCTTCTATTATGATCATATATTACAGCAGGGGGTTCTTTATTTATTATAATACATAAGTTTCAGTAAGTCATGTGACAAAAATGACATCACTAAAGACCAATTATAGCTAATAGCATCCCAGTCACCATTTATAAGGATTTTATTTTCTAGGATAATCTTATCACGTGTGTGCTTTTTGATTGCTGGACCGGGCTTTGTGCTTTTTTCCCACAAATTTCTGAACATATGATTTTGTGTTACAGGTTGGGTTCTTCAACAGAAAATATCAGCCCATTGGAACAGAAGAGACTAGCAGAAGAGAAAGTTGGAACTATGTAAACAAAGATGAAAAAAGGGAAAAATAAGGACTATTTATCGATGGGAATGTGGACTGATGAATCAAGAGGATTATTGAGGATTTACGAGAGAGTACTGTCCATTTCAGAGGTTATTTATGAAGGACTGGCCAGCTTCTCAAGAATGTGTTTCTGTTTTCAAATGAAAATGCACCGTTACCTCTAAAATAATACGTGTATACATGGAACCAGGGATCTCAGGAATTTAATGACTAGAAATACTTGGAAGAAGTTAATACTTAAAAAATCTGTGGAACCCACAGAGACATAAAGACAGCTACTTCCTAAGTGATCTACCAGTGCAAATCCTCATTGAAATGGGATTGTCCAATCATTGTTTGGTTCTTGACTTTATACCGGCACAGGCCACAGACGTACACCAGGCTTCTGAGTTCAACTTTGCTATGCACAATCTGATCAAAAGATGAAGAACGTTATGAATGCATTGAGCATTATGAACGCAACTCGGATATCACGCTTTACAAACCAAACACTCCAACTGCTTGATTTTTGGAGGGTGAAAACACTACTTTTGCAAATTCATATCCTGCTGGGCCTTTAAGCCACCTTCCACATAGGTTTTTGCCGCAGTTTACTAGGTCTGCTCCATAAAGGTTACATTACAGAACGAATTTACAACTTGATTATGGGGTTTCTTTATACCAGTGATGGTTGTAATAACTAAATATAGCAGTTACTATGTAATGATACGGTCTTACAGATTGCCATATGAAGATCAGGCAGGGGTGAATTAATGGGGTGATTTATCAATGCTGAAGTTTGATTTTTTTCATGATTTGAGTTTTTTTGTGCTAATAAAACCCAAAAACTCAAAGGTGAAACGGTGTCATCTAAAAGCTTGCAACTTTCTATAGAAGTCAGTGGGAGTAGGCAAAATCACGAAAATGAACTCGAATTCACAAGCTCAAAAACTGATAAATGAGCCCATTAATATCATACTGAGATATTTTATGTCGTTAACACTTTTGGGCAATGATAAGGTTTTGTGTGTGCGCTTTTTGATGAAAAAAAAAATTCAGCTGCCAATAGCAATGCAAAATGGCCAGTTTATCTTTGGTTTATCTATGACTTTTTTATCTCAAGCCATTATTATGAGGAATTATAAGTGCACTCATTGTACAGGCAGCTTGTGGGTTTTATCTTGTACTGTTGCGTGTAGAAATGGAAAATGAAAAACAGAGCATTACATTTGTAACTTGACAGCAGTAACTAATGAAAATGCATTATTACAGCATTAATAGATCCTGGTTGGCATTACATACCTTTAGATTAGGGTACAAAAATCCAAACTTGGGTACAAAAATAGTTCTAAAAGAACTCAGCTCTGTACCTAACTCTACATCTTTGACAAATTTTAGGACCTCATTAAATTAGTCTGTGCCCTTATTAGATCTCCTCTAATGAGTCGCTGCCCCTTATTCTCAATGTTTGGTCACTGGAATATCCATGGGAATCCTCAAAACATGTACGTGAATGCCAATAATCATTTTGTTACACCTAGCAAAAACCATGGTATGGTCGAATGACAAAAAAGATGATAAAAGTATTATTTATAAAGTCTACAATGAGATCTTTATGGAGTGTGAGGCACAAAAAGACTGGAGGTCAGTGGTAGGTCTTGCGTGACCATTCTACCTTATGGCTCTCCATCTTCAAAAGGTATTTGGTTTGGGGGTTTGTGAACATCAGCTAGACCAGGGCTGTCCAACTGGGGCTCTGCAGGCCAGATGTGTCCCTTTGGTGGATTTATTATGGCCCCAAACTCAAGGTCTCCCTAGACTGTATGGTGTCATGGTTTTTCCATATATCCGGCAGTTTAACATGCTGTATGGCCATCAGTCCACTACCTGTAAGATATTGCACAGCACTGAACCAGAGAATATTCTGGGTTTTTTTAAAGCAAATCTAGAATTTAGAAAATCTCTCCAAAATATTTATTTCAGAGAACAAAAAAAAAAACTGTTTTAATCCCACATAATTGAAACTGCTGATTTATTTTATTTTTGTAAAATAATACCTCAAAAAGGAACGGAAAGAACGAACAAAGCAGCTCCTGTGGGATTTTCCAGATAAAGCACATCTTTTACTGAAAATAATTGGAGTTTATTATTAGTTGGGGTAATAAGGCAATTTTAAGAGATTGTATAAAAAGTTCCATAGGTTTATATTTTTGCTGTCTCTATACTGTAATGTGCCTTAAGGTCACTAAATGTGTTTTATTTTGGCTTTCACTTTGTATTGCATTATAAACAATGTGGTATTGTGGGCACAGGAGGTGTGTGCCTGTTTGCACAAGGGCAGCAGCAGCGCCGCAGGGCAGGTTGGGGGGCGCTGGGTAAATGTATTTGATATACTGTATGTAAAGAAATGTTACATCCCAAATTGCACATCAATCAATGAAAGATTTGGAATTATCAGAATATAATAAAAAAAATAAAGAATGTCAGAATGCCAGTAAGTGTTATGGATTTCAAAGCCAATTATCTACTTGCTGTATTTTGATGTAAAACCATTATTGTTAATGTTGGTAGCATTGTGTGTTCAGTGGTGTAATTAGATGTAACTGGGCCCCACAGCAATTCAGTTTAGGGCCCCAAGTTGACCTATTCTACTAAGATATTGCAGTTGCTTATTAACTAGAGACTGACTGGGTCCCCTACACTCCTGGGCCCCTCTGCAACCGCAGGGTCTGCTTCCTCTGCAGTTACGCCCCTGCCTGTATTATATATAAGTAAAGTAAGAGCTGGTTTGTCATATGTAATTCAATATACATGGCAATAGTGTAAAAACACATTAGAGGAGTCTCCAGTAAGTATTTCTAAAGCCCAAGGCCTACACACGCCATATTATGGGAACAAGGAACTTTTGCCAAGGAAGTACATCAAGTATCTGTGTTAAATGAACATTTAGGGACTGATTTGAGTAAAGGAATCAGGACATTCATTTAGAAAAAACGCAATTGTTTTTTTTTTGCCACAAACACAATCTTTTTTTTGAATGTTTTCTTTTTACATGAGTAAAACCACTCACAAGACAATACTTACCTTTAGATAGTTAGATAGATGTGCAGTCCATACGATTAAAATCGAGTTGGTGCGTTTGCTGTTCCTATAGTGAGACAGCCCATGCAATTATATGTATTCCAACTGAGCCGCACACCACATCGTCTGAAACTTAAAACATGAAATCCAGTGTCACATAGCAAACAGAGTACTCATCTGATCAGGAACATTGTTGCGATGTTTCAGGGGCTTACTACAGGTATGGGATCCCGTATCCGGAAACCCGTTATCCAGAAAGTTCTGAATTACGGAAAGGACATCTCCCAAGGACCCCATTATAAGTAAATCTGATTTTTAAAAATGATTTCCTTTTTCTCTGTAATAATAAAACAGTACCTTGTACTTGATCCCAACTAAGATATACGGTAATTAATCCTTATTGGAGGCAAAACAATCCTATTGGGTTTATTCAATATGTAAATGATTACCAGATTAGGGAAAGATCCCTTATCTGGAAAACCCCAGGTCCCAAGCAATCTGGATAACAGGTCCTGTACCTGTATGTCCTTTTTTCAAGCCCGTTCTAGCATCAGCAAAAATGACATAATTAACAGTCCACGTGAATCCATTTACAAGTGTTTATACCAGAAGTAACGTCACTGGTTACCAAGGTCCCCCGACACAAATAACAGAAGTGGGGACACCCATTTACTTCTGCGTTTCAAAGTTGTCATAGAAACTGATGTTCCTAGTCAGATGAGTACTATTTTGCTATGTGATGCTGGGATTTCATGTTTTTTATTGGATTGGAATAAATGGTGAGTTTTAGACAATATGGTGTGCGGCTCAGTTGGAATACATATATATTTATAAATATCTCCATCTCATTTATATAAATGTGTCTTTTGATCTTGCACCTCAAATGTTTTATGGATTGAGTGCTGGCACCCTGGGACTTCATACATACATATACATACATACATACATATACATACATACATACATACACATATATAAGTGCAAGTTGCCCACTGCGTTTGTGGACATAAGTTAGAGTCCTGTATTTATGTTCCTCTATCTGTGCTGGGCTAAAATGCAAGCGATCTGACAACAGGAAAAAAGGTGACACTGGGAAGGCTTGCAAACATACAGCTTATTTAGCAAGAAATAGTTAAATGAGTTGCTTGATGTTAAAGACAAAATTGCACACAGTAATAAAAAATTACAAATTTCCAAACATAAACTTTTTGTGTTACCGTGGGCAAAACTACTTGGTTGTACAGTAAATAGAGAGACTTAGGGGGTTGTGCAATAAAAGGCACTATGTTTGCCCAGGAGCAGTAACCCATAGCAACCAATCAGCAGGTAGCATTTACTGGTTACTTGTTTAAAAGCATACATCTTATTGGATGCTATGGGTTACTGCTACTAGGCAAACTTTGTGCCTTTTATTATACTATGGGGGTTAGAGGCTCAGTATTCTGCCAAAAAGAAAACCACTCAAATTCATTATTATTGCATACAGTATATTAGATCACCCACAGTGCCTCATAAAATGAATCATCATACTTTCTAAAAATGTATAATATTGGATCTCTGTTGGATCCGGGACCATACTGTCTCATTGATGCAGCCCTCACTCTGAAGGATCCTATACCCTTCATTGTAATTTGATTGTTTAGTCTGAAATAAGTCTATTTCACTGGGGAAGGGGGGTTGGGACAAAATGTTAGGTACCCCCCAGTGAAACAGATTGCTAAGCTTTTCCTTGGGCCTTGACCCAAAAGAGCAGATCTTAACATGTTTGTCCGCTGTTAGAGTCTAAGCTCCACTGGAGCAGGGACTGATATGAATGATTTATAAAAAGAAAATAAATATACCATAGAATGGAAAAAATCAACAACTTTCAGATGGTTATTTACGGAAGTAAAACTTAATTATTTATATTATCTATAAAGGCCACTATCCAAGGAAATGCAGCATTGCGGTAGGCAGTGGGTTTTTTAAACTATCATCACCTTTTAGAAAACGAAAGCTTCAGGCGTTACTCATATCTTCATTTCAATTAATTTGCTAAACTTTAAGGAGCAAGAAAGGTGAATTCACTATGGGGGCGGGGGGAAATGTTAGGCATCCTGGTGATTATAATCACTTATTTGACCAGTGTTCCTGTTAGCAGAAAGCTGCCCCGGCCTGGGGTACTGTGCGAGCACCATGGGGCAATCTCCTTACTTCTCTGTGTTGGGTGTTAGAGTGAGTTGCTGAACTTTAAGCAATAATCTGTCTTTTTTACTGGGGCCACTGAAGAATGAAGATGATTGCTCTGTGGTGCATCGACCCGAGGTATCAGGTAAATAATTATAATCATTGGGGGGCGCCTAACATTTGCACCTGCCCGGTGATTTCACCATCTCCTTTAAAAACAAAGGCATGGTGCCAATGATTAATAATAAAGATCATGATATCCTGGTATCTTCCTGCTGCTGCTTTAATAAACGCCTGCAAGGGGGGGGGAGACTGCCACACAACATGGCCTTAATGCCTTCCCTCTTGCACTGCCCGCCATAAGGAATGCCAGACATAATCACATTCCCTCAATCAGTCGACTAAAAGACATGGAGGTGCTAAGCTGGCAGTGAGTGAAGCTGTTAAACAATGGATCAGCCAGTGCAGTCAAACTGGAGTTTAATGGGGTACTAAACCCTGCTGCACAGCACTGCTCAACCAAACTTTACTTGGCTGTTGCTGAACTACAAATCCCAGAATAATTTAACATATAATGAAGGTAGAGGCATGCTGGGAGCTGTAGTCCAGCAACATCAGGGTTGTATTCTTATTGCACAATAAAACTTTTCCTTAACTTTCTCCAAATCCCCACAGACAGCGACTGCATTAAACTGCAAAAAATCCTCCAATGAGAATCCCAGCTGATCTGTGTAAATCTGGCTCCCTGTTCTTTGTTCCTGCAATTGGAGTTGGAAGCATTAAGCAGTTTCCCAGCACTGATTCCAGTGTCATATAATGAAGAAAAAATATATGTAAAATAACAACAAGATGCCTGACATAGTGCTGGGAATCAGCTTTCTCATTGGTCACTTCTCTTGCACTTATGAGTTTTTTGCTCAGTAGAATGCTCAGTGGTGAATTTTCTTGCATCTATAACAACGTTTTTCTCCAACTTTTATAGCAAAACTAGGGGGCGTTCATTTCTACTGTCCCACAACCATCACATGAATACAGTCACAACGTGCAATTGAAAATAAAATAAAAAAACAAGTTTTGATAAAAAAAAATGGATTAGAAAAGAGACCTGTGTGATCTTTAAGAGACGAGTATAATCATCCTATGAAATATTCCCTAAATTCCTTGTTTTAGTCCAAAACTCTCTCCCCATTGGCTCGACTGCTCATGGCTTTCAGTTCCATTTTGTGATTTAACAGCTCTTTGTCATTTTTAATTTCATAGTTTTTTTTTTGTTCTAAAAACTTAAGGTAAAAAACAAAAAAATGTTGTTCTCCCGGCGTGTTTTTGTTTGGAGCAAGAGAAACTACAAACAGCTGCATTTTGCGTTGAACCCGTCCAGCTCTTCAACGTTCGTTCCATAAATATTAATGAGCTCTGGGTGCAACCTGTGAAATAAAGATTATTTTGGTAAAGCAGGTTTTAATCGACCAAACATATAGATTTGCCATTGTATTACTCAATAGCCATACACAGGGGAATTATTTCATTTTTTTTTTACATTTTGCATGCTGATTTATTTTGGTTCTCTATTATAATTCAACTACAGCTCTTTAACTGACTTCCTTGTGTGAAGCCCCGCCCCCTTTTGCTTTCTGAGCACTCCTCCTAATGACCTCAAAGAGGCCTACTGCGAATGCCTGACTGATTTTGATTTGAAGCATTGGCAGTGAGCATGCCCAGTAGGCAAAAGGGGAAAGAGTTTCATGCTCAACAAGGAAGTCAGTAAAAGAGCTGCAGTTCAGCTGTGTGTAATATAAAAACAAAATAAGTCTGCATGTATCGGTTATTGATTGCTTTATATGTTACTCTGTATGTCCTATGTATGTAACCCACTTATTGTACAGCGCTGCGGAATATGTTGGCGCTTTATAAATAAATATTAATAATTTTTTTCTTGTTTTTTTTTTTTTACAAACTAAATGCACTGAAGTCAATGGGTGTTTTCTTACACCAAGTCCACTGGAATCATTAAATAAAAACTGTCACCCAAAAGTATGGTTTGCGTAGAAGGACAAACCAGGAGAAAAAAGCGTGTTTTGCGCCTATGAGCTTTTTTAAGGAGAATTTTTTAATTTTCCTTGAAAAAGTGCAGATGCACGCAACCCGTAGGAGTTCTTGTGAAGATTGCGATTTTCTCCTGGTTTGTCCCTCTTCTGTACTTTGGGCATCATCCTGGATATACGAAATAGCGACAGGAATGGGCAACAAGCAACATACGCTCTTGAGCGAGCTTCTTATCCTGGCCAAGGTAAAAAATATTATTTGTATACATTTTAATAGGCAAAGTTGCCTGTCTCTAATACAAGAAAGACACTGTACGTGGGGCAGAATGCTTTGCTATTTTTAACTTGTGCAATACTTAACTTGTGCAATATTTTATTTATGGGCTCATACTAAAAGAATTTGAAACCCGCTTGTCCATTTATTGAAATTGTCTGCTAATGTTATTTTATATTTATGGTTTTTGGGATTTTTATTGAATTAATAAAAGATTGTGACTCTTATCTCCTGTGTGTTTTTACTCATTTATCCTTTGTTAAAGGGAATAGAACTTGTTGTGAGTGCTGTTCCTTTATTTGCAACAAACAAATTCTCTCTTTCCTAATGGCAACACAAAGGTCTCAGATATGGGCTGAGATATGGCTCATACACAAGAACTGCAATACTGTAATACAGGTATGGAACCAGAATGCGTTTTTAGGTTTACCTAGAAACCTGGGGTTTTCTAGATAACAGATCTTTCCATACTCTGGATCTCCACAGCTTAAGTCAGTTAAAAACGTTAACGAAACCCAATAGGATTGTTTTGCCTCCAATAAGGATTAATTACATCTTAGTTGGGATCAAGTACAAAGTACTGTTTTATTATTACAGAATAATAAGATTCATTTCTTAAAATCTAAATGGGCTTCCTGTAATTCAGAGATTTCTGGATAATGGGTTTCCGGATAGATCCCATACCTGTGCCAAACTGTATAATTTTGGTTGAATAACACAAACACTAGGCTGAGAGTAGCCAATGTTAGGCCTATTATAAGGCATAGAATAAAGGAGAAAAGAAAACACAGAATCCACAGTGCTGACAGTCAGGTAGGTACCTAAGAGCCAGCCCTGCAGTTATTATGATCTATGATTAAATGCTTTAAGATTTCTTAAATTTGACATCACCCCTAGAGTTTAATACTATATGACATAATACAATTTTACTAGAAATTATCAGGAAAGAAAATCGCTCACATTATGGTATTACGGAATGATTGTCAAATAAGAAAAATGACTTTTCCCTTTAATATGATTTCCTTGGTAAGAAATGACACAGAGCTCATACACTTTCAAGGATCTGTAAAGATGAAATCAAAAAGAACCACAGAATTACCTAACGTGGATATCAGAGGAAACTTCTACTAAATCTCCATCGATATTCCATGGACAAATGTCTTCTGCCGTATTTCTGTTGCCATTTTGTTCCTGTGAGCTTCTGCCATAGTTTCTTAGTGATATCTTCACTTCTTCAACCAGGAACGTGTCAACAAATGGGAAACTGAACTGAGAATAAAGATCAGAATATTGAAATATAAGTCATATAAATGGTTCCAACTGCTTGCCATAGACATAACACACAGTGCGAGTGTAGGAACACCGTCTCACAGTTTTCTAAATGAACATAAAAGGGAAGACAGAAGGGCTGATTTAGGAACTCTAGAGAGGAAAGTTACCAATTTTAGCACACAAAAATACAAGGTGCGGGCAAAATTTGAATTCAAACATTGATAAATCAGCTCCTTAAAGCACATGTATGAAACATTCTTAATTTACTGTAACAATTCTTATCTTAGCTGTATGGACTGCAATATAATATATAGGGATGCACCGAATCCAGGATTCGGTTTGGGAATCGGGCAAGATTTGGCCTTTTTTTGTTAGGATTCAGATTCAGCTGAATCCACACTCTTGGCTGAACCGAATCTGATTCCTTAAAATCATGTGACCTTTTGTCACGTAAACACGGAAGTTGAAAATTTTTCGACCTCTAACCCTTTATGAAGCCTAATTTGTCTGTGAACTGTCTTTCTTTCCTAAAAAAATGAAAAGTGGTGGTTGAGTCAGAATTTAAGCGGATTTCTGTTGGTGAATATGGAGAAAGTATTTTACACCAATTTTACTCCAAACAAAGGGCTATCTCCACTTTTATGAATTCTCCCATTGAATCTAAGTGGTTGTTGGCACACAATCAGAACTGGGATGTATCAGGACAGTACAGGAGTCCCAAGCCTGGTCTCTGGAATCTTACCGGATTTTTCAAAGTGGCAAATCTTTTTAAATGCTTCACAAATTCTTGTCTCGTAGTGTTCCTCACAATATTAAGAGCCATAGTCCCGTTGCTTAGCCTAGAAAAGTAAAGTCATTTAAGGAGCAAATCTTTATTAGAGCTAATAAATAAAATCCTAAATGGAATCCTTTGTATCACATGTAGATAAGCATGTCACAATGCTACATACTGTACATATAGCCGCATGTGCCAAATTGCATGGAGAAGAATGGCATGGTGCATGGTCTGGCTGTCCTGCATATGCACTGACCAGAGCAAAGGTGGGTACCCCCCACAAGTATTAGGCATTGGGCTGGAGGAATTTATTTTTTTAAGCCCTTTTTTATGTTTACATATAGGCAAGGCTGTAGTTATATCTTGTGACACCCTAGGCACCGGACCTAAATGGGCCCGTCAAGTTGCATAAGTGACTACACGTCCATGCTGAGCGGTGACGTCACTTCACTTCCTCTACATGTGAAGTCACTTCCACCAGAAGTCACTTCCCATCTTTGCTCACCCTGTACACCTCACTCCCCTCCCGGATTCCCATAGGCTTTATCTGGTGGTGGCTGGGGAGGTTTTTAATTTTTTTATCAATTATATAGGCACCTGGGAGCCACTCCCCTAAAGTTGCCGCCCCAGGTGCAGGCCCTCTGGTGCCTAAATATAAATATGCCCCTGCATATAGTTACCCAAGGGCCACCCTGGACATGGCCCCTTAGGTGTCTATATGGCAAATAAGTGCCTGACTGGCTGTGCAGGGTAACCCAAATGGTACTTACCATTCACATGACCCATATGCCATGGTGCTTGAGTGTAAACATCACCTAAAGCTTAGATTAATTAATAAACCTTCTGTACATCATTCTTTTTTATACTATAAAAGCAATAAGATACTGATATACCCAAAGGGGCACATTTACAAAAGCACGAACGCTCAAGCGTTCATGCGAACGCTCCGAGCGTATTTTTGCCGATTTTTTCGGGCGTCCGCACAACTTTTTCGTATGGCGCACAACTTTTTCGGACGTTTGCACGAAAAAATCGGAAAGATTTTACCGATGTTTACAATTGTTCAGTACGAAAATTTCGTGACTTTCGGATCACCAATACAATATTATCGTGACTAATACGATTTTTTCGTAAGCATTTTCGTGATATTTGCAATCTTACGAAATTTTCGTTTCCAATACGTTTTTTTCCCATTCGTGATTCGGATTCGTGGATTAGTAAATGTGCCCCAAAGTCTATAAGGCAAAAGAGGCCCACTACAACATGGTTAATATCTAAACATAATAGCTTTGGCCAGCAATGGGTGGCTGCATTTCTAGTTTTGTAAGACACTGTTTTCTGGCAGGCTGCAATGAGACTGCCTGGCCCTGGCTGATGAACCACTTTGATTTCACTTCAAAACTATTTATTGGTTCATAAAGGGGGTCATGGTTCAGGCTGGTAACCTTAGATGGAATGCATTTTCAGAATAAAAATCTGTATATGAGCTGCTTGTAGAGTAATACAGTGTAATTAGACAGGAAATCTTCAAACTAGACAACTTGACCTCTTTTTACTGATCCAATAAGTGGTCTTAATCTTTACGAGTGACTGCAATTCTGTGTACAATGGGAGCCTACGAGCTATTTAAAGCAAATTTGCAAAAGATTTCAAATCAGTCAGTGTGGTTTAATACTCGGAAGCTCCTACTGACCTGGTATTGGGTGCCAATCCTCTGGGGGCCATGGAACAAAGGCAGGGGATAGCCATAATGCTTACATTTAGCAACTGACCTTGGATGTGTTGCCATGGATCCTTGCTGCCTGTAAGGAATAAAACATATTTTAGCCTCTTTTTATCTAATACTAAAAAAAACTTTAATTATATCATTTTATACTTACCGGATCGAGCAGCTTTCTCTCTTTTGTTTCTAAGGTTAAACAGATATTTAATTTAATTAGTTATTGCATTTAAAAGAAAAAATACTGTTCCTGTATATATGCTGTCATGGTTACTCCTTTTTTTTTCCTTGTTTATTTTTTCTCTTTGTTAGATAAATATTAAAAGGACAATAAAACTCTGCTAGCTGTCTACTAACCACAATGACTGAATGTTCTTTAGAAGCCATTGTGCTTCTTCATTTGGAATTGGATTTTCTGAAGTTTCACCAAAAGTCCTATATAGTGCATATTTTAGAAAGCTTTAAGACTCCTTATAGCACAAAACTGGAAATGAGAATCTATCCCAGCCGTACTGGAAATAATCTCTGCAAAAACATAGGAAATAAAGCCTTTAGAAAAGACAACACTTACTTTTGGGCTCCACGGTATTTCACTTCTTCATTTTTAATAGGTAGAAAGGTAAGTTCGCAACTTTCTGGTCTGTGAGAAATGAAAGGTATTTATTTCGGAAAAACATAAAATTTTGCATATTAATTCAATTTAATTCAATTCAATGCCTTATTAACTCCTGGCTCAAAAATGAGGTAAAATGAAAAATGATTCATCCTCTCTAATAGAACTGAGTGTTTACCAATAGTAATTTGTTGAACCAGCAGTACTGCTCAAGGCAGTATATTATCACTATGGTAAATACACAAGAGGCCTATTGCAACACTTTCCGAGCTATACAAAAGAAAATCTTAGAATTTGCTTACTTTAAATTGGCAAGGGTCTTTAGAAATGCAAATTCCCTTCTTTGGGACGAAGGCATCCAGCGATGTTTCTCCGCCAGAGCAAGAGTCGCTCCTCCGAATCCAAACATGGCCGAGAAACCGAACCGAAGAAGCTTATTGCTACTGCTAAATGTACAAGTATCAACTGGCTGGATGTTTCCTGAAAAGTCAATTTGCAATGAATTGGGACTGTTATGTTTGAAGTGCATTAGCAATATACAGTACAGTGCTCCCTTATTTTGCTATCATCAAAAAGACAAAAACTTGTAGCCTTTTCTGTTGACAGGAGTTGTGCGTCTTTATGTGAGCGTCATATGATTGATGCTTTACAAACTGTGACCCATGAGGCTTCAGCCATCTCATTTTCCATCACTTCTTCCATTTATACTGGTTTTTAAATCTTGATTAACAAACAAACAAACAAACAAACCCTTCTTCTTTTTTTGCTTCCCCTGTCTCTTTTCTTTGTTTTTTTTTTTTTTAATTCAGGCAAGTTTATTGAGAAGATTTTACAGCAGTTTCAGCATATATACATCACATTATGAGGCAGAGTTACACAATGCAATAAGGTTCTAGTATAAAACATGTTTTACAGTAACAAAAGTTGCGAGTTATGTTGCATTTGAAAATACATTGTAACCTTTTCTTTTGTGTGCATTTTCCTTTCCCCTTCTGTTTCCAACGTTTCCCTCAGGATGTTGGTATATATTACAGTTTACAAACATATTATCTTAAAATGCTTTAAGAAAATACCGCTTATAACTCTCTAAGTGGATTTTTCTAGCCATTTTCCGCATATTTTTTTGTTTCTTGGGAGCTCCTCTAGTTTTATATATTAGACTTTCCAATGTATATAGGTGTTCGACTTCAGAGAGCCAATGTGAATATTTGGGGGTGTTGAGTCTTTCCATTTCCTTTTTTTGCTAAAAATAAACATTCTCTGGTGAATACACTAAGATTTTGAGTGAGTAGTTCTTTGAGCCCTATGCCTAGCAGACACACCTGGGGGGTTCTTGGGAGTTTCACCTCTAGGATCAAGTCTAGCTTATTTAAAACCTTGGTCCAGTATTTACCCAGGACAGAGCATTCCCACATCATATGCATTAGTGTGGCTTTCTCTATATGGCATCTAGGACATTCCGACATTGTATTTGGGAATATTTCATGCAGCTTAGCTGGAATGTAATACGCTCTGTGTACAAAATACAGTTGTATCATCCTATCTCTATAGTTAAAGTGATGCTGTGAGGGGAGATTCCAGGACTTCATCCCAACCATCATCACCTAGCATGGCCAGGTCTGTTTCCCATTTTCCCCTTAGTTTCTCTAGGGGTTTGTTAAACACTTTGCTATGCAGATTAGCGTACAGTAAAGAGATTAGCCCTTTGGTGGAGCCTTGCATTTTTTAGGTCTACTGTTGAGTTTTGCGATACTTGGATAGTTGCTTTATTGTTTTGCAGTAATATCTTTTTTTGTAGCTTCCCCTGTCTCTCCATAACAAAGTATAGCCCCCAATGTTTATTGCCCAGTCATTGGGCAATAAACACTGGCATCCATTGGCATCAACCTCCAGCTCCGACATTTTACAAGCCCGGCTTCTTGTATTTGCATTTAATAATCATTTAATAATGGTACCAGCTTGTAACTTGGGAATATACAACGTATCAAGGTATCACAATTAATAAACAATCACTAATAAGCAATTAAGAGATCCAGTACTTACCCATGATAATATGTAATGCAGCGGTTCCTGTATGCTTAGTTCCATGAAGTGAGTATGCCAGTACATTAGTGGAGCCTAATAAAATAAAAGGTATATTAAATGGGTTGTTTACCTTTAAATTAACTGTCCATATGCTGTAGAGAGTGATAATTAGCAACTGGTCTTCATTTTTTATTAAATAGTTTATATTCAGCAACTCTCCAGTTTGGAATTTTAACAGCTATAATGTTGCTAGGTTCCAAATTACCCAAGCAACCAGGCAGTGAAATAATTTACATAGTTATATGGTTAATTTGGATTGAAAAAAGATCAAAGTCTATCAAGTTCAACCCTTCAAAGCGAACCCCAGTGCATATATATAGACTTACACCAACCTATCTATACATTCACATATATAAAATATATATATACCAATATTTACTAAGATCACAATTGATTTGGATAATGTGCTGGTCCTAGAAATCATCTAAGTCCAACCTGACCGCCTTAAGCTTGAAGGGATTTTGTCATCACAAATTAACTGTTTTTATAAATACATTAATAGGATTTTGTTAGGATCTTGTGGGTGGACGGGTGAAGACAGCAAACTGTAGGAACATATTCAACAACCTGAATTGCATTTGGCTGAGCTACATGATACTCCCCCATACTGTATCCTTGTCCTTTAAGTTAGTTAAAGCTTATTGCAATATCAGTAATCCACTAACTGAATATGTAATGTATCACAAACAAATCTACAATCTTTTTAATTCCATGAGAATATGAATGACACAGCACTGTTTAAACCTGTGTGGAAAAACAAGATGACAAATACAATGAATTGCGGAGTGACAGCCTCTCTAATGTTCACACCTTAAAAGGGCGAAGCAGTGAACAACGAGAAAGGCGGAAAGGCACACTGAAGATGATCCAAACTGAAAACTCCACGGAAAAAAATGTGTCCTTGGAAGGGAAAGCAATACAGCGGTGCAATTAGCTTAATTAAGCAGATGACATGAATATTCATAAGGCTGTTAATGTCTCCCACACCAAAGAGATAAATGTGATGTAATGAGCTGCCATTCGAGTGTGTCTAACATTCCCAAGAAAAGCCAACTAACTCTTTGCTGATTTATAGTTAATGTCGTAGAAATGAAAAATCCAGCGGAAATGATTTTATTATCCTCTAAATACATTTAAAGGAATAATGTCTGTGTGAAGCTGTCTGGATTTCTTCACCACCTTGTAATCACCACATACATATAGACCTGCTTACATATGATATGTCTACATACAAGTGAATCAAGTAGGTATCACAAGTCAAACACCCCAAAGGCCTGCCAAGTATTTCTACTACTGATGCAGAGTTTGGCACCATAAAGCAAGAAGCAGTCAGTGCGTGTCGGCTTTATGTGGTAATACACATGCATTGCCTTCGCTTATTATCATATATTTAATTATATGGGTTGCAACACTATCAATTCAATGCAAAGGAGTGAGGAGAAGGCAGGACACATGCAGTAGGGCTGAAAGCCACGCTGCCCTCACTGCTCCTGACTTGCCATTTCCTAACTCTGTGTAGTGGGTCCATGCTCTCAGGGATGGCCGGAGCCTGACGATCAGATAAGTGCTCTGTTTGCTTACTACCCATGTTATGGAAACTAGTTATTACTGAATGTATTTCCAAAATGTTTTTTTCTGGCAATTCTGACCACATTGGTAGATGTTTGCTGACATCCCCAGTGAGGCAATAGCCGGACAGTTGTGCAAAGACACTTACCTTAAGAGTGAGTTTATCCCTCTGAGAACTCATAGACTGCATCTGTATGGTTACCTCTAGTAAACATCACTCTTTGGCTTATTTATTAGCACATATTTCCAGGGTATAAAATATTATTTTAAAAAGTCCTATTATTTACTGCTTTAGTGCATATACTGCATATACTATAGTTCTAAGTTCTGAATCCTCACCTGCTGGTATTATGCCCAAAGGAATTGGTGCTCTCACTGGCGTGAAAATCGTGTCTGTATTCTTTCCCGCATCTATCTGGGCTCGGAGAAGAAGACCATGAGCAACTTCATTGGCTGATCCGTCGCCGCCAACACAAACTACCCTGTTAACAACAAATCATATATATATCTTTATGTGCAATATAATTACATTTATTTAGCAGTTAGCCCACATACTGGCATCAGTGTGTAGATTTTAGAGCATAAGCAGCACATTTAATTCTGTATCTTTCACATATTCACAGTATGACATTGGCAGCCAAAATCTAGACCTAATTAATGTATTTTTTTCCATTTCCCTAATTTATTACCTGCAACACATTCCATAACCCTTCATGCGATTCTGCTACCTTTCTGTAATTTATGGGGCTGCTGAAAAGCTATAAAAATGGTAAATAAATAAAAAGTCATACTCTGAGAATTTGCTAATTGCCATTAATATGCACAGGGAGTGATTACTGACCTGCATTTGGATATATCATTTATTTCATTTGCCATTTTAGTAGGAGGTTATTTATTTGAAATGCAAATTCGATGAACAAATCACTGTTAAGAAAACATTTTAGAAGAAAATAATGGCATTTATAAAGGCGGTGTATTTACAATAATGATTGGTATTTGAGTGAAATACTGCTCATTTTCACTGTGTTGCGTACTGATTAACAAGCTGCAATACATTGGGCAGATTTGGAAATTGATACATTTATTAAAGCATTGACTGCTTTGAATGATATGTCACAAAGTAAATATGCCCCCACTGCCTTGGCCAGTAAAATTCCATTCGGTGCTAAAGCTCTTTAAACCCCCACAATTACTGAGGGTTTAACAAACAACTGTAATACCATTAACACAATGCAAATGAATTACAAATTCTGTACAAATTCTGAAATTCAAGTTATTCTTCCTATTTCCCTCTCAGTAGTTTGTCTCTTTACAAGCAACTTTTGTCATTCTAAAATACATTTAACTAATACATTGTCAAGGCAAATGGAGTACACACACCAATGTATTTGACCTAGCTGGCCATCAATTTCTGACTCCAACTCTTGCATGAAGAGAAAATAAACAGAGACAGATTGCTGAGAGGGGGACACTGAAGTTACTACAATGTATTTGACCTTGCTGTCCATCAATATCTGACTCCAACTCCTGCATGAAGAGAGAAAGAACTTACCGCACCAGCCTAAAATGTCAGTATCTCAATAGCAGCAATGATGTGCAGTGAATCAGCAGAAAAGATGGGGGGCTACTGGGGGCATTTCTGGAGCCACAAATTGTCACTGCTAAACGTCTATAGTTGCCTTGGGCTGGTACAGAAGCCCAACACATATGGGCCTATTTATTAAAGTACGATTGAGTCCGAATGCTAAAAATTTGTATGTTTTCTAAGTTTTAGAACTGTGCGTATTTTCTACGATATTTTCGTTAATTTCCGCAACTTTTTTGTGCGTTGCATCAATTTGTGCAACAAAATCGTATTTGTCGCTCTGAGTATGAAAGTTTCGGATTCATTCAAGCTTCGGTATCGTGACTTTCCTTGGGCCAGGTTGGAGCTGCAGATAACCATTGAGCCCTATGGGAGACTTTCCTTGGGCCGGGTTGGAGCTGCAGTGTGCCATTGAGTCCTATGGGAGACTTTCCTTGGGCCGGGTTGGAGCTGCAGAGTGCCATTGAGCCCTATGGGAGACTTTCCTTGGGCCGGGTTGGAGCTGCAGAGGGCCATTGAGCCCTATCAGAGACTTTCCTTGGGCCAGGTTGGAGCTGCAGAGTGCCATTGAGCCCTATGGGAGACTTTCCTTGGGCCGGGTTGGAGCTGCAGAGTGCCATTGAGCCCTATGGGAGACTTTCCTTGGGCCGGGTTGGAGCTGCAGAGGGCCATTGAGCCCTATCAGAGACTTTCCTTGGGCCAGGTTGGAGCTGCAGAGTGCCATTGAGCCCTATGGGAGACTTTCCTTGGGCCGGGTTGGAGCTGCAGAGTGCCATTGAGCCCTATGGGAGACTTTCCTTGGGCCGGGTTGGAGCTGCAGAGTGCCATTGAGCCCTATGGGAGACTTTCCTTGGGCCGGGTTGGAGCTGCAGAGTGCCATTAAGCCCTATGGGAGACTTTCCTTGGGCCGAAAATTTGCGCAAGGTACAAAAAAGTCGCACAAACGCTGAAAAAGTCGTGGAAAATACGCTCGGAGCGTTTGTGTATTAGTAAATCTGGCCCTTAGTGTCAGCAATGTCGCTATTAGAAACTTTGGGACCGCGTTCAAGTTATTTATATGAACACATTCACTCAGTACTAAAAACTTTTTTTGTGTAATATCCAGCTGAAGTTACTCTATAATAAGCCGTTCATATAAAAAATTCCATTCAATAATGTCCCTGTGCCCAATGATCTTGCTAGTCCAATAACTAGTCAGTAGTACAGGTATGTGATCCCTTATCTGGAAAACCATTATCCAGAAAGCTCCGAATTACGGAAAGCCCGTCTCCCATAGACTCAATTTTAATCAAATAATTCAGAATTTTTTTCTCTTAGAAATAAAACAGTTCATTGTTACTGATCCTAACTAAGCGGATATGCACTCACCTAAAGGATTATTAGGAACACCATACTAATACCCTTCTCTGACCTCTAGCATCAACAAGGCATTTTCGCCCACAGGACTGCCGCATACTGGATGTTTTTCCCTTTTCACACCATTCTTTGTAAACCCTAGAAATGGTTGTGAGTGAAAATCCCAGTAACTGAGCAGATTGTGAAATACTCAGACCGGCCCGTCTGGCACCAACAACCATGCCACGCTCAAAATTGCTTAAATCACCTTTCTTTCCCATTCTGACATTCAGTTTGGAGTTCAGGAGATTGTCTTGACCAGGACCACACCCCTAAATGCATTGAAGCAACTGCCATGTGATTGGTTGATTAGATAATTGCATTAATGAGAAATTGAACAGGTGTTCCTAATAAACCTTTAGGTGAGTGCTGAACAAAAAGCTAAATAATTTTAAAACTACAAATAATAAAAATGAAGACCAACGACAAATGAGCTCTACATCATATTAAAAGTTAATTTAAAGGTGAACAAACCCTATCAGAAAAAGCAGAGGTGCCATTTTCTTACTGTATGTTATAATTCAGTAAAAGATATTATTTGAATTAACTACTTCTTCACTTAACTAATAAATGTAAGTTGTAATTTATCATCTAATGCACATAAATATATATGTATAATTATCCAGCTTAGCTATAAATAAATTTAGGCCTAGGCACAGAGTCAGCACAATGCAGAAGAAATCATGGAAATTGTATTTTTTTAGCTGAGAAGACAAATTTAGCTTGTGCAAATGCGGCACAATACTGAATCTGTGTGATGCTTCCTTTGTTAAATAAGAAAACTAATTAGCAGGAAATCACAATAAACATATGCGCACGGCTCTGATTTACTGTATCAGTGCGATTTTTCATAAGCATTTTTATAATGACCATGTATGTATAAACAGGAAAATATAAAGGTATTCAGCATTTTGGATCAAACGCGGTTCTGTTTAGGGCAATGCCAAGTGACACATAAACAAAGGAACATTTTGCGAGAGTTCAGAACAATAACTTCATAAATATAAAGATGCTGTGAGGTTTCTTGCAGAACAAACAGTGCCAGTCTGGAATACATAAAGTACCAGCATGGATAGGCAGCTGTACAGTGCATCTGATATTGCTCGGTGATCTTGGCCCAGCAAATGGTAAATTCGTGAACTACACAACCTCTTGAAGCAACAAAACAAAAGGGAGCAAAAAATATGTGCTGAGAAATCACTCATTAAGGTGCAGGCGCCCCAAAACATTGTGATAAATTGAATCTGATTCATCAGCTCAGATAATCAGATTAAAATTTGCAAGTCCAGGTAAAGGACCTATTATGCAGAATGCTTGGGACTTGGGGATTTCCGGCTTAGCGGGTTTTTCTGTAATCTGGATCTCATACCTTAAGTCTACTAAAAATCATTGAAACATTAATTAAACCCAACAGGAGTGTTTTGCCTCCAATAAAGACTCATATCTTTACTGGGATCAAGTACATGGTTCTGTTTCATTACAGATGAAAAGTAATCATTAGTGAAAATGTGAATGATTTGATTAAAATAAAGCTTATGGGAGATTTCCTTAAAGGAGAAGGAAAGTCATTTTGGCATTTTACTGCCAATAGATTTGCCACATTAGTTCCACCTAGAACATTATATTTATTTTGCAGAAACCATTAACATACCTGAGTAAACAGCTTTAGAAGCTTTCTCCTTTTGCTTAAGATAGCAGCTGCCATTTTAAGTAACTTTCTGCCTGCAGCTCTTGCCGTTATAGCTGAGATCACACATCCCTAAGGGAGGGGGGAGGGAGTACATAGCATTCTGGTGGGAGGGGGGAGCAGGAGAGGGGAGAGAGGAGAGAACTGCACAGACTCTGGCCACAGGAATTAAGGATGTTTCTGAGAGAGGAAGTCAGACACTGGAACATCATGTTTACAAAAAACAGAGACAAGAAATCGTGTTTCTTTTGATAGAGGACTCAGCGTTTCTGTGAGTGCTTATGGCTGTATTTACATAGACCTTTCTGATAAAGCTTACTTAGTCTTTACCTTTCTTTCTCCTTTAATTCTGTAATTCAGAACTTTCTGGATAACAGGTTTCCAGGTAACCCATCCTATACTTGTACTGCATCTGATGCCTGTACTGCTCCTCACAATGCACCAGAAGTCGGGATGCGCCAAGCAGGGAATAAGAAGCAGCAACCTGACTCATTATTGAAATTTTAAACAACATGCCATCCAAGGATGCCATCCAGTCTATGCCATCTTATAGCAGCCCCTGTGGCATTTGTCAGAATCCCCAGATTGAAAATCCGGGCCTACAAAGAGGCCACAGTTGACACGAAAAATTGACTCTGTGTGAATGCTTTTGGTGCACTTTACACTGCAGTTACTATTAAAGGAAACAAATAGGATAATCCCTCCAATTTTATAGGCAATAAAGAATAACATATGGTGCTTGAGTAAAAATTTATTTTACCTTTGAAGAAGAAGGAAACCCCCGGCCGGTGCTTCTGTTAGGAGAAAACTGCACTGGCCAGTATGTGAGCGCGCGTTCCTCTTCCTCCTTCCTGCATGAGCAGTAGAGTCAAAAGTCCAACTTTAACAAAAAAGTCAGCTTATTGGCTCAACCGAACACTCGCGGTCGCCGAAATCGATGTGAAAGGAGAATTAAGGAAGAGGATCGCTCGGCTGCATTTACCCAAGGTCGGTGCAGGAGCAACGGCCGGGGGTTTCAGGTAAGCGAATACAATAACTGGGGTGCGCCTAACATTTGGCACCCCCCAGTTATTTAGGCATTCCTTTTCCCTTTTAAAAAAGGCCACATTTTTAGAGCTGCCTTTAGATCTGCTGCTGTCCCTGTCTCAAATTAGGTGAGGGGTGTGCCAGAAGCACAGTAGGAGAGAGATAGCCAATCACAGCCCTGCGGTCACAGTGTGCTGAGTGCTGCGGGCCCCCCTGCACAGCCTGGGTAAGGAGGCAGCAGGAAGTCAAACAGATGGGTGGGATTTTGGAGAAATTTACAACAGTAGCCTTTAAAGCACATTCTCTATATGCAGAGAAGTATAATGCACCGGCACATTCTTGGTTTTCAAACAATATGTCTCCTTTAAATTAGTTGTCATTACAACTGCAGTAATAAAGCATGAATTATAAACAGTTCATTTGCTCCCTACCCATCATATTCCTGGAGCTCACATTCTCTGAGTAAGGCGAGGGCATGCCCGGCATACGTTGTTTCTGTAATGAAAGAAGAAGCACAGATACTCACATATCTTCCAACACATTTCTTGCACTTATTTATTTGATTTGCATGCACACAGTGAGCATATGGCGCGGCCATAAAAGAACCATTTATGCTGGAGCATGCGCATTTTCATGGGAAAAACACAAAAGTGTTACTTTCATTGCATATTTTCTCATTTTTATGATTTATGACTGAAACTAACCTGCTACTCCTGAAAAAAAAGCTTTCCTTAAAAATATGATTTTTATTACAAAGCTAAAGTTGTAAAATAGATAATATATGTCTAGAAATATAATGTGCTTAATAGTAAACATTTTTGTAAATACAAAATGAATACATGAAAACAGTGCCCCATATATCCCTGGGAAGCTGGAGTCTGTGGGGGGTGGCCTTCCCATAATTTAGAGCTTCCTGATAATGGATTTTCACCAAATCTTATTACTTTCATTCATTTGTTATTAAGGTGTCTAACACCCTTTTTGAGTTTTGTTATTGACTATTTTTCTTTATGCTGTGTAACATAGTCACATTTATGAACTGATATACCTATCACCATGCCTTATAAAACAGATTCTGCATTATTCCACTAGGTGGCACACAGTGAATGTTATCAGCAGAGAAAATTCTGCTAAAATCCTTGGAAAATGACACTGCTGCAAAGGCTGGGTATTTGGTAGGTTTGTGGCTGTAAAGCTGAGAGGCAGAGGCTTCTAGAGAATACATAAACCCTTATGTCTCCTAAATAATAGATAAATGACACATTAGAACCACAAAATTATGTTTAATAAAAATCCTTCTTTGGCTTCTACCATAAGAAGCACTATCACCTTTTAATATTAAATCCAATCACTCTACAATAATATATACAGTAATGGGTATTATATAGAATACCTGGGACCTGGAGTTTTCCAAATAATGGGTCTTACTGTAATTTGGATCGCTACACCTTAAGTCTCTACTAAAAAAGCATTTCAATATTAAATACATCAAGTAGGATTGTTTTGCCCCCAGGGCAAGGATCAAGTACAAAGTACTGTTTTATTACTACAGAGAAAAGTAAGTTGTTTGTAGAAATCAGAATTATTTGATTTAAATTGATTCTATGGGAGATGGCCCTTTGGAGCTTTCAGGATAACGGATTTCCAGATAATGGATCTCATACCTGTACTATTAAAAAATTAAAACTGCAAAAAGTGGATACACCTATATTTGTATTTTGTGAAAATAAAAAGCATATATAGTACAGGAATCCCTTATCCGGAAACCATTATCCAGAAAGTTCCAAATTACGGAAAGGCCAGATTCCATTATAAGCAAATAATTCAAATTTTTTAAAATTATTTCCTTTTTCTCTTTAATAATAAAACAGTACAGGTATGGGACCTGTTATCCAGAATGCCCGGGACCTGTGGTTTTCCGGATAAATTTGGATCTCCATACCTTAAGTCTGCTTAAAATCATTGAAATATCAAATAAACCCAACAGGCTTGTTTTGCATACAATAAGGATTAATTGTATCTTAGTTAGGATCAAGTATAGGTACTGTTTTATTATTACAGAGAAAAAGGAAATCATTTTAAAAACGAGAATTATTTGCTAATAATGAAGTCTATGGGAGATGCAAATAGCACAAAATACCGGCACAACAGGATTTATTTTAGCGGGATAAACCCTGCTGATTTTAATAGTAGCAAACCATGTAACGTTTTGGGGGCACGCCCCTTCGTCAGTCTTGGGAGATGGCCTTTCCGTAATTTGGAACTTTCTGGATAACAGGTTTCCAGATAAGGGATCCCATACCTGTACCTTGTACTTGATCCCAACTAAGATGTAATTAATCCTTATTGGCGTCAAAACAAGACTATTGGGTTTATTCAATATTTGAATGATTTTTAGCAGACTTAAGTTATGGAAATCCAAATTACAGTAAGATCCCTTATCTGAAAAACTGCAGGTTCCGAGCATCACATAAGGGGGTCGAAATCTAAAACACAGGCTAAGTTGCGGGCCAAATTTTTTATTAATATACTTAGTAAGATACTAAGGGGTATATTTATCACAATGCGTAAAAAGTGGAGTAAGACATTACCGGTGATGTTGCTCATAGCAGCCAATAGATGCTTTGCTACTCTTGAAATCTGATTACTGATTGGATGCCTTGGGCAACATTACTGGTAATGCTTCACTCCACTTTTTACACAGCATGATAAATATACCCCTTAGTCTTAGTTACTATGTGAGGAAAATGGAAATTGATCAGGCTGGATGGTCAGACACACTCACCAAGGGCCACATAAAACAACAAGGGGGGCCGGATTTGGACCCCAGGCCTTGTGTTTGACATATATGCTTTAGAGGAAAAGAATCTGTCACTCTGCATTGCTGTCTTTGCTATTCTCTGATCTGTGTGTAGTTACAATGCCAGACCCAAGCAGACAGTCACAGTGCAGCATTAAGATCACATTCCCAATCTTACACTGCAGCTCTGCCAGGGGAGACGTGACATTATTATTAGCAGGTTTCTGTAATTCATACACACCAGCTTGCACCTCAACTTCAAAAGCATACAGGCAGCTTAATTGGTTCATATGACTATAGTTTGCGAATGAGATAGAACCTTAGAAAGGGAGCCCGGTGCTTTTATTCTCCTTTTGCTGCTGCACTAATTAGAAGCCCAGTCAATATCTGGATGATTATTATTATGGCTTGGAGCCTTCAAGAAACTTTGTTTCAACACCTTTCAGCATCAGAAACCCACAAAAATGAATATTGTGCTTATTTAGCAGCTTCACCAGCAGGTGTCAGGGTCAGCAAATGAACCAGTCGGAGATTTGAGCTCATCTGGCCTTAATGCCCAGCACTCACAGAATGTATCAGTCTCTGGGACGGTACAGTTTTACTCATCTACATTCTTTGTCACAATATTTATTGTGGGCATTAATGTAACAGTCTATTAGCTGTGGAAAAGTTTGAGGCATTGATATGTGGGTCACGAAAAACTCAACCCACACTCGAACCTAACCTGCAAACCTTAACCCTAACCCAACCCGCAAAACCGTAACCCTAACCCTACCATAAACCCACAAAACCTTAACCCTAACCTGCAAACCTTAACCCTAACCCAACCCGCAAAACCGTAACCCTACCATAAACCCACAAAACCTTAACCCTAACCTGCAAACCTTAACCCTAACCCAACCCGCAAAACCATAACCCTAACCCAACCGCAACCTGCAAAACCTTAACCCTAACCTGCAAAACCTTAACCCTAACCCAGGCCGCAAAACCGTAACCCTAACCCAACCATAACCTGTAAAATATTAACCCTAACCCAACCCTAAACTGCAAAACCTTAACCCTAACCCACAAAACCTTAACCCTAAACCTACTATAACCCACAAAACCTTAACCCAACCCTAAACCGCAAAAACCTTAACCGAAACCCAACCCTAATCTGCAAAACCTTAACCGTAACCCACAAAATGTTGCTATTTAAGGACCCAACCCATGCCAGTGCGTTCCTGCTCTGTGTGCTACTTCTACCCTCGCCTCTGGTTCCAAGACTGGGGATCTTCAGGACCAGAGGATGAGGGTACTTCCCCACTCTGACCCAATCCAGGTCAACCAGAACATCACTATTTTAGGCTTAACAAGTGCCATAATGTATGTGTCTGTATGACTGTATAAGTCAATCAAGTGCCAAAAAGAATAAAACAGGTATCCCTTATCCGAAAAACCATTATGGAAATTATGGGAAGGTTTTTTTACCATATAGTCCTTTTTAAGCAAAAAATTCCAATATAATTTTCCTTTTCTCTGCAACAATAAAACAGCACCTAGTACTTGATCTTTAATCTGTATGAATCTACATTGGTGGCAAAACAAACTTATTGGGTTTATTTAATTTAAAATTAAATTGAAATAATTTTTGGTAGACTAACGGTATGGGAATCCAAATTATCGAAAGACCCCTAATCTGGAAAATCTCAGGTCCCAAGCATTCTGAAGAGACTCTATACCTGTAGTAATTTGGGTACGAACTGGACTAATCTGGTTGCTGAACTACTGGACCAAACAATTAGATCTCAAAGGAAGCTACCTTCCACTTCAGGCTGACTGTATCCATGCCAACAGAAATCCTCTTTCGATCTTTGGACTGAAATGGTTTGGTTTGGAGCAGTTATTCAGATCCACGCACGGGGCAGCACTAAATATAAGCAATGGGTTTGCTTTTAATTTATGAAACTACTGATGTGGCAAACATCAACAAGCCCCACTATTTTAGTAGCTATCTTGTTTAAATTAAAAAACTGGAATATGAACAGGAGAGGGTCTGAATAGAAATATAAGTTAAAAAAAAGTAACAATAACAAATAAGTTGTAGGTTGAGTAAGTTTTTTTTGGTGCCCCCACTTAAACCACACAAATCATTAAAAAAAAAGATATTAAAATTAAAAGTTGCTAAGAATTAGCCATGCTATAATAAACTAAAATTTAACTTAAAGGTGAACCATCCTTTTAATTCCTATTGCCTGCCTGCTCTAGGTCTTTTAATAAGCTGACTTTTGTTACAGCTTCATGAGTCAGAACAAGCAGTGCAAAGAATATAAACAGCCAGACAAACACCGCTTTCCCTACCAAATACATCTTTAACTTTACAATATACATAAATAAAATATGTGATGGTTTTAAAGTTTTTTTAGAAATATATTTTCTTTGATTATAGAAAAAAAATCTGTTTTTGGGTTGAGTTCCCCTTAATTGCAAAGAGGAGCTGAAGGAAAACAAATCTAACAACCTAAACAGATTCAGTATGTAACCTGATTTACTGTACTTTACGCTGACACTGGAAGCCGGTGGGGATTAGCTGAAAGTTCAGGTTGTCTTTGTTGCCTAGTGATCCATTTTCCCTCTATTCAGTTAATTTATTTACTAAAACAAACTTACCTGTAACATCTGTTTGGATGTCAGCAAGCTTGAAGAGTGGTGCAACGTGCTCATAATAGAGTTTGGAAGCTTCTCCTTTATGGCTGTGTGGGTTAATTATTATCTTCAGAGACTTTGGTCTATTTGGAAACCCTAAAAAGTAAATAGAAAAGAGCATTAGCGTCTCCATGCATTGCACCAAAAGATACTAATGTGCCACCTGAAGCAGAGCCACACCAGCGCCTCTAAATAAAAGTGCTGATTTAACAAGGGATGTCTGTAACAATTAACAGAATGTTTATTTTCCATGTTGTTTCCATTGGAGTGTTGCGCATATTATCAAAAATACCAGCAAAATGATCATGGCACCATCGGGAGCACATGTACATCCATTCACTAAATTACAGGTATGGGACCTTTTATCTAGAACTTTCTAGAATTCAGGTTTTCTGGATAAGGGATCTTTCTGTAATTATTCTGTATTATCTCCATAATACGTCTACTAAAAATCATTAAGGATTATCTGTTGTAAGGACTAATTATATTTTAGTTGGAATAGAGTACAAGGTTCTGTTTTATTATTACAGAAAAAAGGAAATCATTTATAAAATCTGAATTATTTGATTATTATGAATAATGGGTTTCTGGATAAAAGAACCTAACCTGCCTTATTTAATAAGCTTCAGGGATGATGTGAGCTTGCAAGTCTGTGTCCCAAATGGACATTAAATAAACCCAATTGAATAGTTTTGCCACCAATATGGATTCAGGCAGCTTAGTTAGGGTCAAGTACAAGTTACTGCGTCTTTCCTGTGTCTGGTGAGAATGCTTGGGCCCCTGACAGCAGTGTTATCAAATAAAAAAAAATAATTTTTTCTCTTAATGTTAAATGAGGCCTGACCTGAAACTAAAGTCGCTGTTCAGTTTTGAGTTAACTTTTTAGAGCAGGGGTCCCCAACCTTTCTTACTCGTGAGCCACAGTCAAATGTAAAAAGACTTGGGGAGCAACACAAGCACCATAAAAGTTGGGCATGAAGGTGCCCAATAAGGGCTAAGATTGGCTATTAGGCAGCCTCTATGCACACTATCAGCTTACAGGAGGCTTTATTTGGTAGTAAATCTTGTTTTTGTCCAACCAAAACTTGTCCCCAAGTCAGGAATTTAAAAATAACTCCCTGGTTTGGGGGCACTGAGAGCAACATCCAAGGGGTTGGTGTTGCCCCTGAGCCACTGGTTGGAGATCACTGATGTAGACAGTAATATTCTGAGAAAATGTGCAATTTGTCATATTAATGTATCAACTCTCCAATTTTGAATTTCAGCAGTTACATGGTTGCTAGGCTAAACTACCCCTTTAATACATACATCAGTTTAAAGGAGAATCATCTTGTGGTAGTTCAGCACCTTGGAGAGCAGCGTCAGCTGCAGAAGTCTCTATGGCTGCCATGGTAGCAGCAGGGATCTTTGCACATAAATACAGGTATAGGACCCGTTATCCAGAATGCTCGGGACCAAGGGTATTCCGGATAAGGGGTCTTTCCGTAATTTGGATCTCCATACCTTAAGTCTACTAAAAAATCAATAAAACATTAATTAAACCCAATAAGATTGTTTTGCATCCAATAAGGATTAATTATATCTTAGTTGGGATCAATTACAAGGTTCTGTTTTATTTCTACAGAGAAAAAGGAAATCAGTTTTAAAATTCTGAATTATTTGATTAAAATGGAGTCTATGGGAGACGGACATTCCGTTATTCGGAGCTTTCTGGATAACGGGTTTCCGGATAAGGGATCCCATACCTGTACAAGGGTACAACCACTGTATGATATTATTGCGTGATAATAAAAAACATGATTTGTTGGTTTATTGTATGAGCTTAACACAAGCATTCACTCCTGTTCTACTGGTTTTACAGGAAACTTCAAAAACTCAAGAATTTGAGTTGATTGAAAAAAATAGTCTGTTATTTTTGCAGGCAATAACTAAGTTACATATTGAGCTTGGGAAGCAAAGTATAACCAAATGGTCACATCTCTCTCCTTTCTTGCGAAAAGTTTTTAGTTATGTCTTACTTTATGGCTGCAATTCTAGCTAGGGTTTATGTACTAAAGAAGTACTTCATGCAAAATAATGAATATAGGCACAAATGGTCTTGTTTTTTCCACCTAAACCTGCGGTTTTATGCACCATTACTGTGTTTGTCAAAAAAACTGCACGTAATGTAACTTGCACTTGATTCATTAATACTGATGCAAATATAGCACACATTTGGTAAATCTGGAAATAGTTGTGGTGTGCCCGAGAATATGGCATTTGGAAGCAATGCAGTTAACACAAGCAAGGGAGCTTAGTGATGCATCACACAAAAGGGATACCTGGAATTACTGTGGGCTTAAGGCAGATACAAAGTGTAGGGAAACCTTGCACCATACTGCACTATTCTGCAAAGGCACCACCAGCATACTGGCATTTGGCACAAGTATAGACGAAGTACTTGTATTGAATTGCTTTTCAACTAACAAAGTTGTGTTTTGATACTTGTGCTTAATACTGTGACTTGTGATTGCAAATCAGAACTAGGCCATTAAGATTACAGTTATTAGATACCTTATTTTTCCTTCACTGCAGGATTTTGATAGTTATCGTACCTATAATGATAAGACTCAGCAAAAAACTGCTCCTTGTTTTTCAAATATATCATTTTTTCAAAACGGAATAGTAAAAGGTGTTTGCCCAACAATAATAAAAAGTGCAAAAAACATCAACAGCAAAATGTAAGCAAGTTACATTTAGGGACGATAAAGGTATCCCTTTAATTCTGGAGCTAGCCACTGCTCACCTGATATTTTACACAATTGGAATAGAAATCATGGGCAGCTGCATGCATTCTAATGTACAGATACCGTATACTATAGAATGTTGTACCCTCCCCACCTCTATTTCTCTATTCAGAGTTGGGGTCCATGTGCCCAGTAACCTGTACTTCAGATTCCATGGGTGAAGACACAAAATGGAGTGGAGGTGGGCGGTCAGGCTGTATCTTGCCCTAAAAATGCATTTTTACTGTATGCTATGGCACACTAAAGGTACGAGATCCAGAAAGCTCCAAAACACAGAAAGGCCATTTTGATCAAATAATTCACATTTTTAAAAATGATTTCCTTTATCTCTATAATAATAAAACAGTACCTTGTACTTGATCCCAACTAGGATATAATTAATCCTTATTGGAGGCAAAACAATCCTACTGGGTTTAATCAATGTTTAAATTATGTTTTAGTGGACCCCAACCAACATGTTGCTCACCAACCCCTTGGATGTTGCTCCTGGTGCCCCCAAACCAGGGAGTTATATTTGAATTCCTGACTTGGCAGCAAGTTTTGGTTGAATAAAAACAAAATGTACTACCAAATAAAGCCCCCTGTAAGCTGATAGTGTGCATAGAGGCTGCCTAATAGCCAATCTTAGCCCTTATTTGGCACCTCCATGAACTCAGATGTTGTTAGACTACAAGTTTAAGAAACAGGTTGCAAAACAGTAGCAAGTAATGTAAATCTGCAAAGAGGCAATGAAACACACAGAAATAACTCCATCAGCACACACACTCACACACAATGGATGCATTTAAACACTTGTCATACAGCAAACATAATGTCCCTTTAAATCAGAACAAAAAATATTAAAAAGCAAATAAGCATAACAATATGAATGTAAAACAGCAATTCCAATGCACATCGCTAGGCTAAGTTTACCTTTAACTGTTGTCTGTTTAGAAAGAGGGCTTCCTTAGTGCTAAGATACAATATAAATGATGACTGTTCAGCTAGACATTTTAATTGGTTATGGGAACTAGGGAAAAGCATTAAATAAAAAGAGGAAGAAAGAAAAGATGGGAAACGATTTGAACAGAAGAGCTGAAACTGACACCCAAACAGGCCCGAGGCTAGTACATTTCTGGCCGGTTAATGAGCCTATGAGTAGGTACACTTAGCAATGGTGAGCATTACAGCAGCACCCATAGCATAATGTGATGGTAACTAAGAGGAAGGTCTGGGTCAGAGTTCAAGCAAGAAACCAGTGGGATGAAGAGAAGAAACCTGCCCTCGGGGGACTGAATAGGAAACGCCTCTCGGTAGGGATCCGATGAGAGAGCTTCTGCACAGTTGGCGAGGAGATTTGATACTACAATTTTGTGCATTTTTAGAGCCAGTATCACTTAGGCCGCAGCAGGAGCAGGTGCGCAAGAAATTCACTACTACCACCCAGCCCCATAAACCAAAGGAGATAAAATGGCAACATAATTAATTTTAACAACCCACTGTCATTTGCCCTATTAATTTTAATATAGTTCCCTTTGCAAAAATGGCTTCAATGAAATTAGCATTAAAACAAAACAGTCGTTGCACTGTAACCCTGTAATTACTGGCTATTTTTACAGTTTTGTCCATTATTACTTTGTTTTTAGAATAAGCTTCATTGCGGTAACACAGCTTTTTTTTTTCTTTACATACATTCCTTTTCTAGCAATACAGCTGTCATTGCAGCTTTCTGATCTGGTTTAATATCCTTCTTCATTTATATAACACTGACAGTCGATGCAGAGATTAATGAAACTGGGCATGCAAAATACTCAGGTTATTAAATAATAACAACTTTCTGGATGTTTTATTTATAAATTTCATTTAAAAATATCAAACTGGTAATCTTTCCAAATAAATAAATGCGTTTAGTGTCATAGTACAGCAATGTGATCCATTATCCAGAAACCTGCTATACAGTAAGCTCTAAATTACGGGAAGGGCATCACATATATACTCCATTTTAATCAAATAATACCATTTCGTAAAAAATGTCTGTCTTTTCTTTTACTTGATCCAATCCTATGGGGCACATTCATCAATGTACGATTCAGTCCGAATACAAAAAATTTGTATTCTTTCTAAGTTTTAGAACTGTGCGTATTTTCTACGGTATTTTTGTTATTTTGCGCAACTTTTTCGTACTTTGTGCGACAAAATCATATTTGACGTAACAAGTACGAAAGTTTCAGAATTCATTCAAGCTTCAGTATCGTGACTTTCTTTTTCACGCCGTTTACGATTGTTGGGATACGGAAATTTTGTGACTATCAGATCGACTATCGGATTCACAAACGATCATTTCAATACGAAAATTTTGGAACTTTCGGATTGTAAGTACGAAATTTTCATATTCAAACGAAAAGAATGTTTGTGACATTTGCGATCATCAGAAATGATCGGATTTCGTGATTCGGATTCGTACATTAGCGAATCGGCCCCTTAATGTAAGTTTTTTGAAGCGTGGGAGAAAACCAGAATACCTGAGGGAAACACACACAGAAACAGGGAGAACATACAAAGTTCCCCGGCTAGAATCAAACCCAGGACACCAATGCTGCAAGTGATTCAGCACCAGCTCTAGGGAAGTTCAAATCACCTAAACACAATCATAAGATATACATTTTGGCATATAAATCTAAAGCACTTACTCAACACTAGCTCAGCTCATTATAGTAGGGTACCTAGGTATCTGCATGTATCATAGCAACATGGGCAAATTATCTGAATGACTGGTTTACTTAACTGCATCTCCAGAGATGAAATGTAAAGGAATTAGTTCCATTATTAACATGTCTATGCAATCAACAAGGCTGCTCTACACTCATGCCACCTGGACCCTCGCTGAAGTATCTTTCTGTCCTGAATGCCATTGGGAAGAAGACAATATCTGTATTTTGTTTCAAGTGCTGCCCCTTTTGCTGTACCTTACACCAGCTTTGAGTCCTCATTGTAGAGGTGTGCCAAATGTGGAATATTGCTTATGCCTCATTTAATTGTAGACATTTCTAGGAGTACCAGTAAAGAATGGCTTGCTGGATAGTAGCACTTGGATTTTAATTCAATTCAATTTTTTAAACCTGTCTGATTTTTAAGGCAGGGCCCATACAATGGCAGATAAGCTGCCAACTTGGTCTGAAGTAGCCAAATCCTTATCAAAAAAAATCATGGTAATATTAGCAATTTTCTGTAAGTGTCTAATCACTGAAATGCTTGTAATATGGCAGTGATTGGTGCATATCCCCAGGGTAAAAATGGCATGATGTTTTTAGATTGGCTGCTGTCCCTTAGCGGCACATTTGTCAGTTCCAGAAAACCTGCTGGAAGTATAAATGAGAGGAATACAGAGACGTCACCAAGGTAATACAGAAAAAAAAACTCAATTCCCAATAGTAAATTTACAATATGTGAGAAAAGGATTTGTTAGTAAAGAAGGAAACTGTGAGACTGAAATAAACAAGATTAAGAATTGTCTATTTAATTAACTGACAAATGGAGAACAAGTCACATGATTTCCAATTTCACTCCTATATTACATTTTACATAAAGCAAACCCCAATGTGAGTGATTTCAGGGATATGCCCCTGGTCAAACATTATAGAAGGCATTACTAGAAGGCAGATGTTAAGACATACAACTACATGTATGGGACCATTTATCCTAAATGTTCAGGATCTGTGGTTTTCTGGATAAGGGATCTTTCTGTAATTTGGATCTTAAGACTACTAAAAAATAATTTAAATATTAATTAAACCCAAAAGGATTGTTTTGCCTTTCAAAAAGAATGTATTATATTTTACATAGGATCAAGTAGAAGGTAATGTTTTATTATTATTACAGAGAAGAAGGAAAAAAAATGAAATATTTTATTAAAATGGACACTATCGGAGCTTTCTGGATAAGGTTTCGAGATCCTCTGTACGGGATCCTCTGTACTACTACAAAAGCCAGCTATGGGACTGGTCAAGCTTCTCCTTGCACTAGTGTACCAAAGTTGCTAAATGCTTTAGCTCTGGTGCAGGAGTTCCAGCTGCGCTGGTAGAGACTTCATCTAAATTCAACAGAAGGTAGTGGGCATCATTTCTAGATGCCAATGTGAGAAGATGGAACTGATTTTGTTGCAACTGAACTTGCATATGGAATGCCGATCTGAGCATGACCTTTTTTAGGCTACTGCAATTTGCTTTTTTTCTCAATTTCATTTTGTTTAATTGCTAATGTACAAAGTATTTCATGGTGTCCCAGCAGTAAACACCATATACAAATATCATAAAAGTTGAATCACTTGGAGCAGAATATAACAAATTCAAACAAAATAACCACAGTTCTCAATTAGCCAAGTGGTACAGTACATAAATTGTATTGTTAACTGTATAACTGCTTTATACAAGCTGAGGAACCGCATCACTAGACTGTCCTGAATGACTATTTGCCCACTAATAGCATCGGTGGTGCATTTTTGGACCATGCATGGATGCGTGTTGCAGTATGTGGGAGTTTTGGCAGTCATCTGACTGGCTTTTTCAATTCAGAAACGTCTTCAAGAAAAACACAAGTTCGGTTGAATAGACTTAGTACTACAAACAGAAAAATGACTAATTCTTCAAAATTTAAATTATTTTATTAAAATTGACTGATAATGAACCCAATACCCCATATCATATACAGGTATAGGACCCGTTATCCAGAATGCACGGGACCAAGGGTATTCCGGATAAGGGGTCTTTCCGTAATTTGGATCTCCATACCTTAAGTCTGCTAAAAAATCAATAAAACATTAATTAACCCCAATAGGATTGTTTTGCAGCCAATAAGGATTATTTATATCTTAGTTGGGATCAATTACAAGGTCCTGTTTTATTATTACAGAGAAAAAGGAAATCAGTTTTAAAATTCTGAATTATTTGATTAAAATGGAGTCTATGGGAGACGGGCTTTCCGTAATTTGGAGCTTTCTGGATAACGGGTTTCCGGATAAGGGGTCCGATACCTGTATATATATGTATATCTATATATTATATACACTTGTACTATAAACTAGATGAAAATGATGAAAATGATTGCTTGTGTCTATAACATGTAAGCGTAAAATAATACAAAATACACTGTTACCAGCAAGAAAAATAGTGTATGATTTGTATCATTAACTAGTTTCCCCTAGAAAGAAAATAGTGTATATTTACCAAAGGATCTAGTAAGAGAATAATCAAGGTTTCCTATAGCCATTATGCACGACTGAGCGCTAATACGAGTATAATATTTAAATCCTATTGTACGTTTTCAATTCATATTCTATTACTTTCTCTTCAGCATTCAAACACTATGGAGGAGCTGCAGTCGGATAAAGAATGGCCAACTGTTCCTCTCATAGAAACAAACCAACTAATATGTGCTAGTTTAAACTTGATCTATCAGTGAGTCAGTGAACCATGAAAAGTAGGGGTTAATCAGGGTGTTCAGAAAACAAAAGCTGAAGAGACGCTATGAGCAGACTCACATCTGTGCTGTTTTTAAGTACTTCTCTTTTCATGGCAATCCGTTCTTCTATTAAAAAAAAACAGTTCTCTGAAATATTACCATCAGGCATATACATTAGAAATTCAAATTTGAAGGGGAAAAAAGAACGATTTTTGTCCGACCTCATGGAATAAAGCAAGGCTCTCTCTCTCTGCCAAAGTAACTACAAATAAACTGTAAAAGTTAATGGAAAACTATTGTGGTTAATGAATAACATTAATAACGCCATAAAGCAGCGGTATGGTAACATCAGATCTAACTGTCAATAAAAGGAATCAGGTAATTGGTATGTTTAAGCTTCTGGACGGGGAAGGCGTTAACCCTTTATTTCTACAGAACACAAGAATAGAATCTGATCACCTGGCAGAAAATAAACACTAAGCACTACAATAGAATTAAGAGAAATAACTAAAATGTATATGGTAAAGAATATAACAATACGTGTGACTTATTAAAATACACATTATTTGAGGAGGTACTTTTATGTAGGAAAAACAAAATCCTCTAATATAAATAAAATGTTATACTAATATAAAAGCAATTTTAAATACCAACATTAAGAAAAGATACAAGATTGTATAAAGGAGCTCCCTTGGGTGCAAGTGTAATTTATGCAGGACATAACGGTGAATAAAACTGAAGAGCACAATGTGGCACTCAGAGGAGCGCTCTCTTCAGCTTACACAAACCTTTGATCCTTAATATGTGAACAGGGGCCCAGATGGGGAGGCTATCATAGGTGTTGGAACTTAGCGCAGTCTTAATTGTCTATATTTCCCACCCAATGTTTAGGACTTAATTCAGTTAAGTGATGGATGGCTGCAGTTGTGTTGACATAGAGCTACAAGATCTGGGGTCGGATCAATTCCTTATTCACACAGCCCCTTGTGCCTCTACAAAAACCGCACCACTGTGAACCGTGGAATAAAAAGACGCCACGCCGTTTCTCATCATCAGGTTCCATGCCAAATATTGGCACATAGTTACCATCTAAATAAAATGGGCAAGGAAAATTACATGAACTGGACATGGCATTTAAGCAAGCTATAGGAATTTTTTTAAAGAGTGGTTTAGCCTTGAATTAACGTAGAATTACCTATTCCTATTGCAATTGGTCTTCATTATTTATTATTTGCTCTTCTACATTTATTGTTATTGGTACTTTTTTTACTTATCTTTATGTTACTTTTTATTACTTATCTTTTTATGCAGGCCTCTCCTATTCATATTCCCATTGCTTGCTTAAACCACTGCCTGGTTGCTAGGGTAAACAAGTACCTAGCAACCAGATAACTGCTGAAGTACCACATTGGAGAGCTGATGACTGAATACTGAAAACCATAACACCAATTGCAAACTTCCCAAAATATAATGTTTTACTAAAATTGAATTTAACGACTCCTTTAAATACTATTTCAACTTTTCTTTCCTGTTGTGAGTGGATATTAATATACCACTGTGTTATGGAGTCAGAAAGGAAAGCATTAGTAAGATGTTTTGGCACTGGTGCTTTCATACAAATTCACTTTAGAGAATGTTTAATAAATCTGTTTTACAAAGAGTTTTTATTATTTTTTTCTTACAGGTGTTTACATGTCTATTTGTAAATCCTTTAACCTAATATTTCTCCCCTAGGCCGAAACCAACACACTGATGTTTTGAGTCACTGACAGATTTCAGCTGCTGTAAAGGTGGGCAAACACAGACCAATAAAAGTTGCTAACTTAGTCCCTTTGAAAAAAACGACAGCTTATTTGCCCTTGTATGGGGACCACCAGTGGCCTGCCCTACTGATATCTGGCTTAGAATCAGCTAGGCATCAGTCATTGAAATCCCATTGAACAAGGAGAGGATGGGTTTGCTGATGTGGTCCTCTTCCAACTAATCACTGTGAGCCTCACTATATGATCAGCCCTGTTTTTTTTTAATAAACAGGGCTACAAGTGCCACTGTGTGTCATAGTTCTTAACTGAATCCCCTGAATACTAATTATGGTAAGTATTGATTATTAAAGGAAAAGTAACACTAACATTTTTTAAGTAAAAAAGCTATTCTACTCTGCACCAATAACTGCCCTATCCTGCAAACCACTTAGTATTTTAAATGCTTTAATAGAAAATACCTGCTAAAACTTGGCTTCCTGTCAATTGAAATATGGTGATACGGCGAAGGAAGGAGCTGCATCCACTATGCGACGATCGACTGATGGAGCCTAGCCTTCCTTCTGTATAGGAAGGAGTCAGGCTAGGCTCGATTAATCGATCGTCGCATAGTGGATGCTGCTCCTTCCTTCGCCGTGGTAATTTTAGTGTTATTTAAAAAATTATATTTATGTGTATATGTATATATAGGCAAACAGAGTACCGCACACATAGGGACTTTATGAAAAAACAAAAAAGGTTTATTGAAAGAGATCCGACGTTTCGAGCACCAAACTGCTCGAAACGTCGGATCTCTTTCAATAAACCTTTTTTGTTTTTTCATAAAGTCCCTATGTGTGCGGTACTCTGTTTGCCTATTGAATTTTTTTTGACCAGCACCGAGGGCATTTGTTTGCCTGAAGGGTGTGCTCATTTCTGTTTCTGTATATATATATATATATATAAATATATATATTTCCTTATAACTTGTACAAAACTGGCTACTAATAGTTTAGGTGCTATCAGTATCAGCCATCTCTATGCACTCAGCTGCCAGAATGCCACTCGCTGGTACATTACATCCCAGCTGAATGTCTGTCATAGACGGAATGCTGTGCTGCCCAGAAGGCCTGATATTTGAATCCGGAAGACCCTGCCCAAGCAATATTCTGTTTACAATCAATCACTTCCTCCTGAGCTTTTTTTGTTGAGCTTTCTTTTGTGTTATTTACATTTGTATTACTTTTATAACATGTAAAAAACCAATGCAACTCTTCAACAAACAGGGCCCCAGGCGTGCATTTCTTACACATGCTTACGCTCTCTTCAATTGCAAACAAATTAGAACTCAGTAGAGACTAAGGGACAGATTTACCAAAATTTGAGTTTGTTGAGAAAAAAAAATGCGGACATGAAAAAAAATAACCACAACAAAACTCGTGCAACTTTTCTTCTCAAATGCTAGCTTATTTAAAGGGAAATTCTAAAGACAGTTCTGAGTGCCCAGGTAAAGTCTACCACGTGTGGATAAAGTCTCCCCAATCTTAACAGCCCTGAAAAGATTAAGGGGACTGGGATTTTGTCTGGTTATGTCTTCTTCAAGTTGGAATAGATAGTTAGGATAAGATGTCCCCTTAGGATGAGGTTTGAGATGGAGCTGGACCATACTCTGGTTAAGGTTTTAATAAATATACTGCTACATTTGTAGGAGTGAAAACTGAGGGTTTGGAATTAATATACAGGCATGAGATCCGTTATCTGAAACCCATTATCCAGAAAGCTCCGAATTAGGGCCGACCATCTTCCATAGACTCCATTATAAGCAAATTCTAATTTTTAAAAATGATTTCCTTTTTCTCTGTAATTATAAAACAGAACTTGATCCAAACTAAGATATACAGTAATTAATCCTTAGTGGAGGCAAAACAACCCTTTTTTTAATAGACTTTAGTAAACTTAAAGGAGAAGTAAAGGTAAAAACTAAGTAAGCTTTATCAGAAAGGTCTATGTAAATACAGCCATAAGCACTCACAGAAACGCTGCACCTTTATTATGAGTCCTTTATTAAACGAAACACAGGATTTCTTGTCTCCTTTTTTGTAAACATGTTGTTCCGGTGACTTTCTCGCTCAGAAATAGAATCAGTTAACATGTGCTTACACAGTGAAAATAGCTTCTTGCAGCCCCAGGTGCACGCTGTACCCACTGCCCGGGCAAATAAATACAAAAATGATGAAAACAGCAGCACTCCGGTTGTTTTGAAAAATGTGAATCTTTACTCAAGTGCCAAAGGCAACGTTTCGGGCTTCGATCCAGCCCTTAATCAAGCTTGATAAAGGGCTGGATTGAAGCCCGAAATGTTGCCTTTGGCACTTGAGTGCTGCTGTTTTCATCATTTTGCTCGCTCAGAAAAATCCTTAATTCCCCTGGCCAATCTGTGTAGTTCTCTCCTCTCCTGATCCCCCCTCCCATAAGAATGCTAAGAACTCCCTCCCCCCCACCAATAGGAATGTGTGATCTGGGCTGTAATGGTTAGACTGCAAACAGGAAGCTATTTAAAATGGCAGCTACTGTCTTAAGCAAATGGAGAAAGCTTCTAGGGCTCTTTACTCAGGTATGGCAATGTGTGGCAAATCTATTGGCAGTAAAGTTAATTATTTGATTAAAATGGAGTCTATGGGAGATGACCCTCATGTAATTTGAAGCTTTCTGTATAATGTTTTTTTTGGATAACAAATCCCGTACCTGTACTCACTTTTATCCATACGTATTTTTAATATGTGGGAATTTAATGTTAGCCATGAAGTATCTTGGCTAGGCGGTTAGGTGTTTCCTCAGATTTCTCTGTCTCTATTGGACACCCAAAGTATGGGCACTGCAGTAAGATGGTAGGTGGCCGTTATTCTTGTGTATATAGCCTCCTAATCCTTTTGCCTTCCAGTATGAAAACAGCAATAGCGTTTTAAAATAAGGGGGCAGTGTGTTCTGAAAAATATTTTTTTTCATTTAGGAGAAGTAACAATTACCATTTAAAATAAAACAAATTGCGTCTTATTATGTGTGTCTTAAGGGATATGAGCCTGGGAATAGAAAACTAACCCCATTTAGTGCAGTATTTCACCTTGACAACAGGAACCAGAATGGCCTCTATATAAACACCGAAGGCCACAATAGATACATCACTTACCATTTAAGATCTCCTTTAGCTGTTTGAACCATATATCACAATAATCCTCACTTTGGTTGTGAAGATGAACTGAGCGATCCTTTAGTTTTCGTCCTTTTCTGATGCACAGAAATATTGTGATGCCCAAGAGAGTGCCACCTTTTGTCTGCCCAGCAGAACGTCGCCGCTTTAGTTTCACTGAGAATATATCTCTCAAGTCTAGAATCTCTTCTTTCTGTTGGTGTGTCAGACTTGTGCTCCCTAGGTGAAACATCAAAAATGGGATTAGAATAAGTCCATGGAATAGATTTATGTCTTAAAAATTAATTCATTATTTGTTTTCAGCATTGGCTGGGCCCCCAGAATAAAATAGGTAAAATCAAGGTCTAATCTAGAGCATTATATATCTAAAAGAATCTACAATGCAAATGACTGACTACTAGGGCTCATGTCCTTCCCATTTTCACCTCACAGCATGAATTTTCATGGTCACTGACTGTACTTATGTCAAACTTGCACCACCTAGACACAGGAACTGTATATGAGCCAAAGGTGTTCCGACAACGTCTTTGACCGGTCCAATGAAGTTGCCACAAGACACAGCCTTCTATATCCACTTTAGTTGAGGACAAAGGCCAGAGGGCTGGCTTGTAGGCCATGAAATTCGTCAAGCCACTAGTCAACATATATGTAACATACTTGAGTTGGCAGAGCTCAAGGAGGCAAGGGAATGGAGGTTGTCAAACATGAGTAACCCTCCACAAAGGAGACTTGTACTAGGAGAAACAAAGAGGGGAGTGCATAGGGAGACATAGGATAGTGAGGCATTGAGCATCCATTACCAAGGCATGGACAGCAACCGCCCCTGTTGATGTAACACTAAGGGGCACATTTACTAATCCATGAATCCGAATCCCGAATGGGAAAAAATCGGATTGGAAACGAAAATTTTGCGATGGGCCTCATCTTATTTTTTTTAAGTTACACAATTTTATTTGGTTGGAATAAAATTAAGATTGATAGCATTAGTCCTTGACCCTGCTTTACGATATGGTGGTGCATATGCAATGGGGGGCTTGTTTTGTGACCAAGTTTTTTTTGGGGGGGGGGGTTTTACCCGCTTGAAGGTGACGTAAGTCGTAATGCAAAAATAAGTTACCTTTTATTACAAACACTGCACATTAACGCACGCAAAAAAATTCCCAATCGCAAACCTACTGTTGCAAAACATGCAAATGGTTTACAAATTGTATTTATCTGTCTCAAAGCTAAAATTTCCATTAGCGATATATTATATTTCCCCATTTACTAATGTTCGTATTTTTTTGGTTTTCATGAATTATATTTTTAGCACCAAAAATCGTAAATTATAAAAAGTAATAATTAATTAAATTACTGTAAAAACAAAAAAAACACACAAATACAACACTGTGCCATCTAAAAGCTAGCATGGTCATGTAGAAGTCAATGGGAGCTATCCTTGGCAAACTGTAACAATCTTTATTTAATTTGTGGTTGCAGAGTTTTTAATGATTTTTTTTAATTTGTAAGCTCGCAAAAATTCTTACAGAAGCAAGGATTTCAAGGTTTTTGTATTTTTATTTGGATTTTTTTTGTTCATGCTTTTTTTATATTATAAGATGGTTTGTGGTTTTAGTGAAAATGTGTTTTTTGTGGTTTTGCAAAACTATTTAAATCAGAATGTTGATAAATGGGCCTCCCTGTCTAAGGGAATAAGATGTTCAGCAGTTCATGAGCACCACTTAAATGCTTGATGGGCAGTTCTAAAGCAATCTACTTTTTATCTACGTAATCTACGTTTTCTAAAAATAGCAGTCAATGCAGGTTTCTCTGTTATAGAGCAACCATTCTCTCCAGTCCATTTTCAGTCTACCAATTCAGATGCAACCTACCAGAATTACGTCTCCGCTTAAAGCTAAACTCTTTGGTGCCAAGCCCCTACAGAACCTTTAACCCTTTAAGTGCCAAGGGACGTAGATTCTACGTCCCAGGTACCAAGGGACCAAAGTGCCATGGGACGTAGAATCTACGTCCAATGGCACTGTCGGGTTTACAAGCGCTGCGCTCGCTTTTAAAGCAGCGCAGCGCTTGTAAAGCCTTCACAACCCCCTAGGCAACGAGCGAATAAGGACATACTCACCGATCCGGTCGCCCAGCCGCACCGATCGTCGCTCCAGCCAATGACAGCAGTGGACACGCATTGATGACGTGTCCACTGCTGTCCCTTTAAATAGCGCCGCCTACTGTCGGCTCCCTCACTCCTGCTGCGCACGTTGGACCGGATGGAGCTCCCCTGCTGCCTGCCTGCTGGATTTATCGACCCTGATCGCCTCTGATCGCCTGCCTGCCTTGGGTAAGCTGAACTACAACTCTCTACCACTGTTTATTTTGCTTATTTCTATCTCAACTGTCTAAAAATTTTTTTTTTTTTTTTTTTTCAATTTTTTCTTCTATCTTTGTCATTATTACACTTTTGTACACATACACACTTATTTACAACTTTCCCAAGCACACACAGACACTTACACACACACTTACACTTACACTTTTTTTTTTTTTTTTTTTTTTTCTTTCTTTCTTTTCTTTTCTTTCTTTCTTTGCTTTCTTTGGCAGTCTTTTTTTTTACTAAAACTTTATTTCTGATCTTGCTCTATAATTATCTGATTTATTTGGTTGCATTTTAGTGTTTTTTTGGCATTTTCATAATTGATTTCTGTTTTTGAATTATTCTATTGCACTGTAACTTTTTTATTGCTATTGGGTGCTGAATTTGCAGTGACGTTGGTGGATCCAGGGCTCTGACCACCGATTTCATTGCAATTATTGTTCTTCTGTTGGTTTAGGTGGTTTTATTGGATTTTACTGATTTTATGGTGTTTTATCTTTGCATTGTTCTTTGTGTGTTTAGTGCCCCTAAAAGGTTGCTTTTGCAGTGACATTGGTGGATCCAGGGCTCTGACCACCGATTTCATTGCAACTATTGTTCTTTGATTGCTTTTAGTGGTTTTATTCCATTTTAACTTCATTTGATTTCAGTTGTTCTAGAAAGGTCCAGAGGTGCTAAGATTGTTCTGGTAGTTTCTATTGCCAAGGGTTAGGCTGATGCCACACATGGCGTAGGGCTGATTTTTTCAGCAAGTGGAAAAACGATTGCCGAAAATTCAGCCCTACGCTTGCTACTTGTGCCTGCACCCGAATGAATGGGATACGCTCGGGTGCAGGCACATGTAGCCGATATACGCATGAAAACGCGAGACTTTGCATTCTCACGCGTTTTCATGCGTATATCGGCTACATGTGCCTGCACCCGAGCGTATTCCATTCATTCGGGTGCAGGCAAAAAAAAAGGGGTGCATAGAGTGCAGCCCCAATATTATGCATTTTCAGGTTTGGTGGCCATGTACTTATGCGCAACCAGACATAGGTATCGTTTTATTCAGGGGAACTTGCAGATTGATGGTTAGTAAGTTTTTGGTAGTTGCCATGGAGATTTTGGGGAGAAATCTAGGTTTTTTATCTGGTTTTTCCTTGATTTCTGACCAAAGCGCTGACTTCTGCAAGGGACTGCGGCCACAATTTTCCATGTAGAAAGAGAAGAATGGTGTCTCTGAATAGCTGAAGGTGTGCACTTTTCGTAAATATATAGATTGTGGGGGTTATCTCACAGGTAGGGGGGGTTAACACTGAAAAACTGCAGGTAGTGCACATAGAGCGCAGCCCCCAAAATTTCAACTGAAATTGCCCTTATGCATTGCCCCTGTTTTGGGGCATTTGGTGGCCACGTCTTTATGTGCACCCATACATATGGGGTATCGTTTTATTCAGGGGAACTTGCAAATTGAGGTTTAGTAAGTTTTTGGTAGTTGCCATGGAGATTTTGGGGAGAAATCTAGGTTTTTTATCTGGTTTTTCCTTGATTTCTGACCAAAGCGCTGACTTCTGCAAGGGACTGCGGCCACAATTTTTCATGTAGAAAGAGGAGAGTGGCGTCTCTGAATAGCTGAAGGTGTGCACTTTTCAGAAATATATAGTTTGCGGGGGTTATTTCACAGGTATGGGGGTGTTTAGACTAAATAACTGCAGATAGAGCACAGCCCCCCCTTATGCATTGCCCCGGTTTGGGGGCATTTGGTGGCCACGTCTTTGTGTGTACCCATACATATTGGGTATCGTTTTATTCAGGGGAACTTGCAGATTGAGGTTTAGTAAGTTTTTGGTAGTTGCCATGGAGATTTTGGGGAGAAATCTAGGTTTGTATCTGGTTTTTCCTTGATTTCTGACCAAAATCTAGGGTTGTATCTGGTTTTTCCTTGATTTCTGACCAAAGCGCTGACTTCTGCAAGGGACTGCGGCCACAATTTTCCATGTAGAAAGAGGAGAGTGGCGTCTCTGAATAGCTGAAGGTGTGCACTTTTCAGAAATATATAGTTTGCGGGGGTTATTTCACAGGTATGGGGGTGTTTAGACTAAATAACTGCAGGTAGAGCACATAGAGCACAGCCCCCCCTTATGCATTGCCCCTGTTTGGGGGCATTTGGTGGCCACGTCTTTATGTGTACCCATACATATGGGGTATCGTTTTATTCAGGGGAACTTGCAGATTGAGGTTTAGTAAGTTTTTGGTAGTTGCCATGGAGATTTTGGGGAGAAATCTAGGTTTTTATCTGGTTTTTCCTTGATTTCTGACCAAAATCTAGGGTTGTATCTGGTTTTTCCTTGATTTCTGACCAAAGCGCTGACTTCTGCAAGGGACTGCGGCCACAATTTTCCATGTAGAAAGAGAAGAGTGGTGTCTCTGAATAGCTGAAGGTGTGCACTTTTCGTAAATATATAGATTGTGGGGGTTATCTCACAGGTAGGGGTGGTTAACACTGAAAAACTGCAGGTAGTGCACATAGAGCGCAGCCCCCAAAATTTCAACTGAAATTGCCCTTATGCATTGCCCCTGTTTTGGGGCATTTGGTGGCCACGTCTTTACGTGCACCCATACATATGGGGTATCGTTTTATTCAGGGGAACTTGCAAATTGAGGTTTAGTAAGTTTTTGGTAGTTGCCATGGAGATTTTGGGGAGAAATCTAGGTTTTTTTATCTGGTTTTTCCTTGATTTCTGACCAAAGCGCTGACTTCTGCAAGGGACTGCGGCCACAATTTTTCATGTAGAAAGAGGAGAGTGGCGTCTCTGAATAGCTGAAGGTGTGCACTTTTCAGAAATATATAGTTTGCGGGGGTTATTTCACAGGTATGGGGGTGTTTAGACTAAATAACTGCAGGTAGAGCACATAGAGCACAGCCCCCCCTTATGCATTGCCCCGGTTTGGGGGCATTTGGTGGCCACGTCTTTATGTGTACCCATGCATATGGGGTATCGTTTTATTCAGGGGAACTTGCAGATTGAGGTTTAGTAAGTTTTTGGTAGTTGCCATGGAGATTTTGGGGAGAAATCTAGGTTTGTATCTGGTTTTTCCTTGATTTCTGACTAAAGCGCTGACTTCTGCAAGGCACTGCGGCCACAATTTTCCATGTAGAAAGAGGAGAGTGGCGTCTCTGAATAGCTGAAGGTGTGCACTTTTCAGAAATATATAGTTTGCGGGGGTTATTTCACAGGTATGGGGGTGTTTAGACTAAATAACTGCAGGTAGAGCACATAGAGCACAGCCCCCCCTTATGCATTGCCCCTGTTTGGGGGCATTTGGTGGCCACGTCTTTATGTGTACCCATACATATGGGGTATCGTTTTATTCAGGGGAACTTGCAGATTGAGGTTTAGTAAGTTTTTGGTAGTTGCCATGGAGATTTTGGGGAGAAATCTAGGTTTTTATCTGGTTTTTCCTTGATTTCTGACCAAAATCTAGGGTTGTATCTGGTTTTTCCTTGATTTCTGACCAAAGCGCTGCCTTCTGCAAGGCACTGCGGCCACAATTTTCCATGTAGAAAGAGGAGAGTGGCGTCTCTGAATAGCTGAAGGTGTGCACTTTTCAGAAATATATAGTTTGTGGGGGTTATTTCACAGGTATGGGGGTGTTTAGACTAAATAACTGCAGGTAGAGCACAGCCCCCCCTTATGCATTGCCCCTGTTTGGGGGCATTTGGTGGCCACGTCTTTATGTGTACCCATACATATGGGGTATCGTTTTATTCAGGGGAACTTGCAGATTGAGGTTTAGTAAGTTTTTGGTAGTTGCCATGGAGATTTTGGGGAGAAATCTAGGTTTTTATCTGGTTTTTCCTTGATTTCTGACCAAAGCGCTGACTTCTGCAAGGGACTGCGGCCACAATTGTCCATGTAGAAAGAGAAGAGTGGTGTCTCTGAATAGCTGAAGGTGTGCACTTTTCGGAAATATATAGATTGTGGGGGTTATCTCACAGGTAGGGGGGGTTATCAATGAAAAACTGCAGGTAGTGCACATAGAGCGCAGCCCCCAAAATTTCAACTGAAATTGCCCTTATGCATTGCCCCTGTTTTGGGGCATTTGGTGGCCACGTCTTTATGTGCACCCATACATATGGGGTATCGTTTTATTCAGGGGAACTTACAGATTGAGGTTTAGTAAGTTTTTGGTAGTTGCCATGGAGATTTTGGGGAGAAATCTAGATTTTTATCTGGTTTTTCCTTGATTTCTGACCAAAATCTAGGGTTGTATCTGGTTTTTCCTTGATTTCTGACCAAAGCGCTGACTTCTGCAAGGGACTGCGGCCACAATTTTCCATGTAGAAAGAGAAGAATGGTGTCTCTGAATAGCTGAAGGTGTGCACTTTTCGTAAATATATAGATTGTGGGGGTTATCTCACAGGTAGGGGGGGTTATCACTGAAAAACTGCAGGTAGTGCACATAGAGCGCAGCCTCCAAAATTTCAACTGAAATTGCCCTTATGCATTGCCCCTGTTTTGGGGCATTTGGTGGCCACGTCTTTATGTGCACCCATACATATGGGGTATCGTTTTATTCAGGGGAACTTGCAGATTGATGGTTAGTAAGTTTTTGGTAGTTGCCATGGAGATTTTGGGGAGAAATCTAGGTTTGTATCTAGTTTTTCCTTGATTTCTGACCAAAGCGCTAACTTCTGCAAGGGACTGCGGCCACAATTTTCCATGTAGAAAGAGAAGAGTGGTGTCTCTGAATAGCTGAAGGTGTGCACTTTTCGTAAATATATAGATTGTGGGGGTTATCTCACAGGTAGGGGGGGTTAACACTGAAAAACTGCAGGTAGTGCACATAGAGCGCAGCCCCCAAAATTTCAACTGAAATTGCCCTTATGCATTGCCCCTGTTTTGGGGCATTTGGTGGCCACGTCTTTATGTGCACCCATACATATGGGGTATCGTTTTATTCAGGGGAACTTGCAGATTGATGTTTAGTAAGTTTTTGGTAGTTACCATGGAGATTTTGGGGAGAAATCTAGGTTTTTATCTGGTTTTTCCTTGATTTCTGACCAAAGCGCTAACTTCTGCAAGGGACTGCGGCCACAATTGTCCATGTAGAAAGAGAAGAGTGGTGTCTCTGAATAGCTGAAGGTGTGCACTTTTCGGAAATATATAGATTGTGGGGGTTATCTCACAGGTAGGGGGGGTTAACACTGAAAAACTGCAGGTAGTGCACATAGAGCGCAGCCCCCAAAATTTCAACTGAAATTGCCCTTATGCATTGCCCCTGTTTTGGGGCATTTGGTGGCCACGTCTTTATGTGCACCCATACATATGGGGTATCGTTTTATTCAGGGGAACTTGCAGATTGAGGTTTAGTAAGTTTTTGGTAGTTGCCATGGAGATTTTGGGGAGAAATCCTAGGTTTTTATCTGGTTTTTCCTTGATTTCTGACCAAAATCTAGGGTTGTATCTGGTTTTTCCTTGATTTCTGACCAAAGCGCTGACTTCTGCAAGGGACTGCGGCCACAATTTTCCATGTAGAAAGAGAAGAATGGTGTCTCTGAATAGCTGAAGGTGTGCACTTTTCGTAAATATATAGATTGTGGGGGTTATCTCACAGGTAGGGGGGGTTATCACTGAAAAACTGCAGGTAGTGCACATAGAGCGCAGCCTCCAAAATTTCAACTGAAATTGCCCTTATGCATTGCCCCTGTTTTGGGGCATTTGGTGGCCACGTCTTTATGTGCACCCATACATATGGGGTATCGTTTTATTCAGGGGAACTTGCAGATTGATGGTTAGTAAGTTTTTGGTAGTTGCCATGGAGATTTTGGGGAGAAATCTAGGTTTGTATCTAGTTTTTCCTTGATTTCTGACCAAAGCGCTAACTTCTGCAAGGGACTGCGGCCACAATTTTCCATGTAGAAAGAGAAGAGTGGTGTCTCTGAATAGCTGAAGGTGTGCACTTTTCGGAAATATATAGATTGTGGGGGTTATCTCACAGGTAGGGGGGGTTAACACTGAAAAACTGCAGGTAGTGCACATAGAGCGCAGCCCCCAAAATTTCAACAGAAATTGCCCTTATGCATTGCCCCTGTTTTGGGGCATTTGGTGGCCACGTCTTTATGTGCACCCATACATATGGGGTATCGTTTTATTCAGGGGAACTTGCAGATCGATGTTTAGTAAGTTTTTGGTAGTTGCCATGGAGATTTTGGGGAGAAATCTAGGTTTTTTATCTGGTTTTTCCTTGATTTCTGACCAAAGCGCTTACTTCTGCAAGGGACTGCGGCCACAATTTTCCATGTAGAAAGAGAAGAGTGGTGTCTCTGAATAGCTGAAGGTGTGCACTTTTCAGAAATATATAGTTTGTGGGGGTTATTTCACAGGTAGGGGGGGTTAACACTGAAAAACTGCAGGAAGTGCACATAGAGCGCAGCCCCCACATTTTTAGCTGTAATTGCCCTTGTGCATTGCCCCTGCTTTGGAGTGTTTGGTGCCCATGTCTTTATGTGCACCCATACATATGGGGCATCATTTTATTCAGGAGAAGTTTGTCTTTCAAATATGCCTTTGTTAGAAAATTTTTATGAGATTTTTTTTTGTCAAATCCACATTTGATCATGCGTCCAAGTTTACGTTTTAGAAAAAAAAAAAAATGTCATAAAAAGTTCCAAATTTCACAATGCACTGACAAAAGGTATTTGGCTTTTGAGTGAAAACTACATTGCACCTAGAAACCTGAAGGTCTGTAGTTTCTAAAGATACCAAACATGAGGGGATATTTTAGATTTACATATAAGTTATGCTGCATTAACTGTTACAAGCGCTTTTCTGCTTTGTTCTGGTGTGATATTGTACTAAGTATTGCTTTAGTTTGGGGGTTACTTCTGGACAGGAACTGTGGGGTACCACCACATATTTGGTATCGTTGGAATTGGGAGTATCAGGGCTTTTACAAACAATAAAAAAAAGTGAGTAAAATTAACTTTTCTATGGAAAAAAACCTCAAAATATACAGAAATTTTTCATAATTTTATTTTTTTTTTACATATTTCACCCAAAATACACATCATATCTCCAGAAAAGTTATAAAATTTGGTATGTATGTCGAAGCCCAATTAGTGACGAAAAAAACGATATATAATTTCCCTAGTTTCGTGGAGGTTTTCCTACCAAAAAACATTGTTAAAGTGAATGAGTACAAAATGCTTAAAAAACGTCTGGCACTGGGGGGAACCGAAATGACGAATTCGGCTGGCACTTAAAGGGTTAAAATGGAGGTCTCTTCTATAAATAATAGTTAGACAAAATTAATCTATAGTGCAAAATAAAATACTGATCACCGTGCAATCCTTTTGTATTGCAGTATATAACTCTGGCTAGAAATTGTTTACAACCAATGTCCATGCCCACGAGTGGCCTACGAGGCAATGTATGAGACCTGGCCTGTCTGCCAGCTTTAGGGACAAGCAGTGGCCCTGGGGTAGAACACAAGGGACAACAGTGGGTGCCATTGAACATTTGCAAGCCTGATTTTGATTCATACATCATGTTGTGTGACCATGATCTGATCAACAAAAACTTTCAAAGGTTTTTAAATTAAATAATGCAACAAACTATAGCACAATAGAAATGCTATATATCATGTATTTAGTACCTGTTATTTATAGAGCGCCACACATTTCTGCAGAGATTATATACCATTCAGAAATTATACATCATTCACCTCAGTCCCTGACCCAGAGGAACTTACAATCTAACATCCCTATCACATTCACACACTATGGCCAATTAACTTGCCTGTATGTTCTTGTGGGAGGAAACCGGAATACCTGGAGGAAACCCACACAGACACATGGAGAAAATACAAACTCATATAAAGTAAAAAATAAAAAATACTATATCTATATAGTTTGAGGAGTTCATATAAATAATGAATTCTAAAGTTTCCCAATATTGTTAATGCACAGAATACAGCAATCAAAATCAGAATATAGCAGAATCAGACAAGGGGTTAAATGTTTATCAAATTCACTAGTTTGCCATATTTTGCAGCCCCTCTGGCAGCCAAGGTGTTAACATTTCCACGAATAGGAAACATGTGAGGTAAGTCACAGGTGGAGAGTGCAGTGCAAAGCACCATACTGTGCAACACATGGCATATCCCAACATGGGGTCACAAAGTAGTGACATAATACAAACATACACGGTACCTGCTCTTTTTCCTCAGTATTATCTGACATTTAAGCTGTGCATTATAAACAAGGGAAGACAATTTAAATATCCACATGTATTGCTATGTCTGAATGTAATTTAAAAAAAAACTAGTGTATATTAAGATCTTTGCACACTTCTTAGAACTATCCATTTAATATACATTATCTATTTGCCCCCCAATGTGCTCTCAGCTAATCAAATACTGGAAAGGATCCCTCTCCCATCTGGAAGCAATAAACTTTTCTAAGAGACTGAACACTGTTATTTAATCCTGTGATTTCTCACTGTGATTTAAATTGGGCTTTGCTACTGTTTTATCATATCACATTGCTATTAAATTAACGTAGGCAAATCCTCGCGGTCCATCAAACGCAATAACTACATGTGATTAGGTGCTACTTTAAATAACATCATTTTGCAACACTGATGGTGTTTATAATTAATAAACAGCAAGCAAGCAAGCACATAAGCACATAAGGCAGTAATCACAGGATAAAATTTAAAAAAAAACACAATATTTCTTTGTTGCAGTTTTAATATACAAATTAAACATTCAGCTAATACTTTCCTTTTTGCACCTTTCTGGAATGTGTATTTCCACTCAACTTGGAAAATACTTTTTGATTGAGTCCTGCACAGAACAAATTTTTGAGACCTGGACCCGTGGTCCGCAACCCACATTTTTACTCCCTCTGACCCGCTACCTGCTTTATCCTCAAACCTAATCGGCAACCCGCTGACCGCCATTAAACAGGAAGTGTTGTAGCTGAAAACTACTAGCTGAAAACCCTCTTCACCTCTTGTTTTGGTTATTGATTGCTTTATATGTTACTCTGTATGTCCAATGTATAAAACCCACTTATTGTACAGCGCTGCGGAATATGTTGGCGCTTTATAAATAAATGTTAATAATAATAAAACTGGAAGTGACATCATCAAAAGTGGCCAGGGGTACAAAAAAATATTTTAAAAAATATGTTTACAGAAGTAAAATAGAGGTAATAAAATATAAGATAAGAAATAGAGATAAGATCTTTTGATACTGTTCTGCTCATAAATAAAGTTAGTGAACAGAGTCATCAGATGCTTCTCTGGTCAGTTCTAAACAGAGGAAAAGACTTACTGGGGGTTATTTATAAACCCTGCGCAAATTTGCACCTGGCAGTAAATCATAGCAGCTTTCACAGATTGGTTGCTATGGGTTACTGCCCAGGTGCAAATTTGCCCAGTATTTATAAATGCTCCGTGGTAACTTAATTTTCTGTTGACTGAAGCTTGTCAGCCTGGAAGGAACAGTGGGTGGCGCTGTTATTTGAAATGTATTATATTAGCAATTTAAAAACCTCTAATACAGGCAGAAGAACTCTTATCCAGAATGGTTGGGATCTGGGGTTTTCCGATTAAGGGGTCTTTCCGTATTTTTGAAATCCATACCTTAAATAAAACAGCAACATTAATGAAACCCTTTAGAATTGTTCTACTTCCAATAAGGATTAATTGTATCTTAGCTGGAATCAAGTAAAAGGTACTGTTTTATTATTACGGAAAAAAGGGAATAATTTTTTAATATTAGAATTATTTCATTAAAATGGAGTCAATGGGAGATGGTCATCCCATAACAGAGCTTTCTGAATAATGGGTTCCTGATAATGGATTCCATATCTGTACTAAACACTAGAAAAAGATAATAAATGTATACAATGAAAGAAGATTCATTTATTTCAAGGGTTTTCATTTCCTTGAAGTGCCAAAATAAACATGTACAAAATACACACACACATCTAGCTGTTGCACAAGTAGTTTTCTAAGTAAGGAAACGGCAAACATTTTATTATTGACCGATAAATTGTTGGGTGTATCCATCTGTTAAGCTGTTTATAGTGAAATATGGAACCATCCTTGTAAAATAAAGACCAAATAATTTTATTATTGACCGATAAATTGTTGGGTGTATCCATCTGTTAAGCTGTTTATAGTGAAATATGGAACCATCCTTGTAAAATAAAGACCAAATAATATGGAAGAGATGTCCATGGTGAAAAACTAGCACCATGCAATTTTAGAAGGTAATATAAAGGTTACCGTATATTGTATGTATATTGTATTGTATATTGTATGTATGGTTATTGTGCAAACCATACAAAATGTCTGTTTTGAAGACAACTGGAGGAAAAAAGACTGAAATAAAAGGATACAAAGAGCTGTGGGAGCCTGATCAATATTTATGTAAGTGGTTACAACATGCACATAATCCAAAATTTAGTATTGGATGTGCAAAATATTATGCTTGTAGTTTGGTATAAAAGGTAGTTTGTCTGTTTATTTCCACTAATGAAAATGTGAGTGGGTCCTTGGTAAATGACAATGATCTGTTTACCCTGTAAGCTGTGCATCTGATGGTACCCCACCGTGTAAGACAGATGCCACCCAGTTTCGAGCCAGAACTATGTCACTGTAGTTAGAACCAGTGTCTTCAGAAAATATAAAAAAAAACAGATACAAACATGCAGTAATTTAACGGATGATATGGATCCTTATTGCCTTTGTACAATTGTATTTGTAATTACCAAATAGTTCTAGTTCTGTCACGTTCAGGAGAGATAGGTATTTAAGGCTATTCCAGTGTAGCTTTGATGATGTTCTAAGGCAGCCATCCCCAACCAGTGGCTTGTGAGCAATATGTTGCTCCCCAACCCCTTGGATGTTGCTCTCAGTGCCCCCAAACCAGGTGGTTACTTTTGAATTCCTGACCTGGTGGCAAGTTCTGGATGAATAAAACAAGATTTACTTCCAAATAAAGCCCCCTGAAAGCTGATAGTGTGCATTGAGGTCTTTTTACATTTGACTGTGGCTCCCAAGTAAGAAAGGTTGGGGAACCCTGTACTAAGGCTTGGTACGATGCTGAAAGGTGAATTTTTTCATTTCCTGCTTTTAAGGACAGTTTACTTCACTGAATTTCCTTTTTTATCTTGAATTGTTCTCTAGTCACTTCTGCTAAGATGAGTTCACATACCATAATACTCCCTCCATCTTTTTTGACAGTGCAGGAATAATGGAAATTTTGGATAATGTTCTATTATGGATAATGTATATCTTGGTTTGGCACTAAAAGTCAGTTTGCCCAAAAATGTTTTCTCTATTCTGTGCAGTATTTGTGCAGTATTTAGGGTATTGTCATATGAACCCCAGTATCTTCATTTAAATAGGGAGCGCATGGTTTAATCATGTACAAGCAAGTCTACTGAACCTATATAAACTGCTAATTGCCTAAAGTTACACACTTCCCATAATCCCTGTTCAAAAACATGACTTTTTGGCTGCATCATGATTTGGAGATCACAGCCCAGTTAACCCAGTCACCTGATCCCCCTGGGCACATCACCTTTGGATGCAGTAATCACAAATCTTATGAGATATATGTAAAATATCTCAATTTATATTTTTTAGACAGTAGATCATATTCAGCAGTGTTTTATTTTAAGATATTCTAGTCAACTCTTATTAGAAAAAATGCATTTTTTATAAAAAGGCTTTATTTGTATGCAAAAGAGTTTTAAAGATGAAGTGCTATAGTTTCCCTTTAAAGTACACAAAAAAAATGTTTATTTAGTCAATATTTCAGTCCTACCTGGAACCTTTCTTAGACCTGTGTCTTAAAAAAGGTCCTAGGTGGACTAAAACTTTCACGTTTGTTTGTGTGTTCAAGACGGGACTAATATGTTCATTTTTTCTACATTAAGTCCCTTGAGTGCACCAAACAATTTTTAAATCCATTTGGCAGTGCCTTTTTAGAAGAGACTAACCCCTATATGTTAAAAGGAACTAAGTTTGCCCATGTGCAGTAAACCATAGCAACCAATGTTTGCTTTTAAACAGGTGACCCGTAAATGATACCTGCTAATTGGTTGCTATGGGTTACTGCTTCTGGGTAGTAACCCATAGCAACCAATCAGCAGGTAGCATTTACTGAATGAACAGTTACTCATACAAGCATATGAACCCCAAATCCAGAATGCTTGGGACCTGGGGTCTTCCGGATAAGGGATCTTTCCATAGTTTGGGGATTTACGTTCACTAAAAAATCATTTAAACATTAAATAAACCCAATAGGATTGTTTTGCCCCCAATAAGGTTAATTATATCTTAGTTGGGATCAAGTACAAGTTACTGTTTTATTCTTACAGAGAAAAAGGAAATAATTTATAAAAATTAGAATGGTTTGTTTAAAATGGAGTCTATGGGAGATGGCCTTTCCATAATTCGGAACTTTCTAGATAACGGGTTTCCAGATAAGGGATCCTATACCTGTATTACTTTAACATCTGCAAAGCTCTAATGTGTGCCTGCCCTTAGCAAAAAAAAAAAAAAAAGTTTTTTTTCTTCAAGTTATGAACGTTGCATTAAAATGAAAATATTAAGCAGATCTTTTTAATACAATAGCTGTTTAACATCCTGTTGATATAAAGCCTAGTGCTTTTTACAATAAACTTTTATTCTATTAGCGCTAATAAACCTTCTGGGGAGATTTTGTTCTCAGAGTACTAGGCATATTTTAACAATCAAGCAATGGATTTCTATTTTCAGATGTGTGTATTCAAATTTATTAATGCCTATACCCCGCCGATTTGTCACAGTGTGTGGCACATTCAAACAGAATTTAATATTCTTAATTATTAGGAGATTAGATATGTTATTCTCCATTAAATGGTGCTGGATACCCCCATTGCTTGAAAACCTAGCACTGTAGAAATCTCGACATAAAATATTCTGCTGGAGATTTATCTGGGAGCCTTATTTTTCATTCAGTATTAAAGAAAAAAAACAGGCATGTTTAAAAACTGCAAGCACAATTAGCGTCAAGCAGATAAATCCTGCTCTAATCCTGTTTACGGTCTGCATCAGACAGATGTGCCAAGATTGATTTAGACAAGATTTCGGCTTACAGTAATATTTCTTTTTAAGTGCTGAACACCAGTCTATTTTTGTTAAACCTCCTCTAAACAGTTCTGCCGGTGTCCGATCGTGCAAAAACGGAAGCCGTGTTGTTTTTTCCCTAATAAATAAACCCATTGTTGCTGCAGAGCACGACCTACGCTAAGGAATTATCTATATGTCTTGCAATTAGACAACTTCCTAAATGAAGATTCGGCTATTTTTTCCATAATTAAATAAATAGCATTATATCTCAAATGCAAAGTCCTCTGCTAGAGCAGATGGCACCTCAGTAACAGGATATTGTATACTTTTGGCTTACAGGATTTCACAGCTGCTTTTTAAAGGAACAGCATCTTTCTTACAGAGAAATAAATGTCAAGCGGAAATAAATAAATATACATTACTTTGCCGTTAAGGTTTGTTTGAAGAGATGCTGGAAAACTAGTTATTTCTACAGATGAGTGATTTCTTTTCTCGCCTCATACAGATTTGTGCCTAAACTCACAGGTGGTGAAAATTTTCACCAGGAAACTTTTTTTTCACTTGGCAAAAGGGAAAAAACCGGCCAAATCCGAATCCTTCTCTGAGACCCGAACCAAGTCCTGGATTTGGCGCATCCCTAGTTTTTTGAGGTTTCAAACAGATATAAAACCGAAAATAAATAAGTTTTTGTAAACCATTTGTTTTATATCATGTGGGGGTAATGTAATGAAAAGTGTAAAGTTTTCTACAATCTAGTTACCTAAATCAGCAGGGAGGGGAGGGGGCTTATGAGTAAATACCCCTCTTATTTCAGCACCTGACAGTTGTGAAATTTTGTATACTTTTTTCTCTGATTTTTACTGTCAATGGCCAACTAACTTAATGTTGTGGGATAGCCACACCTTTGGCTTCTGCCCCCTGTTGCTCCTCCCACATCCAACTCACCACTTGCTCCCCTGTAAATAAAGATGCGGAGCTTATGTTTACTTAAGCTTACAGGGAGCTTGTGTCTACTTTTACCTCTAGTTTCTACTGACAATGGCCAACTACCTCAAAGTTGTGTGGAACAGTTAATATTTAGTGGGACCGAAGATTTCTGTGGGTCTATAAATTAGGGATGCACTGAATTCAGGATTCGATTTGGTATTCGGCCAGGATTCAGCCTTTTCCGGCAAGGTTTGGATTCGGCCGGATAAACCGAATCCGAAACGTAAGTGGAAAATTTTAACCCTTCTGTATCCTAATTAGCATATGCTAATTAGGGTTGGGTTCGGTATTCAGCTGAATCCCTTACAATGGATTTGGGGGTTCGGCCGAACTATTCACCAGCATTAAATAATACATCATAAATGTATTAAATAACCTACTTCCCAATGTATATAAATTTCATGTGCGCACTGAGAAAACTAGGAGATCAGAATATAAAGAAATATATATCGATGACATGAAACACAACATCAATAAATCAACAGGTACATAACCAAAATAGCATGTTTTAATGTATTTTCCCGTATCATCTGCACCTTTAAAAAAGTACTCTGTTTGCTGCAAAATAAGTCCTTCTTTCAATTACAGGTATTTAATGCTGATGTTGGGGATTTTATGCAATTTGCCAAATTCTGTTTTTCTAAGAATCAGCTCGTAGCCTGTAAAGATTTGTTTCTAGGAGACATAAAACTGTGAGGAGTGAGACATCTGCCACTGGGTATATCACCCTGCCAAGAATCTTGTGCCTATGTGCGTTGCTCCATCTACCCTCACAAAAAGCCTGTGTGTGTGGTGAGAACCGTGTACATAAAATACAGAAAGCTCAGCATATGCAAACATATCTATTTACAGCCTGAATTAATCAGCTAAACTCAAAACCTTATGCAGCAAATTACAGATAGAAAAAAAGGATTTGCATGTAGAATATGAACACAGAAATATCAGCGAAATGGTTTATGAGCAAAATACTCACTTTTATTTATTTTGATAGTTTTAGAATGTGATTATAAACATTACGTTTTAAAGAGATACTGACACCTGAAATGAAACTATTTTTAAATATATCACAACAATGTCTTTGCATGAGCTTTATAATTTTGCCATAAAAATATTTGCCTGATGCTTTTACATTATCTCTCTGATCCGCCATGTTCCTCTATGAGGGGGCGGCCATATTTGAGCAGCAGTAGCATTAGAAGCTATAACTGACAGGCTGAGATGGGACAGGTTGGCAAAACAGTTACTTACAAAAACAGCCCTTTCAGTGAAAAACAATCAACATGATCTATAATATTTTGAGCAGTACTTTTTTCATGCCGGTATCAGGTTAATATCTGAAAGTGATTGTGTCATGATTGTATGATGTAGTTATTGTAACTAAATTACACTGTGTACACTGCATGAGAGCATTTTAAACAATACAGGTGCCAGGTAGTTTCTATCTTCCTACCTTCCCATTTTTCTGCTGATCAGCTGCTTGGGGGGGAGAGAGGGGGTGATATCACTCCAACTACCAAGTCACATGGCTGAGGGTACCTGGGAAACTAAGAATATGTCTAGCCCAACATAAAATTTTAAAATTAAAGAAAAAAAAACAAGTTTGCTCTTATGAAAAATGGATTTCAGTGCAGGATTCTGTTAGAAGAACACTATTAACCAATGCCTTTTGTAAAGAACATGCTTTCCAGTTACAGAATCCTATTAAAACTTGCAAATTTATAAACTACAGGGCTAGGCTTACAATTAGGGCAAAGGACTCTAAGGGGCTGAGGGAATCAGATATACTGAGGTAAAAAAACTTGATCTGGGTCAGACTTAGTCACCAGGATAAATCCTAATGGGCCCCACTGCTTCTGTCTTGCTGTTGATCCGGGATCTGCGGAGAGGGGGTGCAGTTCGTCATGGGAAATAAGGGGGTAAGGGGCAAAGGTACACAGCAGGGAAGGGTTTTGCAGTGAGGGTGGGTAGCAGAAGTTAACCTTGCATGATTCTTAGACGGATTTTTAGAAAGGAAGCCAAGAATCCCTGCTAAAATTTTCATTTTCATGGAATACCCTAGAGACTGAGCCTCATCCACTGGATTTTAAAGCACAGCCATGGCAGTAACCTGATTGGTTTCAAATGCAGACCTTATTCATAGGCCTGTTAATTTGCTGGTTTCTGATACATTCCTTCAAAAGTCAGAAACACCAGACCAGAGAATATAAACAGCCACATAGATAATGATTTCAATATAAATTACATTTACAGGTGATAAATCCTTCCCGATCTTCAAGAAAAAGTCACTACTCATTTCAAATTTGGAAGTGGAAGCAAAAGGTTTAAAGTACATCTCTGTTATTCAATCCTGTTCAAACCAGGTAAACTGATAAAAAAAGCTTTAAACTATGTGTAGTAATGAAGAACAAGCTCCTAATGAAAATGTCCTGCTATGCTAACATATCATTTTACTCCTGGATGCTTGGGACCTTACATTTTCTAGATAAGACCACCATGCCTTAAAGCTACTAAAAAATATTTATATTATAAATATTTTTATTATATATATGTCATTATTAAAAATGAACCCCAGAATACGGATCTAAGCTGTCATTATCATTAAGTACAAAATATTGCATAGTTATTACAGAGAAAACATAAATAATTTAGAAATAAATTTAAATTATAATTTAGAAATAAATGTTTAAACAGAGGTCTATGAGAAATAGCCCTGCTGTATTACTGAGCTTTCTGTATAATGGATTTCTAGATAATAGATCCTATACCTGTATGATATTTAGCAGTGTTTGAATGCTATGTAGTAAAAGCCACTTTAAAATTGCCAGTGAAAGAACAAACAGCAAAGTCTAATGAAATCTCAGATGCCGCCACAACACTAACAGATGTTCCAATGGTCATCTGTGAAAAAACAGAAGCATATGTGCTGGAAATCTGAGTCTATCATGGAATCAGTCGGTGTGTAAATCATAGCATTTCCTCGGAGCCATGAGTGGATCAGATACACACAGTCTATTTCAGAAGAATGAACAACAAAGGAAGCGCCGGGTCCTACACCATACCTTATTACATATGCCCCAGTTTTGTGGGAAAAGGTTCAAATGTAATGTGTGAATCTGAATTAAATGTGAAGTGCAAAACTAAAATTCCACTTAATCCTTATCCCTTACATATAGTAGCAGCCATTTATTTCCAATTTTCCATTCCAATGAAAAAAAGAAATATTTGTTAGGATCTGTCTGTTTTATATGAAATATAATCATATAAAACAGACATAATAAGGGCAAAGGACTCTAAGGGACATAATTATTCTCCTTCTAATATGATATTAAACAGAAACATAGAGCATTTAATAGGCATGTTTATTTTCCTATATAAAGATTTCATTCTGTTTTAGTTCTATCAAAACAGATAATCTGTTCCAATTCAGAATTTCTGTACAAGAAGTTGGAAGATGTTATGGTCACTGTCATTGAGTTGTGATTATCTTTTTTTTCACTGCAAATTGAAGATATATTTTGCCCCACAATTAATACAGGTAAGCAAGATGAAGTCTTGTTGCACAGTTCAGACAAAATATACATTTTATTTATATGTGTCATGGATAGACTCTATGGGGCACATTTACAAAAGCACGAACGCGCGAGCGTTCATGCAAACGCTCCGAGCGTATTTTCACCGATTTTTTCGGGCATCCGCACGACTTTTTCGTACGGTGCACGACTTTTTCGTACGGCGCACGACTTTTTCGTATGGCGCACGACTTTTTCGGACATTTGCACGAAAAAATCGGAAAGGTTTTACCGCTGTTTACAATTGTTCGGTACGAAAATTTCGTGACTTTCGGATCGCCAATACGATATTATCGTGACTAATATGATTTTTTCGTAAGCATTTTCGTGATATTTGCGATCTTACGAAATTTTTGTTTCCAATACGTTTTTTTCCCATTCGTGATTCGGATTCGTGGATTAGTAAATGTGCCCCTAGAAGTAGAGCACAACAAGAGGCAAGTGACTGGGTCACAGAAATAATAACCCCAAAGTAGACCAAGATACTTTGTGCTTCCTAGCAGCCTGGACTGGAAACTTGTGGGGGAACAGAATACAAACTTATTCCCTTTGATTCCAGATCTAGAACTTTGGGCATAGGATTCATGAATGCTAAAGATAGTTTTTAATTAAGTGCAATATTTGTTTTTATACTATATTAAAAGAAGGTTGTACACAATCGGGCACTCTTCCTGCTTCTTATATTTATAGTAAAATCTGCTCCACAGCAACTAGTGAAGAACCTTTACTAACAACCCTGATGCAAGTCGGTAATGTGTTGAGCCCTCTACATAGGGTCTATGAGTACCCATCTATACCAAAGAATTATAACTTTATGGGAGTTGTAATCTAACAAGAGCAGTGCTCCCTTTTTGCCTTAATCACATGGATGTAATTCGGTGTATACTATACTATATTTATTTCACTTAACCCTGGCACTATAAAGTCAAAAATTATTTTTCTGTTTTTGGCACATTTTGCACAAAGGTATAGAGATAAGACTGCTACGCTATCTCTTATATATGGTGTTGCATACATCCCATAGCCTTTGGGCACTGGAGCGCTGCACCCGTCTAAACTGATCAAGGTGTAGACGGGTGCAGCGTAACAGGTGGGAGCAATACAAAATACCAGACCCAGGATTAGCGGTCGAAACCAAAGGTCTGTTACTTAATAACACAGCAAATGAGGTTGTCAGAAAGCAAGATTATCAGAAAGATGCTACAAAAAATAGGAAAGCAGAAAATAAGAATCCAATCAGAAAATAATTTTACAGGTATGAAATCTATTATCCAGAATGCTTGGGACCTGGGATTTTCTAGATAATGGGGGCTTGCTGTAATTTGGATTGCCATACCTTAAGTAAACATTAAATACATCCAATTGGAGTGCTCTGCCACCAATATGGATTTATGCAGCTTTGTTAGAATGACATAATACTACTTTTATTATAGAGGAAAAGCAAATCATTTTACAAAAATTGTAATTATTTGCTGAAAATGGACTCTATAGGAGATGGCCTTCCCGTAATTCAGAGCTTTCTGGATATCAGGTTTCCTGATAAGGAATCCCATACCTGTAACAAGCTGAGTTCCCAGCAGATGACACAGTAGACTCCAGGCTTATAAATGTAAATATAAATCACAAGTAATGATTCTCTACAGGCTCAGGTTTCCGTGCAGTTGGCTGAATGGTCAGACCCTGTACAAGTGGCAATACACGTGTATGCCCAGCTTCCTTGTGTGCCAACATCAACATCAGAGATGCAAGAATTGAAGAAGAACTGTGAATCCTTCTTTGAGTCCACAGTTGCCACTGCACCAAACACTCTATTGATGTGCGGAACAAAAATTCTCAACCCAGAGCAAACCCTAACCTGGCCCGACATGCTACCATGATTTATAAACCCGCATTGGACCCAGCAATATGTGATCTTGAGCTAGGGCATGGATTTATAAATCATAGCGACACAAATGGAAGAAATGTTGCCAGAAGGCTTGGGACAGGATGAAAAACTGGAAGATAATTGCGCAGAGGGGCTGGGCCAAGGGGTGACTTAAACAGTGGGGTGCATTATTTTGTCTGTGATGTTCGTTTAAACCCTTGGCAACGGGTTCCCTGACTGCATAGCACCTGACTGAAAAGTTCATTACAAGGTGGTAAAAGCACACACCAACTGAGTAAGTTTAAACAGTGGGGAGAACCCTGGGAACAGATAGACCCAGCACCCTTCAATCACCTACTAAACGAGTCATTTGTCAACCCAACCCTGATGTATTGCTTTTGGTAAACCCACACAACACTAATGTACTCTACAATGAAAGTCATTGGAAAGAACTTATATGCACCCACTGGCAGAAAAGTGAATCTGAACAGCTGCACTGAGCAATTAACCTACTCATTCTTTACATCTAATTCATGTTATCTAACAAATGGACAAAGCTGCCAATGAAGCCAGTTTGTTACCTATGGCAAATAGGTAGCTCAAGTTTTGTAACTTAAGATTTATTATGCTGATCTACAAACAGGTACAGCAACCACACTAATATAACACTAAACTTGAAAGTCTTGTATCACAATGACATGATGGTAAAGGAACTAGTTTTAAAGGGGACCTGTCACCCAAAGAAACAATTCCAGATTTATTTGTCATGTTAATTGAGCACAATAAACTTCACTTACACTATTTAAATAATATAAATCATGTTTCTGTCAGTTTTGGAATAGCTCAATGACAGCAAGCAGGTAGTTGCCATTTTTGTGGACACTGTTAGTATGACAAGCTTTGTATCATCTTGTTTATTTGATTAATTGGAGGACCAGATGCCCATGCACTGGCTACACAATTAGACGGTGAGGTGGGAGTGGAAAAGTGAGGAGTGCAGTGACATCTAGGAAGTGCTGAATGGAAAGTTAAAGTTATTTTCTGCTCCGCCTCTATGCCTCAGGCAATATATGATTGACAGCTGGGATTTTTAAATGCCTTTATAATCGGTATGGATGTGTTAATAAGAAAATTAATTTCAGTGTCATGTTTATTTCTAAAAGGACTTTTATTATAGAACTTTTTATGTCTGGGTGACAGGTCCCCTTTAAGGAACAGTTTAGAAATTACCCCCACAAAGAATCATCTATTTATTATTGTTAAATGCAGGAGTGCAGTAAAAGGGTTAACAAGGGTAAGATACAAAGCAATGTCTGGTCCCATTATTGAGAAAAGGAGTCCTACAGGCCTTCACTATATCATTACAAAGCTCTGCTTCATGCACCGACAGATGTCTTACTTTAGGTATCCAAAACAGACTAAGGGTATCTATTTCAATCACATCTGTTCGCAGAGAGCCATGGATACACACTCAGAATTAATTATGTTTTAGGATCTTTATGTCTTTGTCATAATGTTTTTAGGATTGAACCCAGTTAAGCTGCCTTTCTACTGAGAACACTTTGCTTCTTCAATTAAAATACAAATTTTAACAAAGATTTCTGTACCATAACACTAATCCATAACACTAGCTTGGATTCGTTAGTTGCAACTCATACAGTGTTAACTGATGCAGTGATATTATGTTTGCATTATAACTAGACTAGGCTTTAGTTATATTAAGAAAAAATTGAGAATTAAAATTAAAACACAGCGCCTAAATCAATTTTACCGGATAAACTGAAACAAGATAAAATAGAGTATAAAGGGTCGCAGGACATGGCAACCCCAATAAATGTTTTTGCCTAATAAAAGAAAACATAATTATAAGCAACTTTCCAATGTGAATTTATTAAAGGGGTGGTTGACCTTAGGTACTTTTAGTATGTTATAGAATTGCCAGTTATAAGCACCTTTTCAACTGGTCTTCATTATTTATTTTTTATTGTTTTTTAATTATTTGCCTTCTTCTTCTGACTCTTTGAAGCTTTCAAATGGGGGGGTCACTGAGGCTGTGAGGCTACATTTGTATTCTTATTGTTGCTTTAATAACGCATTTTTCTATTCAGGTCCTCTCCTATTCATATTCCTGCCTCTCAGTCAATCCACTCCCTGGTTGCTAAGGTAATTTGGACCCTAGCAACCAGACAGTGGCTGAAACTCCAAGCTGCAATGCTGCTGAAGCAAACAGTGAAATAACTGAAAAACTACAAGTAATAAAATAAAAACTACAAATAATAAAAAATGAAGACCAATTGTAAATTGTCTCAGAATATTACTCTCTACATCATAATAAAGGTTAACTCAAAGTTAAACCACCCCTTTGAACATTTTTATTGCTTTAAAAGTTATTTGTAAATCTAACTGCTACTGAAAGCAGAATTTACTTAAAGGGCACCTATTACCCTAAAATTTCTACCGTCAGCAGTGGTGCGGGTTAATAGAGCCCGCACTCCTGTTGGGGGAAACAATATTTTTAAAAAAAAAAAATATTCTCCTACAGTGCTAGGCTGCCCGCACCAGGAGGGAGCTCCTAGTTCAGGCAGCCATGCTGTGGCACTCTCATGCACATAACGCTCTCGCCAAGCGAGTGGATCTTATAGTGTACACAGACCCAGTGGATCTTACAGTGGCAGAGGAAAAGTACCCAAGGCATATTTACTGGAGAGGAGCACTGGCTCGGGGTACCGAACTTCCACTATCTGAACTGTTTTTCCAAGATATCCTTTGTGCCAGCAAATGCACAATATAATAAAATGGGCTGATCAGATCATCTAGAGTCAGCATATGGGTTTCCTGTCTGCCAAGGAAACCATCCACTGAATGATGGAGTCCTCATCCAACAGGATGTCCAGCCTGCCCACTTGATAACTGCAAGAGTTCCAATGAGACACTGATCAGTAAGGCCATTGTTTCAAAATAGGCCCTGAGTTCAGTTGTGTGTACCCAATTTGCTACCCAGTACTTTCCCGCTGATGAGAAGTTTTACCCATTCTGGGTAGGTAGGTACTAGATAACGATCCTGTTTCTGTAACTTGCTGTAGCAGGAAAAATGCTGATAGAGGTCAAGTAGCATAAAGGCACACCCTAAATACACAATCACTTGGGGGGGGAGTCAACATTTAGCACTCCCCAGTGATTTTTAACTTTCCTTCTTCTTATTTTACTGGGTTTTCTAATAATGACAGTCCTTGTCCTTGTTGATGCGAAGTGACACATTTCCATTGAAATCCTAGGATGTGCTAGCGACACATGCACGCCAACTAATACTAGTATCACACTGGCCGTTTTCTCATTTGATGAAAAAATGCAAGTGGGAAAAACTCTGATATGGACCTGTGTGAGTAGAATCTTCCTGTCAGTGTTTTTCTGCCAGATGAGAAAATACCATGTGTGACGTTAGCCTACAGATGGGGCCATTGGCCCATGGGCCAGTAGATCAGACAGCAAAGGAAATCAGCCCATGATCAGCTGACTTTTATGTGAGACCCTATCACACTATCTTCTATCACAATATCAACTCGGAAAATTTCCTGTGGTTTCCATGTCCTCCTCACACTTACTGAGAGACAGAGATTCTGCCCAATCACATAAGCAGATGAACCAGCATGAATCGGGTACCTGTGTGTGTGTGTAAGCTGAGAGATGGTGAGGGAACAGGATTCCCTAGCAACCCCAGTGGAATGCAGTTCAGGGCCTGTGCATGGAGTAACAGTGGAAGCATTATGGTTAGAGATGAGCTGTAACAAGAGCTTAAGTCTAAGGTATCACTTACTGTAACTTGGCACGTTGGCTTTTTCACATGGAGATTGCAGAAGAGAAGATGCAGAAAGATTGGGGCCCTATCTGGGGGGATCAGCGTATGCAGCTGAGTTCCAGGGCCAGTCAAGGGCCAGGGCAGAACCCAAGGGCCAAGTCAGAGGCTGCAGGATCCCAATGGTTGAGATAGATTGGGTATGGCCAGGTGTGCTATTTAAATAAGTATTTACATTTTTTTTTAACTTAGTTATCAGTCCCCCCCCCCCCCAGGGGGTTCATGCAAACACTGGGCTAATACCCAGTTCCCTTGGGGGTGAGGGATCTGCTAAATATTTAGTATGGGGCCCCATGATTCCTAATGAGGGTCCTGTAACCAATAGCTACTGTAGGATTTACCCTAATGTCCCCTCTTATTGCTCACCCATAGGCAGCTGTAGAGCTAAATCTCCGTTAGGCCTGCAATGTACTTACAGCTTGTGGCACCAAAACGCAACTACAACTCCCACAACACTCAGTTGCGCAATGGAGATTGTCGGGATTTGTATTGTAAGTAGGCGTGACACTCACACGGTCACACTCACCTGGACTCTCAGGCTGAATGGGGCTCCACTGCAACTGGTTGCATGTTAGCGACACGTCGCAACTTCTTTTCTCTATGTGAAATATGCCCCGCAGCAGAATAGCTGGCTGCCCGCCGCCGGGATCCCGGGAAGAGCGACCGCTCCCGGATTCTTCGAAGGAGCGATCGTCTGTGTCGCTGTGAGCCCTGACTCCAGACCTGTCGCTACCCGAGCTCCACACATCGCAGCGCTCGCTAAGTTGATGTGGGACGGAGACTGTCCGCTTCCCAAATAAGTGGCGCCGGGGGCTTGTCCTGTTCCTCTCTTCAAGTTCCTCCAAATCCCCGCTCCAAGCACTCACCCGACGGGAGGCACCGGGCAGGCGTAGGGTCTTGCCCATGCTATCGCTCTTGGAGTTCCGCACTTTAGGGGCTTGGGCACTAAGCGTGCCGAGGCCTTGGTTTCCATGGTAACCGTCCGGCAAGCGCGACGCCATCTCGCTGCCAGTGCAAGGGGCGGGGTCTGGGTCGCGTCCCGGGTCATTCCCAGTGTGTGTCCCGCACATCCCAGTGACGCCATGGGGACAGCTGCTTTCTTAATAGTTGGCATTGCCAGGCTACGTGCCATCCTAATACCTCGCCATAATAATCTGATCAGAAAAGCATGGAGCTGTGTATATTTTGAAATAAAGTGTTTTTTTTTTATCATGGTCGAATTTTTCTTCTCAGCCTAAACTGCATGTGCGTTGTCCACTTCATGTGGGGTAATAAAACCTGTTCGCCTGGCGTCCAACTAGAATGGAAAAGGCAAAGCAGAACCTGGAAACTCCCTGGGGGGGGGGGTGGGGATGTACATATAGGGGCACATTTACTTACCCACGAACAGGCCGAATGCGTCCGATTGCGTTTTTTTCGTAATGATCGGTATTTGGCGATTTTCCGGAAAATTATCGCGACTTTTTCATAGCCATTCTGAAAGTTGCGCAAAATGTTGCGATTTTTTCGGAGCGATCGGATTCATTCAAGCTTCAGTATGGTGACTTTTCTTGGGCCAGGTTGGAGCTGCAGGGTGCCATTGAGTCCTATGGGAGGCTTCCAAAATCATGCTAAGTCTGAAAGTTTCGGCCGCCGCTTACGAGCGCTCAATACGAAAAAGTCGCGACAAGATACGAGCAAATCGTAATGGTAACGAAAAAGTTGCGACAATTTCCGAAAAGTCGTAAAGGCGCCGAAAAAATCGCAAAAAATACGAAAAAGTCGCAAAATGTTCGTTTTCCAATCTGAATTTTTCCAATTCGGATTCAAATTCGTGTCTTAGTAAATCAGCCCCATAGTCTCCATATATATGTATTAGGAATATATATTAATCTCTATTAGTATCTGTCTACTAAAATGATTATGCTATGGGGCCAAAGAATTCCACATTTCTGAAATACAAGCATCAACTCCTGATAAGAGCAGGACTTAATTTCTCTGAATAGCTGTTATAGCATATTCTTTCAAATGTTGGTTTGTGAGGACATCAGTTATAATTTGGGCTAAGGTCAATGACACACAAGGGGATTAGTCTCCCTGTGCAACTAATCTCGAATGTATTCCTGCCAGCAAAAAAGTCAATCACCAGTAGGAAAACGCAGTGGCACATGAGGAGATTAGTCGTCGCAATAAATCTTAACTATTGCAGACAACAAATTTCCCCAACATGCCATCCCACCAGCAAGAATGTAAATCACCGGTGGGGTGGCATTCTCGTTGCTTCGGTTTAACAAAGTTGCCCAAAGTTTCCTTGCGAGACAACTTGGGCGACCGAATCGATGCGTTTACCATCCCACTGACGCTTTACATTGTTGCCGGTGGGATGGTATGTAGGGGAAATTAGTCGCCCGCAATAGTTATCGAAGGTGACTAATCAACCTGTGTGCCACTGCCCTAAATTGCCAAAGTTGCATCACAAGGAAACTTCGGGCGATTTTAGAAAGACAAAGCAACACATATGTTTTTCTACTGGTGATTTACATTCTCGCCAGTAAGAAAGCATTGGAAGAGATTAGTCGTCAAAGCTAGAGTAGATTAATTGTGTGGCGACTAATCTTGTGTGTCATTGCCTTGATGTAACTTGTGTCACATCACTCTCTGAAACTTGTGTGTTTAAGTTATAATGTATCCCTTGTTTTACATGATGGCTGAACTCCATGGTGAACAATTTTCTTAGTACATTATTAGTTTACAACAGGGGTAATATTATTACCTATATAAGCAGTCTCTGTGACTACAGGTGGACCTAGGTGCAAGGAGAGGGGCCAGTAATGCTCTGCTCATCCACACCCTATCTCAATTTTAGACGTGCAGACTTTGCCAGTATAAGGGCATCTCTGCAATGTGTCAACTGGGAAAGGCTTTTCATGGGGTTAGACACAGAAGGAAAATGGAACATCTTTAAAACATTGCTTTGTAGGTATACGCAACAGTATATCCCCCTAGTAAGCAAGGAGAGGCATCGCAAAGCAAAACCTTTATGGCTGAATAAAAGTGTTATTGTCGAGGTTGGTAAGAAAAAACGTGCTTTTAGGGCATTCAAGTTAGCTGGGACAGCAGAAACTTTCATCAGGTACAAGGAAGCAAATAAAGCATGCAAAAAAGCTATCAGGCAAGCTAAAATAGAGATGGAAAGGGATATTGCTGCTAGGAGTAAAAAGAATCCAAAATTATTTTTTAATTATGTGAATAGTAAAAAAATGAAGCAAGAAGGGGTGGGAACTTTATTATCACGGGGGGGTACGTTGGTTGATGAAAACGGGGAAAAAGCTGAAATTTTGAACTCTTATTTTTCATCTGTCTATACATCTGAGGAGCCAGATAATGAAGGCTTCCCTTGTAATATGCCCAGTTCTAGTAATTTAGCTACTGACGCATGGGTCACTCGGGAGGAAATTCAAAAGAGACTTGAACATGTAAAGGTAAACAAAGGTCCAGGGCCGGATGGGATTCATCCCAGGGTATTAAATGAGCTGAGCGCTGTGATTGCCAAACCTCTTCACTTAATTTTTCAGGATTCATTGAGGTCTGGCATGGTGCCAAGAGACTGGCGGATTGCTAATGTGGTGCCGTTATTTAAAAAGGGATCCCGTTCTCAGCCTGAAAACTATAGGCCTGTTAGTCTGACATCAGTAGTAGGAAAACTTTTGGAAGGGGTAATAAGGGATAGGGTACTTGAATACATTGCAGTTCACAATACTATTAGTTTGTGCCAGCATGGTTTTATGCGTAACAGATCTTGCCAGACTAATTTAGTTGCCTTTTATGAGGAGGTGAGTAGGAACCTTGATGCTGGAATGGCAGTTGATGTCATCTACTTGGACTTTGCTAAAGCGTTTGATACAGTACCTCACAGAAGGTTAATGATCAAATTAAGGAATATTGGCCTAGAACATAATATTTGTAATTGGATAGAGAACTGGCTGAAGGATAGAGTACAAAGAGTGGTTGTAAATGGAACATTTTCTAATTGGACCAGTGTGGTTAGTGGAGTACCGCAGGGGTCAGTCCTTGGGCCTTTGCTGTTTAACTTGTTTATTAATGACCTGGAGGTGGGCATAGACAGTATTGTTTCTATTTTTGCTGATGACACTAAATTGTGCAAAACTATAAGTTCCATGCAGGATGCTGCCGCTTTGCAGAGCGATTTGACAAAATTAGATAACTGGGCAGCAAACTGGAAAATGAGGTTCAATGTTGATAAGTGCAAAGTTATGCACTTTGGTAGAAATAATATAAACGCAAACTATCTACTGAATGGTAGTGTGTTGGGGGTTTCCTTAATGGAGAAGGATCTAGGGGTTTTTGTTGATAACAAGTTGTCTAATTCCAGGCAGTGTCATTCTGTGGCTACTAAAGCAAATAAAGTGCTGTCTTGTATAAAAAAGGGCATTGACTCAAGGGATGAGAACATAATTTTGCCCCTTTATAGGTCCCTGGTAAGGCCTCACCTTGAGTATGCAGTGCAGTTTTGGGCTCCAGTCCTTAAGAAGGATATTAATGAGCTGGAGAGAGTGCAGAGACGTGCAACTAAACTGGTTAAGGGGATGGAAGATTTAAACTATGAGGTTAGACTGTCGAGGTTGGGGTTGTTTTCTCTGGAAAAGAGGCGCTTGCGAGGGGACATGATTACTCTGTACAAGTACATTAGAGGGGATTATAGGCAGTTGGGGGATGTTCTTTTTTCCCATAAAAACAATCAACGCACCAGAGGTCACCCCTTTAGATTAGAGGAACGGAGCTTCCATTTGAAGCAGCGTAGGTGGTTTTTCACGGTGAGGGCAGTGAGGTTATGGAATGCCCTTCCTAGTGATGTGGTAATGGCAGATTCTGTTAATGCCTTTAAGAGGGGCCTGGATGAGTTCTTGATCAATCAGAATATCCAAGGCTATTGTGATACTAATATCTACAGTTAGTACTAGTGGTTGTATTTATAGTTTATGTATGTGAGTATAGATTGGTAGGTGTGGGTTAGGTGTGCTGGGTTTACTTGGATGGGTTGAACTTGATGGACACAGGTCTTTTTTCAACCCTATGTAACTATGTAACTATGTAACTATGTAACTATGTAACTATCTCTTTCCTGTATCCAAGCTGTCAGACCCATGTGCTCACAAAAACACACTGTAAAGGAAGGGGGCTCTAAAATCTTTTGCAGATAGGGGTCCAAGAATGTCAAGTTATTCACCTGTTCTTTACAGAGCTGCTTTCTGAACTTTTACTTTATTTAATTATACATATTACATTATTTTGGGTCTGCACCTTTTCTGTGAAAAATGACTAACCCTCCTATTGTATATGTATATAGCATGTACGTATATAGCACCAGCATAATTTACAAAGCATAACAGTTCCTGCTCCAGTGGAACTCACAAGCTAATGTATGTAATCAGATGTTGCTAACTTTGCTTAGGGCTGCTCCCTGGCCGGTATTTTACCAGCCTAGGTGATAAAAACCAGGCAAGGACAGGATTACAAATTTATCAGCAATTTACTTGCTGGTAAATTTGTATTGATTAGTACTCTGTTCCTGACACTCCGCCAATCCTTTCTTCCAGCTCCCTCTCTACCCTACCTACACCCACCCTACTCACTAAATTCCCTTCCAATTCACACCATGTTATAGGTTCCAAGAAGTGGTAACCCTAGATACATTGTGGGCAGAACCTTTTTATTTCTGCAATTAGAATTGGATATCCTATTATAATTACAGTTAGACATTGTGCATTGGTACCTGCCTGGCACCCGCCATATTTATAAGGAAACTACAAGAAATATAGAATCTCTAACAATTATGATGTATTTACAATGTTTATTATTCAGATAATACACACATTTTGAGAAATTAAGAGAAATCTTAAGAACTGGATGTTTTAAAGAAAAGGAATGTTAATGAGGGAAGTAAAATTCCACTGCATTTTTTCACTTCCTGTTCAAGAGAGCAGGAAGCTGCGTCAGCATCCAGTGGCAAAAGTGCCAAGGGCATCGGCTATTCACTTCCTCATCTGACACACAATAACCTGAACTGCATGGTGCATCTAGGGTTGCCACCTGCCTAACCAGTGGATGATGATAAGGAGAGGGGTGCTGAACACAAGCTATGAGGAAACAAGGTTGAATTGGAAATGTACAGAATGAAGAGGGAGTGAGGACACAGGACCAGGGCTCATCAGAGGTTGGCCAGTGTCAGATTAAGTAGGCAAATGCAAATGCATTACCGGTGAATTTGTAATTCTGGCTGTGGCTGGTATTTTACCAGCTGCGCCAGTGAAATACAGGCCGAGAAGAAAACCTAGGTGCATCAGCAGGTGAAATTTTCCAGCCTGTCTGATTCTGGAAACAACCAGTATCTATGGTACATGTATATCGGTTGGCCTCGGTGGGACATATACATGTGCAAGGAAACATACCGTATATACTCGAGTATAAGTTGATCCGAATATAAGCCGAGGTACCTAATTTTACCTAATTTTAAGAAAACTGGAAAAACTTATTGACTCGAGTATAAGCCTATAGGGTGGGAAATGCAGCAGCTATTGCTAAGTTTCAATAATCAAAATAAATACCAATACAATTACATTAAATGAGGCATCAGTGGGGTATATGTTTTTAAATATTTATTTCAAAGAAAAACAGTAAATTAGCTCTGTAAGTGGAGAAGTGGGTCAACAAAAACAATATGGTATCAATAATGATACCTTAAGAGTACTACCCCCTTAGCTCAATCAGCAACCCAGCTAAAACACAAAGTTAAAATCATTCAAAACTATATATAGATTATATAGAATATAAAGTGCAATGTCTAGTGCAGAATGGGACAGGTGAGAACGGTAGATGAATTTGGGAGCAGGCCAGGGCACTGGAGGGTCTGGTTGCGGGTGGCCTGATTTGCACACAAAGGACAGGGTGCTAGTCTGGAGGGACCCATGGCACCCGACTCGAGTATAAGCCGAGGGTTACTTTTTCAGCACATTTTGGGTGCTGAAAAACTAGGATTATACTCGAGTATATACAGTAAGTCTATAAAACTATATTTATAGACAGCTTTAGTTATGATTTAAACTTATGTCACTGAAACTCACAGAGCCATAGCACAAAATATGTCAGATTCAATTCAATAAGAAAAAACATATCTTCTACAGTAAATAAATTTCAGGTTTCTCCATAGACCTGAGTTTTCTTGTGATAAGTATTGATATACTGTAAGTTTTTCTTATCTAGTGAATATGGCCCAATATTTGATATTATGAAAAGCAATAATAACTAAGTAAAGAAGCAGTACAGCAGCTTATATCGGTTCCTTACTCAATGGTGGAGCCTACACTGTCAGTGAAAGAATGGCTCATTAAAAATAGCTAATTGTGGACATGGACTTTCCATATTTTTAAGTTTTTGAACTAATGAATTTCCATATGATAGCTCCTATACCTGTAGTATCAGTGCTTCTGGTCACGCAGCTACAAATACATGCAGATACCAGTGATACAAATAATGGTCTTAATGGCCTTAACCCACTGTTCACTTACAGGGTGCTTAATCAGAGGTTCACTATGATATGCCAGTGACACCAGCCATATCTCAGGTAAATAAACAACATTTGATATCAAGCCTGGGACTGTACCTACACTACCCATATATTTTCTCTTGAAGACTAAATATGTACTAACAGCTAATGTGGCCCTTAGCTTAATAGTTACCCTGCAAGGCATAACCATATGAATAATGCAGCCTCTGGCTATTTCTAGGTCTGTCTATTTGGACTTTTATGATGAGTAGCGTTTGACATCCTTTACTGATTTGCATGGAAAAAATGCTAATCTCCAGCAACTAGAAAAAAATTACATTTACTTGCTGATTGGTGCAGAAGTGTACAATGCACAGGGCTGTTGGGGTATAATCCTCCCTTCATTGAACAGTTAAACCAGGTAAAGCAGCTTAGCACCAAATCCACACACAACCTTAATAAGCTTGAGCTAGGGGGTAGACTGGAACACAGACTACATGCTTTATTTGTTTATTTTACATTTTATAAATGTGAGCGAACATCTGCAAAAGGGCATATCTGTAAAGTGCATCCTTTACTTGTTTAAAGCTCTGCTCTACTAAGTCTAATTTGAAGGAATTTCTTTATATAAACTACATTTTATGGGATCTAGGTAATGTTTTTATACCAAACAGTGTAAAAAAATCCTTATACCAAAGGTTAATGCTGTTTTTCTAAATACTTTATAATGTATAATTAGGTTGGTGTAATGTCTTGTTTCACAATTAAGATGGATCACTTTAAGTAAAGTGGTTTACCTGCACTGATCCCAATTTTTCTGTATTATTATTAGCCTTTATTTATATAGTGCCAACATATTCTGCAACACTTTAGAAAACCCACACAAGCATAGGGAAAACATTCCTTGCAGTTAGTTCCCTAGCTGGATACAAACCCAGGACTCCAGTGGCAAGGCATGCCATGCTAACAATTGCTCCACTGTGCAGCCATTAAAAGGTATTTTCAGATACTTTGTCACAATCTCCCATGAGTGACAAATCTATACATTTGCTATTGTGTTTAACCTATGGTAGGTAGATTATACATTTGCTCTTGTTTCGTCTTATCAACTCCTTGGAACATGTGAGATATCCTGCGGTGTGGTTACACACAGGGATGGTCCAATTGCAGAGATATGCAGTAAGCCCCATTTTGGATATACCAAGCCATTTAAACTGTTCTGGGGCCTTCTTACTCCCTACTTTGTGGCCCTACCATTTCTCTGATCTACCCTTAATAGAAGGTCCCATGAGACACAAAATGTGCTGTTCCAATAAAGTCCAAGTGCACTACTCCCTTCACCCCCCCTTCACTGCCTTTTTGTTATGTTATATACTGCTATAGTTTTTATTTCAGTAAAATTTCATGCTGACTTAGAAGTAAAGCAGCCCACCCAGAGCTTCAGTAACTTTAATTGGTCTTTCATGGCATGCCTGTACAACATAATTGTTTTATGGTACAAATACAATTCTTTATAAAAGGACAAAGAAAGACTAATTCAATGAATGGGTGTAAGTATGCAGCTTACAATGACATTCTTGACAAGTCTGTGCTTCCAGCTTTAAAGCCCCTCATTTTTGGTTTTACATTAATGCTATGTATATACCATGAAACATGTGAATACCTTCCAATTTAGCTTTTCGTTTGTTATAGCATAACCTACTCTTAGCAAGTTTTTAATCGGTCTTCATTTTTTATTTGTTTATAGTTTTTGAATTATTCACTTTACTTCATAGTAACGTAGTAAGTTAGGTTAAAAAAAGATGTACGTCCATCACATTCAACCATAATGCCTATATATAACCTGCCTAACTTCTAGTTGAGGAAGGCAAAAAAACCCCATCTGAAGCCTCTCTAATTTGCCGCAGAGGGGAAAAAAATTCCTTCCTGACTCCAAGATGGCAATCGGACCAGTCCCTGGATCAACTTGTACTGAGAGCTATCTCCCATAACCCTGTATTCCCTCACTTGCTAAGAATCCATCCAGCCCCTTGTTAAAGTTATATAATATATCAGCCAGCACGACTGATTCGGGGAGGGAATTCCACAACTTCACAGCTCTCACAGTAAAAAATCCTTCCTGAATATTTAAATGGAACCTCCCTTCTTCTAAACAGAGTGGGTGCCCTTGTGTCCATTGGAAGGACCTACTGGAAAATAAAGCATTAGAGAGGTTGATGTCCCGTTTGAGCACTTGTACTCCTCTGAGCGGCTACAATTTTATTGTTATTTTTACTTTGTATTACTTATTCTTCTAGTTAGACCCTCCTCTATTGTTATTCTCTCTTTCTCTTTCAACCCAGTGCCCTATTTTTAGGTAAAGGTCCCCATACACTATAAGATCCGCTCGTTTGGCGATGTCGCCAAGCGAGCGGATCTTCACCCGATATCCCCACCTTAGGGTGGGCGATATCGGGTAGCAAGTGGCTTTAAAAAAAAATAATCCGATCGTTTGGCCCTGGGGCCAAACGATCGGATTACATTTGCGGTCATGGGGCAGTCGGTTCGGGGACAGCATCAACGAGCCAATGCGGTCCCCGATCCGACTGGATTTTCTAAACTGGCCGATCGATATCTGGCCAATTTCAGGCCAGATATCGGTCGGCCAGGCCGCTCATTTCTGCCCATACACGGGCCGATTAGCTGCCAAATCGGTCCAAGGGACCGATATCGGCAGCATCTATCGGCCCATGTATGGGGGCCTTTACTCTAGCAGCCAGATACCTGCTGAAATTCCAAATGGGAGAGCTACTGAACAAAGAGCTTAATAATTTAAAAACTGTAAATAACAAAACATGAGGACCAATTGTAAATTGTCTCAGAATTGCATTTTCTACATACATCATAGTAAAAATTCATTTAAAGGGAAACAGCCTGAGGTTTTTTATTGGGGCAAAAACTACACAATGGTACTGTCGTACTGTCTTTACTCTGAAGCATATGATTTAGAAGAGTCGAAGTAATTGTAATGCAAATCAGGCAATGTTTTTTTATGCCTTGCATATTCATTTGCATTTTTGTCTTGTTGCAGACAGTCGTTTCAGTAACATTTTCCAGCTGGATGGCCTGCCTCTAGCCATGTGCCCATCATGCATGGTTATTTGTGGATTTGTGTTTGCCATGCATGCTTCATTTTCTGATTTGGCTGCTACAAATGCTACAAAGCCTCGGAGTTCACAAATAATTGCAGTGATTTTACAATTGCCTCATTTGTTTTTCCTTTGTTTTGTAGCACTGCAATTATGTTTTAGGAAAAGGAACCTAACATTTCCGCTAAAATATTGACCACTATTATTTTATCATTTAGAATCTGGATGTAGCTATTTACTGGAAAGAGCAGACCCTTTATTGTTGCTATTTTAATTTGCATATTTCTATGTTGTATTTACATACCTTTTTGAAATCATAATTTTGCCCCACTGTTCTACTCTTTACATTGTAACCTTTCTAACCCACAGTAATAGCTAACATCCTGAAATCCTCTTGAATATCTAATGATTACCCATCTGGCTTATTTCCCACTATTCGCTCTGCAGGATTACCCTGAGTACATGGCCTTTTACATTCCACTGAAACCACTATTTAATTAATTGGCCAATGATCTTCTGGCTACTAGTTTAACTTGAGGTTTTCTGTGCCTTTAATGAAATCCTTCAACCCTTTCCCATTCAAACTCATTTGATCTAGAAGGTACAGACCTACCAAAATTCTTATATAAATTCCTACCTCTTTTTTAGCAATTTCACTTGCACCAACAATTCTTGGTGCTCCTATTATTTTCATCCGCTCTTGTGGTTGTTAAATTTGTAATTTGCTTTGATTTTAGGGTCATAACTGTACCCAATTCTTTTTTTTTGTACCCTTACACCCTTTTTCTAGAGAACCATTTACAGTACACCACACAATGTGCAAAGGGCAAAAAATAGCCACAGGCCTCTGATCTCTGATTTAAAGAGACCTGCACTCCCTGCTTCCTCCATAAGTTAGTGTACAATTGGCTGGGGTTTTTTGTTTTGCACTTTGCACACTGTGTGGTAGCCGCAGGCCTCTGTGCTCCATTTTGGAAAGACCTGCACTCCATGTTTTAGGCAGTGATGTATTAGTAAGGGGACACCCCAAAAGAGGCAGGCGGGTATCATTCAGAGGAACAAGGTAGGAAGTGGCAGCAGGCACAGCCTGATATATAGAAAACGAAATTCGAAGCAACTTCACAATATACATTCATTACAAATTTGTAATGGTTTTTGAGTTATTTGTATATACTGTATAACAGTATATGTTGACAGCGTATGACAGAGTATGACAGCGGACCTGTCACCCTAAGAAATAAGTCCAAATTATTTTCTATATTGTTAATTGAGCAAAATAAACTTTACTTACTCTATATAAATAATATAAACCTTGTTTCCTTCCGTCTTGGAATTACTCAATCAAAGCAAGCAGGCAGGCACCATTTTGTGGTCACTGTTATTAAGGCAAGCTTTGTATCATGCCAAAATCTTGTTTCTGTGCCAGAATGGGGGACCTGATACCCATGCCCATGCACTGGCTACACAATCAGATGAGGAGGAGGGAGGGGAAACCTTAGATGTGCAGTGACATCTAGGAAGTGCTGAATGGAAAGCTAAAGTTATTGTCTGCCCCGCCTCTATGCCTAAGGCATAGAGGCGGGGCAAGCAATATATGATTGACAGCTGTGATTTTTAAATGCCTTTATAATGGGTATGGATGTGTTAATATAAAAATGAATTTGGGTTTCATGTTTAATTTGAACAGGATTTTTATTATACAGATTTTCATGTCTGGGTGACAGGTCCCCTTTAAGCAGTGTTTGTCCTTTTCTATTTTCTGCCCTGGTGGCTCTGACTCTTGAAACAATGTAACACAAGCCAGCAAACTGACAGACCTGTCCTGCTGGAGGAGACTGACCTTTGCAACATTGTTTAAAAAGTAGCAACCAGGAGTTCAGCAAATGCTGCTTTCTGTAGCAATTACATTTACAAATAACTTTTAAAGCACTAAAAATTTTGTACAAAATTCATATTGGAAAGTTGCTTAGAATTATGTTTTTGGGGTTGACATGTCCTGATGTAACGCTTCCTGATGTGGCTCTATGTACTAAGCAATGGATTTTTTATCTGGCAGAAAGCAGCAGCCCCAGGTGCACAAGTGCTATGTAAGCGAACACTAAGGGGCACTCTCATGCTCCCCTTGGTGCACTTATTTATTTGGGCTACTGTCTCTTTGTTTAGATCATAAGCATTAGTGATCGAGCCATATTAAGCTTACATCTTAATAGCAGTGTTATTATTAACACCAGGTGATATATATATATATCAATACTATTGTAATATTAATACCAGGTTGTAGGTATGTTAATTGTAATATTCTCTGATTGTAACACTATGGGGCACATTTATCAAAGTACGAATTAGTACGAATGGAAAAAAATCGTATTTTTTATAACTTTTAGAACTTTGCGTAATTTCTACGATATTTTCGTTAAATTACTCAACTTTTTTGTGCTTTGCAACAATTTGTGCGACAAAATCGTATTTATCGCAATGACTACGAAAGTTTCGAATTCATTCAAGCTTTGGTATTGTGACTTTCTTCTGGCCAGGTTGGAGCTGCAGAGTGCCATTGAGCCCCATGGGAGACTTTCCTTGGGCCAGGTTGGAGCTGCAGAGTGCCATTGAGCCCTATGGGAGACTTTCCTTGGGCCAGGTTGGAGCTGCAGAGTGCCATTGAGCCCTATGGGAGACTTTCCTTGGGCCGGGTTGGAGCTGCAGAGTGCCATTGAGCCCTATGGGAGACTTTCCTTGGGCCAGGTTGGAGCTGCAGAGTGCCATTGAGCCCTATGGGAGACTTTCCTTGGGCCAGGTTGGAGCTGCAGAGTGCTATTGAGTTCTATGGGAGGCTTCCAAATACATGCATTGAAGTTTCAAAGTCAGAAAGGTTTCATACTGTTTACTATCATTCGGATATGAAAATTTCGTAGCCTTCGGTTCACAACCACAAAATTTTCATACAACCACGATACAATTTTTCGTGCAATTAACGCACATCAGAAATTATTGTAGTTGCTCTGAATTTTTTCCAATCGTACTTTTAACAATCCCAAAATCGGACTTTGATAAATCTGCCCCTATATATACTTTATGTAACTATTTACATATCAATTGAGCATTTATGAACAATGGGCAAATCTGCAGTAACTTGTGGCAACCAATCACTTTTTATCTCAAGCAGGCTTTAAGCTAAGCTACCATTTGGTTGGCATGCGTTACTGCCCAGGTTTTAGTAAATGATCCCCAGAGTTTGCGCCAGGTCTAATAACTTAGAGCAACCAGTATATAATTTATATAAAAACATCTTACCCTGCAGTAAAGGGATGCAAATGAATGACCAAACAGTTCACGCATACAGACAAACTTTTCAACCAAAAATGATTCACAGTTACAATGAGATACTGTTAGGAGAAAATAGAGGAAGGGCCATGTTTGCAAGAGCTTACATTCTAAAGCAGGTATCTATAAATTCTATTTGAAAGCTTGCTATGGTTCGCTGGGGCAAACTTTACAATTTTACATTACTCCTAAGCTCAAAACCATGTGGGGAGTTTTCCTTTACTGCTCTGTTTAGAAGCAGTTAAATACAAACTTTGTGAAAACACAACCCTCTCTCTTCCACAAAATACTTCTTAGTCCTAGTTCTTTTTTGTGTATGTTTAGAAAACAAATTCTATGTGTATGTGTAATTGCAAATGTCAGGCATTAGAAGAGCAGGCTTTCCTCTGCTAGTATTAAACAGGGACCCAGCTGGTGATTTGTGGTTCCTCACTGCACTTAATCCCGGCTTTTGTCTGGGTAGACAGCCAGCCTCCATAACCAGAATCTGCAGGAACATTGCCAGTGCTAAACCGTGCTTAATCCAGTGGAAATTTGCTTGAAGGGGATTATTGTTTTATTTTTATTTTCTGTCTTTTTTTTTTATAACAGCACAACAGCGTCTCTTTTAGTGTCATGCTTTGGAACAAAGAATTCCTGATTGTGCCTGTGTTACTGTGATAAAACCCAAAAACTGAAACAGAAGATTTACGTCATCTTTAAATTCTCATTCTTGTATTTTAATGAATTTTTATTTAGATTCAAATAATGAATTCATGTTCTAAGAACAAAGGATGTTGTCGGAATTAGGAAGTTAGAACGAATATATAAAATAAGATTTGCTTTTCAGTTTGATGCAGAATTTGGTATGATGGAACCTTGATTTTCCCTTGCTTCAGAAATGCTGCAAATTTGAATTAACTGTTTCAAACCTATTGCCTCTGCCCTGTCAGCTGCCATTATTTCATAGCTATCAAACCCACTGTTCAGCCTCTGGTTCCAACATAGATGTTGCCATTTCAGCCAATGATTTAAGCAGCTAATTAGACAGACTAGAACTTTGTGATAGCAAACTGCATGTAACTTTGCACTGAATGTTAAAATTTAAGCATAGTACATTTCGGAAACATGGTGGAAAAATCCGATCACCTCATAGATTATTCTTCAACCAATATCTTCTGTCTGTGACTGACATGCCCAGCAAGCATTTTTTTAATTGGTGTCCCAGCAATCTTTCACAACCTTCGGCCATGTTTGTCTTGTATTTTATGGATTTATGGCAACAAAAAAAATGACAAAAGTGACAACACTAGGAAACCGGAAAATTGTTTTGCACAGTTTTTAGGTGATGGTTGGTTATATGTAAACTAAAAAGCACAATGATCATTACCATTATCTATAATGGTGAGATCTGAGAGAGTTCCATACAAACTAGAGGTATGGGACCTATTATCCAGAATGCTTGGGACCTGGGGTTTTCCGGATAAGGGATCTTTTTGTAATTTGGATCTCCATAACTTAAGTCTGCTTAAAATCATTTAAATATTGAATAAACCCAATAGGCTTGTGTTGCCTTCAATAAGGATTAATTATATCTTAGTTGGGATCAAGTACAAGGGGCTCCATTAAGTTTTTCAACACTTGGATTAACTTGCAAGATCTCTCTGTATATTCTACAATTGGGGTTACATTACTCCCAGGGCTGAAACTAGGGGTAGGCAGAAGAGGCACATACCTAGGGTGCAATGGCGCTAGGCATGTACCTCTTGCACCTTCTCCTAGTCCATGCACCATGCCCTTGTCCTCCACCGCCAGCTTGCTTGTTACTTCCCTCCCCCCATCTTCAGCACAGCCGAACGTGACTCATGACTCCATGTCTGGTGGAGTTGTATAGGCCGCACAGGTGGCATGGCCCGGCGCTGATTATTCCTGTATAATGCTACTGGTTATATGCAGTATTATGTATTTATAAGCAATACTGTGTGCAGAGGTTTGAGCAAGTCTGAGCCCAAGTGCCATTAAAGTATAAATTACCATTTACATTATGTACCAGTGGAAAATCAAGACTCATTAACCAGTGGTGTAACTATAGAGGAAGCAGACCCTGCAGTCAACCCCACAGTCATGGGGGGCCAGGGGGACATGAAGGCCTGAACATCAGGGTCTGCTTCCTCTATAGCTGGAATCCACTTCCCAGCTGCTCTCCATCAACTCGGAGCTAGGAAGCAAGGGACATGGGTGGGAGAGCAGGTGGAGGGAGGGCTGGGTAGGTGCACACTGTGCCCTCTGAAGTTTTATTTGCAGGGGGGCCATTGTTACGCTGCTGTCATTCACCTGAGCAGAGTCCTAACAATGGCTGCAGAAGTGGACACTGGAACTAAACATTGGTGTCACAACCTACCACTAAGCCATCCCTCCTTCCTCCACAATGAAGTACACCAGCAAGATAATCCTTCAGTAAACAAAGCTTTATCCAGGCTGTACACCTCTGTCAAATAATGCCCAGTTCAGAAAACTTTCAAAAGAGAGAGATGTTAAAGTCAAGAGAGCTCAGCTAATATGAATGTAAAACAAAAGAACGTTCCTCAAGTTGAAGTCATAGTAGTGGGATCTAAATCATGCCCTGTGTTTGTATCCACTTGTACAAGGGTAACATGTAAAACAAGTGCTGTGGCTACTTTACTATTAATACAAATCTGTGAACCTGATACCTTAAACTTGGGTTTTCTGTATTGGAATGTTTTAAAATTTCTTTACATATACACCTGTAGAGGCAGATCTATCAACATTCGGATTTTAGTGGTTTTAGAGTTTTTAGAAACCACAAATAAACTCATTCTACTAAAACCATGAATGTCTCGTCATTTATTAAAAGATCTGAACTGAAAAAGCACAAACTAATTAAAATGAAACGAAGGCATAAACCACACATTTTTGTGGTTTGTACATTTTACTACAAGTTTTCATGGACTTACAAACCAAAAACCTCTAAAACCACAAATTAAATAAAGATCTTTACATCTGGACTTGCTGTTTAGTTGATTTGACTTGTTACTACAGATATATCATTACCTGGATAAATGAGAACCTTGACAGACAAAGATCATTATAATTTGCCTAGGACAGCTCCCGTTGACTTCCATGTTTTGTGGTTTCAATGCTTAATAAATGGTGAAAAAATTGTGTTTTCTTTTTTACATGGGGAAATCAAGCAAAAAAAAAAATTGTGAAAAAAAGAAACGTTAGTAAGCGGCCCCTTAAGCGGCCCATTTATTAACATTCTAAGAAAAGAACGATTAGTCAATTGACAACAGCTCAACCTCAACAGCATTTTGATGAAGTATTTTTAGTTTCGCATTTGCCGCTGTATTGTCGCATAGTAAATGGGCACAAATATCATGTTTTTTCACGGAAAAATGTATTTTTACGCAAAATATGAATTATAAAAAAAATAAAATACAGGCATTAGTAAATTTCCCCTTTAGTGTCCTGCTCCTAATGTGGAATGACAAAGTGCTTTCCTTTATACTATTTGCAGTTCTGCAGCTCTCAAGTGCTCAGAGGTCAGGCTTTAAAGGTCATATATTATACCCATAATCCTAATAATACATTAACATGCCAATATGGGATGATATATTTCCAGGAAAATAAGACAGCTTTTTGCATTATTTTAAATCATAGTTGGGTGCTAAGTGCATGGTTTCAAGATTAGGTAAACAGGCCTATATTTTAAAAGCAAGAGTCATGAGATTAATTATATAATTTTTTTAGCAGTACTAATTCACTTATAAACTGCAACATATTTTGTATTCTAAATTTTTAACCAAAGGAATGCATATAAAATCCAAAACCAAGATCTGCGCCGCAGGAAACTGGGAGAAATCTGGGACTCAAGAATTATACATATGAAAGAAATGTTAATAATATTTTTAAAAATGTTGTATATAAAATTATGATTTTATAACTTTATATAAAAACAAGAAAATAGAACCAATATGAAAAGGTGATATTCCCACGCGAGGGGAGAACAACACAGGACACATGGAATACTAGATGAGATTAGCTCTACCGTGTCAACATCAAGTATGAATATGCAACAGGTAGATTCCCAAGCTAAGCTCAATACATAAACGGGCTTAATAAAGCCAAGCAGATGGAGATAATTACATGCAAGACCTGTAGGTGTACCCTAGGGTGAGAGGTTCTTTAAAAAGCCTGGTAAAGCCAGAGGAATAAACAAGAAAAGCGTGAAGAATGTGCAGTAGTGGGGAAGGAGGGGGTTAGAGCTTTAAATGAATAATACACAACATCCAGGCAAACTGGGAGCAGGCAACATATAGGCAAACTGGGAGCAAGGAACCTGCTTTTCAAAGGAGTCCAGTAAGTGTCTCTAATGTAAAGGAGAAAATGTTGCTGGCCGTGGTAAGTACCACAGCTGCCCTATGCCCAAATCCAATAAAACTAGGCCATCATTTTTTCTCTACTTTATTTGAACTGTCCTCCATTTTTTATTTCACATAGAGTAGTGCTGTCCAGGATTTTTGACCCATTATCAACTATTTCACATTTTCGGGGGCTGGATTATGATAAAACAAGTCATATAAAGATGTCTATGAAGAACCTGGACATGCTAGATATAAAAATATCTTGAAGGACCACATCCCAGATCCTCCTTATGTTTGTAGTAAAATAAATACTGATAAGGGATCTATTATCTTAAAACATGTTATCCAGGAAGCTCTGCATTATGGGAAGGCCATCTCCCATAGACCCCATTTTAATGTATTAATTGTTTTAAAAAATTCCTTTTTCTCTGTAATTAAAAAAAAGTACCTTGTACTCAATGCCAATTAAAGGGATTGTTCACCTTTCAATTAAATTTTAGTATGATGTATTATTTGTAGTTTTTTAGTTATTTCATTTTCAGTTCAGGAACTTTCCAGTTTGGGGTTTGCCAGCTATTTGGTTGCTAGGGTCCAAGTTACCCTAGCAGCCATAGAGTGGTTTGGATTAAAGACTGGTATATGAATAGGAGAGGGCCTGAATAGAAAAGAAAATTACAAAAAGTAACAATAACAATAAAACTGTAGCCTCACAGAGCAATAGTTTTTTGCTGCTGGGGTCAGTGACCCCCATTTAAAAACTGCAAAGAGTTGGAAGAAGAAGGCAAATCATTCAAAAAATATAACAAATAAATAATAAAGACCAATTAGAATTGGCCATTCTATAATATACTAAAAGTTAACTTAAAGATGAACCACCGCTTTAAGATATAATGGATCCTTATTGGAGGCAAAACAATCCTATTGGGTTTAATGTTTAAATTATTTTTATTTGATTTTTTGTAGTTTTTCTAGGTATGATGATCAAAAGTACAGAAAGACTTCTTATCCAGAAAACCCCTAAGTCCTGAGTGTTGTGGATAACAGGTCCCATACCTGTAGCACATTCAAAAAACCCTTTTTAAAAAACATATGTAATTTGATCTGCATAGAGAGTGGCTTTTGTGCCATGCATTGCCTTGGCCCAAGGCCAAGTCAGAAATGGGGGCAACATTATACCACATATTTAAATAGCCACCTAGAACTGTAATTCCTACATGAGAGAAAACAACTCACAGATCTTAGTGCTGGAAGATAAGTGGAAGCTTTACAACATATTTCACCCAGGGAAACCTCAGGAAAAATAGGTCTCTATTGTGGAGAAAATAATAATGTTCCAGTAGAAAAAAGTTAAAAAACAAAATACCAACAAATAACGGAATGGGTGAGGGGCTTCTTCATGCAAACGGTTTTGCAGATGAAACATCTGATGGTGGGCCCCTCTTGTCTGGCAAGCTTTGGACAAGTTCCCTCTTTGTCTACTTATTACATGGCCCTGGTTGGCAAAGTTTCTTCTGTATGGAGACTTGGAGAGCCATATTTATGGGCATATTTGTAATTGTTCACATCTGTTCATTGGCTCCCAAGCTACTTACCATGCCATGGGAAACAACAATGTCTTTAAAACACTGCAATAAAATAGCCCCCATCATAAATCATGGTAGAGTATTTGATTTTGGAAAAACTATCACACTGTTACATGGTAGTGTCCTTGTATTACTAAGTAAAGCATATTGTGAACAAGTGCTATTGTTTTCCAAGCAATTGGATACTGATAATGTGTCAGATAGTAATAAAAATTGAAGGAGGGCCTATTTATTTGACAATCACATTTTGAGGTCATTTATGAAAGACACTGAAATAGAATGGTTTTGTGGTTAAGTAATTGAACTCCTTGCAGTCTTAGGGAAGTCACTTAACCTCGCTGCCTGGCAAGCACTCAAAATCCCCCCTGCCACATTTTACTCTCTTGAATGGTAGACATATAACAGCTAGGGCGCTGGTGCTTTTTAGGCCTTAAACTCTCAATAGATCATTTTTTAGGACTGATGGCACCAGTGCCAACACTGTTGAACATTTCCCATTCAAGTGAATGAGCAATTGCACACCAGTGCCAAGAGGTACTTGCACCCAAGGTACTTATTCCCACTTTCCAACTCCTGACCCAATCACCATTGCAACAGTCCACCATCCTCTTCTGCCTCTTCTGTCTACCCCTAGTTCTACTCCAGTAGCACACTATAGTAAATAACATTACTATTCCAGGGTTTCGGTGCTATTGGGGTCCTAGTTAATATATCTTGATAAAATAGGTCAACTTACCAATATTTAGGGGCCATAAATTGACATCTATTTACACTGCTGTGACAACCACATTTTTCTTTTCAACCAGTACAAAAATGTTGAATCCATGTAAGAAGAAATAAATCATATCTTTTGTGACACTTAAATTTATGCATTAGTGGCAAACAAACTCCAGGACAGATGTTGTACTGCTGTTTTTTGTAGCAGCACAACGGATTTTTTCTGCAGAACTCTGACAAAGTAATGAATAGTTGTTGACTGTTGACTTAAACCCAATAGAACAGGCCACTGTAGACTTAAGATATGTTAAAGAATTAATAAAGCATCTTATATTTTCTATCCCAGTTTAGTTCTTAATTTTATGCTTTTGGTTGCTAATTAAGAAGCAGTGAAAATTAATTTCCTTACTCCCTCAAGATTGTTAATTTTTACATAGCAGCTGTGTACTTAATTATATTATTAAAGAATATACATTCCTTCGAACATCCTGTCTAATTAAAAGCACAACGCTGTCAGCCAAAACAAATTTGAAATGTGTATTTTTTTATGCTTCTTTCAGTGTCGAAATTGCACATGATGTTTCAAGACCCAATTGTCGTACATCAGTATATGCTATAAGGAACATAACAGCAATGGTTTTACATTAATTGTGATACACTGGTTTTATCACAAACAAAATTGTCTTGCAAACACTTGCATTTGTAATATGCTTTTATAATATGCATAACAAAAACAAACAATACTTAACACATGCCGAAAAGTGGCAAAGGCTTTAATAGGACCGTAAGAGGACCGTAAGGGAGGGTCAGTTATTGCTTGTGAGTCTGCTGTAGAGTAGGATTTTGGAATACAGTGAAATATGCATATTGTACAGCACTGCAGAATATGTTGGCGCTTTATAAATAGATGTTAATAATAATTCTTGTACTGCTGCAGAAGGCATAAGGACAGATCTGGAGGGGGTCTTATATAGAAACTGAAGAGAGTGGGTAGTAGTGGGTGGGTAGTATGTCATTGGTGTTGGAAAGGGAAAGCTTGGTCCCTACAGACTATAGGGCAGAGGGGCAGAACTGGCTCAGTAGCCAGAGGTCCTAAAACAAGAAAGCCAGCTATCCAAGTGGGGGGGTCATTAGTAAAGCACTAGAATAAAAATCTCATTTAGAGAAGGCTTAGGAACCGGAGTAGGACAGGGGTGCCCTTCTGTAGGCAGACAACCTTGTTTGATTAGTACCTGAAGTTCTTTGAGATGCAAATGTTATAAAATAAGGACCAAAGACTAAAACAGAGGCACTAAAACAGTGAACCCAAATAAAAAAAAAAACTAAAATAAAATATTGCTAAGTACTGAATTTTTCTTCATCACAAAAGAACAGGCATATTGGGGTGTTTTTAATGCTTGATCATTTAAGAATGTAAGATTCTTCTTCTTTGTATTATTATTAAAAATAATTTGTTTTAGTGCTATTATGTTTCAAAGTTGCTTCTGTCTCTGGTGGTTTACACTAGACACTGGCTATTTCCAATTAATAATGTATGTAATTACAAGCCTGCCTGCCTGCCTCATAACTAATGATATCCCTGCTCTGCCTTCCTTTTAGGTCTCCCTTTCCTCCCTGCCTGAAACTGATTTGTATTTCTATGTATACGAGTGTTAGCCTATTCTCTGCTTTTTTCTTCATGAGTTCATGAGCCTATTAACCTACTTGTCTTTTACCCAGTATGCGCATAGTCTAAAACACCTTTATAACCTTTTTTATATTGTGAAGTATGGCACCAGACAATAGAGCTGTTAACATCATATTGAATACTGCAGTACAGTTGATAATGCAGAATTGATGGTGAGGTTCCATTGGGGTTAAATCTCCAAAGAGGCCCAATACCCTGATTGTCCCATCAAGCGACTAGTCCAGCTGCCCATGGATAAATAAAAGAGAACAATACACAGGACACTTATTTAATCTTGCCACCCTATGCTTCATTAGATGTCTCCCTTACTGCTAATAAATAAGCAGTTCATTTTCAACTTGATTTATTATAAGGTGGCAGCATCTTAGCAAATGGGAACCTGCTAAAAAATAAGTTAGCTGAGTAGATGAAGGTAGATTGACTGATGAGGTCCCATGCTTTACATACCACATGGGGCCAGGGACTCATATTTCGGCTAAAGGAGATCATTGTGATGAAGAGCAGTTTATTTACAGTAAACCCTCTATTTTACATTTTTTTATAGGACCAGAAAAAAATTGTGCAAATTCCAGGAAAATATAAAATCAGGGAATTACTTTATGTATTATATATAAGGTTTTACTGTATATTTTTTATTATTTTTTTGTGATAAAATATTCCAACTGGGCAATATAAAACAACAATCAGCTATTAGAATTAAGTGGGTTGACTGTATGGAAAGGAAGGTAGCCTTTTGGGGACAGAGGAAGTTATAGGTAAAGTAATTAATAAGTGAATCATTAAGTTGTCTTTAAGTTTACTTAGTGGGTACACATATTGTAGTCACATAACTCATCAATCTGGTGCCCTGTGTTGGTAAGTCAATAAACGAAGAAGGATTTGGGTATATTGATGTACGAAAACATACAGCATGTGCTTTGTCACAAGCAAATTTTTTGGCATCAGTGAAATTGTGTTTAAGGTGTGTGTTAAGTTTTTTTTTATCAAGAAGGAAAAAAATGATTGTGAAAAATATCCGATCCACTTCAAAATCAGAATATCAAATCAAAATATCAAATCTTTTTTTTTTTAATTAAGTTAGCCTCTTAGTGTTGTAGTAGTCAAGTCAGAGTACTACTGAACTAGCCATTTAGGAGAGTAATACAATCTGACTGTGATGCCTGTAACTGCTTTCCGATTTTCTTGAATTCTCTTTTCCCCTGTGATCTGCTACCTTCCTCTATGGCAACTAAAAAGAGCTGGAAGAACCAAAATCTCTGGACAATGTGATCATATGTCAAGATGGGTGGATTTTTCTGATTTTGTTAAAAAAAAAAAAGAATCAAATCAAGTTAGTAACATTGCATTTTCAACATGTTTTTGGAAAACCCAAAATACATGGTATAATAAACAGTAGTTTTATAAGAAATTATAATGAAATTATGGGTTTTAGGGATGAAGGAAAAGCTTTGATCTTGTCTTGAGTTTTCCTCTTAGTCTGAAAAAGTGAAACCATCTGTGAATGTAAAATAACAGTGTGAGTATATGTCCATGTTTCTCAAACCTCTCCATCTGTTCACAAAGCTTTTAATGATGACCCTGGATTAGTATAGGTCACTTTAGTTGTTGCATTTTTCCCCTGTCCTGTAGACGAAGAGACATAATGGTATAAATAGTCTTCTGACATAAGATACCTTCTAATATTGGATGACACATTAGAGACTATTAACCTGAATAGGCGGAGAAGTGTCCTTAAGCTCCAAACTGTGTTTCATGGCCGATTAATGCTTAGTAAATATAGCTCTAGGGGCTCCCAGTCTTTACTCTTATAGACCACAAAGCTAGAGTCACAATACCCCAATAGATGATATTAGTAGTTTGATCTAAATGTAATTAAATGAGATGCAGTGAGCATCATTTATTTGATGTTGAGGTAAAAATCAATATGTATAAATATGTTCTATATATACATATATAGCTTAGTTTTTACATGTATAGTATTTATTTTTACATGAAAAGAGAAATATGCTTTTTGTATTTGAAGGAAATATAAATAATGAGAACAATTCAAATGCAAAAGTTGCGTGTGTGCTTTTTATAATTAAATCCAGAGAATTTATGTTAATTGGATATGGAAGCAAGGGCAAACAGGAATGGTAGGTACAGGAGACAGTAGTAAATATAATTTATGGCGTACCTGCAGAATGATTATATTTGCTAACAATATGACACCCTATCTTCAAATATAGCACACACTGGAGTCTGGAGCTGCTTCCTGTAATTTCTATCCAAAAAATAAATGCAACTTATCAACTATAAACCAGAGGGTATGAGGTTCAGGTTTCACTTTGCAAAGCAGTCCAAAGTCACAGAAAAAAGAAAGCAATGCCAAAATATTCATACTGATGCTGAGCATCCATCCTTTTTTACTTGTGAGCCACACTCAAAGGTAAAATGTGTTGGTGAGCCACACTCAGAGGTAAAATGTGTTGGTGAGCCACACTCAGAGGTAAAATGTGTTGGTGAGCCACACAAGCATGATAAAAGTTCTTTGGGGATGTCAAATAAGGACTGTACTTGCCTATTTGGTAGTTCATGTGGAAGCCCCATGTGGGCTGTTATCCTGCAGGAGGATCTGCTTGGAGTAAATCTCTGTTTCTATGATTCAAAAACTTGCCTCCAAGCCAGAAATGTAAAAATGGGCACCTACTTTGAGGCCACTGGGAGCAACATCAAAGGAGTTGCAATCAACATGTTGCTTACAAGCAACTGGTTGTGAATCACTATGGGAGAAAATATTGCACTTTATATTGCATTAGTCCCCTTAGTTCGACTGGCTCAAATAAATGCACTGTTAAGCCATAGTTTACTTGCATATGTTTGATCATTTTTTAGCAGTGCAACTTCTTATTAATTTATTTATTTTTAAGGAAATGGGAATCTAGGAGCTCCAATACATTTTATGTGCTCAAAATAGAATTTTTCATTGATCCTTATTCCTGCTTTCCATCATTCTAGAGTTAAATGACAACTCTTTTTTGCCCTCATACCTATCAAGACCAGCTTTGTTCTTAGCACCTTCGATTAATGTCATCTAATTAGTTAATCTGGAGAACAATAACATTCGCACAAACAACAAGGTAAGGGTGGATAGCCCCCTATCTGTATTATTGTATTTGCTGCCCTGAACTTCCCGACAATCCATGACAACTAGGTCTGTTTACCACTGTGGGCAATTATGTGCGTGATAATAGCTTCCTTAAGATATTCACATGGGATGGTATTTTCCCCAAGCTGGAATTTAATCACATGTATTACCATTAAAAGCACTGGTAAAACAAGGAAGACTCTGCAAATTAACTCAGGTTCAATGATTAACGCTCACAATAAATCTTACAAAAAGTCTAACCTAGAAATATGGGTAGTCCAATATCAATAATAGTAAAACATTTAATACAAAGGCACTGCATGGCTTTGTCCTTTATTTGTAGCCTTTTAATGCCTTAAATCCCAGGGATGGGAAATTGACTCAGCTTTCTGGAGCATTCTCATTAGAGTAACATGCAGTACAATTACCCCTGGTAATAACAATTCCACGGCTGCTCAGCTTGCATCGATTAAATATCACATTAATAAAAATGATCAGGAATATATATATATATATATCAGGCTACCTTTGTGTGTACATAAATAAATTCATATTGAATGCCTGCTCTCTATCCATACGGTTGGCTCAGCTCCCCTAGCCAAAGGCCACTTGGCATCTTCTGGACTGTGGTGAGTCCCTCATTTACTGTTAGGAATGTTTATCTTTTATGATTATATGCAAACAAACACAATTTGAATCTCCAAAAACTGACATTAATTATTTATTAATATTTAGAAAAACAATATTTAGGTTCCTGTTTTTATATGGATTATGCACAAAACTACTTACTGTTCCAATGTGACACTGCTTTGGGTGGGAGAAGAAATTAAGGCAAAGCAATATTCTCTAATCCATGTACTCATGGGTATTCACACGGTGCTTTTATATACTATTGCTCACCCACACTTTACTGGACTACAAATCCCAGTTTAATGTACTCTCAAGGATTATACATACTTAATCAGAAAAACACAATGGTTGGTTCCTGAATCCTACAAACATTATTGGGGCAAAATATCAAAGAGAAGAGGACCTAAAAGCCACTCAAGGTGAGATTTGGGGTTTACATTTTGTTGTTCTGAATCTGAATAGTTTAGTAACTGCTACAGTTATATTTTTTGTATCTACAACCTTGCCAGGCCTAATGTTTGAACCAATAAGGTCTTAAAAAGTGTGTGTTTTTTATATAGTTCTTGATATAGTGCAAATGTTAGGGCACCTTGCAAATCTGACACTGGCATCAGCACATAAGGGGCAAATGAATGCTCCCTTTCTGGTCATGTGACTGCTGTACCTGTAGATTCATAAATAGGGTTTAACATTTTATAAAATAACATTTTTTGACATGCTTCAGTTTCCCTTTAATGAACACAAACGATTGTAATAGCGTTATCTCCCTTTGATGCTAAAGTCTAGTCAGTGTTTTGAAATGTATACCTCTGAAGGACCTGTGCTTTGTGGGAAGCCTGCATTACTTTGCCTTCTGTCATTGCCATTGTGGGAACTGAACTTTAAATGAATTAAATTCTGTAAGACTCCTGCTTGTTTACATTTTCACTTTCCACTTTAGACCTCTTTATTTGTGGCATGTATTAAAATGAAATGTAGCACTGACTGCATCATTTTATGTATTTATAAAGTGCTAACATATTCTGCTGAGCTATGCGATAGAAGGGTGTATACATCAAACATACAGATCACATACTCATACTGACCAATACAGGAGGTAAAGAAAGCCCTGCTCATTAGAACTTACAATGTGCCGTATACTGATATTCTTATCATATCCAAGAAGCCAACTGCATCTTCCCTCATCTCTGTTTCTACCTGATATGTATAGAAATTGCAAGTGATAACAGGGCTGGATTTAAAGATGCTGCACCCCTAGTCCCCCCACAATACTCTTACCTGCCCCCCCCCCACACTCACAAATTTTGTGGCAAAGAGAAAAAGGATAGATACGTTCATCACTTTACCACTTTAAAAAGTGGCTGTAATAGAGGCCATGGGTACAATCCTGATCCAAGCTATTTCAACCTATATTGGACTTGACAGCTGGCTTGGGTCAGAATCAAACCTATTAATTCTATACACGACTCACATTTGGACTGATGCTGGGAATTCCATGTTGTTTGGTCTGTAATCTGCCTGAGGCCTTTCTTGACAAGCATAAGTGGATCAATTAGGTTATTTACAGGTGGCAAGCTCAACAAAAGACAGACCAATAGTCTTCCTTTACAAGGGCACTATAATCTGGCCAGATTTTGTTGGAATGAAAAATCCAGTATCACAGGCATCTTTATTCTCCATCTGGTGTAGAGCGCAGAGGGTAGAGCTGGCTATATTAGACTGGGTGACATTATGGCACTAGTTAGCCATGAGGCAATGGGCTTTGGCTTGAAGGCAGCAAATTTAAGGAAAATAATCTGAAAAGTTGTAGTGAATTTATTAGATTATTTTTATTTTATAAAAAAAAGTGTTCATTTTTACCTATAAACATGCTGATTATATTTATATCATTTTATATAATAAAAAGTATTTGGGAAAATTGATATTAATTCCTTGAATATTTAACTGATATAACAGTTTTCTCTTGCAGCAGGTCAGGTTTCAGCAAACTGGGACATTATTAGTTAACGGCAGAGGCTGTACTAAGAAGATTTCTAACAAGCATTATAAGAGTGTGAGGGATAAGAGGAAAGTCCTCTGTAATCAGCTTCCCTAGTGACGTCTTACAGAATAAGGTAGGCCTTTTCTCCATTTCAGAAGGGGCAGATTTATTATGCTGTGTAAAAAGCGGGGACTAAATTCGCCACACATCATCAGTCTTCGCCGCGTGAAAAAACAGCAAATTTGACCATTTATTTTACACAGCTTTTTACAATGGATTTTTGGTGAATTTATTTTACAGAGAATAATAAATAGGCCCCTTAGAGTAGGACATGAGTATGACTTGAGAAAATTAAGAGCATTTTGGGGTGTGAGTGGGATTTCTGGCAACTGGTGTTTAGATGGTGTTAAGTCAATCACTGTGAATGTTCTTCTGCTTAAATAAAAGAGGATTCTGTTGTATATTTAGTGAGTCACTGACTCCCTATTCATGCTTATTGCTTATAGTTATCAACTGCAGACTTGAATGTAGCCTATATAAATAACCACCTACAGGAAAAGGTAAGTGGAGTCAGTTAGCACCTGATGATCAAGTTGGGCTGGAGCTGTATTTTGAGGGGAGGGGACATTTTTATGCTATAGAGGAAGATGACCCTGAGATCTAGCCCATCCTGCCCCCCAGGCCTCCCCAGGACAGCGGGGTCTGCTTATGCCTGTGACCCGGGGCTCTCTGCCTTGCACCAGATTGTAGCACTGCTGGCCACAAGGCAGCCCATCTTGTCTGCCACAGGGCAGGTGGTATGCACAAGAGCACCCTGGGCTCACCAGCGCTCCATAACTTGCATGCTCTCTAACTTGCACAGTCTGATAAAAGCCTACTTGCCTGCATTGGATCACTGGACAACATAAACCAGAACAGCTCTGTGCTGTGTGTGAAAAGGGTTGACAAATAGGAAATAAGCCAAAATTGTTCAGTCAACGGTCTTTCTCCATTTTCTGATAAAAAGCAACTAGAGGGAAAAAAAAGAAAGGGACTTAAAGCAGTAAATTAACAACAAATTAAGTCCTCTAAAGAAAAAAAATAAATTGTAGCCAGGTGTGAACAGAAGTGCCCATAAGCCCACCCCTTATATGACACACATATACACTTATATAAATCACTGTGTGGAACATACATAACATTTAACCCACATTTAAATTCCTAACATTACATTACACAAGTTAGGGGAAGGGTGTTGGGACACCTACGTGCCTCCCTTAGTCTGCCCCTCATGGATACAGCCCTGTTAAACATAGGCAGCACTGTATTCATGGGGCAAGCACAGGTTCTTCAACATTTTAAAGCACAAAGGCCTACTCCTTTAGTCGCTCACCAGCGGGGCAGCGTGCAAAGTCTGAAAAACATGGTGACTTCCTTTTTTTTGCACTTGGTACCCTGACCGTGCATATAAAATGGCCTCTTATATTTCTATGTCTGTACAGATATTGTCCATTAATAGGTATCTGTCTCATTGTCTGTTTCATGTCCATTACCGACTTGACCTTTGCCTGCTTTTGACCTCCATCTGTTACAAGCCCTGACCTTTGCTATTCCATCATATGACCTCTGACTATAACATTTCTAGCTGGCTCTTTTACCCTTCCTTTTACTTCTGTGAGGCCCAATGGATCTACACCCAAGGGTTAGACCTTTGTATGTTTAGCAGCCACCAATATTGAAAGCCTTTGTATTACATATAAATGTAAATCATTAAAGAGAAAATAGACGCAAAACACTAAGCACTAAATAGACATTAAACACTAAGCACCAAGAAGGGGAACAGCTCTGGCTGAGCAACTGAGCATATTTTGGCCATTATATTCAACATATAGAGCACAATTCATTTTGTGAACACACCTAACAAGACCAGGCATTATTTGTTTTAATTGCTTAAATATGTTTCCCTTTTCATCTGCAATGTTCCTGCGACAATCTGTCTCTATTCACCTTATAATTACTCTCCCTTTTACAGTATATAATGTGTTTTTAATTTTTAACAAGTACTTATGAATCTACAAACAATAGTGAGGTAGGGACCTATAAATGTCCTTGCTCATTACTCAGGTAGCATGCTCAGTATTTCTTATCAACACCTACATGCCTCCCCCACCAGCCCATCCCTCATTTGACAGAGCTCTCTTTATGGGGCTGACACAGATCTCTGTGTTCCCCTTTTGAGAGCAGGGCAGGTTGCAAAAGAACACCATTTTTTACACTTTGCCCCCTGCCCTGCACCTTGAAAATGGGTCTCTAATCTGGTCCAATGCCCCCGCTGCAAGTCCATTGTAAATGAGCACTAAGTGATGCAACTTTGCACCAGAAATAAATGACAGTAGTAGTAAATGACCCTTATGCAGTGTCTTACTATTGAAAGGAAATGCAGAACCATTTGCTCTGCTTGAGCAGGTTAATACAGTATGTACAGAGACACATTAAGCAAGAATGTATTGTGGCCATTGCATTATATTGATTGCAATGGCATAACTAAAGAGAACCTCATGGTCACCGGGGATCCAGGTAAAGTCTTCCCTCCCCACTCGCATGTATTAGAGCAGCTGGGGAGAAAAGACTCAGGCAGAAGATGCTGGGTGGGGGGGGCAGGTAGAAGATGCCAGCGGGGGGCGCAGAGTCAGCAGGTGGGAGGTCAGGTATGAATTTTTCGCGGGGGGAACCGGTGCACGCTAGTTACGCCACTGACTGATTGGTGGGCTGTTCTAATGGCCCATTCTGATGTCAAAGCAGAAACCCATTTAGTTTGGTACCATTACGAATGCACACCTGATATTGTGAATGTGCCTATAATACACATTTGCAATCACCTCTTTTTTGTATAAAACACAGCAACATTTTTTTAAATGGTTTCTAAACTTTATAACATAAACAATAGGTATTGTTAAAAATCAAAAGTTGTTGCAGACATAATTCAGAATATATTTTAATTAGCTCTGAACTTTTCTTTTTTCTTTCTGAACTATTTTTTCACAACTTCAATCATAAATCAGGGCTGCGGCTTTGACATGAGCGTCGCAGTCGCGGTCTATTTTATTGGCTCGAAGGGAACTCAAATTTTTGCAGTTTCTTTTTTTAGATCTGCGCTAACAACGCTTTTCCTGAATACGTCTTAACTGTGAGGCATAAAGGGCCTGCCAGTCAAGCTGCTTCAAAGGTGACAGAGATTAACATTGCATTAAACTGGAAAGCTTTTTTGACTGGCAAAAGGTGGAGAGTGTGGGTAATGGAAAAATTAACAAATGGGAGAGAAAAAAAAACTCAGTAGGAGTAAAAGGTGATAATTATTCTGTGAGAAATGATTAATTGGCATGTGAATTTAGAAATGTGGAAAAGTGATTTCCTTTAGTATTTAACCCTTGCGAGCAAGAAGCCTTATTACAATTTATTTCAGTCCTAATTGGTATCCGATAAAGAAGAAAACCAGATTCAAGTTACTTATTATTAATATTAGTTATTATTACAGGTATGGGACCTGTTATCCAGAATGCTTGGGACCTGGAGTTTTCCAGATAAAAGGTCTTTCTGCAATTCAGATCACCATGCCTTAAACCTGCTAAAAAATCATTTAAAGGGGTTGGTCACCTTAAAATTAAATTTTTGTATGATGTATACATTAGGCCAATGTATATGCTACTGTATATGGTACTGCTGATATAAAAATGCCTTGTAATGTAATTTCAGTGTAGTTTAACCCTCCTTCTGATGCCATGATATTTTTCAAGATTTTTGCCAATCCAGTATGGCTCAATACTTGTCCTAAGTTTCTTCTGGCTTGGGAACTATCTGCAAGAAGTTTGTATGTTCTCCTCATGTCTTCCTCTGGGTGCTACCGTTTCCCCCCACAATCCAGAAATATAGAGACAAGTAAACTGTTTCCTGATTAAATCGACCTGTGTGTGTGAATGTGATAGATTGTAAGCTCCGCAGAGCAGGAGTGAATGATGTACAGTCTTTGCAAGCACCGATTAAATGTGTTGGCCCTATAAGAAAACACAATAATGGTATTCTCTATGTGGTGAAGACTGCATTCTGACTTAGGACAACGCTCACAGGCTTAAGACAAAAATGTAATATAATGGGGATCATTTACAATGTGCAAAAAGGTGACAATTTTTTGGTGCATTGTGCAACTATCTACAGGCAGAGACAGAGCACATAGACCTGTGACTCCCTTCATTAATACAAAACTAACTGCAAACCAATTCAATTAATCAGCAGGGGGATTATGTAATAAAATGTACAAAGTTTGCTACTGGTCTGATCACTTATATCAGCCAATCAGCAGGTAGCATTTATTAATGACCTGCTTAAAAGAATTCTTATTACAAATGTTAAACTTTGTTCCTTTTATTACATATGGCAGCATTTGTTTTATTCATTATGTGCAATAGCATATGCCACTTGAACTTGGGCCTTGATTATCACTACTGTTTTACTAATATCATACTACATAATACTGGGTAGTGAATAGCTCTTATATAATTACCTCTTCTTGGTGAGGAGTATTGTTAAATTGCATTACTTATTACTGTACATCCCAGTCCTGTATCGTCTCAGTGTATAGTATTTAGAATCTTATTAATTTGTTGTATGGAAATAAGCCTCCAGGGGTATATGAATATTTAACAAATTAGTTTAAATGACTATAAACTAAAGCAGATGTTGCTAAAAATTAAACTTTACATTTTAATTAAATGTGATTTCTATTAGAATTGATGAAATTACACACATCAATTAAAGTGTAACATTAATAAAAACCAAACAAACCTACATACGATCAATATTACACAGATAAATTACATGTAGATAGTTGGGATTTTATATTTTCCCATTTTAGTCATCTTTTCGAAACATTGCTGACACTTTTCTATCTGGAATGAAAATGGTGTTGATAATTGGTCAGACAAATTGGCAATTCTAATTGTGCCTGTATCAATAGGCAGGGTTCAGGCCGCATGTAAGTAAATTTTTAGGGCAAGCATGATATTGTGGCCACTCCCCCTTACCCAAAAATCTACTTGAAGAAACCTAAAGACAGGGATAATAAAAACCAGAGATTTGCATCGAGTATAATATAACCCATAGTAACCAATCAGGTGCTTGGTTTCAAATAGGTGACCAGGTACACATTACTTACTGCATGCTTGCTTTGGGTGCAAAGGTTGCGGCTTTTATTACATTACTCAGAACTCCCATAACTCCCTTGTTCTGGGTCATAACTGATGGTTCTTTACTTCACAGCTAGAGTTAGAGGCAGAGAACATTATCCAGATTCTCCCAAACTGCAGAACTGGGTTCTCTTTGGGGACACCTGCATGTTATTCTAATAACATGGGGGGGATGTTCTCTACTTGGCAGGAGCTAAAAGAAACTAAAGAAATGGTGAAAAAGATTAAACCAAAAATTTGGAAACCTCTGTTAAAGGACTTTGGGTCACCCCCCCCCCCCCCCTTTATGGACTAGTTAACTTATCTAACACACCTTATCTATAGGAAACTCTTATCTTCACCCAAGGCATGCTTAAGCAAGGCATGGAAAACGCCTCTATCCAAACTCTCTAGAGACCCAGTCCATAGCTGCAGGAAGCAAAGGGGCTTTTTTCTCAATGTTCAAGCTCAAGTATTGCTGCGATTTGTAGCAAAAAATTGTGATCACTTTTTTTCTAGATTGTGTTTTTTCTATTGCATCTTTACTAAAGAAAATCATTAAAATAAGTAAATGAAAAAATAATTGGGCACCTAAAACCTACCAAAAAGCCAAAAAAACAAGCATAAATGTTATGACAGCCCCTAAGTCTTTGAATAACTAAGGATCACTTTTATTTCCTGGTGTAATATATTTGTCAAACAAAAAGCTGTGAAATAACTCAGTGGACATAACCCTGAAACTGGATGTAAAGTAAGTAATGTTTTTTCATGAATGATCATCCATTATCATACATTATTACATATCTATCTATCTATCTATCTATCTATCTAAAAGTTTTATTGGATTTACACCAGGATTTCTGGCTTTTAACTGAAGGGGAAGACCACTTAAATTCTGGGCCTCTTCCAACTGAAACCCACATATAAACCCTGCACACAAATCAATACATACCACCCAGCAAAAAGGCAAAAAGGAATAAAGGCAGATACTCTGGATGAGAGAATACCCCTGGGGTATCTGCCTTTATTCCTTTTTGCTGGTATATTTTTTTTTTTTTTTTGCTGGATATTGTGGATACATTCTATAAATGTAAAACTGTTGTGGGTTTATATTGTATATATAATCCTCTATTGGGGGGATTTTGGAAACCTTAGCACCTAAATGAATATGCTATTTATTAAATAGTTTTAAAGGGCAAGTATGACTTAGCCCGGAGTGCCCTCCATTCTTCTAAACCTCTTCCACCAACTCCCAGTAAAAAAGTTGTATGCCAGCCAACTATAAGCTTCTGAAGCACCTGTCTGAATTGGGCAGTGCTGTTTGCTCTGGGACTGGCTGAAATATGCAGAGTTTAGAAGCAGATGGTAAAGTAAAACATGCAGTGAGTCTGAGAGAGGAAAGGAAGGCAAACAGTGGAACAAAACTGTCAGACTGAAGAAAGCCCTGAGGGGACAGTGTGTAAAAAGAAAATGATGTCTAAAATGGGGTGGAAAATAGAGAAAGAAAGGAACATAAGATTTAAGCAAAAAAAGTTTGAAATTCACAATCATTTTGTGAAAAGTGCAGACATTACTTAGGGCAGAGGTGAAAGAAGGGTAGACTGGCACATGGAGAAGAGAGAAAAGAACTGCTCCCGGAAAGAGTGCTGAAAGGAGAGAAAGAGGTGGGGGTGGGGATACAGTAGGTAAAGAACACGGCACTAAATGCATGATAAATTTGGACACCTTTTTGGCAGCGTTGGAAGAGATTGGTGCAATGAGAGAAGTCAGTGAATGGAACAGCCAAAGGTGCACAGAATGAAATAGATCTTTATGGCCCCCTGTTTGCTCTAGGTCTCCATTGACCTTATTGTATGACATTGACATTGTATGATCATCATTTAAATGTAATCTGCACCTCAAACATGCTGTATGAGAATTAATCAGCCCGCTACATGTAATACGTTAAACAGCACTGCTCTATGGGTATAGTATATTTGTGTTCACAACCCATATTTTCAATAGCCATTATTTCTATTGGGAGTATTTCTCTTTGTGCAAAATGACATCCCATAGAACCCTGTGCACAAAATGATTGCACCATGATCTTTCAGGAGTTGGATCTGCTCTTCTTGCCAAGAATCTGGCGCCAACAGAAAAGTGAACCACTGACAGGTGCCATTAGAAGGTGGGACCTAGTATATGTTCCCTAGTGCCCTGCAACTAATTGTTTTTCAAACTTCTGTTGTGCAAGAGAATGGATGCTGGAGGTGGTCCTTGGGCTGACCACCTCCAGCATCCATTGTATGCAGTCAAATGCAGACAGTAGAGAATACAGAGAATCACTAGTATTTGTACTTTACTCTGGGAGCTCAAAGACTGCCCCTCTGTTCAGTGGGTTTATTGAGCTGCAAAAAGAAGCTCCCCCCTCTCCCCTTTTTAATAAATGAGGCCATGAATGAGAGAGAATTATAAGCCTTCAATGTTGTACGTTACATATAATAATGAACCTTTAATTTTCCTATGAGTTAGCTGGTATATATATAAATACAGTAGCCCACAGACAGTGTTGGCTCTAGGAAATCTGCAGACGTGACAATGGGCCAGTTCTGTGGAATCTCTTCTCTCACAGGCAAGCGTGTGTTGTGCAAAGGAAGCCATGCATAAACAATATCATTTTCATAAATTAAAACCTCCCCTGCAGAAGGAACATCTGTGCCTAACCCACTTTGAATAAAAGATGGTGGCATGTTTGTTGCCCCCTACTAACAAAAAAAAAACCCCAATTTTAATATTAAACAAGCATGTACAAAATGAACAGTACAAAGAGAACACCCTGATATCATTGAGTTTTGGTTTTGATTTTTTAATGAAGCTGCAGGTTGGTGTCATACTGGCTCCAGCACAAAAACCAGTTGGCTCTTTGAATTTATATCTTCTGAATCATTTGTAGAACTGTCGATAGCAAGGTGCAAACAGAGGTGACTACTCTGGGTCCACGGCCTTTGCTGGGCCCAAGATAATGGCAGATGTGTCAAAACTGATCTAGTAAAGAAACTCCATTTGACATAGGTACTTGTGCCCATACAGCTGTCTTAGCAACCTGAAGTGAGTGCAAATGCACCCACCCAACTTGCTCTGATAAATTTTGTCTGCTTGTGTGCATCAGTGATATATTACCATTGTGTCAGTCTGAAGGAGGTGGAGCTTTAGACAGGCTCCAGACAAAGCATAGATGGATGAGGGACAGAGATGGGGAAGGTGGCAGGGCTTTGCCCAGAGCCCTCTGGGAGATTAGTCTGCCCCTGGCATCCATGGACACACGGGACCCTGGAATTACTGTCATTATGGTACCTGTTGCATTTTCAGGGCTCCCGTAGTGTCTATACCTACAACTGATTTTCAACAAGTAAATTTGAACAGTAATAATACCATTACTAACACATCATACCTGCGGTAAGAAAAATGTGTGCATGGGATTTGCCAAAGCAGATGCTAATTTGGGTCTATATTGTTGCATTACACACTAGTATTGGCAGATGTTACTTGCATGCAGTCACTATTACAATTTAATTCTGGGAAAAATGCTGCATTGTGGGTTAAAAAATGTCTGTTTGTGCTGAGTTGTACAATTTACACACAGCGCTGAATTAAGTGAGCCCCATGGCCAGGCCAAGAGATGTAGAGTTGTAACTGTGGGACAGTGTGTGTGTGTATAGTAAACCACAATGGTGTCAAGGTTATCAGAAGGTTAACTTAGAACATTGCCTCAGGTAGCACTTTACCAAGGAAAGACAAATAGCGTCCCTATGTCAATTTAAGAGACAAATTTGTATTTTAAACTGGAAATTCGACTCTGAATGCAAAGAGCACAATTTCACTTTCTGCACTAGCAATGTACTCCCCTCCCCCTTCACCCTGTCTAAGTGTGTGTGTGTGTGGAAGTGAGGGGGTACATTGGATCTCTAGCCCCAGGCCTCAGACGGAACAGAATGACCTATGGCAGCATAGAGTTAAGACCTTTAAATATACATTTTTATACAAAAGAAAAAGTCTATCAGTAAACAACACAGGCAAAATTATTATCATCCTTTATTTATATAGCATTGGCTTATTCTGCAGCGCTATACATTATTCACATAAGTTTCTGTACCAGTGGAGCTTACAGTCTAATGTCCCTATAACATTCACACAGAGTAGGGTCAGTTTTTGTTTGAGGATGTTACTGAGATTATACATCATTCACATCAATCCCTGCCCCCAGTGGAGCTTACAATCTAAAGTCCCTATCATATTCACACACACAGTAGGGTCAGTTTTAGTTTGTGGGTGTTACTGAGATTATACACCATTCACATCAATCCCTGCCCCCAGTGGAGCTTACAATCTAAGGTCCCTATCATATTCAAACACTTTGGTCATTTTTATCTGGGTCCAATTAACCTGCCTGCTAACATGGGGAGAACATACAAACTCCATGCAGATAATGCCCTGGCTGGAATCAAACCTAGGTTCCTTTACACATGCAGAGCAATGGATCACGCAGCACAGCTTCCAGTAGGTGCCTTGCATAGGACAAATGCCTGAAGTGCTGTGACAGGCGGGATTGCTTCCTGCAACGTTTGCCCTGTGTGACCCGAGATGTCACTCTGACCAGATGTCGTCTGTTGGAAGAATAGATCATAATCACAGAGTTTAGATGGCCATTTCTGCTCTAATGAGGCTTGCTGGCTTGTCCTTGTCATTCTGCATCCCCACGAACCTTCCTGTGAATAGTTCTCTATAGTCTAATTAATTTAACAGCCTACTGGCTTAATCTTTTATTTGCCTGCTTTGCTTCTCCAATCTACTGTAACCCATGTGGGCTGAATACTTATACAGCAGAACCCCCATTTTACGTTTTCGGGAAAATGTAAAATCAGAGAAATGTGTTAAAACAACATATTCTTCGAGCACTCAAAGGATATAAGCACAAGAGTCCGTTTTAGTGGGAAATACAATATTTACTTTGTTAATGACAGGGGTTTAACATTGTAGCATTAATATTACACTATGTGGGGCATATGCAAGACCTCTGACAGTCAGATGCACATTCCAAAGCAACAAGTACATTGCAGATGACTGTATTTTGCTTTGTGTTCATCAGCTCAATAATTTGGGATTTCAGTAGCTCTCTGGTTGCTAGGCTCCAGGTTACCCTAGCAACCAGGCAGTAGTTTGAATAAGAGAATGTGAATAGGAAAAGCTTGAAAGATATGTAATAAAAAGTTATGACAATAAAATTCTAGCCTTGCAAAGTAGTCATTTTTGCCTGTTGGGGTCAGTAACCCCATTTGAAAGTTGGAAAGAATCAGAAAAGGAAAGTAAATAGTTCAAAAGTATAAAAAAGTAAAAATGAAGATTAATTGTAAAGTTGCTAAGAATGGCCAATTCTATAAAATACTAAAAGCTACATTAAAGGTGAACTAACCCTTTAATTTCACTAATAATAACATTGACAGAGGACAAACAGACATTTTCGAAAACACTGGGACAAAATATTTCTGTTAAATCCAGGAAATCCTTATTTAAAATCAGGGAAAATCACCCATTAAAATTCATTATAAACTGGTGGGACCACAAAAAAAAAATTAAAATGTGAGAAAAAATTCAAAATTCAGGGTACTTAAAATTGAGGTGTCACTGTTTATTTTCTTGATTTATTTCATGCTATTCTCCAAATAGACAAAGGTTTATTGGATGTATCTTTTTCCTATATGCATTTTTAGCCCCTTGGATAGGGTTCAGGCTTAAAATTATTATGAATGGCAAGCTCTTTGGTTCAGCTTTTTCTTTAATGTGAAAAACCTAAGTGGGTGGTTTCACAATAGAGAAAACACTTGTCTTGCAAAATAGGTGGCTAATGTTGTGGGTAGGTCTCTGCTTGAATATAAAGTAGGGTACACAGGAGAGCTAAAGCTTAAATAAAGAAGTAGCCTAGAAATGTTGTGCATTATGTTTGGGTTTCTGTACCAGCCCAAGGCAACCACAGCCCTTTAGCAGGGAAGATCTGTGCCCCCAGAATGCCCCAGTAGCCCCCCATCTTCTTTTCTGCTGATTCCCTGCACATGCTCTGTGCTGCTGTCACTTCCTGAGCTTAGGGACTGATGCACAATATACTGGATATAAAGAATGTAAAAGTCATAATATAGGGCTGATTATATCCTGCAGCATCAGCGTATATGATAGGCCAACCTCATTTTCTGCTTGCTCATTTGAGACGACCCCTAAGCTGCCCAAAGCACACTGAGCATGTAAGTGTCACTGAAACACTTTCCAAGTTGATGGCCCCCTGTGACAATTGTGAAGTCCGGGATCATTGCTTTAGGCTGCTGAAATAAATTCAGTGTGGAAAGTATGGCATTTCTTACGATACTCATTTTTAGCGTTTAGCTCTCCTTTTAAAGTATGAGACTATCACCAAGAACTCAGCCCCAGATTTACAATTCATATGCCCCTAGGCCGGCAGTCTTAGGCCCCCTCAGATGCATGCGCAGTTGCTCCTCTCCACCACTCCCCACTGCCCCAGTCACTTGCGCATAGCACCTCCTCTAGTGCTCTGAAAAAAATCAAATGTGGCTGGGCGGCATGCCACCCCTAAAATTTACGGCATCTTAGCCAGGCTCTTGTTGCCTTCACACAAATTCGGCCTGCAAAAACTGTGTTTATTTCATCTTCAATATAAAGTGTGTGTGTATACAGTATACTGTATATATATATATATATATATATATATATATACTGTATATAGTAAAGTTTCTTAGGGAGCAATACAACATAAAATGGTGATGTTTTAACCAAACAGCTAAATGTCATCCATAGTAAGACTAGGTGACCCAAAGTAACCATAGCACAGTGCAGTATATAGTACAGTATATCAAGCTGTTTTTATACTGTGTACTGTACTGAGAAAGGCCCTCCTTGCTAAATATACATCAAAGCTGTGCCAGGCCTATCTCAAATCCATTGAAGAGCAGTGCTAATGTGCTAATGTTCATATCTTTTTTTGTCTCATTTGTGCTATCAGCCGTGCACTGACTTAATGCATATTTTTAATGTTGGGCATGGGGGGTTGGGTTCATTTTTGTTTTGAGAATGACTTAGGCTTAATAATAGTATTAAGAGGGCTGTCTGCACACATTAACTTTTGCTATTTGTCTGTATGATTGATTGGTTAATTACCTCTTCATTAGAAACAGTGTGTATTTTGCCCTGTAACCTACCTGTTACCTATCACCCAACCCATATACTTTTTGTTTTTTGGGACCACCTACATGATATGTCCTCCCTCAGAGGGACTGGAATCACAATCCAATGTGTCATAAGCATAAAGGTGCTCTTTTCCCTTTTACTGCTGCTGTGCTCTTATTACAGGTAACATTTTCCATTTGATTCCCCTTAGACATTTAGGTGGGACCCTAATCTATTGCTCTGGGTACACAAGGAGGGTCAGTCCTACCATTTACCAAGTTCTGCTCTGATGTGTTACCAACTTAAATTCTGCAAATTAATACTACTAAAAAAATGTTCTCTCATAGAGAAATAATGAGGCACCCTATTTCCAGATAAAATAACTTCTGATTTTGTGTATGTGTTACTTTCATATACATATGAGATATCTAAAATATTTCACTGGTTCAGTACCTACGTTTTTGTTATAGGCATATTAAACAATAAAGTGGCATTTTATTAAAAAAAAAAAAAAAAGCAAGGTGTTACAAAGAGGGAAAGAGACAGATATTGAGGGAATGATATAGAAGGTGGAGAACAAGGAGACAAAGTTACAAAGGAACTAAGGAATGGTGAAGGTGGGGGGGGGCAAAAGTGGGTGGAAAATAAAAAAAAAAGTGGTGTCCCAGAAGTAAAGGGTCACCATGAAATATACAAATGGGGTGAGATGAGAGAAACTGGAAGGAATAAGTATGGTGGAGAGAGGGAGAGAGAGATGAGAAAGAATTAAAATATGAAGTAGGGTAAGATATGAACATAAACTGAACAAAACTGAAATAAGAAGAATGCTGATACAAGGGGAGAAAATGAGACATATAGAATATGTTTGTATGGGGAAGATGGACAGAAATATAATATATTTGGTGTAGAAAAAGAATATATGAAGAAGGAAAAGAGAAAAAGATAGCATTAAAGTTAGTTGGTTATGAGGCTAATGGAGAAAGAGAGAGGGATGGAAAGAGTGGAGTGAAGATTCCTTTAACCAATTCACATGTATTTTCTCTTGGTTATTAAAGCCTGATAGTGGCCCGACAAACACCTGTTCAGCTACTGCTCGACAAAAGTAAAATATTCTGCAAAAAAAACCCAAATCGTTGTTCTTGTTTTAATCATTTTATTCTACAAATAATAAACAATGCACTAACATGAGCTGTCAGAGTTAAACGATAATCCCATAGGAATTGCTTACGTTCCAAAAATAACCCCCAAAAAACAAAAATGCAATATTTTCAGATGAACGCGTGTGCTCTGAGCCCCCAGTGTGCAGTACATTATAGCATATACATGATTACAAACAAAATAACAGTACAAAATCAATTCCATTTGAACCAGCAATACACTTGAAACAGCGCTTATAACTTGCACCGAATTAACATGCGATATCTATTAAGCTATCCACCGATTATATTATAAGGTTGGCATTGGCTGAGACTACTGCACTAAAGGAATATAACCCACACACAGTTCATTCACTTGGGTTCCATTAAAAAGTGTGATGGAACCTGCATGGGTTACACTGTAATATTTTGGAAAGGTTTTCGTTATTCATATATTCTGATTAAAATAACTATGAAAAATAAGAGGAGAAAGAGTGCAAATATGTTTATGATAGTCAAGCAGCATTAATTTGGAGAAAAAAAAACATTATGAATTTTGTAGAATTTTGTTGAAATGAAATGGAATCTACCCAAAAAAAAAGACGATTTAAATACTATTTTGTTTATAATTGGTGTGTGTTTCGTCTCTAAGGCAACACAACTGTCTAAGCACTTTGCTGCTGGTTTAAATTATTTAACGTATTTCGTATAAATTAGATATAATTCTACTTTCCATGTGTATAAAAAACTGATGGAGCTGCATGTTTTTTTTTTCTTAAAATAGGAACATTTACATTATAAAAAGTTCATTAAAAATTCTGTACAAAAAATCACAACAAAATAATTCGGCATGGGTACAATAACAAGTAGTAAAATGTCGGTTGAAAAATATATTTATATATATATTTCTTTAATTGGCCCACTATTGGTTGAAAAATTGCATAGATCCTAATTATTGCTTGTGATTACTATTTTTTTTTTTTCTTTTATATCTGGATCGGATAAATGACACGATGTCATAGATCGTTGCACTCCGAATTTAGGGAGTGGCGATTGGATAGAGGTGGGAAATAATACATTAGGTGGAACTGCAGGTTCCCGTATCTAAAGGCAGTAAGATCAAGTGTGTCACACCAGAGTGGGGCATTTGCACTTCTGCGACCCAAGTGTCTGCCCTTGTAAACAAGACAGTCTTGTCAAAGCACAGTCAGTTACATGAGTTTCATTCATTTGATCTTCCAAGGGTTAATCGTGAAAGATGGCATTAAGCTGGGCACTCATTACTCTTTCGTGGTGGGAGTGACCCTCATAGGACATCATGCTGTCTATTGGGATTTCACAGCGCGGAGCCCCAGTGGAGAACAATGATCCGTGGCCCTGGGCTGCTGCTGCCATAGTGGCCGCAGGATAGTGCATAGTGAACGCGTAGTTTTTATCGTACTCCGCAGAAGGCTCATGTTTAAAAGTAAAGTTCCCATTAACACTAAGGGGTGGGCTAAGGGGGCCATCAAATGATGGGCTGGTACAGTCAGTTACGGTGCTGTCAAAGAAGGGCTCCAGGGCTGAGCCATAGGAGTGCGGCTTAACGTGGAATACATGGGAGCTGTCCATGGTACCATAGGGAGGGCTAGGAAGACCCGGGGACTGGTAGGGGAATGGGTGCAGGGGGAAGGAAGCGCTGCTTGCTTGCATATGTGATGGGATATCCTGGCTCTGCTCAGGAAGGAAAGTTCTGGGGTTCAGCTGTAGGCACCCAGCTACTAGATTAGTTGTGGGCTGCGACAAACCTTTGCAGAGCGTTTGCACAAAGGACACCAAGTCGGGGCTTTTGCCGGACCGTAGAATCTCGGAGAGAGCCCAAATGTAGTTCTTAGCCAGGCGCAGAGTTTCGATCTTTGACAACTTTTGGGTTTTGGAGTAGCAGGGCACGACTTTGCGCAGATTGTCCAGCGCGGCGTTGAGTCCGTGCATGCGATTCCTCTCTCTGGCGTTTGCTTTCATGCGTCTGACTTTAAATCGCTCCACCCGGGCTTTCGTCATTTTTTTCTTTTTCGGTCCTCGTCTTTTGGGTTTTTGGTCATCGTCATCCTCATCATCTTCATCGTCGTCGTCCTCCTCCTCTTCATCGTCCACTTCATCCTCTTCCTCGTTCTCCTCTCCATTGTGATGATTCAGCGAATCCTCATCATCTTCTTTCATGAGACTGTCCAACTCTCCCTCCTTTTTCTCTAGATCGTGTTCATCCTGAGAGCTCAGACATTCATCCACCCATCCTCTGGAGCCTGGAGTCTCGGCCATAATCAGCCCATTCTCTCTATAGGATTTGGTCATTTTCAGATCTGGAGTAGGAGAGAACAAATAATCGTAAAAATGAATCCCGAAATGTACAAGCATTAGTTATGTTATATTTTATATCATACCCATCCCCTTTGCGCAATGCAAATAAAGTCGCAGTGCTCTCCCTGTGCAATAAGATCGCACACTGTTATGCAACTGGGAGATCATAAGAAGATTAGGAAAATATGATTTGCCTGATTAAAGCCGCTAAGCTGAGCAGAATGAAGAGAAATAAAAGATGTTGTGCAAATAGCGCTGCAACTTAATAGAGATGCTGTACATCTTTCCCACAATCAGACTGAAAAGCCCATGAATAGAGATTGATGGAAGAGCAGACGCACGCAGGCGCCTTGAGCAAGAGGCATCAGGTGCGATCTCTCTCCATTACAGACACCCCCATCTGCAGTGTGCTGGGTGCATGTAGCATTTTATGAACTGATCGGATGAAATGGTAGAAAAGCAAAACTTACTATGTATTACAAGTAATACTATGTATTGCTGTCCCGGTTTAGTTGATGAACCCAAATTGGGGGGGGACTGCGCTGTATGTAACAGGTAGTAACATATGTCCTGGGTACCAGTTCAGACTCCTCTGCACTAGAATAAATCCCAACCTGTCTCTAGCATTTTGTATCTAATTCTATTCTGTCAACAGAAAAGTTTATGCGCAAAGCTGCGTCAAACAGAAGTGCAGCCAAATACTAAATTGCGACTATGCTGAACCCCCGCATAGCAATGTGATGGACTGGATCAGTAGGAAAGTCCCATAGGTATAAGTTCAACATAAAAAGGATTCATAAATATGAACCTATATACATTTAAAGTCCCAGTAAAAATAATATTTAAATAAATTATTTTTTTATGTGGGTAACTTGCTTTAGTAAATCCTGAAGAGGACGAGTAGTGTAGGAAAATAATGATGAAGGCACATAATAATATATAAGGAATAGCAGAGAGGGTACCTACCTTGGCTGCAGTTCTCCTTGCCAGTGACCGTCTCATACCCCTCAGTGCTACAGAGTAGGGTTTCTGTGCAGAGCTGGGACTATTATTATTATTATTTATTTCTGGGGGGCTGTGAAGAGGCTCTCGGGTTTTATAGCGGGTCCCGTGACGCTAATAGACAAGTGACAGGGAGGAGGAGGAGGAGGAGGAGGGAAGAGTTGAAGGCATCCCCTAGCAGGTGGTTCTACGCATGCGCACATCCCTAGCTTTCCCCGGCACACGCCATATGGTCACTCAGAGAGAGAGAGAGAGAGAGGCAACGGCCCGCCAGTCACGTGATCCAACCCCCCCCCCCCCCCCCCCCCCCATCCATTTGTATTCAGCGCCGCTCTGTGTTCCATCCCTTTGTGGCCAGGGGAAAAGAAGTGGCCATCTGTCGCCAGTTGCTGCCTATGCGAACCTGTTTGTACCCGCAGGACAGGGTTAACCCATTCATGGCCTCTGCGGAGGGTAAAGTGGCAGAAGGAGACCGCTTGGGAGAGACCCCCCCCTCTCTTTTGCATAATGTGTCATTAATAAGGGGAAAACCTTGTACCATGCCCCGGTGTCTGGCGTGGGATTCCTACACTTTCTCCAATATGTTGTATTTGTAAGGTTCAAGTTAGTAGGGCTGATTGATCCCTGTTGCACTGTATCCTGACACCCTATGGGCCTCTCTCAGGGGGCAAGTACCTTCAAACTTGGGCCCTAATCTCTGTGATCCCACTAAGGTACTAACATTCCTCAGCTTCTCCAGGAAGAGCTGCCTTGCAAAATCCAACTAACAAATCCAACTCCAGTACCCAAGGCTCTGCTGGCAAAGTTCTGCAGCAGCTGCTGATTTAGTGATGAGCTCCCTGTTTAACTTCTACAAATATATCTATATGTGTGTGTATGTGTGTGTGTGTGTATGTATGTGTGTGTATGTGAGTGTATATGTATGTATGTATGTATGTATGTGTGTGTGTATATGCGTGTATGTATGTATGCATGTGTGTATGTGTGTATATTTGTATGTATGTGTATATATGTATGTGTGTGTGTGTATGTATGTATGTATGTATGTATGTATGTATGTGTGTGTGTGTATGTGTGTATATATGTATGTATGTGTATGTATGTGTGTGTGTATGTATGTATGTATGTGTGTGTGTATGTGTGTATATATGTATGTATGTGTATGTATGTGTGTGTGTGTATATATGTATGTATGTGTGTGTATGTGTGTGTGTGTATGTATGTATGTATGTATGTATGTATGTGTGTGTGTATGTATGTGTGTGTATATGTATGTATGTATGTGTATATGTGTGTATGTATATATGTATGTACTGTATGTATGTATGTGTGTATATATGTATGTATGTGTGTATGTGTGTGTGTGTCTTGTGACCCACTCTTCCAAGTTACTGATACATTTATCCTATATTATCTTCTTCCTCCTCTTCTGATCACCATTGGAACTGTCCCATTTCAATAGCTCCAAATTGCTCTCCAGCTGTGGTTAGACTACAGTTCCTACACGCACAGGCACTTAGAGATCAGCTGGAGTCACACACTTCTATTCTATTGGAAAAAAACTGTATGTGTAGCAATGTATATGTCTCTCCTTAGTTCCATTCATGTTCTCTAGGGGAGTTCTGCCTGTCTGTCCAGGTTTTTCCTCCATCGGTCTTTGGAGTCAATTTTTTTTCACTTCACTTATCAAATTATTATATTCTTATATATAACTATCAATTCTGCAGTGGCACCAATATCATTCCATAGAAACTAATTATATTATTTGGCACTGCCTGTTATTAATCATTATGCACTAAGCGAATCAGGTTTAAAATTCCTTCATATTCTGTTTGAACCGAGTTCATTGGAAATACATGATATATCTCACTACTAATATGAATACACAGCCAATTAATGTTATTGGGGGGGGGGGGGAAGGAAAAATATTTTCTTTTAATATATTATTACAGTAAACCCAAAGAATGTAGATTCCTATCACAAAGTATAGTTTCACAAGTTTGTATATATGTGTGTGCTGGGACTGCAGCGAAGGCAAAGGGGACAGAGGGAGTTAAAGTCCTGCTCAGTTAAACGCAGCGACCGCTTTTAGAGCATTTCCTACAGCAGTTACAAGGTCAGTTTATTTTTGTGACTATCCTCCTCTATGGGACCTATATCAGACGGAAAATGTAGCCCTGGATTTAATCAGAAATCATTTGCTATTTGGCCTCTGAATGTTCTAAATTCGGATTTTGCCAGGGCAGGTTTCCAACAGCGACAGATGCAAGATGCGACTCATTCATTATTTCAAATCAGTGTAATTGCCTACAGTAAGCGACTTTATAAAGACCGATGTGTCGACACTGATAAAACTCTATGTATTTACATAGTGAATAGGGGAAAGGAAAAAGTACAGATTAAAAGATATACTTTCAAAAAAAACATTTTCTAGTAGCGAAAGGTTTCGGTAAATGTTATCAAAGAGCTTGCAATTAGTTTCTTCCCATTATTATTATTATATTATAATTATAATTATTTATTTATGTTCTTGTTCTACTTTGTCTTCCCTTTCTTATTTTGGGCACAGAAAATCTCCTTTAGCAGCTTCTCCTGCTCCCCTTATTTTTGATTTGCCACGCAGTATTTCAGCTCATATTTTAAGCTGCACTTAAAGTTAAACCTTTTATGGGGATTAGGGGACACAAATGTGCCCTTTCCCAGTACATTAAGTGGGAAGTAGAATCCGTGGGCAAGTGTGACTACCTTATCATGCATTAGGCTCTAGTATACATTCATAGGAAGATTACAAATAACTTAATTCACTGTAGAATATTAATATGTTCAGGTTGATCTTCTTTTGCGGAATACTTTGCCTTTTAACGAATTAAAAGGCATTATTATTGCTGATATTATTAGGATTAGTATTAACCCATCATCTTTCAAAGGACACTGCCTCCGGGATCAAAGTTGGTTGTGTTACAGAACAGCCACATTTAATATGATCCAAACTCAATATTACAGATGACAGAATCTGGCGCAGCTCGGTGAGACAGGGAAAGAATGATCATGTTCAACTGATAACATTCACACATGTAGCTGAAAACGGTCCATTTCCCAGAAAACTGCTCACAAGGGAGCTGCCAGAGCGATGGACAGATGGGCCAGGCAGGTAGTGGGTATTGAGCGAGAGGCATGAGGGGAGATATGGAAGGGACTCTTAGCAACACCAGCTCTGGGGCAAAGGCTACAGCAGCCTTCAGTTACTCAGTCAGGGCACCTTTAACCTATTCGAGCCCGCTCGACTGTTTTACGAAGAAAAGTCAAGTTTCACAATGTTAGTTTTAGAAATAGAAACGATACTTGAATTAGAAGATTTAACGTCAAAGTGTTTTATTTCTGCCTATTATCAGGTTATAGTAGTAATTAATATTATTGTCACCCAGTTCTACACACTATTATATCATCTATCTATCTATCTATCTATCTATCTATCTATCTATCTATCTATCTATCATCTATCTATCTATCTATCTATCTATCATCTATCTATCTATCTATCTATCTATCATCTATCTATATCTATCATCTATCTACCTATCTTCTATCTATCTATCTATCTATCTATCTATCTATCTATCTATCTACCTATCTAGGAGGAGCATTCATCAAAACACAAGGTGCTACAGTCAATTTACCTATACAATAAAATGTAGCTATATGTGTGACATTAAACACTATCTAACTATGTTTTGCTGGGTGGAAATATGTTTACTCTATTTCATGTTAAATTCATAGTATAATTTATATATCTATCATCTATCTATCTATCTATCTATCTATCTATCTATCTATCTATCATCTATCTATCTATCTATCTATCATCTATCTATCTATCTATCTATCTATCTATTATCTATCTATCTATCTATCTATCTATCTTCTATCTATCTATCTATCTATCTATCTAGGAGGAGCATTCATCAAAACACAGGGTGCTACAGTCAATTTACCTATACAATAAAATGTAGCTATATGTGTAACAATAACATTATCTAATTATGTTTTGCTGGGTGGAAATATGTTTACTCTATTTCATGTTAAACTCATGGTATCATCTATCATCTATCATCTATCTCTATCTATCTATCTATCTATCTATCTATCTATCTATCTATCTATCATCTATCATCATCTATCTATCTAGGAGGAGCATTCATCAAACCACAAGGTGCTACAGTCAAATTACCTATACAATAAAATGTAGCTATATGTGTAACATTAACATTATCTAAATATGATTTTCTTTAAACTGTCTGTAGGAAGGTCTATATGGCACACACCAGCACAGACAGATAGACGATAGCAAGAAATAGAGTTTCAGTCGTGCAACAGATAATTGTGCAAAGGCCACACTTAAAAACGGCAGCGAGTCGGTTGCCCTCTGTGTAGGGAATAGCAGGTTAAATCCGAGCTGAGCCCCTGTAATTGCTCATTTGGGCAGTGAGTGCACTGGGCTCTGTATTGTTTGTTCCTGAGGCTGAAGAAGCTGTAAGTTGTTTTATCTGCGGATAGGGGGACAGGAGCCTAAAGCCACCCTAAAGCTGAGCCTCTCTAATTAATCCATGCGGGCTGTGAGTGCATTGAGCTTGGCCTCTCCATGACAGGGCTATGCCATTCTATAGTGAATGCGAGTCCCCCTGCCCCCCTGCCCAATGGGGCCCCTCTCACCCTCTCAATCCTTACTGTTGGCCAGAGGGAGGCACGCGAGTTGCACACGCACCAAACAAAAGCCTCTTTTCTGGCTGGATGAGCAGCCCCAGGGGGCACAGACACACACACACTCACACACTCACACACACTCACACACACTGACACACTCACTGGGGACTTAATCCCAACCGACCCAGCACATCTCAATCCTTTCTAAGCCAATAGCCCCCCTCCCCAAATCCCAACTGACTACTGGAGGCAACCTGCCATTTATTTATCCCCAGAGTCGAGATGATTATGGAAGCCCCAGTCATTTATTCATCCATATAAAGTCCTGTGGGCTAACATGGGGCTTCAGCCATCTCCCTAATCCCAAGCAAAGCCTACATCAGCGGACAATAGGGAAGGGACTAATTAAGTATAATCCACATGAACTCCTGTCCTGGCCTGGACGTCTAGTTGCTTTCTTATACATGCCCAATTTAAACACATCTATTTTAACCTAGTTAAAGTACAATTATATAAAATGACTAGAATGGTGATACCCCAACTGGGATGCAACTAATTCCATATTTATTACAGTAAATCCAAACTCCCTTATATTCAAGGCATTACCCAATGGACATGTAGTGGAATACTTTGGAGTGAATTCTCATAATATAATACGGTGTGTGTGTGTTTGTATCTGTTGGGATTAACTCATTCAGATTCAATGTAATACAATAATGTCCTATACGACACCCATTCAAACCCTTGGCGAGCTCGCATGATGCATTAAATCATCCCATAAATAATCAGGCTCGTCCGTTATTAAAATGTACAGGGCGGGAGAGTCCGTGTAAATCTCCGGGGCAAGCGGCATTATCGTAATTAATTTAATTGATTCACATTGCACCTGCGAGAGAGGCTGAACAAAAATCGCTTAAAGCTGTTATGCTAAAGTAAGGGGTTTTGGTAAATGATTTACTTTTACAAATAGGTCTACCCTGCTGGGCGCTAAATGTTGTTAAAACCAATAAACACTAGAGGCAAATTGGTAAATACGAGGAACCAGGGAGCACCGCAGTCATAAAACATTACTATCCAGGCCAATCGATAGGGAGAAGGAAACGGCCGCAAGAAGCGCGAATAGTCGCAGAAATAGACTCTGACGCGTGTCCTGCTTACGTGTTTCAGCTTGTCTGTAGGGAAGGTTCCATTATCACTAGCTTATGGGGCTTGTTTTTTATTTACCCTCTCTCCATGGCATTTCTATTAAGCACTGATTCATCTGATGATACTGTGAGTGCCACATCTCATAAAGGGAACATTTATAAACAGGATTTGCAGAATGTACAATACATCGATTCTTATGGCCCCACAGGATTAATAAGAGTGTTATTGTAACTTCTAGACTCTAATGAAGCAGGGTCCCATCATGGGATGGTTTATCTGTGTAACTTTGTTTGTAAGTGCAAGATTTAGTAAATACCCAGCTGGGGTTGGTAGTGTGATCAGGTACATGGCACTGTAACTACTGCCAGTTCAATATCAGAGTTAATGGCACTGTAACTACTGCCAGTTCAATATCAGAGTTAAGATGGCCATACACACATGGATATTATTGACGAAACCTCGTTTTCTATGATATTCAGTGCATGTATGGAGGATGGATAGCCACCGTCTCATCAATTGAAGGCGCCAGGGCAAAATCTACATTTAGTGCTGAATCCTAAAGGTCCCCATACACGGGCCGATAGTAGCTGCCGATATCAGTCCCTTGGACCGATTCAGCAGCGAATCTGCCCATGTATGGGCCCTCCCGTCGGGCCTGCTCGATCACTTCTCGATCGGGCAGGTTAGAAAATCTAGTCAGATCGGGGACCGCATGGACTTGTTGATGCGGTCCCCGGACCGACTTTGTCTATGCCCGTCATTATAATTCGATGGTTTGGCCCCAGGGTCAAACAATCGAATTACCCTGGATTCTCCCGATATTGCCCACTCGTAGGTGGGGGATGTCGGGAGAAGATCCGCTCGCTTGGCGACATCGCCAAGCGAGCGGATCTGCCAGTGTATGGGGACCTTTAGATAGGGGTAGAATCACTATTGTTTCTACCTCAATATTTGACAATTCAGCCCTGAGGGTCAATGGAGGGAACAAATGATCTTTAGAACAAATGATCGTAATTGGTTACTTGTATGGCCACGTTTATGTCCAGAACTTCGTTCAAGTCATTGCTCAAAACAATGTCTCATCTGTGCCAAGTCAAAGCTGACTGATACCTATTCAGATCTGTTAATAGGCTCCATACATTGGCCAGTAATCTGCTGACTTGGTCAGAAGTTGTCGGTCAAGGTGACCTGCATATGGCCACTTTAACTGATCTATAGAATTTCACTGTAAATGGGTAGGGATGTAGCGAACATCGCCAAAAATGTTCACGGACCCGTTCGCGGACTTTCGGCAAAACTCGCGAATATTTGCGAACTTTGCGAACCCCATAGACTTCAATGGGAAGGCGAACTTTAAAACCTAGAAAAGCCATTTCTGGCCAGAAAACTGATTTTAAAGTTGTTTAAAGGGTGCCACGACCTGGACAGTGGCATGCAGGAGGGGGATCAAGCAAAAATTTCTCTGAAAAATACTTTGTAAAAAAAAACGCCAAAAAAACGCCAAAAAATAACGAAAGAAAAAAAAAAAAACGCCAAAAAAAAAAAGCCAAAAAATAACGAAAGAAAAAAAAACGCCAAAAAAATAACGCCAAAAAAAACCGCGGCGAACCCAAAATGGCGAACATCGCCAAAAGTCCGCGAATTTGCGCGAACGCGAACACCCGGCGAACAGTTCGCTACATCTCTATAAATGGGACATCCACCTAAGTATACAACTTTCAAATGTACATTTCTCATAAATTTTCAGTGATTTTTATTTGGTATTTGATTTAGTATCAGTCTGCACCTTCTCCATTCCCTGCACTGAGGGTTCTGACCACATGTACCATTGAAACAACAGGGCAGTAGTTAGGTCTCCTCCAGCTGAAATGTCCGTTAAACAACAGGAAGATTTGGTCATACATTTACATGGGCTCATATCCTATAGCTGGCTATTTGCCATCACTACATGTGTGCCATCTGAGGCTAGGTTCTTACCCGCGCAATTGTGGGCCTCAGCCTTCCTGCTATGCTTGAGACACCTCTTTTCCATTGAGTAGGGCCTTCTTTACCTTCTATATTGATATTGATATAGATATAGAGATAACTTCTATATAGATATTTATATATCTTCTATTTTGAATGTTTGATGTATACCCTATTTATAAATTTGGGCTAATAGTTATAATAATTCCAGCTCTGAGGATTGATGAATGCATGAAATTGGCTCCTTTAATAACATAACCAGTATATATTATTACCCTGTAATAAAGTCCATGAGGCCACACAGACTTCCTGTAAATGCTTTATCTGGGCCAATGTACCTAGCACATACACAAATACACACACACACACACGCAGAGCAGTTTCTAATTACCCATATTCATGGCCTTAGCATGGAGCAGGGTAGATAGAGGCTCACCATGAGTCCATATTGCCTGCTGCAAGTGGTGTTTATTCAGTGATCCTGCCTGACATATGTTCCTAGCACAATCTGGGAGACAGAGTTACGGGCTCCCCAGTGAAACCGTGAGCCAGGGAACGGTGAAGTAGCTATTTCCTCTGAGCGGATCGCATCGAGACTGAAAGACTGACAATTTATCCTCGGAAAATGATGTTTATATAACTTATAAAGGTTTATCTAGACTGCTGCTTATTGCCAGACTGATCAGCTGAAGTGCCGCATATGTCACAAGTAAATATGTGCATGGGGTGCACAGCTGAAAATCTAAATATACTTACATTTCCAGCAAACCAGTTGACCCCCTAATAGAACTAATAGGCAGCAAGCACTGGTATAGTATGGAAAGTGCATAAGGGATTTTGCCAGTTCAGCACCACAGAGGGGACAGCGCACTGACTCTCTTCCTCTTTACTTTGCAGCCCTCTACACAACCATCATCATCATTTATCTATATAGTGCTAGCAATTTGCAGACCACTTTCCCTTTAATGAACAGGGGTCTTACACTCAAGGGTTACAAAATAAAAATATTATCAAAGGACCCTTCATGTATATATATATGCAGCATTTGTAATTGAATGTAGCCCCTTTAACCATGATGCACTAAACTTAAATTCTAAATATTAAGCGTGGCCTATTGTCACTGGGAAGTAATTACTCTCAGGCAAAACACTCAGGCCCAGATTTGCTAAACAGTGGTAAGAACCCATCACTCGTTCAGTGAGAAGAAGTCTGACTTATCATATCCAGCATAAGAACTCCCAAATGACTGTACTTTATGCTGTTAATATGACAGAAGGAAATGACATTCATGATATTATTACTATTCTCTAAGCTAGTAAATCCAGCTCAGACCTGCTTTTATATGAGAGAAAATTAGTTTTAGTAAAACGTGACCAGGCTTTTATTGCACGTTTACTGTGCAATGGTGGTTGGCTATTATTAGCCGTTTTTAAGTGAAAACAATTTTTTTACAATTTACCCACAATGCATTATTTCTCAGGTCAGGTACCCAAGGAATTTCCACAAAGCGGGAACCTTGCTCACATACAGAGCAAAACTTCAGCGCTTCCTGTCCCCAGTGCTCCATATGTGCGGGGGGAGGCAGGGTTAATGGGGGCGGTTTTGGGGCGCAGTGAGTATGAATCTGACCTTGCATCTTCCAGCTAGGTATTCTATTTCTGCCCATGCCTCTGGTTCAAAGACGGGGAATCCTGGGAGGCAATGGAGAAGTGTGCTTGCCCAGTCTGACCCACACTCAACCCAAACCCAATAAATAGTTGCTTAAATTTCAATCTGGATCCTGTTGGGTCCCACAGGTTTTGGTCAACCCGCACATCACTTATAGCTACTGTATATGATGTGTAATGGTGGGTAACTGTTATTAACCTTCCCCAAATTTGACTCTTCGGCTCCCCCTAGCTGAGAAGTCATCTCAGGCTTAAATGAGAAGGAAAGGTGGAATCACTGGGGGTGCCAAAATGTTAGGCAACCCCCCCACCAGTGATTGTGTTTCACATACCCAATACCCCAGGCTAGTGCCCCTGTTACCAAAAAAATGTACCAGCCCAGGGTACATGCAGGCCAGCGATCCTCTTCTTTGCACCAGTTGCACTTGCGCAGTAGAGTTAAAAGTCGCACTTTATCAAAAATGTCAGCTTTTTTACTTCAAAATCACAGTAAAAGGAAAAGAATGGAAAAGGATTGCTCGCCTGCATGAACCCTGAGCTAGAGCTATTTTCTGCTAATAGGAGCACCAGCCTGGGGTATCAGGTAAGTGAATCCTATCACTGGGGTTGCCTAACATTTTGGCACCCCCCGTTATTCCACCTCCTTTAATTCTCCTTTAATTACATACTAGTGCTACATCGGTCATCTTATTGTTACCTAACATATTGGGTTAACTTGCCAATATTACGCTGTCATTAAAGTTTAGAAGGGTGGGTATAGTGCTATTTGGCAATAAACCAATAAGATAGTCACCTGTAGGAATGATTCCGATTGGAGCATAACCTTTCATCAGTTGGGCCTTGGAGATTATATAAAGTTCCATGCAAAATCATGCAGTTAAAAATTAATCTCTGTGGTTGTGTCATTTTTTAACCCTTAATAATATACTGGAGAATCACCATAGTTGTAATCCAGTAAAATCTGGGTGGAACAACACTGCTATGGAAGGTATATGTTGCCTTTAAAAACCCACAATGCAGGTGCAACCACTTAAAGTGACTATATATCGTGTCTATAAACATACACTGCAAGAAATGCAGAACAGGACCCAGGTGGGTCAATGTATGTGCCAAGGGGCAGTGTAAGGAGACATGAACCACCAACTTGAGCAAAACATGTAGCTACTTTATATATTATATAGTATAATCAATATACATTGATTTAAAAGAATACTATGCAAGTTCTAAGGCTAGGCATTTCCTTATATAAGCACTGCTTGGACACTGTTTATTGCCAGGGTTCTCTGCTCTACACAATCCGAGTCTTTACTTGTTGCTTATTACAAATGCAGGCATAGCAACCACAGGCCCACACAATTCTACTGCTCAAGGTGAGAAAACCAAAAAGCAAAAGAGTTAAAACTGGACTGAACCACTCGGTACTGCTACGTAGAATGAGTATGCACCCATGTAATGGTGCCTGGCTGGATATATTCTCTGTAATGTGCTATCTTTCACTGCTAGTTTGTTTACCTCGGGGGGAAAGGGAATCATATGCAGCTACACACATGGCAACACTGGCATGTGGGTGCCAAACAGGCAGCATTATGGGAGATTTTATGGAGAGTGGTGCCAAATTAGTGCTTCTGTGTTTCTGTTTGAGTTCTGTCTCCTTTTTTAAACGCCCCCAAGTCTTTATTTGATTTATTTATTTTGGCTTTATATTAAAAAAAATATTAATGGATCAGGAATATCAAAATGTAAATATTTCATTGTGCAAAAATGGAAATCATAATTCTGAATTCACTCTATATAGTGGTAAGTGATATACTATATAGTGATATACTGATATACTGATCCAAAACCTTACTGATTGCATCCGCAGTATAATGCATGGATAGGGTATATTCCTATGAAGATATTGCTGAAATCTCAAGAGGTTATAGAATATCTTCCAATCCCATTGTTCCTGCTTTTAATTTCCTAATGATTTTCTAATGACTGGGAGCCTAGTGATCATGGAATGCCTTGTTTATAACAGACAAACCCCCCTGTTGCTAACTCACTACATAAAAAGGGATTTGCTTTCCTCTGTAACAAATGCATTTACATCTGAATTAAATATTGATAATTTGACCTTTCAATCCCTTTAACTAATCAAAAGGGAACGAATTCCGAGCCTGGATTCAGTGCTCTGCCCCGGTGGATTTTTCCGCTTGAATAGATACTGAGATTAAATGAATCAAACTTCCTCCTTCATTGCGGTGTACTTGTCCTAATTGCTTATGCAAAATGCAGATTTATATGAATTAGTTACTGCACTGATTAATTCCTTGCCTTTTTTTCACGTTATACGCCGTGCTGTACAGATGATTTTGGCATGGCACATCAGGCAGACCCGGCTCGGCATTTAATAAGTTTAGCATATTACAATGATCTCCGTCCAAATCTACGTTTTCGAGGAAGGTAAAAAGCACCTGCTGCTTGCACCTGCCGGCTGATGTGACCAATTCGCTGGGCTTAAAGGAAGGAGAAATGAAAGCCGTAACACATACACATGTTCCCATGTATATTTATGGAAGTGAGACATACAGGTATACCCATAGACCCCATAGAAGCCATTTATGTATATTATGATCACTTACAAGATCAGTATAAAGATTTGTCGAATGTAGTTTTCCTAAACAGAGTGGAGACAAAAGAAGAATTTGCTTTCAGCAGAGGAAAGGTTTCTTTATATTTGATATATTTAGAATAAAGTTTTGTTCTTGAGTAGTGTATATACTCTTATGTACACTCTTTCCTATTTATAATGATCATATATTTGTGTCTTTTACCTTTGTTTAAAAAAAATTAGCAGTACCCTCCTTCTTTATAGCTGAGATTCTACCTATCTTTCATATTACATGTACTGCAACATAATTCTCACTATTTACTACACTGTAGAACCTAGGGTCCCTTCGAATTGCCATGGTATTGAACATGGAATATTGAACCATTTCTGCTTGGCTGGTATGCAATTAGCAGCTCCGGGCCCCCTAACAAAAAAAGTTTCAGAGGGGCCAAGTGCACAGCCACTTCTTGTATGAAATTATAATAGGGCCATGATAGGTGATAAGGTAAATCCAGGGCCAACTTCATCTTGTTGAAGGCTGAAACTACCAGCGGGAGTCAGTAATCCCTTTGGTTAGAAGTTGGGGCAACAAAGCAAGATGAAAACAGTTATATGTGAGTGTATAGATTGGTAAGTATAAGTTGTGCTTGCTGGGTTTACTTGGAAGGGTTGAACTTGATGGACTTGGGTCTTTTTTCAACCCTATGTAACTATGTAACTATATCACAAAACATTTTGGAATGAAAATGATGGCATAACACAAAGGGCCCAATTCACTAAAGTCAGAAATAAGGAGTGCTATTTATAGCATGCGTTAAAAATCTTATCACTTCTTATTTTTCGCTCGATTCACTAAAAGGACACTTGTCATAATTAAGAAGCGATGTTCTTGGCGTTATTTATCTTGCAACGACATATTTTCAAGCAACGTGCTGCGTAATATGTTGTGCGCTGCGTAATATATTGCTTGAAAATATGTCGTTGCAAGATAAATAACGCCAAGAACATCGCTTCTTAATTATGACAAGTGTCCTTTTAGTGAATCGAGCGAAAAATAAGAAGTGATAAGATTTTTAACGCATGTTATAAATAGCACTCCTTATTTCGGAATTTAGTGAATCGGGCCCAAAGTGTTAGATCTCTGACCATATGCCTGTGCATATACAAATCAGGGGTATCTATTTGTCACTCACACAGACCACCCCCATGTTTATGGATGGATCATTCCCTGTGTACCAAGTATACCAAAAGTAGGCAGATTTGGAGTGCCAGTCTGGTTGTATAATTGACTGCCATACTCAATGCATGATCTCAGAACTGAACGGCTACTCCTGACTGGGTAATCCCTGGTCAGCATGGTGAGCAGAGGGTTCCAGATGGCCTATGTGTACTTAGCTATCTGATTGTCTAGCCTGCGAACTGAGCAAATTAATCTCTTAGGGATCAGCGTCCATACTGGCCATCCAGATATGTAGCCAAGTTGCAGTGGATTCACAATGCACTGCAATCTTTACGTTACATATCTTGCAAAAGTTACAAACCATGGAAAGGACAATTATAGTCGGATGCAGTTCAAAGTGGGTGTGTGACTGCCTGAAAAAAGAATGCAGTGCTGAGAAGAACAGTGGAAATCTGACAGTGTGATGTTGGGCTGGATGCAAGGAGCCACTAGGCTGAAGCATCTGTGTAACACTCTCCTGCCTGCTGAAGGCCCAATAAAGACTGCAGAATTGTATTTGTTTTGTTATGTGGGTGCAAAACGGTGATTCTTACTCAAAGTGCTGGTTTGCTAGGGTTCAAATAAGATTATGTTTTCGGACCCAGTGGCTTCTGATCAGGAAATCACTGTTGTTCTCAATTGCTAAGGACACTGATCAGATCAATTTAAGACTTCAAGAGGGTTATTAGTAGTGAGTGACACAGGCCTGCCCAAGTGGGATTTTCAGTACAGAGATGATCGCTTGAGTGCCCAGCGGGCTGGAACTGATCAATAGCAGGGAAGATCTCCAGTGTTTGCTGTTGGATTATGCCCAAAAGGTCACTCAACTGTTCCAAGAATGTATCATTATATATTATCTAAGGTCTCATGGGATATTTAAATGTGGTTTTCAGCATTTTAGTAAATGTGTCCATAATTGGACTCTAGGGACAGACTGGATAAAAATGTAGTTAAAATAAGTCAAGGAGGGCCAGGGGCCACATGGCATAAGTGCCAGCTAAATCCATTTACACTCATGTTATGAATATAATCCTTTTAAGACCCCCCCAAAATGGACCTGTCCTTGCAAGGAATTGTTGGGAACTATGGGCCAACACTTGGGCCTGCTCAGTAAAGTTAAAGGATCTGCATTTTCTTAGCTCTACTGCACTCACCTCTTATAACCCGGGTTTTCTTACAGGAGCAATCCCATTACATTGTAGCCTGAAATTGTGTACGCCTTCACCTAGGACTTGACCATAACAATGAAATTAGGTCTATGCTGCCATAAATGCCTGCCAGAGAGATGTAAGGGGAAATGTTCTGCTTAAGGAACATGCTGGTCAAAGGCGGGCCACCCTATCTAAATACATACCTCCTGCCACCAAGACACAAAGATATGGATGATTTGGCGTATCTTGATCACCATTATTTTTCAACTGACCACAGCAGGGGCCATAAAGCCCCATATGCCACCACTTTGGATGACTGCAAGCTGCTTGTGTTGCAACTAGAACCCCAGGGTCAGGCAGGGCTTCCTAGGGCTCATGAGAAAACCAGGTCCCATTCTGGGACTCGCACAAATCGCACAAAAAGGTATTGTAGTAACAAGGTTCTGTGTCAGAAATATACAGTAAGAATGGATATCAGTTGTCCTGCACTCTCATCATCTGTTCTAAAACCTTCAGTTCTATGTGGGAGATGAAGGGTTGTTGTCTAACTGGAGGTCACAGGCTGGGAATAACTGCCCCAAGACTCACAACTACTGAAGCAGTTAGAAAGGTAGCCACCATAGAAGTGACAAAGTCTGAATGAATTCAACCCTGTGCACTCTGTTTAACTACTTATGACGAACACCTCAAATCCATATTATTTGTGTTCCCCTATTATTACCTCACTGGTGGTAGTCATTACAGGGTGAACAGTCACTGTGCGGTCTCTGTTTAATATTTCATGTAATGGAAGCTCACTGGAAGCTCACATTGCTGCACCTGCTATAGAGGACTGAAAGGTTGGACAGAGAGAGAGAACAAATTCATTACAGAACAGTGACCCCCAGTGGCGACAACTGAATTAACAAGAAAAGGTTTTGTAGACAAACCAGACATCTGTAACAACTACAAACATACAATTGCACAGTAATTTCAACTATTATCTCATGTACGTGGGACCAATATTGCCAAGTTTATTTGTAGGTGCCAGGCCCAGACTGGCAACTTGTGGATTCCGGCAAATGCCAGAGGGGCTGCTGTGAGATGCCATAGACAGTCACTATTTATTGGACTGGTGGGGGCTGTTTGGGCCTCTGTGTACTTGAAATGCCAGGGCCTATTGTGTATCCCACAATAGGTAGGCAGGTAGGCACTGGAGAAATAGCTACAAGTTATAAGTGTTGGGTGCAAGAGAACTATCCCTACCAGCTCTATTTACCATTGTAGGAAGAGAACCAGGCAATTTTGTGCTTGTCAATAACACACTGTAATCAAACATCATTTGCAATTTACACTAATTTAATATTTTTAGCAGTTTCTGGGATATTCACATTTTGAGATTGCTAAAACCAAGCTTTTGGCTCAACTGAGACTCAGCAACCCAAGGGTTAACTGAATACAAAAAGCACATAGACGAGAGCTGTTGACCTGAAAGCCTAGTATTGGCAGACAGAAATAATAATTCTAAAAACAGCAAGTTATTGTAAATTGCGAAAGTGCTAAGAGGAGGACTCTGAGTTTACTTTACATCAATTCATTATTTTTACATAATTTCATTATTTTGTGTTTAGATCCCCTTTATGTAGGGCTGTGGGAAAGTTTTATTGTGTTTATACCACAAAATTTCACTGATGCATTGGATTTGATGGGAAGGTGATATTATAATTGTGGGTTTTTGTCGGTCAGTTCTGATGGCACACTGGCTTTTGTGAAAGCCCAGACTGGCAATCTCTGGATTTTGGCAAATTGCTGAAAGTTGCCATAGACAGTCACTATTTAGTGGGCTGGTGGGGGGGCTGTTTGGGCCTTTGTGTACTTGAAATGAAAGCGCTCATTTTATATCCCAGTCTGGACCTGCTTTTGTGTAGGGTTGTTAAGTCTTGCCAGATGCCAGTGTGATACCTCTCATGTGCTGATCTTGATGTAGGAATATGAGATGTGTCAATCTTCACGCAGGGAGTCAGGGACATTGGATGCCTCAATCTTGATGCAACAATAAGGGACAACATCATTTTTTGTTCAACGTGGACTCTCAGCACCAAACTGGCCCTAATTACAGATAGAAGTGAATCCACCAATCAGAGTAAAGTTTACAAGCAGTGGCCCAACAGTACGTTTTGGCTGCAGGTTCTTGACACTCAGTAGCCAAAGAGCAGCAGCAACTGAATAAGGATAAATGTTTTTCTGTTACAGTGGGGGAGAGCGTGGAAGTGAAGGTCGAAGAAGAGATTGGTAATGGGAACAAATTTGCAGCACTAGGGATTAATTTTCGACTTGTTCCAGGTTCTGCTAAATGAGATTTTAATCCACTTCTTACAGCAGAGGGAGATTAGATGAATAGATGATGGCATTTTTCCCTGGGATTAAAGTTTATATTTACTGGCTTCAGTCCAAGGATCTCCAAGAACAGAAAGGTACATTGAGAGGAAAATCCACAGGCAATCAGAGAGAGAGTGTAGGGAGTGAGTGCTCCCTAATGCATGCTGGGAAGGATTAATGCAGGGTTAGTTAGACGCAGACACAGGCCTAAAGCTCTGCATATTGAGCAGATTTTAAAAGAAAATGGTTCTTGGGCACTGGTAAAGGGAGGCTGTTCAAACCTGTGAACGGCATTGTGTTGGATGACCAATGAAACCAGCTACAGAACCAGGACTTCTCTACTCTATGGGCTGGCCCACTCTGACCCATGGCCCCACTATCTGCCCTCTGCTGTAATCTAAATGTAGTACTAAATGAGGCAACTCTATGACATACTTTTCCATTTAATCTTTTGCTGCAGGAACTTTGCTTCCTTCTGTTAGAACAGTGGCCAAAGGAAGGGGGGGTCCAACATGAAGGTTAATCAAGAAGAGATTTGGGACTTGTGGCAACTATCAGTAATATGGTTATATATAGTCTAAGTGGGCCCTGGCCAAATAATGTACCCCAGGGGCTTGAACCCAGATAGTCTGAAAATCACTGTATTGGAAGCACCCACTGGCAACAAGAATTGGTGTAGCTCAATGAAACTTTTCTTCAGTTTTCCCGGGCCAGCGAGCCACTGGATGCAAGCAAATCTTCCAATAAGAATCCTTCCTCCTCTGTGTAAATGTGGCTTTATGTTTCTTGTTCCTGCAATTTTAGGTAAACTAAAGGCTTGAAAAATTAGTCACTATCCCTCTATGTGTATATTGCATAAACCTGTTTTCATTTATATCTCCAGCTGCCAGAGGCCGGCGCATGGGTTACACTACTATGCAAATGTCCACAACAATCAGAAGGCAACTGCATAGGGAGCCTTCCTTCCCACTGCTATCAGTTCATTGTGCTGGACATTGGAGAGATGGAGCAGTACCCCTGAGCCCAGCACCACCAGTTTGATCGATGCATCATTGCATTGTGTACTAGGAATATTCCCAGCTTTAACAGTAAAGTGAGAGCAGACATGTCCCAAAGCTGCTGGAAAACAATTTTTCCTCTGGAACTGGTGATATTAGCTTTGTGATTGGGTGATTACCTTTCTTGCCACCAGGTGGCGCAAATGCACCAGGATTGTTCTTCTGTTTCCTTAGTGTGTTTGTGCAGCCTGATTCCTTGGAGCTCACTTTCATATTATTTTAAAAGGAACATAAACTGGACTACAACTCCCAGCATCCCCCTGCTTATTTTAAAGTGTAATGGATGAAGCAACATACAATGTAAGGTCTATCGCACGAGCGTGATAGCACTGAATTCGTTTGAGGTGCCTTCTGGAGAGCTATGGGGCACAAAAAGAAGAGTTTTATGTTAGCCTTAAGGCCTCTTTAAAAAGTCACTTTACCTACATTATTTCCACAGGATTCTATAGAGATGTCTGGCTTTAATGGGGAATAAAGATGGCCATACAAGTTAAGATCTTCTGATTTGGTGAGGCCGCCAAATGAGCAGATCTTCTTCTGATATGCCTAAGGATAATGGCATAAACTGGAACAGTTCACACGTTTGCTCATGGCCTCTATCAAGATAAACTGTTGAGCAGTACAGGTATGGGACCTGTTATTCAGAATGTTCAGGACCTGGGGATTTTTAAATCATAAATCTGCTAAAAAAATCTTTTAAACATTAAATAACCCCAATAGGATTTTGCCTCCAATAAGATTAATTATATCTTAGTTGGGATCAAGTACAAGGTACTGTTTTATTATTACATATGGAGTGACTGTCCCATAATTCGGAGCTTTCTGTATAACGGGTTTCTGGATAAGGGACAGCATACCTGTATGGAGTAGGAACATATTAGCTCCTAGTGAAACTGGCTAAAAAAAAAAAGCAGCAAATATAAATCTTTTTCTGTTCACATGCAACATATTGACTCATTTTCCATCCCTGGTGCCCTTCCATGACATACTTATACCAATGTCAGCCATGAAGGGGTTACAGTAAGCCCCACCTTGCCATGTACACCTGTGCATAATTACAGTGCAACTTTAGAGCGGCCTAAAATAAATGATTTCTTTTAACCACATTAAATCAGTCATGCTCAATTTGCCCTGACAGCTAAATAAAACGATAAGGTGTACATAATTATTCTTTTTCTATTTATCCCATGCCATGATCTCCAGGCACCCAGACCACACAGGCAGCTTGGGAGATGTGCGCACAAATACCAGGCGTTGGAGACAGAGCAATAAATTCAAGGTTTAGAGTGACACCCTGTTTATGGTATCAGACAGTGACTCATACAATAGGCAATTACTGCTCAGTAAATATGGTTTTATTACATAAGTTTTATTACATTGCCATATTAGCTGTGTCACTGGGGTTGCCTACGTGGAACAGCAGCTATTTATGGATCCTAGTTTATGCCGAGCACTTTTGCATCATCTCATCTCTGGTTCTTATTCTTACCACATTCAATCTTGCCCTGCAGGGAGCCGGTCAGTGTGCCAGGGCCGGGCTCTGGGATCAGTTCTGCAAGTTTCCTGTATTGGGACCTGCAGGAGAAAGAGCTGAACTGTTTAACAAGGAAATATCATTGTTATTCTGCCACACTAGTGCCAGCTGCCACCTTCCAGGAGGGTTGTCACAGTCTTGCAAGACAGGGGGCTGTCTGTGTTATATGTGCAATGAAATGCAAGGGGCTAAAGTAACAAGGGAGAGAGTTGAGCAGGCAGCATTACAGAGGCAGCCAGCAGCAATCATCAAGAGAGATGGAAAAGCAGCCATCACTTGCCCACCCAGCCCCTGAGCCCCCATGACCTGCCAGCCAAAACGTTTATACTTGGGCTCACAGTTAAAAAGCCCTATCATCAGTTACCTTGCTGTTATCTGGTATAGGAAGGTCAATAAGCAACTTCACTTGCTCATATTACCTTGAAATCAAACATCACAACAGTAGACATAATGCGGTGTGGGTGGTCTGTGCTAGACATTACATACATTTTTCATGGCAATACTGATCCTCCCAAGTATTGCTACAAATATATTTTAACATATCATCAAGGGTTAAATAGGTAGCAGAAATTTTAATGAACTCTTAGGGGCCGATTCACTAATGTACGAATCCGAATCATGAAATCCGATTATTTCTGACGATTGCAAATGTTCAGAAAATTCTTTTTGTTTGAATATGAAAATTTTTACGATCCGAAAGTTCCCAAATTTTTGCATTGTAACGATCGTTTGAGAATGGCGATCCAATAGTCACAAAATGTTCGTATACCAACGATCGTAAACAGCGCAAAACCCTTTCTGAGTTTGACACTTCAATGTATGATGACTCAATGGCACTCTGCAGCTCCTGCCTGACCAAAAGAAAGTCACGATACTGAAGCTTGAATGAATCCAAAACTTTCGTACTCATTGTGACAAATACGTTTTTGTCGCACAAATTGTTGTGCAAAGTACGAAAAAGTCGTGCAAATCAATAAAAATATCGTAGAAAATACGCACAGTTCTAAAACTGAAAAAATATGAATTTTTTGTTTTCCGTCTCAATTGTTCATTGATGAATGTGCCTCTTAGTGTGATGCAGACAGCAATCGTTTGAGACATTTATCAGTTAGACTTAGTTTTTTGTCCAGCAGCTACAGTATCTGGTTGCTAGGGTCCAATTTAAGCACTGTTTTCCTAGCTTTGTCTGTCCTTTATCCCCACGTTTGATTATAGTGTAACATAATAAAGCCAGAACGACACAGTAATCTCTGTATATACAGGGTCGGACTGGGGGGTGCAAAGCCCACCGGGGCTCCTGCCCCAGGGGCCCTGCAGGTGCCCCAGCCAGCCGTGTCCCCTAACCCCCCCCTCAGGGGCCCCCCTAACCACCCCGCAGGGCCCCCACCCGACGTCCTCCCCTAGCGTGTATAAATTGAATGCGTCAGGGGAGGAACAGTCAGTAGGGGGAGCGCCGGCAAAGGTCGGACTGGGCCGCCCAGTCCAACTCTGTGTATATAACAGGAAGATGTCTGACATATTGCTGGGAATCATTGGTGAATTCTCTGGCATCTGTAATTTGGTTAGTAGAATTCTCATTGGTAAATTTTCTTGCATATTTAATATTTTGCCAACTTGCAGGCCCGTAGGACAAATTTATAGTTGGGATTACATCTCTTTTAAAGGGGAACATTCCCTACTCTAAAACTGACCCTTTTTGCTCCCCTTAGCTTTTTAAAGTAGGCATCTAAAGCTTAATTAGAGATATAAAAGAGAATACTTGCCAGCTCAGTATTCTTATTGTTCCTAATATATTGGCATTACAGACCATATCTGTGCCCGGGCCTAGGGCAGCCAGCTATCAGGGTCACCTCAAATACTTCCTCAAACAAGGAAGCACATGGGCAACTGTGCGATTAATGCAGCTGTCAAATCTGCTAGCCAAGACCCCATTACGGCCCCCAGTTTGCAGATACTCAGCAGTGGGGTTGGCAGACAACACAGTCAGATCTCCTGGCTGCCCAGGCCCCAGTGCGGCTCCCTTGTTTATGGTATAAATGGAGGTCGACGCTGTCAAATCTCCCCCCACCCACAAGCCCCTCCTATTTTATTATACACAGTAACATCCACTGCTTGGACTTCACAAATGGGGCTTCTTTACCAATAAAGCAAACTAAGGTAAGTTCATGTACTGCTGTCTTACAACTTCACATTATCAGTGCAAAAGTTATAAGGTTTAGTTTATCACAAGCTGAAAATATGTATGTATGTATGTATAACTATTTATAAAGCGCCACAAGGGTACGCAGCACTGTACAATCTTACAATATACAGAATTACACACAGGGAGGACAAGTGTTATAATAAATAAATACATATCAGTCTTAGCATCGATTATTTCTATTTTATTATTGGAATGTATAGCGTAATTATCTTCTTTCTTCATCCTTCCATCTGGGGGAAAAAAGGGAATCTAGTTATTAAGTAAATAATGAGCTTGAAAACCAGAAGTGCAATGACAAGAAGCAGAACACGCCATGTTTCCTATTTATTTCATCTTCCTGTTAAATAATGGATTTGGAGAATTCATTTATTCTGGAGATGTCTTCAAATAATCTCCAAATATTTAACTCTTTTTTTTTATTTGAACAAGATCTCTTTTATCAAGGTTGCAATGCAAAAATAAATATAATATAATATATATTACAGGTATAGGATCTGGAATGCTTGGGACCTGGGCAATGCACCTGTAATTTAGCCTAGGCAACCACCAACACTAGAGATCTTGGGTGTGCAATAGTAGAGTTTATGTAAGTGTTACATTCCCCTAGAACAAGGAAAGCTATATGTTAAGCTAAATGTTAAGCACCACCCAGTGATGGTATCCAGAATGCTTGGGACCTGGGGTTTTATGGATAAGGGATCTTTCTATAATGTGGATCTCCATACCTTAAGCCTACTAAAAAATCATTTAAACATTAGGATTTTGCCTCCAATAAGGATTCATTATATCTTAGTTGGAATCAAGTACAGGTACTATTATTACAGAGAAATCAGTAAATCATTTTTTAAAATGTCAATTATTTGATTAACATGGGGTCTATGGGAGATGGCCTTCATGTAATTTGGAGCTTTCTGGATAATGGATCCCATACCTGTAATTGCTTATCTGCTCCTGCTTACTGAAAACTGCACCAGCCCAGGGTACTACTGTAGGAGTACGATGATGCCATCTTTTTCTTCTTTTTGGATCTTTTCTATGTTCCAGATATGGTGCAAATGCTCAGTAGAGTGAAAGCTGAACATAAAACAAAAAACTGTCAAAGGATAACAAAGAAGATCGTGACGTGGTGCTCTTACAGAAGTGCCCTGGGCCGGTGCAGTTTTCAGCAAACAGGAGCACCATCTCAGGGTCTCAGGTAAGGGGTAGTTAATATTTGGCGCCCCCTAGTGATTATACCTTTCCTTCTTCTTTAGTAGAATAAATGGTAGAAAGCTATGTGCTGTAGCACAGACATAAGCTTTGAGAAAAAACAGAAAATAACTAAGATTGAAAGCTCTTCTGTAGACAGTGGTCAATTATTAGCCCCCTGGGCACCATTTTCAGCCACTTATACATCCTTATGCCTTTTACAACTGTTATTAGATCTTTTTGAATTTTGTATTAAATTGAGAAGTACAATGTCAAAAGAGGTGTAATTAGCAATGCATGGCCAACCTTAAACCCATGGGACCTGCAGGTTTACCCACAGGTTGGGCAGGTCTCACTTGGTGGGTCATGGGTGGGTCTAATTCTGCCCGATGTTGTCACTCTCCAGCCCAACCCCCTCCATTGTTATTCCCCCGACTTGACTTTATCAGATGTGGGTCTGTCCCTTTTTTTCTAAACTATAAATTTAGTACCTCCATAAACTCTTTTCCCATGCAGTAACACAATAAAATGATTTATTGACTGCAGACTCTGTTTACAGTAAACAAAAATACAATTTACAGACTGGTAACCAGCCAAGGTTCCAATGGTAAAAAAAGGCTATTTTTTACTGGAAGATACAAATGTTGAGCAGGCAGACATAGATGCACAAAGAAGGCTGAGCTGTGCCTGAGGGAGTGTTCTCAAGATTCCTTTTTTAGTTGCTTTCTGTATTTATAGTCAATCCTTTGTTTTTTTTATGGAAAATTTGCATAAATATCTCTGTAATTGCACGCTAAAGCTGATTTCCCATGTTCTGCTAAAGACATACCACACGTAACAATGGCAGATGCCGTTTCTAAATGGAGGAAACAAGTTCTTATCTAAAAAAAGTATCTGGACAAACAGTAATAAACTGTTCTTTACATGCTGGGTGCCCACACTGCCATTCTACCATGTCAAGCTTGACAGTAATTAGATGACTTTATACAACTCTATTGTGTCTCTACGCTAATGTGTCCTTTCTCCCCAATCAGTTACTGTTTGTCATGAAGATTAAATATTACTTTAAAATTAAATAAAGGTGTCCCCTCTTAACCCAGAAAAACACATACAAATAGTTAAGACTCTTCTTCATTTGCTTTTCCGTTTTCCCCAGCTAAAAAATGGGATTGAATGAAATCCTTTGACCCCCATTAGGAATTGCTTATTCCCCCATAGGGCCAGCCATGAACAAGGGTGTTCAGTTCTGCATTTCCTACCACCATAACCAGTTTGCTAGCAGCTGATTTATTGTGATCAAGTCCTTGTCCCTTTAGCCCAGGGAAAGTCTAGGGAAGTCACTTTCTAGATTACCCAACATCCAAAGGGTACAAAGCAGAATAATGGAGCCTGAGACATGACCCTCTCTGGTAAGATAAGGATCTGTGAGACAATCATTCTCTGTAACTTTCTGCCTAATTTGTACAATTTTCAAGCCATTGTAAACAGAAATATACTTTAAATATACTTTTACATCCAAGCCTCCAGTTGACCTGTATGGGCATCTTTCCATGAGTAGGATTAAAATTATCCATTGTAGTAGATAACTGCTGGTTTAATTAAACCACAAATATTAGGCCAGTATAATTAATGGACCAATAAATGGTCATCAGCCAGTTTAGCATCCTGTTGTTACCTACTTACCCATTAATGATCTATGTTGGCTGTTTCTTTTTCTAACCTACATTGAAAACTCAGAGGATTGACCAAAGATTTATTTATTGTGTTTGCTTTTTTCTCTTGCGCCAAAAACTTCTGAATATATTTTTTGGTTAATTAAACACCCTTTCATTAGGGTGTGATTTTGTACCTGTACAGCAGCAGGCTATTCTATTGGTGGATGGAGATAATGCCAGGGCAGGAGATATCTCAAACTACATCCCTTGGGATTATTATAATTATTATAAACGTCAATGTTTATTGTAAAGACACCTGTTCCCAACATGTTTGTACAGTGTAAGCTATTCACAACCTGCTATAGGTTCAGCATAAATCCTGCATGAAATGTGTCAGATGGGTACAAGGGAGGTTGTGTGGGTAGGGTTGGAAGCAATAGCGATATTATCGATATCCTTGTAGCTGACTCAACTGCTAAAATATAGAACAACTCGCTTATACCTTGCTGTTGGTCAATTTTATGGCTCTAATAATAGAAAATTTCAGTAGAGTAAAGAGTAAAGCTGGCTGTATATAGGATGATAAAAACTGCCAATGCTGCCCCTCCACACTGAGTAGGCAGATTATCAGCCTGTGTATAAGGCAGTTGGAGTAGCCTGCCCAACCAAAATCTGGCCTGGTGGCCAGTAATTGACTTATACTGCAAGCGTATGGAGACCCAACAGAAGAGTCCAACTGGGCCAAGCATGAGAGTAGCGATGTTGGGCAAACTTTAAATATATGGCTACAGCGCATGAATATGCAAACTATGAATGTGGCCCATAGCAACCATTCAGATATTTGCTTTTGTTTTGTAACTTGTAGGTGATTGTTCAAATACAATTGCTGATTGGTTGCTATGGGCATCATCACCAGTGATGTTGGCTTACGGACTATACTAAATATGCCCCTGGGGTACACAGCAACAATACCATGATGGAGAATAAACACATATCATATTAGCCCATTGTAGGCATGCCACTGGGAGCAGATATGTTGGTATTCTGGTATTTCCTCACCCTTCGGCGTAAACTGCATACGTTTAGGGGCCCAGAAACTAATCAGTAATAGTTCATATATAGTTAAAATGATTAAATTATGTGCTAATAAGTCAGTCAGTTAATTGGGGGCAGTGGAATTTACTTTAAGTTTCTAATTCATTGGTGGCCAGTGGAGTTTGCCCCTGCCTGCCCCTGTCAGGCTTCTTTGCAAGTAATGTAACCTGCGCAATTAGCATAATGTTTACAATACACTATAGCGCCCCCTCTTCTACTGTGATGGCCGCCCTGCTTGCATCTGATTGACTGGGTGCAAGTCTGGTGTGCCTAATGACACAACCCGCTTTGGCAACCCTAGAACTACCCCCAGGTCCAGGGTAGTGGTAGCTCTAGTGTTCCCCAGTGTCAGTAGGCACAGTTGCACATAGGTTTCCCACCTGTTCAGTTTTGACCCGGACATCCTGGTTTTCAGTAAGGCCATCCAAGTCACAACTACCTGCCCAGTATTCCAGGATTCTTTAAGACTGACACAATGCTTGACCAATCGCCAACCGCCTCGTCATAGCCCTGCCCCTGTTAATTTTCCATAAAAAAGGCTCAGACACCAAGCCTACATGTAAGGGCTCTGGCACACAGGGAGATTAGTCACCCGCGACAAATCTCCCTGTTCGCGGGCGACTAATCTCCCCGAGTTGCCATCAGTTGCCATCCCACCGGCGACTTACATTTTCACCGGTGGAATGGCAACTGGCAACTCGGGGAGATTAGTCACCCGCGAACAGGGAGATTTGTCGCGGGTGACTAATCTCCCCGTGTGCCAGAGCCCCGGCGCAATTTCGGCAAATTGGCGAAAATGCCTAGCGAGGCAACTTCGGCGATTTGCTGAAATCGCCTGCGCAGCGTGTGCCATCCCACCGGCGACTTACTTTTTCGCCGGTGGGATGGCAATTCGTTGAGATTAGTCGCCTGCGAACAGGGAGATTTGTTGCGGGCGACTAATCTCCCCGTGTGCCAGAGCCCTAAACAGTAAGGAAGTAATGTAATAAACGGTGCAAAATTTACCACCAGTCTAGTATCCCCTAGTGACCAAACAGAAGACCTAGTATTTACTGGTCAGCTGTTTTAAAAACAAACATTTGACTAGCTGTTATGGGTTGGTAGACCTAGGCCAGCTTTGCTTTTTTGCTACCTTATCCCCAAAGATTGCACAGAGAGAGGGGGGATACTGAAGAGTAATGTGACTATTTCAGCTTTAACACAGAAGTTTTAAATGATTTTTAATTTGAAAATCTCTTATTTCCATGAGATGAAGCTCAGATTGCATTTTTGTTTGTTCCCCTTTAACTCTAGTTATTGTATTTGTATGAAACACAGGCCCGTTTTATTGTACAGCAAGACAGGAAATAAAGACTTGCGGGACTTGGCACTCACTGTTAGCCTTCAAAGGGGAAAGTAAATGACTGCTTGTTAAAATGGATGTTCTGAATACATATTTATATAATGAAAAGACGTCAATCTGCAACCATGGTGAAAAGCACAATGCCTGAAAATAATAACTTTTTTTTTTTAATCACCTTAAGAATGTACCAAATAGTTGAGAAACATAGCCCTGGAGAATTCCCCATGAAAAAAGCCTTTTGTTAAGGCACAATGCATGGTGGAAATCACTTTGGGTACAGAGCATTTACACTTGGCAAATTCATGCAATGTGAATACTTCCCATATTCTTTACATGCACTTTAGGCTCCTGGCTCGCTGAAAACAAGTAGGGACATAAATAAACCAAAAGGAACAAACATTCATTCTTTGTGGGCATGACTCATAGGAACCATTTCTCACTCCCCTTAGGCTCACAGTGTAATAGAACCCATCCTACACCTTGTTCCGTTGTGTTTAATTCAGAAAGTGCTTATGTACCTTTTCTAAATAAATCCAGAAAAATGAGCTCACGTCTAAAGGGGGGCGGTATATTTTCTGTTTAAAATTGAGAGCACTCAGATAAATTGTTTTCAAAATACTGTATCTAGTGAAGATATGTCTTAGGGCTCTGGCACACGGGGAGATTAGTCGCCCGCGACAAATCTCCCTTGTCACGGGAGACTAATCTCCCCGAACTACCATCCCACCGGCGAACATGTAAGTCGCCGGTGGGATGGTACACGCTGCGCAGGCGATTTAGGCAAATCGCGAAGTCGCCTCGCGAGGCATTTTCGGTGATTTGCTGAAATCGCGCCGCCGCGTGTGCAATCCCACCGGCGACTTACATTTTCGCCGGTGGGATGGCAACTCGGGGAGAATAGTCGCCCGCAAACAGGGAGATTTGTCGCAGGCGACTAATCTCCCCGTGTGCCAGAGCCCTTAGGGCTACTAGTAGCAGCTACTTGTCACAACTACAGAAATAGACAATGCTGATCATTTACTGATAATTGTCTCTACTTGTGCTTTACCAGAGGCAATTCTCAGTTTTGTGACAGTATTATGGCAGGGGATTTTCTGGTGTTTAGTAGCCATGACAAGTAGCTGCTACAAAGTAGCTCTGTGTGTCTTCACCCTTAAGCAACTGGGCTTGTTTAATATTTTTTAAAAATTCTCAAAAAGTCCAGTGCTTTCAACTAATCTCTGGTAGATATTGTATTGGTCTGCGCTAGAATTTCACGCTGCATTTTGAGGTTTTCTTGTTGTAAAAAACTCATTGACTTCCATGCATTTAGCTAGGGTAAAGTGAACCCTAGCAACCAGATAACTACTATTGACAATTTAGCTATAGTAGCTTGAAGTGGTAGGTCATTCATCAATTATTGTGACAGTTTACAAAAAAAAAATGATTCACCCAAAAAAAAAACAAATTAGAAGAAGCATTCTGGTATAAGGAAGATCCCTATCAGAATCATGAACAGAGAAATGCTATCTAGATAGGCTGAAAATAGATAGATAGCTGAAAATGATCCAGGGAGATAATGCCAACACATAAAGGAAAACTACTACATACTACCAGCAGCCTCTAAAGGTAATATTCCCAGCCTGCTAAGATGTTCACAGCAGCTCACTATTTTCTGATCTTTTTTGGCTATCTTTTGTGTCAGTGGCACTGCACATGCTTAGTGTGGTATTAGATGTCGTTAAAAAACTGAAATTAGCAAAATTATAAAATATTAGCAAAAAGTTCTACTTGTCATTGAAGCCGATGCTTAAGGGTTGATTAATCAGAAGCAAAAAACACCAGGTTCTATGTAATATCATGTAATGTAGATATGGATTAATTACTAATTAGCCTTGTGTTGTGACATTTATATTCTGTATATGCAATATATTGTGTGTCGGTCCCTAAGCTCAGGTAAGTGACAGCAGCACGGAGCATGCGCAGGGAATCAGCAGAAAAGAAGATGGGGAGCTACTGGGGCATTTCTAGGGGCACAGATCTTCCCTGCTAAAGGCCTGTGGTTGCCTTGGGCTGGTACAGAAACCCCCAACTAAAGCCCTACTTCTTTGTTGAACTTCAGTTCTCCTTTAAATCATTCTCGCTGGGGCAAAACAGATTTTGGCATTAGAGCCATGTATCAGATATATATTCTTTAAAGGTATTATACATGGAGTTTGCCCTGCATTTATCCTGCCATGTGTTTTATGTTTTATGCATAACACTGACAGTGTTTATCCTGCCATTTATTCTGGGGTTATTATACATGGAATTGACACTTTGACATAATTTCTGCAGAAAAAGTCTTTAATTAGCCTCCCCAGACATAAAAATAATCCTCTACCTATGTTTCTGAATTGCATTTGCCACTCACAGGCTGCAGCGCTTGCTGTTTAGGGGAGGCATTAGAAACAGGGCTTTATCGCAATTTGCTCCATAAAGGTGCTACTGCCAGCTGTTACACACCAGCCCCAACTGTAAGTACTGTCTTGCTGGATTTTCTAATGTGAATAATGCAGCCAAACTACAAGGATAGTGAATGGGGCAATTTCAGGCATGGATGCCATACTGATAGTGATTCCCCAAGGAGAATGATCACAAAAATCACTGGTGATCAAAAAGCCATGAGCCCAACTCTACTGTACATTTGATCCTTCCATTAAATGCTTTGCCAAAATACACAACTCAGCCAACACACTGTTCAAATTGCAAGAAAACACATCAAAGCATTCCTGCTGTAATCTCTCTGAAGGGGAATTGGAGGCCGAGCAAACTTTCTGCTGCGATAAAGGACGTATTGTTAGTGGTTTTGATAAGTGGAGCTCACATAGACTGCTACACAACCTGCTGCTCTAAGGCGGGTTCCAAAGACGTTAAAGGGATATTGCAACCTGAACTAGCCGTAGAGGCTATAAGCTTCATTTACAACAGCACGTGTAAGTGCAGAGGCAATTATACCACTTTTACCTGCAGAGATTTTCACTACCCACAATGGATACCTTGTCACAAGAGACAAAATGCGGGCAGCAAAGGGCCCTGCCTGTCAATGACCTTATAGGCACTTAGTCATAGGTAGTGAAATTGACATTTTGCGGCAATTTCACCAAATGTATTAGCTATTTTTTCTTGAGCTATTGGGTGTTTTTCTTGCATTTTTTCCAGTGTAAAGAATATAAATTTTCTTCCCAGCAAAACAAAACATGTGAAATTCAAGTGCAGATTTACAAAGATTTTCGGCACTTGCAAAAATGCAAATTTCAACAATGAATCTGTAGGAGTCATTTTGTTATAGGACAATGAATAAGTAATACACAGGAGTGGTACCAATATGTAAGACACATGCCTGTGTATTAAATCACTGATTTTTTTCTCCAGACTTTTGCTCCTGGTCAGGAACCTTTGTTACACTAATGTCACACAGGGCTGACTCTTGGCCTAAGGATAAACACGGATGGTGGATCAGCCCCTACACTCCAAACAGCCTACCCCTGTGCCTACACCCAGAGCCACAGGGTCAGTCCGGGTGCAGGCATGTAGGGTGGATTTGAGCACTGAAACATGTGAATATGCATTTTCAACCCAAAATCCACTTTGTCTGCCTGCATCCAGACTGGCACAATGACTCTGTGTGCAGGTACAGGCAGACAGGGTGCAGGGATTGGGCAGGCAGGGGCCAGGGAGTAGTTCCTGTATGCCAGGGCCCTCCAAAGATTTTTCTGCAAGGGAGCATGGCACATACCACTTACATCACTGTTGGCAGCCCCTTTTCTTCTCCTTCAATCACAACTGGATTTCCTTGCTCAATCTATATAAATTATTCATTTAAGGCTTAGGTGATACACTAAACAAGCAACAAAGTGTTCATGGATATTATTTCCAGATGATGGCAGCTATAGTGTTCACATAAAAGGCATTATGATCTACATTAATATCTAGACAGTATTTGTGTAGAAGTATATTGCTAGTCACTCCAGGTCTGAGTCACAATAGAGTCACAGCAGAGACAAGGCAAGATCTCTCTAACACTTAGCTGTGTAACAAATCTCTACAACTGTCCAATCTGTGGATAAATGCCCATTTTTATTACAGTTGCTAATTGCTTAAACCTTTGCAAATATTATTTTCCCTGCTATATGAAAAGCCAATTGTTCTAAAGGACTTTGCCGGTGCTGTGTAAATCAAACGATTTTGCCGTACACATATTTCTCCCTATTGTATGGTTCAGCATGGGAAGCAGCCAAGGCAACTATTTGCACTCATTTCAGGATTATAGGCTGCAGTAAAACAACATTCATTTGCCTTCTGGCTTTGTCCTTCTATTGGTTTTCTTTTTAGTGCAGATGAGAGATTTGATACCCTGGTTTCTGCTACAGCAAATCAGTGCCAGTTTTAGCGTGAAAATGGCTTACATGCTGATTAAAGGGATATTATTATTGTTGCATTTAAGTTGCCTTAGGCATGTACCTAATTGCTTTAGTGTCTGAGTGCAACCAGTAAATTGATACAAAAGTAAAAAAATGCTGATGGACACCTTAATGTTTTGGTTCCCACCAGGGACCTTTGTATGTTGACAAGTTACAAGTTAATTACATCAGATATTTGGGGGTTTCTTAAACTGACCCTGGATACAAGTGCTAGAGCAATAAGGGGACAAATATAGCACTTCCTTTAGTGCTCACTTAAGAAGCACAGAATTTTGCTGGTAAGGGTAATAAGTCATGGGATACTAAATACCTTGCAAATCGCAATAGTAGAGTCTGGAATGGCAGTGGATGTCTCTATTTGGACTTTGCTAAAGCATTTGATACAGTACCGCACAGTAAGTTAATGATAAAATTGAGGAATATTGGCCTGGAACATAATATTTGTACTTGGATAGAGAACTGGCTGAAGGATAGATTATAAAGAGGTGGTAAAGTGGTGGTAAATGGAACATTTTCTAATTGGGCCCTTGTTGTTAGTGGAGTACCGCAGTGGTCTTTGCTTCTTAACTTGTTCATTATTGACCTGGAGGTGGGCATTGAAAGTACTGTTTCTATTTTTGCTGACGATACTAAATTGTGCTAAACTATAAGTTCCATGCAGGATGCTGCCACTTTGCAGAGTGATTTGACAAAATTGGAAAACTGGGCAGCAAAATGGAAAATGTGGATCATATTGAAAAGTGCAAAGCTATGCACTTTGGTAGAAATAATATAATTGCAAGTTATATACTAAATGGTAGTGTGTTGGGGGTATCCTTAATAGAGAAAGAGATTTTTGTAGATAACAAGTTGTCTAATTCCAGGCAGTGTCATTCTGTGGCTACTAAAGTAAATAAAGTTCTGTCTTGTATAAAAAAGGGCATTGACTCAAGGGATAAAAACATAATTTTGCCTCTTTATAGGTCCCTGGTAAGGCCTCACCTTGAGTATGCAGTGCAGTTTTGGGCTCCAGTCCTTAAGAAGGATATTAATGAGCTGGAGAGAGTGCAGAGACGTGCAACTAAACTGGTTAAGGGGATGGAAGATTTAAACTATGAGGTTAGACTGTCGAGGTTGGGGTTGTTTTCTCTGGAAAAAAGGTGCTTGCAAGGGGACATGATTATTCTGGAACAAGTACATTAGAGGGGATTATAGGCAGATAGGGGGTGTTTTTTCTCATAAAAAAGATCAGTGCACCAGAGGCCCTCCCTTTAGATTAGAGGAACGGAACTTTCATTTGATTTTTTACGGCGAGGGCAGTGAGGATGTGGAATGGCCTTCCTAGTGATGTGGTAATGGCAGATCTGTTAATGCCTATAAGAGGGGCCTGGATGAGTTCTTGAACAAGCATAGTATCCTAAGCCAGCGTTTTTCAACCGCTGTTCCGCGGCACACTAGTGTGCCGCAAGATGTTGCCTGGTGTGCCGTAGGCAGGGCCGCAATTTTTACTTTCAAAGGGGGCCCGGCGATGCTACAGTTTTTCTTAGTAGCTCGGGCCCCCTTTAATAAAATCCGGGCCCTGTCATTGGTTGCGCCCCGTGTGTACGGATGACGTCAGTACGCACGGGGCGCAACGTTATAAAAGGGCCTGTGTGCGGTCGCGTGTAGGCAGAAGTGCAGAGGCGGCGAGCGTGAGGGGAAGATGCTGCTGAAGCCGCCGAAGAGCAGAAGTAAAATGCTGCTGGGCACCAATGTATTAGGGGGGGCCACGGGGCACACTGACTTATGGGGGCACTGCTGCTGGGCACCAATGTACTAGGGGGGCTGGCTCTTGGCACCAATGTACTGGGGGGCACTGCTGCTGGGCACCAATGTACTAGGGGGGCACTGCTTTTGGCACAAATGTACTAGGGGGGCACTGCTGCTGGGCACCAATGTACTAGGGGGGCACTGCTGCTCGGCACCAGTGTACTAGGGGGGCACTGCTCTTGGCACCAATGTACTAGGGGGGCACTGCTCTTGGCACCAATGTACTAGGGGGGCACTGCTGCTGGGCACCAATGTACTAGGGGGGCACTGCTCTTGGCACCAATGTACTAGGGGGGCACTGCTGCTGGGCACCAATGTACTAGGGGGGCACTGCTCTTGGCACCAATGTACTAGGGGGGCACTGCTGCTGGGCACCAATGTACTAGGGGGGCACTGCTCTTGGCACCAATGTACTAGGGGGGCACTGCTGCTGGGCACAGAGTTAAATTTTTTAACATTTTCTAATGGTGGTGTGCCTCGTGATTTTTTTCATGAAACAAGTGTGCCTTTGCCCAAAAAAGGTTGAAAAACACTGTCCTAAGCCATTGTGATACTAAAATCTGCAATTAGTATTGCTGTTGGTATATATAGTATGTATGTGAGTGTATAGATTGGTCGGTATGACTCTATGGGGCAGATTTACTAATGCACGAACGGACCGAAAGCGTCCGAACACGTTTTTTCGTAATGATCGGTATTTTTGCGACTTTTTCGTCGCCATCACAACTTTTCTGTATGTCCCGCGATTTTTTCATCGCCGTTACGACTTTATCGTATATTTTCCGCGACTTTTTTGTTGGATTGGTTTTTTCGCCGTTTACAATTGCTCAATACGAAACAATCACGACGGCGACGAAAAAGTTGCGCAAAATACGATAAAGTTGTGTAGGCAACAAAAAAATTGCGCAAAATACGAAAAAACCGTGACAACGACGAAAAAGTCACTAAATTTTAGTTTCCAATCCGATTTTTTCCCATTCGGGATTCGGATTCGTGGATTAGTAAATGTGCCCCTATGTGTGCGCTGGGTTCGCCTGGTCAGGTTAAACTTTGGTCTTTTGGACTTTGGTCTTTTGGTCTTTGGTCTTTTTTCAACCCAAATTAACTATATAACTAAGTATAAAGCACTTTTGGTGCCTGCACCCACTGGCACTCCCAAACTGAATGAGGCACACGTTATTAATACACCTATGTTCCTCCCACCCCACACATGAACACTGGGCTTTCAAACAAAGGCAGCCCTGTGTTCATGTGGGGAATGCAGGTCCTGTGGCTAGAGATGCTAATGGGTTCAACTTATAAAAATATGGTGCCTTGGTTTTGGTACAAATACACCTTTTTAATTTTAATGATAGCATGATTTTAAGGTAAGTGGGACAGATCTACCAAAATTTGATTCCCAGCAGCTAGAATATTTTTGAACACTTCCCTGAATGCCAGGGACATTTCCCGTCTGTCAGGAAAGTGATTTACAAATTGGCATGTTTAGCAAGGCATTTCCTGTTTTGACAGATGAGCCAGTTCATCAAAACTAATTTGACTGGTTGGATTCTGTGATTTCCTATGATGTGTTATAGGGAAACATCAGAAATATAGCAGATGGATATCTTTCCTAAAACTTACTCTTTTTGATAATATACTGCAAAATGCTACGAGCTGTAGCCCATCAATATCTAGGTGGAGAAACAGTGCCATGGAAGAAGGACCAAATTTTCTATACAGACACCCAAGAGAGACAGCTTTAGATAGGGAGACCTATTTTGAAAAAATTCAAGTGTGGCCAGTGAAGGAGCTGAGGATTGTACCCCCCTCCTACAAGATTGACACATCCTCATCGACTTTACTGTACATGGGTACAAGGGGCGTGGGCAAAGGGCCTAGTGCATGGAAGGAATATGTCTCCTTAAGTGTAGTGCAGGTTGGGAACCAGGGTTGGACTGGGCTGGGGGGCCCCGCTGGCCCAGAGCCAACCCCGCACTCCCCAGGGCTGCTGATCTTGCTCTCCCAATGCGCCCGAAGGTAACTATATTGTAGACACACTTGCAGGAGAGGGTTTGGCAGGCAGTGGGGGGCACCCATAGAAGGGTGTGGGGGCTGCAACAGGGCCCCAGTGGGCCTTGCACCCCCCAGACCAACCTTGCTGGGAACTAGAGGAAGGCAGATGCTGATGCCTTGGGTGCAGTTAGTGGGATGGTACAATTACAGAGGGAGCGAATGAACAGGAGCAGGAGGGCAGTGAGCAGTGAGTTGGGGAATGTGAAATGAGCAACAGCAGTGGGTTTGTTGTGCTGACCAAGCAGGGGGTGAGGAGTGCCTGGGAGGGGGGTTCAGACAGGACACTGGGAACTCCTTGGCCTGGTTTTGACACAGTGCAAGCCTGGGTGGAGCCTTTATTTCCATGCATGTATAGAAGTCATATACAACCCGCTTTCCCTTTTTCTTTATAAACATTAATACAATAATATTGTGAACATTCTTATATATCCTTCCTTTTTAAAAAATGCTGCCAAAATGATGTCATAGCCAACACACATCACATTTGTTATTGTGCCGAAAGAGCCTCATATGGATTGATACACGGATTTTGAATGGCAGGTTCGACAAATTTCACAGCTACGCTGTACATAGATGGAGGGTGAGTTTTTCTTTGAGGAGTTTATTAAAGACATTTGCTGCACATATTCCTGCCCTAGTATCACACAACCAGTTCCATGTTTAATGGCTGGATAAATGCAGTGTCAGTCTCATACCTCCCAGAACACATGGCAGGATAAATTCAAAGCCAGCCTCATGTATAATACCTTCATCTCATTGTAGAGAAATCCAATGGGGTTGGTTTTGGAACCTCCCCAATTAAAGGCTGCCTGTGACCCCATGTTATTTTTCAAACTCCTGTGCCTTATTTATACATATGCAATTAAAATCACTACATAAAACTCACTTTATTAGAAGCTGCCCATTGAGACCGGGAGGAGCTACACAGTCTAAGTGGTGTATAAACATGATTCATGTTTTAATACAAATTTCCCATCTCAGTCTTTCTGGCACATGGTGAGCTGACAAGCATATAAATGCTACCTAGATCATGTCTAGACTCCACCCAATGATTTGCTACTGACTGCTGAGTAATGTCCTTATAGATTCTGGGACCTTGGACAACATGATTACCCCCTATAAACAGAGCATTCCGCCACTTGAATGCTAAGACAAGCAGATATGCTGGTCTCCAAAATAACATTGGGTGCAGGCCTTGCTAACTGTCATATTGTGTATGGGACTGAACTGGCCAATATTACACTGCAACGAGACTTCTGAAACTATTCTAGGAAAGCAGGAAGAGAAAGTCAAGTAAAAACAGAGCAGACAGGATCAGGGTCAGACTGGGCCGGCGGGACATGGGTGGCCCTTGTGGGCCATGCTGAGCAAGGCCTGTGTCCCAGCAGTAATTTAGGGGTGCTCCACCACCAATTACGGGCACAAGGAGGAAGTAGAGGGTATGCAGTGTGTGCAGGGTGTGGGTGGAGACTAGCAGCAGTGGAGGAGCTGACAATTGGGGTAGGGGGCCCCTGGGGTGGCAGCCTTGGTGGGCCCCGGACACCCCAATCTGACATTGGGCAGGATACCTTTTGGAGAATACCCTTGTAAAAACCTGGGCAGCCCCAAGGTCGGACTGCGGGGTGCAGGGCCCACCGGGGCTCCCCCAAGGGGCCCCCGCTGCGCACCCCTAACCCCCCCCGCACATTAGGGGAGGACATCAGCAGGAAGGGAATCGACAGGGCCGGGGCCCACCAGGTATTTTCCCGGTGGCCCGGTGGCCCAGTCCGACCCTAGGCAGCCCTTATATTGCTAGAACTTACACCTTAATAATATGCTGCAGTATACTAGGAGTTGCTACATTACTAACACTAAATACTATTAGCTGAGCTCCTAAGCCTAAATTAGATAAGAGCTATCAGACACATTTACTGGAACATTTACTTGCATCTGTAATCAAAGGGAACATATAGCTGTATAACTGAGTAATCTCATGTCACAAGGTGGGGTGTTTCCCCTTCAAGCTTGGGCAACTTGCTTTTGAGAGCTAGGGGGTGCGAATGGACAGTTTATTCCATTAAACCTCTGTTTTGGTAGCACTATGAAAGTCTCATTAAAGGTGTAAATATTAAAGATAATCATATCACACTTGGAGGTCAATCTTGCTACACCCAGAAAACAACTTTAGATAGTACCTTGAAACAATATTTTATGTGGCATTGCTAATATTCATTACTCTGATGTAAATGGTAAAGTTAATCAATAACCATATGTTTGCCTTAGAGGAAGCCAAACAAATATTCAACCTTAAATGATCTTTTATGAAATGTAAATTCATAGCTAGCAGCTAGCACTCATCTAAGGCATTTCGATATGGAAAGCCAAAAGCTAAGCAGAGCAGGATATCCATGTCACTCCTAAGTGCATTCGCTGACGTATTTCAGCTCGGTAAAATGCATATTTACTGATGTGAAACATGAACGGTTGTGTAACTTGGCTTGGGGAGTTGGTAGTAGCTCTTGTTGGAAATGGTTAAAGGGGATGTAAACACTGTTGCTCAACTATACTGTTGCTGGAATACAAATCCCAGCCTACTCTAGCATAGTACTTAAGGAGCACTAAAGATGAAGCAACGTTCACTTTCCAACTTCCTGTTCTGCTGAGTCACTGTTTGCAGAAGAGAAGAAGATAAAGCAAATGACCAGTCCACAGATACAAGATTAGGACTGTACAGTTGAATTACTACACAGTCATATTTTTTACAACCACATATAACAAACTACCCCAGTTTAGGACTTAAGGTGGCCATACACGGGCCGACTATAGCTGCCGATATCGGTCCCTTGGACCGATTCGGCAGCTAATCGGCCCGTGTATGGGGAGAGCAGAGCGGCCTGGCCGACCGATATCTGGCCTGAAATTGGCCAGATCTCGATCGGCCAGGTTAGAAAATCTGGTCGGATCGGGGACCGCATCGGCTCGTTGATGCGGTCCCCGATCCGACTGCCCCATTGCCGCCCACATAATCCGATCGTCTGGCCCCAGGGCCAAACGATCGGATTATTATTTTTTTTACCTAAATGGTCCCCGATATCGCCCACCCGTAGGTGGGGATATCGGGGGAAGATCCGCTCGCTTGGCGACATCGCCAAGCGAGCGGATCTGCTCGTGTATGGCCACCTTTAGGGTGAAGACACACAGAGCTACTAGTAGCAGCTACTTGTCACGGCTACTAAAATAGACAATGCTGATCATTTACTGATAATTGTCCCTACGTGTGTTTTAGCAGAGGCAATTCTCAGTATTATCTATGGCAGGGGATTTTCTGGAGTTTAGTAGCGTGAAAAAGTAGCTGCTACTAAGTAGCTCCTTGTGCCTTTACCTTTAGGGCTCTGGCACACGGGGGAGATTAGTCGCCCGCGAACAGGGAGTTAATCGCGGGCGACTAATCTCCCCCGTGTGCCAGAGCCCTTAAAGTTGAGATTGGATTGTAAATTCAATATTATACAGATAATAGGGTTGATTCACTAAAGGTCGATAAGTTTTATCGCACGCTTTTTTGCGTTAAAATAGATGCGAAAATTAGCGCGCGATTCACTACAGTATTACCGCGTGTGTTAAGTTGCACATCGCATGTGTTAATTTTCACGCAACCGCATGCAGTAATTTTAATGCATGCGTTAATTAGCGCGCAGAAAAGAATACTAACGCATGATTCACAAACACTTAGGCGCGCTAAATATCGCATTAGTCTATGTGAAAATTATCACCTACTTGGGGCAGGCGGTGATTATAGAAAAGTACAGTTCATGAACTTTTGGCAACACAATATGGACTTTGCAGTGGGATTTATTCAAGTCTGTGTTGGCCCTAGAGTGATGCAGCCGCCAGTTTGCAGGGAAATGGTCATTTTCAGTACAGTAATTTTCCGCAAGTATTGGCATGTATGGCTAACATGGCGTGGGTTTTTTCACACGACTATTTATATGCGGCTACAAGTGATGAAATGTTTCGGCAGGCATGGATTCGCAGCAAATTTTTGGATGTGCGCCAAATTTTTTCGCGGCAAATTTTTTCATGTGTTTCGCAAAACAATCCGCCAATGGCAAAACGCATGAAAAAATTTGCCGCGGAAAAATTTGCCGCACGTCCAAAAATTGTTGCAGGCATCAAAAAATAATAGTCGCGGGCAACAATTTTTTTGCCCGCATGACATTTTTGCCGTTTTGAGAATTTTTCGCCAAAGATAAAGGGAACAGATTCGCTCATCACTAGCGGCTACTATTTATAAGCCGCTACTAATTATATGCTACCATTTATATGTGGCGACTATTTATTTGCGGTGACTATACGCGGGCGTTGATTAGCGCACGTACCGTCAAATACCGAACGAAAATAGTTTTCGCAAGTTAAATAACGCATGCAGTATCGCACGTAAATTAACGCAAGTATGCTTTTAGTGAATCGTGCGTTAAGTTGCGAAAATTTAGACGCGATAAAATTTCTAATGCACGCTATAAATAGCGCGCGTTTTAACGCACTTTAGTGAATCAACCCTAATATATCTGCATAATAAGCTGCTTTTTATTACAATGGCTGCATCATGGGCATCTGCATATAGGGGCAATGGGGGGGGACTTCCCCCCCTGAAAGTTTGCATACCTCCTGTTTGTGAGAGTGTAGGTGAGGAAATGCTTTCAACCTTTTTGCACTCATCTTACTGGTATATTTGGAGTTAATGGAGTGCTCATGGACCATTTTTTGGTAATCTTACTGACTTGTCTAGGGTTAATGAAGTGCTCATTGGCCATTTCTACAGTGATTATACTGGCACATCTGAGATTACTATGCTGATTTGTATTGGCATGCTGGGGGGTTAATATGCTGATTTTTTTTTTCCATTTTCTGTAGTAATTATACTGGCATGTATAGCCTTTATATGCCCTGTTTCTATTTTATTTAGTTATTGTACAGGCTCATCTGGGGTTAATAATATTGTTATCCATTTTATGTAACAATTATGGGATATTCTTTGATAAAATCGGTATGCTTTGCTAAAATGGGTGTGGTTTTAGGGGCCTAAGGGTTCCTGGCCAAAAAAAATTCACAGAGCTGCACATAGGGTTACCACCTCACATCTTTAAAGGACTTTTCAGCCATGGTGTTTGATATATACATTCTGTACTGGTATATTAGCCAGTCACGTGCACATGCAGGATTTCCTTCCTGACTTGTTGAAATCGCTGAAGTTGCCTTGAGAGGAAACTTCGGCAATTTCGGCGCCACGTATACCATCCTACCAGCGACTTACATTCTAGCCGGTGGGATGGCATTTCGGGGAGATTAGTGGCCCCCGATAAGGGAGATTTGTCGCGCGCCGACTAATCTCCCCGTCTGCCACCGCCCTTTCCCAGTGACAGAGATCGGAAATGCCTTGTATGCCCTCATGGTCTTCATGTGTGCACACTTTAAATAAGCAAAGATGAGTGACCCTTCCAGAAGAGAATGTGATCTTAATGTTTTATTGCCCCTGTTTATACCCTTCCTTACAAGGTCTGAGATTAGTGATGAGCAAATATAATGCAGGGCTTTGCCATTGCCAGATGCAAACAAGGTTAATAGCTACTGATCTTATCAGTTTAAACTCAGTCAATACAATGATAGATTTATGCCCAAAGGGGAAATTCTAACTTGCAATAAGGAAATATAATCTCTTCTTCTAACCAAGGATTATGTTCTGTTTATTTTTACTCAGTGTGTACAAAGATATTCAAAGAATATTCCCATCTGCTGACTCATCATGGCTAACAAATGCACTAAAAATGCACTCTATACATAGGGTTGCAACCTGGCTGGTATGCTACTGGTCTAGCCGGTAAAACATGTGCCAAGGCCAGGGCCGGTATTACAAATTTACTGGTAATGTAGTTGCTGGTAAATATGTAATACCCTTAAGATAAGTGCCTGGCCCAATCTTACCTTTTATTAATCCCAGATTCACTCCTCCCTCCTACTGTCCATGTGTCATAGTGCCACACCTTTACGGCACTACCCTCCCCCCTTTACACCACTACTCCACCCCATTTGTGCCCACCCCCACCGGCTGGTAAAAATTGTTTAGAAAGGTGGCAACCCTATCTATACATGCCACCTATTTAATGGCAGTTACACTTAGAGATCACTTACATCTGCACGGCACTTCTGGCTCCTGTGCTGACCAGGGGAGGCGCTCCCTATACAAGAAGAGCTGAATTTCTGCTTTAATAACTGAAATTTGCCTTTTAAAGTTACGAGGAGAGGCTCTTTGTCATCCCCAGTAACCTGCAGGATGCAGCCGCCTGAGTCAAGGTTCCCAACTTACCTCATGGAAGGAGCGCCCCTGTGAATATGCAATTTTAGGTTGAGAATTGGCTCAGTATTCAGCCAAACCTTTGGTGGAAGAAAGGCTATTAAACAGAATCCAGAAATGATGGATTTAGTGCATGCCTAATTGCAAAGTTCAGTCTATGGTTTGTGGGGTAGAGATTCAGAGCTACTAGTGCATGGGCCAGAAGCAAGCAAGAAATGGGCAGGTAGAGGAAAGCAAGCAGGGGCACGCTATACTCCAGGTCTGCAAATCTACAACAATCATTATGTAACTTAGGTTCAAAGAAGGCACAATTCCATGAAGTTTAACATGTTTGTCCAAATTAACCTGCCTAAATGCTAGTTTACCCAGAGCTGGTGGGGGGGGGGGGGGGGGGCAAAGGCATCAAACAAAAACAAACTGTTTTCCTAGACCAAGCCTGTATACAGTAACTAGGTGCCAAGCAGGAGCGCTGCTGCTATGAGGTGAGTTGAGACACTTGCCTCAGGTGGTATCGCCCGGCAAGTTACCAGGGACAGCAAAAAGTTGCTCCTGGTAATTTAAAGAGACAAAATTCCGATTTTTAAATTGGAATTTCGGATCTTCTAGTGCAGAGAGAGCTTTATAATAAATATACTGTATATATAATAAAAGGTGTAGAGTTTTTTACAGGTCTAATCACCTGTAACAACAAATCAGCAGGTAACATTTACTGGTCAGCTGCTTAGGTAGAAATATTTTATTGGTTGCTAAGGTTACTGCACACGGGCAAACTTAGTGCCTTTTATTACATATGGGGAAACATTTATACCCCTAATAACCTCTAGTAGAAAATCACACTTTTTTTTCAAGTGCTGTCAATAAACTGTATATAAATATATAAATAAATGGAGCACTCTATAAATGTATAGAAAGCATTTTCACTTTTTTAAGTATATATTTCTCATTGACGAAACTGGTTCATGTGATGCACAGTAAATATTGTATTAAACTACATAAGGCAGCAAGTTTTTGTGCTTAAATAAAAAATAAAAATATTTGCCTGTTAGAAACAAAAGGGAACATTGGATGTCAGTGTGAGAGATACACAAAATGTGATATCTCTGCACAAGCAGCAATGTCTGAAGAGATGTCCAAATACTGTATATTGGGTGGGGGGAGATGAGGTTGGATTTACACCAGGAAAGATTTTAAAGGAATAGTTCAGTGTAAAATAAAACTGGGTAAAATAAATAGACTGCACAAAATAAAAAATGTTTTCAATATAGTTAGTTAGGTAAAAATGTAATCTATAAAGGCAGGAGCGGGCAGATGTCTAACATAATGGCCCGAACACTACTGTTAGTAGTCAGTAACCAATCAGTGACTTGATGGGGGGGGGACACAACTGTTCAGTTAGTTTGCTTTTGAGTCCTGCCATTCAGCACTCAGTTCCAGCACACTGAAGGGCAGAAAACCCCAGGTCCCGAGCATTCTGCATAACAGGTCCCATACCTGTACTTGTATTAAATAATTATTCTCATACCAATAAAAATAATTGGCTGCTTACTTCCAGGCATCAAACACCATAACAAAACACATTTACCTCCCATAAAAGCCAAGTGAGTGAGTCAGAAGTCCTGGTTCATTCCTGGCCCTACTGGCAGTCATGCAGGGATATGTTTAAGTAGTGGCCTGTTAAGGCCTGCGAGACATCATATTGGACAGCCCTGTCCTAAGGGGCTAAGGCAGATAGAAAACACTAACAGTCCATTAATAATACTCACCCATCATACCATCTGCAGGGGCGGTTGAGTCTTTTAAAAATCACTTAAACTACTTATATCATTGTTTTTCACTCCACCCAGTATTAAGTGAATAAGTGAATGTACCACTTACAATAAATGTGGGCATGGATAGCCATGGATGCCTATGTAAAAAAATATAACCTTGTATATAATATATTCTTAAAGGAAAAATCTGGAAGATAGTCATGTAATCATAAGTATAACCTCTCCTCCCAGCCTTGGGATAATGTCTAGAAACAAGAGGATGTTTTTAATTACAGTATAACCCTCCCCTCAAACATGTGAAATAGGAGATAATTGGCCCACAGCATAGGAAAACTTGGACAGTGCAGTTGTAAACAATGAATTTCTGTACTTGCAGAGGATAAAGAATCCCCCCCCCATAAAATGAAAATAAACACTGAACAAGGCTTACCCAGAGATTCATTACACGTAGGCTGAACCAGACTATTATCTGTTTATTATAGGGAGCAGACCAGTAAATTAAACATTAGTGTAGCATTTTTAAACAAGTACAATCAGATTTAGTCTGAACTGAGAAGAGAAGTTTACGTTCTTTCGGATATTCTCATTGCCTAGTATTTGTCTGACAAAAAGCAAAGCACATTCTTTAGATACAGTGTCCTGGAGAATCTGTGGAATTTTGCAGAATGGGAAATATAATGGTTAGTGGAAGAGAAGCGCTTCCCTCCTGTTATATGTTTGACTGGTAGATTGTAAGCTCTTTTGGGCAGGGCTCTCTTCACCTCTTGTATCGGTTCTTAATTGCTTTATATGTTACTCTGTATGTCCAGTGTATGAAACCCACTTATTGTACAGTGCTGCGGAATATGTTGGCGCTTTATAAATAAATGTTAACAATAATAATAATATTTGCCCATGGGCAATAAAACCCAAAGCAATATTTTCATATTTGATTGCAGGAACAAAGAATAACAAATGGTACAGAGTGCAAGGAGGAAAGTCATTTTCAGTGTGTTTTTTAACTATTGCTGTGCTGTGAATACACCAGTAAGCTGGCATGTCTAAGCAAATGTCTCGTGGGTCTCTACACAGGCGCTATAATGGTTTCAGCACATACCCTACAAGAAACACAGGAATATATCTCTTGGCTACTAGTAAATATAAAAAGTTATTTGTACACAAAAAGAAGTGCTCAGTTTGATGAGATGCTTGTACCACACTTTTGTTCAAGTGCCAAGTCATGACCGGTCATGAGTTCTACACTGTCCTACACTGGTCTTTGAGAACTTAAAAATGAACCCAAACCTATGGTTGCTGAACTAAAACTTCAATCAATCATTACACCGTGATAATATTTTGGGAGGTGTTGTCCAACAACATCTAACAACAAACATTGCTATAAAAGGTATATGTCCCTTGGGGTTGCCACCTTTTTATTTAGGGTTTTTCTGGCCAATGCTGTAGGGGGCAGGGTAGAGAAAGGGCAGAATTTTTATATTTGGGGGGCGAAGTCAAGACCTTTTGGACGGAGTCATGACATTTCAGGGGTCACCGAGGCCAGGAAGGGACTGCCGCGCTTCAGATTAGGTAAGTAAGCAGTGTTTGGAGAGAGGGGTTTTGTGGCAGGACAACTAGGTTTTATAAACATACCCGCAAGTACATTTGTTCCGGTAGTTCTAGCTGAGGGTGGAAGGTTGGACAGCCCTGATTTGGATGTTTTATCCTCAGATAGGAGATGCCTTCCTATAATACTCAGGGCTCATTCATCTCTTAACCCCATATGTAAGTAAAGGGCACTAAGTTTGCCCAGGAGCAGTAACTATTGCAACCAATAAGATGTTTGCTTTTACACAGGTGACCAGTAAATGCTACCTGCTGATTGGTTGATATGGGTTACTGCTCCTCCTGGGCAAACTTAGTACAATTTATTACATAACCCCCTATGCACCATAGCATATACCTTATGGCCTTGGAGTTCATGGAGTTGGCTTCATATTACTGAATAATTGCAACATGCAGATGCTCACTGGGTGCCCATCATTTATTGCACCCAATAATATAAAGACAAAATATTATACTCTACTTGTGTCACTTTGTCAGGCATTCAGATACACTTTCCAGAAACAATATATTAACAATTAATTTAATAATTACCCTCGGAAATAGTTCACGCTCTGGGAAAATGGCAGATGGGATACATTGTATAAAGTGTACTCTTCTATAATAAACTCAAGGTCTCACACAGACGGTTATGAAATCACAGGGGAGATTAAAGTGGCCTTGGTGTGCCCTCGCCTGCTAGTCGGAAATCTGCAGCCGTTCATAAACTCTTTTCCTGTTTTGTATTTTTGTTTGTCAGAACTAAGTTACCAAATTAAATACTGGCTGGGCTTATCATACTCATTAGCCTGGGTGCCAGACATTATTAATGGAAAACCTAATCTATATTTCTGTTTTACGTGTTTTCCATTTAATGTGCACCATAAAGAAATATCTGGTTTAGTGGGAATGCAACTTTCCATGAAGCTCTCCCTGCTGTCTTTATTTGACTTACTATGATGATTGCTGAAGCAATTAAACAAATGAGTTTTAGCTCTGAACACATTAACAGCACTATAGTCTTACTGATGTTTGATAAGAGTCTAATATTGGCAAGGAAATTTGGTTGGTAATTCCAGATTGTGAGACAACAATGAACAGGATGATGGAAAAGATGATTTTCATTGGGGAATACTCTTGCATCTCAAATTAAGTTTGGAAACTAAATAGAAGAAAGGTAAGTTTTTGGGAATGTCCTCTTTAATATCAGCAACAGCAACACTTTTGTAGAAGGTTTGCACCACCTTTAAAGGCAACACAACCTTTACTAAAACTGATTTTCTTTTTCCTTTTAGCTTTCCAAAGCAGGCATCACAAGCCTTATTAGAGATACAATGCTTTGCACTATATCAGTCATCTCATTGAGATCTAAAGCTGGCCATACATGATATTATCGTACGATATTCAGTGCGTGTATGGTGGATAGATGAGATGACCGATATCGCGAAAGCCTTGGATATCGATCATCTTGTTGATCGGGTGGGACAAAAGATTGGCGCCATTAAAACGCCCGAGCAAGAGCATGCGTTTAGAGCTGAATCTTCAGATAGGATAAAATTCCTATTGTTTCTACCTCCATATCTGACAATTCAGCCCTGGAGGTTAGTGGAGGGTATGAATGATCTTTCCTGCAACCAATGGTCGCAGGAAAGATCATAATTGTAATGTGTATGCCACCTTAACATGCGGGATTACAGCCCAACTCTTGCTTGCTAGTGTTAGGGCAATGGGACACTAAATGGATTAACCACTTTCCTCCACAGTTGATTTTTTACAAATGCAGGGGAAAGAGCATCATGCACACAACTCCCATAGCACCTTTGACAGGCCTGGCGTCAGCTTGGATGGAGCTACATGGAGCGTATATTGGCACAAAAAACCCAAATGTATGCATTTATGTGCTGATATCCACTCTGTGTAGCTCCACACTGTGTGAACCCGGCCTGTCAATAGGGATACAGGGGTGTGCACATAAGAGCAGATCTGCTTTCCTTTGTGTATAGTAGAAGGAAACTGAGCCATTGCCCTAACACCCTAATGAAACATCAGATAGAAGGACATATTGGGACGCGTGTACATACACAGTTGCAGCTGCACTGGGCAAATATAAGGTTCACGAGACTTAGGTAATAAGTAATACAATAATATAGTAAGTGGTAATATACTGTTTTATTGGTTTTTCATATGTGGGTCACAGTGAGGATGGGAGAAATGTTATATACACTTCTGCAGAAAAAAGAATCTTTTCTTTAAAATGAGTAATAAAAAGTTCACATACTGATTAAGAGCTGTGCTGTTGCTAATGAGCCGTTTGATGTATAGCTCTGTCGTGACTCGGCTCCTTGCCTCTGGTGGAAGAATTTGGGCTGATGTAAGAAAGTCCTCATGTCAGGGCTCGGGGGTTGACAAGAATGGCTTGTGTGTCAGCTCCGGAGTGATGACTAGAGGCCTGTAGGGGAGAGATGATGGAACGCACGGTCATGGTCTCAGAAGCAGAATGCTTAGGATTGCTACATGTTGTTTGTGCTAGTGCCAGACTTACACACACCACTGATTATGGGACTCATCTTTGATTTGTATGTTTGCTTTGCATGTAGTATCGTGAACAAACAGACAAGGCCATGTTTCGTTTGGAGCCTGTGTCCAGCCAACATTTAGCAAAATAAACAACTGAAAATACCAAATCTAAGAACACTGAGATCTTATTGAAGAGGAACTCTTGCTATTTACTAAAATAAAAGTGGACAATACAAGAATTCATACAAAATGGTTGGGACCACAGTTGAATATACTCAGCAAGGAACAGTTCCCTAAATGAAAACTATGTTTATGAGTATCGCCACCTATATAATAAAAAAAACAACATCTTTTACATTGAAAGAAAATGTAATTTTAATTTTTTTTTTGTTGATTTACTACTCCTTTAAAGAGAAAATAAATATTTTTTTTTACCACATCACACAGGTAGTATAATATGTGGGCTAGAACATTACACAGGTAGTACAATATGTGGGCTAGCACATCACACAGGTAGTATAATATGTGGGCTAGCACATCACACAGGTAGTACAATATGTGGGCTAGCACATCACACAGGTAGTACAATATGTGGGCTAGCACGTCACACAGGTAGTATAATATGTGGGATAGCACATCACACAGGTAGTACAATATGTGGGCTAGCACATCACACAGGTAGTACAATATGTGGGCTAGCACGTCACACAGGTAGTATAATATGTGGGATAGCACATCACACAGGTAGTATAATATGTGGGCTAGCACATCACACAGGTAGTATAATATGTGGGCTAGCACATCACACAGGTAGTACAATATGTGGGCTAGCACATCACACAGGTAATATAATATGTGGGCTAGCACATCACACAGGTAGTACAATATGTGGGCTAGCACATCACACAGGTAGTACAATATGTGGGCTAGCACGTCACACAGGTAGTATAATATGTGGGATAGCACATCACACAGGTAGTATAATATGTGGGCTAGCACATCACACAGGTAGTATAATATGTGGGCTAGCACATCACACAGGTAGTACAATATGTGGGCTAGCACATCACACAGGTAATATAATATGTGGGCTAGCACATCACACAGGTAGTATAATATGTGGGCTAGCCCGTCACACAGGTAGTATAATATGTGGGATAGCACATCACACAGGTAGTATAATATGTGGGCTAGCCCGTCACACAGGTAGTATAATATGTGGGATAGCACATCACACAGGTAGTATAATATGTGGGCTAGCACATCACACAGGTAGTATAATATGTGGGATAGCACATCACACAGGTAGTACAATATGTGGGCTAGCACGTCACACAGGTAGTATAATATGTGGGATAGCACATCACACAGGTAGTACAATATGTGGGCTAGCCCGTCACACAGGTAGTATAATATGTGGGATAGCACATCACACAGGTAGTATAATATGTGGGCTAGCACATCACACAGGTAGTATAATATGTGGGATAGCACATCACACAGGTAGTACAATATGTGGGCTAGCACGTCACACAGGTAGTATAATATGTGGGATAGCACATCACACAGGTAGTACAATATGTGGGCTAGAACATTACACAGGTAGTACAATATGTGGGCTAGCACATCACACAGGTAATATAATATGTGGGCTAGCACATCACACAGGTAGTACAATATGTGGGCTAGAACATTACACAGGTAGTACAATATGTGGGCTAGCACATCACACAGGTAGTACAATATGTGGGCTAGCACATCACACAGGTAGTACAATATGTGGGCTAGAACATCACACAGGTAGTACAATATGCGGGCTAGCACATCACACAGGTAATATAATATGTGGGCTAGCACATCACACAGGTAGTACAATATGTGGGCTAGAACATTACACAGGTAGTACAATATGTGGGCTAGCACATCACACAGGTAATATAATATGTGGGCTAGCACATCACACAGGTAGTACAATATGTGGGCTAGAACATTACACAGGTAGTACAATATGTGGGCTAGAACATCACACAGGTAGTATAATATGTGGGCTAGCACATCACACAGGTAATATAATATGTGGGCTAGCACATCACACAGGTAGTACAATATGTGGGCTAGCACATCACACAGGTAATATAATATGTGGGCTAGCACGTCACACAGGTAGTACAATATGTGGGCTAGCACGTCACACAGGTAGTATAATATGTGGGCTAGCACGTCACACAGGTAGTACAATATGTGGGCTAGCACATCACACAGGTAGTATAATATGTGGGCTAGCACGTCACACAGGTAGTATAATATGTGGGCTAGCACGTCACACAGGTAATATAATATGTGGGCTAGCACATCACACAGGTAATATAATATGTGGGCTAGCACATCACACAGGTAGTACAATATGTGGGCTAGCACATCACACAGGTAATATAATATGTGGGCTAGCACATCACACAGGTAGTATAATATGTGGGCTAGCACGTCACACAGGTAGTACAATATGTGGGCTAGCACATCACACAGGTAATATAATATGTGGGCTAGCACATCACACAGGTAGTATAATATGTGGGCTAGCACATCACACAGGTAGTACAATATGTGGGCTAGCACATCACACAGGTAGTATAATATGTGGGCTAGCACATCACACAGGTAGTATAATATGTGGGCTAGCACATCACACAGGTAGCACAATATGTGGGTTAGCACGTCACACAGGTAGTATAATATGTGGGCTAGCACTTTACACAGGTAGTATAATGAAAATGTACTTTTTCAATTTAAGTATGAATTTTACCATAGTAATTAACAGTAATATATTTAATTTTCTTAGACCTATTACGTATATTTCTGTGTGATTTAGATTTTGCCCAATGTTTTCTTGAGATTAGAAGCTCCAAATGAAAAAACAACCCTATAGGTAAGTTTCCTATGGGCAGAATGATTGAAAATCAATCACTTTTTTAATAGGGTACAGTACGATTGATACCCCAATATCTAATAATGCTGTGTGGATCTCTCTTTGTTGAAAGTGAAATACAGAAACCATGGTGGCTTAGATTTAGTAAATGGCATTTTAACCACCATAATTAGCCCACAGTGCCCTGTAACATCTACTTTCTAAATGGTGGGTAATAATTACAAATTCATTGTTTGAGTAATTGGAGCCTTTTGCAAAAGGTACAGGCAAAATGCACAATGTGAGCCACTCTTAAGGTGGCCATACACGCACCGATAATATCGTACAAAACCTCGTTTCGTACGATATTCGGTGCGTGTATGGTATGTCGGCGAGTCGACCGATATCGCAGGAAGCTGCTGATATCGGCCGACTCGCCGATCGGACCAGTTGGAAAATTTTGATGGGGCGCCATAGAAGGCGCCTGATCAAAATCTCCCTTCAGCGCTGAATCGGCAGAAGGAGGTAGAAATCCTATTGTTTCTACCTCCTTACCTGCCGATTCAGCCCTGAATGGTGTATCCTGAATATACTTCCCCGATATGCCCAAATGTGGTGGGTGATATTGGATTGATCTGTTTGTTTGGCCCACGGGCCAAATCATTGGATCCCATTGACGGGATAGAGACCCTTTGGGCAAGGGCCACATCAACGAGCTGATGCACTCCTTGTGGGATTGCAAAACCTGCCCGACACTGACATCTGGCTAATTTATATGGATATCAGGACGCACCTCCTCCCCAGAGTTTCAACAATACCTACATTTATTGTGGCAGACACTGTTGGCAGATTAAAAAGACAAATGGGTTCAAGTCATCAGGAGGAATAGCTGAATTGGTGTGATTTGTAGTACTTCAACCTAATCAGATGTAAGTGGCGTTACTAACTGGTGTAAATGAGATAAAAGAACAATGAAATGAATCACGCCTGTCAGCTAAGTATCCATTGTTGATATGGATTTTTAATGGAGTTCTGACGACATTAAACAAATATAAACAAAGAAACACTCAAATACTTCTACACAGGCACTAATAATTGAAAAATACAGTACCTGTGCTACCTTTATTTTTACTTTATATACACAACACACTAAAATTGCTAACAATTATTTATCCCCAATCCCTACAAGCACTAACCTCATTTCTAAAACACGATCATGTTTACACACTATGTTACAGCAAGAGCTGCCATCCAAAACATTAGAGGGAATTCAGATTAAAGGAACAGTAACACTAAAAAATGAAAGAGCTTTAAAGTAATAAAAATATAATGCACTGTTGCCCAGCACTGGTAAAACTGGTGTGTTTGCTACAGTAACACTACTATAATTTATATAATAAGCTGCTGTGTAGCCCCGGGGGCAGCCATTCAAGCTGGAAAAAAGGAGAAAAGGCACAGGTTACATAGCAGATAACAGATAAGTTCTGTAGAATACAATAGTGTTTTATCTGTTATCTGCTATCATGGGCGTCCACAGAAGGGGGCAAGAGGGGGCACTTGCCCCCCCCCCTGGAAAAGTAGCAAAAAAAACCTCAGTCGGACTTCTGACTTGCCGGCTGCAGCATCTCCCCGGCACTTCCCACTCGTGACGTCAGAGGCAGCGCCACCTGATAGCAGCGCCACCTACGGCCGGCAGACAGTCCAGCGGCAGCTGTCTGAGGAGCAACACTCTCATCGCACGCTAGAGGCAACCTAGAGGCGAGTGGGACGGGTGGCCAAGTAAGTCCGCAACTCAATTCACAAAAATTGTGTGATAGCACCCCCCCCCCCGTCTGTTGCAGGATGATGCTAGCTTACTTGCCCCCCCTTGGAAAATTTTCTGCGGACGCCCATGTCTGCTATGTGCCTGTGCCTTTTCTCCTTTGAATGGCTGCCCCCATGACTACATAGCAGCTTATTTATATAAATTATAGTAGACTTTCTGAAGTAAACACACAACTTTTACCAGTGCAGGGCAGCAGCACATTATATTTTAGTTACTTTTATACACTTTCATTTTTTGGTGTTACTGTTCCTTTAACAAAAGAACAGATAAGTTCTAAATGTTCAGATCCTTTCCAAATGTTTCCCAAATGCATGCAAGATTGTATATAAGTAGATCCAGTTAGTAATAAAATAGACTCACCTTTCTTATCTTATCTTATGTGAGTCTGACTACTGTATATCACTTAGTCCATAAAAACCACCAGCTTTCCTCAAATTTTCTATTTGCTTCTTTCTTTAACTATATATTCCCTGTCCCTTGGTCTCTTATTACTTATTAGGGATGCACCGAACCCCCGAATCCATTGTAAGGGATTTGGCCGAATACCGAACTGCATCCTAGTTAGCATATGCAAAAAATTTTCCACTTCCGTGTTCACGCGGACATTTATCCCTTCCAAATTAGGATTCAGATTCGGTTTGGCAAGGACTGTGGATTCAGCCGAATCCGAACCCTGACGAAAAAAACGCTGAATCCTGGCCGACTACTGAACCGAATCCTGGATTCGGTGCATCCCTATTACTGATTACACAATTTGCCAAACTGTTTTTATCAATAATTTTGAGTTTTTCCCCACAATTCCAGCATAATTGCAGGCGAGCACGAATTTGCACACTGCTTAATTGTGTCTGATGTGCTAAAACTCCTTGTACACTTGCAGGTTGTGATGAAATTGAAAGCAATTATCAAAATTGAGTTATTTCTGGTGCTTGTCGTTAAATTTATGTGTGCCCATGATTCTTTAGCTGCAAGTTTGCTGCACCTACTGAAGTTGGTACACTTGTGCATCATTCATCAGAACAGGCTGCGTGGGCAAGTACCCATTAATGCTGTCAATACATACAATGACTGCATCCATTCTTCACAGATTGTGTCTGCAATTGTAAATGTGGCTTAAAGTCTTAAAGTTTGCCCAGAAGAAGTAACACATAGCAATCAATCAGCAGGCACCATTTAATGGTCACCTGTTTAAAAGCAAACATCTTATTGGTTACTATGGGTTCTTGCTCCTGGACAAACTTAGCACCTTTTATTACCTATGGGGGTCAGAAGTGACAAGCTCATCAACAACAGATCCACCAAATCAAAGCAAGTGCAAAGGCAAGCTCTGTGACATAGGATCAGTAGAGCAATGTAATGGCTAAACCAGGTCAACCACTACACTGGGTTCTAGACAGGCAGACAATATGACCCCTCCATGACTGCTAAACATAAATACAGCGCCTGTCTCCAATTATAACCATGAAGCACCACACCTTCTCTATGTAAATGAATACTTCTGTTTGATTTCTTTTTATCAAACAATGTTATACCAGGTGCCAAGTTTGTTTCAACTCTAGTAATCAATAGGAGCCAACCAGATGTCAGCTCAAAAACAGCAATCAAATAATAAGTCCATGCTGATTGGTTGCTATGGGTTACTAGAACAGGAGCAGACTTTATCCATTATTATATTATACTTTCCCATAGTGGTTCATGTTTTAATTGATAATTAATCACTCTTTCAAGCTTTCAGGTAGTTTTGGATCTAGGAGTGCATTTTGCCTGTACCTTTTTCAAAAGGCACCCATTACTCAAACAATGAATTTGTAATTATCACCCACCATTTAGAAGAACATGTCATTTACTAAATCTAAGCCATTGTTTCTATATTTCACTTTCATTTAAGAGAGATCCGCACAGCATTATTAGATATTGGGGTACCAATCATACTGTACCCTATAGAAAAAGTGATTGATTTTCAATCATTCTTCTCATAGAAAACTTACCTATAGAGTGTTTTTTTATTTGGAGTTTCTAATCTTAAGAAAACATTGAGCGAAATCTAAATCACACAGAAATATACGTTATAGGTCTAAAAAGATTAAGTATATTACTGTTCCAAGCTCCAACACTGGTGACTCTGCATTTAGAAGAGAAGCCCTTAAGTACATCTGCCAGTAGAAAGTGGCCAGCAGCTTGTGGGCTTAGGTGGGGTATAGATCACTACAGTCAACTGGGCCCAAATCTTTGATTTGATTGCTTTTTGCAAACAGGGCTGGCCAGTTTGTTAGCAGTCAGGTCTTTTTGAGCACATGACTACAGTTATTTTTCCATTACTGTACAAACACCTGTTACTGTCAGGCTGACACTGTTCTCCCTGAAGCATGTGTCTTCCTTGGAAAAAAAAACATTTAGAAAACTTTTAAAAGGTAATTTAAAACAAGGTGGTAGCAATGTGGACGTTAACATTCCATTCATCATGAGCAAACCAGTCTGGGAAGTTTTTCAAGATGCACAAATGCTGAAATATTGTATTTACAGGAATGTGGGGCAAACATGTAGAAGAATGCAAAAGCACCATAACCCACATTTCTACAGACCAATTTTTCCCTGCCCCCAGGCACTTGTTATCTACTTGTATAGACAAGGCCTGCGCAATACTAATTGTCTGGAAGGGTCAGCAGAAGTAAATGTAGGAAGGTGGCCATGTTTATTAATAAGGAAGAACATGGCTGCATGTTCCTCACCCCCTGAAGGTCATGCACTCTGAACTTATGCTGTATACATACTGTAAGGCACAAAGCCAGGGGGTCAGCTTATCTGCCCAGGGAACAGTCTTTCATTCAGTGAGCAGCACAGCAGGCCCATGGTTATCACTGCAGCCTTACAGCACTTGGGTTATGAGTTTGCTTCACAACTAAAGTGGTATGGTTGTTTACTGCTTGGTAAGAATAAGAAAAAAAGAAAAAAATGTAGAAAAAACACTTTGATGCTGGAAAGATTTCATTATAGTGCTAAAAGGAGATTTTCTGATTGGTTAATCCCTGCTTTCATTTGCAGCAGAGACTAACAATGGTGGGTGTTAGAGCTGCACTGAGCTCTAGCACCACCTTGAAATGATTAGGGGTAATTTACAGAATGCAGGGGATTTTCTAGAGTGCAGCCAGACCCTGGATGCAAGTGTTTTTGAATGATCAGTAAGATTAGTGCTTTAGTGTCCTCAGTGCTCCGGCACTTGTGTCCAAGGTCATAGTCATAACCCCCTAATGTGTTTCACTGCTCAAAGCAGTCCAACAGTTTCAAACAGACTGACATGTCGACCTGCTTTGATGAATGTGTCAACTCTTTAAAACAATTTCTTAAATGTCAGGTAAATATACTTGATAATAAATGGGGAATCCCACTATCCCTGCCTCTTGTGCCTGTAACCATAGTACATGTCGCTTTTTGAGTTCAAAAGAAGAAACTAGAAATCACTATCTGTGGACAGAGGTGACATTGAATGAACATTATTACCATAGGCCATCATTGGGCTGAAACTGTGGCGTCCAATGCAGAGGCTAAAGGGAAGGAATACAAACATCTAAAAGGAGCTCTGAAAACTTGTGGGTACCCAGACTGGGCCTTTATCAAAACTAAATCAAACACAAGCAAAAAGACCATTATCACTGGATCTTACCTTCTTACACTTGTCAGTTTCAGCCAACACCCAACTGAATAAGTTCAATGGAACCATTGTCATTGAATGTCTGTGACTGTACTACCCTCAAGGGTTTAAATGTCGGAGAATTCCCTACCGGTCATTTGAACTGAAGAAGCCACTCGGATGAGTGGTGAAACGGATTAAAAAAAAAACTCAGAAAAGGCCAGTTGTTTTAGACTTAATTCTACTAGATAAAATGGTATGTTCTCTCTCTCTCCCTTCCTGAGTTTCTCAAGGGTGCTCTAGTATTCTCCGATACTAAAGTGGGTCAGGGAATGACTATCATGAAGGGCAATTTCCGGTGTGTTGGTCCTATATAAAAAATACATAAAATAATGTGATCTATAGACTAGCATCATTCACATATAGTATTACAATGTAGAGTCCAACTCCTTGGCATGAATAAACCATTATAAAATTACATGTTAAACATGTCTTGTGTCTTCAAAACTGGGGGCCCTTAATCTTTTTTAACTGTAAGCCACATTTAAACATAAAATGTTGGAGAGCAAAACAAGCATGCAAAAAGCTCCTGGGATGTAAAAAATAAGTGCTGTGATTGGCAATTGGCAGCCCCTATGTGGACTGACAGCCTACAGGGGGCTCTGTTTAGCAGTACACATGGTTTCTATGCATCTGAACCTTGCCTTCAAGCCAGGAATTCAAAAATAAGCACCTTCTTTAGGGCTACTGGGAGCAACATCTATGGGGTTGGTAAGGAACATGTTGCCTCCAAGCCACTTGTTGAGGATCACTGTTCTAAACATTAAGAGGGGCATTTACTAAAGGTCACATTTTTTAGCGCTAAAAGTCGTCGAAAAAAGTTGCAACGTTTCAGAGATTTATTATGTAAAAAATGCAACAATTCTGAATCTGAAAATACCTCATCTAAAACTTGTGAAGATTACGTAGAAGTCAATGGCAAATGTCCCTTCCCTTTCCTGGAAGATCTTTCTTTGCTTTGAATTGTTAGAGGTTTTCAGATTTTTGAAAAAATTGTGGTTGTAGTTTTTATAACTTTTTCCATCATTGATGGTGATGGAGACGCTGAATGGAGGTGTAATTGTGTGTTTGCCTTCCTCTCTACTTTGCATGTTGTTGCCAGTTTTTGCGGAACCTTAACAGTGTGTTGGATTCACCATCAATAATCTTGCACGTTTATCACATTCTATGTTGTAGCATGTTTAACTGACAGCTTTATGAAAATACTCTTTCCATTATTCTCAGCAAGCTAAAGCATCACCAGGGAACTATGGTAAGGTATAGGCCCCTGGGTATGAAACAAGTAGTCAGCTCAGTCAACTAACCTGTGTACAGCAATCATTTCTTTGAGCAGTTTAGAATGTAAAACATCTGGTACCTGGGGCAAAGCAAGTATTTCAGGCTTAATGCATAGTTTAAAAAGGTTAATGTTGAAGAGCGTTTAAATGTGAAATGCGTAAAACTTGTTACTGACCGATATAAAGCTTCTTTGCATTTGACACTGTTTAAACAGAAGGTGTTTATACTGCATGTAAAGCATTTTTTAAACACATTTCATTGTTAATATAACAATATAATGAACTTTCTGCACTCTTGAAACCTGCCTGGCTACTCAGAGTCATGCACTAGTCCTTTTAGACGTAAGCTGTTGGGTGCCAGACGTTTGTAGAAAGCAGCAATAAATATTACTCATAATCCCATTCATATAGTAAGAATGGTTCAACAGTAGTTATAAGACCATTACTCAACAAGTTCTTAATACAACCAACATCACCAGATTTTGCTGCATATACAGCACTTTTAAAGATAAATTCCATTGCTACTGTTCTACCCTGTCTAGCTGCTCTTGACAAGCATACATCAGATTGCGTCCCCAGACTCCTTACACTTAGGGGCCTATTCATCAAAGTACGAGTTCAAATCCCGAAATGGGAAAAATTCGGATTAAATACGATAATTTCTGATGATTGCAAATATCACGAAAATGCTTATGAAAAAATCATATTAGTCATGATAATATCGTATTGGCGATCACAAAGTCACAAAATTTTCGTATCCGAACAATCGTAAACGGCGGGAAAACCTTTCTGATTTTGATCCTTCTGTGCATGTTTTTGGAAGCCTCCCATAGGACTCAATGGCACTCTGCAGCTCCAACCTGGCCCAAGGAAAGTCTCCCATAGGGCTCAATGGCACTCTGCAGCTCCAACCTGGCCCAAGGAAAGTCTCCCATAGGGCTCAATGGCACGCTGCAGCTCCAACCCGGCCCAAGGAAAATCTCCCATAGGGCTCAATGGCACTCTGCAGCTCCAACCTGGCCCAAGGAAAGTCTCCCATAGGGCTCAATGGCACTCTGCAGCTCCAACCTGGCCCAAGGAAAGTCTCCCATGGGGCTCAATGGCACTCTGCAGCTCCAACCCGGCCCAAGGAAAGCCTCCCATAGGGCTCAATGGCACTCTGCAGCTCCAAACTGGCCCAAGGAAAGCCTCCCATAGGGCTCAATGGCACTCTGCAGCTCCAACCCGGCCCAAGGAAAATCTCCCATAGGGCTCAATGGCACTCTGCAGCTCCAAACTGGCCCAAGGAAAGCCTCCCATAGGGCTCAATGGCACTCTGCAGCTCCAACCCGGCCCAAGGAAAGTCTCCCATAGGGCTCAATGGCACTCTGCAGCTCCAACCCGGCCCAAGGAAAGTCTCCCATAGGGCTCAATGGCACTCTGCAGCTCCAACCCGGCCCAAGGAAAGTCTCCCATAGGGCTCAATGGCACTCTGCAGCTCCAACCCGGCCCAAGGAAAGTCTCCCATAGGGCTCAATGGCACCCTGCAGCTCCAACCCGGCCAAAGGAAAGTATCCCATAGGGCTCAATGGCACTCTGCAGCTCCAACCCGGCCAAAGGAAAGTCTCCCATCTCAATGGCACTCTGCAGCTCCAACCCGGCCCAAGGAAAGTCTCCCATAGGGCTCAATGGCACTCTGCAGCTCCAACCTGGCCCAAGGAAAGTCTCCCATAGGGCTCAATGGCACTCTGCAGCTCCAACCTGGCCCAAGGAAAGTCTCCCAGAGGGCTCAATGGCACTCTGCAGCTCCAACCCGGCCCAAAGAAAGTCTCCCATAGGGCTCAATGGCACTCTGCAGCTCCAACCTGGCCCAAGGAAAGTCTCCCATAGGGCTCAATGGCACTCTGCAGCTCCAACCTGGCCCAAGGAAAGTCTCCCAGAGGGCTCAATGGCACTCTGCAGCTCCAACCTGGCCCAAGTAAAGTCTCCCATAGGGCTCAATGGCACTCTGCAGCTCCAACCTGGCCCAAGTAAAGTCTCCCATAGGGCTCAATGGCACTCTGCAGCTCCAACCTGGCCCAAGGAAAGTCACGATACCGAAGCTTCAATGAATCCGAAACTTTCATACTCAGCACGACAATACGATTTTGTAGTGCAAATGTTGTCATAAAATATGAAAAAGTCACGCAAAATACGAAAAAATTGCGCAAATATACGAAAAAGTCGCAGAAAATGCGTACAGTACTAACAAATACGATTTTTTTTCATTTCGTACCTGTCGTACTTTAATAAACAGGCCCCTTAGTGTAATTTTATTGGATATACAGTCATTAAAAGGACCATTTTTACTCATAACGTAGCGCGGCGTAGCAAATATGCAAATATGAATTTTGATAATTGATTGATAATTGATTACATAAATATGCAGAGAAACAGCTATTTACAAATAGATCAGTTCTAAATTATTAGCTTCTATAAAGCTAAATAGAAAAAATAATTTATATGATTTTTGGCACTCTCATGGAATATATAGTTAGTATTATCATTTTGGAATCTGTTATGACTTACTAAACATGCAGATATCGACTGGAAATGAATAAAATAATATTGCTATAGAGGTACATAGAGCATCAACCTCTTATTCAGATTTTAAAAAAAATCAAATTCCACAATAGAACAAATATAAAAATACAAAAGGAAAAAACAATTTACACTGAAATGGGAACAAGACTTCTTAAAGGTAGATTCATTCAAGAGATTTTCTCTAAATGCCAGAAAAAGAATTATAAAACTTATGTAGGTGGTGTAGGTGCCCAGTCCTGCTACCCAAACTTAATGGTGATTATACCCTCTTATAAAATGTTTTTGGCTGTCTAACATCTCAGCTATTGAAAAGCATATCGGCTTGCCATTCTTTATTTCTACCAAAAAGGCCTCCTCAGACACCTGCTGAGTGCTGCCAGAACAATTATTCTAATATACTGGAACCTATCATGGGCTTTTCCAAAAGAAAACCGGATCAAAGAAATGAGTTCAGTTATGAGAATGGATCATAACTGGATCCAGGAACCATCTGCAGAATTTCAATGATGTCTCATCATGTTGGATATTATAAGAGCTCATTACTTATTACCAAATGGCAATTATTTTGTCATTGAGGTACGATACACTTTGCTATTGAGCTTTCATCTTTCACGTTATGTAGCATTAAAATTAAGCACATTTATAAGCATTGTCATATGAACATATTTAAAATGGTCCTCTCCTGCACTCCAATTACTTTGTCCTCTCTTTCTCTCATAGTTTGTTGCTTTGAATATCTTAAGGCAGAAAATAGAATTGAGTAGGGTAATAGGATAGTCTTGCCTACCTCGTGTAGAAAATAAATGTTTGAGTGTATCAGTTTCAATAAATGGGAACTATGTAGATCAGAGCTCTGTTTACAGAATAGCAAACAGAAAATTCTGAAATGAGGAAAAAGCAGAAGGAAAGACAAGGAAACATTCACACAGTAGAGATGTGCAAACAAATACCAAGAAACAGTTGCACCATTTACAACAGTTGTAAATTATTCATAAAGAGTGTTGGTAATCAGTGTCTAACCTGTGTTTGGATTTTTAACACCCAAATATTGGCACGAAACTATCTGCTGGTATTTACACAGCAATAGCTCATCCCAGTGTCTCTATTGTATTAACGTGTGAACTCAAAATAGATTTTTCATATCAGGAAAGATCAGAAACAATTTGCAGTCCAAGGTATGTAAAAGAATACTTTTAAACCTTGGCTTGGCTATGGTTTTTAACATTGTTGTTCCGCTTTGGGTTGCTGGATTTGCTGGGCTACAACTTTCAGCTTACCCCAAACTATAGCCAAAGCTCAAATATGGACACCATCGACATGGGTGCGGGAGATTATACCAGCCTTTTCTTTGATCATTCCATACTTAGAATCACCTCTGTTCATATACTGTAGGACATCATTCAGCCATCTGAGGGATCCATACTTACGTCATTAGCAATATCTATATTTCTTTTGCTTTGGCTTCTAGTCTCTCAAGTTACTGGTGCAGCTGTTCATCATGATCTCAGCTTGTCACCCAAGCTACTCCACAATGTACAGCCCTGTGTCTATACCTGGATATTTCTGTATTAGTGAGTGGGGCAAGAGGGCTAACTTTCTTCATTTCTAGGCACTAGAAGGTAAGTCCCTGACCAGAAGAGTTACTCCTTCATGGTGTAAAGGGAAGTAACACTTTCCTCATAAAGACTCTGTAAAGGTAAATGGTTCTTCTCAATGTATTGTCATGTTGGATATTAGACAGCAGAGTTAAGCTTTCTCTACGTTTCTGTCTTTTGCTCATTTGAGTAACCTTGCTGTTGGATTGCGGAGGGGGTGTGAAGTTATATCTATAATTACATTACTCTGGGAGTCAAATATTCACAATCTCTCATTCATTCCAAGTGAATATACGTGAATAAGATGGGCTGCTTTATATAATAAATTATCTAAATGGTAATTGGAATAGGGAGAGCACTGTTATATATCTAGGTAAGGGAGCAATAGAATACCTGTAATGACAACTAGTTTGGCCAGTAGGCAGTTGTACTCATAAATCTGCCTTCAATCACATGCAGATAAAATAGAGTAAAAAGAGCTCTATTCTGTATAAAAAATGATTTAGATGAGGCAGTAAGTACCCGATGCGCACTGTGCTTCCTGTCAGCAATGACATGCAAAAAAGTGGCAGGTAGGGGGCAGGATGGGAATGCCTACATGCCTCAACCCCCCCCCCCCCCACCTCCCTTAAATTAAGTGCTGCCTAACACTGGCAGCATTCAAGCCATAGTACATGTATGGGACCTGTTATCCAGAATGCTCAGGACCTGGGGTTTTCCAGATAAGGGATCTTTCCGTAATTTGGATCTCCATACTTCAAGTCTGCTAAAAATCATTTAAACATTAAATAATAGAATTGTTTTGCCTCCAATAAAGATTCAATATATCTTAGTTGGTACAAGTACCATTTTATTATTACAGATAAAAAGGAATCTATTAAAAAAATGTAATTATTTGACTAAAATAGAGTCTATGGGAGACGGCCTTCCCATAATTCGGAGCTTTCTGGATAATAGGTTTCCAGATAACAGATCCCATACCTGTACAGTGGTCCCTAAGGCCTGCCCTGTGGCTATTTGCTCAATGCCCTGCACAGTGGGAAAACTGCAAATATATGACCGATTGCTGCCTTTTTTGCCCATTGCACACCATCGCAAATAAGGCCCAGATTGTCACAAAAGAAGAAATTTAGTTTAATTAAAAAAATAGATTGTTTTCAAAATATCCATTATTATCATTTTATTTATATAGTGCAGACACATTTCCACAGCACTTTACAGAGGTTATTCATCATTTACTTCATTCGCCAATCAGATCACAAATATGGAAATGAAGCTTATGGTGGGAAAATTTCCTCTCACAAATCACAGCTGATGCACGTCTACAGCCATTATAGTTTCTCATATTATACTTCCTCATTTCATGTCTACTGGAAATAACAAATACTCATTTTTCTTTTATAGGAGTCGATAGCTTAGTGTAAAGTCTAATGGAGGCGATGGCTCTGCCAATTTATACCATTATTTAATTATAATTAAAGAAGAAGGAAAGTCATTTTGGCATTTTACTGCCAATGGATTCGCCACATTATTGCCTCCTAGAACACTATATTTATGCTGCAGAAAGCTTTATCATACCTGAGTAAAGATCCCTAGAAGCTTCTTCCATTTGTTTAAGATTGCAGCTGCCATTTTAGCTTGGTCTTCATAGCTTCCTGCTGTAGCTTTAGCAGTTGGTAGCTCAGATTGCACATTCCTAAGGGAGGGGGGAATGAGTTTTATGAATTCTTATGGGAGGGGGGAGCAGGAGAAGAGAGAGGAGAGAGCTGCGCAGACTCTGTCCCCCGGAATGAAGGATTTTTCTGAAAGAGAAAGTCTAATACCAAATAACATGTTTACAAAAGCAGCTTTTCTGTGAGTGCTTATGGCTGTATTTACATAGACCTTTCTGATAAAGCTTACTTAGTTTTCACCTTTCCTTCTCCTTTAAAGGTTATTTTTTGGATGGGAAGGGGAAAAAAATGGATGGAGAGTGGAAGGAATATTTGATAAATAAAGACATTGTTAGCTAGTTATACCAGCAATAAAGTTGATTTTATCCTAAACGGTCATTGTCTCCCAGAAGTCAGTGCTCCTGGCTCTCCCATTAGAAAAGCTCAGAGGACAGCTGGGTTCATTGGGGGGAGGTAAAAAGGCACAAGGTATTGCAGACAAGAGGAAGGGAGGATAAAATGAATGAACCCAATATTATCACTTTAGCTGACACAGCTATTGCACATGGTAGTGTTAGGCTTGTGTGCCAAGCCTAATTGAATTTACCCCACTAGGAACCTCACACTAGGTTAGTAAGTCCAGCCAGTGCAATTGCCTACCAGGTACAATGCTCCGATTCTCTCAACTTCTTGCTTTTGAGCTGCTCTCTCTCCCACTGTCAGTGGCCCTGCTGGTTGACCCTGACATGCATCTGGGGAAAGGTATTTTGTAGGCAAAAAAACATATTATAAGAAAGTGAAAATATTGCTTGGTAATGGTGCGGGAGCCAGTCAAAAACCAACCGGAACTGTGCATTCACCCAGGGGTTGAGGAGATTCAGGGTCCTATGGTTACCTGATAATATACATAGAAGTCACAGGGCCTTATCCGAAAATAATTTAAAAAGCCTTTATTGCTCACATCTGGCTTCAGTCTCTGATAAACAGCAATGTTTCAGACTATCACACCACCTTTTTTCTATGGTGACCCGTTCCTGCCACTGTCCCAACACTGCGGGTGTAGAGACAGATGTGGATCCTAAATGACGAGGATATGGTGGGCTATGCTATGTTTGGGTTAGAAACCTGCTTGGCACCTTAAAAAAAACAAAAAAAACTTGTTTCTTTACTGGAACTGGAACCTTTAAAATCGGGAAATCTTGTTGCATTCCTCCTTCCTGCAAGCTTTGGTTCTGCTGTAATCAGCTGTGCTCTGATTGGATCTTTTTCTTTTGGCTTCTCCTATCAGAGCACAGCTCTCACTGACAGACAGTAAAATTGACCAATCAGGACACAGATGTAGGCAGAGATGGGGAGATATTACAAACTAAAGGCAGTGCAGAAATGAAGACTGATAGAAGAGTCTGCAGGCTGTAACCTTTACCTGAGAACCTCACCAACTCTAAACTTTTGCTGCAGATTTCCTCCTACTCCCACAGGTACTATATATATACTATACTGTATATGTTCTAAAGGCTGAGTCATTAGCTGAAATTAAATCAATCCCCTGCAAAAGCTAATTGGGCTTTTCTATATTTGTTGTTGTTTTTACATTTATTTTTGTTTACTTTTATACTGTTTTGGAGCCCTCATGAGACTGCATAGCTGGGAAACAAAATAATGTTATGTATCAGGGCCTGAATATCTGCCAACTGTACCCACTGCTGACTGTATATAATGTGCCTGGGATGTCAGTACCCACTGCCTTTCTCTCTGTCAGGACCTGCCTGTACTTGAACTCTGGACTCTATATTAGGCAGGTTCTGCATTACCCCACTGAGCCACTCGAGCCCTTGAGCATCCAGCCCTAAACATTATATTCACCCCTCTTTGCTCCATTGTTCAGACTCGTCGCCTCCTCCTCCCTTAGTAAGCCCAGGTGGTTGCAATTGGACAATTATCGGGCTTTATAAGCCAGTTAGAAGCAACCCCTGGTTGCTTGTTCATTAAGCCTTTTTTGTGATCCTGTGACCGTACCTGCCTGACTCCTGCCTGTTTCCTGCACCCTTACCTGCCCGTGTTCCTGCCTGACCCCTGCCTGGTTCCGTTCGCTTCACCCCATTCCTCGTCTCCTGTCCCTGACTTCTGTTGGATCTCCCGGTATTGACCTCGGCCTGTTTAATTGACTGCTCTGTCTAAAGCCTGCCCCTGACCACTGCCTGTTATTCGGACCCTCCTTGCCTGCTGAACGGACTTGTATTGTTTGCCGCCTGCCTCTGACCACTGGCCCGTTTTGTGGACTTTGTATTTTCTCGCTCAATCCTTATAATAAATGTCTCTGCATCTCAACATGCCTTATACTTATCTACAACAACGGTACCCTTTATATCCATATTACACAGCATATAGGCTCCTACCTGCCAGCCACCCACCTGTGGCTGTACCTGCCAGCCACCCACCTGTGGCTGCTCCTGACACTCTCTATAAAACTAATTCAAACTCATTTAAGCTACCTGATCTCAAACACAAACAAATTAAGAACCCCTCACAGAAGTGCATGTATGAATACTTAACATTTAAGGGTGAAAAAAAGCACTTTTGCACAATATCCCTGGAAGTCAGTGGGAACCACAAGAGGTAGTTGGGGGGTTTATTTTTACGCCAGCAGCAAATCTCACATTAGCTTTTGGTCAGTCTATTTTAGTATGGCTGCTCTTTAGCCTCCCCAAACAAAAAAGCACCCTCCACCTATGTTCAGTAAATAGATCTCAATAAAAACAGCTGATGTTACTTTATAATAACCAGTCATTCCCCTGCTTGAAAGTTCATGTAGGAAATGCCCATATCATTCAGTAAATAGATCCCAACAGAAACAGCTGATGTTTATGCAATTTAAGTATCACTGCTTGATATGGAAACTTTTCTTTTTAAAAAACTTTTTTTTACAACTTAAGTAATTTAAATGACTTAAGTTGTAACATGGGTTAATGCTATTTACATAACTCTGTGCTACCCGGCTGGGACCCCCTGAGGGCAAAATTTGACTGAGCCCTGGGACTGGGCTGCCATGGTGCTTGCAGCTTGTGGGCCCAATCCATGTACCAGGTCCCACAGGCCTCTAGTAATGCTGCTGTTCCCATGGTAACCTCCAAAAATTGTGCGGCTTCAAATATAATGTTTACACAAATTTAAAAACATAGATTTATTTTATTAAAAAAGATTTTTATTATAAAAATATAATATACAAATAGTAATATAATATTAACAGCAGGTTGTAGTCCATGTTCCCTCAGTCCGTGCTCTGGGCACAGAAATGATTTTTTTACATGGGTTCTGACATCTGAGGAGGTTTCCACATCAAAGTCCTTGTGCTCTGGCCTCAAAATTTCTGTCGGTGCCATCGAGTGGTTACAAGGAACATTGATATTATTAGCGTGCTCCCTCTTTATACTGCCGTGCCGCCCGCCCTCCCTGTCATTTGCCCTCAGCTCCATTCTCTGGGCAAATATATATTACGTAGGCAGTATATTGGGGAGCATGTTATGGTTTTCAGGTTCATTTAAAGCCGATCCTACAAACCAAAGGTCTCACTCTTCATCTCAATCGGTGAAGGAAAAGAGACCATAATAATTCTGTCCTTCATCTTCACTGGTGGAAGAGGCTTCTGCTTTATTGAAGCTGTAAGCAGAGAATACAAATATCAATGGCAAATACATGACATATATATAAAATACATTATTACAGGACTCGTTAGTGAGGATTCATGTAAAGCGATTGTATCTGACCCTGCTAATTTCATTCAAAATTTTAAAGATCTGCACTCACCTTTTTATTTCTGGGCTTTCAATACAGACTGAGCAGAAGCGAGACAGCCCTGCATCTTCTCTCCGGCACCTACAAGCGCATGTCTTCTACTTCTATAGAATTGTATCATTTTATGGGATGTATACTGGCAACTCATCAAATGTACTGAATGCCGCTTGCACAGTTGGGTCAGTTGGGTGGATGAAATATAAGGGAGTTGTAACACGACCACCATCACGTCCCTTACTGACGCCAAAATTGTTGCCAGGCTGGAATGGCGCCTTCAACCGCTTGTCCATCAGCGCTTTCCAGTCTATTGTCTAGAAATACAAATAAAGGTTCTTTTATCTTCTACTGAATGAAGTGATTTATTGTGATAAAAAGTCATACACTAAATACAGGATTATAATATGGTAAATTAACCCAAAATATTAACCCTCTGCCTCCCAGATGTGATGAGTGTAATCTGTCCTCATTCCTAAATGCATTTGCCCCGCAAGATGCCTGAATCATTAACTTACCTCAAAGTAACAGAAATTCTGCACTTCTTCCCCATCGTTTCTAGCCGATCCCAGGCGGAATTTGGGGTTTTTGTTCAGGAGCTACACAAGGGAAATAATAGTTACTCACAAGCTCGTAGCACAGTTTAACAACTCAGTCTCATGACTCATGTGTCTCTGCTTTCTATTGGGTTAATAAAAGCCAGCATTGTGTATGTGTATATATATTTATATATATAATCTCACAGGGACAAATGGCTGCCCAGTGGGTAAGTCAGTGATACTGCGTGACTACTTACTTTTCTTATTATTAAAGCGGTTCTGTTATTCAGCAGGATTGGATATTCTGGTTCTGTATATAGGATTGCTTCACACAGCGCATCCTCATCCTCACCATTAAATGGCATCTGCAGAAACAAAAAGACAACTCTTTAGGAGCAGATAAAGGGCAGCCATGCTACAGTGGAGCAATAGTTCCTGAGCTGATCCTGTAATTATAAAGGGAGAATATAATATATTGCAGGACACTTTAACAGAAGGGATTGTGGGACATGCCATTGGGGGGCACGTTTCTAAGCCCTAAACTATAACCTTGTCTGTGACCAGACTGATCCCTTTATAATGATATTCTACAGAATCAAGTAAAACTGCATTCTAGGGCCTTATGGAATCTATCAGTGGATGCTCTGTACTTACCTCCCCAACAGCCATCTCATAGATAATGACACCTAAAGACCACCAATCCACGGTTCTGTTATAAGATTCTTCTCTGAGAATTTCAGGTGCACAATAAAATGAATTTCCATATTGGTTGGTCATTTCAGATGTGCAGTCAATTCCTGAAGTACAAGCAGAACTGTGTTAGCTGGAAATGATCATTTAAAGGCAAATATAATATACAGAGGCCTCGAGCAGCATCTCCTTAACTTAATCCTAATAATACAATGACCAATAGCGTAGCTTTACATGAGAATTCTATACTGACATTAAATCTGGCATTAACATGATGTTTATCATTGTGTGTGAACCTTAGCCTGGGACAGTATGGCATGTTAATGGACCAGTACCTTAAATGTTTTATAATCATATCTGAATATCTTACCTGTTTTGCTCTGTCCAAAATCTGTAATTTTGGCATATCCAGCACTGTCTAGAACAATATTGTCAGGCTTTAAATCTCTGCAGGGAAAGAAATAAAGTTATTGGTAATAATGAGTTTTTTAGTGCTCCAGCCCTCAGTTCCCACTGCACAGTATGTGGTTTCCCAGCAGAAGCAAAGTCATAACCCAGAGAATCCCCCCAACCCGACCCTGGCTGTGTATCCTGTACCCACTATCGGCATCATGTTCATAGAACCAAGAGCCCTTTAGGAGTAAAATATCTCCATTCTTTGTAACATAAGGTTAAATCAGTTGCCCATTAGGTGTATAAGTCACTACTTTCGACATAAACTCTATATTAGAAAGCAGGGGACATTTGGCCAAAGTGACTGTGCCAGATACCCAAGCTACAAGCCCCGTTACCTCTCTATAGTGCTTACCGGTGGACAATTCCGTGGTCGTGTAAGAACTTGATCCCTTGGACAATGCATGCAGAATAGAACCTGTGAAAATAAACACATAACACTTGCTTTACACATGCAGCCCCATAAATAAGAAGAACACAATATGGCTGTTCTAAATATTCAGGTTTAGCGACCTTATTCCTTAAGCAAATGCCAGGGACAGTGAGAAAGTACAGAAATTAAATGATCCCAGGGGAGATTTTTTGGTAGAGGAAAAATGTGGGAATGTGGGAGGCACCAGAACTCACCCAGTAATACTTACAAAGTTTTGGAATGGGGGAGTGCACCATATTTCAGATGGTACTCTAAGGTGCCTCCGCCAACCAATTCCATCGCTAAGTAGACTTGATGCTCGCTCTGGAAAGTGCAGAATAGGCTCACAAGGAAAGGGTTTCTCGAGTCCCTCGCTTTCCTTAATATGTCTCTCTCCAGGAAAATCCTGAAAAAGAAGCCAAAGATCCCATAGCAATTAATTAAAAATGAAGTTAAATCAGTCTATGAAAAAGAAAGCAAATATCTGATTGGATAGAATGAGCAAGTGCACAAGTGCAGTTTAGCTCCTATGTTAGTAAATCAGCCCCACGTGTTAAAAAAAGAAAATATTACTCACTTTTCGATCATATCATTTTCAGACGACTCAATCTTGTTAATGCGTTTAATGGCGAGCATCTTCCCTGTGTTCTTATGTTCTGCCTGGAAGACCTGAAATGAGAGTAAGAGGCTTATATTTCTCTGAAAATTCTAATTAACGGTCTAATTATAACTAGGGGTGAGTAACTCACCTGTCCGAAGGTTCCGCTCCCAAGCCATCTTTTGAATTCAAAATCATCAAGAGAGATGGGAGAGGTCTGACGGCTGAAAGATAATAAACAAAAATGTAAGGTTTACAGATATCCCACTGGCGCAGCCGCAGCACAATCCAACATGGCTTTCTGATGGGAAAGCAACACTGAGTTTATAGAGGGAACACCAGCAGAACATTGGTATCAAGAAGACCCTGATTGCATATTAATGGGTTAAACAAAGCACATCAGTCAATATTCTAATATGTTAAAGTACTGGTACCAGTAACGTTTTCACTTACACAGAGTCGGGGAGCTCCTGAGAAGCTACACTGCCAGTCTCTGCTCTCTCTGCCAGCGCCTCCTTCTGGGCTGGATGAGCAGGAGTAAGGGATTGTGGGAGAGTCGGGGTAGTGTAGATACTGGCACTTTCTGTACTTTGAGCCGACTCAAACTCATCTGCAGAATCATCTCTGCTTGTTGAGGTATCAAACTCTCCCGATGGATACTCAGTCTCTAATAGAGTGACACTGCCTGGTCTTGTATCCGAGTCTGTTGGCAGATACTCAGTCTCTAATGAGACAGCAGTGATCGGGCCTATGCAATCCTGTAAAGAGAAATAAATAAAGATCACTGGAAAGGTCTGATTGGCTGGAGGGACTGGGATTCCTAACTGCACAACTAGTTTCCTGGGAATCTGTCAATCAAAAAACAGCAATTTTATGGGATTAGCACATTATACTGATGTTGGCTTCTTTAAACTTATGGGGAAAAAATCTAATTTCTCATTTCAATGACAAAAATAAACCCCATGTACTTACAGTAGTAGATTCCACATCCACTGAGATCTCTGTGGTTTCTGCATCTAAAACACAAAATAAAATGCACAATGAACACAGCGTTCTCAGGCAAATATAACGGCAGAAAGGGACATAATAGAGTACATAATGGCATATAGGGAGGCCGGGCAGGGCTAGAGTTCTATAGGGGAACATATTTCCATTACACACAGTGCAGAAGAAAGAGATTTACACAGAATGTACCTAAAAGATTCTCAGTTTCTCTTTCCATGGAGTTTTGCTCTTCTCCTTCAGTGTCTGTAGCAATTTCATTGGGAAGCTCTGGCTTATTAGTGCTGCAACTGAAACACCAGTCACTGGCCAGTCCACAGATAAATACCAGGAGAACAAACAGATAGAATAGGAAGTTCTCAGTCTCCTCATCATTCTCATATACTGGGCTTTCTTCATTGAACTCCAGTAATACATGATGGGTATAAATAATGGCCGTGAAGAGCATGAATGTTGCTAGATGGGCCTGACCGATCCTCCTCCTGTAGGGGTGTGTCCGGTAACGGCCAACTGTCCAGTCAATGGCAACTGCCAATAGAAATACCATCAGGATAACTGGACACAAGTTGATCTCTTCAACATTACTGAATTCAAATTCTTCCGGTATCAGGATTTCTGTCTGGGTCAGTGATGAACGATCAGAGGAAAATAAAAATTGTTCAAAAAGAATAAAAAATGCAATATATGGTTGGAAAAGCATTGCTAATAATATGTTGCTAAGCTCAACTCAGCAGGTGTTGCTCGAAGTAGGTTACAACTTCGAACTGAGCTCTGCTCCAAGCGTCAAGCTTATGTGAAACTCTAATCTGTAAAGTCATAGTGAGGTCACAATGTGGCTGTGGCGCTGACTGCATGCTAGTGGGATTGTGTTTACATAGCAAGGATGGCACAATGTGGTTGCCATGTCGATCACACAGTAGAAGATAAACAACAAATCTTTCTCCTTATCTGCTTAAAGGGATATTGCCATGATTTTTACGGGGCACTTTTTATTTCTAAATAACACTGTTACACAGCAAATAATTATGTTGGGTTGAAAAACCCCTCATACTGTTCTTTGACTTCCACTTATTCTTCCGCTTTTATTATTATTCTTAGCGCCCCCCATTTTCTAAATGCTAATCCTCCTACAGTTTTAGGGGTACAACACCCAGACTCCCCAAACTTCTTCACCCTATAGCGGAGCAGGTTGCTTGTGATTTTCTAAGCGATCCCGCCCCCGTTTTTTTTAGCGCCGATCTGAACCCAATTTTCCCATTGACTTTGACAGGGAAGATTTTAAACTGCTGCCACTCTTACAGCTTTGAAACTGCTCTCCCCAAACTTGAATAACATAATCAGGGGTTCACTCCAAATGAAACAGCAACACTTGTTAGATGACTCAAAATGGGAGGGGCCAATAACAATCAAATTTCACCCATTGACTTTAATGGGGAAATGGAAACTGCTGCCAATCTTACAGCTTTGCGGCCACACTCCCCAAACCTGAATCACATAGTCATGGGGTCAGCCTGAATGAAAATATGATGATTGTTGGATGCCCAAAAGTGGGCAGAGCTGTGAACAGCCAATCAGATTTTACCTATTGACCTTTAATGGGTGAATTTCAACCTGCTGCCATTCTCACAGTAATAACACCAGGGCCCCAAACTTTGTAGAGTTATGCACCAGGTCACTGCGGTTCAAGGTTAGAATAAGTGGGCGGAGCCACAAACAGCATTTTCACATCAGATTTCACTTGTTGAATTTTATTGGTTTGATGCCAGGTTTCCCAAAATTTGCAGAGTCAGTCAGTGGGTGACTACGTATTCAAGTTTTAAAAATAGTGGGTGATGCCACTAACACCCAATCAGATTGTACCTATTGACTTTCAATGGGGAAATCCAGCCTGCTGCCAATCTCACAGAATTAACACCAGGGTCCCCAAACTCTTCACAGTTGGTCACTAGGGGACTGCAGTTTTAGGTTTGAAAAGGTGGGCGGAGCCACCAACAGCCAATCAGATTTCACCAATTGAATTTCATTGGTTTAATGCCAGGGTCCCCAAACGTTGCAGAATTTGTCACTGGGTGACTATGTGCCAAGTTTAAAAAAGTGGGCAGAGCCAACAACAGCCAATCGGATTTCACCTAGAAATTTTTGGCCGATCTTAAGCCTCCCCAAACGAAAAAGTCACCCTCCACTCATGAATGGGACTAAAATGATCTATAAATATACAGAGGTAAAAATGCATGGAGGTAGATAAACAGATTAATACATGCATAGACCCTTTGGCCCTAATATGGATAATCAACATACTATGTAGAGAAATCTGACAGCACCAGAGGTAGGAGATTGTAAGCGATAAAGAATGCAAGATTGCTCTTGCTGAAATATTGCTGTTTGTACTGAATTGATCTATAGATAGACAAAGGTAAAAAGACATGCAGGTAGTCAGAATGATAGATACATAAACACACATGGATAGTGCTTAGTACTGGGAACAGAGGTTTTATTCCCACTTGGGCAGTAAGCATTAGGAGTAGTTGTTATTTGCTTATATGTTCTCTGGTTATTTAGGTTTATTTCGACAGACCATATACATACTTGTACACTTAATGACTTCTCGAGAAATTGACCCTAGTTTGTGTGTGTTAGAATGTATGTCATAGGATTGTATACTGTATATTTACCCAGATGTTTGTGTCATACAGTACTCTCAGGTAGTCAGATAGGATACTAAGCCTAAGGTTTATTAGACTAAAATAAGAATTTATGTTTACACTACTGCACAAGAATTCAAACTTTGTAATTGGGGGGCATTTACGCAATTAATGGGGAGGGCATTTCCTAGTAGCTTAATGCACGGAACATCTCAATATCCTATATATATATATTAATAATGAGTGCAAAGGACTTCTTGTCTCTGTATGAATATTGTAGTCACAGTCACATTGCACCCCCAAAGGTTTATAATTTAGAAGTGAGCACAACTTTCTCTTTTTTCTGTAGTTTATTTATGTAGCACTGACATGTTCCACAGCACTTTACAGAGACATCATTCACATCCGTCTCAGTTGCTTTCCTAAATACTAAGGACAATTTTATCAGAAGACAGTAAAAATGGCTGTACTTTTTCAAGTGTATGAGAGGGAACTCATACTCATACTCATACTCATGCTACCCTCTAAAAAACATTACCTGTAAGCTGGCAAATTTGAAAAATAAATGACACCAACTCAATGTATATTTATCTAAATTAAGCTGATAGTTTTACAAAGTCTGTTTTTTTAATGGTTGCTTTGAATTATTATAGTATTTACAAATGCATGACAGGCTTCTGAAAGCAGACCTTGCAAATATCAGAGGTTGTTTAAGGTGTCATAACAAAGTCCAACAGACAGCAGTTGAAGGGGTTCAGAATAGGACCACCATAGTTGTGTGATGCTTGCCCAACAGTGCCCAGCTATACAGCTATACAGTGTCAGATGGAAAATGGCCCACAACCAATTCAGGTGCAGACAAATGACAATGGACAACTCCAAGCTATGCTGTAAAACAAGGCTGTCCAATTGGAGTCCTGTGGGCCAGATATGACCCTCCAAAGGATTCTTACGGCCCACAGTCTGCTCAAAGGCTCCAACGACTGTATGACATCATTATTTTAATTAAATCTGGACCTTGAATATGCTTTATAAAAAATAAGAATCCACTAAACAGCACTGCTGTAGAGGGTTTGTCTTGGCTCCCTGAGTTTGCCACTGACTAGCAGGCCTGGATCTCTACAGTCTGGCAAATCCCAGAAGGGCTGCTGTATAATACCATGACTGTGGAGACTTGTTCCCTCCCATTATCACTCTTGCCCCGTTGCACCTAGCTGACAAAAGACGCAATGACACCGTTGTGTGGGTGGAGTTCGGCCACAGCTTTATTATCAAATACAATGTCCAAAATTAGTCCTTGCCATGTATATTCAAACTTTTCCAAACAATAAACCATTTTGTTAATGAATGCCGGCCATTGCGAACGCAGTGGGCATGTAGAAGCCATAATACAACATCAGAACTTAAATGGCCAAGGACTACCCCCCGCCATTTGCTGTGACAAACCACAAAGTTATATTGATATGATAATAATTTTTTTTTTTATCTATTTATTTATTTATATAAACAGAGTGTGCTTAAACAGGGAGGGTGGGAGGGGGATGCAGCTCGGTGGAATCCAGGAAGCAGAGTGGCAGCAGCAGCACGGGAATGCAGGCACAGAGGAGGGAGGAGGAGCAAGCAAGGGGGGGGCTGCCCTTTCCTGACTGCACTGGTAAGTTAACCCCTTACAAGCACGGAGGGAACTGAGCCACAGCTGGCTCCACAGTCCCTCTGTGCTTTCATTATTTATTTCAGCGCTCTCTAAGACAGTCACTATTTAGTGGGTTCGTGCGGGGCTGTTTAGACCTTTGTATACTTGAAATGCCAGGGCCTATTTTGAATCCCAGTCCTGGCCTGCTGGCTAGTTCCTCCTCTTGTAGGAGACAATAGATTACCACTGTAACACATATGTCTTTATTATTTTTGGCATATTGTCTTTCACTACTGCATCTACTAAGTATACAGTTCTGCCCAGATGTAGGAGGTGACATTAAGCTAAATAAACTTACCTTTTGCTCAAGAAATATACAGAGTACAGACTAATCGGGATGTGCACACTGCAGACAAATAAAACCGTATGAACAAAGGAGAGTGAGGATAGTTATAGGCTGATCGTAAATAGAAATAATGGGTAATCATCTTTGTACCAACATGATTTACCTCTTGCTGGTGTTTTCTACCAGCTGGGCACTGTGCTTTCTTTGTGCAAAGTGTTCTAACAAATAAATAAGTAACTTATGATGACATGCTAGAAAAATGAGCACGCCTGTCTGAAGCAAGCCCTATGGGGCCTGAATCTATATGCAATGCAAACAGGTTTTCTTCTCTAAATGAGCAAAGCTCTCTGACTCATCAAAAGCAAACAGTAACATATTTCATAATTTATCCTGCTCAAAATATGAAAACACAAGATCAGTAGGTAGGGAAGAGCTGATATAATGGTAGCTGGCTAATGGGACACAGCTTTTTCAGTCACACTAAAATCTCAGAGAGACTTTCTAGGACCAAGCCAGAGAAAACTCAGGAAAAGAAGCAGCAAAAGCTCCATTAAAAAAGACAGTTGTCTGGAAAATATTTTAAAAAGGGGCAGTGGATTTCTGGAGAGCAGGTTAAACAGAAACAGCAATATGGAGGTCTCAATTTGCACCCCAAGGGCAGAGTGAAATTTATTCTATATAGAAATGGAATGTTTTTTATTTTTTGTAGAAAGCAGACATTAACAAAATGGGGACAACGTATTAAAAGGCACAAAGCTTTCACAAGGTTTAGTAACCTATAGCATAGGTTTTCTGGTATCTAACCAGTATGTGCTACCTGCTTTTGGTTAATATGGCATAGTAGGGTGTATCTGTGGTGATCATTTATGTTATTATATACAGTATATACAGTAGTAGTGATAAGCCCAAAGCAGCAAGACATTCTAATAGGTAGGGATTCCCCAGCATTTCAGGGTAATGCAGTCACCAAAATCCATTTTCAGTGGTTCCACTGGACTTGCTAGCTGCAACTCACTGGGGAGTGAAAGTAAGTCCAGTCACTATGGTACCACAATTAACTGGGGTTCATTTTTTAAGTTTCATGACCGGAATTGTGGAATGTTGATAAACTGCCAGGGTAAAGATGTTAAATCAGGATTATATGTTGCTAACAAGTGGTGTCAAAGGCCCACTCCACTCCTTCATGCCTTACTTATGACTACTTGATACAGTTTGTAAGGGTGTCCGCCGTCTGCAAGGGCTTGATCAGCGCGCTTGCGCACGAAAGAACGTTTGTGGTGCAACGAAAGTTCGGCGGTGTGTGTCCGCACGCAAGTGAAGCAGTTCAGCGTGCGTCTTGACGCAGGTGCGTCCACGTGTATTGGCGCCATCCTGTTAGTTTAAATAGTCGCCTAGAACTCACCATCTTTGCTTGGTTATCAAGTTTACTCTTGTGCCTGGCGTTTATCTCAATCCTGTTTCTTCGTTGCCTGACCTTCTTGCATGACCTTCGCTTCTGAACCTGTTCTACCCACGTCGACCTGGACCTGTCTGACTATTCTCTCGCCTGATCCCGTTGTACCTCGTTTGCCTCTCGGGCCTCTCTCCACTTCCGTGCTTGCTGTTCCCATCCTCAGGCAAGCCTCCGGTAGTGTGGGATGTTTGTGGGCTTGCTTACATCGACTTGTCTTCCTGGCCGTGACACAGTTATTATAGTGCATTTAAGCCCTACATCTTTACCTTTCTATGTTTGATGATGTTGCAGTTACCCACCATTGATAACCTATCCAACAGCTTCTGTGCCAGCCATTGTTTGTAGTACACCAATGTATTAGCTCAGGAGGTTAATGGGGCCATAGCACATTTCATAAATATATGGTTTAAGGAGAGAGAACTGCCCAAAAGGGAGATGGTTGTTTGGTCCTCCACATTGACAAAACAAGGAAGAAATGTTTGGATGGGCTAAGAAGGGGGTCTAAGCTAAAACTTGTGTTCTTAATGAAGAAGTCACATTTCATGCAAAGGACAGATACAATATCCCATTGTAGCAAACAAGGTAGGAAAATTGATTCCCAAGAAACAGAAAGTAAGTAGTCCACCACTCTGTGAGGACAACCCAGGAAGGAAAATTAATTATGACTTTAAAAATGGGTAGCATATATTTCTCTTTTAGAAAACACTATGGGCCCGATTCACTAAAGTCCGAAATAAGGAGTGCTATTTATAGCATGCGTTAAAAATCTTATCACTTCTTATTTTTCGCTCGATTCACTAAAAGGACACTTGTCATAATTAAGAAGCGATGTTCCTGGCATTATTTATCTTACAATGACATATTTTAATGAAAAAAACTATGCGATAAGCGTTATAGGGGCCGATTCACTAAAGGTCAATAACGCTTATCGCATAGTTTTTTTCATTAAAAACCATGCGATAATTAAGTACCGATTCATCAAAGTCATTTCGCATGTGTTAATCTGCATATCGCATGCACAAAAAAACGCATTGCGTTAATTAGCGAATAGAAATAGTACTAACGCATGATTCACAAACACATATGAAGCGTTAAACGTGCAAAATATTGTGTTAATCTGTGTGAATATTAACCCTACTTGGGGCAGGCGGTACTTAAAGAAAATTGCGGTTCGTGAGCTATTGGCAACACAACATGGAGTTTGCAGTCGTATTTTTTCAAGTATATGTTGGCCCTAGAGTGATGCATCCTCCAGTTTTCAGGGAAATGGTGGTTTTCAGAAAGTAATGGTTACGTGCGTAATATATTGCGCTCTGCAAGTGTCCTTTTAGTGAATCGAGTGAAAAATAAGAAGTGATAAGATTTTTAACGCATGCTATAAATAGCATTCCTTATTTCGGACTTTAGTGAATCGGGCCCTATATATAATAAATATTTGCTATCAAACAGCTAACCAATAAGTGAAACCTGATGATTGGCTATAATAGGTTACTAGACCAGAACAAACTTTACACAAGCTATTAAATTATTCTCTAGTGTCTGCTAATTTAGTATATTATGGTCTAAAACAAATACATAAATGAAACAGTGACATGAGGGAGTTTCTTCACTGACTGTACTATTCATAACATGTTTCAACAAGGGTGAAAAAGCCTGTAGCAATCACTCATTCAGTATATCTAGTACATGTATCCTTGCAACACAAATTCTCAGGAACTGTATGGGGCAGGGGATACATGACAAATGATTTAGATTTTTGTAAAATGATTGTGGAGGTTTCCTGGGAATAGATTCTCACCTAACTACATCTAAAAATACGTTTTACTTAATGATTTGCATGAACCTAATATTTTGTTTTGTACCATGATTTCCTTTACTTTTTACCTAAATCTGATAGTGACCCAAGTGACCCAATATGCTTAAATTACTATAGCCATCACCATGCCTTGTGTTAGTTATGGAGTGGTAACTGGGAAAGCACCAGGTCTCAGAGCTGAATCACAGAAATTAATAAATAACAGCAGACACAAATACATGAACAGTGAAGAAGACGTACCATTAGCTCTGTTTTATTCATTCTTTATACAACTCTCTTGTCAAGTAACATAGTCACATAGTAAGTTGGGTTGAAAAAAGACATACGTCCATCACATTCAACCATAATGCCTATATATAACCTGCCTAACTGCTAGATGATCCAGAGGAAGGCAAAAAACCCCATCTGAAGCCTCTCTAATTTGCCTGACTCCAAGATGGCAATCGGACCAGTCCCTGGATCAACTTGTACTAAGAGCTATCTCCCATAACCCTGTTTTCCCTCACTTGCTAAGAATCCATCCAGCCTTTTCTTAAAGCTATATAATGTATCAGCCAGTATGATTGGTTCAGCGAGGGAATTCCACAGCTCTTACAGTAAAAAATCCTTTCTGAATATTTAAACAGAACCTCCTTTATTCTAAACAGAGTGGGTGCCCTCGTGTCCGTTGGAAGGAACTACTGGTAAATAAAGCATTAGAGAGGTTATTATATGATCCCCTTATATATTTATACATAGTTATCATGTCACCACTTAAGTGCCTCTTTCTCCAGTGTAAACAGACCCAACTTGGCCAGTCTTTCTTCATAACTGAGATTTTTCATATCCTTTCCCAGATTAACAATGGAGTATTGACTAATACGAAGTAAACAGTCAGTAGTTGTGAACTGTAATAAAAGCAATGTTCTTAAAACCAGAACATTTATTTAAGCTTGCCATAAATAGGCATATTTGTTTGCCAGTATTGCCTTTATGTACCAAGGCCATCATCAAAGGAACATGATTAACAACAGTCCAGTCTGGGAAGTGCATAGGATGGACTTTGACAATAATATTCATTCAATGTCACCTCTGACCACAGATAGTGATTTCTAGTTTCTTCTTTGAACTCTCCTTTCAAACAGCGACATGTGCTATGGTTACAGGCACAAGAGGCAGGGACAGTGGGATTCCTTATTCATTATCAAGTACATTTACCTGACATTTAAGAAAAAGTGTTTTAAGGAGTTGACACATTCATCAAAGCAGGTCAACATGTCAGTCTGCCTGAAACTGTTGGACTGCTTTGAGCAGTGAAACACATTAGGTCACGTTATGACTATGACCTTGGACACAAGTGCTGGAGCACTGAGGACACTAAGGGCTCTGGCACACGGGGGAGATTAGTTGCCCGCGACAAAACTCCCTGTTCGCGGGCGACTAATCTCCCCGAGTTGCCATGACCCGCCATCCCGCCGGCGAACATGTAAGTCGCCGGCGGGATGGCACACGCGGCGGCGCGATTTCCCGAAATTGCCGAAAAAGACTCGCGACTCTTTTCCGGCGATTTCGGGAAATCGCACTGCCGCGTGTGCCATCCCGCCGGCGACTTACATGTTCGCCGGCGGGATGGCGACTAATCTCCCCCGTGTGCCAGAGCCCTAAAGCACTACCCTTAGTGCTCATTCAAAAACACTTGCATCCAGGGTCTGCACTCTAGAAAATCCCCTGCATTCTGTAAATTACCCCTAATCATTTCTGCTAGTGGTGCTAGAGCTCAGTGCAGCTCTAACACCCACCATTGTTAGTCTCTGCTGCAAATGAAAGCAGGGATAAACCAATCAGAAATTCTTCTTTTAGCACTGGGATCAAATCATTCCAGCATCGATGTGTTTTTTCTACATTTTTTCCCTTTTTTTCTTATTCTTACCAAGCAGTAAACAACCTTACCGCTCAGTAAAGAAGATAGCAATGATTTCTGGAGTGGCCCGATAGACAAATGTAAACAGGCACTGGCAAAGACTAATTACAAATATAATTATAGCTAACTTGTATTTCAGGAAGCACTCCAAACACAGTATTAGAAACAATATGATATGTAATAAGCCTAAATATATTGATTCATTTATTTAAATGGGTTTATGTAATTGATATTTATATCTTGGTGATTAATACAATTAAATATTAAATGTCATCAGTGTTTTTATTCTAGATTTATTATCTTAATGAATTAAGAGAATGATGGATTGAAACTATTATGGGACCTCCCAAACTTTAAAGGAACAGTAACACCAAAAAATAAAAGTGTTCCAAAGTATTTGTACTACTGCCCTGTGCTGGTAAAAGTTGTGTGTTTGCTTCAGACACACTACTATGTGTTTATATACACCAGTATAAATACCATAGCATAAAACCATTCACATTATTTATTAAAAATGAATGCACTTAAAATATAAAAGTAGATCATTCAGCTCATCAGTGCAAAATCAAAGTCCTAAGTTCAATGGTTTACAATTCTATCAGCCCAATGCGTTTTGTCCAAATGCCTCAGGGGCAAAATCATGTATACTCACTTACACCAACAAACTAGTTTAGTTACCCTGAAATCAGCGCTAAAAAATCCGCTTCCTGGAGTTAGATCACTGATTGAAAAAAAAATGTCATCAAGAAATAGCGGAAAGATTAAATGGATGTCCAAAGGCAAGATGGTGCCTAGGTGGATGTGAAACAAACAGAATTTGTTTTATAGGTTTTTTAAGCCACCCATAAACTTTAACTTTTGGCTTTAGTGCCCCCTTCCTTCTGTATTTTAGAAGGCTGATTCTTGGCTTGCAGATAAACGCAGGTTGAGAATCAGCCCTACGCTCCGATCAGCCTACCCCTGTGCCTGCACCCAAAGCCACTATGTTGGCCTGAGTGCAGGCACACTGAATGGATTTTGGCACTGAGTATGCGCATTGGTAGGTTGATTGCAGTATACGGGCCGTATACGGGTGTTTATCCGCAGACCACCAGCCTGGTGTGCCTTTGGTCTTAGACTTTCTGAAGCAAATAACCCATTTTTACTATTGCAGGGCACCATACATCACATTTTAATTACTGCAAATCTCTTTCAGTTTTTGGTGGAACTGTTCCTTTAAGAATTTGTTAGGAATTAAAAAATATCCTCAGTTCCAAAGCTGATAGAGTCTACCAAGGCATGGGTTCACTGAGCTGAACTCTCATTATTTTGTAAACAAGTATTATATTTTGCCATTAATTGTCAGTTTTATAGAACCACAGGAAGGCAAACACAAGCATTGCGCTGACACATTTATTGTTCATTCCTAGAAAATATTAGACATAGAATTAACTCCAGGACCATTACGCACTAAACACACAAAATATTAACTCAAATTTCCGAAAAAGGTAACATTTTCATTGATTTCTCATTATGCTGCCGCTCAGGTAAGCGTGACTGTTGCCAAATGTCAGCCATGAATAAAACAACGCTGCTTTGGGGCAGAAGGAATTTGCGTCATCAGGTATTTTTTTTTTTTACTGCAAACAAAGTGAGACTTAACTGCAGGAGAAGTTTTATTCAGCAAGGTCACAAATCTCTCTCATTTATAGGCACTATAGTAGCACCGGATACTGAACAAGGAAGAACCAAAGCGCAGATCATGTAAACATTTTAGTTCCTTTTGAAGATTGTTGTTTTGGTTTATTTTTTCCATTTTTAGAAATCTTTATTTTCCCCTTTATTTTCTGCATCTTTACATACGTTCCACTGGTTTCTAAAATATCTGGAGCTACTTTGTAATCCAGCATTTGTTGAAAAGCCCATTAGCACATAACAAGTCAAGGATAAAAGAAATTAAAAATCCAAATAAGGATCACCATCACATTTTCAACTAGGTAGCCTACAGGCATCAGCACACCGCTACATTATTTTTTATTTACATACTTATAACACACAAGAGCCATGAGCCTTGAGAGATGACTGAAACATTGTAGAGTATCTAGAACAGCAAATTACAATGTACCCTAAAGTTCAGTTTTAGATCCCACATCTACTGTTCTAAGACCTCAAAGTTTGGGAACCTCCAGTCTAAGAAAATTTCAATGATGTTTGATCCTGGAAACAATGTGTAATATTTAGTAGAGCAAAATTCTGTTCTTGTTGGATGTCCTCAACAAATCTTATCCTACAAGCTGGATATAGTTGAAATGTATTTGTAATGGATATTATAATCTGATCTGTAAAGGTGGCCATACATGGGTAGATTTTAGCTGCTGATTAAACCCCTTCAGTCCTATTCCATAGCTTTTTTGCCCATGTTTTGTGCCCTCTGACTGGCCTACCTGACCAAATCTGTCCAAAAATCAAGTAGATGTTGATCATGCAGGTTTGAGGACTAAATTGACAGCTTGTATTTCTTTTGTAATCTGATCATTTGGCCAAGATCAGATCGGATTAACCCAATATCAGGCAAAGTCACCAAAAGAGCAAATGTTATAGTGTATGGCCATGAAAGATTTGACATCTACAAAAGCAGTAGCTATATTTTTCCATAATGCAGCATTTTCCCTTAGAATTTTAATATTGCTGCAGTTGCAAGGGGTAGTTGGGTCTAACACAGTAGAGAAATTTGTTCACACCTTGCTGTAAATTGGATGCAACTGAAGGTTTTCCAAGTCAGGTTGGCGCCATTCTGATGTTTGGCACAAGATTAATGCGTGCCCCCAATTTATAGACCATAGTGTGCTGTGCCTACTGATGCATGGCACTGAGGGAGCTGCTGCCTGGCCTGGAGGTGGTGATAGCTCCAGGGTTCCTTTGCATCAATGCAGAAAGGACTGTGCAGCTCTGAGCAGAACTATATGGAAGTATGAAAAGCACATTTTGATCCAAGTACTTTTAATGAATGAGGTTTTATGTACAACTGACTGTGTAGTAATGCACAACAATTGTCCGCAACAATTACCGCATACAAATGTAAAAGGCATTGGGCAGCAACACAAGCATAAAAAAAGTTCCAGGGGTGCCAAATAAGACCTGTGATTGACTATTTGGTAGACCAATGTGGACTGGCAGACTACAGGAGACTGTTTGGCAGTACACCTGGTTTTTATGCAACCAAAACTTGCCTCCAAGTCAGAAATTCAAAAATAAGCACCTGCTTTGAGGCCACTGGGAGCAAAATCCAAGGATTTGGTGAGTAACATGTTGCTCATGAGCACCTGGTTGGGAATCACTGTTCTACTGCACGCCCATGTTTCAGTTAGTACAGTATGGCAAAAAAGGAACATTTCAACATGATGTTTGCTAAAATTCATCCTGTCCTCAGCTGCTAGGTTTATTAGTGACAGAAAACAACAGGGGGCAAAAATGCAGAAAAGCTTGCAAAGTAAAAAAAAAAAGAGGTGCCAATTGGCATATTTTTGGAATGCCCATACCCTCCACTTTTCTTAACTGAGATTGCGTATTGCATTCCCCCCTCCCACCCCTTGACCGCTCCCTAACTTGGGGGTCATTTAGATGTGTAACTCAGGAAGCACTGGTTTATAAGAGGTATCTATGATCTCTAGGTACTCAGCTGAATGTTCACTGTATTCATGCACTAGATCTGTGTGCTCTCTCTTTCATGTACATTAGGGCTACCCAAGAATGTCAGAATTCATACTGCCCCAGATCTGTCTAAATAATTACTGGGCTCACAAGAACCTCTATGGAAGAGAAATACTATACTGGGAAATTTCTGCAAATGGAATATATTGTAGGTATCATCTGTTTTCCTACTGGCCCAGAAATACATAACAATCAATCCAGCAGAATTAATACATACTGTTCTCTATTAGTCATATCAAAACACACGCTGTTTTTCAGGAAAATGTTATCCTTGAAGCATAAACATGTTTCTGTTTATTTCTCATGGATTAGATAAACTAAACATAAACTGAACATACATTTCTAATGAAATACTCTCACAATCATTGCTTATCTGGCCTTCAACCATATTTAGTAACTGCAGTAAATAATGAGGCAAAATATCAGTAAAGTTTTGACTGTTCGGTTCAAAAAGACTGGAGGGCACTGCCTAATGCAGGCAGTTCTCAATTTGAAGCTGAAACAGAGCACAAAGGCCTGTGGCTATTTGTACAATACCCCACTCAATGGTCAAAGTGCAAAAAAAAGTGCAGCCTTTGATTGAAATTTGCACACTGTGTGGGGCATCAAAAATGAGCCCTGTTATACAAAAATACACAAAAGGGGGGTTGTGGAGGCATTCCAAGGCTAAATAAAAATATAGTGAGTACAATGGAAATGCAATGATCTGGAGGCCAAATTAGCTACAGGCATACAAAAGAGAAACAGGGGACGAGGGAATGAGCCCTGCTATCTATGCCTGGATGAATAAAATCCATCATAGACATTCAAACTAAATGCTTTCTACAAAACACAGTTTGGAAATCTGCCTTTCATGAAACAAACCACAATGAATTCTATTCTAGGCAGAGCAATATCTTGCCTCAGCATCAAAGCGCATTTGCACACCCAATTATCTGTAATTGAAAAATGTGTCCAAAAACTTTGAATGCCAGTGAATGAAAAACAAACTAAATTGGTACTGAAAAACAAACTTTGGAAATGTGCCCTTTGCTAAAAAAAACACAATGACTTCCATTCTAAGGAAATAATATTTTGCCCTAGAACCAAAGCTTATTTGGACTCCTATGGGTCAATTAACTCACCTTATGTTCTGAATAATACAGCAACTTTGGTGCCTTCTTTTTGGGGGGGAGGATGCAATTATTAGATATTAATGTAGTTTTACAAAGCAGCTATTCATAAAAAAATTTTAAACGAGTTTTACAGTTTATTATATTGTAATATATTGGCAAACTCTCGTTTAAAGGGGAGAAACTATAAGGGTATAGACACATGAAGCTACTAGTAGCAGCTACTTTTTCACAGCTACTAAACTCCAGAAACTACACTGCCATACACAATACTGGGAATTGCCTCTGCTAAAACACATGTAGAGACAATTATCAGGAAATGATCAGCATTGTCTGTTTTTATAGCCACGACAAGTAGCTGCTACTAATAGTTTCGAACCAAATTATATTTTATTAAATTAATAGAATAAAAAATTCATCAATATTCATCCAAAATCAAAAGACTTTCCAGTTCATAATCATGAAGTGAAATATTTCAATTCCTTAGGAGTTAAAAATTGAGAATATGCGAGTAAGTCAATAACATAATATCTTATCGCGCTTCCTCCAATTACTCCAGACAGGGGAAAGATTCCATAGATTAAAGATCTTATGTCAAGTTCAGCATAAAATCCATGCTCTACGTTGCTTTTTAGACTCACACTGGGCTATAGGCACTTCAAGGGATGGGTATAACCATTGGGCATCCCCCTCCACCCTTCCTCATCACTCTTAAGCACTAGAAAACCCGCCCCCCCAGGCTACTTTCCAACATCAAATATGCAGTCAATGGTTCTTATCACATAATCAAATTATTTTTGGCTCCATGCCCACTTTACTGCCTTGCAGGTGTATGTGCACCCAATCCAGGTATTGACTAGACATGTGGCCTGAAAAATACAATCTAATTTCATAGAAAGATTTGTGCTTGGTGGTCCTAATGAGACTAGGAGAACATCTAAGAGGGTTAAAAAATAAAGATAGTGATAATCCCTTATATAAACATTTTGAATATGTGCATAAAGGAAAGCAGATGAAATGTAATATGTTTGGCATAGATAGAATAGATGAAAAAACTGAAGGGAATCTTGTAAATAAGCTTTTAAGATTGGAGTCTAAATGGATATTTGTATTGGATACTGTAATACCAAAGGGAATGAACACAAAATTTGAATTGAAGCCATTTCTTATGCCATCTTGGAAATAGAATGCATGGGTGATGCCTTCAGCTTATTGAACCGAACAAACATTTGCATAAGATATACTGCTCTGGGTCATTGTAAGAACAGTTGTAAGAATATTTATATTTTTATATATATTCAGTGGTGATATATATTTTTTTTAAAAAAGTAAAAAAAGAGTACAGTTTTTGCACTGTTATGCACTTTGCAGTATATGTCAGGAGACTTATATGCACTTTGGAAGTATTTGAATAACCTTAATGTGCAATACTGAGGTGTCATGGTTTAAATAATTACCTTAATGCACTTTTGATGTATTTGGGTAGTTCCATTGTGCAATAAGATTATATAAATAAATAAGTAGTTTGTGTTTTTGCACTGTTATGCACTTTAAGTATTTATTATTATGTGTATTTTGGATTCATTTAAATGTTCTTAAGGTTTAATATTTATTGAAATGGTTAAACTATTGTTTTTTGTATTTTTTCACTTATTATATGATCTATGCTGAATGCAGGGCTGTTGTGGAGGCCCTTGGGAATGTATAAGCTTTTGATATATTATGAGCCTATTATAGGGTTAGTTGTTAACCCTGTATGTTGCATGAATCATATATATAGGGGCTATAAAATTGAAGTGACACGAGTATGCCACACCCAGGCCGGAACTAGGGGTAGGCAGAAGAGGCAGCTGCCTAGGGCGCAGCGATTGAGGGGCACCAGGCAGGAGCCTCTCCTGCCTACCCCTAGTGCTATTTTGTCATTGCCTCCGCCGCTTGTCATTAGCAGCGGAGGCAATGACCGATCTAATCGCCCCGCCCCCCCCTGCACCGCCTCCTGTGCTTTGGCGCGCATGCGCCATTAGGGGGGGGGGCGGGGAGGTGGGCGGAGTTGGCCGACCGGGTTGCCTAGGGCGCCCGGTCGGCTTGGCCCGCCCCTGGCCACACCTCCTCTGATGAAGCACCCAATGGTGCGAAACGAGTTAAGAGAGTGGGTACCATGAGGCACTGGGATGCACCTGTCTGTTTGGTATAGTATGTTTATTGTTTAAATTTGAATTGTTTTTTAATTGATTTAGAGCCAATAAATGGTTTGTTTATTCCACTGAAACATTTTTGTTATTTGATTATATATTGTTTCTGAACTATCAGTGGGATATAACTTAAGGATTCTTTTTTCTCAATTTACCATTAATATTTATAATCACTAGTTACTGCCTGTGTGTAGACTGAGGCAATTCAACATGGCAGACTAGAAGGCACACAAACACAGATGCTGCTCTAAAAGTCTCATCTTGCTTGCAGCCTGGCACTGGTTCAGGTGACTGTGTACATGAGCATTACCTCTCACTGCCAGCAAGAACTCATTCCAGCCAGAGTCAGGTAAGTACATCAGAAAGACTCCCACACAGCTGTTTTTTATGGCTTTTTGGAAGGGTGCTACTTTCCAACTCCAAATATGCAGTCAATGGTTCTTATCACATAATCAAATTATTTTTGGCTCCATGCCCACTTTATTGCCTTGCGGGTGTATGTGCACCCAATCCAGGTATTGACTAGACATGTGGCCTGAAAAATACAATCTAATTTCATAGAAAGATTTGTGCTTGGTGGTCCTAATGACTGGGTTTGGGGGACACATTAGAGTCAAAGTTGGGGGTCATAAAATGGGCAAACACTGAAATACTAAGGTGGTTTATTAGTGTCAGTGACTTTACACTGGATTGTCATCATTTATTGTTTTATGCTGTTATTTTTGCATAAATAACAAATAAGATATTAGGGGTCATTAGAAAGTAATGCAAAAGCACCAAGGGCCACAAGAATCCTTGAAGGTAAGTAAATAGCCCAGTTTTGGCCTGCAGCTTGCGGTTCTATAAGGCTTGCAAGTTAGGGGACGGTTGGGAGGCAGGAGAGAAGATCCCAACGTGCCCCCCCCCGTGACAGCACCTTATTAATACAAAGCTGCCAAACAACAGCAGCGCTCAAATACAGTAAAATGAGTGGATTGCCCTGGTTTTTTTGTACTTTGCACACTGCCTTCCTGCTGTTAGTAAATGACCCCTAGAACTCCTTGCCTCAGAAAAACAAGTGTCTGTCATGTTAAAGCAGCTTATTTGAAGCTCTCCTGTAGTACACTGTGTACATATATATATATATATATTTTATATGTAATTGTTTTCTCTCTGTCCAGTTATTTCTCTGCATCTCACACTGTGTTATGCAAATACTGTAACAGATGTTAATGCTTGTCTTTCAGTACAGTGCGTACAGTACATTCACATCCTCAGTATGTAAAGCCTCTCAAATGTACTGTATGAGACCAATGACTGTGAACTTTATATTTTTAACAGTGGAAAAAAGAGATATAACAGTACTGGTCAGTCTGTTGATATAAGACTTTCAGTGGCTTACAAGGCCCTTTTTTTTTTTGTTTCCTTAATAGTGATTTTTATATAATGAAGCAGACAGAGCTACAGAGGATAAATGACTATATCAGGAAATACCTTGTAGCCAAACACTATTACAGAGCTGAGTGATATTCAGAGCCAAAAATGATTATCCATCAACTGTTACACTGTTCTGCTGCAGTGGAAGGAAATGTACCGGGCACAGGCTCTGCTTGGACAGATCCGTGGGTGTAGACAACTCATAACAGTTCTTGAAATAAATATTTGATCTATTCCATTCAGTAACTCATTGTTGTTTTACACATTGAGATACATAAAGCAGTTATTTGGCTTGAAATATGTATGATGGACGGCTTATTGCTCGAACTGGTGCCATTGGAAAGGATCTTCCTCCTAAAGATTGTCTGGTTTGCATTTGTATAGTGGTGTTAGAATTCCTTCTGTCTAGGGATTGTTTGCACTGTTAAGGAGATACAAAAGGAAGAACCTTTAATAACCCAGAGAAACAGAGATCTTTTTTAAAGGGAAAAAAATAACAACAAAAACTGACAATCAGCTGCCAAGTGAGTATGGCGTGTAATAAGAATGAATAATAAGAGGTGTAATTCAAGAATATATGTGTATTACAGAATGTACAGCAACACTGGCTCTATTTAGACCAGCTCCTTGTCTATACTCACCTTGTGGTCTGTGTATGCCACTAACTCTTTCAGTCAAGCAGTAATAGTGGTGACAGCTGGACTGGGAGGTCAAATGCCTGGCGGCCCAAACACCCCATGTGCTACTGGATATTGTTTCTAAAGGTGTCTGTACATGCTACAATTACAATCTTTCTCACGACCATTGGTCCTGCCTGATCGTCGAGGTGACCAACATCCAAGGCTTTTAACGTTATCGGTTGCCTCGTCTTCCATCATACACGCACTGATTATTTTTTACGATATCAGTGCGTGCATGGCCAATTAAGGGGAAAAAACATAGACAGCTGGAAAAGAGGTTGGTCATATAATAGAACAGACAAAGTAAAAAGCCAACATAGGAGATGGAAGACATTGGAATACAGGGAAACATAACCAGAATGCAGAATAAGTTATATAGGCACCTCAAACTCCACTGAACCTAGCTAAAATGGAGCTCTTCTCCTCAAACATAGCCCTTCTCCTCCTTTCACAATAACTATTGATGGCATAACCATTCACCCTGTTAATTCAGCATGCTGCCTGGGGCTATCTTCACCCAGTCCCTCTCCTTCTCTATTCATATTAAAGCCACGTTTCCTCCACAATATTGTCAAGATACGCCCCTTTCTTTCTCAAGTAACTGCCATAACACTGATCAATGCCCTTATACTATCCCATTTAGATTACTGTAATCTCCAATTAACTGATCTCCCAGACTCTCCCACCTCTCTTCCCTGCAATCAATCTTAAACTCTTCTGCTAGGATCCTCCTACTCCCTCCTAAGAGGGAATCTGTCTGCTCCGAGTAAAATCATTAGCATGGCTGCTTGTTATGTAAGGATAGCGCACAAAATACTTTTGTGCTAACTTTAAAGACCTGACTAGATGTTCTTGGTTTTCTACTCCACTTATTTCAGGGCTACCATTTTTTTTACACCATCCACACACACTGCCATCTCTCGTCTTAAACCGTTCTATCTTGCTGCTTCTTACCTCTGGAACTCTGTCCCTAAATTCCTCCATAAGGAACAATCTCTCAATCCCTTTGGAAAAAAAACCCAGATTCTACCTTCTGGAGCACTAGAGAATTATTTCATTAGTTTGTCTAGCCCTGCAGTTAAAGGCCAACCTTCAAACCTTGTGCACTTTTACCCTGAAATTTGTGCCTGTATGTTTCCCACCCATTTAGATTGTAAGCTCTACAGGACAGGGACCTCCTTCCTACTATGTCTCATACCACATGGCACTTAATCTGTGTATTTATACATATTATTTGTATTTATTATAATACATTCCCTCCCTGTGTGTACTTTTGTACAACGCTGCATATCCTTGTAGAGCAGGTATATCCTACACATATTTATGAACACAGACACGGAAGTAATGTTTTGCCTAAACAAAAATCCCTTATGCTTTCCCAGAGAGATAGACAACTTATTAACAGCAAATAACATTTACCACCAGCTCATCTGTTGTAGGGTTGCTGAGACTTCTTTGCATCTAGGGTACCAAGGTTTAACTCTCTGTCTGTTCTGTCTATATATGGGATAATAATGAAAGATGCCCATTACTTATACTGTAGGTAGGCAATATATTTGATTTATTTAGTTGAATGGTGGTCTTAGGTTTTCTAGTACTGTCCATTCAGCTCAGTTTCTCATTCAGTAAGAAACAAGGGACCGGTGGAAACAATCTGCACAGGCATATATACAAATGATAGATTTTATAAAATCTTTTACAACATTAACATAGTCACACTTTCCAATACAATTATGTTAAATACTAAAAAGGTGCCTGTTGGGAATGTCAGTCCTCACGTCACTGATACTATAAATATTTAAAGGTTACCTACGTGTCTGATTTACAACCAGCATTGCAAATGCAATGAAAATTGGAGCACTGTTTGCTCTTAAAGTGCACTTCTGACATGTGGTGCAAAATCCTCATTGTAAGCTACGTCAATACATCAGGGATGTGCGCCCCCCCAAAAAATATTCTTCACTGTGATTTATAAGTATACTAAATAATGGATATCATTGCAGTGCCTGTGAGTGCTTTGAGGAGCTCCTTAATTCTATATGATTTACAATCAGTAAATAAGAACACAAGAACACACAAAACATGTTTTACCAGACCTAACAGCCCAGAAGTCATTCTAGAAATACTTAAGTAAAATATTTTCACAGATTAGCGTGCATTTTAAACATTTTCCAGAGATTAACACAGATATCCTGATGTTACTGAAGATAAGTCGCAAGCAAATAACAATTCAAGTGACATGAACACATTAACCCATGTGAAATAAAAATATATTCAACTATATTAATTATAAAAAAATCTTTTACTATTTGACTTTCCCACAGACAGTGCCAGACCTTTTTATTTCCTATTTCTCTCCATGGATTTAAAGTATTTTTGGCAGGGATGTAACAACACAACACCGTAAGTGACTCAGCTGCTGGGTAATCTCCAGAAGGAAAATGAGCAATGTTGTGGCTTTTGTGGTTGTACCTACTTCCCCCTGTCAAAAACCGAATGTCCACTCTTGATTTTTGGTAGCTAAGATTTTATGGTGCAATATAATATCATTACAAAATTTACTTTTGATTTTTGATGGCTAAGATTCTATGGGATAATGTGGTATAATCAAAAAGTTTACTTTTGGTCATGATTTTGGGTGGCTAAGATTCTATGGGACAGTGTAATACAATCACAAAGTTTACTATTGATTTTGGTTGGCTAAGATTCTATGGGGCAATGTAATATAATCACAAAGTTTATTCTTGATCTTTTGGTGGCTAATATGCTAAGGGACAATATAATATAATCACAAATTTTTTTGCTCACAACAAAGTTATAGATAAAGGAAAGCATTGGTATCAGACATTCAGCTATAGATCCGAGAATATCTATGGCACACAGGCAGCATAGGGTAGGCAGGGTATGGCACACACAGGCAGCATAGGGCAGGCAGAGTATGGCACACACAGGCAGCATAGGGCAGGCAGAGTATGGCACACATAGGCAGTATAGGGCAGACAGAGTATGGCACACACAGGCAGCATAGGGAAGGCAGAGTATGGCACACGCAGGCAGCATAGGGCAGGCAGAGTACAGCACATACAGGCAGGGTAGGGCAGGGAGAGTATTGCACACAGAGGCAGAGTAGGGCAGGCAGAGTATGGCACACACAGGCAGTACTGTGCCTGCCCTATGATGCCTGTGTGTACCATACTCTGCCTGCACTACCCTGCCTGTGTATGCCATACTCTGCCTGCCCTATGCTGCCTATGTGCCATACTCTGCCTACCCTATGCTGCCTATGTGCCATACTCTGCCTGCCCTATGCTCTGCCTGTGTGTGCCATACTCTGCCTGCCCTATGCTGCCTATGCGCCATACTCTGCCTACCCTATGCTGCCTATGTGCCATACTCTGCCTGCCCTATGCTGCCTATGTGCCATACTCTGCCCTATGCTGCCTGTGGGAGGTGAACCTGTTCTGGGAGTTTGTTAGCATTAAGAAATAGTCATTTTGCTGGAGGTTGCTGTGCTATCCATAGGGGAGGAGGAGGTATATGGATTTAAGGGTATGTCTTAAAGGAAAAGGAAAGGCAAAGTCACAAAATGTTAGGCACCCCCAAGTGACTTCAATTGCTTACCTTTTACCCTGTTAGGAGAGAACAGCACCAGCTCGGGGTAGCTGCCAGAGCTTCCTCGTTCCTGTATTGCCACGCACACATGCGCAGTAGAGTGAAAAGCCGAGCTTTAACAGAGAAGTCGGCTTTTCACTCTACTGCGCATGTGATTGTCCGGGAAATTTGGCAGCAGCGCGAGTAGGAAGGAGGAAGCACTCTCTACAGGTTCCCTGGGCTGGTGCTGTTTTCTCCTAACAGGGGCACCAGCCCGGGGTACGAGGTAAGCGATTTAAGTCACTTGGGGGTGCCTAACATTTTGGCACCCCCAAGTGACTTTGCCTTTCCTTCTCCTTTAATATGACATAATATAATTCTTTCACATATGAATGAAGGGTAATTTCCCTACACCAACCATTTGGGATTTTTCTGTGCTACCACCATTGGGTATGGCCTTAAAAGCTTGTGATAACATGGGTGTTGTTTAAAAAAAGGGGAGTGGTCAACACTGGTTTCCATTATCAGCTCTCGACCATGTAGGCCAGAAAAATTCTGGTCCTCAGTACCACAGAAGTTGGACAGCACTGTCCTATAGAATCCATTTTAATAAAATTCCAATTTTTTTTTTAAATATTTCCTTTTTATCTATAAAATTAAACAGTACAGGTATGGTTATCCAGTTATTAAGAATGCTCGGGACCTGGGGGTTTTCGGATAAGGGATCTTTATGTAATTTGGATCTCCATACCTTGGGGCTGATTCACTAAAGGTCGATAACGCTTATCACATGCTTTTTTGCGTTAAAAAGCATGCTATAATTAAGTCCCGATAAAGTCATTTCGCATGCGTTAAGACGTATATCGCATGCATAAAAAAATGCACTATAGCAATGCGTTATTCACCTTGCATTGCGTAAATTAGTGAATAGAAATAAACGCATGATTCACAAACACATATGAAGCGTTAGATGTGATAAATATCGCATTAGTCTGTGCGAATATTAACACCTACTTGGGGCAGGTGGTACTTAAAGAACATTGCGGTTTGTGAGCTTTTGACAACACAACATGGACTTTGCAGTGGGATTTTTTCAAGTATGTGTTGGCCCTAGAGTGATGCAGCCTCCAGTTTTCAGGGAAATGGTAATTTTCAGAATAGTAGTTTTCCAAAAGTAATGGTTACATGCGTAAAATCGTGCGCAGTGGGAAATAACGCAAGAAAAACGCTCATTGCAAGTTAAATAACGCAAAGAACATCGCGTCTTAATTATGACGCCTGTCCTTTTAGTGAATCGATCGTTAAGTCGCAAAAAATAAGAAGCGATAACATTTTTAACGCATGCTATAAATAGCGCTCGTTTTATTGACCTTTAGTGAATCGGCCCCCTTAAAAAAATCATTTAAACATTTAATAAACCAAAAAGGATTATTTTGCCTCCAGAAAAAGGAAATACATTTTAAATAAAAATTGATTTAATTAAAATAGATTCTATGAGAAATGGGTGTGATGTAATTGGGAGCCTTCTAGATAATGGGTTTCTCGATAATGGATACCATACCTATACCTTGTACTCCATCCTAAGATAAAATGATTTCTTATTGGAGCCAAATCAACGGCTGCTTTGCATCCGTGCAAATATATAAATTGCGGAAAAGTTATTTAAACCATTTTCTGTTAATATAGTTAATTTTATAGAATTAATTCACAGGCATTATATACTATTATGAGGAAATAAATACTTGCGGTTTCTGAAATAACAACATTTACAAAGAAGATCAAACTGGTTTTTGAAATTAATGCAGAAGGTATGCAACTGTTTGCAAAAAACACTTTTTTTTCCCTAGAAAAGATTCTTAACCTTTTCTGCAGGCACAAACAGTACAACATACAATATATTGTTATGCAGCTCTGTCAGCGTAACACTAATTTTGTCTGACATAACCTATAAAGAAGAGAGCCATTATCGTGCAATAAAGAAGAAAATGTTGCGGATATTTTCATTGCAAATTTATGACAGCTGTTTTCTTTAGTATTGTGTTTCAAAGCTTTTTTTGATCCATTCCCCACATGCTATCACTGTTAGCACCTAGGCCTCACCCACTTATAAAATCATTACAAAAATGACAGTTAGAGTTACGGATGTCGACAAGCACTATTCCAGATATACAGAAATAACAAGAAAAACTGCAATGTAATGTTTAAATTTTAGTATAAAATCGATTGTAAGCTCCCATATAGATTGTAAGCTCTACGGGGCAGGGACCTCCATCCTCTTGTGTCTTTGACTCTTAACTTATTGCAACTGTTACTGTATCTTGTATTTATTGTTATACTTTGTATTTATCTATTATCTTATTAACCCCGTTTGTATTAATGTATTCTACTGTACAGCGCTGCGTACATAAGTAGCGCTTTATAAATAAAGATATACATACATACATATACATACATACAATCCTATTTCTGTGTAGAAAACTATTAGAATTACAAGATCCACTGGTTTGGCAAGTTGGCAGATTCTTCCATCGATATGCCGACCTATGGTGGGTGATATCGGGGTAATCCTGTTGTTGGCCCACGGACCAAACAATTGAATCACATCAGGAATAGGACCCATTGGAGCGTGTAGCGCATCAATGAGTCAATGCGGTCCCTAATTCGAAGGGGAAATCAAACCTGCCCCATCAATATCTGCCCAATTTTAGGCCAGATATCAGTCCATACAACAAAATAAACTTCCTCCTGTCCATAAAAAACAGTGTTCTGAGTGCTCACGCATGTGCACATCTGGTCCCCCCATACCATGGGCACATTAATGTTCAGGTCACATGACACAATCGAAAGTCACTCTCCTCCCTCTGACTTGTGAGCACCAATAGAAAGGTTTGCATCGCATTACCATAGCAACGCTTTGATTCACATTTCCCCATTTGTCTTCAGTTCAGTGAATAATTAAGGCTCATGAACATTTTGTTAATAGGGGAGATGGGAAGTGATGCTAAACGAGTTAAAATGGTGCCCGCAAAGTTCGGAATTCAGAATAAGTAAAAGGTTCTGAAGCCAGTAAAGTATTATGAATATTTAAAAACAAATACAGTTTTTCAAGAGGCGGCACCTACCTAATATTTGGGGAGCATCTTGTATTGGCATTTTCGTTTTCCTTTAAACTGTATATCAATTATACCCCACAGAGGCACAAAAATGTGTAACAAAATCTTTCTGAAGTTTTTTTAATTCCCTTACTGTGGAGCAATGTGCACTTTAACATTTAGTTGGGCCTTTTATTATTGCTGAGAAAATATTTATAATAAACACAAACACATTGACAGTTATGCAACAGATGTTATCTATAGCTAAACTGATGGTAAATAAGATTATAGGTACATAACACTTCAAACTAGTTCTTCAAGACAAATTCCTCATATAAATAAAATTAAGGTTCTACTCAACAAAGAATATAGAAAACTCTTAGAACCTGGAATGAGTAACAACTCTATGGGGGGCCTGGCCCATGTAATCCTGTTTGAATCATAATTAGTGATGAGCAAATTTTTTTGCCAGCCTGGATTTGCTGTGAAATTCTGCATATTGCATTGGTGAATTTTTTTGTGAAACTACTGCAAACATTTGCGAGTGAGAAAAAGTCATGATAGCGTAAAAAAAAAGTTGCGGTCACGTCAAAAAAATCATCAGTTGCTTCAAAAGATTCACCTTACCAAAAAAGGCAAGCTGTGTTTCAAAAAATTTTCATAGTTTCGCAAATTCTTCAAAAAAAGCCTCAATTGGTCATTTTATTAGCATTTTGTCCACTGAGTGGGGCATTATGCAAGTAGAATTGAGTGCAGCCTGCATTACGCAGTTCTAGATTCTAAACACATAAGCGTCCCCCCCTCTGCCTTGCGTGTAAGTGCTCTGTAGATGAGCACTAAGAGCTAAGCTTTTGCACCCCTTAATGCTCTTGCACTTGTGCCCCTGGGATCATAAATGACCCCTATTTTTTAATAATAGAAATAATATTATAAATATACTATGGTTGCCTTTCCAAGCCAATCACATACTCTATTCTTCAGCCTCGTAGTTGGAACAGAGGATGATGATACAGATTTTAATGCTTAAATCATTAACTTAAATTCAAGTTTTAGTTAATTTGCAGTTAAAGTAAAAAATAATTTGTCCACATTTTGGTGGTAATAAAGATTTCCTGCTTGGTAGTGATTGCATAAACAAAGAGCAAGAAGTCAAGTGTAAATAGAGTTGGCTTGATTCTCTGTTGCATCAGTTGTATTCTGGTCCTGAAGGTCTTGGTTTGTGGACTACAGCTACTATCATGCCTTAACCCAAATAATTTCTAAAATGCTGGAAGTTGCAGTTCAGGGATATATGGGGAGAGTAGAGGAGTGAAACGGCTGCCACTCTCTAATATACAGTTATCTTTCCTCATAGCCCCAACACAATACCTAGATGAATACCTCAGTGTGTGCCAACTAAATTGCCCCAAAAACACTGATTTTCAAGGCCTCAGTGAATCACACACAGAAACAAAAAACTTGTAAGAATTCCTAGATCTGTATGGATCGACAAATATGGAACTTTTAGATTGTAAGCTCTTTTGGGCAGGGCCCTCTTCATCTGTTATTGGTTGCTTTATTTGTTACTCTGTATGTCCAATGAATTAACCCCACTTATTGTACTTATGGAACCTGCTTAGAATCTAGGTGAATGGGTGAACTATTTGCATTAAAGTTGCCTTTGTTAGAATATATATAGTATAGTATGGGAGTTTACTAGAAAGCTGTTCTGGTGTTTCTGTTCTTTATCTAAATGTTCACTTCCAGACTAATAATCTTTAGGATCTTACCACTAAGACAGATGTAATGTCTGAATTCATAAGGCATTATTCATTAGTAAGCGAATAATCTTTACTGATTAGACATAGTACAAGGAGATAAAATACGTACAAAATTGTTACTTATGATAAGAGCCCAAGGTGACGGTTGCAAAGGTAGGTTTCTGTCCTACTACTGCCAGGTTAACTAACATGCAGCTACATCTCTTATTTTCTATTTAGAGGAAGTTGAAACCTAAAAAAACATGTTGGACAGTGGCAAATATATCAGGATTGCTGGTTTCATCTTAAGTGTAGACCTATAAGTTTCTCTAAATGATTTATGAGTATTTATAATTTGTGCATACATTTCTGCTTGGTCATGTATTGTACCCATTATCTCCTATTGAGAAAATGACAAATATGTGTGCAAAGAGTTTTACTTACACAGTGACACAATTTGAGAACATTTTTAGACTACTCTTCATTCAGAGAATTTTGTTCCAGGAAGCTGAAATATTTTCAAAGTACATTTAAGCATTTGGAACATTTGCCTAAAGGAGTAACCTGAAAATAAAAAAGAAACAGTAAGCATGCAAGCTGTCTCAATTTACAAAAATGCAAAAAAATACATAAAGAAATAATGAATAGAGATTTTCTCAAACCTCAGTCCAGGCCGCAGGCAGTGGCCAATCCAATAGAAAGATCAAAAGAAGTCAAAAAATAAAAAATCACAACAGCAGTGAAATAAAATTAAAAATTGCAAATTTTATTTGGACATATAACCTGAGGTGCTTTTTGCATAAAGGGCACTAACTCATAGGGGCCCATTTACTTACTCACGAACGGGCCGAATGCGTCCGATTGCGTTTTTTTCGTAATGATCGGTATTTTGCGATTTTTTCGGAAAATTATCGCGACTTTTTCGTTACCAATACGATTTTTGCGGAAAAACGCGAGTTTTTCGTAGCCATTCCGAAAGTTGCGATTTTTTCGTAGCGTTAAAACTTGCGCGAAAAGTTGCGCTTTTTTCGTAGCGTTAAAACTTAAAAGGCGCGACGTTTTGCGCAAGTTTTAACACTACGAAAAAATCACAACTTTTTGCGCAAGTTTTAACGCTACGAAAAAATCGCAACTTTCGGAATGGCTACGAAAAACTTGCGTTTTTTCGCGCAAATCGTATTGGTAACGAAAAAGTCGCGATAATTTCCGAAAAGTCGTAAAGGCGCCGAAAAAATCGCAAAAAATACGAAAAAGTCGCAAAATGTTCGTTTTCCAATCGGAATTTTTCCAATTCGGATTCGAATTCGTGGGTTAGTAAATTAGCCCCATAGGCTTCTGTACACAGAATACCATATAATGTTATTCCTATAGGCCTGAGGATACTATTAAAATCTGTTCCTCTCTATTCAGTTTACTACCAACTATCTCAGCAGGGCAAGCTAAGGAGTATATATATAGACCAGCCCCTAGGATGTTTTTCCTAGGTGCTTCTTTTTGATTCCTGGCTTGAAGGCAAATTTTGGTTGCATAATAACCATGTGTACTGCCAAATACAGCCTCATTTAGTCCACACAGGGGCTACCAAATAGCCAATCATTTGCCTAATTTGGCACCCTCCAAAACTTTTTTACATGCTGGTGTTACACCTCAGCTCTTTTTACAAATGAATGTGGCTCACAGGTAAAAACAAGATGGGGAGCCCCAACGTAGATCAATAGAAGTCAAAAAAATTTACAACACTGAAGAGTGGCCCAGAAGTCACATGGATGCTGAGGGTTATTAACAAAAAATTGAATATTTTGGCCAGGTCCAGTAAAGACCACTACCAAACAAAGCTTTTGGTAATACCCACCACTGAGGAAAGACTGACAAGTGTAGGCCAGGCATATCTTGTAGAAAGTGCACATAACCACCATCACCACCACACATATCATGTCAGTGGCCACAATGTAACTAACTAGCTAGTCAATATAGGTGGGAGCAGAAACTATTCATTCTGGTGGTGTGGCTTCATTTTGACCTCTCTTTATTTCTGTATACTTTTGGTTAGGCCATGACTTCAATAGGATTTATTAACAGATGGTTGTGCCTGTGTGCCCTATATGGTTTAGAAACCATTTCCAATTAATAGGGGCTTACCTAAGTGGTATTAACTGATGACACATAGGTACTACTTTGTGGCACAAGTATATTTAAGTGTAATTTTTAGTTACCTTGTTTATGATGCAATGATCTTTGCTTGACATTGCCTGTGCCTGCCGTTCCATTGATATCAATTGGAAGCAGCAGATTCTGAAGTGGTTAATGGATATTAGGCATAACACAGACTGGAGAAAAGATTACAAAATCTAAGAGCCTTTGTGCTATTATCACTAGAGCTTGTAATGGAGTGGAAAATGTGAAGGTTTCAGGCTGCCAAGTAATTCAGCATTCCACACTCTTAAAATGATAATGACACTACAAAAACTGGTTTAATTTACTGAAACTAATTTACTGAAACTGTGAGGATAATTTATTTTGATCGCACTAAAATTATATATATATATATATATATATACTTACCTAGACACAATGTGGAATGTGCAATTTTCATCACAGATGCCGTATATTTTCCCCATAATGCACCGTTTTTTCATACAATCCCGGATTTATTGCAGATGCAAACGGCAATTCTACTCACACAATTGCGCTGTTGTGTACAATTTGCCAAAATGGACACAACTGTGTGTATTTTACAGCAAATCGGAAGCAGTCTGCCTGCACATTTACTGTGTTCCCCATGTGAGTGACGTGCGACCTATTCTTTTGGCAGAAGTGTGCTGCACCCTTGATGCAAGGGGGTAGGTTCAACATGTATTTGGTAGAAAAGAATGCAGAATTAATGTAACAGATTTATACATTTTGGGTTGATTTACTAATTCAGCTCCACATTTTACAAATACATTTGTCTTAGCAAATTACTGGTGTCCAGTTTAATTTTTTAAAGTTTAATGAACTTCTCAGAAGTTCAGCACATTTAGTGAATATGCCCCAAAATGTATAAGAAGCAACAGCTATTTCAATAGGTAGAGTCCTGATTAATGTGCAATTTCATAGAGAAACAATTCACCTTCCTGAAGTTGAGGGGACCATAAGAAAGATTTCACTGTGGTGTGGGATTCCCCTAATCCCTGTTTAAGTGGTACAGATGCTGTGTCATGAACTTGATCCTGGGGGAAATGTTTCCCTCTATACAGTCCCCACCTACAGTTTGTGGCTCACAAATATCCCTTTTTGGCTCACCCAATGCACAATCCTGCTGTTGGGGAGCTGTTTTTGTGAGCAGCAGTGACCTTGTGTGGATATGGTCAAGGGGTAGTGGTAATATGTTTTACAAAATTAGTCAAAATTTGTTATGCATCCCTGAATTTCTGGAACCTGAGACTGAGAGCTGATGTTACTCATAGAAAGAGTTTAATAAAATACTTTGCTAATTAATGGTCAGTTTATTAACAATCACTGGAATTTCCCCTAAGTTAAATATCCTTCCTGCTCTGGCTGAAAAAAGACCAGAGTCCATCAAGTTCAACCCTTCCAAGTAAACCCAGCACACACAACCTATACTTCCCAATCTATAAACTCACATACATAAACTATATATACAACCACTAATACTAACTGTAGATATTAGTATCACAATAGCCTTGGATACTATGCTTGTTCGAGAACTCATCCAGGCCCCTCTTAAAGGCATTAACAGAATCTGCCATTACCACATCCCTAGGAAGGGCATTCCCCAACCTCACTGCCCTCACCGTGAAAAACCACCTAAGCTGCTTCAAATGGAAGCTCCGTTCCTCTAATCTAAAGGGGGGGCCTCTGGTGCATTGATCGCATTTATGGGAAAACACAACACCCCTTATCTGCCTATAATCCCCTCTTATGTACTTGTACAGAGTAATCATGTCCCCTCGCAAGTAAACTGCATAAGTTGAGGGGCCTAATAACTAGTCAGTAGTAATAATAAAAATAGAAAAAAAAATAATGTGCTAATAAGTCAGTCTTTTAATTGGGGGTCAGTGGAGTTTATATATAAGTTATGCAAGTTTTTGCACAAGTTATGTAAATTGCGTAAGGATAGGGGCCCATTGGTTTGCTGTGGGGCCCAATAAGTAGTCATACCACTGCTGAAAGTTCATGTAGGAGACTTAGCTTTTAAATTACAGCTGATGTTTCACTATAATAAGTTCACATAGATAGGTAAAAAGCATCATAAATATGCTAATAAGTCAGTCAGTTCATTAGGGGTCAGTGGAATTTACTTTATGTTTATTTAATTCATTGGTGGTGATTGGAGTTTGTCCCTGTCTGCCCCTGTCAAGCTTTATGCATTTTCTTTTGCTTGGTGTGCAAGTGAAGTCAATTTCTAGGCAACTTACATAAGTTGCTAGGCAACTTTTGCGGAAGTTACATAAATTGCTTACATTTAATGTTATATGTCGGTCCCCCTTCTGAAGCAGATTTTCACTAGGCATGGCACAACAGTACCTTCTTTCCTCCGTCAGTATATCTATAATAGAATACATAAAATTGATAGGTACAGCATTTAACACCGTCACAACTCATGCTCCCAACAGATTATAACTAGTAGCTAACAGGCTATGGATTTATGTGAAAAAATTAGGGATGCACCAAATCCAGGATTCGGCCAAGATTCATCCTTTTTCAGCAGGACCCTTCATTATCCTATAATACATCCTATAACACACATGAATATCCTGTATATTATATCCTTATAAACGGTGCTTAGTGATGTCATCAGTTGTAATCTGTTCTTAGTGATGTAATTTGCCAGATTACTCACTAAAACTTGTGTATAAAGAAAATAAAGTACCCCCTGATGTAAAATATGAGGGTACAGTTTTTTTTTAATATGTATATACTCTTAAGTCATCCCCAACTGTGATTTAGGGTTGTCAATGTCCACTTGGACATTGCCTGAGAGCAGTACACAGCTGTGGAAAGCAGAAGGCGTTGCTGTGGTCTGTATGTTTCTTTATTTCAGCACAGAGAAAACTTTTTTCTAAACAGTACAGTTTCATGCTGGTAACCCACAGCAGCAAATAAACGGGTAGCATTTAGTGATATGGGGCTGTTACAGTGCCAAAAGCTTTACATTTGTTTTACCTGTCCCTCCTCCCTACTATGAAAGCCGTGCTTTTAGCCTAGTGCCACATCACAGACTTTTCTTTCTGAGTGACACTAATGGGGATCACTTATTCCAGTAAAAATCAGTACATGTACAAGCAAAATATCTGACAGTCTTATGGGAGAGGCTACAGACAAACTACCAGCATCCTCAAGTTAAAATTTTAACAATTTTTCTTGATGGTTGACAGCTTGCAAGCCAGACTGAGCAGGCCACTGAGGTCACAAACTTGAAAGGTCCACTCGGCCATATTTTGTGTACCTTTCCACCTCTGTAGGAATACACAAGAACACAGTTTGACAATATGCATTCCAATACTACTGGTTAGTTTGCTTATTTTGTTACCAGCTTGGATCAACATTGCCTATTGCCTAATCAAGATCCTTTTGGAATCTGACAGGTATTTAACCAGATGACTTCACCACTCTGTGTATGTGGTTAAGGGACCAGCAGGCTCATTGTGTCCAATGGGATATGGTTGTTCAGTATGTTGAACAGACTTCTGGCTGTGAAGCCAAGTTGACCTCACATGTATCCCATGCAAACTCATGACTTTAAAGGAGAAGGAAAGGCTAAGTCACTGGGGGGTGCCAAAATGTTAGGCACCCCCAAGTGACTTTAATAGCTTACAATTTACCCCGGGCTGGTGTCCCTGTTAGGAGAAAACCGCACCAGCCCGGGGTACGTGCGAGCGAGAGTCTCCTCTTCCATCTTCGCGCGCATGCGCAGTAGAGTGAGAAGCCGAACTTTAACAAAAAAGTTGGTTTTTTCACTCTACTAAGCATGCACGGGCCAAGGGATTCCAAAGACAGAAGAAATAAGGAAGAGGAAACACTCACTCCCAGGTACCCCGGGCTGGTGCAGCTTTCTCCTAACAGGAGAACCAGCCTGGGGTAAAAGGTAAGCAATTAAAGCTAACATTTTGGCACCCCCAAGTGACTTAGCAAGAATACGTTGCAGATTGCACTTGTTGTTAATCAACCATGGTGAATTCATCTGGCCTGACTGCTACTGCTACCATATAATCTTACATACACCATGGGGACTCCTACATATGTAAGGGTGAGCATCAGTCCTCTTATTTCCAATCTAGGAGGGACAGAAAGAGAGGCAGCCTGAAGTAGGGATGCACCAAATCCACAATTCGGTTTGGGATTCGGGCAAGGTTCGGCCTTTTTTGGCAGGATTCAGGTTCAGCTCCTGGCCGAACTGAATCCAAATCCTTAAAACCTCATGACTTTTTGTCATGTAAACACGGAAGTTGAAAAATTTTCAGCACGTGGCAACCTTTAACCCTTCTGTGACCTAATTCAATTCGGTTCAGTATTCGGCCGAATCTTTCACAAAGGATTAGGGGTTAGGCCGAATCCAAAAAAAGTGAATTTGGTACATGGGAATGGAAAGAGCAGTGATGAACTATGGGCCTGTTGGCTCTAGTGCTAAAGCGGGTCCAAGGCAGCTTTCTTGTTGCTCTTGGTCAGATTTTTAATTGCACACCCTATAGTTCTATATTGCTCACTAGGGAATGTTAGAAAGTTGTTTTTGAAAGGTGAGTAGGTGTCTTCACACAGCATTTCTTTCATCTGGGTTTATAAATATGATTTTGTATGTTTTGGTCCCCTCCAGTCCTGCCAGCTGTGTAAAAGACAATAACTGCCCAGCCTATTATTAGAGATACTAACACAGTTCCAATAATAAATTGCGTCAGTATTTCTTTAATGTCGATGAATTCTTCATGACAGCACATAAATCAGTTCAGTTTGCAACATCAAAATAAAGATTATCCACTCATCAAGTAAATTTCATTGATTATTTCTTATACTAATTTAAAAAGCATGAAGTGGCAGTCTCTATCAACCTCGCATACCTTTCACCCTACCATGTATAATTAGTGATGAGCAAAATTTTTTGCCTGGTATGGATTCGCAGTGAAATTCTGCATTTTGACATTGGTGATTTTTGGTGATTTGCGAAACAACATCAAAAATTTGATGTGGCAAAAATTCGCAGAGTAAGGGAAAAGTTACAGTCGCGGGAAAAGTCATGTGGTAGCCACATTTTGTGAAATGTTTGCTGTTTGGCAAAACCTGAGGATTCGCTCACCCGTATGGATAATGCATTTTCCATAAGTGAATTGTTGGTGGATATGCGATTAGCTAATTCCTATGCATGTACAGTAAAGCAATATTGTGGGACATGACTTAGAAGTTGGGGGCTGGCAACGTAGGGAGGCTGGTGGTTGTTCCACAAATTAGGCCACTTGCAGCATCTACAGCAGTCATACTGTAACAGTGTGTCCCATACATTTTTGTAGTGAAATCACTAGCCCAATTAACCGTTAGGGTAAGCACCACCATGACATACAGAGGGGGCCTGTAGTTGCATACTTAGAGGATAATAAACTGGTGATCCATGCAGTCTCACAGATAAAAACAGGAGCAACTAATTAACATACAAGTTCCATAGCTATCATTAAAACTTAACCAAGGTTTCCAGCCTGCCAGGCATGTTTAATGCCTGCCTTTCTCTTTAAGTCAGGGGCTCTTTCCTATACAGACTCTGGGCACAGGTATCAGCCTTGTGTAGGGTACTAGACCCTACCTAACCTAGTCCCCTTTTCCTCTGGATCCCTGTCTGGTGAGGTGCCACCAGGGCACCAGTCCCTTTCTTACTCCTTGGGGCTGATTTACTAAGACACGAATTCGAATCCGAATTGGAAAAATTCCGATTAGAAAACGAATATTTTGCGTCTTTTTTGCGATTTTTTCCGCGCCTTTACGACTTTTCAGAAATTGTCGCGACTTTTTCGTTACCAATACGATTTTCGCGAAGAAACGCAAGTTTTTCGTAGCCATTACGATTCGCTCGTATCTTGTCGCGACTTTTTCGTATTGAGCGCTCGTAAGCGGCGGGCGAAACTTTCAGACTTAGCATGATTTTGGAAGCCTCCCATAGGACTCAATGGCACCCTGCAGCTCCAACCTGGCCCAAGAAAAGTCACCATACTGAAGCTTGAATGAATCCGAACGCTACGAAAAAATCGCAACATTTTGCGCAACTTTCGGAATGGCTACGAAAAAGGCGCGACTTTTCGCACAAGTTTTAACGCTACCAAAAAATCGCCAGATTTTACGCAACATTCGGATGGCAACGAAAAAGTCGCGATAATTTTCCGAAAAAATCGCCAAATACCGATCATTACGAAATAAACGCAATCGGACGCATTCGGCCAGTTCGTGAGTAAGTAAATGGGCCCCCTTGTGTGAGCCTCAACTGCTCCACTCCCTTTCTTACTCCTTGTGTGAGCCTCAACTGCTCCACTATCTGGCCTACCACTATCTATTACTACCTACACTGAGCTCCATGAATTCAACCTTTCACTATCTGCCCTTACCTGCTCCCAATTGTACTTCAGGGAGGTGGCAAGCCTCAGGCTCCCAGGTGTCATTCACTATTCTCATTTCAGCCAAAGAGAAAGTCTCACCCGATTCTCTTGCTTTCTAGGACTCAAAAGATAAGTCCTAACAGACACCATTGTTTGTTATCCAGAATGCTTGGGACCTGGGGTTTTCTGGAGGAGGTATGTTACCATAATTTGGACCTCTATACTTAAAAGCTAATAAAAAAATAAAATTAAACATGAAATAAACCCAGTAGGATTGGTTTGCCATCAATTAAAATGATGAAGGTTCAAGTCCAAGGTACTGTTTTATTATGGAAAAATAGGAAATAATTTTGAAAATGTGACTTGATTAAAATGTCTATGTCTATGGGAGATAGCTTCCTCTACCGATATATCTACAGGTCTACGACTCTCAGCATCCCCCAGAAGAAAGTTAGGGGACACTGGCGATATATCGAAGATGTTCCCTGTCCTCTTATATTGTAATTGCGTTTTCTGCTTAAGGAGACCCTGTCACGTTAAGGCCCGGCCACACAATCTCCCTTCCCTACAGCTATATTCGCTGAATAATTTGCTGAAACTTCTAACCCTCATCATGTGTGCAGGTTGCCAGTCATTTCGCTCAGGCGAAGGCAACCGGTTCGACACAACCCAATCATAACACGCTAGGGGCAGCACGGCGATTGGCCAGCGCCGCTTTCCCCGCCCTTTCAGGTGTTGCTTCAGAAAGAGGAAAAAAAAGTCATTTTGCTTCTAATCTTGCGCATGCGCGTTACGTTCCTCCGGCGGCAGCTACGTAAAAGTTTTTAACAAGTGATTAAAAAGAAGCAGAGAGCGAGTGGAAAAGGCGGAGGCGGGGGAAGAGGAAAGTAGAAAGGCGCTGGGCCGGGAGCGGACGCTATTGCACGGAGCAGGCCGAGCATTTCCAGCTCATTAGAAACTTTCAGCGGCAAAGCGCACAATGGAGTGAGTTCCATGGTAACTAGTCGGGTTTCCTGCGATGTTTCTTCGTTTCCTTCGGCCAATCAGTGCCCGCAGCTAGGGCTGGTGCGGGGCTGAAAGGGTGCTCCTGTTGTCCCCTACGCAGCTTGGCTCCCTCACTTCGCTACAATGACAGAGGCTGCGACAGCGGACCAGACCGCTCTGGAGGAAGTTCCCAGTCGGGTTTTGGCCTCTATGAAAAGAAAGGCCTGGGCCAAGAGTAGAGATTCCTGGCAGGCATCGGAGTGCGAGGATGTTGCAACGGAAGCGAGCAAAGCTACACAGGAGGAGGGGACAGGTCAGTGCAGAAATAAGCAGCTACTTGTCGCAGCGACAGTACGGCAAGGTTGGAGGTTTTGTATAGCGGGGTAGGAGGCTGTGGGGTTGCCTCAAGTTCCATATTCAGATGCAGGCTATAACCATATAGTCCCTTAACTGATCTGCACCTCTTATTCTCAAGGAAAGTGCTAAGGCTGCTTCCCACACTGGGGCTTCCGGATTGGCTGGGACCCAGTCTGAGGGATTTAGGCAAAATGTCTATTTTCTCTCCTAAATTCACTTGAAATGGTTAGAATTGTGCTGCACACTTGCCCAAAATAGTCTCAGGATTATGGTTATTTGGCACAGCCTCAGCACTGTTCTGTGTAACATTGTTATGGCCCAAGGAGAGCCCAGACCAATTGTTACTTTTTAAAAGTGGTCTTAAATCTATAAATTCAGGCGCTGGCTGTTCTAGGGCATTAGCTTGCTTCTAACATACAGACATCTCTGCCAACACTGGGGTTATTTGTAGGGGGGGCACTTCCTCTATTTGTCATACACTTTTACAATGTAACAGCCAGAGGGAGGAACACTCACAGTCTCTGTGCAATATATATATATATATATATATATATATATATATATATGTTAAATACAGCTGGCCTATTTCATACTAGATCAGCCTTTATTGATATGCAAGTGCTAGGGTTCTACTGGATAAAACTACTTCGAACTACTTTGTCATCTAAAGTTGATCCATTCTTTAGCACAGGTGCTGTGCAAGTTATGTGTGACCTAGATAGCAAATTAGTTCTTATGTAATCCTCATTTTTTTACTGTTATAATTATTTAATTATAAAACACAAACTTATTGTGCTGAGCTGTCCACTTGAAGGGTGCATATGTCAAATATGCATATCACACACTGACTGATAAAGGTAAAGCGGGCCCTGCTCAGTAAAGCGTACAATCAAGAAAGATTAATGTCATGCTGAGTGATATCTGTCTAGACACAGATTTTATTGTTTTCTATGGGGGAAGTCTTTATAGGAAACAACAAAAGCTGCTTCTAACCAGCTATAAGTAGCAGGTAACTAATCTCCCTGAGTAATGCATGCATTATTATTTTTGACTGCTACAAGTAAAGCTGATTAGTGTTGCTACCTTTAGGGAATTGGCACACAGGGCTACTTCGAGTGCTTTTAGCCTAAATTAGCGCCCCGTAGCTTTGAATGTGAAATGTTACATAAAACGGGAATTTACTGCATCTGCAGTACACCAGTCAGTGGTAGCCCTCCCCCATTTAGCTGCCCAGATATCCTACAGAGAACCTTAAGTTTTCACAGAACAGTGCTGAAAGGGAAACAATCTTACAGTCAGATCGAAAGAGCCTTTGTCATTAGTGCTTTTGACAGCACACACTAATACATTGTTACTGTGTTATGGTATTTTTTGCAAAAATTAGCAAAAACAAAATGTAAAATTGCAAAAGAACTTGCACTGATGTTCAGCTATGAATTTCTAATTTATTATAAACACAGAGCAGACGGACAGCGCACTCACCAACAAATAAATCATAAAACAGAGCCCAAGTGCTACCATATGAATAAACATCAGCATAGGAATCATGCAACTAAGTGCAAAAGTTTATCAGTGCGATGTTGGACCATCTATGTAGGACCGAAACGTCGATTTGCACCAATAAACTTTTGCACTTAGTTTAAGTTCCATGAGTGCTCCGTGATTCATATGCTAATTTATTGCAAAGGTATTTGGCTGCAAGAATCCCACCTTCCATTCTGTGTGTAGTGCAGTTTGCTGAGCATGCCGTTTGTTTATTATCTGGAATGCTAGAGACCTGGAGTTTCCTGGATAAAGAGACACAATTTCGATTAGCATTGCTTAAGGAAACTATAAAAAAAAATAATTTAAACATTAAATAAGTCCAATAGGATGCATGCCATTTTAAAACCAGTGCTTAAATCTAAAGGTTCTTAAATCTAAATTCATTTCTAAAATACATTACATTTAGCATCACAGGTATGGGACCTGTCATAAAGCCGGTAGGATTGTTTTGCCACCAATATTAATTTGCACAGCTTAGGATCCAGTACAAGGTTCTGTTTTATTATAACACAGGAAAAGGAAATCCTATTAAAAATGTATTTAATATAAATGGAATGTATATGGAGTCTTCCCGTAAATCAGAGTTTTCTGGGTAAAGTTTTTCCATGTTATGGATCCAATCCCTGTACTAGGAAATAACTGTTTCTTATCGTATTTGCCACAAAATGTTCCAAAAGATTAGTTGCTTCACCTGTTTAGGTTTGGAAATTTCTCACCAAGAGAAAAAAGTCATTGTAGAATTTACAAAACAACTGCAATCTATATGGACTTATGAGTTTTTGCTTGCATGTAGTATTAATGTGGTTTTTCAATAAGATCAAATTGCTGATTGGTTGGCATGCTTTGCTTCTCCAGAGTAAAGTTACAGTGCTTTCCTCATACTGTTGGATCATTTACCCTTTTTAGAAGTTGGAATTAATTCTCAATTTACCTATTGTGGATTGCACAGTTGGCCAGATATTTATTTTTACTCTCATGTTTGGGGCATAGTATAGGAAAAGGGCTTTATAATAGGATGTTGGTTGTTGTTGTTTTCCTGAAATGTATTAAGTACGGTTTAATATATCATTTGGAGTCTTTGCAGCCATCAGCCTTTCCCTTCCTTGAAGGCAGTTCAAAAGGGATTGGTGTTACAAAAACATATATACGTTAATGTGTGTAAACTTTACTGTATATGTGGACATAATTTGTATTAGGTTATACTATATCACTGAAAAACTAGAGGGCGCCTGCTAACATTTCTACTTTAAAGGTGGGAAATTTCTAAAATGTGGGTAAAGGTGGCCATACACATACCAACTATGATCTTTCCTGCGACCTACCCCTATCTCACAATTCATTTTAGGTGTATAGTTAGAATCCCTACCATCAAGCAGGTCAAAAACAACAGGATTGTTTTGCATCCAATAAGGGGTGATTATATCTTAGTTGGGTTTAATTACAAGGTTCTGTTTTATTACAGAGAAAAAGGAAATTGGTTTTAAAATTTTGAATTATTTGATTAAAATTGAGTCTATGGGAGACAGGCTTTCCGTAATTTGGAGCTTTCTGGATAATGGCTTTTCGGATAATGGATCCCATACCTGTACTATGTACTATTTGCGCCTCCAACCCCTGGTCCTTGGGAAAAATTGTCTTGAAACCGGTACGTGGTGCAAAAAAGGTTGGGGACCACTGCAGTAATGCATAGGTGGCCATGCATGTGTATAGCAGGAAATTACCACGCAAGCACATAAAGCACAGTTTTTAAATTCATAAATAACATCTGTTCTCTGATGAGAGTATTCATTCAAGATGGAAAATTGAACTGAAACACTGGTAGGAGCACCAAGATTGCAAGCAGTTATATGGGAATATGATTCAGACCTCCCACGTTCTAGGAACTTTATCTGCGTTCACCATGTTGAAGGTGAAAAAAAACCACCCTCTTTTTGGACATTGGCTTATTCAGTTTGCCTTATGTCTTAAAAGTGCTTAAACACTATCTGAGCTGCCAAAAATAAATATATTGCCTAGCAGGTACCATTGTCTACTGCCCCTTAGGCTGGCACATGGCACAGGTGGAATCTTTAGAATTTACTTTTCCACCTGTTCTCCATTTATCAAAAAGCATACACTGTTTGCCCTCATGAGAGAAGCTGGCAGAATGCCTTAAATATAAAAAGAAATGCACTGCAGTTTAAATTTTCAAATATTTACACATATAACATAAGATATTTACAATGCATGTGCCCCTTATATGTAAGATTTGGAACAGACTTGATAACAGACATCTCAATCCAATCTACTGATTGGCAAATGGTTAATAAAAATAATGGCAAAATTACAGGGAAAAACTTAACCTGTGCCTTTTTTGCACATGGGTAGCCATCATGTTAGCGAGAACTAGAAACCTTATTCTGCACTTCTGATAAATGATCTTGGATTTGGACTCCTCGATATAGAAGTAGCAGTAGTCATTTGACAATGCTAAATACCAGCTGCTGGATGAAATGTTAACCTTCAATGGATTGTCATCGGCCCGTGTATGGCCACCTATACATGCTGAGTGATTTCTTTTGGCAGCTCATTAACTTTTCAAACCTACTTAAATTACAGGCTTCTTCTCTTCGTTCCTTGAGGGCACTCTGGTGGTCAGTATAGCAGGTTTACCTTGGGCCAAATCACCTTTGTCTCCTTGGGTTAAATACCTTCTAAGCTTTGATCACCCTTTCAACAGTTAATACATACATGTAATGATTTTCAGTGCAACATAACAAACCCAGCAAATTATCATAAGGTTGCACCAAATGATCGGTCATCTAGTGATCTTTCATCCAGCATTGGTCAGAAAATTGATTGGGCAGGTTTAAAAATTATCTTTTACAATAAAATTTGTCCATTGTCCAATTGTTTGCAGAACAAAGCAGACAGCTACCCACTGTAGCTCATTTCAAGATAAGCTTGGTTGTACAAAGATCTATGTGTGTATGGCCAGCTTAAAGTCGGCCATACACGCACCGATATTATCGTACAAAATCTAGTTTCATATGATTTTTGGTGCGAGTATGGCGGCTTGACGAGACGACCGATATCGCAAAATCTACGTTTAGGGCTGAATCATCAGGTGGAGGTAGAATTTCTATTGTTTCTACCTATCAGAGATTCAGCCCTAAACGTCAATGGCGACCAATGGTCTCACGAAAGATCGTTATTGCTACGTGTATGGCCACCTTTAGAGACAGAAGGTTTTTGGACCTTTGTAAAGCCACTGGTGGTGGTTACAGTATAATTAGTTTAAAGTTAAAGGAAATTGTAATTATTCTTAGGAACTTTCTTCAGTCACCTGTGCAAAGTCTTGGGCCTTTTTTGTGCATTCTACTGCACAGGAACACTCCCACTGGTACAGTTTCAAATGAGATCTGTGCTTGCTTTCCATGTATTGTATGCAATAATGATTAATGGGTGGTTTAACTTTTAGTTAATGTTTAGTTTAGAATATCCTATTCCTATCAACTTTTGCAATTGGTCTTAATTATTTATTTGTTTTAGTTTTTGAATTATTTGTTGTTGTCTTCTGCCTTTCAAATCACACAGCAGCCAAAAAATATTTGTTCTGTAAGTCTGCAGTGTTATTGTTACTTAGTATTACTTCATGTTCAGTGCCTTTCCTATTCATATCACAGTATCTTGATCAAACCACTGGTTGCTAGGGTAAACTGGGCCCTAGCAACCAGACAGCTGCTGATAAACTGGGGAGAGCTGCTGAACAAAAAACTAAATAACTGAAAAATTACACAAAATAAGAAAAAAAAAAAATGAAAATTGTCTCAGTTTCTATTACTTTAAACTAACATTGCATGCCATGAACAATTTAAAGAAAAAAAACTTCCTAAAAGTACAGGTATGGGATCCCTTATCTGTAAATCTGTTATCCAGAAACTTCCAAACTACGGAAAGGCCACCCCCCATAGACTCCATTATAAGCAAATAATTCTAATTTTTAAAATTTCCTTTTTCTCTGTAATAATAAAACAGTACCTTGTACTTGATCCCAACTAAGATATAATTAATCCCTATTGGATGCAAAACAAGCCTATTGGGATAATTTAGTATTTCAATAATTTTTAGCAGACTTAAGTTATGCAGATCCAAATTATGGAAAGATCCCTTATATGGAAATTCCCAGGTCCCCAGCATTCTGGATAACAGGTCCTATACCTGTACTGCCTGTTTACTTTGCATTCTCTCGCGTTTTTATGCGGATATCGGCTACATGTGCCTGCACCCAAGCGTATCTCATTCATTCGGGTGCAGGCACAGGTAGGAGCTGTATGGCGGTATTTTCGGTAAGCGTTTTTCCACTTCCCGAAAATATATGCCCTACGCCTGGTGTGACATTAGCCTTACAGCCTGCTGGGCCACTGGCATATTCTCAGCTGCCATTTACTCAGGTCCCATGCAACTTTGCGCAGCTGAAAGCACTGTAAACATTATTTCCAGACTTAATAACACACCTGAAGAATCACTCAGGGTATTGTGGAAAATGCTGCCTTGTAAATATATATATATATGTGTGTGTGCCTATAATTGCAAGTATGCAACTTTGCCCTTTACAATAGGAAGCTGGTTGCACCTAATCTTGCTGCTGATGCCCACAAGGCAGGCCCTAGGTATATCTTCCGTGCATTAAGATATTGGTTATTTGTTCCCAGCGCTATTCTTACTATTGGCTCTTAAAGGAGAAGGAAAGTCTAAAAACAACATGAGCTCAATAACTTAGCCTTAACACAGTCCTTAACATATTTCCTGAACTCGCCGTGCTGTTGCTTCATCTGGCTCTGACATGGAAAAGTCTTGTCAGTAAATGCAGTACCTGCTCTAAGCCTGTGCAGCTTCCTGTCTCACTGAACACAGATTGTCCAGGACACAGACATGCTCCGTGCAGAGCAGAGAGCTCCGTTTTTTTTTTTTTTTTTCCTTTCAAGATCTGCAGTCTCTGAAGAAATGTTTGACCCCCTTAGCCCCGCCCACTTCACTCTTCCAATCGGAATGCTCCTGTGTTTTTTCTAGTCCTGCACAGTGCCTCTAGCTGCATTTGCTGTGCTGAAATCGTCAGTGCCACTGTCCCCCAGCCATAGTCCCCCAGCCACAGTCCCTCATCCCCAGCCATAGTCCCACAGCCACAGTCCCTCATCCCCAGCCACTGTCCCACAGCCACAGTCCCTCATCCCCAGCCATAGTCCCACAGCCACTGTCCCACAGCCACAGTCCCTCATCCCCAGCCATAGTCCCACAGCCATAGTCCCACAGTCCCACAGCCACAGTCCCACAGCCACAGTCCCTCATCCCCAGCCACTGTCCCACAGCCACAGTCCCTCATCCCCAGCCACAGTCCCACAGCCACAGTCCCTCATCCCCAGCCACAGTCCCACAGCCACAGTCCCTCATCCCCAGCCATAGTCCCACAGCCACAGTCCCTCATCCCCAGCCATAGTCCCACAGCCACAGTCCCTCATCCCCAGCCATAGTCCCACAGCCATAGTCCCACAGCCACAGTCCCTCATCCCCAGCCATCCCACAGCCACCAGCCATCCCACACTCCCACATAAAATCAGCATAAATAAAACATAATTTTTTTTATAATCCATATATCTATAATATACATATATTAATCAATTTCCCACTGAAAGCCCCTCTCCAGCGCAATTAGAATGCAAAAAAATCCTGAGCACTTCTTTCCCCAAACTCACAGTGCAAATGTAGGAGATTGCTGCTGACAGACCGGCGCGCCACTCTGCTGCGTTACGTCAGGGGGTCACAGAAGCTGCGCATGCGCATTAGGAGAAGGCGGAGGGGGAAGTGACATCATCGATTTGAAAATGTCGGCGCCAAACTTGAAACAGGAGCTAATCTTCGGAGGTATTTTGCGCCGATCCAAAAGCAGCAGGTAAGTTTTAAATATAGCGGTTCAAGACAGGGGCTGCTGCCCTTTCCAAATATATTAATTTCAATTTTTTTCTTTCCTTCCCCTTTAAGCTGTGGCCATAAATTTAGTTGGTTATAATGTGTCTGTAAGTTACTTGCGTTTTATTGGGAAAGGATTAGTTGCCTTGCAACTGTTTCCCACCCACACATTGTGCTTGTTTTACTTTTATTCTAAGCTGTCTGTGTTTGTATATATTGTTATATAAACTTCAGGAAATGATACTTGCATGAGGACAACTGCCTACACTAAGGGCCCATGAATGCACATAAAAATGCAGTATATTGTGTTACACAACAAAAGAAAAGGAACATTGTTAAAATGAATAAGTACAACTGGGCAGAATAAAATGGAATCTGTTTACTCCAGGTGCGCTGAAACCTGCACTTTGAATTTACACAAAAAAAAAAAATGTTTGTTTATAAGGGTCCTTATTGATTAGGTCCTTCCTATATTAAGTCCATTGACTGTTATGTAGAGGGCCATGACAGGACCTTAGGTCTCTACTGTTTAAAAACACATCCATGCACTTCCCTTTTTCTCCCAGTTCGCGGACGACTAATCTCCCCAAAAATGCCATCCTACCGGCGAAAATGTAAATCGCTGGTGGGATGGCATACGCGGCGCCTTGTGAGGAAACTTCCGCAATTTCAGCCATACGCTTATTTATCACTCATGCATGCCACACAGTTGGCTTTTGGATCCAAATGCTTAAAGATCCCAAGGCCAACTTGCATGTATAAACTGAAGTTTTGTGACTAAGCAGCTGGTTAATCAAAGGCAGGGATGGGCAAACTTTGGCACTCAAGCTGTTGCAAACTTACAATGAAGAATTCTAGTCTTGCTATGCTCTGCCCAGGCTGTGTGCCAAGGTAGCCACTTGATATCCTTGCCTGGCACACACAGTAACAGCTAGCTGTGGTACCTCTCCTGTACCTGCATTGCTTGCCCATGTGTTGTGTGGATGCTTTTTAATTGTGAAGGGTTCTTAATTTGATTGATGCCTGGGATGCAATGTAACCAATTGTGGATGAAGGACAGATAGTGTCAAAGGGGTTTCCCCTCAATTGCTTATTGCTTTGTTTTTAGTTTGGAACATAAGAGAGGGTTTGGTTTCCTTTAATGCATGGGTTTTTACAGCAGACCGTTGTCATTCACATGTTGGCGCCATCCAGTCTTTGCTTGTGTTGCATCTAAGAAAGGAACCTTACCATTGCAGTTTTTCCTTTCCCTCACAGAATTTTCATACAGAAATCATCACTACATATAAGCACTCCAAATATGAGAACTGGAAACTCAAGGCTTCTATTCAAGCAGACACAGTACTAGATTTTGCTGGTTTATGTTTTGTATGTAGAGGAATTTAGACCTGAGAGCATCTACTATTTTTTAAGGCTGCAGTGAGGAACTGCTGGCTTTTTGTGGGAGCAGTGTGTGCAACATATGAAGGGAAAATTCTAGCTTCGGGGCTGAAGGTGATATAATATGTGTAATAGTGAATGTATGATAGACATTAATGCAAAAATATATAACCTTTAACATAATTTAATATTTGCCTTTCTTGCAGGGCATATACCAAATGAAAAGATAGCAATATGGCTGAAGGACTGTAGGTAAGTGTGTGTTTTTTTTTTTTTTTGTTTTGTTTTTTATATAATTATAAAACACTGTCCTTTTGGGTATTTATTTGTTTTACAATTTATTCTGCATTATGAGATGCTTTATGCTCTCATACGGTAGAGCTTTTAGCACGGTCATCTACTTAAAGGAGAAAGAAAGGCTAGTAGAGAGTTATTCTCAAGCTGCAGGCATACCTTCAGTTGTCTCAATAGTGCCCTTAAGTCTCCCCATATTTCACCTGTTCAGAAGATCTGAAGCCAAACAGGAAGAAAAAACGCTGAGCTGTGTAAAGAAAGTTCCCATAATGCCTCACTCCTGCACAGACATGCAAGCCAAACTGAACATGCTCAGTTAGTAAGACTATGGGGCCGATTCATTAAAACACGAGTTCGAATCCCGAATGGGAAAAATTCGGATTGGATACGATAATTTCTGAAGATCGCAAATATCACGAAAATGCTTACGAAAAAATCGTACCGAACGATTGTAAAAAGCGGCAGAACCTTTCCGAATTTTTCGCGCTAGTGTATGAAAAAGTCCCGCAAGCGCGAAATAAACTGCAGAAATGTTCTTGGAGCGTTCGAATGAATGCTCTAAGTGTTTGTGTCTTGGTAAATCTCCCCCTGTGAGTCGGCTTCCTGCTGATTGGCTCAGATCCACATACCTAAGGGGGAGGGGTGAGTACTTAGCATTCTTGAGGGAGGGGGGAGCAGGAGAGAGCAGAGAATAGAAAGCTGCGTGTCTCTGGCACAGGAATTACAGACACAACTAATCTTTTTTCAGAAAGTGCAGCGTTTCTGTGAGTGCTTATGGCTGTATTTACATAGACCTTTCTGATAAAGCTTACTTAGTTTTTACCTTTCCTTCTCCTTTAAAGGGATAGTGCATCATTGCATTTTTAACAGGAACTTGTCACTGCATAGCACTAATCCTGAAATTAATAAGGTTTTAGATACTTTGCCCCACAACATTTTTATTTTTAATTGTGCTGCTACATACTTAATGATGACCGTGTATAAAGAATAAGTATGTTGTAAGTTTAGAATTGGAAGACTGTCTTCCCATATGTGGGTAGGATTTTATCCGTATATATCATTATATCAGGAAACTTGTGGAGGCTCAATAGCACTGACACTAAAAACTGATTTGCAGTTCTAGTCGCCAAATCTCATTTGATGGGACCCAGATTAAAGTAGGAGAAATAGTAAATGGTAAATCCTCTTCCTGCAAAAAAAAAAAAAAAAAAAGTACCAATCCTGTGTACTGCGTGCTACCATGTACCATGCTGCTATTACTCGGGGTGCCCCCCCCCCCCAGTGCTTTACCTCTTTTTCTTTAAGGCTGGGATGCAGTTTGTGTGTTGCTGTTAATAAGTATTATCTGTAAATATAAATCTAGCACTATAATTAATCCTATACAGCTTGATATCTCCTTAGGCCCTGACAGCAGTATAAAAATTCTGGCGGATCAAACAGAAGCTGTAATCTTCTTGTTAGAGTAGCTGCAGTCAGCCCTCACTGCATTCCTGATGCAGTTTCACTCTCAGCATGAAATGTAACATTGGTAGGATACTACTGAAATTTCTGGGCACACATCCAGCCTCCATACTTCCTTCTTTTTGCTGCAGAATTAGGCCTTGATATGCCAGACAGAAATAGTCTGTGGATAGTAAGGAAGGGACAAGTCTCAATGTGTTTATTTTGGGTAATATTTACATGTTGTTTAATACTGGAATGTTAATTGCTTCTTACTGTTTGTTTGTTTTATTTTTCAGCAGGGTGCACTTTTATAGGTCCCTACCTTCCAGATACCCTTATTTGCATAATGCTGTCAGTAAAAGAGTTATGTATGGCATGGGGGCCTTTTCTACCTTTTAAGGCTCTGGGTAGAGAGCCACATTCCCTTTTCCTCATTTGGTGAGGAAAAGGGCCAAACTATTGACTCGGCAGCTGGCCAGATATCAGTTGCGTAGGCCATTTGTGGGTGCCATACATGGGGCAATAAGCTACCGACTTGATCTTGCAGTTTTCATCGGCCTGTGTGTGGCCATCATTATAATAGTGCAGTCTTCCTAGTCATGACGAAAGAGGCCTAGCAGTGTCTTCAAGCCCTTCTTTAATCACCCATCAATAATAATTGTGTTTTGCTTGTATCTAGATGTGAGTTTGCCTTTACTTCCATTGATTTCCGCAACCATTACTATGAATAGTAGTAACCTGGATAGTGCACACCCCTGTCTATGTACCATCAGCCTAAAAATGTACTAGGTCTTAGGTACCATTAGCAGATTTGCTCATTAATGGAAACTGTACATAAAAACTTTGATACCAATAGTTTTATCTGGTATTGATACCTATTTTTGTGCTGCTACTAAATGTTCTAAGAGCAGTATGCCATTGTTGCTGTTGTGTAATATTCTAATATTTCTGTAACTGGGGACTGTGACAGCGAGTCACTGGACATTGTACATGTGGGTGTTATACTGATAAGCTATCTTGGTGATCTCTGAAGATTCTCTTCTGTACATGAGACTGCCAACATGGACAGATTTGAATCTGTTTGGAAATATCTGTGTTACAGAACTTCTACCATATGTATCCTAACTATCTGTGTTCTTATAAACAGTCGTTGAACAGCAGGCAGTGTTTGGCTTATACTCTCTCTTTCTGTCCTCTGTGCTCCCTGTATATTTTATTTGATTACTTGTACCTCCCATTAAATGTTTTAAACAGTACAGAATGTTTTTATATGATCACAACATCATTAGTTGCATATTAAAAGGAGGTGCCTTTGGCCTTTAACATAGTTTAATTCTAGCTGATTTATTTTGGTCAAGTGGCTTTTATGAATTTTAAATCGGTTTTAGATTTTGGTTACTGTAGCCCCTGAAAAAGTAGTACAGTTAAGCTGCATAAAGTAGCCCAATCCAGTATCTACTGTACCATAAGCTATTTGAAAGTCTTTGCTAATTATTTTCCTGCCAAACTCTGCCAACTCAGCTATTGTACAACTGAAATTGACTTGTCTTCATTTTTTGTCTACATGTCTAATAAAATATGTACATATACGTGTGCACATGAGTGGTCTATTTTTAGTGGATTCTCTGTTTTTCGTTATGTTTTTCTTTTAAAAACAAATGAAGGCACGCACTGCTATACTGTGTGAGTAGGTTTGCTTCTGCTATGTATTATGCCACCCCTGGTATCTTACAGGGGACCTGTCACCTTAAGAAAAAACTCCAAATTCTTTTCTATCTTGTTAGTTGAGCAAAATCAACTTCATTTACACTATATAGATAGTATAAATCTTGTTTCCTTCAGTCTTGGAACTATTCAATCACAGCAAGCAGACAGCTGCCAATTTGTGGACACTGTTAGTAAGGTAAACTTTGCATCACCCCAAAATCTTGTTGGAGGACCAGATGCCCAGGCCCATGCACTGGCTACATAATTAGGTGATGGGTAGGGAGGGGAAAAGTGAGAAGTGCAGTGACATCTAGGAAGTGCTGAATGGAAAGCTAAGGGCTCTGGCACACGGAGACTAGTCGCCCGCGACAAATCTCCCCGAAATGCCATCCCATCGGCGAGAATGTAAATCGCCGGTGGGAAGGCATACGTGGTGCCGCGATTTCCCCGAAATCACGGAAGTTGCCTTGAGAGGAAACTGCCAGAGCCCTAAAGGTATTGTCTGCCCCGCCTCTATGCCTAAGGATCAGATAAGACTTATAAAAAGAACAACTTTAAAAAAATCTGTGGGCAGGAAAATGTTTGTTTTATCACACTGTTAGATGGAGCATCAGACCACTTTATCTGCTGTGGCAAGATTTCATGGAACCTTTCTGCAAATACTGTATAATGGTTAATGTCATAATAATTTGTGTTCCTTGTTTGGGGAGTATGAGGATGTAGTTTATTTCTTTAGATAACAGTCCTTCTCTGCATCATTGTGGGCACTCGCTGGGCTAATATGTGCTAATTACCTTTCACATTTCTGTGAATTAATACAAAACAAATAAACATAAATAAACAAATAAGCCCTATAGGATTCAAATGATTTGCTTAGGCTCCATGTCCTTCCTGTAATTCAGAGCTTTCTGGATAATGGGTTTCTAAATAAGTGATCCCATACCTGAATATTGCAGCTAAAAGGAGAAGGAAAGGTAAAAAAAAGAAAGTTAACTTTTTCAGAAATGCAAATCTATGCAAATACAGCCATAAACACTCAGCTGCACTGAGTCCTCTATCAAAAGAAACACAGAATTTCTTTTCTGTTTTTGTGTACACATGTCCTTCAGTATCAGACTTTCTTCTCTTGGAAAAAACCTTCAGGTCATGGCACGAGTCTGCTCAGTTGGCTCTTCTCTCCCTTTCCCAACTGTGCTCTAATCTGAGCTACCATCACCAGAGCTGCAGCAAGGAAGTTACTGAGACAAAGCTAAAATGGCAGCTGCTATCTTCTACAAACAAAGGAAGCTTCTATGGCTGTTTCTCGGCTATAGTAAAGCTTTCTGCAGAATAAATATAAATGCCAAAATGCCTTTCCTTCTCCTTTAAGATTGCAGATGGCATCTATAGGGGCAATAATATCTGATTCATGTAGTGCAAGTCTGTAGTGGCTGTGGATGCAGAGTAATGAAAGCAAAAATGTAATTGGTTCCCGTGGGTTACTGCCCAGGTGCAAGTTTGACTATTGTTAGTAAATGTGAGCTCCAACATAGTTTTTACTAGTGCAGGGGAACACTGCTTTATGTATAAATGTATACAAAACCCATTCTTTTCTTGGTATTACTGGTCTTGTAAAACAAAGCTTTTTAGACATTGCAGATATGTCTGTGTAAATACAGTGCAAAAGCTTGAAATGTATTTATATTGTTGTTTTTATAACAAGGTGTTAGTAGAAATTTTTGCTTTCTGCCACGAGGCAAGGTGGCGACACTTTACTGGGGCAGTCAAAACCACCCCTGGTAATTTCAAGATCTGATTTCTTTTTTTTTTTTTTTTTGTATTTTAAGCTTTTCTTGTGTAGAGAATGCAGTTTGATCCTTACCCACAACATGTATGTGGAACCAGCAGTGCAGAGAACAGCAAAGAATTTCACCAGCAATTACATTTATAAATATAAATTATTTATAATTTATTGAGCATGTGTAATGTATATGGGAGCAATACTAGTTTGCACTGGCCTGTGTATTCATTTGCATTGGTGTGCTCTATGCAGATGTTTACAGGCTGCTTTTGTAGGTTTCTCTATAGAATTGAAAGGCTGGGGTGAAAAACATACTGCAGATGTTGGAGTGTATAAGGGCACATATATTTGTACGCTATTCGTGAGAAGCTGTAAGTCTGCCGTTTGCAGCTCCTCCTCCCTATCCCCCCCCCCCTTTTTTTTTCTTTTTTTTCATAAAGTATTTTTGACTAAGGAAGGAAATAAAACCTTTCTCTAGATAATAATTGGGTAATCTTGTGGTTTTCAGAACACCGCTGGGAGCGTCTTTGGATGAGCAGAACAATCCTGTTAGCTCACAGAAAGGTAAGATGGTTTTCATGTCTCTCCTACATCTTTTGTCTTTTGTATGAATATAGCAAATATCTGTTGTGCTGTTTTCCTGCATGATTGTGTGAGTCCATCTGCAGACTGCTCAATCTGAAAGGGCTTGGAGTTGCATAATTTTTAAAATGAGGAGACTACTCTCTAAACTGAAGTATTTCATTTTCCGCACAGTGCTTTTTTTTTTTTTTTTTCTAAGCAAGCCATATATTTTTATTATATTTGGAATTGGTTGCATTGGTTTGTCAAGGAAATACTTTCCATCTCTTGGTGTCAAGCATGTGCTGGTCCCAACTCCTTATAGCATATGATTTAGTATGTATTATCTGTGCTTGTGTGGTTTGACTGTCCTCCATGCAATAAGGATTAATTATATCTTAGTTGGAGTCAAGTGCAAGGTAATGTTTTATTATTACAAAGAAAAAGGAAATCATTTTTAAAAATGTGAATTATTTGATTAATTCTGAGCTTTCTTGATAATTTGTTTCAGGATAACACATTTCATACCTGTGTGTGTGTATATATTTGTTTTTTTTTCCGGCAAGCTGAATATAGCTTTAATGGAAGCAGACCAATAAATACAAAATGTGTGTTTTTAAGTGCTTTCGTTGTCCTTTTAAAGTATTAGATTTCTTAAAATACGCATGTTTCAGTGAGTCATATGTCGCAAGTATAAAGGATAAGCACACCCTGTGCAGTGCCAGCCTCCCTGGTGCTTCTTACTGGTGCTCCCAGTTCACTGTATACATAAGCCTTCAAATTAATATAAAGGAACATGGGCCAATTCATAAAAGGGTGGTGCAATTGTACAGCACTATTTTTATTTATTTATTTATTTGTTTTTTAAAAAAGCGGTGCATTATGCCCTGTTTATAACTGAAGACATCACAAAGTGTTATATATAAGTGGATAATGTACCCCCTAAAGGTATCCGAAGTAACTGAGGAAAGAAGCGACCATATAAAAGCACAAGGATGCACACAATTTGACAAACATGCGGTTTATAAGGATACAACTTAGTTTGGGCCATTGTAAAACAAAAGCATCCAGTAATGTTTTGGTGTCACTCAGAAACCATATTGTATTATAAAGATATTATTATGACATATTATCATAGCATAGCAAAACGGTATTGAAATAAAAAATGGTGTGTTTAATGTGTTGTCTGGAAGACTGATTTATCATTGAAATCCACAATCATTCAGTGGAGTGACATCTATGCAGCATATGAGTGCTGTGTGTCTGTAGGTATTTGCTTGACATGCTCATGGAATGTGCATCTTTATGAAGGGGACAGTATTTTAACTTCTAGGAAAAACTCTAGGGTGGAACTAAGGTGACACATACTTCAGTGTAAACAGCTTGACCGAGGCAAGACATTTTAGAATTTTCCCACAACTTTTCCACTTCACCCAGCTTTTTCCATCATAGATGATTCTTCTCTTTGTTCTACGAAGTCTGGATCATATCCTTGCGTAGGCAAATTACTCGGGCTATTGAGGAATTTATGGAGCCACTAAAGCAGGAGTGTCATAGTGCTGCCTACTTGTGTGTGGTGTGAATGACCTGTTCTAAAGGACTCTAAGAACTTATAAAGATAAAGCGATTAGGCCTGCTGTTATATAATGTCCTCCCTGAACCTGCCATTCCTGATCCCTTGTACCAACCCTGTGTTCTATAGTTCAAAGTAACACAGCAATGTACTGGGAATGCAACATTGTTTTTGCCTGTGTGACTCTTTGCTGTAGGGAAGTGAAACATGCCAGATCAGCACCCTTTCACCAGCTCGCTCAACACTCTTCTTCCTTTCTCCCTCCCAACCTTCTCCTTCTTGTGCTTAATTTCCCTTTACTATGTTGCCTGCTACTGATACGGTGGTTACCAATGGAACATGTGATACGAATGATACCAGTGGAATGTGTGACACAACTGATTTCAGTGGATTATGTGATACGACTGACTCTCCGCTGGATTTTTATCTTTTTTTAGGCATGCTTTTAAAGAATGGTGGAAGCTTTGAAGATGATTTGTCCCTTGGAGCAGAAGGTGAGTGACTATTTGAATAGGTTACTAGCAATGCTGAACCTTGTCATTCAGCAGTCTTATTTATATATTCAGGTACAGTTAAACATATTAATGTTAATATATAGCTGGTAGCTGGAGAACTTTCTTTCCTCCGTCCTCTGTTAATTTTAGTGTTGGTTTGGGAGCTCTCTAGCTGGTGGTCTGCATTTGCCTGCTAATCTGGCATATTATCAGAGCTGCATGTAAGGAAACCTTTTTCTTGCTAAGTGTATTTTCTAAGAACAAATTTGTATTGTGTCTCATGAAAAAAATTGTAATACCCAGACACTGCCTTTGGTTCAGACTTTGAGCTGCACGTGCCTCTACTAATTGTGCATTTACAGTATGGTACAGTATTGTTATAATCATTTTGCTGAAGTTTACAATTTGGGCATCGATCCCAGAGACAGACAAATGTTTCATCACAACATGGTGTTCATATTTGTGTGAAAATAGTGGCAGAGACTTAGGGTAATGTCCCACAAGGAGATTAGTCACCCGCCATATCTCTGCTAACAGGGCCAAGTAATCTCCCAAAAAAGCCTTTCCACTAGCAATAAAGGGAATCGCCAGTGGAAATTGTAAACTCTTTTGGGCAGGGCTCTCTTCACCTCTTGTATCGGTTATTGATTGCTTTATATGTTACTCTGTATGTCCAATGTATGAACCCACTTATTGTACAGTGCTGCAGAATATGTTGGCGCTTTATAAATAAATGTTAATAATAATAATAAAGGCCTACACATTGCTTTGGTTTTCCGAAGTTGCGCAAAGTTTCCTCTTGCAGGCAACTTTGTGTGACTTCGGAATGCCAAAGTGATGCGCATAGTCCTTATTGCTGATGAAAATACTTTTCAGGGAGACTAGTCGTCCACTGTAGCAGAAATTTATTGTGGATGATTAATCATATGTACATTAAACTAGGTAGAGTACTAGGGTATCAGGGTTTAAACACCACTCATGGTGTTTGTTTCATCTGTACCCTGCCTTTAGTAACATCCCCAAATGACATATATTAAACTAGCAGTTGAGACTAGAAGGAAAGTATTCTAGGTAAAATGTATCTTATGAATAATATATTGTTAATTAGATGCTGAGCTATGAGAACATAGTTTGCATATTAGTGACAGCTACTATCTAATGACTGGCCAAGTTGTTACATTACTTTAGGTTTTAGACCTAAATAGTGATAAAATGTAATTTTATATTTAGATTTTTTTTTTTTTTTTTGCTGCTGTGTTCTCAAAAATTGAGTGATTGTTTAGAAAGAGGCTTTCTTTTTACGAGTACTGTTTTTTTCCCTTTATATTAGGAATAGTTTTTATTTTCTTCTGTGTTTATATGTATATATGTTTAGGTTGCTTAGTGTTGTAAATATAAACATAGTAGTCCCTAACCTTGCTATGAATCAGAGTAATGCTGACTTCAACATCATTTAACCAATTGGGAAAAAGAAAAAGTATACATATCCTATACCCACAGTATGATGATAGTAATGCTTTTTATAGACCATCCATTTAGTGAATGAACGCCTTATCAATGTCCAGTCATTAGCAACAGGTCCTTAGGGACTGGCTTTTTAAAGGAAAAGTAACACTAAAAATTTTTAAGTAAAAAAATCTATTCTACCCTGCCCCAATAATTGCCCTATTCTGCACACCATTTATTATTTTGAATGCTTTATTAGAAAATACCTGCTAAAACTTGGCTTCCGGTCATTTGAAATGGGGCGATACGGCGATGCAGGGAAGAATCCACAATGCGACGATCGATTGATCGATCCTAGCCTTCCTTCTGTATAGGAAGAAGCCGGGCTAGGATCAATCGATTCGCCCTATTTCAAATGAACGGAAGCCAAGTTTTAGCAGGTATTTTCTAATAATGCATTCAAAATAATAAATGGTGTGCAGGGTAGAATAGATTTTTTACTGAAAAATTTTTAGTGATACTTTTCCTTTAAATGGTTACACCTATAGTTATGCTAAGATTGAATAACCTTGAAAGATGATTGCATCAGTGAGATTTTCTTTTTATAAAAAGAGTTTATTTTATCTTTTTCTTACGGTATGGTTTATTAGTTTGCTTTCTCGACCTAACAACTTTTCTCTACCGCAAAAAAAAAAACAACCATGCTGTCTGTCACCTTGCTGGCTCATGTTGGAATCAGCCAGTTAGAACAGGTGAAACCTGCCGGTGACTCAAAGCCAAAGTTATATTAATTGCAGCCAGGTTAAAAATGTTAGGTTGAAGAACTCGCAAATAAATCAGTGAATTAATAAACCTCTTTAACAATAATGAAACCTATTTGTAAAACTGGCTTATTATTATTTGATTTAACTTAACACAGCTTTGAATCTTTGGGAGCAGGCTTTGTTTAACTTTTAATGAAACAGTAACACATATCGAGTACACAAAGGCCAGTCCTCCAGCCCAATAAATAGTGACTGTCTATGTCATCTTATAGCAGCCCATCTGACATTTGCCGAAATCCACAGGTTGCCATTCTTGGCCTGCTATAGTAGTGTTGCTAAAACAAGCACACCCATCTTACCAGTGCAGGGCAACAGTACTTAATTTATAGATAAGATGACATTTATTTAGATTATGTAGTAATGATTTAAATTGCAGTGGAGAGAAGTATTTACCAAGAGATTCTTCTCTTAGGGTCGTGACAGATGGGGAGATTAGTCCCACGTGACAAATCTCCCTTGACGCGGGCGACTAATCTCCCCTAAATGCCATCCCACCGGCTAGAATGTAAATCACTGGTGGAATGGCATACGTGGCGCCGAAATCGGCGAAGTTAACTCTCAAGGCAACTTCTGCGATTTCGGCAAATCGCTGCGCCACATATGACATCCCACCGGCGATTTACATTCTAGGCGGTGGGATGGCATTTCGGGGAGATTAGTCGCCCGCAGACAATTAATCTCCCCATCTGTCGCGGCCCTTACTTCAGTGGTAGGGTTGTTGTTGGTTTTTTTTTTTTTTTTTTGTAGACGTTTAAGAATTCTACTCTAAAGAGGATTAACTAGTCTGATAAAAAAAAGTACCTTTTACCTAATGGTAACTAAGCTAGAATAAAACATATACTGATTTCAAATCAGTCCTCTAAGGGTTTATTAATGTTTGGATATATTTAGTAGCCTTAAGGCATAGAGGTTTACATTACAGAGAGTCATCCTTACCTATAAAACATCAAGTTCAAAGCTTTTTAGATAAAATATGTTTTCCAAGTGGTTTAACTAACATTGTGTGTGTCAGGGGCTGAATTCTGGATTGTGGATTCTGGATTGTGTGTTTTCCTTTGTGTCTGTCAATGTGTTCATTTTTGTGACATTGTACATTAGTACAGCAGAGAATAAGCAGTGTTATGAATAGACAACCTAATACTAATGTTACTAAAGGGTGTGGCTATGATTTTAAAATGTACATTTTCTTGCATGAAAATTATTGAATTGAACCCTAAATTTTGCCAGACTTCATTATGTAAATGGTTGAAAATATTGGGAGCTGTAGAGAACCAGCACTTGTGTATCCAACTCTGAGCAATACTTTGTATGGGGACATGCTTAAATTGTAGTTTTTGATCCAAAAACTAGCTCTGCCTGATTATCTGCCCCTTCTGACTTTAAAGGAACAGTAACACCAAAAAATGAAAGTGTATAAAAGTAACTAAAATATAATGTGCTGCTGCCCTGCACTGGTAAAAGTTGTGTGTTTACTTCAGAAAGTCTACTATAATTTATATAAATAAGCTGCTATGTAGCCATGGAGGCAGCCATTCAAAGGAGAAAAGGCACAGGCACATAGCAGATAACAGATAAAACACTATTGTATTCTACAGAACTTATCTGTTATCTGCTATGTAACCTGTGCCTTTTCTCCTTTTTTCCAGCTTGAATGGCTGCCCCCGTGGCTACACTGCAGCTTATTATATAAATTATAGTAGTGTTACTGTAGCAAACACACCGGTTTTACCAGTGCAGGGCAACAGTGCATTATATTTTTATTACTTTAAAGCTCTTTCATTTTTTGGTGTTACTGTTCCTTTAATATCTAGAATCAATATGATGGCCACCATCTTCTATTGAGTTGATGGAACCACTAATGTACTGAAATTAAAGCTATAGAAGGTGATACATTTAGACTCCTACATTTTTCAGCCTAAAAGCTGGGCACTTGTTAGGCCTTATGGTGAGGTACAGGGACATTGGCAGGCTGGTGGCCAAAGGCCTTGCCTTACTGCATAGTGGCTGTATGTAACTCTGTGCACCTAACCTTGTTCCACAATGTGCTTTTTGTGGGGGTTTTTTATTTTTTTTTTTGCTACTAAATGTTTATAACTATCCCTGAAAGCTGTGCTGTAACGTACAGTATGTCGAAGAGGAAAATGGATGCACTTGCCTTGACTTGTCCCTATTGTTAGTTAACCGCATTTATTTATATAGCGCCAGCACTTTATTCAGCACTCTACAATAATATGTAATAAGTTGAGTAATTTCTGCCGACTGCTTCATTCTCTTAAAGGACTTAAGGGTTTTATTAATAATGTCATTGGATTTATTGAAAAAACAAAAGATGAGTGGATTAAAAATACAGCACATTATTATGTTAAGCAGCTGATAATTGCTTAAAATCTGCAGAATTTACTAGTGGCATGTATCAACAAATCTGATAGGAAAATACATTTCATGTCTTCGCTCTTCAATTCCAGTACGGTCTGATACATGTGTATCTATAGAAACTGAGAAGCATTACTAATTCGCTTACCTTTTATTCTCTCTCACAGCTAATCACCTCCTTCAAAGGAACCTGTCGATGGATACCCCTTTGTAAGTTGCTCATCATGTAATTGCCCCATTAGACTCAATCCGAGCTATAATGAATTGTTCACACTTTTATCTCTTATGATTTACACAGTGCATTGCTGGCTAAGGACCGCAGGCTCCAGTTTCACCAGAAAGGGAGAAGCATGAACTCCACCGGTTCTGGGAAAAGCAGCACCACTGTATCAAGGTAAGTGGGCCCATCATTATTGCAAGAAATTGTGACCAATGGAAGAGCAAGGAAAATGCTTCCCACACTAATTGTAAAGTTATTACAGTGCAAAATTAGTAGAGGAGAGTTCCCCATTTTGTATTTTTACTATCTTTTGTTAAAATTCCTGAAAATTATCACTTCATGTGGCATTGGTTTTGTCAGTATTTCTTTTCATGTACCTATGTTTTTTTATTTCTCTTGACAAACTTTGAAACTGCTCCTTTTAAGAATAACTAACCCTAAACTACTAATAGCTTTTGTGACACTTTACCTAGTGCGAAATAATCTATATGTTATAGTCTCCTTTTTTCAATCCTTATTTTTTTTTACTTAAAATTTACAGAGGATTACCAGTGTTTACTGGTAAAAAAAAAAAAAAGATTACATTCAACTGATCCATTCTGGACTTACTGCTAAAAAAAACAGGACAGCTTATGTTAAAGGCTGATATTCTGTTTGACTCTGATATTGAGCAAAATGATAAAATTAGGAAGTTTAACTTTTAGTTTGTGGTTAGCGCAACAAATTCCGGACTTGTGTTGTGCAGCTGATTAAAAAAACAGAACATTAGCTGTAACTTTGTATGTGTGTTTTTCTTTTCAACTCCATGTGAATTAATCTACCAAATATTTATTTCCTAGGGGTTTCAGGCACATATGTTTAATGTTTCCCCCCCCTTAGGTAACCACCCAGTGATATGCTTATAAATATAAAGAAAACCAAGTGCCATGTTTAAGTCCTGTTTGTTTTTAGACCAAACCTTGACTTTTAAATTTTGTCTGTAGTTTGCTTGATTTTCAGAACTTTAGTAATTGAAACTCACATCTATTCCCTTTCATTTGATACACACGTTTTATTTCCTTAGTGTTTCAGAGTTACTAGATTTATACGAAGAAGACCCAGAAGAAATTCTTTACAATCTTGGCTTTGGTAAAGATGAACCAGACATAGCTTCCAAAATACCATCAAGGTTTTTCAACAATTGTTCTCTTGCCCATGGGATAGATATCAAGCTGTTTTTGAATGCTCAGATGCAACGTTTAGAAGTGGAAAACCCCAACTTTGCATTAACAAGTATGTTGCTTTATCACTTTTTTTACATTACTAAATTCTTAATTGATTAATTCTTCCAGTCAATATTGCATTTATGTATAATATCATGAAGCCACCATGAAAAATCACTTAGTGACTAATGTATCTGACCAAACATTTTTATTAGCATAATGCCACATGCTTGGCTTTTACTATCAATTTTCTCAGTATTGTCCATGATAATTTAGTATAAATCACTTGTTAGCACACTCTTGTGAGAGCCACATCAGTGAGGGGCCTTGCTAAGCTGATTGTATTAATTGGTGTATGAGTTCATTACCTGAGATAATTTTTAACCTATTGACAATCCATTAATTCGTAAATGTATATCAACCCATATAATTCATTTGATTAAATTGTCCTTCCATGTTGCACCATACATAGCAAGCTTTAGTTGGTGGCCTAAGCTTTTCTCCATTAGTGTATATATTATCTAAGATGCAGATTGCTATGGTAAAACTCAAGAATATGGTGGAACCTATATTTCCTTCATTAATCAGTGTTTTCTAGTAACCTTTTCTGTTTTCATGTCGTTTTCCTCAGGTCGTTTTCGCCAGATTAAAGTCCTTACTGAAGTGGCAAATGCATTTTCTTCTTTATACTCTCAAGTTAGTGGAACTCCACTTCAAAGAATAGGCAGTTCCAAAGCTCTGATACCTGATAAAGATCAAGAACCTACCAAGCCAGCACCTCTGGTAAGGTCCTCAAGCAGGCTAATGGAAACCATATCCAAGCTTAATTTGTATGGTAATCGGGTAACTTCAGATTGCAACTCTTCTGTCTCTGATGATGACAAACGTCAAACTTCAAACAACAACCAAGAAGGTTCTGTTAAAATAGATCAAAAATTACAGAAACTTTTTAAAAAGAATTCTCCACCTCTGGCTACAGTTAGCGAAGAGGCTTCAAACTCGGGCATAGTCTTGGACTTAAATCCCATTGATCCCGCTTCCTTTAGTGCTGATAACTTGGATGAAGCATTGGCTGAGCCTTGCACTGAAAAACCAGAAGACAGTTCAGTTAGCCAAAATGAATGTGACATTTCAGGCATTGCAGACTCATCAGCTGCTAAAAATACAGATGTTATCACAGATCAGGAGTCAGAAAGCTACATAACAGAGGAAAACCCTAACACATCTACACCAGAAAAGGAGTTGTATGCACCTAACAAAGCAATAATGAACCTGATCAGCCAGCCGAAGGACTCGTTTGAGCTTGAAGAGGTATGTGGAGCATTGCTGTTTGTCTTTTAAAAGGAAATGTATATATATTTTGCATACCATGAAAAACAGAGTTTGGTGTGTCTGTATGGCCTGTACCAACTTATGTACCAGTTATTAAGTGGGCCCCCAAATTATCATGTAAAAATAGTAGAATGCATTCATGGACTTCATAGTGTCCACTACTAATAACCTTATACATTATTACGGTATATTACCATTATACTATTTACATAACAAATGTAAAGTGTAAATTTTGTGAAACTACAAGTTTAATATGTTTTTGCTCTCTTGTACTTTTCTGTGTTGTCTTCAATGAAATGCCCCCACGAGAATGTAATTTTGATTGTGAATTATTTTTTATTTCTTAATTAACATTATACTGTGTGCTCAAATACTTTTATTTTGCCTTTTAATGGTTGATTGTTATTTCTACTGCATACTACTTACTGTTCTCTGTGGCATTTCAGGTTGTCAAAGTGAATGGTTTGTATTGTTGTAACAGGTGGTAAAAGTGAAGGCAGTAAGAAGCTCTGAATATTGCTATGTGGCCGCACAAAAGTGGGTCAGTTTAAGACCTGCTGTTTAAGCTGCCTTATAGGAGTGGTTCACCTTCAGGTTAACACTTTGTATGTTCTAGAATGGCCTATTCTTTCAAATTGATTTTTTTTTATTTATTGCCTTCCTGTAATGACTCTCTTTCCAGCTTTTAAATGGGGGTCACTAACGCCAAACACTAAACACTATTCCTCTGTGAGGCTACAATTTTATTTTTGTTAATTTTTATTACTTATCTAAGATGTTTCTCAGCATATTTAACAACCTTTGTTAATCTACATAGTTTTTTGAGTTAAATACAGTGGTCCTATTGAGTATTCTTGAGAGAATAATACTTTGTTTGTTAACCTTGTAAACATGACGTGGAGCCGGGTCTGCCTTCTGAGCTCATGTGACTGGCGTCCTTGTGCTTTGGGAAAATACAGCAAGCGTGCATGGCTGCAGAGGTGTAGTGTGTTGGAAAGATAGGTGGCACCAAGCTTCTCGCTGTGATTGTGTTAGAAGTGCCAGACTGTCTTAATACAAATTCTTACACATTGAGTACGATCACTACATTTAAGGTGGCTGTACATTTGGCAGATTTCAGGTGCCAGTTGGGGTCCTTCAGACCATTTCGGCAGCATATCTGTCTATGTATGCCCCCCCCAGACTGGCCAACCCAACCAATATCTGACCTAAAATTGCCCAGATTTCAATCTGGAAGGTTTGAATTTTCCTATTGAATTGGGGACCGCATCAACTCGTTCATACGGTCCTTGGCCCGATAGCCCATATACTTGCCAACTTAGGGCAATTGAATTAGCCTGATATCACCCACCTTGGGTGGGCATATTGGGAAAAGATCTGCTCATTTGGGACCTCGCCAAACAATCAGATCTTACCGTGTATGGCCACCTTAAGGGGGTGATTTTTTTAGCCTGAAATCATCCAGATATTTGTTGCCAGGTTTGATTTTTCTGTTGGATTGGGGACCGCATTGGCTCGTTGATGAGGTTCCTTGAGGGACGGCGCGTATACCTGCCATTCCAGTTCAATTGTTTGGCCCAAATGAGCGGATGTTGCCGTGTATGGCCAGCTTTAGGGGCAGATTTATCAAAATGTGAAATTAGATCTCACCACAAAAAAACAAAACAAAACAAAAAACAAAAACACCTTTTTTTCATTCTTGTGGGATTTTTAGAAGTGTATTTATCAATGGGTGAAAGTTAGAGTTCACCATATAAAAAGAGGATGAGTTTTTCTGTGGTGAGCTCTAATCTCACATTTTGTTAAATCTGCCCCTAATATATGTGTGCTAACAGTCTGTACCCAATGCATTTTAATACAAAAGGTACCTGCATTGGCCATGGGGATTGGTAGAACTACTTGGCAATGGTGCTAAAATCTCTTTACTCGCTGTTTGAAACCTCTGATAAAGATTTACCTAACAATACTAAAACATTTTCTTTCTTCAAAATGGCAAATTTACTTTCCAAGATAAGTGGTGTGATGGCACGCACATATAAGCCTGTAGTGTGGTGTAGGAGTGTGAGCAAACACAGGAACACATGAGCTTTCTGTATAATTATGTATTGGTAAGGGCGCTGGCACTCCCATCTGCTAGGGTTTCTCACACTTTGTATGCTGTAGGGTAAAGGGATCTAAGGAAATAGGTTATTAAAGAGAACGTATACTGTATTTGAAAAAAGAGTTTACATCAGTGCTGTCCAATTTATTACATCTAATGGACTGGTTAATTCTCATAAGTCTATAGAGCCCTAGAGCAAAATAGGAGCCATAAAAATCATTTGGTGGGACACATCCAGCCCCCGGGTCCCCCAGTTGTTAAATATGATTAAAAAAGGTTACACTGCACAAGAAGGCCTGTTTGTAGCTTTTTTGTTGTATCGATGAATATGGCTTTTCTAAGTGCAATAATTACAGACTCCAGTAGCCTCAAGTGCCTCAATTCGTGAAACATAGTAGAATTGCTTGCTTGAAGGCAGCAATAAAAGGACTAAGTCATTTAAAAGTATATTGTCCCACAGGCTGAACAAGCTTATCATGTGGGATTTGTTCAAGAAAGGTCTGGAAATGGCCAACTTCTACCATTTTTTTGCTGTTCTAACCGGAGCTACTTGCGAAGGCAGACAGTACATGGGAGCCACTATGAAGCTCATGGACATAGGTTGTACTTACAAGTAAAAATAAAGTTTGGTTTGCTCAAGAGCAGTGATCCCCAACCAGTGGCTCTGGAGCAACATGTTGCTTAACACCCCCTTTGATGTTGCTCCCAGTGACCTCAAAGCAGGTCTTCAGTCTTGAATTTCTAGCTTGGAGGCAAGTTTTGGAGGCATAAAGACCATGGGTACTACCAAACAGAGCCTCCTGTAGTCTGCCAATCCACAAAGGGGCTACAAAATAACCAATTACAGTCTTTTTGGTCACCCCACATGCTTGTATTGCTCCCCAACTTTTTTATATTTAAATGTTGCTTATGGGTTAAAAAGTGTGGGGACCCCTGCTCTAGAGGCTGCATTTCAGCACGTTATGAACAGATAAATATTAATAAGTATTGCACATGGAAATGGAGCCTGCCTTAGTTCCAGCAAGTGTCTTCCTAGCCACCTTTTTGCATTATAAGTGCTGTTAGAAGTCTCCTAGAAAGTGGCATGTCAAATAGTAATTTTACATTAAAGGGGTATTTCACCTTTAAGTTAACTTTTAGCATGTTATAGAATACAGTTCTTACCAACTTCTCAATAGGTCTTAATTTTTTATTTTTTTTATAGTTTTTACATTTTGTCTTCCTCTTTTTCCAGCATTCAAATGGGGGTCACTTGACCTTGGTTATTGTTACCTTTTATTACTTATCTCTTTGTATTCAGGCCCTCTCCTATTTATTCGTCTGCCATTCAACCCACTGCCTGGTTACAAGGATGAATTTGTCCCTAGTGACTTGGTAGCTGCTGAAATTCCAAACTGAAGGGCTGCTGCTAAAGAAAAAGCTAAATAATTCAAAAATCACAAATAGAAAAATGAAAACCAATTGCACATTGTCTCGGAATAGCACTCTACATTATTGCATTTAAAGGCAAACTACTCCTTTATGTTGCCTGGGGAAATTAAATTGGCTGGTACTTGGGAATTTTTCGTTTGCTTGATTTCTATCACTGAATTTCCCCTTAGATAGCCATAGGCATAGGCAATGTACAACTCGCAGGCAACCATATTAGCATGTCAAATAAAGTAATTTCCGTATTGTTCCTTCTACTAAACAAGTTAAGTTATGTTTTATTTTAAAGCAAACAAGTGCTTTGGTTTTCTTGGAAATGCGCAACAATTCATAATTCTTAGTCATACCTGAATGGGTGGAGTAAGCTCCAGTTTGTTACTGTCCTTTGCCCATTGCTGACCTTATCAGAGAAGCAATAATTGACAAAGGGAGGGGAGAACAGAATGGTTTTCTTTGCAAACACATTGAACAAACTCACAACAGGGAGTTGCCAGAGGAAATTAAACCGTTTTATGTGCCTTCTTGCCAAGACCGAGAAAAATAAATGGATAGAGAACAAAACAAAGGAGCTCGTAAAGACACATGTGGAGACGCATGCAAAAAAAGTCCAAGTTTGTCTTTGGAGAGAATTTTTTTGTTATATTCAGTTTAGAAACAGATTTCATGCTGTGATTGAATTGTATACTGTACATCCATTGTCTGCAGCTGAAATGAGAGCTCATTGTGTTCTTTAGTTCTATTAAATATCTAATGTATACACTTTTATAAAAAGCTCAGACATTTTCTCCTCCTCCCTGGAGACTAGTAATGATTTATTCTCTCAGTTGCATTATAAATTGGGCAGGTTTTAACAGAGAACTGCCAATTTCTTTAGAAATAAAGTAAATTATACCTGGAGCTTGTTCCCACCTGGAGGTACATCAGAACTATGACTAGATCCATGCGCTAGAGCTCCCCTCTTACTCGATCAGGTCATTGTGATCAGATGCTCAGATCTCTATTGCCCTGCAGGAGACATGGCATTATAAAAATACATGTACTGGTTTGCTAATCATTTGTCTGTGTATCCCAGATTTGCTACTGCACACGCACATAGGGTGTAGTTGAAATAACACGTAATGAGCAATATAGCTGCAATACAAACAAATGAATCGCGTGTCATGGGCTCATTAGTAATTAGTTGAGTGTACTGTTCTATAGAAACCATTGTGTCAGAGCAAAGTTGGTTGGTGGTTTTGCTTCCACGCAGATAAAGGGAAGAAAAACAGCAGATGGAGGTTTCTCCCTGAGAAACCTCCAGATTACAGAAGGATAAATAACCGAATAAGTTATGCTTGATTTACAGATGCAAGCATTAGACACTTGGCTTATGTGGCTTGGCATGGCATGCCATTAAAATAGAAGATTATCACCTTTGGTTTTTATTATAGAAATGAATGCTGTGACATGTTTTTCCGAGGTGTGCCAAGGTACACTGTCCAAACAAAGTATATGCAGTAGTTTCTGTGCCACAGAAATAACTGTTCAAAATATTTTCTTCTTACCCCATAAGTTAATAACTAATCGCAGCATTATAGAGCCTCTAAGCACCAGAGAGCTGACCGTTCGATGAAGTGCAATATGGCAGCATTGATCCTCACTGTTGCACGGCTGCTGTATCTCTTATTGGGTTCAGCAATGCACTTGCTTTTTAGTGTAGTCCTTTGTCAGTCCTGTGTTTAAAGGCACAGGTAATTACATTTCACACATTTTTTTTTACCCAAGTTCTTTTCATGTAATGCAGTTGTTGGTTTAAGATGGCGCTCCTCATTTGCAAATTCTTCCTTTCCTTTAGGGTCATGTTAACATTGCAAGCACACAGGGCCAGTAATTTAGTTTCACCTTCTTTTCCATCCTCCACTTACGTCAAAAGCCCAGCACTGCACATTTTCAGAACAGGCAATCTAAGGAAGCAGAAGAGCTAATATTTACTTGAAATGCCATCAAATACTTTACCTTGTACAGCAACAAAACAGCCTCTCCAATGGCTTCATTAAAGCTGGTTAATCGTTTTAAAGGAGATAACATTTTTGCCTAATGGGAAAACGTAATTCTAATCAACATTTTAATATACTTTTTATATACATCATTTATTTTAGTTATTTGTAAATGTAGTTGCTTTTGAAACAATTAAGCTATTCAGTGCTATTCCAATATCTAACACTTTTAGCAATACAGGTGCCAGGTAGTTGCTAACTTGCTACCTTCCCATTGCTATGCTCCCACTCCAACTTGCAATGCAGTAGTAAAGTGTGACTGATGTTAATCAGCACAAGTCACATGGCTGAGGCACCCTGGGAAATGACGAATATGGCTAGCCCCATGGGAAATTTCAAAATTAAATATATAGAAATCTATAAAAATCAATGCAGGATTCTGCTGGAGAAGCTCTATTAACTGATGGATTTTGAAAACAATATGTTTTACCATGACAGTATTCAATATTACCTTTTATTGTATATTGTGTTTTTAAGTTTATATGGAATTTAAAATAAATGTTTTGAGTGGTCAGGGCCAGGAAAGTACATGAAGCACATGCTGTAAGGGTAATGGCACACAGGGAAATTTATTGCCCGTGGTTAAATATCCCTGAAATGCATTCCCACCGGCTCATAGTAAGGTTCAGCCCGTACCCACCTACGAAGTTGTGTGGATGCTGGCCTGACCCGAAGATTCCATGGGTTTCGGGCTTGCCCACACATCACTATACCAATTCACCTGTGCTAAACTCATTTAGAGTGGAGTGGTAATCACTGGAGCACCACCCCCCCCCCCCACTCCATTCAGGAATGACTGGATCAGATTGTATGTACTCTAATGAGATGAATTTTTAGAAACCAGACACCTACTCTGGATTATATACCCTTTTGTTTCTTACCATTTGCCCCAAGGCCTTGAAACCAGTTTTCCATGTGACAGCCACTTTACAACTGTTTTCAGAACATTACCATAGATGTTAATGGGGAATTTGGGGTGAAAGAGGTTTTACTTTAAAATCACTGAAATCTGAAATCTCCCCTGGTGCTATCAAAGTTAAATTGCATCTTATTTTACAACACAGTTAAACGGTTTTAACACTATTGGAAAATAAGGGTTATACATTCACTGTGGGACGGAAGCCTCTAGCAATTCAGGGTGAAGCAGTGCTGCCAGTTTCACTGGATTTTTATCCTGGGGGAAATTATAGTTTCTATTACGTAACAATGTGTAGTAGCAAAGAACTGCAAGTCATGCCATCTGCATCTATTTATATATCTATATCATCTATATATATCTTTATCTAATACATTTCAGATTTTATTGTAGTCTAAAATATCCTAGAGGTTTTTGTTTGTGGTTATTTAAAAAGCATTGCCTTTAGTAATGTATACTAAGAACCAGTCTAGGCAGGGTGCATTAAAAGCTCATTATTTCTTATGGGAATCGTGATTTATTTTCTACCAAGCTGAATTTATATCATTCCCACAGACTGCTTTCTGGCCTTGTTAATCTGCTCCATGCAATGTAAATCTATAATGAAGAAGTACTGATAATATGGATTTAACTTCTGCTTAAAAGTGCAGAAAAATTTGTATATTTTCCCAGTGTTGTTGTAAATCTTAGGCTGTAATAAAAACTTATTGTGGGTATTATAATAGTGGTTACACGTAAAACTTTTCTGTATTTATTGCTTAGCTAAATTCTGCACATTTTTAAAATTCAATTTCAGTTTGATATAATCTCTGCAGAGTCACATGCTCAATGTTCTTCAGGCTTATATATAATATTAATATATAGCTGATGCTGGAGGCAAAAATACAGTGTTTGTTTCCAAGTCAGTAATTCAAAAATAACTACAGGTATAGGACCTGGGGCTTTCTGGAAAAGTGATCTTTCCATAATTTGGAAAAAAAAAATCATTTAAACCCAACAGGATTGTTTTGCCTCCAATAAGGATTAATTATATCTTAGTTAGGATCAAGTACAAGGTTCTGTTTTATTATTACAGAGAAAAAGGAAGTCATAGTTAAAAATTATAATTATTTGCTTATAATTGATAGGGATTAAATTACTAAATGCTGTGATAGGGGCTAAATTGTGTAAATTCAACATTAAGCAATTTAGCCCCTATCACAGCATGTAATCTCTGTTCGTAACACCTGTAGCACGAACTGTTAGGGTTAAATCTCTGTAACTCTGTGCACCTGTAGCACTGTCCCTATAAGCAGTCACGGACCGGTCCGATTTAATCTCTGTGTGATGGCAAGATATCTGATATGTCTCTTCAGGCGAGCTGATCAGGGTACTTGTACAAACGATACAACCAGTATGTGTATTGCAAACAAGTACAAATTTATTTTGTTTTGATATTACTTTTATAGTAGATAGGTAAACACATCCCATTATGCTTACGTAGCATGGGTGGGCACATATGCCTTACAGTTATTAGCAAATAACAGAAATTCATTAAAATGGCTACTGAAGCTTATTATGGTTTTTTAGCCTTGAAAATAAGCTGAGATACCCAAGGCCAGAGCAACTTGGACAAAGACAAGATAATGAGGATAATCATAACAATTGAAGTAACACATACACAGGCCTTCATGATTGAAAACAAAATTGTGTAAATTCAACATTAAGCAATTTAGCCCCTATCACAGCATTTAGTAATTTAATCCCTATCAATAATTATTTGCTTCTGGATTACGGGTTTCCGGATAAGGGTTCCTGTACCTGGTTTGAGGGCACTGAGGGCAACATCCAAGATGTTGGTAAGCAACATGTTGCTCACAAGCCACTGGTTAGGGATCACTGGGGTGTGATACAATTTAGTGATTGTTCATCTGACTAACATGACTGTTAACACAGAGCGCACATTAAAGTTGTAAGATCATAGTACAGTATTATACAGGTATGGGACTTGTTAACCAGAGTGCTTGGGACCTGGGATCTTTCTGTAATTGTGATCTCTATACCTTAAGTCTGCCACAAAATCATTTAAATATTAAATAAACCCAATAGGATTGTTTTGCCAGCAATATGGATTTATGCACCTCCGCTACCATCAAGTACAAGCTACTGTTTTATTATTATAGAGAAAAAGGAAATAATTTATAAAAATGTAAATTATTTGATTCAAATGGAGTGTATCAGAGATGGCCTTCCCATAATTTAGAGCTTTCTGGATAACTGGTTTCCATACCTGTACTATTACAATCATTGCCATGGAAACTGCTTGCATGGAAAATGTTTCCTTTGGCAGGCATGGAATTAGCAAGCCCATAAAACATAGAAATATTTCATTACTTCAGATCAATAGAAATTGATTCACTTCAAGCCGGGGGTTGTTTCTGAAGCTGGGATTTACATAAAAGCCGCAAGTTGTTGCACATTGCAGTTGTCATATGAGTTCTATTTGGGATTATGATTTGTGATAATAGGCTTGATTCTGTGCTGTGATGTGTTTCCTAAAAACGTTGAAACTCAAACCCTATTGTGCAATGGTTTCGAAACTGTGGGGTATAAACTGCAAGTCCCAGAATCCCTCACTTCGCAATAGTACTGGGTAAGGAAAAGGTTGCATTACACTGTGAGCCTAAGGGTGGTTGCAGTAATCATGGCTTCCATTTAGTTTGTGGAATCCGGTATATCTGTTTGGCAGTTTGGTGTTAGTGCACATTTTCTACATAAGCCCAGCTGAATGAGTTCAAGTAAAAAAAAAAGGGGGGTATATTTTATCCTTTAAATGTCTTGAGCCATTGAGTTATCTGATAAATCTACCTTGCAAGGGAATAACCCTCAAGGCAGCTATTATCCCTGGAATTTCCCAGCTATTTCTTATAGTCACAGGGTGCTTGCAGCTTAGCCAGTTGTTACCTTCCCATGTTGCTAACACATTGTCCGGTGTCCCAGCTATTTAATTTTTTTCATATAATCACATTATATCTTTCTATACCTAGCAGATACCATTTTTATTTCATGTCAATCCTACAGAAAGAGATTTGTATATGATTGGCACCCTATAGTTGTGGAGCTTCTAGGCAATTGCAGCAGCCCCATGAAAATAAATAATTTAGCCATAAGCTTTTTTTTTTTTTATCACGTTGATCTGCATGAGTCACAGTATAAGCTTGTCATAGAAAGGAATGAAAGCTAATGTGTGGGTGGAAATGACAGCCTTGTGGGTATAAGTGCCTATCATGCTCATACCACTCACTCATTCCCCCGTCATGTTCCTAGGCATTGTTTTCCTGTGGAGTCCCTCACTCTTATCTTAACTGTTCCTCTGCTCTTCCTTAAAAGAACATTTTGGTTAATTTAGGAACTCGTTTAAAGAAATAAATACATAATATTAAATGAATATTTCAGTATGTAATGTGAGCTTGTTGCAGCAACAAAGCATTTCTCAATTTCTTTTACATAGGTCATGTTTTAGGCCAGTGATCCCCAACCAGTGGCTCGTGAGCAACATGTTGCTCACCAACCCCATGGATGTTACTAACCAGGTAGTTATTTTTTAATTCCTGGTGGAACTTGGTGGCAGGTTTTGGTTGAAAAAAACAAGACTTACCACACCTTCCCCCCCCCCCACCCTCTTTTCCTCCCCTAAAGAATGACTCGTAAGAATTATACTTGACAACTGTATAATTTATTGATGTAATCATACATAACTTCAACTATCAATGAATATGTTATGGAACTTGTTAATCTCAATAAAAAAGTTAAAATTAAAAAAAAAAAAAAAGATTTACTACCAAATAAAGCCCCCTGTAAGCTGATACGGTGCATAGAGGCTGCCTAATAGCCAATCTTAGCCCTTATTTGGCACCTCCATTAACTTTTATGGGGCTTGTGTTGCTCTCCAGGCCTTTTTACATTTGACTGTGGCTCACGAGTAAGAAAGGTTGGGGACCCCTGTTTTAGGGTGATGGCCCACAGGGAGATTAGTTTAGTTAAGTTAGATTAGTTAGTTAGAATGTTGAGGGCTTTGGCCCACAGGGAGATAAGTCGCCTGCAGTTAAATCTCTGCTACCACGGGCAACTAACCTCCCCGAGGCTACTTTCCACTGTCAATAAAGCAAATTGTTGGTGGGAAGTTACAAGTGCCGCCTAATTTTTCTGAAGTTCACAAAGTTTTCTCCTGGAGGAAATTGTGTACAACTTCAGAAAAAACAAAGCAATGCGTATGCCTTCCAACCCCGCCATTCACTTTGACTGTTGAAAGGCATTTTGGGGACTGTGGGCCATTGCCCTTAACATTCTCCTTATCAGATAGTTACATTGACATTTGGGAACAATGATAATTAGTCATACATGGCATAGCTGCAAGATTGCTTCAAAAATTTGTATTTTGGGAAACTGCTGCACAGGGTCTGTCATAATTCCCAGCAATTTTCGTCATGTCTAAACCTATGATTACCTAGATTACTAGGAATGGCCTACCTGTGGCCTACTATATTATGTATCTCTGTTTTATTTTAGATATGTAGCATTGCTTGGGTCCCTACTAGGCTTAACTGCATCCAGTTATTATACAAGCAAAGGAGAGTGTGCACCCAGCTCAATAGGAAATAAGCACTAGGTATATTGCAGGGTAGATACGGTGCCCTCCGTAATGTTTGGGGCAAACACATTGTCGTTTGATTTTAAATCAAACAGTTCAGACATGATTAAAGTGAACCTTCCAGACTTTAAAGTTATTTGCATTTCGGTTTCACCATGTAGAACACTCTTCTATACAAAGTCCCTCTCATTTCATGGCACCATAATGTTTGGGGCAAAGTAATGATAGGTATATTAAAGCAGTCGTGTTTAGTACTTTGTTGCATATCCCTTGCATGCAATGACTGCTTGAAGTCTGCAATTCATAGACATCACCAGGTGTTGAGTATCTTCTCTGGTGATGCTCTGGCAAGCCTCTACTCATGCTTGTTCCAGGGGCTTGTCCCTTTACATTTCCTCTTCAGCATGTGTTGATTTAAAATTTTACACTGAGGAGTTGAGGGGTAAATTAATAAAACTGTTTCTTTGTCCCAAACGTTACGGAGGTTTAAGTTTGAAAGCCTGTGGGACAGGCCTGGATGTTAAAATAGGACCTTCCATTCCAAGTACACATAGACCCATACAACTTCCCACCAGCCCAATAAACTGTGACTGTCTGTGGCATCTTACAGCAGCCTCTGGCATTTGTCAGAATCCACAGATTGCCAGTCCGGGCCTACCATGCGATATATGTTTTGCACATTACTAAAGTTTCTATCCATTGCTCCTGTGACCATTGCTTACAAGACACAAGATTTACCAAATAATAACCCCATAAACTGCGTTAAACCCTGCATTGAGGGTAACTGACAGATTCATTTATGCTGTATTTATGGGATGATTCGTGAGATTATGGAATGATTTGTGACATTATGTTTGCTTGGTCACATAGCGAGATGTGGGAGAGCTGGCGAGTGAACTCTGATCTCTTATTCCAGAGAATTGTTGCTGTTATCTATTTAGGGCTTTCCCACATGCTAACAGGAAGTTTTCATGTCAGTGAGGTGGAACAATGGAACTATAATTCCCAGCACTCTCCATTAGTTGTCTAAGTATTGCAAATGTTAGTGGAACAAGGGCCATGCTAGGTTAAACATGGCTAATTTTGGCTGCTGTCTTAAGAAGTGTCTTCCCTCACCACCACTAGCAGGGGGCCACAGTTGTGTTTTTAGTGGTTTTGGCCGTCTTGTGCTCGGTTGCTTTGATTTGTGGATTAAATGGATCTTAATGTGTATTTTAGCCATATCGCTGTATCCTTGCCCCTTTCTTCATGATGCCTTTGTGTCTTTTCTTTCTGTTACATCTCACAGCAAATATTATTTTGGGGTGCCTGCTTTGAGGAATTTGGACATAAAGAGTCAGTTTGTTTCAGGGAACGTTTATGTCCCCTATAAGTATTTTAATGATTCTATGTGCTTGGGAAAGTAATGGTGTGATGAATAAGTTTGCATGTCCCACTAATGCCCTCTTACTGCACTTCCCATTGTGTAGTAAAGCTCTTTGTGAAATGGAGAAGCTTATTTATTTGGTTGATAAAGCAGAAGTTTATTTTGTCTCCGTTTTGGAAATGACTTCTGCATTATTTAAAGTTTTTCTTTCTCACACATAAATGTTTTAATGTGCAACAAATGACTGGGCAGTTACAATGTGAAATGCAGAGTCCCCATATGCAACTCATAGCAAAGCACTGACCATTGTTACAGTGTAATAAGTCACCATGTTTGTGCCAGGTCTGCTAACCAATCAGATATTTGCTTTGAAACAGCTGATGTGTACATTTTCCAATTTGGTTGGTTGGCTTACCAGACCTAGGTTGTTCTTGGTAATTTTTAATACACTAACACCTATGTTACACCACTTTTAAACTTGGCCTTTTTGTTCTGTATTGTGTTTTAGCGCTGATGTCTTGGTATTTTAATTGCCGTGTATAAGGACTAGCACACATCTGCAATGTTATTTAAATGAGTGTGCGTTCCCTCTCTTCTCATGGGACTGCGCTTAATTATGCCACTGCTTTCTGCATTTGCTTAATACAGCCTTTTGCCTGAAATGCTTTTTATTCCTGTGATTAATGTTTTTTTTTCCCCAAAGCTAAGAGACTTTACAGTGGCAGGAAACAGAAGTTTAGGTTGGTGGTGGCTGCTTTAAACAAAGGAAACATGTTTATTATGGCTTCAGTCTATAAATGCCACTTTTTTTTTTTTTTTTTTTTTTTTTCCACTGCGGGCCTGAGATAAGCATACATTTCCTTTTCTTTCCTTCTCCCCCCCCTTTTGTAAATTGTGTTTAATAACCAGAAAAGGCTGTGGAATAGTTGCATTAAAAATTAAACCTGACTTAAAGGGGCAATGAGAGTATATAAAAAAAAAATCAGATCAATGGAAATGCCAATGCCCTTGGAATGGTTTAGTACAGCGTCCCACTGCAATTCCAGACTAGACCGACTGGGTGCTTAGGAATGGAAGAGAGTTGGCCCTTGAAGTTAAGGCTGCTTTTCCATAAAATGGATATCCGGGAGTCTAGGGATAACAGCCAGGCATCTACCTGCCTCAAAGGGTACCAACATTCTCCATTGTCCATAGTAGTTAATGGACAAGCTTTTCTGCCAGCATGTCTGGAAGGAATCTGATTCTAATACTGTTCAGTTTGCTATTGAAATTGCCATTATGTGCTGACTGCCCTAAGGACTTCCTCCCACTACTTTATTTTTACTGATTACTAAGGACATCCCACTAAAGTTTCTAGTAGGGAGGTTTAGACTAGCAACTATGTTAGTATGGGGTATAAAGGAAATCATTTTTAAATTGAATTTGATTAAAATGGAGCCTATGGAAGATGGCCTTCCATTTAATTCTGAGCTTTCTGGACAATGGGTCTCCAGATACCAGATCCCATACCTGTATGTGTATCTATACCTTTTGTCTATTTTTATCACAAAATATGAGACTTCTAACAAAACAGTCACAAGGGGTTTGGGAGGGAATTGTATATTGAAAATTGAATTATATACTTTGCTTTGAACAAACATGGACGGGCTTCGTATTTGTGCTCTTATGTTTACTGCCCCAGAAATAGCCTTGGTAAATGATGATTTATTTTCTGTCATTTTTAAGTAGCTTTCATTGTTTTAAAAATGCGCTTAAAAAGAGACTTCCGCTTTTCCTATAAAATCTCCCGGGCAGTTTTTTAGAACGTTTGTTTTCCTTTTCTTTCAGTACTGTTCATTGCTTGCTGGAATCTGGACTGTTGCAGGAAACCAGCTTTTATGGAATGCGCTGATACTTTATTTTAGAACTGTACCAAATGCTACGGCCAAGATAAACGGTAGTGCTGTGCGGTTGTTTTATATTTCACTAACTCCATCCGTTCTTTTAGTTGCAGGGCTCCGAAGACGAGCCTCCACTCAACCCTCCGACGTGCCACGCCATAGAAAAGTTGGGAAAAGGTAACTTCAGATAACTTCACTGGCATTGTTACTGTGAGATAAGCCCTTATTTAGCTGCTCTTTATATGCAAAGAGGAAATTCTGGTTTCTAGGGAATTGGATACCTTAGTAACCAGGCAATTGTTTGAAAGTCCAAATGTAAGATGGATAGGGAAAACCTCACCTCCACAGAAAGATAAGCGATAAATATGTAACCACACAAAGCATAAGTTTTTTTGTTAAGGGAGTCAGTGACCCCCCCCAATAGCCTCATACTATTTGAAACTACATTGATATTTAATCTTCCATTCTTTTTTTCTTACAGCTATACTATAAAATATTTTTTTTATAAAGTAGTTGTTTAAACAAACTTTTTTCCTGCACTTTTTTCCAAGTCATAAATGTATAACATTGAATCTGAATAGTGAATCTGATGTATGTGGGAATTTTGTGTGTACAAAAATGAACTGTTTGAAGCTTGTGCTAAAAATACTCTGTTTGTATTGATCTTTGCAGATAACCTGCTGAGGACTGCCAGCCAGCATTCTGATAGTAGCGGCTTTGCTGAAGACACATCTGCAGACTGTCTTTTAGCCAGTCTTGCCCAAGTAAGCCATCATTTCTTATTTACACATCATTTATATCTGTATGAATCAGATGATGAACATGTATCATAAAGATATATTTTTGTGCATATTTATAGTTGGTCCAGTGACTGGTCCGATTGCCATCTTGGAGTCCATTTCATGTAGACCTGAAAGGTTGAACTTGTGTCTTTTTTCAACCTAACATATATGTATATAAATTGCATTTACATTTAAAAGACGCCACGAGGCAAAATCCTTTTGCAATACATGGCCCACTGGCCACATTTAGCAAAGCTGAAACTGGTGCCCATTAAAGGGGACCTGCCATCCACATATAAAAAGCTGTATAATAAAAGTCCTTTGCAAGTCAAAGCCCAAATTCTTTTTTTAATTAAAACACCCATACACATTAAAACCTTATTTAAAAATCAGAGCTGTCAATCATATATTGTAAATTACTTTCACTTTCCATTAGGTGCTTTATAGATGTTACTGCCCTTCTCACGTTACCCTGCCCTCCTTGAGGCCTATAATTGTGTATCCTGGGCATGTGCATCAGCATTAGGTCCCCTATTCTGGTGCATAGATAGATAGACCTTCCACCATATCCACCATATCCTGGCAAAGAAGGCAGTATCTGTCATTTTCTCTCAAAAGTTGGTAGCTTGATGTTTATGGTACAAAAAATGGCTTCTTAGTAAGTATAGTAAGTAATCTCCTTTGACACAGCCTTAAGTTAAATGGGATCTCCACTTAAAAGCTGTTTACTGTTATTCTAAGCACCTTTAGCAAAAAGGAAAGTTGTGTTCTCCACTAAATTTTAAACCATTAGGCGAGGGGTTCAGTGAGGCCTCTCTACTGGCGATTCCCTTTGGAAAGGCATTTTAGAGAGATTAGTCACGCAGTAGCAGAGATCTATCGTGGGCGGCTAATCTTTTCATGGGACATTAGCCTTAAAGTGGTTAAAGTAGTTCCAATTGAAATCAGGGTTTGTTTAACCCTTTGTGTTTTTTAAATGAAACAATGTAGCTGAACTTTGTTAATATTCTCTGAACTCCTGGCTCTGACTCCTGAAACATTCAGACACTGCTTTCAATAGCAATTACATTTACAAATAACTTTTGAAAAACCATTGAAAACTGTTATAAAATGTATTTTGCAACGCTGTTTTGTACTACAATTTATTTCTTTACGGAAAAAGAACGTTTTTAGGTGAAGTTTACCTTTAAACTAATTGTCGTGTAAGCCATTTTACCCATGCCCAAACTTGGTCAAGAATCTGAGCCTTTATCTAGAGAAAATAGACTGAGCTGTTGCAGGGTAGTCAGGAGTATAGTGTAGTGGTTTCTAACTTTTTGCACCACGGACCGGTTTCAAGACAATTTTTCCAAGGACCAGGGTTGTGGGGGGGGGGGGGGGGGGTGGCACAACTAGTGCATAGTATATAATTGAATTATTACATATGTGATGTAAATGTAATTATTACAGGATTTTATATTATGCACTTTATTTTATTATTATTATTATTATAACATTATAAAATATAATACAGCTCATCATAATGCAAAATCAGTGGGGGACCTGAGCTTGTTTCCCTGCAACTAGATGCGCCCAGTCCCCTTGCTTTTCTTACTCCCACCTAAGTGTTGACATCCCCTGATGCTTAGTATGGAGCTTTAAGTACTTTGGCCCTTGTCGCGATCCGTAGAAAGCTTCCAGGGCTTCACATTGCTGTTGTCATGGCTGTGTAAAACATTGGGGAATTGAGATAACAGGTAATTTAGGACCAGAGGTGGCGCAGTTCAACACAGCCCACGTCCCGTTGCCGGTCCCTGGCCCGGTAGTTTGGGATCCCTTGCATAGTGGGCCCAGAACAGCCAACACTGATACACAGTTTCAATTAATGTGTACACAATAGGTTATCTTTTTTTAATGATCCAAAGACAAAGGCCCTAAAGAGAGTTTCAGTTGGGAGCCAATAATTGTTACCACTCTGGATACTTACACATGATATTGTACCTTTTGAGTATTTTCTGATGCTTATGGATAATGAACCGGAAACTTCTGTCTTTTTAAATTGTTTAGTAATGTCAGTCTTTAAGGAGGTATATTTTGTCAAAGTTTAGTGCCATCTACTGGCAAGATTATAAATACTGTAAAGCTTTATATTTATAGTGCCTATGTATATAGTAAACTTCCCTTACACTGTTTCTTGCTTCTGTAAAACATGATCTCTTGGGGTTAAACTGATATGTTATGCTTTTCATAACAGGGCCAGGAATCATTGCAAGCCATGGGAAGCAGCGCTGACAGCTGTGACAGTGAAACAACTGTAACGTCGGTGGGAGAGGACCTTAGAACACCATTAGCAACTGAGCAGCCAGGGTCCACTGACTTTGACCTAGAGGATCAGTTCTTAACTCCAAGTTTTATGGTGGAAAGCAAAGCATTTTTCAGTGACCATCAGGAAAGTAGGGCAGAAAGCTTAAACATGGACTCGGAACAAATTAATCCATCAGAGGAATGCAAGTCCCATGAGGACCTACACTCTGCCATGGAGTGTATTGCTGAAGAATCTGACTTGCCTCAGGACTATATAGCTGAAAGTGAAATTGACACTGGTAGTGAGTATGAAACCGTTCCCTATACCACCCATCATATATCTGAGCTGGTGGATTCTTATTCAGACTACGAATATAATCTTTGCCGTTCAGAAAAAAATAGTTCCTGTTCTCTGGACCGTGTACATGTAGCATTGCAGAGAGCGCAAATGAAAGTTCTCAGTTCCTCAGGGGAGGCCAGTTCTAGGACCGGTCGCAGCATGATCACGTCAAAGGACCTGATAAAAAAGAGAGAGAATTTCTCCAACTCCGGCTACCCACTAAGGAGGACACAGTCATTGCCTTCTGCCCTGCTTAATCCAGTCAGAGTTGTATCCAAGGTAAATATTGTTTTAACATCTGGCAAAGCAACTGTGTGTAGCCCACCTACATTTTCCTACAAGTATACTCCAGAGGAGGAAGACTGCTTGGAACAAATAGAGGAAGACCCCAACACTAACTCCAAACCTGACTATATCTCTCCTAAATCAGAATTAAAAGAGATGCACAAAAGTGGACCACACAAAATACCAGAAGATCCTCATCCAAGGCCCCAGTCTTGCACTACACATGCATCGCACAGGTCACAATCTTCCTGTTCTCTGCACTCACTGCTTTCGGATTGGCACGAAAAGCCATTGTGTGATCATGGAAGAGCATGGAGCACACACAGTGTCCCTAATTTTTCTGGAGCACCGTGTGGGAACTTTATCTCACCCTTTACTTGTCCAGTAGCTTCCCGGTTTCCTTATGGCTCACTCCATAGGTCTTGCTCTGGATGTACGCTGCCTGTAAATTCCCCACCATCTACTACTGAAATGCAGTTACGGAGAGTGCTGCATGACATAAGAAGCTCACTACAGAACCTTTCACAGGTAAGAACTTGTATTACCCTTTTGTACTAAAGAGTGTCAGTATTGGAGCATTGCCTTCAAGTGAATGTTTTCAGCCTCTTTGGGGTTCATGGCTTCCTTTGGGGTGATCTCCAGTGGTCATATAGATGAATGACCACCTGTGCAATACTAAACTTAACAGCTATTAAATAATAAATATTTATTAGAATTTAGGTCAGAGGTAAGCACTAAAGGGGTAATGAAATTTAATGGCAGTTGCAATGTTTGCAACAGGTCTGGTATCCTGCAGACACAGGCCGCTATTAGCATTTGCATGTGCCTGCACCCAAAGTCACTGCACCGGCCAGGTCTGGGTGCAGGAACACTGAGCAGAATTCAAAGCCAAAATGCATACTCCAGCATTTCATGCCAAAATCTGTTCTGTGTGCCTGCTTCCGGACTGACACAGTGGCTCTGGATGCAGGTACATCTGAAAGCTGATTGGAGCACAGGGGCTGATTCTTGAACTGCATTTATTTGCAGGCCAAGAGTCAGCCTCGCGTGGCTTAAGCCTAACTCTTACAACAACAATTAATTTATAAGCAACACGGTAGCATGGCAAAATACTACAATGGTTGCTGAATTATTCAGTAGCCTTTTATGGGCTTTGTAAGAAATTTATAGACTTTTCTTGTTTTTTCCCCTTGCTTTGTAAAAGAGATGTATTACAAAGTACTATTTGATGACAAGTTTTGCATACGGTAACACAAATCTGATGCTATGAATAGCAAGAGAAACCGAAGATATAAAAAGCAGTGCTTAAAGGAATAAGCACAAAACGCGTCGGTTAATAGAGCTTCTTCAGCAGAACCCTGCATTTAAATCCATTTTTCAAAAGCACAAACAGATTATTTTTTATATTTTGAAATTTAACATGGTGCTAGCAATGATTTCCCAGGGTGCAACAGCCGTGTTTCCTTGTTGGAGTGATAGGTAGTGCCTACACACCAATATTACAGCTAAAAAAAAAAATACATTTGTTGGTTCAAGAATAACATTTTAAAAGTTATAGTGAATTATTTGCTATGTAAACAGTATAATAAAAATCATGACCGAATCCCTCACAGGATCTCCACTCGAAACTTATGTGCACAGTGACAGAAAATGTCATTCTAAGCAACTTTCCATTATACTAATTAAAATGCTAGTCTATTTTCAAAGTTATTTATAAATGTAATTGTTTCGGGAGTCAGACAGGCTGGCTTTTGATAGCAATGTTGCAAGCATGCTGAGGAGACCGGGGGATAAACAAACACTTTTTAAAACCATGAAAAAAAAAATCATTAATGAATGTATATTGGAACATTGCTTAGAAATACGTATGTTTTCGGGGTAGGGGAAACCTTTAGCGTTCAAGTATAGAGATAAATACAAATAGAACTTGTGCTGAAAATATAATCCTGTTCTTTAAATGTAAAAAAAATCTATGTATGTTTATAAAATTATGTTTAAATCATTCAAACGGATCATTCTGTTTTTATGCTTGCTACCTCCCTTAATCAGCTCAATACCACAATGAGCTCAGGATAAACTACCCCTTCCAGCCCCTTTTGCTGTGTCAGATTTGGTTTACAGATAATAGACATAGTATACTTAGAAGTATTCATTGAACTCCTGTTAAACAAGGAGGTACACTGCCCCTTTAACCGGGAAAGCTTTATTTCTGATTATATAATGTTTTTGTATTTGTATTTGAAGTGACACTCAGTACCAAAAACCCAGGTTAATTAATTTTCCTGTTGATTGCTTTCTTTCTGCTTGCTTTGTAGTTCTATATCTTACAATTCTTCTCTTTCTCCCCTTGGAATTTCAGATTTGAAATTCTAATCTTCTGTTGTAATTAATCCTTTTTTTTTTTTTCCTTTTTCTTAGTGTAGTTCTAAGTAGTCACTTGTGTAGTTCTTGGCTGACATTCTAGTCTATTGCTTTCTGAATCAGTCTCCGCGGAACAGCATGTGCTTTAGGCCACTCTCGCATACTCCTTTGGGGTGCTTGTCCTCCTGTACTCATGGTGCTTTCAGTAGGTTCCTATAGGTAGCAATGAAGGGTGATTGGAAGTGATTTGGCGCTGCTTTTTAAATGTGGCTAAAGCAAGCCTGGCAACCATGCTATAATCTTTACGTGTAACACATGCCTAGTTGTATAAGCTGTAAAAAGCACCATTATTTGGTGTACTTAGTGTATTACCATCCATGATATAAAACTGAATTTTTAATCCTAGCATTAAGGTATATTAAATCCGATAATGGAACAATGTGCTTTCCTTTAGCACTCTGTAATGCGAGGGAGCGATGGGTCTGCGAGTGGATTCAGCATGCAGCGATCTTCTGTTCTGCCACTGTATGAGGTGAGTTTGTTTATGCAGAATTGTTCTACATATTCTGGCTAAAGCTGTCTATCCTATTTTATACTGAATTGTGTTTGCTGTTGTTTTCCAGAATACCTTCCAGGAGCTTCAGATAATGAGGAGAAGTCTTAACCTATTTAGAACACAAATGATGGATTTGGAACTCAGCATGTTGCGCCAGCAAACAATGGTCTACCAGCATCTTACTGAGGATGAAAGGTACACAGAAGATCTTACCTTTGGCCATGCACGGGCCAAAAAAAGCTGCTGATTTGCCCCTCCAAATTAAGTTGATAGCTTATTTTTCTGTGTATAAAGACCTTCTTATGGACTGCCCTACTGATATCTGGTCAATTTTCACAGCCAAATCTTTATCTAGCAGGTTTGAAAATCCCACCAGGAGTGGACATAGCTAAACGAGCAGATATGCCAGTTTCCTGGTGTATTTTGTCCCACAAGGGTTCTTGTTGCTACTTATATATATTAAAAAGCAGAAGAATAGAGTGTTACTGCATCCCCAAGGCATTCACCCTCTGTTATTCTTTATTTTTAATCTTGGGTATGTAAAGGGTTTAGGTTCCCTATAAGCTGTGTATAGAAGTTGTATAGGCAGATCATAATGTCACTGAAAGCCCTATTCATATATGAAGACATAGAATTGTATCTGTGCATGTTCATACCTGTGGTTTCATATACTAGAAAACATATTTTAGATTGATGCCCCTTTAGGTGGCTAAAGTTTCTTATGCTCTGAAAAATGATCCCTCTTTCGTTTTCAGGTATGAAGCTGACCAGCTACAGGGCCTGAGAAATTCTGTACGGATGGAGCTGCAAGAGCTGGAACTTCAGCTGGACGAACGGCTCTTGGCTCTTGAGGAACAACTGAGGAACTTTCATGTCTCTTCCCCCTTTCAGCGGCATTCTGCCATGGTATGTTTTTTAAATGCGCAGAGGGCTATATAATGATATTTAATAATGCTGCTTGCTATTCAGTATAGTTCCACATGTGTGTATAATGCCTTTTGTCTCCCAACTTTCTCTTCTTGCTGGCTTTCTGCATTAAAGACAGGTAGAATTTTTTTTGTAATCTTTATTTTTAGTCTCCCTTATGTTACAGAGGGTATTAAATATGACGTAAATACCTTTTCTTCTTTCCTCCTTAGGGAATGTATCGAGGCAGGAGTACTGACAACCTGGCTTTCTCTTCTCCTCTGAATGTCATAGAGCCAGTAAGTTTAGTTTTGGGCTAGACCTAACAGGTTCTGTTGAGATCTGGCTAAGAGCAATCCGTAAACGGGGATGCTTTTACCTTTTATCAACGGCTCAAGATCCTATCAGATCCAGACCTTGTTGATGTATAAGTCAAATTACTATTCACATTAGACTTCCAGCTATTCAACAGGTTCTCACCTTAAGCAACTTTTTCCCCTTGAAATTTGTTGCAGCACGTTTTCTCACATTCGCTGCTATTAACTGTTCTAATCGGCTATTATTTCTTACTGCTTTGTTTGGTGCTTCTGAAATGTACTCACCTGTATAACTTAATGTAACTGTCAACCTGACAGGAGCAATATAAGTGAACAGAGAAGCATCACAGTTCAGTTTGGAATTTCAGTGCTATCTGGTTGCTATGGTCCAATTTACCCTAGCAATGAGAAATAGATGCCCTTATTTTTTAATAGTTATCTTTGTATTTAGTGTCTCTCCTATGCATATCCCAGTGATAATAAAAGTGTAGCCTCACAGGCTTTCTTTTTGGCTGCTAGGGTTGGTGACCTCCATTCGAAAACTGGAAAGAGGCATTCTGTGTATGTAACCCGCCCCTATAAAGTTCCCAACCGTGCTCTCGGCAGCATGGCAAGGGGGTACACCAGTTTGTTCATTAAAGAGAAAGGGGCTACGTAACCCGCTTGCTCCATAGCCAGTCTATCCAGTGTTTACCTTTTAGCAGTGATTTGTGAGGAGAGGGTGAAGTAGCTTTGTTCTCTTACACAAGGAAGTCCATTAAAATTATCTTTTTTTTTTTTTTTTGACAACATGCATGGTTGTCTCCATACTGAAGGAGAGCGGACGATATTGTTTCAGTGATAGTAGTCAAAACCAGCAGTGCAGGAAATAGAAAAGGACAGATAGATGCTGCAATAGATACTGAATAGAAATTACGTTAACAATATTTCAAAGTTTATAATTTAAAGTTGCTAATAATTAAATTTGATTTTGTTGTGCTTCATTTTATATTGAGGATTAAAAGAGAAGGAGGGGTAAAAATCACTGAGGTGCGCCAAATGTAAGCTCATTAAAGTAGAAGGTTAAAAAGGGACCATAGTTTATTAAAGTAATTTGTTTTTATATATGGGTAGAAGCTGCCATATTGCTTCCCAGAAGAGCAACCAGTTACTTTCATCCACCCAGAACATGCAGTTTGTTATGTAAGCTGATAGAATGGCTAGCATTGCCAAGTGATTTGTTTGGTAGAATGTCTCATACATCCCTTTATTTTTTTTTTTAGAACAGCCACTGTTGTATAATTTGCAGATATAATCACATATCAAGTCAATGTTCCTTTTATTTGCAGGTGACTGAACTTATTAGAGAGCAGACTCACCTAAAATCTGAGTTGGGACTTGAGGACTTGAGTATAGGACATGGCAGAGACCGCTGCGATTCCATGGCCTCTGATAATTCCTCTCTCTATTCAAGTCCACTCCATAAACATAAGAAAGGATTAACAAGCTCGTGTGACTCAATCGACAAATCAAAACCTCATGCTTCCCCAAGCAAAAATGTGTTTCGGGCATCTGTTGCTTTGACGCCAAGTCCTCCGGCTAGAGAGGGCGATATTCAGAAGCCTGTCAATGATGAATCGCCAGAGAATTATGGGAAATTAAAAGTTGAGCCTACAGAGAAACCCGAGCAGGTTTCGTTTGCATCCCCAGCTAATGAGAGTACCAGATGGTCTCCTGAGGAGAGTAAAGAGCTGCAGCAAGTAATACGCGAGGTAAGCTTCTGCATTTGCACCTTTATACAGTTATGCCCCATGGGGCAATTCCTCTACAATTATGACATTACAACTACTACAGATTACAAATTATTACTGAATAATTTCCTGTTATTTACTATGTAAAGAAGGATTGATATCAGGCATGCTATGTAAATATCCTCTGGAATATTTGTGATTTTATAATAAATGTATGTGGAAACCAGAAACTGTACCGTTATTCATCTATAGTTATTTATTATATTATTTATTTATTGTAGTATTTCTTTTCGGATGGAAGTGACCCTCGTTACATTTTACTTTACTGAAATCAGGTACCCATACACCTTAAGATCCGCTCGCTTGGCGAGAATCCAGGCTAATTCGATCGTTTGGCCCCAGGGCCAAATTATAAGGACGGGCATAGGCAAATTTGGTCCGGGAACTGCATCAACAAGCCGATGCGGTCCCCAATTTGACTAGATTTTCTAACCTGCCCGATCGAGAGCTGGCCGATTTCAGGCCAGATATTGGTCGGGCAGGCCCGTCGGTAGTCCCCATATACGGGACGATTAGCTCCCGAATCGGTCTAAGGGACCGATAACGGCAGCTAGAATCGGCCTGTGTATGGGGACCTTTAGGCCATCCTCAGGTTTGATGTACCTACCTTATCTGATCATTTGCACCTTCTACTGATTGATCTAAAATGGTCTCTAACTTGCAAGTGTGGTTTCTAATAGCTAGTAGTGCATGACTGAAAATTACAATAATATTTTTGTATACCCACATCATTAACAGTTCTTTCTATCCAATGTGGCTCTTTTCTGCCTGTGAGGAGCACATGATGTGCAGAGGGAAGAAAGGGCTGCATTGTCTGCATGCTCAGCCTACATCATTCTTTACATAAAGATTTGTGTGTCTTCTACCCCACAACACAGAATGAAACCAAAAATCATTTTGTGGGTTTTAAATTTACTTGAATATTTGCTCAAAATTTATTTTTTTATTTTAAAATAAAGGTAGCGCTTTCAGTTTAAAAGAGTATTATACCCTAAAAAACATTATGGCTAGAAGTGCTGAATCTTACATACTGAGCCTAATACGCCAACTTAAAGGTTTAGCATCTCTATAACAAGAATGAACCAGGCCTTCACATTTGCCACAGGAGTTCCTCATCTTGGATTCTGTCAGTGACACTCACATGCTAAGTGGGCTCTGAGCAGCTATTGAGAAGCTAAACTTACTTTTCTGCTTGATGATTTGCGACAACCACTGTCATAGAACCTGATGCTACAGGGCTGATAATTCAATTTCTGTTGCTGATTGCACTGGTTTCAGAGCAATCCACAATATGGGGAGCTACTGGGGGCTGTTCTGGAGGCACAGATCTTTCCTGCTAATGGGCTGTGGGTGCCTTGGGCTGGTACAGAAGCCCACAGCATAATGTACAGCATTTCTAGCCTACTTCTTTAGTTAAGCTTTAGTTATGCTACGTCTGCTGTGCTTTTTCTGTACAGCAACTCTTGTCTTATCTCACAGGTGCTATCCTCTTCCCTGCCCTTACCCTATTCAGGTATGGTATCCATTATCTAGAAACCTAAGAATTACGTAACCCTTGTCTCCCATAGACTCCATTTTAATCAGATAATTCAGATTTTGAAAATGTATTCCCTTTTTCTCTGTAATAACAAAACAGCACCTTGTATTTGATCTCAGCTAAGATATAATTAATCCTTATTGGAGCCAAAACAATTCTTTTGGGTTTATTTAATATTTCAGTGATTTTTAGTAGAGTTAAAGTCCAAGTTACAGAAGGATCTCTTATCTGGAAAACCCTCGGTCCCAAGCATTCTGGATAACCGGTCCCACACCTGTACTAGCATCTGGCACTTATAGAAGTATTTTGCAGTCACCCACAAGGCATCTGCCAAATGTGCATTACTTCTTTAAGGCTAATGAAAGCAAAAGTCTTGTTGCTGTGTGTTGTTGCTACCCTAAAGTAATATTTACACTACATTTGTGAACACATAGTTATATTCTGTTCTTTGTTTCTATTTCATAGAGAACATTCACTTAATGTAACCTTCTAGCATATAGTTGGCTTATTAATGAAACGAGCCCCAGCCAAGTGATGTCAGTCTTGTGCCCTGGGGCATCTGGTATTAGCTCAGATTTTTAGGTTTCTCAGAAGATCCACGCAAATACTGGTGCTACTCAGAGCTCTAAGCTTCTAGACTGATGTCAGCTGGCCACGTGCCCAACGTTACTAGTTAGCTTTCCTTTCTATAGCTGTGTGTATAATGTAACTGAGCGTATAATGTAAAATTACATAGCGCTGCTCTATATGCAGCACTCTGTATTTGCCATAAAGTTATAGTAAAAGCAGGGGCAAACGTTTGTATGAAAATTAAAAATATCTATACAGAGTAACATGCATAAATATATACAGATTTACAGATACATACTGATTTGCTTCACATGTTGAGATGTGGGCGAGAGGAAATCCCTATCCCATAGAGCTCACAATCTAAGTGCACCTTATATACCAGTTTCGGAATGCTGCACATTAATTCTGTACTTAGACGCCCCATTTCCTAGGTAGCGCAGTTGTGACTGTAGCTGTGGCTTTTTGCACAGTGTGAGATTGGGCTTGGCTACAGAGACTACATGCAGCCAGCCAATCTAAGTATGTGTTTTTTTACATTTCATTTGGCTCTTTCAAAACTTCAGGAATCCATCATCACCATAGCCTGGGAAAGTGCTTTGTCAGCATATTGTTTGCTTGCATAGTCTGTTGTAAAATTCCTTCCAACCTTTGCAAAAAATTCTTTCCTTGTGATAGAATTCTGAAAGTTCCAGCTGAAATAATGTTCGCTTGCTTTTTTATAGCTAAACCCTTGTAAAATGTGTCACAATTATACATTTTTTATCTGTATATCCAGAATAATCCTATTTTTCTGAAATTTTAGTCCTGTATGTTTGTGGAGAGTGATGAATGAATGGCATTTTATCAATATTTACTCCTCGCTTTGATCTACCAAAGCAATGCCCAGACCCAAGTGAAACCCTGCCCTTTTCCCAATAAGACCTGCCCCTGTTGGGGTCCATGATATAAGACTGCCTGCCCCATTTGCTGGCTAGTAGGTAATTGTATCCCCAAAACCTCTACCAAAATCTGCCATAGTACATGATGGGAGCTGGCCAATAAAAATCTCCTGGACAACCTGATATGGCCCATGTGCTTCCAGTTGGACAAATACATAATTTTGTAGGCAGGGTATTTAAATGTATATGAAGTTCTGGCACTTTAGTGTAACTGGTCCTTTAAGGCATCTGTCTGTAGATGCCATGAGCATAAATTCTATCTGTGTTTATTAAATTGCTTCAAATATTAGGACATCTACGTGTGTCAGTTTGTCTGCTCCGTTGCACTGCTGTCAGTATGGCTTGATTTAGTTGATATACCGGACAGTTTTGTGGCAGGGAAAATGCTGAAACGGCACTGGGTATGTCGTGTTCCGTATTGTTTAATAGAAGATATTTCTTGGAGACAGATGGGAGATCTCGTGGTTTGTTTTTCCGATGCTGGCTCTGTTTTATCCAAGTTATTTATAACATACCTGCATAGCTATGTCTAATATTTACACTGTATCACGACTAGAAGAACCAGTAAGGTTTGCTCTTGTATGAGGCTTGATCACTGACACTGTCTTAGGGAAAACTCCAGTGATCCAATAAGGAATGTCTCTACTGATCTCTTGCTATTGTCTAGTCAGCCTTGCTTGTTATTTGTTCAGCCTGTGTCCTACAACAACATCCTTATTGGTATCCAATACCATTGAAGAGTTAAGGTGGACCGTTTGTCATTCCGAAAGGGCCAAACTGCACTGAAAACCAATTTTTGTTTGATATTTGCTCCCTGTTGATTGACTAGGGCATTCCAACCTTGTACAAACATGATTTCTCTTCTGTCTACTGTAGGCCTTGGTACCTCTTATTTCATATAACCTGCTTCTGAATGCCAGCTCCTCCAAGCGGGGCCAATTTAACACCGTAAAGTTCATACAGAATTTTAAGAAATGCTTATTTGTTTGTAATTGTGCTTAAATGTGTCATCATTTTCAATTAGATAAAAGAATCAATTGTTGGAGATATTCGAAGAGAGATTGTAAGTGGACTCCTTGCTGCAGTGTCTTCTCCAATTCGCTCCTTGGATGGCAAAGCTGATGGGAGAGTTTGAGGCAAGTACTTGAATAGTAAGCGAAAACCTAATTTGAAAATAATTCCAATGTGCAAAGTGCCTAGCAACCACTGAACCCATTACTCCTCCCACCCCTGAAATATATGTAGTACATCTGGAATTTGACATATGTCCTCTAGAAACTCTCTTTCTAAAGAAAGCCATTATTACACAAAAATATTTAAGCACCTTGTTCCCCCCTTTTCAATATGGGGTCAGTGAAATAGGGCTTGTGCAGAACATACATCTGTTTTTACTCCAGGTAGACTGAAGCTAGCAAGGTAAATAATTAGTTTTGTTAGCAGGAGTCCAATATGCTGGGGGATTATTTAATGTAATTATCTGCCTTGCAAGTACATGGAGTAGCTTCTATTCCACAACAAGAATTTCAATTATAATCTGTGCAAAATGGCAAATAAACATTTTCTTCTATATTGCAAACTGTAGAGCTGCCAAACAAAAACTTAAATCATTAAAAAAATAGATGATAACCAATTGCTAAATTGTCTCAGACTCTAACTCTCCATCACACTAAAACTTCATTTAAAGGTGAACTATCCCTTTTTAGTTTTTAAAAAAAATACCATTGACCAAATTGTCTTTGTTTTTATATATCATTTCTTTACTCCCACAGGTCGAGTCGCCATGAATTGGGTCCATTGGCAAAAAATCTACAGAAACCCCCCTGAATGAAACTAGTCGTGGTGCCAAGCACAACATTCAGGAGAGAATTATGCTGCTGACACAACCTACTGTTTGTCTAAATTAACTTGTGCATTTGCCTTGAACCCATGTGTTTATTTAGACACTTTGCTTGTTCCCAATAAGTGAACTGTGGAGGTCTATAAATTGTATTTATTTCATTGTGCTGTTTTCCCCCTAAACATTTTTCATTTTTTTTTTTTTTAATTTCTTTTTGTTTTGAAAAACTTGAATTATTTTTCTTTTTCTAATATGTTACCTTCCCACTGCTAAAGGAAAATGGACAGCGTAGCGGAGCAATGCGCTGCAATAGGCAAAACGGTGAACTTTAAAATCTACCTTAATCTGTCTAGCTTGGACACTGACCTCCATGAGGTATCAACTGTGCAATATGTGATTCACTTTGAGAGCTTACAACAAACTTTTATTTTCTACTGCTGTGTAGTGCCACATTAAGCCAACGTTCTGAATATTTGCTGTATTCAATTCAAGACAGAGCTATATATATATGTATATTCTAAACCCTCCCCCCTTCCTTTTGTGCTTGTGTGGTGAACCCTGCCTAAACTACTTCAAGTTCTTACACTGAAAGCTGTTTTCCTTCACAAGTATTTAAATGATTTTCCGGTTGCTCAGTTTTTTTTGTTTTTTAAATGTGCCACATTTTTTAACACTATTATTTTTTAATGCTGTTTCCCACACGTTTCAAACCATTTTCAGTGCGATTGGACGCATTGTACTACTGATGACTGGAAGCGAAATGCGATTGCAAAGCACATTTGTCCTCACTATCCAGTCATGTGGGTTTTAGTTCCTCTCTGACACTGTGTGAAGCTGATCTCAGACCAGGCATGCTGTGGCACATGGAATCTTGTTGGGATTTTGACTGAAAACCTTTGCGCAGGTTTCATCATTTAATGTTCTGCTGAGCTCCGATTAGAAGATTTCATTGATTCTAAGTGTTCTGTTAAAAGTCTAACAAACAAAATATATATATACAGTACACAAGGGCTGATTTCTAAATATATAAATAAAGTATTTATTTTGCATAAATCTTTGTACGTCTTTTACTTGGTTTGTTCAGAAAACTGCAGAGGGGCCCCCCTCCTAAACTGCACCACCCACACTCAGATATATGGCCCTGTTCCTCCATACCTGATCATAAAAGGCTGAGAGGGGTTGGCAGCTGTCCTTTCTGACCATGTCTATTCCTATCACTGGCTCTCTGGTGATGATCCTGATCAGGATTGTGAATAGTAAAAGGAAAACTATAACACCAGAATGAATACTTAACCAACAGATAGATAGTTTATATTATGTTAAATGGCCTATTGAAGAATCTCGCCAAAGGGGAATATATGTGTTTCAGTATATTGCCCTTTTACATCCTTTCCCTTGATCCACTACAGGGTTAGTAACAAATTGCCAAGCAGAAAATGACTGTCCTGTCATGTGAGTTGACGCCACAGGACTGATTATTAAATTTAAACGCTAATTGCACTGTTTTCAGAGCTGCCATGTATTTTAATTCTGACTTAATTTCTAATCAGCTTGATATTGTGACTTTTATATACAGTATATTGTGTGTTGGCCCCTAAGCTCAGGTAAGTGACAGAAGCACAGAGCATATGCAGGGAATCAGCAGAAAAAAAATGGGAGGCTACTGGGGGCATCTTTGGGGGCTCAGATCTTCCCTACTAAAGGCCTGTGGTTGCCTTGGGCTGGTACAGAAGTCCAACAATGTGCAGCAATTCCAGCCTACTACTTTAAGTTTTAGTTCTCCTTTAAATCAAAAAACTCCCTTTATCAATATAAGTTAGCAAGGTGCAATATAAATCGCGCTGTGCCTCTCAAACTTTTTAGTCTATCCCATGATGTGTAATGTTTGGCAATGTGTGGAGCCATAAGATCAAAGTGCCCAGCATATAAACGGTCAAGGAGGTAGTTTTTATGAGACCACAAGTGTACAAACACCGACACCTTATATTATCGATCAGAAATATCTGGCAAAATGGTAAGCCAGTTCCAGCTAAAATCATTTATTTCCCCAAATGTAATTCTAGGTTTTGTTTGGTAAGCAGATCACAGTGACCTTTCTGCTTCATTAAAGGTCATTAATCTGCAAAGGACACGCTGTACCTTTTTATTTACCTTGGGCATCAAAAGCACTGAAAGGTTTCTTTTGTGTTTTTGTTGGAGGCATGTGATATACCCCAATCTGTTAGTACTTTATATACAATTACATCTTGCTCACAAATCCAAAATAACAAATGTTATTTCTATTAAGCAAATTGGAAAACTATTTCTCTAAGTTGTGCAGCTATATTAGAGGGACCGTACACCCCCTTTTTTAACATTGGAGTAATCAATAGGGAATTTGTCTATTCTTTCAGTTTTATTATTTTGTGCTATAAACGAGCAAAATCTGAAAATAAAACTAAAGCCTTATTCTACTCCCTGATCTCAAAGAGCAAAATCAAACTAGGGATGCACCAGATACAGTTTTTCAGGTTCATCTGAACCCCAGAATTTATTGTAAGGATTTTGGCCGAATACTGAACGGAATCCGAATCCCAAAATTAGAATGTTGAAGGGTGAAATTTTCTACTTCCGTGTTACCATGACAAAACGATTTTTTGAATTCGGTTTGGCCAGGACTGTGGATTCAGCCAAATCTGCTGAAAAAGGCTGCATCCTGGCTGAACAAACCATCCATCCAGGAGCCTCTATAAATAACCACTTCTATTTCCCCTGCTACAGCCTATCTTTTTAGCTAAAGAGTAGCTCATTGCACAAAGGCTTCTCGGTGAGCTACTGGTTTGTTTGACTTTGGGTCTATTTGAGATCAGAAAGTAGAATGTGGCTTTAGTTTGCTCTGTTTAGACAAGAAATAATAGAAAGTTTTTTTCATATTCTTTTATTAAAAAAATGTGTTCCGCACAAGCCCCATTCATTGCAGCAGGGTTTAAAAAAGGCTGTGCACTGTCCCTTTAGAGACTGCTTGCCCTGTAATACCTGGCAGTGCCTATCATATTGACTGCAACACCCACTGTTTCTCACCTGCTGGCAATTATTTTAATCATCTTTAGTTTTCCTTTATATGATTATATTTTTGAAACTATGTTCACATGGGCAATATTCTTTGCCTATAAATTACTGGTGTGCAACATTCCTAAGAGAGCCTTCAGGTAGATACTGGGGGTATATTAGAAATAAGTGATACATGTTTCGGCATGCTCCTGCACTGGGTCTGGTGCTCTCGGAATACCCTCAAAGTGGTCGGATTTTAGCTGGAAAGTCCCTGGTTCCCTAACCAAGCAGGTGATTCACAGGTACCTGGTTACTCAGGTTAATTAAAGCCTCTAATCCTACAATTTTAACACTGATTGACATCACTTCTGGTTTTGGGAAAAAAAGTTAACACCTTGCAGTTAGTGTCGGCTAGTGGGCCTTGGACCCATTGAACCAATTCAGCATCATGCTCAAATAGGGCCCTACATAGTGGCACACCTCCTGGCACCAACCGCCCCCTCCATCAGAGTTCAGTTCTTCACAGTCCAACAGGGACATCACTCCCCATACATATATGATAAATTGCACCCTAGGAGGCTGTTACTGTGTCTGCTATGAAATGCTAGGGGCCACAGGGTTTTATTAAATGTTTGGGGGCCAATGGAACAATGTAAACAAGCAGCATTAGAAAGGAGGCCAGCAGCAGTCAGAAAGACATATGAAGATGCCAGTTGCCCACCCAGCTCTGGTGTTTCTGTGATCTGCCCAAAATTGAGCCAAATGTTTCAGATTGGTCCCCTTGATTGATAAGACGGACAGAAACAGTGTGAGCTTATTCACAGGGTACTGATGTGAGTAAAACTGCAGAAAATATTAACTGCTTGGCATTTTCATGCTTTATTCTGGATAATGAGCCAGACTATTTATAACTCTGGCTGACCTTAATTTCAGTCTGAGCAAAACCTATCTGCTTCAAGTAGCCCTGTGGTCCTGAAAGGTTCTGTAATTAAAAAGAGATTAATCTAATGGTTAATGAGTTTGTAATTAATAAAAGTAATTGTTATAAATGATGATATAGTAATGTCTATTATAAGCTGTCTAAACAAACCCGTTTGACTGATACCTGTGTATCAGTGAAGTCTGCAAATGAGAGATGTTTAATTAATCATAATTTGCTCGTCCCACTTGCTTAAATGCAGGGCCCCAAGCAATCAAAGGGATGTATATCATATATGTGCTGCTAAAGCCTCATCACTTTCTGATTTGTCATGCTGAAATATTAATGGCCCATCAGCAGTGCTCAGAGGGAGCTTATATTGCATTTTTGAGTAGCCGGCTAGTAATGTAGAATAGACAAATCCCAAGGCACCGGGCCATTCAAGGCTAGCATTGCATTTTCAATTAGGCTCTGAGTGAATCCTTGGCATGTGCAGAAGCAAAAACTGGTACACAATTAGCTTATTGTTCTTTCGGCTTTGTACAGAGACGATCTGAAGGACTCAGGGAAAAAGCCAGCTTCAAGAATTGCTATTGATGTGGAATAAGGGAGTTGCTCTGTTCATGCAGTTCCACTTGCTAACCCAGGAATTCACAGCTATTATCAAGTAGCAGTCAGACTCACTTCTAGGCGTGTGCCAAAGGCTAGTCACTGAGAAACCTGCTCTCATCCAGGAGGCTCCCTTTCATCTGCCATCCACTCACCAATGGAACCCAATAGTCCCAAGAAAATACAGTTTGCTGTGCCATTATTCCAGAGTCAGCTGGACCCAGAGGCCTCAGAACAGGTATTGTGTTTATGTATCTGCAGATGGAAGTGGCTCACCATTTTCTATTGCCATTGTTTTCATTTCAACCATCAAATTACGTTCTGTTTGTTCTTTTCCTTTTAAACATACATATAAATGTAGAATGGCAGCAAATGTAGATAAATGAAGATGTAAGTAGGTGTTACTCTGGGGAGGGGGGGGGCAATGGCCTTTTGATGAATCATAGGGTGCTAGATAGAACCTCTCTGCTCACTTATGTATAAATACTTTTATCATATCCATCATCTGGATTTTTTTAACAATTTACATGTATATGGAAATCACCATTTGTAATATTTTTTGTTATAATTGGGCTGATTTGCAATAAAAATGGGGTTTATTTCTGAGCATCTTTCTTGTTGGTGCCTCTTTTAACCTTATGCAACAAATGCTTTAAAGCACTCATCTCTGAAAAACTATCGTAATTATCTTGAGAAACAAAACCCAGTTGCATTTAAATGTTGTATAGGATCCATTATCCCAGAACCCATTATCCAGAAGCTCAGAGTTACAGCAAGGCCATCTCCCATAGTGTCAATTTTAAGCAAATAATTCTAATTTCTAAAAATGATTTACTTTTCCCTGTAATAAAACAGGACCTTGTATTTGATGGTAACTGAGCTGCATGGATCCATATTGTCCTATTGGGTTTATTCAATGTTTAAATGATTTTAGCAGACTTATTAAGATATGGTGATCCAAATTACAGAAAAATCTCTTATCCAGAAAACCCTAGCTCCAAAGTATTCCAGATAATAGATCTGTATCTGTAGCTGAAGAGCGAATGGTATATTTTGTGTTACACAGCAGAATTCCTTTGAGTATGAAGGCAGATACAGATATGCATATAATAACCTATTTATCTGCACTGAATCTTTATAATCCTGCTTTGAGAAATGAAGACTGTGTTCCATTTCCCAAAGAATAATATATTTTACGAGTAAGATTTACATTTACTCTTCATACTAGTTATTAAAGGGAGTCGAGAGTTATTGCAACGGATAATATAATAAAGGGCAATTTAAGTGGAAGAAGTGGAAATTGTATGGTTCAGCTCTTATTAAATTACTCAGAGATATACTATTATTTATAGCAATGCTCCTTATTTTGCCACAGTCACATGGTGGCAGACAAAATGATGTAATGACATAAAGTTCTGAAGCAAGCCAAAAACCAACTAAAAGCCAAACCCAGATGTTTTATAATGTATGAAGTGATTCTTCCTTCTATAAACAGATTTGCTGACTACAATGCTAAAATACCATGTTTATTTTAATACAGCTATATATGGCAGGCCTACACAAATGTGGAAAACAAAGTTATACCAAATATTTTTCATTAGATCATCACTTAAGCAAGTATGAAATATGCATTCTATAGACATGTAGGCCTGCAAGGAATTGGTGTGTTCCCCCTTGTCTGGGTGGTTTTCCTCCAAAAACCTACAAGCAGGATAATTTGTATGGGAAAATGTAATAGGGGCCTTAGATTGTAAACTTCACTGGGGCAGAGACTGTGAATGATCTACAGGTATGGCACCTATTATTCAGAATGCTTTTGAGCTGGGGTTCTCTGGATAAGGGGTTTTTGTATAATTTGGATCACCATACGTTGTTACTAAAATATAATTTAAGCATTAAGCAAACCCAATAAGATTGTACTGCCACCAATAAGGATTCATTGTAGCTTAGTCAGGGCCATATTTTAAAATAGGTGCCTATATATTAGATTTATCATAAAAAAATAAAAAATAAAATATACCCCCAGGGGTCGATTTGCACTGCGGAAGTGATGTCATTCACAGACTGTGTGACGTCACTTCCGTGATGTAGGGGCATATTAAGGTCCAGTGCCTAGAGTGGTACCAGAGCTAAATATAGCACTGAGCTTAGTTGGGATCAAGTACAGGTACTGTTTTATTATTACAGAGAAAAGGGAATCAATTAACCATTAAATAAACCCAATAGGGCTGTTCTGCCCCAATAAGGGGTAATTATATCTTAGTTGGGATCAAGTACAAGGTACTGTTTTATTATTACAGTGAAAAAGGAAATCTGAATTATTCTGTTAAAATGGAGCCTATGGGAGATGGCCTTCCTGTAATCCGGAGCTTTCTGGATAATAGGTCTGTGAATAATGGATTTCATACCTGTACAATGTCTGTAAATTTTGTTAGTACTATAGGAATAACACTTATTGGAATACTGTTAGATAGATGTCATTACCGGGACTGGAATAAAGCTGGCCATACACATTCAGCCTTCTTTCGGCGAACATTTTGATATACGTTTAAATGATCTAAAACTAACATTCAGACTGAAAGTGTAGGATAAAGCTCTAAAATTAACAAATCGAAGGATGTTATGAACATAAATTAATTTGCAAACAACAATCGTATGAAAGTAACATCCCAGAAATGCATTTTAGGTCCCCAAAGGATGCGCAGATTTTATCGTTATGTGACTGAAATTTTCTAACCTGACTGATTGACTAAATGAGTGATTGCCATGGTAGGAAAATTACTGGGACGTTACTTTGGAACCCACACATGGTTCAAAAATCATACAAAACTCTGTTTCGTACAATTATATCAGTGTGTGTATGGCCAGCTTAAGGCAATGGATGGCACTGCTGTAGGATAATTCTGTCAGCTTTCCTTATATAGCAGTAGGGACTGTTCAGGTTATGTGAATAGCAGCCTTGCCTGGTCTGATTAATACAGTAACTATCACTGATGCAATATCTGATGTGAGTGTCCTTGTATTTTGTACAGATAAGAAAGAGAAGACCCACACCCGCATCGTTGGTTATTTTGAATGAGCACACACCACCAGGTCTGTACATATTGGATAAAATTCATTATACCTTAAGGGGGAACTTCACCCAAAAACAACTTGGGCTTTTTGAAAAGTAAACATAATTTCAAGCAACTTTGCAATATACATCAATTATAAAATATGCAGCCTTTTTCATGATTTTTAATAATATGGTTTGGAACAGTTATTAAGTCCGCCCCCCTGTTCCCCTGCTGATCTGCCTGACTACGTTGAGACTCAAATAAAATGTAACAGTAGTCGACTGTCCTCAGCCTGCCTTCAGCCTGTATCCTCCATATCCCACAATTCCCTGCACGTGATGTCAATAAGGAAAGGAATATTACTGTGCAATGTATTGTGGGTTATGTAGTTCCTGCATGCTGTCTGTAAGCTGTGGAAAAGTTGTGAGTGTTTTAATCCCTCCTCCCCTGCCAGGATTTCAAATAATGCAGAAAGAGAAGAACTGCTTTGCAGCTGGATTTCAACATATAAAAATGGTATTTATTCATACTTTTTGAAGGAACAGATTACAGTGATTACAGATTCTGGGATAGTGAGTGGCCTGAATCTCATGTATGTGCTATGCTCTGACAGAGCAGATGGCAATCAATCTGATGTAAATCTCATTGAAATAGTGTGTCTGTCAGTCTAATGTAACTCTCTTGGAGAACCAGTCCATGAGTAAACATCTTGGAGAGCATGTGTCCATCAGTGTAAATCTCTTAAAGAGCTGATGAGCATCAGTCAATGGGGTAAAAGGGCCTTGAGTCTAATGTAAATACCTTGAAAGTGGATCAACTCAGTCTTGGAAAGCAGATGGTCAAAGTACATTTTATGAAGGCCAAAGAGACCAGGAGCCTAATGTAAATGGTCTAGTAAAGGGGTTGCCACAAGTATTATATATTCATTGCCACAAGTATTATATATTCATTGCCACAAGTATTATATCTTCATCCCAGTTAGCTGATAGAAAATATTCATTACTGAACAAATACAGTAATACAAAAATACTTGCTTTTACCTATCACTGTGGTTGATTCATCTAAGTGAAATGTTGTATCTTGTATCTTACTGGAACAGAAAAGTGGCAGTACAAGTTGCATATAAACTAGAATGTCATATGTAGGAAACATTCATACATAAATGCATGTTAGTCTACAGTATGCTATGCCATCATGTACATATGTACAATTATTTATTTGTGTCAAATGGCTTATCAAATATACTATACACTGGAATATTGATGGATTCCTGGCAGTTCAATATTTTTATAATTTATCAAAACATTCCTGACGGAACATTAATGCACTGGCATATTTATCAAAGCTGATGCCTGCATCGATTTCAAAGAATGGTCTGCTTCGAGCGGTCAACTGCCAGTCTGCTCTTTGGGTGCTGTAAAAGGCTCCGTATAGTATATTGTTACTGCTCTGTATGATTTATTAAGTTATGATAAATCACCCCCATGCCATTAGTTTCTTAGATAATAGATAATGTACCCCTTATTATAAAACAAGGATACGAGAAACCACCTAGAAGTTCCATGATTAAATAAAGTTACTAGCTATACAAATCACGTAACTCTATAAAGACTTTTTGATATCCTTACATTTACCAAGCGTCCCTCCATATAAGACATACAGTTGTTGGAGTGAGACTGTATGGTGGGTCTGAGGGCAGCAGACATAAGAGGTTTTGAGCCTAAGCCAACGGGGCCATTTCCAAACCGTCGGATTTTTTTTTACAATTCAGATTTTTAGCGCTAAAATTCGCAAAGTCCCTACTTTTCCGAGATTTACTATGCGTCAGAACAGCTAAAAATCCGAATCCGACAATTTGCCAGTAGTGATGAGCGAATCTGTTCCGTTTCGCTTCGCCGAAAAATTCGCGAATCTTTGAAAAGATCCGCGAAACGGCGAAAAATTTGCGAAACGGCGAAAATGTCGTGCGACAAAAAAAATTGTCGCCCACGGCTATTATTTTGTCGCGCGGCTATTATTTTGTCGCCCGCGGCTCTTGTTTCGTCGCCCGCGGCTATTATTCCGTCGCGCGTGGCTCTTGTTTCGTCGCCCGCGGCTCTTGTTTTGTCGCGCGGCTATTATTTCGTCGCCCGCAGCTATTGTTTCATCGCGCAGCTCTTGTTTCGTCGCGCGGCTCTTGTTTCGTCGCGCGCTATTGTTTCGTCGCCCGCAGCTATTATTTTGTCGCCCGCTACTATTCTTTTTTGACGCCGGCGACAATTTTTGGACGTGCGGCGAATTTTTCCGCGGCTAAATTTTTCATCCGTTTCGCTAAACAATCCGCCAATGGCGAAACGCGGAAATTCGCCGCGAATCCATGCCTGGCGAAACTTTTCGCCCATCACTATTTGCCAGTTAAAACTTGCCGAGATCATGTAGAAGTCAATGGCAGATATCCCTTCCCTTCCTTGGAGGATCCTTCTTTTGCATCAAAACTGTAGAGGTATCAGATTTTTGATGCTGGTTTTTTTTTTTAATTCTGAAATTTCGAGACTTTTCTGTGACTTTTCTTTTTCAGCTCAGACTTTTTAGTAAATGGAAACAAGTTTATTTGAATTTTAAAATAAAAAAATTAAGAAATGTTAGAGTTTTAGTAAATCAGCCCCATGTTTTTGAAGAATTTCTATACCACGGTCAAGAAGGCAGTGGTCCATCATCTGTTCCAGTGGTTCCCAAACATGGGGCAGGCACAACCAGGAGCCCAGAGCAGTGCCTGAGGGTCACGTTGTCATGAAGTCCTCTCCTGGCCTAGATATTCTGGAAACTACCAGTGTATTTGTAACCTTGTTATTAGTTACAGAGGGCCCTGAACAAATGAAGGACTTTAGATCAATGCTTGAGGCAAATAAAGTCTCCAAATCACTTGTCTGTCAGTAAAGAACTAGACTTATGGGCAGATTTACTAAATCTCTACTCTTTTTTTCTCATTTATTTCTTTTTAAGAATTCAAATAAACTCATTTCCACGAATGTCTGACATTTACTAAGAAGTCTGAACTGAAATACTGAAAATTGTTGTAGAATACTGAACTGAAAAACTGAATACTGAAAAATACTAAACTGAAAAAAGTCACAGAAACGTTGCACTGAAACCTCTACTTTTTTTTTTTTGATTGTTGCACAAAAAACCAGCACCACAAATCCAAAAACCTCTAAAGTTTCAAAGAAAAGAAGGATCCTCCAGGGAAGGGAAGAGACATCTGCTATTGACTTCTACATAATTTCGGCAAGTTTTAGCTAGTGAATTGTTGGATTCAGATTTCAGATTAGTAAATGTCCCCCATACACTTTCATTTTAAGGACAGACAAGCCAATCTATAACATGCAGATGGGACACACAGATGTTTAACCAACCATTTGATAGAGGAGGATAAAATTTAAGTACAGATAGGTGCCACCCAAGGCACCCAGCAGGCAAGCTGTAAACAATTCTTATACCATAAAAAAAGCCTATAAATTACATTTTAAATGCTGCTTAGAAATGTCATCAGATGTAATGGGTGCTTAGTGATGTCACTTTGTCACGTTTAAAAAAAAAAAACAAAAAGAAAAAACATTTATTATAGGACCCAATATTTTAAAATAATAATAACAGATAATAAAAAGAATAGCACAAAAGAATAGAGCAGCCTGAGACTATATATGTTCATAAAACTCCTGCATTGAGTGATTGGCTAGGGGACAGCTGTATTGGTTGAGACCACAATTTGTAAATCCATCTTACCAGGCTATTGTAACAGTAAGCAACCTCTCTGCACCTCAAAAAATGTAATTAAAAAAAGAGATTGAATTTATTCTATAATATAAAAAAAAATATAAACTTACATGTTTCATGCCTAAAGGTGGCCACACACCATCGGTCACACGAAAGATCGTTAAATCCGCCACTAACGTTCAGATAAGGAGGTAGAAACAATAGGATTTCTACCTCCTTTTGCCGATTCAGCGCTGAAGGCAGATTTTGCTCAGGCGCCTTCTATGGCGCCCGATCAAAATCTTCTAACCTGACCGATCGGCGAGTCGACCGATATCAGCAGCCTCCTGCGATATCGTTCGACTCTCCGACATGCCATACACGCACCGAATATTGTACGAAACGAGGTTTTGTACGATATTATCGGTGTGTGTATGGCCAGCTTTACCAGCTCATAGAAATTATGAATGCATTACGAATATACCTTTGGATTAAGGCTGGCAAGGCATGAAAGAATAAACATATAATAAACAATGTATATAATGAAAAATAATGTAATGTACAGTATGCCATACTACACTATAATGATATTAATGGGCTTTTATATCAATTTTATTAGGTGTGTGAATTTTTCTACTTTGAATAAACTCACATTTAAAAAAAAAAAAAAAAACTAGAATGTTTGCTTATTTATTAAAAAATCCAAATATGAAAAACTCATTGGAGTTGAATGCCTTGAATTTGTCAGTTTGCAAACTCGAAAAAAAAAATTTGAAAATCTCGAATTGCAAATATGACTTGATTTTGCCTAGGGCAACTCCCATTGACTTCTATATAAACTCCCAAACTTTTAGTTGCCAAAGTTTTACATTTAAGTTTTTGGATTTTTTGCAAACATTCGAGTTCTGGAACCAAAATTCGAATATTGGGAGTTGGAATAGTGGAAAAAATGTGATTCCAAATGTTTATAAATCATCCCCTAATGGCAGTATTACTAAAACTCTAACGTCTCCCATTTTTCTATTCTAAAATTTGAATAAACATGTTTTCACAAATGTCTGATATTTACTAAAAAATCTGAAATGAAAAAGCTGAAATTTTCAACTTAGGGAAGATGAAGTTGAATTTTTCAACTTGTCGCATTTAAACTGTGACTTTTTTGAATTGTTGCACAAAAACCTCTAATGTTTTGAAGCAAAAGAAGAATCTTCCCGGGAAGGGACATCTGCTATTGACTTCTACATGATCTTGCCAAGTTTTTTCTGGCTAATTGTCGGTTTCGGATTTTTAGCCCTTTTGACGAATAGTAAATCTTGGAAAAGTCATGACTTTTTTTTTCTGTGACGTTTAGCGCTAAAAAATCCAAATTGGAAATAAATTCCCCCCTAAGAGTCATGCAGTATTCTGACTTGAATGATACAATAGAATGATACAATAGAAAGCAGGCAAATGTTCTATTAATATATTGGCACAGTTCACACTTGCCAAGAGTAAGAAGCTCGGAACAACAAGTGACTATATATAGATCAGTACCTCTGGGTATGACTAAAAGAAAAAGAAAAGGAGTGTAATATGAACTGAGCTGAGCGTCACTAGATTGCCCTTCCTGGGACTCGCGGGGGTGACTCACATCCACTGATTCACATTTGGCATTTTATATTTCCACTCATTCTTTCTGCGAGCCGCCGCTATTGTCCACTAAACTGCAGATAAGGTTCCACAATTAACTTTGGGAAAATACACATAAACACTACCAGCTGAATGTTTTGGGGGTGGGGGGGGGGTAAACGAGGCTAAAACAAAACTCAGAAATAATCTGCTTTGGAAATAGTTACAATGCAGGGAGTGATACAAATGGTGGATAATCTCTGTAAAGCACTGCGGAATACGTGGGACTGCTGCTATAGGCTCATAATGCATCTCATGTAAAAACATAACTTAAAGGTATACTGTAATAGGAAAACACGTTGGCTTTGAAACGCATCAGTTAATAGAGCTTCTCCAGCAGAATCCTTAATAATAATATGGTTTGGAATAGTTCCCTAAGCCCCGCCCCCTGTTCCCCTGCTGATCTGGCTGACTACTTTGAGACTCAAATAAAATGTAACAGTAGTCGACTGTCCTCAGTCTGCATCCTCCCAATCCCACCATCCCCTGTACGTGTGATGTCAATAAGGAAAGGAACATCACAGTGCTAGGCATTATGGGTTATGTAGTTCCTGCATGTTACCTGTAAGCTGTGGAGAAGTTATTACAATTAGTAACATTAATGTTTAAGCCCCTCCTCCCTTGTCAAAATCTCAAATGATGCAGAAAGAGAAGAACTGTTTTCCAGCTGGATTTCAGCATATCAAATGGTATTTATTCATGCTTTTTGAAGGAACAGTTTTGTTACCTAATTCATATTATTACACAAAGAACTTTGGGTGGTAGAAGCACTTTTCTCTCAGTTAGCTCATACAGTTTAAAAGATTTGTGGCTGAAATGTGTGCTATTTATTGTGTGTTCTGGGCCCAAACCCAAGTTTAGATTCCTGGAAGATAATCAGGTCTGCTTCACATGTAATCTATGTTCTGTATTGCAGGTATTCCCCACAATATATATGCACACCAGACATTGTTTGATTCAGTATATTTCTAATCCCACAGCATGTTTGTAATGATTGCTAGATCTCTCTGTCTAGGCCTCGTTCTCTGGGGTCCCACATCACAATCTACAGGGAGCTGTAGAGACCTATTCCTTCCACTTCTGGCGTATATGCAAACTGAAACATCAACTGCTACAATCTATAATATGGGACTTTCCTGTACACAACCATATTCCTTTCTCATGGAAAAAATGACCTCCTACATTTAGTAGGGATGCTATTTGGTACATTGGTTTCTCTCCCACTTCTATGTTTCTAAGCGTCTTTCTAAGACCACAATAAACTAAATTAAACATTTGAGTGTGTGGGAGAATTGCATGGGAAGAAGTACATGCCAGCCTTGCATATTATGTCACGTTCATGTACTAATTATGGGTAAGAAAAAAATCACTTCTTTCCCTGGACCAAAGAGCTGACAGAGTGCCCTTCGAACAGACATTAAATCATACTACAGTTAAGTTATTGCCTAATAGGGAATTATGTGAATTTACCCTCATCAGCTTCTCAGGTTAGCGCAATAGTGCAATGCGCATTGATGGAATTATAGCCTGCTAAGCTGATTTATTCAGATAGAGAATACTATGTTTTTTTCAGCCATGTTCTATTGTAAAATGAGGGTCACTGGAGTGGGAGTAATCCCACTTTTATTCAACAGACACAACAGGCCATCTGTTCCTGGAAGACTCTAAAATGAATTTTCCAAAGCCTAATTTTTGGTGAAAAATGTGGGTGTATCATTTTTTTGCATATTTAAGAAATGTGGGTTTTACACAGCAAATTCCATTGGCATAGCACGGTTCTCTTGTGTTGTATGCAATTATAAGCAGGTTCTGCAAAAACAAAGTCCCCTTTTCGCAGATTATTTTTGGATGAGTAAAGTGCATATCTTTGATCTTATTTACCCCCAAAACCCATTTAAGTTTTACAGTATATATAAATGTTTTTGCCACAGGCCTCATCCAGCTTCTATCCCATGTATGTTGCCTCCTTAGAAGTTGCTGCATCAGATTCTGGTTGGCAGATGCTGCACTAAACTGTGGCCCATTCTTTCTTCCCCTGGGCAATTAGGATCCTGGGCTTGCAGCTCTCTATTAGCTTCAATGCAGTCTTGTCACTTAGCTACCATGTTAGTCTTCTGTAATAGTGCCGGGCCAGGCGCCCTAGGCAAGACTAGGAGCATCACTGGGACTGCACCGCTTGGACTAGGGGTAGGCAGAAATGAGATATGTGTCTAGCGCCCCTCCAGCATTGCGCCTCTTCTGCCTACCCCTAGTTCCAGCCCCGCCATGTTTATGTCAAACAAAGGTTCTAGTGACCCTAGAAACCCCTTCAGATGTAAACAGAATATGTGCAGATTTATCTATATCCTGAACAAGCTCCATGGTTCTCAGATGCACCATTTCCAACATACGCTTTTCAGATATTAAATCCCATAACTTGTTTGCATGAGTGTCGTGATTGGTAACGCAAAACCCAGAACAATTGGCAAGCTCACACTTCTGCCTGTAATAGCCACCTTTAGCTTTGGGTAGAGCCCTCTGCTACTCAGGTGCCACCAGGTCTTAAAGTGAGAGGAATAGGGCAATAGATCTGAGGGAACAAGGGCAGATCGTAGGATGATGACTGAGGCAGTCCAGAGGCAGGCCAGATCAAAACCAGTAGTAAAGCACAAATGTGTTAAAACCCTACCGGGACCTCTAAAACTGCAATTAATGCCCGGTGCACAGCCCCTGGGGAGACGGCACTCCCCTACCACAGAAGACAAGAATTAGGTACTGACACTCAAGGCAACATAAGTGGGGGACTAGCCCCTCATGTTTAATGAGTCAAACAAAGTAACACTTTTGTCTTTTGTTTGACTTATTAAACAAAGAGGCTAGCCCCCCACTTGCATTGCCTTGAGTGCCAGATCAAAACCAGAAGAGCAGCACAGTACAAAGTCAGGATCCAGAAGAGAAGTCAAGCAGCAAAGGGGGTTGTCCAGGCAGAGTTCAGTCGAAGTCAGGATACAGGCAGGGGTAAGAATTGGATAAACAGAACAGAAAGGGCACCCAGGAACTATGCAAGATAAACCTATAATGGGAGTGGAAGGAACTGAGAGGTAGGGAATCGGGATTTATAGGGTGGATGGGAGATTTAGAATAGGTGTGGGTAAATAGAGAACACCTATAGCCATCATTCCTGCCTGGAAAACTAGGGATATTTTTGAAGTGAGCCAGGAATCCCAGCAGTCTGCTCAAATAGGTGAGAGGTAAGGAAACTGCAGTAAGCGGTGGGTTCCTGTTTCAAATTCAGGTAGGATGTAGAGTTCTCATGGACATCTGTTGTGTGCTTGCTTCTGTGTTCATTTGTTTCCATTACTTTTAGTATTGTCTCTATGCTATGATCTTTATACTATAGTTCCATAGGCAGGTGATCCAGAATTTGTCAGACATATTGATGCTACCAATGATGCCAGGACCAAACTGGAAATCTGTGTATTCTGGCAAATCCCAGAGGGGCTGCTGTAAGATGCCATAGACAGTTACTATTTAGTGGGCTGGTGGGGGCTGTTTTGGCCTCTGTGTACTGGAAAGGCCAGGGCCTATTTTGAATCCCAGTCTAGACCTGCATGATGCCATCAGTCATTATCTTTTCAGTTGACTGATCTCTAGATATAGGTGCCTCACTCTTAGTCCTATATCAAACAAAATAAAGCAGTAACCATCAGCTCCCTTGAAGCTGTGTTCTCTGGCCTAGCACCATACACAACATTTGGATGCCATTTTACCCAGTGAAAGCCTCATAGAGAGCCACGCATTGCACAGCTCATATGTAAAACCCTGCTTTATCTTTATTAATCATTTTTATAAAATTAGACTTTTTTAGTAGTATGTGCCATTGGGTAATCCTAAATAGAAAACTGCCAATTTAAGTACTGAAGGCTGCCACCTGGGATCATAGGATTCACAGTGCACACAAACAAGCCAAGGCACACATACATGCAAGGCCCCATCAGCCAATGAATAGACAGAGTTCTGTCTTTTACTTCCACACTACTTCCTGTTACAGTTAGAGCTGCATTATTTCCTGTCATGTGATCTCTGAGGGAGCACACAGCCCATCACTAAATGTTGGCTCAAGGGAAAAGATGTTAAAAGGCAATATTTATTGATTTATATATATTGCAGTTTGACAAGATTCTTTAATAGGTCACTTAATATGATATAAACTGTTGGTTTATTCAGTGTCCATTTTGAGAGCATAGTTTTCCTTTAAAATAAGATGGAAAGTTTCTGCCAGTTGCTGGCTGTTAAGCAAGACTACAATGTTCAGATATATTAGAATAGCAACATAATTTCCAATCACCAAATCATTTTTAATATTGTGCTCTCAGTGCAGGAATATTAAGCTTTTTTTAAAGCCTCTTCCGTGCATAATGAAATCGTAGGAGTACAATATGAATAAATCAGGTCCCCATTCTTCCCACAGTGTCCAAAAGAGATAGTGAAAAACACTGAAAAACTCAAAATGCATAGATAAAACAAAATCTTTTACAAAATCATTATTCCTAGAAGATGCACAATAAAACTGGAATATGTCATATTATACTGTATCAATGTGATATATTAACACACTTGTACTGTATGAGAATAAAGCAAGTTTAAGCCCTTACAGTAAATGATATGCTGAGGAATGAGCTACGTGTAGTGCTGCTTTGTGTGGTTTGGCAGCAAGTCAGCGTTTAGATTTTATCCCTGGCGTGCAGCTTCCTCCTTACAAGTTACAGATGAGAGCGGCAGCTGATATCTTACTGTAACCCCAAGGAAGCGCATTTCTTGGAAGCAAAGAGAAAAAATAGGGCATTCAACATGGGAAAAAACACATTCTTTTTTTATTTTCCTCAGAAGCGATACTTATATAGAATATTTGTGACTTGACAGGCACTCCAATTAGAAAGCAAAACTGGTTATACTAAATGAGGAACATCAAACTTAGCATCAGTTTGTTCTTGTTTTTAGTAGGAAATCTTGTCAGTCTCAGGGCAGGTTATTAGTATAGGTATGGGACCTGTTATCCAGAATGCTTGGGACCTGGGGTTTATAATAATATATTAAAGGAGAGAGAAAGGTAAAAACTAAGTAAGCTTTATCAGAAAGGTCTATGTAAATACAGCCATAAGCACTCACAGAAACGCTTCACTGACTTCTCAGTGAAAAGATTTCTTGTGTCTGTAATGCATGTGCCAGAGACACGCAGCTCTCTGCTGTCTCCTCTCTCCTGCTCCCCCCACCCCCAAGAATGCTAAGAACTCACTCCCCCCCCTTAGGAATGTGGATCTGAGCCAATCAGCAGGAAGCTTCCTCATAGTCTTACTAACTGAGCATGTTCACTTGGTCTGGGTGTCTGTGCAGGAGTGAGGCATTATGGGAACTTTCTTTACACAGCTCAGTGTTTTTTCTTCCTGTTTGGCTTCTGATCATCTGAACAGGTAAAATATGGGGAGACTGTAGGGCACTACTGAGACAACTGAAGGTATGCCTGCAGCTTGAGATTAACTCTTTATTAGCCTTTCCTTCTCCTTTAATAATAATAATAATAATAATAATTCACATTTTTAAAAATGATTTCTCTGTAATAATAAAACAGTACCTTGTACTTGATCCCAACTAAGATATAATGAATCCTTATTGGAGCCAAAACAAGCCTATTGGATTTAATTACTGTTTAAATAATTTTTTTTAGAAGACTTAAGGTAGGAGATCTGAATTATGCAAAGACCCCTTATCTGGAAACCCCCAGGTCCTGAGCATTCTGGATAACGGGTCCCATACCTGTACTTCTAAACACACAAAATAATGAAAATACCATTGGCATACATCTCACATCCATAGAGTTCTCTAAAGGTCCCCATACACGGGCCGACTATAGCTGCCGATATCGGTCCTTTGGACCGATTTGGCAGCTAATCGCCCCGTGTATGGGCAGAACAGAGCGGCCTGGCCGACCGATATCTGGCCTGAAATTGGCCAGATCTCGATCGGCCAGGTTAGAAAATCTGGTCGGATCGGGGACCGCATCGGCTCGTTGATGTGGTCCCCGAAACGACTGCCCCATAGCCACAAATGTAATCCGATCGTTTGGCCCCAGGGCCAAACGATCAGATTATTTTTTTTTCAAGTTACTTTCTACACGATATCGCCCACCCATAGGTGGGGATATCGGGTGAAGATCCACTCGCTTGGCAGCATCGCCAAGCGAGCGGATCTTATAGTGTATGGGGACCTTAACTCTAGCCATGGTAGCCATAATATTAGGCAGCTGGCTTTGCCTCTTTATTGTATGCCCAGAGATGTTAATTGATTCAAACACTCCTGGGTAGAAGCACATGTTTTTAAGATCATTTGTTCAAGGGTATTGGCAAATACCAGTATACAGGTACAGGCTGAGATTCAAAATAGACTGTGGCATTTCAAGTACATTCAGGCCCAAAGAGTCTCCACCCATCCCCCCCCCCCCCCACACCAGCCCAATAAATAGTGACTGTCTATGGCATCTTACTGCAGCCCCTCATTGCTTTTGTCAGAATCCACAGATTGCCAGCCTGGGCCTACCCATTTATTTCTGATGCAAAATAATTGTATACTTACATGTCTCCAACCCTATTGGTGTAAGTTAAATGCATGTAGTGAAATCCAGTATCTGTTGGTGAGCCAGTTCTGCAAACTTAGTCTATTTTAAAAATTGCCAAATGTATGTGTGAACAGCTAGGCACAGTCCTGATTTTCTAGGGTCTGAAAATAAAGCACTTGTTTGACAAGGATATATAACTTGAAAAATGTCTATTATGATTTTAAATTCTTTCTGCTTTCTGCATGGCATTAGTTAGGGCTTCTATATGTTGGTCTTCCAAAATGCCCATGCATAGGGTCTTCAGTATGTGGTGCACAACCCATTAATGGGCCCTATGCTATTTATAGTGACTTTCTATGATCCTATTAAATAAACTCAATAATTATAATTGGGTTTCATAGCAACTAATGGACTTCAGTGCCAACCCCCAACTTGTATGTGTGTGAAAAAGAGTAAGATACCCAGTTGAAAGACTTTTCTGCCATGTTGAAATATTGTAATTAAGGACAACTATTAGCCCTTTTTGGAAATCTAGACGTTTGCCAAGGCCCTTAGCACTAATCATCGTCTCGGCCTCAGTGCAGGCACACAAAGTGGAATTTGGGGGTACAGTTTTGCTCCGTATTCCAATATGTTTGCCTGCACCCGTTTGCTTTGTGATAACATGGGGTTGGGGGAGTAGGGTTCATCTTCATCATCCTATATATCCTGTTTATTTCATTATTCTTTGCATTGGGTATAAATGTCATGTAGGATGCCAATATACAGATGGTGTATTAAAATAGAAGAAACACAGCATAGCAAATAGGAATGTAAGGGGTAAATGAAAACATATGCAAAATTAAGAGTGTTATTTGTATCCAGTTGATTACCTGAAAATCCATTGATCAAATATTATATCCATTGATAACCTGAATGGAAACAAATGTTTACATCAGACAATGCTGATGGACTGAATGGTTGATATTGGCTTCCAGCATTACAGTAATTGTGCAACACATTATTAAATTAGATATTTTTGAGTGTGGACTATGCTAACTTAGAGGCTTACAGTCGTGTATTTTTGAAATCCTGAATGACAGTAACATGATTTGAGGATCAGCAAATAACAGTAATTGTTGGCATTAGATGACCAAGGTTGTTTGTATAGATTTAAATCTTTGAACCAAAGCGATGCTACACTTATTTCAGTTAATCTGTGGAACACATATTTTTTTATAGAATAATATACCAGCGCTGTTCATGGACAGTTAATATGAACTGAAATGTATACATTATACCCTAGACCTATACCAGGTGTCTCAAAGTAATGGCAACTGAAGTCATGAGTGCTAGACCACCTCTTAATAATAAGTCTCCCTGTAGTATAATAATGTATTTTCTTTCTTCACTTAGAAGTAGATGACAAGAGGACGAACAGTACAAATGAAGAAGTAAGTAAAATGGCTGCCCCAGAAATGTGAAAACAGAGATGGTACTAACATACAGGTGCCCCCAGTAGCTCTGCATCTTCTCCCCATTTCTGCTTATTCGCTGCACATACTCTGTGCTGCTGTCACTCACCTGAGCTAGATAGATAGATAGATAGATAGATAGACAATCAAATCTTGAAGGTTCTGTTGCAAATGTATTATTGTATAATGTGTTATTTTTTGAATGCAGAATGTGTCCCCTAGGCAAAGGAAGCAAAGTGTATTCACAGCGCCGGCCATGAAAGGTACTGTCCAGGTACTGTTCTCTCTGTTCTGCTATACTAATGCATGCTTCTGGGTTATCTGTATCACTTCGTGTTGTCCAATGTGTGTTTTCCTTTTCTAACAAAATGAAATAAATATTAATCTTTGCGAGGTCAGATATCTCCCCTAATGTCACACATAAAGTGACACCACTGCTACAACTGGATCAACTGATGATATTATAACTACTCACTTTTAATGGAATAGTGATGATGCCCTCATCATCATTATGTATAACGATACTAAATCAAGAATGGAGAGAAGAGATCAGCAAAAAAATAGGACGAGGATCATAGTGATTTAAGGACTGTCCATGTAGACCTATAGTATGGGACTCCAACCATAGCTGGTCACTTTCATTTGCCATTAATTTAAAGACCAGGTTGGGTGGGAGGTGCGCTTCAGCCATCCTTGTATATGTGGAGCAGGTAAGTAGCATCTAAGGGGACCTCTACATCCTTCCCACATCCCACTACTTCCATGCTGGTGTCACATTTACAATTTACAGGAATTATTTTACCTCCATACTAGAGGCATTAATTGCTGAGCCTGACAGTGTAGTTTGAGGTGGAGAGCATTTTGCATTTTGTACCTTGCCTACCATTCATATTTACTGATCAGATGTAGAGATATACAGTGGCTTGCAAAAGTATTCGGCCCCCTTGAACTTTTCCACATTTTGTCACATTACAGCCACAAACATGAATCAATTTTATTGGAATTCCACGTGAAAGACCAATACAAAGTGGTGTACACATGAGAAGTGGAACGAAAATCATACATGATTCCAAACATTTTTTACAAATAAATAACTGCAAAGTGGGGTGTGCGTAATTATTCAGCCTTATTCAATACTTTGTAGAACCACCTTTTGCTGCAATTACAGCTGCCAGGCTTTTAGGGTATGTCTCTACCAGCTTTGCACATCTACAGACTGAAATCCTTGCCCATTCTTCTTTGCAAAACAGCTCCAGCTCAGTCAGATTAGATGGACAGCGTTTGTGAACAGCAGTTTTCAGATCTTGCCACAGATTCTCGATTGGATTTAGATCTGGACTTTGACTGGGCCATTCTAACACATGGATATGTTTTGTTTTAAACCATTCCATTGTTGCCCTGGCTTTATGTTTAGGGTCGTTGTCCTGCTCCAAGGTGAACCTCCGCCCCAGTCTCAAGTTTTTTGCAGACTCCAAGAGGTTTTCTTCCAAGATTGCCCTGTATTTGGCTCCATCCATCTTCCCATCAACTCTGACCAGCTTCCCTGTCCCTGCTGAAGAGAAGCACCCCCAAAGCATGATGTGGCCACCACCATATTTGACAGTGGGGATGGTGTGTTCAGAGTGATGTGCAGTGTTAGTTTTCCGCCACACATAGCGTTTTGCATTTTGGCCACAAAGTTCCATTTTGGTCTCATCTGACCAGAGCACCTTCTTCCACATGTTTGCTGTGTCCCCCACATGGCTTGTGGCAAACTGCAAACGGGACTTCTTATGGTTTTCTGTTAACAATGGCTTTCTTCTTGCCACTCTTCCATAAAGGCCAACTTTGTGCAGTGCACGACTAATAGTTGTCCTATGGACAGATTCCCCCACCTGAGCTGTAGATCTCTGCAGCTCGTCCAGAGTCACCATGGGCCTCTTGGCTGCATTTCTGATCAGCGCTCTCCTTGTTCGGCCTGTGAGTTTAGGGGGACGGCCTTGTCTTGGTAGGGTTACAGTTGTGCCATACTCCTTCCATTTCTGAATGATCGGTGGAACAGGGCTCCGTGGGATGTTCAAGGCTTTGGAAATCTTTTTGTAGCCTAAGCCTGCTTTAAATTTCTCAATAACTTTATCCCTGACCTGTCTGGTGTGTTCTTTGGACTTCATGGTGTGGTTGCTCCCAATATTCTCTTAGACAACCTCTGAGGCCGTCACAGAGCAGCTGATTTGTACTGACATTAGATTACACACAGGTGCACTCTATTTAGTCACTAGCACTCATCAGGCAATGTCTATGGGCAACTGGCTGCACTCAGACCAAAGGGGGCTGAATAATTACGCACACCCCACTTTGCAGTTATTTATTTGTAAAAAATGTTTGGAATCATGTATGATTTTCCTTCCACTTCTCACGTGTACACCACTTTGTATTGGTCTTTCACGTGGAATTCCAATAAAATTGATTCATGTTTGTGGCTGTAATGTGACAAAATGTGGAAAAGTTCAAGGGGGCCGAATACTTTTGCAAGCCACTGTATAGTGCAAGCTGTGTAACATTAGTTCTCCTCTTCATGCTTCATATATTTGTTGACAACTAGCAGTTTGGGATACTATGGCATATTTATATATGCTATAAATATATACAGTGAGTACTAAATCCTCCACATAAAATTTGGCTGAAATAATCGACAATAGAGTGCCACATTCACATGTGAATTTAATGGTTTAATGGTTTAGATCCTGTTTTTTCTCTTACTGAAATGGTTTTGTGGTTGCCAGTGAAGTGGAAATGTAGGCACAAATAGGGGTTGTGTAAATACAAATGTTACATGTAACAGGTCATATTGTAGCTTGCTTTATGTAGAACAAAGTACATGTCATGGTCTCTGAGCACATTAAAGGGATTGTTTGCCTTTGAGTTAACTTTTGGTTTGATGTAGAGAGTAATATTCTGAGACAGTTTGCAACAGGTCCTTATTTTTATTTTGTGGTTTAGGTTGTGACTAATTAAAAAGTTGCTTAGAATTGGCCATTCTATAACGTACTAAAACTGTATCAAAGATCAAATAGGGAATCACATCAGCTGAATTGACTGACCATTCGAGCTGTAGAATCTCATAGAATGCTCAGAACAAGGTTGCCATATATTTTCTACAAATGCCTTTGCATATTCATTCAAAGAGTATCAACACTGGTCGGAACCACGAACACGCTTTGCTAGATAATATATCTCGAATAGGTCATCTAATTAAAGCAAATTTGCTTCCCCAGGTAATAAATCCCCAAATCATTGCAGTTCAGTCAGAATCTATCTAATGATCATTAGTTTATCTGACCCTTACTATTGTGGTTCAACCAAATTAGGGTCAAACTCAGTATTGGACTGGGGGGTCCGGGGCTCACTGGGGCTGCCAACCCCGGCACCCCTCCCAGGGCCCCCTGTCCTAGTCATGAGGTCCACACAACTCCCTAACCCCCTGCATTTCTTGTATTCTCCCTTGTGGCCATGATCAGGGGGCAGGTCAGGGTTGTGTGCCCAGGGTTTTAGATGGGGAGCAGGCCTGTGTCCCACCCAGTTTTTCCCTTTGAAACAATGGTCTTAGATAATAATTTTAGCAGTTGTTATATGTATTACCTTATAGTGGGCAGCTGGGTTCTGAGAGATGGCTCTCTGTATTTGTCCTTGAGAGAGTCAGTCAGTGTCAGTGAAGCTCCTGCCTTCATTCTCCATCTCAGCAATCTCCTGTCCTTCTAATACCACTGCATCTCTGTATATAAGTAATGCCACCGAATCAGCAGCATTCTGAAATGGACAGTATTTTCCAAGTATTTACCTGTAACCTATGCCCAAAACCTATGCACAAAAATGTTTGTGCAGAGAGACATTTGAACCCTGTAGTTTGCTCCAGTGCAGTGCACTTTATAATCCTTGCAGAGGCAGGCAGCATAGCAATAGTCATAGCATCAATGACAAGTTACTTTAAAGGCTCATCATATTCACAGATCACTCTCACAACTCATTCTTTTCCATCTTCCACCACAGCAGTACCCATTAGTGCCCACCTGACAAGTGGCCCTTTATGAAGCCATGCTAAACCATCCAAGTGCTGCAATATATTTATAGTTTTTAGATATACGAAGCCATGTGATGATGCTTTATTTCACTTTGGGAAATCTCTGACCTTCACATCAGTAGTAAATGTGCTTCCTTTTTAATACTATGCACAAAATATGTATTATTTTATTGTGTCTGATGTTTAGTTTACATTAGAACCGCCATGATAATCAAAGTGTTTTAACCTTGATGGTCATGATTAGGTCTGAAATGCCTGATACAAGAAAAATATAAACTTGTTTACACAATAATCAACAGTGTGGGCCTTTTGGTTTTTATACTGTACAGTGGTGTGAAAAACTATTTGCCCCCTTCCTGATTTCTTATTCTTTTGCATGTTTTTCACACAAAATGTTTCTGATCATCAAACACATTTAACTATTAGTCAAAGATAACACAAGTAAACACAAAATGCAGTTTTTAAATGAGGGTTTTTATTATTTAGGGAGAAAAAAAATCCAAACCTACATGGCCCTGTGTGAAAAAGTAATTGCCCCCTGAACCTAATAACTGGTTGGGCCACCCTTAGCAGCAATAACTGCAATCAAGTTTGAGATAACTTGCAACGAGTCTTTTACAGCGCTCTGGAGGAATTTTGGCCCACTCATCTTTGCAGAATTGTTGTAATTCAGCTTTATTTGAGGGTTTTCTAGCATGAACCGCCTTTTTAAGGTCATGCCACAACATCTCAATAGGATTCAGGTCAGGACTTTGACTAGGCCACTCCAAAGTCTTCATTTTGTTTTTCTTCAGCCATTCAGAGGTGGATTTGCTGGTGTGTTTTGGGTCATTGTCCTGCTGCAGCACCCAAGATCGCTTCAGCTTGAGTTGACGAACAGATGGCCGGACATTCTCCTTCAGGATTTTTTGGTAGACAGTAGAATTCATGGTTCCATCTATCACAGCAAGCCTTCCAGGTCCTGAAGCAGCAAAACAACCCCAGACCATCACACTACCACCACCATATTTTACTGTTGGTATGATGTTCTTTTTCTGAAATGCTGTGTTACTTTTACGCCAGATGTAACGGGACACGCACCTTCCAAAAAGTTCAACTTTTGTCTCGTCGGTCCACAAGGTATTTTCTTGGCAATCATTGAGATGTTTTTTAGCAAAATTGAGACAAGCCATAATGTTCTTTTTGCTTAAAAGTGGTTTGCGCCTTGGAAATCTGCCATGCAGGCCGTTTCTGCCCAGTCTCTTTCTTATGGTGGAGTCTTGAACACTGACCTTAATTGAGGCAGGTGAGGCCTGCAGTTCTTTAGATGTTGTCCTAGGATCTTTTGTGGCCTCTCGGATGAGTTGTCTCCGCACTCTTGGGGTAATTTTGGTCGGCCAGCCACTCCTGGGAAGGTTCACCACTGTTACTGGATCACAGAGACCTTATCCGCACACCCTAACGCTCCAAAAGATTTTTGTCCGGTGCACACTGCTGAAGGGATCGGCACCCTCCAAAAACACTGTAGCTACAAAAAAAGCGAATGGCACTCAGGACTACAAACAAGGGTATAACCCTTAAAAGTTTATTGCGGAGGTGCAACGTTTCGGGGCAATGTGACCCCTTGATAAAGGGGTCACATTGTCCCGAAACGTTGCACCTCCGCAATAAACTTTTAAGGGTTATACCCTTGTTTGTAGTCCTGAGTGCCATTCGCTTTTTTTGTAGCTACAAGGTTCACCACTGTTCCATGTTTTTGCCATTTGTGGATAATGGCTCTCACTGTGGTTCGCTGGAGTCCCAAAGCTTTAGAAATGGCTTTATAACCTTTACCAGACTGATAGATCTCAATTACTTTTGTTCTCATTTGTTCCTGAATTTCTTTGGATCTTGGCATGATGTCTAGCTTTTGAGGTGCTTTTGGTCTACTTCTCTGTGTCAGGTAGCTCCTATTTAAGTGATTTCTTGATTGAAACAGGTGTGGCAGTAATCAGGCCTGGGGGTGACTACAGAAATTGATATTGAAATTGAAAATTGAAATTGATAAACCACAGTTAAGTTATTTTTTAACAAGGGGGGCAATCACTTTTTCACACAAGGCCATGTAGATTTGTAATAGTTTTTCACACCACTGTATATATGCAGGTGTATGTGTGTGTAAACTGAAAATTCATTTCAAAATGCCATTTCCAGAACTTTCCGACATCCCAGACTGTAGCTTCTATGCTGCTTCTTTTCTGGTGCAGACCATTCTCTCTGGCTAATCTCTTCTCTTGTAGTCTGGCTGGTCTCTTTGTATTTCAGGGATGGCCAGATACTATTTGCTGGTCTTTCTGCCCAACAGTCTGAAAGATCAGATCTAAAAGGAAGTGAAGAGTAAATGTAGCTCCTTTCATTCCATCATCCTGTAATGTCTCACCAACAATAAACATCAGCAGTTTATATTTGAGAACTGATTTATCAAACATCCAACTAGTACTACTTACAGTAGGAGTATAATGGGAGGTGTAAGGGGAGGAGCTAGTATGGGTGAGGAATAATAGCTGGACGGAGTATTTCATGCTAGAGACATCACTTAAATGACACATAAATGACTAAAATGACAACTAATTACTAGCCCCTAAATGCTGCTTGTGCACTTAACTGTACTGCATCTGTTAACCTACCATTCTAATATATGTTTGTCATCAATGATGAAATAAGATGGTTTCTGGTGGTTTTAAAGGAAAAATATACCCCTGAACATTGCAGTTCTCAGACTATGAAAATCAAATCTTTCTTTTTGAAGTTAACAGATTTAATTGTACAAAAAATTCCCTTATCTAGTTTTCCTTTTTCTGCCCCAATATGTACATACAGACCATGTATACACAAACCATGGGCACACATACTGTATATGTCACATCAGCCAATGAATTTATAGGGGTGTGTATTTTACACCTCTTCCTGTTATGGTGGCCAAACTTGGGTAGATCCCTTAAAGCCCCATGTTACTAAGCCCACCATCTTGTTTGTCCTCATTATAATCCATCCTTGCCTCCAGTATTTTTAGCAATTTAATTCAAATTGAAAAGCCAGTTTCTGCCTTTAAAATCTGCTTTTCTAAGCATGACCTATTTCACTTGTTATCCTTTGTTGCAAATGCAGGTGCTGTGCAGGCAAAGCCCTTTATTTGTAATGATAACCACCAATCTTCCAGCATGTTAGAGCACATAACTGCTGAGAATTCCGATCCGCTTATGAAACCCAGAAGGAAAGACACGCCGTATCCCCTTGAAATTCCTTTTATCCCAGGTAGGGCTGATGCAAGAACAGCATTGCAGCAAAAAGAACAATGATAAAATTGCATTTTAATGCCAGGCGTTACGTGATCTTTATACATGTATTTTAGACAATTATAGACAAACAACTATGGCCAGTTTCATTTTACAAATCCCTGGAATAAAAGAAGGATGAAAATCAGCAGCAACAGGTTCTCACGGCTTTCTGTACTCTCATTAAAGCTACAAATTTCTTTAAAATGTAGGGCGTGGGGTGGATAAAGCCAGGCTCAGACTGGTTGGCCAGTAAACCAGATCATCTCCAGTTGGGCCCACACCCTAATGTGCCCCAGCCCAAGACAGTTCTCTGCAACCTTTTTTGTTAGTTCCACCATAGGCCTATAGAAAGCCTTTAAGATTTAGCATTTAATATAGCATTAATTGGGTCATATGTTCATTCATTACGATTAGCCACCTTGAGCTATCTTGCTAGGGGCCAGTAACAATGCATCTGCCTGGTTGTCCCTTGGTTGTTCCAAGGCCTCATCTACAATTGAAGTAACCTTATCATATATTCCTGGGGCTAACTTTTAAAGCTGAAGTTTCTGCTCAAGACAGAAGATAGTGGAGCTGCAATCTTCCAGCATGTTACAGCACATAACTGCTGAGAATTCCGACCCACTTATGAAACCCAGAAGGAACCCTGTTTGAGAACTCGAACCAGCGCTGTCTGATGTGTCAGGGGACACTATCTGGGCCTTTTTTTTTAGCAATATTTGTGGAATCCAAGTGCTTGACTGAACTGGATCCAAACCTTTAAAATCACATGACTTTTGGTCGCATGAATATGGAAGTTGAAATTTTTTTTCTGTCTCCTAATTTGTATAAGCAAATTATGGTTCAAATCTGGTTCAGGATCTGCCTGAGCTCAACCCCACTGCCACCCCTCTGCATACATACAAATGCGCCACCTACTTTTCTACATGCAGCCGCGTTGATCAAGTTGGGGAGAGCTCACAGTTTCCAGCAGGGATCTGGTTTGGGTCGGCTGGGTCCACCGGGGTTTTTCCCAGTGTCTCTCCAGCCACAAAAGAGTTTTCAATCCATCCCTAGAAAAAATAACAAAATAAACAAAAATCTTTGTGGGAAGTCTAGGCTTCAACCTTATTCCCAACAGAAACTGAAGACAGTGAAGTGATTTAACAATCTTTATTTTTATTATAGCCCAATTCATCCAGGAACCTTTGTAAAACCTCTTAGATACAAATTCACTGGAAGAGAATAGAATGTGCAAAAGGAACTTGAGAAATTGAGCTCTTCGCAGGAAAAAAACCTGTGGGCTTTACAAGAATAAAGAAAACAGAGACCAATTATGAGCAGAACAGAAAATAACAGCCTTTGTGACAAAAGCACAAGATAATTAGGAACAATATAACTTTTGACAAGAGCTATAAAGCGAGTCAGAACAATTGCACTACATGCCAATGAGGTACTAAAGTCAATGGAGTATCACAGTGCTCAGCCTAATAAACCGCACAGCTCTGAAAAGCAGAACACAGTGACCCTGTTCATTGCCAACATGGCAAACATACAAGGACAAACTATATACCGTATGTGGGATGCTGAAGGCAAGAGCATTAGTAGGAAACAAAACATTCTCTCAGTACAGAGAAAACAATCCCAAATGCAGACAATGGCAAAATGTTATTTATTAACATCAACGTTCTTTCCCCTTCCAATTAGTTAAGTTATGCTGCATCTGGAAGCAGCCATATTGCATGTGTGCCCACTGACGCCAGATGTCTGACATTTTATTATTGCCTACGAATTGTGCCCAGTCGCTCCCAGCAGTATTATCCCACTAAAACAAATGGTCACATATGAGGCTGCCCATAACAGAATGCGCACAACAATTACAGTAGGAGAAGTCATTGTACAATTCTATTGGAATGAATGTACGGGTTGTGCTGCATCTAAGATAAAAAATATTCTTGCCCCCTTATGTGCTGGATACTTCAATGCATAGAAGTTTGAAACGGTCAGTGATAGTTCATTTACTGCTGGATGCTTTATAGCAGTTTTAAAAGAGGATGCAATTTTTCTGTAAATCTCTTCTGCTCCATTCCCCAGGGCTTCATAAACAGGCTGCCCAAACTTAACAACAGATGGAAGAGGCTTCTCCAATGAGAGTCAGGCCTGTCAGCTCTTAATCAGTTACCTTGTTGTTATCCATTGGCATACTGGTGTTTATGTTGTTTAGTTCTCCCTGTACTCATAATTATTTACCTTACTGCTCCCCCAAAGTCACCAATAGTTCTTAAGAATGTTGTATTATTGTTTAACCTTTCATAATATGTTGAGGTTGGGAGCTGTAGCCTAGCAACATTTGAGTAACCCATGGTTCATCAACACACTTCTTCTACAAAATAATGGTATATTTATATATGGTTGCATAGTCAACAAAGGAACCCACTTGGTCGTCTGGAGCCCCATACAAACAAGACATATTTTATGAGGTCACATGTAAGTTTATTAATAGACTTATTTTTGTTATGGATTTGCCTTCCTGGCGATGATATATTTAGACTTAATAGTCCCAGTTTGGTGTTTTCAATGCAGTGGAAAGATGTTCCGCACATTTCAGAACCAAATTTATGTTAATGATTATGTTGTCTTCAGCTATAGCACTTCAGCTATAGCACTATGGTGGCCAATACACTGTATGTGCCATAGGCCTAAAGGTGGCTCTACATGGGATGGCCTCTACGGTAGTCTGATCTATTGGCCCACAGACAAAGGGCCAATGGACGAGGGCCATACACATGTATAACCACCTATGTATTGTTCTGTTGGTTCCGTTTGGTGCGCTGGATCATTGAAAACTTGCAGAGCTCCACTCCTCTTCACAGAAATCTGTATGGGACCAATAATCTTCAGTCAACCAAGATACAAGTCCATATGGTTGGGGAGTAAGGTTCAAATGTGTGCCCACTGTAGACTTCAGCTTTGCAAGTACAAACTTCAGTCTGTTCGATACTATTGTAGTAATAATGAAGAACAATAACTTGCCTGCATAACAGATACATTTTTAATACATGCAGGGGCCATTAAGCAGAGCCATAATATACAGTTTTAATGTATGTTGAATTGGTTCATCTAAGGTGGAGTGTAAAATGGGCAGTGGGGAAAAATATACATAGAATTTTGCATAGATGCATAGAGTTAAAGAAGCATAGAATGGACTGAAATAAATATGGGATGAAATCTAAAATGAGTTATTGATATTTTTCATTGGGAAAGAGTAATTTCTGCAAATACATGTGTTTTTGGCTAGTCATTGCATGTACACTGTTCATTTTGTACTTGTGAAAATATGTATATTTAAAGAAGAAATTCACTAAACAGAACCCATAGCAACTTGCAATTATCAGTCAACTGCTGTAAACTTACTAATGACAAAAATAGGATTGATGGCTTAAGGTTACTGCTTTGTAACACAATTTTTTTTTACTTTAAAGAAGAAGAAAAGTCATTTTGGCATTTTACTGCCAATAGATTTGCCACATTAGTGCCACCTTGAACAATATATTTATTCAGCAGAAAGCATTACCATACCTGAGTAACCAGCCCTAGAAGCTGTTTAGGATAGCAGCTGCCATTTTAGCTTGGTCATTGCAGCTTCCTGCTGCAGCTCTAGCCGTTATAGTTCAGATTACACATTCCTAAGGGAGGGGGGAGTTCTTAAAATTCTCGTGGGAGGGGGGAGCAGGAGAGGGGAGAGAGCTGTGAGGACTCTGGCCCCAAGAACAAAGGATTTTCCTGAGAGAGGAAGTCTGATACCACAGAACGTGTTTACAAAAAAGGAGACAAGAAATCCTGTGTTTCTTTTGATAGAGGACTTGGTTCAGCGTTTCTGTGAGTGCTTATGGCTGTATTTACATAGACCTTTCTGATAAAGCTTACTTAGTTTTTACCTTTCCTTCTTGTTTAAGACGCACATCAGAGGTTGAGTATTTTAAAAGTCACTACATTTGCATCACGTTTAGAAACCTTCCACTGGGTTTTCCAAGTTCAGAAATCAGATTGTAATAGTAATTTGATTATTATTTAACTGTTGTTTTTGCTAGCAGGCAGGGCAGATAGGCACAGAGGCGTGATGCCATGTAAGTGTGGGCGCAGCACTCCCAGGGCTTTCAGACAGTCCCAGAATGCTCAGAATATTTGGGTCATCTCATTTATCACCCAGATAACTAGAACAGGGAAGAAACATAATCAGACACCTTCGAGTCATGTGATTGATATAGCCTATATATTTTCCTATGGCTTCGTTAGTACTAACGGAGAGAGGTGAGGGGTTTGTGTAACGAGCATATCATTCTCTGGAAATATTGGTATACATTGTGTGGAGCAATTAATTTTACGTATGGGCAGGTATGATTTTTAAGGTGTGAATTTTAATACACAATATCAGCACTGGATTTCTGTTTAGGGCGCCCAGAGGCCTCCCCCATTCTCCACCCCCCCTCCCCCTATGGATTGCACGCATGTATATCCTTTTAGCACACATACGAAGCACTGATGAGAGGATTGAAGTTTTCTGTGGAAACCCCAGTCTGTTGCTGTAAATGACCCCTTGTTTGTACAGGTATGGGATCCATTATCCTGAAACCCATTATCCAGAAGACTCCAAATTATGGGAAGGCCATTTCCCATAGACTCCATTTTAAACAAATTATTAAAAAAATGTTTTATATGATTTCCTTTTTCTCTGTAATAAAAAAACAGTACCTTTGTACTTGATCCCAAGGGAATGGGTATGGGAATCTAAATTATGGAAAGATCCCTTATCTAGAAAACCACAGGTCCTGAGTATTCTGGATTAAAGGTCCCATACCTGTACTTGGGAGTAGAGGAACTGGTTGGAAAATAAACCAAATGAAACCCAGAGATCTGGGGCAGGGCCAGGGAGCAAAGCACAAAAACATGGCAGAATGTTTCTATTTTTTTCACTTTGTACCCTGCTCTGCCCCCAACTTAATTATTTACAAACGTGTCTGTCTTTAGCCTACATTTATTAAATTAGTCAATATTAATAGCAGTTGCCATAATCTTCCTGTACCAAGGTCAAATGAAAAAGCAGGCAATAGCTTCTGTATCATGAGTGTGACACAATGCTTGACTATACCTATAACCTTTTAATTCCTTATTTGCCCAGCAAAAAAAACCCAGAAACAGATTCCATAGTTGCTGAGTAAAATGTCCCTTCTGCTCATTGTCTAACATGGCAGGTCGCTTCAAAGTGGCATCATCAGTTATTCCAAGACACAAATGTAATGTATTCACTTATGTCTTAAATACATAATCAATGTCAGTAGCTTCTTAACTAAACAGCCCAAAGTAGGCTGTCAGCACATTATTATGGTATGGCTGGCTATAAAATGCCTTGCTTTATAGCTATTGAACTGCCTGTCTGATGGCAAGAGAACCACAATCTCAAATTACTGAGGCCAGCCATTTACTGCCCCTGCAGCACACACACATTATAAATGGGGCAGACACTGACTGAATTTACAAGAACATAGATAGAATTGATTTTTTTTTTTTGAGAAGTCTATGTCTGTATGTCTGGCAGAAGAGAAAGAAAATGGGAATGTGATATTAATTTTGATCTATCTATTTGCAGCGGTTAAGCAGATAAAAAAACAGAACGATTCTTCGTTTCCCGAGGAAGAGGAGGATGGAGAGGATGAAGAGGAGGTGTGTGACCACTAAACAATTCCTTCACCCTTTGTTTTTCTTTATACGGACTGTATTGTTGTCTACAGAGCCTTGTTCTACAGATTAACAGTTTTACCCAGAATGCACCAGATGTGCAGTGGGAGGGGTTTATTGAGGTGAAAAAACAACAACAATGTCCCCCCAGGGCAATAATCAGATAAATTGTAAAATATCCAAACTCCCATCATCTTTATGGTGCATTTCTGTTACTGATCACTGTTCCTTTGCAAAGAGGAGTTTAACCCAGTGTAAATATCCAAATGACTGTATAGATATTAAACAGATAAATGGCGAGAATAATCGAGTTTTGTAAGTTTGCTGAGAATTAATTACAGTTGTGATTCCCATGTTAAATGTACATTGTGACAAGACATTCAAAGTCCAATAAATGTGACCTAATACCTTGCTTTATAAATTGGTGCATTACATGTTTTTTGCTAGCATTGTTTTAATTGGTCAGAATCCTGGGTGCCATTATGTGTGATATTATTGCTTGACAACATTGCTAGGACATCCCAGTCTAATGGGAAAATTACAGCATTAGTCTGGGATGTCCAGTATGCTTTGAACTACATCTGCCAGCACCTCCCTGTCACAGGGCATTCTTGATGGCACCCCCTGGCAAAGTTGGGCATTCTTGATGCCTCTACATACAGGAAACATCTAGTAATGGTTACATAATATCTGTACATTTGGAAGCCTTTTTTTTTTCTTTATGGTCACCTTTAGGCATGGGCAGTGACAAGGGCCTCATTGTCTTACTCTGAAATGGGCCCTGCTGGTGTTGTCACACCAATTGTACCCACTATGAAGGGTTTAGTACCAGATGAGTGATCTGTGAGGACCATAGCTCAGCCACAGCTCTTGCTTCTAGTGCTGGGAGATAGTGGGCAGTGCTTTATTGTTCTACCCTGGCACAGGTCCTGCAGTCAGAGTCTGACCAGTCATACCCACTTATTGCTCAGCTACCTGCTAAATGCACCATAACTTACTTCCATAGCCAACCAAACTCATAAGAATTTATTTTGGATACGATTCTTACAAATGCAGAGAATAAAGCCCCACCTTTCAATGTTTTAATATATTGATATGTATTTAGCCAAACAGTTTGTTTAGACCCCCCCCTCACCATCACTTGAAGGAGGGCAATTTGTAAGGTACCCCCCAATAACTCTAATCACTACCCTGCTAAACTGGGCCGGCTCTCCTTTTATTTCCGAAGAACACCAGCTCGGGGTACTTTTGTGAATACTGTGCCACTGCCATCTTGTTCTAGTCTCCTGGGTATCCCCAGTGCTCTCCTGGAAAGTACAGAACTTATATGGAGATTTCTGTACAGGATTGGGACCTGTTATCCTTAAGTCTACTAAAAAAATAATTTAAACATTAAATAAACTTAATAGGATTGTTTTGTCACTTATAAGGATTAATTATATTTTAGTTGGGATCAAGTACAAGGTAATGTTTTGTTATTACAGAGAAACATTTTTGATCAACATTTTTGATTAAAATGTAGACTATAGGAGATTCAATTCTTGTAGTTTGGAGCTTTCTGAATTATGGATTTCTGGATAATGGATCCCATACCTGTACAGCGCATGCACCCAGCTTCAGTCAGCACAGGGCTACATGGGAGCATAAACAACATGGCGGCATTGTGATCTGCACAAAAGCATCAGGACCTCACTGCAGGGCTGTTGGTTACCAGTTAGTGATTACAGTCGTTTCCCCTAAACACCAGGCTGGTGCTGCTCTTCACTGAATCTCACACCGGCCCGAGTATCTTTATGACAGTCTCTTCTGGTTCCCAGGGGCCTCTTGCGTGTTGTCAAGACCAAGTGCATAAACCTACATAAACCTAAACCATCATTTCCTAAAAAGATGCACAAAACAAATTGTAACCTAAGTATTAAAGGCTGCAGTGAATTGGAATGTAGAGGGACTTACCACTCCCAGATTGCTTAGGACCTGAGTGTGTCTGGATAAGAGATTGTTTTGCCACCAATAAGGATTAATTATATCTTAGTTGGAATCAAATACAAGGGTCTGTTCTATTATTACAGAGAAAAAAATTCAATTATGGAACCATGGGAGATGGCCTTCCCATAATTCAGAGCTGGCTGGATATTGGCTTTCTGGGGATACCATCAGGCCCGGACTGTCAAACTGTGGATTTAGGCAAATGCCAGAGGGGCTGCTCTAAGATGCCATAGACAGTCACTATTTATTGGGCTGCTGGGGGGCTGTTATGGGCCTATGTGTACTTGAGATGCCAGGGCCTATTTTGAGTCCCAGTCCAAGCCTGGGTCCCATACCTGTATATATGTAAATGTGAAGCAAAGGAAGGAATAGGAATTCCTTGTACCTCGTAGTGGAACAATCCCTATGTAATATAATCTTTTTGGCCTTCTTTACTAGATATTGGATCCTGTGTTGCTTTGCCTCACACATGGATAATCAATTACACTCCTCAGATGGTTTCCCCTGCAGGCAAATACAAATAAGACACAGCAGATGCTGCTCCTGACACTTTCTGGTGGCAATTGCTCTCTCTCATTACTGCTGTTTGATTTGTAACTTGGTGGGGGAAACTATTGCTAAAAACTGGTGATAATTCACTATTCTCTCCAAACTTGCATGCAGCACATGGTAAAGGGTTTAGGGTAGTTTACCTTTAACATTTAGTATATTATAAAATAACCTAATCATAGTATACATAGATAATAATGATTATAGTTATTTAATTAATTACTGTCCTGTTTCCACCCTGCAATCTAAAGTTTTATTTGTTGTAGGGGCCCCTAAAAGAACCCCCAGTTACTTAATCTCGGCAGCCTTATCATATGGTGCCCCCTGGATTGACTGGGCAATATAATAGTTATTCTAGGTTATTCTAGAGATATGATAAAATGACCAGTTGTAGGGTGACAACATGTAGAGGACATGTTAAAGGGCATCTAAACCCAACCATAATGCTGTCCCACTGTCCTGCACCCCCAGTTTTACAGAAGTTTTTACAGATACAAGAATATTTATAAGAATTCTACCGACCAAAAACATAATTCAATAAAGAGAGTGCTGATTCCCAGCACCATGTCAGGCATTTTGCTGTTACCTTACATATAGAGATTATTATTTCATTATATTAAACTCTAATCAGATGGGGGCCAGCAGAAAGCACAAAGCCACACAGAATGTACATTTATGAAATATCTTCATTTTACCTACAGCACAGATTTCTGCCAGCGGATCCAAGTACCTTTGTAAGAAATGTAAATGCAGAAAATCCTTCAGCAGCCATAAATAAATGAGAGCAATGTGCCCTTAATATTTTATATTTGCTTCATAGAAATATTGAGCAATGTGAATTGCTTTCAGCCCTGATCAGCAGCATCTTCCTGGTGTAATGCCTGTAATAGTGGTGCATCATTACAACCTTTGTATTACTATGTTGGAACCAGTTGTGCTGTATGTTATAGCGATGAGTGGATTTTTTTCGCCAGGCATAAATTCGTAGCGAATTTCCACATTTCACCATTGGCAAATTGTTTTGTGAAACTTCCGAGAAAATTCGCTGCTGAAAAATTTGTTGAATGACAAAAAAAGTTGCTGTTTGTTCGACAAACATGTTTCGCAAATTTGTCGCAGTTTCACAAATTTTGCTGTTGTTTCACTAATTTTTCGGTGAATCAAAACAGGACAGATTCGCTCATCAGTAGTATGTAACAGTCTGGGCCATACTCCCAGCTTATTGCCAATGCTATTATCAGCTACATACAGGTATAGGACCCGTTATCCAGAATGCTTGGGACCAAGGGTATTGAGGATAAAGGGTCTTTCCTTAATTTGGATCTCCACACCTTAAATCTACTAAAAAAACAATTAAACACTAATTAAACTCAATCGGGTTGTTTTGCATCCAATAAGGATTATTTATATCTTAGTTGGGATCAATTACAAGGTACTGTTTTATTACAACAGAGAAAAAGAAAATTAGTTTTAAAATTCTGAATTATTTGATTAAAATGGAGTCTCTGGGAGATGGGCTTTCCGTAATTCTGAGCTTTCTGGATAATGGGTTTCCGGATAAGGGATCCCATACCGGTATTTTGAAGACAGAAAATGAAAATCATAGCACTTAAGAAAGTTTTGCCTTATAGAATAATTTGTACTAATGCCATAATAATTTGGGGGAATTGTGATTTTTCCTTCTGTATTTTACTTGATGAGGGTGGGAAAATGGTTTTTAAAATAAAGTATTTCTTGTGAAATTGGTTACATTACTTACCCACTGCTTATTGGCTATGCTAACTTTTGCAGTATTTCTTTTTAGGTATGGAGCCTCAAAGCTATCAGAATCACAAACCAATAATTCAGTAAAGGAATATGCCTCAGTGTAGATCTGCCTGGACATAAAGGGTCGGACCAGTGGGCCTGGACCTGGACCTGGTGGGCCCCGGCAGTCCAGACCCGATCCACGCAGAGCACTATACCGAGCCATCACTCTCCCTCACGGATTGAAAGGCTGTGGCGGGGGTCATTGGGGGGTTCAGGGGCCCCCGAGGCAGAAACCCCGGAGGGCCCTGCACCCCCCAGTCCAACCCTGCCCCAATTCTTTTCAAAATCTAACAGCTAAGGGGTTAAGGGAGTAGGACTTTCTTCTAAAAAAAAAAAAATTACTCTATACAATGTTAAATGCATTCAGTGATGCCTGGATGACGGCCAGAAGAAAATAATCCATTGTTGAAAGTGAAATAAATAGCTTTTGTCTATTGCTGTTTCTACCCAGGTCTGAACAGGTTTCAGTTCACTTATAATCAGTTGAGGCGTTGCCTTGGGAGATTAAATAAATACCATATCCAGTCCCTTCATAAGCAGCAGTCTGAACAGTGTCCATGTTGTATTATGAATTAATCAGACACAAAATAGCTCACAATGGGTTGGGAAAGAGGTAATGGGCTAAAACTTGAGAGAAAATTACTAGTTACGTGTACTTTGCCACAAGCGGTACCTGGCTGAATCACCCAGTGCGTTCATCACTATGCTTTATAAAGCTCAGGATTATACTTAAAGGGATGGTTCACCATTAAGTTAACTTTTAGTATGTTATGGAACAGTTGCTTTTATAGAACAAAGCAACTTTGCAATAGACTTTCATTATTTATTTATTTTTTAGTTGTTCTTCTTCTGACTCTCTCCAGCTTTGAAATGGGGGTCACTGACCCCAGAATCCAAAACACTATTGCTCTATGAAGCTTTAATTTTATTGTTATTGTTTTTTTATTGTTATTATTCTTTTTAGAACCTTTTTTTCTATCCAGGTCCTCTACTAGTCATATTTTGGTCTATTATTCAAACCACTGCCTGATTACTAAGGTAATTGTAACCCTACCAACCAAAGAGCTGCTGAAACAAAAAGGGAAAAAATTAAAAAAATAAAGACCAATTGCAAATTGTCTCTCAATATTACTCTCTACATCAGGGATCTCCAACCTTTTTTTACCTGTGTTACTTTACAAATAAGGACTTTCATTATCTATTTGGTAGCCCCTATGAGGACAGGAGCCTACAGGAGGCTTTGTTTGGCAACCAAAACTTGATTTCAACTCAGAAATTGAAAAATAAGCACCTAGTTTGGGGCCACTGGGAGCAACATCCAAAGGGTTGGTGAGCAACTTGTTCCTCACGAGTCACTGGTTGGGTGAACAACCCCTTTTTAATAAGCACCTTTCACGATAGCTGACAAACTAACATGTTTTATAACTCGATTGAAATCAAGTAGAAAATATTAAATTGTTTAAGTAGAATTCATTCATCTATGAACTCAACACTAATCACTATGACTGGAAGCTCCTTTGGCCCATTTATAGTGCAATTAAATGTACACTATATGGCCAAAAGTATGTGGACATCTGCTTTCCAAAATCAAGGGTATAATATATAGTTGGTCTTTTGTTTGCTACTAAAACTGCCTTTACCTATTACTATTCATCTGTAGTTTTTCTTTAGATGTTAGAACACCGTTGGTTGCTTTTGCTTATATTCATACATAAGAGGTTGGACCCCAATATAGAGCAATCAGACCTCTCACATGTATTTAGCAAAAAGGCACCCACAAGCTGTAAAAATCTTACCAAAGTAAACCAGATAATCCAGGTGCTCCAGCCTCAAGCCCTCAGCTCTGGGAAGTGGACAAACTGTTAAAGCATCAAAAAAAGAAAAAACGGGAAAAGGGCACTCTGGTGATCCAAATACAGGCCATTCCAATAGTTAAAAAGGAAATAAATTTATCAAACACTCATCTCAAAAAGCCTGATGCGTTTCTTATCCATCTGACACTTAATCATAGCCTATGATTAAGTGTCAGATGGACACAAAATGCGTCAGGCTTTTTGAGTTTTTTCCTTTTTAACTATTGGAATGGCCTGTATTTGGATCACCAGAGTGCCCTTTTCCCGTTTTTTCTTTTTTTGATACCAATATAGTGCAATCAGACCTGGACGGTTGGTTTTGCTTCCATTCATACATAAGAAGTTGGACACCAATATAGAGCAATTGGACCTTGATGGTTGGTTTTGCCTCCATTCATACATAAGAGGTTGGACACCAATATAGAGCAATTGGACCTTGATGGTTGGTTTTGCCTCCATTCATACATAAGAGGTTGGATACCAATATAGAGCAATAGGACCTTGATGGTTGGTTTTGCCTCCATTCATACATAAGAGGTTGGACACCAATATAGAGCAATCAGACCCAGCTCACACCAGCATTTCAGTACATCCCAGAGATGTTCAGTTGGGTTGACGTGTGCAGGGCAGTCATGTTCTTCCACTCCCATCATTCTGCATAGATCTTACTTTGAAACAAGAAAGGTCATTTTCCAAACTATTGCCACAAAGTAGGAAGCACAGAATTGTCAATGATGTCATCATATGATGTAGTGGCACCTTTGTTGGCAAAGATATGTGTGGCCTAAATAGCCAATGTCAATGATTAAACGGGGTATCCGCATAATTTTGTCCCTATAGTGTATGTGTGACAACACTATTCAGATATTTTCAGTTGTCTAATGACAGAGCCTTCAACATCCAGAACAAAATGGCAGATCTAGTACAATGAAAAGGTATACCTTTGTCGAAATCAACATACTTTTATTAACAGTCTGAAAAATGGTGAAAACATGAAGTCAACAAGGAGCACAAAAGAAACAGAGAAAATACCTAGTAATGGACAAATGAAAATAGGGGGGGGAAGAAAGAGTGCATAGGTCAACATACTAATATTTACATGGTTTTAATATTTACATACTTTCCTGTGGGCGTACCACTCCCCTATAAATAGTTACTACGTAATAATAAGGTAATCTTATCATCCAGCTGCATGAATAACAATATATATATAAAAAGACACGTATATTGTTGCTTCTGTTTTTATAGTCCAGAAAGTGTCCATTACTTTAAATGGCAGTGCATGGAAGGTTTTTGCCAGTATGTTCAGCCACCATTCAAAAGGCTAAATGGTCATTATATGAACATCCATTTTTCCTAGTGTTCAGCAAAATAGCTGAAAGAAGTGAAGTTTATTGGGACCAGTGGGTTATTTTAGGGTCTGAAGGGAGGAATCTGGCTACAAATATATCAGTAATAGCCATTGACTACACCTTTTGCTCCATGCCTACTTGCCTTCATTTTGAAGAGCAATGACTATTCATGATCTTTTCTCCAGTGTTTAGCATGAAACCATTTCTGCAAGTGATAAACTATGTGCTTTTGATTTGGGGAATTGTTGAGGCTTGGCTGTATCTCTTGTCACGGAGACCTCTTCTCCAGATACCAAGTATGGATTCACATTTACACAGCAGTATGTATTAGGTTCCTCCAGTGCCTCCTTCACTCTTGTGCGTTGATTTCAAATTTCTCTCTAAAAAAAAAAAAGAGAATATATTAAACACGTGCCACCTATATGTGTGTTACAAGTGCTGATTTAATTTAAGGTTTGGGCACCATTTAAGGCAGGGATCCCCAAACTTTTTTACTCGTCAGCCACAGTCAAATTTAAAAAGACTTGGAGAGCAACACAAGCACCATAAAGGTTCATGGAGGAGCCAAATAAGGGCTAAGATTGGCTATTAGGCAGCCTCTATGCTCACTATCAGCTTACGGGGGCTTTATATGGTAGTAAATCTTGTTTTTATTCAACCAAAACTTGCCCCCAAGTCAGGAATTCAAAAATAACTACCTGGTTTGGGGCACTGAGAGCAACATCCAAGGGGTTGGTGAGCAACATGTTGCCCCTGAGCCACTGGTTGGGGATCACTGGTTTAGGGGTTGGGAGGCCCTATAATATAGTTTAAGCCTGACTGTATGCATAGACATATAATAAGGTGTGGGTTGTGTTAGCAACCATATAAATACTGATAAAATTGGTGGGTCCCAATATTGCATTGTGGTAACGTCTCAAAGAGAAACTCAACACTAATGTGAGGTACTTTGGTACTCAGATTTTACATTTTAAGGCATGTTATCCCCCCCCCCCCCCCCCATTCTGCATGGTCACCAGCAGCTGTGCTTTTAGCACTAGAATATTTTGGTGGCCTCCAGGTGCCTTAAAGCACAAGGTCGATGACCCTTTTAACCTCATTGATTACTGAAATTACATAAATAATTAAAGCACAGGGAACCTTAAGCCATATATTTTTTGAGAGATGTAATTAAAACAAATAATGAGTTCAACAAAGACAAAGACCAAACAACAGTAAACATGGTAATAAAAATCAGTATTGGGAATTATGTCTGAAAGACTTTCGGAAAGATTTCTGACTAGTCATTATTTTATTAGGCATTAAAAATGAGCAGATCAGACTCACATGTCTCATACTGATTGGTAGTAATGCGGAAAATCATGTTTACTGATTTGTCAAGTGCCCTGCAAACATGAAATTGTCTTAAAATATTGCAATGCTCTTTTATATTGGTGGCTTATCAAACTGATTGGGTGTTCGAGTTCTGTGCTAAATGAATAGAATGGCACAAAATGCTGACAAAGTGGCATATTGAAAAAGGCTTTGATAATATGCTAGTTACTGTAGCACAGAGTGCAAAGTGCAATTTTGGACACAAACACCACATTTTTTTACCCACAATGCAGCGTTATGTTCCCTATAATCCGAGGGTCATGGTAGTTGCCAGAGTTGTGCTTAATGCATTTATGGCTAATGCATCAAAACTGATGCTATTGTGGTGTAAATTCCCAAGAGTGATGGGCAGGGGCACTGCTGCCGTGAGGATAGTTGAGAAACTCGCCCCAGTTGGCAGCAGCCTGTAAGTTACTCGGGGTGGCAAGAAGCTGCTTCTGGTAACTTCAAGAGGCAAAATTTCATAAATCAGAATTTTGGCTTTGCTAGTGCAATTGTGCTATCTACAGCGTGGCAAGAACCCCAGGAAAACCCCTGGATGTGAATGCTCTATTCTTACTGCGCAACTGCACTTCGACAATTAATACAGGTCATTATGGGAACCTTGGGGCTACTACCTAGTTTGTAGGAAGCAGTAGCTTCAGGGTTCCCCTGAGTCAATAGGTGTAACTGTGTGAAATTAAGAACAGGAAGCAGGAAGGACTGAACAGTGCAGAGTGCAAGGAGTGCATGTTGGTGCACGTAACTATAATGAAAATTATTTTACAAAATTACCGGCAATAACATATCAGTCCCAGCCCTGGCTGGAAATTTAACAGTTAGGCCTGTATAATACTGGCCAGGTGGCATCCCTATAAATAACCTGTTTATTTTTAACATGGGCCAACCGTTTGGTCAAAACAGAGGCCTGTTCATACCCGTCATACCCATAGCGGCCCATGTCAACGGCACAAGTCCAAATCAATAAGCAATATGTGCTTAGTGTCATAAAGCAGCAGCAATGCCTACTCTGTAATAAATAGCTTTGCAGCCAATAATAATGAGCCTTCCCATAAAATCATAGCTGGGCCTAAGTCTTAGTAAGGTCCCGCCTCCTGGTACAGAAACTCTTTAGCGTTCAGTCTATCGAAGCTGAATCCCAGCATTCCAAGAAGAAAATATAAAGCAGCAAGAAAAATAAATGTAGTTGGAATGTAAAATAATGTACTAATTCCATTTTAATAAAGGCAGTTCAAATTAATTTTGTGTAGCTATAAAATTTCAACAAATGTAATTAATTTAATAAAGTGATAAAATTATAATTGCACCGAGATTGTGTAATTGCTTCATTTAACATTTCAACACACTGTTGACATGAATAAAATAATGACCACATTTTCTTATTCTCTATAACCCATAAAATAAAAGGACCCTCATTTCTTGGCTACTTTAACATCGCTGCCCATTTATTTAACTCCTAAATGGCTTTTCCCAATCAGCAGCTGCAGTTCCTCCATGATATATATTCATTGGATTCGGCAATACGGAGCTACACAGAAGGCAGCAGGTAATATGAATCCGGGTTAATCATATCCAAGCTTATTCTTTAGGCACTAATGGACTGCAGATGGCTTTTTGTCTCTGTCATAATTGTAGCAGAGTACATTAGTCCATAAGTTTAAATGCCAAAGATGCTCTTTACAAAGATTTGCACTTTCGCAGCCTGGTCTCATAGTGATAATGGTTTCTCATTTCATTTCCCCCCTCTGCATAAGCTCTTCCATGCACAGGCCTAACTGGATGAATTACTAAGCAATATGCTATCTTTATATCAAGCACTATGATAGGATGTAATTTCTCATATTCTTAGTTCATTGATGTTACAGGTTCCTAATCTATATTCAGATTTTGTACAGTCCTATATTCTATAAAGGGCCCCTATGGATGCCAGACTAGACATTGGAGCAACAGGGCATGACTAAGGGATGAATAGGGCATTGGAATAGTTTGGGTAGTCGAATAGTGAGAAGTGTAGTCTGGGAAGGTCAGTTAATGGAAGGAATGGATAGAGAAGTGACTAATAGAAAAGAAAGAGTTGGGCAGTTATTTTACCTGTACAAGCAAAGGGAGCAGACAGCTTCCTGCCCACCTGCCCAGGTTACAGGGGTAGAAAGGGTTGCAGTATGCGTAGGGCTGCCACCTTTGCAGGCAATGATGTCAGAGGGTTTGGCGGTGATGTCAGAGGGTGGAGCTTTGATGTTGGGGGAGTGCCTGATGACCTTGTGGGGCGTGGCTATGATGTCATCCCCATTTTGCCCAGCTTTTTACATTTTGAAAACCAGGCAAGATGTTTTGAACAAAGCCCCCCAAAAAATGTGCTGTCTGGTTCAAAACTGGACAAGTGTCAACCCAAAGTTTAAAGCTCATTAAATCCGCAAGCTCTCTAAAACAGTCTGTATGAATCTTCTTCAGAAAGTTTGCTATTGAGTCCCACTTGGGCCAAGGAGTCATCTTACTGTTATCTGACATAGGGAGAGTATTGTGCAATTTAATCTTAGTGATATCACCCAACAATCAAGGGCTGGACATAATGTAGTGTAGGTGTTCATTGATAGATAAAATATGTTTAATGCTGCCAGTAACCACATAAACACAGAACAGAGAGCCAGGCTTACACGGCGCAGGCATGGTGCTGGATCTGTTCCACTGGGGAACATTCTATGGAAGTGTTGGTAAAAGGTGATAAAATAACACTGTGGCTAAATAACACTGTGGCTTCACCTAAATGTTGCATTCTCCAGCATATTATCAAGGATTTAATTGGGATCTGTGGTCCAGGAACACTTTAGATAGTGTTAGATAGGGGTGTCTGGGGCCCAACTGGACTGTCACCCCAGACACCCCCCACCCCAGTCGTGAAACTTACCACCAGCCTACACCTCCCCTCCAATCCCGGCCACGTTCTTCCCACAGCAGCTGCAATTGGGGGTGGGGGAGGAGTACCCTGACTTGGAGCTACGTCAGAGGGTTCCACAGTGGCTGAGACCCATTGGGGTTTTTGTTGGTGTCACAGGGGGGTGCCCACACTGAACATGTTATAGACAATGAGATTGCTCACCGTGCACTAGAAGGGATGACTTTTACTGGAGAATCTTTACTAAAGAGAGGAGAGGCAACAGAGTCAGTTTAAGGTACCTGTTATAAAACCCTCACTGCCATTTCTGGATATTTGAAGCTAAAACTAAGGATAGGCAGGTTAATAAATGCACCTGATAGTTACCCCTCACTAACTAGAGAGCAAGCCTTGGAGTGGGCCTAACCGTAAGTCACTATTGATTGCAAGTCTTTTTTTCTTTTTTTCTACAATTCCACATTGATTTGCCTACACAATACCAGTACATAATGAGAATAAAGGAAATAAGGGTAAAGGGCAAATATCACTATGCTATCAGTTACATACTTTAACAATAATTTGCCAGGGACAGACACCTCAGCAGCTCTGGCTCATGTCTCAGTCTGCACACAAACACTAAGTGGGCTTTATATTGCTTTTCCACTATAAATATTGCTCAACTTAATGCTTTCCCACACAGAATACACAATAACCCATAAAACAGTTTGTGAATGGCTCACGAGACATTGTATTGATTCATGCAATAAAGCACCAGTCATGATTAAGGTGCCCTAATAACCCACAGCATTCCGCCGGAGCCCATGATGTAGCCCTTTATTGCTGCCATATCTTTTATTATGCTATATAGTATTTTAATGGGTGGAATTTACTGAAAAATGTAATTATAATATGGAGACCTTTCCAGTATCTTTGGCAGGGATGTTCGACCAGTGCTGGTTGCACTGCAGTTTGATATTTCTCTGCCTGATACAGACGTACCTTGAGCAGCCAGTTCTTTCCATCGTTCTTTATTTTGCTGAATGATTTCAACCAAATTCTTTTTGAAATGATGCAGATCTACAGTGGCTAGTGAATATTCACTTGGGGAGCTTCCATCCATCTGGGAAGTCCGCACACTGGGTTTCCTTGGTGTGTCTGTGCCACGAACCACTTCAGAGTTATTCTGGCTGGGGGAGAGCAAGAGTCATATTCTAATGAATGCCAAACTCACGCCACTCGCTGTAAAACATTATTGCATTTCACTCATCTGTAATAAGCAGGAAACTGCCCCACCCAAAGAGCTGACACTCATTTTGTTCATTTAATAGTTGCATTGGTTAAGTCTACCCATTAGGGTGTAATCACAGAGGGTGTAGGAACTGATTTCAACCCCATGTCATTATCTGCCTCTACTTTGATTTTCTATAATGTAAGTGACAAGCGAGATTTCAGTTCCTATGATCAGATGAATCTCTTTCACCCAATCACAGAATATAAGGTGCTTGTTGGTCACTGGCCAGAGAAATCCCTGCCACCCATTATTTGTTTTTCCATAGTTCTCCTAGTGATACTGGTGCTAGAATTAATATATGTAATATATGAATAATTACTTGAACAGGATGCTGGGAATACACAGAACAGGCAGGATTTGCTTTCCTGGATTTTCTTGCTTTAAAGAGAACTAAATATAATTTGTTGCTGGACTTAACTCACAGCATGATTCAGGGGTTAAATCAAAATGGGAGCATTATGGATGGATTTATAAGCAACATTGTACAGTAAAACTTTTTTCAAGATTTCCAGGGCCAGTGGCCTAATTGATGTAAGGAGCTCCTCCAATGAGAAGTCTGCTTGCTCTGAGTCTCTCATTTTAATTTCATCCAGTGGAATTATTTTTTTTTTATCTTACTCAGACCTCCTAAACCATAGTCCCTAAAGTACCTGTGGCCCAAATTGTCCAATTTTTTTTTCATATGTTGGGAGGTTCTGCTTCTGTAATTATGTAAGATCAGAGGGCCAACTTTTCCCAACTAGTGGCTAAAAAGAGTCTGATTGGACGGAAGAATTACACCCTTTTAAGGAAAGAGATGATTTTGCAATTTAATTGAACATTGATGGGTACTCAGGTCAGGTTCAGGGATGTTCTGTATGGTTTATTAATAGAGTATTTAAATAACCTATCAAATTTTATACCCAAACACATATCTTGTAATATAAGCAGTTGCCACTAGATGGAGATGGAGCACAAGTGATGGTGCACAAATCATTGGTATAAAACAATAGCAGAGACTCAGTTCTATCATTTTTTGAAAATGTGATCAAACTGACAAACCTGGATTTATCGAAGACTGAATTATCAGATTTTGCAGCTTCCTCTATAAGAGGAAAAACAATTTTCTCTGTTGAGTCGGTTAGAAGTGTGAATGTCGGCTCCACTATGAAGTCAATAAAACCTGAAAATTACACAACATATCAGAATTTGCCTTTCATTCCTAAAGACAAGCAGCACTTGTCAAACAGTGAAACTGTTGTACTGTTTGACATCCGTAGAAGGTCCCTGTGGGGGACCAAAACATAAATTCAAATAAGCATTATGGTGCACACCTTACGTCTATGTATACAGACAGATCTATTTACATGTTGCAACATAGTTACACTCCCTTTCAGAAATGGGTTACTATTTCCCAAAATAAATATATATCACAACAGTAAAGTCCCTAAAGCCTTTTGTCCCTGAAAATGGTCCAGGTTTTAAAAATGGACAAGCTAAATATAAATATTTCAGTTTTAAACATGAACCATCTGAAGATCTCCAGAGCAGATGTCTCAGACTTAATAGCAGAAGCAAAAGACATTTCTAGATATTCAGATCACAATTGTGCTTGCACATTTGCCTTTGGGCCTCACTGTAAATTATATGCTTATAAACTATGTGTTCCTACGGCAGAATGCACTGTTTATAACATGGAGACACACATCCTAATGCAAGTGGCAAGTGCCTCCCAACATGTTACCATCTGCCTTTTGCGCCTTCATCTTGCTTTTAATCCTAATTATCTGCTATAATCACCCAGGCGCTGCTGCCCCCCCGCCTGCCATCCCAAACATACGGAAGGCACAACTCTACCCCTCCATCCTACCCAACCCCTGCAAGTTGCCGCTCACTGCACCTTTACCTACGCAGGGAAAGAAAACACTGTATTTCAGAAAAGAGAGGACCGTGGAGGGGAAAGGAGCTTAGGAAATAATTATGCAGATCCAGAGTAAAGATGAATGATTCCCCCACAAACAGATTATAATAATGTGCCCCCTACTAACATTTATAATATTAGAAGTCACCTCGGAGTTACATGACCTGTATAAAAGCACTCAGCCTGTAGTATCAAGTTTGTCCAACTTTTATGGTACTGAGGAACAGAATTTTTTTGCCGTACGTGGTGGAGGGCTGTTAATGGAAGCCAGTTTTGACCACCGGTACTTCAAACCACACCCATGTTATTCAAATACTTTTAAGGCCATATCCACATTAATGGTGGTAGCACAGCAAAAAAACAAATAACTGGTGCTCACTGAGAGATATCACCCTTCAATCATTTGTGAAAGAAGTTTATTAAGTCATATTAAGACATATAAGGCATATAATTACACACCTTAGGAACCCCCTAAAAATTTCCAAATGCTAAAAACTCCCAGAAAAAAAGGGGTCTTACAGTTGTGAATAATATGAGGATTACAGTCTGAATCTGAGGTGTGAACAATGCAGGGGGCAGTTATTCTTAATACTGATACCATTTAAAGCTTATACAAAGGTAAGCAGTCACAGCAGCCATTTTGCAGTTTTCAGTATTTTTTTATATTTACATTGTACATAGTATATTTTATATGTACACTGAGTGACAGGGGCGCCCCCTGCTGGACTGAACAGTTTAGGCTCAAAGTTCTATCACTCAGTAATAACAGGAACAATAGAACTGAGCAAAAAGGCTTAAATAAACTCTCCTGCATCAGTAAGTTAAATGCGTCTTTCTATCAGGCCCACACCCAGAAAGAACAGCAGGGGGAGCTCCTGTTACACAGTCAGAAGAAAAGTGGTGTAAGAAGGGCTAACATAAAATTAAAAGAGTGAGACTTCAGCGTCAGTTGCAAAAGTTCTCCGTAGGGCAAGTTCACATAGCTAACTGGATGAGTGTATGTTCCCTTTAGGGATAGACAGTAGCAGTCGAATATATAGTATGTGTCAGAGGATCACTACTATACAGTCAGTACTTAGCCCCCCATGTTAATGGATAGTGTACTCTACAGATCTAAATAAATGTTACAGATCCAAATACACAGATTTTGCATGCAAAGTGCCCATCAGTAAAAGCAACTACAGCGAGGGGGGGCATTCGGATGATGCATGGAACAGTGGGATCAACTGGGGAAAGGCATCAACTAACTTTGTTTTTACATTAGCTTGTATTTTCCTTCTGCGGTTATAATAAGATAATGCAACAATAAAAATTACATAAAAACAATTAAATCTTCGATCACTGAACATCTAGACAGCACTAGGGCTCATTTACTTACCCCCAGGGCGTAGGGCAAAAACATGAGCACCCTGTCCCGTGCATAGCTGGGGAGGAAAATAAGTGGCCCCTATCCCACCTCCTTACTTGCATGTCAGTAAAAACTCACAGTTCAACAACACCAAAGCTGAAATGCTAGATCACTATCATGTTCACATGCTGTCTCACATGCTGACATGGTCACTAACACTCATGCTGACATAGTCACTAACACTCATGCTGACATGGTCACTCACACTCATGCTGACATGGTCATTAACACTCATGCTGACATGGTCACTAACACTCATGCTGACATGGTCATTAACACTCATGCTGACATGGTCACTCACACTCATGCTGACATGGTCACTAACACTCAAGCTGACATGGTCACTAACACTCATGCTGAGAAGCTCTGCTGCAGCACACTGAGGAAGTTATCCATGGAAGTGATGTCATGTGCTGCAGCAAGTGATTACAAGTAGGATAGAAAGACGCAAAAATACTGGCACACCACTTAATAAGTATTACCCTTACTACTATAATACTGCAGCAAGTGATGTCATGCGTCTGCTGCTCGTGGGGGGGTGGCCTTTTAGGGAAAAAAGTCTGTCTGGAAAGGAAAGTAAAGGTGCAAAGTTGCAAAACGAGCAGATCTTCTCTTGATGTGCCCACCTAATATGGTTAATTACAACAATGGTTATAGGGGCAGAGTACTGCATCAATGAGCTTATGTGGTCCCCGATCCAACGGGAAAATCAAACCTGCCCGACTGATATCTGCCCAATTTTAGGACATATATTGGTCGGGTAGGCCAAATCAATTTGAAGGACCCGAATTGCAGCTGAAATTTGCCTGTGTATGGCCACCTTTAGGCCCTGCCTGGTGGATTAAGGATTGAGGGAATTGCTAACCGGAGAGCCATTAGCAGCATTATGACATGCTGTTAATAAAAAGGCTCTTCTGCTTCAAGAACTGTGTCTTTAACTTGTTCTAAATCAACTTTATATGCACATTGACACTCTTGCTCACATGATGAAACTCAAGCTTGTTTATGCTCCCATGCTCACTCACTTGTGCTTGCTTACAGGTACTTACATGCTGGGACTCACTCACAGAACTTACCTATTTGTGACTGTGCTACCATTGTGGATTTCCTGTCACACAGAGGAGAGAATGGAAGCCCTAATGCAGCCTCTTTATCACCCTGTAAAGTGCAAAATATGTCTCATTAATAAATGCCCTGCCACATATACAGATCATGAACATAGCAATAAACCATGTTGTTGAACTGCAGCTTCTAGACAGGACATTGGAAAGCAACAGGTAGGAAACACTTCCCAAACTGCCATTGAGCAGTGTAGGGACCATAACAAGGGCTACATCTGGCCTGGAGGACTCCACTGATCCAGGGCATTTTTTCGCCAACTGTCCCATATCTACTGGAACAATCCTGGCAAGCAGAACCCCAAAAGGGATAGCATTTATCTAGATTTCCATGGGATGTTTCAGAGTTGGGCCTTAGTGTGTTATAAAATGGCCTATTCTTAACACCTTTTCAATTGGTCTTCATTCTTTAAATTTTTCATAGTTTGAATTATTTGCATTCTTCTTCTGTCCCTTTCCAGCCTTCAAACAGGGAGTTAATGTGTAGTTCCCAACTCGTATTCTGAGATCTGATTTCCTCTTGTAATACAATATATAGCTGATTTCTAATAATCTATGTACAGTTAATGGAATATTGAACTAGCACCTGTCGGAAGAATTCCTCCATCAGCAGGTTGGTCCATCTCAGGTGCATATCCCAAGGTTTGGCAGGGTGGCTGATATCTGCAGCATGAAGGATCAGAGACATGGCTTTGGCTTTATCTATCCTGTGAATAAAGAGCACAGTTTGCAGATTATTACACGGATGAGAAGACATTGCTTAGCAGTAGTTGGAACCATTCTATGAAGTATTAGGGATGTACTGAATCCAGTACAGGTATCGGACCCCTTATCTGGAAACCCATTATGCAGAAAGCTCCGAATTACGGAAAGCCCGTCTCCCATAGACTGAATTTTAATCAAGTAATTCAGATTTTAAAAATTGATTTCCTTTTTCTCTGTAAAAATAAAACTTTACCTTATATGTGATCCCAACTAAGATATAATTAATCCTTACTGGATGCAAAACAATCCTATGGGGTTTAATTAATGTTTTATTGATTTTTTAGTAGACTTAAGGTATGAAGATCCAAATTACGGAAAGACCCCTTATCCGGAATACCCTTGCTCCCGAGCATTCTGGATAATGGGTCCTATACCTGTATTTTCAGATTAAGACCGAATCCTAATTTGCAAATGTAAATTAGGATACGGAAGGGTTCAAGAGCACTTGGAAAAATTTTCAACCTCCGTGTTTATGTGACAAAAAGTCACGTGATTTTAAGGATTTGGATTCGGTTTAGCCAGGAGCGCGGATTCGGCCAAATCCAAATCCTGCTGAAAAAGGCCAAACCTTGGCTGAATCCTGGATTTGGTGCATCCCTAGTAATTGTTGAACAAACAAGACCAGGGCAAACCCATATTTGTGAGGCTTCACCTTTATATAGTAGGATTTCCCAGCAACACTGGTAAAGTTTAACCCTTACAATCCCTTTTTTTTAATTGCAGAGGTCAAAAACACCCACACAGCATTTTAAGCTGCAGACTAATTAAAAAAAAAACAGAACAGGAACACAATGACACAACAAAGTGCAATTGAAAAGTCGTATGGAACAATAATAATACATGATTTCTGTACATAGTGGGCAGGTAAGCTGGAAACGACTCACCCCTCCGGCTGCTGCAATGTGCTTCTCATGGTTTTTAGCTGCTGGAAGTGGCCGGACATATCTGTAGATAAAACCATCTCAATCACCAGTGTTCGTAAATCTCTGCAATCACAAAATACCCAATAATAACCTCCATGTGTAATAGTGAATTGATTGGTTTTCTTCCTCGCATGAAAATGTGGACTGGTCTGTGCAGCGCTGGACACTACCTCTCCATAAGGCAGAATGGAGTTTAACTGCTCAAATACATTCTGCTGAATTGACATCTATTATAGTTCTTAAATGTGTAAAATCATTAAAAAAACATTAAATAAACATTTTCTGGCTGTTGGGAAAATGTAACTATCAGAAAAGGTTTGATAAATTAGGAATATATCTAACTGTCTTTCTTAACAAACCTTCAGGTTACTCCCCCACTACAGATGCCAAATAGTGATGAGCGAATCTGTACCGTTTTGCTTTGCCGAAAAATTGGCGAAACGACAGGAAAATTTTTGGTCGATTGCATCTTATTCTGTTGTGTGCGTCTTTTTTTTGCCCCAACCACGCCTATTTTGCAGCAACAGCGGGCAGTTTGACACAAACGCAACTTTTTTTGATGTGCAGAAATTTAGCCAATGGCAAAATGCAGAAATTCACTCATCACTAATGCCAAACTTATAGCCCTATAAATGCCACAAATTCCAGATAAGAGGCACTATTTAAGTAATAATGGGAGTATTAAATCTACTGACAATTTATTTTTGTACTACTACACTGTTAGTCTTGCAACAGAGGGAAAGAAATCCATAAGTACATTTGTTTTTACACTGCAACAACAATGTTTACACCTTTAAGGGCCCCTTCATCTTCCTTTTTTTTACACTTGGTATAAATAAAAACTAAAAGTGTTTGGGATTGGTCTTTGCAGGAAAGAAATCAGCTCCTTGTTTTCTATTTTGATTTATATGCATACATTTACTGTATATGTCCTAAATGATGTGTCTGTTCCCTTTCCCTAGAGTAAACAAATTTGCAGCCTTTTCTATCTGCATCAAAAGCAAAGCATCCTCATCTTCAATTACATAAGGGTTATATAACATACTTCTACATTTAAAGGGGAACTTTATGTTCATGTTACATTTCACTATCCCCTCTCAATCATCTGTCTCTCTACATGTACCTTTGGGTCAGAGTTGGTTATTTTAAAAGATAAACATTTTCTAGGCAAATGGTGCACATTCCAATGTGTTGGACCTGCCAATTAATGTCTGACTCTGACTCCTGCATATAGAGAGACATATTGCTGAGAAGGAGATAATGAAGAGTAACCGGAGTATTTTAGAAATGATACATATTTCTTAAATGATATATGTAGACAGTTTCTTATTTCCATGAGATAAAGCTCATATTGAGGTTTCCTTGCCATGATAGTTCCCCCTTAACTTGTGTGTTTCCTTATAGTTTAGGAAATGCTATACCTACTGTATATAAGGGTTCAGCCTTACCTCTAATTTCCACTACAATGTCTTGCAACATATAGGGAACAAAATCAAGCTTAGAATAAATGACTATTTTTAACCCTTTGCGCACACACTGCAATGTTTGACTTACATATCTATTTACATATCACAATGGTTGCCTTTAAATAGAATTTGCAATTAACCAAGCAAAATGAAATAAATGTTTCCAACCAGAATCCACCTGTCCTGCTGCACAATATGAATTGTTTTTCTCTATGATCCGGCTCAGTAATATGGCTGTTTGCAGCTTTATTGATAACTGCAATGTCTCCAGTTAGCTCTCATTTGGGTTCTCTGATTCGGCTCCCAAAGCCGCCCAAGGTTGCACATTTCCAAAGGTTAAACCGAATATGAAAGCGATATGTTTCTATAAATATTTAATTGTAGAGTTCCGCTGTGAAAAGCAAGATATTCGCCCAGAAACCCATCAAGCTATCAATAACACACGTTTCTGTTTTAAAGGCCAAGCTATTTATAACCACTAAGGGGCTGATTTACTAACCCACGAATCCGACCCGAATTGGAAAAGTTCCGACTTAAAAACGAACATTTTGCGACTTTTTCGTATTTGTTGCGATTTTTTCGGCTTCTTTACGAATTTTTCGTTACCAATACGATTTTTGCGTAAAAACGCGAGTTTTTCGTAGCCATTACGAAAGTTGCGTAAAATCTGGTGCTTTTTTCGTAGCGTTAAAACTTGCGCAAAAAGTTGCGCTTTTTTCGTAGCGTTAAAACTTACGCGAAACTTTGCACCATTTAAGTTTTAACGCTACGAAAAAGGCGCAACTTTTCGCGTAAGTTTTAACGCTACGAAAAATCACAACTTTTTACGCAACTTTCGTAATGGCTACGAAAAACTCGCGTTTTTACGCAAAAATCGTATTGGTAACGAAAAATTCGTAAAGAAGCCGAAAAAATCGCAAAAAATACGAAAAAATCGCAATATACCAATCATTACGAAAAAAAACGCAATCGGACTCATTTCGACCCGTTCGTGGGTTAGTAAATGTGCCCCTAACTGTTTTATTTTTCAACTTTGAAAATATTTCTACAGCTTTGTTGCTTTCGTCATAGATTTTCTTTTTTTTTTTTGTTGGACAAAGTCTGAGACACGTTTCCCAGAAGGGCCATTGGGATAGTGTGTGCCCATATACTATAATAATAAAGCATTAAAGGGGACCTTCCATAGCACACAAAAAAGGATTTCAACCTACAACACACTCCAACATATGATTAAGAATTAAAGCATGCTGGTAGTTGTAGTTTAGCAACATTAAAGGTAAATTCTACTCAAACACTACTCAATAAAATGTTCTTATTTATTCAAGGCCTACTTCTTACAGGAGAATCCTGCCTCCTCTGTGAATATCTATCTTACTTCTACTAATTCAGGGCTGTCCAACTGGAGGCCTGCGGGCCGGATGTGGCCCTCCAAAGACTTTTTATGACCCACTGTCTTCTCAGAGGTTCCATAGATCCTATATGACATCATTATTTTCATTTAATTCAGCCCTCCAACCTGCTGTATGAAGCCACCTCACCCCCACCACTTCCCCCTGCTCCCAACCCAACCCCCCCAGGTGTGGGGGCACTGGTAGTGGAGTTAGCGCTGCACAGGGAGGGAGCGTTGGGAAAGAAACTGAGTGTTGGGGTAAAAGATCCCGGACTAGGGGTGGCAACAGAGGTATCTGCCTAGCGCCCCTTCACTGTTGCACCCTAAACAGGTGCCTCTTCTGCCTTCCGCTAGTTCCGGCCCTGGCTGTATAAGATACAGTTGGCCGGCTACATGTAATAAATTGGACAGCACTGTACTCATTTATGAGATTGCCTGTGGAACCTTTAAAACTATTTTTTTTCTTGTTCTGAACACCTTATTAAGATTTCATTTACCCTCATGTTTTAGTATACTATGGAATCAGCAAAACACTCAGTAATCTCACTATGTTAGAGTTCAACAAGGTGACATAGCACTAGCAGGGATGATTTTTTATTGGAGAATTCTCCCATGTCTGTAATTTAAGGGATATGTGGTGTTGTTTATACATCTAGCCAGTAGATGTCACTGTGTGACAGACATATTGGAAAGTTATAGTACAGGTGTGGGATCCCTTATCTAGAAATCCATTATCCAGAATACTCCACGTTACAGGATGACCATCTCCCATAGAGTCTGCTATAAGTGGAAAATGATTTCCATTTGCTCTGTAATAATAAAACAATAATGTTCCATCATACTGATTTCTGACTGCAAAAAATAAAATATTTTTCTTTTGCTCCTCCCAAGCTCTCCAAAGTAGTCAAAATTATTGTCACCATTCATTAAAGGTACTTGTGCCTAAGCAGGAACCTCACACTGTGGCCTCCCAGCCTGTTCTGATGAATAGTGTGCACTTGCACCAATTCAGGGGTGCTCTGGAGCTACCTCAAAGGTGCAGTTAATTCCAGGGTTCCCACTGTTTGTCTTCTTCAAACTCCTTGTAGCTTTCAAATAGGGGTTGCTGACCCCAGCAGCCAGAAAACTATTTCTCTATGAAGCTACAATTTTATTGTTATTGTTACTTTTTATAAGTTATTATTCTGTTCAATAGGTCATCTCCTATTCATTTTCCTGTCTCTTATCCAAACAACTCCCTGGTTGCTAAGGTAATTTGGACCCTAGCAACCAGATAGCTCTCTACATCATACTATAAAAGTTAACTCAAAGGTGAATAACCCCTTTAAAAATTCCTCTTTGTAGTTGGTGAGATACAGCTTCCATGGTTCCATCATACTTTAAAGCTTGCTTAATTCTATAGCATGCTGGAGTTTTAGTCCCACATATAAATCCCTTTTCATCTCCCTTTTGAATGTAATAATCAAGGAACAAATTTAGATTTCCTCTAAGGGAGAAACTATAAAATGTGCACTTTTTCCAGGGTTGCCACCCTTTTTTGGAAGGACTGTCCTGGTCAAAACCTCCTGCCTGTTTTTCCAAATTAGGAAAACCGAACAGGACTCATTGACATTGACGCAAAGATTGGCCGATCGCAGTGTCAAAGCCCCGTCCTAGTGATGTCACAGCCCTGCCTTTTCCCCGCCCCATGACATCAGTGCCCAAAAAAGCCGTCAGAAATGGCAACCCTAGTTGAGAAACTCACCTCAGGTGGCAGTGCCCAGCAAGTTAACTTAAAGAGCACAAATTACGGTTTTGAAATCAGAATTAAAAGGATTTTTAGTTAAATCCTTTGCAACCAGGCATTGATTTGAATGAGAGACGGGAATATGAATAGGAGAGATCCTGAAAATAAAGACGAGTAATAAAAAGTAATGATAACAATAAAACTGTAGCCTTACTGAGCATTTGTTTTATAGATGTTGGGTGACTAGTAGTTAGTGACTACAAGTTGAAACAACCCCTTTAACATTCTTTAGTGCAAACATAAAAAAGGAAAATCAGAAGGTACATTCAGTTCTCTTAAAATGAGCAAGTGGTGGGGCTCTAAGGGGAACATAAAGTGTGACTAAAGTTTATCAGAGCACAGGTCACATGACTGAGGCACCCTGGGAAAGGAAGAATATGGCTAGCCCCATGTGAAATGTCAAAATTAAATACATTGAAATCAGATTTCGTTATATTTGAAAGAAGTTCTATGAACTGATGCGTTTTGAAAAAAACATGTTTTCCCATGACAGTATTCCTTTAATGAATGCTAGCCCAGAGAAAATGAAAGAAAAGCAATTCTTGTGTCGCTAATTAAAAATTACATCACGGTAGATGTTGAGCCATTATTTAAAAGGAAATCAAGTCTGGTAATTAATGACCTGTAAGTCTGACTTTATTAGGGAGGAAGAAATGAAAGATTATCTACAAACATAATTCAACATGACATTTTGGAAAGCAAAATAGTTAGCAAGAAGTAGCAAGATTAAATGAGAAATATATTACCCACAAAGCTCAGTCTTGGGCATAATATAGATGTGCCTTTGATTGTTGTAAATGCCTTTTATCCAGTATAACAGTAAAATAATTATGTACGTGTGTTTAAAAATCTTCTAATTACATGTTATATAACAGTGTTGAAATGGATTAGGATTATAAATACAGACGATAACAATTGCAAAAGATAATGCTAAAGAATATCTGTATTCAGAATTATAACCAATTTATAAATGTAGGAAAAAATTTGGCTCAAAAATTTTCACCGCAAAGAAATGCCCATAGACTTCAATGTATTCTGCACAGAAAAGGTCGCTGTGGAAAAAGTCCAAGTGAAAATAATACCCATAAGGGTTGATTCACTAAAGTGCGATAATGCATATCGCATTTTTTTTGCGTTAAAATTTACGCAAAAAAAAGTGCGATTCGCTAATGTATTATCGCATGCGTTAAGTCACATATCACGGGCAATAATTAGCGTGCAACCGCATGTGTTAATTTTACCGCATTGCATTAATTAGCGCACAGAAAAAACTAACGCATGATTCACAAACACTTAGGGGCACATTTACTAATCCACGAACGTCCGAAAAGCGTCCGAATGCGTTTTTTTCGTAATGATCGGTATTTTGCGAGTTTTTCGAGCGCTCAATACGAAAGTCGCGACAATTCACGAAAGTCATAATGCCTATGAAAAAGTTGCGACAATTAACAAAATTTGTAATGGCAATGAAAAAGTCGCGACAATTCACGAAAGTCATAATGCCTATGAAAAAGTTGCGACAATTAACAAAATTTGTAATGGCTATGAAAAAGTCGCGACAATTCGCGCAATTCGTAACGGCTACGAAAAAGTCGCAAAAAATACGAAAAAGTCACAAAATGTTCGTTTTCCAATCCGAATTTTTCCCATTCGGATTCGGGGATTAGTAAATCAGCCCCTTAGACGCGCTAAATATCGCATTACTCTATGCGAAAATTAACACCTATTGAGGCAGGCGGTTATTACAGAAAAGTACAGTTCATGAGCTTGAACACAACATGGACTTTGCAGTGGGATTTATTCAAGTCTGTGTTGGCCCTAGAGTGATGCAGCCGCCAGTTTGCAGAGAAATGGTCATTTAAAAAAAAGTAGTTTTACAAACATAATGCTGTGTATGGCTAATATGGCGTGCGCACGAAGAGTAGCACACGTGCATTAATTAGCACGCGCGACAAATAGCGTGCTGCGTTAATTAGCATGCGTTGCGTCAAATACCGCACGAAAATAGTCTTTGCAACTTAAATAACGCAAACAGCATCGCGTCCAAATTAGCGCAAATATCCTTTTAGTGAATCGTGCGTTAAGACACAAAAAATTAGACGTGATAACATTTTTAACGCATGCTATAAATAGCGCCCTATAAACTCCAATGTATTTCACATGGAAAAAAAGTCACAGCCAAAAGCTGCCATGGAAAAGGGCCATTGTGTTCACAGTTTTGCAAATTTTTTTCGGTGAAGCGAATTCACTCATCACTAAAATAATGCATGCATGGCTATTTTACTTTTCCCAGGCATCCTGAATGGAATTAGACACATGCATGCACAGCCAGGGTTGGACTGGGGGGTGCTGCCGCTCCGGGTGCCCTGCCCACCCCCAAGGTGCCCCCGCCGGCTGTGTCACCCGCACCCCCCCAGGGGCCCCCACCGTGCCCCCTAACCCTCTGTAGAGGCCCCCGTCCAACATCTTCCCCTGAGCGCGTCTAAGTGAAATATGTCAGGGGAGGACATCGGCGGCCAGGGGAAGCAGCAACAGGGAATGGGTCTGGGCTGCAGGGGCCCACCAGGTTTTTTCCCGGTGTCGCGGTGGCCCAGTCCGACCCTGTGCACAGCAGTTAAAATCCGGCAATGTTACTCTACTGCACATGTGCAGGCCCAAGTAAATATGGTAAGATATAACTGGGCCGCTGCATTATTGCTTTCCCCAGGCCAGTGCTTTTTTTTTTTTTCTAAAAGGACCAACCGGCCTATGGAAAAAACTTAGAGACTGGATGAATTTGGGTGTGAATCTACTTTGTCACTTATAAGATTCTTGAGGATTCCTCCCTGTGGGTCTCACTAAAAAGGAAGCTTTGGGGAAAGTCAGACTTAACTAATGGAGGCTCTTCTGCTTGGTTAAAAAGGAAGGGGGTGCTGGCTCGCCTGTTTTGGCTGCCATAGTTAGGTTAGGAAATGTGCTGTCCAATATTGTGTCAAACACTTTCTAAAATTGCAGAGGATAAACCGTCGAACAATAACTGTCTTGTGAAATGAAAAATGTCTATTAATGAATAAAATAAAAGAGTACAGTGGTTATACCATGTGCCAGGGAAATAATTAGAATATTCTGCTAAGGATATACCACTCCAGCTCGGAAAGTACAACTAAAAAAGGATTCATTGCAAGCAAAATCAAAATAAGACATTTTAGTTAAAAAAAAAAAAAACTCTAGGGAACAATAAAATGTTTTCTTACCTCCAGTCATCTTTGGACAAATTTATAAAAATATTCATTTCATCATCTTGCATAATGCGGTAGGCAGCACTCACGTGATGGTTTTCTAGAACTGACCGGTCGTTGTATAATATTGCAACATCAGACCTAAAGAGAACCATGTGGCCTTGGTAAGTATTGCTTCAGCGCATAGGACTGCTATACTGCTGCCCGATCTAAGGTGTTACTTTGTTTGGCTCATTAAACACGAGGGGCTAGTCCCCATTTGCATTGCCTTGAGTGCCAGTACCTAATTCTTGTCCTTTGTGGAAGGGCAGTGGCGTCTCCCCAGGGGCTGTGCACTAATTGCAGTTTTAGAGGTCCGGGTGTGCATGTGAAACATTTGTGCTTTACAATGCAAGTAAGTAACCACTCTGATCACCCTTACTTTCCTTCCTAGTTTGTTTAGGGTTACCAGCCCTGCCACTTATAAGGTCAGACTCACCTACAAATCGCCTTTTCCCCTGCCCACTCTGCCCATTTCCCCGCCCCATGTGACCCCCCCTGCCTGCTTCCTTGACCCAAAGGCCAGTATAATAGTAACAAAAAAAAAATAGGTGGAAACCCTAAGTCTGTAGAGGGCTCAGTGAGGCTGTAATTAATGAGCAAGTTCAATATCTTTTGGTCTTTTAAAATACAAATATATAGGGGGCCTGTGCTATGGGGCCCAGTTTCATCTAGTTACGTCCCTGGGCAGCCACTAAACCAGTAAGACAGGATTTTTATTTTTACTTCCATATTGTTTCCTTTTCTCTGGACTTGAAACAATGGTAGTATTAGTACATTTTTTCAACATGATGCAAAACAGATATAACATATGCTAAAAATACATTCTGCTATTACATTAATTTAAAAAAAAAAAACATTTGTTTTTATTATGAAGCATTCTTTTTTCTTTACATTTACTACATGAATACCATTAATGAGCTCTGTATAAACAACCCCTGTCCATCACTGATAAGTAGAAGCAGAAATAGTTATTGCTTCCCAATATTTACCTCGTCTGTATATGAAAATTGTTTGTGGTCCCAGTGTGCTCAAAGTCATGGATAGCAGCAGCAAATATCATTGCCAAAATTTCCAGTTCTGTGAGCCAGTGCTGTTAAACGCAGAAATGACACTATTAATATGGGAAAGATACACTTTATTTATAAAGATTGGATAATTTGTCAGCTGCTTGAAAAGCCAGTGCTTGAAAAATATACATATTCACTGAGCATCATCCAAAAAATAATATTTAAAAAATGTAGTACAGTGTATTGTAACATGTAATTTTCTGTTCCATTATGTTCTGCTATTTTCTGGCATTATGTTCTGCTATTTTCTGGCATAAAATGTTCCCTGATTACCTTTTCTATGCCTTTATTTATTTCCCTTTCTTTATTATTGTCTTACAGGTATGGGACCTGTTATCCAGAATGCTTGGGACCTGGGGTTTTCCAGCTAAGTTTTTTCTGTAATTTAGATCTGCTAATTTTAAATCTACAAAAAAAGAATTTAAACATGAAATAAACCCAATTGGGTTGTTTTGCCACCAATATGGATTAATACAGCTTAGTTACCATCAAGTACATGGTACTATTTTATTATTATAGAGAAAAAGGAAATCATTTTTAAAAATGTAAATTATTTGATTAAAATGGAGTCTATGGGAGATGGCTTTATTTTCAGAGGTTCTTCCATTTCCTTTTTGCTATCAACCTATGTTCTGATTGACATTATCCTTCTTCTACAAGAGAAGCTTTAACATGCTGAAAGCTTATGTTTGTTTGAGTTCATCTGTGTAATGAAGAGGCACTTACCAGCGCGGCGGGGACGCCCGCCGCGCTGCCATCGGCGGGGACGCCCGCCGCGCCGTTCTGCCTCTGTGCCTGCTCCTCCATAGTGTGCGCGCGCGCGCACTTCCGCATGTTTAAAGGCGCAGGCGCGCTGACGAATGACGTCATGACGCACGGCGCATGACGTCAGCGCGCAATGGCGCCAAATTTGAAATATTTAAAGGGCCTTTCTTTGGTTACTGATTGCCCGTGATAGGATTTGATTCCTGGTGCCTTTTTGAGCCTTGTGTATTTTGTTCCTGTATCCTGCTTGTTGCCTTCCTGTGTTTTGACCCGGCTTGCTCCTGACTATCCTGATTTTCCATATCTGACCTCGGCTTGTACTTCGACTACGTTTTCGTCTCATCCTGCTGTAACGATTATTCCGGTTGACCCTTGCCTGTCTGACTATCCTTGATTGCTGCCCGCCCCGACCTAGCCTGCCTGACGACGACCTTGTTTAACCCTATTTGTACCGTGATCTTCGGCCTAACTGACTTTATCTACAGTCGTGCCCCTTTGCTTGCCAGAACTCCTGCCTCGTTCCCCTCGTTAAGTCCAGGTGGCATCTGAGTAGCTGAGGGCTCCTCCCGAAGCCAAAGGCGGTCACAACACTGGTGAAGCCGAGCCGAGACAAGGGAACTTGGCATCTGTTCTGGTTTAGGGTGCCGACCGTGACATTATCACGGGCCATGGAGGACCAAGATCACGTTGAGTCCGCTGCTGCTCCTCCCACTACATCTGCTACCACTGAAGCGCTTCTTACTGCCCTGCTACAGCGCTTGGAGGATCAGGAGCAGAAGCAGAATTATCTCCTGCAGGGTTTCCACAATCTAACCCGCCAGCTGGAGACTACGCAATCTTCGCAGCAGCAACCTGTTCCTAGTTCTTCCCCTTCTGTGGGGGCATCTGCTTTGGGAGGTAACACCTATAGACCCCAGGAGCCTAAGATTGCATTTCCTGAGAAATTCTCTGGGGACAGGTCAAAGTTTTTCGTCTTCAAAGAGGCGTGTAAATTATATCTTAGCTTTTTCCCTCATTCATTCCCTTCTGGTGAGGAGAAAGTAAGATTTGTTATGACCCTTCTTCTGGGCGATCCCCAAGTTTGGGCCCTTAGGCTGCCTCCCTCTGATCCAGCCCGCTTTTCCCTTGATGTATTCTTTCATTCCATGGCAATCCTTTATGATGACCCGGATCGTGCATCATCTGCCGATTCGGCGATTCGTAAACTGCGCCAAGGGAGACGGGATGCAGAGGTGTACTGCACAGAGTTCCGCCGGTGGGCAGGAGATACTGAGTGGAACGATGCAGCCCTGCGCAGTCAGTTCCGTATCGGGCTATCCGACTCTATTAAAGATAGCCTGGTGAATTACCCCTTGTCGTCCAGTCTGGATGATCTCATGTCCCTAGCCATCCAGATTGATAGGAGACAAAGGGAAAGAAGGAGTGAAAGGGGTCATACTAATTTTTCTGGGGTTACTTATATGAGGCCTGACTTAGTGACCAATGTTAAGCCTTCGGCTTCCCCGGTGTCTCCACCCCAGGAGGAGCCTATGCAACTAGGCCTATTCCATCTCTCTCCTGAGGAAAAGACACGCAGGCGGACCCTTGGGTTATGTTTATATTGTGGGGACAAGGGTCACTTTCTCAAACAATGCACCAAGAGGCCGGGAAACGCCCAAGCCTAAATGAAGAAGGGGAGCTTCATTTGGGTGCAGGCGTTTCCTCTCCCCAATTTGCCTCCAAGGTTCAGCTACCGGTCAAACTGTCCTGGCCTACGGGCTCCGTTAACTTGTCCGCTTTCGTGGACTCTGGGGCAGAGGGTAACTTTATTGAGGCCAGATTTGCTGCTAAACATAGCATTCCTGTAGTCCCTCTTAGTGTTCCCATGAGATTATTAACTGTGGACAAAAGACCTTTAGGGTCTGGTGTAGTAAATAAGAAAACTGTATCTTTATCCTTATGTGTGAACGATTTCCATGTTGAAGAGATAGTCCTTTTTCTTATTGAAGGTGCCTCTTCTCCACTCATTTTGGGTTTACCCTGGCTCCAGGTTCATAACCCCCAGATTAATTGGGTTACTGGGGAGGTTTCTCAATGGGGTTCTTGTTGTAGGGGTATCTGTATTCCCTCAACTATAGCAGCCACCTCACTTGAGGGGTTACCTGCAGCCTATTCAGCTTATGCCGATGTCTTTTCCAAAAAGGCGGCCGAGACCTTACCCCCACACAGACAGTATGACTGTCCCATTGATCTGGTTCCAGGTTCCTCTCCCCCTCGTGGTCGTACATACCCTCTTTCCCTACCTGAGTCCCAATCCATGAAGGAATATATCCAGGAAAACCTCGAAAGAGGTTTTATCCGGCCTTCTAATTCTCCTGCAGGTGCTGGGTTTTTCTTTGTGGGTAAGAAGGATGGGGGTCTCCGTCCTTGTATAGATTACAGGGGCTTAAACAAAGTCACTATTAAAAATCGCTACCCTCTCCCTCTAATTTCTGAGTTATTTGACCAGGTTAAAACAGCCAAGATCTATACCAAGCTTGATCTTAGAGGTGCATACAATCTCATCCGCATTAGAGAGGGGGACGAGTGGAAAACTGCTTTTAACACCAGGGACGGCCACTACGAGTATTTAGTAATGCCCTTTGGGCTCTGTAACGCCCCCGCAGTTTTTCAAGAATTTGTCAACGACATCTTTCGTGACCTACTGGGGGTATTCGTAGTGGTCTACCTCGATGATATTCTTATTTTCTCTTCTAATCTAAATGAACATCGTAAACATGTGTGTGAGGTCTTAAAAAGGCTAAGGGAGAATAATCTGTACGCAAAACTAGAGAAATGTACCTTTGAAGTTTCTACTGTTCAGTTTTTGGGTTTTATTATCTCCGGCAAGGGTCTAGAGATGGATCCAGGTAAAGTGAGAGCTGTCCTAGATTGGGCCCAACCCTTTTCGTTACGCGCTATACAAAGGTTTCTTGGTTTTGCCAATTATTATCGTCAATTTATTAAGAATTTTTCTCTAATTGTAGCTCCCATCACGAATTTAACTAGAAAGGGCGCTGATCCCAGTATATGGCCTCCTGAGGCTGTACAAGCGTTTGAAACCCTCAAAAAAGAGTTTAGTTCTGCCCCTATCCTTAGACCTCCCAATTCCGCTCTCCCTTTCATTGTAGAGGTAGATGCCTCTGAGGTAGGAGCTGGGGCAGTCCTGTCTCAAAGACATCCGATAACCAACAAGATGCATCCCTGTGCCTTTTTCTCTAGAAAGTTTTCACCTGCAGAGATCAATTATGACATAGGGAACAGGGAATTGCTGGCCGTGAAATTGGCTTTCGAGGAATGGCGCCATCTTTTAGAGGGGGCTAAACATCTAGTTACGGTCTATACCGACCATAAGAATTTACTTTATATTGAATCCGCTAAGCGCCTGAATCCAAGGCAAGCCAGGTGGGCTTTATTCTTTTCAAGGTTCAATTTTTCTTTAACTTTCAAACCCGGTTCAAAGAATACCAAGGCGGATGCACTCTCTAGGAGTTTCGACTCAGTTTCCTCCGACTCTAGTGAGTGCACTCCTATCATTCCCAGGGAAATAATTGTTGCAACCCTGAGGTCTGACCTCTCTTCCTTATTGTCCCCTTTACAGTCTTCTGCTCCTGCTGAAACCCCATCTGGTAAATGGTTTGTTCCTGAGGTACTTAGGGAGCAAGTATTAAGAGAGGCTCATGATTCTAGGGTGGCGGGTCATCCAGGTATTGCAAAAACCATTTGTTTATTGTCCCGACATGTTTGGTGGCCCTCCTTCAAACAGGATGTTAAAACTTTTGTCAGTTCCTGTTCAGTCTGCCAAAGGTCTAAGTCATCTCATCATCGGTCCCAGGGTCTGTTAAATCCCTTACCCATCCCAGAGAAACCATGGTCTCACATTTCCATGGATTTTGTTGTAGAGTTGCCCTCTTCTCAGGGTAAAACAGTGATTTGGGTGGTGGTTGATAGGTTCAGTAAAATGGCTCATTTTATTCCTCTTCCACATCTCCCTTCTGCTAAGACCCTGGCTGATTTATTTATTATGCATATTTTCAAGTTTCATGGATTTCCTGAAAATATTGTTTCTGACAGGGGGGTTCAATTTGTTTCTAAATTTTGGCGTGCTTTCTGTACTTTGGTTGGGACGGAATTATCCTTTTCCTCTGCCTATCACCCCCAAACTAACGGTCAAACTGAAAGGGTGAACCAGTCCCTTGAACAGTATCTCAGGTGCTATGTATCCGATAACCAGTCCACATGGTCTGAACTGCTTCCCTGGGCAGAATTTGCATACAATAATGCTACCCATTCCTCCTCAGGGAGGTCTCCTTTCTTTATCGTTTATGGGTTACACCCCAAAGCATTTTCTTTTTCTGGCTCTAATTCCCCTGTACCCTCTGCCAATTCCTCTGTCTTAAGATTTTCTGAAGTTTGGTCGCTAGTTCATGATTCACTATCGGCAGCTTCCCTAGCCCAGAAAAAAGCTGCTGACAAATCCCGTAGGGAGGCTCCCCAGTACAAGGTGGGGGATTTAGTGTGGTTATCAACCAGGAATATTAAGTTAAAGATTCCCTCTCCCAAACTGGGTCCCAGGTTTATTGGTCCATATCCCATCATTGCAATAATTAACCCATCTTCTGTCCGTCTTCAGTTACCTCCTAATTTCAGAATTTCTAATACTTTTCATGTTTCCCTCCTTAAACCTGCTGCTAACACTCGCCATCAGTCTGTTCCTCCCCCAGTGTTGATTGAAGGTCAGCCTGAGTATGAGATCCAAGAGTTCCTCGACTCCCGCCGTGTGAGAGGTAAACTTCAATATCTTACTAGGTGGAGAGGCTTCGGTCCTGAGGAGAACTCTTGGGTCTCAGTTGATGACATCAAGGCTGATCGCCTCAGGAAGCAGTTCCATTCAAGGTTTCCTGGGAAGCCTGGGGGTCCAGTGGCCCCCCCTAGAGAGGGGGGTAATGTAATGAAGAGGCACTTACCAGCGCGGCGGGGACGCCCGCCGCGCTGCCATCGGCGGGGACGCCCGCCGCGCCGTTCTGCCTCTGTGCCTGCTCCTCCATAGTGTGCGCGCGCGCGCACTTCCGCATGTTTAAAGGCGCAGGCGCGCTGACGAATGACGTCATGACGCACGGCGCATGACGTCAGCGCGCAATGGCGCCAAATTTGAAATATTTAAAGGGCCTTTCTTTGGTTACTGATTGCCCGTGATAGGATTTGATTCCTGGTGCCTTTTTGAGCCTTGTGTATTTTGTTCCTGTATCCTGCTTGTTGCCTTCCTGTGTTTTGACCCGGCTTGCTCCTGACTATCCTGATTTTCCATATCTGACCTCGGCTTGTACTTCGACTACGTTTTCGTCTCATCCTGCTGTAACGATTATTCCGGTTGACCCTTGCCTGTCTGACTATCCTTGATTGCTGCCCGCCCCGACCTAGCCTGCCTGACGACGACCTTGTTTAACCCTATTTGTACCGTGATCTTCGGCCTAACTGACTTTATCTACAGTCGTGCCCCTTTGCTTGCCAGAACTCCTGCCTCGTTCCCCTCGTTAAGTCCAGGTGGCATCTGAGTAGCTGAGGGCTCCTCCCGAAGCCAAAGGCGGTCACAACACTGGTGAAGCCGAGCCGAGACAAGGGAACTTGGCATCTGTTCTGGTTTAGGGTGCCGACCGTGACAATCTGTCAATGAGGATGGAGAAATGTGCCCTTTCCTGTGTTGCTATTGATGGTAATGAGTTTAGGGGGGCCTTTACTAATGTTCATATTTTATACATACATCATTTTTTAACCATTTATTATTCGTCAAAACCATGACAAACCCGAAAGTCAAAATATGCCATCTAAAAGCTTCCAAGGCTATGTAGAAGTCAATGGCAGCTTTCTTTTTTCAGTTAGCTAATTTTACTTTGCTTTGTGCTTTTGGAGGTTTTCCAGGGTTTTTTGATGCTTCCATTTGTACAACAAACCAAAAAATTCAAGTTTTCACAGGTTTTCAGTGTTTTTTCCATGCATTTTTTAAAAGCCTGTTTGATTAAATCCCTTGGCATTCATGATTTTAGATAAAATGATTTTTTTGTGGCTTCAGAAACCTGTAAAACCACAAAAATGATAATGTTGATAAATGGGCCTCCCCGTGGAATGGGTGTTATGACTGCATGTGACCGTTGAGAGCAGGTGTATTGTGCCAACCTGCAATAAGAAGAGAATGCCCATGGCCTTAGCACAATCCAAGTTTATGGAAATTGTACTTTTAAGATCCCTTATCCAGAAACCCCAGGTCCTGAGCATTCAGAATAACAGGTTATACTGTATAGTTATCAAATTCAACCACTTACTTATATATTACATGAACAGCGAAGGTTTAGAAATATTCAGGCCTGTTATTTTAAAGATTGATATTCTGAATGCATTGCTTATCTGCAAGTAAATGACCCACATGTCATATTTAAAAATCTCTCTAGAAAAGCTTAGACAGGATATACACTAATATAACCTGATATAACTATATATAACTATATGTGCAAAGTAGGATAAATATAATGAGAATTATTTCACTATACAACAAATATGCTTTGGTAAAGCTAATTTCAAGCTTATATTTAATTCACATGGGGGCACATTTATCAAAGTAATGCAACTGGTTATGGTGCAGGTTTAGTTCTGTACTGCACAGAATGTCAGAAATACTAGGGATCCTTTACTTGCTTACCATGATACCCGTATGAAGAATTATATAGTGCACAGTTTGGGTAACGTCAGCGGCATGAACCAGATTGTGGTACGGATTTTTGTACTTGCTGTAACCAACTTCTAGAGCTTCAACAAAAGATACGAGATTGGAAACAGGAATCTGGAAGTACAAAATATTTCATGTTTTCAATATCTTTCTATACATACATAGTTAGTATTAATCCAATCCCTCATTAGGAAGTTTAGGTTACTCATTTCCTATGTCAGTGTAATACATTATTAACACCAACCATACCTTAAAGGACATGTAAACCCCCCACAATAAAATGTAATCAGGGAACAGCATCTTTAAAATCTGTAAATTCCTGCCACTCTGGTTGTTAAACGCTTAATACTAAAGCTGCAGCATCCCATTAATCACTTGGGATTCCTTCTTCTCCTCTAACCCACTTGGCTCCTTCCCTTAGAAATTTACTTTGGCTGTTGGCTACTGAGCATGTTCAGTTTGTCTCAACTCAGTATGGCACCCAATGAAGAGATGCCATTGCTGGTTTCCATAGATACTTTTATCTAGCTGTGCACTCTGCTGGAGAAACATGTTTTTTCTCTTAAACTTAGCTCAGTTTAACCATTACGAGATTCAGTCCAAGCTGGACTTTTTATCAAATTAAGTTCTGCCTGTGTAAGCCTGCATTCTTGATTGCATGAACTTTACTGTTTACATTTAGTGTGACTGATGATGTGTCAGAGGGAAAATGTCTGTCAGCAGAAAGCTGCTATATAATGGTACTTGCAAACGGAGGGGATATATGCAGTACAAATGTTGTGGTTTGGATAGGGGAGATGTGCCCACCTTATACACATGGTAGGGAAATGTAGGTTTTACATGTTCTTTAAGCTCAGGCTGGCCTTATACAGAAGATAAAACAGTCATTCCTCACAACTGCACAATGTATAGTTATGTAATCAATTAGACTAAGGTTGGTCTGTAAAGGTACCATTGTTGATTAAGTGAGTCCCTGGTAGGTCCTGGCAGGATCTTTATCCATTAATCTTATACATTGGCCAGCGCAACCATCAGCTAAGAAGATCTTCCAACATGTTTGATTTATCAGGAATGGACATATGGACATGAACTTGTATTGTTCAACTATTGCTATTGCTACATTTCAACCTTAGGTTGCAAACATGTGTAATGATAATTTATTTTTATATCTTATGCTACTTAGGGTTGCTTAGAAGACCAGTAAGACCAAAAACTGAAAAGTGCTTTATATATATTTTGACATTATTTATATCTGTGCATCATCAGTAAAGTATTTGTTGGCAGATACACTTTTATTTTGTTTATCCAGTAGGTGAGTCAGCAATCACACTGGAACCCGGTTTACAACTATTTGAGTACTAAAATGATATAAGAGACTTTGTTCAACCCTGAGCCCACCAACAATTGTAAAAGTATTCAGAAATAATGCAGATGATGTTACCAATGTGGGATAGTTTCTAATAACAACAAATAATCAAGTGCTAATAGGAAATGAACTTCACAAAAGGGATATTGCTTTTTTACCTTAAAGCGATTAGTAAGGTCATATCTGGTAAACAGCTCATACACCATAAACTTCAGGGCGTGCTCCCCGCTAGCCTCATTCAGAGTGAATACATTAAAAGCCCATCTGTCAACATCCTGTTTGAAAAAAAACCATGATGATCACATCTAAAGATAAATGAATTCACCCAACCTTTCTCCCGGCATACTTGTACTGTGGAAATAAATGACTGTAGTTCATATAAAATCAGAATGCCCATTAAAACCACTAATTTAATATGGTTGAAAGATTCTTGAACCACAAGTTGAATTTAAATATAAAGTTATCTCCTAGTTTCGCTCTATTACACATTAAAAAAGAGGAGGTGTTATCAAGCATTTTACCAGCCTCCTTACCACAAAAAATTGATAAATTATTATTTTTGTTTATGGCTGCCTCTAAAAAAGCATTATTTTATTATTGGTTAAAAGAGGAAACCCCTCCTATAACAGAAATTATTTCTTATTTTAATCAGCTTAGCTGGCAAGAGGCCATCAAAGCAAAAACAAGTGAACCTAAATCCAAGATCCCTTTTAAAAATACATGGTCATTGATATAATTACATGGCTATAGATATAATTAATAAGGATCAGATTTATAAAATGCTGCATATATAGATTTATCTCAATAATTCACGAACATATAAGCAAAATTATCCTTGATTTTGCTCTCTGGGAAACTTTTCTTTTCTTTTTATAGTTTATCCACTGGGCACAGTTAGTTACAGTGGCTTGCAAAAGTATTCAGCCCCCTTGAACTTTTCCACATTTTGTCACATTACAGCCACAAACATGAATCAATTTTATTGGAATTCCACATGAAAGACCAATACAAAGTGGTGTACACGTGAGAAGTGGAATGAAAATCATACATGATTCCAAACATTTTTTACAAATAAATAACTGCGAAGTGGGGTGTGCGTAATTATTCAGCCCCCTTTGGTCTGAGTGCAGTCAGTTGCCCATAGACATTGCCTGATGAGTGCTAATGACTAAATAGAGTGCACCTGTGTGTAATCTAATGTCAGTACAAATACAGCTGCTCTGTGACAGCCTCAGAGTGTGTCTAAGAGAATATTGGGAGCAACAACACCATGAAGTCCAAAGAACACACCAGACAGGCCAGGGATAAAGTTATTGAGAAATTTAAAGCAGGCTTAGGCTACAAAAAGATTTCCAAAGCCTTGAACATCCCACGGAGCACTGTTCAAGTGATCATTCAGAAATGGAAGGAGTATGGCACAACTGTAAACCTACCAAGACAAGGCTGTCCACCTAAACTCACAGGCCGAACAAGGAGAGCGCTGATCAGAAATGCAGCCAAGAGGCCCATGGTGACTCTGGGGGAGCTACAGAGATCTACAGCTCAGGTGGGGGAATCTGTCCATAGGACAACTATTAGTCGTGCACTGCACAAAGTTGGCCTTTATGGAAGAGTGGCAAGAAGAAAGCCATTGTTAACAGAAAACCATAAGAAGTCCCGTTTGCAGTTTGCCACAAGCCATGTGGGGGACACAGCAAACATGTGGAAGAAGGTGCTCTGGTCAGATGAGACCAAAATGGAACTTTTTGGCCAAAATGCAAAACGCTATGTGTGGCTGAAAACTAACACTGCACATCACTCTGAACACACCATCCCCACTGTCAAATATGGTGGTGGCAGCATCATGCTCTGGGGGTGCTTCTCTTCAGCAGGGACAGGGAAGCTGGTCAGAGTTGATGGGAAGATGGATGGAGCCAAATACAGGGCAATCTTGGAAGAAAACCTCTTGGAGTCTGCAAAAGACTTGAGACTGGGGCGGCGGTTCACCTTCCAGCAGGACAACAACCCTAAACATAAAGCCAGGGCAACAATGGAATAGTTTAAAACAAAACATATCCATGTGTTAGAATGGCCCAGTCAAAGTCCAGATCTAAATCCAATCGAGAATCTGTGGCAAGATCTGAAAACTGCTGTTCACAAACGCTGTCCATCTAATCTGACTGAGCTGGAGCTGTTTTGCAAAGAAGAATGGGCAAGGATTTCAGTCTGTAGATGTACAAAGCTGGTAGAGACATACCCTAAAAGCCTGGCAGCTGGAATTGCAGCAAAAGGTGGTTCTACAAAGTATTGACTCAGGGGGCTGAATAATTACGCACACCCCACTTTGCAGTTATTTATTTGTAAAAAATGTTTGGAATCATGTATGATTTTCCTTCCATTTCTCACGTGTACACCACTTTGTATTGGTCTTTCACGTGGAATTCCAATAAAATTGATTCATGTTTGTGGCTGTAATGTGACAAAATGTGGAAAAGTTCAAGGGGGCCGAATACTTTTGCAAGCCACTGTAATTTGTTTTTGTTTTGTTTTTCTCGATTTAAATTACTTATTTTGTTTCTCTGTAAGCATTTTATTTTCTTCATTTCTTATCTTTTTGAAGGACAAACTGTTGAATGTGACTATTGTTGTACAACCTATATTTAAATAATTTGTCATTATTCATCCTACATGTTTATTGCAAAACTTCAATAAAATGTTTAAAAATCAAGAAACCACTAATTGACTGGCATATGTACTTCTCTTCAGTAGGTATAAGTAACTAAAAAAGCACATTTTTAATGTTAACTGTTAAAAATATGTAATGCCTTGAGCCAAGGAGTTTAAATGTCTTTTAAATAAAGATGTCTATTATTTATAGGGTAATTTAACATACTATAAACTATGAGGATAATAAAAAACCCATTCCAAGACCACAAGCCAGGATGAGGCCACAGGTCACTTCTAATATCCTTAAACAGTTTAGCAGGCGTACATTATCTTTTATATCTACATCTATTCATTCTGGTCATGATATACAGCATCTAGTCATGATGAGTCTATAGAAACTCAACTTGCAGTAATCTTTTCACTGTTAGTTCAAGCAACCCCTTTAGTTTTACTGAGTAGTAGAGAATTTTAAAATCCTAATGGTCATTTTACATGGCCCCTCTGGCCTGCACATTGGCATCCAAGATGAATGTTGTCCAAAGTCCATTTTGCTCTACAGTCATTAAAAGCAACAAGGGGTGCAAGTGCAAGAGCACTAAGGGCTGAACAAATAGGCACCCCCCCAGTCCTTTTGTTCTCCTTTAATAAGTCTCTATTTCCCCCCAGTCCAGGAACAATAACAAAAAGGGGAACAGGTAGGATGATATATTATCCAAATCTCATACTAATTCAAAATTATACCATACTGACATTCCCAGCACACCACTTATAAATGTACAAGGGGTAATGCTTCAAATGTCACTATTTTGTACATACACTTGGCACTACGACAAGAAGTTGTGGTTACAACAAGAAGATGGAGGCTCAGTAGGAAAGACCCTGAGAGGTAGCCAGGTATAACTGTGGGTAGATGGGGGCAAAACAAAGTTAAAGGAGATACAAAGGCTCCATGAAACTCTGCAACTGTGCCCCTAGTTCTCTAAAGTAGGTGGTCTAAACTTGCTTACAGGTGGAAGAGGATTTAGTCCTGATTATCCTGCTTATCAGCAGTTGAAACATTGCCTTCCTTGAGGTGGCCATACATATTAAGATCCTCTCGCTTGGGAGGTTGCCAAGTGAGCGGATCTTCTCCCGGTATCCCCACCTACAGGTGGGCAATATTGGGTGAATTTAGGCTAATTCGGTCATTTGGTCCTGGGGCTAAATGATCGAATTAAAACGCCGGTAATAGGCTCAGTCGGTTCGGGGACTGCATCAAGGAGCCAATGTGGCCCCCGATCCGACTACATTTTTTAGCCTGCCCGATCGATATCTGGCCGATTTCAGACCAGATATTGGTCTGGCAGGCCCATCGTTTGTGCCCCTACATGGGCCGATAAGCTGCCGAATCGGTCTACAATGGCCACCTTTACTTTACACTGTAACATCAAAAGGCAAACATACTGCTGTTCGGTTGTTCTGTACTAGAAAAATGCTTTTAGTACTTGTCTATGAAGATTTTCATGGTATATCTAGTATAAATAAATTTTAGTACTTCTTCCAGGTACAGCTGCAGGTATACAGTTCATGGAGCCAGATTTGCACAGATTAGGTAGGATTCCCTGCATTTGTGCATTTGTTCAGTATATATTTATAGCGCCATACCTTCATAGATGCTATGACAGATGATGGGTAGGTAAGACCAGCAATATTGGAAGATCGTCTATACATCCTTAGAGATGGGGAGAAAAAAAAAGGAAATGTATAAATGTTTAAATATTAGTGCAGGAAGCACACATTGTAAAGTGTTACAAATTCAATTTAGGGCCCCAAAACCTTGATAAGTTGACCTGTTTTGTTTCTGTCATCTATGACTTCCACCATAAAAGGTGGAAATTCCTGAAAAACTGCGTGGTGATTGTACCAAAGACAAAGGCACTGACTATTAGCATAAGAGAACACTGTTGAGAATACTTACATTGGTGGGCGCACCGCTATAACTTAGCCCAGCCAAACATAGTGTAAATCAAAAACTATTATGAAAAATGAAAAAAACAAATTTTGGTCTCACCGCTCTACAAATATTCCAGCTTGGACTGCATGCACAATGCTTCGGAATTTGGGCTTTTCCTCGGGCCTCCTTTTCCTCATTCCCATTTTCCTGGTAAAGGTAGATGCCAACCAGTCTCGTACTTCCAATGGAACTGAATCCGTATGGATATCAGAAAGTTCATCTTCCGTGTCCAGTAGTCGCCTATAAATATTTTACAACAGAAATGCAAGAAAATTAGAAGTCTTACAGGTGCCAGACAGACTATCCTGTGACCCTATTGCATTGCAGTTGCCACATCCAAACAGGAAGTTTCACCTGTCATTGCATTTTGATGGTAGACTCTGGTTCCAGCAGATTCTATAGGTTGGAGTGTCAGCTCAAAAAACAGAACCAATGGCTTATGTGAAAACTATGCCCCCAAACAATGTTGTCTCTATAAAAATATAATGCATAAACAAGCTCATGTGTAAAAGCCTGCTTCATCTAAATAAACCATTTTCATAAAAATATACTTTTTTAGTAGTATGTGCTATTGGCTAATTCTAAATAGAAAATTGTCATTTTAAGTACTAAGGCCACTCTGGGATCATACGATTTGCAATGCATGCAAAAAATCAAGGGCACACACACGTTAGGTCAAGGACAAGGTTCAGTCTTGTACTAACACACTACTTCCTGTCAGGTGATCTCTGAGGGAGCACAGACCATTACAAAATGGTGGCTCAAGAGAAAACATGTAGAAGGGCAATATTTACTGAGCTATACTGTATATACTCGAGTTTAAGCCCATCCGAATATAAGCCGAGGTACCTAATTTTACCTAAGAAAACTGTAGAAACTTATTGACTCAAGTATTTAGGGTGGGAAATGCAGTAGCTACTGTTAAGTTTCAATAATTAAAATAAATAAAAATTAATAATAAAATTACATTAATTTAAAAAATAAAATTACATTCAATGAAGCATCAGTGGGGTATATGTTTTTAAATATTTATTTCAAAGAAAAACAGTAAACTAGCTCTGGAGTTGTGGAGAAGAGGGTCAATAAAAACAATATGATACAGGTATGAAACCTGTTATCCAGAATGCTCGGGACCTGGGATTTTCCAGATAAGGGGTCTTTCCGTAATTTGGATCTCCATACCTTAAAAATCCTATAAATACTGAATAAACCCAATAGGATTGTTTTGCCTCCAATAAGGATTAATTATATCTTAGTTGGGATCAAGTACAAGTTTCTGTTTTATTATTACAGAGAAAAAGGAAATTAGAATTATTTGCTTATAATGGAGTCTATGGGAGATGACCTTTCCGTAATTCGGAAACTTTCTGGATAATGGGTTTCTGGATAACGGATCCCATACCTGTATCAACAATGATACCTTAAGAGTACTATCCTCTTAGCTCAATCAACAACCAAGCTAAAACACAGAGTTTATATCTTTATAAACTGTATATAGTTTATATAGAATATAAAGTGCCATGCCTAGTGCAGAATGGGACAGGTGAGGATGGTAGATGAAGATGAATTTGGGAGCGGGCCAGGGCACTGGAGGGTCTGGTTGTGGGTGGCCTGATTTGCACACAAAGGACAGAGGGTGCCTGTCTGGAGGGACCCATGGCTCCCAACTCGAGTATAAGCCGAGGGTGACTTTTTCTGCACACTTTGGGTGCTAAAAAACTAAGCTTATACTCGTATATACAGTATGTATATATATTCTAGTTTAGTAGGATTCTTTAATAGGCCACTTAATATGATCTCAGTTATCTGTTTTATTTCTGGTGGTATAGTTTTCCTTTAACTATAGAGGAAGCAGACCCCCTGACTCCAAAGGGGGCAACCCAGACCATGGGGTCTGCTTCTTTTATAGTTTTTAAAAATCCTCCCACTCCAGGCCTGTACCCGTCCCATCTTATCTAATTTCAGAGTAAAATATATGCAAATAACAACTGTTTTAGCTATTCAGTCTCAATTTCTAAAATAGACAGTAAAACAAATATATGTTTACCCCAAAATCTCACCCAAGATAAATCTTTAAGTTGAATTTTCAAATTTATCTAGGAGAGCAAAAAAGGGCATCTCACCTTTATATTGCAAGTTGTCAGTAAAATATCAATATTTTCTATTGTAGCTGCTACAAGTAGCTCAGTCTGTCATAGCCCTTATACTGTATGTATCACCCATTCCTGCATTTATCATAAATCACAACTTCCAGTTAAAGCCACAGTAGTAGGGCATACTCTATTATCAGTAAATTATCAACATTTACTATTGTAGCTGCCACAAGTAGCTCAGTGTGTCTTTGCCCTATATAGTATATGTATTTCGCTGCATTTGTCAAAAATCACAGCTCCCAGTTAAGAAGCAGTAGTAGAACAGTAGAAGAGCATAGTCTACCTCATTTGATAAAATGTATTCTAAAATACTCTTTTCCCAGTGTGAGGCTGTAACCATGTACGGAGAGGCCTTTGATATTTACAGAACTATTTTAGGCAATCTCTCCAAACCAGTATATTCTTCTGTTCAAATCTTATGGGAAATCTGTCTCTAAATCAACTGGTTCACTTCCAGGAACCAAAAATAGCATGCCTAAATATAAATGTATCTTTTTTTAATAACTCAATTATTTTTTAAAATAGGTCTTTATTATTAGCACCATATATGTATTCAAGCACTCTGTAATTCAGATTTATGTAGCACATAGAAAGGGTTAAAAATAATAAAAAAACCTTACTCAAAGGAAAGATGCACACCTTTCTCTTCAACAAATATATATATTTACTTCCCTCAGGTATTTTTAATAGTGTTAAAAAGTAAATAGTTTTTTTACATTTGAATTTTTTGCTTATAATGGAGTCTATGGAAGATGGTCTTTGCGTAATTCTAAACTTTTTGGATAATAGGTTTCCATATAAGGGCTCCCATACCTGTATTCCCTTGTTTGCTATGGGATTTTAGCTTGGGCCTTGTTCCTTTTATACAGTATAACACACCAGACAAGAGCTGCATGTGTCCCACCAAGAGGGTGCTCTTATTGTAAACCAATTGTCTGACACCTCCTTTGCAACAAATGTAACATGCCAAATACAGTGTTAGCAAAATGTAAACCTCCCAGAATCAAATCTGGTTGAATTTTGGCCACAGCATGCCCTGACTACACCCTGTTACTCCACAATTACTCCCTGGCCATGCCCCCACCTGGGGGTTGTCATTGGGGACCTTGTTGCTTTGTACTTGTGCTGATTTGTAGAATTTAAGGTTTGAATCAAGCCAGACTTAAAAACATAGTACATAGGCTAATAATAGTGAATAAAATACCCTTAGAAGTACAAATATTATTCTTCTATTTCTTAGTAAATGATTTTACCTGGTTTCATCAATATACACGGCTTCCAACACTGACGCTGCATATTCTATATTATTCTTTAGGTCAGTCACATTAATATCTCCTTTCTCGAGCTGCTTCACCAAACATCTTAATCTGCAAAAGGAAAAAAGAGACAGAATGAATTTCTAAAATCTAAAAAAATGTGAAACTGAATTCAACTGTAGCTTTTTTATTTAAATATGAGGCTTTTTAATTGCTAACATTAAAATCAAATGCTATGAGTGAAGAAAAACAGCATAATGAAACATTTGCATTTGTTATTGGTAAAATATAGTTTCAATTGCTGAATGTATTTATCAGGTATTTATATAAGTACTGACAACTATACCCTAGATCTCCTTTAGATACTAAGTACTACGTGTAATATTTACCATTTCTTTTATATGACAATGCAGAATTTCCCTGGAAATCTGTTATCTCATCGACAGTCGCAGCAAAATATTACCTGGGCTAATGGGAAAAGCTGGGCCAGAACATGGGAGCACACTTGGCACCTTTTGTTACAATTCCACACCCTTTTATTGCAAGTTCAAAGGGAGCCCTGTACATAAACCTCATCAATCAATGAAGCTCCAGAATTAACACCCAGATGTTGCAGTTACTGGTGCAGGCTTATCCTTGAGCTCCCCTTGATGGTTCTGTACTTTTACAGATACATGAAATTGTTGTATGTACTCCTGCTGTAATTTGAAGACTAATAAAGACAGCAAATATGCACTTACTCCACTGTTATGGGGCTCTGTAAGAGGCAAGCCTAAACATTACACATCAGTCCATCTCTCTGTGAGGAAAGGGCTGGAAACTCCATTACACCTCAGTCTAAGTCAAATCAAAATCCTGTATTATTGTAAAAAAATGTTATATATTAATACCTTAAATCAAAGCAATATAATGAAGGTCACCCAGCAGCAGAGAGAGTATTGTCCTAGTACGGCTACAGCCAACTATGCAGATAAATGAGAATTACTGGGGAGATGGACATATGTGTACAGGCATACATTATCCATGGACCCTAAAAAAGTATCCCTATAAACAAATGATAAGGAAATGGTATATTTTGTTTATTGCCTTCTGTAACAATCACAGGAAACATAGAACAGAGAGTCCAGTCTAAATAGACCAGGCAGCAATCCTATTAGAACATCCTCTTCATCTTCAAAACATTTTTGTGAAGTGTTGCTTTAATAATCTATGACAGTACACATCTACTACAGCTCACAGGAATATGAATACTCAACCACTTTGGTGCATGCACAATACAGAACTGGTGGGAATGGGGTTTGTATTGCATATGTGCCAGTGGTTCTGTGCATCCCTCACTAATAGTTCCATAAACAGGCATAAAGAGATCATACTTAGGGACAATAAGCTTGTCCTGACACTAATGTCTTTCTTTTTTTAGGACTGTTAAAAATCTTTTCAAAATCCATTAAACTGGCCTAGCTGAATGCACTATTACTTATAAAAATGAACATTGCTTCTATTCAGGCGTCTGCACTTTCAGTTTAAGTCTGAGCCAAGCATTGCAATTTGGCTGGAGAGCAGCCGGCAGGTTCATTACACTCTTGTTCTCCCCAAAAGCACTTGGAAGACTTAAGTTATGTGTCAGGATTAAGTTTCTGCAGAGGTGTGCAAATAGGAAAATCTAACACACCATAAATGTAAGTAGAGATACCAAAATAAATTCTTACATACAAAACCAGTATAAAATGAAACCACCTGTACCTGGCCATCATGAGCCTAATTTGGATGAAAGAGAAATAAAACAAACAATGTAATAGGTTATACGTATGTGTGATTGTAGTTGCTTACATATTGTGTTGGTGTCCACAGAGACTCAAACATTCATTTATACTGTCATCATTTAGTCGCCTTTTATGAGGAGGTGAGTAGGAACCTCGATGCTGGAATGGCAGTTGATGTCATCTACTTGGACTTTGCTAAAGCGTTTGATACAGTACCTCACAGAAGGTTAATGATCAAATTAAGGAATATTGTCCTAGAACATAATATTTGTAATTGGATAGAGAACTGGCTGAAGGATAGAGTACAAAGAGTGGTGGTAAATGGAACATTTTCTAATTGGACCAGTGTGGTTAGTGGAGAACCGCAGGGGTCAGTCCTTGGTCCTTTGCTTTTTAACTTGTTTATTAATGACCTGGAGGTGGGCATAGAGAGTACTGTTTCTATTTTTGCTGATGACACAAAAGTGTGCAAAACTATAAGTTTCATGCAGGATGCTGCCGCTTTGCAGAGCGATTTGAGAAAATTGGAAAACTGGGCAGCAAACTGGAAAATGAGGTTCAATGTTGATAAGTGCAAAGTTATGTGTGTTGGGGGTATCCTTAATGGAGAAGGATCTAGGGGTTTTTGTTGATAACAAGTTGTCTAATTCCAGGCAGTGTCATTCTGTGGCTACTAAAGCAAATAAAGTTCTGTCTTGTATAAAAAAGGGCATTGACTCAAGGGATGAGAACATAATTTTGCCCCTTTATAGGTCCCTGGTAAGGCCTCACCTTGAGTATGCAGTGCAGTTTTGGGCTCCAGTCCTTAAGAAGGATATTAATGAGCTGGAGAGAGTGCAGAGACTGCAACTAAACTGGTAAAGGGGATGGAAGATTTAAACTATGAGGTGAGACTGTCGAGGTTGAGGTTGTTTTCTCTGGAAAAGAGGCGCTTGCGAGGGGACATGATTACTCTGTACAAGTACATTAGAGGGGATTATAGGCAGATGGGGGATGTTCTTTTTTCCCATAAAAACAATCAACGCACCAGAGGTCACCCCTTTAGATTAGAGGAACGGAGCTTCCATTTGAAGCAGCATAGGTGGTTTTTCACGGTGAGGGCAGTGAGGTTGTGGAATGCCCTTCCTAGAGATGTGGTAATGGCAGATTCTGTTAATGCCTTTAAGAGGGGCCAAGATGAGTTCTTAAACAATCAGAATATCCAAGGCTATTGTGATACTAATATCTACAGTTAGTACTAGTGGTTGTATTTATAGTTTATGTATGTGAGTGTATAGATTGGTAGGTGTGGGTTAGGTGTGCTGGGTTTACTCGGATGGGTTGAACTTTATGGACACTGGTCTTTTTTCAACCCTATGTAACTATGTAACTATGTAACTATCCCATAGGAAGAACTGTTGGGTATGGTCAGGGCAGTACTGGCCTATCTGAGCACCAGAGGATCTTCCAGTGGACCTTAGCCACAGTGGCCACTAACCAAGGACAATTCTCATCAACTTCATATCCCCACAGCAGCCCACTCTTATTTGCATGTCAAGAAAGGACCTTACAAACTTAACAACAAATTGGGCAATTTTTGCCAAGGTATTAGTCAAGCAGGCCAGGGAACGGTCCCATACATGGGCCAATATGCTGGGAATTCAGTCTGGATGGCCGAGTTGGCAGCTTTTATCAGCCTGTGTATGGTAAGCTTAAGTTAGCTGATTCACATAGCACTAGTAAGGGTTTTATGGAAGGTAAATTCCTATCATTTCTAAGCAAACCTAGGCACAGTTAGTATAGAAAGTAAGGTTCTGTTAAGAGCTGACACTGCTTTTAGTAAAATGAGACCACTAGTAAGGTCATTCAGGGATATTTTCATATAAATATGTGTAAATGATACTGTCAACAGCTGTCAAAATATTTTCAATGTTTTCACCTTCTCCTTCAGCTAGACCACACAATATGCTAATACACCTGAATGATTCATTTAGTTCTTTGAGTTAAAAGCAATTCACAGCTACAATAAAGGTTCTGCATTAATTTGTACAGACTCCATAATGAACATGTATCAAGATATATGTTACTGCAAAGTAGTCAAAGACTGGTGATTTCATGCAACTTTTTGGAATGATGTTTCAGCATCCTGTGAAGTTCTAAAACTAGTGGGTACATAACCCTTATCATCCTTTTCTTATTATACTTTCCCTATATATAATATTCCTACTGACCAATTGTCAAGTGCTACATACAGTATATTGCTTGGTTTTCCTTTGTAAGGGTACCTTAATGTATATAATCAACATTTTCCGATATAGAGTAAATATGAATAAAAGAACAAAGCTTTTTTTCTACCTGTCTACTGATAAAGGAGCTATTTTTTATATTTTCTCATGTTAAGCTGTGAGAATCATTTTAGATTAAGTAGATATTTTAGAGCTCATACAAGGCTTCAAAGTTCAGTGTTTGCGTGCATGAATGCCTGTTGGTTACAAATTTCCCTTAGCTGCCTCCTCTTCTACCTTCCTTTCTACTGACAAAACTACAATTATCCTTTGTGATTTTAACTACCCCACTTGTGAACTGTTGAAAAATTGTCCCTCTCATCTCCTCCATCTAACCTGCTCATTTGAACTTCAACAGTGGACAAACACATCTAACTCTTCAGAATGGTCACTTTCTGGATGTAGTTTACCAAAACTCTGTCTCTTTCTGCTTTAAGCAGTGAATTCTTGTTCTTTGCATTCATCATATTGTTACATTTTCTGTGTCACACTCTGCTACTTCACCCCGGCCTTCTCACAGTGTTCTAATTCACATGCTATTGAGCTGCACATTCTCTCCTCCATCACTGATTCATATCCACCCTTACAAGAGCAGCATATTTAAGAGGAAAATTCCCAGCTATTGCTGAACTCTCAAACAAGATTCTTGTGCTCCTGTATACTATCTGGAGAGTGTGAGTGGGGGAAATCCCATGCGCCAGCTGATTTCAGTCATTATACATTTTTTCTGTCATCCCTAAATTCTGCCTTGTCAAAGGCCAACATTGCTACAGTTCTTTATAAACGATGACAAATCCAGTTTGCAACCACCATTGTTTCCTATATTCCACAGCACCCTCTAGATCTCTTACTAACAGAGTCACTCAACTGTCAACTCTGGAAGCATTTTCCAACTTGTTCAGACACAAAGTAGATTCCATCCTCAAGCAGAGCCCTACATCTACAGACATAACCTCCTTCCTAAACCCCTCTTCTTCCTGCCTTGAACCTTTTGATCCAGTAACTGCCTCTGAAGTTTCCCAGCTTCGCTTGTCATCCCAACTCACAACTTGTTCTCTTGACCCAATGCCCTCTTTGCTGCTTAAATACTGTGCTGCGGATCTTTTCTATCTTTTTCCATACACATAATATTGATATATACATAGATAAAGGAACCCACATATGACTAATAATTGTGAGTAAAAATGTATTTAAATTTTATTTAAAATCAACACTTGCATTTTCATTCCTGTAAAGAAGACCTTTCTCAACACATACCACTGTCTTTGGGTAGGTCCTTTTGGCAGTATTGAAAGGAAAGGATACTTCCTTCCTCTATTTTTTTAACACTTAGCGGCATATTTATCAAAATGTGAGTTTAGAGCTTAACACATAAAAACTCATCCACATTCTGTTCATTCCTATGGGGTTTTTAGAACCGTATTTACCAGTGGGTGAAAGTTAGACTTCACCATTTAAAAAATAAAGGAATTAATGGAACAGGGTTGAGTTTTTATTTATTAAGTAGTGAGGAGTGAAATTTTTCACCAGACGTGGATTCGTGGATTTCTGTGTTTCACCATTCAGATTCGCTCATCACTAGTATTACACATTTTGATAAATCTGCCCCTCAATCTTGAACGCAATTGTAGTTTTGTATTTTTTTAAATACTATGATTGTATTTTTTTTCTGTCAGTTCTATTAATGTATTGCTTTAATTTACTGCATTGCATGTACAAGTAGTACAATATAGAAAAAAAACAACATCTGATAATATGTGCCCCTAGGCACCAATTTAAAGAACTTTCATGGACATTCATTCAGTCACTTCCCTGAACGACCTGCAGGATATAGCTGTCATAATTAAGATTTAAGAAAAAAAATAAATGAATGACATGTATTCTTTACGTTCCTACATCAATGTCGGAATTCAAATTTGTGTAATGGTGCTATATAAATCTGGATTCATCTATACAAATGTATATTCAATACCTTGACTTATGATTTATTGTGGAAAGATGTTGCTTTACAATTTCAGTGTCAGCTTGTGGGAAACAGATCAGGAAGAAGGATACACAAGGAGGAAAGTTTAGTTCAAACTGACATTCTTCATTCAACAAGTGTCTATAATAGAAATTCTACAACGGCTCCTGGAAATCAGAGCTCCTGTGGTTCCCATGCATTTGGTTTTATTCATATGCTACATTTTCATTTTTGCTGCTGCACAGTGAGTTCTGTCATGTAAAGTTTGGTTTAAACCCTCCTTCTGTTGTGATTTAACATTTGGTCATGACCTCTTAACTCATAACAAAGTTACGAATATAATGTTAAAATTAGCCTGCTATAAAAATAGTGTTATACAAAGCAGGAAATCAGCATACACTTAAAAACTTTCCCCCCGTTGGGTTCTTTAAAGGGACAGCCTGAAAATTAGGGTATCCCTAGTAATGAGTTTGATTTAAGGGGCACATTTATCAAAGTACGATTGTTTTCGAATGCAAAATATTCATATTTTTTCATAAGTTTTCGTACTGTGCATATTTTTTGCAACTTTTTCATACTTTGCAACTATTTGCACAACAATTTGTGCGACAAAATCCTATTTGTTGCACTGAGTACGGATGTTTCAGATTCATTCAAGCTTCGGTATCGTGACTTTCCTTGGGCCAGGTTGGAGCTGCAAAGTGCCATTGATTCCTATGGGAGACTTTCCTTGGGCCGGGTTGGAGCTGCAGAGTGCCATTGAGCCCTATGGGAGACTTTCCTTGGGCCGGGTTGGAGCTGCAGAGTGCCATTGGGCCCTATGGGAGACTTTCCTTGGGTCGGGTTGGAGCTGCAGAGTGACATTGAGCCCTATGGGAGACTTTCCTTGGGTCAGGTTGGAGCTGCAGAGTGCCATTGAGTCCTATGGGAGACTTTCCTTGGGTCGGGTTGGAGCTGCAGAGTGCCATTGAGTCCTATGGGAGACTTTCCTTGGGCCGGGTTGGAGCTGCAGAGTGCCATTGAGTCCTATGGGAGACTTTCCTTGGGCCAGGTTGGAGCTGCAGAGTGCCATTGAGCCCTATGGGAGGCTTTCCTTGGGCCGGGTTGGAGCTGCAGAGTGCCATTGAGTCCTATGGGAGACTTTCCTTGGGCCAGGTTGGAGCTGCAGAGTGCCATTGAGCCCTATGGGAGACTTTCCTTGGGCCAGGTTGGAGCTGCAGAGTGCCATTGAGCCCTATGGGAGGCTTTCCTTGGGCCAGGTTGGAGCTGCTGAGTGCCATTGAGCCCTATGGGAGACTTTCCTTGGGCCAGGTTGGAGCTGCAGAGTGCCATTGAGCCCTATGGGAGACTTTCCTTGGGCCAGGTTGGAGCTGCAGAGTGCCATTGAGCCCTATGGGAGACTTTCCTTGGGCCAGGTTGGAGCTGCAGAGTGCCATTGAGTCCTATGGGAGGCTTCAAAAAAACATGCACAGAAGGATCAAAGTCAGAAAGGTTTTCCCGCTGTTAAAAATTTTGTGACTTTCCAATACAATATTATCATGACTATTGAGTTTTTTTCGTAAGCATTTTCATGACATTTTTGATCATCAGAAATTATCGTATCTAATCCAAATTGTACCCATTTCGGGATTCAAACTCGTACTTTGATGAATCTGCCCCTAAGTGTAGTTTTCTGGTGAGACCCTTATGGATTCTTTGTTCCAGTCTCTTCTACAGAGATGTTTGTTCCAGTCACTTCTTCATACCAGCTGCATCTGCTACTGCACTGAAATGGCCCCAGGTCCACAAATGTGTCATTGAATATGAGGTGTATAAAAGTAATAGACACTTGACATCCTAAGTTGAATGTTAGCAGTGAATCATTGGGAAAGTGAGGCTCAGGTGGCCTATGGTAACAAGATGATCAAAATGTTGTATAGTAAAGGCTAATGTAAATATAGGGGCTGGAATAAGAAAAGTAATTGCAATTCATTTCAGTGTCAGTATTTTCTCACATTTAGCCACTTCTCATTTATTTACTTATTAATCATCCACGCCATGCCCTGTTACATCCAAACCTGCCCCTAACCAGGCAAAACTCCACCCATTGCTCCACAAGTCCTACCCCCTTTTCTCTCCTGACATCAAACCATCCCCAACTGGCACAGGGTCCCTGATAAGATCCCTTTCTATCCCCACTTGGCAACTCTGTTTCTGTTTCATTGGGATCATGGTAAATGCAGTGGATCACTGGGAGACCAGGTGAAAAGTCAAATGTTTTATTGGCTAAAGTTCATGTTTCAAGTCAGATATGCAAACATATAAAGGACGCCAGTGTATCTAACCCCCATCAGTACAATTCAAATCCTAATATAATCCAAAATAAATGTTTGCCTTTTCTGGGAATCTCTGCATTGCCAGAAACTACTGCTCTTAGCTTCATGTATAATTATTTATTGGGTTGTTTACACAAGCATTTTTCTTAGTGTATTATTGTGGACAGAAAGACACAGCAGCTAAATCCTTTTGTTGCTGGAAATATTTTTTGTGTGTGCCCTTTAAAGGTAGAATAATATAAACCAGATACAGCACATTGAGGCTTAATAGAATCTGCATAACTCTCCAGTCATGCTCAAGTTGAATGGAATTTGTGAAAAATGCACAATTATCAAATACTTTTCTTTCTCTTTTTTTTTTAAACAAACACACAAATTAAGGAAATGCAAACCATCTGATTTAAACATTCAGGAAAAACAGGATGAAGAAAACATGTGTAAAGAAGTCCTAAAGCAATGCAGCCCCCTAAAATGCTTCAAGGGATGGTGCTGAAAATATTTAGTTCTTTTTTATACAGGAATTTTTAAATTTAATTGATTAAATAACTATAGTTTGATTTATTTATTTTTTTGCATTAATAGGGCAAAACAAGAAAAGTCATATTTTACTTTCTAGTTTGTACAAGCACATTAAAACAAATCAAAAGCCCACTGCTATTGTCAGGGGGGGTTCAGCCTAAAGGCCAGCTTGTGTACGGCTTGGGGAGAATTTCCTCTCTTATATGCACTTGGAAGCTCTGCTTTAAGGTCAATTAGGCAACATTTGGACCAAACTATATTTAGCAGTGTGTCTCTTTAAAGCCAGTTGTCCAGGTAATGCAAGTGGACTTTTAATGAGAATCCTACCTGCTCTGTTTATGGTTGACCCTGTTCTTGGCTTTATATGATCACCACTGAAGGTAGAGAACACATACTTTTCTTAACGGTGCTATATCTACCCTTCTGGTGTGTTATTACATTATATATATATATCCAACTGGAAAGAAAGATCCGCACTCACAGGTCTTGTTGTAGCCGAAACGTCAGTCTCCACTAATAGCCTTTCTCAAGTGATATATATATATATATATATACACATATACTGATTACTGAATAAGATTATTAAGCATATATTGCCAATAATCTTAATATTTAACATAATGCCACTATGCTAGATAACAACAAGATGACTGGCAGCACTAGTAGGTATTATTCCCATTAAAGAATACTTTTTTTTATAAAGTTTGGGAATTGGGATGCTAATGGCCAAGAAACACTCCTTTTTAGAGAAGCTGACCCTCTTTAATATTGGTACAATATTGATTCACTAGAATATGTAACCCACAATGAGACTGTGATGATTATGTTTGAGGGGACAGAAGACAAAAAGAAAGCAAAATAAGCATGCAATGAACGTGTCCCTGGGGAATGGGCTGTTCCTGAGTGCATCTGAGGTTCTGGCAGTGCACATATACAGTGAGAGCTACAGACAGTGTTTACTAACCAGATGTTACATCCAGTTCTCAGACATTTGTTTGCGTTGGGTTAGAATGACTCATTGCACTTAGTGTTGTATGAATATGCTTATTTAAGAATATAAGAAAGTGGCACATTAATCCTACACAGTGATATCTTTTAAACAAGAATGCTTGAGACTAGAGAGACACGAATGTGTGTTGTTTAAAGAGTTAGTTCGCCAGCAATCTTTTGTGTTATACATACCCAACTGTAGGTATAGTGTCATGACTATTCAAGCCAAGCCATCGTCTGCCCAGGTCCCCTACTACTAAAGGATCCATGAAAAGTCCATCAAGTTCAACCTCTCCAAACAAACCTCAGTGCACATATATAGACATGTATCTATACGATCACATATATAGACTATATATACAAACATCTATGCTAACTGTAGATCTTAAAGGAGAAGTAAAGGTAAAAACTAAGTAAGCTTTATCAGAAAGGTCTATGTAAATACAGCCATAAGCACTCACAGAAAAGCTGCACTGCGTTCTCTATCAAAAGAAACACAGGATTTCTTGTCTTCTTTTGTGTAAATATGTTCTTCAGTATCAGACTTCCTTTTCTTTTGGGCTCCTCCAGGTTTTGGGCAGAAGTCTGCACAGTTTTCTCCTCTCCCTCTTTTTTTTGCTCACCCTCCCATAAGAATTTACTCCCCCTCCCATAAGAATGTGTAATCTGAGCTACCAACAGCTAGAGCTGCAGCACCAAGCTAAAATGGCAGCTGCTATCATAAACAAACGAAGGGAGCTTCTAGGGCTGTTTACTCAGGTATGATAAAGTTTTCTGCAAAATAAATATAGCATTCTAAAGGTGCCCATACACCTTCAGATCCCACCTACGGGTGGGCGATATCGGTAGAATCCAGGCTCTGGGGCCAAACTATCGAATTATAATGACGGGTATAGTCAAAGTTGTTCCGGGGACCGCATCAACGAGCTGATGCAGTCCCTGAACCGACGAGATTTTTTAACCTGCCCAATTGTTATCTGGCCGATTTCAGGCCAGATATCGGTCGGGCAGGGCCGTCGGTAGTGGCCATACACGGGCCGATTAGCTGCCGAAACGGTCTAAGGAACCGATATCAGCAGCTAGAATCGGCCTGTGTATGGGGACCTTTAGTGGCACTAATAAGGCTAATTAATTGGCAGCAAAATGCCTTTCCTTCCCCTTTAACATCACCAGTGATGAGTGAATCTGTATTGTTTTGCTTCACCAAAAAATTTGCAAAACTGCTGAAACATTCACTAAATGGTGAAAAATGTGTGAAATGAGGATAACGCACAACTTTTTTGATGCGCACAAATTTTTTTTTTACATGACAGCGACTCTTTCAACATGACAGCAACCTTTTTGACACAACCAAGACTTTTTCCTCACTCTGCAATTTTTTGTTGCTGCAAATTTCTGAGGAGGTTTTGCAAAAGATTTGGAATTTTGCAGCAAATCCATGCCTGGATGTTATATTTGTTCAAGAAATCATCTAAACCCCTCTTAAAAACATTAACAGAATCTGCCATTACAACATCACTAGGAAGGGCATTCCCCAACCTCACTGCCCTCACCGTGAAAAACCCCCTACGCTGCTTCAAATGGAAGCTCCGTTCCTCTAATCTAAAGGGGGACCTCTGGTGCGCTGATCGTTTTATGGGAAAAAAGAACACCCCCTATCTGCCTATAATCCCCTCTAATGTACTTGTACAGAGTAATCATGTCCCCTCGCAAGCGCCTCTTTTCCAGAGAAAACAACCTCATCCTCGACAGTCTCACCTCATAGTTTACATCTCCCATCCCCTTTATCAGTTTAGTTGCAGTCTCTGCACTCTCTCCAGCTCATTAATATCCTTCTTAAGGACTGGAGCCCAAAACTGCACTGCATACTCAAGGTGAGGCCTTACCAGGGACCTATAAAGGGGCAAAATTATGTTCTCATCCCTTGAGTCAGTGCACTTTTTTATGCAAGACAGAACTTTATTTGCTTTAGTAGCCACAGAATGACACTGCCTGGAATTATACAAATTGTACAAAATAGAAAAATCCCCAGATCTTTCTCAGGTACCCTGGGTCGGTGTGTTTTTTTTTGTTATCAGGAGCACCAGGCCGGCGTATCAGGTAAGTGATTACAATCTCTGGGGGTGCCTAACATTTTGGCACCCCCCCAGTGATTCTACCTTTCCTTCTCCTTTAAAAAGCAAAGGACCAAGGACTAACCCCTGCAGATCTTTTACTCACTATACCCTTTCACAATGCTCTTTCTCAGATGTCCATGAAATCAGAAAGAAGTTGACAGATCTTGCACCAATCAAAATTTTTATTAAATGCCTTTGCTTTCAGCTCTCTGTGCAATAGCATACAGGCACATCACATAACACATAAAGCCAAAAGTTGTTAACGGCAACCAAGCCAGGTTCAGTTAGACGATATATCTGTACCAAGTTCCACAAAACTAAAAACGTATTTGGCATGCCTCCAAGACTGTATATATTATGTATACACTGTACTAGTAAATGCAAACAGAGAACATCTGACGCATTTTAACGTCATCGCTTACTATGAATCGCTATAAACTCGAGGCTTGCAGGCACAGTTCCACGTCATTAAAGTGCAAGTCCCCTAATTTAAGTGGATATCAGTTTCACTGAAAGGGCACAGTTATGTTTCTCCCTTTTCTTCAGAAGAATAATAAATCACACCAGTCTTCTCTAATCCCTAACTGTGTAAGGGGAGGGTTTCCTGTCTGATAATTCCCTCCCTTGGAAATGTAGAAGTGATACTTGATACACTTGTTATAACATTAGCAGAGGAAAAAAGTCACAATTGTTCCAAAATCTAGTTTGAATGATCCATACTGTTTATCCATGAAGTTTTGCACAAGTAGGCATATCCGAAATAGAAATAATATTGTCCATGTTGCACAGCTTTAGATACTGATAAACAATCACTAACCGTTTTTTTTTTTTTGTTTTTTTTAAAAACCCAAATTTTAGTCTTTACAAGTTTTCTCAACATAATCTATTTATTGGGGATTATAGTTGTGTTATCATGCATGCAACAGATTTCATTTTAAATTTTTCTACTGATGAGATAGGACTATACATTAGTCATTTTATATTTAGGTGACAATTTACAAGTTAGTATAAATTGTTCATAACTAACTGCCATTTATTCCTGTGAATTTTTTTTGCACCCCTAAATTATTGAATTAAAGCAACTCCTGTGTGCATTAAATTGCATTGTGCTGATCATGCTAATTGATATTATTTACACAATCATGGCAGCTAATTTTAGTGTTAATTCTGGTGAGTTGCAAATTTTTGGGTGCTCCAATTCTGCTATTAATCTGGGGGAATTTTGGGGTGCCAATGCAAATGATGACACTTGTAAATATATTATAGGACACATACCTCACAACATTTGAAATTCAGAAAGAGGAACAAAAACATTAACTGCACATCGTGTGATCTCTTGCACCTACTGATGCAGTAAACTTGTGCCTAAAGAATTACATTCAGGCATCCTTTTGACACAGAGCACTAAACATAACATCCGAATACCAAAATTGTCTGCACAATTGAGTCACATTTGTGCTGAAGCGCACATGCAACTACAAGCATTTTAAACCATCAGTTGCAATTACATCAGACGTATCTCAACATTAGAGATGTAGCGAACCTCACAAAAAAAGTTTGCGAACCCGTTTGCGAACTTCCGCCAAAAAGTGCGAACTTTGCGAACCCCATAGACTTCAATGGGAAGGCGAACTTTAAAACCTAGAAAAGCCATTTCTGGCCAGAAAACTGATTTTAAAGTTGTTTAAAGGGTGCCACAACCTGGACAGGGGCATGCAGGAGGGGGATCAAGGGCAAAAATTTCTCTGAAAAATACATTGTTGACACGGCGTTGCATTTTGTGCTGTAAAGGGCAGAAATCACACTACATTTCTAAACTTGTGCAATAAACTGCTTTAAAACGTCTGGCGTCTACATGCCAATCAAGTCGTGTAAAGGTTACAGCCAGTTCACACGCAAAGACAAAACGCCGCAGTAGTGGATACGGAATATATTATTGCTGGTGGAAAAACATCGCTCAGGTGATTTTATTGCAATGCAATGTCACTACTATGTGTAACGTGTTTGGTGCACTACTATGAACAACAGCAAACAGCACTGGACACATTAAAGAACAGTAACTTAAATTAAAAAA